>NC_049240.1:36660752-39450752 GCF_011100685.1 Canis lupus familiaris
CATATAATAGTGAAACTTGCCAATTTCAGAGATAAAGAGAATATCGTGAGGGCAGCTCAAGGGAAGAGGTCCATAACCCACAAGGGTAGAAATATAAGGCTGGCAGCAGGCCTGTCCACAGAGACCAGGTAGGCCAGAAAGGACTGGCATGATATATTCAAGGTGCTAAATTAGAAAAACATGCAACCAGGAACACTTTATCCAGGAAGGCTATCATTCAGGATGAAAGGAGAGATAAAGAGCTTCCAGAACAAATAGAAACCAAAATAATTTGTGATCACTAAACCAACACTGCAAGAACTATTAAAGGGGATCCTTTAAGCAAAGAGAGCCCAAAAGTAACACAGACCAGGAAGTAACAGAGACAATATACAGAAACAGGGACATTACAGGTAATACATGGCATTACATTCATATCTTTCAATAATTACTCTGAATGTAAATGGGCTAAATGCCCCAATCAAAAGACACAGGGAACAAAATTGGGTAAAAAGTAAGACCCATCCATATGCTGTCTACGAGATTCGTTTTAGACCCAAAGACACCTCCAGACTGAAAGTGACAGGGGTGGAGAACCATTTATCATGATAATGAACATCAAAAGAAAACTGGCATAGCAATCATTATTTCAGACAAATTCGATTTTAAACCAAAAACTGTAATAAGAAGGCCATCATGTCATACTTAAAGGGTCTATCTAACAAGAATATCTAACTATTGTAAATATTTATGCCCCTAACTTGAGAGCCACCAATTATATAAACCAATTAATAACAAAATTAAAGGAATACATTGATAATACAATAATAGTAGGGAATTTTAACACCCCACTCACAGCAATGGACAGATCATCTAGGCAGAGGATCAACAAGGAAATAAGGACATTGACACACTGGACCAAATGGACTTCACAGATATATTCAGAGCATTTCATCCTAAAGCAACAGAATACACATTCTCCATGAGTGAACATGGAACATTCTCCAAAATAGATCACATACTGGTCACAAAATTAAGTCTCAACCAGTACCAAAAGACTGGGGTTATTCCCCATGTATTCTCAGACCTCAATGCTTTGAAACTTGAACTCAATTCCAGGAGGAAATTTGGAAGAAACTCAAGTATTTGGAGGCTAAAGAGCATCCTACTAAAGAATTAATAGAACCACCAGGAAATTTAAAAAGAATTTAAATAATTAATGGAAGCAAATGAAAATAAAAGCACAACAGTTCAGAACCTTTGGGATATAGGAAAGGTGGTCCTAAGAGAGAAGTGTATAGCGATACAAGCCTTTCTCAAGAAACAAGAAAAATCTCAAATACACAAGCTAATCCTACACCTAAAGGAGCTGGAAAAAGAACAGCAAATAAAGCCTAAACCCAGCAGGAGAAGAGAATTAATAAAGATTAGAGCAGAAATCAATGGAATAGAAACTAAAAGAAGAGTAGAACAGATCAACAAAACTAGGAGCTGATTCTCTGAAAGACTTAATAAGATAAAAAAAATCCTAGCCAGATTTCTCACAAAGAAAAGAGAAAGGACCCGAATTAATAAAATCATGAATGAAAATGGAGAGATAAAAAAAAAAGAAAAGAAAAGAAAAAGAAGAGATCACAACCAACACTGAAGAAATGCAATTATAAGAACATATTATGACCAACTATAGGTTAACAAATTAGGCAATCTGCAAGAAATGGATGGATTTCTAGGAACATAAAAACTACCAAAACTGAAACAGGAAGAAATATAAAACTGAAATAGACCCATAACCAGAAAGGAAACTAAAGCAGTAATCAAAAACTTTCCAATAAGCAAGAATTCAGGGCCTGATGACTTCCCAGGGAAATTTTACCAAACATTTAGAGAAGAATTTAATACCTATTCTTCTGAAGCTGTTTTTAAAAAAAAGAAAAGAAAAGAAATGGAAGGAAAACTTCCAAACTCATTCTATGAGGCCAGCATTACCTTGATCCCAAAACTAAAGACCTCACCAAAAAAAGAGAATTATAGACCAATATCACTGATGAACATGGATGCCAAAATTCTCACCAATATACTGGCCAATAGGATCCAACATTACATTAAAAGGATTATTCAAAAAAAATAAAATAAAAGGATTATTCAAAAAAAAAAAAAAAGGATTATTCACCATGACCAAGTGGGATTTATTCCTAGGCTATAGTTCAACATCTGCAAATCAATCAATGTGATACATCATATTAATAAAATAAAAGACAATACCATATGATCCTCTCAATTGATACAGAAAAGGCATTTGACAAAAAAAAAAAAAAAAAACCAGCATCTTTTCTTGATTAAAACTCTTCACAATATAGGGATAGAGGGAACATATCTCAATATCATAAAAGCCATCTATGAAAAGCCCACAGTGAGTATCATTTTCAATGGGGAAAAACTAAGACCTTTTCCCCTACGTAGAGGAACACAACAGGGATGTCCACTCTCACCACTGTCATTCAATATAGTACTAGAAGTTCTAGCCTCAGCCATAAGACAATAAAAAATAAAAGGCATCAAAATCAGCAAAGAAGGAGTCAAACTCTCACTTTTTCTATATGCCATGATACTTTACACGGAAAACCCAAAAGATTCCATCAAAAAATTCTTAGATCTCATATAAGAATTCAGCAACACGGAAGGATATAAAATCAATGCACAGCAATCAGTTGCATTTCTATACACTGAGACAGAAGAAACAGAGATTAAGTAATTGATCCCATTTACAATTGCACCAAAAACCAAGATAACTAGGAATAAACCTAATCAAAGAGGTAAAGGATATGTATTCTGAAAATTATACATCATATTACAGAAATTGAGTAAGACACAATGAAATGGAAAAACATCTCATGCTCATAGATGGGAGGAACAAATATTGTTAAAATGTCTATGCTGGGGAACCCTGGGTGGCGCAGCGGTTTGGCGCCTGCCTTTGGCCCAGGGCGCGATCCTGGAGACCCAGGATCGAATCCCACATCGGGCTCCCGGTGCATGGAGCCTGCTTCTCCCTCTGCCTGTGTCTCTGCCTCTCTCTCTCTCTCTCTCTCTCTCTCTCTCTGTATGACTATCATAAATTAAAAAAAAAAATGTCTATGCTACCCACAGCAATCTACATATTCAATGCAAATCCCTATTCAAATACTATCAACGTTTTTCACACAGGAGGAACAAATAATCCTAAAATTTGTATGGAATCAGAAAAGGCCCTGAATTGCCAGAGGAATGTTGAAAAAGAAAAACAAAGCTGGTGGCATCACAATTCCATACTTCAAGCTATATGACAAAGCTGTAATCATCAAGACAGTATGATAGTGGCACAAAAACACATAGATCAATGGAAGAGAAGAGATAGCCCAGAAATGGACCCTCAGCTCTATGGTCAAATAATCTTCGACAAAGCAGGAAAGAATAGCCAATGGAAAAAAGACAGTCTCTTCAACAAATGGTGTTGGATAGCCACTGCAGAAGAATGGAACTGGACCACTTTCTTACGCCATACACAAAATAAATTCAAAATGGATGAAAGACTTTACTATGAGAGAAGAAACCATCAAAATCTTAGAGAACAGTGACAGAAACTTCTTTGACCTCAGTCATACCAACTTCTTACTAGATACATCACCACAGGCAAAGGAAACAAAAGCAAAAATGAACTATTGAGACTTCATGAAGATAAACAGCTTTTGCACAGCAAAGAGAACAGTTGAAAGAATCAAAAAACAACTGACAGAATGGCAGAACATATTCGCAAATGACATATCAGATAAATGGCTAGTATCTAAGATCTATAAAGAACTTATCAAATTCAACACCCAAAGAACAAATAATCCAGTCAAGAAATGGGCAGAGGGCATGAACAGACATTTCTCCGAAGAAGACATACAAGGGGCCAACAAACACATAAAAAATGCTTGACATCACTTGGCATCAGGGAAATACAAGTCAAAACCACAATGAGATACTACTTCACAGGGGTCAGAATGGCTAAAATTAACAAGTCAGGAAACAACAAATGCTGGCGAGGATACAGAGAAAGGAAAACCCTCTTACACTGTTGTTGGGAATGCAAGCTGGTGCATTCTCTGGAAAACAGTATGAAGGTTCCTCAAGAAGTTAAAAATATAGCTACTCTATGACCTAGAAATTACACTACTCAATATTTATTCCAAAGATTCAAATGCAGTAATCCAAAGGGTACCTGAACCCCAATGTTTATAGCAGCAATGTCCAGGATAGCCTAACTATGGAAAGAGCCCAGATTTCCCTTGACAGATAAATGGATAAGGAGGATGATATAGGGAATCCCTGGGTGGCTCAGTGGTTAAGCACCTGCCTTTGGCCCAGGGCACGAACCTGGGGTCCCGGGATCAAGTCCCACAAGAGGCTTCCTGAATGGAGGCTGCTTCCCCTTTGCCTGTGCCTTTGCCTCTCTCTCTGTGTGTTTCTCATGAATAAATAAATAAAATCTTTAAAAAAAAAAGATGTGATACACACACACACACAATGGAGTATTACTCAGCCATCAAAAGTATGAAATCTTACCATTTACAACAATGTGGAAAGAACTGGAGGGTATTATGCTAAGTGAAATAAGTCAATTGATCAGAGAAGGACAATTATCATATTGTTTCCTTCTGATGTGGAATTTAAGAAACAAAACGGGATCATAGGGGAAGAGAGGGAAAAATAAAATATGAAATCAGAGAGGGAGACAAACAGTAAGAGACTCTTAAGTATAGGAAACAAACTGAGAGTTTGTTGGGGGGTGGGGGGGATAACTGGGTGATAGGAATTAAGTAGGGCAAGTGATATAATGAGCACTGGGTTTTATATGGAATGGATGAATAACTGAACTTTACATTGGAAACTAATGATACACTATTTGTTAACTAATTGAATTTAAATAAATAAGTTAAAAAAGATCTTGCATGCCCTTTTAAAAACTGTTGTATTTAAATGCTAGTTTGGTTGGGTGTGCCATTCTAGGTTGTTAATTATTTTCCTCAGAATTTTCAAAGCCGTTCATCATTGCTTTATAGCTTTCTTTTATTTTTTCAAAGATTATTTATTTAAATATTTATTTTTTGAGAGGGAGAAAGAATCTGAAGCAGACTCTGCTGAGCTCCGAACCCAATGTGGGGCTTGATCCCATGACTGCAAGACAATGGCCTGAACTGAAATAAAGAGTTAACTGAGTCAATCAAGAGTCAATCAAGAGTCATCAACTGAGCCATCCTGTCTCCTTACTTTGGAGCTTTCAATGCTCCTGTTCAGGAGTTAAAATTCAATCTATGTCAAAGGTTGAAGAGACTCAATATCAGAAATAAAAGGAGAAAGCTGAAGTAATTGCTTGCTATAGTAAGGAAAAGCCATGCTGACCAGGCACATCTCTCCGAGCAGAGTAGACTGCCAAGCTTGTCTAGGTTTCGGGGGAAACATGGGGTTCAGAGACTGGTGGGCCTTGAAGGCTTCAGTTGCTATCATTTGTAGTGGTTGTCCTAGTTCTTTGGGTGTGCTTACTGGAGCGAATCAATCCCTGAGTGGTCAAAGGTAAAAAATGAAGGATTCATCTGATTTGTTGGCTGGGAAAGACATGTTCACTGGAAGGAGTGGACTTGGATCAATTAAATGAGGTTAAAATCAGTTTTAAGGGCCACTTGTTACCATGACTACAGAACAATAGCCTTTATTGTCTTTGCCTTTAGTATTTGACAACGTAGTTACACTAGATTGATTTATTTTTACTTGCTAAATGTTTCAGTCTGGAAACTCAGATCATTAACTATCTCCTCCTCTCTATTTTCTCTTTCTGGCCTTTTACTTTTAAATGCCACTATTCCCTGATCAATTTCCTAATTGTCTTAGTTTTTTTTTCTCGTATTTTCCATTTCCTGTTCTTTTTTTCTGGTAAAATTTCTCAGCTTTATGTTCCAATCTTTCTATTAAAAATTTTCATTTCAGGACGCCTGGGTGGCTCAGTAGTTGAGCATCTGCCTTTGGCTCAGGGCATGATCCCAGTTCGGGGATCGAGTCCCACAATGGGCTCCCTGTGAGGAGCCTGCTTCTCCCTTTACCTATGTCTCTGTCTCTCTTGTGTCTCTCATGAATAAATAAATAAAATCTTTAAAAGAATTTTCATTTTTATTCTTGTATTTAATTTTTAAGACCTTCTTTATGTTTTTGGAACATTCCATTTATTTACCTATTTATTTTTGGGTAGAATTCTGTTCTTTTTTTTCATAATTATGGTAGCTTCTCTTTGTGAGGTTTTTGACATTTGGTTTTTCTTCAAAACCCCTTTTTTTTTTCGGGGATCCCTAGGTGGCTCAGCAGTTTAGTGCCTGCCTTTGGCCCAGGGCGTGATCCTGGAGTCCCAGGATCGAGTCCCGCATTGGGCTCCCTGCATGGAGCCTGCTTCTCCCTCTGCCTCTCTCTGTGTGTCTCTCATGAATAAATAAATAAAATCTTAAAAACAACAACAACAACCTTTTTTTCTCTTTATTTTATTTTCTATCTTCTACTTTAAAGGTTTTCCTTGGATATCTCACAGTATTTGTACCTGATAATGTTTAAGACTGAGATACTAAAATAGTATCTGGAAACTCTGAGGATATGAAGAAGGGATTGGTCTGATGTGAGATTTACTGTAGGAGCATCAAGGTGGGCTTATTGAAAGAGAAACCTTCCAATGTCAGTATCTTTCCAATGTTTCTTCATGGGCTAGCCATATTTCCCAGAAAAGGCTCTTTCAGTGTCTTGCTGGAACAGTGAAAGTTTAGCTTCTGGTGTCTTAGAGCAGAGAAAGACAGATGTGGCATGTTCTGTCTCTGAAGTTTATCTGTATACATTCATTTAATCCCCTATTGTTAGTACAGTTGGTTCACCCTCCACCGTGCTGGTATTCTTCTACACAAGCCAACTACTTTACTTCATTCTGAAAATAAACCATCCTTCTTTGGCAGTTAGGGAGGGGCAGTTTCTGCGATGCTGCAAAGATTATTGATGTCTAGGGATCCAATTCATCCTAAAACACATTTTCTAACAATCCTCCTTATTAAGACCATACTTAGTCTACTATCCTCACTTCCACAAGGTCCTGCTGCCATTAGTGCCTAGGTCTTTGGATACTCTATCAATCATACTAGTTCTTAGTGTTCTCTGTTGCATGATTAGATTCAGTTTCTCAGTTCTGCTTATTCTATTACTATGTATTCATCTGCTTCCAGGCTACCAAAAATTAGCTCTTCTCCAGTTCTCTCCTTTCATGAAGTTTAAGCCTTAAAATATCCTGTCACTGGTTGTGTTAGTGGGGCTTTAGGAAGATGAGAGAGTAGAAGTGCGTATTAAATCTCCTATCTTCCTACAGAACTTGCTTTGCATTTTCTATTCATGTGAAGTATGTTAATGGCTTCATAATTGAATCTAGCTTATAATTTATTTGTGATAGATCAAAAACTGGTTTATGAAAGATAGCTCCAATTACAGTAAGCTTAAAGCAATGCTTTCCTCCTTAACAATACAGAAGAGAAAAAGTAATGCACTAACCCAGGGAGGGGAGACACAATTTTAAATCAAGATTAATATGCCTGGGAATATTCATTCTACGCATTTGTATGCCCTTGCTAAAATGCATATTGCATAACCACCTTAATAAAAAAAAAAATCCCTAAGCCTGTACAAACTTGCAGGAGAGATGTAGTCATGCATAATCTCACACTAAAATCTGCCAAGGCAGTGTATACTATAGAATTTATAATTTCAGTTTTCATTCCACACAGTAGCTCAAAGCTGGAAACATATGTGCTCATGAATCTTTGTCAAGTTAATCACTTTCCCCTGCTGCACCAAAAGTTTAATACAGCCTTCCTCACAACCTGTCACTAGAGTAATCTGCTTGCTAATCATAGGATAAATCACACACAAGGTAAGTTAATGTTTTTCTCTAAGTAAATGTTGCTCTGTTAATTGCAGTCATTTTTTCCAGAACTCTGCTCTTCAGCAGCCTTTGGGGGATGACTGACTTCCTTACCCAGAGCCAAGCCAGAGAACAACACACTGTTAACACTGTACAACAAAAATAAACAAGAAGGTACGTGTAGGCAATTGTTCCTTCTCCCTCTGAAATAATAGTTCCTTATGCTCTGGCTGAGATCGTGATCCAGTCTCCCCACCTCAAGAAAATCTTCCCTGGTTGCTGCCACCTCCTGAAAGTTGCCTCTGACCTCCCAGATGTCCTTTTTTCCCTGTTTACTTCCATTATCTTTCATCCCTAAGCAGTATTTTCCAAGAACACTTAGACCCTCTTTGTTAAAAGATAACTTCCAAAACAACTCAAACATAATTAGCCTCAGTAAGACGTCTTGCTTTCCCACCTCAAATCCAAACCTTCCTTCCTTTAACCATATCCCAGGTGGTGGTAATAAAAGCTATTATTGAACAGTTTTTTTGTTATGGTGCTAATTACTTTATACCATCATAATAATACAATGAAATACAATCTAGTATTATTACATGCAATTTTATAAATATGGTAACTGAGTCCAGAGAGTTCTGTAATTTGCTGCAAGAAAAACACTGGTCAATGGCATGCATGTATGGACACACGAGTGTCCAAGCACGTGAATGGTACTTTCATTCATCCAGTTACCCAAGCCAGAAACCTAGGAATCAGTATCAATTTCTTTCTTTTCCTTACTGTCCACATTCTTACCATCTTAGGCCAGGTTGCCACCATTTCTCACCTGAACCAGCTTTCCAACTATTTCTATTCATGTTCCTTATAGACTATTGTCCATATAGCCAACATGTGAATTTGATAAATTCACAATCATAATAAGAGATTCTTAACAAATTTCTTTCAAAAATTGATTCCATGCAGTCAAAGTAGTCAGATGGATAAAGATGTATCTTTATTGTGTAGCTAATACAATTAACCAACCTAATGTGTTGAACATACTTGGCAATAACACTGTCGTACCCCATGCCTGCCTCAGGCATTAACTTTATGCTGGTTGGAATACTCTAGAACTTATATCCCTTGCCCTGGCTTCTCTCCTGAACTCCAGTCCCATGTTTATAGTTGTGTACAGGACATTTCTACTTTACATTTTGAGAATACCAAATTTAGCATGGCTGAAACTAAATTCATCATCTTGCCTCCCACCTTCTAGAATTTGCTGTTCTTAATCGTCTGCCTGACCCACTCACTTAAAACACCCATCCTTAAAAAGTCAGATAACTTTGGGGGCAGAGGCTGCATCTCTTTCATAGTAACGACTTTTTGGTCCATGCACAGAGCCTGATGCATAATAGGTATGCGGTAAATATTTTCAGAATCATTGGAAGATTCTACCCTCTTACTAATTCCATATCCTTTTCTATTTTTTTGTAACTGTAATTTCCTCTGAAATCCATTTTTTTTTTAGATTTTACTTATTTGAGAGAGAGAGAGTGAGAATGAACAGAGAGAGTGGCAGGAGAGGGAGAAGCAGGCTCCCTGCTGAGCAGGGAGCCTAACGTGGGGCTTGATCCCAGGACCCTGGCATCATGAGTCAGGGGCAGATGCTTAACCCGGGTGCCCCAAATCTGTTCTCTTTCTATTTTTATTGCGACTAGTCCTCTTGACCACTCACCTGCAGAGGCAGGAGGACAGACTGAAACTCCAAGAGTTAAAATTATAAGGAATCCCAGAGTAGTGTTTAACAAAAGCCACATTAAAGGCAAAATGCTTCCTAGTCAGCAGGAAGAGTGAGACCTGGCTGCAAGGTTCTGAAAGCTGTTAACATAATTGGGAAAGAAGATGGTGATCAGAAGAGGAGCTGGTGTAAGGAAAATACTGCATAAGTTAATAATGCCAGCAGAGCCCTGTCAAGCTGTGTTCAGGATACTTCCCAGTCCCAAGGTCAGTGCTTCCTCTGGGGGCGGATATTGCCCAGTTGTTTGCAATTGTTGTTGTTGTTGTATTTAACTTTTCTAGAGCCAAATCTAACCAAGCTAAATTTCTGAAAATCCCACAACTATTCCATTACCCAAGCTCAGATTATAAAAATCATTGCTGACTCTTGTTCCCCTCTTATTCTTCATATCGACGTGATTGATCCTTTTTGATTCTCTTTCCTTTCACTCTTTTTTTTTTTTACTCTTGCCTCCTTCTTACCAACCATAATTTATCAGGTGCTTGCTAAAACACAGCCAGATTAGCCCTTCATTTGTTCCTTTCCACTCATCCTGAGAATGCTGCCCATGGAGCCAGATTCCTCATCCTGGAATTACCTTTCATTATGTAATGACATAAGAGCCAGGAGCATACAAAGATACCCAGGGGCCTCTCCATCCTGGTATTTAAAGCAGGCACAACTTTCATCAGCAAACCCAGTGCTTGCTCTCTTGCTGGTATCACTAAAACTCATAGCAGTGGGTTTCAGTCAAGTGGAATTCTCTACCATTCCCTGAACAGATTATGCTCATACCTGCACACACACACACACACACACACACACACACACACACACCACTTACCGCTCCTGCCAGGCATTGCACACTGGGTGGCAAGATGAGAGCCATTCTTCAAAGTCCCATTTCCTTTTTCAAACCTTTGTCGATATATCTGCCTTACCCTGATTCCTTCCTCCTCTGGTCTTCTTTTGGCCCAAGGGCATCTGGGTAAGGTTATTTACCTTGAAGTTCATTAAAGCTTACATTTGAGTGCCCTCTGCTTGGAATAGCTCCCTCCAAGACTGTGCACCTAATTTTTACTTATAATTTGTATTTTTCTCTTAAAAAAGATTCTTCAAGTTGCAAAAGCCTAGGGTCCCACGTAATCTGGATCTACCCCTGCATTTAGGCATTTAATTGTATTCTTTCCTTGAGATATTTTCTAATTGGCTAATGTATGACAAACTTGTTTTCTTAACTTGACTGAAGCTTCTTGCCCTGCAATGTTATATAGTGTATAGTGTGGCAGTTAAAAGGGTCATGGGTAGAAGCCCACAGATCTATATCCACAAATCACCTCTGCCACTTCCTAGGTGTGTGGCAAATTTTATTTCTTAACTTTATTGGCTTCATTTTGATTTGTTAAGTGGGAATGATTATGGTAAGGGCTGCTTTATGACTTCTAGAGACCTAACTGGAAGCACTTTGCCTGGTACAGATTTGGCATCCAATAAATATTAAGTATTATCGCTAGGGAAAGTGCTTAACTCAGTACGTGGCATGTAATAATTGTTCAAAATATGGTGGATAGTCAAAACTCCCCGCCAAAACCCAAACTATGGTAGGTATTGTTACTAACCATATTTTAAATTTCATTTTGCTTATTTTTTATACCTATAAAGTTTTCCTTGTTATTTGCCTGAAATTATTTGCAAGTATTTCTGTGTTTTAAAGAAAAGATAATCCCAAATTGAAGGGTAGTCTTCAAAATTCCTGGCTTAGACTCTTCAAAAGTGTTACTGTCTTGAAAACAAAGAAAGATTGAGACCTACTAATGCTAGTTTTGTTTTCTGATGTTGATAATCAAATATTCCTTAGTCTGAAATCATATTAAAATAATTAGTTACTAAATAAATATAGGTAATTTAGAAACACCGTGATCCATTTCTAATAGCATATAAATTGATATGACTTCCCTGACGGATAATTAGGCAATCCCCTTCAAACACAGAAATGCATGTACCCTTTGATCCAGAAATTCTGCTTCTAAGTAATTATCCTACATAGATGGTTCCATATGTGTGAAATGATTCAAATAAAATGGTATATTAGTTGTAGGTATTCATTACAAGAGAAAGGTTTTTTTAACATTTTTTTAATTTTTAATTTTCATTTATTTATGATAATTTTTATTATTTATGATAGTAACAGAGAGAGAGAGAGGCAGAGACACAGGCAGAGGGAGAAGCAGGCTCCATGCACCGGGAGCCCGACGTGGGATTCGATCCCGGGTCTCGAGGATCACGCCCTGGGCCAAAGGCCCGCGCCAAACCACTGCGCCACCCAGGGATCCCAAGAGAAAGGTTTTAATAGAGCATATGTGCCTATCAGTAATGGAATGCTTAGGTAAACTGATATACTCATGCCGCAGAGTAAAATGAACATAATAGACTGTTCTATAGGTACTTTTTGGAAAGAAGCTCAAGAGAAGAAGGGGAGTTGAGAGAATAAAGTTTAGAAAATTGGGCAGACTATGCCCCCTGCATGTGGGGCAAATGTATGTGCGTATGTATGTGTATTGATTTTATATGCTTCTATTTGTATTTTGTGTGTATAGCACATATATTTTTATACTTCTATATGTTTACATACATATTTTAAAATATAATCATATATGCGTACATTTATAATGCATACATTTATATGCATTTATAAATGATAGAAAGGCTTTGCAATATGCTTAAGAAAGTTGAGAAAATTGTTGGCTCTAAAGAGAGGACTGCATTGCTTAGAGACAGAGAATGAGATAGACTTTCTAACATTGGTATGCCATTTTGTTTTTTTGTGTTTTGTGAAATATTCAGGCATTACCTATCAAAAAAAATCAAAGATAAAAGAAAATGTAGTGTTGGAGAGCTAATCTGAAATCGTTGAAAGGAGTGAACATTTGTTAATAACATGAGTACAAGCAGATGGAGAAGGATCTTGTACCGAACAATACTCCAAATATAGAAATAGTGTACTTTTTCCCCCCAAAGGCAGAGGAACAATGGGACAGGAAACCAAAGAAAATTGGACAAATATGGCATGTTCAAAAATCTGTTTCCAGCTTAAAGGTTATCTTTGTATGGGGTGAAGATTATCATAGAACGCATTTCTCTTTTTTGCAAAACTTAAAGTGATTAATTTTATTGGTATGTGAATTAAATCTCAATTAAAAAATAAGTTAACTTTCAAGAAGTTAATGGTAATGACACATCCATACCATGGAATACTACTCAGCAATTGAAAAAAGGAAGTATTGATGCATACAAGAACTGGATGAGTCATAAAGACATGGCCCTAATTGAAAGAAGCCAGTCTCAAGAGGTTACATGCTGTAAGATTCCATTTACATGACATTCTCAAAAATACCACTGTAGGGAGGAAGAACAGATCAGTGGTTTTCAAGGGCGAGGCATGAGTGACTCTACAGGGATAACAAGATAGAGTTATAGGGGATGATGGAATTGTTCTCTAATCGAATCATGGTGGTAGTTGTGAATATCTATCCATGTGTTAAAATTCATAGGAAAACAATTTAAAAATGTACTGTATAATCATTTTTTAAATAGAGTTTAAAATGTTGGAAAACAAAAACACTCTAAAGCGTGGGGGCTTTTGCAAGAGAATAGTCCCAAAGTAGAGTTTATAATTTTTGAATTTAAATTTTCCTTCTATACCAAAGGTCATCGAGGTTTTGATGGTGATTTGATTTTGTGGCCCTCATTATCCTGTCCCCTTCCCATGATAACCCTCTCCATGACTCTCAGAGGGAGTTAGGGAGTAATTCTAGCCCTATGTTTATAGAAGCGTAGCGGCTGCATACAGTTAATTGTCATCCCCTGTGAATGAGCCAGCCAAGTAGACACTGGTGGATGGTCACAACACATGCAGTAATATCCTTTTACAATTCACTGTCACAGCACATCATAGATGCTGATATGAGGATGGCACAAAAAATAATGACCCAGGGATTCTCAGAGTGTCAGATCTAGAAAAGCAATGCTAGTGCAAGTTCCTTTCCCCAGAGCAGCTTTGCAAGGAAAATCAAGTCAAACAAGCCTTCCTGAAGAGAAAGTGTGAATACCAGGGGCCATCTTTGTTCCTGGTGATGCTACTAAATAAGTACGTTTTGATAGGAACTATTATACAACCTCCCCACATCTCACCTAAGCAATCAAAAGTTATTATCTTCTTGGAGATGTAGATAGAGCAAAATACCGACCTATCATTTTTTTTTATTTCCCCTGCTGGTATCTTTTTCATGTCCTACTTATTTCACACATTTACCTCAGACTTCATCCCAAATAACGCTAGAAGAAGCCACTTGTATAAAGCAAGATGGGCCGATGTTTGAATCATTCTTCCATGGGGGGGGAGGGGGGAAGAAATCATCCTGAAGAGGAGGCTGTGGAAGGAACTTTTTGAGGTTGAAAGGGAGGGCTCTGGAGTTAGAAGTCTTGAATCCTAACTCTAAAATGTATCAGCTGTGTGACTTTAAGTTAGTAGCTGAACTTATGTGGCTTTAGTTTCCTTTCTGTTAGTTGTAGGTGCTAAGAATGACTCCTTGAACTGTCAGAAGATTAAAATGGAAAATATATGTAATGCACCTAGGGCCAGGTCTGAATCTTAATGTGTATTCAGGGAGTAGGAACCATTTTCATCATGCTAAGTCATTTTCGCGTGTGTGAACATGAAGGGGTGGGAAGTTCTAGGAAGGTGTTTAAATCCCTTTTGGTGCTCAGTGCCTTTACTCTGCTTAGGGTGACCTACAACATTCTCTGGGCAACTCCACCTGCTTCCCTGCCTGGCTGGTATCCCATTCCCTTGCGGCCTTTGCTGATCTGTCAATCAATCTGGTAAATTAATCATTGCAGAGATACTAGTGACTTGGACTTTTTAGAAACTGATGATCTAAGAAGTATACTTCAGGCTAGGGGCAGCTGGATCCATTCAGCAGCTTTCAGGTAACACCTCTTCCCACACAGAGCCTGGGTTGTGGCCTCTGTGGGAGTTGGCCACCTTATACTAGTGGTTGTTTGGGTGTGTGGGTGAGGTCCTTCTTTTCATACTCCAGGTACCTTATGCACGTTCATGACACCCATATTTCTGTTTCCCTGCCTTTCCTCTCCCTTTTCTCCCAGATCAGAGTGGAATAAGGCTCATTAAGGATTTATGGAGTAGGGCCAATAAAGAACGTCAGGAGCTGGGCTTGGTCTGGAGAAGAAGCATTAGTAAAGATCAACTGTATGCTCTGGGAGCCTTTGGACAGCCACTGCTTCCATTGGTGTTTCATATTTATTGCTTCCTCATCTTTCAGCTGTTCTGTTGTTGATTTTAGGAAGACTGGGGGAAAGTCTTATGAATATTTATTTTCTGCCCTACAATATATTTACTATTTGGCTTGAAAGTTTAAGTCTTGCATTTCCTACATAAATTATGAATAAAAAATAAAAATCATCACCATGGCTTTCAGGCCAAATATATATTATCATGGGATGATGTATTATGTACAAGGATATCACAATAATTGCGAAGGTGGGTCTTAGAAGAATTTGACACAACACAATGATAACAGTATTAACGTGTAGCTATGGATGAAAAAAAGAATCCTTACAGCCCCAGAACCCATGAATATATTAGACTACCTGGCAAAGGGGAATTAAGGCTGCAGACGGAAGTAAGGTTGTCGATGAGTTGACTTTAAGATATGATGATGGTCCTGAATTCTCTGGGTAAGCCAGAGAATGACAAAAAATTCCTTCAAGTGGAGGAGAGAGGCAGAAAAAGAGGTCAGGGAGAAATTTGAAGATACTGTACCCATGGGAACTACTGCTTTCCTATTCTCTCTCCTTTCATAGCTTAACTTCTTGAAAGGGTTTCTGAAACCCTTCTTGAAAGTTCTCTGACAGGACTTTCTTACTTCTCATTCATGACTTAGTCCATGATGCCTGACTTTCTCTCCATGGTCTACTGAAATTGTACCCCGCAGGTCACCAGTTACCTCTCAACAGCTAAGTCCAGTGACCGTTGTTTCAGCTTGTCTCTACAGACCCCTGAGAACCCCACTGTCCTGAGATACTTGCACCCATGTTTAGCTTCTCTGGTCCCACATTCCACTGCTTCTCCTCCTACCCCTCTAGCTCTTTCTTACCAGTTTTTTTGAGGCCAACAGTTTTTCTGGCGTTTCCCTAGATGATATTTGTTATGATGGATCCTCGTCTTCTTCTGCATACTCATTTAAAAATCATCTACATCCAAAAGCTCATTGAGAAAGCATATACTGATGATGCCCAACACACAACCTTTACTCCTGAGCACTAGACCTCTGGAAGCTGTACATGGTGGTTTCACAGTCACTTTTTTTTTTTTTAAGATTTTATTTATTTATTCATGAGAGACACACAGGGAGAGGCAGAGACATAGGCAGAGGGAGAGGGAGAAGCAGGCTCCATGCAGGGAGCCTGATGTGGGACTGGATTCCAGGACTCCAGGAACATGCTCTGGGCTAAAGGCAGGTGCTAAACCACTGAACCACCCAGATATCCCCACAGTCACTTTTATCTTAGGCTCTGGCACTCTGATTTGGGAGCATGCAGTTTATTTTGGAGGGAGGTGACCCCAGGAGGCATTCTAAGGGTGTGGGAAATAAGGCAGAGAATGGAGGAAAGCCAATAGGCAGTGTGTTAATGAGCAGGTTATCCCTGTTGGCCACTGGGGCTCAGTCTCCTTGGGGACCCTCTGAGACACTGGATGGAAGACACCTCAGAACTAATGTATAGAGGGACAGGAAAGCTGAAGTATTCATTCTTCAGTTCCCAACCCCTACTGTTGAAGGTCACTCCCTGGACATTAACTCCCTGGAATTGCATGCCTGACTGTATGTGTGCTATGGCCAAGCTTACTCTAGTGGCCAAAGAATGACCTCAGACAGAAAGATGAGGAGGCTGTCTTCATCTGTAGGAACTATGTGCAAACTTGCCTGCTAAAAAAAACTATTCATCCACACTGTCCATGGAGATACAGGCCACACTTCCTAACACATTTTGCTAGACTGTCCATGACCTTGCATTTGTTTGCCACTTTTTGTTTCTCTCCCTTATCTGTGCAATTACTTTCTACTCAATCCTTTAAATATGTCATGTTCTCTCCAACCTCAGGGCCTTTGCTCATTCATCTTCTTCTGGTTAAGACCAAGTGCTACTGAGGTCACAATTACAAGCCGTTTCTTTCCGGAAGTCTTCCCTCATCTCCTCTGTTATAAGATTCCCATACTACCCTATGTGTTCTTGTTATGGTATTTCTCACACGAAACTATAGGCTATTTACCCATGTAGACCCATCTCCTGTCCCCAAGACTGAGAACTCTATTAGGCAAGGAGCTTACATCAGTCTTGATCATGGCTCTATCATTGGCACATAATACATATCTGTCAAAACAGGTCTTTCCTTCCTATGGCAAAAGCAATAAATATGTAAATTTGGCTAGCTGTTGACTCTTTTCCAAATACGCGAAATCTGAGAGCCCAAAGCAGTTTCTATATTTGAATACCACATAGCAAAGAAAGGCCTGTCTTTGAAGTCAGTGGGCCAGGAGAAAGTGTGAGATCAATAGACTTACCTCCCACCTGCTGCTGGAGGAATTTATCATAACTCTGAAGAGTATCCAAGAAGATATGTTTCCCAGAAAAATCAAACCAATGATCTTTCCAGAGCCACTACTTTTAGTAACCCAGTACAATCAGTCTATTCATCTTTCTGGTAATGATTTTTTTCTCCTCAAAGCACTCAATTCATTTTCCATTGCTGACATGTAATCCAGAAATAATAGAGGTCGGTTTAGTATAACTCATATCCAAAAGGGGAAAGTGCCAACACCCTGAAAGAAAAGCTCTGAATTAAGTATTCCCGAAAATAATTCTCAGCAATTCAAGGGATATAAAAAGGCCTATTCAGTTGTAGATGATATTTCTCTTTGTTATTTATTATAAATATGGTTCCCCCATAGAAAATTATGTTTGAAAATACCACTTTGGCACAATCTTTATAATTACATCCTAAGTTTCAAATGTGAATATTTTTTTCTGGTTCTGTTTATTAACAAAGTCCTACCCAGAGGTGCTAAAATTTGAACCAGTCTTTATAAACTGTAAATATTCGGGTGCGTAGTCAAAGCCAATGACCAGAGCCCCAGTGAATGTATAACATGAACAAGAAATAAACCTTTGTTGTTTCAACCGCTAGGATGTGGGGCTTATTTGTGTCTATAGAAGAAGTGATAATTTCCTGTCCACTCTCTGAGTTCAAAAGCAGCTGAAAGTGAACACAAGAATCAATTTGAGAACAAAATACCCAGTCTTCTGACTCCGAGGGACAGTTTGGAGAACAGACACAGATAACAGCCACAAATGGGTTCTTTAATAACTTTCTCTCAGAATTGACCCTACCCATCCCAAATTTCAGCCTGCCCATTACAAGGCCAGATCCTGATGTAGAAAGCTCACTTCATGGAGAAACTGAGTGAGAAATTCTTGACAAGAGGTAGAGAACCATAAAGCACAGGGGCTAAACTGAGCATGTTCAGTTCCTTCCTCTATTCACCACAGAGATAAGGCACATCTCCAAGGGAAGCGTTCCCACACTTCCCTGTCCTGAGGAGAGGAACTTCTTTCCCCAGGATGGAAAAACTCACAGTTGAAATAATGAGATGTTAATCCAATAAATCCCAAGAGCAAACGCTAAAAAGGGACTTAACAGAGTCTTCTTTTACCTCAAATTCATTTTAAAAATGACCAGCATTGTAGATACTAGATTTGTGCAATGTGGCATCTGTCCTGGGACAGAGAGAGTGCAAGACCATCTATCTTCAGGGAAAGCAGGATCCTATACTTCCGGGGATTGTGAGATGCTAAGTCAAATAAGACCATATCTGGGTGATAATAGGTTCACCTGAGCTCCAAGACCAGATCTGAAGGAAAAAAAGTCCTAAGGGACAACCTAGATAGAAGAATGTGGAAGACAGTCCTATTATTTTTACTTAATTTAGACAAAGGGCTCCAGGTCTGATTACAGGCATATCAGCCTCAAAAATTATAGTAGCTGATGATAGAAGCTCATTTTACTCCATTTGCCTTCCTCAGTGGCCTCCTTCCTCATTTACCAAATGAATGATGTTTAAAACTATTCATTTAAATCTGGGATTTTATTGTAGATTTCATTATAGGAGTAATATGGATTTTGCCTTAGTTTCTGGCAAAGAAGTGTCTTACTGAGGAAATGGGCAAGACTGAAACTGAGCAGTTTTAAGCTAGGGGAAAAGAAGCAATGATGTAGTGACACCTTGGAAAAAACAACCAACTAATCCTATGATTGTCATGTGGGATTTATCAATTGAGTAACAAACATGTGTTTGACTTCCAAAACAACAGAATGACGTTGGTATCTGCCAAGTTGTAAAGCACATTCAAACACACACACACACACACACACACACACACACACACACACACGCTTGTAGAAAGTCAAGATGGTAGATATAGATTAATAGATAAATAAATAGGAAGGAAGAGGAAAAAAGAAAGAAAAAAGGGGGAGTGTTTCTCCTCCTTTTAACAAATTTGTAAACCATTTAACAAATTGAGTCATTTTTGGTCAGATGCCTTTTTTATGTGTAACAACTAAGAAACCACGAGGTCATCATGTGAAAAGGAAAAGGAAGACTCTGGCATTACATCTTCAATTGTAATTATCTTCTTTGCATGAATAGTGGAGAAAAGTTTTTCTTATTAGTTTATTTTTGTAAAACAGTCTGCTTCAACTGATCCTAAGACATCACTTGGATGAACTACACTGAAGCTAAGAAACTGTCAGGGTAGGCCTACATCATTGCTATTGCTCTTGAAACTTACTCTTTCTTTTGTGTAAAACTTTTCTACTCTTTGTTCATTTCCTTTACAGTTTTCTTGTTTAGTACGTGGGGGTCTGAATAAAGTTCCCCAAAAAAGGTTGTTTTGTACCTATTTTCAGACCACTAGGTTTTTTCTTCTGAGGCTTCACAAACTCAAAACATTAATGTTTCTCATTGTAAAAGAAACTATATGTTTTATTAAGTGCTGGTTGCTGATTATGAATGGATGTTTATTTCCTGGAGAATATAAATAGATTAATTTTGATAGATAAAATGGCAATCATTTAATGTTATATTGCCTCATTCTGTAGGTCAGATTTGGGTTTAGGTAGCATTCATAAATTCTGTTAAAAGGATGCTTCACAGAGCTCTGATTAGCTTCTGGGAAATTTTTAGCCAGAAAACAGCAGCTTGGAAGTCTCCTTCATTAGAATACCTTCTATCAATAGTTTTGATTTCAGGTTAGAATTTGTGGTATATTTGGTTTCTGCTTGTTGGCAAGCATTCTATTTATACTACAAATTTCCCTGTGGATTTCTAGCATGGCTCTGATATGTGAGTGACACAGAATCCTACCAGTGGTTTCTGGTGCTTTTAAACCTGAACTATGATTTGCTGTCTTGGATCATTTCTGTGCTTTGGCCATTCTCTCAAGGTGGGTAAGGGCAGCAGTGAGCCCCAGGACTCCAGGGAAAAAGAAGGGAGTCCATTTTCTGTAGCAAAAGAGATTATAACATTTTCTTGCCCCTGTTTATTATAAGAATTAATACAGATAGCCGCTTTCCATGGGCCATTTGCTCTAGATGGTGGTCCTAATTTACCTGGCACTGACTAGGTTGACATGAGGATTTCAGTGTTAAAATCTATAAAAACCAGAACAAGCTGATCACTGTACGTAGTCCCAAATTCTGAAAGATTGCAATCCCTAATTTGGAGAATTTAGAGGTCTACCATAAGGGAAATGCTGTGGCTATGCAAATTCAGCTCATTGGCTCCAGGTTTGCCTTAAAAGGACACAGGGAGACCATATCTATTCATGGCTCAGAGAGGGTTGGGGTCTTCTCTCAAAGGTATTTTCATGTCCTAACTGCTGCCACAAAACTAAGAGGTTCATTCTTGATGTTAGGAGTCTGCCCCTACACACCATGCAGGTCGCCTTTTGCTCTTTAAGGTTTTCATGGGTTTCTGTGGTAAATAATAACATTCTCAGCAATCTAATATTTACATAAGCAGCTTTCTTTTTAATTTGTAAATGGCTTTCCTAAGACATAATTCATATACTGTACAATTTACTCATTTAAGAAATACAAATCAAGTTTCAATATATTCACACTTTTGCAACCATTATTACAATCTAAGATTAGAATATTTTCATCACCCCACCCCCACAAAAAAACTCTATACCTATGAACAGTCACTCCCCACTCCTCCCCCAACCCAGCCCCTGGCAACCAGTAATCTGTATTCTGTTTCTGTGGATTTGCCTGTTCTGGACATTTCATATAAATGGAATCATACAATATGAAGTCTTTTTGAGTCTGGCTTCTTCCAATTAGCATAAGTTTTCAAGTTTTATTCATTTATTAGTATTTCATTCCTTTTCATAGCTGAACTGTATTTCATTGTATGCATTGTTACATTTTGTCTATCTATTCACATCCATTGATAGATATTTCATTTGTTTTCACTTTTTGACTATTATGAATAATGGTGCTGTGAACATTCATGTAAAGGTTTTTGTGTGTATTCAATCCTTTTGAATACACACTTCTAAGTAGAATTTCTGGTCATATAATAATTCAATGTTTAAACTTTTGAGGAACTTCCAGACTTATTTTTCAAAGTGGCTGCATCATATTACATTATTATCAAGCAGTGTATAAGGGGTCTGATTTCTTCACTCTCAAAATAACTCTGGTTATTTTCTTATTTTTTATTTTAGGAATCCTAGAGTATAAAGTGGTACCTCATTATGGTTTTAATTTGCATTTCCCTGATAACTAATGGTTTTGAGCATCCCTTCACATGCTTTTGGCCATTTGTATATCTGTTTTAGAGAAATATCTATTCAAGCTGTCTTCTTCTGAGCAAATCTAATCAAAGAGAAATCAAAAAATATAACACATAAGGTGAGCTAAGTTTCTAGGTACAAGATGGATAGATTTAGGTCCCCTGAGTATCTCCTTTTCTGTTACTTCTGAGATAAGTTAATCTTCTGACAATAGCACAAGTATCATGGATTTTACCTCTGGCAAAGGAGATATACAGTGAAATGATAAGCAAAAAAAAGTCCTTCACCCAGCAACTCCACCCCACTTCTAGGCAGGGTGACATTAAGAATTCTTGCAGAACTAGTAGGATTCAATTAACTTGGCCCTTGACCCCTCACTCATTGGTCAATCCAAACATGTAATGCAATCATTCCTCCAATGGCAAGTCATCAAGAAAGGATTGGGGATGTCAGCTATATGCTAGATATTAGAAAGCAGAAGATGCCTATTGTTCATCCTTACAACCTTAGTTGGTTGCATTTGGACCTGGTAGGAATAGAGAGGCAATATTGTTACTGGGGAGAGGCAATATACTAAACCATTCTTGTCCATCCATTCTTGTGATTTAGTTTTTCAGCTTGGTAGCAAGCGTTATGAATACTAAGCCAAAAATTTATAAGGTGCAGTGAGGGATTAAGAAAAGTCCTAGAATACCGACTGGTTGATGAACCCTACTGGGGAAAACTTTAGGTGCCTCAAGGTGGCTTAAAATTATTGGGACACATTTCAAGGGAGACAGAAGATGTAAGGTAATTGTAGCCATTGTTGATTTAGTCAGTGACCCAGAATGTAGACTAATAGAGGTCTTGTCAGATGTTCTCTTACCATTCTGTTCTTGCTCAGAAAAAGGCAGGAAGAAGCTGCTTCTAGAGGAAGGGGATGTCTGGGATTCATATATCAATAGTATACAAAGGCCTCTTTTGGGGCACATCAATCCTGGAGTCCTCAGTTTGTAGTAGCCTGGAGGTTAATAAGTAAGGGTCCTTCAAGAATTTCCCCCGAAGTTGAATTCTTCTGGACCAAGACAGCCTGAGCCTTGGGACAGCTCAGAAACCTCTTATAAGAGATGGATGGCTTTAATCAGTATTTGTTTCCTCCCTCTTATATAGAGAGTACAAGAGTACCATGAAAACAAAACTCTTTAACTATAACAACGATTAACAATTGGTTGAAATTTTATAACATTCCAAATATCCCTAGTTTTCCTAGAATTCTTCCCTAGTTTGCTTTCCATTTCTCTGTTGATATTTTGAAATCCTTAAGGAAAAGCCACCTGCACACCAGACAGTAGGATTTGGTTTCCATCTGTATAGGACTTTCAGATGGTGAACTAAAAACAAATAGAATACCGGGATCTATGACATAGGATCTCATTCCTTCTCTTTTTAAATGTCAATTTGCAGTGTTTCTCCCTGTTTTCTGCCCCAAACAAAATGTTTGTTATATATTCTGTGGTTTTTTACTTACATAATATTAACTTTGTTAGCTATAATTCTATGGTTTAAAGCAGAAAAAGGTCATGGGCAATAAAAGTACCTGAGTTAATCTGAAACCTTAATCTATTATAATGATTCTTTTGGCATAACACTTCAACTTAATGACCTGTAGTAAAATTTTTTTTTTTTTTTTTTTATTTATGATAGTCACAGAGAGAGAAAGAGAGGCAGAGACACAGGCAGAGAGAGAAGCAGGCTCCATGCACCGGGAGCCTGACGTGGGAATCGATCCCTGGTCTCCAGGATCGCGCCCTGGGCCAAAGGCAGGCGCCAAACCGCTGCGCCACCCAGGGATCCCTGTAGTAAAATTTTTAAATGAAGAGTACTTTTATTCCAACAATCTACCTTTATTCCATGAATCTATTTTATTCCAAGAATTTAGTAGATTCTTATTAATTTATTTTAAAAATTTTAAAAATTTACTGAACACCTAATATATGCCAGGTATTTTTCTAATTGTTGGAGATACAGCAGGAAAACAAACAAACAATGAACAAAATGGTCACCACATTAGCAAGCTAATGGACAAAAATCACATGGTTATATTAATAGATACAGAAAAAGCATTAGACAAAATCAACATTGATTCATTAGAAACAAAATTCTCAACAATCTAGAAATAGAGGGAAATTGCCTCAACTTGATTATGAACATTAACAAAAAACCTCAGCTAACATCATACTTGATAGTGAGAAACTTGAAACTTTCTCTCCAAGATCACGAACAAGGCAAGGATGTTCCCTTTGACCATTACTTTTCAATATCATATTGAAAGTCCTAGCTAACACAATAAGACAAGGGAAAACAAAGATATATAATTTGGGAAGGAAGAAATAAAGCTTTCTATGTCCACAAATGATATGATTATTTATGTAGAAAATTTGAAAGAATTGGCTAAAAAACTTCAAGAACTAATAAGCAATGATAGGAAGATCACAGGATTCAAGGTTAATATACCAAAGTCAATCACTTTCCTATATGCCAGCAATAAACAAATGGAAATTAAAATTAAAACATTTCAATTTACATTAACGTCCTCCAAAAGCAAATACTTAGGTATAAATTTAACTATATATATATATATATATATATAACTATATATATACACACACACACATATATATATATAACTATATATAACTATATAAATATATATATGGCTATATGAGGGAGATTAAAGATTCTGATGAATTAAATCAAAGAATTTAATTAATGGAAAAATATTCTATGTTCATGGATAGGAAGACAGTATTGTCAAGATGTCAGTTCATTCCACCTTGACCTATAGATTTGGTGCAATTGCAGCAAAATCCCAGCAAGATGTTTTAGGAGTATCAGAAAACTGATTCTAAGGTTTACATAGAAAGCAAAAGACCCAGCCAAAGTCCTGCACTTAGAGCCTAAGTGCAGGACTGACATTACCTATATTCAAGGTTTCCTATAGGCAGTATAGGTGAAAGAACAATTAGATGAATGAAATAGAATAGAGGGGCCAGAAGTAGATCCACAAAAAGTATAGTCCACTTTTCTCTGACAAAGGAACAGAGACAATATGATAGACAAAAGGCAATCTTTTCACAAGGGTGCTGGAACAACTGGACATCCACATGGAAAACAATGAATCAGACACAGAACTTATACCCTTTACAAAAATTAACTCAAAACAGATTACAGATCTAAATGTAAAATGTGAAACTATAAAACTCTACAAGATAATATAAGAGAAAATCTTGGTGATGAATTTTTAAATGTGACACCAAAAGATGATCCATGAAAGAAATAATTGATAAGCTGGACTTCATTAAAATTTAAAACCTCTGCTTTGTGACAGACACTGTTAAGGAAAAGAAAAGACAAGCCACAGACTGAGAGAAAATTTTGTAAAAGACACATCTGACATTTTGTCCAAAATACACAAAGAACTCGTCCAATTCAACAATAAGAAAACAAACAAGTTGATGAATAAATTAGCCTTAGGAGATACCTCAGTAAAGAATATTTACAGATGGCAAATAAGCATATGAAAAGATGCTTTTGGGACGCCTGGGTGGCTCCATGTTGAGAATCTGCCTTTGGCTCAGGGCGTGGTTCCCGATTCCCAGGATCAAGTCCCACTTCGGGCTCCCTGCTTGGAGCCTGCTTCTCTTCCCTCTGCTTGTGTCTCTGCCTCTCTTTATGTGTCTCTCATGAATAAATAAATAAAATCTTAAAAAAAAAAAAAAGATGCTTCACATTGTATGTCATCAGGGAAATACAAATTAAAATAAGAAGATATCACTGCATACCTATTAGAATGGCCAAAATTTGGAACACTGGCAACACCAAATGCAGGTGAGGATGTGGAGCAATATTTATTGCTGGTGGGAATGCAAAAATTGTAGTCACTTTGGAAGACAGTTTGGTGGTTTCTTATAAAATTAAATATACACTTACCATTTGATCCAGCAACCATGCTCCTTGGTATTTACTCAAAGGAATTGAAAATTTATGTCTACACAAAAACCTGCACGTTTTTTGGCAGCTTTATTCATAATTGTCAAAACTTAGAGCAACCAGGATCCTTCAGAAGGTTAATAGATAAATAAACTGTGGTACATCCAGACAATAGAATATTATTCAGCACTGCAAAGAAATGAACTTCCAAACCATGAAAAGGGAGAAACCTTAAATACATATTACTACTTGAAAGAAGATGATCTGAAAAGTCTATGTTCTATATGATTCTAACGATTTGACATTCTGGAAAAGGCAAAACTATGGAACAATAAAAAGTTCTCAAAAAAAAAAAAAAAAAGTTCTCTTATTGCCAAGGGCTGAGAGGAGGAAGGGACAAATAGGCTCAGCATAGAGGATTTTTAGGGCAGTGAAACTACTCTATGCTACTACAGTGGTGAATACATGTCATTATAAACTTGTCCAAATGCATAGAATGAACAACACCAAGAGTGAACCCTAAGGGAAACTATGGGCTCCACTGGTGAGGAATATTGACAAAGGGGAAGGCTCACATGAGTGGAGGCTCAATTTTGCTATGAACCTAAAACTGCTCTGAAAAATAAGGTGTATTAAAAACAAAAAAGAGAAAAACGAAGGCTAAACCCTTGCCCTTGTGATACTGTTGGGAGCTCTGTTGAGCTGGGAGAGAAAGAAAGGTCAGTCTAGCTTTTTAAAGCAACAAGCCAAAAATCAGAGTTAAGTCTTTAAATCCCTTACTGTAATAGAGTAAGCAAGAACCTAAAGCTAGAGAAAATACAGACTCACTCCTGTTTCCTTTCCCTCACTAAATGGCATACCATTTAGGGTCTTTAGCAGGTTAATGGATTCTGGGATTGAGGTGAGAGCAGGGGGATGGGGAGAAGATGGTTAGGTAGGGGAAGGAGGAGTGAAACAATACTAGGTATTGAGTCAGAGAGGGGAAAAGTGTCTTCAAGTTTCACCCTCCCTTACCCCCCCCCCCCCATCAGGGGGACTCAGCAGAAACCCCTTGAAGCTCTGTGCCCATGTTCTTAATAAAGAGAAATTCAAGAATGAAGACCCCGGACTAGTAGTGCAGATCTGTGAAAGAGCATGTCTGGCCAGGGTCTCTGGGTCCCTGATGGCACCTCCCTTCAGAGACCCCCAATGCACTGGTTGTGAATCAAGTCTGCTGTAGATATAGCAACTTTTCCCAGTGAGCCTGCCAGGTTGGAGCCTTTGGCCAGGCCTGAAAAATCACCCGTGGTTTTGAAACAAGAGCTGGACTCTTCAATCACCTTCTCGTTAAGGGGATGAGCATGTACAATAGTTGCTATATTACATAGTGGTAAGTGCTAACTTACTAAATAAATAAAGCAGAGGGGCAGATAGGGAATAGATGAGAGTTTGGGGATGGGAATGAGATAGCAGTTTTAGACAAGGGAAGGCAAACAAGGTCTCATGAAATGGTGATTGTGTCAAAGACTTCAGAATGAGCCTTGCGGATACCAGGGAGAAGAGCAGGTCGTGCAGAGGAAGCAGCAGGTACCAACTGCCTGGGCTGGAAGACTGTGTGGTGGTATTGGAGGAGGCCATTTATCTCAGTGGAGGGAGCAAAGCAAGAGAAGCTGGAGATGGGGTTATGAGAGTGAGAGCTAAGGAGGAACCAGTCCCGTGGGGCCTTGTAGCTGGTCTGGGGGTTTGGGTTTTTTCTCTAAGTGAGAGGAGAAGCCACAGGGGATCTTGTTTTTTTTAAAGTAGTCTCTACACCCAACATGGGGCTCAAATTCACAACCCAGAGATTAAGAATTGTACCCGGAGACCACATGCTCCAGCAATTGAGCCAGCCAGGCTCCCTTCACTGGGGATCTTATACAGAGGAATGACATGTTTTGGCTCTATGTACCTGTTGAGAATGGCTTTAGGAGAGAGGAGGTGGAGATGTTAAGGGCAGAAGCAAGGGGACCTATTAGAAGGTTATACTATCATCATCTGAGAAAGAGATGATTGATGGCATGGACCAGAGTGGAGGACTAGAAGGAAGAAGTGGTTGGATATGGGATGTGTTTTTAATACAACGCTCCCTTTGCATCCATTCTAAACACACATTTTAACATACCTGAAATCAGAATGCATCTTTGATGGGGTAGCATCTCATGATTGCTATCAGCCAAGTGGCAGTCATGATGTAGTGGCTCAGTTAGATAAAACCTTCCAGTGACACGGTATGGTAATTGCCAGCATCAATCTGTAGGTATAGATATGTGGCAACAATTTCTGATTTTAGGTGACTAAATATCAAAGTTCAGTATCTTTGCTCAGAAACACATCATAAGTGTGGATTCTCCACTTTATTTATGGTCCTCATCCTTTTGTACCTGGACATTCACTTCCTCCAGTTTTCTCCAAGCTTCCAGTCTCTCACATCCAATAAGCATCATAGACTGGTGCTAGAGTTATCTTCCTAAAAATCAGGGCTGGTCATGTCTCTCAGTGCCCGTGTCTCTGAGGCTGTAAGGTGCTTACAGAATCCATTCCAAACTTTGTGTTCATGCAGGACCCTCACAATCTTCTACCTATTTCTCCAACTTTATTTCCTACCATTCTCTAACTTGTAGTGCCTCCATAAACTATGCTGGACTCTGTTTCCTGTGCAGCCAGAGCCTTGCCTAATTGTACTGCTTGCACCTGTTTTTCTAACCTTTCTCCCAACTGCTGCTCATCCTTCAAGCTCCAGCTCCAAGCAGACTTAATTATTCATCTTCTCCCACAACATGCCACATTGAAGTTCTAGTCATCTGTCCATCTATTTCCTCCAGGAGGTTGTGAGTTGGGGACCTCATTCATTTATTGCCGCACAAAATCCCCTAAACACAGCAATACACTTGGAAGAGAACAAGTATGCAATATTTGTAAGAGTCTGCTTGTATCTGACAATCCACAGTTTTCTCTTTTGTAAGATGAAGAAAACAGTAGAACCTAAGATGTTTTAGGACTTTTGAAGATTATATAAGATAATGCATACCCCAGGAACAAAGAACAGTGCTTGGTACATAGGTGCTCAATAAATATTTGCTCTTTTCAAAATGTGTATTGCATTGTGAATATTACTATTATGTTTAAATTATCATAATGCACTTTTTTTTAATTTATGATAGTCACAGAGAGAGAAAGAGAGAGGCAGAGACATAGGCAGAGGGAGAAGCAGGCTCCATGCACCTGGAGCCCGATGTGGGACTCGATCCCGAGGCTCCAGGATCGCGCCCTGGGCCAAAGACAGGCGCCAAACCGCTGCGCCACCCAGGGATCCCCTCATAATGCACTTTTAACCTCATCTGAAAAGTCCATTTTTAAGCCTCATAGTGAGATTTGTCCCGTCACAGAAACTTCTGGTGTGTGCGATGAAAAAGAAAAAAAAAAAAAAACAGTGAAAAGAGGAGGTAACCCCATTTTATTTCTCTCTTGGTGACAAAGTGCTAGAATCTATGATTATTTGAAGATTCTAAATATAGAGCACTGATGACCCAAAAGCTCTTCTCAAATTTCATTTTTTTTCTAATAGCTTCTGAAAAAACACTCCCAGGAGTGTCAACTCATCATAATGTCAATTTAGGTAGTTGATGTGATTTATAGCAGCGTATTGCATTTTATCGCATTGACTAGATCTCACAAGAGTCTATTCATGTCCAGTCTGCTTTGGTCATGATACATGCATCATCCAATTGCTCCTTTAGTCTGTTTGCTAACATGGAAATAAGCAATTTGATGCACTGGTAAAGTCACCAAGCAGACGTCATCGAGCCTCTGTTAACTCTAACTAATATGCAGGACTCTGATCAATACTTTAATGTGCACTTCCCTCTATGACTTAGGAATTTTCCTGATGGCTAAATTGACACTGATGAATTTCAATACATGATTATTAAATTCTTCTAAGGCTTTTAAGTAAGAGTCTTCAGTAAATTCATCTTGATTGGTGCACAATTGTTCCTGATATTCATAATGGCTCCTGCTTTGCTCTTTTTTCATGTTTGAGATGTCGAGAAACTGTAGAGTTTATTGAGTGAGAGTCTACATGTGCATAAATTTCAAATTAGTGTGATCAACATGAGATGTAAAGAACACTTGGGGAATATGTTTTTAATCTCTTCTTCCCTTCCTGCTTATAGATGACCTTGATTCAGTGCTTCATGTGCAATAAAAGCAAACAGGTACTTTCTCCTCTTCCTCCCACTGCATCTCTGCAGCCTCTTGAATCAGGACCCACTCTCCATCTTTCATCTGCTACTATAGGAGGAATGTCCCTGCTCCTAGCTAAAATCAACCCTTTCCTTGAGTTCTGGATCTCATTCTCTTTCACCTTCTCTAGGACTTTTCTCCTACAAATAGACCACTCTCTTCTGCATTATTGATTTCTTCCTCTAGGGGTTTATGTCCATCAGACAACAAACCTACATTTGACCCCTTTTTCCTCTCTAGCTGCTGCCCCATTCTCCTGGTCCCTCATGGCAAAATTTCTCAAATGAAGGCTTCCCCATTATGTTACCTACTTTCTTTTCTCAATCTATTTCAGCTAGATCTTTGTCCTCCCCTCTAAGTCTGAAATTTCACCAGTGACCTCCATGTCACCAAATGTAATGGTCACTTTTTGCCTTCATCCTACTCAGCGTTTTAGCATTTCTTCCAAGCAGCTACAATCTTCTTGAAACTCTCTATTTTGGCTTTGATGATAGCCCACTCCCCTGATATTCTTCTTATTTTACTATTAATTATAGGCTGATAATTCCCAGTATATATATTCATATCTAACTTTTCTCAGGATCCCAACCTACATATATAGATACAATTTGGCATCTCCACTTGAGCGTTGATAAGCGTCTCATACCTGTTTATTATGATCACCTTTCCATGTAAATATATATACTTAGAATCCTTCTGCTGTTCACTTTTCCCAATATTCTCTACCCTCCTCTTTCCCTTTATTTCCAGCCCTTTCTCCTAAACCAGCCTCCAGTAGAATTGATCCCTTGGTGATTCCATAGCACTCAATAGTTCTCTTTTATAATAATTAGCACACTTACAGTCAATTACTCAAATGTATTGTTACCTGCTTAATGTGAATATTTCCCCTTTACACTCTAAGATTCTTGAAACCAGAGATTTTCTGTGTTGTTTAGTATATTCTAAGGGCTCAACATAATGTCTTGAGTATATCAGGAGCTCAATAAATATATTTATTTACCTTTGCATCTATGTTGTTTCCTATTTTTGACCATTATATACAATTCTACCGTCAAAATTCATATTCCTAAACATTTGGTATGTCTTTAATCACATTTTCAGAATAATCCCTAAAAATAGAATTACCGGTAACACTGATACACATTTTCTTTTTTTTTTTAATTTTTATTTATTTATGATAGTCACACAGAGAGAGAGAGAGAGAGGCAGAGACATAGGCAGAGGGAGAAGCAGGCTCCATGCACCGGGAGCCCGACGTGGGATTCGATCCCGGGTCTCCAGGATCACGCCCTGGGCCAAAGGCAGGCGCTAAACCGCGGCACCACCCAGGGATCCCTGATACACATTTTCAAGTCTTTGTTATAGTGCAGTAGTCTGCAAAGTGGCCACCACTAACTTCCTCCCTCCCTTTATGAGCAAGTCACTCATTCATTAACAGGTGATGTCTCCTTATCTTATTCCTTGAATGACCTACTTTGACCTTCAGAATGTAATAAAAATAGGATCATCAGAAAAAAAAATAAAAGATGCCCAGTAAAATTAGAATGTCAACACACAGAAAAAAATGGGATATACTTATACTAAAAATGATTTGTTATGTATCTGACACTCAAATTTAACTCAGCATCCTGTTTTTTGTTTGTGAAATCTGGCAACACTAGGTAAGTATGATGATACTATGTTAGATTGGTATGATGATACTATTCCAGTTTCAGGCCTAGCCTTTAAGAAACCTGGAACTTTCTACTTTTCCCCTCTGGAAGTCAACTACCATACTATAAAGAACTTTGGGCTGGACTTCTAAATGAAGAGAAGTCACCCAGAAAACTCTAGGAGGATGAGATGTCATTTTGAATGTCCTAGCCTTAGTTGGACTCCCAGTCCTGGGAAAGGAGGATCTAACAGCATGAGTACAAGGTAGATTTCAGGACTACTACCTTCCTGTTGTTGAATGAGTGTATCTATTTTAGGTTTCCTGTTCCTTCCTCACTGTTGCATGCCTGGTAGAGGGGGAAAGAGTGAGAGGGAGTTGGGGAGGGGCAGAAAGCAGTTCACAGTTCTCCAGATCCAAAGTTACTGCACCCATATCTGGACATGATGCAGATCATGAAATATTGAACTTTGTGTATGAGGCTTTCATGGGATAAGATTTTGAGGGATCTTGGGAGGTAGTGAGTTGTTTCTCTTTTGTTTTTGCTTGTAGAAAGGATATAATTTGTGACCAGAGGGCAGACTGTGATGGATTAAATATAACCACAGATTCTTTCCCACTTTTATGATCAAGAGATGGAGTCTATTTCCCTTCCATAGGGACCCTGGGATGGTCTTGTGATTTAACTGAAAAAACAGAATGGAGCAAGTATTAAGCTACATGACTTTCAGGAAATAGTGTTCTGGAAAATCAGCTTTGACACCTTTTTTTTTGTTTTTTTTTTTTTTAAGCCCTGCTTTATAGCATTTGCCAGTTTCTGTGGTGTAAATTCTGTCATCCTGACTGATTTCAAGCTACCAATGGAAGATCACTGAAGATGGGAGTTGGAAAGAGATATTGTATCATTGGCTCTTAGGAGCCTGTGCAAGTGGGCTCTTATGTCAGCTTCCCTTTTTGCTTTCCTGGCATCTGGCTGACATGAAGATCTGTGGGCTAGTGTCCTGAATGAGGGGAGCACATGGAGAAGAAGGGAAGCTTGGACCATTCCAGCTGAATGCAGCTACACGAGTAGCCCTGGACAGCATTACATAGTGATTGGGACCATGTAGCCAACTCAGAGAAATGTGAGGAAAAATACATTATTGTGGATTTAGGAAACTATATTTTGGAAAGATTTATTAGTCAGCAGCAGGTAACTGAACACAAATATTGCCAAGTTGGCATAAAAAAGTTATTTCAAGTTTTAGTGCCACTAGCAATGTATACGAGTGCCTTGCTCTGTACACATTCGTCCACTCTCCTCATGACTATTACTAGGCTTATAAGTTAGAAAAAGGTACATTGCCGTTCAATTTGCATTCTTTGAAAATGAGTTTGAACATCTTTCAAATGCTTATTGGCCATAAATTGATTCTGTCCATTTTTCTCTTAATTTTTAAGGGCTCTTTATATTTTAATAATAGTAAAGCAAATGGGGAATATTTTGCAGTATATTGTGGCTACACAGTTTGCTCAGAGGCTCTTTGAAGTAAAAGTTTAACCTATTTATATAAAAAATAGTGACTGGACAATTTTCTGAGTGTTTCTTGTAACAGGAGCATATCTAATTTTTGCCTTGCTTGCTTGTTTTTGGTATTCCTTAAATTATTCTAATATTTTCTCTGGATCTTCTACTAGTGATTTTCTTCAAATGAAAATTTCAGCTGAAACCCAGTACAACACATTCCCCCCTTCTTGTCGCCATTCCAGTATGAACAACACTGACTTAGGCTAGTGCAATAGGTCAAGTCTTCAGCCATCCTTGGGTTAAACCTTGTGAAAAGTCTTTGGATAAACTGAAGTTATATTTCATACCAATTTTAATCTTGCAAATTTGAAAGAGCATGATGCAAAAATGTTATTAGGTTTTTAAAAAAGATTTTATTTATTTATTTGAGGGAGAGAGGAAGGGAGCACGAGCAGAGGGTAGAGAGGCAGAAGGAGAAGGAGACTCCCTGGTGAGCAGGGAACCCCACTCTGGCCGATCCCAGGACTCTGGGATCATGATTAGAGCAGAAGACTGATGCTTAACTGGCTGAGCCACCCAGACATCCCAAAAGTGTTACTAGTGTGCACAAATTTCAAATACAGTTCGTTCTTGAACTGTATTTGTTGACTCCAATCCCTGCAGTTGAAAACTCCCCTTATAAATTGAGTCCTCTAAAACTTAATAATAGCCTACTGTTGACCAGAAGCTTTATTACTGGTAACATAAACAGTCAACTAACACAGATTTCACATGTAATATGTATTATATGCTGTATTACTACAATAAGTAAGCTAGAGAAATGTTAATAAGAAAATCGTAAGAGAAAATACATTTCCAATACCATATTGTATTTATTTTTAAAAATTTACATATAGGGGCACTTGGGTGGCTCTGTTGGTTGAGCTCTGACTCGATTTTGTCTCAGATTGTGATCTCAGGGTCCTGGAATCGAGCCCAATATCAGGCTCTGCCTGGGTGTGGTGGAGCCTGCTTGGGATTCCTCTTTCCCTCTCCCTCTGCACCCAGCCCCCCTTCCCTGCTCTCCCTTTCTCTCTCTCTTACTCTGTAAAAAAATAATAATAAAAAAGAAAAATCTGTGTATAAGTGGACCCATCCAGTTCAAACCTGTGTTGTTCAAGGGCCAGCTGTAATGTGAATCCTTCTAAAACTAAAAAGCACTTAAAATTGGATTGGATTTTGGAATAAAAAAAAGGAGCAATGGAAACTAATATTTAATGGAAAAACTGGTTGAAATATGAATAAAGTCTTGAGTTCAGTTAATAGTACTCATGCTCATTTCTAAGCTTAGGCAAATATAACATGGTAACATTTAACAATCAGGGAAATTGAGTGAAGTTAATACAGAAAGTCTATACATTATCCTTATAAACCTTTTTTGTACATTTTTTGAATTATTTTTTTAAGTGCCTAAAAATTCGCTCTAAGAAATACCGTATAATGTTATAAGCTTATGTTTTCTGAGAATGCCAATTCTTACATTATATTGATTTCTCTGGGCTAATAATCCTTCTAGAATGATGCAAAATTTGAATTTTGTGAAGTTTTTAGGATCTTATCCCATGAATATAATTCACTACCATGTGAATTATATATTTACATCCTATTTTGTAAGCTGAAATAGGAAAAACTGAAGATTTATTCCTGAATCATAAGCTGAAGGAAATCCCTCCTCCCAATAAAAAACCAGAAACCAAAACTAAAATTCTGTATCTTCCAGTTTTTCACATCAGAATTGTGGCAATAAAGTCTTACCACTTCATGTGACCTTTGGATAAGTATGGGATCAAAGACCTGGCTTTAAGTGTGGAATCTGGTAACCAGGTCCCAGATAGGGCTCCATCTGACTGCATCAGGTAGAAATGTGAATGTAGGAATCCAAATCTTGTAGGCACAATCGTAAATCTTTATGAGAAATTTATCTTTTGCCCATGTAGTTGGTAGGATCCACTCTCTTTCCCCACACTCACTTTGTGTTTTTCATCACAGCATGTTTTCATCACAGCATGTCTTTGGAGTGATGGTAGTTGTGGGGGGGGATGTTTGTCATCATTTCACATTCCTTTGTAGGTTTCTTTGCAGATAAAATGTGTCTTTTTATAGACTCACACTTGTAAAAGAAATTCCAAACATTTAAATTCAAGATGTTTCAGGGTTTACAGTTTCTACTTTTTGCCTCTCTATTTAGAGTCTTTATCTTGAAACCATGTAACACATTCCCTATGCCTCATTTCTTATAATAGCATCTCTCTGATTTTGAGTGGCCTTTGGAAAAACAGTGTAGTCAAATTTCACACTAATTTGAATTAACAAATTTGAAACAGCAATAAAATATTACTAAAGTCTTACTTTAGCATGTATGTTGAAATAATGAGTACCCCCACACTAATACTTGTTTATTATATATTAAAGAGTAACTTTGATGTAAGGAATGCATTACAATGGCCTAGGTTTATGTGTACTGGGGCTGTTATTTCTTTCTTTCTTTCTTTTTTTCTTTTTGGACACTGCATTTATTCTTAAGGGAGATATTTGGATGTCTTATGAATATTTTGAGTTATGTGAAGTTTTCAGGAGCTATTCCTAGAGTGGCTCTCCAGCGGCTTGGATGATCCAACTCCCTACTGTGAATCTGTTTTATTATAGTTGCTGATGAGATTGCTAATGATAAAAGTTATCGATTGCTTAATACTGTGCCACGTGTATTAATCCATTATCTATGAGACAGACGGTTTACTATAATTTACCATCATTTCTATTTTGTAAATGAAAAAAAATCTCATGTTTGGCAGATTTAAGGAACTAGTGTCCAAAGGAGTATCTTTGGATTTAGGGCTGGAATCAAGATTTCTTTTTCTGTCAGTTCCAAGATTTTTGTTAACCAATCTAGTATAAAATATTTACCACACTTGCCTCCGTTAGTTCAGTCCTATGGAAAGGTAGGTAGGTCTTTGTTATTATCTTACAACTTTAAGTTTGAACCTGCTTCTTTATTCTTAGGTCACTTATCTGCCTTTTTGGAAGGCAGCCCTATTCCACTGAGGTGGGGATGGGACAAATAGAGTACCACTTTACCTCTGGAATTGTTCAAGACTGAAGAAGCTGTTTCACCTATTTTGTTTACTTAACTTCTTTTTGCCTGGTTCTTTTCATGTGTAACCTTTTTTTTTCACATCAGTTAAAATCGCCCAAAGTTTTGTTCTTTTCTAACGGGTGATACCCCTTATTGCTTCTTTAAACAACAGTGTCTGGAATCACTGTTTTCCTGCTTCTTAGGAGTAGCTGATATTGTTGATTATAAAATGGTAGTAAATAGCATTTCCCCCCTAAAACCTTTTAGGTTTCTTTTAGGATTAAAAAACAAAACAAAACAAAAACGGGACACCTGGGTGGATCAGATCATGATCCCAGGGTCCTGGGATTGTGCTCTGCATCAGACTCCCTGCTCAGTCTGCTTCTCCCTCTCTCTCTGCCCTTCCTCTCTGTGTGCTCTCTCTCTCTCTCTCTCTAATATAAAATCTTAAGAAAAAAAAAGTAAATCTACTCATCTTGAACTGAGACAATTTGGCTCCAGTGCATCTGAGGCATTCCATGGCCTATGATATAATTTCCTCCCCTAAATCTTTCAATTCAGGAAGACAGAGTAACCCCAGGACAGGGAAGAAGCTACATTTTTTTCCCGTGCTAATTTTGGTGTATGGTTAAATATCTGGAGTAAAGGAATGTGAGTTGAGCTGGAATTGGGGCTTTCACACTCCCTGCAGTTTTATATTTTCTATTTAGAAAGGTGTAATCACTTTTGTAAATTCCTCTAACCAGAGAACTAAAGTGATACTCCATTAGTGTAATAATCTCTGCAGAATCCTCATTATCATTTCATTTTCTGTCACTTATATGTGAACTTCATGAAGGCAAGGACTTTGTCATAGAAGACTGCCTGACACATAGTAGGAGTTAAGTTCATTTTCAATGAATGAGTCATGGTTCAGTAACTGAGATCTCATTAGAGAACCTCATGAAACAAAGGAAATATGTAGAGAACAGCAAAATAGAAGGAGCTGGAAAAGGAGGCAGGTGGGCTGGGTTCCTCTTTCATCTTTGCTTTCAACTGATGAAATGTATAACCTTGGTTAAGTCCCTGAACCACTCTAAAAATCGAAAAATTAAACCCTTTGTATAATGAGCTATGCTTTGCTTTAGTTTACTTTCTGAGTATTAGTTCTGATTCAAGATTTTTACAGATATGGTTTTAAGATATGGTACACTTAAACAGTCTGTATTTGAATGGCATAGATTATACATTAGCATATTTCTTTCTTTTTCTAAAGATTTTATTTCTTTATTCATGAGAGACACAGAGAGAGGGAGTGAGGCAGAGACACAGGCAGAGGGAGAAGCAGACTCCATGCAGGGAGCCCAATGTGGGACTCCATCCCGGGTCTCCAGTATCACGCCCTGGGTGGAAGGTGGCGCTAAACCCCTGAGCCACGCAGGGATCCCCATTAGCATATTTCTTAACTAACATATTAAGGTCTGTGACTTATAGACTTAGTAAACAATGAGTTTAAAATTTTTAAAATTTATGTCATATTAAATAGCAGCTGTTAAATAGAATCTAATATCTTTTTTTTCCCAATATCTTTTTTAAAAAATACATTTTCCAGGGTCTTCTATATTTGTGAGTATAACTATGTACTTTAAAAGATTTCACATTGTTCCTTTGCTAATTTAAAGGCTGCTCATCTTTGTGGAGGTTCCTTGTTGTTGGAAGGCCATGCCCAGTGGGAAAGTGTTGGCTAGATTCACCTTACAGATAAAGAAGCCAAGCCTGTGATTCAGACAACCTATCTACACTTGTCAAGCAGCCAGAGGAGAGACAATGTCCCCATTGGAACACAGCATCTTCTTATCTTCACGGTCCAATCTCCTGAAAATGCCAAAGGCAAAGGGCAAGTTGAATCCTGCTGCTAGACAGACACAACAGTGTCTATTCTGCTCTAAACTTAGAAAAGGAGGTAACAGGGACTCTTGATATCTGGCACTCCAGCTACCTTTATCCAACAAGCACATTCCTAAGAAAGGCAGGTCATCTAAAGGAAAAAAGAAAGCAGTCTTTGATGGTTCTTTTTATTTATTTATTTATTTATTTATTTATTTATTTATTTATTTATTTATTTATTTATTTTTCATTTATTACCTATTTTGAGGGAGACGCTGTATTTTCAAGTCAATGTTTTACAAATTTATTTGTACATTTATGAACTGTAGAATGTTAGAAATACACTTTCAATTTCAGCCTAGTACACCTGCATATATACCTGCATGCATACTTGCACACACATACACACATACACATGGACTTGAAAATGAAACTAAGTTTCTCCCAAACAATGTCTACCCTAACTACCTTTGAGCCATCTTATTTTTTAAAATATTATTTAGTGTCGTAAACTTTTACATTGGAAAAAACACTGTTCCATATGCTTTCAAGGGATTCAAAGAGAAATTATGGCCCTTGACCAACAGAGAATATATGGTTCACCAAACAATCAATGGAAAGCTAGACATAATGAATGCTAGCTATCCTGGGTGCTGGGATCAATGGATATCCACACACAAAAGAATCAAGTTGGATCATTACCTACACTTTATATAACTCAAAATGGGTCAAAGATATAAGAGGTGAAATTATTAAAGTTTTAGAAGAAAATGCAAATCTTTAAAACCCTCGACTGGGCAGTGGTTTTTCAGGAAAGGCACTTTAAAATACAAGAAACAACAAGAAAAATGGATAAATTAGTGTTCGGAGTACAAAAGTTTCTAAGTTTGATGAAGTCCAAGTTTTCTGTATCTTCTTCAGTTTTCCTGTGCTTCAGGTTCTCAAATCTAAGACCAGTGCTTAATTAAAGTTCATGAAGAGTTAAGCCTGTATTGTCTTTTAAGAGTTAAGTAGTTTTGCATCTTACATTTAGGTGTCAAATCATTTTGAGTTAAATTTTGTATGTGATGTTAAATTTTGTATGTGAGTTAAATTTTGTATGTGATGTTAAAATCTTCATTTTTTTTTTTGTATATGGATATGCAGTTGTTCAGATTTGTTGAAAGACTACTTTTCCCTCATCAAATTGTCTTGCCATCCTTGTCAAAAATCAATGGCCCATAGATATATGACTATAAATGTGAGGGCTTAATTTTGGACTTTCATTTCTATTCCATTGATTTATATGTCTATTTTTATGCTACTATTATACTGTCTTGATTATTGTGTCTTTGTAGTAAATTTTGAAATTGGGAATTACGAGTTCTCCAAACGTGTTATTTCTTTTTTTATATTTTATTTATTTCTTTTTTAAATTTTTATTTATGATAGTCACACAGAGAGAGAGAGAGAGGAGAGACATAGGCAGAGGGAGAAGCAGGCCCCATGCACTGGGAGCCCGACGTGGGATTCGATCCCGGGTCTCCAGGATTGTGCCCTGGGCCAAAGGCAGGCGCCAAACCGCTGCACCACCCCGGGATCCCAACGTGTTCTTATTTCTTGAGATCATTTTGGCTACTGGGATCCCTTGAATTTCCATATGAATTTAGGATCAGCTTATCAATTTTTGCAAAAAAAAAAAAAAAAAAAAGCTATGGAGATTTTGATAAAGATTATGTGAAATCTATATATGAATTTGGGAAGTACTGCCCTCTTGACCATATCAGGTTTTCCGATACATGAACATGATATTATTTTTCATTTATTTAGGTCTTCTTTAATCTCTTTGAACAATGTTTCATAGAGTTCAGTATGTAAGTTGTGCACTTATTTTGTTGGAATTTATTTTTAAGAGCTTTATTATTTTTTTAAGATTTTATTTATTTATTCATGAGAGACACAGAGAAAGGGAGAGAAGCAGAGACACAGGCAGAGGGAGAAGCAGGCTCCACACAAGGAACCCGATGTGGGACTCCATCCCGGGTCTCCAGGATCACGCCCTGGGCCAAAGGCAAGCACTAAACCGCTGAGCCATCTGGGCTGCCCAAGAGCTTTATTATTTTTGATGCTATTGTAAATGAGATTATTTTATTCATTTCATTTTTAGATTGTTCATTTATGGTGTTTAGACACACAATTAATTTTTACATATTTATCCTATATCCCGAAAATTTGCTGAACTTGTTAGCTCTAATAGTTTTTCTGAGGCTTCCTTTGAATTTCCTATAAATCAGGTCATCTGCAAACAGATAATTTTCTTTCTTTCATCCTAAACGCTTTTTTTTTTTTAAGATTTTATTTATTCATGAAAGACACAGAGAGAGAGGCAGAGACATAGGCAGAGGGAGAAGCAAGCTCCTGGGGATCCTGATGTGGGACTCAATCCTGGGACCCTGGGATCATGACTTGAGCTGAAGGCAGATGCTCAACCACTAAGTGTCCCTCATTCTGAATGCTTTTTATTTCATTATCTTGCTTAGGGACAATATTGAAAAGCAATGGCCAGAGTGGACAACCTGGTTTCATTCTTGACTACAGGGAAAGCTTTTAGTCTTTCACCACTAATAACACATTAGCCATGATTTTTTCATAAACACCCTTTTTGAAGTTTAGTGTGTGCTCATTGCTAGTTTGTTGTGTTTTTATCATGAAAGGATGTTGATTTTGTCAAATAATTTCTCTGCATTGACTGAGATGATCATATAGTTTTTATCTTTTACTTACAAGGTGCGTTATATTCATTGATTCTCTTATGTTGAACCAACCTTGCATTGCTGGGATACATTGCACCTGGTCATGGTATACAATCCTTTTTATATGTTGCTGGATTCAGTTTGCTACTAATTTGCTGGATCAGTAGCAAATTAGTAGCAAACTACTACTGGAAGGATTTTTGTGTCTACATTCTTAAGGAATATTAGTCTGTAGTTTTGGGGGGTTTTTTCCTGGGGTTTTCCTTGTTTGGTTTTGGAATCAGGTAATACTAGCACCACAGAATGAATTGGTCAGTGGCTCTTTCTCTTTTTTCTTTGAAAGAGCTATTGAAAAATTGGCATGAAGTCTTCTTTAAATGTTTAGTACAATCCATCAGTGAAGTTGTCTGGGTGTGGGCTTTTCTTTGTTGGTTGACTTTTTAAAAAGATTTTACTTTTTTGAGAAAGCAGGAGAGAGAGAGAGAGAGAGAGAGAGAGAGAGAGAGAGAGAGCGAGCTCAATTTGGGGAAGAGCAGAGGGAGAGGGAGAGAGGGAGAATCTCAAGCATACTCCCGGCTGAGTGCAGAGCCCAGAGTGAGGGTCTTGATCATGACCCTGAGATCATAAACTGAGCCAAAATCAAGAGTTGGATGCTTTAGCCGAGTGAGCCATCCAAGAGCCTTTGTTGGTAGATTTTTGATTATTTACTCTATTTCTTTTTTACTTGTTATAGGTCTAATTCAATATTCTATTTCTTGAATTTGTTTCAGCTGTTTGTGTTTTTCTAGAAATTTTAGTAAGTTGTCTTCCATCTTTCTTGGTCTGTCTAGAAAAGGGTTAACCCAATTTCTTGATTTTTTTTTCCCAAATAACCAACTTTTGTTGTTGTTTTTGACTTTTTCTATTATTTCTCTATTTTTTATTTTTTTCTACTGTAATTTTATTATTTCCTAACATCTACTTGCTTTGGTTTTAGTTTGATTTTTTCATCCCCAGTTTCTTAAGGTGCAGGATTAAGTTTTATTTGAGATCTCTCTTTTAAGCATTTATATATACATTTTATTCTGAGCATTCCTTTTGCTACATGAATTTATTTTAGCATGTTCTGTTTTCATTGTCATTCATATCAAAGTATTCTCTAATTTCCCTCATCAGTTAGATTTGGGGTGGGGGGTCATTGGTTAATTGAATTTCTTATTGTGTATCTATGAATTTTCCAAATTTCCTTGTGTTGTCAATTTCTAACTTTACTCCATTCAGTTGGAGAATATATTTTATGTTGTTTCAATCCTTTAAAATTTCTGGAAACTTATTTAGTGGTATATACATATGGCCTATCCTGGAAAATGTTCTGTGTGCACTTAAGAAGAATATATATTTTGGTGTTGTTGTGTGAAGTGTTCTATAAATGCCTGTTAAATTTCTTTGGTTAGGTCTTGTGGTGTTCGTTTCTTTGTTGATCTGCTGTCGTTTTACCGATTATAGAAACTGAGATATTGAAATATGCAACTATTATTTCTCCTTTTGATTCTGTCGTTTTTGCTTCATATATGTTAGGTCTGTATTTCTAGGTTCATATATGATCATAATTGTTATAACTTCTTATTGATTGATCCTTTTTCATTATAAAATGTGCATTTTTCTGTAACAATTTTTATCTTAAAGTCTATTTTGTTTGCCATTAGTATAGACACTTCAGCTCACTTGTGGTTACTATTTACATGATATCTACTTCCGTGCTTTTCCTTACAACTTATTTGACTTCTTAAATCTAAAGTATGCCTCTCATAGATAACATATAGTGAAATCATATGGGTTGGTTTTTATTCTGCCAAGTTTTGCATTTAAATTAGATGGTTTAGATCATTTATATGTAATGTAATTTCTGATAAGGTAGAATTTAGTCTGCTATTTTACAATTTGTTTTTTTACATCTTACGCAGTTTTTTTTCCTGTATTTCTCCATTGCTGCTTTCTTTCGTATTATTTTCTGGAGTACCATTTAATTCCCTCATTATTTTTTTTCTTTTTCTTCTTTTTTAAAGATTATTTATTTATTTATTTATTCATGACAGACACAGAGAGAGGTAGAAACATAGGTAGAGGGATAAGCAGACTCCCTGGAGGGAGCCCCAAGCGGGACTCAATCCCAGGACCCTGAGCCAAAGGCAGATGCTCAGCCACTGAGCCACCCAGTCATCCCCATCCCTCATTATTTTTTAATATGTATTTTTAGTCACTTTCTTAGTGGTTGCCCTGTTGATTACAATTAACATCTTAATTTAAAGCATCAAATTTAGATTAATACCAACTTAATTACAATGTTGTACAAAATATTGTCCTATAAAAATTCATTCCCTCCCACCTCTGCAGTTATTGTTATCTAAATTACATCTTTGCACCTTGTATACCCAGCAACACAGATTTATAGTTATTGTTCTATGCTCTTGCCTTTAAAATCAGATAGGAGAAAAAGGGAGTTATAAACAAAAAATACATTTATACTGTTTTTTATATTTACCTATATAGTTATCTTTATCTATGTCTTTATTTTCCAAGTGGCTTTGATCTACTTACTGTCTGGTATCCTTTTATCTCAGCCTGGAGGTCTCCCTTTATTATTTCTTATAGGACAGTTTTGCTGAAAACAGATTCTTTCACTTTCTGTTTCCCTGGGAATGTCTTAATTTCTTCTTCATTTTTGAAGGATAGTTTTCATGGAGATAGAATTCTTGGTTGATAGTCTTCTTTTTTCAGCACTTTGAATATATCATTCCACTAATTGTAGACTCTGTGGTTTATGATGAGAGATCAGTTTTTAATCTTATTTAAGATACCTTGTATGTAATGTATCACTTCTTTCTATTTTCAGTATTTTCTCTTTGTTTTTTCAGTTTGATCATGTGTCTTGGTATGTATCTCTTTTAATTCATCATACTTGGAGTCCATTGACCTTCGGGGATGTTTAAGAGTTTTATTTTACTAAATTTAGGATGTTTTTAGTCATTGTTTCCTCAAATATTCTTTCTGCCCCTTTCTCTTTCTCTTCTTCTGGACTCCTCATTATGCATATGTTGGAATGCTTGATGTTGTCCTACAGCTCTCCGAGGTTCTGTTCATTTTTCTTCATTCCTTCTATCTTCCTCAGATTGGATCATCTCAACTGATCTGTATTTAGCTGCTCTGAATCCTTGCTCTGCCTGCTTAAATCTGTTGTTGAGCTGATTCAACATGATGCTGTTCAATGTAATGATTTGATATTTGTGTATTTTATGAAGGGATCACCACAATAAGCCTAGTTAATATTCATCACTCTACATAGTTACAGAATTTTTTTCCTTGTGATGAAAAACTTTAAGATCTACCCTCAGCTATTTTCAAATATACAATACAGTATTAACTACTGTCATCATGATGTCCTTTACAGCCTGTTATTATAATTTGAATTTCATAGTTCCTACTTGATCTGCTTTCACAACTTTTATCTTTTTACTGATATTCTATATTTAGCAAGACATCATTTTTATACATTATTTCCTTATGCCTGGACTCCCTTAGTTCTTTGACTCTATGTAAAATAGCCGAGTTAAAATCTTTTGTCTAGTAAGTCTAACATTGGGGCTTTCCCAGGGACAGTTCCTATTGATTTCTTTTGCTCTGTGTATGGGCTATAATCTCTTGTTACATTTTTTTTCTTCTTGTTACTTTTTATAACCTGTAACTTTTTTTTAGCTTTTTTTAAAAATTGAAGTTCTATTTGCCAACATATAGTATAAAACCCAGTGCTCATTATATCCTGTAACTTTTGGACTGAAATTGGACATTTAACATGGAAACTCTGGAAATCAGAATTCCCCCAGATTTACCTCCCTCATCTCCCATGGGTTTACTGCTGTTACTGTTTGTTAGGGTTATTGTTTATTTGTTTAGTGACTTCTGAACTAATTCTGTAAAGTATGTCTTCTTTGTTGTTAGGGTCACTGAAGTCTCTGCTCAGTTAGCTTAAGTGACAGCTAACAGACATATTTCTTGATTACCTGGAAGAGTACATATTCTGATATTTGCTAAAGAGCTCTTCATGCATTAAGTAGCCTATAGTTGTTTTTGACAAATGATTTTTGCATTAGGCAAGCACAGAGTTAGGTCAGATACAAATAGCACTGCAGGTGGGGTCTTCTTGGGGACCACTAGACTGGCCAAATAATGACAATTCTTTGAGAGTAAATCTTTGAAGGAACTCTAACTTCCACTTGCTACTTGGCTGCTGGTTTTCACTTCAAGCACAAGCTGTTAATGTTTAAGACTACTTTAGAGATGAAAGCAGGGGTTGGGACTAGGGCAAGTTAAAACCTCACAAAACTTTATATTCTGACCAAGATTCACCCACTGTTCTTGTGTGATTATGGGATTTCTACAAGCCTTTATTAATTTTCAGAGTTCTGAACAAGTTGCTTCTGACAAGTTTTCCATTGCTTTAATGGAGGACAAAGTTTTAAAAAAATCAATACTCTTTTTAAAATAATGCCATCCATATTGCTTCCTTATTATTTGTGTAATACATTCTGAGCATTTTTTAGTGTTTGTGGTAGTATTAAATTTGTTTTTTAATATTGCTAAGGCAGTATCTTGGGCACTTATCTTAATTTCTTATGGAGATCTTTTCCATAAAACTTTTTCCAAATAGACTTCTCTGCAATGTTTCTTTAGAATATAATAGAGAACCCACAGAATGCAATATAAAATGTTTCACTGTCTATATTTGGTATTATTAATTGACACTCATGTGTTAATCTAACTTGACCACCTTGTTTTTTTGTTTTTGTTTTTTTTTTTAAAGATTTTATTTTTTTTTTAATTATGATAGTCACAGAGAGAGAGAGAGAGAGGTAGAGACACAGGCAGATGGAGAAGCAGGCTCCATGCACCGGGAGCCCGATGTGGGATTCGATCCCGGGTCTCCAGGATCGCGCCCTGGGCCAAAGTCAGGCGCCAAACCGCTGCGCCACCCAGGGATCCCGACCACCTTGTTTAAAATTGCAACTCTTTCTCTAAAATGCCTGAATTATCTTCCCTGATTTTTATTTTTCCACAGCACACACCACCATTTAACTATATATTTCACTTCTTTATTGTCTGTTTTCCCCCAATCCCATGTAAGCACCATAAAAGTAAGGAATTTGACCTGTTTTTCATTGTTTGTTTATTTTTCACTGCTTTAGTTTCAAGACCAAGAACTCTGACTGGTTTATAATTACTGGCACTCAGTAAATGAATAGCTGAGCTAATAATAATTCTATTTGGGGTGTATACTGAAGACTTTTTATTTCTCAAATGCTAACTATCCTTTAGACCCACAAATATTTACTGAAGACTTGTCTGCTAGATTCTGATATGCAAAGATGCAATTGCTAATCTCCATGTGGTAAACAAAGAATAGTAATACAATATGAGTAAGTTTATAAAATAGGTTTTTACAGAAGCAGAAGTAGCTGGAGAAAGGGAAGAGAAGTTGATGGTCAATTGTATCTGAGGGCTTATTAGAGAAGGAAGGAGTGAAATTTTCCCATTTGGGCTGAAGGTGGGGCTAGGAGAGCAAAATACCTAAAAGAATTAGTATTTGAAAAAAAAAAGAAAAAAAAGAATTAGTATTTGTGTTTAGGACAGTGCAATTTGTTGGAAGTTACTGGGAGGGTGACTGTTTAGATGGGGTAAGAAATGAAGTTATAGGGTAAACCAAGTTAAAATGTTAAAGGACTTTGCCTATCATTTTAAGGAATATGACCTCTCTATCAAGGGCCAGGGATGCCATTTTATTTATTTGTTTTTAGGGGAGTGATGTTTTTATTCTTTTTATGAGGTGGTCAGTCAGGTATAGTCACAGAGGAGACAGTAGAGAGACTCAGGGAAAACCCCAAGGTTTATTTTACTCACAAGTCCTAGAGACAGGAGTATAGAATGCCACAGAGTCCACATGGGAAAGCCACCATGGTGATCAGGAGGTAGAAGTTAAGGATGAGGGGAAGGTTAGGTCATGGCTTTCATTAGGGATTCTATGGGAAAGGCAAGACAGGGCAGGGTAAACACTTAGGACTGGCTAATTTGAATTATTTTGGTGGTCTCTAAGCTATAGGTGTGAACCTGGCCCTGGGATGATTAAGGCAGAAAAGTAGCGCCTCCTGAGGTGTGCCTGCCAGCTAGAGGAGGTATGAATCTGCATTGGTTAGTTTGCCTATCAGGGACATAGTCCCAGCTGGGCCCTTTGCTATCTCTATGAATTGGCTAGCCTGGGGGAAGGCAGTGTCTCCCAATAGAAAGCTTTTTTAAGTTGTAAATACATCATAATATAGGGAAAATTAAAACCATATATAATATAGTTTTGTTTGGGTAATGTGGAGAATGGGCTGCTCCAGATAAAACCTTTGGGTATTGGTTAATGGTGATTATTTCTGTCTACCTTTCACTTCTGATAAAAAAAAAAAAAATGATTGTTTTCTATCCCCAAAAGGAGTTTTGTGCTCCCAAGTTCTTGGAAACACTTATAAATAGCAGTTACATACATATAAAGCATAAGACACATAAAATGTAAGCTGATCTATTCTGGTTTTGTGGACTGAGGCAACCACAAATCACTTCAACTGTTCAAAGTATTTTGCAAGCATGTGTTACAAAATGAAACCTGTATTTATTGTGCCTTATGGTAAGAGCTTTGTTAAGAAAGGAGCACATAGAATTTTGGATAGGAAGAACCATCATTCTCATATAGAAAGCTGTATTGAATATTTGTATCATGTTAAATATTTGTATTGTTTCCTGTGTTTTAAAACGTGGCTGAAAATCTTCCGAAAAGGCAGGTAATTGATGAGTGTAGGTAGCACCTGCTACACCATGAAGATGATAGTGGCTGTTCTCATTAAGATCACTGTCATCAGAACCAGGCTACCGTGTACCTGTTGGTCAGATCACTGTCCTGAACACAGGATTTGCTGGGCTTAGGGATTATTCCTGAGCCACATTGCCATACCTCCTAATGTTGTTCCAGCCTTTTCATCTGTTCTTTCTGTACAGTACTACTTTATTCAAATCCCAAGAAGGGGGAAATAAAGAAAACTGACTTCAGAGTTAGCCACTTACTCATGATAATTTAAAAAGTAGCTAAGAATTATCAAGTGCCATGTGCAAACCTCCTTACAAACCTTATCCCATGCACTCCTTGAAACTTATGAGGTAGATGCTATTATAACACATTTTAGGAAACTGAAGCATAGACTCCATTCCTTTTGGTGAAATTTCAACCTCTTTTCTTTTATAAAATGGGGATTATATCTATGTTCACTAAATTTCCATAAATGAAGAAATGTGTGTAAAGTTTTTAGCATCTGATAGGTGCTTGGTGAATAGTAGTTGGATTGAGCACAAGCCTTTTGGGTGATTATGATATATACATGATAGAATTACTTCTCAGATGGATAAAAAATTCCCTCTCTAGGCTCCCAAGAATTTCTATATCTTCTCATTACTCGTTCATTATGTACCCTGAATGCATTCTGAAGTTGGTCCCTACGGTGGTGGTTTTTTTTTTTTTATTATTTCTTTTCATTGAAAGGGACAGTGTTATCAAACAAAACAAAACAACAAAAAACAATCCTCAGAGGACCTCTCCAGAATGAAATTACACCCAGAGACATGAGTTATTTGACTGTGAGGAAATAAAAGGAACCCACTGTCACCAGGATTCCCAAAGCCCCAGATCCTACTCTCTTCCCAGGGGGGTCATGTGGACTACATTTACATGTGAACTCTAGAATGATTGAATAAAGGTGATGGCCAAAGAATAAAAATCAGAGGAGAGTAGACAAGAACTTCAGTGATATCGAACCCTACCAAAAAGGGAAAGCCCAGAGGACAGCTCCCCAGGGTAAAAGGGCTCAGTGTCCTAGTCTTCAGTCCTAATCACACAGATGTGGGCTGAGGAACTCTATGGTTGGCTCAATGGCATGTTAACCGAGGCTCCTTCAATGACAATGTGAGTGGCTGTCCCACATGGGCCTCTGCTCATATCTGGTTTCACCAACCAGATATCCTGAATGATTCACTTTCCTGAAGTTTATCAAAAGGAAACTCTTTTTTTCTCAGGCTTCTTCTTGTCAGATCCTCCCGGTGAAGTTCAGTTATGGGAGTGTAAACAATATATTTGGATAGTTATCATGTTTCTCATTAATAAAGAGTTGGGAAGACAAGAGGAGAATAAAACTAGAAATAACCTTTATAAAGACAATATTAATAAATATAAAAGGAAAGATAAGGAGAGGAAGGAAAGGAGGGAGGGAGGAAGAGAAAAAGAAAAAAAAGGAAAAAAAACCCAGGCACAGATACAACTCTTTCTCAGAGTCCTTGTCTGGGAACTAGGTATTTTTTAGGTCAGAAAACCGAGGTTGCAGGAAGAAGAACCTTAAGTGAATTTTAAGATCAGTCTAGTATGGTAATTCATTAGCATAGAATCACCATATGTTGGAGGAGAAGAGGACCCTGGGATCCAATTCTTTCGCTGAGTAAGGGAAAAGACAAAACCTCAAGAGGTGCAGTAACTTTCTCAAGACAACATATTCAGTTTGGAAGAAGAAGCTAGAATTCAAAGGGTTCAAATCTTTAATGAGCCAGAACAATTTCAGAATTATTATAAAATAAGAGAAAATATAGAGAACAATAGGACAAAGAAGCAGAGCACAGGGGGATATTAAAAACACAAGATATACATTTGCCATGATGATGTTTGGTCTCTTGGACATAGGCATGGGTTTTGTAGTGTTGTGAAATAAGCATTAGGATGGGAATAGCACGTGTGGATGTGAGGCCAGAATCACTGCATGAGTACTATGGGGGTTAATAATTAGAGAAATATTAGAAATATTAGAAAATAGAGAAATAAGAGAAAATTTTAAAATCACCATACCCCACTATCTAGATATAAATACTAGTGATATTTTAGTATATTTCCTTTCAGTCCCTTTGGGAATTTTTTATTCTGATACACACATACACACACAAATACACATTTAAAAATAATTTAAAAAAATAAAAATAAAAAAACAAAAAAAATAAAAAAAAATAAAATAAATAAAAATAAAAATAAAAAATTGAGATCAAGCTATATATATTATATTGCCACTTGATGTTTTCATTTGTGTTATTAGCACTATTTTAATTATCTCAAATATTCATTGTCTAAAGTACCTCAATTTATTTAAATTATTCACGCTAGTGTGAATATTTTTGTTGCCTACAGTTTTTTGCTGATATAAAAAAGATGCAACTCTGAATGTCATTGGAGCTAAATTTTTGCACACATCAAGTGCTGATTGCTTACTCATGATAAATTCCTAGAAATAGGTCAAAGGTAATCACATAATTAAGCACAAATAATTAGCATTTAATTAAGGGCTTTGATAAATACTTTCAGATTGCATTCCAGAACAGTTGTGAAATTCTACAGTCCCATTAGCAATATAAAAAAAGAAAAATGTATATGTGTATTTGTGTATATTTGTTTGTGTATATAGGTGTGTGTGTTTCTTCTAGGAAGGCATAATACTAATATTTACTTAGGTGACTCTATTGAAGCAACTAGCTGTTATAATAAATAAAATCTAAAATTACAATGCTTAGTGTAACAGAAATTTCCCTTTTTCTCACGTGGCTGTCCAATGAGGAGTTTCTGGTCGGGATGGCTTTCCTCTATGGTTTGATTTAAGGACTCAGGCTCCACCATCTTGCGGCTAGGAATTACTTATTGCCTCATCATTGTTGTATCCATCTGGTGAGGATATAGGAAAAAGATAAAGCATGACTTCATAGTCCGTTAGCTAGAGCTTAGTCATGTGGTCAACCTAACTACAGGAGAATATGGGAAATGTGTCAGAGATTACTGTTGCGGGGGCCAACAAGGATGAACCTATGTAGAACAATACAGCAAGTACATGGAATAAAAAAACCCTAATGTTTACCATATTAACATGACAGGCCAATTACAAGTTATTAGCACTGACACGTCCATGTATACACTGAAGTTGAAATTTTTAAATTTTAATTAGAGCAATTCAAGTTCTCTAAAGGTTTTGTACCTGCATATTTATAAATATATGATAGGTTTTTTATATCAATTTTAAGTTCTTCCCATTCAATATTATACTGCTAGTTTTTCAATAATAATATATGATAATAAAAAGATGTTAAATGCCTAATCAAATAATTAATCGTGCACAGAGCATGACTTTTCATTTGACAACATTCAGTTCATTTATCTGCTTTAGAGCTTTGAATAACAGGCAGGTAAATTTGCAGGTTCACCGAGTGAGTGAACTGCCTTAGATTTCACTGATGTGTTTCCTCTTGTCCTCTTCTAGAAGACAACCCATGGCTTAACAATGATATATTTAAGGTCAAGTTGTAGACGTATGACTGGCTTTCTATTTTTTCTGCTTTCACATTCAGCAAAAGTTAAGCAGTCTGCCAAGATAATCATTAAATAATCTCAGAAATGTCCTTTTAGGAGATCCAGTAAAAATTTCATAAACTTACAACACCATCCGTCTCTCCCTAGATAGTAGCCTTAGTATATAGAATGGTATATAGGAAGGTAGCATAGGAAAATTTAGGGAGAATTAAATATAATTTCAAGAGACAAAATATTGATTCTTTGCCCATCAATTCTCTGGCTTCATTGATTATATACATTTTATCCATCTGAGTTGAACTGTGATAGAAAACCATTTGTGCCCTTTATCTCAGTCACCAAGGTTTTTGCTGTGAACCAGTAGCTAGCATATTTATTCCTGGAAAAAATCTAGGTGTATGATTAAAGTAGGAAAAGAACTATCAGAGTATGAAGTGGCAATAGAGTATGCAGAATAGAGACTTAAGTGAATGGTGAGGAAAATGAGATAGTAAACTCAAAGAGAAGAGCCCATTCATTTATTTAACAAATATTTATTGAATACATACATGTGCAAGTCATATGGTAGGCACTGTGGATGGAGAAGAGTATCATCCATTGAGACCTTATTAGTGGTCTGAATAATTAAGAAGAATCAACACCTTAAGGCAGATGACTTAATAATTTAATTAACAGTAGAATTTCAGACTGTGTACTAGTCCAATAGAGGAGGTATTTTTTGACATACTTGTTTTTCCTGTCATCTCAGATGATCCCACATGTTCACGCCTATACAACACCCATGCGTTATGCCACACTTGAAAAGTGAGTTGACCTCCTCCAAACTGTTCATCTCTTTCTGTATCCTCTCATATTCCTGGCCTTTAAGAGCTCCTAGCAGAACAAGGGAACAGTAACAGCAAGAGTTCTGAAAAGTTGAGGACAATGACTCCAACAGCATTAACTGTAGGCTAGCTGCTCTGGAGCAGGGAGCTTCTTCAGGAAAATTTGTCAGTAAGCATATGTCATGCATTCATTCCATTAGTTAACATTAATTTAGCTCCTTTCATATTTTAGACACTGATCTAGATACTGGGGATGCAGCAGTGAACAAGACAGAAAAAAAGTTCCTGCACTCATAGGGCTGATAATCTGGTGGAAAACAAAATAATAAATCATACTAAGTGCTGTGAAGAAAAGTATACAGTGAGTAGGATAATGAGAAGTGATGGAGGGGATCCCTGGGTGGCTCAGCGGTTTAGCGCCTGCTTTTGGCCTAGGGCGCTATCCTAGAGTCCCGGGATCGAGTCCCACGTCAGGCTCCTGGCATGGAGCCTGCTTCTCCCTCCTCCTGTGTCTCTGCCTCTCTCTCTCTCTCTCTCTCTCTCTCTCTGTGTCTATCATGAATAAATAAATAAATAAATCTTTTTAAAAAAAAGGAAAAGAAAAGTGATGGATATATATATGTGTGCGGTGATGGGAGGACAGTGGATTGGGAAAAAATGTTTCTGAGGAGATGACTTAGGACATTTCAGGAACAGTGTTCCAGGGGAAGGGAATGGCAGATACAAAGGCTCTAAGGCAGAAAGGGCTAAGAATGATGGAGGAACTGCAAGAAAGTGGTGTTGTGGATGAAATCTTGTGAGTGAGGGGATAAATGGCATGAGGGGGGACAGGGGCCCCTGTATTTAGGGCCTTGTAAGTTCCATCAGAATATTGGATTATTCAGTACAATGAGAACTATGAATGGTTTTGAGAACGGGAATGATATGATTTGATTTACATTTTTAGAAGATCGTTCTAAATACAGTTTGGAGAAAAGTATGTACAGGCAAATGTGGAGGCATGTCCACAGGAAGTACTTCCTGTAATCAGGGTGAGAGGTGATGGTGGTTTGGACTAGGGTGTGGGGTGGAGGTTGTGAAAAGTGCCTCAGATGTATTCTGAAGGTGGAGCTGGGAGAACATGTTGATGTACTTGGGTGTGAGAAAGAAGTGAATAAAGGGTAATACTCTCCAACCCCAGGGGGTGGATGATATGCCCATTTACTGAGATGGTGAAAGACTGGGAGATGAGGAGGTCTGGCACTTATTGAATATCTGTTGAATGATCCAGTGAATCAAACAATCAACAATGCTCCAAATTGGTGTGATGGGGATGATGACTAGTTTACTTTTTCACTATGGTGAGATGATAAATCTGTGTAATAGCTGGGAATCATTCTAGATCATCATAGAATTTCAGGCATTGGGGTATAGAAACTTTTGAAAAAACATATAGGGTACTTAGGACTGTCGTGGCAGAAAAAAAATTAAACAGTAGTCTACAAGGGCTACCACTAGACTAAAGCTCAGAACATTTTCAGGGCTTGAAGTAAGGGATAGAGGAAAAAGAATTAGGCATTTGCCCTTAAGGTCTCTGATTTTTAGCTTGACCATGTTCCTCCACTGACCTGCCACTTGAGAATTTCAAGGGGGAATGAGAAAGTAAATTTTTTCTTGACTGTGCAGGAACCAGCAATTGGAATAGGGAGCTAAAGAATCTCTCCACCCAAGTTTTACAGGCTTTCATCCAAATGTAGCTTTGGCATATGTTGCCTAATAAGAAAAGCACAACACTTCCTGAATCGGCTTAACTCCATCTCACACGTGAACCTTACTGTAGCCTCATAAGTAACTCATGCTTATAGCAGATGGTAAAGGTGTCATTTCCATCTAAGGAAACTGTCTTTCACTCTTCTTTGTTGTATGCTTTCAAGCAACTGCCAAGCATATGCTGATTTTCTTCCCAATATTATATACATATGAAATTTTTAAATTTTATATTTTGGAAACTTTAAACTTACAGGACATTGCCAAGAATTGTACAATGAATTCTTATATACTTGTCCTCTAGACTCTCTGTTGACGTGCTGCTATATTTGCTTCATCACCATCTCTTTATATGTATATATTCATATAAATGCACACACATATATATTATTATTACTTTTTGTGCTGTGGAATCATTTAGGTGTAAATTATAGGTATCATAACCCTTTACCTTTTCCTGATACCTCCTTATATAATCACAGAACAATGACCAAATTCAGTAAACTTAAATTTGATACCCAGTTCTATCTAATGTACAGTCTATTGTACAAATTGTACTGGGTGTCCCAGGAATAGCCTTGATGGCATTTTTTTCTTCCGATTCATTGCACGGTATTCAGTTGTCACTTTATGACATATTTGATGTTCTCCTTCTTTTCCTATCTCTACAGTCTGTGCCTTTATATTGATATGGGTCTTTCCTTCCCTTATTTAAGTCACTATGCATCTGTTAAATGGTTAGCATTACATTAGGCCAGGGGAGGACAAAAAAGAAGTAGAGAAGAAATTTCTTATTATGTCATTTCTTGAGAAGACATTTCTATTCATGAAATGACAAGGCTATAGTTTCAAGGATATGCATAGTCATGTGTAAAATAAGGTATATGTAAGAGCTCTAGAAATTTAGAGAAGAAAGGAGGATAAAGAAGGGAAGAAAGGAGGAAATAGAAGGAAAGAGAGAGAAAGACAGTGTAGGGTCAAGGTTAGCTTCCACCTCCCTGAATTGGGCTGGGCATTTCTCTACTGGACGTGAAGTAGGAGTGTAATCTATCACCAAAGGTTTACAGACTCCACACGTAATTCTACCTTGGTCCTTAGGTTGAGCATCATTGTAACAGAACCTGAAAACATCACAGTAAGCAAAACAAATTGCTCGTCCTGTGCATTCTTCTTGTGTTGGCTGGACCTATTTCTGTTTGCAGGTCTGAGATGTCTACGTTAACTTCAAAACACTCCATTCTAAGTAAAGAGTCCCAGTAGGGGGAATCTTTTGGCGAAAATTGAGTTAACTCTTCAGTAAATCTGTGAGTAACATATTTCCATTCATTACAGCAAAGTATCTCAACCTCAGCACTATTGACATTTTGAGACAGGACTCTTGTTGGCACTACCAATGTTCTTTTTAAAGGGAGTATCCTAAGTATTAAAGGTTTTAGCAACACTATTTGCCCTCTACCCATAGATGTCAGCAGCACCTCCCCCATTGTGACAACCAAAAATATCTCCAGAGGTTAGCCAGATGTCCTTTGCAGGGATAAAATCAGCTCATTGAGAACCACCACATAAGACTGAACTCCTCAGGGATTAGGGGCCTTTTCTGACTAACTTATTATTGTGTGGCAAGCACTATATCTGGCACAGAATAAATATGTGATAAAGAACAAGCTAATGAATTAAAGCACTAGGTTTGTGTTCATTTGCCCAGTATCCCTATCATGTTTGTACTCCATTGTCTCTACTACAGATTTTCTTAGGGATTGCAAAAGGAAGGGTTGGGTTTGGCTCCATGTAATCTTTATGATGAAAATACATTTTGATTAATGTTCAAAGCCCTATTTGACCCCTTATAAAATGCAGACAGGTAAATATAGTGCAGTATGCAATTACAGATCTCCTTGAACTTACAACAGAGTTATAGTCCTTGAACTTACAACAGAGTTATAGTCCGATGATAAGCCCATCATAAATTAAGACTGTAGTAAGTCGAAAATTCATTTAATACACCTAGCCTACCAAACATCGTATCTTAGCCTTGGCCACCTTAAACGTGCTCAGAACAATTACCTTTGCCCACAGGTAGACAATATTATCTAACACAATGCTTATTTTATAATGAAGTACTGACTATCTTATAGAATTGATTGCCTGAAAGTGAAAATCAGAATGGCTATATGGATACAGAGTGGTTTAAGTGTATTATTGGTTGTTTGCCCTTGTGATTGTATGGCTGGCTAGCAGCTGCAGCCCGTTGCCTGGCATCACAAGAGAGGATCCTACTGCACATCACTAGTCTGGAAAAAGATCCAAATTCAAAATTCAAAGTATAGTTTCAACTGAATGCATATCACTTTTGCATCAGCATAAGAAAAATTAGAAAATATGACGTACAAAATATCCAACCATTTTAGGTTGGGCACTATCTGTAGTTTCAGATTTATTCATTTCATTAAAAAAAAAAAAGACCACTGACAATTTAAGTCTGGTAGAGGAGGTGGTGGGATGAAGGCAGCTGACATCTTTCACTGAAAATTCCTGTGTGGGATATACAGAGGGGGAGGTTTTCATGCCTTGGGGGAGTGATCAACTTGGTCTGGCAGGAAAAATGAAGGATCAATCATCTAAACTATCAGAAACTCCCTTTTAGCTGCAACAGATGCACTATGTGAAAAGAACCTTTTGTTTATTTTTGTCAGACCAGAGAGGCATGGAAAAATGGCTTCTATGTAAAATCACCACATTTAATATACTATCTTAATCTGATGCAGGATGCTGGTGGAGGGTAGCGGAAGGGCATATATGGTAACTCTATACCTTCCACTCAGTTTTGCCGTGAACCTAAAACTGCTTTAGAAAAATTTAAAAAGTCTATTGGGGAAAAATAGATCTTAACATTTGCTAAGACATTATTGCTAAGTCTAGTGGACTCTGCATTTTTCTGATTTTCCTATTTTGTATGTCCTCATAATGACCTCAAAAATCATACTGTTTCAGTGATAACAGCTGTGCCAAGGAGACATTAATGATTCATACTCCTGGCAGGAGAAGCTGAAGTGAAGGTCATTCTAAGATGAGGATTTCCCGACAGCTTTGGCTGCCTGGTTGGCTCACCACCCACACCTTCCTGAATTTCAAAGCACTTATTTTATACCTTAATTGAACTGCAGTTCAAAACCCTTGAAAGCACAACACAGAGGACTTTGGAAGGCGAAGCAGTACTCTAGGTATTGTAGATTTTGCAAGGTTCAGCTTTTAAAACCTAGCCTAACAATTACCACATACATGATAGCTCACTACTTAAAAAAACAAAACAAAATAAAAAATGAGAGCTAAGATATAAATGCATCTTTTAGGAGGCAAATTCAGGATATTTTCAACGGGATTTCTACTCCCTCACCTCCCGCAACACAGTTTCCTGGTTGCTATACCCTATCATTAGTTGGTTCTTGACTCCTCCCATTTCCCAGCTTAGAGCAGCACTCTGCTTTGATTCTTTCTTTCTTTTCTTTCAAGATCTTAAAGCATTTTATTCTGAATGAATTTGCTTTTTAAACCTGGTTTGCAGGCCGAATTAGCCAAGTTGGCCAAGCAGGTTTCCTTTTTCATCTATTATTTGAATAGTATAATAATCAATTTTATAATTTTGATAAGAGTAGAAAATCATCTGCTATGTGATAGATTAGCACTTGCTTAACTATAGGGATTGAATTTTAACTTTAGTTATTTTGAGTGGTAAGAGGAAGGATAGGAGAATGAGCAGGATTTTTTTTTTTTAATTTATTTATGATAGTCACAGAGAGAGAGAGAGAGAGAGAGAGAAAGAGAGAGAGGCAGAGACACAGGCAGAGGGAGAAGCAGGTTCCATGCACCGGGAGCCCGACGTGGGACTCGATCCCGGGTCTCCAGGATCGCACCCTGGGTCAAAGGCAGGTGCTAAACCGCTGCACCACCCAGGGATCCCCGAGCAGGATTTTGTTTGTTTGTTTGTTTGAGCAGGATTTTTATTACAAAATTGAATTGCAAGATATAAAAATGGCACATTTTCTTAATTGCTCTGTCATAAATTCACTGTAGTTTGAAATTTTAGGCTTTGATAAATTATATGGAGATCCAAAGAAGATCAAAGAAAATCACTTTGCAGATGGTTAAATGACATCTAGATGATAGGACTTCTGAGGAACTGTATGGTTGAAAACATAATTCGTCATTTGAAGTTTTGCACACTACTGAAATCAAACATATCAGTATGGGGAGGCAGAGTAACTTAAGCCATCAGGCATTTAAGTCTTCCTGTAAATGATTGATTCATTTGTTTTTGTTTGTTTTTAATTTTTATTTAAATTCAATTAATTAACACATAATGTACTATTAGTTTCAGAGGTAGAGGTGATTCATCAGTTTTAGATAACACCCAGTGCTCATTACATCATATGCCCTCCTTAATGTGGATCACCCAGTTACCTCATCTCCCCACCCACCTCCCCTCCAGCAACCCTCAGTTTGTTTTCTAAGATTAAGAGTCTCTGGGGATCCCTGGGTGGCTCAGCCGTTTAGCACCTGCCTTCGGCCCAGGGCGCAATCCTGAAGTCCTGGGATCGAGTCCCACATCGGGCTCCTGGCATGGAGCCTGCTTCTCCCTCCTCCTGTGTCTCTGCCTCTCTCTCTCTCTCTCTCTCTCTCTCTCTCTCTCTCTCTATCACAACTAAATAAATAAATCTTAAAAAAAAAAGAGTCTCTTAAGATTTGTCTCCCTCTCTGATTTTCATCTTTATTTTTTCCTCTCTTCCCCAAGGACCTGTTTTGTTTCTTAAACTCCACATATAAGTGAGATCATATGATAATTGTATTTCCCTGATTGACTTATTTTGGTTAGCACAATACTCTCTAGTTCCATCCATGTAGGTTGCAAATGGCAAGATTTCATTTTTGATGGCCAAGTAGTATTCCATTCTGTATATATAGCACATCTTCTTTATCCATTCATCTGCTGATGTACATCTGGGCTCCCAAAGACCCCACCAAAAAGGAGAATTATAGGCCGATGTCCCTGATGAACATGGATGCCAAAATTCTCACCAAGATACTGGCCAATAGGATCCAACAGTACATTTAAAGGATTATTCACCACGATCAAGTGGGATTTATTCCTAGGCTATAGTTCAACATCTGCAAATCAATGTGATACATCATATTAATAAAATAAAAGACAATGCCATTTGATCCTCTCAATTGATACAGAAAAGGCATTTGACAAAAAAAAAAAAAAAAAAAACCAGCATCTTTTCTTGATTAAAACTCTTCACAATATAGGGATAGAGGGAACATATCTCAATATCACAAAAGCCATCTATGGAAAGCCCACAGTATCATTTTCAATGGGGAAAAACTGAGAGCTTTTTCCCTATGTAGAGGAACACAACAGGGATGTCCACTCTCACCACTGTCATTCAATATAGTACTAGAAGTCCTAGCCTCAGCCATAAGACAATAAAAAAGAAATAAAAGGCATCAAAATCAGCAAAGAAGTCAAGCTCTCACTTTTTCTATATGACATGATACTTTACATGGAAAACCCAAAAGATTCCACCAAAAAAATTGTTAGGTCTCATATAGGAATTCAGCAACATGGAAGGATATAAAATCAATGCACAGCAATCAGTTGCATTTCTATACACTAACAATGAGACAGAAGAAACAGATTAAGGAATTGATCCCATTTACAATTGCACCAAAAACCAAGATAACTAGGAATAAGCCTAATCAAAGAGGCAAAGGATCTGTACTCTGAAAATTATATACCATATGACAGAAATTGAGTAAGACACAACGAAATGGAAAAACATCCCATGCTCATAGATGGGAGGAACAAATATTGTTAAAATGTCTATGCTACCCACAGCAATCTACATATTCAATGCAAATCCCTATTCAAATACCATCAACTTTTTTTTCATACAGGTGAAACAAATAATCCTAAAATTTGTATGGAATCAGAAAAGACCCTGAATTGCCAGAAGAATGTTGAAAAAGAAAAACAAAGCTGGTGGCATCACAATTCCATACTTCAAGCTATATGACAAAGCTGTAATCATCAAGACAGTATGATAGTGGCACAAAAACACATAGATTAATGGAAGAGATGAAAGAGCCCAGAAATGGACCCTCAACTTTATGGTCAACTAATCTTCGACAAAGCAAAAAAGAATAGCCAATGGAAAAAAGACAGTCTCTTCAACAAATGATGTTGGGAAAACTGGATAGCCACAAGCAGAAGAATGGAACTGGACCATTGTCTTATGCCATCCATACACAAAGATAAATTCAAAATGGATGCAGGATCTAAATGTAGTACAGGAATCCATCAAAATCCCAGAGAGGAACACAGGCAGTGATCTCTGTGACCTCGGCTGTGGCAACTTCTTCCTAGACATGTCTCCAAAGGCAAGGAAAACAAAGGCAAAAATGAACTATTGGAACTTAATCAAGTTAAAAAGCAAAGGAAACGGTAAAAAAACCCAAGACAACCAACAGAATGGGAGGCTATGCAAATGCCTTATCAGATAAAGAGCTAGTATTCAAAATCTATAAAGAACTTGTCAAATTCAACACCCAAAGAACAAATAATCCAGTCAAGAAATGGGCAGAAGACATGAACAGACATTCCCCCAAAGAAGACGTACAAGTGGCCAACAGACACATGAAAAAATGCTCAACATCACTTGGCATCAGGGAAATACAAATCAAAACCAGAATGAGATACCTCCTCACAGGGGTCAGAATGGCTAAAATGATCATATCAGGAAACAACACATGTTGGTTAGGATACGGAGAAAAGGGAATCGTCTTATACTGTTGGTGGGAATGCAAGCTGGTGTAGCCACTCTGGAAAACAGTAAGGAGGTTCCTCAAAAAGTTGAAAATAGAGCTACCCAATGACCCAGCAATTACCTACAGGATATTTACCCCCAAAATAGAAATGTAGTGATCCAAAGGGGCACCTACACCCCCAACATTCATAGCAGCAATGTCCACAGTAGCCAAACTATGGAAAGAGTCCAGATGTCCATTGACAGATGAACAGATAATGAAGGTGTGGTCTGTCTATCTATCTATCTATCTATCTATCTATCTATCTATCTATCTATCTATCTAATCTATCTATCTATCTTTCTATCTATCCAATGAAATGCCTCTTAGACTCGAGCTAGAGCTCCTGGTACATAGAGATAAAAAGATTCACAGTTAAACCTTCAAAAATGGATACACAATTGTCTGAAATAACTTGATTATAGCAAAAACATGGGCTATTTATTCAGATATGTTTATTGATTGTGGTAGTTTTAAAATATGTTCACAAATTTGACACTTCCCTCTATAAAAGGTGGAGCCTAATTCCCACACCCCTTATTCTCTCCATCTCCCCTACCCCTCTGGTATATGAGCTGGACTTGGTCATTTGTTTCTAATGAGTAGAATATGGTGAAAGTGATGGTGTGGCTTCCAAGGCTAGGTCAGTCATAGAAGACATTGTGGTTTCTTCCTTGCTCTCCCTCCTACTGCTTGCTCTGGGGGAAGCCAGCAAGCCACATGTCAGGAAGACACATAAGTAGACTGTGGAGAGGCTCACCAAGGGAGAAACTGAGGCCTCCCGCCCTCTACTGTGTGAGTTAGATACCTTAGAAACAGAGACCCCAGACCCATTCCAGCCTTCAGAAGTGGCAGCCCAGCCACCATCCTCTGGATTGCAACCTCATGAAGAAACCTTGAGCCAGAACCACTGAGCTAAGCCACTCCCAAATTCCTTACCACAGAAACTGTAAAATAGTAATTTTAAAGCTGTTAAGTTTTCATTTGTTATGCAACAATGTATAATTAGTATGTTTATTGAATGAGCTGGACTTTGCTGGATGCAAACAAAAAATAACATTATTCTTTCTTGCTTTTTCCCTGTAGAAACTTGCTTTCTCTCTTATTCTTTGCTGCCCAGGATGAAATAATAGGCATGTTGCTTAGCTTTTCTGGACACTTATAGATATTAAAAAGTCCTTTTTTGTCTAATAATCATATAATTTGAGCTAATATTCAATTTAAGTTTCATCCCTCTGCCAACTCAAAGATATGTTTCAGGCCTGCAAGCCTGTGGCTGGGAGGGAAGTGTGGTTGATTTATTTCCCATCTTGTTCTACTTCCTCTCCCCTCCTCCCTAGGCTGGCCTTAGGATGCCACTGCAGGTAGGCAGTGGGGTAGAGGAAGGAAGCCAGGTAAGGAGAAGGACTTACTTGACTGGTTTGGCTCTAATATGACATTGTGACTTCTGGGAATGCTACAGCAGTATGCTAGAGTTTGCCTATACCAGCTTGCAAGAACTAATTGTTCAATGATCAGGAATAGGCCTGATGATGGCTAGGTTCCTAAACCTAGCCATCATCAAAAATTAAGTTATATATAAACCTACAATTAAGTAAATGTTTTAAAATAAAAGATAATACTCATTGCCTCCTAATTATTTAACTACATTTTACTATAATCTATGTTCTTGTCTTGAGTTTACTTAGGTCCTTCACATCTGCATGGTAGAAGTACTTTATTTATTTATCTATCTACCTATCAATCTATTTATTTATTTACAGGATTTTATTTATTTATTCAGGAGAGACACAGAGAAAGGCAGAGACACAGGCAGAGGGAGAAGCAAACTCCATGCATGAAGCTCGATGTGGGACTTGATCCCGGGACCCCAGGATCACGTCCTGGGCCGAAGGCAGGCACTCAACCGCTGAGCCACCCAGGCATCCCTAGGAGTACTTTATAATGGTGTTCTACCGTGTGTCTTTTTCTGATGCCATGTAGATGCCATGTGCGTAGCCTGAAGTTGCCTGTGGTGGGAGACTGGAGTCATGAAATCATACTATGGAAGTCAGAAATGCTACAAATCTGGGCCTTTTTCTTGAAGATCTAGTTGTTAAACCCCTACCAGAACATCATTGTTATGGTATATTCTAAATGCACATCTTTATTCTCACAGTATGTCTCTGGTGATAAATGTGTTTCCTGCAGTTACCTTGGCATGGTCCTGTCTCATCCACTTTACTACTTACAATTTTCCCCTGAGGAGTTCTCTGTTAGAGATACCTCATCCCTCTAAGCAGCCCTAGTAGATAGAGTCATCCTTACAAATCCCAATTTGGTCCTTCCTATGGAGTTCCCTTCTGGCCTGAGAGAAACTCCCCTTCTTCTGCACCACCTCAAAATACAGGGTGTTCCCATGAGAATTCCCTTTCTTTTATCTTGCAGTCAGAGCAGCAAGCCTTCTGAAGGCTCCAGCTGCCTCCTGTCATTCTGACTTGGGCACCAGGCCTTGTGCCCCTTAACCTTGAGAGAACATGTGCCAGGACCTTTGAGTGCTCCCTTTAAATGCCTGCCATCCTTCCCTCCCTTGGTTGGCTTGAAGAAGAGAGAACCATACCTCTCAATTCCCCGTGGGGATGCTGATGGGGCTATTCAGAACAGGTGATGACTCTCTTCAAGCAATTATTTTCCCATCTTTTGAATCCTTTCATGGATTCTGAGTCTATATACAGCTTGGCTATGAGTGGTGTGCCAATGGTAAGATTGGAGTAGGTCACCCTCTTTATCAGTCCCCCATAGACTGAGACCCCACCTTAAAACATAACTGTCTTTTGCTACCTATTCTTTATTCTGTGTTTTGGGGCCTCTGCTCAAAGCAGGAGAAAACAAGAATAGTCACATCTGTTTCACATGTCTTACCCTCAGTCTGTTTTTACTTTCAAATCTTCTCAGTTGGGAGTTGAGGCAACCCAGGCTGTACATGGACCACATGAGCTAAGGAAGGGTTCCAGGGACTACAAGGCTCAGGCTGGGTTGCTTACTTAGTGTCTAGCAGTAGATGGGAGCTCAGGTGTTGATACAAATGATAAAAGAGGAAAGAGCCAAGGCCATCCTGGAGGAGTGGTATCAGATATCAGACAGGAACAGAGCACAAGCCAAAGATGGGAGAAAAGAGAACAAGTTAGAAGCTGAGAAGGTCAAGATTATATGGGGAGGTGGGTATGGATCCAGGGTCTGGTCAGCTGGTAGAAGGCACAGGGTGAGCATGGACAATGCCATTTTAAGTTCATTTTAAGGATTGGTTAGATGGCCTTTAGTTTCTTGTCTAGTACCTTGCCAATTATGCTGGGAAGATATGAAAGGAAGTAGTATTCAAGTACTTTTCATTTCTTTTTGTTTGTTTGTTTGTTTTTTTGTAAAACCCTTTTCAAAATGAACATCAGTTTGGTGGCCAGCACAGCACAGAGAGCTAATGGGATAATAGAGAAGTACATTTAGATTCAGTATCTTCCAGCCTAGGAAATACTTGCCTTAATTACATAATCAGTTTTGCCTATAACATGAATTCCTTAAAGGCAGGCTCCTTGTCTTAAGCTGTGTCTCCAGAGTACCACCAACACTGATAAATGTCTAATGGACAGTAATTTTTGATTTACTAGAAGTGTTTCTCTCTTATTTGAAATTCTTAGGTTCCACTATATACACAATAAAAGTCCAATCTCTCTGGCCTAGTTTCCAGAGCATGCTGCAACCCAGAACTCACCTGATCTGTTTCATTTCCCATTGCTTCTAAACATACATGCTGCACTCTACCCAATCAGTTTTGTAACGTGCCTCTGGACACACTTTTTCCAGTTGTTCATGTAGGGGACCAGACTATGCCATTCCAAAACATGCAACTTTGGCATTATTTTCAGGATTATTTTGCACAAATGAGAATTAATAGATGCAGAAAGAAGCCTCCCAGAAGTTTCCTTTATCTGACTAAACTCTGAAACTTATGAAAAATGAGGCCTGCCAGAAATCCTCTTGCCCAAGGAAGTTTGGTGACCATGAAGAATATCTTCAGATCAGTGCTAAGATGAACCTGCATGAACCTTCATTCCATTACTTTCCCTCATATGTTTACCTTCCAATGATTTAGTGCTTTTGAAAGTTCAAAACGTTTTCTGTTGTTATTTCTCCACAAATTATTGTTGTTTTGTCAAGATGCTATATTAGTGGTGCACCTGGGTGGCTCAGTGGTCGAGCGTCTGCCTTTGGCTTGGGTCATTATCCCAGGGTCCTGGGCTCAAGGCCTACATTGGGCTCCCTGCAGGGAGCCTACTTCTCTCTCTGCCTATTCCTCTTTCTCTCTGTCTCTCTCATGAATAAATAAATAAAATCTTTAAAAAAAATAAAGACACTATATTAGCCCAAGTTCTAACGACCACTTTGAGTCACTCTTCATGGAGGTTTCTCCTGAAGTATGTGTGCTGTACCTGTTAACAAATGGTTTTTCTTTTGTCCGTGTTGGTTGTGTTCAACAAATGCTCATACCTGAGATATCTCAGAACCTCCCAAGTTTATGACTTTCCCTGTAGCACATGATTTACCTCATAAAATGCAGGAAGAGACACATTCAAAAGCAGTCTTTCATATACAATATTTTTTTTAATTGCAAACCTCAATCCATTAAACTATGTCTTGGAAGCAAACAAAATCAAATATTTATTGAGCTATGTGCCCAGCATTCTGATAGGTACTGCAGAGAATAGGATACTTAGACTTTTGTCAGAGACTGAAAATAAAAAAGGACAATGACCAGAGCCCATATAAAAATAGAACTCTGACCCGCAACCTCTGCAGTAGTCAGTCTAGAAAGGCAATCACAATCTCTGTGGCAACTGGCCCCAAAAGGCCAGGACTTGGTCACTCACTGCCCGCTTCGTTAGTTGTTGGTCTTTCCAACCTAGGGCCACCTAGAGAGAGGCACTTACTCCTAAACAATCACATAGGATGTCTTGCTTCTGGTTAGTCTTCCTTGTGCCAATAATCTCTTATCAGGGTATACCCGAAGCCATTTACTACTGTAAAGCTTTACATTCCCTGCCTGCTTTTGGGTCTTGGCTAAATTCAAGTGATGGTGGCTGACTACTTGCTATAGCAAGCTCCGAATAAATAGCCTTTGCTTGTTCTCATTTAGGTATTCTTCATGTATTTCTATTCTTGGAATTTATAGGTGGTTTCAATTCTTAACTAGACACACGAAACATCCATGATATAATCATTTACAATTTTACTAGAGTTTGAAGTTGAATTGTGGTCTTTGAGGCTGGTGTACAGGAGAGTTAGCTAGTGACTGCTCTGTACACAGACAACTTTGCTTTCAAGCTCATATTGTGGCATATGTACTTTACAGGAGAAACTATATTCCTTGTATTTTGGGTGTGTTTTGAAGATGTCAGACTTAATACCAGATGAATCTTAGGGATCTACTACTGATAGATCGTGAGGAGTGATAAACTTTGAAGAGTGAAATGGAAATTGATAAAAATAAAAGATCAACCTTTTAAGCCTGTGACACTAGAATAAAGGTGGTATAGACAGTAATGCAGATTTGAGAAAGGAGTTAGGCATAAAGGTCAAGAGACAGCAGAAAGTTCAAATTCATTCAACAAATATTGACTGCCAACTCTGCTAGGTATTATTTTAGTTGGCAAGGATATAGTGGAGAATGATATTGAAAAAAAAAAACCTTGCTTTGTGGAACTTTTGAAAATGCAGACAGCTGGTATTTAGTGCAAGACCTTGACGTTACTGAGGACTTATCCTTGAGCAAGATAGGCACTCGGGAATCCAAAGAAGGGAAGGCCTGAGATCAGGATGGTGTCACAGCACAGAAACCACACTAGAGTCTGTTGTCATACAGCAATATAGTGAAATTTCCTTCAGTGGATACTGGAAATTATATATATATATATATATATATATATATATATATATATATATATATATTTTAAGATTTTATTTATCCAGGAGAGACAGAGAGAGACACAGGCAGAGACAGAAGCAGGCTCCCTGTGGGAGAGCCTGATGTGGGACTCAATCCCAGGACCCTGGGATCACGATCTGAGCCCAAGACAGAGAAAATGTTAATGGAAGATTAACCTAGGTTGGAGATACTTGAAGACAGCTCGTTTAGAATTACCTTATCTTCATTATCACAAGAATATCACAGCATTTGTTCCTTAGCAGATGCTCTGGAAATAGGTGGTAATAATGGTAACTTGCATTTACCTGTATTTATAAAGTGCTATCATTTACATTATTTAATTAAGAAAAAGCAAACAGTATCCCTATATTTATAGATGGGAGAACTGAGGCAAAATTGAGAGTAAAATAATCCTTAAGATTACATAACAAGGGGATCCCTGGGTGGCTCAGCCAAGCGCCTGCCTTTGGCCCAGGGCGCCATCCTGGAGTCCCGGGGTCGAGTCCCGCGTCGGGCTCCCTGCATGGAGCCTGCTTCTCCCTCTGCCTGTGTCTCTACCTCTCTCTCTCTCTCTCATGAATAAATAAATAAATCTTTAAAAATAATTACATAACAAATTGTGGTCAAGTTAAGGTTCAGAACATGGTTTTCCTGCTCCGAGGAGGTATTTATACTGCTGTTATTTTTTCAGTCTATGTATCCTATTATGATCTTGACATTCTAAACGATGTTAAAGAAAGAAAAGAATAAAAAAGGTGCTGGTAAAGGTATGCAACCAAATTTCCCCTAAGTAGTAATTTCAAGTATAATTTAGTTGAAACAAGTAGTTTCAAGGGGTAATTTCAAGGTTAAGATTTTTCTAATTCTGAATGATAGTTTTCTGAATGATTCTCTAGAAGCATGATCATTTATTAGAAACTGATTGTAGGGCAGCCCAGGTGGCTCAGCGGTTTAGCGCCGCCTTCAGCCCAGGGCCTGATCCTGGGATCCGAGATCGAGTCCCACGTCGAGCTCCCTGCATGGGGCCTGCTTCTCCCTCTGCCTGTGTCTCTGCCTCTCTCTCTCTCTCTCTGTGTCTCCCATAAATAAATAAATAAAAATATTTTAAAAAGAAACTGGATCCATACAGAAAACGTCCATTGGTATTATTTCATTAGTCATTTGAATATGTATTTAACTTTAGTGAAACAAGATAGGATTTAAGAGAATTAAGAAACGCACTATATCGTCAGTATGAAAGTAAGGAAATTTAAATATTTTCTGTGTGTGTGCCATCCGAAAATGTTAAAAATGCCCTGGTGGTGGGTAACTTCGGCTAAATTACAGAACCTTTTAGTCTTGTATTTGTCTCCTGAATACAAATTAGGACTTAGGCCAGGCATTTTTTTTTTCTCATAGGATATTCAAAAGACGGTTAAAAGAAAAAAAAAAAACCTATACAGCTCACTCTTTGTGTGGAGTTCTTACTATGTGCCATGAACTGCTCCAAGCCCTTCACACTTGGACCCTGCTGTAACCCTGGCACGTACAGGTGTGTACACACGTATGAGCGTGATGGACAGACAGACAGACAGACCCAGGAGGCGGGTGCTATCATTTCTGCCCGAGGAAGCTGAGGGCCGCGGAGGGAAGCAGCTTTTTCCCCCAGACACAGCGTCTAACTCCGGGGGCTGAGAGGTCCCAGAGAGTAAAAGTTCCCCGGAGCCACTTTGCTTTCCGGTCTCCTCCTCGAGAAAAACTTACGGAGAGCTTCGCGGCCAACTTCTGCAGAGCCGGAGCTGCCCGCCGGCTTCCGAGGGCGGGGCCGCGCGGCTCCCCGGCCCCCGCCCCGCCCCGCCCCCGCCCCGCGCGCAGCCCCAGCCACTCACTCGCGCTCCGCTCCTCTTCCAGCGCGCCCCGGCCGGGCTCCTCCGGTCTCCGCTCCTCCCCGCCCCCCGCAGCACACCGAGCCGCGCCGCCCAGTCGCCCTGGAGACGCGCCCACGCGCGGCCCGCCGTCGCGCCGCCGTGACGTCACCCCGCGCCGCCGCCGTCGGGCCTGGGGGCCGGGGGGCTGGGGGGGGCGGGGGCGGGGCCGCGGGGCGGGCGGGCGGGCTGGCCGGCCGGCTGGGGGCGGGGCCGGGGTCCAGCTCCGGGCCTCCGCGGCCATCGCTGCCTGCGCGGCCCTTTCCCCTCGCCCGCTCCCCGCCCTGCCGGGCCGAGTGGGGCCGGGTGCGTCCGCAGCCTCGCCCCGAGGGACACCGAGGCTTCAGGGGCCGGGCCTCCGGCGCAGCGCCATGTCAGGTACCGCGACGGCTCTGTGAGGCCGAGGCCGCGGCCGTGGCGCTGGGCGGCGGCGGGGCCGGGCCGAGGCCGCTCATGGTGCCGCCACGACGCCATCGCGGGGCAGGAGGGCCAGGTAGGCGGGCGCGGGGAGGGCCCGGAATCCCCCGCAGCCGCGGCCGCAGCCGGGGTCTCCCCGGGCGTGAGGGGCAGGCTGACGGGGCGTGGGAGCCGCTCGGGCGCCGGCTGCGCGCTAACTGCCGCTCGGGCGGGGGAGACCCGGGGCGGCCGCCCCCGAGCAGCTGGTGCCTCGCTCGCGGGAGGCGCCTCGGATCTGAGGGAGCCGGACGCGGTGACAGGCCGCGGGGGGGGCGGGGGCGCCGGTGTCCCCGGCACGTGGGCGGCCGCCAGCGCCGCGACCCCAGGTCACCCGCCTCCCGCCCGAGGGATCGGCCCCGGAGACACGCCAGCGAGGCGGCCCGACTGCAGGCGCCGCGGCTGAGGGGGGCTCCCCGGCCGGGAGAGGCCGATAGGGCCGCGGTGCTGGGGAGGCGCGGCGGAGCGCTCTGCCGGCGGCCAGCCTCCCTCCAACGTCGCCGGTCCTTGAAGATTTTTGTTGTGTTTTGTTGTGTTTTGTTTTCGCACCATGAACTTTTCTGAGTATGACTTGAAATACACGGTGAATAACGAGGCTGGAGAAGGAGGGTCAGCCCTACGCAACCTCTTTTGGTATCTTTCTTTGATCTGTTCACTTTGAATTTCAAGAGTTTTTTTTTTTTTGTTTTAAAATATGCGATGGACCTTATTTTGAGGGGTTGATGTTTTTCATCAGCATCATTTCGCGGCCCTTCGTAGGTGCGCTGGGTTCTTCACCCCCTTTGGGACGATCTGCCAAGGTTTCAGGCGCTGCCCTTGAAGATCTCAGAGAGGCCTTTAAAGTAAGGTAAGCGCCGCTTTTAATTTATTGTGTGGCTTTTCAAGCACAAACGTCAAATATTTCTCGAAGAAATGTGTGGGAAATATCAGAAAGGGAGACAGAACATGAAGACTCCTAACTCTGGGAAACGAACCAGGGTGGTGGAAGGGGAAGAGGGCGGGGGGTGGGGGTGACTGGGTGACGGGCACTGAGGGGGCACTTGACGGGATGAGCACTGGGTGTTATTCTGTATGTTGGTAAATTGAACACCAATAAAAAATTAATTAAAAAAAAAAAACAAAAAAACCCGCAAATCTTTCTCGAGTAATTTTCTCGTTTTCTACGGTCATTTTTTCAAAGACCTTCTCTAATGTCTGTGTTTTCTGAAAAACAGACTGCAAATGGTGTGTGTATTTATCATGAACCGGATGAACTCCCAGAGCAGTGGTTTCACTCAGCGCAGGCGGATGGCTCTTGGGATCGTCATTCTCCTACTTGTTGATGTGATATGGGTCGCATCCTCAGAACTCACTTCGGTAGGTAATTCTTGTCGAGGAACGATGTTGCGTTACAGTGACGTTGGTGTTAATCTATGGCATCATGCTAGTCATTTCTTTTGCAGTATTTTTAATGTTGAATTGTTTATATTTTCTTTGATGAGTGAATTCATGTCAATTCATGTTGACACAAAAAATACTTTTTCTATTTTTGTACAAATACAAAATTATTTTTTGTTTTGCGTTTTGTATTTATGACTTTTTGCAGTCCTTTAGGGAGAGTTGCTTTAAAAATGAGACTGTATTGCCTATTTTCTTAATATTTAACTGTGCATTTGTTGTTTTCTTTGTTTTGTTTTCTTTGTTTATAAATATACTTTCTAGAGGAACAAGTGTCTAGGATACAAAGCCATTTGCCACCATTTAGTGGAAAGTAAGAATGCTTTTGAACAGATGCATGAAAGTGATCAGAGCTTTCGTGTACAACTCACTGTTGTGCATGTGCATCGGTGCATGCACATTTATTATACATCTGCTGATTCAAACATTGTGAGATATGTGGTATATGGTGATTGCATTCAGTTAGATTTTATTTTACCTTTATCAGTATCCTCTTGATAGTAATGTGTTATTTTGAGTGCACAAAATAGTTTTTCTTTCTAATTATATATGTAGTTACTTTATTCTGTTTGGCTAACAATCTATATAAAAAGATGGGCAATTTTATTTTCAGAAATTACTGCTTTTCAACTTACATGTTGTAGTCTTAAGGCCAATATACAGAAGGAAACTAGCATTTATAAAATGAACTTAAATGTCAAAAGGAGCAGTTTGCTACTGCTGGTCATCTCACATCATAGTTAAGTAAATAGTTGACACTGACGTTCTAGCCAATGAATAAATAAATTTTTAGCTGTTTTGGAAGTAGGCTCTGGAATACAACAGCCCGTTTATTATTTTTCACTCTTCTGTAACTTTTTTTTTTTTGGATGAACATTCTGTAGTTCACAAAGAAATCTCTTTAATGTTGACAGGGAAATAAGCTTGTCTGTGAAACTTTATTTTTGTTTTAAATAAATGGTTTGGTTTTTATTTATCAGTTTATAAAACTTAGGATAGAAGAGGTCCTGATCAAATTATAATTTAGCAATCCATATTTGTTAGAGGATAATTTTGTTATCTAGAGCATATGTAATATGTCTAATTCTTCAGCCAAATATGAGCATTAAACTTTTAAGATATAGTGTATATTTCAACAAGAAAATCAGTCTTTATAGAAATTTTCTGACATATACAAAGTAGAAATGTTGGTATTATGGATCTTCATATGCCTAACAACTATTAAATTTCCAATATTCTCTTATCAACCCCTCCCCAGACATGTTTTCCTGGAGTATTAATTTTTTTATTTTTTAAAAGATTTTATTTATTTAGAGGATCCCTTGGTGGCCCAGCAGTTGGGCGTTTGCCTTTCGCTCAGGGCGTGAACCCAGGGTCCCGGGATCAAGTCTGGCATCGGGCTCCCTGCATGGAGCCTGCTTCTCCCTCTGCCTGTCTCTCTCTCTCTCTCACATGAATAGACAGAGAGACAGAGGCAAATGCCCAACTGCTGAGCCACCCAGGCATCCCTTCCTGGAGTATTTTAAACCATATTCTAGCCACTTGTCATTTCACCTGTAAATTCTTTCATACTCCTCTCAATCTGAAAAGGTCCTAATTTTTAAAAATCTAATCATGCCATTAACATATCTAATAAAAGTAATTATAATTTCTTAAAATTATCTGATACCTGGTCCATCTTCAAATTGCTTTTAAGTTACTTTCATTCCTTAATTGTATTCTGCCAAGCCCTGCCTTTTTTTTTTTTTTTTTTTTTAATCATGCTATTGAGTTGTTGGAAAAACTGAATCATTTTTCCTGTGGATATATCATGCTGTCTTTGTCCACTCGGGGTGCCACAAGAAGACTGTGATTAGCCTGGGTGGCTCAGACAACAAACATTTATTTCTCACAGCTCTGGGGGAGAGATTTAGTATCTTTTGAGGACCCTATTCCTAGTTCTTAGGTAGCAGTCTTCTCACTGTGTCCTCAAAAGGCTGAAAGGTCAGGAAAGCTCTCTGTGATATCTTTATAAAGCACTAATTCCTTTCATGAGGGTTCTACACTTGACCTAATCACCTCCCAAAGGCGCCATCTCCTAATGCCATCACATTGGGAGTTAGAATTTTAAGATACTAATTTTGGGAGGACACACATGTTCACTCCATAACACATCCACTTCAAATATGGCTGGTTGTTTCCTTGGAGTGTCATTTAACTTGCTCCTCCTTTTCCCTTATTTCTTGTAAAATGGTAGTTAGCTGTAAAGTCCTGATTTGATTCAGGTTCAGTTTTAGGAAGAAAATACCTTGGTGGTACTGGGTACTTCATGTGACAACATATGAGGCACATAATGGCTGCAAGTCTTACTTTGGGTGATGCCAACTTTTGCACTATAAAATTTTTCATGAACTTTTAGGTAGTAGTCAAATATCTATATGATTATTGCCCAGATGGAGTATTTCATTAGGAATTGTGAAATGATGACTTTTTTTAAGAGTCATTCCTTGTGCATTTATTAATTGAATTCTTTAAGGAGAGGTTTTCACCACTACTGTTTAGTTATCCTGAAACATGGTTTTTGTAGGAAGGGTTGCATAAATCTTGATTCTTTGTTCGTTTTAGAGTAATGCTACTTAGCAACTTCCAGTAGTAACCATAGAGTATCATCATACATCCATGGATTTTTGTGTATTCGATGTGTTTCAGTCGATTGTAGTTACTCCTTTTTAATGCTTAAACTGTACTATCTTTGACCAGTGGGAGGCTCTTCAGATTGGCTCTACTGTCCTCTCAGTATGACCCTATTAATCTTTAATATCCTATTTGCTTTCTGGTGCAAGATGGCCCAGGCTGCATGTTTTGATTTGATCATTTAAGATTCTATGGTTCCTTTTATTACCAGATGATAGAGATCACCATCTGGATTCTATAGGTGCCCATTCCCCTTGGATTGTCATTTTTTCTGGGCCTTTCAATGTATATAGGATTAAATTTTATATAACTTACTAAGAACATAAAATTTCATGCAGTTTTATTCATACACCATTCTGCTTTACTGCCTTTCTTTATCCTGTTCCTCTGAACTATTATTCAGCCCTATACATACAGCTCCAGAATACCTTTACTTAGAAGACTTCCATAGTCCTTAAAATGATCTTTCTCCTTTGGTAATCCTATGGAACCTATATAACCCTGTTGTGTTACATAACATATTATACTGTGTACTTTTCATTCACGCACACACACACACACACACACGAAAAGAAAAACTGTCTTATTTTTCCTTAGCTCATAGCACAAATATTCTTGCACAGTAGGTTTTTAATGAATGTTAAACAAAACCTCTTTTGTAAGTTGTGTGCTGGTTTGCTTGGGAATATTATCCTTTGTATACAAGCAAATACAATGTTTAGAAATAAGTGTAAAATATTTTTGTAATCCCTTTTGATCTCCCTTCCACATGAACTTTTAGAGTTAAAAATAATGTGATAGCCTTATTTTGTTGGAGATAATTAAAGTCATTTCATAGTTTATATAAATTTTTCCTCTACAGTATGTTTTTACTCAGTACAACAAGCCATTCTTCAGCACCTTTGCAAAAACATCTATGTTTGTTCTATACCTTTTGGGCTTTATTATTTGGAAGCCATGGAGACAACAGTGTACAAGAGGATTTCGAGGAAAGCATGCTGCTTTTGTAAGTTTTGGACTTTAAATTTTTGTTGTTGAGGGAATTCATTTTTTCAAAGTTTAAAGTTATTACTTTCTTGAAGGATAGTCAGATTTTAAATTATTTAGTTAAGTGAGTGAGGATAGCATGATACAAGAAAGCTTTTGTCCAAAGTTTTAAATTTATTCTTCTAACCAACTTGGTATCAAAATATCTTATGAGAAATCAGAGGTACATAATCACTTTCTCTCCCTTACCTCATACTATCCTGTGAGTTGTTAAAAATATTGAACTAGCCCAAATCATTAATGTGGAGATGAAGATGAAAGTGAAGAATATCTGGAGTCTTTGGTCATTTGCGTACTTGATGAGTATCATTAATAGTTGTAAAGTTGCTTGTTAGAAATAAAGTAAATAAAGGTTTAATTTATTAAAATGAAAATAGCTTATTTCAGGCCATCTTTCAGATGTTTGGCTAACCAAATTATATTCTTTCCATGATGTAACGTAACATGCTGATTCATAGTGTTGAAAGAAATGGCAATTTATATAGTGATAGTATCTTCTACAAGTAGAAACTAAATTTTTGAGAATGAAGAATATAAAACTGCCTCTAACTTTTTCCACTTTCTTATTTATTTATTTTTAAAGATTTTATTTATGTATTCATGAGAGACCAACAGAGAGGCAGAGACATAGGCAGAGGGAGAAGTCGGCTCCTTGCAGGGAGCCCGATGTAGGACTCAATCCCCAGACCCGGGATCACGCTCTCAGCTGAAGGCACACGCTCAACCACTGAGCCACGCAGACGTCCCATCCTTTTCTCTTCTTTGAAAATTGTGATAGAATATACATAACATCAGATTTACCATTTCATCCTTTTTTTCCTTCACCTCCTTTTTTTATTGTAGTAAAGTATATATGACAAAATATAGAATTTTTACCATTTTTAAATGTATAGTGGCATATAGTGAACATTTTAAATGTTCAGTGGCATTAACTACATTCACTTTGGTATGCAGCCATCACCACTGTCCATCTCTAGCACTTTTTCATTATCCCAAACAGAAACTCTGTACCCATTAAATAATAACTAATTCTCATTCCCCATTCCTCCCAAATACTTTCTTTCTCTGTTAATTTTTTCTTTTATGTATACATTTTTTTGTACATCAAACTAGTATTATTTCTCATCTTTTCTAATGAACACTTTCTATTTTTTACTTTGTAAAAATAATACATTATAGAAATCCGTATATATTATAGTATTACATTTAGGGGCATATGTATATAATATGTGCATATTATTGACCATTTAGAAAATACAGAGGAACAGAAAGAAGAAAATAGTAAATTCCATCTTTCAAGGAATAACCCCAGAGTATTTTGACATGTATCCTGCCATTCTTTTCCGTGTGTGTGTTTTTATTTTATTTTTTACAAAAGTGAAACTATACTATTATTTTCTGTTTTACAATTGGCTTTCTGTTCTTAGTGGTAGGTGATGAACAACTTTCTGTGTAATTTAGTATTCCTAGAACATTTTTTAATGCTAAGTTTTTTTAAATTGTAGTAGTGATGCATGTTCATTGTTGAACACAAATTATGGTAACATGAGAAATAAGACTGGTCTGTCCATATATATATATAGATTTGATACTTTCTATAGCTATGTGTTTATGTGCATATATTTAAAATTGTAGTGGAAGTAAGTTTAGTCTATATCATTGTCTAACCTGATTTTACTTTTCACTTAATATATCATGAATACTTCTCTAGGCTAATACATAAACATTTGTTACTGTCTTTTTTCTAATTAATTTTCTGATTTATTTCCCTGATATATTGTTTTCACCTTTTCTTTTGATAAAAGTAAATAGAAATATCTTTATACACACCTATAGTTATTTACTTGGGATAAATCTCCAAACCATAATTGTTGGGTAAAACAGTAGTGCCATTTTTCAGGTTTTTGCCTCCTCCTGTTAAATTATCGTCTAAAGTTCACATCTGTGTTAGCAGCGCTTAAGATAGAATCCTTACCACAACCCCCACGTTTACCACTTTGATAGGTGAACAATAATATTTTGTTTAATCTACATGCTTTTGGTATTTCTTTATATATTTGTTGCACAATAGAATTCTTTTTAGAGTTGTCTATAGTTTGTTAGGTTTTGTATATTGACTTTTACTGACTTACAGGAATTTTTTTTAGAGCCTGGATTTTGGTATTTGAATCTTGTTCTGTCATTTGCTGATTGAGTGACCTTGAACAAGTTATTTAACCTCTTCACACTTTAAGCAAAGATAATGATAGGGTAACTGGGTGAATAAAAACGTGCTTGTACAGCACTAGCCTAGGGTTCTCCAAGTATAATCCAGTCCATTGATCCATTTAGGGGGCTCTTGATGTCATCACTCTTATCACAATACACTAAGATGTTATTTGTCTTTTTCACTAACCCACATCCTTTTCCTTTTCATCTGAAATGTTATAATAGTATTTTGAAAAGGTCGTAAGTTTTATATTTAGACAGACTTGGGTTTTATCCCTGGCTCTGTTACTTAGATGAAATCTCAGCCTGTTTCTTTATCAGTAAATAGAGATGATAATACCTGCCTTGCATGGTTGAACACTCGGCATTAGCTGCTATTACGATCCTATAGGTCTATTCTGGATTTTTGGTTCTATTCCTTTGAGCTGTGACTGACAGCAGCCTTGCTTTGTAACATGAATTTAATTGAATTTTATGTCCTATTATCTGTAGTTTGCAGATGCTGAAGGTTACTTTGCTGCTTGCACAACAGATACGACTATGAATAGTTCTTTGGTAAGTGCTTTTTTTCTCATCAGGAGTGGAACGGGTAGAGTTGAGCCATGACAGGAAGGACTGAAATAGCTTTATAACACCACTATATTAGGATGTAGATAAATCCTAATATTGAGTGCCCTCTGTAAGAATTGTAATTTGGTACTTTCTTTCCTGGGACCTAGAAGTAAGCAGTTCAACCTTCTGGGGAGAGAGGGGAAGAGGACATTGGTTAAGGAGTGAAAATCCTAAGGTGTAGTCCTTTATTGTTTGTTTCTCACCAATTTAATCACTTTGTTTCATTATTATTATCACTTAGAAGCAAATATACTTGCTTGACACTAAGAATATAAAAGCAGATTGTTCATTCCACAGGTTTTTTCCACAAATTTTTAAGAGCACTTTTTAAAAATTTATTTATTTATTTATTTTAGAGAAAGAGAGTATGAGCAGGAGGAGCAGAGGGAGAGGGAAGGAGAATTCCTGCTGAGCAGAGAGCCCAATGCAGGACTCCATCTTATGTGCGACATGACCTGAGCCTAAACCAAGAGTCAGATGCTCAACTGACTGCACCATTCAGGCATCCCTAAGAGCTCTTAATATGTGTTAAGCACTTGTTCTAGGCTCTGGAAATATATAGCTTATGTTCTAATATGTGAGAGATGTGTGGGGCAGAAGAGACAGATAATAAGTGAGCAAGTAAAGTAATTAACATATTCACTTATTTTCAGCATTTATAATCTAGTTGGAGAGAAAGTATGTAGAAATCTGTTTTGTTTGTTTGTTTGTTTGTTTGTTTTTTGAAGACCAAAACTAAAGCACCTCTTTAAAATGTATTGTTCCAAATGTGGCATTCTGAGAAAAATTTTAAAGTTACTCAAAAGTCTAACACCAGTTTATAAAGCATTAGCTTGGTGGCCTTATTGCCAATACAGTTTTTGGCTTGTTGGTATGTATGGCTTTTAGAACTATAGTTGGATGTGAGGTAGGTTACCAGATGCTGTGAAGGGTTTATGAAGCTTAGGGAGGATGTCATTCTGTTTCTCTGGGATCTTAAGAAAGCAAAATTCATATCAGTTGCTTCTGTCAGTATAGAAGGCAGAGTTGAGGTGACAGGCTATTCTTCTAATACTCTTCTGCTAACTTGCTATTACCAGTAAGATGGATATGTCAAATTGTTCTAGGCCAAATGCTTTAATGAGAAGTTCAGTGTAATGAAGAGACTGTGTCTGTTTTCAGATCCTATTGCCTCTTCATTTACTGAATAGTTTTCATTGGCAGAGTTCTATGCCAAAAGCTAAAAGAAAATTAAATAAAAAACACTTTTTGTTAATTTAAGAAACAGCCTAGTTGGAGAATTGTGCCTTAAATATAGATTATTTAAAGAACATTTATAAAAACAGTAGAGGAATTCAGAACCACTTAAAAACAAAAACCTTGAGAGCTTGGTTAGATAAACCTGGCAATTCTGTTGTCTACTACTTGATTATATTTCTGTTCCTAGGGGAGTTTTTTAAAATACCATTTTATGAGCTTATCATGAGGACTAAAGAGAAAGACATATTTAACTGCCCCGGAGTTGGTAACTGGTACATTGTAAGAACTGATAAGTGGTGGCCCTTTTTTTTTTACCTATTAATCCTGTAATGGTTTTCAGGAATCTTAATCTTTAGTTGAATCTAAAGTAGTAAGAAGAAACAATTTGACAAATACATACACATATTATCTTGATAGTCTCTTCATTGTCTGCCTTCACCTTTAAATTACACCATCATCAAGGGCAGAGACTTTGTCTTCTTTCAGTCTTATATCCCTTAGGATCTAGAACAGTTTCTGACATAGTAGAAGCTCAGCATGTATTTGTTAAAAGAATAAATGAAAAAAAAAATAAATGAAAAGGAATTGGAGATAATCTGTTCGCTTGAAAGAGGTCTGGTTTTATGACATTTAAATGTTTAATATATAATGTACCAATGCTGTTTGATACATTTTGGAAAAGTTCTGTGTAAACATGGTGGTGGACAGCTGTGTTTTGAGTGGTGTTTGCCATCAAAATGGCATCAATTTAAATTTTAGCCAGTATATCAGCTATTATACTTGCTGTTTATATTTGTTTGTGTTTTTGTTACATTCTAGAGTGAACCTCTGTATGTTCCTGTGAAATTTCATGATATTCCAAGTGAAAAACCTGAGAACACAAACATTGATGCTGAAAAAAGTAAGCAAAACTTAGAATTTTATAACTTAGAATTTAAGCCATCCTCAAACTTAGTGATTTTATGGGTTGACTGGGATAACCTGGCATTTTTTTCTTTTCTGTGTGGTATTGGCTTGGCTTGTCTTCCAGAAGTTTGACCAGAAGTTTTTATTAATTAAACCAGAAATAATTTCCAACTATCAGAAATCCCTATGGTTTCATCATAAAAATAAAATATTAACAATATTTTCTTCAACCGTGCCATTTGAGGCTCCTAATAGTTTTGTTGGTTCTGTGAATGGAGTAAAGAATGTCAGCTTCAGTGTAAGCACAGTATTTATCCATAATATTCTCTTGCAAAGAATGGACCTCTAGGGGAATGTTAAGCATTCTTGACCAGGAACATAATTCTCGTAAATTGAGTAGGAAGAAAAATCCACATAAAGTTTTTACCATAAATGCTAAAACAATAATCATAGTATAATCCTGAGCTAGGCAGTTGTGTATGTACACAATTGCCAAACCCTTCTTTGAATATTGGTCTCATTTTAAAACCTTTAAAACATTTTTATGGATGAAAATGTTTTTTCTGTTAACTCTTTGAGCAGAGCTGCCCCAGGTAATAATAAAACTCTGGTTTTAAAAAAAAAAAAAAAAACCTCTGGTTTTTCTTTGCTGTCCAAGTCTGATCATATATGAATTAAAGAATATGCATTTATCAGTAAATTAAAACTTGTGACTTTTATTGGATGTGAGGGGAGACGTTAATGATTTTGTATTGTACTTTTCCTTTTAAGCTCCCAAAAAGTCTCGTGTAAGGTTCAGTAATATCATGGAGATTCGGCAGCTTCCATCAAGCCATGCATTGGAAGCTAAGTTGTCTCGCATGTCATATCCTACTGTGAAAGAACAAGAATCCTTACTCAAAACTGTGGGGAAACTTACTACAACTCAAGTAGCAAAAATTAGCTTTTTTTTTTGCTTTGTGGTAGGTCTTCTCTTTCTTATATGTTTAGAACTTGAATTTTAAGATGGTATATACATACCAGCAGTATGCTATTGAAGCATAGCACTTTTAGGTTGCTTAATCGTAACTTTAAAACTCAGCTATCTGGCCATAAGAATAATTAATAGTTATTTTACACTGATATATACAAAGGCTAGAAAATATCGAGATAAGAGTTTACCGTATGCATTGATTTTGTCAAATAAGTGGTTTTGTAGTAGTATAGAAAATTTGTGTAAATGTGGTCAGATATTTTAGCAAGTACTCGAAACATTTCTACAGAATTTCTTGTATTGTTAATAGCTTTTCTATTATGTTAATGTAGAAACTAAAAATGTGCTAAAGATTTCACATAGAATAATCATACAGCAAATATTATTTTGCAATAAACTGGGATTAGACTTGTCTGAGTTAGTGGAAACTGAAGTTTAGAATTTGTTAATGAATTTCAGGGCTCTTTCCTATATATGCCATTGAAAGCAGCCTAATCCAAGGTTGTTTATATGAGCCTTTAAGATTTAAATTTAGGGCAGCCCCGGTGGCCCAGCGGTTTAGCGGGTGCCTTTTGCCCGGGGTGTGATCCTGGGGACCTGGGATCTAGTCCCCACATCAGGCTCCCTGCATGGAGCCTGCTTCTCCCTCCCTCCCTCTCTCTCTCTCTCTCTCTCTCATGAATAAATAAAATCTTTAAAAAAAAAAAGATTTAAATTTATACTGAGCTTTTTTAAACACCAGATAATACAGTGCTAATGTCAGTATCATTAGCTTGATGATAAGATTATTTTACTACAGTTTTGCCTGATTGCATAGCCCATTTTTTTCCATTCTCTTCCTGAATAACATCTAGTTGAGTGATACCTTGGTTAATATCAGAAAAAATTTTGGTGAGTTATGATAATTACATATATACTAAAATTAAAGGCTCATACATTTGGATTATGCTATTATTTTTGTTTGCTTGTTTTAAATGAATGTAAGGCATGACTAAGATTTATCATATGTTACCTAATTTTCAAATGAGACTTGAAGAATAATAAAAGCATCTACATAGTAAAAGTCAAAAACAAAGTAGAAAAGATAAGAAATTAAACGGGTAGTATGTGTGCGTGTTGGAAGGAAGCTGACTGTGGAATGGGATGACTATATCAGGAAGTCCAATTTAAAGGAAGAAAGCTACTTCAAATGAGCATGCAGTTCATCTCTAGGCAAATTGGTAAAAGGAAAACCTCAATTATGCAGCTTATGGCCTATTAAAAGTTAATATTTTCCTTCATTGGATAAAGCAAACTTTGTTGCAACTCACTACTCTGAGAGAATATATTACATAAATACATAGGTACTATTCCATATAATGTGCCGATTTACAAATAGATATGTGCATATTAAAAGCCCTTTAAAAAATTGTGGTAAAAATATACATGCTATAAAATTTGCCGTCTTAACCTTTTTTTTTTTTCATTTTAACTATTTTTAAGTGTACAGCTGAGTGGCATTAGGCACATTCACACTGTTGTGTGACCACCACCATCTATCAACAGAACATTTTCACCCTGCAAAACTGAAATTGTATATTCATTCAATAATTCTCCTTTCCCCTAGCCTCTGACAACCAGCATTCTACTTTCTGTATCTGTGAACTTGACTGCTCTGTACCTTGTGTGTGTGGAATTATAGACTGTTTTTCCTTTTATGACTGGCTTATCTCAGCATAAAGTCTTCAGGCTTCATCCTTATAGCATGTGTCAGAACTTTTTCTTTATTTTTTTAGAACTTTTAAAGGATAAGTACCATTTCACTGTACAGATATATACTACAGTTTGTTTATTCATCGTTGATCTGCACTTGGGTGCTTCCACCTTCAGTAGTCTTAAAAAGAAAAAAAAAACTTCTAATAAGTTATAAGAGTAGAAAACTATTTTAGTCTTTAGTAAAGGCATTTCTTTAGAAAGAGTAATATAGTCCAGGTATATAGCTTTTTGGAAACCTAACTTAAGAATGATAAGCTCTGATGCGGTTTAGAGCAGTACTGTTCAATAGAAGTATAATATGAGCCTCAATGCAGGTGTCTTATGTATTTTTGAATTTTCTACAATTAGAAAAAAACTTCTAATTACATTTTTAAAATTTTTTAAAAAGTAAGGGGACAGGGCAGCTCCAGTGGCCAGCAGCTTGGCACCACCTTCGGCCCTGGGTGTGATCCTGGAGACCCGGGATGGAGTCCCACGTCAGGCTCCCTGCATGGAGCCTGCTTCTCCCTCTGCCTGTGTCTCTGCCTGTGTGTGTATGTGTGTGTGTGTGTCTGTCATGAATGAATAAATAAAAATATTAGGGAAAAAAAGTTGGGGGACAGGCACTAAGGAGGGCACTTGATGGGATGAGCACTGGATGTTATAGGTTGGCAAATTTAATTTAAATTAAAAAAAAGTTAAACACATTAATTTTAATACTATATTTTTATTTAACTCACTATATATGAAATATTTTGATATAAAATTTATTGATGAGATAGTTTATATTTTTTTAGTACTGAAATATTCTAAGCATTTCATTTCCTACTTTATTTCAGTTTCCATTTCATTTCAATTTCAGTTTTTATTTCAATTTTAGTTGCTAAACATTTCGATTTGGACTAGACACATTTCAGTTCTTTAGTAGCTACATGTGGTTCGTGGCTAATGTATTGTACAGTGTAGGAGTTCATGATTACTGCATTTGCCAGTCCTCCTTGAATATCTTTTGTCTTGTTAGGGCTTATGATGTTTTAATTTTTCTCTGTAGAATAGAATTTAGGTCATACAGTGTTTACCTAGAATATTTTTTATGATAATTTTCAAATAATCTACCACTCATGAAATAATAAAATATATAAATTATTTGTGATAGACTATTTACTATAAATGGTTGTCCTCAACTGTGGAATAATGAAAGGAAACACTGTAAGGTTAATTTTTGGAGAATAATTGAGATGGGTCTTCTTTTGTAATGAGAGTGCCGTGTATAATAGGGTGTAGAATAGGGTGGTCTTTCCAGAGTTTATAGGTAATGATGATTTCTTGTGATTTTTGAATGGCTGTTACCTGAATGATCTGTCTTTATTTTTTTATCGTGTATTAGCAGAGACCAGTAAGATTGTTTGGAAAATGAGCACAGTATTTATGTGTGAAAGTTGTAAGGACAGTGGGTCAAGAAAACTAATTATCACCCTATAAGTATTATTTGTTCTTGTAGATAAGTCTCCAAAAGATAATTAAGAGCAGAATCTTCTACCTTTTTTCTAGCACCTCATATATGTTTGGTATTGTTCATCTTAGATTGCTACCTCATTTTCTTGTTTAGAAAGTCCAGTGAAATTGCCTAGGAAGTCAGAGGTCTAGTGATGGTGTCAGAATCACTTTACCATACTTTTACCCTGGCTTTCATCTTGAGTACAGTATAGACTAAATAGAATTGACTAAACTCAGCTATCTGCTACCTTCTAGCAGTGCTCTATGTCTTTGTTGCTTAGCTGAAATGTAAATGCTAATAATTATAGTACTTAACTACAAGTTCTGAGACAGATCAAAAGATGTCCCTCTCTTAAGAGAGGATGGATTCCTCTGTGGAGTATGAATATGTTTAAATATCAGTGATGCCAAAAGCAGATAAGCAGTAAATTTACTTTGGTACTTTGGTTGACTCAGCAGTCTGCCTCTTAGTGTATATATTAGTGACACTCGAGCACATGTGCACCAGGAGGCATGCACCAGAATGTTCATAGTAGCATTGTTTGAAATAGTCAAGAAGTATCATCGACAGGAAAATGAGTGAGTTGTGGTAATATGTATTAGAATATCTAATATCAAAATAAATGAATTTTGCAACCCCTCCCACACACCTACACCAGGCATCATAAAAAAGAAGTCATCTTTCTTATTCCTTAAATCACATTAGGCACAATATTGAGAATATAAGAATATCTTTGCCTAGATGAGCAAAAGAAAAGAAAATAATCCATGTAACTAGAAAATTTCCTCTAATTACATCCAGTTATGAAAACTCTTTGTATTGTGTCTCCAAACTGAGAATCAGAGAAACAATCATAAATAGCTAGCAAATTAACATTTTTCATTGGACATTTTTAAATTTCCAAAGTGCTTATGTCCTTCTATGTATCAGTCTACCTAGCTAGCTATTTTGATTCATCCCCATAGGTGTCATCTTGCTCAATAGATTTCTCATCGTGCTGTATTCATCTGTACATATTTTAATATTTGAGAATTTCCTCAAATTTAAATTTGGTTTAGATAAACTTTAATAGAATGCTAGAAATGCTTGGATACAGCAAATTTTAAAATTGATTTGATATTGTTTTATCCTCATTTTTAAAAAAACCTGAATGCTAATTTTAACCAACTATTGTTCATTTCTTAAGGGAAATTGAATAGCAAAGATCTTAGATCTAATTATAAATGCTCTCTTTTTAAGCCTGTGATTTTTCAATAGAAAGCAACTTTTTAAAAGCTCTTATGTTAAAGTATTTAGGGAGGAAAAAGAGGAGGGGCCTATAAATTAGGACAGATATAAGCATGTCATTCATTAGGTTTCCCTTTGTTTTCTTTTTTTTAGTGGTTTCTGGCAAATTTGTCGTATCAAGAAGCACTTTCAGACACACAGGTTGCTATAGTTAATATTTTATCCTCAACTTCTGGTAAGAAATTTGTCTTCAAATCTACATTATAAATTGAGAACTATTTTTTTTTTTATATATATATATGTATATGTATATATGTACATATAAACATAAACACGTACATTTTTATCTTATTACAAATTATTACATTCATTCTAGTGTACATTAGTGCATTGGAACTATATGATATTTGTAGTTTTATGCTGTGGCCTTGTGCTATTTATATTCCTTTGCTTATTTTATGGTATTTTTTATATAACAGTATTTAAAGTTTTTATAGACTGGTTCGTTGTATTGTAGTTGTCATTCCTTTCACATATTCTTTCTGAAGCTCTTTTTCTAGACCCTTTGGCTAGATGTAATTGCTTATTTCAGAACCATAATTTACCCTGTGAAAGATGTTTTATTTTAAAAATCGAATCACCTTACTAATCTGGGAGAGGAAAAGTATTTTTGAAGCTATAAAAATAACTTGAGCACACATGCTTGATTATGATGAAGTCATAATGCTACTCTGAGTGCTGAATTTAACTGTCTTACTAGTTTACAGTAAATAGGGATATATTCTATCTGTATTGTTGAAATAAACATGATTTAGTTTAAAGGCTGTATTTTGACAGTATTTAAACTGATGAATCTTTTTTCTTTCTAGGACTTTTTACCTTAATTCTTGCTGCAGTGTTTCCAAGTAATAGTGGAGATAGATTTACTCTTTCTAAACTATTAGCTGTAATTTTAAGGTAAGAACATAGCATAATAGCTAGTTATTTCTGCTTAAAAATATGATGTTTAAAATTTTTTCTGGTAGTGACATAGGATAATATATATTATAGTATACTAAATAGGCAGAGAAAGATGATAAAAGTAGGTTTAAATGGACATCATGCTACTCAGCCTGTGTCACATCCTTAACTAGTTTTCTCAATGGTCTTGGGGGAGAGTAACTGGAGGGAAGGAACCCCAAGGCAGCTTTGGCTCCCATTCATAGGAGGACAGACAGTATAATACTATATATTGTACTGATTCTTATGTTTGATATAATGTGGCAACTTAACCCTCATTACCTTCCAAGTTCCTACTTCCTTTTCCTAAAACAAATTCCCTTTTTTGTTTCAGTTTTGGGTTTTACTTCTGTTTCTGGAAGTCAAACATGCAGTCTTCTCTGATTGACTCAGCCTCAAGTGATACTTCAGTTATTTTCTGTATAAATCAGTTGGCAACTTTGCATTACCGTATAACATCAGTATTGTCAATAACTGTATTTAAGTCTTTTATTTTTATGTAACTTTGTGTGTGTTTGTCTTGTCTTTTTCACGGTTTATAAACCTTTAAAGGCCAGAGCCTTTTTTTGATAGTTATTTGTGCCACCAACATTCTAGCCTAGGGCTTTGCTTACCAGCAGTACTCAAAAAAGATGTGTCAGTTTGATAAAGCTGTTGTTTTTACTGAAAAGAAAGCAGAATCAGAGAAGGTAATAGAATGATTTAATAGAGTAATGTTTAACTGTCAGATCTGGGTTTAAATCAGGGCTTTTGTTCTTTGTTTCTGTCAGGTCCCTTAAACTCTCTGAGAGTTTCTTAATGAGAAAATGATTATAATATCTACTTTCCAGCCTCGTTTTAACATTTGGTGGAAATGTATATAAAAAATGATTATCATGGGGACTGAGGTGTACTTGGCAAAAAGCTAAAAAGTCTCACTTCATCAATCGAGAGACAAAAAAAAGTGTAGCCTCCATGTAAACTACCTGGAATTTAATCCTGCTTCCATATTACTAGTTTTGCGATTTGGAGCAAGTTTCTTGTCAGTGTCACAGTTTCCTCACCTGTAAGTTGGGAATACTAGTAAGATTTGTCTCAAAGGATTCTTATAAGGATTAAATGAGTTAAAACTTCTAAACCGCTTGTAACAGTGTCTGGTGTATATTAAGTGCTCAATATATTTAGTCGTTGTGATTATTATTATCTAAATGGAATTAAAACTTCTAATTTCTAGTATGCTATGGGTGCTCAATAATTAACAAAAAATTATAATATTTGAGACATTTGAATACTTAACGTAAGGACTAAATTTGAATGATGCTGTAATTCCATTAAGGGAAAAAAATTTTTTTTTTTTTTTTTTAAGGGAAAAAAATTTTTTTTAAATATTCCTCTCCCATGCCACTTAGGTCTTTGGATCATTAGATGAAAGAATTAGACTGGCTTAAAAAAAAATTAGCACTATTTTATCTGCTTTAAAAGTATGTACAATTACAAGATGCATGGAAATAGAAAGATGATATAAGCTCTGTGAGAACAGGAACCAAATCTGTTTTGTTTGCTGCTGTAACATGGTACTTAGCTCAACAAATACAAATTAAAAACTTTTTTTTTCAATAAATAACAGTTGAATGAATGATCTCTGATTTCTCTACACTTTTAATTCAGTCTTTTTTCATCCATTAATTTAATTAATTTAATCATTTTAAATATTTAAGGAGAGTTTTTTGCTATTTTAGATTTTACCGGTAGGCAAGAGTTAGTGCTACTGCTAGTGTGGATATACTATATGTATATCTTCAAAAAAAAAAAAAAGTTTGGAAGAGGACTGACAAGTTGGTTACTTCCTTAACTGAAAGGCAGTAGGTAGCATAGGAGGTAAGAATACTTACCTAGAAGCAGACTGGCTGAGTTCCAGTCCCAGCTAAGTGATTTTGGTCAAGTTACTTTGTATGTTTGTACATTAGTATAAAATGGTAATTTTATAAAATAGTAGTTTTATACTAAACAGTACCTTTTTATGAGGTAATTTGTACATTTTGAATTAAATGAATACAAGTATAGCACTTACACTGTCCTGTTAATATTGTTAGATATTATTAATTAAATCACTAAATTCTTTGACAGATATAGTTTTACCCTACTTTGAGAGTAGTCTACATCGCTTATAAATAATTTTTATCTTTATTATTAGCTCCTTTAAGGAATTTATTATTTGCTCATCAGTATTACTGTTATTCTCATAGCATTGGAGGTGTTGTGCTGGTAAACTTGTCAGGGTCTGAAAAATCTGCTGGAAGAGATACAATAGGTAAGTACTGTGACTCCACATTCTTTCTCTTAAGAGTATACAAGAAGATTTTGTACATGTCATTATTTGTGTCCTTGTGTGCATGTGTGTGCACACACACACGGTAGGCACTAAATGGGGCCTTTTTGAAACTTTTCCTTTGGAAATAATGTAAAAAATTTCAAAAATAGTTCACAGAATTCCCATGTAGCCTTCACTCAGATTCTCTGCTAGGTACATAACTGCAGTACAGTTATAAAAACCAGGAATTAACATTGATTATAATATATATATATATATATTTTTTTTTTTTTTTTTAGAGGAGAGGGAGGGAGCCTGAGGAGGGACAAGAGGGAGAGGGAAGGAGAGAATCTGAAGCAGGCTTCATGCCCAGTGCCAACCCTGATGTGGGCTCAGTCTTACAACTCTGACATCATGACCTGAGCCAAAATCAAGTGATCGTTTAACCAACTGAACCACCCTGTCGCCCCAACGTTGATGATAATTAAGTTATTTAGTCTGTATATCCTTTTCAAATCTCACCTTTTTTTCCTCTAATGTTCTTTTTCTACCCCAGTATCACTTGTTGCAGTTAGTTTTCATGTCTCTTTAGTTTCCTTTAATCTGGAACTGTCCCTCAGTCGTCTTCTTTTTTTTTTTTTTTTTTTTTCAAGATTTTTATTTATTTATTCATGATAGACATAGAGAGAGAGAGGCAGAGATACAGGCAGAGGAAGAAGCAGGCTCCATGCAAGGAGCCCGACATGGGACTCGATCCTGGGACTCCAGGATCGTGCCCTGCACCAAAGGCAGGCGCCAAACCGCCAAGCCACCCAGGGATCCCCCCTCAGTCTTCTTTTGTTTTTGTTTTTCTTTTTGGGTTTTTATATCCTTAACACTTTTAAGGGATACCGTTCCAGTTGTTTTGTGGAATGTTCCTCACTTTTGGTTTGTCTGGTACTTCCTTAACCATAAGGAACCATAAGTATGTTGTGTACTTTTGGTAAGAATGCCATGGAAGTGTATCAGAAGCACATTAGCACATTGTATTAGCACATTGTATCAGAAGGCACATGATGTTGTTCCGTTACAAGTGACTAGTTAATTTTAAGATGGTGTCTGCCAGGTTGCTCCAGTGTAAAGTTACTAATTTTTTTGTTTGTAAGTAGTAAGCATCTTGTAGGGAGATACTTTGAGACTATGCAGATACCCTGTTTCTGTTAAACTTGCACCCACAAATTTTGTGATTCACTCATGCTTCTTGCCTGCAACATTTACTGCTATGGTGCATACACAGTTTTGATCTGTTGTTTAGATTAAACCAAAACAAAAATAATCAGAACCCAGTTTAATGACTTCCTTATGGATATTTTGTTTAAATATTTAAAGTTTGTTGAATGGAAAAGGTGCTTTCTAAACTATCCCTGGTCACTGCCCAGTGAGCCAGCCATGCCTTGAACTATATCACTATATCATCTTCTCCTCTTTCTAAGAACAGCTTTGTATATGTAAAACAATACATGTATTTGTTGTGTATGTGTGAGATTTTTTTTGATAGGCTTTCTTTTTGCTTTTTAAAAAATGTTTTAAAATTAAAAGATAAGATTTCATAAAACACTGGACTTTTGGATAATTAAAGTATTAAGTGTGGTCACTTGGCAGACAGCACATTAATTTAACTGTTTTTAAAGGCTTACTTAAATGTTTTTGAGAGTGAGTTAACACATTAAGAGAATCAGTATTTATTATGCCTGTACTATAAAGCCTGTATTATATTAGATATTTTAGAACATTAAAAAGTATAAGTAATGTGTTTGCAGTTTTCAAGGGAGTTCTTGATTTTAATTATTATACGAGCTTTATAAAATGAAACCACTAGAGAATAAATAATACTGTGTTTAGGGACACCTGGGTGGTTCAGTGGTTGAGCGTCTGCCTTTGGCTCAGGTTGTGATCCCAGGGTCTGGAGATCAAGTCCTGCATCGGGCTCCCTGCATGGAGCCTGCTTTTCCCTCTGCCTGTGTGTCTGCCTCTGTGTGTGTGTATCTCATGAATAAATAAAATCTTAAAAAAAAAATAATACTGCTGTGTTTAACCACGTAAGTATTAAATCAGTCTAAAATAGAAGACGAGGATGAAAATTTAGTGGAGGAGGTGGAGGATGCTTTGTGGCAGAGGGGGATGCTTTAACTGGGCCTTGAAGATGGTAGAAGAATATATATTAAAGATGATACGTGGCAGGGGAGACCTGGCTTAGAGATGGAAAGAAACCAGTGTCAGGTGTCAAATTGTTTATGTAGAGAAAAATAGGAAGTAGACTTCAAAATTAAAAAACAATGTGCTACTTATATGAGTTTTAATATTATAACATGCATGTTTGGCTAGATCATTGGCTGTTTTTGCATGTGTTTATTAACTCTTTAAACTTCTTCATAAAAAAAATAAATAAAAAATAAACTTCTTCGTAAAAAAAAATAAAAAATAAACTTCGTACTGGAGGAGAAGTAGGCTATACTTTATCTTTCCATATTTCTGAACTTCTTGAAATAGCATCTGACACATTGTTAGATTTTAAGTAAGTGTCTGTTAAATGAGTTAATGAACAAATACTTTAATTCATTATGTTGATTTTTACAGGTTCCATTTGGTCTCTCGTTGGAGCCATGCTCTATGCTGTCTATATTGTTATGATTAAGAGAAAAGTAGACAGGGAAGATAAGTTGGATATTCCAATGTTCTTTGGTAAGAATATGTTTACCTGTGAGGCTACTTTCTTTGAATGATTAACTTAGGGTTTTGTTTTTGGAAGGAATAAAGAAGCCTTTCTCTTCTCCATATGATTCTTTAAAACACATCATATTTTAACGATTATGAAGTCCAAAATCAGTGTTTTTCTCATATCTTGCCCTGCAAAATTGTGCGCCTGTGATGGGATGCTGGTTTCCTCGGTGTGAGGTAAAGAAAGAAATTCTTTCTAAAGCCTTTTTCACATTTATGTTTTCAGCTTGTGAATTCAGATATTTTCTTCATTGATATCACAGAATTATGCTGTTATAAGAATGTGAGAGTATACCTGTTGTATTACATATTTTGCTATTTTTGAATTGTTAGAAGCATAGGATTAGAGAAACTGCCCCCAAATGATAGCTTATAATACTATTTCTAGTGTATCTACTGTTCATTAAAACTCATGGGCCACTTAAAGGCTTTCCTTTTGCACTTTAAGATATAGACTCTTAGAATATTTTCAAATTACCCAGTTACAGTTTCTGGCATCAATTCTTAATTTTGATAAACAAAATGCCTAATATGATTTATAAGTTCTGTTTGCTAATATCAGCTCAGTAGCTCAGTAAAAACCTTGTACTCTGTCGGATATCTGTAGATGCCTTCCAAAAGATACTTGAGTATCAATAGATAAAAAAGCCTGGTGATGAAAGTTCAAATTACAGCTTATAGGGAATCAGGAGACCAGGAATATGGCGGTTATAATTTCATTTATTTCATACTCATCTGCAAAATGAGGAAATTGGACTAGATGAGTATAGCTTTCAAACTGATATGCAGAGGATCCTGGGAAGGGGAGGAGTAGGTGAAGTTGCATGCATGGTTCTGGTTCTTGGAGTCCTTTGCTACTTCAGCTGGCACAGCTCTGTTTTTTGGCCTTTTGCATTGTAATTGAATTTGTAAAAAGATTTTTCTGCTAAAAAAAAGTTGAATATCTTCACCTAAAGATTGACAGAAATAAAGCATTTGGAAAGCCTCAGACCAACTGATCACTTGAGTTTAAGTATGGAATTCAATAAGTATACTTTAAATATGAAGTTAATTTTAGTGATGTTTTATTTTAGCATAGAAAATTCCACTTGGAATGAAATGAAATGCCAATATTTTTTGAGTGTGTGTGTGTGTGTGTGTGTATGTGTTTAAGATTGGCAATTTTCAGGAAAATTTGTTCAATTTGCTCTTATTACAGTATACATAGACATGTAACTTGATTGGTTTTCCTCATATGTGATGTGATATGTAGCACATTATTATTTTGACCTGGGCTTTGCAATAGGCAGGACTAGAAAAGAAGTTAAGATTGGGTTGTGGAGGGTTCTTTAGGCATAGGGGTGTGAGCAGAGGGTAACAGGGAACAGTGTCGATCTGTGTGATTGTGGTGGAGGTTCATTTTAGAACATAACAGGAGGATATATAGGCCAGATTCTGGGGGATCTAGAGAATAGATAGAAGCAATTGAGACCTTTGTCTTTAGGTCCAAAGGTTGTTAATTTATGTGGGATTCCATAGGCTTGATAGTTCAGGGACCCCAAACTAGATTGGATTTTTGGTAATGCCAAATTTTGGTGTTATAATTACAATAATTTTTTAATATTGTGTAGACTTTTCAGGTCATGAGTCTTTTCTGTATGTCATTTTATTTGTTTTTATTTTTATCACTAGATGTCTTAAATTGGGTATCCTAGAAGAAGCAGGATATGAGACCAGGATTTCTTATGGGTGCTTTATTGAGGGGGTGCTCTCTAGGAAAAACTGACAAGAGAGTAAGAAAAGAGGATAGGGAAGGGGAAAGAACCATGTGGTCTCACGTATAGTGAGGTTTGGCCCAGTTTGTGGCATGGCAGGGGGCAGGAGGTAGAGGCGGGGGAGAAGAAGTGGTTTATTTCTAGGTATTTCTCAGAGACCTTCTGGCCCTGAGCCATTAGGATTTCAGCCATGTGCATCCTTCATGGGTTAGTTGAGGGCTGCAGAGGATGTGGGCTGATCAGGTTGTGAACTTCATAGAAAGGGCAAGCTTGTTTACTCTCCAAGACAGCTCTTCTTCAGAAATGGTGGATGGCTGTGAGTCTTTAGCAGCAGATAGAGAGTGGGTGTTCCAGTCCTGTTAAGATTTAAGTAGGCATCCCAAATACTAGCTTATTATTTAGCAACAAATATAAAATATATTTTTACTGTAATGTAACTTTCTTTTAAGCAAGCTCTATAGTTAGCTAATGGATTTGTGATGTTCAACTGTATAGGAAGTGCACTAAAAATGACTATAAAATTGTAAATATTTTCCTTTATGGTGTTTGTATTCACACGTAGTAATATGTAAACTTACATTTCTATAATGATAGCAGCTTACCTTTACTAACTTTTTATCAGGTACTGTGCTATATTTAAAATGTTTCATCTAATTTTCCTAATAACCTAATTAAATATGATTTTATATTTATGGCTTAGGAGTGGCTTTTGCATCTTGCATAAGGTTTATACTTCTAGTGAATGGTGAAACTGGGATTGGAACCCAGGGCAATCAGATTGCAGAGCACACGTTTTGAACTACTAAATGTTACAGCGTACTTTACAGGTAGTCAGTCTGCACTTAGTTAATATGCTGAGTCATTTGTGTGTGTATGTTACCTCACCAACTAGTTTATGAGTGCCTGGAAGGCAAGAACCAAGAATGTATCTGGTTTGGAAACTTCGTCCATTATTTCCAGCAATATCACAGATGCTTTAAACATAAATATAAGTTGAATCAGAGAGCAGACTACTTCCTCATAATTAATTTAGATTACATATCCATACACAGACATATTTCTTTTAAGTTTGAAGATACTGAATTATTAGTAGCTAAACCTAACAACCTTTCTTTTTGAATTAAGTAATTTATTCCTTAGTAGTTGCTCCATGCAGTATAAATAGTGGAACCTTGAAGACTCAGTGATTGCAAGTTGTCAGTATAGTTTTTTTCTGATGTTGAGCTGTCCATAGGTCTGACCAAAAGAAACAGAAGTTGCAGTTAAGGAAATCTTTTGGAGCCCTTTGTGTAAAATCTGTGTTTTCTAATTGTAGAGTTATAAGATTGAAGAATTTAAATAAATTTCAATTACTAACTGTTGTCTCTTTTATGCATATCTAGGTTTTGTAGGTCTGTTTAATCTGCTGCTCTTATGGCCAGGTTTCTTTTTACTTCATTATACTGGATTTGAGGACTTTGAGTTTCCCAATAAAGTAGTATTAATGTGCATTATCATTAATGGCCTTATTGGAACAGTTCTCTCAGAGTTCCTGTGGTTGTGGTATGTACTATTTATTATGCTATGATTTATTAGATATCAGTTTTTGGACTTTTGGATAGGTTAAGCATTTTTATTTCTTCTGTCTTCAGATGGCTCCTCCTGTGCACCTTTCCACCCCACACACTTCACACTTTTAATAAAGTAACTCCACTAGAGCAGGAACTTTGTGTTGTAACTTCTGTGCACTGATTGTATAGAATAATACCTTACATATAGAAGGAGCTCAATAAATATTTATTGAATAAATAATTTTAATGAATGGATGCGTATAAATTATCTAAATTTGTACAAGGGTTTTAAAAGAATGTTATATAAATGAAAGGTGTCCTCTATTGGAGGTTTATATTCTAAATATGAACAACGTGAGTTCTTAGTGAGAATCTAGGGAATTTTGCTAATTTAAGAGACTGGAATATTTGATTGTTCATAGAGTGTTTTTGTTTTGTTTATTCTTAAGACTTTTCATATAAGTGAGCTAGATATGTTACCCTAAACCCTGATTAATTTGAGATGTTACCATGCTTGAAAGGTTATATCAAATATGTTGATCCATAGATCAACAGATAGATAATGATCCGAAAATAGTTAGACGACAGTATCCTGTATGGAATTTAAGAAATCTTTCAAATACAGATTTTTTTTTTAAGATTTTATTTATTTATGATACACAGAGAGAGAGAGGCAGAGACACAGTCAAAGGGAGAAGCAGGCTCCATGCAGGGAGCCTGATGTGGGACTCGATCCCGGGTCTCCAGGATCACGCCCTGGGCTGAAGGCAGGTGCTAAACCGCTGAGCCACCCAGGGATCCCCTCAAATACAGATCTTAATACTTAGTCCTATTTCCATCTAATAGGAACTGAAAAACAACCTACAAATTGTACTTAAACTCCTAAATGGATTTTATGATATGCCAATTAGAACTGCTAACTAGTTTTCCTTTGCAAAACACTGTGACAAAAGTAGCCTTTCCATGAACATTTCCTTAATGCTCTGCCTGTACTTTTTCCCCTCCTTAATTAAGGAAATTTCTGTTTTCTTGATATTCTTCCACACTTACTCCCTTTCATGTGGTAAAGATTTACTTTATTTTGTAGTAATTTTTACTTAAATTCCTTTGCCTGATCTAACATTCTGATATTAGAATCTCTACATTTACTCATTCATTCTTCCATCTTTCATTACATGGATTTTAGGTATTCAGTTTTTTTAAGCAAAGAGTTACATACTTTATTTTCTATATTAATTATGTCATATACTCTCATCCTATTGCTTCCTTACTAGTCTGGTATTTCTTTTTTTCTCTCATTTCTCTACTCTTGGTTCTGGACAGATAGAACTACTTACTGATTGTTTTTTGATTGAACTCAGTTGAATCATGAGGAATTGTTCATATTCAACCATTTTTGACTACAATTTAAATAATTACATACTCCTTGTATTTTAAAGATTTTTTTTTTTAATTTTTATTTACTTAGGCACACAGTGAGAGAGAGAGAGGCAGAGACACAGGCAGAGGGAGAAGCAGACTCCATGCACCAGGAGCCCGACGTGGGATTCGATCCTGGTCTCCAGGATCACGCCCTGGGCCAAAGGCAGGCGCTAAACCGCTACGCCACCCAGGGATCCCTACTCCTTGTATTTTAATGAAGGCTCATGTTTTCTAGTCTTCTGACTTTAAGTTAGACAATTTCAAAGCAAATTAATATATTTGAAAGCAATAATTAAATTTTTCTTTGGGAAAGATTTGGTATGATGCTTATTACATTATTACATTAAGACTCAGAGTAAACATGGACTGTGTCACTTTATTGAGAGCTTTAGGTTTATTTATTTATTTATTTATTTATTTATTTATTTATTTATTTAGATTTTCTTTATTTATTCATGAGAGACGCAGAGACACAGAGAGAGAGGCAGAGACACAGACAGAGGGAGAAGCAGGCTCCATGCAGGGAGCCTGATGCAGAACTCAATCCCCAGACTCCAGGATCATGCCCTGGGCCGAAGGCAGGCGCTAAACCAGTGAGCCACCCAGGGATCCCCGAGAGCTTTAGTTTTAATAAACATATACAGTAGAGAGTTTTCTTATGTTTTGCAGAATATAATGTAGGCTTTAGGGAATGATCAAGTAGGAGTTGTGACATGTAATCTATGTGAGCTTTTTTAGTTTGCTTCCTTGGAATACTTTACATTTAAATAAATAATAATATATTTTGCAACTTTTTATTTAACTTTTTTAGAATGAAAAGAATAATAATACATACATATTTTTTTTAGAAAAAAAAATAATAATACATACAAAAGTCTACAATATGGAAGGGTGTACAGTGAAAAGGAAATCTTATCCCTCTTTCACTCTAAATCTCCCTTCATTTTTCCCAGAGATAACTACTATTAGCTTCTAAACCTTCTACAAAATTTTCTGTACAGGCAGAAGTATTAATCTCCTAATAACCCCCCTCTTTTTTCTTATTTTTAACACGCAAATGGAACATGCTATGGATATTGTTTTTTTTACATTGCCTTTTTTTTTTTTTTTTTTTTTTTTTTTTTTTTTTTTTTTACTGATTGTCTTGTAAATCTCTATATATCAGCACTTAGGTTCAATTCATTTTGTAAAGCCTGTGTAGCATTCCAATACATTATGTTTCTCAATCTATTATGTAACTAACATACTAGAGAGAATATAATATGTTTTGCCTGTTCCTTATTGAGAGACACTTTAAGTTTCCAGTCTTTTGCTTTGTAAATAAAATAGCATTGAATATCCTCCTGTATCTCTTTGCATGTATATGTAAGCATTCTATAAGATGAATGCCTGTAAGTAGAAAAGACTGAGTCAGTCATATGGACTTCAGATTTTGGTAGAGAATTGCAGTATCATTTTCCACAGAGGGAGCACAATTTATATTCCCAACTGTGTATATGAGTATGTATTGTTGAATAGTTAAATTGGACACTCAGGGTACTATATTATGATAAAACTATGTTTATCCTTACCTAAGATGGTTTTTTCAGGACCTCAAGAAGGTTTATTTTTCAGATATACTTCAGTATTCAAGTGTTTAAGAGTACTAATGGTAATAGCTCAGTAGCAGTAAATCAGTCAGTAATGAAACAAACATATCCCTTAAATTCTGGGAGTTCTTGACAACAAAACAAGCATAAGAAGCATATCTCTGTATATTTCATATCTTTTTAAATCGTAAGAAAATGCATCATTTTATATCAGAAGTCATAATCAGCATGTATGATGGATGATTCCCTTTTTTGGGGTGGAGGAGCTGAGTTATTGTGTGTTTAGCTATAAATGGAACAGTAAACTTCAGCATACGTAATCAAGTGCTGAGTAGTAATAAACTACAGATTTTAAAGTGTGATTGTGAACTTTTTTTAAAGATGTGTACTTGACACTCATTGTTTATTACTAAAAAATGAGGTGCACTGTTAAGCCCATATACTGTACCATTTGTATAGATGTTGAATGATAGCATCTAGTTCTCTGTCTCAGCATTTCCTAAAGTGTGTCCCTGAAATGATAATAGATGACAAAAGGATTCAACCATCAGCTAAATTGGGAAAAGCTGGTGTAAGTCAAATAGTTTTCTTTTTAATACTTCATCTCAGACTCTTTATTATTGTACTTTATATTATATAAATCTCTAAGAATATATGCCGCATTAAAAAAAATTTGACCTCCTGAACCGTCTTTTCACAGAGCAGACCTTATGTAGTAGGAACCACTAATGCTTGAGTTCCCCTTATTGCATTAATAAGAACTAATGGTACAGCCTCTGTTGAATATGTTGAGTGACACTTTATCAAGAGATAGGCTCTTTAATTGCAGGACAGCATTATTAATTCTAACATAGAATTTACTAGCCTAGAATTTCCATGAGTCTGTAATCCTAATTATATACAATATGGTTTTATCTTTTTTTTTTTTTTCAATCTGCAATGTGGACTCAATATCATGACCCTGAGAACAAGGGTGTCATGCTCCACTACTGACAACCAGCCAGCCGCCCCTGTTTTCTTTTTATGCACCCAAATTAATTCTGTATAAATGGTTCATCTACTTGGTATAATGCTTCCCTTCATTTTTTTCCTTCAACTAAATAAAAGCATGCCTGGAGTGATATTTCAAAATTTGATACAAACATTGGTAGTTCAAGGTGAAAATAAAATGAAGAACTTAGGTTGTGGTTAGGACAATTGCTAGAAAAAAAGGAAAGCAACAAGGAAGTATCCTTAAAAAATACTCAGTTATTTTCAGTGCTAAGCCAAACCAAAAGAGCAACACAAATCTTAAAACTATTTTAGTTTTCATGAGGGTGAGATATTTTTGCTTTAGTGGCAGACTCACAGGTTGGCTTATCACTTTCTTAAAAGCCTTTGTTGTGAAATATCATCCTACAGTTTAATAAAGCTATTTCCTTTGTTAGCTAAGGATCATCACAAAACTATAAGAACTCTTTTGAGTTTTATAAAAAACGTTAATGAAATAGAAGCTATATATCTGAAGTTGAATAATATCTGTAAGCAAATCTTGAAAATAGCATAGAGCACTTAGAAAGTTTTATTTTTATATGTTTGGATTTTTAATACTTGAGGGTAAACTTTAGGAATTCTCCTTAATTGCTTTATTGTGTCTCAGTCTGTCTTAAGCTTTTGTCCTTGTGCCTAATCTCTCATGCCTATATTTTCTTTGGTTGTTTTACTTTTTTAATACGAAAATGTATATTTTCTTTTTTTCCTTTTTAGGGGCTGCTTTCTTACCTCATCGTTGATAGGCACACTTGCACTAAGCCTTACAATACCTCTATCCATAATAGCTGACATGTGTATGCAAAAGGTAAGGCAAACTCTTAAGACATTTTAGATGAATTTTTTTTTTTTCAGAGAGCATGATTTAGGGGAGAGGGGCCAACAGAGAGGGAGAAAGAATCTCAAGTAGACTTGCCGCTGAGTGTGCAGCCCCACACGGGACTCAATCTCTAGGCCCTGAGATCATAACCTAAGCCAAAATCAAAAGTCAGATGTTTAACCCACTGAGTCAGGTTCTCATATTTTAAGATTGATTGATTGATTTAAAAGATTTCATTTATTTATTCGTGAGAGACACAGAGAGAGATGCAAAGACACAGGCAGAGGGAGAAGCATGGAGCTCCCTGCATGGAGCCTGACGTGGGACTCAATCCCGGGACTCCAGGATCATGCCCTAGGCTGAAGGCAGCACCAAACCACTGAGCTACCGGGGCTGCCCTAGATGAATTTTTTAAATGGAGATAATGAAAGTTAGGGCATGTAATTAAATTACAAGCATTGCAACCATGAATAATTTGATGCCTGCTCTGCCTCTCTAATTTGCTTTACTATTTAGAGATATAAAAAGTACCAAAGAAATGGATAGTCTTACATTTTTAGCTTTTTTTCCCCTTAATTTCTAAGTTAAGGACAGTATCTTTATATGTATGTAGTTCTCCAGTATTGGAGCTGATTATTCCACATGTTCATTGGTAAGTCAGTGGTATAGAATAGGGGATAGGATATATTTTATTATGTAAGTAGTGGTGTTTTAATTTTGTAAGATAATTCCAAAGAGTCCTTAATACCACAATACTGTTATAGATAGGAGCAGCACAGGAATAAGGTTTCTCAGCAAAAGCCCATTTCTGTCTGAACTTTGTAGGGAAGGTTTTCTGTCCCTCTTCTATGATGTCCTTGTCTGGATGCGGGATTTTTATGATAAATAGTGGCAGTGGTAATATAGCAGAACAGAGAACCCTTCTCCACATCTGAAGGATGGAGTTTCTTTAGTGCTTCTGTGTGTAACTGAAAGAGGCAAGCCATATGTACACTACTAAAGAGGCAAGCCATATGTACACTACTAAAAGATGTTGGGTAGTCATTTATCACTCAGCTCAAAGTTTACAAACTTTTTTTTTTTTTTTTTTTTTAGTTTTTTTGGCGTTCTTGTTTTTTGTTTTGAGAGGGAAAGAACAAGAACAGGGTAGGGCAGAGGGAGAGAGAATCTTAAACAGGCTCCACACCCAGTTGGAGCCTGACACAGGTCTTGATCTTGACATGGGACTACGGGGCTCAGTGACAGCCCTGAGATTATGACCTAAGCCAAAACCAAGAGTCTTAATTGACTGAGACAGCCAGGCTCCCCTCAACTCCCAAGTATTAAGTAACAGATTTGGGGGTGGGGTGTGGTTTGGTTGAATAAAATATGAAGAGGAAATGCTTGAAAGCCCAAAGGCTTATAATGTAGAGAAGTTATAATCCGATTTTTAAAGCTGTTTTTCTTTAGATCTTTGTGCAGTTCTTAGGATAAAGGCAAAGTACTCTCAGTGATATGTAATCTCTTTATTTAAAAAACCATTCTATGCTGATATTTACTTTGTTTCATGGCTCAGTAAATTCTTATTTATTTGTCATGGTTAAAAACAGAGAACTCCTTAATTGAGAATTATCTTATGTACCATACATTATTAAAGAGTATGAATATTATAAATGTACATAACACTAAAGTTATACATCATTAGATTCTTTAAAGATTTAAGTAATATCTAGGTCCTTCTACATCTCAGATCTTGAATATCAACCAAACTTGATCTTGTGAAACTGGGAAGTGCTGTTATTAGAGAATTTTGGTAGATTGCTGTGTAAATGAACTTTTCTGTACTGATATTTTGAAAACATCAGCTTTTACAGATTTGAAAAATAAAAATTTAAGGATTTATTTTAGGATTTTTTTTTAAAAACTGCCACAGGTCATCTAATTTTATTAAATAATTATGTAACTTCTTTATTTATTTATTTATTTTTATTTATTTATTTATGATAGTCATACAGAGAGAGAGAGAGAGGCAGAGACACAGGCAGAAGGAGAAGCAGGCTCCATGCACCGGGAGCCCGACGTGGGACTCGATCCCGGGTCTCCAGGATCGCGCCCTGGGCCAAAGGCAGGCGCTAAACCGCTGCGCCACCCAGGGATCCCTGTAACTTCTTTAATCAAATATTTTAAGATAGGGTGAAACACAAGAAAAGGGAAAATGAAAATAAATGATTCATTGATTAAAAAAACATAACTAGGGATCCCTGGGTGGCTCAGCGGTTTAGCCCCTGCCTTCGGTCTAGGGTGTGATCCTGGAGTCCCAGGATCGAGTCCCACATAGGGCTCCCTGCATGGAGCCTGCTTCTCCCTCTGCCTGTGTCTCTGCCTCTCTCTCACACATCTCTGTGTTTCTCATGAATAAATAAATAAAATCTTAAAAAAAAATTAAAAAACATAACTAGTCTTTTCTTGATTGTCTTCACATCTAGAATTAGACAACCAGTTAAGTAGTTTGGGCCTTTGGTGGGTAGGAATCAAGGGTAGGAAGATACCTTCTGGGAAGAGTGGCAGGATGTGTTCCAGATGTGTAATAGAAACAGGAGAGGGACGCCTGGTTGGCTCAGTAGGTTAAGCAGCTACCTTCGGCTCAAGTCATGATTCCATTGTCCTGGGATCCAGCCCCCAACATGAATCGCTTCTCAGCAGGGAGTCTGCTTCTCCCTCTCCCTCTGCTCCTCATCCCCCAGCCCTTTTTGTGTGTACTTGTGCACATGCTCTCTCTCTCAAATAAATAGTAAAAGCTTAAAACAGAGGAGAAATCTACTTTCATGGTTTTTTTTTTTAATTCTAATATAACTTCTGAAATTTTAGCATGTATCAGCATCTTTTATTGTGCTTAAAATAAATTAACCTATTTATAATTGATATATAATAAGAACCTCTGATTATATTCAGATTTATATTCAGATATATTCAGGTTTTAGGTATTCTTTGTAATATAGACAATATTTAATTCATTTTGAAAAATTGTCTTCATACCTTGTTGGAAATCAAATTAGAAGTTTTTTATTATATAGCAACACATAAATAACTGCATTGTTAAAGGTGAACTTTGCTTTTAAAAGTCAGCTAGGAAAAAAAATAAAAAAATAAAAAAATAAAAGTCAGCTAGGGTTTTACCTACCTTTACAAAGTTTGCTTTTACTCAGCTATAAAATAGGGTTTTAGTTAATATTCATGAAACTATCCTTGTCAATCGTATCAACATTTTTTAAAAAAGATTTTATTAATTTATCATGAGAGACATAGAGAGAGAGGCGGAGACATAGGCAGAGAGAGCCTGATGTGGAACTCCATCCCGGGACACCGGGATCACAACCTGAGCCGAAGGCAGACGATCAACCACTAAGCCACCCAGGTGTCCCTATTTCTACATTTTTAAATCATTAGTCATAAGTTTTCATACTTTTTTCTGGTCTTGGGTCATTTAAATGCATCATGGCTTTCCTAGATTATAAATATTCTGGCAAATATTCCAAGAGTATGGTATACCAGTAATCTGATAACAGTGTGAAGGCTTTTTAGTTTCTTTTACTGACTGCTCTGTGTGTATATCATACAAGCAGGACCTGCATGTTAAAAGTTGTCAGTGATTATTCTTGTGTTATGCATTGTAAGTCCCTCATAAAAAATATTTTCATAAAACCCCTTTACTCTGACTAATGGTGATATGAAATGGAGTAGTATATGTTTCCCACCAGAGGGAGTCTTGCCTGTGATTATAAACCTCACTTTTTTTTTAAACACTTAAAAGGGCAAGCATAGTTTTTCTTTCCTATTTTAAAGATAGGAGTTACTTTCATCACTATTCGAAAGCACATCACACCAGTGGGTTGCAGTAAGTCAATCAGTGCAGCCTTCTTTGACAATTATTTTTTTGATCCTTTGTTGAATCTTAATGGTAAAGGTAAACTCATGAAAAGAAAGAATTTTTTTTTTTTTTTTTACTTTATGGCATCTCATGATTTTTAATTTTCTTGACAACCCTGATAAATGATGGATTGATGATGTCTGAGGGGCTCTTTACCACTGAGGCTCTCTGCTTGCTACTTGTCTTCTCTGGTTCACATTTCTTAGTAAAAGTATTTCTATTTGTCATCTTTATTTTATTTAGCCATGATTTGCTTTTGAAATTTTTCATTTGTTACTACAGAAACAAACTAGTTTTAAACTACTACAGAATTATAATTTGTTGCAAATTATTAATAAAAGGTTTGTAAAAGTTGCACTTAGAGTTTATCTGTTTTTGATGCAGTCTTCAAGAAGGAACTGTAACATAGCACAACATATCACAGCATATTCTAAAATAACTTTTAAAATGTGAGTTTTTAAAAACTTGAAAGGAGGATTTACTTGAATCAGCAGTAATCACTAAAGAAAAAATGGACAAAATGATGTGGAAGACAAAATGTTTTATAATTCTGCTCCTGGATGTACTATGCCTAATAAATGAAGAGCATGCCTCCTGGCTTTCCTTTAGGCCCTTTTCTTTTTTTTAACAGATTGATTGATTGATTGATTATTTATTTATTTATGAGAGAGAGAGAGAGAGAGAGAGAGAGCATGCTCAAGGGGCAGAGGGAGAAGAAGAAGCCGACTTGCTGCTGAGCAGAGAGCCCAATGCAGGACCTTGATCCTAGGACCCTGAGGCCATAACCTGAGCAGAAGGCAGAGGCTTAATCGACCGAGCCCCTCAGGCACCTGGGCCCTTTTCCAAGTCATATTTTTGTTGGGAATTTAAGAAAGTGGAGTCATATGTTGTAGTTCTGAATCCTCATATTTGATAATAATGCACTTAATATACTGCCAGTGCTTAATATTATCTTCTTGGTGTTTTTAACTTAACCTATGTTTTCATAAATGGAAAACTTACATTAAAGGAGAAAATTGTCTCAATAATTGTGGGCTGTTTTTGTTTTTCTATCTTTTATTTTTAGGTGCAGTTTTCTTGGTTATTTTTTGCAGGCGCTATCCCTGTATTTTTTTCATTTTTTATTGCAACTCTCTTATGCCATTATAATAATTGGGATCCTGTGATGGTAGGAATCAGAAGAATATTTGCCTTTATATGCAGGAAACATCGAATTCAGAGGTAGGCTTGGTTCTAATATAAGTTTTAAAAAGTATATTCCTTGCAAAATAAACTGGAAATCATATGCTGGCCTAATTTTCATATGTGAGGAATTATTGAAATACTATAATTTATATATGTACTATAAAATTATGTATCTATGTACTGTAAAATTAAACTAAGTTGTTCAGACCCTTTGGGTGGTAAGACAGTTTCTTCACAACTACTTTAAAAAAATGTTTTGATGCACAGGTTAAACCAAAGTGCTTACTATTTTGTGATAATGAATTTAAATGTAGAAAACTTTCACTGGTATGAATAAAATTTATAATAAAATAATGATAACACTGCCTCAGATTCTTTCAGTTTCTTTCTTAAGAGGGAAAGATTTTTATGTTTACATCCTACTGAAAAAGAACTTGGGGCAAGTTTTTGGGAAGTCTTAATCTTAGTTCTGACCTCACAGATTCAGCCAATGAAATAGATAATTTTTAAGGATTCCTTTCAGTTCTAAAGCTGTCTTTAACTATTGTCTTAAAAAAAATTTTTTTTAAGGGTTCCAGAAGACAGTGAACAGTGTGAGAGTCTCATTCCTATGCACGGTGTTTCTCAGGAGGATGGAGCTAGTTAGCTGTTGTCTGTAGTCCAGGTTTGTATGTCAGCTAGTATTATTATTGAATAAGGCTCTTTATTCCTGTAATGCTCAAATACAGAATTGATTTTCCATAATTAGCTTTTTCAGAGGCAATATAGTCTAGAGGTATGGAACAAGCTCTGGAGTCAAACTGCCTGAGTTCCAACTCTAGCTTCTCCATGTACTAGCTGTGTGACTTTATGCAGCGTTCTTAACCTGTGTGTGCGTCAGTTTTCCTATCTGCGAAATGGGGTTACAGTAGTCTCTCTCTCTTAAGATTATTGTAAGTATTAAATACTTGGTAAATTTATATTGTGCAATTGAAGTGATCCCAAGTTTAACTCGTCATGCTGAGAATCATTTTACGTAATGATATACTTTAGAAAATTTTTTTCCTCTAGCATAGAAGTAAAAAATAAATGTATATTTTAAGATTTTTATTTATTTATTCATGAGAGACACAGAGAGAGAGGCAGAGACATAGGCAGAGGGAGAAGCAGGCTGCCTGAGGGGAGCCTGTGACTATGCTTTTCAACTTAATGTTTCAGGAATATTCCCCATTCTTGAAAAATTTTAAGAAATACTTTATATTTCTGACATGACAAATGAGTATATGATATTTTATCTTTCACTAAATGAATGTTTAAAATACATCTGACATATATATTTGGCATGTATTAAAGTGGTTATGTATTAGAATCAGAGGTTACAGTAAATTACTGAAATTTGAGAGATTCAGGTCCCTTTCTTCTGAGATAACTTTAGGTGGTTTATATTGAAATATTTCCTGATTGCAACTGGGCTTCCCTTCCTCACCTAGAACATTGAACAACTCCTCTCAACTCCTCACACTCAAATTAGTCTTTGAAGCTTAAATGTCATTGTCTTCATGGCAAACTCACCTCTAACCTAGGGCTAATTGTCTTCGTTTCATGTGTTTCTTTGGTAATTTTTTATTCTAGCTTTCATTGTTGTGATGATTTTACATGCACATAGTTGAGAGAGAATTCTACAAGATTTCTTGTTGTACAAAGCAGCTGTCACTGCCTGTCCTACTTTCGTTCTTGTCCTACTCTAAGGAATCATTTTAAATTCGTAGTCAGTTGTTACTGATCTGTGTTCCCCACCCCCATGCCACACATAGTCTCTATAAGTACCCTGCTTCTACTTCTGTATCTTGATTTCTGAGTTTGAGGCATCATCGGTCAGTTTTTCCACTCTCATTGATAAGGATAGATTACTTTCAAGTTTCCCTCTTCTCTGTCCCCACCTCACTTGCCTGCCTTCCCACCTCCTCCTAATTCCAGTGTAGTTATTGCATAATTCTGGATAGATCTATAAGTAGTGCTAACGGTGTTATGACTATATAAATGTTACTTTTATCTAAATCCTGTTGGATGGTGCCTGGCATTTCCCCAGTCCAGAGACCCTCTATTTATCCTTCTTAGAGAATACACTTCACATCTTCTGGGATGGAGAAGAGACACTTGACCAGCTGGGAAAAGTAAAGCATCTGAACGTCTAACTGCTTTTTCTATAACCCATTCTAATTTTCCTGTTTTTAGTTGTTTCTTCACCCGTCCTTTGAGAGATATCTGGTTGGCTGTTGTATTCTTATGTGTCGTTTTTCTTTTTGTGTGATTTATTCCTTTAGAAAAATCCCTTTATTGTCCATTTACTGTGTTTTGGGGACAGAGTAGAACTAAATATGTTTACTTGCCATCTTCAAATTAAAAATACATATAGTTATTCTTTAAAGCTTTTTAGTACTGTAATTTATGCATGCTGTCCCCAGCATGCCATGCCTTATTATATTCACACTCATACCATACCATCCCCACTTAGGCAAGGACTCTATGCTTTTGGAAGTGAGAGCTGGATAAAGGGGAAAAGTGAAGATGGACTGCAATAGCATGTAAAGGGTGTGGCAAGAGTCTTTGTCTCCATGGGGTAATGGTGGGGTATGCCATGAATGAAACTGTTACTGTGCAGTCTTTAAGCAGTGTTGTCTTTCAGCCTTTGACATTAGTATGAAACTCACTTCCATGGGTTCTTAGTACTTCTAGTTCCAGTATCCAGTTGTTAAGAATATAAACTGTATTTGATACATATTTCAATGTCGAGATTATTTGCTTTTGCAATACAAACTATAGATAATTAAAGCTATGATAGTTGTAAACTAATGCTGATTTTGTGTTTGTTTTTATTTTTAGCTTGATAATGGAACATTATGCAGCGAAGAGACAATCTCTGGCGTTTTTGTAGAAAATGTTTCAGTGCCTAGTCTGAAAAATAATGGTTTCAGTTCTTTGGAACTCTAAAATATATTTTCTTCATATCTGTTTTCTTCATTTCATAATGAAGTACTTTGCTACGTAGCCGTGTACATATCACTACAGTTATAGGAAGTTCCAATCCACAGTCCCTGTAATGACCAACCTGCCTTACACATCTCAAGGAATTCAGCTGATGAAATAATTTGAACTAATCAAGGAATAAAATTCTAATGTTCTGCAGACTATTTTCACATATTATTTGTTAAATGCTGGACTATATTATGAAAATGTTTTCAAGAAATCATTTAAATGTATAGATCAGTGTTTCTTAACAGATTAAATGATAAAATAAGCTACCTATAATAGGTACAGATTATATTTTTGAGTTTTGTAGAGTATTGCAAATTAATAATACAGAACAAGTGTTTAATTTTATGTAGGTGTGTCCATGTAAATTTAGTGGGACTTTAAAAAGAATATTTGAAAAGCATCTGTTTCACTTACACTACATAAATTGTATTATCCTTTCATAGCATTAGGTGCCTTGTATTTTAAATCTGTGACACACTATGACAAATTTTTAAAGGGGAAGTATTATGTAAAATGAAGAATTATGTATTTCTAAAGACTGTATTGCTGTAAATTTAATTGATAAAGCTCTGCTTAATTTAGAGTTTGAAGAACTATTCTCTCTTCAATTAAGACATTTTCATAATGGAATGATTTAAATTGAAGTGATAAAGAGTATTATTAAAATAAAATGTTTATATATATATGTATTTGTGTATGACACATCTATTAATTGGTTTCCATTTTTTTTTCATACATAAATGTGCCAAATTACTCTAGAACTGGATGCCTCTAGTTTTCCTAAATAAATGTTTAATGGCTAAAATACCAAAGAAAGCAAAAAAATTCTACTTTAAGATTTTCATTTAAATTTTTTCTCTACCTAGCTTAAATTAAATATAAAATACTTTTTTTTTTTTTAAGATTTTATTTATTTATTCATGAGAGAGACAGAGAGAGAGGCAGAGACACAGGCAGAGGAAGAAGCAGGCTCCATGCAGGGAACCCAACGTGAGCCTCGATCCCGGGGCTCCAGGATCATGCCCTGGACTGAGGGCAGGAGCTATAAACCACTGAGTAACCCAGGCTGCCCAATATAAAATACTCTTAATAACAACTCTTAAACTTTTATATGTACTTATTACACAATTCCTCTATTTACTGCAGGCATCAATGGATGAATATATCTCAGGATGCATATAGAGTTTTGATGAATTACCCATTTCCTTTTCAAGTTACGTGAGCACAGTTCATTTCTCTTCAAAATTTTCTGACAGATTTGACTTTTTAAATTCTCTTTGCAGTATTTAGCTTCAGTTTGTCTTACTCACATTCTTAAAGTTGCTTTGGTGTGACCATGAGTCTAAAATGGAGTTTAGCCATCTTTTTGCTTGTCCTGAGAACTTCTATATTAATTTAAAAGTCTGTTTTTTTATGATAATAAGTTTAAAAAACAAACAGCCATTCTTCTATTTGGTGCCACCAGTAATTCTTGTTAAGCTAAAAGTAATAATGATTTTGTTACCTTGACTCCTGGGAAAGGCATGCAAAGAATGTGGACTTCTAAGGAATTTTTTCTTAAAAAGAACTTAAGTAACATTTCAATTGCTCAGAGACAAATTTCAGTTGTGGTTTATTATCTGGATACCTTTCTGTTTTTGCTGTTGACAGCTCATCAAAACCTTCTGCAAGTTCCATGGTAAAGTAGCTGTAACAGTGAAAGTAGAATTCAACCTTTAAATTATTGTGTAAAAAGGTAGGAGACGAGGTTGAACTCAGGGTTTTTTGGTTGTTCATATTCTCTGTGTTCATACAGATCATGTGTTGTCACTCAGGACTCAACCATAGTTACCGCATAGATCGTGCAGAGGACTTCTTCCACTAGGCTGCTGGTTTCTATCTAAGAACAACCACTGTGGAGGAAAGGATCATTGAATTAACTGGAATTATGAATTATTGCTGCTTTGCTCACCTCCCTGTTAATTTCAGGTTTTATTTGAATGATTTTTGTTTGTTTGAATGTTGCAGCCATGAAGTAAGTGTAAGCAATTGACTTCTTTTCTGCACCTTTGTAGTTAAGGGTTCATCTTCTCAAGAAATAAAGTTGTGGATTACTCCCATTCTGTGATTTCCCAGAAATGTAGGTATCAAGGCTCTCGGATCACAGCAACCACAATGCCAGCCTTTGGAAATGTTGGGAGGGTTACATTCCCCTAACTACTCATGTCCTTCCTCTGTTAGAACAGTGTTGGCCCACAGTCCTATATTTCTGAATCTTAAGACCAAATAGTGATTTCTGATAGCTGCTTTCTCTCTTCTACTTTTCTTCCCAAATGTAATTTAAATCCCACTATTGAATAATACTTCAAATTATGACCGTAATTGAAGGAAGATGGTTGATTTGTCAGACTTTATGTTTGATGAATCAGACTCTACTAAAACAAAACTAAAAATGAAGCAGCCCTACAAGTGCTTAGATGAATGCTTTTTGGAACTCAGAAAAACTATAGGTGTATGCAGTGCATCTATACTTACTCGTTTAAGTAAATTTTGAGTTTTTAAGGAATTGATATATTGGTTTCTATCAGCCTAGCTTAATTAATTCCTTACATTAAACTGATTCTCCCCTGGTAGCTGGTGAGTAAAGTTTATTGTTTCTATAGAAGTGAGCTCACAAGGTTAAATGTGAATGTTCCCAAAGGTATACAGCCTTGTTTCAGGAAGAATGCTAATAACCCCATTACAATCAATCATGCAGAGCCAATTTGATGTTGCAAGGTATGACTTCTCTGGAAGCCAAGGGTTTTCATAAGTCAGTATAGTAAGGTATGTAGCACTAATCCTTAGTGTGCTGGTTGAAGAGACAAAATATCTTTAAAGAAGGATAAAGTAGGAATTAATTAGAAAATGTTTTTTTCCAGAATCATACTAGCAAATAAACGTTATTTTTATTTTTTAATTTTTTTAATTTTTTTAATTTTTATTTATTTATGATAGAGAGGGAGAAGCAGAGACACAGGCAGAGGGAGAAGCAGGCTCCCTGCACCGGGAGCCCGACGTGGGATTCGATCCTGGGTCTCCAGGATCGCGCCCTGGGCCAAAGGCAGGCGCCAAACCACCGCGCCACCCAGGGATCCCCATTATTTTTATTTTAAGCAAGTTTAGTTGTTATAATCCTGCTCCATTTCTCCCTCCATTCCTTTTGAAATATTCTTTATTACTAAATAATATTTTAGGAAGAATTCACAGAAATACATAAATAGTATTTATGATATCTGCAGATGTAATTTATATACCTAACGTGTTTTTTTTTTTTTAATGGTGACATGGCTAATATAAGACTTTCAGTTTACAGAATTAGAAATTAGGGTTCTGTTTTATTAGTATGTCTGTAGTGTACCAAAAATTTCATTTAGATAAATTGAGGTATATTTTTTTACATAGACTTGGAAATTTTTAGACTGCTCCCCCATTTCCTTTTTTAAATTGTATCAGCCTCATCTGCCTCTACAAAAGTTTTGTTTTGTTGTTCATATATGGTATGTACACAGGAAATGTCCCTTTAAATCTTAAGAGCTTTAAAGAAACTGGGGGCAGAAGAGCAGTTCATTATAAATTAGAAGCAAATAATGACTGTTGTGAAATTTACTGTTAACACGAAGCTTTTCTGTTTTGCCATCAGGCATTAAGATTGAAATGTTTACTTTAACCCTTAGTAGATGATCTTATTTTCATTCTGATTTTTGGTTATATAGAAAAATTGTGATTTATTTTAATGTCATTATATTTAATTTTTTAAAAAGATTTATTTATTCATTTGAGAGAGAGAGTGCAAGTAGGGAAGTGGGGGGAGAGGAGGAAAGGGCAGAGGAGGATGGAGGATCTCAAGCAGGCTCCATGTTGAGCATGGAGCCCAAGGCAGGGCTTGATCTCGGGACGCTGAAAGCACAACCCCAGCTGAAACTAAGTCAGTTTCTTAACTGACTGCACCACCCAGGCATCCCATGTCATTGCATTTAAAACAAAGCTTTCCCATAAAATTTCTCATGTGCAATATACATTAACTATTGGAGTGTCAAACAATGAAATCATTGACATATTCTTTTTTTTTATTGACATATTCTTAATATTTTTTTATTTTATTTATTTATGATAGGCACACAGTGAGAGAGAGAGGCAGAGACACAGGCAGAGGGAGAAGCAGGCTCCATGCACCGGGAGCCTGACGTGGGATTCGATCCCAGGTCTCCAGGATCACGCCCTGGGCCACAAAGGCAGGCGCCAAACCGCTGCGCCACCCAGGGATCTCTCACTGACATATTCTTAAGGAAAAATTACTTATGGAAAGTAATTAGTATTCTCTGGTTAGGCATATTTGCTGAAATGCTAAAAATACCTAATGAAAACATTTTGAGTTTTTGGTAAGATGGCTATGATTTTTTTTTTTTTTTTTAATTTGGGAGTTTTCAATGGAGAAGTATGCAGATGAAGACATTTCCTGCCTGATATTTCAAAGTTGGAAAAGAAAAATTTCCAAATTGGAACTTTGGTAAGTACCTTTGACAAGGTATTCTATGAAATTTTTAGTTTTAAATTTTATAATGGTTTCATTTTTCAGTTACTTTTATTAACATTAACTTAGATTCTTATATACTAAGCCGTCAGTATTTCTCTGCTTGGTTTTTCTATATATAGTTTTAATTATAGCAAGTAATAATAAAGTCAGGCAGGTGAGAGTATTTATTAGTTTCAGTGGGTCCTTGAAAGGCAGATTTTCTGTTTCAAGAATCTTATTTTTGATACAAAGTGAAAACAGTTCTTGAGAATCTTACTACCAGTATTTGCTTATTTGGAACAGCTTTCACCTTTTTTTCCTTAGGAAAATATCCAGTGTCAGCTAAACCATGTAATATTAAAACAAATTTTAAGGCTATCCTTGTCTTAATTATTCTGGTATAAACGATAATAATATGTTTGTAATCGCTTGGTATAAGATTATTCTTTATATTCTTCAAATTAAACTTAGCCACTGCTAAAGAGCAGTGACTCTCACTGTGCATGTGTCAGATCACCTGTAGGGCTTGCTGCCCTCCCCAATGCATAGGTCTGGAGGGAGGCCTGGACTTGCATTTCAAATAAGTTTCCTAAGAATACATCTGGGACTGGTCCCAAGGCCACCCTTTGTGAATACTTATCCTGAGAAAAGAGCACTAACTTTGAATTTGGATTCTCCCCTTTACCCATTATCAAAATCGGGGAGGAATTACATAATCTGAAATAAGATAGTGAAGTCAGAAGTGCCCAGTCGTGTGTACCTGGGTGCTTTATAAATGCTGACTTCCTTGATTAGTACCCAAACACTCTTCTCAAGTGGAAAGTGAGGAGTTACATTAGTGCCTTCTAAATTCTTCCCAGCTCTCAAGTCCTGTGATTCTAGAAGTTCTCTAGTTCAAAAGAGAATGCCAAACACCTATATATATGTGGTACTTGATAGAGTAGTAATATCAGTAATACTCTGTAGACCATAGGTTGGTTTTGCTTTTGTAAGGGCTAAGCAGCTGGACTCCAAGAAGCTTTCAGTTAGATTTATAAAACAGCATTACAGAAGTTAAATTCTAGCACAGTCTGCATCCATGACCATTTTACAGAGCCTGAGTATATCAGATAAATGTGCTAACTTTTCTGAGTGACTGGCCTTATTAGAGTCTCACTACATTGCCTCCTATAATGCATGTTCAAAATATGTAGTTTTCATTACCTGCTTGATTTTTAGACAGCATTAAATAGGCTGCGAAACAAATCCAAGCTGAAATTGTAAGCATATGATTTTTATAGCACATAATTATTGAGTGTTTTATTTAAAAGTAGTCACTAGTGTATTCACTATTGTGAATTTATAATCTTAAAAGCTGGGATGCTTAATACTGAGCTAAAGTACTATTAGGTTTTCTCATCTTTTATTTCCATCTTGTTAAGGAAAATAATCACAACTAGGATCCTTCTTCCTCCACTATCTTAATCTGCTATACCATAAATATGGAGAAGAGCTTGTGTAACTAATTGGTTGGGGTTTGGAGACATAGGTAGAACTTGAATAAAGCATTTGCATCCATCCAGCATGGTCTCCCTAGATTATGGACTGCTGAGTGTCTGCAAAATGAGCCCAAGGGGCATGGGTTGGGAGGGCTTTCTCCACACAGTGGGTACTGGAACTGCATTTGAAACCCCTATTTTTGAAAACCCAAGCTAAAGAGGCTAGAAAGAATGCAGACAGGACATTGAAAATGTTAATTGCTTTTATTAGTATAACATGAAGTATGTGATAATGGCTTTCAAAAAACCATCAAGACAATACCCCGCGCCCTTCCTTTCCAGCTAGGGCCCTGCAGAATGGCTCCCGCAAAGAAGGGTGGCGAGAAGAAGAAGGGCCGTTCTGCCATCAACGAGGTAGTGACCAGAGAATACACCATCAACATTCACAAACGTATCCATGGAGTGGGTTTCAAGAAGCGTGCCCCTCGGGCACTCAAAGAGATCCGGAAATTTGCCATGAAGGAGATGGGAACTCCAGATGTGCGCATTGACACCAGGCTCAACAAAGCTGTCTGGGCCAAAGGAATAAGGAATGTTCCATACCGTATCCGTGTGCGGTTGTCCAGAAAACGTAACGAGGATGAAGATTCACCAAACAAGCTCTACACGCTGGTTACCTACGTACCTGTCACCACTTTCAAAAATCTACAGACTGTTAATGTGGATGAGAACTAATCGCTGATTGTCAAATAAAGGTATAAAACTGCAAAAAAAAAAAAAAAAAAAAACCATCAAGATATAGGGTAGGGTAAAGTTCAACTAGATACTCTAAAGTGGGTCTTAATCAGATATTTATGTGGGGGCAGGTATGTATATTTAGTTTTCATTTCTTCATAGTCATTCTGGTAAATTCTTGTGCAAGTTGGTTGACATCTGTGATATTTCCTATACTAAAATTTTATAGTATCTTCTTAATCCCTCTAGGCTAGTAAATTAAAGCTGAAGTTATTGAGTGTCAGCATATTGTGATTTGTATTTTTATGTAAGGCGAGAGTGCATCATTCTGATCAAGTTGCAACATTTAATTTTATATGATAGGTCTGTATTGAGCAATCAGGAGCTATGTGGAAATACTCCCAGGGAAGTAGTAGTTGGAATAGGAGTGATTTTCTATAAAAGATTCACTTACCAGACCCAGAAGGCCAGATAGAATGAAAGAGTACTTTAGAAAGATGAAATGTTTTTGATAAATTAAGAATACACTTTCTTAGTTATATTTTTCTTGGTGTGGATAATTTAATGTAGATTTTTACCTGAAATTTGTTATTTTAAACTTAGTAATTCTATTCCTCCATCTCTTTAATTAAATGAACATTTTAAGATCATGGAATATTTGAAATTAAATAATTATAGAATAATTATAAAATTAATTCTAATTACTGCTTATGTAACTAATTCTGATACAATATGGGGCCCAAATTATCCTGGTTTTGAAGACCATTTGAAACATTGCTTATTTTTATACTATATTTTTTGGGAGAGATGATAGATGACGAATTAGCCTAATGTAAAATAGGTGTGATTTCTTTTAATGCATTTTTTGTGTTAAAATTATTTGCATACTCACAGTGTGTGCCCTCTATTTCAGTAAAAATACATAGAATGTTTGAATCTTTTCTTGTGTAGACAGGTATTTGATTTCTAAAGCTTCCTTTTATTAAAACATTTCTACTCATTCTGTCATAACCTAAATCTCTAAATGTATCTCAGGTGTTTGATAAAATAGATCCTGCTGTGGAACAACATGGTTCAGCTTGGAGAGACCACACATTAAGTAGAGTGAGTTGCATCTTATGCACAGTCAGGTCTAAAGCCAACATAAAAGGTGAAATTTTAGAATAATCGGATTACTCTGGGGAAGGTTCCAGGCAGGAGACCTACATTCTGTCTCACCATAAAGCCCTTCCAGTGAGTTTTTCCTCCACATTTAGAACAACTCACTATTTTATTGAGTATAATAGCAGTCAGGGTTCCACCAATAAAATAAAAGCTATCCTTGAGTATTTTAAACAATTTAGGACAGAATTGATAGTTTAGGTATTAAAACAGTTGAGAGGACAAAGGACTGAGGCAACTCGTAAATTAGCAAGAGCAGGATGCCAGTGTGGTCCCTAGGCTGATGGGGCGAAGGGAGGAAGTGGGGCAAAGCCCAAGGCCAGGGTCACCCAGAGGAAGCCAAATCACAGCCAAGAGGAGGAAGCTTAGAGGTGATGCAGCTAGAGGCAAAGACGGCAAATACCCTGGTTTTTTGTCTTTCTGCCATTCATTCCCATTGTCAGGACTTGAAGCCAGCAACCAAAGGAGCTGGAAAACAGCTTTCAGGTGTCACCTCCTCAGAGTTGGAGAGGAGCGCATTGGTAAAAAGCACTGAGTGGCTAGCTTGCATTTGGTGGCCAAATTTTATGGAAAACATGCTTAAATAATGGAGTAACAGCAGGTGAAGATGGCATAGCACAGTACAGGAAATACCCAGGAGCTGCTATTGGTTTTGTCCATCTCAAAGTGCACTCCACAAAGAGAAATGGAGGGAAGATGCCTGCCCTAGACTTCTATTTCTCATTCCCATTCCTCTTCCTCCACTTCTCACCTCCCATTTTCCTTTTCTTCTTCCCCTCAGACTGGGCTAACGGCAAAGATGAGCAACAGGGTTGCTTTTTAAAAACCAAATATGAAAATAGGACATGAAAAATATTTTTTAGAATTTGAGAGGAAGAGCTAAAGCACTCAGGATAGCATCTTCATGGAAGTGTTGGGAAAGAATAAGAGCAGTAATTTAATAGAAAACTCATGAAAGAGAGATAGGGACATCGTGTTCTAAACCTTGCTCTTAGTATATAAAACTTCTGTCTTCATCAGCCTAATAATTTTGAAATGTCACTTAATCATTTGTTGACCCTAACCTTTAGATATAAAAATTTAAAACAATGAGATCACTGTTTTGCAACTGGTAGGGTCTCTAGAGAATATTTAGGGGCAGAATTTGAATGACCATGTGTCTCATTTTGCTAAGGACAGTTCCAGTTTACAACCGCTGTCCTGGTATAGTCACTGACGGTGTCTCCTATCACTTAGGAGTCACAGTTTAGATAATTATGCGACCACCCTAATACACATGTTTCCTGACAACTAGGCTGCTGACAAATTTCACATTTTGTGACTCCAAATTTATATTAGACCTGTGTGCTTGTATAAATGGGAATCAGTATTGGTCAACAATTAATCTTGGGTCTTTTGATCAGGATGTTGAGTCCTACCTTGAATGCATTTTCCTCCTGGAATGGGTTGCTAGGGTACTTCATGGATGTAAATGAAGAACCAGATTATCCAGTTTACTGAACTGGCTTGAGTTTTCTTTCCTAAGGAAGGCCACACACCAGTTGTTATTTTCAGGAAATAAAAGTTAACAAATTATTTTTTTGTTTTTCAGGTATAATTGGCAAAGTAAGTGTTAATATATTTAAAATGTAGAACACGAGGGCAGCTCGGGTGGCTCAGCGGTTTGGCACCACCTTCAGCCTGGGGCATGATCCTGGAGCCCTGGGATCGAGTCCCACGTCAGGCTCCCTGCATGGAGCCTGCTTCTCCCTCTGCCTGTCTCTCTGCCTCTCTCTGCGTGTGTCTCTCATGAATAGATAAATAGGATCTTTAAAAATAAATAGTAAAATGTAGAACATGATAACTTGAAATATGTGTACATGATAAAAGGGTTTCCACCATCAGGTGAATTAACACACCCAACACCTCACATAGTTCTTTTTGTGTGCGTGAGAGAATGCTTAAGCTCTATCCTCTCAGAAAATTTTAGTTACACATAAACTTATTAACTATAGTCACAATGCTATATGTTATTAGATCATTAGAGCTTATTCATCTTATAACAAAGTTTGTATCCTTTTAACAACCTCTCTCCATTTTCCTGGTCCCTCAGCCCTTGGCAATTACCATTTTACTCTGTTTCTATGAGCTTGACTTTTTTTTTTTTTAAGATTCCACATATAAATGATACCATGCAGTATTTGTCTTCTGTCTTATTTCATTTAGCCTAATGCCCTACAAATGGCAGGATTTCCTTTTGTAAAAAGTCTGAATAATATTCCATTGTATAAATATACCACATCTTCTTTGTCCATTCACATATCAACAGACATTTATAATGTTCCCACACCTTGTCTATTGTAAATAAAGCTGCAGTGGACATGGATAAGAGTACAAATACTTCTTTGAGACAGTGATTTCTTTCCTTAGGACATACACCTGGAAGTGAGATTGCTGGATCATATGGTAGTTCTATTTTTAATTTCTTGAGGAACCTCCTTACTGTTTTCCATGGTGACTGTCCGAGTTTACATTCCAACCAACAGTGTACAAGGGTTCTCTTTTCAATACATACCAGCTTTTGTTATCTTTTGTCTTTTTGGGAATAGCTATTCTAACCGGTATGATTGCTCTCCTGATTGTAAGCAGCTGTGCCACGGGTGGGGTTTATGGCAGGAGTGTGTCTCAGCATTTGTTCATTACAATGTGGGGATTTTCTGTGTCACCAAGTGTGTGTGGGCCACCAAATTAGTTTCTGGACCTCATTTGGAGGGAATTGATTCTTTGTGTAGCTTATATTTGGTGCATGATGGGAGGAGGGAACACTGAGAGTCTCCTATCTAGCCACCTTGGTGGTGTCCTCTATATGGCATCCTTAAGGGGAAATATCTCTTAATTTGGGTCGTGCAGTCTTTCCCCTTGTCTGAGCACCTCTGTGTGAATCTTGTTGGACACCAAAAATATTTAGTGTCAAATTAACATTAAGGAGAAACAACTAGAATCAAATCTAATCTCATAGACCCAAATGACCCCAAGAGCTAAGAGAATCCAAATGATACAACACATAATTGCTTCCATAAAGGTTAAGGAAAAAGTCCTAACGGATACCTCAACATTGTACCTTCAAACAGAAAATAGCAGGTAGCCATGATTTTGTCAAATGACTCAACTACAGCACCATCTCAGAAATGTCTTGCATTAGTCTAAAATGACCTGAGATCTAATCAAAATGACAAGTCCTAAAACAAAACAAAAAATATGACTTTGGTAGATGCATTTGAAAAATCACTTTAATGTGGGAGCCCTATTCACTTCTTGGTCCAGAAAACATTCCTGGTGTATACCCCCAAATAAGCGAGTAGGTGGGCCTGTGTAGGGAATGATAAATTATGTGAGCATAGGCAAAAAGCCTGACAAGGAAGGTACTCAGTGAACAGTGTGGAGAATGGAGAATGCTTTAATGAACATCGATTATGAATGTTCTATAAAGGTGAGGGAGAGAAAATGAAGGCTGGTCTTGACCAACAGCATCCACCTATGCTGCACTAAACCTAGTCTGAAGATATCCCAGAAGTTCAACTGAACGTACACTGAAGCACTTCAGCAACCAAAGTAAGGCTTTAACTATGCGACCTTTTCTTTTGGACATGCTTGATTCAGAACTGTTAACCCAATTTTTGTGGATAGTGTTGAGAACCACTCCATCTTGGATGTCCTTGTGTGATTCTGAATTTTCAATTCTGATCATTTTTTTTTCTTGACATTTATTTTAAATGGATTATTTGAGCATACCTGCATGAAACTATTCCAAATCCTGCTGAATATTAGTGTCTCACAAGATTAACTTAGGAGCGGTTTCCCCTCAAAAATTTGTAAAGGCCGATTCCATGCCTTCCTAAAAAATTAGGAAACATGTTGCTATGTTCCTGCTTCACTGCAGGACCATGCGAACTATTCAATATCCTATAGGAACTATGACCCCCTAGAGAGGATGAGGTCCAACTTGCAGGTTTTTTTTCCAATTTATCCAATCACTGATTCCCCCCACTGATTTTTAGTTAAATCCTTATCCCTATATGTGGAGACCCTTACATTCCACAGAATATGGTTTGGAAAATGCTAATATTGAAGACAGAAAATGGCTGACAAAAAGTCAGGAATCCTTAGGTATTTTTGCTGGCTTTGAGTTTTTGCTGCAAGAAATGTTTCCCCTCCTGAGATAATGAAGAAGCTGAATGGATGACATGTTTTCCCAACACAGACAGCCCATTTGAGGATTTGAGGTGCTCTGGCAAGCAACTTTGTGTCCCTAATAAATACAAAGTATTTTTACCTTCAGCTTGTATTAAAACATCACACAGCATGAGATTGATAAGCAGTTAAAAAATAATGTATCCTATCTTTTTAAAATTAGATTCAGAAAAATCTAAAGAAGCTTTGCAATTACTGCTAAAATGTTTCAGAGGGTCTTAGGTTAGCTGTAGCTGGATGGGAGTGGAGACAGAGTCAGGTGCTTGTCATCAAGAATAAGGACCCCATTTGCTATGAGGATTTGCAGCGGCAGCACTTTGTCACTGAGGTTTGGTAAGTGTATTTGTTTTGAAATTGGAATTCCATTTTGTTGAATTTTAATCAGAGGCAGGCAAGTGCATTTTTCTTAGTATAAGAATATACATTAGCTAATTTGGCCCAAAATTGTAAAAATCGCCCTTAATACATGGAACGCAACAGGAAAAATAATAACTTTGTGATACATTGTTTTCCTTTGGGAAAAGAATTTTGCTTCAAGACTTGTTGGGCTTAGCAAGGGATAGAAAAGGATGAAGATCAAGACCTGGTTAATTTCCAGATGACTACAAGATATACACACAGGTTTACTGAACTTTGAGTTTATTTTATCCAGCAGGAACCTTTGCTATTGGAAATAATTCCACTTGCATCTTGATTTTGCTTCCTCAAGGGATATGTTAAGTGTTTTGTAAAGTCTACCTTTAAAAACATCATAAAAATATTAAACAACCATTCTCTAATTGAGAGTGCTAATTTAATTCAACAGCTACTTGTGTGGATAGCTAACTGTAAAGCTTCAGTGAATACACTAATCAATAAAATAGTCTTTCAAGGAGTTTATGATCTTTAAGGGGGAGATAAGAAAAGTAGAAAGAAAAAATGAAAATCAGCAGGTTACAATGGTTGCCATTATGGAGATCTGACAAGAAATATGACTTCTAGACCATCAAAGAATGAGGAAAGGCTTCACACTAGAAGTGGCATTTGAGATCTTCTTTGAAGGTTAAGGGGTATGGCAAGTTTCTGGACCAGAGCAAAACAACCAGAGTGGTTTTTATAGTGTGTGTGTGTGTGTGTGTGTGTGTGTGTGTGTGTGCGCGCGCGCGCGCGCGCGTACATAAGAATTCTGGCTCTCTAGGGTATTTGTCATAAATGTAAGTTCCAGGATTCCAGAAAGTGATTCAGCAGGGCCCAGGAATCCACATTTTAGGTAAGCAGCCAGGTGAATAATGTGTAGATGTTCCGCAGACCTCAGTTTAAAGAAATTCTGCAATAAAGAATGAATGGGAAGCGAGCAAGGGGGGTCAGGGAGGGAGGGAGTGGCGGGTTGTGTGTGGGTGCCAGTCCAGGTGCAATGTGGGCAACACAGATAAGTGGCCAATGAGAAAGCCAACAGGCAGACCAGAAGAGGAGAACAAGCAGAACCAGAATTGCAGAAGAAAGAGGGAAGGAAGACAGGCCCAGGCAGCCAGGAAACCGCAGTGAAAGCAGCCAATCTCTAGGAGGCGAAGTATGGAGGGTCTTTGATCTTCACTGAGAAGTAGGAGGCAAGCTTATCTGATAGAAGAAAGAGTTGAAAACTCGAGCAAAGAAGAGAAATAATCAGGTAACTCTATATTTAATGTTTTGAAGACCTGCCTAACTGGCAGGAAGTGCAATGCATTTAAAGTGGCTTTTTGGGGAGGGGGGAAAAGAGTCGACAAAAACCTAGCACAGAAATTCGTTTTGCATTGGGTCAGCAGGGGGCGCTATGGCAGCACACAAGCTGATAATTGGCGATGCCAGCGCTGCTTGAAAAGGCTTATTAACCTGACCCACAGTGCAGCATTGGGGGAGCTTCATTTATTACATTTATAGCTGTGAACCTTCATAGAAGGAACTCTGAAGGTTTCTCTTTAATTATTAAGGCATCTCGTGCTTTTTTTTTTTTGAACTGCCAATTCCTATAGTCAAAATGAAATTAATTCCAAAGTTTAAGGGAATTATTACCCATTATTACCCATTTTTTGACTTCACTTGAGGGGCACAGAGCCTAAGAGATTAGGAGAGCAGAAAAGACTGAGGAACAAATGGAATGTAGCATGAGTCCCAGAAGGGGGACCGCTGGGTCACAGGATATGGGCAGCGCATGTTGTGTTAGATGCTGTCCCATTGTCTTCCAGAAAGACTGTACCAGTTTCCTTTTGCACCAATGATGCACAAGGGTCTTATTTCTTAACACCTTGTAAGCTTTTTAATATCTGTCACTCTGACAGGAAATACGGAATTTGGGGATACTTTTACCTTGCATTTTTCTCTTATGAGAGGATGGGCCCTTTCTCACATTTAAATCTTATTTTTACATTTCCCCCCCCCCCCCCCACCGTGAACTGTATTGTCATGTTCTTTTCCCAGTAGGTCACTGGTCTTTTATTTACTGATTTTTGTAGGAGCTCTTTTTATGAGGTCAATAAAAAGATTACATTAACAAAATAAATAAAATGTGTTTTCCACAGATGAGCAATGAATGGCCTTCCAAGTGTTCTGCTGCCCACCTCCTCCTTGACCCACTAATCACATGACTTGTTGGCACCTGTCTAAAACTGTTTTAAATCACCTTTGGGTAGTCTGCTCTGTGGAATAGTTTGCTCCAAGAATGACAAATTTTGGAATCCCTGGGTGGCGCAGCAGTTTGGCTCCTGCCTTTGGCCCAGGGCGTGATCCTGGAGACCCGGGATCGAGTCCCACATCAGGCTCCCGGTGCATGGAGCCTGCTTCTCCCTCTGCCTGTGTCTCTGCCTCCCTCTCTCTGTGACTATCATAAATAAATAAAAATAAAAAAAGAATGACAAATTTCTTTCATGTTATAGTTTACTTCAATCTGGGGAAAGGCCAAGAGTTAAATGGTGATGAACTGGGTGAATGTGGTCTAAAATCATCAAATGGCAGGTGGTGCTTGCAGATCCCCAGTGGTTCAAATGGAGCATTTTCAGAGAATGTACTGAACATGCTAGACTGTGATAAATGTCAAGAGTGATCTGGCCCTCAAGCGAGGGTAATCATGAGCCTGACCATTGATATACCCGTTGCTACTGGGCATTCATTCCTTAGTAGTTAGATTACCTTTGTTTTGTGAATTCATATACCACACAGTTCACCTATTTAGAGTATACACTTCAACAGTTTGTAGTGCATTCACAGAGTCGAGCAACAGTCACCTCAGCCAGTTTGACGACTTTGTCGTCATTCCCAGTCTTCATCCCCTCCCTTTGCTGTTACCTCCATGCCCCCAACCTACTCAGCCCTCAACAACCACTAATCTACTTCCTGTCTCTATATTTGCCTATTAAAAACACTTCATATAAATGGGATCATTTGTGGCAGGTTGTGGCTGTTTCCCTTCACTTAACATGATGTTTTCAAAGTTCTTCCATGTTATAGAGTGTATCTGTGCTTCTTTCCTTTCTATGACCAAGTAATATTTCATGGTATAGATATGACACATTTTGTTTATCTATTTATCAGTTGATGGACATTTGGGTTGGTTCCATCAGTTGTCTGGTATAAACTATGGTGCTATGAATATTTGTGTATAAGTTTTGGTGTGGACATATATTTTCATTTCTGTTAAGAGATGAGTCAAATGGTAACTTGAGTCAAATGGTAACTCTTGAGTCAAATGGTAACTCTATGTTTAATATTTTGAGAACTGCCCAAATGTTTCCTACAGTGCTACACCACTTCACAATTTGACCATGACCATGAATGTACAAGTGTTCCAATTGTTCAACATCCTTACCAACACTTGCTTTATTCTTTTTTTTTTTTTTTTCTGTTATAGCTATCCTAACAGGTTGAAGTGGTTTCTCATTGTGGCTTTTTGTTTTTGTTTTTGTTAGTGTCTATGCTTTAATATTTTTAATGCAGTAAAATATTCATAACAAAAAAATTACCATTGTAACCATTCTAAGTGGATAGTTCACTGTCATTAAGTACATTCACATTGTTGTGCATTGTTATGGCTTTGATTTGCATTTCCCTGATGACTAATGACATTAAGCATCTTTTCTTTTGCTTGTTGGCCATTTGCATATCTTTTTTGGAGAAATGTCTTTACAATCCTTTATTCAAGTTTTAATTGGATTATTTGTCTTTTTGTTGCTGAATTGTAACAGTTCTGTAAATATGTTCTGGATATTACTTGCTTGTGTTTGGTATCATATCTAAAAATTCAGTGCCAATTTTGAGATTATGAGGATTTACCCAAATGTTCTAAAGGATTCATAGTTTCAACCCTACATTTAGGTCTTTCTTTCATTTCTAGTAAATTTTTTAAAAAGAAATTTGGGGTTTTTTTGGTTCTTCAAATTGACTGATTAATTAATTGTGGATATATGTGTGTAGGTATGTAATCTCTATACCCAACATGAGGCATGACCCCCAAGATCAAGAGTTGCATGCTGTACCACCTGAGCCAGCCAGCTTCCCCTTAAATTATTTTTTTATGTGTTATGAGGTCAAGGTACATTGTTTTTAAAAATTACATGTTATATGTTGGGTCACCTGGGTGGCTCAGTTGGTTAAGCATCAGACTCTTAAATTAGGCTCAGGTCATGGTTTCAGGGTTGTAAGATGGAGCCCTGCCTCAGGTTCTGCCCTCAGCACAGAGTCTGCTTGAGATTCTCTCGCTCTTCTCCCTTTTCTCCTTCCCCCCAACTTGTGTGAATGCTCTCTCTCTTAAATAAATTAATTAATTAGTTAAATAAAATTGCACAATATATGTTAAGGAAGTAAGTAACTCCTATGAGAGGTAATTTCGTGACCTCTATTACAAATGTATATCCCTCCCAATTCCATTTCTAGGATTGTATCCTACAGAAACAGGTGAAGGCTGTTTCTGGCTATTCATTACACATTGTTTTCAATGCAAAGCATTTCAAATAACCCAAATGTCTACCAATATAGGCTGTTAAATAAATTGTGGGACAAATGAAATACAATGAGGCCATGAAAAAGAATGAAACACTCTATGTATTCATTTGGAAGTCTCCCCCCAAATCATTGTTCAATGGAAAAAAAAAAGATTAGAACCTAGTCTTCTTTTGTATGTGTAAAAAAATGGGACAATAAGTATCTATGTGCAAGCCTTGAAGTTTTGCTTGGATTCCTATGAAATCAAGAATTATAGATTATTACAGGGAGGTTTGATCTTGGATATATAAGATGAGTGAGGTAGAGTTGCTCCTTCTACATTTGACTTACTGTTCTTAAAAGAGGGAAATGTATTTTTTTTAAAGATTTTATTTATTTATTCATGAGAGAGGCAGAGACAGAGACATAGGCAGAAGGAGAAGCAGGCTCCCTCCGGGGAGCCAGATGCAGGACTCAATCCCAGGACCCCAGGATCACACCCTGAGCCAAGGGCAGATGCTCAACCATTGAATCACCCAGGTTCACCATGTATTTTCTTCTTTTTTTTTTTTTTAAGAGAGAGTGATTAGCACATGTGCATGTAGGGGAGGTGGAAATCAAGAGTCTTGACACTCAACCTACTGAGCCACCCAGATGTCCCAGAAGATGGAATGTATTAAGAAATGATTGCAGAAATAGATATTAAAATTTTAAAAGGACCTTTTGAAGAGGAAAAGTAGAGGCTGGGTTAAGAAAGTCACATTCTCCTGGGTATTGCATGTATTTTTTTTCCCCAATTAAACACAAACATTTCCATGTAAGGAAATGTTTCTTGTGATTACTCACATACAAAACACAGTCACACTCTTGCTGACTGAGGTTAGAGCTGTGGTCTGTGGACACCGAGCAGGGCAGAAAACTGGTCCCCACGATGCTGAACTAATGGCCGTGACCTCATTTACAGGGTAATAAGCCAACATCACATGGGAAGGTTTACACATCAAGAAGTCTAAAGGAAAGCCTGTTCTAGAACCTCTCTCACTGAAAGAATACAAACCTGTACAAATACGTAGTTTCATTCTTTTACCGGTAAGGATCTTGTCACTGAATTATGGGCTGTAGGTGTCCTTGGAAATGTCTGTCCTTTAGCCTGGAGAAATCAGACACAGGTGATGTCCACCCAGGTTGACTCTAATAGCAATTTTGTAGAGATTGCTCTTTTCTTTAAATGTTGCAAAAGTGTCTCTTGGCAGTTTTTTCGTAGCCCTTTGAAAAACAGTTGTGGCTATAGTTTGTTTTTGCTGAAAGAATGTTCTTCTCTTCCACATAAAATTCTCCAATGAAAATATATTTCCCCTTTCTGACTCCTGTGGTTAGCTGGTCAACAGGAGCAAAAGTGGTCTCAGATATGTGAACTTGAGACAGGAAATCTAAAAAAAACACAGTGGTCACCATGTGCCTTGAACCTTTTCAGGGCATGCTACACCAGCAGATCCGTGTTCATATGCAGTTCTGACGGATACTACAAACAGGACTGGCATTCTGGGAACAAATGTCTTATGTTCAAAAACTGGAGGCTCACAGTGTGAGGAAGGAGGTGAGTCAAATACCTCCTGTTTTGATCTTCCTTTGAGTATGGACCGAAAATATCAACTCCTTAAATAGGAAACCATGAAGAAGCACAGGCCTCAGAAAAGTGGAGAAGGAGGTGAGATGGGAGAAGAAATGATCAGTATAATAAAATCAAACTTGAGAAAGAAAGAGAACTGCAGCAGAAAGAAAAAAAAAACTTAGAAATATAATAAAAATAAATAAATTAAAAATATCAAATGCCACAGAGTCCCCCCCCCCCTTTTTTTCAAAAAAACTCTGGACAAAGACACATCTTCAAACAAAACAAAACTCCAGAATGAAACAGAGTCACCAGAAAAACTCTCAACGAAATAATGGATTCTTATCGCTTCTCGACCTTTTGGCTAAGATCAAGTGCAAAATAATGGATTCTTTAAAAGACCCAGGATGCATCTGTCCAATTGTAACTAGAAGTTGAAAGGAGAGCCATCTGGCTCAGCCTGAAGATGCTGACCTTGGCATTGCAGAAGCACTGGACGCCCTCCACTCCCCCCATCGCGGCAGTGAGGACCCAGAAACTAATAGATGTTGAAGTCTTGCTTTGCTGCTGCTAGGAATCCCTTTTCTCCTCAAAAAAATGCAGGAGCTGTGAAGGAATAGAGCTGCTGTGAGCCAGGTGACAGTGAGAAGCTCCATTTTGAAAACTGGGAGGGAGCATTGGATGCAGCGAGGCACGCAACCTTCCTGTGTTGCTCCTGTCTTGTGGTGGGAGCAAGACATCACATGCACTGTTTCTACTTCAACTGGAAGTAGAATTGGATTTTCTACTTTATTTTTTGAAAAAGCCCAACCATTAAACTTTCACACTAGAGACCATTTTACCAACGGTATGCCATCCTCTGGGTTTGAGAACTTGGAGGCAACTTAGAAACATTTCTTCACCCCTGTATCTCCAAAAGCCACTAAAGTGGAGCTAGTTCTCTCTCAGCAGAGTTAAGCTTTCCTTCTCAGTTTTGCAGAGGCTTAAAAGCGAGATTAAAGGGATTCTGGTTTAACCTTCTACTCCTTGCTGGCTCCCTCTTATCTACCTTTCTTTCTTTTCTTTCTTTCTTTCTTTTTCTTTCTTTTTCTTTCTTTTCTTTTCTTTTCTTTTCTTTTCTTTTCTTTTCTTTTCTTTTCTTTCTTTCGATTTTATTTATTTATTTATGAGAGACACACAGAGAGAGGCAGAGACATAGGCACAGGGAGAAGCAGGCTCCCTGCAGGGAGCCCGATTGGGGATTCAATCCCAGGATCCCAGGGTCATGAACTGAGCCAAAGGCAGATGCTCAGCCACTGAACCACTCAGGTGTCCCTCTCTCTTTAATAAAGAAATTGTCAGCCTCTTTTTAAAAGAGGCTCACCTCTGCCAAAGAGAAGTTCAGTTCATTGTTAGGTAGCTCTTTGGTGTAATGAGCTTCCTTGCAGTTTGCTAATATTTGCTTCCTTAATAACTTCGTGTTGCCCCACTGAACGAGACTGATTCCTCTTTCTCATGAGAGCCTTGTGATAGAGAAGATGGTTCTCATCATCTGTCCACCCTGTGAGGTATTTACAGCCTGGGCATGTCGTGCCTCTCCCTATGATTGGGGTCCCATCTGCCACACTGGTTTTCAAGTTGCCAATCTCACCTGCAATCAGTCTTGTCCAAAAAACAGCATCATCTTTGTTAATCACTTGTCAAAAAAATCCCACAGGGTCCCTGTTTAATTAAAACAAATTTCAAGCCAAGGTTTTGTTTTGTTTTGTTTTGCTTTGGTGGTGGTGGTGGGGCGGGGGGAGGGGGGTGTTGTCATTGTTTTGTTTTGTTTTTTTGCAACTAACCCTAATTGGTCTATGAAATCCTGTGCCTCTATTTCCCAGTAAAGCCACTTTGCTCTGGTGAGGCCAGCATTTGCAATGGTTCCCCCCACTTATTTTGCCCATCTGTATTTTTAACCTTAAGCTTTCCCGGTGGCTCTTCACCTGGCAAACTGTAAGTTGGCTTCTCCAAAATCATCAAGTTTGTGTAGGCTTAGAGATTTGCCTTCTCCATAAGGGCTACCCTAGACAACATTGGCTTACAAAGATGCAGCATGTATTTTGAGTTCTTTCTCATAAGTAAATGTAACGTCTTAGGTCAGATCCTCTGAGAAACAAACTTTGAAATGGAGCTTTTCATACAGGAGGCTTATGGGGGACGATTATCAGATATAATACTTGGGAGGGGATTACGGAAACAAGACTGGACAGGGGAAACATTTGAACTGTGTGCAGGTTCAACAAAGGCTTCAGCCAAATCATGGGGTGCCCTGGAACTGGATTGAGCCTTTAGCATGGTCCCCACTGATGCAGGAGCCAGCCTTTGTATCCCTGTATGGACCAGTCATTGGATGTAGGCTGCCCCAGGAAGGAGCCTAGCCCTGAAAAGGTAGCTTCATTCTGCAGACAATAATTCCTAGGGCCTCTCTTTCTTGAGTCCTCATCAGGCAACACTTCCTGCACCTAAGGAAAGGAGTACTTAAGCACTGGACTGACTCTAGGTGGCAATCCATAGCATCTCTTCAATGTCCAACTAATAACAACCTACCTAGCTTGCACTTGCATAGGTGATTCTGGTAAAATCCCTGGTAAGAACCATTGTTCTAGTCCTTTGGGAGTCATTGTAGGGGCCAAGGATTGGGATATTCTTCATTATTACCATTGCAATGCATATTGAGAGGAGACAGATGGATATGGGTCAAAATAGTTGAAGAGGGTTAAAAATGGAAATGCTACTAATATAGTATGCAGTTTGGATGTCATTTTGCCTTAAACATTAGGAAACTCCTATAATTTGATTGTGAGAAAACAATGTCTGAATATAATCCACTTGATTCTAGGCTTTATTGTAGATCAGTTTAGTTTCATTAGTAGTATTACTGCATGTAGTATTTTTACATACTGACGTACAAATACAGAAAAATGCACATGTCTAAGGGCACAGCTTGATAAACATTCACTCAGTGAATACATGCATATATCCAGCACACAGATCAAGAAAGAGAACTTTGCCATACCCCAAAAGTCCCCAGGTACCCATGGCAGTCCCTATCCCCTGAGAAGGGTAGCATCTATCCTGACTTTGCTTGCTCTGGATGTTTCCTTTTTGTAAATGGATAATCTATCATCTATCATGAATAATGAGGCTATCTATGCTCATTCTTGTCCCTTTGTTTTAGTGAACACAAATATGTACTTCTGTTGGCTGTCTAGCTAGGATTAGAACTACTGACCTCTATGCATACATATGATTAGTTTTAATAGATAGTGCCAAATAGTTTTCCGAAGTGGTTGTACCAATTTACAGCCAACAAGCAATATATGAGGGTTCTGCTGGCTTCATATCCTTGCCACGACATGCTTTTATCTGTCTCATTCATTTTAGCTATTCTGGTGGGCAGTCATGGTTTTATTTTATTTTATTTTATTTTATTTTATTTTATTTATTTTTTTGCAGTCATGGTTTTAATATGAATTTTCCTGACATGAGTAATGAAGCTGACCATTCTTTTTATTTATTTGTTTGTTTGTTTGTTTGTTTTATTTAGAAAGAGAGAGAGAGAGTGGTGCCTGGGTGGCTCAGCGGTTGAGTGTCTGCCTTTAGCCCAAGTTGTGATTGTGGGGTGCTGGGATGGAGCCCTGCTCACAGGGAGCCTGGTTCTCCCTCTACCTCTCTCTTTCTCTGTGTCTCTCATGAATAAATAAATAAAATCTTTAAAAGAGAGAGAGAGAGAGAGCAAGTAGAGGAAAGGACAGAGGGAGAGGAGAGAGAATCTCAAGCAGACTATGCACTCTCTGTGCCAAGCATGGAGCCCAGTGTGGGGCTGAATCTCATGACCTGAGCTGAAATCAAGAGTGGGACACTTAACCAGCTGAACCACCGAGGCACTCCACTGAGCATTCTTTTAATATTTGCTGGGCATTGTCCTCAAAAGGTTGCTAAGGTTGTTGGCCTATTTTTCTATTGGGTTATTGAACAAAGATCTCTCCGTAGGATGACATCATGAATTTATATTTATTAACATGTAAAGATGACCTTGATCAAGTAAGAGGAAAATAAAGATCGTAATGGCTATAAAGCAGCTTCTTTGGTATAATCATATTTTTATTTATGATTATATAAACTTGAAGGCTAATGGACTAAAATATGAACCCTAGCCTTCCCCGGTTGGGAAGGTTATAGAAAATTTTAGCTTTCAACTTTATAATTGTTTTTGTCTAAAGTTGCCTTAATAACAAGCATAGATTCCTTTTATATTCCAGAAAAACAATGAAGCTGTTTTCATCTGAAAACAAATAATCAAAGCACAAATGAAACAAAAGCTTCCCAGCATGTGCTAGTTGGGCTCAGCTATCGGCCTTTTCCCATCTGAGCTACTGAGAGTCACTGAGGAAAAGTGTCCTCTCTGGGCATGCTTTGAAAGTTTGAGTTAGAAGATGAGAGTGTAAAAATGAAGGATAGCTTTTATTGCATAACAGCCTGTGCTCCCTTGCACCCTGCAGAGGCTGGGAGATGATCCTGCCATAAAGACTGGCTAATTACTTAAATTGCCTTTCTTTGTGGGAGCCAACCTTCCCAGCGCCATTGACTAGGCTTATTTGGTCTGATTACTGGAGTCCTGCTGTTAGCTGGGATGAGGAAAGCACATTATTACCCTGTGCAAGTGTAATGCCTTTGTTTACACTTTCAAGGCAAACAGGGTTGCTTCCAGTCTTACATAATCCCGACTTCTGCAAAAACCAGGGCTGGAGGACATGTACCTCCCTCCCTTTTTCCATTCCACTCTGTTGGGTTTACTAATCCACAGTCCAAAAACATAGCATCAAACCAACCTACGCACTCACACAGTCTTTTAAATATTTTGAAAGAATTTCAAATGTATAGAAAAGTTGCAAATATAGTACAAGAACGTTTTCCCCCAAAACCATTGAGAGTAAATTGCCCCCATGATTCTCTATCACTGCAAATATTTTAGCAGTTCCTACAGAGCAGGGAATCCTCCTGTCTAACCACCATATTACCACTGAAATTGGAACACTAACACTGACACGTTGCCGCCATCCAAATTCAGGTGTCTTCAATTATCCCAATAATGCTCTTTATAGCATTGAGATCCAGTTAGAAGTAGGCATTACATTTAGTAACTGAGTTTCTGGTGACTGTGTTGAAAACTAGCACTTCTTGGGTACCTGAGTGGCTCAACGGTTGAGCGTCTGCCTTTGGCAGGTCATGATCTTGGGGTCCTGGGATCAAGATCCCGCATCAGGCTCTCTGGGGGGAGACTGCTTCTCCGTCTGCCTAGGTTTCTGCTTCTCTCTGTCCTCATGAATAAATAAATACAATTTGAAAACTAGCACCTCTTTAAAACCTGAGCTGCTGTTGCTCTGGCCCCAGGGAGCGAGGCCACAGGCAGAGATGGGGGTACCCACTCTTGAGGGAACAGATGCAGGAAGAGGATCAATGTCGCTGTCCCAGCAAATAAGGTCAGGCTCTGCATGGGGAAAGAGGGTAGAGAATCCTCCAAGGATGGGACCCAGGGAATGTCAACTAAGCCTCACCTAAAATTCCCCATCTCCACCATTTTGTTTTCTCCATGTCCTTCTTCTATCCCTGTCTCCCCTTCCCTGTCCCCTGGACTTCTTCCTTCAATTTCTTTTTATTTTCACCCCCTTTTCCATAAGTTTACTCAATTCCTGTGTTTCTTCAAAATTTCTTCCCTAAGAAAAGGAGGGAACTATTGCAAGTTGTTATCTACTGGGAGGTGGGGAGGTGCTCTGGCTTTTATACATTGTCTTTATTTTAAAAACCACATTAATTAATGTATTACCTACTTAGAGAGACAATGCATACTAACAACAAAACCAAACTAAAACCAGAATGTTTCTTCAAAATAAATCTATTTTATGAGGTTAGGGAAAAGGGCAAAAGCTATCACATTTTCGATCTTTATTATCTAGAAAATACTACAGCGTTGGCATGTGTATTGCCTAACGCCCGCCTGTGTCTCTGTGCGAGTCTGCCCTCATGAAGTGAGTCTCATGAAGGCACAGATTTTTTTTCCCTTTTAAATTCCATAGCTAAGTCTGTTCTAACTTCCTCCTCAGGCTCCTTAGGTGTGGGTGTTCTGCAAGGTTCTATCCTGTCCTGCTTGTTCTCAATATTTTGCCTCACACCCTCATTCACCTCCATGATTTCAACTCTGTGGATGATTTCCAAATCTGCATCCTTAAAACTGACATCTCCCTGAGTTCCAGGATTGCATTTGCAATTGCCTATCAAATTCAACCAAAATTAGTAGTAATATTTTACATCTTAGAGCAGCTTAGGCGGCCAACTGTGGTGTGAACACCGGTTGTACCTTGAATTCCTTCTTTTCCTTCGCCCTCCCGTTCCAAACTTTAGCAAAGTGTCAATTATTTCTTTAAAATATTTTTTTTCTTTCTGTGTTCATTCCCACATTGCTTGTTTCTGCAGTTCTTAGTAAACATATATTAATATTCCTATTCCTATTCTAGTACTTTTTTCCTTTTAAATTAATTAAAGGCTTTGTTCAGATATAATTTATAAGCAAAAAAAGTAAGTGGGTTTATTTTTGCAAATGTGCAGAGTTGAGTTGTGGAACTATCTAATTTTATGACATTCCATCAACTCAAAAAGTTCCCTTCTATCCATTTGTTGTTATTTTTTGCTCTCACCCTCAGATTCAGGCAACCACTGAACTGCTTTTTATTTTTATAGGTTTCCATTTTCTAGCAATTTCATATAAATGGAACCAGGCAATATATCGTCTTTTGTGCCTGGCTTTTTTCATTTCGCATAATGGTTTTGAGGTTTATTCATATTATGTCAGTAGATTGTTTCTTTTTAGTGCTAAATATCATTTTGTTGTATAGATACAGATACATAGATATATCACATTTAATTTATCTATTCACCAGTGGATGGACATTTGGATTAATTCCAGTTGCACAGTAAATAAATGTTACTTAAAAGGTTCATAAGTCTTTGTGTACACATACGCCTTCATTTCTTTTTAGTAGATACTTAGGAATAGAACTGCTACATCACTTGTTAAGTGTATGTTCTACTTTTTTTTAAAATGATTTATTGATTTATTTGAGAGAGAGAGAGAGAGAGAAATTGAGTGCTTCAGCAGGGGGAGGAGCAGAAGGAGAGGGAGAGGAGAAGTAGACTCCTGCTAAGCATGGAATCAGCCCAGCTGGATCACAGGACCCCAAGATGATGATCCAAGCTGAAACCAAGAGTCAAACACTCAGCCGACTGAACTACCCAGGTGACCCTTTTTAAGAAACTTCCAAACTGTTTTCCTAAGTGGCGGTACCATTTTAGAATCTCACCACGACTTGGCACTATGAGTCTCTCAGTTATAGGCATTTGTAGTATATGGGCAGTGAATGGTATCTTGTGATTTTAATTTGCATTTCCATAATGATTAATGATGTTGAACCATTCATATATTTCCTTGGTGATATGGCTACTAAAATCTTTTGCATATTCTAAATTGCCTTCTAACTACTGAGCTATTAGAATTCTTTGCCTATTCTAGATATAAATCCTTCATCAAATACATGATTTGCAAATATTTTCTCCAAGTACAGGATTTATCTTTTACTCTTCTTGATAGCGTCTTTTGAAGAGCAAAAGTTAAATTTTAGTGAAGTGCAATTTATCAATGCTTTCTTTCATGGATCATGTTTTTGGTGTCAAATCTAAGAATATTTGTCTAACCCAAGGCCACAAAGACTTTATCCTGTTTTCTCTTATAAGTTTTATAGCTTTGGCTCCACTTTGAAGCCTATGGTCCATTTTAGGTTAATCTGTGTATGGTGTGACATAAGTGTCTAAATTCATTTATTCACATATGCATATTCAATTGTATTAGCACTGTTTGTTGAAAAAATGATCTTTTCTACAGTGGATTGTTTTGGCATCTTGCCAAAAATAAACTTCATTAATGTAGGGGTATAGTTCTATACTCTTTGCCCTGTTCTATTGATTAATACGTCTATCCTTATAATAAAACACTTTTTTGATTACTGTGTTATATAATAAATTTTAAAATGAGGTAATGTGATTTTTTCTTTTTATTCTTTTTTCTTTTTAAGATTTATTTATTTATTTGAGAGAGAAAAAGAACATAACAGGGGGAAGGGGAGAAGCAGATTCCCTGCTGAACAGAGAGCTCAATATGGGACTTGATCCCAGGGTCCTGAAGGCAGACACTTAACCAACTGAGCCACCTATGTGATCCTCAATTTCCATTTTCTTTTTCAAACTTATATGGGCTAGTCTAGATCCTTTTGCATTTTCATACACATTTTAGGATCAACTTGCTAATTTCTACAAAAACAAGTTTGCTGGAAGTTTGAGTAGGATTGCATTTGAATCAGCAGATCTTAATAATTTGAGTTTTCCAATCTATGAATATGGTATGCTTCTCCATTTATTTAGATCTTTTAAAAGCATTGTTTTAAAGTTTTCAGTGTATGTGTTTTACACCTATTTTGTTAACATTTCTTTAAGTGTATTATTTTTTTTCTCACAATCGCAAGTAGAATTTTTTTCTTAATTTCATTTTTAGATTGTCACTAAAATACAGAACTAGGTTTTTTTTTTTTTTTTTTTTTTTTTTTTTTTTTTTTTATTGGTCTTGTACCCTACAAACATGTTAAACTTACTCATTATTTCTAGGAGATTTTTGTAGATTCCATCAGATTTTCTATTCACAATATCTGAATAAGAACAGTTTTACTTCTTTCTTACCAGTCTGGATGCCTTTACTTCTTGTTCTAGAATATTCCTAGGTAAAAGCTTCAGCAACGTTTTGAATAGAAGTGGTAAGACTGGGCATCCTTGTCTTGTTCCTGATCTTAGGAGAAAACTTTCAGTCTTTCACCATTAAGTTTAACACTAAGCTATAGGTTTTTTAGAAGCTTTTTATCAGTTTGAGGAAATTTGGTTTTTGCCTACTTTGTGGAGAGTGTTGATATTTTTTTCTTTCTATCATGAATGAGTATTGGATTTTGTCAAATGTTTGTCCTATGTCTGTTGAGATGATCATGTGATTTTTAAAAAAAATATTTTGTTTATTTGAGAGAGAGAGCACATGCAAGCATGAGTGACAGGGAGGGGCAGAGGAAAAGGGAGAAGCAGGCTCCCCACTGAACAGGGAGCCCAATGTAGGGCTCAATCCCAGGACTCTGGGATCATGACCTAAGCTGAAGGCAGATGACTAACTGACTGAGCTACCCAGGTGCCCCAATGTTCATGTGATTTTTACCCTTTATTCTATTTAGCATATAATATTAATTTATTTTCAGATGTTAAATCAACCTTAACTTTCCTGAGGTAATTTCCAGTTGATCACAGTGTATAAATAAAAATATAAACATATTTATATATTCAGTTTGCTAATACTATTTTTTGAAGAATTTTTCTATCAATTTTCATTAGGAATATTGGTCTGTAGTTTTCTCTACTTCTTATACCTTTGCCTTGCTTTGTTATCTGGATGAGAATATGGCCTTCATAGAATGACTTGGGAAGTGTTTGCTCCTCACCTATTCTCATGAATTAACTTGTGCCCCTCCCCCAAACTCATTTGTGACCTTACTAACTCGTATCATTTTCATTCAGCCTAAAAGTCTTCCCTTAGTATTTTTCATGGGACAGTTCTGATTGCTATACATGTTCTCAGTTGTATTTATCTTTGAATGGCTTTATTTTGCCTTTACTGTTGAAAGATAGTTATGCTAAATCTACTGGCTAACACTCTTTCAGCTCTTTTATTTTTTCAAAGATTTTATTTATTTATTTATTTGTTTGTTTGTTTGTTTATTTATTTATTTATTTATTTGACACAGAGAGAGAGAGAGAGTCAGAGACATAGGCAGAGAGAGAAGCAGGCTCCATGCAAGGAGCCCGAAGTGGGACTCCATCTCAGGACTCTAGGATCATGTCCTGGGCCAAAGACAGGCGCTCAACTGCTGAGCCACCCAAGCATCCCTCTTTTAGGTCTTTGAGTATATAATTCTATTGCCTTTTAGCCCCTGTTTTTTTCTGATAGAAAGTCAGCTGATATATATATATCATATATATATTGTCTTCTGTCCATGACAGTCATTTTTATTTTACCCAATTTGAGATTTTATCATTGTCTTTGGCTTTCAGCAATTCCAACTGATGTGTGACTCTCTTTATGTTTATTCTACTTCAGTTTGTTGGGTTTCTTGAACCTGCCTATGAATGTTTTCAGCACATTTGGGAAGTTTTCAGGAATTATTATTTCAATTGTTTTTCTGTTCCTTTTTCTCTTCTCTTTCAGGATTCCTGATACATGTATGATGGTATTCTTCATGTTGTCCCAGGGGTGTCTGTGGGTCTGCTTATTTTCCTTCAATCTTTTTTCTCTGTGTTCCTCAGAGAGGATAATTTCTATTAATCTATCTTTAAATTTATGGATCTTTCTCTTCTGTCATCTCACATATTTTCTTAAGCTCATTTTTCATTTTATTTGTTATATTTTCAACTCTACATTTTCTTTGTTTTTTTTTTTTATAGCTTATATTTTTATATTCAGAATCCCTATTTCAGTTGTTATAGTTTCCTTTAATTCTTTTGGCATATGTTTCTTTGATTCTTATCCATACTTCTTATAATAGCTGCTCTGATAACTTTGTCTGCTACTTCCAACATCTGGACACAGTCAGAATTAATGTCTATTGACTGATTTTATTCTTGAATATGGTCACACTTTTCTATTACTTTGTATGTTTCATAATTTTTGTTTAACACTGACATTTTATTTATTTATTTATTTATATATTTATCACTGACATTTTAGATAGTATTTTGATAATGTTGAAACTCTAGGTCCTGATTTTCTACTCCGAGTTTCTCTTTTCTTTCTTTTTGTAATTTTCTTGTACTTAATTGTAGAATTTATCTCCTTTTTATTTTATTTTTATTTTTTTTTAATTTTTTTTATTTATTTATGATAGTCACAGAGAGAGAGAGAGAGAGAGAGGCAGAGACACAGGCAGAGGGAGAAGCAGGCTCCATGCACTGGGAGCCCGATGTGGGACTCGATCCCGGGTCTCCAGGATCGCGCCCTGGGCCAAAGGCAGGCGCCAAACCGCTGCGCCACCCAGGGATCCCTTTATCTCCTTTTTAGTACGTGGCCACTAATATCTTTGCTCAGTATTTTACACACTTTAACAAAAATTTTTTAGCTTAACTTCCTATGTTTACATAGCTTAGTTATCAACCAATGATTTATGCAGAAGTTGTGCTCAAATATCTTGAGTTTATAAAAGTTCAACTCTGCCAATGAATCTGTTCCTGGGTTGGAGAGTTCATTCAAAGTTCAGCCAGTTCTCATGTATACCTTGGCTTTCCTTTTATACCAGGTTCTCTCCAAGGATGTGGAGAGAGTTAATGTAGCCCTTCGATAGCTTTCTCATTTCTAGGATCTCCCCATAAATTTCTGGCTGGCCTGCCCCTTGCCCTAAATGGGACCACCACCTCAGGCTAGTAGAGCTTTAAGTTTTCCCCATTCTTTTTGTAACAGCTATTTTATTTTTTTATTTTATTTTATTTTATTTTATTTTATTTTATTTTATTTTATTTTTATTTTTATTTTATTTTTAAAGATTTATTTATTTATTTGAGAGAGAGAGAGGTAAGCAGGGGAAGTAGCAGAAGGAGAAGGGGAGAATCTTTAAGCAGATTCCCTGCTGAGTAGGTAGCCTGATGTGGGGCTTGATCCCAGGACTCTGAGATCATGACCGGAGCTGAAATCAAGAGTCTGATGGTGAACCTGCTGAACCACTCAGGCATCCTCCAGCTTTGCTATTTTAATTAACAACACTGCCAGCGAGAGTTTTTGCTCTCTGCTCCAAATTAAATCTGGGAGCAAGGCTGCTGATGTTCTGAGCTAGACCTGCTCTAGTAGTAAAACCTAACTAATATTGCCAAATGAACTAGGATGGGGGTTAGAGCCCCCCTGGCAAGAAGCCTCAGACCTCTGTCTGCCATCATTATAAAAAGTTTGAATAGGTTTTCACACATAAAAACCTTTCAGTTACTTGTCTTTTGGGGAGAGGATCTTTCAACCTTTTCAGGCCGCCATAGCTAGAAGTATCATCTCTAATATATTTGTAGTTTTTTAAAAAATATTTAAGTCTGTAATCCTCCTGGAATTTTAATTTTATGTATAGTTCGAGGTAGGACTTTAACTTTATTTTTTCCCCAAATGAATGGACAATTTTCCAAACAACTTTTGGCTGATTGACCTGTCTCATTTGGTTTGAATATAATTTTTAAGTGAGACTAATGTTTGAATATGTGTATGTCTGTGTATTTTTTTTTTTATGTCTGTGTATGTTGGTGCAGCTGTGGAAGGAAATGGCATGTAGGTCCTCAAACTTAATCACCTCAATATGTCATGATAAGATATGAGAATCTGCATATGATAGATGAAACCAGCTTGCAGAAAACTTCCCAGAAATTACTAATGTTTAGACTATATTAGGCACTGTATCATATCTGAATTTGACCCATTTATGACCTTTGTACTTGGATTTTATATCCTGTCTACATCTTTTCCTGTATCTAACCTCAGCCCCACATTTTGATTTTCACTTTTCTATTATTTTGATATACTTTTGATCACAATGCAGCAGTCTTATTATGAATCCAATATCTCTTTCCCAGCTAATTGAGCTATGGTTATTTTTTCCAGTAGGAGGAATGAGATAGAAGCTAGTCTTGACACTCAGATTGCATTGGGCCTTCTCTATTTTTTGATCAGCATGTTGAATATCTCCATACATACATCAAGTGTTTCCATGGATCCAGAGCCAGTTCTTGGAAATATTTTTTTCTCTAGAGGGCATAGGAGGATGGATTTATATTGGCACTTTCACTCTTCCTTATTTTGCCATCTTTTAGAACCAATGGCTTCTAATTGAAGTGCCACAGTTCATTCCTATTGTCATGATCTTGCTTTACAGAACCATCGAAAAGAGGCTAAAGGCTGCGAAAGAGTGGGTGACTTTTGACTTACTTTGCAAAAAGTTCCTATCTCTACTTTTTGGAATGAGGTTGATTTTGGTTGCTGATATAGATAAAAAAAAGATGTTGCTGCACTACATAGTAAGAAGTGATACGGCTCTCTTGGCCTAACACACTGTTTTTTCCCAAAATACCAGTACAAAAAATTGTCAAAATCAAGGTGCCATACCTAACTGCTTAACTCTTCCCAGTAGTATCACATATTGTGATCGAATTTGTAAATAACTTATTACATGATGACACAGACAAGATTTCTCAAAATCTTACCAGATTGTTGCCTTAGGCATCATAGCATAAGTGTGTGGCATCACTATTAAGGAGTACCAAAGGGGAAAAAAATAGCCGCTCTAGATTTGAGTACCGATTATCATATTACTAGCTCTGATTTTAGACAAAGCTGTGAAACACTTATAAAGAAAAATAAACTTTTGGAAATTATCTTTCACTAGGGAATATTCACTAAATCACTGCAGAATGAGGTAAGACCCTTACCTCCTCCATAACAGTTCTTTGTTCACTTTCTTTAGGATACTCTTAAACACCACAATTCAACATGAGGCTGTGTCTTAAATGGAAAATGGGTTTTGTCTCCTAGGTAAGAAGATCTATCTCCATAATAATTAAAGGTAATGACTGCAAAACACACCATACATAACATATATTCAATAAGCAATGGTTATCAGTATTATCATAATTCTTATATGATTATTATTTTGTGTTATGGCTAATGCAAATTTATTTTTAAGGACACAAGCTACCCTTGATAGAAATGGCAGGGTTAGGTTTTTGACGCTGACAAGCTAGCGGCCAGACAGACCCAATGCAAAGTTGCCTCATGTGGCATCACTGTACTAAATAAAGCTCAGCTCCACCTGGAAGCCCCAGCTGACTTTTACTAGTTGCAGTGTCTTTGGAAGCAGCTATCTAATGCTGTGAGTGGGATGTTCTGTGGGAAAGATAGGCCTGCTTGAGGGGCCCATATCTGATACGGTGTGTTTAAGTTGGAAGAACATCTCTGGCTGTCTATAGGGACAGCATTATAAGGGGAAGTACACAGGCTTTGAGATTTGAATCCAGCCCCATCATTTCTTAGCTATGTGAGTTTAGCAAGTTGCTTCATCTCTTAGAGAACCAAGTGTCTTATCTGTGAAACAGGAATGATGATACCTTGCAGGATTTTTGTGAAAATCAGAGATAATATATAGGAAGTGTTCAGTACACCATAAGTGCTACATATGGTATTATTTAAATGCTTTAGCAGCATCTATCTATGATCCTTATTTTGGAGGTTTTATGTAAGGATTAAAAGAAAAAATATGCATGTAAAGTACCTGATACATAATAGATCCTTAACAATCAGCAAACTCTTATGTAAATTTCAAAGAATACAGTTATTTAATGGGCTCCTTTAAGTATAACTCTCAATTTGGAGTTAAGAGGCTTATTTTAGTCTAGGCTCTAGTGGTAATACATTCTGTGCTCCTGAGCAAAACACTCTGGGCCTCAGTCTCCTCGCTTGAAAGTTAGATATTTGGATAAATAGGAAAGCAAAATGTCCCTTTTTCTACCGAAAATGATACTTTCTTATGCCTTTTAAGGAAGAAGCATTATGATATTGGGGAACATTCCAGAAGCCCAACTAACACTAACAAGTTAGGGTCATTAACTTTGTGAAATGAATAAATTCATTGAAAATGAAAGTGAAAGCAAATGGTTTATGCACAGCCAAGTTCATTCATTGAGATGTATTTGCTGTGCATCTGAGTCCTAGAGAAAATTGCACTGGGTTCTGAGCTCCTTCAAAAGAGACGTTTGAAGGAGTCGTAAATGTTTTCTCATATCAGAATAGTTAGCTTTACTTTAAATTTAGAAGGAGCCTTTTCTCTGGGTGTTAAAGAAGCAATAAACACGTCACCTGAACCTTCTTTCTAGCAATATTAGCTATTAGCAATATTATTCTGAACCCCACCTATTTTCATTTAAAAAGATTTTTAAGAATAACACCTTTTTGACAAAGATCAAGATTACCTTTAAAGAACCTTTCCTCTTAATTAAAAGTCTATTGATAACATACTCTTCAAAGCGTTTCTTTGAATTAAATATTGTGGGGGTAGGGTGGTGGTGAATGAGAAAACTTCTCTGCTTCAGGGAATTTTTTTTTTTTTTTTTTTTTTTTTTGCTTCAGGGATTTTGAAACAAATGTTACTATTGGGTTACACAGAGGCTTTAGCAAGCAGATACAATCTTCAGTCTTCATTTATTTGTTTTAGTATGCTCAGTGCCAGGCACATAGTAGCCACTAAAATGTTTGTTAAACAAATGGAATGAATAAAAAAAATATCTTTTCACAGTCTCCAACAAGAACAGTATAAACTGTCTTGAATGGGGTAATGGTAGGTCCTGTTTTTAATAGAAATTAACTGAGCAGGGCACCTGGGCTTTGGGAGTAGTTAGGGAAGGGGAGAGACCGGATGGTTTGGCACCTGTTGGGACCTCTTCCTTCAGACAGAGGATGGGATGGAGTAGTGTGGAGAAGAGGCAAAATATTCATTGTTGTGGGTTTTTGCATTCATTCTCCAGCCCAAAGAAGGCCTAGTGGCCTCCTCCATCAGTGGTTTGGTGTTGGGTGTGCATGTGTTGTGGGAATTGGGAAGGAATGGCTGAGCCTTGCTGGAGCTATTGGGAAGATGTAAAGGTTGCAAAAGGAAACTGTCTGAGACTGAAAAAGCTTTTATATATGAGATAGAGCATGTGAATGATTCTTGAACTCTCCTTTGGGACTTGATGCTGCCCTCTGTGCTGGTTTACATATTGACGATGACCCTTCCTTTCTAGAGGATTGAGAACTTCACTTGATCCCTAGCAGTGTTTGTTGCTTATGGCAGCAGAGGAGGACCAGACAAGGTCCAGGTGGTATGAAACAGAAGGTAGAACCAGACAAGGTCTAGGTGGTATGAAGTAGAAGGAAGAGTATTGTACTAGAAGTCAATGGCCCAACTGGTAGGCGGTGTGGCTTTAGGTAAACTATTTAACCTCCTTGGGTCTCTGTGACAGCATCTTTAAGGTCAAGAGATTGGACCAGGTGCCATGTGCTCTGTGCTAGGTGCCAGGCAGTGGCACCTAGAGTTAAGTCACACATAGGCTTGGTTCTCAGTCTTGCTGATAAGGGCTGTAAACAGAAGTTAATGGAAACTTCCAACAGGTAAAGAGAAGGAAATGACTAATTCTGTTTGGTAAGGCTTAGGAGCTGACATCGAAGAGTAGGAATTTACTAGAAATTTATTAATTCTGTCATCGTGGGACACCTGGGTGGCTCAGCGATTGAGTGTCTGCCTTTGGCTCAGGGCGTAATCCCGGGGTCCCAGGATCGAGTTCCACATCGGGCTTCCGGCATGGAGCCTGTTTCTGCCTCTGTCTGTGTCTCTCTCTGTGTGTCTCTCATGAATAAATAAATAAAATCTTAAAAAAAAAAAATACTGTCATCATTCACTAAATCCACAAATCTTGGCTGGGTGCCTACTGTATACAAGGAATGGAGAAATGTCTATGAAAAAACAGCCAAGATCTTTACCTTCATTCAGTGGAATCTAAGCTGGGGTGGTAGGGGAAGTTGGGAAGGAGGGCTATTTCTATATAACATTTGGTGAACATGTAGTCTTGTCCAGTACACCCACAGCCTAGATAGATTATATCCCCATTGTACATTGAGAAAGCTGAAACCTAACAGAATAAAACCATTTGCTGAGCTCACATAATAAGATGTCATAAGTACTCCAACCCTCCTTGTTTTCAGAGCTCAAGCATTTATTTTTTAAAAAGATTTTATGTATTTATTCATGAGAGAGAGAGAGAGAGGCAGAGACACAGGCAGAGGGAGAAGCAGGCTCCGCACAGGGATCCCGACGTGGGACTCGATCCCGGGTCTCCAGAATCAGGCCCTGGGCTGAAGGCGGCCCTAAACCGCTGAGCCACCCGGGCTGCTCCAAGCAATTAACTGTGTTGCAGTTCCACAGCTCACTGGGTAGGCACTGGCTGTGCCTGTCTAGCAGTCAGTCCTTCTCTGGGGGACAGCTTATCTATTTCCCTTTGGAGATCTAACCCCTCCCACTCAAAGTGCAGTTCTCATCCCCCACCCCCACTCCCCAGGCATCAGAGGCGAGGGCCTCACTCAGGCCTGGCCTGTCAGATCACGCATCCTTCTGGGCACAGTGATGGCCCAGCAGCAGGCACATGACAAGCCGCACCAGCTGGAGTCAGCGCCTAGGCTCTTGCTGAAAATATTGACAAGGAGTCTTGTTCTTTGGCCTAGGATTTTTAAACTGTGAACTGTAAGCCCAGAGCAGCTGACAGTCTTTGCTTCCACAAGGGGAGAGGGTGCCTGCCCAAGAACAAAGCTGACAGAGAGGAAATAGGCTCAGAGCAACAATTTCTAGACAACCAAATCTGAGCTCTTAGATCTAATTTTGCCTGAAATGGGCACTACTCCTGTACTTCTCAGTTCCATGAGCTAATCGGTTTCTTTTGTCCACATAACATAGTCTGGGTTATTGTCACTTGCAACCCAAGAGTCCAAAAGAATACAACCTCCAATGGTGTGTGGTAAAAATTTTTTTTTCTTTCTCCCTAGTAGATTCTTCACAACCCCTGCAAAAAGCCTCCATCAGGCTCACCTTAACTTTGTTCTGGGAGGTTAACAGGATGTGGCCTTTGCATGAGTCTTTTGCACTCTGCTATCTCAGAACTCTGTCCCCAGTGTTGTCACTAAGTAAGCCAGACTCCACAAATGAAGGGATGGATTGGGCAGCCCCGTTTTTGAACGTTAACCAGTATCTCTTCCTTAGTCCACTTCAGGGCCTCCACCACCCAGCTATGGATCCTTTCTTCTCCACACGGGGACCCCAGACACCTGTCCCTCTCATTTTGGGAATGTCATATTGAGGTTATGTGTGATGTCAGACCAGGAGCAGCATGCATGGAGGTTAAGGATGACCAGAGGGGACAGCTTCTTCCCTGGTCCTAGTTTCTAATGTCTTTTTCAGGCTTTGAATCCTAGAACCCACCCCTGGATAGTTTGCCTAATGCAGCTCTTGTCCTTGCTGCCTGAAGGCCAAAGCAGGAGTGCTTCTTGCTTGACCAGCACAGTTCAGACAGGGACCTCAGCTGTTAAAGAGAAATTATTCTGACACTGGTTGAACTGGTAATATTCAAGGTTATTGCAACAGGGGTCTTAGGTTGCAATAGGGGTCTCTCCCCTGAACACAACAAGGACAAGTCAGGATTTGTAAACAACAAGCACAGTGAAGGGGTCAATAGCTGGAAAATCTCCAAGAGGAGACATCAAGTGTAGGAGGATTCTAGCTCAAGACAGGAGGAGGACAGCCTTCAAAAATGGGTGATGAAGAACTTGGTCAGATATTAAGGGCAATCAGATATCAAGGATAGGGAATGGGTTTCACATGATTCTTCTCTGAGATTGGGTTAGTCTTGGGCCCAAGGATGAGGCATAGCCATAAAGAAGGACCAAGGGAGCCCGACTAAAGCTTGGTCAAGGAGAGAGTCTTTGTCCTAGCTGTAACCTTGGATGGTTTGACATTTTCCTCTGGGCATCTAAGGGCTCTCCTTCTTTCAGCAGGGTCTAGAGTTGAAGACTACAGCAAGCGAGTCAGCATGGGACACTCGGAACCACGTGTTGGAGGCACCTGTGTCCAGCGCTCTCTGTAAGTTACCAGTCTCATTACTTAAGCAGAGACTTTTAAGTCTACCCCTGGGTAGTGTTGAACATCTGAGTTGAACAACCCTGTGACTCTCACCATTCAACAAATGCCTCTGGAGACCTCAGACATTCATCCTCATCAACAAAAGTGTGGTTCACTTGAGGCCATAAATGAACTCACACGCTGGGCCTCTAAGGCACCCTTTCCATCAGCTGTCCCTTTCTCCCTTGGTCCCTACTTCCCTTGTAGCATCTAGTGTGCTCCTCCAGCCGTGGATGAAACGTGCTCTCTCTGCTGTTACAGGAGCACCCCTGAGACCAGTCTCACCTTTTTGTAAGAAGGAGCTTCCCAGGGCACCTGGGTGAATTAGTGGTTGAGCATCTGCCCTTGGCTCAGGTCATGATCCCACAGGGTCCTGGGGTAGAGTCCCACAACAGGCTCCCTGCAGGGAGCCTGCTTCTCCCTCCACCTCTCTCTGCCTCTCTCTCTGTGTCTCTCATGAATAAAGAAATAAAATCTTAAAAAAAGAGAGAGCCTCCCTTTGCTCCAATGCCTGCCTGAGGATATGGGGCTGAGCTCTGGAGGTGTTTCATGGTAACATTTGCGCTGGACCAAGACCTCCAAATAAAGTCACTCTAGAAGCTTGGCGTCCCTTTGTAGGAATGAAGCCATCCTTTTCAGGAGTGTTGTGTAGAGGTCAGCTTGCAGATAAACCTCCATAATGCCTGGGAGGGATGTCTGATGGAATCCAAGATTTAGGGAGACTGAGTGAGTCCTGGGTAAAACGAATCCAGCATGGGAAGCCATATTTTTTTTTATAATAATAGTAAAGGAGTAGGATTCCCCAAGGATAGCCTGATATGCACCCTGAAACTAGCTATGGGGAGAAAGCTGTCTGTGGCCTTGTAGTTCCATCATGCTGAATCCCAGGATCCCACAAATATGGGTGCTATGCATCTTCCTTAAGTGAGTTAGGAAAGATACAATTGTTAGAGTGAGGCTTCCTTCCCAACAGACCTGTTGAACTCTTCTGAGACTAGTGACAGGTCTGCACTCTCCACTGGGTCAGAGGTCAAGGCCACTGTGGGTGATAGCCTCCCTGTGGAAAGGGACAGAGCTGTCAAGTGATGCCTCCTCAGGGACACAGGCTCGCTCACATGTAAGACATACTGTGGGGGATTTTCAGGAGTGTGTGGAGTGAGGGAGAAGACCACTACAAGAATTGAAGTTCTTGACCATGCCAGGGGCTGCTTACAGCCAGAGAGATGAGGATGTTAATGTTGTAGTCACATCTGGCTGGCAGGGGTGGGGAGGAAGGAGCCCAGGCACACTGCGGATGGAGAGGGGGTCATGAGGAATCTGTTGAATCTCAGCCCAGTGTGGATTTGCACCAAATCTAGGATGCCAACCTTCTCTCCCTGCCTTCTCTGTTGCTTCCTTCTCAGTTCCCCCATTACTCCAAGGATGGAGCAGGAATAGCAAGAGGTTGCACTGAGCTTCATAGCTCTTAGGAGGGTCCCATGCAGTTAGGATAGGAGAGCTTCATTGGGACTTTTTTTTTTTTTTTAGATTTTTAAAAAACTTACTTATTCATGAGAGACACAGAGAGAGGCAGTCACAGGCAGAGGGAGAAACAGGCCCCATGGAGGGAGCCTGATGTGGGACTTGATCCCAGAACTACAGGATCATGGCCTAAACCAAAGGCAGAAGCTCAACTGCTGAGCCACCCAGGTGTCCCTTCACTGGGACTTTTAAGAGCAATGGGTCCTGCATGCTAGATGTACCTACAGGGGTGTGACACACAAAATTCTGGGGGGAGGTGCCTGGAGCTACAGGAGACAATTGAGTTCTGCAAGGGTTTGGGAGTAGGACATTAACAGGACCAGAGGAGGAACAGGACCCTGTAGTAAATGTCAGGGTGCTCTAATTTATCTTCCTCACTGGTCTCTCAGGAAACCCCCATTATTAACTTCTCTACCAAGGCCTAAAAGACCTCTATTAAAATGCAAATGAGATTTGTGGAGGACATCCCAATGAGCCCTTACCAACAATTAACACCTTAGCTGACCCTCCTTTCTTAGGAGGGAATTAGCCCTAGCAGAAGGGGACCTAGGGCAACTAAATTTAGATGAGAAGGGTGAGAAAAGGATCTCAGTGTGGGTGGAGCTGGGAAGGTGGCACACCAGAAAAGCCAGCAGCAGCATGACAGCATGGAGGGAATGACTTTCCAGGGGACACAGAAGAGAGGTGAGCAGAGAAGGACTCAAATCAATGGCTTCGGCTTTCAGTTTCACGTGGGGTTGAAATTGTCCATATGACTTAGCACCAGCCTTTCCTGATACGAGACTGACCCCTCAGTAATCACGGTCAAGAGCATCAGAAGTCCAAGTAACACATGCCTTCTGCCCCCCCCCATTCCCCCCCCATCCCCAGCAGCGGTCCCCTTGCCCTTTCAGATAGACAATCTGTGCTCCCTGGTCTGCCCCAGCCAGCACTCCCCCCCACCAACATGACTTAGCTTTAAACAAAAGGGCTTCTAGAAGCCCCTTGCAGAGAGACAATCTCTAGCCTGCTCACCAACCACAGCAGGTAACAGACCGTAGACATACAACAGCACCTTATAAACAATATGAGAACTGTTGGTCTTTTAGCCTAGAATTATTTTCAGACTCAAACCAGGCTGATTATTCATTTAGACTCACTCCCCTTTTGAGTTTTCTGAGCCTCGTGAATGGCCCATGTCACCTGGGGGTGAGCAGTGGAACTGCAGGGTGTGTTTTTCAAAGCACTTGCTCAGCTGTTGGCCTGATTAATGGGTCTCAGTTTGGTACCCGATGGTTTATGGAAGAAAAGAAAGGTATGTTTCAGTCATTCCAAATTGACTTCTCCCCTCATCTCAGGACATCTAAATTGATCCTCTAACTGATTCTTAATTCTATAAATCAGACCAAATGTTTAATGCTTAACGCTGGCATATTCATTTTATATCGGATTTACAATAGATTTTATGGTCGATGTAACATTTTATAGAATGTTGGGGCCCTTTAGATAATCAATATATTAGGTTCATTTATGACTGTTTTTATAAGGATAGAACTATAATTTTGCTTTTTTAATATTATAGACATTTATAGTTACTTCATTGTATATTACTGGTCCTATCTGTAATTTACTTGATGTCGGTTTCTTGGCCAGAGTTCCTACCCTCCCTCCTCTTCTCCTCCAGATCAGTGTCTCCTACATCTAGCCAAATTCTGCTTTCTCGTGTTACAGTGAAATCAAGGACTTCCTAGATTATCTACCCAAATTGGAATTTCTTGAAATATATGAATATTGTTTAAAAAAAACCCACAAAATTCAACTGAATGAATTTTAAGGATCTCATTGGCTGTATTTGATGATTCATGAACTGGATGGCGTCCAATCCAGCACACAGAAAGGAACTCAGAGGAACAAACAAAATAAAAGACTTTTATAGGCAGAAGGGAGCAAGAACAAGGAATTATGCTGGGCAAAAAAGCGAACTGGTTATTGCAAGGTCACTTTCACATGGGGCAGATTACCCAAGTAGTGCTGATCAAGTGATTCCCGATTGGCTGGTTGAAGATTCCATTTCTGGGAGAGCCAACACCGTAATCAAGTTAAGTCTCAGTTTGGTGATGTGGGGTTTAGCATTAATGGACTCCATTTGGGGCCTATTGTCTTGTTTTTAACAGTATTAATAAATTCTGAGCAATGGAAGCCAAGAAGCTAATGTTTGTGAGACATTCTTAATATCACAGAGTGTGAGTGAATTCTTAAAATGCATCTCAGCCCTCAGCCTTTGCAATCACTCCTCTGTGCCCAGAGTCTGGGGCAGGTAGAAGGCTGTGGCCAACTCTGGGTGGGAGCACATGCCTCTGCGTCTGCCCACCTGCTGTCCCCCTGCTTCTCTTGTTTTGTTTGGTTTGGCTTCTGCTATGCTTTTACAAAACAGCTGATAGGTGTATGTTCACAAGCAGTAGCAAACAAGCAGGCTTAGTGGAAACCTGAAAATTAAAAAATGAACCCATCCCCTAATGCGGGCTGTTTTCTGTGTGGTCACCTCTGAGCTTTGCTTCTGTTTTATTTTCCCATCGTATTACCTCAGTGGAGATCCATTTCCATAAGACGGGGTTGTCAGAATCCTTTGTTTATCTTTGAATCAGGACAGACCTTGAAGTTCCCTGGGGATGTGGATACCATCACTTAACTTCTTAGCTCAGGGATTTCATGGCAACTGGTGACAAATATGAAATGGTGGAAGCCCTCTGGAGACTAAATTTGGAATTAGTATTTAGCAGTGCAAAAAAAAAAAAAAAAAAGCCAAAATAGGTTCTTCTTTTCCCTTAGAGATTAGTTTGATGTGAGATTTTCATGGTTCCAGAAAGCCACACGCTAGGCTGTAATTGAGCATAATTATTGCCCTGCGTGCTGCCAAGTGTTGGACTTGAGGCATCCTACAGATTCACATTAATTTCTTGATTGGGCTCTAAAAATCAGTGCTGCCACCGACAGGGCCAGAAGCTGTGTGTGATCTACATGGTCTGTAAATGGAGGAGCCGATGGCTTTCTGGCTGGCCTGTGTTGTTCCTCCTGACTCTGGGGCCTGCATCCGTGATCCCAGGCTCCATTACCAACATACTTTCTTGGAATTCTGTAGTGGTATCCTCTTAGCCTCGGAGGAGCTCCACACTGGAAAACAGAAGTGGACAGTGGGAAAATTCATATAAATGATTCAAACACACACCCCAAATACTCCCAGAGTACAAGATAAATCTTTTGTAATTATCTGGTTATTTCATGTGAGAGGTTTGGAACAAGCCTCAATTATCTGGGTAATTACTTTTTCCTTTTTGTTCAACGTGTTTAATGGGCCAAATTTCGGAAATGCCACCCAGCAGGCTCTCATGAAGCCAAGGTTCTGCTTCTCCCCCTGGCATCATGTGGGAGACTCCCTGGGAGTGTTCCTATTCACTCCTAAATATCACCCTCCAGAGGTTAGGTGTATTTCCCCAAGACGACTTAATCACACTCAATTGTTCCAATTGTCAGTGTTAAAAAAATACCTTTCCAAAATGTTTGTATCTGATGTCCTGTCTTCATAAATACAATCCATCCATGGAGCAGAAGTTAATTTTTGCTGATTAAATCTGTCCAGATTTCTGGGATAATTGTTGCGAGCATTAAAACTTGTGGTTCGGGCTGGAACTAGGAAAGAAAACTGGGCAGAGTGTGTGCCATCCCCAGGCTTTTTCTTCGAAGAAGCATGTTTTAAACAAGCCTAGATTCTAGATATTTTTTCTGTATTAGATTTATCCCTTTCTCTGAGTAGAAACAATGCCAATTTGGCTGAGAGTCCTTATCATGTACATTCCAGTGAATTTAAATATTACTGAATTTTAGGTGGCCCATTAAAGTCCAATAGCTGCAAAACTCCCATGTCATCTTCTACTGCAGGGAATTTGTCCCTGTCACTTTAGCAGAAAGTTCCACCTCTCGCCACCTCTGGTAGGGGCAGCGGGGGGATTTCCCTTATGCCCCACTTGCAGGTGGAATGTCTGCAACACTATAGATTTAATAGGATACTAAATCATTCTATCTATGGGAAAGCACATCTGGAGTTCCAGTTCTGCATGTGAGATCCTGGGAGCCCATCTCTGACCCAGCTTCTCAGTCAGGATGGCAAGAAAAGTTTCCTATATACCCGGCATCATCCATGCCCCACCCTACCCTTCATCATGCCTACCACTGGGCTGTACGCATGGTGGCTTCCCACATCATGACAGGGACCACAGGTCTCTAGTCACAGCCGAGTCCACGCCCTCTGTGGTTAAGTCACATGTGCTGGAAATATTTTCCTCTAGCATGGCACTGCCATTTAACGCTATTCATGGTGACTTTTATCATATAGAAGTTTGCAAATATTATGAAATCTAACTATTCAAAATTCCCTTTTATGGATTCCGGGTTCCATGTCTTCTTTAAAGAATTGCAGTCCAAACTAAGATAATAGAAAGTGTAGGAGGAATCAAAATAACTTATTTCTGTAGGTGTTAGTTTTCTGTTGCTGTGTAACAAATTACCACTAATGTAGCAGATATAAAGAACATGGATTTATTATTCGATTTCCCTGAATCACGTGTCCAGCCACGGCTTAGCTAGGTCCTCTCTTCAGGGTCTCATGGGGCTGAAGTTCAGGTAGCAGCTGGGGCCAGGGGCTCATCTGAGGCTCAGTGCCCTCTTCCAGATTCCCTTGGAAGAATTTACTTGCTTGCATCTGTGGAGCACATGGTGGCTTGCTTCTTCAAGGCCACCAGGAGAATCTGTGGTGTCAAGTCTGACATCTTCCAGAGGCTCACCTGATTAGGGCAGGCCCACTCAAGGTCGTTTCCCTTTTGATTACCTCAGAGTTACTGACTGATGTTCTTAATCATATCTGCAAACATTTCTTTGCCTTTGTCACTTGAAATAGGAGTGACGTCAGTTCACCATATTGGCAAGTCCCGTCCGCACTCAAGGGGAAGAGATTACACAGGGTTTGTTATACCAGGATCGAGGAATCTTGGGTATCATCTCAGAATTCTGTCTACCACACTGTATTTTTATAACTTTTAAAAGAATGCTTGGAATTTAAATCATGTGTGTATGATAGCAAACACAAGAATTTCTGTTATAACACAATAAAATTTTCCTGAAAACTCTCATATTCTGCAAAATCATACACTAAAAAAGAACAGGGCTCATGGAAAAATATAAAGTCAAGGGAAGAAAACTCAAAACCTAAGCTACTTTGCAACCAGAGCACTAAAAAGACAATAAGAAGCCTAATAAAGCTACCAGCATAGTTTAAAAGACAGTTTAATTGCCCAATAAATAATGATATATTATAGCAAATATAGAACTCTACCTAACAAATCAAAACGAGCACGATCTGAACATCAGGGGAGTGAGAAAAGATGGGGACTGCTAAGTACAGCAATAATGGACAGTGTGCAGAGATTGGGGGCACCTCATAATGAGCCTGTTATCAAACAAAACCAAGAGAAAAGTGTAGTGAAAACAGGCACCGTGTACAGAATGGCCTTCCTTTGAAGATTGTGCATGGATGGGGTTTTATTTTATTTTATTTTTTTAAAGGTTTTATTTATTTATTCATGAGAGACACAGGCAGAGGGAGAAGCAGGCCCCATGCTGGGAGCCCCATGCGGGACTCGATCCCGGGACCATGGACGGGTTTTAGCATACGCTGTGGTCAGCGGCTAGCCCCTGATTGCAAACACTTAAGCCTGCTGGGGAACACCGACTCTGAAAATGACTTCCACATTACTGACTTGATTTCTTCACTTACCACGAATGTTTGAGCTAACCTGTGTGATAGAAACTCCTGTTACAGCAGAAGGGCCTGTCAATAATTTAAATCTCTCTTGAATTGTTACAACACCCTTTATTGGTGGAATAGGCTATTATTTCTCCTCTAGTATTTTTTTAAAAATTGAGGGTTTTATTTTATCAAAGTATACATAGTGCATATAGTCAAACCGTTCTTATTTCAAGACATCATCTTGTGTATCCACCGCCATTCCCTGCTCTTCGGGGCAAGCACTTCAACTGTTTTAATTGATTCCTTTGGCATCTAGTTCTATATTTCTAAATACTGTGTTTACGTTGCTGTTATTTAAAAACTTTCTCCCTAGTTTTAGCCATTATCTATCGACTTCCTATGAGGGAAGATAAAGATTTAGCTCATGTTCACTCTTCTGACTTACCTCCATCACACGAAACCCACCCCCCCTTCTTTCTTTGTCCCCATGTGATTCTGTTATAATTTTTGTTTGAGCTGGATACAGGATTTACATCACTCTGACTAGGGAAATGCTGGTCACACCCAATCCATGTAGTAGCTTGGGATTATTTTTCTTTTTTTGCCTAACATCTTGTATTGTCTAGGGTTAATAATTGACTTAAAAATTGGTTCAGGGATCCCTGGGTGGCGCAGCGGTTTGGCGCCTGCCTTTGGCCCAGGGCGCGATCCTGGAGACCCGGGATCGAATCCCACGTCGGGCTCCCGGTGCATGGAGCCCGCTTCTCCCTCTGCCTGTGTCTCTGCCTCTCTCTCTCTCTCTCTCTGTGACTATCATAAATAAATAAAATCTTTGAAGAAAAAAAAAAAAAAAAAAAAAAAAAAAATTGGTTCAGTTTTCATGTACATATTAATACAACCCTCACAAAAAAAATAATAATACAACCCTCACCTTTCCCTTGGGTATATACATCTCTTTCAGTACATTAGTCTATTAATTTATTTATTTATTTTTTTTTTCTTTTTCGTTAAGAATCTTCATTGGCTCCCTCTGACTTGCTTTATTCTGGATTGTCTACCTTTAGCCTTGGCTATTCTTTCTCAAACTGTCACCTTGAAACTTTTCTTCATCATCTTCTGGGCTGTGTACATCTGGGCTCTGTTTTATTTTACATGGACACTTGATTGAGAATTTGACCGGGTATAGACACTTAGCTTTGAAAGCTTTGAGCCATTATTGTCTTGTTTTTAGCAATGCTATCAAGAAACCCGACACCATTCTGAATCTTGTATCCAAATATATGAAACTAGGTTTTGAAATTTTCTTTCTGGAAGCTTATAAGATCTTCTCTTTGTCTCCAGTGTTCCAGAATTTTATGGTGCTGCTACCTTGCTGTGGTACCATTTCAGTCTTTATGCTGGGCATTTGCCAAGTCCCTTCAATATAGAAACATGACCTTTCAGTTCTTAGAAATCTTCTGGAATTATATCTTGGATGATTTCCTTCTCTTCATTTTCTTTTCTCATTCTAGGAACTCCTGTTATTCAAATGACAGACCTACTAGACTGGTCTTTTCTTTGTCTCTTTGTTCCCTTCTGGGATACTTTTCTCTCTGAGCTTCTATTTCTTGCTCTGTAATTGGTAATATAGTAAGTGCTGGGCTTTTCTCTACATTCATATCGCTTCCCCCATTTGTGTAGCAGCACTGACTGACTCCTATGGTAGTTATTGGTGCTATATCCAAATATTCTGATTCTCTCTCCTTCTGGGCACTAGGTTCCCTTGTAGTTGAGTGGGGCAATATGCTTAGTCCTGGATGATATATTGTGAATGAGTTGATGTGTGTTACTTCTTTTTTTTTTTTTTAAAGATTTTATTTATTCATGACAGAGAGAGAGAGAGAGAGGCAGAGACACAAGCAGAGGGAGAAGCAAGCTCCATGCAAGGAGCCTGATGCGGGACTTGATCCCGGGACTCCACAATCACGCCCTGGGCCAAAGGCAGGCGCTGAACCACTGAGCCACCCAGGGATCCCTGATGTGTTACTTCTATCTAGGCTGGAGAATTGAATCTCCAGTGTTAGACCTTCCAGAACTCTCTTTTCCCCTATGTAGTGATCAGCAGTGCCCTAGAAGTGACTTCTCCTTCAGTCTGGGTCCCACAGTGTGAATGATATTAAGCAGGGTCCCCAGTGGACCGTAAGGGAAATGAAACCTGAAGACCTCAGAATTATTTCTTACCAGAGCAAACCTAACCTGTCCTCAAACAACCTCAGTTCCAGAAGAAGGGCCTGGAATTTCCACCTCTCTTGCTAGTGATTTGTTCAGAAATATGGGCCTAAGACAAGGAGCATTTCTCTGATCCTCTATTTTCTAAAATTGGCTTCTTCAGCCTGAAGGAACAGTTTGATGATTGATTGAAGGAGAATCTTCTCCCTGTCTCTCTGTCTCTGTGTCTCCCCAACCCAGTTTACTTACTGAGAACATACATAAATGCTAGTATGGGGAGAAATCATCCTTAAAATTCAAAATTCAATCAATAGTACAGATTGGTGGACCTACACCACCCCCGCAGCTGGAGGGAGAGCTAATTAAGATAAGATGCACACAGCCAACACTCAATAAATTAGTTGATTTCTTTAACCTAGGCTTCCTGTTTAAAGTTAAACTTATCCATTAAAGTCATTAAAGGTGAGAAGTGGTAGATTAAAGTTAGTAAAGGATGTCACTCTCGGTGTTGCTTTGTATCATTTGCTTATATTCATTTAATTACACTCACCCTGTTTCAAAAGGGCTTCGAAGCCGCTTGCTATTTGATTAATCACAGCCTTGGATTTGGGAAGGATTTCCCTAAAGGAAAACCATGAGGAAGCCACTGGAGTAGTAACTGTAGTATTAAGATTCCCAGGGTGCTGGGAAGTTAACTTAAGGCTTCTCTCCCATTTCCCAGTTTCCCATTTTGTGCTTGCTTGTCAACCCATGCCACAGAGGCACCTATGTCGCAGAGAGACGTGCCCGCCCAAGGTCACGAGCTAAGTGGAAGCAGAGTCACGATGATTAAGAGCAGGGATCAGTGAGCTGGAGCCCGTGGGCCAAATCCAGCTGGGGACCCAGTTTGATACGGTCGGAGAATAAAGCCCACCCGTGTTTAAAGACTTGCAAAGACGCAAAACCAATCATCTCCAACCCTTTACAGGAACAGCACCCTTAACGCCTTGGTAAGAGCCGAGCTTTTAGTACCAGACAGGCCTGGCTTGGAATCCTAGTGAGATCTGTCAAGCTACTTAATGACCTCGAGCCTCAGTTTCCTCATTTGTAAGATGAGGATAGTGCTTCCAACTGTTCAGGCTGGTTGTGAGGATGGAATGAAATCGGGATGGCCGAGCCTCCTTGCAGAGGCCGGACAAGTGTTCCACCTCAAAGCCTAGTTATTTTTATGATTTTTTATGTGAGCCCGTCCTCCTGGCTCCTCGTAGAGCACGCTGCTCGGCCGTGCGCACGGCCTGCTGTGTGCTCAGGGCCCGGGGCGCCTCGCTGCTCCCCAGCAGTCAGGCAGTCATCGCCTTTGCCCTGGCGCCTGAGCAGACAAGTCTGCCGTTTCACACTCAGACACTGTGCGCCTTTCAGACTATTTTGTGAAACCCATATATTTTCATTAAGAGTTGATAATAAACTCTAGCACTGGAAGTTTTTCCCAAGTTCATGATTGATGACAGTGCGACCGGATGCTGAGTGGCTCTTGTCGCCAGCTCCAGGGAGAACCTGCCTGGGCAATTGCAGAGCCTCCCCAGCAGCCCCTTCCAACCCTACCAGCTTCCCACCCAGAGCCGCCTGCAGACAGCCCCCTCCTCCAGGGACAATTGTGCAGTAAACAGCCTGGGCTTGGGTATCTTTGTGTCTCCCTCTTTTTTCAATACCACTCAGAAGGCAGGGTTTTCAGGCAGAAAGCAGGTTGTGATCATATCCAGGAGGTCTAGAAATTGGATCACCTTTATTTTTATGCAGCTCAGTGATAGCAAAGAACAGAAAAACAATCTGTGGGTTCATTCTTCCTTCCTTTAAAAATCTTTTTCCTTTTTAAAAAATTTGGCTCATACTGTGAGTCAGAGTGTGTTGCATCCTTAAAGACAGGGTGGAGAGGGTCCCTGTAGAGGTATTTTTCAGGAGCTGGGAACTAGAAGCCAGAGGACCAGGATCCCACCAGCAGTCAAGGAAGTCTTGTGGGGAAGGGTAGCTGGTGCCTGAAGCCTTAGTGAGGGCAGGACATGGCCACACCAATGAACTCCAGCCCAGCCTTTCTTTGGAGGCAACACCTTACACTAGTTCCCTTCTGCCAAGGCACCAAAAGACGTGGGAATACTTTAGGGAGCTGCCCATTCCCTAGTGGGAGACAGCCATTTTGATGGGAAGTTGGAGGCAAAAAAGAGTTATGGCACAGAGAAGGTCATGGCCACCCTCGTTTGGGGAGGGAACCCAGCATCAAGACTGTAAAGGTGGAAATTGCCAATTTCTGCTCATATGTACATAATTGAAAGCTCAGAGAAGTTTTGAGAGGTAAAGACTTTGGTGACCTCTGAGCAGAGGAGATGACAGTCTGTGAGCATGGGTGCTCTTCAGCTCTGATTTAGAAAGAGAAGGAGTGCATGTTCCCTTCCCATGACACCCCCTTGGTGGGTCTCATGGCAGGAGCCTCACCCTCCTCCATAAATGGGACTTTTTGCCACTCTTTACCTGCATCCAAAGGTGAGACCCTTGATGGGACCAGTCTGCTCAGCCCAGCTGAGGGAATGAATATCTGGCACTGACTGACCTTGGCTGATTGATGCAAACTCTGTTCACAGGCAGCCCTGGGGCATTCAGATGGGTGGTATAGAGTGAGGGGAAGTGATTGGAATTTGGGGGTCAACTAGATATGCCCTTTTTATCCTTAAACTTGGGCCATTTTTCAGAAAGGCATTTCAAATGCATTGTTTTCATTCTTCCTATTAGATTTTTACTTATTCATGTGCTGAGTCACTCATCCATGGGGAGGGGGGGGAGATAGCAAACTGCCAAAACAGGTTACCTCTGTTCCTCACACATTAGGAGAAAAGAGAGATTTACTTTTCAATCTCCATAGCAAAACCTTGGCATCGCACCTAGGAAGGCAGTGAATAGAATGAGAATGGGAGAGCCTTGGGGTGCTCCATCCAGAAAGATCATCAAGGACAACAGACACAGGATGAGATTCTGAGAGATGACTGGAAAGCCGGAAAGCCAGGGTTGCCTTGCCAGAGCTACTATTTTGCTTTGGGGTATCCTGGTTTGGTTTCCTTGCCTCAGAGATCCTAAAGCCCTAAGCTGGACCTCACCTTTGTTTTTAGCTTGTGCGTCTTTAGGATCCCGTAGGTGACCATTCCCTTCCAAAGTCTCTTCTGATGAGGGGTTGGGGGTTGATGCTGAATGAAAGGGAAGAAGTTAAGAAAGGAAATTTCTTCAGCTTCAAAACTGTACAATCCCTCTCTGCTTTCATAGCCTTTCTTCCCCTCTTCTGTTCCAATTCTGCTTCTTCCACAGCTTACTGGAAGAATTCTGTGCTTTTTCTTGCTTATGTGCTTCGGAGACTTCTTAATGTTCCTGCTGTCAGGGGAAGGGAGTGTTTCCTCTAAAATATAAAGGACTGATAGTTCTTCTTTAAAAGACTTGAACAGAAAGAAAGACATTCAGAAGTGTCCTCCCTGGTGGTCAAAATTCCTGGTGGTCAAAAACAGCTATTCCAGTTTTATACAACGATGATACTGGAATTAAATGAGAGAGTTGCAAAGAGGAACAATTGCAGGACTCTTTTGCTCCCACCTCGTCCTAATAATTCCTCCTGTAACAGGTAATCATATGTTTGTCTGATGCAGAATCAGACCAGGTTAAAACATAGGACATCACAAACCAAAGATGTGTTTATGGAAGGAAGCACAAAAACATTTTCTTGTTGTTCTCAAATGCATTCAAATGGACATCAAATCATCTGCAGGGGTTGCTTTAACAGAGATTGCTAGGGCTTGAGGATTTGCATCTCTAGCAGATTTCTAGATCTTGCTCATGCTGTGACCCAGGGATTGCTCTTTGAGAACCAAAGTTTTAAAAGGATTGAGTATTTTCCATTTCATTTTTTTCCCCTCAACACAGCCCATCAAGTGCTTTCTTCACTTAAGTGTTTCTAAAAATATTTCCAGAGGGCATACCTTTTCCTTTCATTAATGTAGAACATAATGCAAATACTGAATTAAACATCTGTATTGTCAACTTTGTGGTTGCTTGCCAAGGTAAGACTGCCCTGAACCTGCCTTGTTTGAGGACACGGCTGGCAAATAGGTCCCGCTAGCAGGATGGCTTCTAGAAGGTTAAAGAAAGAATGGTGTGCTCGTTTGCTTCTCAGCCATCGCTGGGATGTTCCAGGAATTCTGAAAGTATCAGACTTTCTCCTTGCCATGCCCAAAGCAACCCTCCTCGCCTGGCACCAGTTCCAGGGAGGGTGGACCAGCAGGAGGGGAAGGAAGGTGTTCTGTGCTGAAGCCTCTGGAGTAGAATCTTCCTATCATAACAGTTTACTTTCAAGTCCTTCTTGCTTCTCATATTCCCCAGTATTCTTTCACTGGCAAGTAAGAACATACACAGCTCAAACTATCTTAACCAAAAGAAGAAAACACATCAGCTCAGATAACTAGAAAGGCCAGAGGAAAGCTTTCAAGCTGTTCTCCAATGAGATCTCCACCATCTCCCAGCTCTACTCTGTCCATATTGGCACTGTCACCACCTGTCACCTGTGTACCCACAATGAGCAAAGAATTGCTCTTGTGGGCACTGGGAAGAGGGGTCCCATTTATATTCAAAAAGAAAGCAGAGAGAAAAAGGCAAGATAATGATTTGCCATTTTTTTTTTGATTTGCCATTTTTATGTTTATTCCTTCATCATAAATGTCTTTGTCTCCTAATTTGTAACTATCCAAAGCCCGTAAATCTTTCATTGCCCACATCCCATGAAACCTTCCCTGACTCCTCTAACATGAAGTCAGGTCTCTTTTTCTGAATGCCACCAAGTCTACTTATGGAAGGCAGAGTGATTATGTTAGATATCTGGGCTCTGCTGAGTGCTGCCTGGACCCTTGCTGGCAATCTGTCTTTTGAGCAAGTTACTTTAGCTCCCTGTGCCTTCGTTTTCTTTTCTCAACATAAAATGAGCATGATAAGTGTCCTCCTGCAGGTGTGAGGTGAGAAAAGCTAACCATATTCAAAGTCTAAGATGGTGTCTGGCACAGAGAAAGCCCTCAACATGTATTTCCTCTCATTATTTCATTTTTCTTCTGTGCTATTACCCACCTTCAACTTTGTATTATTAATTCTGGTAAGAGATCCTCACCCCCTCCCTTTTTATAGTCTGGGCCCCCTTGGCTACAGAAACTATCCTAACCTATGCATTGTAGATTTTGTTGATGTCATGGTGTCTGGTGACATCTCATGACTGCTAGTCATACCCTGACTGAAATGTGGTTAGAGAAGAGATTATGGATGAGTCCTTTTAATTTGTGTCTCATCTCCTCCAACCAACCTCCTTTGCCACCTCCATTTCCTCCCATAACTGCACCTTACCATGATGAATAACTAGACTTTTTTAAAAAAGAGACATCTCAGGTTGGTCTTTTCAGGGTTCGTCTTTCCATCCCAAGACTTCTTTTCTTTTAAGATTTTTAAAAATGTATTCATCTAAGAGGTAGAGAGAGAGAGAGAGAGCACAAGTGAGGAGGGAAGAGCAGAAGGAGAGGGAGAAGCAGACTAGCCACAGAACAGGGAGCAGATTCTGGATCTAATCCCAGGACCCTGAAACCATGACCTGAGCAGAAGACAAATGCTTAACTGACTGAGTCACCCAGGCACCCCCCCCCCCAGAATTCTTAATATATCTTTATATTTACTGCCAACAATTAAGATTTTAAAATCCTTGAGAGTCTAAGCATTCTAGTCATGGGGCTGGTGGATTCTTTAAGTGCTTCCAACTTCTCATCTCTACATGTGAAAATATGTGTTTTTATATTACAATTCACATTTGATAACAGAAAAAAACAAATGCCTCCCCAAGAATTCATCTTCATGTGGAGAAACTGGAACCATTGTGCACTATTGGTGGGAATGTAAAATGGTATTGCTACTATGGAAAACAATATGGTGATTCCTCAATTTAGTCATAGATTCACCATATTGATTGAGTAATTCCACTTCTGGGTATATACCCAAAAGAATTGAAGCAGGCTAAGAGATTTGTACCTCCATGTTCTTAGCAGCATTATTCCCAGCAGTCAAAACCCAAGTATCCTTTGACAAATGAATGGTTGAAAACATGTGGCATATCCATGTAATAGAATATTATTCAGCCTTAAAAAGGAAGGAAAAATCCTAATTCATCCCATAATGTGGATTAACCTTGAGGACATTAGGCTAAGTTAGATAAACGAGTAATAAAAGGACAAATACTGTATGATTCTACTTATATGATGTAACTAGAGTAGTCGGATTCACAGAAACAGAAAGTAGAGTGGTGGTTGCCAGGGGCTGGAGGGAGGGGGCAAGGGGGAGTTGCTTAATAAGTATAATTTCGGAAGTGCCAGGGTAGTTCAGTCAGTTAAGTCTGCCTTCAGCTCAGGTCATGATTCTGGGGTCCCAGGATCAAGCTTCCCATAGAACTCCCTGCTCAGCAGGGAGCCTGCCTTTCCCTCTCCTTCTGTCCCTCCCCCTCCCGCTCACATTCTCTCTCTCTCAAGTAAATAAAATCTTTGAAAAATAGGTATGGAGTTTCAATTTCAAAAGATAAAGAGTTCCGGAGATTGGTTGCACAACAATATAAATATACTTAATTCTACTGTACACATAAAAATGGTTAAGGTAGTAAACTTTATGTTGTTTGTATCTTACTAGGCTTTCAAGAAAAAGAAAAATCATACCTTATACCCTGGTTTAAGAAATACTATCTTAAAAAAAGAACCTCTAACTCTAGAAGTTTTGTGTCCATCGAAAGATGAATGGATAAAGAAGATGTGGTTTATGTATACAATGGAATATTCCTCAGCCATTAGAAATGACAAATACCCACCATTTGCTTCAACGTGGATGGAACTGGAGGGTATTATGCTGAGTGAAATAAGTCAATCGGAGGACAAACATTATATGGTCTCATTCATTTGGGGAATATAAAAATTAGTGAAAGGGAATAAAGGGAAAGGAGAGGAAATGAGTGAAAATATCAGTGAGGGAGACAAAACATGAGAGACTCCTAACTGGGAAACGAACAAGGGCTAGTGGAAGGGGAGGAGGGCGGAGGGTGGGGGTGACTGGGAGACGAGCACTGAGGGGGGCACTTGGCGGGGTGAGCACTGGGTGTTATGCTATATGTTGGCAAATTGAACACCAATAAAAAAATTTAAAAAAATAACTCGAGAAGTTTTTCACTTTCCAGGCTGATTATTGCTGTTTAGAGAAGTTTTCTTACTATAACTGGCCAAGGAGATTTTTTTTAAAGATTATCACTGAAACAAAAACAGAAAGTAGTTCTCTATCAAGACGGGCTATGCACACTGTCACAAAGGGAAAATGCAGATGGCAGGGGAGAGAGCTCCAAATTTTTTGCTCAGGGAAAACGAAGGACACCAAGGCAGGCAATTAAGGTGTGAAAAGAGCAGCTAGGGGCTGTTAGCATTGGAGACAATACTGAGCTTGACCTGGAAGTCTCTTTTTAGAATATAGAAAAGGGCAAAAGGGCAGAAGAGAGAGCCTGCTCCCATCGCCTGTGTACTCCCACTGTGTGTGGTGTTGGGTTTCCATAGGGTGGATTTTAAGCCTCTGTGACATGTTCGTTTGTTATTTATATACATTTCCTCTCTTCCCAACTAGACAATATACTTGAGAGCTGGATCTAGATCTGATTTAAACAGAACAAGCCCCTTCCTTTTATTCTGTTTAGGTGAGAAGTGATTGTGATTTAACTTTTTAACATTTTTAATTAAAAAAATTTCTAAGTAAACTCTACCACCAACATGGGGCTCAAACTCATGAGCTTGAGATTGAGTTGTGAGTTCTACCAAAATGAGCCAGCCAGATGCCCGGTGATTGTGATTTGAAAGCTATGTCAATATTGCATATAGTTGAAGGTTCTGTTCAGAATATATGTTCCAGGTAGAACCTGAGGAGCAAAGACAGGAAAGGAAGATATGTCTGAAGCAAGTGGCAGAGGGATTGAAGTTAGCGCAGAGGCAGCTTTGAAAGACCAGATCTAAGAATGAGGAAGAATGTATTTATTTGGGAAAGTAAGTAGTATCAACACTCTAGAGGCGGTTCAGAGTATTTTTTCCTCTAAGTTAGCTAAAAGATTGGACTTTCCTTAAAGTACATTCACAAGGAGGATTGCCAACATGAGATCTGTTATTTCCTCTCTTCTTGGTCAGTAGGATTCAATATTCGTCAAGGCACCTGGGTGTGTCAGGAACGGGGATGCCAGTGATGCAGTCTGGCTTCTGCACCTGGTTTGGGGTACCTCCAAACTGCTCTCACTAAGGTCCCAGTAAGCAGCCAGTGGCAAAATCCTATGGATATTTGTGATGCTTTGGCAATCTTCTCCTGGAAAGGGCCAGATAGTACATATTCTAGGCTTGTGGGCTACATGGTTTCTGTTGCAACCACTCAGCTCTGCCATTATAGCTTGAAAGCAGCCATAGATGAACGAATGGATGTGGCTGTGTTCCAATAAAACTTTATTTATAGGCACTGAAATTTGAATTTCATATAATTTCACATGGTATAAAATATTTTTCTTTTAATTTTAGTGAAAACATTTAAAAATGTAGAAACCATTCTTAGCTTGTGGGCCATAGAAAAACAGGTGGTGGGCTGGATTTGGCATGCAGGCCACAGTTTGCTAGCCCCTGTTCAAAGCTCCCTAGCTCATTCTAACAAGCAGCCAATGTTGAGAACTCCTAGCCTGTACTTTGAATCTCTTGAACCATAGAACTAGTTTATCATTGTATCTCCATATGGTAGGTTGGTGCTTGATAACAGTTGAATGAATTTATCTTTGTGGATTCCCTGAACCCCTTTGCTGGTGGATATTTGTTAAATGGTTAATAAATGAAGAGAATTAGGGAGCAAGGTAGGTCATGTTTGGTAAAGATGAGAAATAGAGTGGCAGCAGGTGCTTCTGGAATTCAGAGGAGGCAGCAGTATCGGGCAGCTGCAGTGGCCATGGAGTTGTGCCATTCAGACCTCCTTCCAAAAGAACCTACTGTGGGAGGTAGCCGGTGGATAGTCATTAGCTGCTGCACTTTTGGGTTTGTGCTGAGACTATGTCCTCCCCACTCTGCCCCTAGCCAATGTGGAACATGATGGAGGCCTAGAGCTGGTCTGCTCATGGCAGGTGTAGGATCCTTCTAATGGCCCGTCTTTGCTCAGGGGCTCTGAACCAGGCTGTCTGAGGCTTTCTCGAACTGCACTGCGGGATGATGCTCATTCCAGCCCCTCCACCTCTTTATCCTTTCTCCTCTCTCTCTGTTCCCTGGTGTTGGAGCTGCATCCTGCCTTAAAGTCATCCCCAGCTGTACCTATTCCCTCCCTCCTTTATCCTTCATAGGTTTGTCCTCTAATACATCTCTTCTCAGAGGGGTAGGACTGATGCATCTGTACTGGGAAGGAGACTTAGTGAAAAATAGATCCATCCCATTTTATTTCAAATTTGGGATTTCTTTTATTTTCTTTTTCTATCCTCTCCTATTTTTCTGAGGATAGAAGCAACAGGGTTGGCAAAAGGCTATGCTGATTATAATGAAATTGATGAAAGAATCGCAGTCAAGTGTGAAATTTCTTCCTGAACTCACAGGTATTCTTGGCTTGAGACTGGTAGCTCCCGAGGGATCCTCTATGTTCAGCTCTCAGCTTCAAGTAAAAATTAATCCTAGTTCTGTTCATTTGTGCCCAAAGGCATTGGGTTGCCATATCTTTGAGGCATGTGGACAGCATTCGGATGCGGCCCCTGGGAGCTTTTCTTGAGGGTCTAAGTGTGCCCATCTCCGACAGCCACACTGACAGCCTGGTGGGGGGCGCTGGGGGGGGTGCGGCACTCGCAGCTCCTGGCTGGTGTGATGCCCCAGGAGACAGAGCCTCCTCACGGATAGTTTCAGTCAAAGTCCTTAGGAGGGTGTTGATTAACTAGCCTTGGTCATACGTCCACCACTTTGTCCAAGAGACGTTTATGTGGATGGAACTACCTAGCAAAGATGTGAGGATAGTGTTTCCAGAGGGGGAGAGAAAGCAATAGCTACCACTCTGTTCTACATGCGACAGGCAACAGGTAAAAGGTCAGGTCTTCAGATGAGATCGGAAAGCACACAGATTTGGAGAGTAGTTGTCCAAAGTTCAGGTAAGCATCCTGCAATGGGAAGCCGTGGGTCAGGGAGCAGAAGAAGAATAGTTAATATAAAATATTAATAGTGAGCATGTACTAAATGCTGTATCGGTTGGGATGCTTTCACTTACAAATAACACAAAATCTTACTCAACAAGTTTAAACAACTAAAGACTGAAGGTAGAGTGGCTCTGAGTTGCTTAAGTCAGCAATTGGATGAAGTCTTTCAGTACCCCGATCTCCTGCCTTCAGCTTTACAGGCCTCAGCCCGGGTGGGCCCTCGTGCTCATACCATGATGGCAGCAGCCAAGTGTCACCTCCGGCATAACCATATCCTGGGGCTTCTTTTAAAAATTGTAGTAAAATACACAGAAATACAGAGAACTTAAATGTAGCATTTTAACCATTTTTAGGTGTACAGTTGAGTGCTATTTACTACATTCATATTGTACACCCATCATCACCAGGATTCTTTTCACCTTGTAAAATTAAAATTTTGTCCCCATTAAACCCTAGCTTTCCATTACCTCCATCCTTCAGTCCCTGTCACCCATCATTGTACTTTCTCAATGACTTTGACTACTCTACTTATTCAGATAAGTGGAATCAATCATTCAGCATTCATCTTTTCGTTCTACCTAATTTTTGTATGACCCATGAGTTAAAAATGATTTTTACATTTGCAAGTTGTTATATTTTATTGTATTTTATTATTTGTTTAAGTAGGCTCCACACTGGGTTGTGCAAGACTTGAACTTACAACCCTGAGATCAAGACCTGAGCTGAGACCAAGAATCAAATGCTTAACTGACTGAGCCACCCAGGCACAGCTTAGGTGGTATATTTTAAATGGTTATGTAGGTATCTACATAATATCTTCCATTTTGCCTTTTGGCTTGCAAAACCTAAAATATTTCCTATCTACCCTTCACAGAAAAGTTTACTAATCCCTGAGCTAGATCAATGGTTTGCAACCTATTCTCTGGTGCCAACTAATCTCTGGTAGAGAAGGAAAGGGGAGGGATAGGAGTTAGGGCTCTAGGGTTCCCTTCCAAACTCCCATCCCAGACCTCAGGTTTGCCTAGAGGAGTTTATCCAGTTTGCATGATGGCTGTCCACGTCAGCCTTCACTGGGAGACAGCAGTCCCAGAAAAAAACCTTGGAAAATGTCTGCACCGAATGTGTTATGCAGTTTCTCACAGATCTGACATAGCTAAGTCCTCTGTTTCCAGCTAATTCAACTCAGAGGGTTGGAGTCAAAGTTCATTTGAAGATATTTTAGTAATTTGATGTTTAAAAAATCAGAAGTAATATATACAATGAAGAAGATATTAACTGTGTAAATAAGAAAAAAAATCTTTTTTAGAGTGAAGGGGATCAGGAGATGCCATCTCCTGGGACGCCTGGGTGGCTCAGTGGTTGAGAGTCTGCCTGCGGCTCAGGGCATGATCCTGGGGTCCAGGATTGAGTCCCATTTTGAGCTCCCTATGAGAAGCCTGCTTTTCCCTCTGCCTATGTTTCTGCCTCTCTCTCTCTCTCTCTGTGTGTGTGTGTGTGTCTCATGAATAAATCAATAAAATCTTAAAAAAAAAAAAAAGGGAGATACCATCCCCAAACTGTGCCACTTTGGCAAAGGAATTGTTTTGAGCTGAAGGCATCTGAGTCCCTGAAATCCCTTATCTGCCGAAAAGCAGAGCCTCCCCAAAGAACTCAACTGTCATAAATCCCCTCCCAGGAAGAAACTCTAATCTTTTCTTCTTAGAGAGAGTGGCCACCACATCACAAAACTCTCAAGTCTCCCACCTAATCTCCTAAGGGTCCCTTTACCTTTTAAAAAGTCATTTGTGTTGTCTTATGTGCCCTTTCTTAAGTCATTTGTTTCCCCAGAAATACCTTACTGCCCTTCCCCATTCCCTATTAAGATGATATTGTAGGGGAGGAAAATACCTTTTTCTTCTACCCTTCTAAATTCTCAGCTGAAGCCTCTATGATGAAAAACAGATCAACAAGAGAAAAACATACAAATTTATTTAAAATGTTTTATGTGACATGGAACACTTTATAAGGAAATGAGGACTCAAAGAAATGGTTAAACCTGAGCACTCCTAGGTTTGATGAAGAGTAGACAGTCATGGAAAAACTTTCGGTGATAAGACCAAAAAGGGTATGAGCTATATGATAGTAAACTGGGGGAAACAGCAAAGCCCGTTTGTTCAGATTCTTCTTGGGTGTCTCGGAGATGAGGATGTTCCTTTCCTCCATATAGGGGAGCTCCTCTCACATGAGGGTTTTATGACCTGCTTCAGGAGGTCACTAAGTCTTCCTGCACATGCTGTTTCATAAATTCCTTCAACTTAAAATACTCAATATGCCAAGGTGCCATATTTTGGGGTAGCATATCCTGAGTCCCATCAATATATAAATCCAGATTTCACATCTCATTTGGGTATTCACTTCCTTCTGGGATGCCCCTATGCATAAAATTAATAAATTCATGTGCCCTCTCTCCTGTTAATCTGTCCAGTATTAGTTTAATTCACACACCCTCAATTCAGGAATTTAAGGAAATTTTGTCCCTTACAAAAGCAAAATACATGTGAAAATATCTTCCTGGGAAGTATTTTGAAAATTCATTACAACAGAAAGCATGTTTTGAGGAAAATCTTGAGAATTGCTAGCTTAAAGTTTTGGTACAGACACACACACCCCACTTCTATGGCTGGGTGCTACATCTATGGGCAGAGCCCCGGGAAGGGCTGGCAGGGTTCACCAAAGTGGGATTAGGCTTGTCAGAGTGATTAATCTCTTCCCTGCTAGGAAGTGAAAAAAACCTTCACTTTTAAAAAGAAAATAGATTTTCAGATTCCAAGTATGTTTTTTTGTTTCCCCTTAAGGGTGAATCGTGCACTTGGAGTCCCTTTCATTTTATTTATCCATTTACTTCCCTGACATTTCTGACTCCTTATGTCGGCTCACAGAGCCCACCACCATTCATATTTAACTTGTCTCCATAATAGTCTCATTTACAATTGAGGAATGCACCCAGCCAACCATCACTGGGCCTTCCTTTTGACTTCTGTCTGCAATCCAACCCATTTGTGAGTTGCCAGGTAACAGCAGCAGGGGAGGGCTCCTCCCAGCTGTAAAACCCCGGCTTTCAAACATTTGAATGGCTGCGGTTAAACACTCTTATCAGAGCAGTGGCATTGTCCCAGAAGCTCCTCACAATAAACTTCTGTACCAAATTAATTAAAGAAAGACTTGATAATTCCATTCCAAGGCATTCCAATGAAAGTAATTTTAGATACATAATGCATAATTTGTTTTCCCACTTACCTTCCAAATGAAACATTCAGGATGTTTAGTACCGTTCACATTAATCAGCAAAACCATCAGATCCTCAGGCAGAAGAGAGAGACCTTGCCGGGAGGGTGGGGAAGAAGGTCTGTGTGAAGTGTGGTGGTCATTAGACTATTTAAATTAAAGATGAAGCAGCTCTGGGGCTGCTTGTGATCTTTCTTGAAAAAAGAACACTTTCGGAAAGGACTGCTTACCAGACGTTTGTTAAAATGGTAGGGAAGACTTTATGCAGGACTTTTGTAACATGAGTCAACACTATCACTAGAGAAGAGAGAGACTGAGCTCAACTCTGGATACAACGAAGGTAGTTGGGGTATTACAGCCAAGGAGCAGAACAAGGGCACCCGTGGATGGAAAAATCACTAAGTGGAGACATCAAGGATAGGGGATTCTTGTTAAGCCAACCTGACAGTATTCTTGCTAAGAACAGGCCAAGAACTAAGGGTTGTCAAGAGTGGAGATGGGGATCTCAGGTAATCAGATATCAAGGGTTAGGAGTTGACTTAGCAGGATTCTTGCTAAAACTAGGCTCACTAAGGAAGGACATGAAAGCCAAGGTGGAGGCCTATTTGAAAAGAGGGTCCAAAAGAGCCTAACTAAAATTCCATCAAGGGGAATCTTTGTCATTGCTGTTCGTCTGATTTGTGATGGAATACTAGAAAGTGGGCTTATGGGGAAATTGGAAGGTAAATATTAGAACCAGGAGGAATTTTTAGTAAAGGTGGTTGCATGTAAGAAGAAGGGAATTTGTGTCTACTACAGAGCCCTCACCTCCTGGGCAGCCTTTAGAACTTCCTGTGCCACATGAGTCGGTGGGGCCATGCCTAAAGACACCTGTGATCTCCCCTCTCAACAAATCTGGGCTTGGAGCCTCCAGTCCCTTGTCGCCAGCATTGTCTGCCAGAAGCTGGGCCTCCAGTTGTTCTGCTCATCATGGGGAGGCTGGCTGAGCTCCCACTGGTTCCTATACCAGCAGAAGGCATGAAGAGCTCCAGGGAAAAGCGGAGGTCTGACCCCAGTGCTCTTACACTAGCATTTCACAGCAGTGTCCCCCCTTGTCTAGCCCTGTGCTATCCCTTTGGTTTGCAAGTCTCCTATGCCCAGTTTCTGTCCTTTATTCAACTAACTATTCTTCTTTTCTATTTAACTAGCTTATTCAGTTGGTCTTTGCTGGGTTAGCATGGATTTCCAGTGCTTTGGTGCAGTCAAATGCTCTACCACGGAGCAATACTCCCTGCTAGTACTTTTGTGAATATGTTTCTAATGCCCAGAAACTCTGGATCAGATATGTTTCCTCTGAGATGCTCACAAGGCCTTACACCCTATTCCTCCAAAGCCCTCATCAATAAAGCACAAGAAGGGCATTAAATGATTAATTCGCCCTGCTGAAACTAAATTCTGACACGCGGAGATGCTACAGGGGACAGGTTACATAGTCAGGTGGAAGGCAAATGAACGTCACATCTTTAATCCAGCCCTCAGACCCTGGGACTGAGAGCTATGGGGTAAGTGACCCTGCTGTCATGGGAGGCTGTTGTGATGTATCATTAATACGCTGAGGATCAGAGTAGAAACCCACACTGGAAGTTACCCCGATTTGCTTCTTGCCACCATCTGTGTTGACTCCAGCAGCTCAAGGGGAAGCTCTGGGCTCCCCCAAATCTGCCAAAGGAGACCCAAGCACTGTTTGGAGGAACATCTAACAACCCTGACCTTTTATCTTCCAATATATCGTGCCTTTAGCTGGCCTGTCTGGTTCTGACACTTGGCCTACCATTGACCTTCAGGATGATAATGGGCCAGACTGCAAAGGTGATTCTAGCTACCAATCCCTGTGGATTATTGTCTTTCTCCCTGGTCCTGGGTTCCTCTGTGCCTGTAGGTTACCCCTGAAGTCACATGGTATTTATCCATAGGTCTCTAAACCTCTAGCTTGGAGTTTTCCTGATAAAGATGAACTCTCCTTTCTATTTGGGAATTTCATTATTCCACCCTCAAGCCTCTCTGAAAGCTTTCAGAGAATGGAAGGAAGCTCTCCCTCAAATAAACTGTGGGACTGCTCCAACTCAAGTCTGTGGGGGGCCTTAGTGCATTTGGCTCCCTCTGTTTCTAGCAGTGTTGACTTGGTATCACTGAAGGTCCTGTGTGCCTAGGGGAAGTGCGGGGTGATGTTGGCAGGACCATGCTGAGAGGGCTGGAGGGGGAGCTGCCTCATTGTTCATCTTGGCCTATGCACTGTCTCATCATGCAGACTTTAATTACCGAATCTTTCAATTGATTTCATAAAAGATTATAATTCATTCCATTTTGCTGCCTTCTAATTTCCTTGTTAGAGTGCCGGCTGAATGTCTCAGTCACTCATGAAAATGGCTTCTGAGGAGGCACCTCTGACATTCTCCGGCCTGAGTACTTGGCATGTATGTTCCCTCAAGTTACCATCTTCAGATCCCTTTATAAGATAAGCATGTTTCACAGATTAAAGGGGCATGTTTTACACTGTTGCTGTCTTCCCACTTCTCCATCATGGTAGGAAAATGGAGTCCCTACTGGGGAGCATATTCATATTTCCTGTGCAATAATATCAAACTTTCTCCATTAGCAAGTTGTTCATGCTCAATGTTGCAAATGAAGCACAAAAATATGAAGGATCATGAAAAATAAATTTTACCTAGATAGCTGTGGTATAGAACCAGCTCTTGGTGTCTTCACACAAAGGCATGTGAGAAGACCAGCTTTTGACATCTGTGGTTATGCTTCAGTCTAGAGTAAGACACAGGTGAGTAAATGGATTGAAGTTATTGACGCTTGGGGAAGGTGTCAGAAAATGTTCTCACTTATCAGTGCCTTCAGAGCTCCAGAAGAAGCAGAATTCAGGGTTCTTAGATGCTCATTTTTTTTTTTTCAAACTAGGGTAAAAGTTCAAACACTGTTTGGTAACAACACTTGTAGCTGAGAACTCAGAAGGCAGCCTAAATGGTATATCTGTTGAACATTGAAAAATGCAGGATATGTTTGGAATGTCCAGTGGGGCTTCAAAGAATGGAGGGGGCTTATGAGAAGGAATCTATCCTAAGGGAGACAGAAGACAAGCATTCAAACTGGGTCTAAAAACAATGGGTTAATGAGGAATAGCTTTATTGGGACATACTTTTTTGCAATAGCTTTATTGGGACATAATTCATATACTTTACAATTCACCTATTATTTTTTTAAAGACTTATTTATTTACTTTAGAGAGACAGCATGTGTCAGGGGAGGGGGGGGAGAGAGAGAGAAAGAGAGAGAGAGAGAGAGAGAAAGAGAGAATCTTAAGCAGACTCTGCGCTGAGCACAGAGCCCAACTCAGGGCTCAATCCCAGGACCCTGACATCATGACCTGAGCTGAAATCAAGATTCAGACGCTTAACTCACTGAGTCACCCAGGTGCCCCTACAATTGACCCATTTAAAGCTACAATTCAATGGTTTTTAGTATATTCACAGAGTTGTACAATCATCACCACAGTGAAATTTAGAAAGTTTTCATCACCCCGGAAAGAAACGTTGTAGCCTTTGCCTGTCAATTCCTCCAACCCTAGCAAATGCTTCTCTACCTTCTGTCTCTATGGATCTGCTTATTCTGGACATCTCATATAAATGCAATTAGACAATATGTGACATTTTGTGTCCTGTATCTTTCATTTAGCGTATTTTCAATGTTCATCCATGTTTTAGTGTATATTAGCACTTCATTCCTTTTTATGGCTGAATAATATTATTTCATTGTGTGAGTACAGCATAGTTTATCCATTTGTCAGTTGATTGGATCATCAATTTGATTTCTTTCTACTTTTTTGGTTATTAATAATGAGCTGTTATAAACATCAGGTTCAGTACAAGTTTTTGTGTGGATGCATGTTTTTATGTCTCTTGGTATATACTTAGGAATGGAACTGCTGGATCATATGGTAACCAGGAAAAATAATTTTGAGTAGAGTATGATATATGCAGCTCAGATTGTTCTCGGAAGCCCCAATCTTGGATTCATTTATGCTGAATCCTAGAAAGAAGAATGTCAAGGGAAACAGAAAGTCGTAGGACTGCAGTCTCTGCAAGTCATGGTAAGCACAGGTGCCCTGAACTGTGGGCTTGTTTCATGGGAGATGTTACCGACTGGGAGTGACTGGGACTGATGAGGTGGCTGAGGACCTACCAGGAAGAAATGTGAGCAGAAGGCACACAGGAGTTGTGTATATCATGTGTCAGGCCAGTTTACCTCAGAGAGGCAGCCAGGAAGCCCTAGTTGGCTAGCAGCAGATGGGGAGAAAATGGAAATGCTCAGGAGTAGCTCTAGGGACTTCCCAGACCCATATGTAAAAGCTTCCCTTGGGCTTTCCCAAGTTCAAGGGAGGGGTGTGTGTAGAGACAAGTTCTCCATAGAGAAGTAGAGAGTCTGTAGGTTTCATGAACATGGTCCTGTGACAGAACTCTGTCTGTGTGTCTGTGGAGGTGGTGGTTCTCACAGGGAGAGCAGCTTCTAGGCACAGGGCTTGCAGCCTAGGCAAGACACGGGCAGACTGCAGCTCCTCTGGCACGCCTGGAAGAAACACCAGAAGAGACGGGGCCATGAGAACCAGGAGAGTGGCCATCTTTGTGATCATCTTCACCATTGTAGTCCATCTCCCTACCTTCATGTTTTGCCAATGTGTAACTTTCCGAAGCCTTTACATTTTTCTAGGATTCAGGAGAATCCTCAGAATGACCGAGGAAAGTAGCTAAGGATAGAACATGTTGATTGATAGAAAGTGAGAAGATGTAACATTTCTCACACTCTTGAGTTTATGAACAAGACCCCCATTGGGTACTGATCCAAAGTGATATATTCCAGGGGACGAAAAGTAGATCTGTTCTGTTGGACTGAAGACTTCATGTAGGGAAAAGAGGAGTTGAGGATGTAAATCAGAGATTGATAATAAACGGCTTTTGATACCATGAATAAATTTTGATTTTATTCTATAGCCGAGGACAGGCATTTGAGCCTTCGTCTTGAGCACAATGCAGACAGAGCTTTATCCTCTAAAGGAGTTAGTAGCTTGCCAGAGCTCTCATGTTCTCAATAAGGAGGTTCAGTACAATGACATAAACATTTATTTTGAAATTTAAGTGTTATAGCCAAATAAGAATGTGGAAAATGCTCAGCATCATTAGCCAATAAGGAAATGCATGTCAAAACCACAACATGCTGCTATTTTCCATTTACTAGAATGATGATAATAAAAAAGACAAATAAATGTCAGCGAGGATGTGGAGAAATTCAATTCTCATACATCACTGGCAGGATGTGACATGTTGCAGTTGCTTTGGCAAAGTTCTGTGATTCCTCAAAAAGTTAAACACACGGTTACCATATGACTCCACAATTTTATTCCTAGATGACCACCTAAGAGAAATGAAACATAGAACTTGTACATGAAATGTTTCTAGGAGCACTATTTGTAGTAGCTAAAAAGTTGAAGTAATTTCAATGTCCATCAACTGATGAATGGATAAACAAAATGTGGTCTATCCATACAGTGGCGTATCATTCATCCATGAAGATGAATGAAGTACTGATTCATGCTACAAGATAGATGAGCCTGATATCATTATGCTAGATGAAGGAAGCTGACACAAACACCATATATTATTTGATGCCATTTATATGAAGATTCCAGAATAGACAAATCTAGAGATAGAAAGGAGACAGGTGAATGTCAGGAGAGGAGGGGGTGGGGTTGGAATTGGCACTGACCGCTAATGAGTTCTCTTCAGTGTGATGGAAATCTTCTGAAATTAGATTGTGGTGATGGTAGCACCATCTTGTGAATGTCAAATCCTAGAGTATGGAATTAGAAGAATGAGACCTTAGTGGGGCTCTCCTGGCCCAGAGATCCCAACTATGCAGGCAGGTAGGTGGAAACCATAGATTAGAAAGAACCCAGGACATGTCACCCATCCCAGGACAGGGAATGAAGCTGTTAGTCTTTGTTAACCAACGACACAGCTAAAGCAGTGCAATGGATCTAAATTGCCCCCAAAGGAAGCTTGTAAGTGTGGCTTTGAAAAATGTGCTATGAGCACACACACACACACACACACACACACACACACACAAAGAGATCAATCCAGAATATCAACCTTACATTTGTTTTGCTTGTACCCATTGACTGATGGGGGTCAATGGTATCCCATAAATGTACTGGATACCAAATGAAAGTTCCCTTGGCCCTCAAGATAGCCCTTTCTCTTATGCTTTATTAAGTAGTGACTATCTTTATAGGAGTTATTCTTTTTTCTTCTTTTAAAAAATGGTTTGGATGGTTCCAAAGAGTAGTTAGCTGCTATTCAATCCCGATATGAACCCATTAAGGAAGGAAGTTGAGAGGGAAAATGAAAGGCCCTTGCTGCCTGGATTGTTCTTCTCCGTGACTGATACCCACGTTTTATCCTTTTATCAGAGTCCGTATTCACAAAGTCACTCAAAATGCCCTGTTTCCAGCCTTTGGCATCAACCTGCAATTAGAATGTTACCTTTGACCTTCCTCATAACATGCACTTCTCATTAGTGCCGTTTTTCTCTGGTAAAGTCACAATTTAACACTAATTACTTCTACCCAAAGTTCTACTTTGCCTAATCAGATCACGTCACAGAAATGACACATGAATTTTCCCCCATAATTTAAAAAAGTATACATGAAAAATTACAATTTAGTTTTGGGCTCTAGGACTCCCCAGAACCTTGGAAATTTTGGGGCTGATACTTATATTTCTTGAAGATATAAAGGCTCTTACCTTTTAGCTCTGAGTCATCAAACTTGTGCCTATAGGCGGCTTCCAAGCTGCTGAACTACTTTGTTGACAGAACATGAAAAACTGAGAATTCCATCTCCTTCTAAAAAATAAAAATTTGGCAACAGTCAGTTGACCTGAGTACTGGGCAGCCCCTATCTGACACACATGGGTTCTCTGTAGTCCCTATTGACAGCCACAGCATTTGGTGATGGTTATCCACCCTGGCCCTGGAGGAAGTTCATTTCATGAGTTTACAAAATGAGCACTTACGCAGAACTGCTTGATGAATGGTGGACAAATCATTCTGTCGTTTCTTAAGTCCCATTTGAAAAAATCAGAAGTAGGGTGACTATAACTCCCTTCCTGCTCACTTTTCTGGTTCTTCTGGGTTGTTTGGATTCTTCTCTTGACCAGTAAGTCCTCATCTTTAGTCATTGGGGTCTTGGTTTTCTCTCTAGATTTTCATCCTGAGATAGCTTCCACATTCCTGGGTCCCCCCAGCTGATTCTTGGCTGATGACTCCCAAATCTCTCTCTAGCTCACCTTTTCTCTCAAGGTCTCATTCCTGGATTAAGCTCAGAGGCTTTAGTATGTGCAAGGTAGCTCTGAGTCAAATCCTGGGTTAGTAGGGGGCCAATGGGCAAACATTGAATGTCCCTGAACTGCCACATGCATGAAATGGACACAGCATAACTTCTATCAGTGTATTGAGAGTATTTTTTTAAAAGATTTTCTTTATTTATTCATGAGAGACACACACAGAGAGAGAGGCAGAGACACAGGCAGAGGGAGAAGCAGGCTCTGTGCAGGGAGCCCAATGTGGGACTCGATCTTGGGACTCCAGGATGCCCTGAGCCAAAGGCAGATGCTCAACCGCTGAGCCACCCAGGCATCCTAGTGGTTGAGAGTATTAACAATAGATTGTAGGAGTGCCAGGTAATTGTTTCCCAAGCCCAAGACCACCGGATGACAATGCCCTGTCCTTTCCACACTCACACACTGCCTCAATCCCAGAAGGCCTTGTTTTCAAAAGTGACTTTTTACATTGAGTTGTCAGTGTTGTCTTTCTTTCAACTGCCAGAGATGAGGCCCACCAGGGAGTCAGGGATGGATGAGTGGGCAGGTCACCCTGAAAAATGGGACAAGATAGAACTTGCTGACAAGACAGATTGCTCAGAGAGCTTTGCGGGATTCTGCAAGTGCCAAGAATGGCAAACTTGCCCGGTGGCACCCTGCAATCCTGCCACATTACATCGGAGCCATTTATTTCAATCATTAGCAGCAAAGTAAGCAAATGAATGCTCTGGAGCTTCCTTATTAACAACTATGACCAGCAGATAAACAAAGGCAGGGGAGCGAAAAGTGTCAATGGCAACCCTGAGGCTTCCTCCACCAGCCATCACATTGCTTCCCAAAGCACAGTTTTCCCCTTCATGGTGGCTTATGAACACTTCCAGAAAAGTTTATATCAATGTTTTGATATACTCTCATTTAATTTTTAAAAATTTTTAGGAGTTTCACAGACGTGGGAGAGGGTTAGTTCAGGAAGGAAGAGAAAGAAAAGGCAGGTTTGACACAATCCTGGCACTGGGCTTGATGCGCTGCATTCAGTATTCCATTTTCTTTTACTTGGGCTTATCTTTATAATATCCTGGGTTGGGTTTGATCAGAGAAATACAAAGTTGTAAAATTTTGTGTCTTAGCTGATCTAATCTTTTGCTTCTACTGATGAGAGACACGTCACAGGACTGGTCAGTGATTAGAAACAGGAGAAGTGGTACGTCTTGCTCTCCTCACACCAGTCTCCCTGCTCCTGAGAACCAGAAACATTTAGCTCAGGGGACATTGGTGAAGATAAGTGTGCAGAAGATAAACATTTCCTTCTGTTCATAGAAAGAAAATTCTGTCTTCTTTGCATGTGAGCCAGTGTATATGTTCTGAGCCTGATGAAATACATAGGTATTAAAACCAATGTACTAAAATTTGTGCTGAATTTTTTTCTGATAAAAAAAGATACATAAAAAGATACATAAGTGGAAACTATTCCATTTCTTTTGCTTATTAGACATTATCATGTCTGTGCTAGGTGACTGAGACAGCCATCCGTGGCTGTTAGGGGTATTGAGCCAGCATTCTGAGATGGCAGCAGAGAAGGATTGTAAGATTCCAGGTTTCAGAGATGAATATGAAGAGGGACGTTAACCATTCTTGGAAGTGAGTGCTTCCAGATTTCTTTTTATGTGAGGTATTGATTTTTCCTTATTTTTAAAGGCAATGCAGTCAAAGTTTTATGTAATGCCAATGAAAGGACCCCAAAGAGACTCTGAACCTCTGACCCACCATCTGCTAAAGGGACATAACAGTAGTGTATTGGAGCTGGCTCATATGAGCCAATTGTTGGCACCTCTTCCCTACTTTACATTCAGTGACATCACAGTGTTAGTTTCTGTGACATCATGTTGGTGGCCTGAAATAAGTCATAGTGGGAATATTTATACCACAGAAATTGGCTAAAGATACAAATCAGGGAATTTTTTTTTTTTTTTGAGATTGGTTTACCGGCACCTACTGGTAAAAATAACATCATGCAGAATCATTAAGATTATTAGAGATAATATGCCTAAAAGCATCTATTAGTGTGCTTCCTACAGGTAATAGGATTTCACATATGGTGGGTATTTTTCTTATGTATATAGCAGTGTAATTATCCCAGGTGAACAAAAAAGTTACAATACAAATGCATATGATTTCCCAGCATACACACATGTGTGATACGTGTTAGAACTGCATTCTAAAGGTTTGAAACAAAATTAGTCCAGTTCTTTAATGGGTTAGCCTTTTGTTATCCAGAATATTCTACTTCCACAGGGACTAGCACTGAAGAGCTATAGTATCAGATTTAGTCTCAGGGTGCAGTGAGCAAGCTGACCAAATAACCTGTCTGAAGGAGAGGCTGGATGTCATAATGGTGTCAATGCTGGACTAGAGTTGTGGTTCTGCCTATCAAAGAAGAGGGGGACATGGTTTCTGAAATGGGGTAGGTAGATGTCTTATTTTGGGTTTCCTGAAAAACTCACTTTGATGGATATTTGTATGCGGAATAAGACTTGTGAGAGTGAAAAGGAAGCCCAACTGCACCAGGGAAGCAGCTGAACTAGGGTGCTATGACATTCAACACTCAGCTGATCCCACAGAGGGGTCTGAAGCTGGGGGAATCCTTTAGAGCTATTCCCAAAAGAGAGTAGGACTGATGATGATCGTTGAATGTGAAATGTCCCTGGGGAGGATGCATTACCATTCCTTTGCCTTTGGCTGAGGTGAATCCCAGAGAGGATGCAACTGTGATCCATCCATCTGCAGTCAATATTCTTGGTAGCTGGGGAATTGAGTACCTTGGTTTTTAAGGAAACCTGGGTCACAGATCACAGCATCCATGACAGTGGGATTGGGGTAGGTGTTTTTATAATGTCTCTCTGATCCCTCTTGCATGTCAGGCTAGGCCTAAGTAATTAATCAGCCAATCTATTATTTTCATTTGTTAGCTCATACATTTAAGACCCAGCTAGAATCTCACCTGTCCTCATTCCTTCTGTAATACCCATCTAGACTGTTTATTTTCCTTGCAATAAGTATCAGTCAAAAGATCTTGGTTGCAAGGAATGGAAACCAACCATGGATAACTTAGGCATTAAAGGAATTTATGGGAAGAGTGGCCAGTAGCTCATAGGAGAAAAGCCAAGGGAGGAAGGACAGCAGAAATAATACCGATGGGAAATTGTGTAATTATACACCCTGCTGATCCTCAACCGACCTGCCTACTGTACACGCACTGCTTCCAAGCACAGCTCCCACTGTAACCTCTCTTGTGGCATTCAATCCAATTACCACCACTGTTATATATGGCTGCCACTGCGCATCCAATGCAATTATATCTATTATGTATCTGCCATTCATTTGGGATTCAGAATCCTTCTATGAGCCCTCAGTTGTCTGAGCTGAGGCCACATGCCCACACCCTTAGTACCAGGGCTTGGGAAGAAAGGTGATCTTTCTGTTATGACTGTTCCCTGCCCACCACCAAGATTCACACTTGCAGGGGAATCCAAGAACTAGGAAGGAGGTTTATGTGCTAAGTCAGAACAGAACCTGATAAACATCCACTACCCAATACTTCTGTAGCAAATGAGCCATATTATTGCTCTATTGATATGTGTTTTCTGTCGGTGGTATTCTAGGAGGTCTCGGGTCTTTTTACTCATGTACCTCTGCAGATAGTGAGTGCCTAGTCTAAAACGCACACCCGTTTCTCTCATAGAGAAGAGCAAACTTTATTCCGCTCCATGAAGATATGTTATAAAATATCTGTGAAAGATTTCTCAGTTCCAAGAAACAGACTTATTCAAGCCAGCTGAGGATAAAGGAGCTTAGTGCTAGGAAACAATGCTACTATAGGCAAGAAAAAGGGTGGCTCCATCCACTCCATCCATGGCTTCTGTCTTCCAGAGTGGATTTGTCTTTCTTTTGTTACTCAAATGGTCTTTGTTACTTGGCATTTCTTGACTCATTCCACTCTGGGAAGTCTTCCTGGATGAAACAAGCCTGAAATAGCTATAGATGATTCATATGTATATATCATATATATATGTGGAGTGGCTGGTGGCTAGCTTTGGAAAATAAAAGCTTCTACGTGCGGTACCTGCAAGGTTAGAAAGTCGGGTGAGGACAGGTTGGAAGAGATCCTGAATGTCATTCTAAAGAGTTTGTTCTTTTCCTCTTTTTGAAGCCATTCACTTACTGGTTGCTGATTATCCTCCAGGGTTTCATCTGTGTAGCTGCATCATCTCCAGTGCCTGTAAGATTAACAGGCAGCAGCAATGGTGTCTTAGTATCTTTTTTCAAAAGAAAATCTTCAAAAAAAAAAAAAAAAAAAAAAAAAAAAAAAAAAAAAAAAAAAAACAAAAGAAAATCTTCCTAACTTGTCAGGGCTTTGCATTCGATTGCTCCTCGGTACATGAAACACAAGTCCCTGTCTGCCTAAGCAAGCAACGATGGCAAATCAGACCAGACACTACACGCTTCCTGCCTATCTCCAGCTGGCACAACCCACATGTGCTAGCACACTTGAGCTGGTGATAATGATGTGGCCCATGATGGGATATACTGGTGACAACACTGAGTAACAAACTGTCAGAGCACAACCAGATTGACTCTGGGCTTATTGCCCACCTGCTCAAAGAAGAGGCCAACCCTACAGTGTCGATTCCTGCAGAACGTGTAATACTTAGTGTTGATTCCATCTGCCAGGGAATACTGGATTCAGACCAAGTGCAATCTTCATAATCGTGGATCCCAAGCCACTAGTTGCTTCCATTCAAAGCCTTGGTCTCACCTTTGCAGGGTCTCCATTCAGTCAGCTCGAAGGGTGAGAGATGAGAATATAATTCGCTTGGATTGCTTTTTCTGAGACAGAGATGGGACAGAGCTGCTACTTGAGTTTTGGATTAATGTCCTCTATCCTCCATTCATTTTTACGTTCCCTGTTGCAACAGTGGGGAATTTGTTTATTGCTAGAAGACAGTTGTTGGAAGGAATTATGAGAGAATTTATTCTTCCTTATATTTGTTTAACCGCAGACATTTCCCATAGAGAGAAGATGCTTGTAAGAACAGGGGAAGATATTATAAATAATAAAGTCTTTCCTTTTGGTCCCAACCTGAAATGGGTTGAGTTCAAAAGTTGAGAAGTCAAAACAAACAACATCCCAAGAAGCACAGTGCTGGTCAGACCCACAAATGTACATTTCATTCATAATGTAAGCTGAGGGAGGAAGGTAGACCTCAGCCAGCAGGCAGGTTAGTTTAGCTAAAACACTGGAGGCAGCTACCTTAAGCCAGCCCTGCCTTCCACAGCTCAGGGGGAAGTGGATGTGACGGTGTTGCCTATTCTGAAGCCTTTTGAGTAGGCCAATTAACTGTACCAGCACACATGGATGGCAATGTGACTAGGGCCACACTAGGAATCCCTCTTAGAGTGGCTGTTGCACTTCGCACTTAGAAAAAGCACCGTAAGGCCATGTTTATGCTGATCTGTTGCCACTTGATTGTTACCACCCCACAGACCACACAAAGCTCTTATTTAGGGAAGATAGAATTGGACAATTCAAAGTCCCTGTTGTTCAGTAAATTCTGTGTGTTGCATGATCTGTTTCAAAACAGGGAGTTCGTGCTCACTTCGGCAGCACATATACAAAACAGGGAGTTCTGCTGGGTGAAATACCTGGCTTTTACAAAGATTCCCTATGTGTCATACATGCGTCCTGATTTTCAGAGACTAGGAATCTTGTCTCTCCTGTGGGGACAGATGCCATATTTAAATATCTGTAGCACTTACTGCCACCACCAAGAAGCTGGCAATTGCTGTCTTATCATAGCTAACAATTTACATGCTCCTGACTTGACTTGTAGATAAACTCCTTTAGAGAAGTGCCTGTGTTCCTGCCTTATATTCTCCATAGTACTTTCCAGAAAGGATAGGCTAAACTGGTTATCTGTTGATTTAGTTAGAGTAGAATTCAGTAAGATGTACTCGGCAATCAAATAATCTAGCTCACACCATTACGATACCTGGAGTGTTTGGAATGGGCCTCAGGACCTTGCTGTGCCCCAGGTGCCACAGTATGAACAGCAACCACTAATGGACTATGGACATGACATTAATGATAATTAACTCCTGCCTTGCACTTTCCCTTCACCTGATGTTGTTCTAAGTGCTTTACCTACATTATGTCATTTGGTCCTGCAAATAGCCCTTTCAGGTGGGTGCTGGTTTATTTTCCTCAAGTTGGCAGATGAGAAACCTGAGACACAGAGGTTAAAAAAAAAAAAAGTGTCCAAAGTTATGTAACTAGGGAGTAGCAGATGCAAAACCAGACAGTTAGGCTGAAGAGTCTGCACTTTTACCCACTGTTCCATATTGTTTCTTTGATAAGAGCTGGTTATATGGGCTCATATGCCTGACATTCTTTATGTAAACTCCTTCAATCCTCATAGCAAACCCAGGAGATAAATGCAATTGTTATTTGAATTATACAAATGAGGAAACTAAGGCATAAAGAAGCTACATGGAATGGCCCAGATACAACCCCAAGGGTTCTGGATTCCAAGTCTATTGTTTGAATCACTATGCTATAGCATTCTCAGAAGAGCCCATGGATGAATACGATGTCAGTCCTGAATCAATCTGTGTAGGTTTACATAGCAAGAGCTGTTGGCTCATAGGCTACTTTATCAAAAGACATCCCTGAAATTTTCATGAAGGTTGAAAATCATGATATCCCTGAACAATCACTGGGGCCAGGGACCTGCACAATTTCTGCCTAAGTGGGCTGGAAAAATAGTCCTGCCCAAGAAAAGATAGTTTGTTCTCTGCTTGGAGTATTTTAAAATAAAAACACAAGGCCTGGAGGTATTTGTTTCTTCATAAGTGTTTGGATATGGGAGAAGCATGGAAAGCTGAAGCAGTGCTTTTTCCCTGGGCTCTGAGTGTGCAATGTGCAGAGAATGCAGCTAGGAGCAGTCCAGGTGGTAGATGTTTTTAGTCTGCACTGGCCTCTAGCAACCGTGCAAAAACATAGGGCATGGAGAAAAGGGGATGACTACAAGTACCCTCTGGATGGTTCTTGATTGAATGGCCACTCTCTCCCACCTCCCAGGGATGAAGAGTCTAACAGGTAACAGGGAGACTCCCTTATAGATAAGGAGCCCAATCTAAGGAGCTCAAAATATCCACGTTAAAGGAAGAGAAAAGGTATGTACTAAACTAAAACCATAACTCATCGGCTTACCCAAACCAGTGGGACTATTTTTCTTTTCTTCATCACTTTTTCTAGATGGGAGAAGAACAGGAACCTGTTAAAAGGTGAGGGAGGGACAGTAAAAAGTATCCCCCAAACTGAGAAGGCTCTTTGAGACCAGAACATGAAGCAGCTGATTCTGTAGAGTTTACACAGTTTTATTTTATTCAAGATAACTTACTGACAGGGAGGATTGGGTGGGCGACAACCCAGGCGGCACTATTCACGAAGTCTGGACCTCCGTCCACAGATTTTATAGAGCTATGGGACACACAAGAAGGGCACTGTAGTGAGATCAGAGGGCTTGCACCCATCAAATCAACAGCTTCCCTTTAGTTAGATCTTGTGGTGCCATCTGTGTGTCAGAAAGGGGAAAGACTATTTTATCTTCAACAAATTTATTGAGGGCCAAAGCAAGCATCTCTGCTTCTGGCCTTGGTAGGCATTTCTAATGCATGCATATTAATCTCCAAGGGGCTGGAAACACATAGCCCCCAGGGAGGACATGAACAAGATGGAGGGCCAAAGATCACATCAGTATTGCCAGTCCTTTCACAGAACCTAACACATAAAATGTTTTTATTTTTATTTTTATTATTTTTTTAAAATTTCATTTATTCATGACACACACACAGAAAGAGAGAGAGAGAGAGAGAGGTAGAGACACACAGGCAGAGGGAGAAGCAGGCTCCATGCAGGGAGCCAGAGATGGGACTCAATCCCTGGTCTCCAGGACCATGACCTGGGCTGAAGATGGTGCTAAACCGCTGAGCCACCTGGGCTGCCCCATAAAATGTTTTTAAAGGAGAGAACAATTTCCCAGAAATCTGGAGCCTTTTGGCAAGGGCTCACCTATGTATTGAGGTGGTACAGCATTCATCTATTCCATGGACAGTATCTCAACCCTCTGAATTTGTGAAACTGGAAGCCTCCATAAAGATATACACGCTTCATAGAACCCCTGTCAGAATTGTTTTTGTGGTCCAGGAAGCTGGATCCTGTTTGCTAGATGGCTGTCCAGGGGTGAAGGAAGGAGGAAATCTTCAGGTTACATAATATGGCTTCTCAAGGCCCAACTTGTCATTACTCCTATACCCATCTAGATATTGAGCACTGTAAGGAATGAAAGACATTCAGGCTGTAAAGATACAGGCTGTAGCCATAGACCAAGTCCAAAGTCCAGGTAGGCTGGAAAGGAGGCATGTGATGGGTGATTTACAGACATTTACATTACATAGGAATAATGACAGTCAACTTGCATGATTATTTTGAGCATTGAATAAGCATGGTTTCTGGTCACAGTAGGTGTTTAATCATGCAACTTGTTACTATTATTATCACTTGAGAGTGTTCTGGCTGCAGCAGAATGGCTGCGCAACTGGCTGTGCAGGTTGACTGAACTTACCCAACTGGCTGTGTGTGTATTCTTCCTTTTTAAAACATTTCATTTTACAATATTATGAAATATACCACTCACAAAGTACATAAGACATAAATAACTGCATAATAAAAATCATAAAGCAAAGCATGATGCAATTACTATCATGTAATTCCTACGCAGGTTAAGAAATAGATATTGGGGTGTCCGGGTGGCACAGTTGGCTGAGTGTCTGATTCTTGGTTTCAGTCAGGTTGTGATCTCAGGGTCATGGGATTGGGCCTCAAGTTGGGTTCCCGGCTCAGAGTAGAGTCTGCTTGAGATTCTCCTTCTCATTCTTCTTCTGCTCCTCCTGCTTGTATGCTTTCTCTCTCTTTCAAATAAATAATTACAGCTTTAAAAAAAATGAAATAAATATTGTCAGCACTGGGAAGTTCTCACCTCCATTCCATAGATCCTTTCCAGGTCATGTACCTCCCCATCTCACAAGAGGTGACCTCTATCTCTTCATGGAAATGACATTTTTGCTTAATGAATTGCTTCATAATATGTATCCCCATATAATGTATAATTTTTCTCAATATTATTCTTTCATCTATGTCTAAACATTACATAAATGGGCATAATTATTTTTTTGTCTTGCTTCTTTTATGCATTGTTATAGTTGCTAGATTCAACCACATTCTTTTTGTAGCAACAGTGTATCTATTTTCATGGCTATATAGTAGCTCTTTATATAAATATGCTGCATTTTGCTATCTATTCTTCTACAGATAGACATTTAAGTGTTTTTTTAGGCTGGGGTAATTACTGACAATGTTGCTATATACGTACTTGTATATGCATTTTGGTGACATGAGCTGTAGGGTAAATCCCAAGAAGTGGAATTTCTGGGAATACATGTAACTTTAGTAGGCCCTGCCAAACTTTTTTCCTAAGTGGTTGCACCAACTGACTCTTGCAATGTCCAAGTTACCATTACTTTGCAGCTTCATGACAGATGGTACTGGTCATCTGTGAATGTTAGTCAGTCTGGTAGGTGTGTAGTTGTATTTAATTGTGGTTTTAGTTTGCATTTCCCTGACTGCTAAAGAGGTTGGATAGCTATTCATTGTTTATTGTCCATCTGGATTCCTCTTTGTGAAGTGCCTATTTATCTCTTTGGCTCATTTTTTCTAAATTGGGTTGTCTGTCTTCTTTCTTAATGAATTTTATCCAAATGGATACTCAATTGTCTCAAATGGCATTTACTGAGTGGTGTCCTGGAACTCATGAGAGTTGATTGTTCTAAAATTTCAGGAATTTTGTGAGATTTTTAACGTTTGGGTAGCTTGAAATAAGCCATGCTGGGAGTATTTGCACTATGAATATTGACAAATGCTACAAATTAGGGCATTCCTTCACTGTCTGTCTTCAGAGTGAGGCAACTACTACACCAATAGAAAAGACCATCTCTTCTGCACTGCCCTTTTCATCTCTGTCATAAATCTTCTTTGTATACATATGGATTTATTTCTATGCTATGTCTTCTGTATCATTCTTTTCTTTGTCTATCATCATGTCAAAACTATACTGCCTTAAAAAAAAAAAACTATACTGCCTTATAAACTATAGCTTTATAATACATCTTGATATTGGGCAGAGCAAGTCTTCTTACCTCCTAAGAGTATCCTGCTCATTTTTGGCTCTTAATATTTAAAATTTTAGAACCAGCTAACCAAGTTTTTAAAGAAAAATCTGTTGAAATCTGTCACTTACCTTTGGCTACAGTGTTTCTTGCTTTGCAGAACTTAATTTTTATGAAATAAGGTTTATCAACCTCTTTCTTTATAGATTCTGGGAGTTATGTCATAAGATTAAAATCCAGCTTAGTTTTTAAAAATTCTCTAGTGCCTTATTCTATCATTTAATGCTTTCCTTAATGATTAAAATCCAAAGACTTTAATCTTTGACTCACCTGGAATTTCTATTATAATACAGTATGGAGGTAGGTACCCAACTTTCTTTCTTTTTTCAAGATGGCCAACCTATTATCGCAGTAAGAGTTATTGGACAATCTTTATTTCCCTATTGATTTTAATTGCCACCATTATCATGAACAAAATTCCTGTAAGTATTTGGGTTTTTTCTTGGACTGTCTCTTTTGTTTCATTATCTGTTTATAGTATCACTGTTCGATAGAAATATCCTGTTAGGCACAAATGCAAGACAAATACAATATAAAATATCCTAGTAGCCACATTAAAAAAGCAAAAAAAAAAAAGATATGAAATTATTTTTAATAATATATTTTATTTAATCCGCTATAGCCATTGTATCACTTCAACATGAAGTCAATTTATAAAAACAAATTTACATTCTTTTTCACATATAAAGTCTTCAATATTTGGTGTGTATTCTATACTTGCAATATATCTCAGTTGGGACTAGCCATATTTCAAGTGTAGCTAGCTAGCTATGTATGGCCCGTAGCTACCATACTAGACAGCTGAGGTCTATTTTAAAAAAATGTTTTATTTATTTATTTATTCATGAGAGACACACAGAGAGAGGCAGAGACATAGGCAGAGGGAGAAGCAGGCTCCCTCTAGGGAGCTTGATGCGAGACTTGATTCCAGGACCCTGGGATCATGACCTGAGCCAAAGGCAGATGCTCTACCACTGAACCACCCAGGTGTCCCTGAAGTTTTCATTGTAGCTTAGAATAGTCATGGTGATTACACCATTAACCTTTCTAAACAAGATGTTACTCACTTTTCAGAGAATAAAATGTTGATTGAGTCAATGTTAACAATTTGAACATCTGAAATAAATTTAAATTTATAAAAGTACAATATATATTGTATGCATAAATGTGCATGTGTGTGTATATGTTTATGTATTTACTTTGAGTGCCACTGTAAGATTTCATTTTAAAAATGAGATTTAGTGCCAAAAAAACCACGTGAAAGCCACCAGCCTACATGACCTCAAAGGCCACCTAGAATGTGTAAAATGTGAGTATAAATTTCTGAAGACCCTAGAGTGACCCTGAGTAGAGATGATATCAAAAGTTACCTAAAGTATTCTTTTGTCTCACTTTCTATTCCTTTTCTTTTTTTTTTCTCTATACAATATGCTAATAAAAAAAAATCTAGATTACATAGATCCAGGCCAGGTGTTACACCAGTCTGTTATCAACAAGTGAGAGCACATTAAACAGTTATTAATTGGTCTTAGGAAAAGCAAAGGTGAAATGAAAATTTAATTCTCCTGGACCTTGGTTCAAAATGCATGTTTCCATCTGCACTGTAAGGCCCAAATTTTAATTAGCTTGATTCTCACTGTTTGGCCATGCATTTGTAATCTTTGTTCACACTTTGGGAACGAAATTTTTGATGAAAGAAATTGGACAAATAATGGAAATCTTGTATAAGCAGAACGAATTGCAATTAACAAATATGTTGTGGGATGACTGAGAGAGAAGAAAACAAATTCCCATGCTGCAACTGGGGAGAGAAGAAAAAAAATTCCTTTCCCTAACATGCCCCTGTCTAGCCTGCCACAGTCTGGTGCTGCACACAGAGAGAGCATTTCTGAGTGGAAAGAGTTGTAGTGCCCTGCCGACCTGAGTTCGAATCCTGCTTCTGACTCTAGTAGATCACTTAAGTCTCCTGATCGTCAATCATTTCATCATCGTATAATAATATCCTCCTTCTAGCCTCATGAGGATTGAAAGAAATGAATTATGTGAGAATGCCTTGCTCGGAACAGGGGCTCAGAGAATAACCAGGAGGAGCATTTCAAAGGAAGGGTCTACAGGGTCTCTGGTTGAGCATCCACGTTTGCCTCAGGGTGTGATGCCTCAGGGTGTTGATGCCTCAGGGCGTGATCTGGGGCCCCAGGATCAAGTCCTGCATCCAGCTCCCCACAGGGAGCATGCTTCTCCCTCTGCCTATGTCTCTTCCTCTGTGTCTCTCATGAATAAATAAGTAAAATTAAAAAAAAAAAAAAGAAAAGGAAGGATCTACAGCTGGAATCCTTGTGAGGTTCCCAGCTTGTTTTCTATCGAGAAGAAAGAAGTGCCCAGGGCTGAGGATGAGGGTATCTGCTGCTGCTGCTGGTGGCGGCAAGGTTCTTCTTAGAACTTACTAGGCTCTCTGGGATAGCCAACAACCAGCACCTCTAGCAAAGCAGTCCATTTAGGACTCTGATGGGCAGTCATGAAAACTCCGAGTCCGTACTTACCCTATGTGTTTTGTGGGACAGCTTTAAGGCTTTTAGCTCAGCACAGTGCAGTAATTAGGAAATGAGTTAAGAGTTTCCCAGCCAGCAAGTAAGTCAAATAGCACATGTGGAGGGGTGGCTTGGCAAAACCTACTATTGGAGGAGCTGTGGAGAAGGAGAAAAGAGAGATCTTGGTTTTGGAGTTTGTAATTTAATGCAGAGAGCACAAACGGACAAAATAAGAATATTATATTAATTGTAAGGATCCAGTGGCCATACAGCTTCTTTTTTTTTTTTTTTCTGAGACAGTGTCAAAATCAAACATTTGCTGAGATCCACAGACTGTGTGTCCAGGTTTGGGTTCAGAAAACACAATCCCTGTATCTCTACGTGCATCATTCAGGACTGAATCATTTCTGTAGCCCTATCCTGCTTCCAGAATTTCCTCCCTGTTAGGAGCGTAGACTCAGGGTTTGATAGATTTGGGCTAATTTTCAAGTTCCCCGCTGACTCTCTTATGGTCTTGGGGAAGCACCTATCCTCTGGACACCCCAGTTTTTTCATCTTTAAAGCAATCACATCATAGGGCGGTCGCTGTGATGTTTTAAGGATGGTTTAGGACAGGGCCTCAGCTAGGCCCTTAGGGTGGACACATAAAGGAGATCTATTTTCTTCCTTTAAGGTGGTGGTTCTCCCCCTGGGGTGATTTTGTACCCCCTTCCCCCGCCCAAATAGGACGTTTGGGATGCCTGGAGGAAGTTTAGGCTATCACTGTTGGGGTGGGGGTGGGGGTGGGGGTCACGTAGGTGCTGACCGCTCCACAGTGCCTAGGACAGGCCTCTGCTCTGCCTCCATTGCCTAGGATTTTGGAATTAGAAGCTGAAACGGGCCCATTAAAGGTTTTCCTCTCTCTCTCTCTCTCTCTCTGAAGGGAGGAAACATGACCTGATGCTTCGTGCCATTTTTACTCAGTGTCCCTCTTGGGGTGGCCTCGATGTCTTGGTCGCAGGTCCCTGCGCAAGGAGGCGTCTCCCACCAGGGGCCTCCCGGAGGAGGGTGACATCCTCGCCCGTCGCCTGCTCCGGGTTCAAGTCTCCCCGCGGCCGCTGCGGGTCCGGGCCCGCGCCCCCAGCGGGGCCCCCGGGGTCGGGGTGGGCCAGGGGCGGGGCTCCTGGGGGCGGACTTCGGGAGCCCGGGGACCCCCGGGGGCGCGCCGTTGGGGGACAGCGGGGCGGGGGAGGGCAGGCCCGGCGGCAGGTCGGGGGCGCCCCGGGGTGCGCGCGGGGCGGCGGGGGTGCGAGCGCGCGGGGTCCAACCCGCTGGCCGGGCCGGGCCGGGGCCGCAGCGGCGCCGCGGAGCAGGGCGCGGAGGTTAACGATTAACCCGGGGGCGGGGGCGGGGGCGGCGGCGGCTGCGGCCCTCCCTCCCGCGCCCTCCCCGCCGCGCGCACCCCCGCCCCCGACTCCGCCCCCGGCCGCTCCAGGAAGTCTCCCTGAAAGCACCAGAAAGTCCAAGTCACTTTTTCCAGGTGAGCGCGGGTGAGGAGGCCCCGCGGCGCGCACCGGGCGGGTCGCAGGAGCTTTGGCCTCTGCGCGGGGCAGGAAGGGGCCGCGGACCTGGTGGCCGCCGCCCTCATGGCTTCACCCCGGGGCCCCGGCAGTGACTGCTCCTCCGTCATCGATCACACCCACGTGCCCGAGTTCGAGGTGGCCACCTGGATCAAAATCACCCTCATCCTGGTGTACCTGGCCATCTTCGTGGTGGGCATTCTGGGGAATAGTGTCACCATCCGCGTCACCCAGGTGCTGCAGAAGAAAGGCTACCTGCAGAAGGAGGTGACGGACCACATGGTGAGCCTGGCTTGCTCGGACATCCTGGTCTTCCTCGTTGGCATGCCCATGGAGTTCTACAGCATCATCTGGAACCCCCTGACCACGCCCAGCTATGCCCTGTCCTGTAAGATCCACACTTTCCTCTTTGAGGCCTGCAGCTACGCCACCCTGCTGCACGTGCTGACGCTCAGCTTCGAGCGCTATGTGGCCATCTGCCACCCCTTCAGGTATAAGGCCCTGTCGGGGCCCTGCCAGGTGAAGCTGCTCATCGCCTTTGTCTGGGTCACCTCCACCCTGGTGGCGTTGCCCTTGCTTTTCGCCATGGGAGTCGAGTACCCCCTGGTGCACGTGCCCAACCACGCGGGTCTCTCCTGCAACCGCACCCGCACCCGGCACCACGAGCGCCCCGAGACCTCCAACATGTCCATCTGTACCAACCTCTCCAGCCGCTGGACTGTCTTCCGGTCCAGCATCTTCAGCGCCTTCATCATCTACCTCTTGGTCCTGGTCTCCGTGGCCTTCATGTGCTGGAACATGATGCAGGTGCTCATGAGGAGCAACCAGGGCACGCTGGCCAGGAAGGGGCAGCCACCGCAGCTGAAGAAGTCAGAGAGCGAGGAGAGCAGGACCTCCAGGAGGCAGATCATTATCTTCCTGAGTGAGTCCTGGGGGGCGGGGGGTGCGATCTCGGAGCTGGCCTCCTCCTGCCCCACCCAGCGGCTGCCTGTGCTCCCCGTAACCAGAAATCTTGCCTTCAGAGTGCACAGCCGCCTTTGTTGAGCCTGAAGAGGCATTGATCTGAACCTCTGGATGTTTCTTTTCTATGTTTTGGGAACCTGGGTTACAGTGAGAAGAGCCCAGGGCCAGGAATCCGCGTGTGCGTGTATTCCAGAAAAGCAGCTCTGGGACTCTGGCAAGCCACACAATACCTGGAGTAGAACGGAGCTAAATAGACTGAGAAACGTGAGGGTCAAATTAGGTAATGTAGGGGAGGTGAAAGTCCTCCGGCAAGGACCAAGGTCTGTGGAGATAAAAGGGAACATTCTTATCTGGCCCATCTTTTCATCTTTTCCCAGGAGCCTGTTTCTCAGGCAATTCGATTTTGTTCCCATTTTTCTGCTCCTTGGAGGAGCAAGGCTGTCTGGGGCTCGCCCTCCCCGGGCTGCAGCTGCCTTCCCCCCACAGTGACTTCCCAAGTCTTAAGAAACTGGAGCTCCCAGACCCACGCCCCGGGGTGCTTGCTTGGGTTTCTGCAGCGGTGGGTCTGGTCCTCACCAGAACTGGGAAGTGTGGCAGGGACTGCCCGCCTATTTGATCCAGAAACTCTGCTGTCCCGGATTCCTGGGACTTGATCGATCATCCGAAATAGTCGATTCTGGGCGGAGAAAGCTGTTTGCTTTCCAAACTTCCTTTGTAGTGCAAGTAAAGTTGGGTCCTTCTGTGTGTCAGGGAGGAAGGAGCCCACAGTCCCCCAGGGCCCTTGCCAGTGTGGCATCGGGGGAAAAGGAATAAATCATGGTGCTGTTTGTTTTGGTGTGGGAAACTGGAGTAACAGGTTTCAGGGCCAGAGGGTTGATATGAAAGAAAAATTTGAAGGTGCATGAAGAGGGAGGGGAAGAACCTGGTCTTGTCCCAGCGCTGCCCCTGGCTCTGCTGTGTCTGTACAGCTGACTTGACCTTTCTGCGTCTGGGTGAAATGAGAGGAGCGAGCTTGCAATTTCTGGTTGCCTATTCTGCATCAGGAGCTGTGCTAGGTGGTTTCTATTTCCACTTCAAAGAAGAGGAATTTGAGGCTTAGAAAAGAAAAGATGTCCTTCAAGTAAGTATAGGTCCTACATTCTGACCTGGCTTCTCAGGGCCTGGAAGTGAGAGGCTCTCAGGGGCTTGCACAGGCTCATGTTCAAGGGAAAATGAAACAAAACAGGACTTGGACAAGGAAGGTGCTACCCGGATTAGATTGGTGGTGTTGCTGCCTCCTAGGGCCAGCCTTTGTGGAAGTTGGTGTAAGGAGTCTGTAGCAGGTGTCAACATCTGGGGATTTGGAAAAGGCACCCAACCCCACTGTCACCCACCTCCTGCTGCCCAGAGTATTCCAGGAAGGAGTGGATATTAGGTTGGCTTGAACATCCATTGAAAGGCTAGTTCTCTCTTCCCCCATATACCCTTAGGCATATCTGGATCTTTTAGCAGTAATTTATACTTTAGTGTAAATGAATCCCCCTCCCCCTTTTCCGAGCACAGCGCACTCTCTCTCACTCTAATTTAGGCATGAAGATTTCACTTGATCAAGGAAAAATAATTGATATATCTTTGTTCTCTGTTGGACCAATCTCTGTGTTTTTTTTTTTTTTTAATTATTATTATTTCTCTGAATAGTGTTTTTTGTTTTGTATTTCCCCCCGGTGGGTATTGTTCCAAGTGGCAGTCAGTCTTCATTTTGTAGCATCAGATTGGAAAGCCACAGACTTTTACTTAGAGATGAATAGGATCTTGGGGATCATCTCATCCAGTTAGCAATTGCTTGGAATGAGTTTGTTCTCCCTGCTGCTCTCTTTCTTTCCTTCTAGTTCTCTCCTTTCTTATAACAAGTATGTATTAATCGCTCACTGGTTTCCCAGGCGTGAAGATTGTTGGCTGGCAATCAGGTGCTCAATGTATGATAATGTCTTAGGGGAATTTACCGCTTATATTTTAGCTCATTTCCTCTGCAGTGGGTTTTCAAAGCAGTTCTTGCAAATGTCCCCCTCTCCCCATGAATTTCAAAGAGCTTTTAAAAATAGGAACCTCACTAATTAACTCAAGTTAGGAAATAAATTAATGGAGTGAAGAGGAAGAAATCATGGCCTGCCTCTATCAGATTAATACAATGCAATTTACTTTGTGGCTTTCATAAAATTTAGGCTTTGGGGCATTTTTAACCCAGAACAACTGCATCTATAAGTTGTTTACAAATCGCTGAATTTAGTATAGTGATTTAGCTCTCTTTTTAGCATTTCTGTTAACAGATGTATCAAATTAAAGCAAATATTTGCTCATTTCAAACATATTTTGCATTTAATGTGAAATGTAAATGACGACATAGCACAAGATGTCTTTGGAGCTCTTGAGGCAATAAAAAAACAATTAAGGATTTTTCCCCCTTCATTGTTAAAAATGCTAACTTCTGCATAACAAGCAAAATTCATAAATCTACTCAATTGAGGGAGTCTATGTAGAAAATATTAATTTTTCTTCCTGCATCTTTTGCTGTTGTGCCTCAGTCTGGTCGAGGTGCTGGGCTGAATCATGAAAAGAAACTTGGAAATCAGTGAGAGAAAAGATGCAGGGACTCCTCCTGGCTCTCAAGCAGTTTGCAGGAAAAACAATAATAATGTAAAAGTGCACATTCTGGAAAGCGTGAGTGTCTCTTGCCTCTAGTCAGTTCGGTGAGAAACCAGTACCAGGCTTGTTTCCTTTTGCAAGGTTATGGCTAATACAGCCATGGTAATACTTGCCTAATGCCCAACAGAGATTATTGGTTTGGAGAAGAGGAACTGCTGCATTTGGCTCTTTATTCCTTGGATGTTAAGGATATGCAAAATAAACTTTCCTTTCCAAAGGTTTTCCCAGACCTTCCATTATAATTATGGAGTTATTCACACTGCATGTGGCATCTGGGTCCTCAGGCTCCCATGTTGGTATCTGTTGCACATGTGGCCTGCTGTCAAATGTCACCCACTCAAAGTGGAACTACAGAATAGGTTAAAAGAAGTATAATTTTAAGTAGTAACTTTAAAGAGAATAGGCAGTTGGGACTAGGTTACAGTTACCTCCTAAAGATCTGTAGGCAGGATTGGCTTTCAACTATAGTCATATAGGAAGTTTTATAGATAATTATGAAATTGCAAAATTAAAGAAATATCATATAAGACTCAGAACTCTATAATAATCACACCCCTTTGCACTTTGATTTGCTCTCCTGAGTCAGGGAAAGGCTGAGTCAAATGTAGGGGCAGGAATTGCAATGTCACCTTGGGGTGCTCATAAGAGAATATCTTGAATGGTGACATCATCGTGTGTATCTGGGTGGAAAAAAGATTAGGGGTTGCTGCTATGATGGACTCTAAAAAGGTTGATGTGTGTTTAGATGGCCAGGGAGAAGCAGAAAGGAGGAGCTAAGAATCGCATCCTCTGGGTTTCAGAACCCAGCTTTGGAGGTCAAGTCATGTCTTCTGTATGTGCAAGTCAGAAAGGGCGGGGGGTGATGGGGAGCAGCTGAGATGGTGACAGTGGGTCCTCTTTATCTGAAGATGGTCGGTACCTAAAAAGAACTATGAAAGTTGGCTCCTTAAAATTGAGTCCCAAATTTCATGTGGAAAGAGGTTTGATTGAGACTTCATCGTGAAAAACAAAAGGAAAAATCATGAAAAGAAATTTGTCTTCTATTTTATGAAACATAGCTTATAATTAGATGTTAATTCTCATAATAATTTTTCCAGAATGAAACAAACGTGGCTTTTTTGAGGGCATAATTTTTCTGACAAAATTATGTGATCGCCTTTGTGTTCGATTTTCTCAGCAAGATGGGAAAGAGAGCTTTCTCCCAAGGGCTTCTCCGAATTCTTTGCTATTTAAATCACCCTCAGCGAAGCGCATCTCTTGGCATCATTCTTGTCAATTTTCTATTCTTTCAGGATTAACTGGTCTAATTTGGCCAGACCTTCTTTTGTCAGTGGCTTGCCATGTGATTCATGTGTTTCTCCAGCTCCCCTGTCTCTGACTTGATGAAGCTGTGCAACTTGTGTGTAGACCATACCCCCCAAATATAAGTAATTGAAAAATCAGTCCCTATACCCTAGTGTATACCAACTGATTACACGGAAACGGATGCCTTAAAATGCTTCTAAGAGGGGGACACTTGACGAGATGAGCCCTGGGTGTTATACTATATGTTGGCAAACTGAACTCCAATAAAAAAAAAAAATACGTATAGGAAAAAATGCTTCTAAGATGCCAAACGGATTTTGGGTACAGTTGACCCTTGAACAACACAGGTTTGAACCGCGCAGGTCTATTTCCATGTGGATTTTTTTCAGTAAATATGGTACAGTACTGTATGTTTTCCCTTCTTTATGATTTTCTTAATAATGTTTCCTTTTCTGTAGCTTACTTTGTTTCAAAAATACAGTTTTTAAAAAAAATCTATTTATAGAGACAGAGAGAGAGAGAGGCAGAGACACAGGCAGAGGGAGAAGCAGGCTCCATGCAGGGAGCCCGATGCGGGACTCGATCCCGGGTCCCCAGGATCACACCCCGGGGTTCCGGCAGCGCCAAACCGCTGCACCACTGGAGCTGCCCAAAAATACAGAGTTTAATACATATAACATAAAATGTGAGTTAACCAATGGTTGCTATTAGTAACCTTCTGGATAAAGGAGGCTATTAGTTCAGTTTTGGGGGAGTCCGAAGTTGAATGCAGATTTCTGAGTGTGTAGGAGTTGGCATCCCTAACCTCTGCATTGTTTAGGGGTCAAGTGTAGTTGCTTTTTCCTGATAAGTTTAAAAACTAGTCTTAAAATCATGGTGCGATGAAATTTCTTATCAAAAGCTATTTCTTTGTCGTGAAGGCCCATCCCAGTGCGGTCTCACGGAGAGATAGTGCCAAAATTAACTTAGTGACTTTTTAAAAGTAAGATATTATTTTGACTCAAATGTTTGGATATTGCAGGAGAAAGTTTTACCTCAAGTATTCAGGTTACCGTCTCTATTCTGGAAGAGAATTTATTGGTGTAGATGTGGCTGTAATAAATAGTATTTCATGTGTATTTTTCTCTTCGTGATATCTGTTGTAAATCGCAAGTGTCCTGTGATCAGCCTGGCAGACAAATATAATAATGCCGCTTTATTTTTATAATCAGGCTGTCTCAAAGATTTCATTTCTCTGTTGGAGAGATGCATAGTTCCCGTGGAAGGGGATATTGGAATCCCAGTCCCCATTCATTAGCTTGGCTGTCCATCTGTCTTAGTTGCATGCCTCACGGGGGCTGCCAAAGTGTAACAAGGCAGCAGAAGCCTCAGTCGGGCAAAGTATCCAGCTTATTAATGCTAAAAGCACTCAGAATAACAGCCATTTGTGAGTGGAGACAGCACAGAGGAGGAATATTGAATTAGGAGCCAAGGATCCCCCCCTGCCCCACTAGCCAGCGTCCCCTGATCTGCCACTTGGATGACACTGTCATCTCTCACTGCCTCTTCCTTCTGTCCACAACCCGACTGACTCTCCACCTCTACCCCTTGCCTTCTTCACACTGGAGGAAAGACTGATCATCACTGCTGCTCTGAGGTCCTGCGAGCAGGTAAGTGTTCAGCCTCACCTCGGCCCTCTCTCTGGTGAGCACCTTCCTTTGCAAGAGGAGGGCACTTGACGGGATGAGCCCTGGGTGTTATACTATATGTTGGCAAATCGAACTCCAATAAAAAATATACATACAGAAAAAAAATGCTTCTAAGGTGCCAAATGGATTTTATAGTTGAACCTTGAACTTGGAAGAGCATGAGGTTCTGGAATGCCTCTCCTGCTTTGTTTCCGGCCTTGCTCTCCAGGTGAGAGACCCCGATGCCTCCGTCATCACTGGAGGAATGGCCCTTGTCCCGGATCGCACCGCCGCCCTCAGCCCCAGCCCCATCAAATCCAGACCTCTGAGTGGCTTTCCATGGCCCTTACATCAAGGATCAAAATCCATGGGATCCCTGGGTGGCGCAGTGGTTTAGCACCTGCCTTTGGCCCAGGGCGCGATCCTGGAGACCCGGGATCGAATCCCACGTCGGGCTCCCGGTGCATGGAGCCTGCTTCTCCCTCTGCCTGTGTCTCTGCCTCTCTCTCTCTCTCTCTGTGACTATCATAAAAAAATAAAAATTAAAAAAAAAAAAAAAAGATTCAAAATCCTTAACATAAGGCCCCTCATGGGCACCTACTTCTCCAACTTTATTGAGGGCACTTCTCCCCTTCTGTTAGTCAGCATGGCTGTCATAACAAGGCACCACAGACTGAGTGGCTTGAACAGCAGATAGGATTGTTTTCACAGTTCCAGAAGCTTACAATTCTGACATCGAAGTGCTGGTAGGGTTGGTTCCTCGTGAGACTTCTTTGGTTTGCAAACAGCTGCCTCCTCACTGAGTCCTCCCTTGGCTGTTCCTCTGTGTGCGTGCACAGAGAGACACAGACAGAGACACCTCTAGTATCTCTTCTTCTTATAAAGACACCCATCCTGTTGGATTAGGGCCCCAGCCTTAGGACCTCATGTAACTTTGTTACATCCCTGAAGGTCCCATTTCCATATACAATCACAGTGGAAAAAAAAAAAAAAAACAATCACAGTGGAGGTTAGGGTTTCAACGTAGGTATTTTGGAGGGACATGATTCAGTCCACAAAACCCCCTAACTGCTTCACCCTCCAGACCCCCTTCAGTTCCTACAATGGCTTGTGGTCAGGCTCCATCCCACCACCTGGCCTGGGTGTATATCCTTTCCCCTGGCCAAGATGCTTTTCTGCCTTCCTCGGTGCTCTGTCTGCTTCCTCACGTGCCCCCCTCATAGAGTTAACATCTTCAGATCTGCTCCTTGGAAACCTGGCCCATCCTCCCAGGCTTGATTAAACTTCCCTTGCAACAAGCAAGACTCACGGTCAGAATTTTATTTTATTTTATTTTATTTTTTTTTATTTTTTATTTTTTTTTTTACGGTCAGAATTTTAGCTATCTCTTTTCTTCTGTACTTTTCCCCCCCTAATTTTTCTCTTTACAAATTGAGTTGCGAGATTATTTGATTGATGTCTTTCTTCTAATTCCCTGAGGGCAAGAGCTCTCCCTAAGTTTGCTCGACACTGTACCTCCATCCCAGCATAGTCACTGTGCACAGTAGATATTCGATGAGTACCTGCAGGCCGCATAAAGGAGCAAAGGAGCCTCAGCTTGGAAGTGGGAAGGGATATTGTTTACCCCTGGGCATGCGCTCCTATAAAAGTGGATCATACCTCACAATGCTTTTGGTCAGTCTGAACCTAAAGATGCTCTCTTTGAAAGGAATCTGATTCCTCCCAGCCTCCCAGAAAGTCAGGCCATCATGGAGGGCACTTAAGATTCTCTCTCCCCTGAGCTAAGACAGCATCTGTGTTAATCAAGCCTCAAGTACCAGCTTGCACCGTATGTACCTGCTGGAGGTAACCATGGAATAAAAGTGATTAGGCTCATGTTTAACTGTCCTTGTTAAACCCTATTTAACAAGACGTTAATGCAGCGAGAGAACTTTCACAATGAATTCTTAGGAGGCCCTTTTGCCACCTGTTAACAGGGGGGAGGGGGGTACTCAGGGTTATGGGAAGAGAACGTGGTGGGGGTAATATTTAAAAAAAATATTCAACCCATATGTTTCTCTTTCCCCTGAAATTGCACACACCAGTAGTCATCTCCCTCCTGTCTGAGCCATGAGGCTTCTCGCCCCAGGGGCACAGGGCGCAGGAACCGCCTGGTACGAAGGTTTAGGTGATCAGCTTTCGGCCCGGGAGCTGGATTGCTTGACCTCTCCAGCTAGACAACTGTCGTGAAAGCCAGGCTTTAGTAAGTGATGAAAAGGGGCCACTAAACTGTATACATCTTCTTTACTGGATCACCAGCTCAGCCTGTGGCCCAATCAGCCACCACACAGCTAGTTTCAGGTAAGACCATAGCTAAGTGGCTTGACATTTCTCCTTGGAAGTCACTGGAGGGTATTAACGAGTAAAGTGGTACTCCAGATTGAAAAAGGGAAAGCCCTTCATTGGGCCACAGTCCTGGTAAAGCAGCTGCTGCCAGTTAATTCTTCCTGCCGTTAGACCTCTGGCTCTTGGGTTTGTCAAGTCTTGCTTCCGTTGCAGATCTCCTCGGCCAGGGACTAACTCTCAGCTTCTCGTGTTTTCCTGGCACAAAGGGTCCAACTGCCCAGCATTGCTTGGGCTCAAGTCAGGAGGCAGCTCCACGTTGCTGAGTGAGTAGCTCTGTCTCTGTTGTGCGATAGTCTGCTTGTTCTTCACAATTTCAAGTCCTCATTTCTTCCCTGAAGCCTCCTACACTGATCTTGCTACAAATGATGAGCCATCTCAGACGTTTCTCAGGTGGAGGCATAGATGTGGTCTCCCAACTATTCTTGGAGCTCCATGAGACCAGGGACGTTGCACGCTCATGTTTTTTCAACCTTCCTTACTTAGGGGCTGGGGATGTAGTGGCTGTGGGCTCTTTTGTGGGTTCAAAGATTGAAATCCCCTGACACTGGCTGCTGTTCCTGGGAAGGATGGAAACCACATCAACTATGATCCTTGGGAAGTCACTGTGGCTTTATCTGCCTTTTTCCTCTCCTTCCCCGTCTAGGTAGGCAGAAATTGCAGATGGCTCTGGAAATTCCCAGACCTTGGTGTCTATGCACTTGCTCCACTTACTCAGTTGAGGTGTTGCCATGAAGGGATTTTGTAGAAGTAATTAAGGTCCCAAAGTAGTTGACCTTAAAATAGAGAGATTTTCCTTGTGGGCTTAATTAAGTCACATGACCCTTTATTTTTTAATTTTTTAATTTTTTTTTTTTTTTTTTTTTGTTTTTTTCACATGACCCTTTAAATCTGGGTCTAGAGGTCAGAGATAGGGAAGGTCAGAGACTCAAAGAGGTTTGGTAAAGGAGTTTGATGAGCAGGAAATTCTCCACACTGGCTTTGGAATTTGAGGGGACCCATTGTAGGTAATGTAGGTAGCCCAGAGGAGCTAAGAACCAGTAAGGTAATGGGGACCCAAATGAGCTCAGGTTTTCCTGAGGATTTCCCCTAAGAATCTCCAGAAGAAAACTCAGGCTGGCCACTAACTTGAGAGCCTGAGCAGAGGTCCCAGCCATGTTATGTCTGGAGTTCTGATCCCCAGAACTGTGAGCTAATAAATAGACTTGTTTTAAGCCACTAAGTTTGTATTATTTTATATGTAACATTTGAAAACTAATGCATTCCCTGAACACTGATAAGGGGGCCCCAAGGTAAACATATGGCCTGCCTTAGTTATTTCTTTCAAGACAGGCCCAGTCTCTAGAACCTTATCTCTGATAAGTCTCACCTTCCAAGAACTACACCCTTGGCCCAGCCATTCATTGATTCACTTCCCGTTAACTGACGCTCATGTGAAGCACTCCGCAAATAGGAAGTTTATTAAGCCCCAGGGCACCACGGAATTTTCATTACACTTTAGATTCTCATTTGGGGAATTGGGAATGTATAGGTTTGGGTCACACCATCTGGAGTTTTGGAAACTTGGATACCTTGGTTGTCAAAGAGGAAGACTGTAGTGGATTGATTTTCTAATTATTATCCTTTTTGGTGGCTCTTTTTCCTCATAGCCTGGCACTTAGTAGGCACTGGATAAATGTTTGGTGAAATGATGAATGTCTAGGCTGCTTTGCTGCTTCCTGGAACCTTCCTCACCAGCTCCAAGTGGAAAAAGCGAGGAGGGAGCACCAAACCCTGTGCTGAAAACAAGTCTGAATGAGAGAGATGTCTTGGGCTAACAAACTTTACCATTTTCTGACATGAGGGTTTCTGCCAATTGAAAAACTTGACAAAATTTCCTATTTATACTTCCTATGTGTATAAGAGGCATTCAGGCAGCCAGAGGCTTTTGAGATGTCTCATCATACTGCTTTGCACATCTCGAGGGTGGCTGTATACTTGGAGAGCAGTGGCGTTCCCAGAATCTGACAGATGGGGATCAGGAGGCAAGGCTGCAGTGTCAGGTTGCTATTGTACTTCTGAAATGTCTAACTGGCTATGAAACCAAAGGCATGCAGAAATGGGAGTCAGGCCCAGTTGGGAGCAACGAGGTTCATTGAACTTATAGAGAAAAGCCATCTTCTTTCTCTAGTGAAGGGGGAAAAAAATCCAAATTACCTTAGAAATAAAACATCATACACAGGATGTTTGGGCAGAGCTGAAGTCATTTGGTCTTTGACTTTATGTATTATTATTCTTTGGAGGACATGATAAACTCACCAGAAACAAAGCTTTCTGGGAAATTTATGGATTTGCTTTTTATATGCTACAATTCTGAAGGATTAAATATCGTGTTGAGATGACAGCTGCATATTTTGTTTATTTAGAGGATAGCTGATGGTTGTCACAGTTTTTCAAGTTCAAGTTTGTCTCTACTGAGGAGGCAAGTGGGAGGCCTTGGTGACTGAAGGTTGTTTTCCAGAGCATAAAGGAAACTTCCGTAGAAGCAGGCTGTGTTCCTTCTTGGATTTGGGGTTTCGTGACTACCAAATCTCTTGGAAGGCCCACTTCCTCTGGGAAGCCTTCCTGGACTGACTTTCCCCTGTTCCTCCAGCAGGCCTTTGAGTTTCATTTTGGTGGTTGATCCATCAAGTATGTATGAAAGCCTAAAATATGCATGATATCATTTGGACTTCAGAGATCAAGATACTGACTGATTTTCCCCTTCAAGGAGCTTGGTATTCCTCTAGTTGGGGCATCAAGATATAGACGTGAAACTTTATAGAAAGATGCTGTAAAATGCTCTTGATGAAGGATGGGGGTAGTGGCTCTTTTAGAAGTAAGCCAGTTCTGGGCTCCAGAATTTTTAATAGAGTAATTAAGTGGACTTCACTCCACCCAGAGGTATTATCTGCAGTCCTGATAATCACACCGTGGTATATGGATTTGCAGCATCAACATCAACTGGGAAAATGTAAAATACCGAGTTTTGTGCTACACTCATACCAACTGAATTACCATCTGTATTGTAAACAAGACCTGTGATTGCTATGCACGTCAAAAGTCTGAGAAGCCCTCATCTAGGACACTTGGAGGGGATTCTTTAACTCAAATAGAACAGAAAAAGATGAGCTGGGAATGGCTAAACTCACCATTTGTAATAAGAACTATGAAAGTTTGTTGTGTAGTTGTAACAGGTAGGAGTTGTTCTAGGACACTTGGCCTTCAAGAAACTTTACATTACTGTTTCTTTGTTTATTTTTAACACTGGATGTGGAGTGCGATCTGGGGCTTGAACTCATGACCCTGAGATTAAGACCTGAGCTGAGATCAGGAGTTGGAAGCTTAACTGACTGAGCCATCTAGACGCCCCTCATATACTCTATTTTTATTTATTTTTAAGATTTTTAAAATTCATTTATTTTACACAGAGAGAAAGCATGAGTAGGCTGGTGCTGGGGGGTGGCAGAGGGATAGGGAGAGAAACTCAGGCAGACGCCCCGGTGAGTGTGGAGCCTCACACAAGGCTTGATCTCATGAACCATGAGATCATGACCCAGTTGGAAATCACAAGTTGGATGCTTAGCCAACGGAGCCAGTCAGGCACCCCTACATTCCTTTTTTTAAAAATCTGGACCCCAGCCTCCATTTGCAGAGCAGTGAATACTCAATCTCAGTCAACACAGCCATGGTGTGTGTTGCAGGCAGGGGAGGCAATGTGAGGAGCATGGGAGTGCAAGTGGCACTGGTGCCATGGGTCCTAATGATGGTGAATGTATAGGTTTGACTGTGAAGTGTTATGACAGGTGGTAGTTGTCAACCCCGAACACAGAATCATGTGTGGAGTGTGAAGCCATGCCCCTCTCCATTTATGTCAAAATCTTTGGAGATGAGGCCCTGGGCATCTGTATTAGTTCTGTAACTGATGCCAGTGGGGTGCCAGGACTGAGACCTGGGGATGAGGGACTTGGAAAAGCAGGCTGGGCCTGGAAACCTTTTTTGGTGGCTGTGCCAACATTCCTTGACTGCAAGCCACAAAACCTGATCCTGACTTATTCAGAAGAAAAAGATAGTTTCTGGAAGGATAAGGAGTAGCTCCCAGAGCCAGAAAGGCTAAAGAACCAGGCTTGATCTAGGGGAAGAAGTTTGTGGCCAGCCTGCTCGGGCTCTACCCTCAAGGTGACGTTAGCTTCCGGCATCCTCTCTTCTTTGTCGTCCCTGTATCCAAGGTCAGATTCTCAGGGGTGGCTCTTCCTGGACTGGCCTGGGTTGTGCTGTGCTCCCTGGGGAGGCTACGAATTAGGACAGTGCCAGCAAGACTTTCTGTGAGGGGAGGCGTGTTCCTCACAGGAGAGCCAGCGACAGAGCCCAGAGCAGGAACAACAGAGTTGAGTTGAGTTTTTCCCTACTCTGTTCTTGTGGGTTGAGTTTTGTGGAGTTTTTCCCTACTCTGTTCTTATGGGTTATCTCTCCGTATCTCCTCTTGTCCCTTACTGAGTCCCCAGGAGTGATGTTCCCAGGAGTTGGGTCATCTCAGTGTGCGAGCCAGCTGGAGGCAAGGGACAGAGCCTTTCCCTTCCAAAATGTGGCTGTTTGGCTGGTTAATGCCAAATCCATGAGGCGGGTTTCCTGCCTGCGAACCTGACTCATTCACCCAGGTCGCTGCCCAGGTATTAGATTGTGGTTTGTCATCACCACAAAATCAGTTTCTATCTGAACCTTGGCCTGGAAAACAAAGGTCTCCAGCCATGCCTCCAGGTCACATATGCCCTCTGCTTCCTTGGGCATTTTCCAGTTAGGTCTTAATACTACGCTCGCCTTCAGCCAGGACTCCTTGTTCCAGTTGTAAAAGCCCATCTTTGATGTTCAGTATGTTTACCATGCAAAATAGGGAGGAAGTGAACCACATGCATTGCCTTCTGGAAATTGAAACCATTATTTGAGAAAGAAAAAAGTCACTTGGGAAGAGCTTTGTTTAGCAAATGTTTTAGTCTCATGTTGTAACCCTGATTAATCTTTGATTTTTAAATCAGCTAGATTCCGTTACTGGGGCAGTGACTGCCTCTCCCAGCAAGGTGAGGAGCAAGCGGGCTGCTCTCCAAGGCACAGTCTCACAGTCTCTCCTCCTGATGGTGTTTTGGGGGTGGGAGTCACAAGCACCCTGAGCCTTCTCTGGGGAGCCTGACTTGAGCTGCGTCTAGAGGTCAGGTGGTGGGAGTGGGACATGTGTGGCTTTCACAGTCAGCAGCTGGGTTCTAAGCGTGCAAGGACTCTGTCTTGAGTGGTGCGATGATGGCGAGAGTGGTGTGTTAGCTTCCTGTAACAAAGTACCACAGACCTGGTGGCTTAAAACAACAGAAATGTGTGCTCTCACAGTTCTAGAGGCTGGGAACCTAAAATCTGTTTTACCAGGCTGAGATCAAGGTGCCAGCAGGCCATACACCCTCTGGAGCTCAGAAGGAGAACCCCCTCCTTCTTGGGCTCCCCCCAGTGTTTGCTGGCTGCTGGCCTCCTTGGCTCCAGTTACTCCATGTTACTCCAGTCTCTAGGGCCAGCATCTTTGAATCTCCACCTGCACCGCCTTTACGTCATCTTCTCCTCTGTGTGTGTCAAATCTCTGTGTCTCCCCTCTCCTAGAGGTATTATCTGAGGAATTATGGCCCACACTATTAATTCAGGATCATCTCTCTGGCTTAGGATCCTTAGCTTAACCACATGTGCCAAGACCCTTTTTATTTATTGGGTAACGTTTATCAATTCTAGGGATTAGGACTCAGTATTCTGGGGGGACCTTCCTCAGTCTACTATAGGTGGCACATGGATGCAGAAGTATAAATTGAACGTGGTACATGAGCATAGCCTCTTGAGCTATGGAGAGATGCCACGGAACATGAAAAAAGGCATATGTTCCAATCCCTGTTCCATCATTTCCAAGTATATGTGACCTCGGGCAAAGTGGCTCAGAACTTCAATTTATCATCTCTAAGTTGGACAGACTCTGACCTCAAAGGCTGATATGAGCTTCAGTGGGAAGTCTGTGGAGGCTTCAGGGCAAAGCCCGGCAGAAGTAGGTCCTCAATAAAATCTAGTTTCCTATAATGACCTGGCCATATTGCAGAAAGAATTCTGGTGGGAGACTAAGGAGGACTTTGTTTTAGTTCTTGCAAGCCCACTGGTGTATGATTGTCAGTGCACGGAGGGGGTGAACTTGAGGAGTTTGTCTGAAAAGTCGCCCTAGAAATACACAAAAGGAGGATCTGGGTTCTAGTCTTTAGTACTCCATGGAGTAGAAAAACTGTGAAGTCTCCTCTCTATTGTAAAGATGCATGGACGTTTGCATTTCATTCCATCATGCAGCCCTGCCTGGTAGAAACATAAACATGTTTTCAGTTCCTTTTCACAGAGTAAAAGTGGCAGCCCAGGAAAGGGGATTCTTGATGGCTTTGAGGAGCCTCTGGAACATTCTCAGGTAGCCCTAGCTGTGTGCTCATCCCAGTTGGAGAGGTTCAGGCTCAGAAGCTCCCTGGAGTCCCTACACTTCTGAAATTGTTTGCCTTTGACCTTTCCTCTGTGGGAAGTTACTGGAAGAGCAAGAGCAGCTCCAGGCCCTGGCAGCCCATTCTGGGCAGGAGCTGTTGATAAATGAATGTGTTGATGTTTTCTTCACGCACCTGTAAGGCCAGGGCATTATTGGCCATGGCAATCGATATATCAAAATGAATTTTTGGAAGAGTGTCATCAAGCTGAGCTTTATTTCCAAAAACACACAAAAAACTCTGCCCCAGGGAGGGAAAGATGACTTTCATAGTGAAATAAACAAAGTTGATGGCTTAGACATTACTTACGTCGTGCTACTTGATCTGAGACGTAGGCGCTGGGGTGACCAATTGTTCCCAGAATCCACATTCCCGACACCCATTAAAACTCGTGGCGCTGAAATCATGTTCTCTCCATTTTGCCCGTTTTAATAATAATAATGAGAACGTTAAAATGACATTCTGAATTTATATTGCACTTGTCTGCACGGCGCTCTGAGCACTTTCCAGACAGTGTCTCATCAATCCTCGTCACAAGGCGGTAGAATGTTGGTGGCAGGTAACATTTGCAATTATATTCAACTTAGTAGAGACCCCTGGGCTGGAGGAAATTCCGGGGATATGGGATGACGCTGCCTTGTGGGTAGAGAAGAGGTGGAGACTCTTGAGTTCTGGTTTGGCTCTCTGCTTTGCCCTTCTCTCCCTGCCTCTATTTCCATCTGTCAGACAGGATAACAATACCCTTCAGCCCCCCCCAGCAGTGGGATGTGGAAGGATTGCGAGGGCTAATCCTGTTCGCTAATTTTTGGTCTTTTGAGTACTTGCTTTGTGCCCCGTGTTCTAAGAACCCCTTGCGTATTCATTCATTGGATTCTCACAAAGACCCTACGAGGAGGGTACAGTTATCTACTCTACAGATAAGTAAATTGAAATGCAGGGAATTTAAGGAACCTGCCTAAGGTCCCACGGCAGTTAGGTAGCAGAGGTGGGTTTGACTCTAGGTGGGCGGCCTGCAGAGCCTGTGGTATTATCACTTTGTTAAGAGTTGCTTGGACTTCTAGATTGCAAACAGTGCACAGGCACACCTGTGTATGCTTGCACATGCAGCAAACAGAAGTTTCACCAAGCAGTATCCACCTGCCCTTACCTGAGAATGAGAAAGGCAGTTTGGTATTTTTTATTTATTTCATTAATAAAAACGCCAGTCTGAGCCACTAAATTGATGTTATGATTGCAGGTAGGGCTTGACCTACAGTTCGAAAAGCTCTGCACTGCACCGTATGCCTTACGGATGCTCAGAGGAATGAGCCTGGGAAGAGAGAGGTGGGGGGTGCATGTGGTGGGGTGCATGGAGGCTCAGAGGAGGCCCGAGAGTGTGGGCTGAGGCCCTGGGTCTGCCCCCCACAGTGTCGCCTCCTGGGGCGACCAGTTTGTGTCTGAAGGAGTGTACCCAGGCCTGTGAGGGGGCCCAAGTGGTAGCCACCTCACAGCCTTCTCCTGCCCTGCTCTGTAAGGGTCTTTATAGCGTCTCCTCAGCCTGCATGCCTGTGCTTCACCTCTGAGGGAAACCAAGGTCTTTACGGAGCAGCCATCATGGGCTGGGCCTGTAGTTACCAGGCTCTGTGTGGGAATGCTCCAGAGAAGCGTCTGAGGCCTGGTTTCTGACTCAAAGGAAATTGCAAGCCCTCAGGACGGCAGGCAGACAGGTGAAGGGACAACCAGAGGCACCTGAGAGGTAAAAGGAGCCAGATAGCCTCAGATTCGAGTCCTACTTGCCTCCTCCTACTGGTGAGACCTTGAACAACACACTTGGCCTCTCAGAGCCTCTCTCTCTCTCTGGCTACACTGAAGCTCTAGTGAGAGAATGATGGTGGGAGGGTTTGGTGGAGCATAAAGTGTTAGGAGGAGGTGAGCAGCCACTGTCATAAGCAATATTGCCACGTTCTGAGAACCTAGTGTACCGGGGAGTGGCAGGGGTTAGGGGAAGGGGTGAGTGTGCTGTAATAGTCCATGAAGACTTCCTGGAGGAAGCAGCATTTGACCTGAATCTGAAGAGGCATTTTTGGCCAGAAGGATAATGGTTGCACTCAAGGGGTGGACAGAGATACTCGATCTCTGGCTAGTCATGTGCCGTTCATGCTTATGTCTGCCTCAGATAAGAGGATCCTGAGCTGCTTTCCTGAGTTTTACATGCCCCATTGGCCTGAGGTCACTGGCACACAACCACTTAGTTTGTTTAGGCCAAGGGTCAGCAAACACACGGGCAAGGCCTGTTTCTTACAGTTCCTGAGACCTGTCATGTAAGCCTGATTTTTTTTTTCTACAGTTTTAAAGAACTGTAGAAAAAAAAAGGAATATGTGACAGTGAGTATGTGGCCCTATAAGGCCTAAAATATTTACTATCTGGCCCTTTAAAGAAAAAGTTGGCCAACTTATGCCTTAGATCCCAAAGTGCATGATCGTTGTTTTATATTGAAGGTCTTACTTAGTTCTGAATCACCCTTTACTCATTCTTCCTGTCCTTCTGCTACATCCTAAGGGCACTGGAGAGAAGGGAAAAATATGCACATAATTGCTCATTTTCTTGCTGCATGGCTGTCAGGAATTCCCTTGCTTTCCTCTCATGGCATATTAATATGTAGCACTGAGCATGTATATATTTAGTTCTTTTGACGTGTGGCACATCAGTGATTAGTGCCAAATGCCAAAATGCTGCTACAGCCGTGATGCCATTTATAATAACATTCATAAGAATATTCCCCCGTGATACAGCTTTCCAGTTCTCCAACATAAATAACCCGGGAGGCCAAATTGCAAACATGATTTCTCTTCATGCTCCACCTGGCCATTTGTAATAGGCAGGCAATGCGAAATTTGATCTTAAACAAGCAGTTCAACCTGGAAAATCATAATGTAGTCAGGCCCGTCATTTATTTTAAAAATCAAAAGAAAACCAAAGGTGAGTGGCTACTGTGTGTGTGTGCGTGCGCGTGTGCGCGTGTTTGTTTTAGCAATGGTGCCTTGATGACAAGCTAATGTGGGGCTCAAAATAAAGGTATTGTGGGTAGAAATAGCCTTTCAGACACACTGAGACAATATGCCAAGAGGCTCTTAGCAAATGGCCGTGAAGGAGGATAGATTACTCTAACAGCTCTGTTGAAAATATAGAGTTGTCCAGTGCAGGTGCCTCAGACACGGCTACACTTGACAACGGTGGGACTTTTGTTACGGGAAGATTAGATGCCTCTGGATGGGTTTGAGATTGTCCTTGTCTTTTCCATGTAGAAAAATGCTACCACTTAGAACACAAAGTCGAAGAAACATCCTGATTGAACGCCTTCAAGAAAAGGGATAGTTTTGGGAGAAACACTTTAATTTGCCTCCGACGATTGTTTGGGGGTTCGTTCCTGAAGTGGTTTCATTCCGATGTGGGCTCAGATGGCTCTGAAGAGAGAAGTGAATTGTTTTTATTAAATCCCAAGGAACACAGAGTGTTCGTTCGTGCATTTTCCTGAGTCCTCAAGCACGTCTTCCAGAGCACAGCCTAGAGACTAGAGGTGGCCGGGATAGGTTTGCTTGTTTGACCAGTGCTTTGCTGTCGGTTTGTTAAAGAATTTGAGGCCTCTCAGCTAGCACGAGCTGCCCCCAGCTTGCCACAGGTATCCCTGTTCAGAGGCACCAGACTGTTTCACACATTTGTCTATGAAGGGATTGGGAGTTCAGGATACACGGTCAGGGGCTGTGGGCTGCACCAAAACGTGGCACCTGCTTATGTCCTCCCTACCCAGCCAGCTCGTGACTGCGGAACCCCAGCAGGCGAGTCCAAGAGGCTCAGCCCTTCTTGTAGGGAAACAGCCCTGCGTCCCACTGTGCAGATGGCAACCCACAAACCCCAGCCTCCTCCAAAGGACAGAGTCCTTCTCTTGCTGCTGCCATCCCTGGAGGAAATGTTGGCTGAAGGGGCAGCAACTGTTTTCTGGCAGTGGCTAATTACAGGGGGTACTGTTGTGACAGAAAGTTGTGGAAAGTGGGGTGCCTAGGTGGCTTGGTCAGTTAAGCATCTGACTCTTGATTTCAATTGAGGTCATGATCTCAGGGTTGTGGGATTGAGGCTCTCATGGAGCCCCTGTGTCCGGCCCCATGTCTGCCCCATGTCCAGCCCATGTCTGGCTCTGCCTTCTGTGGGAGGTCTGCTTCTCTCCCTCTCCCTCTGCTCCTCCACCTGCTTGCTCTCTCTCTCAAATAAGTACATCTTAAAAAAAAAGTAAGTTCTGAAAAGCCCCTTCTAGCTGCTCCACAATAGGCTGAACTGTGCCTCTTGGCTTGACTAGGCCAAATGCTTGCTGAGTGGGGAGTGTGGGTTGCTGGGCCCCAGTCCTCTCTCTGTTCCTTCTTGGGACTGTGAACCGAGAGGCCTGCACAGCTTCTCAGGGGAGGGGCGTGGTGGGGTGGGTGATACATTGCTAGAGGGAAGGGGGAATAGTAACTGGAGATGTCCTTGACATTAATGTGAGTTCCAGAAGTGGGCAACTAAATGCCAACCTGGTGCTTGGATTAATGACTTGATGGGCACAAGAAAGAGATTGACCAGTTAACAAAGCTTAATGACTACTGATGTCAAGGTCAATGGGGAGGAAGGGATTAATGGTGAACACAGTTTAAGTGCTTTAGAGCATATTCAGGTTTGGAACTTTTTCAGTCATTGGGATTAATAAAAAAATAATCGTAGGTTTGTCATTAGTGAGAGAGAGAGAGAGAGAGAGAGAGAGAGAGAGAGAGAGAGAGATGAAAGTGTCTCCATTACAGCCGGCACCAGGATGGAGATGAGAGACACATGTGCCCTGCGTAGGGTATATTTTCAGCAACTCCAGGAGCCTGGGAGCTCTCAGAAGTAACGTTCCCTCTGGCCTGCCCTCCTCTGTCCTCCTGAAGGACACCGTCCTCTGCCTTTTGTCCCTGTGAGTAAAGGCCTTGGCAAACAGGCATAACTATTGCGATTAAAAGCCCCAGCAGGCTCACTTTTAGCTTGTGTGAAGCCTGCCTTGAGTGACCATTACTATTCTTCATTTCTTGATTCTTTCCCAAAATAAGTATGATGTTCCTGTTTCTTGCCAGCCTCTGCTCTAGGCCTCAAAGTGAGGGGAATATTGCCTCCCCACCCCCACACCACCGTGTGCTCCCTAGAAGCTTCTAGTACAGGAAATGAGAAGTGTATATAAGTGACTAGGAAGCGGGTCCCCGTGTGGTATGGTGGTCAGGGCAGGCAGTTCCCTGCTTACAGATACACTGCATTCCACAAGTTAGTTTATAAACACTTGGTTTAGAAACGGGGCTCATTTTCCAGTAGAGACCTTGTTTCGTGCATGAATGTGTTTTTTTTTTCAGACAGGATATTTACTGAATGCCCCTTGGAGGGAATTGAGAATACCAGGAGGAATAAGACTTGCAAGGTCCTTCAAGCTGGGAGGATATCGGCACTTAAGAAAGAAATGCAATGAACTGCGAGGGTTGGGGCTCTCTACGGAGGGGTCTGTGTAGAGGTACCAGGTGGGCTCTGATCCATGGAGTTGTTGATACACCTAAATGACTTACTTCCTCTTCTTCCTCTTCTTCATCAACTCCAAGCTTCCATTTCTTCAGTTTATCCATTGTGCTAGGTGTTGGAAGGAAGTCAACTTGCTTAATTTGAATTGACACGTGACTAGGACTTATGGGGGTGTCAGTAACCCCCTGAAAGGGAATTTTCTGTGTCTTACTGATGTAAGACGCAGATCGTTTAAGGTCTAGGCCTGGAAAGAGACTCTTCAGGCAAGGGAAGAGCATCTATCCTGTGTTCTGACCCAAGCTCATGAATGAAATTGTACCTGCTTCTGATTATTTAGCTTCAGGCCCCATCACACCTCCTACTGGAGCGTTTCTCTGCCATGGAGGAGTTCTCATAATTGAAGACGAGGTTCTAAAGTCAGTGTAAATGCAAAAGGCCTGCGTGGTCGCAGTTGCTCTTGAAAGTCGGAAAGGCCCCACATTGGAAACCAGATTACCCTCTTTTGGTAAAGGCCAACCACTTTTCTTTTGTGTAAGAACAGATCTGGTGATTTTTCATGTGGAAAGCAGGCGAAATAGTTGGGTAGAAGAAACAAACAGAAAAATACCAATTGTGAAACACTAAAATTGCAGGCCGTGTGGTGGTGGCTCACACCACTGGAGGCCGTTGGTGACAGGAGCCTGTTGAGACCCGTGCTGATTCCCACGAGCCATCTCAGACTCACTCCTTGCCTCAGGTGTGGGGAGATTCTGCTATGTAGTCCTGATATGTGGGTCTGAGGGGCTCTAGCCCTGGGGCTGTGCTCCAGAAGGCCCTACAACTCCAACCACCCCCCTCACACACACACACACACACACACACACACACACACACACACACTTAGTAAACACAGACACTGCCACTCAGAATCTGGTTCATGACCCATGACTTTAAACATTTGCTCTCTCGACAGTGCTCAGATCCCCTGGAAATGCCTCCCCACAGCTCTTGCTCTGTGTCCTGGAGACCTGGGGAGCAGGTCTGATTGCCATGAAGGTTTTTGCCTTATACCCTTCCAAGAGCCAGATGCTGCTTTGGAGAGCAGGGAAGATTTGAGTGGCAGAAGTGTTTAAGTAAGAGGAAAAAAAACAAATTAATTATCTTGTCAAATTTCTCCTTTCAGATAGAAGAGATGCAATGGATTCTTGCATAATGAATATTGGTTTTCTATGAGTGCTGACCGCCCCCCCCCCCCCCCATTTTCTTGCTTCTCTTTTTGTTCCAGTTTGTGGTACCAGAAGTAGTAGGCTGGAACTAAAATTAAAAAATAATAAAATTTGAAAAATCAGCATGCTAAAGTAGCACATTTTCGGGCAGCCTACCCTTGGCTCCTATGGTTCATTTTTCAATATTAACAATTTCATATCACTCTGAACTCTGTATAGTTTTAGGTAATAATTGACACATTACATCAGAAACTAGAAAGGCACTGCTATAATTAGGGATAGTCTTTATTTTATTTTTTATTATTTTAAAGATTTATTTATTTATTTGTGAGATAGAGAGAGAGAGAGAGAGGGAGAGAGGGAAGGAGGGAGGACCTCAAGCAGGGCCTGATGCAGGGTTCGATCCTAGGACCCTAAGGTCATGACCTGAGCCAAAAATAAGAGTCAAACAGTCAACCAAATGAGCCACCTAGGCACCCTGGCATAGTCTTATTTTTAAGCTATTTAATTTGATTTAATTAGATTAAAAAATAAATTACACCGAGCTTTATTTATTATTTTTAAAATATTTTGTTTATTCACAAGAGACACACAGAGAGAGGCAGAGACATGGATAGACAGAGAAGCAGGCTCCCTGTGGAGCCTGATGCGGGACTCCATCCCAGGACCCCAGGTCACAACTGGAGCCAAAGGCAGATGCTTGAGCACTGAGCCACCCAGGCGTCTCTAACCCAATTTTATTTAAATAACCTTGATTTAAATTGTTGGTATAGGGATGCCTGGGAGGCTCAGCAGTTGAGTGGCTGCCTTTGGCTCAGGGCATGATCCTGGAGCCACAAGATCGAGTCCCTCATGGGGCTCCCTGCATGGAGCCTGCTTCTCCCTCTACCTCTCTCTCTATGTGTCTCTCATGAGTAAATAAGATCTTTAAAAAAAAGTTGCTATACATTCAATATAATTAATACTTTGCCTGTTAATTTCAGTAGAAAATTCAAATTTTGATATTTACCGTAATTTTAATTTTTGGAAAAGTATATTCAGGTTTAGTATCCTGAGCACATATTAAAAAAATCATTTAGATCCTAGTTATTGATAAAGTACACATAGTACTAAAATGCTTGATTTTTTAAGTTTTTATTTAATTCAGTGTAGTTAGCCTACAGTGTTATATTAGTTTCAGGTGTACAATATAGTGATTAATATTTGCATTCATCACCTGGTGTTCATCACAGCACCTGCCCTCCTAATCCCCATCACCTGTTTAACCCATTTCCCATCCCTTCCCTTCTAGTAACCAGAAGTTTGTTCTCTGCTTCTTGGTTTGCCTCTCTCTCTCTCTCTCTCTCTCTCTCTCTCCCTCTTTGCTCATTTGTTTTGTTTCTTAAATTCCACACATGAGTGAGATTATATGGTATTTCTCGTTCTCTAACTGGCTTATTTTGCTTAGCATTATACTCTCTAGCTCCATCCCTGTTGTTGCAAATGGCAAGATTTCATTCTTTTTTATGGATGGATAATATTCCATTGTATGTATATACACCACCTTTTCTTTATCCATTCACCTATTGATGGACATCTGGACCGCTTTCATATCTCGGCTATTCTAGATCATGCTGCTATAAACATCAGGGGGCATGTATCCCTTGAATTGGTGTTTTTGTATTCTTTGGGTAATACCTGGTAGTGCAATCGGTGGATTATAGGGTAGTTCTATTTTTAACTTTTTGAGGAACCTCCATCCTGTTTTCCCATAGTGGCTGCACCAGTTTGCCTTCCCACCAACAGTGCAAGAGGGTTCCTTTTTCTACATCCTCACCAACACCTGTTGTATAAAACACTTAATTTTTAACATAACTGGCATTTTTACTGAAATGAAGGAAGATAAATGAGTTGTATGAAAAAATGTATAATCATTTATGAATTATTTATGCTTTTATTGTAATACTCATTCAGCATTGCTGGAGTATTAACAATGACATGTTAAATTTGTTCATCTTTGATATTTTGCAACTCTCAGTCCTATAAAAACAAACACATTTAAAATATTGTCTTTATGAAGGTGTATTGGTCAAGGAAGGGAGAACACGTTTTATCGAATAATTGGGCAGTTTGACTTGTAACTTGAATATTTATGTGGCTTCCACTTGTACTCTTGGTCGGTGACACCAAGTCAGAATCACTCAACAGTTCAATTATGCTCTCCTGTCACAGCAAAGAGTTGAATTCTGTTAGGGTAGGATTGTGAAATGCTCCTCTTACACTGATCCAATGAGCCTAGCAGCATCATCCATTTGCTAGAGTCTGGAATATGCCTACTTGTGGAATGGAGAGAGGGCATTTTGCAGCTACTTTTGAAAACTTGGTAAGCCTGGTGATTGTTTCAAAGCTGTGCATTGATGAACCGCCCAGAGCTGTCACCTGGGAGTGCCGTGAAGGAGGAGGGAATGGCGTCACCATCTCCAGTTTCTTTTGCCTTCGCTGTAATTTAGTTCAGAGTAGCAGGGGACCTTCCAGATTGGAATCAGCTGAGAACATTGGGAAGGGTCCAGTGAACAAATGTTGAGTCAAGCCTTGTTAGTGAAGAACAAAATCTTTGGGTGACATATCCCACTTACTGAGAACCAGATGACTTGAGATCAGCTCTTGGGTTATGGTCTCAGGTCCACTTAATGACTTCAGCAGTCCCACTTCTTGGTCCCCTTTTAAAAATTGGATGGCCCTATTACAATTTTTTTAAAATGATAAAACTGTCATTTCAAAACCATTCATGATTCATTGTCCTGACGTGTTGTTTTCATCGTGACATATTAACACGCACATATATATTTGTGTTATTCTAATCAGCCTGTGTATATTATTTATATTTTTAAAATTTTGTATGTTCTCATATATTTTTCCTGGTTCCCATGATCCCTACGATTTTCATTTTTAGAATCTGCATAATATGGTAGGATGATGTTAAATGTCTTTCTGTTAGATGGAAATTTGAGAGGAAAAGAAGGAACTAGTTCATATCCCTTAAAGAGCTTTGAGTTTTTATTAACCCTGTGGCATCCCAATCACTCCTTAAAACCCTTCCTGATTTAATTGTGGCAGAGAAAATGATTTGGTAATCAAAAGGTTAACTAATGAATGTACATATCAGAGCGGATTTATTTTCGGTCAAAATTATGATATAATAGACTTAACCTTAGTATATGAAGCCCTCATATAATTGACATATATAGGACATTTAAGCCTGTTTTCTAAGTCTTTTCTTTCATTGTTTTGTGAGGCTTTTAAGCTGAATACAGAGATTTATTGTTGTGTCTTTGGTTCTATGACAAATTGTTGGTCATACCTGCGATTTATTTTTTACTAATTCATTCTCAGAGAACAACCTTGAAAAGTAACTCTCCAATGCAACACTCACACTATGGGGAAATGAGGTCTGTGCTATGATGATCTGCCTTCTAGAAATTTCTGGGTTAAAAAGTAGCCACTGCCAATATTTGTACCGGGTACAAGTTAAAGACAGGCCCCCTGTACTGATGAGAAGTGATAGTTAGTGGTCAAGAGGAGCCTCAGAATTGTGTGGTATAGCTTCTTCCAGAAGCATTTCATGCAGTTGTAGGCATCTTTCAGGAAAGTATAGGAGGGAAGGCAAGCCAAGAGAGGTGGGGGCTGTTTTAAGGAAAGGAATGGTGTACAGAGATAGGATTCATTAGAGAAAGATGTGGGCAAGTCTTGAAATAATATGGAATGGATGGTGAGTTAGTGGATTAAAACAGATTTTTAAATCACATTTTCAAGATTGTCTTAATTGATGTGGGAGGCCTCTAGGCTGAGCAGTACATGCATGTATTGGGAATCTGTACCAGGTGCCCAACATAGTAGCACTGACATGCTGTGTTCAACCTTTCATTCACTCATCCACTGATGACCATCCTCTTTGCGCTGAAAATGTGCTTTGTACTGGAAATGGGCCTCTGAGACACAGATTCATTAAACCTCTACTTTCTGTTTTCTTCAGGTTTAATGGGACAGACAGACGTGCAAACCAGATGCTACAATTCAGAATGAACAGAATCTTGACTGAAAAGTGCTAAACCAGAGTCTCGGCAAGGTGCCATGGAAGCACTTGTTCATTCAGTGTGGCTGTTGAGTTTCTCTTATGTCCAGGTACTGGGCTAGGTGCTAGGGATACAGGAGAGAACAAAATAGGTAAAAATCTCTGCCTTGTGGGACTTACAGCTCAGTGATGCCAGAATCCTTCCCAGAAAAAAGGATTTTTTTTGCCTCTGCCTGGGTCCTGTGAGACTTCCTGGACCAGATGCTGCTAAGGCTAGGTTTAAAGGGAAGTAGGGGCAGCCCGGGTGGCTCAGCGGTTTAGCGCCACCTTCAGTCCAGGGCCTGATCCTGGAGACCCAGGATTGAGTCCCACATCGGGCTCCCTGCATGGAGCCTGCTTCTCCCTCTTCCTGTGCCTCTACCTCTCTCTCTCTGTGTCTCTCATGAATAAATAAATAAAATCTTAAAAAAAAAAAAGGGAGGTAGGAGTGGAGTAACAGGAATGAAGGGGTAGGGGCAGGAATGGGGTGGCGGAGTCATAAATGGAAGAGGTGAGGCTGGAGGTAAAGTAGGAGGCAATAATAGAAGGATGATGGAGGTAGAAGTAGGATAGAGTGAGTGAAGGATATGAGTGAAGGTAGGATGGAGGTTGCTGATGGATATGAGGGGGGGCCAGGGGTGGTGGTGTGTTGGAGGAGCAGATGTTTTTCTAGCACGGTGTGTGTAATGGTACCAAGAATCAAGGCAACATGGTTTAGGCCTGAACATGTTCTACTTCTAAGGGGAGAGATGACCCGATCCTGGTTCCACGGGGTATATGAATGATGTTGGGCAGACAAGGGGAATGCATGAAACAGATGAAGTACTGTGTGGCCTGGCCAAGGAGGTGCTGAATTTTGCAGCCCTGTTTGTAAATCGTTCAGCAGCAGGATCCGAGTAGTCAGCCTGTTGTAGCAGCCCCTAACCTAGTCTCCACAGCTCAATCCTTACCCTGCCTATCCCTCCAGTCTTGTATTAAATGTCTACTAGCACCTCTGGAGTCCTGCATAGTAGATCCTGCCCACACAAAGATAGTGATAATTTAAAAACAGGGCAGCCCGGGTGGCTCAGCAGTTTAGTGCCACCTTCAGCCCAGGGCATGATCCTGGAGACCCAGGATCAAGTCCATGTCGGGCTCCTTGCATGGAGCCTGCTTCTCCCTCTGCCTGTGTCTCTGCCTCTCTTTCTCTCTCTCTCTCTCTCTCATGAATAAATAATTTTTTTTTTAAAAAAAGCCTAATCTGGAACAAGGCCTTCACTCTCTTCAATTCTCTGAAGGCTGAGAGAGGTGAAGAAGCTTCAGAAGAAGAAATGGAAGCTAGCAGAGGTGGGTTCATGATGTTTAAGAAGCAGTCTCCAGGGCAGCCTGGGTAACTCAGAGGTTTAGTGCCACCTTCCGCCCAGGGCGTGATCCTGGAGACCCGGGATAGAGTCCTGTACGGGCTCCCTGTGTGGAGCCTGCTTCTCCCTCTGCCTGTGTCTCTGCCTCTCTCTCTCTCTCTATCTGTCTCTCATGAATAAATAAAATCTTAAAAACAGAATCTGTCCTTCTTGTGCCTTGTAGCTATTAGGAGACAAAGGTAAATGTGTACAATACCAAAGAGTTAAGAGCATTTTGAGGAATAGAAGCCAAATCTGAGTGGAACATAGAGGGGCTAACATTTTTAGTAGGGCTTTTTTGCTGATAACATGTGGTTTTAATTTCTTAATGCTTCATTTTTGTCTGTCGTTTGCTGAAGCCTGCTCTCCATCCTCTTGCTTATGGACATCCTTAGCTGCTGGTCTGACCACAGTCCAGATTCACACATTTCTCAAAAGTTTAGTATTCTAATAATCGATTGAATTTATGTCCCAGCTAGACTGCAAGCTGCCTGAGGATAGGAAACTTCTTTCAGAGCCTTAACTGAGTACAGCACAGGTGTTGCAAAAATATTTTTGCACAATTGGAGTCATTAGGAAGAACTCACAAAAAAATCTATAGAATGTAGAAGTAAAACGATTGTCACTTTTTGATAAAGCTATTAATTAATTCTTTGATTCCTTTTGTTGAGTGCCAGCTTTCCAAGTATCACTAACACAATTAAATCTTTTTTTTTTTTTTAAGATTTTATTTATTTGACACAGATTGAGAGAGGGAATAAGCCGAGGGAGGAGCAGAAGGAGAGAGAGAAACAGGCTCCCGGCTGAGCAAAGAGCTTGATGTAGGGCTCCATCCCAGGACCCTGAGATCATGACCTGAGCTGGAGGTAGACCTTCAACCAACTGAGCTGCCCAGGAGTGCTGCGATCTGTTGATAGGACACAGCTGAGTTTATAATTTGTGCAGGAAGGGACAACACCTCCACAGCTTTGATGGCATCTTACAGCAGGAAGCCTGGCTGGAATTTGCTGAGAGTCAGAAGTTTGGCTCAAAGCAGATGTAGATCTTTCAATGGGAAGACTTAACTGGCATGGGTGAGGATCCCAATACAACAGCTCAGGAATTGTGGAAACAGCGAGGCAAGGGTATTGGAAACAAGGGATGCAGAGTCTTAGGGCGTAAACTGTCTGTTGAGGAATGCTTTCTGTGGAAAAGTTGATAGGTCTTTCAGGAAGTTCCTATAATGAACAGTCATTGTATACCTGAGCAAGAGTCTTCTGGAATAGTAAAGTCATAATGATGACAGTGGAATGGCACAGTAATGCCAACATAGACAGTAAGCAGTGTGCAGGGTGGACAGCTTTGGATCTCAGCCAAGCACGAGGTAATTGATGGCAGGAAGACAAAAAGGCAGGAAAGGCTTTCTGGAAAGTTTTGTTTGGGATCTAGGTTTCTGCTTAGGCACATGCCGTGGCAGTGGGAGGCCTTCCGCCCATGGAAGTGTGCTCCAGGGATGAAAGGAGATTTGTTGACACATTGCTGACCCCTGGGGGCTTGTCTTGTGTAAGTGGCAGCCTGACCTTCTGTCCTAACTCACAGCTAATGCCAGCCCGGCTACAGTTGAGTGACGCATGAGTCTCTGTCTTCCCTTGTTCCTGTGTCTCCTCTTTCTCATGACATTTATCCTTCTAGAGAATGTCTGCTAACGCAGAGACTCACTGGATGAAAATGTCTAATAACCTCAGGATACTTTATTTCGTATTTCATGAGCTCAGAACACTGCAGTGCCTCTTCCATTTCATGCCTGCTGACACCAACTCACCTCTCTGCCGGGAGGGGATCATTCCTTTCTTTAATCATATCACAAAATCTCACCCCAGGAATCTGAAATTGATTTTTTATCCTTTGTGTCCAGACAGTGTAGCCACCAGACACCGTTTTGGTCATCTCATGGTGAAATGGGAGGTCAGCCCCTTATTATATGGGCTGATGCAAATTTCAGGAAAACAAAAACAAAAACAAAAACGACTTTAACTCTCCCAGACCGCTGCCTGCAAACCCCTACAGGCTGTTTGCAAATGGCAGCTTTTCAAATACCACCACAGATGGTATTAAACCCTCTTCGTGCAGTCCAAGTTGAGCAGTAAATAGTCAAAATAAGTGCTTGAGTTTCTGAGTAATAGCAGGTGGGCAGTGACTGTGTGGCCAGAGCAGTCACCACTGCATGCAAGGTTTCTGCAAACATCTTTCCTCCCCAACAAAACCCATGGCCACTCTGCTTCTGCTCCTTTTCTGTTATAACGGGACTGTTTGAACTTTTATGTGGTTATCTGGGGTTGGAGGGCTTCTCACCAGCCCTTTTTTGTTATTTTTACTGTTCAAAAACATTCTATTTCAGTCCTCATCATCTTTGTTCCTTAGCTGCAGGGAGAGCAAGTGTATTTTTAATGAAGCGCTGATCTTTTTTTTTTTTTTTTTTTTTGAGTGTTTTTCACCAGGCCTTGATGATTGGCATTATTATCCTTTTCTGTCTGCCTTCTGCCTAAAATATAGAGGAACTTTGGAAATATTTTCTCTCCTTTCCCAGAGGCCCAGTGTGTCTCCTCTTCTCTCCCACCCCCACCAATTTCTCCTACTTGTTTTCTTTCCCTAAACCTTTCAGCACCCCCTACTATAATTTTCTCGAGGCCCTTCATAATCTTTAGTCCAGCAGAAGTAGCTGGGCTGACTCAGATAGTTGAAAAAGAAAGAAGGTCCACATATGGGGGATTCATTGTAGAATTTGCTCCTTGTGATTTGTGGCAAGATGCTATCAGGGCTCCCATTGTCCCTTATTGGTGTCACCATCCTTTGGTCATGAGGCAGGTTAAGAAAGGCCTGATGTGACAGCCTCTGGGGCTGAAAGTTGTAAGATTGTGCTGGAATCACAACTCATAGGAGTCTGGATGGAGCTCTTTAAGACACTCATGCTCTACCGACTAAGCTAGCAGGGTGCTTGGATGGAGCTCTTTAATCCCTATGCTGTGACTCGGCCTTCAGAGACATCCACCATGGATCAGCACAGAATTCATGTGAAGCAGATGGCCACTACAGTTGTATTTTCTGCTGTCTTCCTCCCCTGGTTGTGCTTTTCAAAGTTAGTGGAGATGACCTCCATCTTTCTGCTGGCACCCACTTTGTATTTTTTTTTAACTGAGAAAATAATTTTTTAAAAATTGGGAGCATAAGTAGCATGTAGTGTTATATTAGTTTCAGGTGAAAAATATAATGATTCAGTAATTCTGTACATTGCTCGGTGCTCATCATGATGAGTGTGCTCTTAACCCTCTTTGCCTATTTCACCCACCCCACCTCCCACCTCCTTCTGGCAACCACCAGTTTTATGTATTTAAGAGTCTGGGGATTTAAGAGTCATTGTTGTCTGTGCCTTCTTTTCTTTGTTTGCTTGCTTTATTTCGTAAATTCCACATATTAGTGAAATCATATGGTATTTGTCTTATTCTGAGTCATTTATTTCACTTAACATTATAACCTCTAGGTCCATCCATGTTGTTGCAAATGGCAAGGTTTCATTCTTTTTTATGGTTGAGTAATATTACATTTTATATGTATACCACTTTTCTTTATCCATTCATCTATTGATGCACACTTAGGTTACGTCCATATTTTGGTTATTGAAGATGATGCTGCAGTAAAAATAGGGGTGCATATATCTTTTTGAAATAATGTTTTCATATTCTTTGGGTAAATACCCAGTAGTGTAATTACTGGATCTTAAAGCATTTTTATTTTTAACTTTGTGTGGAACCTCTATATTTTTTTCGATAGTGGCTGTACCAGTTAGCATTCCCACCAACAGTTCACAAGGATTCCTTCTTTTTTTCTGTCTGCCTGTCTGTCTGTCGCCGAAACACAACGTGTTAGCTGATTCCTTCTTTTTTCCTCACATGCTCACTAAAACTTGTTATTTCTTTTGGTTTTGATTCTTGACACTCTGACACCTGTAAGGTGGTATCTTGTGGTTTTGATCTGCCTTTTCCTGATGATTAGTGATGTTGAGCATCTCTTCATAGGTCTGCTGGCAACCTTTATGTCTTCTTTGGAAAAATATCAATTCATGTCCTCTGTCCAGTTTTTAATTGGACATTTCTTTCTTTTTTTGTTTTTTTTTTTTTTTTGGTGTTGAGTTGTGTAAGTTCTTTATATATTTTAGATATTAACCTCTTATTGGATATAGAATCTGCAAATTTCTCTTCCCATTTTAGTATGTAGCCTTGTTTTGTTGATTGTTTCCTTCACTGTGCAAAAGCTTTTTGTTTGGATGAGTCCCAATAGTTTATTTTTGCTTTGAAAAGACATGTCTAGAAAAATGTTTCTATGGCCAGTGTCAAATAAATTACACTTGTGTTTTCATGGCTTCAGGTCTCACATTTAGATCTTTAATCCATTTTGAGTTTGTTTTTACATATGGTATAAGAAAGTTATGCAATTTCAAACTTTTGCATGTAGTTGTCCAATTTTTTCAACTCCATTTGTTGAAGACACTGTCTTTTCCCCATTGTATGTTCTTGCCTCCTTTGTCATAGATTAATTGACATTATATAAGTGTGGGCTTATTTCTGGGATCTCTGTTCTATTTCATGGATGTATGTGTCTGTTTTGGTGCTGGTGCTATTCTGTTTTGTAATATTAGTCTTGAAATCTGGGATTGTGATACCTCCAGTTTTATTCTTCCAAATATTGCTTTGGCTATTCAGGGTCTTTTGTGATTCCATGCACATTTTAATATTATTTATTCTAGCTCTGTGAAAAATACTGTTGGCATTTTAAAAAAAGATTTTATTTATTTGAGAGAGAAATAGAGAGAGAGAAGAAAGAACTGAGCAGGAGCCCAATGTGGGGCTTGATCTCAGGACCCTGGGATCATGACCTGAGTGAAGGGAGATGCTTAACTGAGCCACCCAGGCACCCCGAATGTTGGTATTTTGATAAGAATTTCATTAAGATTGTAGGTTGCCTTGGGTAGTATGGACATTTTAAAATATTGGTTCTTCTAATCTGTGAGCATGGAATTTATTTCCATTTGTGTCATCTTCAATTTCTTTCATCAGCAATTTATAGTTTTCAGAGTCTAGGTCTTTCACCTCTATGGTTAAGTTTATTCCTCAATATTTTCTTCTTCTTGGTGCTGGCACCCGTTTTGTAATAGCCATTTTATTATAGGAGCTTGGCTGCAGTGTTTTACATTTTTTGACATTAATCTTCTGAACTTCCATTTTCTTACCTGCATTAGTGTTATTAACTATGCCTGGGATTTGTAAAAGTTCGGTGGGAAAGCATACATTAATACCTGGTACAGAGCCAGGCACTTGGCAGCCTCTCCATAATTGTTGATTCCTCCCTCCCAGCTTTTACTTACACTGTTTGAAGCTCCAACCAGGCTGCTAGGTGCTAGTAGGTGCCTGGAGAATAGGCACCAAAGTGGGTGCCACTGGAGAATGGACAAGAAAGCTTTCTGTATTGTGTTTGAACTTCTTCCCTCTCCTCTGCCAGCCAGCTGAGCTAACATACGATCAATAACAGCCAGCCATTTCCTTTTAATTGGTATCTCCAATTCCAAGGCTTCAAACAGCTCCAGCAGACTGCAGGGTTTAGTTTTTAGTTTGCTTATAAAATACTCTGAAACCAATTTGGCAAAAATTGCCTAAGTTTTCCTTAGCAATCCAACTCTGTTTGCCATATGTGCTTGATTTTCTCTGATTTTCAGCACAGATTCTAGCTTTTCTGGTACTCACAGGTAGGCCCAAGGCAGGGGGCTGGTGAGTCTGTGAGCTGCCTCAGAGAGCTTGAGTAGAGGTGATGAAGACAGAGATGAGGGGACCAGGAAGCTGTGGGAATCGGGGGAGGCAAACAGCAGATTTCCACTGTGGAGGGTGTGAGTGTGTTCATGTGTACTTGCATATATGTGTGTGCATGCATGTGTGTGTGGGGGTGGAGGACTCACATGTATGGAGCTGAGTAAAGCACTGCCTAATTGTGGAGAGGAAAACACAGCTACCTAAATTCTGGGCCTGACTGGTTCAGGCATCTGCTACATCCTTATCTGCCCCTAGACGGTTGCCCTTGATGGTGCATTGTCATGGAAAGCTCACCTGTCCTTTCTAACCTCTGACAGTTTCTCACCACTAGCTTCTCATTATTCTCAGTCCCCCCCTGCTTTATTTTTCTTCATAGTGCTCACTGCGACTTGGCATATATTCCATAGCTATTTGTTTGTAATATGTTTCTCCCTATTAGATGTCTATAAGCTCCACGAGGGCAGGAATCTTGTCCATTTTGCTCATTGCCTGATTCTTAGCACTGGCACATACTAGATATTTAAGGAATATTTGTTGGATGAGTGAGTGGTTTGGTAAATGTTTGAGTGTCTGGGGCAGCAGGCAGCAAGGTGAGAGTATATGACAGAGGCTTGACAGCAAATGGGATGGAAAGCTGGCAGATTGACCTTTTTCTAGTAAATTCTTCATCTCCTTCCCTTTCCTTTCATCTTTCACTTTATGTTATGCTATTATAGTTTAATAGTTATACTATTTCTCTTAGGATTTACCTTTCTGCTGTTAAATAAATATATTTATTAGCTTTTTTTAAAACTTTTATTTATTTATTCATAGAGACAGAGAGAGAGAGAGAGAGGCAGAGACACAGGCAGAGGGAGAAGCAGGCTCCATGCAGAGAGCCTGACGTGGGACTCTATCCAGGGTCTCCAGGATCATGCCCTGAGCTGCAGGCAGCGCTAAACCTCTGCACCACCGGGGCTGCCCTATTTATTAGCTTTTAATATCTTCTCAACTATAGAAAATAATGAATATTGTAGGTTCTTCCTTCTTCCTCTTCTGTTAGTTAGATTAGATTGATGCTCTCAGGGTTTATGACATTTATAACCGATTATTTAATCATAAATCCAAACTTGTTTGAGTTCTATTCCTATGTTTTTAAATATATTCAGTGTTTCTTCCTAGAACTTTGCTATTATTTTCCATTCATCTCTTGGATAGTTGGAAAGTTCTCTTAGTTTCTTTAGGACAGGCTCATGGGAACAAAATGCATTATGTTCTTGCATGTTCCAAAATGTTGGTTTGTTATCAGTGTAACAAATGATAGTTTTTCTGGGTATAAAACTCTTGTTAGACTTTGTTTTCTTGAGAATAAACTACGAAGCTATCAGCCGGCTATCTTCTGAGAGTGAATGATGCAGTGTTAGAGTCTGAGGCCAGTATCTTTTTATCCTCATCATCAGTGAGGGATGCCTGGCTGGCCATAGATTCTTTCTCTGAAGTCTTATAAATGTACTAGATTATTTTGTCAATTTTTTTCCTGGATACTCTGTAAACCTCAATATATCCAAGTTTTCTATTTCTGGGGAGATTCATTGAATCTTATTTTATTTTTAAAAAAATATTTATTTATTCATGAGAGACAGAGAGAGAGAGAGAGAGAGAGAGAGGCAGGGGGAGAAGCAGACTCCCTGCAGGGAGCCCAATATGGGACTCGATCCCAGGACCCCAGGATCACGCCCTGAGCCAAAGGCAGGTGCTCAAACACTGAACCATCCAGGTGCCCATGAATCTTATTTTAAATATTCTTTTCTGCATTCTGCCAATCTTCCTTTTCTACCATTTTCTCTTTAACTCCTTTAAGTTCTTGGTGTATATTTACTTCTTTTTTTCACTCATTTTCCTATTATTATTTTTTCCTTTCTATTTCTTTCTGTTCTTAGGAGTGTCTTGTTTCCTTTGTGCTGCTTTCAAATTTAGCTTTATTTCTGTCTTTTTTTTTTTTAAATTGGCTTTCCAGATTTCAGCTAGTTTATGCTTTGAATTCTGTGTCTTACCTCATTTTTCCATGGTCTCTTATGTATTTGCTCTATTTTATGTATATGTTTTTGATTGCTTCATTAATTTTTTAAAAAATTCATGGCAAAATATTTAGTCATGTTTTTTGTTTCTGTACCATGGCAGTATTTTTCTCACAAATACCCTTTGCCATTATTTTTCCTCTTCTTTACCTTATTTTTCATGCAATATTTTAAATAGAACCTATACTAGTTTCTTCTTAAAAAATTATTTATTTATTTATTTATTTGAGAGAGCGTGAATAAGAGAGTGCTTGGGGGAGGGGACAGAAGGAGAAGCAGATTCCTCACTGAGCAAGGAGACTGATACAGGGCTCAATCCGAGGACCCCAGGATTATGACCTGAGCCAAAGGCAGATGCTTAACCAACTGAGCCACCCAGGCACCCTTAATTTTGACTTAGGTGATTTATTTTTGTTGTTCCAGACCAGCTATTTAAAATTTGTAGGAAGTTTCTATAAGGAAGAGATCAGTATTCAAGGAGAGATTTTCCTTCACTCCAGTGTTTTCTGTGAGCCCCTTTAGCTGTCACCTCTGTCCAGCCAATGAAGCCAGCAATTGTAGAACCATTCACACTGGTGAGTCTCTATCCTCTTTTGTCATGTGGAAAGACTGCTTTCTGCACACATGGCATGTCTATGTGGCTCCTTATTCAACCCATTCTCATCTGCTTCTTAGAACAAAAGTGGGTCTGGAGAGGCTCAAGCTGACAGTATTTTGCAATCTATTTCCCTTGTATTGTTCAAAACAAGGTATTTTGATTTTTTACTTCTTGAGTGCTCCTCACCTTATAGAATGCTATTCTTCTTCCACAGTGGCAGCCCAAGTGTATCTTCTCTCTACTTCTGGTTTTCCTTCTTAAGGTGTGTTCACAGTTCCTTGTCTTCTGGGTTCATCATGGGTGGAATTTGTGTTTGTGTCTTGGTTCATGGTTATTGCTGAAAGGGAAGAATGAATGCTGTGTGCTACCACATTCAAAGTGGAGGACCTCAGCCCTTTCTGAGTAGACTTCTTTTTTTCTATCATAACGTCTGATTTTTTACACTTCTGGTTCTCCCAAGAAGGAGCTGTTTTCTTCTCTGTTTCTGGCCCTCTTCAGGTTTCCAAGTGAGGTCAGATTTTTTTTTTGTCCCCAGAAAACCCTGACCATCTCCTTCTGGATCCCCATTATGCATATAGTCCATACTGGGTGTAACAAATACTGCCTTCTATTGTACCATCTTTTTACATGTGTGTATATTTCTTTAACTACATAATAGGGCATTTGGGGGCATAGTCTGCGGCATGAGTGCCCTATGTCCCTTCTAGTACTAGCACAAGGCATTGTGTTGTAGGTGCTAAATTCATGCTTATGGATTATTCCCTTACTCTTATGGTTTGTATTGATAGTTGAAGTACTTTAATTGTGCCTCATTAATTCTGAGTTTGTGTACTTTCTTCCTTTCTTCTTACTGAATTAGATATCTGTGTACTTGGCATGTATTATATATGATATAAACACAGTCATAAAAATTTTATAACACATTACTGCCTCTGATTACAAACTGGGTAAACACCCTTCTTGAATTTAAATGACTTTGGTTAATGCCATTAGAAATAACTTAAGCTTTTAGTTGTCTTAAGGATTATGTAGGTCAATGTTCCTTTTAAAATCACACTGTCTAGAACATGAGAGACTCCTAACTCTGGGAAACGAACTAGGGGTGGTAGAAAGGGAGGTGGGTGGGGGATGGAGGTGACTGGATGACGGGCACTGAGGGGGGCACTTGATGGGATGAGCCCTGGGTGTTATTCTATATGTTGGCAAATTGAACACCAATACAAAATAAATTTATAAAAAAAAACACACTGTCTAGGTAGAGCCTTTGTCATCATGTGATCATGTTCCTTACAGACTACATCCAATAAATGTTAGTCACATTCCAAGTGTCATACCTAAAAGTAAAAGAGACTCACTAGACCAATGATTCTCATAGGGGCTCTCAACTCTCCTTAAGTACAGGTTTTCAGAATCTAGGTTTATAGAATAGATAGGTTGAAAAACAAACAGAAATTCTCCACGTGATCCTGATAAAACCTCCTAGGGAAATGTGTCCCCATCTCTGCTCCCACTCCCAGACTCCTAAAGATAACTGATTCAGTCTAATGCCTGTGCATTAGCTGCAGGAAGCAGCTAGGCACAGAGAAGAATTGACTTGTTCAAGGTAACATTTTCCCTGTGCATTCCTCCCAACCTGCTTTGCTGCCCTTGCCTTTCATATGATGATCCACAAACCACAGACAGTTTTTCCGTTGGATAAATCTGATGCATCTGAAGGTCAGTGCATGCTAAAGTCAGTCTTGGTATCTGGGCTGGGTTGAGTGGAGGGAGAAGACACTATTTTAGGAAAAAATGGAGCCAGTAGGGCAGAAGGGAAGATGTGCATTTGACACCGATCAATGAACCTGTGCTCAAACTGAGATTTTCAAATATGATAAAGGACTAGAGAAGCTAAAATGGTAATTCAAACCAGAGCAGCCTCTTTGACCTCAGCCAGTTGGAGACTCAGTGGAATAAACCATTGCTTCTCCAAAAAGGAAAAAGAGGAGGAAAAGGTTAATTTCTAATTTCTGGGAAGGTATACCTAAAACATGACAGATTTTAAAACTCTGCCAACAGTTTCTCTTTATTTGTCTTTTTTTCCCTTAACTTTAACTTTACTACTGCTGAAATACTAGTCTTTTAAATTGCATTTAATGTCAATAAGGCAACTACTACTGTAACCCCAGATGGGAAAAAGAGGCATAGCTAGGGAGCTTAGCCAGCTTGGGACAAGGGCTTGTTCTGGGTTAAGACTTTGGGGGTGTGGGTCAACGAAGCCAGTAACACGTTGCCAGAGATATCCTGGAACTCATTGGCACAGCTTGTGCATATCTGGCAGAGGAACACACTTGGGGGAGGGATGGAGCATCTAAGACATTTGGCCTGTATTGAGTTTTGGGATGGGGAGCTGGGATGTATGAGGAACAGAGTGGGTGCTGACCCTGCCAAGAAAATTCCAAAACCATCTGGCCTCCCTCCTTTGATGACTCTTGCCCTAGAATAATAATGTAGGACCCTGGTGGATATTATTCTCATTTTATAGATGAAGAAAACGAGGTGCTGATTAATGAGGTGGCTTGCCCGCAGTTACAGAAGTAGCTGCTGACAACCCCGTTTACAGCCCTTAACTCTGGGCTCTTACCTCCCAGTCTTCTCCCGTATATCACAGTGTGTTCTCTCTGTCTCTCTCTCTCTCTCCATGGCTAGGTATTTCCTAAGCACTTGCTAAAGCCTAACACCATGCTAGAGGTATTGTGATGTAAAAAGTTGTTACAACAATTCCAGCCTAAGAGGAGCTTACTTTAAAATATTATTGACTACATTTTCTATTTTGAAAATGACATACCACATTTTGGAAATTTTGGGAAATAGCAAGAACAAGAGGCATTTAAAATAATCTCAGCCTGCTAACACAACTGCTATAATTATTTTGGTCTATGGCCTTCTGGTCATTTTCGTCACGCGTTCGGCTTTTTAAAAAATCTAGTGGAAACTACATTGTACATACAATTTCATTTCTTGCTGTTTTCACTTATACTTTTTGTTATAAGTAATTCCCCCCATAACCACTTTAATGGCTGTAGGATATTTTCAGAGAGCTTAATCACAAAGCAGTTCCTAACCACAGTATTAAAGCATCTTATTGTATTAATTCAATAAATATCTATTAAATGCCTGGTACCCAGGCTCTACTGGCAGCCATCAACCTAGTGATTGTCCCCTTGGTGTGCCAAGGGATTGGGACACTTGGAATCGCAGTACTGGGAGCCTCATACAAAGTAATGGAAGCTCTGGATTTCTCTTCTGATCCTTCCTACATTAATGGGCTGCCTGATGGCACAGACCACACTCAGGCTGGTTCAGGCCAAGGTGCACCAAGACTATCATGGATCTATTGAAAGCATCATCATGACTGTTGTAATCACCTCCCATTGAGCTCTGTGGTGAGGGAGGGGTTCCCTGTCTAGAGTTATAGGGATGGTCAAACACACAATACCCAACACTAGATGGATGAGGTCAGCAGTTCACAGTCCTTACAGCTTGGTAAGGAGGACACTACCTGCCACTCAAGGCCAACAGGAGTTGGACTCAGGAGTAGGGGAAACAACCAGAGGTAGGGGAGGCAGACCTTGTAGGATCAGAAGGTAGGGTGTCCCTGGTTCTTCTGGGAGGATGCAATTTGCTTGTTTGAATATTCTTGTGGGCTGGTGCAAGACTGAAACCTACCAGTCAGCAATAAGCAGGAACTGCAGGTGGTCGGATTAATAAAGAGGATGGTTTGGTTAGAGAAAGCACCTAACAAGGAGCCTTAATTTTAGATCATATACCCCAAGGACAAAAACCGCTTTTCCTCCCTATTTTTGCCATTTTCTCCAACTCTTCCCTCATAGATACTGTTTTTTTTTTTTTTTTTTTTTTTAAACACTGAGTTTTGCTGAATCATCTTTAAGAGACTATACGATGTGGTGGTGAGTAGTATAGACTCCAAGACAGCCTGGGCTCATATCCAGGCTTGGCCATGTGCAAGCTGGGTGGCCTTAGGCAAATCACTTCCCTTTTCTGTGCCTTGGTTTCCTCATTTGTGACAGGAGATGCATGTAATGCCACTACTTACCTCACAGGGTTGTTGTGAGGAGTTGAAGTTAGTATATGTAAAGCATTTAGGGCAGCCCCGGTGGCGTAGCGGTTTAGCGCCACCTGCAGCCCAGAGCATGATCCTGGAGTCCCAGGATCGAGTCCCACGTCAGGCCTCCTGCATGGAGCCTGCTTCTTCCTCTGCCTGTGTCTCTGCCCCCACCCCACTCTGAATAAATAAATAAATCTTAAAAAAAATAAAAAAAATATGTAAAGCATTTAGGCCAGTGCCTGATGTGTGCCATGTAAATGCTAATATTAATATCTTTACTTGGGTTCAGTTTATAAGTTTTATTGTGTTGTTTATAATAATATTATTCTGCTATTTTCAGCTTCTTTTCCAACTTTCTTTCTCCAAGGCCAAAGTTAGTGTCAACTCATTTCCAAAAATGTTCTCTGTCTGTTTAGTCATTTATAAATTCATCCACTTGTTCATCCATTTAGGCAACAAACATTGGAGAGCCTCTGTCTGCTGTGTGCCAGGTTTTCCAGGTGATAGGATTCATGGAAGAACAAGACAGATACACTCCTCAGGAACAAAGACTTATAACCCACTGTAGGTGGAGCTGAGGGTAGAAAATAGGCAATTAAATAAACATAAATAATTATGGCTGGCAATATGTATTCTGAAGGAAGAAAGAGAAATTAAAGGAGACCATCTCAGGGACAACTCCATTCCCTTGTGCAAGGCAGCTGGGAGAAAGAGAGTTTCTCTTTTGTTGGGGACATTCTTTTTTATTATGGGATTGGTCCAAGTGCCCAGAGGGGCCATAGATCTTCTGTTTCTTCTCTTGTTTGGTGAGAGTGACAAGATTTATTAATATCCTCTTCCAAAGAGTATCTGTGTTTCTTTTGTCTTTCCTGACGTCATCCCTACACGCCCCCCCAACCCTCCTCTCACCCAGTCCAGGAAGGTTTTATCTTGTTAACCCAGTTTATGCTTCAGTTTTGGTATAGAATCAGGAAAATGGACAGAGGAGGTGAGGGATAGAGAGATAAGAAGAGAAGAGGAAGGACTTATTTGGGCAAGTTAAACTCTATTTATAAAAAAGAAGCTTTACAGAGGTACAGAGAAAGGCTGAAGAAAAACAAGCCCCCCCCCCCACATATTATTTATCACTTATTTATCACTATATAGCAAACCACTCCAAAATTTACTAGCTCAAAACAACAATGATTTCTTATTTTTCATGAACCTGTAGGTTGCTAGTTAATTCTGCTGATTTTGCTCGGCTCTTTCATTCAACTGCAGGATCCCTGGAGTTGGAAGATCCCAAATAGGCACACATGTCTAGGAGTTGGTGTTGGCTGCAGCCTCGGGCACATTTGTTTCCCTCCCCCGGGACCTCTCCCACAGGAGGCCCAGCCAGCTTTCTGTATGGTGGTGTCAGGGCAGCATTCTAAGAGGCGAAGGCAGAAATTGCAAGGCCTATTGAGTCTTCGGTTCTAGAACCCATAAATGTCACTTCTTCTACATGGTATGGGTTAAAGGAACTCATGAGGCCAGCTGAGATTCTAGCTTGTGAGACAGATATTCAATAAAATAAAATCACACAGTTCTTGTTATTGAAGCTGACATAAGAAAGCTGAAAGAGGAGTGCTATATGGATATATCTACAAGGAGTGATATGCCAGTGCCAAGCCATCCACTGGATTGATCTTCCTCTTCTTGGTTGAGACGATATATGTATAGACATGGTTTTTGGTGTTTAGTTGTGCAAAAAAAGGTTAGCATAGCAGATGCACTGCTGATATCCTTAGGAAAGCCTGCTTGCACATTGATCCTTGACTGGCATCTGGGAACTTGGATTTCAGAAGGATTCCAGTTCTCTAACTGATAAGGATGGTTTACTGTGTCTAGACTCTACACACTAGATGGTTTATGCTGAACACCTCCTTTCATTATGGGAGTCTGGAATCTTGATATATTAAGCAGAGGGTATCCATATGACTAGCCCTCGTAAAAGTCTTAGGTACTAAGTTTCTCGTTAGCTTCCTTGGGCAGAAGCATGGCACACATGCTGTTGCATTTTGTTGCTGGAGGAAGAGTGGAATTGTGTGATTCCTTTTGTGAGGGAGGGAGGGAGGGAGGGAGGGAAGGAGCAGAAAGAAGCCCGTACATGGATTCCCCCAGACTCTGTCCATGTCCTTTTCCCTTAGGTTTGGGTGGTGGCCTTCCTACATTGCTGTAATGAGTCAAATCCATGAATGCAACTCATATGTTGTGTCTAATGAGTCCTTTTAGCAATTCTCACAACATAGGGGCAGTCCTGGGGATCCTGGCATGTTAATTATTCTCTTATAAATGTTCTCTTCTAAGAATATAGAAGCCAATTTCCAGGTTTCACGTGATGATACCAGAAAGTCACCTGAGGGCTTTTACACCCGGATAGAAAGTGACATCACGTTTCCTGGGAGCCAGGAGGTCCCATCAGGCCCTCTTATAGCCAGTGTTTTAAAGTGGTGATTTGATTTGCTTATTTACAGGATATGTTTGGATTTGTGAGTGTAATTTATTTAATTGGCAATAAGTAGGTGGTAATTTGGAATATGTGGAAGTGATTGGCTCCTTCTATACAGCATCTTCCACTAAGTGGGAAGAAATTGATTGAGACAAGAACAAAAACAGAAACAAACATAAAAGAAGTCCACTTACTCTGCCCAGAACTGGATAGTCATTTGGAACAAATATAGAAGAACAGTTTACTGGACCTGTCTCCCGTAATCTGCCTATCTCTCTGTCCCTAGCTCTTAAACCAGGTGGCAGGAACCCCGTGGTGGTTGAGATGTGTCACTACAATAGAGGGAAGGTCAGCCATGGAACTCTTTGCCCTGCATCCCCATACCCCATGTCTAGCCAGTTGCACTGCAATTTTTGCCAGTGAAGCTGGCTGTGAGAGCATTTGCACTTCAGGCTATCACCCGTCCATGTTGCACCCATTGCTGTTTCCTGGGGAGTTTCTGGTGGCAAAGAATCTGGTAGCCAAGAAGAGGCATATGGGCCTCCCTAAGCAGGTTTAGGGTGGGGTCTGTCCAACATGCTACAGTAGTCACAGCTTCTGAAGGAGTACTACTGAATGTTTAAGAATGAGAAGGTTGTATAAAAAGAGGACTGTAGGACATAGATTTTAACCAAGATGGGTTCATTCTTTTGCCATGCCACTTAATAGCTTTGTGACCTCTAGTAGATTAATTGATCTCTCGGATCCTTAATGTTGTAAACTCAGAGCAGTAGCGCAAGAAGAATGAGGTAGTGTATATAATGCATCTAAATTGGTGCCTAGCATAAGATAAATACTTCCTAAATTGGAGTCCCTTCCAGGTGATGGAAATCTAAGTGATATATTTTTCTTTGTGTTTCTATGTGTAATGTTGGCCACATTCTCTGTAACGAATAAATATTTACTTTATAATGAGAATAAGAGTATTTGAAACTTAAAGTGTAAAACCCATCTCCTTGCCATGGCTCACATCTTGTCTCCTGGGCTGAACCTTTCCTGGGTCACCCATGTTTAACATATACTTCACCTTGGGTCTCTCTGAGCAATCATAGTACATTAGTGTCAGTAGGACTCAGAAGGGTCTGTTAACTGAGTGAGTGAAGAACTATTTGTCATGGACATAGGGACGTACTTCAATTTTTTTTCCTCAATTTTTCAGTAATTATAATTTGAATTGATTTTTTTCACCCAGAATCATTTTCTCTTAGCAGGGTCACTCCTAGGATATTTAAAAAGGGGGGGTAGGAAAAGCACATTTCTTTTATAGAATTGTCCTTTTTTCCGACTTTATATTCCTTGTGATTTTGTTTTTGTTTTTCTTCCACCAAGTAATGAAATGCACTTTGCAGGAAAGGTCAGGGAGGGCTCCAGCAGGCTTTGCTGCTCTGAGGACTGTTCACGGGCTCAGGGTCAACTGAGTTCTGTGGAGTCTGCTAAGAAAACCTCTGGGGTGCCAGGCCTCTGGGCTGCCCCTGTCTTGTAGGGTAGGTACCAAGAGGGCAGTGTAACCCCCAGCCTGATAGGTCTCCAATTTTCAGGAAACTCAACATAGAGGTAGACTGAGCTGCGTAAGAACTCCTACTGTGTGTAAATTAGTCGCTGTGTCTCCTCTGGTATTCTCTTCAAGTCTGTCAAACTTTAGTTGGAGAAAGACTGGTGGAGGATTTCAGGGCTGTCTTTTTTTATGAGAAAATTCCAGAAAGTAGAGGATGGTATTTGTACTCAGCACTTGCTTTTTCAACAACCTGTTTGAGCTAAGCACACCCTGACTTGCTCTATTGGGTATGTCGGAGTTGTTCCTCCCATCCTGGACTATAAACTCTCTTGTCCTGCATGGCATGGCTGCCCAAAATCTGCATGTTTTGTAACTTTTGATGGATTGAGTGAAAAGTACCTGTCAAAAAACAGTGTTTACATATGTTTGTTAATTGACAGGGAAGCCCTAGTGGGAGTTGTAGTAGTTGGAAAAGCATTAGGCAATAGCAGACATCAAGAGAAATTTTTTTCCAACCTCTTCTGGAGCCAAGTGCAGCCACTATAGCATCTCAGTCTCTACGGGAAGCCCATGAGGAGTGAATGAGTCCATTGGTGGCTTTTGCACACAACTCACACCTAGCAGCCCATTGGTCACTGGGGAGCATTCAGAAGCTTCAGATGTAATCTCTCTGTAGTTAGGTTGGTGTGATGGGGTACTGCCTATGGAATTTTGATAGAGAACAAAGGCCATGTTTAATTTAGTTCTAAGCTATTTGGTCCTAAAGTCCATGAAGGCAGAGGACATAATGGCCCAGACTGTTATAGAAGGCTAGCATGAAGCTCGGGTCCAAGGATCAGTGTCTATACTGATCACCTCCTCATACCCCTTTAGAGTGAATTCACATCCATTTCTCTTAAGCCTCAGAGAATTTCCCAGGAGAATTTAGATGATTGATGGAGTAGCCCTGAGCTGATAAAATCTAGTTGTTAAATTCCACCCTTTTCTCACCTTCTCTCAAGTATTTTGTCTGCCTTTCTACTTCTCTAAGCTTCTGGTATTCTCTCCTCAGAAGTCTTGCCCCTAACGCTGCCTAATGCTTGCTGCACGATTCTTTTCTCAGCTAAACAAAGCCAACTCTTGTGCAAGCCCCACAAAATAAACACTCTTCAAAATTAAATTCTGCCCAACACACATCCATCGAGTACTTGTGGTTTCTGTATGTGTATATAACTCAGATGAAACAGTGAATAGATTTTTGACCTCAAAAGAGTGTGCCTTCCAGACTAGGAGGAGGAAAGAACTCTATTGCACGATAAAATGTGAGGGAAGCTATAACAAAGTAGAATGAGATTAACCCCAGAGGGTGAAGGCTTCATGGAGGTAGAGGGATTGGCACTAGTACATATGGAGCTCGTGAAAATTATGAGTACGGAAATGCAGAGTGAGGGCAGGAGTGCTTGGCCATTCCATCCAGAGGGCATGTTGTGAACAGGGGGACACAGAGCTCACAGGAGTAGGGTATAGTCCAGGTTTGGTTGGAGCCAGGGATGTGAAAGGGGGTCAAGGCAGTTAGGTTAGAGTGATAAATGGTGTTTGGAACATGAAGCTGAGAGCTTGGGCCCTATCCTTGAGGCCTCAAGGAGGATGCCAGCAGAATTCTGAGCAGAAAAGGGGCACAAACTTTAGGCTAGTTGTTCTGGCATGTGTGTGGAGTGGGAGGCTTGTGAATATTGAGGGTGGGAGGTGACCCACATGGGGGAGGAGGACAGGTTAGGGTTCTTCTATCGATCAGTCACCTGCTCAGGTAGTAAAGGAGGCTGGAAGTAGGGCAAGGGTGATGGGTCTGGAAGGGAGGGGACAAGTGAGAGCAAGAAGTCAGGGGAACCTTGTGCTTGTCTTCCTCCCCCCTCCCCCCCAGCTAAGGTGACACTGTCACTTAGGCAGTCATTTCAGGATTGCAGGAATCTGATACTTTTCCCACAAAGAGAATGCTGCCCTTGAGAGACTTGACAACGATGACAACGAGGGCAAGAGTCTGTCTTGCTGGGAAATTATTTAATTGATTCAGAGGCCTCGGAGGAGCATCTGGGTGTCTCAGCCTCTCCCTGTGCACCTCTTCTAGAAGCCACTCCCTTGCCCTGTGCGTGTGGCCAGAGGCCCGCTCCGTTCGTCGGGCAGACAGCCCCTGCAGATGCAAGCGAGAGGCTAGTCTCCCATTTTTATCTTATCGCACTCTACAGCTTCTACTGACAGATCCTATTCAAGCTAAAATGAGTGGCTGGGGGCAACTCATACATAATTTCCTTCTATTTAGTGACTTCCTACACCATGGGGTCTGCATGATTTCTGTTCATTTAATTAAAGGTTATATTGGCAAATTGTTATCCTTGGGAGTGTGGGTGTGCAGGGAGTGCTTTTGGAATACATTATAGGGTAATTCCCTTTGCCCTTTATTGCCTCTGCAGGCCATGTGAAATTGAATCACAAATAACACATTTTGGAAACAGGGAGACCGAGGCCTCAGCTTCCTTTGGCTTTAATAAGACAGTGAGTGTGCGTATGTAAACGACTCTGTGGTTATGCAGCAGAGGTGGAGGATGGAGAGTTGTAGAACTAAGGGGAATGATTTCCGCACCCCAGACAGTGAGCTCAGCAGCTTTCCCTCCCACGGGAGGAGCCTGAATCCAGTAGTGGGCTCTGCCTCTGAAACATCCAGGGGGCCCATTACTGTTGATGGGAGCCTCTTATGAGTACCACTAGGAGATGAGCTCTCACTTATATTCTGACTGCAGGAGAGTCAGTTGACCCGACTTTCCCTTACAGATCTTCCCCTCCCTCTGAGGTAGCTGCACCTCCCAAAGCTCTTATGCATGAGGGATAGACCAACAGGTGAATACTCTTAATGCAAAGTTACCCCCGTCAGAGCAGATAACAAAAGTCTGTCAAATTCAGATAATCCAAGGTCTTTAAGTACTGAGAAGTGATGTGGTAGGGTGGAGTATGGGCTGAAGGCATGCAATGACCATACGAGATACTGTGGCTCCTTAGAACACTCACCTCCATGTGGCCAAGGACATGTGTGGATATGTTCCTGAGGCCAAGGGATTGGTGTTAATACCTTTGTGTCCTAGAACATCCTCAGATTCAGTGAGCAGTTCTATAGAGTAGAGGTGTGGGGCTGCCATCTTGTTTACAGTGGGGATTGGTAATGCCATGGAGGGTAGGCAAGTGTTCACGTTAAGTTGTGTCCGTAGGGTAGCCTCCCTGGATAGGTGACATGAGAACAAAATCACAGAAAATGTGACTGGAGCAGAGAGGGCAAGGAAGAGAGGTCAGAGGTGCACTTGGGGACAGATTACAGTGTGCTCTCCTGGCCTCTGTGGGGACTTTAGTTTCTACTCTGAGTACAATTGGGAACCATTGTGGTGGTTGAATAGTGGAATGATATGAAGCAGATATGAAAATAGATAATTTGGTATGAGGCAAATGTAGGGATCCAGCTACATGAAGGAATCATAGAGAACTGACACCTCTTCTGGCCTAAGAGGAAGAGACAGAGGGGTAGGAATGGCTTCCTAGAAGACGTATCCCAGCATTTAGCCTGGGTCTTAAATGATAACTGACCCATGACCTCCTTGCTCCTTCACATCTGACTTCTTTTGTGTACCTCTTATCGAGGCAACAGGGTTTCTCTCCTTTGGATTCTGGGCCTACCAAGGTGAACCTGCTTGCCTGTGCTTTGTCTAGAGTCTATCCAAGCCTCGTGTAGGACTCAATCCATGCCTGATGCTTGGAATCTGTCCACTGTCTCCTGGCAGGTCAGGACTCGTGTAGCTCTCTCACTTACTCTGGATTCTGTACCTGCTAATGCTTTCTTGAGGGCTGTGATCCCAGGACAGTCAGCGTGTGGGGGAGAAAGGAAGTGAGGAAGGGAAGGAGAAGTAGAAACAAGAGCATCTGCTCCCAAGCTACATCATCACAAGAAGATATAGCTACTTCCTTGGTCACATGTGACATCTCTGAACAGGCCATACAGAACTCTTGGAATAGCCCATCAATGTGAAAGAGGAGGGGAAAGGGATCTATTTCTTGGCAACATCGTGACCTAAGCATTACTATTACTATTTCATCTTGGTCTTATAACACTGCGGATATAGTAATGCTTAGCTCATGATGGATAGCTTAGGTCACATAGGTACTGGGTGTCCCAAGGTCAGTGTTAGTTTCAGCTAGGACCCAGGAACACACAAGGAACTATTTTAAAAACAAAGTATTTCTTTTCTGCAGAGGACATGGTCTTGTTTAAGAACTCTAGAGGTCTGTGCTGCTGATCTCGTGTTGGAACCGGCCCAGCATCCTGATCCACTGTGGATCCTGTCTGCACCACCCAGTTGGCTGCTACATTTGATTCAAGTGTCAGGGCAGTGTATACCACAGTCTGAACCTGCTATGGGCACTTCTCTTCTTCTGTCCACCTTCTAAGTCACCAGATAAAGAAATTTGAGTTTTTCCCAGTGTGCTAAGTGCTGCATTAAAACTCAAGGAATTCCAACAAGTACTGTGCTGATTTTGTAGTAATAGTTACACAAGGTGGACCAATTTCTCCTTTACTTTAGAGCCATGTCTAGGAGTGCCCCAAACCAGTGGAAACTCTAGAAATGTCACTGATTTGGCAGTCCCCAAGTTTTTGTGAAGTTTATATCTCATTTTCTGACATGTGTGTATTCTCTTATTAAAGTATCTAAGATACTCCCCAGGGCAATTAGTATGATAATCATCAAAAATAATGGACCAATGTGTTTTTCTATAGAATGTCAAGTTCCCCAAAGACTAGATTATGACAAAAGAATTAACAAGCCCTGAAGCTATTATGGTGAAAGTGTACTGTAAGTCAAAATTACTTTTGATTTTGTCTCTACTGAGTATTGAAAGGAAAAAAAAAAAAACATTCATCAACTCAGTAGCAACATACTAAGTACCGGAGTCCATATTGACCTACGTCAGGGATGCTACGTCAGGGAGCATTACAACTAACCCACCAGTTAGTATTGGTTATTTTTACTGTAGTTTGTGGTCACCTAAAATGATACATCTGGATCCTGCAGAGGCCAGTTGGATAAATTGGGAGATATAATGTGGACCACTATCCTTCCCTCTTTTGTGTCTTTGATTGTGGCATTAACCTCTTTGGTTCCTTCAGGAATGTAATCTGGCTTCCAGTTTATAATCTTGGTAGGAAAGGAGGCAGTTCTAGGGGATACATTTGGCCCTTATTACCACAATGGCTACTATTCCACAAGTCACCGAGCAAATGTGAGGGTCCTGCTAGCTACTAAGTGTATCTAACCCAATTATACATTTAGTGAAGGGGGAAATAACCATAGTGTGAGTCTTGGGACTCATTAGGCCCACTGTGACTCAGGCTAAAACTGCATTTATAAGCATAAAACATGGCTTCAGTAAGTCCTCACTCTAACAGAAAGAGTATGGTGGCTTATCTTAGGTCCTTTTGTATCAGTGTCGCTTAAATCCTATAGTTAAGAGTTCTTGAAATTTCTGGGTGTTCCTCTTTCTCAAAGGCTAAGTTACCTAGGCACAGGGTCACAAGTCTCTTTCAGGGAGGAAGGAGAGGTATATTTTCTGCTTCAGCATATACTTATGCTGGTATTGTAGGGTTCTTCCTCAAGGAGAGCTAGCCTCCTTTTCCACCCGCCTCCACTACCCCTCATGGCTGCCAGACCAATAACCACTGCTAGGACTTACTACAGTGTGAACAGGGCTAAATGGGCCCTGTTCTAGGAAGTAATAGAATGTATGTATGTATGAGTATATATATACTGGACTTATATATGGCAAAGGGATTCTAGGGTACGGCTAATGTACACTTTGGGTATGGAGTTTTGGGTCTGTGGACTGGCTTAAATCTGGAAAATAGACAAGAGGACTGTTTCTAATTCTCCATTGTGGTTGATGTCAGCCTTCTGCTGCTCACCAGCTCTCGTATCTGTGTATGAATGTGTTTATTTTTGATTATACGAATCAAACAACACCCTAGTCAAGCTGCCCAGCTTTCCCCTGGGAACACTGTGATCTATTACCTATCACCATAGACTGCTGTTGGTCAGTGCAACCCAAATGCTCTTCCAGCCTTGCTGAGGATTATGGAGATCACGTCAAACGTGTCTCTCATTTTTGAGTTCTGCTTTCCGACCTTTGCTGTTCTGGGATCCCAACATTCTCTTTATATCAGGGATCTTGGTTCAATGGCAGCATATTCATGGCAACTCCTGTCTATAGGGGGCACCATCATAAAACATCTCAGCAACTCTTGGTACATTTCCCACTACCTGATTGAAGGAAGTGTTTTTTGAGCTCTCCTAGAGAATTTACTCACATGGTGGAGTTTCAGGTTTTATGTAGTAAATACATTCTAACAGTTCACCTCTCGGAGCCTTCTGATCCCTTCTTCAGAACGATGCCAAGGAAGGTCCAGTGTCTTCACCCCACCTTCTGTAGGCCACCAGTATACCAGTGTTTCTGGGAGTCATCCTACTACGGTATTAGGAATGGCTTCCCATGTCCTTGTCAGCTCATTGAATCCTCAGCCTGAGATGCATGACCTCATGTTAATCACCATCCCTTATCTGTCCCTAGACTCTGCCTTGTCTGGTCTGTCACACTCAAGATTCACTTCTGCACATGTGCAAAGTCCTGCAATTCATTTGGTGTATAGTCCGTTACTTCCTGGGGTAGGGAATCCCTACTTACACTGTGTGGTAAGCCCCGGCACTGGTAATTGACCTAGAGGTCATGAGTGGTAGTAGGGGGACAGATCTAGAGAAGAATAAATGTCATTTGCCATGCACCATTGCATGTGCATGGTTGATAGGAGGAGGTGAGGGGGGTTTCCTCTGGTGTGGTGAGAGGCATCTTCTACTGGCCAAGAGGGTCCAAGAATCTCAGGCTTAAACACAAAGATGTTCCCATCCCAGGTTTCACAGTCCCACTCTCACCTATGGGGGCCCTAATGTCAATGTAAGAGATATATTGGGGCTACATGTTTAATCTTTTTTGCAAATCTGCCACATGTAAAAATCATATCCTGGGACTGACTTTCAGCATAGTCTGCCCTGGACTTGAAGTCTCTTTTAAAATAATGTAGCATCTTAACACTTTTAAAACATGCCTTAAGTTGGCAATTAGATGCCAAAATTTTCTTTTTTGCAAAGCCACAAATGCCTTCAAAATAACTATTTCACACTGCCATCTTTTTAGTTATCATTATCCCCATCCATCAAGTGATATAGCCGTTTAACCTTTCAGGGTGGCACTTTACCTGGACCTCATCTCAGTCAGCTGAAGGAAAAAGCTTTATTAATTGTGATGTCACTGTATGCCAAGGCTTACCACCATCCCGTTGTCACCAGCAATGGGGTCCTTCTTTTTTCAGACAGGTGTGTGTCAGGAACTGTGAAGAGGAAGATTGGACTCAGTTGCAAGTCAACGACTTAATCTGACAGTTTCATGGATGTGGGCAAAAGACAAAATCCTTGATCTTTGGCCCAGCAGAGCCATGTTGTCTGTAACAAAGACTCATGGAGAGTTGTCTCCCGGCAGTGGACATTCCAGCTTCAAAGTCTTAGACTGAGGGTCTCCTCTTCCCAAGTTTACTAGCTCAATGTCCCTAGAAAACAAAGCCTGAGGCCAGGTTTATGCGTTCATGTTTTATTGAGGAATATAATCCTTAGGGCCCTGAGAATGTAGAGGGAAAGGAAGTGAGGTGGGGCTGGAGGGAAGGCAGATGCTGCTTTACCACACTGGCCACAATATCACAAACAAAAACAAACAAATGTAAAATATTTCCCATGTGTAGGACAGCTGGATTGGAGCAGTCATTTGCAGGCAGGGAGGTTGAACCTGCCAGGTCCTTTCCATGGGGGGACTCCCTATCCTGCTTGTCCTGGATGTTGTTGCCTGCCTCTTGCATGGCCTCTGGGGAGGTGAAGTTCAGTGCCCCACATCTGATTCTGAGCCTGGTGGGAAGAACCACAGTCTCTGTGATCCATTCTCCTCCTGTTTTTCTGCTTCTGATTCTTAAGAGGTATTGCTTTGGTTTCTCATTCAGTAGGAATAAGAATATCTATCTGCATTGTCTACTTTGAAAGATTGTTGTAGGAAAGAAAAAATTCTGGAAAAGTACAAGTGCTGTAAAAAAAGCTAGTTACTATCCAAAGATTTCTTAAAATTGAATCAGAAGAGGAAGAAGGAGGACTTGAATAGGGCTTGGAATCATGGGAAGAAGGCGCCTCGATGAGGGCACAGTGAAGGGCTTCTCAGGCAGAGCGTTTAGCAGCAGCAGAGACAGTGATGGAGATGCTGTAAGAGGAGGGTTGGCAGACACGGCCCCCGGGCCAAATCTGGCTCTCCGTATCTTTCTATTGGAATATAGCCACATCCATTTGTTACTCATCTTTGGCTATTTTTATAGTATTATGGCAGAATTGAGTAGTTGGGACAGGGATCATATGGCCCATAAAGCCTAAAATATTTACCATCAGGCCCTTTGTAAACTCCTAATGTAAAAGAAAGTACCAAGTATAATACAGTGTAGGTAATTAATAAATGTGAATTGTCTTTCTTCTTTTTTAATAAATACTGATTAGAGGTTTTTGCTCTTTAGGAAGTATTTGATACTACAATTTTTACCAAGTAAAGAGTTAATTTCAACATTTTAAAAATTTAACATTATGACAATAGCCTGCAAGGAATGGAGGCAGTTTGTTCTATCCCTTTTGCAGTAACCATCTTAATAACTGAAATACTGTGACCTCATTCCTTAATTGGGTATAGGACTAACTATTTGAAGTCAGACTGTTCTAGAAAATCTGGATTAATTTAGGCTCAGCTTTACAATGACTCTTAAAAAGCTGTAAACTGGGCAGCCCGGGTGGCCCAGTGGTTTAGCGCCACCTTCAGCCCAGGGCCTGATCCTGGAGACCTAGGATGGAGTCCCACATCAGGCTCCCTGCGTGGAGCCTGCTTCTCCCTCTGCCTGTGTCTCTGCCTCTCTCTCCCTGTATCTCTCATGAATAAATAAATAAAATCTTTTTTTTTTTTTTAAAAGCTGTAAACTATGGAATTTATTTTATTTTTTTTATTTTTTAAAGATTTTATTTGTCCATTCATAGAGACACAGAGAGAGAGAGACAGAGAGAGAGAGGCAGAGACACAGGCAGAGGGAGAAGCAGGCCCCATGCAGGGAGCCCTACCTGGGACTCCATCCCCGGTCTCCAGGATCACACCCCAGGCTGCAGGTGGCGCTAAACCACTATGCCACCAGGGCTGCCCTAAACTATGGGATTTAAAGATTATGTTTCCATAGCCACCAAGCACAAGTCTGAAACATTTCCTAGATTCCTTGAGGGGAGGAATCACCTCTTATGTGACTTAGAATCCCCAGTGCCTTGCAAAATGCCTGGCAAAGAGAAGGAATTTAGTAGAGGTTTGATAAATAAATAGAGTGTCTGGAACAGTGCCTGGCACAGTTCTTTGGTAAAAGTTTGTTGAATTATCTGACAAAATTCTGCATTCATGGGCAACCCCTGTGGCGCAGCGGTTTGGCGCCGCCTGCAGCCTGGGGTGTGATCCTGGAGGCCCGGGATTGAGTCCCACGTTGGGCTCCCTGCCTGGAGCCTGCTTCTCCCTCTGCCTGTGTCTCTGCCTCTCTCTCTCTCTCTCTGTGTGTCTCTATGAATAAATAAACAAAAATCTTTAAAAAAAAATTCTGCATTCATTCAAATGAGAATTTTCAGGCCACAGAACACAGAACCATAGACCCAGGCTGACGTTCTCTGTAGGGTATAAGAGATTTAAAATCTACACCTCATTTATTTGTCAGAGTTTTGTATCATCATTGGTTGGCCCCAAGTACTAGATGAGTTATCCAATCAATACTATCTAACAGGAGCAGCTATATGGCAAAGATGGAGAGCTCAGTTGGGTGGGACCTCATGGCTAAGGTGCTTTAAGGTCAACTAACTAGTACCTGACATCTTCCAGTAAATCTAAATGAAACACATTCTTGTGAATTCTAATTTCAAGTGAGTTTACTTGAACTTGAGAGAGAAGCTACTATTTAGTGAGTAAAATGAAAATGAGGTAATTGAATATTTTTCCAGAATGGTATTTGAAATGTGCTCCATCAAATGTTTCAGAGCCCAAATGACCAGCTGCACGTGGTTAATATTTGGAAAGGAAGAAGGAGTATTGAAATGTCAGCCACTAGGAGGGTAAATGAAATAGCTGGCTATCCAGTTACTAGACGTGGGCTCTACTTGGCATTCAAAAAGTTTTTTCTTTCTTTCTTTCTTTCTTTCTTTCTTTCTTTCTTTCTTTCTTTCTTTCTTTCTTTCTTTCTTTCTTTCTTTCTTTCTTTCTTTCTTTCTTTCTTCTTTCTTTCTTTCTTTCTTTCTTTCTTTCTTTCTTTCTTTCTTTCTTTCTTTCTTTCTTCTTTCTTTCTTTAAGTTGGAAGCTAAATAATGTGGTCAAGAGAATTAGGATGAGTCTGGATGACTGAAAAACAAAAATTAAAATCTTTCCCGACTCCTATATCCCCCTCTTCTAACACACACGAAAAGAGAACACCACTATTGATGTGAAATTATAAATGCTTTGATGGGTTTAGCTGGGTGGTTGCACATTGAAATGTGGAGTCCTTTATTCAGTAACTATTTATTGAGGGCCTACAGTGTTTTAGGCATTTGGGAGACAGATGATTGAACAGGTCTAGTCAATGAACCTTCTGTTCAGTAAGTAAGAGCAGACCCAGGAATAAATTGGGGTGGAAGAGGTAAATGTGACCCACAGGGTAAGTGCAAGCAGTGATAGCTGAAGGGATGTAGAGCTCTGATGGTGCAAACACAGGACTCCACTTAGGGGAAATGTAATCTGAGCTATAAATATTTGCAAGAGGAAAAGAAAACATGGGACCTGTTTGGAACATGATGAGGCATTTCATGGGCCTGATGTGGAAAATTTGTGGAATGAGAGATTATGAAATAAGACAGATATGGTGCAATTATGCAACGCCTTGAATGGATTTGTACCTTATTCATTGGCAGCCTCTATGAAGGGAAGGGGTTTGACCAGAGAAAGGGGACAAAAATGTAAATGCAATTCTTGATATCATTCATCATTAGAGAAATGCAACTTAAAACCGCAGTAACTACCACCTAACATCCATGAGGATGGCTATTGTCAGAAAAATCAGAAAATAACAAGTGTTGGTGAGGAGAAATTTGGAGCCCCTGTATCCTGTTGACGGGAATGTAAAATAGTGCAAGCGTTATGGCAAACACTATGGAGCTTCCTTGGAAAATTAAAAACAGAATTACCATATGGTCCAGCAATCCAACTTCTGGATAGCCAAAAGAATTGACAGTGAGCTGGGAACAGATATGTGCACACCCTGTTTCATAGCATCACTATCCATGACAGCCACCAACTAAAAGCGACCTAAGTGTCCATTGATGGATGAATGGATAAACAAACTCTGATATACACATAAAATGGAATATTATTTGGCCTTAAAAGGCAGGGAAATCCTATCACATGCTACAGTATGGATGGAATTTGAGGATATTATACAAAGCAAAATAAGCCAGTCATGAAAAGACAAGCACCGTATGATTCTGCTTATATGACATACCTAAGTAGTCAAACTCAAAGAAACAGAATGAGGATTTCCAGAGGTTGTAGGGGAGGAGAGAAAGGGGAGTTGTTGTTTAATGGGTACAGAGTTTCAGACTTACAAGGTGAAAAAATCGTGGAGATGGTTAAGGTGATAAATTTTATGTTAGGGAGTTTTTACCCCAATAAACAGAGAATACAGATAGAGCAGGGTGGAATGACTCAGATTGGGATTGGAAGGGAGAGGAAATGAAACTAATGAAACTAATGAAATCAGTCATTAGTTTCAGTAGTTACCTAAGTGAGAAGTAACTAGGGCAGGAACAGGAGAGGGGAGAGGAGTTAATCAAGGTAGAATTAGGAAGAGTTGGCTCCTGCTGGACGCTGGAATGAGAGCATAGGAGTCGGGGGTGCCTTGGAGGTTCCCCAGCCTGTGCTAATGAGAACATAATGCAGTTTTTCCTCAGAAACAGTGACTTATGTGGGTACATAAGACATTTGGTTTGGGATGAATTCTGACTGCAGCCTGTGGTTGGTTGTGCAGGAGCTGGTCTGATTATACTATGTTTTAAGAGCTGTTGGAAACTCTTTTTTGTTTATTTTACATGTTCTCTCATTTTTTCCCCTGTGTTTGACTTTTGGTTTCATAGTTGACCTTGCTTGATGGTTTATCCCTTACTCTTAAGGTTAAGGGTGGGTTACATATTGCAGAATCTGGATCTCAGAGGAGTTCTTTTCACCCAATCCTCAATGCAAGGTCGAATGTTCTGGAGGAGTTGTAAAAATTAGGGAGCTGTGAGGCTTCCTTTACTGAAAAAGACTATTTGTTAATCCTTAAATTTTTTTTCCCCATTCCTTTTCTTAGAAACTTTATTTCCAAGTTTGTCAAATGGACACAATACCCTTACCTTTTTTTTTTTTTCCCCATGGTGTCTCATTCATCTAAGCTGGAAGCCGCCTCAGAGGCGTGAGCTTACTTTTTTTTTTTTTTTTTTTTTTTTACTTAAGGCATTTTCCCAGTGACCAGAAGTTTACAAAGGTATTTGTGTTGTGTGTTAGAAGGTCACCACCTCCAGACTCCCGGAGTGGTGGTGCGAGCAAATGTGTAATTCCAAATCTGTGTGTTCACAGCTACAAGAATTGTATTGAGAATGGAAAGGAGAGCATTGAAATAGCCATGTGGATTGTTCTACAGAGATAATCATCCATTTGAGTCCAGCAAATTATCTTCTTAATGCTTGTGAGACCGGGAGGTGAAGGAAACATTTGGGATGTTTCAAAGGCCAGACTCTGAGATCGTAATAGAATGCGCTTTTGTGGGCTTCATTGTGTCGCTTATGTCAGAAAGAATTTTTATTCCTGATATTTGTGGACCTGTGATTACAAATGCCGAAGTGAGGTTGAGCTTTGTTTAATGCCTTGACATAAATATTTCAGCCCTAGAAGGTTAGAATTCTTAGAAAATTCACTGTAGGCTTTGGGGAACAGGTTATATGCTGAGACAAGAGTTTTAATAACCATATCTGACTGCAAGAAATTGTAAATAACTCTTATTTTGGAAATTGCAAATGTCTGTTACAGAATTTTTAGAAAATATAGATGAATACAAATGGCCCAAATCACCACCACTGAGCAATGACTCCTGTCAGCATGTGTCATCTGTCCTGGTATTACGGGGGTGTGTCTATGCCTGTGAGTATATGTGTATTTTGAGAGTGACCATATTATGCATATTAGCTTGCAATCTGATTTTTTCTATTAATATATCAGGTATATCTTTCCATCTGACTGAGTTTTGAGTTTTCTCTTTTAATATTTTTTGTAAGGTTATATATATTAAAAAAGTTTTTATTTAGATTCAACCCAGTTAACATACGGTATATGTTAGGAGGAGAGGGGAGATATTTTAATATTTTTTGTAAGGTTATATATATTAAAAAAAGTTTTTATTTAGATTCAACCCAGTTAACATACGGTATATTATTAGTTTTAGGGGTAGAATTTAGTGATTCATCAGTTGTATATAACACTCAGTGTTCATAACAGCAAGTGCCCTCCTTAATGCCCATCACCAATTTACCCCATCCCCCCCACCTCCCCTCCAGCAGCCCTCAGTTTGCTTTTTTCAGTATTTTATTTGTTTATTCATGAGAGACAGAAAAAGAGGCAGAGACACGGGCAGAGGGAGAAGCAGGCTCCCTGTAGGGAGCCTGATGGCGGGACTCAATCCCAGGAACCCAGGATCACACCCTGAGCCAAAAGCAGATGCTCAACCACTGAGCCAACCAGGTGTCCCCCTCAGTTTGTTTCTTATAGTTAAAAGTCTTTTAGGGTTTGCCTCCCTCTCTGTTTCTAATCTTCTTTTATTTTCCCTTCCCCTGTGTTCATCTGTTTGGTTTCTTAAATTCCACATGAGTGAACTCATATGGTATTTGTCTTTATCTGACATATTTTAATTAGCATAATACTGTCTAGCTGCATCCATATCATTGCAAATGGCAAGATTTCATTCTTTTTGATGGCTGAGTTTTATATATATATATAAAACTTTATATAAAACATATATATATATATATATATATCACTTCTTTATTCATTCATCTGGGCTCTTTCCATTGTTTGGCTATTGTGGACATTGCTACTATAAACACGGAAGTGCATTTGCCCCTTTGGACATTGCTACTATAAACACTGGGGTCTGGGATGCCTGGGTGGCTCAGTGGTTGAGCGTCTGCCTTTGGCTCAGGGTGTGATCCCAGGGTCCTAGGATCGAGTCCCACAATGGGCTCCCCTCAGGGAGCCTGCTTCTCCCTCTGCCCATGTCTCTGCCTCTCTCTCTGTGTTTCTCATGAATAAATAAATAAAATCTTAAAAAAAATACTGGGGTGTATGTGCCCCTTTGAATCACTATTTTTGTATCCTTTGGGTAAATACATAGTGCAATTGCTGGGTCATAGAATAGTTCTATTTTTAACTTTTTGAGGAACATCCACACTGTTTTCTAGGGTGTCTATACCAATTTGCATTCCTATCAATAGTGTAAGACGATTCCCCTTTCTCTACATCCTCACCAACACCTGTCATTTCCTGTATTGTTAACTTTAGCCATTCTGACAAGTGAGGTGGTATCTCATCATGGTTTTGATTTGTATTTCCCTGGTACCAAGTGCTGTTGAGCATCTTTTCATATGTCTGTTAGTAATCTGGATGTCTTCTTTGTAGAAGTGTCTGTTCATGTCTTCTGCTCATTTCTTGACTGGATTTTTTTTTTTTTTTTTTGGTTTTTGAGTGTTGAGTTTAATAAGTTATTTATAAATTTTGGATACTTGCCCTTTATTTGATATGTAATTTGTGAATAACTTCTCCCAACCTATAAAGGTTGCCTTCTAGTTTTATTGATTGTTTTCTTTGCTGTGCAAAAGCTTTTTATCCTGATGAAATCCCAATAGTTCTCTCTCTCTCTCTCTCTCTCTCTCTCTCTCTCTCTCTTTTTGCTTTTGTTTCCCTTGCTTCTGGAGATATGTCTAGCAAGAAGTTACTGCAGCCAAGCACAAAAGTTGCTGCCTGTGTTCTCCTCTAGGAATTCAATGGTTTCCTGTCTCTCCTTTAGGTCTTTCATCCGTTTTGAGTCTATTTTTGCGTATGGTGCAAGAAAGTGGTTTCTTTCTTTCCGTTTCATTCTTCTGCATGTGGCTGTCTAGTTTTCCCAACACCATTTGTTGAAGAGACTGTCTTTTTTCCATTCTTTCCTGCTTTGTTGAAGATTAGTTGACCATAGAGATGAGTGTCCATTTCTGGGTTCTCTATTCTGTTCCATTGATCTGTGTATCTGTTTCGTGCCAGTACCACACTGACTTGATGATTACAATTTTGTAATACAGCTTGAAGTCCAGAATTGTGATGCCTCCAGCTTTGGTTTTCTTTTTCAACATTCCTTTGGCTATTCAGGGTATTTTCTGGTTAGATACAAATTTCAGAATTGTTTATTCCAGGTCTGTGAATGCTGGTGGTATTTCCATTGGGATTTCATTAAATGTGTAGATTGCTGTGGTAGTATCGACATTTTAGTAATATTTGTTCTTCCAATCCATGGGTATGGAATGTTTTCCCATTTCTTTGTGTCTTCCTCAATTTCTTTAAAAAATATTCTATAGTTTTCAGAGTCCATATCTTTTACCCTTTGTTTTGATTCCTAGGTATCTTACAGTTTTTGGCGCAATTGAGAACAAGATTGATTCCCTCAACTTTGCTAAGTTCCTGTATCGATTCTACCAAATTTTTTGTGGCATCTTTTGTTTTTTTTTTGTTTTTTTTTTTTGTTTTTTTTTTTGTAGATTTTATTTATTTATTCATGATAGTCACAGAGAGAGAGAGAGAGACAGAGAGAGAAGCAGAGCGAGAAGCAGGCTCCATGCACTGGGAGCCTGATGTGGGATTCGATCCAGGGTCTCCAGGATCGCGCCCTGGGCCAAAGGCAGGCGCCAAACCGCTGCGCCACCCAGGGATCCCCATCTTTTGGATTTTATCAAGAAAGGATGCTGTATTTTGTCAAGTATTTTTTACAGCATCCTTTCTTGATAAAAACCCTCCACAATGTAGGGATAGAGGGAACATAACTCAACATCATAAAAGTCATTTATGAAAGACCCACAGTGAATGCCATCCTCAATGGGGGAAAACTGAGAGTTTTTCCTCTAAGGTTAGGAATACCAAGGATGTCCACTTTTACCACTATTGTTCAACATAGTACTGGAAGGCCTAGCCTCAGAAATCAGACAACAAAAAGAAATAAAAGGCATCCAAATCAACAAAGAAGTCAAATTTTCACTCTTCACAGGCAACATGATACAGGAATTTAGCAAAGTTGAAGGATATAAAACCAATGCACATAAGTCTGTTGTATTTCTATACACTAGCAATGAGTCAGCAAAAGAAAAATCAAGGAATCGATCCCATTCACAATGTGTATACTACCCACAACAGTGTGCTTCTTCATTTCTTATTACAGTCTTTGGTTTAAAATCTAATTTGTCTGATATGAGGATTGCTACTCCAGCTTTCTTTTGATGTCCATTGTCATGATAAATTGTTCTCTACCCTCTTACTTTCCATCTGGAGTTTTCTTTGAACCTAAATTATTCTTTTGTACGTACCATATCTATGGGTCTTACATTTTTTTAAATCTATTCTGATAACCTTTATCCTTTGATTGGAGCATTTAGTCCATTTACATTGAAAGTATTTTTAGAAGATCTGAATTTAGTGCCATTGTATTACCTGTAAAGTTACTGTTCCTGTCTCTGTTCCTTTCTGGTTTTTGTTACTTTGGGGCTCTTTCCACTCAGAGGGTCTCCTTTAGTATTTCTTGCAGGGCTGATTTAGTGTTCATGAATCCCTTTAGTTTCTGTTTGTCCCAGAAACTCTTTCTCTCTCCTTGTATTCTGAATGGCAGCCTTGCTAGATAAAATTTTCTTGGCTGCATATTTTTCCCATTTAGCACAGTGAATATATCATGTTAGTCCTTTCTGACCTGCCAGGTCTCTTTGGACAAGTCTACTGCCAGCCTTATGTGTCTCCCCTTGAAGGTTACGGACCTCTTTTGTCTTGAGCTGCTTTCAGAATTTCTTTATCTTTGTAATTTTCAAGTTTGACTCTAATATATGATAGTGTTGACCTATTTTTATTGATTTTGAGGGAAGTTCTCTCTACTACTTGGATTTGAAAGTCTGTTTCCTTTTCTAGATTAGGGAATTTCTTAGCTATAATTTGTTCAAATAAACCTTCTGCACCCTTTTCCCACTCTTCTTCTGGGATTCCTATAACTTGGATATTATTTCACTTTATGGAATTGCTGAGGTCCCTAAGTCTACTTTCATGATCTGGTATTTTTATTTTCTTATTATTTTCAGCTTATTTTCCATAATTTTATCTTCTGTATCACTCACTCACTCTTCTGATTCATTCATCCTCATTTATATGGTCTCCACTTGGGACTACATCTCAGTTATAGCATTTTTAGTTTTGGTTTGATTCGATTTTAGTTCTTTTATCTCTTCAGTAAGGGGTTCTCTAGTGTCTTTTATGCTTTTTTCAAGCCCAGCTAGTATTTTTATCATTGTTGTTTTGAATTCTAGTTTAGACATTTTACTTACATCTTCATTGATTAAATCTCTGTCTGTCATTTCTTCCTGTTCTTTCTTTTGGGATGAATTCTTCCATTTTGTCATTTTGGAAAGGAAAGAAAGAAAGAAAATAAAAAATGGAAAATAAAAAGGAAAAAATAAGAAATAAGATAAAATACATAGAAGAAGCTAGATCCTAGGTGTGCTTTGGTCTGCTTGTTACAAATAGCTTCTGCAAGGCATTTTTCTGGTTTGTAGGTGTGCAGCTTCATCCTCCAAGATTTCTGATCGATTTCCAAGGTTACATAGTTTTTATTTTACAAATTCTCCTTGCTGGGCATTTAGATTGCCTCCGTGTTGCACTATTGGTTTACACCTGTTACTCCCTGCCTTACTGATTAATAGCATTTCCTTTTTATCTCGGAAGTGTCCCAGTTTGGGCAGCAAAGAATATGGCTACCTTAATCATTAAGATAAATGTTGGAAACTGATACAATTTAATTTTTGTGTATATCTGTTAATATACCCTTAACATAAACCTTTTAAAAATAGAATGTCTTTGGTAAATGGCTTAAGCTTTTAAAGGCATTTGATGCATATCAACAAATCTCCCTTTAGAAATGTTAGAAGGAGCCTATAGCTTTGGCCAGGACTAATTAGCCTGCTAAATATATATGTATTCTAAATATGTACTTCTGTTGACTTAGCTCAAAGTCATTTTGATTCTTAGCTAGTAAGAAAATAAGCATAGATATTGTAGAGTGGGAGATGTTAGGGAGTGGAGTGCAGAGGGAGATAGTGTAAAGTATGTTGGAGGTAACGGGAGAGTGGCTCAGTTATAATCCTAGAGCTACTGGGTGGTAATGATGATGTCAGTCATCATTATCATAATAATGGCAGCTCTGTTTAAGGAGGGCTGAACACCTGTGATAAAATATTTACTTCTCAAAGCCACTTTGCAAATAAATGTTATGTTACTGAAGGGGGAATGGAGATACAGAGATGTTGAATAGGCATATGTAACTAGTAAGCAGTAGAACTGGAATCTGAACCCAGTTTGTCCATTTCCCACACACAATTTCTTTCTGTTTGGCCATGCTTTCCTTCTTGGTTCTCTGATCTGCCTTTTCTTCTGGATTTCCTTTTTTTTTTTTTTTTTTTTTTTTTTTTACCATCAGACATTAAATATGGACAAGGAGAGAGGTTGATAAAGGGAGCCACCAAATCCTCTGTGCTAAAAAGTTGCTGCCCACAGTTCTCTCTAGGCAAACTCAAGAAACCCACTTCATTTAAAGGGCTACCTAAATTTCCTATGGATTGGTCACATAAAAAAACTCTATTGTTAATTCCTAAGTAGTGTTACAAAGAGGCAAGATGATGGGGAATGCTGAGGTCATTGTTTGGCTGTCTTCATTAAATAGCTGAATTTCTTACCTGTGAAAGGACAAATTGAGATTCTCTGTTCCTTTGAGAATCAGAATATTAAAAAATAATTGTAGTTCAGACATAACAGATGCCATTTATATTAAAAAAAAAAAGGATATGCCCTTGACAATCACAAGCAAGCATTTGTTAGATTCACACTTAACAACAGGTTGAAGATTTTGAAGCAGAGCATCAATTAGGTGATAGAAGTGGGTTTATATGCAGAGTAATAGAACTTTGACTTATTTTATTGCATTTTGATAGAATATCTCCCATGGAAAATTATCCTCCATTTATAGTCATTATCAAGTTAAATATTGTGTTAAAAAGGAGCCACTGAGTTATCATGTACAGAAAATGGTTGAAATGGGACTCTGAAATGGGTTTAGAGTTGAAGGGAAACTCTAAAATGAAAGTCAGGTTATCTTTGGATGCAGTTCCTAGCCAATGGCCTTCATGGTGGCTGCTCAAGCCAGGATAAGAAAATGACACTCACAGCAATGTCCCAGCCACAGCTGCTCTCCCTGACCCTCCTTGTAACCTTGTTGGGAAGTTATTCCTTGAATGAAAGCTATAAATACAGAATCTGGGCTAAGGGAAACTGTCTCATTTAAGCCTACCATATTGACACAGCAAAGGGAAGCTGATCATCTCTCTAGGCTGGACAGTGACTTGTGGATTCTTCGCTCAGTGTTGTTGATTTTCCGCATAAGATGGATCAACATTGATCTTGGCTACTGTCCCAAGTGGGGTCAGTGCTCAGCCCAGGTTCCTGCTCATATGCCTCTGTTTGCATCCTCACAATGACTCTCTCTCCCAGTCTCATGAACTCACAGATATTCACTGATCTTGTCCCAATATTCACAGGTCTTTACCCTTAAAGTGTCTCTGATTGGTATCCCTAAACTCCCCATTCACAAGATGTCTCTGGCATGTCTTTTCCTCCCCAAGATCAAGAATTATGGATCAGTCCTTTTTTTAAGAAGTCGCTGGGTTTTCTTGGGTGAGAGATAGACTGGGGTGGAAGCCTGGGAATGCACAAGTACACTGTGGCTGTTGGGAGCAGGCAGCTGGCTCCAGTGATGGTAAAGCTTAATTCCAGAATGGGGCAGGATCTTTTATGCATGGCGTTCATGGATTTCTATGTTTTTTTTTTTTTTTTAATGTAATGATCAGTTTGCTAAGTTACCTACTAGATATAAACCAAGATCATCTCAGTTTTTATTCTTCTATTTTTGTTTGAGCTGTCAACTTTCTCCTAATATTCATGTACAACATCCTTACAGCAGATTTGACAAACTATATTATGTATCATCACGTTAATCTATGTTAATATATGTTAATCTATTGCTGTGTGACAAACCCCCCTAAAACATAGGGCCTTAAACCAACCATGATTTGTGATTTCTCATGATTCTACAACTTGGGCAGGGCTTGGCTGGTGATGTCTCTGCCCCACCATGGTGCCACTTAGCTGCCATTAGCTAGCAGCTGGGCTAGGCTAGAGGCCCAAGAAGGTTTCATTCATGTGTCTGGTGCCTCAGGGCTCCTCCATATGTCTCCTTCATGTGGCTGGCTTGACTTTCCTCATAGCATGGTGGTTTCTGTATCGCTAGGTTTCTTAGAGGATGGACAACTTCTAAGAACACGGTAGAAGTTGCCAGTCGTTCTTCAGGCTTACGCCTAGAACTGACACAGCATCATTTCTACCACAGTATGTTAGTCAAAGTAAGTAAAAGGCCAAGTCAGATTCAAGGGGAGGAAAAATAGACCCTGTGTCTGGATCAGAGAGGTCCTAAGGATGAGGAATTGTGGCCTTCTTTGGAGAAAACTATACTATGTATTGATTTCTTTGGAAGTACCAATATTTTGATACCCAACAGTTAATACCTTTTGGGTGCCAGTGAGTCAATATTTTCAAGGCTTTGATATCTTTGCCCTAGATTCCCTATAAATAGTAAGTTACAAATCAGATGGAGTCAAATTATAGCAATGCCAATTTCTCCCTCTCTGCTTTATCTTGCTTTAACAGAATAGAAAGTCATTCACATGTCCTCTAAAAGAAATACCATGTAAATGCTTAATGACAATTACAGCTGACCTATAGAGTTATCTTATGTATAGCATTTAGTTCTGCAAGAATATACCTCGGTGTATGGCATTGTAGTGTAGCAAGTGAAAACAAAGATGCAGGAACCATTGCCTGAGTTTGAATGGGAACTTTATCATACACGAGCCGCATAACCTTGAATCAGTTTCTTAAGCTCTTTGTGACTCCATTTTTTCATAAAATAAAGGAAATAATAATACAAGCATATGTCATTGTTTATAGGGATTAAATGTGGTCAGAGCAGTAGTGGACATCTGAGGAGTATACAGGATGTGCCAGCCATTGTTATTGACCAAGAATGGCCCCTTAGGGGCCGTGTGTGAGACAATTGGAACAGCCTCAGTACAAGATCAGCTCTCATCCATCAGTAGAATCCCATGGATTAGCCTGTGTCCCATCCCTTTTGCTTCATCCAGCTCACTGGTGGGTACATGACACAAATGTCAGGGGTCTGGGCAGCCCTTTATATTGGTTTCACATCCAACTGATTATGGAGAGCTGCTGTAGTCATCCCACATGTACAAGTCCCTCTTGTGTTAGAAGAAGTCTATTTCTGGCACCCAGGCTGCGATCCACATTGGTTATATGGCCAATGCCAGTTTTTTCGTGCTACCCCAGAGCACAGTGCCAGGTAGTATATGGCTCTCAAAAAGATCTCTACCCTCAGTCGCCACTGACATTGTTTGACTCCAACACCTGATTGCTCTTCAGTGTTCCCCCTCGTGGAGATCATAAAGACTCTACACTGCATACAAATTGACCACTGAGAATTCTAGCTCTGCATTCTCTTCCAAGGCTTATGGCACAAGCCCAAGAAGGCCTTTCAGTGTCTGGAGAGCTGCTTCTTGGGGCAGGAATCACAACTTTCCTGGGTACTTTAGATAGAGGCTACTTTAGATAGAGGCTACTTAAAATTCTCAGATTAGAGATGGCTGGGAATATGCTGTCCTGGGAATCCCAATGGTATATCAGCTGCCCTCTTGTTAGTTGGTGGATCAGATGTAGGAGTTTCTCTTGACCTTGAAAGGAATGTCTCCACTCAGCCTCATACACTGAACCCCAAGGAACTGAGTTTCTAATGCAGGCTCTGGATCCTGTTCAGATTAATGACCCATCTTTAGTCCCTTAGGTCACTCTGTAAAGCTAAAAGTGTACTTTTTAGTGCAGTTTCACCTTCACTCATGATCACTGGTGTGTTGCACTAGCTACAGGCTTGTGGCCAGCTCCAGAGGCCAATATTCAGTGAACATGCCTATGGCCAATTGCATGATATTAACATGTCCCTGGGGCTGCATGGTAAGGAGAATTCTGTGTCTTCCTTATCTAGCTGCTTAACTGACCAGAAACCTTGAAAACAAATTCCCTGTTTAAAAGAAGTGAAAACTGCTGCCTAAACAACTGAGAAAGATTTCAGAAGGCATCGGTGAGCTGGCAAGGAGCAAAAACACGTGAAGGCCACAGACTGAATGGAAGCAGGTATTAGAGAGGTACAGTGGTCCCTTGTGGTTATTTGCCAGATTAGACAAACTTGACCATTGGTTTGTATGGGCATGAGAGACCCCCCCCAAAAAAAGCCCCAAATTAGAAGTTCACTTGGTCTGTCCAAACTGGGAAGTCCAGTCAGTGACTGACTGTCCCAACATACATTAAGTCAGGATCTCAAACAGTTATAGCCTCAGAGTAAGGATGAATAAGCCCCAGGGGACAGTAGGAAGTCTTGTCTCTACTCCTGATTCTGAATGGAAGGGATGTATTGTCCTACAAGTGGTAGTACATCTGAATGTCCTCATGTAGGCTTGCAGCCTGGACTCACACTATATGGGACGTTTGAAAAACCTCAGGTGGAAAATTGAGTTTTAAGTTGAAGTCCGCATTGGTTGTACCACAGGCACTTGGCAGAAGGAAACACATCTTCTCTGGAGGAACTCGCCTGTAACCCAGGCCTCGAGGAATTCTCATAGATAACGTTCTGGGAAAAAAATGAGCTTATACTTTGAGAAGAAAATTATAAAACCACATATGGGAGTCAAAGTACTAAGAGTGAAAGCTTGAAAAACCAAGATGGCTGAAGCCTATCCAGAGTGGTTTCAGACATTGGTACTAGAAGGCGCAAATTATAAAATAATAAGCTTAAGGTGAGAAACCAAGTGGCTTAGAAAATAAAAAAGGATAATGAGATTTTAGGTAGTCATGCAGATTTGACAAGGAACCAAATAAAAACTTTCAAGGTGAAAATTATAATAGTCAAAATTTAATAATTCTGTTTAACAGATTTAATAACCAATTAGATGTAGCTGAAAAGATTAGTCAGCTGAAATAAATTTAAAGAAATTTATTCATTAGTGCAGTCCAGAGAGGCAAGGAGATGGGAACATGAGAATTAGCAGTCATGAAGGATAGAGTAGGAGTTGCAGAAGAATACTGAAAAGAGACTATTAAAAGAGATAATGCGATGATTTTTCCCAAACTGATGAAATTAAACAGATTCAGGAAACTATGATGCCTAGATAGCTGTCCAGGGCAAATGTAATGTCAAAGACAAATGTAATTAAAGTAGCTCAGGAAAAAAATGTACATAACTTTCTAAAAATCAATCCATTTCTAGGTCCTAGTTGCTTTCCACATTGGCCAGCAGGGAAACTGAATGATAAGTAGGCAAATTACTCGCTTCTTCTGGACTTTCTTGTTTGTGTGGTTATAGTCTTAGTTATACCAGAGGAATTTCTGGTGAACATTTTTGAGAGCTCCTCGGACTTCACTTTGGCTCATTACAATGACTTGCATGTCCTGGGTGAGGAAACAGTCCCGTGTGTGAGGGTGGGAGGTAAGGTGGGGGGAGGGGGGGGCGGGACACCTTTATTTGATCAATAGTCATTGAATAAGAGTATTTTTACTAGGCAGATCAAATCTTTGTTCTAATCCTTTTCTTCTCTATGTGCACTACCATGCAACAAATTTTGCTATGTTAGGAGTGGCATATATTTTGTCAATTTTTAATACCTTATAAACCTAATCTGTCTCTGGAAGGTGAAAAGCTACATCAGAGGGTAGAAGAGGCTCAGACCCCAGTTTCTTTGGACACATACCCAGGGACTAGGAGCTCGTTAGCTCTGATGAGACCCCTGTGAGAGTCCGAGGGGAGCTGTGTGTCTCAGCAGGCAGTCCTGTGGGCACCTGCTTACAGCTGCCTGTTTGCCTATACTCTCTCCTGCTTTCCCTCCTGCCCTGTCAGCAAGCCACACTGTTTTGCTGAAGCCCAGCTCACTGAGGGTGCAGAGGCCTTCCCTTCAGTGGAGAAAAGCCAGAAGAACTCCTTCTCTCTAAGAAAGGAGGGGGAGAGATAAATGGCAAGTTGGAGGTGCAGCACGCAGCCTCTTAATGCACATATACTTTGCTTTATGCTGGCATTGGAGACAGCCAGGAGATGGAAAAGGAAAGAAGGGCAGTTTTCAGGCCAAATCCTGCTTCTCCTCAGAAATCTCTAATCATAAGCTCTGGATTTAGACTAAGGGGATTTATGCAATATTTATCGTATATTTAATGGACTTCTGTTATATTCTGGGCAGTATTCTAGACAGTGGGGGGTGGGAATCATAGTGAAAAAATAGACAAAAATCCTGACCTCCTAGAGCTGATAGCCTAGTGGGGGAGCCAGAGCACAAGCCAGTAGCTGCTGGTGGCTGGTAAAAGCTGTGGAGAGGAATAAAGCAGGGAAGAGAGAGGAGGGTCTGGGGAATGAAGCTGGCTCTTTTCAGGATGTTCAGGGAAGGCCCAGAGGCAAGGTGCTGGGAGCAGAGCCATGCAAGAGGGAGTGCTGGTCCCAAGGTGGTGGGCAGGCTTGCCTCGCACTGGACAGAAGCCCACACAGCCTGTCCTCAGTACGGAGACTGCCCTGACCATGGGCCCCCAGCTCTAGGCAGGCGCTCCTGAGCTGGGGAGCTCCCAAACATCACCCCAGGGTGGAGGGAGTGGAGATGCGCTTGTGAAGGCGGACTGGCTGGGAAGGCTGGGGTGGGGTTAGGCCAACAACCAGGAAAACCAGGCCCTGGAGCTGAATCTGTAACTGGGTGCCAGCTCAAGTGTGAACCATGGCAAAAGGAGCTGCTATAATTTGCGAACCTTGAACCAAGCTGAGCCCCAAATTAATCTTTTTTTTTCCCCACTGAGCTGAGCATTCAACCAAGGATTTTTCAAAACAGCAACACCTAGTAAGCCAGTCTGAACCAGAACCAAGCCTATTCATTTTCTAAAAGTATTGAACTGGAACAATATAGGAATATTAAAGTATCTTTCAAACTAACCCAGAATTGAACGGATCATTCACAAGTGCCCAGCCTGAGATGGAAAAAAATCTCTTTTTAGAGAGACCATTCTGCGTGTATTAAATGTCTGGCTGAAGAGTCTGTCCTCTTCAGCACTGCCTTGTGACCTCTTTTAAATTGTAATCTTCAGCTTAATTCTTACATTTAACTTTTCATTTGCACAATTTGTTTGCCTGGTTTTTCAACATGGTCTTGACAATAGGAGCCCCATCTTGTATTGCCCAGAGATCTTAGCACAATTCTGGCTAGGTGTAGGATAGGTGTATGAGTGTGTGTGTGGGTGGGTGGTGGGGAGGAGGGGCGGGCTAGGGGCATGAAGCTACTGAGTTTGAAATTTGTTTTGCAAGCCAGAGGAAGCCAGTGGAAAGGTTTTAAGCAGGGGGTGGTGTACTCAGATTTGAGTTTCAGAAATCACACTGTGGGGCAGAAATGTTGAGAAGGGGCAGGAATGGAGGCAGAGAGTCTGGTTAGGAAGTGATTGTAGTAATCTGAGTGAGGAGTGATAAAAATGCAGTGTGTGGTGCCCTGCAATCAGAAACTGGGTTGGAATCCTGTCTTCTTTTATTTATTTTTTAAGATTTTATTTATTTATTAGAGAGAGAGAGAGCACAATTGGAGTGAGGGGCAGAGGGAGGCTTCATATTTCCTTGCCTTGTGACCTGGGGCAAATCATACCACTTGTGCATGCATTAGTCCTCTCTCCTGTGAAGTTGGAGGCTAATCATGCTCCCTGCATCATGTGCATGTGATCTATATGACACAGTATGTGCAAAGTATGGAGAGCTTCAAAATAGTGCCTGACAACAGTGGGCACTTGGGTCATTTTCATTAGTGGCATAGAGAGAAAGTAATAAGTAGGAGACATATGTAGGTAGTAGAATCAATAAGATTGAGTATGGGTAAGAGTGAGAAGGAGTTAAGGATGCATCAGGTTTCTGATTTAGACAGTTAAGTAGATGGTGGCCACATGAGGGTAGGGGGATTTGGGAAAGGAACCAGATTGGAAAGGCAACAGTTGAACGTGTTGAGTGGGAGGTGACTTAACCTGGTAGGTCTGAGTTTTAGCAGAGCAGTAGAGGCTATAACTGGATACAGACATGGGCTTTATTTGCAGAGCCCCTGGATATGTTGAATTCACCAGAAAGAAGATGCAGAGCGGGAAGACAACATTTGGGGCAGGTTGATATTTCAGAAGCAAATTTAAAAAGACAAGGCTATAAAATAGAGGTTAAGGAAGCAGCTGAAGAGGTAGGAGGAAAACCAAGAACAAACCGGAATCGCAGAAGCTGGGGGAAGGAATTCCAAGTAGGGTGTGATCATTCAGAAATGAACACATTTCCAGGGGTGATACGGCTTCACTGGCCTCCATAGTCTGGTTTTTCTGGGAGGGAGTAGATAGATTTCAAGAGGCTGAAGAGCAGCTGGGAGGGAGGATTGGAGAGAGCATGAGTAGGCAACTCTTTCAAGACTCTTGGTCATAAGAGGTGGGGCAAGATATAGGCCCTCACAGAACTTCTTTCCCTGAATCAGGGTTTGGATTTCCTTGCCAAACCAGGCGACGTTACAGAAGTGGTCCGAATCTTTACCTGGCTGAGGCCTCTGCAACCCTCTGAGGGAGACCTACCCCTTTCCCAGTCTCTGTTGAACCAATACCGCAGGAACATGTTTATTGTCTCTTTTTTCGAGTAAAATCCAAGGTCCTCAAAGGCAGATATCTTTCCTGTCAGTGCTCTTCTGTTTCTCCCTCACTAATTAATGCCTAGCGTTATGTTGGCATTAATTCCCGTTATTCACCCTATCACACAGGGCTCCCCTTGTGGGATCCAGGACAGAAATTTCCCTCCGGCTTTTATTCCAGGCATGATTTTCCCTGAGCAGTGGGATTGTTTCCATCACATGAACACTGCCTCGTTTCATGTTTCCCTCTGATTATGCTCCTCTCTTTGAGGAACTGAGTCAAATTGTATCCCATTTTAGCAGATGATAGAACATTCAAGCACATGTTGTAGTATGAATCATTCAACACATCCCTAGCTTCAGCTTTATTTTTCCTCACTTTATTTTTCATCTCCCTGGTTTCCTCATTTCCTAATATTTAGTTTCTTACCCTGAATGCGTTTTTCCAGGTTCTTCAAATACCTTCCAAAACAAAGTGAGTTTATACATCAATAATAGGAATGATAGGGTGGTAACCAGAAGAAGCTGTGAGGAATTCTTTTTGAGACTTAGGAGAAGTGAAGTAGATAAGAGGCTGAGATCACAGGTAGTGAGAGGGGATGTGATCCACATCCTTGGAAGCTCTGTTGGGCTTCCAAGGGATTTCAGCCTTGTTGGAGACAAATCAGAGACAGTAGGAAGAGAATAATAATATAACAAGGCCATACAAGAAGAGTATGTCTCCATAAATGGTTCAGGTGAGGAGACATATGGGTATCAGAAAGGAGAGGCCATCTTATGTGATTGGCATGTTCTAGAAGGCTTCATGGAAGACTTGGGATAAGTCTTCAGCCTTGAAGAAGAAATGAGATCTAAAGAGTGCACATAAACCTTATGTTCATTGAGAATGGGAGTAGCCACCATGCCAGATGGCTGGACATCTAGATCAACTCATGGCGGGAAGGAGGCACCAGCTGGCATTAGGACTGTGACCCGTAGGGATCAATTTGTGGACCTCGATTTGGAAGCCCTGGGTGGTGGTCTCTGCCAAGGTCGGAATAGGACAGGATCTGCTCTCTCTTTCCTGGTAGCTTGACCTGCGTCTTCTGGCCAAGGTTTGTGGATAAGTGTGCCCATTCCTGCCCATTCCGATCTGCCTTCCTCGCTGACCACAATGTCCATAGAGAGGGCAGGCTGGACTGCAGTTCTACCGAAGGCTCAGAGAGCACACCTTCCTTGCCAACTCATCCATCAGCAATAAACGGAACTTCTTGACAGTTTTAAATTTCCTGCCAGGAGCAGCTGGTGAGTATTCCTCCAGAGAAGCAGTCTTGGAGAAGTTTTAGCAGCATCTAGCTAGAGAACGTATTTTCTCTCTCCTCCTCCTTCCATCTCTCCCCCCACTCCCCTCCCCACTGGTCTCCTTCCCTTCCCCTTCCCTCCTCTGGTCTGATTTACCTTTAAAGACCCTGCTCTTCTTGGATCCCTAGTCCCTGGGAATTAATTTAGGGACAAGGGAAGGCTTTCTCTGCACAGCCAGCTGAGTTACTACTCATTACCATCTTTAAGATTCAGAAAGCAAAAAAAAAAAAAAAAAAAAAAAAAAAAGATTCAGAAAGCAGCCCTCTCTTTAAAGGTTCTTTTAATGAGCCAGTCCAGCATCGGACTTCCAATTTTCGCCCCTGCCAGACAACAGCCGCTGGGAGGGCCTGGGAAACCAGTCTTGCTTCCAGACACTTGCAGCTTTTGGGGCCACAGGAGCAATATAATTATTCCCCATTAGTGCTCTATGAAAGTGCAGATGGTGTGCAGAGGCCGGATGCTGTTTGGCTTGCCTTTTTCCCTCACTGAAACATTTTGGTTTATGCCCCTTCATTTCAGAAAATAAGGGCAAGGCCTGGCTCAGCGTGTTTACCAGTCTCTCCTGCTGGACAGGTTAACAGCAGAGTGCAGTGCTGTAAATGTCCTATATGGAACCTCTAATTACTTATTTACCCAGGCACATGAAGATACGTGTTCTCCTCCAGCAGGAAAATGTGTGAATCAGAACTCCCTCTGCTGCTGCAGGAAGCACAGTCCAAAAACCTCCGTCACCTGAAACCAGAGGCAGAAGCCCGAAAAATAACCCGGTGATGATTTTATCAGCGATCGGCAACAAGACCCTGAAAACAGGAATGTGGATGTCCTGTAGGGTGGAGGTTTCAGGGCTCCCCCACCAAGCTCAGCCGGCCCCCCTCCCCCGAACCAAACCATTTTTTGCTTTCTCTCCACTTGTCCCTGGCTCTGTTTGAGATTAGAAGTATTTCTGACATGCTGTGCAAATATATGCAAATTCGATGTGAGTTCTTGTCAACTCCACTTTGCCCAGTGTGGCTGGGCTGCTTGTGCGGCGCTGGGCGACTGGCCTCCCGGAATCCCAGCAATATGGCCTGCCCGGCCCGTGCCAGGAGCTATTAGCAGCCTTGACGAATGGGATGAAGGAGCTCAGAGAGCCCCACCGTCCGTGAGTAATAAATACCGGGGCGCTTAGGGTGCGGAGAAGCACGAGGTACTGTCAGAGGCAGGAGGGAAAGAGCTGGCTTTCTCTGATTTTTTAAAATATCTGTTTGGTTTCTGAGTCTTACTCTCATTTTTATGCAGCCTTGGTGGAAATTTGCTATTCTGACAAGAACAATTATTTGATGACATCCTTATTCCTGGGTCTTTTTTCAGAGCTGGTCTTCCGAGGCTGCTGAGGTTGTCCAGAGGCAGGCATCCTGATGCACGTGAGGCTGGAGGCAGAGACCGTGTAGAGATACACACTCTAATGTCTATCCTCACAGGGCCTACCCCTCATTTGCATCTGAATTCCAAATAGCCAACATATGGCACTTAAAATGGACATCCTCGAGCAACTGGAAATCTGTCTGTTTTCTTGGGATCGTCATGGGTCATCCCCCTTTTTCTATCTCTGGGGTCTCTCCCTCCTTTTTCAGTTACCTTAGTTGTCTGTTCTTTGTAGGCTGAATATGAGAGGAAGAGTGGGTTCTGGTTAGGTTGGGGAGGCCAGAGGAAAGGGGGCAGGTGGAGAAGTCTCTGTACTCATGTGACTACTGCTACCTTCAAACTTCGCTCTTCATAAACCAGCCCTGCTAGAGAGCAGAGGATCCTTTGTGCAATCTGTGATCTTACCGTTCTTGCCCATGCATCCCTGTGCAAACGGTAAAAAAAAATAAATGTTGGACTCCTCTAGGACTTTTATGTAATTGTCATAACTAATTAAGAGTCATAATTATTTCCTACTTTGGAACAAAGCTCTTTCTCACACTCCACTTAGTATGCCAGGTCTGGAGTGTGTATGAATAAATTCCTGTTGCTCCTCCCCCTGAAGCTGTCCAAGGAAGAAACAGCTCAAACACACCTTAACCCCCCGCATTTGGAGTGTGTGCCCTAATGACTTACTAATGGTTCTTGAGAAATGGATAATCTCTGCAAATGTCTGAAAGAGAAATGAGTGGTTTGAAGGGCTCAGCAGAATCCCAGGAATATGTTAGGATAAAGGTTTCTTTCAACCATGTCCTTGAAATGCATAGCTGTTAGCTGTAAAAGGATCTGTATTCTGGGTCCCTGAAATAGGCTCCAGCCTGGCGTCATCACTAAAGCAGCACCATGGGCAGCCCGGGTGGCTCAGCGGTTTAGCGCCGCCCTCAGCTCAGGGTGTGGTCCTGGAGACTCGGGATCGAGTCCCACATCGGGCTCCCTGCATGGAGCCTGCTTCTCCCTCTGCCTGTGTCTCTGCTTCTCTCTCTCTCTCTCTTTCTGTGTCTCTCACGAATAAATAAATCAATTTTTTTTTAAAGCAGCAGCATTTAGGCTCACATGTCAATTACAGGTGACCATTGTGTCCAATTTTTTTTGTGTGTGTGTCCAATTTTTAACATTAAATTTGTGCATGAGTCTTTTTTTTTTTTTAAGATTTTATTTATTTATTTATGAGAGACAGAGAGAGGCAGAGACACAGGCAGAGGGAGAAGCAGGCTCCATGCAGGGAACCTGATGTGGGACTCGATCTCCGGACTCCAGGATCACGCCCTGAGCTGAAAGCACTTTCCACTGAGCCACCCAGACGTCCCTGGTGCATGAATCTTTAGCTACGAAGAGCCTAAAACCATCATTTGTGTTCTTTTGCACAACATCTAAACATTATTTTCGTGTGTCTATTGATTGGCAACAAAACATCTCTCAATGGAACTTTGGTTTTCCATTAATTGAAAGAGCAAAAGCCACTTCTAACTGGTGTCAGTTGATTCTAGTTTGGGCCCTGGTTCCAGAAACCTTGAGTGGTGACTGTCTATTTTTTGGATACCCGAATACTCCTTGGACTTGAAGCCCTCAAGAGAGACCATTTATCTCTATCAGCTTCAAAATGCTCTTCTGGCAGGTGCCGCCTATTCACAATTAGAAGGGCCTGCTTCTCCTAACAGGCCCTCACAGAGTTTCCTTTCCCCTCAGATGACAGTAGGACTCTCATCTTTTTCAGTTTCAGCTGTGAGGATGGCATTGTGTGTGGCATATTTTCCCTATGTTTCCACGTAAACAAGAATTAAAGCCATCGCTTAGAAGAATTAATGAACGTTGGGTGACTCCCTGTCACACCCATAAGATTCTAGCACAATTAAAAAAATACATAACCTAGCTGTTGAACTCATTTGTTGAACTGTTTAGAAGAGTGTTTTCTTGATGTGAAAAACAATTGCAGTGCGTCATAGGTTCCCCAAAGTGAATTTTTTGTAAACTGCTTAGCCTGGGATTTGTCGTGACATCACCTCAACGTAGCTCTCCAAATGTGCTGAAATATTGTCCAGTTGTTTCTCTGTTACACGCTACTAAATAGGTATATAAAAAGGACATCATTTTATTTATATGTAGATATGAGATATAAATAGAATAATTGTATGCAGTGCTCGGCAAAATGTGAAAAGGGGTGCGGCAGCCCAGAATATTCTATATTGAGTAGGACCTTAAAAGAGACTTAGGAAGTCTTTAGCAACTGGGAGTCTGAAGATAAGGAAAGATCAGGGCAAAATTTCGTGTCATGCAGCTTGGCAGCCGGTAGGTCTCAGTAACAATAAGTAACATTTATGAGCGCTTATAGATATCAGGACTGCTCTGAGCATTTTACATGTGTTTTCTCCCTTAAGTGATTTAGATGTAGGCACTGAGAATTGAAAAGGATAAGAAAAGAACTTGCCCCAGTGAATGGCACAGCTAGAAAGTCCCAGGGTCGAGGTTTGAACCCCAGGAGTCTGCGGTACAATTCTAACACTGTCTATCTGGAGTTAGGTCAGATTTCACAGGTTAAGGACATAGTCCCAACAAGCCTGCTCTCACGGCAGACACACCTTGGGGACTCCCAGGTCACTCACATCTCTGACTAATTAGCTACAAATTCTGGTATCCTCTGACTCCCTCAGGTTGGATAATTCACTAGAATAACTCCTAGAACTCAGGAGAGCTCTATACTGTGATGATGGTTTTATGATGAAGGGTACAAATCAGAAACAGACAAAAGAAATGCCTGTCGGGTAAGGTCTGGGAGGGTAGGAAACACAAACCTTCCACTACTCAGAATGTGTCACCCTCTTGCAGAAGTCTCCACTGAACCTAGAGTCCAGAGTTTTTATTGGGGTTTCCTTATGCAAGGTAGTTGGTTGAACCATAGGAGACATGATTTAATTCAATCTCTGCCCCACGCTCCTACTTCTTCCCAGTACATAGGTTAGGTCACATCACTTGGCTCTAAGTCCCAACCCTCTAATCACATGGTTGGTCGTTGGCACAACCAGCCCCCATCCTGAAGCTGTCCAGGGGCCCTCCCAAGAGCCACTTCATTATCATCAACTCAGGTGTGGTCTGAGGGACCCACCTTGACTAACAAAGACACTCCTGTTACTTAGGGGAATTCCAAGGGATTAGAGGCTTTCTCCCAGGGGCCAGAGACAAAGGCCAGCCAAATTCTTTATTATACAACATAGTCTAACTGCAGAGGCACGTCACTCACTATAGGAGGTCTCAGCTCCTTTCACTCCCTGGGTCCTGCATCAAGCCTCTGCAATGTGCCTCCCAGGTGAACATTGACTTTTCTGTTTCTGAGGTCTTGCCTGAGCCCTGGCCACTGGGTAAGTAGAGGGCTGCCTTCTGAGGATCAGAGGCTGAATGTTCAGGGCCCTGCAAGTTTTCTTTTTCTTTTAAAGGTTTATTTATTTGAGAGAGAGAATGCGTGCAAGTGGGGGGAGGAGGGGCGGAGGGAGAGAATCTTAAGCAGACTGTGTGCTGACTCTGGGCTCGATCTCACCACCCTGAGGTTGCCACCTGAACCGAAACCAAGAATCTGACTCTTAACTGGCTACACCACCCAGGCGTCCCTGGGTCCTATCAAGTTTTCTAATGAGAAGGTGTAGATTTCCCCAGCAAAGACAGGAAGCCACCCATTTGGATAACAAACATTGCCATACATTTAAATGCAGCAAGCTGCAAAAGTTTTTCCCAGAGACCAAATGCACCACCTTGCTAGGTGCAAAAAAAAAAAAAAAACCATATTTATGTGCCACAGAGGGCAGTGCTGGCCTATTACCTGCTATCAGCAGCTGGGAGCCCAGAGACGCCCCTGTCCCATCCTTTTGCAGACAGAAGTGTTGGGGAAGGAAAATGGAATCACAGACCGCCCGAGGAGAGAAATGCCTTTTCACACTTTATGTTCCTCTGCCCACCAGTCCAGATGGCCTCAGACCATGGGACCCAGCTTCTCGGGTACAGGGCTCAGAGGGGTGCTTGGATCAGCTGTTAAGTCCCACAGGCCTCTCAACTTCCCAGGAGAGGGAAGGCAGATAGAGAGGGAGGGCTTCCTAGATATCCAGAGGGACTGGACAGTGCAAGGAAGAGACAAGAATCAGAAACTGCTGGGGAGTCAGAAGATGGGAAACCAGAATCTTCCCTGATGACTCTAGCTTCTCCCCAGTATGATTTATACCCTCTCACCTCCAGGCTTCTCCCTGACAGCCCAGAGGCAGGACAACTCTTGCTGTGCTGTGATGGGACTAGGGGATGAGCAGCTTAATATATGGTGTTGTCTGGATATGCAGGGGGGAAAAAAAGAAAAAAAAAAGTTGGAAACCTTTCTGATTGTTAAAATAATATATGAACACTAGAGAGAAAGTGGAAAGATGTGCAGAGCAGAAAAAAAAAAACCCTAATTCCTGCCTATTCTCAAAGAGAGCCACTTGATAAATTTGGTGTTTTCCTATCTAAAACCAATACTGACCTAACCTCAAACACCTCACATGCGCACACACACACACACACACACACTCAGAAGGCTCATATGTATCCACACACATGTGAACATGCACACACGTACATGCTCGCATACACCCACATATGTACGCACACGTGCATGTGCACATGCATTTATACCTGCCATATGTGTTCATTCTTGTGTGCACACACACACACTCACATACACACACACTTATCTCCTCCTATCTGATTACTCATTTTCTGAACTTGGGAACCAATTACATGTAGAAATGGATACATGCTTCTAATCGTATTTGAAAAATTTTCATTACATTATATTGCAACTATGTTTGCATTCTTCATAATTCCTTGAAAACAAAGTTTTGGATAGCTGTGGCCTTGAGTGAATCTCTTCACTGCCCTGACTCCCTGGTTTTTTACCTGCAAATAGGCACAGGGATTCCCACCTCACAGACCAAATGATAAGAGGTCTTAACGAGATGGAAGGTGAGGAGGTGCTGGCGCTGTGCAGGTTGTACCGCAGGTGACACCCCACCACTAGTTCTCTCTCTGATTCTGTCCGCATTGGCTTTGACATTTTATCTCTGCCTCAGTTTGGCTTAACTGTCTGAAGACACCTGGCCAGGTCCTGAAGCATCTGAATGGAAAATGTCACACACAGCTCAGAGGGGAGAGGCTCTCAGGAGGCTGTTGGCCCTGGGTGCAAGAAGGGTCACCCAAGATGGGTAGGAGGGAAATATTTCCCAAACCAGTAACTAATTTTTAGAAATCTGTGCATCCCCCATGAGAGACTTCATGGCACCAATGATGTGGATCAAACGAATGGACTCACAGTCAAATCAGTTGGTCATGACATTTGTACACACAGTCCTGGTACGTGTGATCAAGTAACCTTGACAGCTTACTTGAATTTTGACTCCTTAAAAATTAGCCACAATGGTGACTTAAATTGCTCTATAGAATTAAATTCTTTTTGTTCTTGGTTTTATTGTTTGCTACCACAAGAGATCTAGTAAGAGAAGGCACACTGATGTTGAAATATGTGAAATGAATGACGAGCATAAACATGATGATAATTCTTCAAATGTGCCTCAAGATGGTCCTTATCTGACGGCACCTTGCATTCATCGGAACACCCGATGCATGCAGACCCGATGCATAAGGGTAGCTCTCCACCTCCAAAAGCCATTGTTAAAAGGAGAAAGTAGAGTGATGATTATATCCAATTTGGCTTTTGATTTATCCAGAATAAAGAATACCTTTACCCCAAATATATTATTTGCAGGTATGGTTAAAAAGAAACCCTAAAAATGAGCATTCTTTATCTCATTATCTAAAAGGAAAACACAAGAATCATAAAAATTAATGAGTTTACTTATAAAGTGCACATTGCAAGAATTCCCTGAGTCACATCGTGAAGCAGGGTTTGGTTCAAATGTGGCGATGAATTTTAATATATATTCAGTCCCCAAATCAACCCTGATATATTATAACACTTTGGAATTTATTGTCAACAAATCACGTTTTTCTTACATAATTAATCCAGAGTAAATTAAACTTTGTGCATCACTTGGTAAGTGCAAATATGTACAAATTTGACTACATATTATGAATATGATTAAATGTGATTAAAAGTAAAATTTATAATGCATTCTTTAATACTGTACTGATCTGAATGAGATATTTTAAACTTAAAATCCGTTCATACATAGAACCACACTGCTACGTATTTGTCATAAAACACACAGACCCATGGTATATGGTTTGTCACTTTTTTCTTCACCTTTAACTCTCAGCCCTCAGCCCCAAATCCAATTCCCTGTCCTTGCCAGGTATAAGGAGCTTGTCCTGCATTAGCCTGGGCTCTGTCCTCTCCTGAAGGAATTAAGCTGTACTTTGGCTCTTTGTCAGTGTAGGGCTGTGTGTAAGTCAGGAGTAATTATTGTTCCTCATTCTTGCCTCTACAATTCTGCATGTATCAATTTTGCAGGAGCTGCTGAGTTGTAAGTCAATCCAAAGCATATAGATCCTAGTGTACGTGCTATACACTATTTACTGGGAGAATAGGCCTAGGCTAACTGGGACTAGCATAGCACACTACCCCAGCCTAGCAGTGGGGAAGATGGAAGGTTCTGGAAGAGTTACTCATGCAGTGACAAGGACACCCAAAGGATGACCCCCTTCTGTCTTGGCATTCTCTCATGACTTCTTAATAGCTCTGGTACTCTCCATATGGATATATTCCTGTCGTCCTTGGTGGTTTTGATTTGTCTTTGTGAAACTGAGGTAGTTTCACAGAGGTTGGGGACTCCAGCTTAGGCTTCAGGTTGGAATTTCTCTTCTGTCAACTGTGTGACCTTAGGCAAGTAGCCTACCTCTCTGAGCCTTTGTGATCTCATCTGTATTCTAGGGTTAATGATAGTTTTTACCTAACAGGGTTATTATGAAGATAATGAGTACCACTCAGAGTAATTATAAAGAGCCATTGTATACTTGTCTACCCTGCATTTAATTGTTTGCTTTCTCTAATATCTACATATAACACATCTGTACGCTGTAACACATCCACATCTGTATGTATGATGCATGCATGTGTTTCTTCTTTTCTATCCCTCTGTGTGCCTAGGATACTTAGACTTACCAATTAATATCTTCTTACAAAAACTTGACTACTTATAGCCTAGTGCTGACCGGAAGTGTTACTGATGACATAAACAGTCGATTGACACGTTTTTTTTGTATTGTTTATGTATTGTGTCCTGTATTCTTACAATAAAGTAAACTAGAGAAAAGACAATGTTAATAAAATGATAAAGAAGAAAAAATACATTTGCAAGACTGTGCTATATTTATTGGAAAACATCTGCATATTAAGTGGTCCCGTCCAGTTCAAACCTGTGTTGTTCAAGGTCAACTGTAATAGCTGCAATTGTGGTGGTAATTATCTCTCTTCAAGATCATTCGCTCACTTCTTGGTGGCAGGTACCAGCTCTGGTTACTCTGATAATGACCTGCTGTGTGACTTCCACAAGCCACCAGTAGAAGGTGAGATTCTGCGGATGTCTCTACCTCGCCCCCAGGCCCCTTCCAGCTTGCTGTCCCTCATTCTCTGTCGGCTGGCCACAGAGACTGCCACTGCCAGGGGGCAATGTGTAAGCAGATGGGAGCTGCTGACCAGCTGACACTTAGCAGAACTCTTATTTATTTATTGATGAGCCATCTCTCCAACTAGAATGTAGCCTCCCGAGGGCTAGGACTGTCACTGCTGAATCCTCAGCAGCTAAAACAGGGCCTGGCACATAGTGTACACTCAGGAAAAGTTTGTCGAATATTGAGCGAGTGTTGACTCCCTCCCGCTGGTCCTCCCTGGGCACCTGTCTCATGTGTACCTTTGTTTACACTTTCTGGGGCCAGGCCAGCCCACAGAGGCTCACTCCCGTGCCCTTTCTTGCTCACCAGGCTTTTGAGGGGAGTGAAATTCTCAGTGTTGTTGCCACTAGCTATCCTTTGTAGGCCTCCTTAGAGAGATGTGAGTTGAGGTGATGCCTCCAAGGAGGGTGGCACATTTTCTGGCTAACTCAGCTTCTCATCAGATGGCTCATTTCTGGGGACTGAGTAATGGGCTCTGCTTAGACTTTGGTAGCAGGAGGATACCTGGAATGGCCCAGAGTTTAAGGTAGTACCTCAGGCTGCTGGTCAGCCTCAGGAGGAGGACTTGGCTATCTAATATGGGGCAGGAAACTACCTAAGAATGATAGAGTCTTTTGGGGAAATAGGAGGCACAGATAACTGATATTTCCTATCCGAATATTCTTCGACCGCAAGCACAGGACATAGAAGGTCAATGCTGGGGGCTTGTCCACAGACAAGTAGGTCAGAAGTTTTCCAATTTTTTTAGCTGACCACCACTCTGATAACCTTCAAGCAGAGTATTCTCCTATCAGTATCTACAAGGACCTCCTAGAAAAAATCTAGTGTGGGTTGTGGGTGATTTGCCCTCTGTCTCCACATATAACTCTACCCTCCTTTCTTCACTGAGTGGTAATGGGCCAATGTGACATAACCTTCACCATCTACTGGGGCGTCTTAGTGCAGCACCTGGCACAGGTGAACACACAGTGGATGTTTATGAGCGAATGAGTGAATGACAAAAACTGAAGGGAGAGAGGGAAGAAAGGAAAATTATTTCATATGGATGGTGTCAGTGCTAGTTTAGAAGGCCTTAAATTTTTATGATAGCAAAAAACTAAAAGGAACCCGAGTGCCCATCACGGGGGCCTGGTTAATTGCATAATGCCACATGATGCAGCAGTTTAAAAAAATGCAGTTTCTCTGACACTGAGAAATTTCCAGGCACTAAATGTAAAAAAGCAAATCACTTGTGTGTGTGTGCATGTGTGTGTGTGTGTGTGCACCCGTGTGTACTAAACTACTTTTATGAAAAAAAGAAATGGTAGGTGGGACAGGAAAATAAGACCTATGTATTTACATGTCTCATATAAGCAAAAGAGACTCTGAAAGACTACAGAAGGCCCAATAAAAATAGTTACTCCTTTTTAGGATGTGGGGAGCCTAGTGGGGGGAGAATAGGAGATAGGAAAGGAAACTTTTCATCATGTATGTGTTTTGTGCCTTTTAAAATGTTTGCACTTGGAAAATGTATTACTTCTTCAAAAAATACCTTTAAGTTCCTCAAGTCAGAAGCCCATTCTAGTCAACTTTTCTTTATCTGGTGCCCAGCATAGCAGGTGACTGGAGCTCTCCCTTGATCATGACAAAATTGATTTCCTTCTCATTCTAGCCAAGTCTACCTCATCTGAATTGTTTCCCTTCACTTAGAAGAGAAGAAAGAACAAATGGTCTGGCTTGAAGGAATTGCTTAGTTTCCGATACATCTTTTCACTTCTCAGTGGGGGTGAACTATGTTGCTGATCTTCAAACTCGTGGGAGGTTTCTAGCCTCCAGAAACACTCAGTTTTACAAGTAAATGTCTTTAACTGTTGGGGGAAAAAATGGTAAAATTCGGACGTGGATACCACTTGCCACACTTTCTGCAAAGATGCCAAATCAGAAACCAGCCTCCGTTTCAACACGTTCTCTGTCTGTTTCCTTCACGTTTCAATCTTTCTGTGAACAGCTAGGTGTTCAACATCTTTTACGGGAGCGACTTTAGAGAAACAAAGTCAGGTCCATGTGTGGGTATGTGGAAACCATTGATATGTCCATAGGAGCGTTCTCTTTTTGCTATGTTTTTGAGAGGAGGGTTTTAAATTATTGCGCTATAAACGTATTGGCATAATAAGTGGCTTATACTCTTTAGTGACAATTGGTAATTTCCTGAGTCATTATAATCAGGTTAACATATTAACTCAGAGAACACTTGATCAATGTCCTTATTGAAAAAATATGTTATGACCTAGCACATTTCCATCTATTACAGTGTTCTTGGTCAATAATCATAATTTTTATTGTAATTATTGAAAGCTAGTTTCCCCTCTTGTGCAGAAGATTGTGAATGCAGAAGCACACAATTGTGCGGGATCAAGGTGTCATCCATAATAGCACATTCAGCTGAATTTATGTCCCTCTCCAATTAGGGGACAATCAAGCTCAAATTAATTTAGCTCTCAGCTAAAGAGCAACAGCAAAATCAGCTCACTATAAAAATTGTTATTGAATTTTATTTCCTTCAACCTGACGCACCTCAGTGCATGGGGAGATAATACTGGCTTGAGGTCTGGGGGTGAGGGACCTTGGGATTGCATTACCTGCTCTGTCTGTGGGCTTCATGACAGCTCCGTCCCCTGGTGGACCAACATCTAATGAATTGTTAGAGGTCCACAGAGATGGGCTGCTTTTGTCAACTCCTCCTTCACGGCCGCTTTTGGAGTGAATTCTGTTGTCTAGACTGTTGTCCGGCGTCACTTGAATTCAGGCCACATCTGTAACTTAAAACTTAGATGGTAGCCTATTTAAAAGAGTTTAGAAAAACAGGTGAAATTAGTGTTGGTGTGCTTATTTAATTCAGTGAATCCAAAATATTATTTTAACGTGTAAAAAACTATAAAAATATTTATTTGTACCAGGTCTTCAATGTTTGATGTGTTCTTCACCTTCGCAGTATTTCTCAGTAACCTGGCCTGAGTTCAAGTCCTGTGTGGCTGGTGGCTGCCTCGCTGGATGGGGCAAGTGTGACTAAATTTCTTCAGTTGTAACAAGGTCATTAGGGTTTGCTGGGTGGGGATAGACGGGCATGCTTTGGGTGCTCAATGGCAATAAAACACACACAAAACATACAAGCAGGAGAAGATACCACATTTTCATTTTTACTGTTAGTCTCAGAAGTCGTTGGCAGATTTACAATCTCTATGAATTGGCTTACAGCTCCTGTCACCATCTACCTTCTACACTAATAAAGGCAGAATGGATCCTCATAAACATCCTGTTTCCTCATTATCAGAGCTTGGCTTCACCAATTGCTGTCTCATAAAAAAGAAGGTCTAAAAAATATTATTATTATTTGTTGCCCTGAAAAATGCACCTTTTATTTTTGAAGCCTGACTCTAGTGCTTCTGCTTTGATATCAAACAGAGCATGAAGCATATTGGCAGATATATGTTTGGGGAATAAGGAGCTGTGGAGTATTTTATCTCTCTGGCCGTGTTCCTGAAGAAAGCACAGACTTAAATCTAGGAGAGTATTTTAATTGTTTAATATTATAAAACTTTAATAGGCATTCTGAGGCGTAATGCATGGACATCATTTGTCACTGAACTTGATTCCTGCAAACCCGGAGATGTGAGATATAAGCCTGGAGCTCTGGCATTTTTGGCACATGGAGAGCCTCACGCTCTGATGAAATGGCCCAGGTGGGAGAGAAGCCACTTGGACGGCTGACCCAGTGGACGTTTATAACCTCCAATGAGGCTGCTGCTTGCCAGTGCAGGAGGCCCTCTGATGCCTCCCTGACAGGCTTCCACCCGGCACAGTCTCGCCACTGCTGTTCCTACCCTCTTTCCTCTCAAGTGAGTAGGTGTGCCAGATTCCTGACTGGTCTCCCTGTTTCCAGCCATGTCCTCCTCAAATTCATCCTCCAGAGAGATCTGTTTAAAGTGCAGATGTGGTGGTGGGGCTCTTGGTTTTGGCTCAGGCATGATCTCAGCATTGTGAGATCGAGCCCCACATTGGGCCCTGTGCTTTGTGCAGAGTCTGCTTGAGTTTCTCTCTCCCTCTCCCTCTGCTCCTCGCCCCCCATGCTTGCTCGCTTGCTCTCAAGTAAATAAATAAATAAATAAATAAATAAATATTTAAAGTGCAATGGGGAGCCCATCCCCCACTGCGAAGCATATTTTAATGGCTCCCCATTGCCCTTGGGTCATTTAAGTTATGGCCTTCAATTCTGCAGCTCCATGTTGCTATAACTGGATGCTTCTCCCTTTGCCCTCCTCAGGCTTCTTCCTCGCTGAGAACTTTAGTCCACCTCCTTCATGAGACTCTAGGCTCCACCTCCTTCAGGAAGCCATGTCTAGGGCTTCCCCACTCCACTCCAGGGAGGTTAAATGTCTGTGCCATATTCAAGGCTGTAATACTCTTAGCAGATTATATGTGCGTATATCATAATGCCTGTTTGTGCATTGTCTGTCATCTGAATAAGACCTCACCTTGCTAGTTTTTGGAGTCCCTTGTGCCAGGTTCAGTGCCTGATACAGGTGCTCTGTTGGAGTCTGCTGGTGGGTTGGGCCAGTTCTGCGAGGCACAGGTTTCTGGGCCTTTCCTCTCTATTGGCAGTTGAGGCGCGACATCTCAGTCAGTTCCTGGGGAGGGCCAGCCGTTCCCCTTCAAGGCCGAGCCATCCAAAGCCTGCTTTACCTGGAGGCCTGGCCACATACAATGCATGGTGGTGAAAATGGATTGCTTTGGCTCAGTTTGATGAGGTCTCAGAACTTCACCAAGAAGGTAGTGTTTGGGCATGGACAGGAAGGGGGCGGGTGATATAAAGAGGTGATCCTTGAGAAGTCGGGAGTATCATCTCCATCTTAATGGCAATGGGAACATTTTTAGCAAGTAGGGGAGGGTCAGGCTTGCTGTAAGGAGCAAGGGGGAGGGTCAGCTTCTTAGAGCCCACTTTCCACTGCACATGTGTGTTTCTGTCAGTCTCTAATGGGGGGGATGAGGGGGACAAGGCCAGAGTTAGGGACTTATGTCAGTTAACAACTGCATTATGTTATGAGTATAAGAAAACCAAAAGACCAGTGCCTTAAATAAGATTGGGGGTTACATTTCTCTCATGTGGCATGAAGCCTGGCCATTCAGGGCTGGTACAGGGACCATAGTGTTTATCAGTGTCTGTTGTCCTCTGCTGTTCTGAGCACAAGGGGCTTTGTTCTCAAGGTCACAGGATGCCTTCCCCTTTCAAGCTGGAACAAAGCGAGAAGTGGGTGGGAGGGATTAAATTCAAAGGTCAAAGAAAAAAGCTGCCAAGTCTCTTTTCTGGATGGCCATCCAGTGATGTCCGGTGGCACCTCATTATCTGGCTTATGTCACATGGACACTATTCCATGGACACTGCTAGCTGTAAAGGAACCTAGGACATGTTGCCCCCCACCCCAAAACTGGGGTTCTATTAATCAAGAAGGAATGAATTAATATTGGGTGGGCAATCTGCCTTAACCCTAATTTTCTAACATCTTCCCATGAGGTCTTTTTATCTTCCCTATAACATTTGGAATTATCTTGCTTATTTATTTGCCTGTCTGTTGGCTGTGCCCACCCACTAGAACATATGTTCTGTGAGGCCTTGTCACGCTTGTTGAGTCCTGCCCATTTCGCCTCTCATACCATGGAGGGGGGCCTCCTGTATTTTCGTGCCTCCAGATCCAGAATAAAAATCCTTAACTGGGTTCCCCAGTGGGTTATTTGGAAGAAGACCCCATCTCCCAAAGGGTCAGGGTCTTTCTGACATTTTTCACATGATTGATTTTACCAGGCTAGTTACCTCATCTCCATCTCTGGGACCTCTCGCTCTCGCTCTCGCTCTCTCTCTCTGTTGTTACTGAACAAATTAGCCAGAGTGACATACTGGATACTGATTAGCAATGTGTATAGCAGTTTTGTTTTTTAAACTGGCAGAATTCCACTGTTTTGCTCTTTAATTCTTAATTTACATTTTAAACGCACTATGTCTTCATTCATGTGAGAGTGTCCTCTTCTGAGTATGTCCTTAGTGGGACAAAGCATCCTTCCCCCTCAAGTAGTTATGAACATTGATGAGTTACTCAAATTATTCAGTCATTTTATGATTTGAGCTGAGAATATTTATGGCCATTTCTCCCCTGTGAGGTAACAGTCACTTATGTAAGTGGGCTTAAAATGTAGAGTGGCATTTTGATACTTCTAGAACCTTTTTTGGGGCCCTGCATGCTGGAGGTTTTAGAGCCCTTGTTCTATTGGAGATCCTCTTTAGGCTTTTGGTTGGCTGTGCCCCGTGATGGTCAACACATATGTCCTACCTCAGAAGTCCTCACTGTGCCCATGTCCTCCTCCTGGCTCCCATGTTTTCCTGTGCTTCTACAAACATAGTTCTTACTTTATTTATTTTTTTAAGATTTTATTTATTTATTCATGAAAGAGAGAGAGAGAGAGAGAGAGAGAGAGACAGGCAGAGGGAGAAGCAGGCTCCATGCAGGGAGCCCGACGTGGGACTCGATCCCGGGTCTTCAGGATCAGGCCCTGGACTGAAGGCTGCACCAAACCACTGAGCCACCTGGGCTGCCCTAGTTTTTCCTTTATAATGAGATCACTCATTTATTTGTCCAGTGGAGGTTTTAGGCAGGGAGGGTCTATATCCTATCCATCTCTGTCTCCCTGAAACCCTCCTAAGGGTTGGTAGGAATCAATAAATGAGCATGAAGAACTGAATGATAATAAAAGCCTACATCCAAATGCATTCTGTATGACAAGTACTGTTCTTAGTTGCTTTAAATATATGAATACATTTTATCTTTATAATCACCCTATCAAGCAGTTACTGTTGCCTTGATTTAATGGATGAGGGAGCTAAATCAGAGGGAGCCACTGAGTAGCCTTCCTAAGATTACATGACTGATAAAGAGAGGGGCAGGATTGAGCCCCAGCCACGTGACACTAGAGCCCACCTGCTTCCACCCTGCACCACAACTGACTTCTGGTGTTAGTGGAAGCCACCACTCACGTACATGGCATTAGGGCTGGGAAGCAGTGCTTTCCTCTGATTCGGGGGCCTCTAAGTGGGGATACTGATACCCAAGGGGATAACTTGACTCCAACAGCTATCTGAAAATAGAAATTAGTAAAGATCCAGGAAGTTGAATTGATATGGACCTTTCCTAATGCCTGAAGGACTGCCTACTAGATGAGACTCCTCATACTCCCCCTAGGCCTATGCCTGTGGCTACCAGCAGCCCTGGTAAAAGGAGGATCGCCTCCATATGGGACAGGGCACTCTGAAGAACCTGTAATAGGACTAATGGGTAGAGGACTGGCCTACGGTGTATATGGCTCTGCTGCCACCTACACATGTGACAAGTCACTCTGAGTCACTCCATAAAACACAGGTGCTCATTAGCTGCTGGGAGGCAGCATGACAGAGGGCTTCTGCTAGGAATTTCACAGACCAGAAATTTTTTTTAAAAAGAGAAGGGCCTAAAAAATTAAAAAAATAAATAAAAAATAAAAAGAGAAGGGTCTGAAATTAGGTCTTTACATATTTATTTTGCCAAGTAGCTTTTAGAAAGGGAAAAAGACAAAGATCTCTTACCACCATCATTTGATTAAAGCATTTTAACTCCCCAAAATATGAGTGGGATTATCTTAGAGAAAAAGGCACAATTCATTAAACTGAGTTCAGGTGGTTAATGTAATGAAAAACTCACAGTTTTTGTTTTATTCAATTCAACCCGGACCTGTGAAAATTCTACAGCCATTGTTGAGGGCCAGCTTCTTGGAACAAGCAATGGAAGAAAAAAGAGGAGCCCTGCTGCCCACTACTTGTGTGACCTCAGGCAATTTATGTAGCTTATCTGATTTGCAATTTTCTCCTCTATGAGTTGGGGACTGCTTTCCAGGGGCTCCGTGAAGCTCGAATGAAGTGCGTGTTGAAGATCCATTACGTGGGAGAAGTTCAGACCATGCTTAGAGTTTTTAGAGCAGTGATTCTCAAATGGTGGTCCCGAGCAGGAAGTATGAGTATCACCTGGGAGCTTCCTCAAAATGCATATTATCAGGCTCCACCCCAGGCCTGTTGTGTCAGAAACTGTAGAGGTACAGCCCAGTGGTTTGTATTTTAAGCAGTCCTCCTGGTGATTCTGATCCACGCTCAAGTGGGAGAGCCAACACTGTAGAGGACCCTGTCATCTTTGTAATGGTGGCAGCTGCTGCGGTGGTATTTGGGCTCTGGCAAATCTCCCAGAGCACCTGTGAGGAGGAACGCTGAGACTGTGCTGGTATTCCTGATAATTATCCACCTCAAGTTGCACTTTCTTCACCCATCCATCCCACCTGAAATGAGGCTTTACCTGGACATGTTAATCATGGATTACTCACCTGCCTGTCTCTGTTAGATTCCTCATGAATGAGCTCAGAACACCAGTGGCCACCTTCTAGTCTGGCAGTGGCTCTGCAGAGTGGGGGGTCCCACCTCCCATCCAGCTGTCTCTGACTTCCATATGCCAGGAGTTAAGGCAGGCTACACCCTGCACTTTGTCGTTTATCATTTCTGCTGGATGAAGCTTGAAGGTAGGTGTTGTGGCTTGTGTTCCAATCCACACTCTGCTCAAATATGGTGCTATAGGACACTCTCAGAATCTTTGTCCCAATGGACAGCTTTGGTCATGCTTCTAATCAAAATGGTCCCTTCACAAGGTACCTGCAGAATAAATCCAAAGAATTTTGGGGGCACTTGGCACTTGGTTTCTCTCTGAACCACATGAACTTAGCTGGGGTGGCTCAAACACATATTTCTATCATATTCTGTTTGTCAAAGTGCTCTGAGGGCCTGACCAGGTTCAAGGGGGGAGGAAAATAGACCCCATCTTCTGATGGGCACAGCGGGATTGCATGGCAGGGGCACATGGGATGGGGGATATATTATTGTTTTTTTGAAAATACAGTCAGCAAAGGGGGCTTCCAGGCAAATCAGATGCCCATGTGGATCAATCTGTAATTCTAGTCTGAAGAATTATGATGGAAACAACTTGTGGTGCAGAGAAGGCAAAACAATATTGTTCTTCACATATGTATGGTTAGAAAAGAAGGTAGTCAGTGTTAGGAGGATCAAGAAATTCCCTGTGCCGCCCTCTGGCCTACATCCTATTCCCTCCCCACCCCCACTTCTCCTGCCCCAATCCTCAAGGTGTTGAAAACACTCTAACACATGCAGAATATAAAAATTAGAATATAAAAGTTACTACTACAAAATATAAAAGTTAGAATTTAGTAATAAGGTCTGCCAAAGCTGATAGCAAGGGTTCCCCAGGGAGTTAGTTGTGCGAACAGGAAGGCAGCTTGAGTCCCAAAGCCCTGGACGATTAAGGATGAGAGGAGACAGTCCCGGCAGAGGGAGGTGGTCAGGAAGGAGGAGACCCAGCTGTCCCCATCTCACAGGAGCACCAAGGAGGTACTGCTGGGTCTAGTGCCTGCCAATTCCTCAGCTTCCCCTCTTCTCGGCACAGTATTACCACCTGACTTCTTTAGGGGAGCCCCCCATGTGCAATGTGAACCTCAGGATTGCAGATGTCTGTGAGCTGGAGGCTAGAGCATCATGTTTCAGAAATTTGGCTAGATTGACAGGCAGGAGAGAAACTCACCAAGGAGCACGTTGATTTCAGCGTGTTAAAACAATCCTCATCTGGCCACCTGGGCTTGTGTGTGGGGGGGATGGACTGTAATTTTATCTCAGCTGCTGCCCATCACTGCAAGTGTGCTATTAAAGGCAATCTTGCTGCCACTGCTGTGAAATGCCAGCTGAGAGCTGCCAGTTTCCTGGCTGACCGGTGACTGGGGCTCCCATATCCTTTCACTCCAGAGTGTGGTGTGAAATTGAAATTGAGTTGGGACTGGATTCTTTCCTCCAGATGAGCCTCCTTTGAAAGGAAAAGAATTACTTTAAAACCAGGGGATCAGTCTGACTGATGACACTCCCACGCTGGCAGGCAACTCCCGGACCTCCCTGTGGATTATCTGCATGGTGGCATCTCTGGGGTGAAAATCCTGCCCTCGCTGCCCTGCCATTCAGCTTCTCCTGTCCACACACACCACCACCCCGGCCCGACACTCCCACATTTGCCTCTGTGAAATGGGGTCTGCTAGTTTGGATAACGGACCCATTAAAATCATATCCCGAATTTTGGGGTCTACAGAAGCACATTTTCAATATTTTGTGGGTTTCTATTATCCATGCCACTAACTCTCTCCTTCATCACTGACAAGATTCTCATCGATGGAAAGCTAAGGAAAATAATGTGGTGGCCTGGCTCTGTGGACTGAAAACCCATGGGGCAGGGAAAAGAGCAGGAGTATGGGAAATCCCAGAAGGAAAATAGGCAGGAATGGGCCAGGTGATTTGGGGTGGAGTGTGGACAGAGGACTTAAATTTTTTAGCTCATTAATTGTTACACCATTTATGAAGGAGGTAGAGGCAGTTGGACACATTTATTTTTCCAATCTGGTCATCGGTGTTCTCAACAACAAAACAGAGATAATAGGAATATCTTTCATATAGGGTAGATTGGAAGATTCAGTGAGATAATATGTGCAAAGTGCTAAGAATAGTGCCTGGAAACAAGGAAATAACAAAGGTTCTTTGTCACTGCTACTATTACTATTTGATAGAAGAATAACTGAAGGTACAAAGAAATGAATGAGAAAAGGAGCATGGTAGGACAGAAAGTCTGTGTGTCAGATGCACACGGGCAACCTTGGGTCTGTTGGGGAGGAAAAATTTTCCTCTGTAATTCAAGCTTCTCCTCGCTGGTCTAAGAAATTGACATGAGACAGATTAACAGGAAAAAATTAAATTTATGCATATATGGGGAATCTACATAAATATGAGATAGCAAAGATAGGCGAAATGAGGTATATATGTCATCCTAAACTAAGGAGAAGGAGGTGGGGGTCTGGGCTTCAAAGGGAAGGATGACAATTCACAAGGAGATGAAAAAGAGTAAATGTTGGGTAAGTAAATAATTTCTGGACCATATAGAAACTGTAGGACACAGAGAAGAATTTTAATGAACAGACTTTGCTAAATTCCTCCCTATCATCCCTAGTTGATATTATAATGTAGTTTTCTATGATGATAGCGCCTTTCCTGGAGCTGGCACTCTATTTAAATTTTTCTAGGCAGTTAAAGAGAAAGTCAGAGGTTCTTCCTGAGTCTTTTGGGCCTTGATTGTTTTTAGCATGAAATACTCTGCATGCCAAAGTGGCATATCATGGGGCAACTTGTTCTGGTCCTAATCCCAAATCATGTGACTTTGGCAAATTATTTAACCTCTTTGAGCCTCGGTTTCCTCCTCCTGCAAGAGAAGATTGGAGTCGCTGGTTCCTAAGCCCCTCCAGTAGAAATATTATGAACCTTCTATGAAGAATCAAGGTCAAGTAGGATTTCCCATTATATACCTGGAGGAGGGAGGAAGAAATGAGGGTGGGATGGGCATGGGATTGCAGAAGCATCTGCGCTATTTCTGGAGTTCTGCATGGTCTGAGATGATATGGCCCTGTGCAGGGGTGGACAGAGCTGGCTGTGTTTTGCAGTGTGTGTTGGGAGGGGTGGGCAGGATGGCTGTCTGGGAAACATCTTCGAGTAACAGCTTTCACCACAGACTCTGTGCAGTTGTTCTGAGATGCTTTTGAAATAACCTTGATTCATTGGGTCAGCTCGTCTCCCCCTTGTTGAGCACCGAAAGCTTCTGTGGAGTCCAGTCCTTCCTCTGACATCCTGAAGGAATGAGCCGATGCATTTATTCCTCGAGCAGGTTGTACTTCTGAGACCCTGGGGCTACACTAAGAGCTACACTTTTGGGGCAAAAGGTAATGGAAATGCTGGGTCTCTGGAGTCCGAGGAGGAGGAGACTGGAATTGGAATTCTCCAGACAGAGTTCACCGATGCTCAGCAGTAGCTTGGACAGGGCCCATGGAGGGGAAGCAGAGGAAGCTTCCTCAATGAAGAAGCCTACGCTTTCCAAGCCCAGCTGTCTTGTCACCCAGATAGGAAAACTGAACAAGTGTGGAGAAGATGCATAAATCTGCATGATCTGAGGGTTATGTGTGTATAAGGCTTTTGGGCACAGAAACAACAGTTTGATATTTGTTAATATAAAGAGTCATGAATTATATTCAAATGTAGAAGAGGGTCTGGTATCTCCTCTTCTGCAACCCTGTCCTGCTCTCTCTGTCCCATGTCATCCTTTTCACTCCATTAAAGCCTCAAACACGAAGCTCTCAGGTGGCCTCATCTAATAGAGAAATATGGAGCTGTGGGTAGACAGTGTCCCTCAACGTCTATTCTTCCTCCTTCTCTTATTAATAGGGTCCCCTTTGTTTGAGTTGGTAATAGATCATGTAGGTAGAGTGCATTTCCCAGCCTCCCGGGCTCGATGAGGCCAGTGACTGAGTCTTAGCCAGGGGCACGTGGGCAGATGTGATGTGTGTAGCGAAGGGCCCCATCCTCAAAAGGAAGTTGCTTGCCTTCCTCCGTACAGTTCTACCCTCCCATGGCTGGAACCCCAGCAGGGTATTGGAGGTCCAGTTTCCACCATGTGCATGAAATGGCATTGTAGGGATGGCAAATCTGGGTGGCCACATGGAACAGAGCTCTTTAACCCCTGGGTCATCTGATTTCTTGGACATTTTCATGAGACTAATAGAAAACTTCTGTTTTAAATCCCTGTTATTTGGTCTTGGGTTAGGTCTCAGCAGTCAAATAAATATCATTAATCCACGGATGCTGTGGGGTGGGGGTGGGTAGAAGAAGAATTTGTGCTGGGTGTTGAGACAGTGATAGTATTTAAAACATAGCCCAGTCTGAAGTCTGGGCTCTAGCCCCTGCTCTGCCGGCCTAAGAAGCCTGGGTGGTGGTCATTTCACCTCTCGTCTGTGACTTGGTAGAGCCTGACCTCCAGGACTAATGTCCTCTGACCTTCTAACTTTGGATCCTTCAAGATAATTCCATGTCAGTCACTTCTAAGTGATAGTCTCTCACTTCTTCTCCCAGAGAGGTAGGGGAGTCATCCAGGCGGTGCATGCCAGGGAGCTGCTTTACAGCCTCTTTGTGACCTCATTTGTGACCTGGCATGTAATGTGACTGAAGAGTCCCCATCCATAAACTCCCCATGGGCCTTGAAAACACACTTTTAGAGCTTATTCCTGGATTGAGTCATCCCAGGCTTCATAAGGCCCTCATTCAAAAAGAAGTCCTTGGGGCGCCGGGGTGACTCAGACACTCAGGTGTCTGCCTTCCGCTCAGGTCATGATCTCAGGGTCTTGGGATTGAGCCCTGTGTCTGGGTCCCTGCTCAGCGGAGGGTCTGCTTTTCCCTCTCCCTTGGCTCCTCCCTGCCCTTCTCCAACTCTCTCTCTCTCAAAATAAATAAATAAATAAATCTTAAAAAAAAAAAACTGAAAATAAATCTTTGATTCACTGCTATCATCATTCACTGGACATGTATTCATGCTGAACGTGGATCTATCTGGTCGTACTCTAGATACCAGAGACCCAGCATTGCATAAAACCTCCAGACTGCCCTAAAGCTGCCTCTGTCCATGGAGTGTGTGTGTATGCACGTGTGTCTGTGAGTGTGCAGATAGCACCCAGCTATGACAGTTCTCCACCTTCAGTGTGTTTCTGAGTCAAGCGGAGGCCTGGCTAGATGCAGGTTCAGATCAGCAGGCCGGGGGTGAGGCCAGAATCCTGGTTTCTAACAAGCTCCCAGGGGACGCTGATGAGCAGGCCCAGGACCACAGTCTGCAGCAAGGCTGCGATAACTACGGTTGCCCATGCAGAGGGCTCACACAGGGCAGAGGGAGGGAGTTTTCCAGGCCAGTGGCTGGAGGATTGGGGCAGGTCTCTCCCGGGAAGTTTCACATTCACCCAGGCCTTCCCTGGATGAACTGGCCATTAACAGTAATCGGATTGGTAGGAAGAATAGTTTTTCAGCCCTCTTACAACCCCCCCCCCCCCCACCAATCTGCATTAATGAGACCTAGCCAAGAGTCATTTCTGGTTGGGAGGTGGCTCATGGAGAAAAATGGAAGATATTTACAACAATGGTTCTGACACCAGAGTATGCATTGAAATCTCTGGACGGCTCGTGCAACCTGTTTGGCTGGGCCCCACCTCAGAGTTTCTAATTCAGTGGGCCTGGGCCAGGGCCCAGGAAATTGCACTTGTGACAAGTCCCAATGAAATTTTGAGAACCACTGGCTTATAGTAAAAGCCCCCTCAGCCCATTCCCACAAGCAGGATTAGCATGCTGTGGTGGGGTCCATCACCGGGCGTATCAGGGGGTGGGCAGAGAAACTCAAAGAGATGAGTGTGTCGGGAGGGATTGCCGGCCGGGGTTTTGCTAAGACTTGTCCCAGTACAGTTGGGGTGGACAAGATGCTGAGGGCAGGCTGCTGAGTTGTGAACTGTGTTAGAGCAGTGGTGCTATCCACCCTGGAATTCCTACCTCGCAGCACAGAGGACGCATGATCATCCCAACCAAAATTACTCTTCCTCCTTCCCTCTGCTCTTTCTGAAGCACCTACCTTCCAGAGGCCTAGCTATAAAAATGGGGATCCAGTCCAGATCCAGGACTCCAGTCCAGTCACCAGGCCTCAGTGGACATTGGCGTGGTGGGGATTTGTTGGCAGGTTGAGGGGTTCTAGAGCTTGGCAGAGACTCCATCTTTAGAGGCATTTGAGATGCAGCAGCCTCAGCAGGAAGGAAGAGGCATCATGTACAGTTCTCAAAGGAAGGGATGGGAGGGAGTGACGGGCTGACATTTTGGCTATTACTGGATCTTCAGAGAAGGAAAACCATTAGTGCTTGAATTAGTGTTAACTCATGGAATATTCTCGTAAAGTGGTCCTTGGGGCAGCAGGACGACGTGTTTCATTCTTCTGCCTCTGGCCAGCCATGCTGATGGAGGGTCACAGGGGTTACTGTAGGAGGAATCCCACTAATTCCATTATAAGGGATGTTTGCCCATTAGCTCTGATGGGATTGTCTCCTAACAGAGTCCTTTGGGGAGGGTGGTGCTACTTCGGGTGGGGGATGGAAGGAAAGGGAATTGCAAAATAATCGGAATGTTTGCCAAGGGCATTTCTTTGCGGCCCTGACAGAATGGGTTCCATACATCCAGCGGGGGGCAGCGATGCACAGATGTTAATTCGGGTCATGTGAATCCCAGCTTGGAAGTCGTCAATTAAACAGCAAAGCAGTGAGCCTGGCTGAGGCCTCTTCCAGAACATCTCCAAGACTGGCAAAGCTGGGCCTGTCACACCCAGCCTTTCCCCCACAAGCAAACCTTCAGGTTTTCTCAGTATGCCGGGAAGTCAATGAATGTTTAGGTCTGCTGGGTTTTAATTCCGGAAATTTTCTTTTAATCTGTTGGCTGCTTTGTGTAATTTAGAGTTTCTGCAGCCTGACTGAAAATTATAAGTAAACGAGGATTAAGAAGTCGGCTTTATTAATATGATAGTTTCAGTTAATACACATTTAAAAATTGTCATGCCACCCATCTCCTTCCCCTGGGTTGAAATTTTATTAGGGCCATAATTGATATGACACTCACACTCCAAAGTGGGCAACTTACTTGTCGATATCCATTTTAAAGTTGAGGAAATGTGACTAACAAAATGCCAGAGAGCGAAGAACAGTTGGTTTTCCCGGATTTAGGGATAGAAAAGACCTATTCGTTTGTCCATTCCTAAGACTAGGATATGTGGCCCATAATGTATTTTCTAAGCAATTTGTCAAGTTTGCTTGTAAATGACTTTAATGATAGATGGCTTTGCCTGCTTTGCTGTGCTGGAAAATTCTGCAGCCCAGCACACTTTTCCTTTGGGAAGCTTCTCACATCTTGCATAATATTTCTCCCCACCATCCTCTGCCATTATCCCCCCCTCCCCAAGGTTAATTTAATCCTGTTGTTCTTAAATGAAACACCCTAAATCATCCTCCTCCCCTTCCCTGTCTTCCTCCTCACTGTTTAAACCCTTCAAGGATGTAATAGTCTGGAAAATATTTCAATCATCATGTCTCCTTTTCAGCCGGCCAATTCCATTTGGTGTGTTCTCAGCAGCTTGTGGTGAAGTGCAATTTTTCACAGCATTGTTTTTAGTTTAAATAACATGCAGTGCACAATTGCGAAAGGTCTTCTGGAACATTCCACTTGGGGTCTTGCCATTAAATAATATTTTGATGGAAGACTAAACCCAACTTTCCATAGGAGGAAATGCTATTGGCTCCCAGCACTAATTGGCTATAAATTTAGCTAAAGGTCCATCTGCCTTCAGAGTTAGACCATCTTCTCCCAGCTCAGAGGGTGCCCTGTATCAGACGTTTAATGGATAGACTTAGTGAATAAATATGTATTTGTAAGTGCATCATTTAGAAAACAGTCAAGTGAAAGGAATTTAACTCTGCTAAGCCAGCAAATGTAATTTTTCTCATTTCTTACACTATCTTGCCATATGTCAGCTCAATTTACCAGCTCCCTGACCTTGCATATATTATTCAACCTTGCTGAGTCTCAGTTTCCTCAATTGCAAGATAAGGAAAGCGAGATCCGCCCCATAGGTCTGTTGTGAGGATCAAATAGAGGTGTACAGTGTTCAGCAGAACATATAGTAAGTCTGCGAGACACAGCAGTGCCTTTTTTGCTCTTTTTATTACGATTGTCACTACTGCTCCTACCATCATGTGGTCTAAATCCCATGCTCGGATGAGATTTTTATCCAAGTCCCCACCTGCCTATATATACATTTTCATTTCTCAACAACACACATTTTTTTAAAAAAAGATTTATTTATTTATTAGAGAGAGAGAGAGAGAGCCTGCACAGGGGGAGGTGCAGAGGGAAAGGAAGACTCAAGCAGACTCCTTGCTGAGTGGGGAGCAGTGTCCACCCGTGAGACTACCGGAGAGTGACATCTTTGCTTCTGGGAAAGGTCTTACTCATATTTGGTGCCCACTGCATGTCATACCTGGAGCCTGTACCTGGTGGGCGTCAGCGGGGTTGCCCTGCTAAGGTTGTATGTTTACCAAGCTGTGCCCTTCCATATACTTCATACGTGGAAGTAGGTTTCCCCTTAAGTGTCTGTTTTACTATTTAACATGACTGAAAGGCAGCAAGACCAAATCCCCACATTATCTCACTTTGTGGACAATTTCCTTAATTAAGGGCTTTGGAATGACATTCTAAGGTACTTGCCCTAAGAATCTCATGAAACAAATGGCCCAGAACATGACTTCTTTTTAGTTAACTTATGTGGATGTCAAGAGATCAGCATGTCTTCTTGTGATGTTCACAAACAACCTGTTTAACAATCCATGTTGCATTTTTAAGGAGGACTTAGATCAGGATGAACTGGCTACACATTCTGGAATTAGCTTTTCTTTCTTTGTGGAACTGGGGCATTTGCTCAACTACTGTCTCCAGGCTTCTCCAGGAGCCCATGGGGATTACTAACAGATTCTCTGAAATTTTTCTTGAATATTCCTCCCCACTTCAAATGTAATTTTGCTAATCTGGCACCAATCACGTTGCCATAACTTGACAATTCCTTACTATCTCCCTGCTTGATGAGGATTTGGGTTGTTTTCTAGGACTTTGGCTCTACTCTATCCAGTTTTCAGAATCTTCTCAGTGTCAGGGAACATAATAGCCTGGTTGGAATTATAACACTTTGTTTTGTGTTGCCTATTAATTTTGCTTTCAGCAATCACTGGGTCTGTCCCTTTGTTCTTCTTTCTCCAATTATTTTAAGATTTTCTGTCACTGTTTTTACTTCTCATAAGCCTCAATAACTTTTGGGCTTTTATCTGGATATGATTCTTATAAGACCTTGACATATAAAAATTCGTCTCTCTCCATCTTTCGCCCCTGACTTTTAAACACCCAAGCTGAACCGAGAGGACCCCGCATAGCTTCCTTGCTTCCTTTAGAGGTTGTCCCTCTCCCGCCTTTTCTTTCTTCCAGACTTAAGAGGGGTAGTATGGTCAGAATTACATTTTAGAAGCAGGAAATTCTAATTACCACACAGTCGCAGCTGGAGCAACTTATCTATATGGTCCTCCTGTCCTCCAAGAGTTGCTAAGAGGATGATGATTGTATGGCATACATGGTATGAATTTTCTCTCCAGGGGGGCTGGTATGGGGAACAGGAGAACAAATGGGGATGGTCCTGTTTCCCTGGAAGGAGAAATAAAGAAGGCAGTGTTCAGGGATCCCTGGGTGGCACAGCGGTTTGGCGCCTGCCTTTGGCCCAGGGCGCGATCCTGGAGACCCAGGATCAAATCCCACGTCGGGCTCCCGGTGCATGGAGCCTGCTTCTCCCTCTGCCTATGTCTCTGCCTCTCTCTCTCTCTCTGTGACTATCATAAATAAATAAAAAAATTAAAAAAAAAAAAGAAGGCAGTGTTCAGGAATGGTCAGGCAAGGGAGACATAGCTACAGTAGGTGCCATAGGAGGTTTGCTTTCCAAACACTTGTGACCCCTGGCCTTTCTGCACAGACTCAGATGGCAGTTGGGGTTTGTGCTGGGCTTCCACACCAGCAGTGACCAATCACTGTCCCCAGGGAGCAGAGTCAGTGACATCACTCAGTCTTCGGTTCACCAGAGTTTCACCTGGGCCTGTTACCCAGAAATTCTGTCAGAAACATGTGGATTTGAATTATTTTACTGTCTTCCTGGGTGAGGTTCTGGTGTCTCCAGACTTCATTAAGATACTTCTCAAAAAAAAAAAACAAAACAAAAAAGATACTTTTCAAATCCCGGATACTCCTCTTTCTTTTCTTCTTTTCTCCATTCTTGGTTGTGTATATTCTATTTTTTTCTTCCCAAAAGGCCAGATGCTTCTCTGGGCTTATAGCCAGAATTTGGATCACCCAGAGTGTACAGTCTAAGAACCCTCATCCTGTTTCCCGATCTCAGACTCTTCTGTACATTTCCAGGTACTAATGTCTTCCCAAACCAAGACTTGTAGTTTCAGCTGAGAGAGTTCCTTAATTACTGAATCAGGAATCACTTCTATGTGTGCATATTGTTTTAAAGATTTATTCACTTGAGAGAGAGACAGTGCATGAGCAGAGGGATGGGCAGAGAGAGAGGGAGAGCGAGTCTTAAGCAGACTCCACTCTAAGCATGGAGCCTGATGCAGGGCTCAATCTCACAACCCTGAGATTGTGACCTGAGCCAAAACTAAGAGTCAGATGCTTAACTGACTAAGCCACTCAGGCACCCCTGTGTGTACATATTTTTATATTATTTCTTCTGCTTTGAAGCTAAAATATGTAAGTAAAGAGGCAAGGTAGCAATAAATATGGAAGGAATGATCGAATTGGGAAAAATCCCCATTTTGTAGTTTCTGGTGAAATCATTGATTCAGGCAATTGTCAACTAATGGTAGATGAAACCATTAGTTAAAGATGGTGGGGTACTTCACACGGGGAGGAGTCTAGCTGTCACCTTTTGAGCGCACTCATTTATGGTAGCATCACTGAGAAAAGAACTGCAGGTCAACTGCCTCTTGAAACACAAACCAGTCAGCCCTAGGAAGTATTCTTGGCAAAATAAAGCTGAGCCTAGGTTTAATCAAACTGCATAGCTGAATTCCATTTAATGGAGAGAGAGGGAACAGAGGAACAAATAAAATGATACTACAGAGGCAAGTTGACAAATTTGGAATGTAAGTAATTCTACAGATGTCACTGTAGCAAAGGCATAAGACTTCAGAGTGTAACAACTACATGTAACCCAGTGTAACATGGGTCCTTGCCACGATCCTGATTTGAACAAGTCACTTGTGAACTAGACAGTTGTGGACATTTGGAATTATTGCTAATTTTGTTTGACATATTTGTTTTATTTTTACTTTTTTATATTTATTTAAGTATTCTCGACACCGAATATAGGGCTCAAACTCCCAACCCTGAGATCAAGAGTCGCGTGCTTCTCCAACTGAGTCCGTCAGGTGCCCCTCGACATATTTGTTTTAAATTAAGGTGATGGGGATGCCTGGGTGGCTCAGCGGTTGAGTGTCTGTCTGCCTTTGGCCCAGGGCATGATCCCGGGATCTAGGATCAAGTCCCACATCATGCTCCTTGCCGGGAGCCTGCTTCTCCCTTGACCTGTGTCTCTGCTTCTCTCTGTGTCTCTCATGAGTAAATAAATAAAATCTTTTAAAAATAAAGAAATAAATCAAGGCGATGAGTATAACGGAAATTTATTGTTTATATTAGTCTATTTTTCAGTATGTTTGGAAATGTTTATAATAAAATATGCCTTTTGTAGATTAAAAAATGAAGTGAGCTGGACAGTTTACTTCCTAAGAGAGAGTGTCTAATATAAAATGACCACAGAGAGTAATCCTGCCTGATTTATATCCAATCTGTTTTTAATTAATTAGGATTCTGGTTTCTGAGTTTAAAAGGATGGGGAGGTAGACATTATTATTAGTAGGGTGATTGGATTTTTATAATAACGTGTTTATTTTACATAGCCTTGGTTTTATGATAGAACCCGGAGATTACATAACTGCTTTCTTAGTAGCAACCTGGGCATCCAGGTTCAGCCAGCCTTTCCTCTGAGCTGGACTACTGTAAACCATCCAGCAGTGATGGATCATAGGTATTCCTTGTAAAGTCTTCCAGAAAGGGGAGTATGTTATCTGCCCAGAAACCCCAAAATAACAGTACTCACTGTCAAGGAAGTCTTTCTGAGATACCAGATGCTTCGAGGAACCCTTTGTCTTATCCTGTCAACAATGAAGAGGGGAAAGAGCCTCTCTGCAATAACCCTTCACATCCAGAAAGACTGATACTAACCACAGGGATCTTGGTTTCTCTTCCTTCTCTTCCTTTTTTCTCCCTCCTCTCTGGGGTTTATTCTTTAGCCTTTTTAGCCATCAGGAAGGTTCTTCTCTGTGGCCCCGTGCTTTCCTTGTCCCTTCAGAGCTGTGGGGGCTGTCAGCATTGAGAACAAAGTACCAGTTCCTGGGTAGGCTCCCACCAGCCCCACACGTTCTGGCCACCCTCTTGGACTTGCCCTTTCCTGTCCACAGATCTTTAGAGACCTCCTAGGAAGTCCCAAACACTCAGCCTCCACTCTGTTCATTTAGAATGTGTCCATATAGTACAAAGCCTTGGTTGTTTGGATCCTATACTTCCAAAATCCACAGGATTGTGAAACAATCCGACACTAGGCCTCCTCAAAGAGGACTTAGGAGGAGAGCCAAGGTGGGTCCCAGACATAGGGTCAGATGGCCTGGTGGAAGCAGGGCTAGCTGGTTGGGTAGTGGTGTCTATAGAGTGCTAGCTTTCCCCACACAAGCTGAGGAAGTGAGAGCCAGTGGGGAAGTGGAGAGAACACAGAGAAGACAGGTGGTGGGTGAGGCTGGAGTGTGGAGTTGAAACATTAACAGCTGTCCCTCTGTGAACACACTGGAATATGCCATCCTGCTCTATTCAAGCTCTCCAAATAATGGTCTTCCATTAGGGGGAGGAGAGCTGCCCTGATCTTCTCCCCAATTCAGTTAAGGAGCCCTCTCTGGACTTAAGATGCCCTATCCATACTTCTGTGCTGCCCTCACAACCTATAATATCTGTGTCTTCCACTTGACCATGGGCTCCTGAGGTCAGGAGGTGCCCCTTTGATCTCCGATAGCCCAGCACTGAAATATGCCCAGCCTGATGCCTGCATCTCTGTACAGTGACTTTGACAGGCTTTGTGCAGGTGTGTGAGACAAAAAGAAGACATCAGGGTATCCTTCTGAAAGCCCACCAGATGTCTAGTTCAGAATTCACCACACAGCACAAAACAAGTTAAATCACGGAATAATAAAACACTGTAGCCTGGACAATAATGAATATGCAAGCAGCATAACATAGTGAGCACTGAGAACATTCTATTGTAGATAGTTTAATCTTACTTTAGTGAAAGATCAAGGATAAAAGCACAAAATGACTGTGCTAATTTGAAAAAGAGAAAATGGATAACTAGCTAACATGGGCAGGGTGAATATAGGGAAATGTTGGATCAGTCCATACATGAGGTTTAGCAATTCTGGAAGATGGCAGACCTAAGTCTTTGAATACTGAGGAGCAGCACTGAATCTAAGAGGTACCTTCCATCTGGAAACCATGTTTGGACTCTGCATTGCATCTGTAGTTTGCATGGTATGAAGCCACCGCTACCTTTGTCCCAATGTACTTTGAAAAGATAGGTCATATTTATCACCAAATGCAAGTGGGCTTGTCCTTTCAAGCCTACACAAGATATTAGAATGTCAACTCTAGAAGCTGGAAAGCAGCCAGCAAATTAGGAGGCCACAGAAGAATTTTGTGAGCTTTTATTTGTTCTTAGTTCACAAAGAAATTACATAGAATGTCAAACCTGAAGGGGACCCCAGGGCTACCCAGTTAACTCCTTCATTGTAGAGATGAGAAATGAGGCCCATAGAAGAATAGTGACTTGCCTAGGAGAACAATGTTAGTAGTAGCTAGAACTTGAATTTATGATTCCTGATGCATGTATCAGGGATTGTTGCATTATGCGGAGTTGTACTTCCATCCAGAACATTTTTATAATGCTGATTAAACTGGGTTATTTGGTGAATTTTACCAACACATCCTAGATATCACTAAGGTTAGTTTTGCAAAGGTGACTTGTAGCAGTTTCTACTGTAGCAGTTTCCCTGGCTTAAGTGGAGAAAGAAGAGCACTGACTGCATTTTCTGTTGTAGTAAGCTCGGGGGTAATATATTGCCATCGGTATTATTTAGGAAAGCTTTTGTCTTCACGAAACAGATAACCTGAACATAATTGCTCGAATGGGTTCATTTCTGTGATATGACAAGAAGTCTAGATGTAGGAGGCTTTGGCTTTTGTTCGGCAGCTTAATGATGTCAGGACTGATGCCTGATTCTCTTGGCCTTTCCCTCATGGTCACAAGATGACTGCTGCAGGTCCAGCCATCGTGTCTATATTTGATGCAGGAAGAAAGAGGAAGGGGTGGGGTCAGGTATATCTTTCTTGCTACTAGGAGAGAAAACACTTTCTCCTAAATGCCCAAGAAGTCTTCTGTTAGGATCTCATCGCCAGTATTGGGTCATGATGCAAAGAATTTGGGAAAATGGGAAACAGGATGGCCCTGATTGGCTTACACCAGTCATGATCCATTCCCTGAGGCTGGACACATAACCGAGGCTTTCTAATGGTGGGAAATAAGAGGAAATAGCTATGGGTATCCCATATCACTGTAAAACTATCAAGGCCCCTCATATGTGTATGATATGATGCTTTCAGACTACAAGTTTGGTGTAAAGATGGACAGTAGGGGCAGCCCCGGTGGCGCAGCGGTTTAGTGCTGCCTGCAGCCCGGGGCATGATCCTGGAGACCCTGGATCGAGTCCCACATCAGGCTCTCTGTATGATGCCTGCTTCTCCCTCTACCTGTGTCTCTGCCTCTCTCTCTCTCTCTCTCTGTCTCTACGAATAAATACAAAATCTAAAAAAGAAAAAAAAAAGATGGACAGTGGGATTTTTTTTAAGTATCCGATTCTGTAATCTTTCATGCCTTTAGTGGTAGATTATTTCAGTAACAAAGGCTTATCTGAGGATAACAAAGCAATTCCATTGCCAGACATTTATAGTGCTTAACCAAACAATAAATGATAGGAACACTTTTTGTCTTAACTGTAGTTCCACTTTAAGCCTAGGTTAAAGGAGAAATTTTATAAAAAGTTCATTAAGGGCAAAAACAGGACAGGTCTTTAAGTCTCATAATATAAAAGATCTGATTTTTAAATGTTGCTAGAGTCTGTTAGGAGAAATAACAGTAGCATATCAATGACACTTGAAAATTTTCAGAACTCATTCAACAGGTATTTGAGTGCAGCTGTGTGCTGGGTTCTCTTTAGGCACCTAGAGAGTTACATCAGTGAACAAAAGAGAAAAAAACTGGGCAGATGAATGGATAAAGAAATTATGGTATTTGTGTGTGTGTGTGTGTGTGTGTGTGTGTGTGTGTGTGTGTGTGTATGGAATAAATGGAATACTGTTCAGCCTTTTAAAAGAGAGACATTTTTAAATATCTGTGTATCATGGATCATAGATGAACCTTGAGGATGTTATGCTAAATGAAACAAGGCAGTCACGGACCGATACCCTGATTCTTTTTTTTTTTAAAGATTTTATTTTTTTATTCATGAGAGAGACACACAGAGAGAGAGAGAGACAGAGACAGAGGCAGAGGGAGAAGCAGGCTCCATGCAGGGAACATGATGTGGGACTCGATCCCGGGTCTCCAGGATCACGCCCTGGGCCGAAGGCAGGCACTAAACCACTGAGCCACCCAGGTGCCCCTCAATATGTGCAATTTAAGAATGAAAACAGATAAACATATGGGAAGGGGGAAAAGAAAGAAAGAAGGAAACAAGCCATAAATGACTTTTTAAAAAAGATTTTTAAAATCTATCCATTCCTGAGAGACACACAGAGAGAGGCACAGAGACACAGGCAAAGGGAGAAGCAGGCTCCATGCAGGAGCCCGACGCAGGACTTGATTCCCAGACTCCAGGATCATGCCCTGGGCTGAAGGTGGCGCTAAACTGCCGAGCCACCTGGGCTGCCCCATAAATGACTCTTAATGACAGAGAACAAATTGAAGGGTGATAGAGGTGGTGGGTGGGGGATGGGCTAGATAAGTGATGGGCATTAAGGAGGCCACTTGTGATGAGCCCTGGGTGTCGTATGTAAGTGACAAATCATTGAATTTCAGTTCAGAAACCAATATTGCACTAAATGTTAACTGGCAAAATTTAAATTAAAAAAAAAAAACAAAAGGGAGTCATTAATAAAGAAGATGTGGCATATATATATAATATATATATATGATTCCTATATATTATATATAACTGAATATTACTCAGCCATAAAAAGAATGAACTCTTGCCATTTGCAATGACATGAATGAAGCTAGAGAGTATTATGCTAAGTGGGATAAGTCAATCAGAGACAAATACCATATGATTTCACTCATATGTGGAACTTAAGAAAGAAAACAGATGAACATAAGGGAAAGGGGAAAAAATGAGAGGGAGGTAAGCCATATAACAGACTCTTAACTGTAAAGAATAAACTGAGGGCTGATGGGGGTTGTAGGTGAAGGATAGGGAAAATAGGTGATGGGTTAAGGAGCGCACTTGTTGTAATAAACACTGGGTGTTGTATGTAAGCGATGAATCACTAAATTTTACTCCTGAAACTAATATTACACTGTATGTTAACTAACTAGAACTTAAATAAAAACTTGAAACATTTCCCGTAGGAAGAATGCTTGAATGTATGTAGAAAGATTTTTAAAAAGTCTTTAAGGAGTATTTCCTGCATGTCACATGCTGTGCAAAAGAGAGAGAAACGGGGAGAAACACGGTCCCTGTCCTCAGGATGCTTCACCACCCTTGAGATGAACAAGTGAGAAGACCCTCATGATGCTGTATGGTGGGTGTGACTCTGAGGAACACAGAGCACACAGGGGTGTGGAAACAGGCACAAGTGTCCTCTCTGCTTTCATTATCCCTCTAGGGTAGGTCCAGTGTGAGGTCCAGAGAGCTGGACTGATTTGGCTCAGGTTCATACACCTGGAAGCTGAACCCGGACCATCGGGCTTTTTTCTTCCTGCATCACTTTCCAGTAAAGAAGACCCAGCAGGTGTTGGCATAAAGTCTCTCTGAAACCCCCAGGGAGGGCAGGTCCTTTACTCTGCATGGAGGAAAATAATCCAAGCACAGAGGAGAGTAAGCAGCGGGTGATGGCAGGAGCCTGGGGTCCTTGGGGCTGGCATTACACTGAGTACAGAGGACACTGGGGAACTGCTCACTCTCACAGGGAAGAGCAGAACATTCTGGATGTGAGGAAACAACCAGAGATGAGGCTGCTTCTGCTCTGCTTCCCTCATTCACACTGTTCTCAGCCCTTGGGAGAAAGGCTAATGATAGAACATCTCTAGGTGGACACAGGAGAAACCAGTAGCAGTGGTCCTCTCCAGGGAAGAGAACTGGTGGCTACTGGGGTCCCCAACTTTGATATCTTTCGGATTTTGTACCATGAACATATATTAACTTCAAGTATTTCGTTACACAAGGCAACCCCAAAGACTTTTCTGAAGGCAGTGAGTGCTCCTTGAAGGCCATGTGCTAGATTACAAATGGCTTGGGTTTTGAGACAGACTGTTCACAACTCTGCCACTTATTAGCTGAGTGACCTTGCTGCTTTGCTCGATGTTGCAGCTTTCTCAGCAGGAAAATGGGACAGTGTAAGGACAGTGAGTCTGTGTCAGGAATGAACGAGAAGGTTTATGAAGGTTTATGAAGACTCCGCAAACCAGCATTTGGTCTTGTCCATTAGGCTCCTCAGTGTGCTGAGGGCAGCCACTGTCATGCAGCCCTGGGCCCCCAGCCATCTGCACTGACAGCCGAGATGACATCTGTGTGCCCTGAATAAGTAGTTTTAACAACACACACCTTACTTCATCAACAGCACTGACTTCTTATCCCTTCTGCTTAAAGAGCTCAGGGAGGGTATAGTATATTTAGAAAGGGGACAGATTAAAGTGCTGTTCGGGGGTTGCCAAGGGGCTGGAAAATTTGACTTTGCAGCATAGCTTATCTTTCAAAGAATTTGCAGGATCATTTTTTCCTCCTAGACTTGTGATCTCTTAATAAATAATACTTCAAAAATGTTTACTTTTAGTGCATATGTATCTTATCACCCATATAAGCAGGAAACTTCTTTTTGGGAAAGACCGGGTTTCATGAAGCTTTGTACCATTCAAACCCCTCACATATAGCTGCCTTCAAGCACTGTTAGTACAGTGCGCATTATCTGCTGCTGGTTATCTAGTGCTGTGTAGCAAATTGCCCCAGACTTAGTGTCTTAATTCCCACAGTTTCTACGGGTTAGGAATTCAGGGGGGACTTGGTTTGGTAGTTCTAGGCCACAGTCCCTCAGGAGATTGCAGTCCTATGTCAGCTGGGGCTATGGCAGCTGAAGGCTTGGCTGGGGCTGGAGGACCCACTTCCAAAGGGGCTCACTCACATGGCTGGCAAGCTGGTGCTGGCTAGTGGTGTCTCAGTTCTACTCTCATGGGTTTCTCCAGAAGTCTACTTGACTATCCTCATAGCATGCTGGCTGGGTCCCCCCAGAGACAGTGGCCCAAGAGACCAAGAGGGAAGCTATACACCTTTTGTGACCTAGCGTCAGAAATCATACATCAGCATTTCTGACCACTCTCTTGTTCACACAGACCACTGCTGATGCAGTATGAGAAGAGAGGTGAATACCAGCAGGCACCCTGGAGGCTCTCTCAAAGGCTGACTAAACACAGATGTTATAGCACATCACAGTGCTTAGAAAGTATGTGATAATTTTTCTTTCTTTCTTTTTTTTTTTTTAGAGATTTTATTTATTTATTCATGAGAGACACAGAGGGGGTTGGGCAGAGACACAGGCAGAGGGAGAAGCAGGCTCCATGCAGGGAGCCTGACTTGGGACTCGATCCCAGGTCTCCAGGATCACGCCCTGGGCAGAAGGCAGACGCTAAACTGCTGAGCCACCCAGGTGTCCCAATAATTTCTGAACTATGTAGAATGAGTGTGTACAGTGTGCATACGATATATAAATGGTAGAAGCCAAAAGTTTTACTTTTTCAGGACAGATACTGCAGTCCACTGTCTCAAACTTGAGTGTGCATTGCAGCCACTTGGAGGGCTTATGAAAGGACAAATGGCTGGGTCCCACTCATGGAGTAGACTGCTTCAAGCAAACACCTCCTTGGTCTCAGAACTAAATGACAAACAGTTAAATTCATTATGCATATTATTTTAATTTTTGCTGAATGATATGGAGGTAATATACAAATCAGAGAAAGGAGAGTATATGGACAGCTTTAAGCAATGGTGTGCTAGCAATTCTCCGAAAAGAAAAGAGAAAAAAGAAAAGTGAAAAGAGGAAAGAGGAAGGAGGAGGGAGGAAAGAGGAAAGGAAAAGAAAAGAAAAGAAAATAGAGCTTTGATTTGTAACTGTTGCCGATTTCCACAGTGTAAATGCTCCCGCCATGGCCAATTATCACCAGATTCCTAAATGTTTCACAGCTGACCCTCCCTTGCTTGTACACACCAGCTGCAATACACCACTAGCTCTGAGCAAATTCTTTCCTTGTCGTGTGTGATTCTGAAAAGCGGTGGCCCAGGTGAGGGCTGGGCATGGCCAGGTGACCCTAATAGCAAGCCCTCTGCCTGCTGAGGCTGTTAAGCACCAGGCTTGGCTTGCTTTCTACCCAGAGTGAGACTTTCTGAGGCAGCTCTCAAGTGACAGGATATAACTGTGCAGACAACTCTACATGGCATAGGCAAATGCAAAGTGGGGCTTCTCAAATTCTCCCCAACACTTGCCACCCCTACCTGGTACAATTTTAATGACAGCTCCAGCCTTTCTGTTCTAATCAGGCTCAACGGTTTGGCGACTCCTCTTCAAAGCCCTCTCTAGCTTTCCCTCTCTTCTGGCAAGGCTCATTTCCTCAGGGTGGGTGACAGGAGCTACTTTAGTGAATTCATATTTTGAGTTGCCAGGAGGCCCATTAGGGGTATAGTGTCGGAAGGCCTATAGAAATTGTGTAGAAATTTCACTTGGCGATTCACCTTGTAGGTGAACACCATGAGCTATTCTGTAGATTTGAAGTGACTATTTAACTTGTAAGCTTCTTGAGGGTACAAGGTTTTGTGTGTGTGTGTTCCCCACAACGTCTATCATGGGCCCTTGGGAAAAATAAACCCTTATAAACATTTAATGAGTTCTAGGTTGGAATTCTCATTACTGAAAACATTGTCATCCCAACAGAGAGCTTTCGTTGACTTAATACCAAAGAGTGAGTAATTTGGGAATTTCAATTACCATGAAAAATAAGTGGAGCAAGATTCTTTGGTAGGAAGTCCTTACATGGTATCCCATAATACTTCTTTTTTTGTCATGTAAAACACATAGTCTTAGAAAATAGGACTCAATGACAATTTAGTGCAATAAAAAAACAAAAACAGAAACAGAAACATAGCTTTCAAAGTAGGCAGAACATGACCCCTGTGGGAACTCATCCTTAATAGCCTTAAGAGCTCTCCTAATCTGGGTAATTTTCTTAGTCTTTCTGAGCCTAGTTACCTGGTCTCTAGAATGAGACTGGTAATAACCACTTTGTACGTCTTTTGTGAAGATGGAATTAAATAATCTGTGAAAAGTTCTGGAATGGAGTCTTGGGAGCAGAACTCATGGTAAGCCCCCTACCCCACATCATTAGTTGAAGGAAGCCCACATACATGTTCCAGATACAGCCAGGGCACCTTGACTGAGTCCCCTGACAAATTCTCACTTTTTGATGGTACATGCTTGGTTTTGCTGTGAATTTCTAAGGTGTGTGGGGTTTTTTGTTTTTTTGTTTGTTTTTGTTTTTGTTTTGATTTCTAAGGCAACATTAGTGACACAGAGATAAAGGTCTTTTTCCACACAGAGACTGGCAGGTCTAATGAGCTGGGGGTGGGAAATGGGGAGGAGGGAAGCATCTTGAGTATTAGCATCTCTGGAAATGTTTAGGGGGAGGAGAGAAGCTATTTCTTCAGGGCCCAACCTGATTAATAAGATGATGGGTTTGAGATTCTGTGGGATGGATTTCTCTCCTTTCTACTTCGTGAGGTTTCTAGGTTTCCAGGTTATTTTAATGATATGGCAGGTATCAAGCAGGAGTGATCAGCCACAAATCCCAGGTCTAGAAAGCATATCTCTGAAAGATAAGGGCAGATCACTCCATTGGGTACTTAACAGATTGCCCCACAATTAATATATGTTTCCTGGTCCAATTTAGCTGTGAATGGTAAAGTAGGGAAGTAGCTCCTCTCCACTTGGTTGGAAACACATTGAGCACCAACTATGTGTCAAGCCCCAGAGGGATAGTAAAAAGGCAAAGGGACTTTATTTCCATACCCAGGACCTTACAGGGTAGATTAAAAGGCTATATATGTTTGTTATTTAGTTGATCTCTTCCTATATTAGAAAATGGGTTTCCTACTCAGAAACAAGCAGAGGGGTTTTCTTTCATTCTTGGAAAAGTAACTAATGGGCAACTTCTGATGTTTTGAAATACTGCATTTCTTTACAGCCACTAAAGAAGTTTGGGACCTAAGTCCTGACCTTCACGTGGCATGCAAAGAAATCTGAAAGAGTGAGATAAATGGCCTTTTGAATTTTTACAGAAAACGACAAACCCAATGCTTTCCCAAGTTTTGGGGCAATATCAGGCAAATGCACGGTGAGGAGTTTGAGGCTTCATCTACAGCTTTATTTGCTTATTATCTTTCTTTAATAGGCATGACTTTCTATGTGCACAAAATGGTCACAGTGTATGGGTTAGGACACAGGAGTGGGAATCAGGGGTCTGGGTTTCATTCCAAGAACACGTGAGCACCTTACAGAGCACTGGCAACCAGTTGGGTGCTCGGGATAAATGAAAGCAACGTGGCAGCACCTAGATGAGGTCTATGGAAACACATTTGAGGTAGCAAATAGTTCTTCTCAGTAGGGTCTTAGGAGGAATCAGAGAGAAGGTAAGATAGAGTCTTAAAGGAGGAGTAGAATTGGCTAGAATGAGTGGGAGACCAGCGTTCCAGGCAGAGTGAACAGTGGCATACACATTTCATGACATTGAGAAGGCAACAGGAACTATAGACGGGAGAGCCTAGACCAGTGGTTCCCAAGTGTAATGTACATTCCTAGGGATCTTGTTACGCGAGGTCTGAGGTGCCAGTTCTAACAAGTTCCTGGCTGATGCCCATACATAGTATAGGGTGGTGGTAGAGCGTGGGGTGTAGGAGTAAACATGGGGCTGGATAGAGGAAGGAGTGAATGGCAAGAGCAAGGGCCTGCCACCTTGGGCTGACTGCTCCCCCCTGGCATGTTTCAGCTGTCCCCACTGTCATACTGGTGATAGTATTTATGTCATACCCAACCTCCCATGGGCTCTAGTGAGGCCCTCAGTCAATACCCTCTTTCACTCGCAAGAGCAGTGACACTGGATTTTTAGCGTTTTCCTGAAATTTTCTGCCCACCCCCTACCACCATGGCCTCATCAAATACTCTGCCTCCTAATTCATAGACAGAAAAGAGAGATTATGAGATAGAGTTTTCTTAAGGTGCCAAAGTCCCTACCCAGAGCCCACCTGTGTTTTTCCTTTTTATTTTGTCCTCTTTACACCTGTCCTTCCCTCTGCCTAAGGCTGAGCCCTCTGCTGCGCCCTGGAAGGGGTCCTCTCTTTCCTTTCTTTCCTTTGGCTTCTTGTGGTCCTCCATTCACCCATCACTCTCCTTTTTCATGTGTGTCCCACCTCTCCCTTCCTTTCTTATGCTACAGATGTGCTCAGGGCTCTCCTTTCTTGCACCTGCCCCCCCCCCCCCCCTGAAAAAACAACCTTGATCCTCATCCTCCCCTAGATACACTCTGACCTCTCACCCTCCTCCCATAGCTTGATTTCCTCAGAGCAAGTCAACACTTGCTGATTCTCTGCTTCTCCTCATCTGCTCTCTGCAAACTACCATGATCTGACTTCTGCCTTCCCCACTCCAATGAACTGACTTGTCTGAAGTCAACTGTGCCTCTCCAATCGCCCAACCAAGGAATTTCAGTCCTGGCCCTATTTGTTTTTTAATTTTCAGTGTTGATCACTGGTGCCTTGTCTCCCATGCCTTGCTAGATGTCCTCTCTCTCTTTTTTCTAAAATTTAAGTGAAAAACAAAAGAGTTCACCCGTTTCTGTCACCTCCGACTCCCTACCTCTGACAACCACCAATCTGAATCTGTTCTCTGTCTCTATGAGCTTAGTTTTTTTCCCTAAGATTCCACAAATAAGAGAGATAGTATGGTATTTGTCTTTCTCTGACTTATTTCACTAAGCATAATGTCCTCAAGGGTCACCCATGTTGTTGCAAATGGCAAGATCTCATTCTTTTCATAATACTCCATGGTATATACATATTTCTTCATTCATTCATCCATCAATGGACACTTAGGTTGTTTCTGTGTCTTGGCTATTGTCAATAATGCTGCAGTAAAAATAATGTGTGTATATCTTTTCAAATTAGTGTTTCTGTTTTCTTCCAATAAATACCCAGAAGTGCAATTGTTGGATCATGAGGTACTTCAGGGTTTAATTTTTATGAGAAACTGCCACACTGTTTGCCACAATGGCTGTACCAATTTACATTCCCATTGATGGTGCACAGTTTCCTTTTCCCCTATATCCTCACTAACACTTGTTATTTCTTGTCTTTTTACTAATAGCCGTTCTGACAGGTGCAGCTTTGATTTGCATTTCCCTGATGATCAGTGATGTCAAGCACCTTTTCATATACCTGTTGCCATCTCCATGTTTTCTTTGGAAAAATATCTGCTCAGGTCCTCTGACCCTTTTTAAATTGGATTGTGACCTTGTTTTAGTTTTTGTTTTGGCGTTGAATTTTATGAGTTCTTTATATATTTTGGATATTATCCCCTTATCAGATATGTAGTTGAAAATATTTTCTCCCATTCAGTAGGTTGCCTTTCCATTTTGCTGATGGCTTCCTTTGTTGTGCAGAAGCTTTTTAGTTAGTCTCACTTTTTCCTTTTTGCTTTTGCCTTTGATGTCAGAGTGAAAAAATCAATGTTAGGACCTATGTCAAGAAGCTTACCACCTATGTTTTTTTTCTAGGAGTCTTATGGCTCTAGGTCTTTTTTTTTTTTTAAAGAAAAATTATTCCTTTTATTACAAAACTTAGTGATTTAATTACTTCTGTACTTTTCCTTTTAAGAATAAGATATATAAAAAAATCACTACTGATGTTCAAAACCGGAAACCAGATAATCAGACCAAAAAAAAAAAAAAATCACATTTATTTCAATAGTTTGAAGTACAAATACAGCAAGTCAGTTCACAATGTTTCAATATACAGTTTTAAGTATAATGAAAACTTGATATACAAAAATGAAAGGGTAAATAGCAGAAATAAAGCTCAATTTAAAAAAAAAATTCAAGTAACCCGAAAACCTTTTGACTGAAATATGCCATTTATGACAATTCGGAAACGCCTTAATTTATAGATACCAGTAGCACATTGCCATCTGAAAGGGCTTCTCAAAGAAGGAGAATCACCCCAAACCAGTGAGCTCGGGACCAGAGTGGGGGCGGGCTATTCCAGATTTGGCTGCCTCACTCTCACTGTCGATCCATACGGTTTGACCTATGATACTTGGATGTTTAGGCAAATTCTAGAAAATGTTTAAAGTTCAATATGAGGCCAACACCCTGCTAAGAGATACTGAAATGGCCACTATATATTTACAAGATTTTAAAGACCCATCTTAGCTTCAGGTCTCTGGTGTTACGGGGGAAAGACAGACTGATACTTCTTCCATTACTTAGAACCTTTCTGTAAGGTTAGCAACACGGCCTTTACAACCTCCTTGCGAAAATCATACTTCATTATAGATTTACTTATTTCTACACATACAGAACTTTTATGTAAAGTAGAAAAAGTTCCCGCTAGGAAGATAATTAAAGGTTGTTAATGTTCTTTGTATCACTTAGCAGCCAAGACACAGGTGTATTTCTGCTCCGCAGAAGCAAGGTTAGCTATTCGCTTCAATTCAGGGAGGTGTGTGCTTTCAGGATGGTGGAGAGGAGATATTTATTGCATCTTTTTCTCAATCTTCTTCATCTTTTCATTATAGGCAGTAAATTGAGAGTCTGTTCCGAAAATTCTATCCCACCATGTAAATGTGGAAGCATAGTTTCCGATGAAGTTCATGTGGTGGAAATCATGAGGCCGAGAACCAGCATAGAAAGGGATCAGATTTAAAGGGTTCAGGGGAATGTCATAGCCACTATGGACATCAATAGTTTCTATCAAACGAATGGTCACTCATGCCCAAAGGAGAATGACATGATCACATAAAAGCATGATTGCAATGAAAAATCCAGTTCCAAGAATCAGAGTTTCCAAAGGATGTGCATATTCAGCTTCCATTCCAAATGGAGCCTGAAACTCATGATGAACTTTACGAATATATTTATATATTCTTTTGTGATGCAAGAGCCTATGCAGGAAATAGTGCCAGGTGTCCTCAATCACCGCACAGCCAAAGCATCTTGCCAAAAGCATATACCATCTTGGCATTCTTTCCCAATCATAAGGTATATTAAAATACTCTGTAAAATAATAAGTTCCACAGATCAAAGGAAGCTGGATACAAAAGTGATTAAAGAGAAGTACTTTAAAACATTTCCATTGGTTTTCCCAGGTTTCTGGTTTATCCTTTTGAATTTTGTACTTTTTCATGAAAGGTATAAATTGAAACAAAAATCCAGGTAAACAGAATAAGAAATAAAGAACTTCGTGAACTATCAAGGATCCCCATGTTGCAATCTGGAACTTTGTATAATTATTCAACATATAGTTCCAAGCATTTTTAAATGGTTCTTGTAGAGGGTTCTCAGGTAAAAGTGAATCTACATACTCCACAGCCAAGGATGCTGAACTAAAGATGCTGATACTTTCATTTGTTGCCATTTTTCAAATCTCTGCAGAAAGCCTTAGAATTCTGGCCGAGCGGCGGGAACGCCGGCTTTAGGTCTTATGTTCGAGTCTGTAATACATTTTGAATTTATTTTTGTGTATAGCATAAGATAAATGGTCCAGTTTTCCCAATATCATTTATTGAAGGGACTATCCTTCTTGCTTCCTTTGTATACTCTTGCCACCTTTGTCATAAATTAATTGACCTTACATGCATGGATTTATTCCCGAGCTCTGTTCCATCGAGCTATATGACATTTTTATGTCAATACTATCCTGTTTTGATTATGATAGTTTTGTTGTATAGTTTGAAATCAGGGAGTATAATGCCTCCAACTTCTTTTTAAGATTGCTTTGGCTAATTTTGGGGTCTTTTATGGTTCCATACACATTTTAGGATTATTCTATTCTTGTGAAAAATGCCACTGGAATTTTGATAGGGAGTGCATTGGATCTGTAGGTTACTTTAGGCAATATGGACATTCTAACAATATTAATTCTTCTAATCCACGGACATGGAATATCTTTCCATTTCTTTGTGTCTTCAATTCTTTCATTAATGTCTTGTAGTTTTCAGTACATAAACCTTTCACCTGCTTGGTTAAATTTACTGTTTTTGTTTGTTGTTTTTAAAATGCAAGATCCTGATTTCTTTTTGGCCCTTCTCAGCCTCATTTCCTGGTTCCTCTTTCTGTGTTCAGTCTTTACTAGTTAACATGTCCCAGATTTCTAGTCTCAGCTTTCTTCATTTCCAACCTTAAACATTCTCCCTTAGGCACCTCACTTACACTTGACACTCTCTCTGCTGTTCACAGGAATCTAGTCCTCAGATCCTTAAATCTTTGTGAGTTGGTCATATATGTGTATGTACCTCTCATTTTTTAAAAAACTGAATCTCCCCTTCTCTCCTAAATTTGGTTTTCCTTCTCAGTCGCACTCTAAGTAAATTGTACCCCTGCTTTCCCTTTATCATGAACCCCAAACTTGGGAGTTGTACTTGACTCCTCCCCTTGCCTCACCTGCCAGCAGTAATGGTCCTGTTTTGTGCTCCCTTTGACTGCTATCTCATTGAACGAGATAGCTTTACTCCATTAGTCAGATTATTTCTTTCACCTCTACATGACCTTTCTGCAAATACCCATGGCTTCTGACCCCAGCCACACAGAATCACTTGGAGAACTTTTAACAATCCTCATGCCCAAGTCACACCCCAAACCCATTACATTCGAATTTTCAGAGGCGAGGCCCAGATTATTCCAATGTATAGCCAAGGTTAAGGCCTTGGCTTTTGTCTCTTCTCCCTCAAATCCATCCTCCACACTGACATTGAGGTGTTTTTCTTAAAACTCAAATTGGGTTTTATTCAGTTCCCTGTTCAAAAAATCCTTCAATGACTTTGTTGCCTTTGGAAAAATTATTTAATGTGTTATACAAGTCTTTTTTGGCTTGTTATATGAGACCTTTCATGATTGGCCCTACTTCGTGTCGGTCTATCAAAGGCACCTTACCCTGGCCTTTGTGATCCACCCCCACAGGCTTTCTCAAAGCTCTGTGCATGGGCACAGACTCAGTCCTCTGTCTGGAATGCCTGGCTAACTCTCTCTGTGCTTCAATATCCTGTTTAGGTGTTCTCACTTACAAAAAGCCTCTGAGACTCCCCTAGATTAGTTTGAATGTTTCTTCTCTGGGCTTTCTAGCAGCTAGGCTTCTTCTGCTGCAGAGCCTTTTCTCTTTCTCTGCCATTAGCACAGCCACTTGATGGTAGGGACTATCTCCTGTTTACACAGTAAGCACTCAGTATGCGTACAGTGAATTTATCCATCCATCTCTTCCCACATCTAATAATAAGCTCATGTAGCAAGAGAAAAACAGAGTTGAAAGCTCAATGAGTTGTTATAGCAATGACTTAAATCCAAAGCATAGGCTGTTAGGACATTTCTTCTTCTTCTTCTTCTTCTTCTTCTTCTTTTTTTTTTTTTTAAGGTTTTGTTTATTTATTCATGAGAGACACAGAGAGAAAGGCAGAGACTTAGGCAGAGGGAGAAGCAGGCTCCCCATGGGGAACCTAATGTGGGACTCGATTCCAGGACCCCGGGATCACAACCTGAGCCAAAGGCAGACACTCAACCACTGAGCCCAGGTGTTCCCTATTAGGATATTTCTCATCCTTATACAAGTGTGAACCTAACACAGGAGAAAACAGTTCCCCTTAAAGCAGCGGCATTATCCACAGAGGCCTAACAGAGCTGTGTTTCCTGGCACAGAAAAGGTGGTCCTGTCCTCTGACACCACTGTTATCAAATAGGTCCCATTACATCAAGAGGTAACGTTTGCTCTGATTTCAGCCCTGAGGTTAAGAGCTCATTTTATATAGGAATGCAAACACAGATGCAACAAAATTTCACTAGTTCAGAACACAGTTTGAAAACAGACCAACTGTGTGGGGGGGTGATGATATTTACAAATGGATTCTTTTTTTTTTTAATAAATTTTTATTTATTTATGATAGCCACAGAGAGAGAGAGAGAGGCAGAGACACAGGCAGAGGGAGAAGCAGGCTCCATGCACCAGGAGCCCGACGTGGGATTTGATCCGGGCTCTCCAGGATTGCACCCTGGGCCAAAGGCAGGCGCCAAACCACTGCGCCACCCAGGGATCCCTACAAATGGATTCTTAATTGTACTGAAGATCTATCAGCCCGGGTACCCTTTCAAACTGATGCTTCTCTTGAGCATTTAAAATTAGCATCCGGCTTACAAAAGTGTGGGGCGTGTGAAATTGCTCAGGTTCACATGCTTCACAAAAGAGATCCTGCTGGACAGTGTCTCCTCCACTTTGTGAAAATGGGTATGAGAATCACCTGGAGAGCTAATAAACTGGGCAGGGGCCCAGGCTTACCAAGAATGGACAGGGTCTGGACCTTCTTCCCAAGTTCCCTGGCAAATTCTGATCCTTGCCAAGGTTTTGGTGAGGGTGACCACCATTTGGCTATGGTCAGCTGCCACCCTCCAGTCCAGTGCTTTTTAACACTGGTTGCATATTAATATCCTACCTGGGGGACTTTCAAAAAATCCCAATATGCAGGTCTTACCCCAGGCCAATTAGACAAGTATTTCTGAGAGTGGGACATTGATAGTTTTAAAAGCTCCCGGAGGATCCTAATGGGTCACCTGGAGGTTTGAGGATCATATCTCTAGCTTACTGGTCCTCAGACTTGGCTGAGCATTAGAATCACCTCAGGGGTTTCAACAGCTATGTCAATACCTGGGTAGGCAGGGTATACAATAGTATCAAGAGATACTATTGTAATTGCTGTGGGATGCAACCACCCACATCAGGATTTGTGAAAGTTCTCTGGCAATTCTAATGTACAACAAAGTGTCAGAACTATGACTACAGCTCATCCTCCCACAGTTCCTAACAGAGCCCATTTACCTTGATAAAAAGAATCCGTTGTCATGAGAAGATGAGAAACCCAACCTGTTGGGAACATATTTATCCTCCGGGCTTACCTAAAGTGACTGAGGGGGGAGTTCCCTCCAGAAAAACAGTTATGGAAAAGGAGCAGAGTAAGTTTATAGATTAAATTCATTAATACCAGGAGCCCAGCTGCCTGTACCACCAACTGAGCACCCCTGAGTTCCCCAGCTGCCTGAGTGACCTCAGTTGCCTTGGCAGGTAGCCATGCCTTCCTGAAAACATGCAGAGTGGCTTTCCAAATAATAAACGGATACTAATGGACTCAATTATTGTAAATTTCTGAATTTACAATAATAATTTACAATGCATTCTAAATGCATTGCTAATGGCATTTTCCTCCCTTCTTTCATCATGTGTTTAAGACACTTCTCCTTATACTTCCCTATTAACAGATGTCAGACTTGAGTTAGTGCCCTGTCTTGGGTAGGTAGGTAGCTGTCTCCACCACCTTGAAAAAAAGGCATCTTGTGTCATCCAGAAAGGGTCCAAGTGGTACTACTCTCCATCTTATCTTAGAAACTTAACACTACAGGGATGTATTCACCTAACAGCTACAGTGAGTCACTGGTGAGGATTCTCATATAAAACTTTTTTGGGGGACATCTGGGTGGCTCAGCAGTTGAACCTCTGCCTTCTGCTCGGGGCATGATCCCAAACTCCTGGGATCGAGTCCCATGTCAGGCTCCCTGCATGGAACCTGCTTCTCCCTCTGCCCATGTCTCTGCCTCTCTCTCTCTTTCTCTCTCTCTCTGGTTGTCATGAGTGAATAAATCTTTAAAAAAAAAAAAACCCTTTTTAAAAAAAATTAAGGTACTCATTGGTTTACTTGGATGTTGAATATAGGATAGTGGTTTTCAACTTTGGCTACATACTGGAATTATCTGGGGAGCTTTAAAAACTATTGATCCTTATGACTGCCCCTTACAGATTCCAACTGAATGAGGTGGTGATGGGCTAGGGCAATGGGAATTTTTTTAAGGCTTCCAAGGTGATTCCAGTGTTTAGCAAAGGGTGATTACACTGATATTTATCAGTAAGAGAGACTGAGAAAAGAGAGGCAGAAAGACCCATAGAGCATCTCTCCTGAGGACTCTGTGAATCAACAGAGGCATTTGTCCTATTTAGAATCTTTATGAGCACAAGTGGTTGGGTGAGTTTTCTAGGAGACCGGAAGCAAGATTAGGCCACAGAAAATAATCTCAACCTGGAGTCTTTCTTTTCAGTGGCCTTTCATTCTTCTGGGAGTGTTCACCTAGGGCTGCTGTCCCATGGGTCCTGCTGGCTCCCCCCTTCCCCATGGCCCATCAACCTTTGTGCAGTGTTACCTGAGAGTCACGGATGCAGGAGAAAATTTTGGTATCCTACTGAGGATAAGCCAGGTAAGAGGGAAGTGTGAAGTGTGAGATCCTAAAGTAGCTCAGGATAAATGCTGGGGCCCCACACATGGTGTTGCCCTATCAGGGAGACACTCCCTGGTCATAGTTATGATTTTTCCTTCCATCTGCTTTCCCTCCTATCCCTTTTCCTTTCCATGAATGCTTTCCTGTCCTATATACAATATCTTCTGAGTCCCAATGATGGAACTGGCTGTGACGGCCATTGTTGATGACCTACCCAGCTCCCATATCCATCCACCTCTTTCCTGCCCACAGAATCCATAATTGTCTCCAGCCTCTGGGCCAGCAGCAGGTGGTGAAACTTGATATTAGTTCAAACAGGAGTTTCCTATATTGGTTGCATATTAAGAACACCTGAGGAGTTCTTGAAGCAATGCTGATACTTGGGCCCCACTCCCAGAAACTCTGATTTAATTGGTTGCTGATAGATATTCAAAGCTCTCAGGTGGTTAAAATAGGCAGCCAGGAGTGAGGCTCACTGGTCTGGGATAGTCATGGCATTTCAATTTCCCATACTACTGGTTGTTTCAGGATTGGGCAATGATGCCATTTTGACCAAAGGAACACGAGAACATAGAGGCGGGGTTGGGAAGATTTCGAAAAGATTTTGTCGGCATTAGGGAAGGATTCCTTCTTCCTCCTGCATGGTTTTAGGAGTTGTTGGGGAGAAGGAGATGCTTGGAGCCACTGCTGCTGTCCTCTGAGTATCCCTGCCAGACGGCATAGACTTTCAATATGAGTGTTGTAGAGTAGAGTGTTAGGAAGAACCGAGGAAACGTGAAGGCCCTGTCTTCCAGGCTTCTTGCTTGGCAGGGCTGGGTGTCTTCCAAGCCTGGGTCAGAAGCGGGTCGTGATCCCAGGTTCAGAGTTTCCAGAGAGGCATTTGTGAGCGTGCCCTGTTAGACATGCACAGCACCCCTGCTGAATGTAAAGCTCCTCCGACTCTGATGAAGCTGCCCACCCACCGCAAAGGGGCCTCCAGGAACAATGGTTTTGCTGGGCAGACTTTCTGGGGAAGGGAATTCTGCCGAGAGCTTTGTGCCGTGATTGAAGGCAGTTGGAAGTCTTGATAGAGTCTGGCTGATTTGGGCTTGAATCCTGGTTACTGATTGTGTGAATTGAGTCAGTGAAACTCTGTGTCTTGGTTTTACCATCTGTACGAGGGGTTAACCTCTACTCCCAAGGGTTGTTGCTGTAGTTCCTTTAATAGATTGAACACAGTGTCTGGAATTCTCTAAGTCTTTACTGTTGGTGGCAGTGTTGGCTAGTTTTGACCTATTGACTCTGTACTGCAATGAGCAAGAGGTAAAATCATTGAAAAGAATGAGAACAGAACTGGTTACTATTCCTAGACCTGACTACTGCTTGAACAGTTTGGAAAGACTGAACAAGTTTTTCCTGTAGTCCTCTCTGCCTGAAATCTGTCAACATAATTTGAGCATGATTTGCCAAGTCAGCACAGATGCCGGGTCAGGTGTAAGTGAGCTCTGTTTCCAACTCAACCACTGATGGGCTTGACTGACACACGGAGCCCATGACCGCCTGCTGCTGGTTAGGCACAGACAGCGGCTGAGCTTGGGGTCACGCTTTCCCTGAGGCTGCACCCCACTGGGAACAGGAGCTGTGATGGAGAGAGAAGGCTGGGGAGCCTGTCAGGGTTGGGTCCTCCAGGTTTGGAGGTGGAGCCCTAGAATTGGGTGTCTCCCAGTTTCAGAGTGGAGGCCACACTGGGGCAACCACTTTCTCTCAGGGTTGACTCTCAACTCCCCCCTCCCCCACACACACCTTGAAGCAGGGCTGGGGATGTGGGTATCAGATCATTGTCTCCAGCTGGTTGTAAGGGCTTCACTGAGATTTCCCAGAAGTCTCACTGCCCTTGCCCCCTCCCCACCCAGACTTTTCCTTCTTCCTCCATGTCTGTGTTCTCCCTTCCCTGGGTTTCTCCCTAGCTCAGCTTGACTCTGGGATATCCTCTCTTTTGCATCTTTCTGTAGGCTCGGACCATCTTATTCCATGTCCCTTCTATCATTTTTGCCCCTCTTAGCTTTCTGTCTTTTCCAGGAAGCTTATTTCTGGTACTTTCATGAGCATCTTCTTGGGAATCTAAAATGTCCTTTACTCCCTGCCAGCCCCCGCCCTTCATCTTCTCTATTTGGGCTTCATTTCCCTGATCTCAGCTCCTGTGTGGTTTCTCCCTAGTTACATCTTCCCCTCCTCCAGCACTATCTTGTTTGTTTTCATCATTGTTGTTTTAAATTCCAATGTCTCTGACTTTGGTCTACATTTAGTTCCAATATTTTCCCCTTCCATCTTTCTGGGGATCTTACTGTATCACTTTATCAACCATCCTTTTTTCTCTAAAACTTTCCATTTCTTTCTCATGCTTTTTCATCCATTTTTAAATATGTTCAGGTTTCTCCTATCTTAAAAAAAAAAAAACACGCACCCCACACTTGTGTTCCCATACCCACTGGAGCTGGGTGTCTCCTTTCCTCATGGGACTCATCCAGACTCCTTGTATCCCCTTCTACTTCTCTCCACACACAGGAGTGTGGCATCTCCTCTCACTACTGCTGATAGTGCCTCTGCAAGGACATAGGGATTGCCTTGGGTTTAAATCCAGAATTTTTCAGAGGCAGTGCAGCCTAGGGGAATAGGTGTGACTCTGGACCACCAGCCAATTTAGAATCCTGGGCCACCGCTTGATCCAGGTTTGACCTCTGCTAAATTCCTTAATTCTTTCAGTGGGTTTGAACCTTCTTGAAGGGCTGGGATATTGTCTTCCCAGAGTCTAATAGTAATCGTGGTGAATATCTATTCCAGGCCCCCTGACAGGTCTTTGACTCGGTGGATACTGTGTGCTTTGTCAGTGGAAGCTTAAACATTTTTGCTGAATGAATGAATTTTGCCCAAATAGTCTTAATTGGATACTTCATATTCCTACTTCCACGTTTACCCCTTCCCTTCACCAGGTCCCTGGCATATTTTCTTTCTTTTTTTTTTTTTTAAATTTTATTTATTTATGATAGTCATCACAGAGAGAGAGAGGCAGAGACATAGGCAGAGGGAGAAGCAGGCTCCATGCAGGGAGCCCGACGTGGGATTCGATCCTGGGTCTCCAGGATCGCGCCCTGGGCCAAAGGCAGGCACTAAACCGCTGCGCCACCCAGGGATCCCCTTGGCATATTTTCTGATCAAGAGATTATTAAACAGAGACTGTCTTCCTCGTGGCCAAGTTTGAGCTGTCTCCTGAACCACCATCTTGTGTGGATAATTTGAATCTATGCTATGAAGGGAGCAGAGAGGTGCCTTTGGAGTGTCAGCTCATAGGATAGGCCACATCTTGATTTGGTATTTAATTTCAGGATAGCTAATATCACTCAACACTGAAAATTTGATCATTCTGGTGTGATCAGTTAAAAAATGTTTTAAATTCTAGAACCCAAGCCCTCCTCTGTAACTTGTGAACATAGAAAACTAGGTTGGAAAAATTTATCTCAGGGTCCTCGAATGAAGATCTTTGTGTGAGAAGGAAAACTACTCTGTAAAGATAAGCATGTAGACAGAATGGGCAATTAAAATCAAACAGTTGGGCATTTTAATGGAAATTTCATTATCTTTGTCCTTGGGAGTGATTATAAACCCTGGCTGAGAAATTGGGAGTGGGGTCTTAATCAGTGGGTGGTAGGGATTGCTGAGGCCCACTTAGTGTAGCACCCTGCAGGGGTGGTTTTGGGTAGCACCTAAGCAGTGGGAGCAGAGGCCAGATCTTCCCACAACTTTCAGCCTTTTTTTGAGAAGATTAAACTAACCCCATAAAAAGCAGAGCATTTGATGTGAGACAGTGTAACTAAGAGCTAAATCATGGCATAGGTGCTAAATGCTAGCAGAAACCGGATAAGAAGATCCATTAACCCTGGAATAGCCTATAAACTCCTAATGGGGATGAAGGATTCCAGCTGAGTCTTGAGGAATAGGTTAGGCTTCTATGACTCAGGACTGGACAAGCCAAAAAGACAGGTGAGGGGTGGTGGGCAGGTATCTTAGAGTCATAAACAATGTATGGTGGGGCTCTCCCAGTGAAGTGATGGGATGGGCTGTACATCCTTGGCCAGAACTCTGTCCACAAATCCCTGTGGGGTGCTGATGTGGGCTTCTTCAGCCTGTCCAGCTGCACTGGGGTATTTTCCTCTCCTGACCTACCTTCTGTGGTGGCAACTATGGGCTACTTTGGTGACCTCAGGTTTTCCAAGCCAACCAAGCTCATTCTGATCCTTTTGCCCCTCTTCGAGCTTCCTCAAGTCATGCTGGCCACCCATCAGTATCTCTCTTTTAACCTCCTGGTGATAATAAATCCCTTCTCCATAGGACTCTAGAACAAGCCTCTGAGGGACTGGAAGTGCCATGGAGGGTCTTCACTAGCCACTTGATGTGCTCTTCCTTTTCTTCTTACCCCTAGCTTTATGATCCAGATCCACCATTATGTATGGTGTTTGTAGGTGACTTGTTTTCCCTGAGAGGTTTTATTAGTCAGAACTTTTGGGGTTAAAAGATGAAAAACTCATTGTAAGCCAGATCTTGAAAAGGAGTGGATTTGCTGAATCTTGAAACCAAATATTATAGGCATTTATGTATGGCTGAATGCAGGTGATCCCAGATAGATATCCTGCCCTAAACTGTCGTCTTCCCCAGAGTCCTAGGGAAGAAATCATTGAATTGATTGTGATTTGTCTGCCTTAGATCATCAATCCAACCCTAAATCTTTTTGGCCAAGGAAATGAAATCCCACCATTCACCAGGACTGGGTCACAGGCCCAGTGGAGGTAGACTCAGTATGAGGTATTTCCCTAAATGGAAGATGTGGGTTGTTACCAGAAGAAAGAATAATTGTTAGGCCCAAAGTGGTGTCCAGTAGAGAAGTAAAGCGGTGGCCCTCTCTCCTGATGGCCAGCAGCTGTTATGTCTAGTTATGGCTCCTCTATTGCCCATATGTAGGGCTACTGCATCAACTCTTAACCTCCTTCAGAAATGTTCAGAGGCAGGCCTGAGGTTTCCAGATTGGAAGTCCAATCTGGATAAAGCACACAGATAGATGATGTTAGAAAATGTGAAAAAGATTATTTTCAAAGATTTTGGAAGATCCTTAAAAGCTTTCATTTCCTCCTCTTTCCTTCCTTCCTTTTTTCCCCCTCCTTTGTGGCAGTAGTTGACCAGGGAAGCTGTCATGATCACCCAGTTCACTGGTTGTTTCTCATTTTGTTGAGCGACATCTTGGATTCCCAAATAAGAAATGCAATCAGGAAGGTTTCAGAGTGATATGGAGAGAGCAGAAAGGGGAGCGGGTCAGGCATTTTTCAAGCAGAACATTTGTTCAAGGACAGAGTGCCAACCTTCCAGCAAGGCTGGCAGATGGGGGCCCCAGCAGGCAGAGTGACAGAAAGGTAATCAGAACCACTTGCCACTTTCCATTGAGGCAGACATGGGAACCAAGGTGGGAGCAATGTGTGAATGATAAATTGGTTTTTGCTCTTCCTTTGAACTTCAAGATCTATCCCCCTCGGTCCCTCCCACCTTATGGATTGATTGACAAGCTCAATGGGCTCAGAGAGGATTCCATATCCAAGAATCTGAGCTGTGTTAAGAAGACTCTTTGAAACTAATTGAATGTGAATGCCAGCTACCACTGATACTGGGAAGAGGGGAAGAAAAGAAATACCTTTAGCAAGGGAGCTTTCAGGGGCTGAGAGAAAAAACAAACGGTAAGAGAAGCCTCTTGTACCTCAATGCCACATCTTTGGAGCCCCAGCAAAAGTCAATTAAATACTGGGTTTTAATCATTTTAAGTATATATTGCTTTTCTGCAATCAAGAAATTGAATGCTAGAGAGCCATAAAATTTTAATTGGCATAATTTTATATGTTCAGTTTTACATGCTGATGTTTTTATTCTGTCATGAACATTGTAAACCAATGCCATTTTTCAAAGTCATCATAAATGGCTCTGTAGTAACCTAGAATAAGATGTGCTATACTGCATGTAAACATTTCTCTCTCTCTGGTCATTTTGAGTATTTCCCATGTCTGATGACAAGTTGTCCCAGTTTATGTTCTTACAGCAGTGTAGAGCTGTGTTGATTGATTTTTTTTTTTTTTGCCAGCATTATTATTTTAAAAATCTCTTAATCTCTTGCCAATTTGATAGACAAAATGACTTCTTTTTCGACAGATATCTTTGATTAAATCAGGATATTATTTTGCAAGTTTATTAATCATTTGTATTCTGACATCTGAAAGTCCTCTTTATGCCTTGGCACATTTTTCATGATGTTAACAAGATAGTTATATAAATATGTTCAATAGATATTAATATATGAAGGATCTTACACTCTTTTATAAAATTTATTACTAACATTTTGTTCTTTATATTTATTTTAAAGATTTTACTTATTCATGAGACAGAGACAGAGAGACAGAGACACAGGCAGAGGGAGAAAGCAGGCTCCATGCAGGGAGCCTGATGTGGGACTCGATGCCAGGATTTCAGGATCATGCCCTGAGCTAAAGGCAGATGCTCAACCACTGAGCCACCCAAGTGTCCCTTGTTCTTTATATTTAAAACTTGTGTAAATGATATAACTTGTATTTTTTTTTGATGCTTAGTAATTATTTTTTGAAGACTAGTATATTGACATGGTGCTAATACTGATCAGGTATTCAGTGAAGTGTCTCCTCTCTAGTCTTGTCTTCTTATCACTTAGCTCCCACCCACATGAAGGGCTATTGCACCAACTCTTACCCTCCTTCAGAAATGCTCAGAGGCAGGCCTGATGTTTCTAGATTGGAAGTCCAATCTGGATAAAGCACACAGATAGATGATGTTGGAAAATGTGAAAAAGATTATTTTCAAAGATTTTGGAAGATCCTTAAAAGCTTTCATTTTTTCCTTTTTTTTCCCTCCTTTGTGGCCGTAGTTGACCTCAGCAGGTCAACTGAAATCACTTGTTACCAATCTCATGTGTATGTAGACTTCTGCATGTTACACACAAATTTTTATATTCCTTTTTGCTTTTATACAAATGATAATGTAGTATTTGTACTCTGCCACTGTTTTATTTCCCTTAGTTTTGGAGTTCATTTTTTTGTCATTACATGAAGCACTTCCTTGTTCCTTGTATGGCGACCTTGTATTCCATTGAGTGACTTAGGGTAGTTTTTTGACTTATAAAAATTTTTAAGGATTTTATGGCCCTATCTAAATCTTTTTATTTATAAATGTATCTGTTAATTTTATGCTTAAGATTTCTGTTCCAGTATGCAATCCTTTAAACACTTGCCTGTGTTTCCTTCCTGTGGGGTTTTAGATTACATTTTAAAAGTAAAATACAGAGATGTACATGCAGTTGTAAAACATAATACAGAGAGATTCATTGTACCCTTTACCTAATTTCATTGTTAACATCTTGTAAAACTATAATAAAATACCACAACTAGGATATTGATATAGCTAAGGCAAAGCCCTTCTGTCATCTCAAGAATTCCCCATGCTGCTGTTGTATAGCCATGCCCACTTCCACCCCACTCTTGTCCTTAATGTCTAGCAACCAATAATATTTACCTTATGGAGTTGGCTTTTTATTCTTTTTTTTATAATAAATTTATTTTTTATTGGTGTTCACTTTGCCAACATACAGCATAACACCCAGTGCTCATCCCCTCAAGTGCCCCGCTCAGTGCCCGTCACCCATTCACCCCATCCCCTGCCCTCCTCCCCTTCCACCACCCCTAGTTCGTTTCCCAGAGTTAGGAGTCTTTATGTTCTGTCTCCCTTTCTGATATTTCCCACACATTTCTTCTCCCTTCCCTTATATTCCCTTTCACTATTATTTATATTCCCCAAATGAATGAGACCATATAATGTTTGTCCTTCTCCAACTGACTTATTTCACTCAGCATAATACCCTCCAGTTCCATCCACGTTGAAGCAAATGGTGGGTATTTGTCGTTTCTAATGGCTGAGGAATATTCCATTGTATACATAGACCACAGCTTCTTTATCCATTCATCTGTCGATGGACACCGAGGCTCCTTCCACAGTTTGGCTATTGTGGCCATTGCTGCTAGAAACATCGGGGTGCAGGTGTCCCGGCGTTTCACTGCATCTGAATCTTTGGGGTAAATCCCCAACAGTGCAATTGCTGGGTTGTAGGGCAGGTCTATGTTTAACTCTTTGAGGAACCTCCACACGGTTTTCCAGAGTGGCTGCACCAGTTCACATTCCCACCAACAGTGTAAGAGGGTTCCCCTTTCTCCGCATCCTCTCCAACATTTGTGGTTTCCTGCCTTGTTAATGTTCCCCATTCTGACTGGTGTGAGGTGGGATCTCATTGTGGTTTTGATTTGTATTTCCCTGATGGCAAGTGATGCAGAGCATTTTCTCATGTGCATGTTGGCCATGTCTATGTCTTCCTCTGTGAGATTTATCTTCATGTCTTTTGCCCATTTCATGACTTGATTGTTTGTTTCTTCGGTGTTGAGTTTAATAAGTTCTTTATAGATCTTGGAAACTAGCCCTTTATCTGATATGTCATTTGCAAATATCTTCTCCCATTCTGTAGGTTGTCTTTGAGTTTTGTTGACTGTATCCTTTGCTGTGCAAAAGCTTATCTTGATGAAGTCCCAATAGTTCATTTTTACTTTTGTTTTTTTTGCCTTTGTGGATGTATCTTGCAAGAAGTTACTGTGGCTGAGTTCAAAAAGGGTGTTGCCTGTGTTCTCCTCTAGGATTTTGATGGAATCTTGTCTCACATTTAGATCTTTCATCCATAATGAGTTTATCTTTGTGTATGGTGCAAGAGAGTGGTCTAGTTTCATTCTTCTGCATGTGGATGTCCAATTTCCCAGCACCATTTATTGAAGAGACTGTCTTTCTTCCAGTGGATAGTCTTTCCTCCTTTATCGAATATTAGTTGACCATAAAGTTGAGGGTCCACTTCTGGGTTCTCTATTCTGTTCCATTGATCTATGTGTCTGTTTTTGTGCCAGTACCACACTGTCTTGATGACCACAGCTTTGTAGTACAACCTGAAATCTGGCATTGTGATGCCCCCAGATATGGTTTTCTTTTTTAAAATTCCCCTGGCTCTTCGGGGTCTTTTCTGATTCCACACAAATCTTAAAATAATTTGTTCTAACTCTCTGAAGAAAGTCCATGGTATTTTGATAGGGATTGGATTAAACGTGTACATTGCCCTGGGTAACATTGACATTTTCACAATATTCTTCCAATCCATGAACATGGAATATTTTTCCATCTCTTTGTGTCTTCCTCAATTTCTTTCAGAAGCGTTCTATAGTTTTGAGGGTATAGATCCTTTACTCCTTGGTTAGGTTTATTCCTAGGTATCTTATGCTTTTGGGTGCAATTGTAAATGGGATTGACTCCTTAAGTTCTCTTTCTTCAGTCTCATTGTTAGTGTATAGAAATGCCACTGACTTCTGGGCATTGATTTTGTATCCTGCCGCGCTGCCAAAATGCTGTATGAGTTCTAGCAGTCTTGGGGTGGAGGCTTTTGGGTTTTCTATGTAGAGTATCATGTCATCGGCAAAGAGGGAGAGTTTGACTACTTCTTTGTCAATTTGAATGCCTTTAATGTCTTTTTGTTGTCTGATTGCTGAGGCTAGGACTTCCAGTACTATGTTGAATAGCAGTGGTGAGAGTGGACATCCCTGTCTTGTTCCTGATCTTAGGGGAAAGGCTCCCAGTGCTTCCCCATTGAGAATGATATTTGCTGTGGGCTTTCAGTAGATGGCCTTTAAGATGTTGAGGAATGTTCCCTCTATCCCTACACCCTGAAGAGTTTTGATCAGGAATGGATGCTGTATTTTGTCAAATGCTTTCTCTGCATCTAATGAAAGGATCATATGGTTCTTGGTTTTTCTCTTGCTGATATGATGAATCACATTGATTGTTTTACGGGTGTTGAACCAGCCTTGTGTCCCAGGGATAAATCCTACTTGGTCATGGTGAATAATTTTCTTAATGTATTGTTGGATCCTATTGGCCAGTATCTTGTTGAGAATTTTTGCATCCATGTTCATCAGGTATATCGGTCTGTAATTCTCCTTTTTGGTGGGGTCTTTGTCTGGTTTTGGAATTAAGGTGATGCTGGCCTCATAGAATGAATTTGGAAGTACTCCATCTCTATCTTTCCAAACAGCTTTAGGAGAATAGGTATGGTTTCCTCTTTAAACGTTTGATAAAATTCCCCTGGGAAGCCATCTGGCCCTGGACTTTTGTGTCTTGGGAGGTTTTTGATGACTGCTTCAATTTCCTCCCTGGTTATTGGCCTGTTCAGGTTTTCTATTTCTTCCTGTTCCAGTTTTGGTAGTTTGTGGCTTTCCAGGAATGCGTCCATTTCTTCCAGATTGCCTAATTTATTGGTGTATAGCTGTTCATAATATGTTTTTAAAATCGTTTGTATTTCCTTGGTGTTGGTAGTGATCTCTCCTTTCTCATTCATGATTTTATTAATTTGAGTCTTCTCTCTCTTCTTTTTAATAAGGCTGGCTAATGGTTTATCTATCTTATTAATTCTTTCAAAGAACCAACTCCTGGTTTTGTTGATCTGTTCCACAGTTCTTCTGGTCTCGATTTCGTTGAGTTCTGCTCGAATCTTTATTAACTCCCTTCTTCTCTTGGGTGTAGGATCTATTTGCTGTTTTTTCTCTAGCTCCTTTATGTGTAAGGTTAGCTTTTGTATTTGAGTTCTTTCCAGTTTTTGAATGGATGCTTGTATTGCGATGTATTTCCCCCTTAGGACTGCTTTTGCTGCATCCCAAAGATTTTGAACGGTTGTATCTTCATTCTCATTAGTTTCCATGAATCTTTTTAATTCTTCCTTAATTTCCTGGTTGACCCTTTCATCTTTTAGCAGGATGGTCCTTAACCTCCACATGTTTGAGGTCCTTCCAAACTTCTTGTTGTGATTTAGTTCTAATTTCAAGGCATTATGGTCTGAGAATACGCAGGGGATGATCCCAATGTTTTAGTATCGGTTCAGACCCGATTTGTGACCCAGTATGTGGTCTATTTTGGAGAAAGTTCCATGTGCACTTGAGAAGAATGTGTATTCAGTTGAGTTTGGACGCAAAGTTCTGTAGATATCTGTGAAATCCATCTGGTCCAGTGTATCATTTAAAGCTCTCGTTTCTTTGGAGATGTTGTGCTTAGAAGACCTATCGAGTATAGAAAGAGCTACATTGAAGTCACCAAGTGTATTATCTAAGTATTTCTTCATTTTGGTTATTAATTGATTTAAATATTTGGGAGCTCCCACATTCGGGGCATATATATTGAGGATTGTTAAGTCCTCTTGTTGGATAGATCCTTTAAGTATGATATAGTGTCCCTCTTCGTCTCTCACTACAGTCTTGGGGGTAAATTTTAGTTTATCTGATATGAGGATGGCTACCCCTGCTTTCTTTTGAGGACCATTTGAATGGTAAATGGTTCTTCAACCTTTTATTTTCAGGCTGTAGGTGTCCTTCTGTCCAAAATGAGTCTCTTGTAGACAGCAAATAGATGGGTCCTGCTTTTTTATCCAGTCTGAAACCCTGCGCCTTTTGATGGGGTCATTAAGCGCGTTCACGTTTAGAGTTACTATTGAGAGATAGGAGTTTAGTGTCATCATGATATCTATTCAGTCCTTGTTTTTGTGGATTGTTCCACTGAACTTCTTCTTAAAGGGGAATTTTAAGAGTCCCCCTTAAAATTTCTTGCAGAGCTGGTTTGCAGGTCACATATTCTTTCAGTTGCTGCCTGTCTTGGAAGCTCTTTATCTCTCCTTCCATTTTGAATGAGAGCCTTGCTGGATAAAGTATTCTTGGTTGCATGTTCTTCTCATTTAGGACCCTGAATATATCCTGCCAGCCCTTTCTGGCCTGCCAGATCTCTGTGGAGAGGTCTGCTGTTACCCTAATACTCCTCCCCATAGAAGTCAGGGATTTCTTGTTTTTTCCTGCTTTAAGGATCTTCTCTTTATCTTTGGAATTTGCAAGCTTAACTATTAGATGTCGAGGTGTTGAACGGTTTTTATTGATTTTAGGGGGGGATCTCTCTATTTCCTGGATCTGAATGCCTGTTTCTGTTCCCAGATTATGAAAGTTTTCAGCTCGGATTTGTTCAAATACATATTCTGGCCCTCTGTCTCTTTCGGCGCCCTCGGGAACACCAATTAAACGAAACGTAGGTTTTTCCTCAGTTTCCCTCTTTGCCATCAACTTGTCTTCTATGTCACTCACTCGTTCTTCCACCTCGTTAACCCTCGTCATTAGGACTTCTAGTTTGGGTTGCATCTCATTCAATTGATTTTTAATTTCTGCCTGATTGGATCTAAATTCTGCAGTCATGAAGTCTCTTGAGTCCTTCATGCTTTTTTCTAGAGCCACCAGTAGCTGTATAATAGTGCTTCTGAATTGGCTTTCTGACATTGAATTGTAATCCAGATTTTGTAACTCTGGGAGAGAGGACTGTTTCTGATTCTTTTGAGGTGAGGTTTTCCTTCTAGTCATTTTGCTCAGTGCAGAGTGGCCAAAAACAAGTTGTACTGGGAAAAGGAGAAAAAGAGAGAGAAAGAAGGAAAGAAAAGAGAAAAAGAAAAAAGGAAAAAGGAAGAAAAAAAAAAGAAAAAGAGAAAAAGAAAAAGAAAGGGAAAAAAGGGTGGGGGAAACAGAAATCAAAAAAAAAAAAAAAAAAAAAAAACCACGGGGGAGTATCTTCTGATTCTGTGTACTTCAAGTCCCTTCACCTCCCCTGGAACTTGTCCGTCTAGCTGGTCTTCTGGGGGAGGGGCCTGTTGTGCTGATTTTCAGGTGTTAGCACTTGGGGGAGCTGCTCTGCCCCCAGCCTGGTGCAGGGCTCAGTGGGGGTTGTTTACCCCGTGAGGCCCCAGGAGGAACAACCGCAGTGGCGGGGCCAGCTCTGCAGCCCTGGAGTCAGCTCCCGCAGTAACTCCGGAGCTCTCGGTCTGCAGGGCCTGGAGGCTCCAGGGCGGGGCCACTGATCTGCTCAGCTCGGGGCAGGGGTGTCCTCGGTGTCCTGGGCCCTCCCAGCCTCTGCCTGTCCCGGGGGCGGGGGTGGGGGGAGGCCGGATCCTGGGCTGTGTCCCGGCGCCCTGTGCTCCTGGGCCTGCGCTGTTGGATTCGCGCTCCCGCCCTGCAGCCCCCTCCGCGGAGCTCTTCCTCCACCCGAGCCACCCGTCCGCGCTGCTCCTGGAACTGTGCAGCCCCCTCCGCGGAGCCGCCGCCCGAGCCCCCCGAGCTGCTCCCGCCCCGTGGCCCCCTCCGCGGAGCCGCCCCCGGGCCCCCTCCGAGCTGCTCCCGCCCCGCAGCCCCCTCCGCAGACCCGCCCCCGAGCCCCCCGAGCTGCTCCCGCCCCGCAGCCCCCTCCGCCGAGCCGCCCCCGAGCCCCCCCGAGCTGCTCCGGGTCCCGCCGCGCGCTGCAGCCCTTAGGGACCTCAGCGCACTCTCCCGGGGCGCAGGTGTCTGTTAGTGTCCCCGGGAGCCCGAGGGCATCCCCGCCCTCCTGGGTCCTGCTCCACCTCCCTGCGAGCCCCTTTCCCCCGGGAAGGTCGGTGCAGCTCCTGCGTCTCCGGGACGGGGCTCTCCTGTCCTGGGGACACTCGCCCCGGCCTCAGCCCGGCTCCTCGCGGGGCCCCTCCCCCTTGGAGGCCTTTGTTTCTTTACTTCTTTTTCCCCGTCTTTCTACCTTGATAGAAGCGCGAACTCTTCTCACTGTTGCATTCCAGCTGGTCTCTCTTTAATTCTCAGGCCGAATTCGTAGATCTTCAGGATGATTTGAAGGTTATCTAGGTAATTTGGTGGGGACAGGTGACTTGGGGACCCTACTCTTCCGCCATCGTGCCCCTCCTCCGTGGCTTTTTTATTCAACATAATTCTCTGGGGATTCATCCAGGTTGTTGTGCACATCAGTAGCAAGTTCCTTTTTATTCCTGAACAGTATTTCATGGTATGGATATACCATGTTTGGTTAACTATTTATTCATTGAAAGACATCAGAGCTGTTGACAATTTTTGGTTGTCTGAATAAAGCTGCTATAGACCTTTACGTAGAGGTTTCTGTGTGGACATAGGTTTTTATTTCTCTGAGGTAAAACCCAAGAGTACAAGGAAAATGTTATATTGTAGTTGCAGATCTACCTTTTGAAAACCGTCAGATTGTTTTCCAGAGTGGTTCTACTCTTTTACATTCTAACCAGCAATGCATGACGATTGTTTCCCTTATCCTCTTTGGCATCTGGTATTGTCCCTGTATTTTGTTTTAGATGTACTGATAGTTATGCATTGATATCTCAATATGACTTTAATTTGCATTTCTCCACTGGCTGATGAGATTGGACCTATTTTCATGTGCTGATTTGCCATCTATATCTCCTCTTCATTTATTTCAGAGATTTTTTCTAATTGGATTGTTCTTTTACTGCTGAGTTTTAGGAGCTCTTTATATATCTACATACTAGTCCTTTGGATATGTGGTTTGAAAATAATTTCTCTCAGTCTGTTGCTTGCTAAATCTTAATTTTTTTCCTAAAAACTACATAGTTTTACATTTAAGTCTATGATCCAATTTTATTTTATTTTTTAAAAGTAGGCTCCATACCCAAAATGAGGTTTGAACACTCAACCCTGAAATTAAGAGTGTCATGCTCCACTGACTAAGCCAGCCAGGTGCCTCCTATGATCCAATTTTATATAAAGCGTGAGGTTTAGGGCAGTATTTTTGTTTTTCTTTTGGCCTATTATGCCCAACTACTCCAGCAATATTTGTTGAAAAGGCTGTCTTCTCCATTGAATAGTTTTCGCATCTTTGCAAAAATCAGTCAGGTATATTTGAATGGGTCTATTTTTTTCCCCTCAATTTTGTTCCATTGCTCTATTGACTAATATCTCTTCCAATACTACACAGTATTGATTATTATAGCTCTATAAGTTTTGAAATTGGTAGATGTATTCTAGTTCCTTTGCCTCTCCACATAAATGTTAGAATAATCCTGTCCGTATCAACAAACACGTTTGTGGAGATTCTGGAAAGAATTGCATTAAATCTGTCATTTGAAAAAAAATCTGTCAGTTGGAGGAGAATTGACATCTGTACTATGTTGAGTCTTCCAATCCATGAACACAATATGTCTCTTAGATCTTTGATTTCTTTCATCTGCACATTATGTAATTTGCGGCATACAAGTCTTACACATGCTTTGTACATTTATACCTAAGCAGTTTCTTCCAGTGATTGTTTTTTTAAGTGGCATTGTCTTAAATTTTGGGCTTTGTTATTAGTGTGTAGAAGTGTAATTGATGGTCATGTGTTACTCTTGCATCCTGTGAACTTGCTGAATTCACTTGTTAGCTGTAGATATTTTTTTGTGGGGGGAGGTTAGATACTTTAAGAGTCTCTGTATAAGCAATCTTGTCATCCTCAGATTGGGACATTTTTTTCTTTTTAAAAAATTTTTCAGGTTTTATTTTAATCTGTATGATTCTGATCTCTTAGACTTGCATTATTGCCCTAGCTAGAACTTCCAGCACTATGTTGAGTAAGAGTGGTGAGAGCAGACATCCTTGCCTTGTTTCCCTTTTTTCACTGTAATGTTAGCTGTAAGTTTTTTGTAGATTGTGTTTATCAAGTTAAGGAAAATCCCCTTTTCTATTTTTCTAAGAGTTTTTTAAAATCATGAATGGATATTGGATTTTATGAAATGCTTTATCTGCATCAAAGGATATAATGATGTGCATTTTCTTTAGTTTGTTGATGTAGTGGATTACTTTGCCTTTTTTTTTTTCTCTCAAATAATGAATAAGCTTTGCATCTCTGGAATAAATCTTATTGGTCATAGTGTATACCTTTACAAAATATATTCCTGAATTCTATTTGCTAATACTTTGTTAATGATCTTTACACCTATACACGTAACTGATATTGGTCTTTAGTTTGTTGTTCTTTGATTTTTGGTTTCAGGATACGAGCCTGACAAAATGAACTAGGAAATGTTCCTTCCTCTTCTCTATGAAAGAGATTGTGTAGAATTGTTGTTAATTCTTTAAACATTTGGTAGAATTCTTCAATGAAACCATCTGCACTTGTAGATTTCTTTTGTGGTGGTTTTTTTTTAATAAAATAATTTCTTTAATAGTCCCAGGTTTATGCCAATAATCTTATCTTGTGTGAGTTGTGGTAAGGTTTTGTGAGGAATTGGTCTGTTTCATCTAAGTTGTTAAATTCATGTAAAAGTTGTTTATAGTATTCTCTTAATATTTCTTTATAGTAATATCTCCTGTTTCATTCCTTATGTTGGCAATTTGTATCTTTTTTTTACCCCTTACTCTTTGTAGAGGTTCTTAAATATTCTGATATTTTCAGAGAGCTAGCCCTTAATTTATTTTCTCTACTGCGTTTCAGTTTTCAGTTTCACCTATTTGTTTTTTATTTCCTTCCTGCTGCTTGCTTTGGGTTTATTTTGCTCTTTTTTTTTTTTTTTTGGATCCTTGAGGCAGAAGCTTAGATGATTAATTTGAGGTTTTCCTCTTATCTAATGTGTGTTGGTGCTAAAAATCATCTCAGCACTATTTTAGCTGTGTCTCACAAATACAGATATGTGGCATTTTCATTCAGTTCAAATCAATGACTTTTTTTTAATTCCTCCTGAGACTTCCTTTCGGTCCATGGATTTTTAGAAATATGTTGTTTAGTGCCCAAGTATATAGAAATTTTTTTGTTACCTTTCTGTTACTGATTTCTAGTTTGATTTCATTATAGGGGAGGAGGGTGCTGGAATATGGGTTATTTTCAGTATAGATTTTGTAGGAACGTAAAAGAGGGGATTTTGCTGTAGTTGGGTAGAATAATCTATAAATTTCGATGCAATTTTGTTGATAGGGATGGTGGTGCTAAATTCTGTTTTCATGAAGATTTTCTCTTTAGCTCTTTTGTTGAGGGAGGATTTAAGAATTTGTAAATTTCTCCTTCCAGTTCTATCCTTTGCTTCACATGTTTTGCTGTTAGCTCCTATTCTGTTGGCAGACATTTTAATTAGGAGGTAGTCTAGTGGATTGAGTTGTCATTGTTGGATTTCTGAGCAAAGATTTTTTTTTTTTTTTTTTTTTTTTTAGAATCTGTTGAGGAAGTATGTAATTTGTCTTCTAAAATAATGTCTTCTCCAGCATGAAGTACATTGTATTTCTTAATTGTTCTTAAATGTTAACATTCAGCTTGAAGAGGGGAATGAAATGGCTGCGGTCTCTGTGACAAGACCGAAGGGTTATGTGATACTGGGATAATTGGTTGTAAAATACCTAAAGTTTCTGTCTGCTACTGAAATGTTTTCTTCATTCCTCTTAGGTTAACTTTTTTTCCTAAACTATCTATTGCTGTTCATTCAGAGCTTTGGGAAATTGTGTTACAAAAGGCTGTGTTAGCAAAATGATTAGAAATAGGGAGGCAAAGATTCTTGAGTCTTGGTTCCACAGGTAAAGTCTCTAATAGTTTCTTCCTTGGTGAAATGGGAATTGGAAACCTTTCAGGATTGTTTTAAGAATCTAGTGAGGGGCACCTTGGTAGCTGAGTCAGTTAAGCATCTGCCTTTGGCTAAGGTCATGATCTCAGGGTCCTGGGATTGAGCCCCTTGAAAGATTCCCTACTCAGCAGGAAGGCTGCTTCTCCCTCTCCTTCTGCCCCTCCCCCTTGCTCACACTCACTCTCTTTAATAAATAAAATCTTTAAAAACAATCCAGTGAGTAACCTAGTGCCAGCACGTAATGTTTGTTTGTGTTGCCTCAGTTAGAAAAGAGGACTGCATTAATGAGTTTGCAATTGGCTTTACTTCCAGTCCTGAAAAATTTGCCTATGACAGGACCAGCTTCCTTTCACTTGACACAGAGGCCTTCTGCCTATCAGGGGGGATGCTTGAGCCAGAAGGTGCAGATGGCTGGGAAGTAGTCTGTCCATTTCACCAATCCATGTTTCTCATCATGGGTCAAAACCAGCATCTTTAGAAAGTAAAGGTATGTTACTTGTATGCTTGATCAATAATTGGCTATGATACAGAGAATCCATCTGCATGTATCACTAGCTGTACCCTTAATCCTAGAGAAGTTCAGCCATGTCCGAAGCCAGGTATTAGAACCAAATACAGCGTGGGCTATCCAAATCCTGCTCTGTAATTACTCCTTCTGATGAGACATTAACAGGAAAACTAACTGACTTAGTCTAAAGATGAAAAAAAAATTCTGTGTTTGGCTTAGAGGAACAAAAAGTGTGACAGTGGTCGGGAAAACCTTTGAGGCTGAGCAGGTTTTGTGAAGATGGAGTATCTTAGTTTTGCAGCAACTTTCTCTCTGTGGGTTTCATTTTGTTAAATCATTTTGATTTAACAGGAGACCAGAGCAAGAGCAGCCAGTTGGCAGGAAACCTTCAAATACTCCTTTAGGTATTTGTTTCTGTCTGACACAATACTCAGTTGGAGGTCTTCACAGGGTTATTGGAAAGTAGTGACTTCTCCCCGCCCCCCCCCCCCTTTTTTTAAGGGGAAGAATGATCTTGGTTAAATCTAGAGGAACACCTTATAGGTCCAGGGGTTCCAGAAGCCATGTGATGGCTTTGGAAGGCCTTAAAGATATTTTAAAATATTACCTGGGGACAAAACATGTCCTTTGGCTAGTGACCTCATTATCTTTTCTCCTGCTCCTTCCTCCACATCTTTCTATTGCTCTCTATATCCAAGATCAAGAAACTAGAGTCAGATGTTTGGGGCAGACACTGACCCCACAGCTCCCAGGACTTGACTCCAAATATTCATGGGAAAATGCAGCTTAGACCAGGAGGGAGCAAAGCCCTGAGATATATGGGCAAAATAGATTGTCTCTAAAACTAATGGGAAGAAGTAAAAATATTTCAAGAAACCAAACTGGTTTTCAGTCACCCTCTTTAGGGAAGGAATTATCACCATTGAGAAGGTTTTATTAAGTGACTAATGAACTATGATGCTCCCAGGGCCCATTTTCCTGTAGGAGTGGTTCCCTTCCCCTGTCTCCTCCCCCCACTCCTCCTCCTCCCCCCTTTCAACTAATTACCCAAATATGTGTGTGAACCCCAGTTTTACTGAGTTCTTAACTGACTGTGGTATTTACTGTCAGTGTTTCAAAAAACAGGATTCAAACTACCTAGGGCAGTAGGCCCAGTGGCTAGGAGACAACTACTGATTGGCTTGGCCTTCTGCTGGGGCCACCTGGCAGCCATCTGAGCAGATGATTAAGTGACAGGTGTGCAGGGGACAAGGGCCAGCCAGCTGTCCTCACGGTCTGTTGCACCCCATGGCAAGTGGCCATGACTGGGTGTGAGTCAGCGCTACAGGTTATGAGTGAACCTGCCTCCCTGCAGCTGCCTGGGAGGGCCACGTACTGCTTGGAGGAGGGGATGTGCAGGGAAGAGGCTGTGCTTTAGTTCCCGAATAAAACCAAATCCGCGACAGAGTGACAGAGACTTCATTTTTAAATATTCTAGTGAGCTCTGATATTTCAATTCATGATTCTGTGAGGAAGAAGTTGTACAATATAATTCTTAAGTGATTTACAACTTGCCTTTCAGGAAGGCTTTATTTCAATTCTGCACAAAGCCCAGTCTCAGAGCTGCTCTTGGGGGCTAGATGCATGTTTGCTGGCTCTGTTCTCCAGTTAGGGAAGAACTACATAGACCATGGGGCTGGTCAAGTCCTGCCCTTAGATCCTCTCCTCACAGAGCCAGGGGAGTTATCTGTGGTGGTAGCAAGGTCCAGTTGGCTGAGCATCTCTGAGGCCTGGGGTCCAGTTGGCAGGAGGGAGTGACAGGGCTGGCAGGCAGTGCCTCCAGGCCTCTTCCTAGCTGTGCCAGCTTCTTCTACCTCTCTGGGACCTCACTACTCAAAGCAGTGCTTTCCCAGCTGGGGGTGACCACCCCTTAGTGAGTTGGGAAACGGATTTAGTGGTTTACAACAAGCATTGGAAAAAGCCTAACAGAGGATCCGCATTATTCACAAGTAGCACTTAGGGTTTCCTGACTGTATTCCAGGCATGCCCTGTGTGTGTTTACTGGGTCACGATATAAAATGTATCTCTTACTGTGGGTTAAAAAATTCCAAAGCTCCAGGACTTCTTCCTAGCAATGACATCTTTCTACCTGAGATTTCTCTCCCCTAGCATACACACATACCCCTTTTAATTAATTTGTTTATTCATAAGAGACACACAGAGAGAAGCAGAGACACAGGCAGAGGGAGAAGCAGGCTCATGCAGGGAGCCTGATGCGGGACTCAACCCCAGGACTCCAGGATCACGCCTGAGTCAAAGGCAGATGCTCAACCATGGAGCCACCTAGGCATCCCTACACATACCCCTCTTAAAGAGGTATCGCCAGCCCCCCAAAGTCACCAGTCCCCCTTTCATCTGCCTTAAAAGGAAGACTATTCTAAGAACCTGTCAATGAAGGTTAATTTTCTCCAGTGCCCTGTGAAGTCATACGAACTGAACTTCAAGGGAATGAAAGGGTTTGGGGGACATTTCAGTCCCCCAAATGCAATACAAATCACCCCAAAACGTAGTGCCTAGGGGTGCCTGGGTGGCTCAGTCCATTAAGCCTCTGATTCTTGATTTCAGCTCAGGCCCTGATCTTAGTGTTGGGCTCTGTGCTCAGTGGAGAGTTGGCTTGGGATTCTCTCTATCCCTCTCCCCTTCCCCACTGCTCACGCTTGCTCCTGTGCAATCTCTCTCCTCTCTCTCTCCCCCACCAAGACCAGTACCATGGATGGGGGAAGGTTGGGTGTGGGATTCTTGGCTCCACTCTCAGGAAGCCAGGTCAGCTTTTTGGGGATGGGGAGGCCTGGCCCAGTGTCCAGCTCTTTTGGAAGGAAGATAGAGTTTCATTTCAAAAGCAAAGCTAAAAACAAACACAAAAATCTTAAAAACAAACACAAAACTTCTTGCCTAATTAGTATGGGCCCATTTTATTCTGATGAATTGCCATGTGTTGAGAATCAGGACCAGGCACAGCAGGGATGACTTTGCTCCTTTTTGTCACAGGCCTTAGGTAGGAAATCTTCCTGGCTGGAAGTGATCTGACCCCTGGGGCCTCCAATCACCTGGAGCTATCTTCACTCACACATGGAGCAGCTGTGCGCCTTGTCTGGGAAGCCTCAGCTGAGGCTGTTAGCCAGAGCCCTCCCCTGGACTGTGTGTGTACTCCAGGCTTCCTGGGGCTCCTTAAAGAACAGTCTGGGGGCTCTGGGCAGGTATTCCAGGAAAAGCAGGTGGAAATTCCGTGGCTCATTTTGACCTAACCTCAGAAGTTCTGTTGGATTCAAATAGTTATGAGCAGGTCATGGCAGGAAGAGACCTACAAAACACATTTTCAGGAAGGGAGTAACAAAGAATTCGTGAGAAGTTTTAAAATTGCCACAAGTAGATGAAGTTTTCTTTTGGGGAGGGGAAAAGATTTTTTAGTGGCTTTTAAAAGAAAAGCTATACTTGAACATGGAGAGACAATGCCCATCAAGCCAAGGCCAGAGGGCACATGACCTCTGTGCAGAAGGAAAGGCTAATAACGGAGGCCTTGGAACCAAAGAGCTGCGATCAGACAATTTATTTTTTAAATGTTAGTTGGAAGGCATCCCCCAAAGGTCTGAGCATTACTCACTAAGGCAAACAGACTGTCAGAAAGCATTCAGCTAATTAATAGACAAACGAGTGAAGAACAACCACTGCTGCAGGCCACCCCACATTTGAGCAACTTAATATTCTGTAGGAGCAGGAAGATATGGAAGTGAGAGGCGGCGTAGATGCTACTTGGATGCTTAGGGTTTTACTTCATTGCCTGAAAAGCCAAGAGCGGTACCATGGATGGGGGAGGGTTGGGCCTGGGATTCTTGGCTCCACTCTCCGGAAGCCAGGTCAACTTTTTGGGGATGGGGAGGCCTGGCCCAGTGTCCAGCTCTTTCAGAAGGAAGATAGTTTTCATTTCAAAAGCGAAGCTAAAAGGATTGGAAGATCTACCCACTTGTATAGGCTTCTAAGAAAGAACACCCTGTTTTGAAAAGCAGATGAGCTCGATGCAAATGAGGCTTTCAGAGGCAATTTGGTAGGAAATGGGCTACCTATTACAGGATTACCAAACAGTGCTTGCTCTCCCAAACTTGAATAATCCTCTTAATCTACCGGCATTCATTTGGATAATCTGTGAAATCATGTTTAGGGACTTGGAACAACTGGAGAGAGAATTCCTGGGCGACTGCTTTCAACAGATCTCACAAGCCTTGGCAACAACCTGGATGGGAGGGGATGCTGGTGACCTGGCCAGGTTATTCTGTTCCTCCCATCGCTCCGATCAGGGTGGGGTAGGGCCAGAAAGGCCATTCATAGACCACCTGAGAGGAGTCAACACAAAAGTACACCAATATTTTGGCACTGCTTTCGTATCTCGGCACTCTCTAGTATACTAGGAATGTAAATGATAATAAACCTTCCACCCGTGAGAGATGTTGCACTGACTTGGGATAATGCTCCTCTCCATCACTTTCCCCAGGTACTTCTGTGCTCTCTTGGGGCCCTCAGAAGTCACATTGCCAGGGCACCTGGGTGACTCAGTGGTTGAGCTCCTGCCTTTGGCTCAGGGGGTGATTCCGGGCACCCTGGATAGAGTCCTGCATCAGACTCTCTGCGGAGCCTGCTTCTCCTTTTGCCTAGGTTTTAAAAAAATAATAAAAAAAAATTTAAAAATCGCATTGACCTGGGCTGGCCAGGCTTACCGGGATCCTGGTTTCCAAGGCCTTCCCCTCGGCCCTACCTCTCTTCCAGCAACAGCAGGGATTTCTTTCCCTCCAGGCTTCAGGGTGGTTGAGGGGAGTTGCCCTTGCACACATTTCCAAACTTGCCCCGAGGAGGCTGCCTCTGCGTGGGATCCACGGTGTGTGTCTTGAGGACCCAGCCGTGGCAGCGTCATGCAGCCCCCCCACCCCTTGCTGCACCGCTGCTGCCCCGGACCCAGCGCAGGGTGGGTCTCCGGGCCCTGGGGGTGTGCGCCCTGGGCGGGAGCAGATCCCCGGGCCAGCAGGATGGAGCTGGTGCTGTTCTTGGGGCTCCAGGAGGCCAGGCCAGCAGGGGGCTTTCCAATTAGCGACCTCCTGCCACTCCTGATGTGGAAGGCACTGCAGGCCCGGCTGCCACCGACGCCCCACGAGGGAGGCAGGGGCTCTGCGGGCCACGCTGGTCGCTTTGATGTTGGGGAGGGAGAAAGGGGTGCGGGAGGGAGGAGCCAAGTCCCAGTGCTAGGGCTCCCACGCAGGTTTTGGAGTGCCGGTCTCAGAGCTGCAAATTCTGGGGTGAAACTTCATTAACCTGCGGTTAGTGCGCTCGGATCCCCGGCCGAGCCTGGCAGGAAGCTGGAGCTGCCTCTGCAGGGCCAATGGCTTGGGCTCCAGCTAATGCAAGTGTTAATCACACTGGTGTGCGGCATTCCGTAGTCCTCAAAGAAAGACAGTGAAATATTTGTGCTGTCTTGGCCAATACTTAAAAAAAAAAAAAAAAAAAAAAAAGCAACAACAACAAAATAGAGCTGTCCACTTGCAACATTTATAGTCCATGTTGAAGGACGAGAGCAGCGGGTTGGACAAGAGCACATCCCAAGGGTACCAAGCCTACACACAGACCCGGGCTCTGCATTATTCAGAGCCCCACTGCAGAACCTTCTAGTGTGGAGGAAGAGTCAGGCATCTGGGTTAGCAAGAGCATGCTGGCTTACAGAAAAGTTGCTTCTGTCCTGTGATCTCTTCCTTAGGAGGAGTGTGATGTACCATCTGTTGGTGGCACCCCTGAGGATTCACCCAGTTGAGGTACCCTTCAGGGTTTCCCTGGAAATCCTATGTGGCATCAAATAATTAAGCAGCTTCGACTACTGCCTTTTTTTGGATAGAGATCAGTCAGGTTGTTTCCATAGCAAAGCTGCTGGAATTGGTCTGACAAGCAACACATTCCATATCTACACCACAGGATGATGGCCTTAGACCTTAAAATTAGAAATATTCTAGGGGCATTACTGCATGGAGCACAGAATCCTGGGTCTTGGAATTAATACGGTACTGGCTGAAATTGTAGATCTGCGTTCATTGTGTGGGATTCTTGATTTGCTTCTTCGACCAGGCTTCAAGTGGCTTTCAAGCAAGATTTCTGGTTTCCTCAGGAAACGGGTCTAGTTTGGTTCTTTACTTTCAAGTTACCGCTACGAGGGGACAGGAAATCTCTCGAACATAATGAACTGGCTGCAGTGGAGAGTGGAATGTTAAAATTGGGGAATCTCTCCAATTGTGTTAAGAGCACGTTTGTACAGTGAACCTGGTTTTCAGGTTGGCAGCATTAAGAGATGGAGATCTGTTCCCACGGTGAAAAAGATTTCTCAAGCCCTCCAGTGGAGACTGCATTTAAAAGTTGTGGTTCAAGAGGGATGATGGTGGTCTAAAGTGATACTAATCTGGGTTGGTCACTGTGGCGTGTCATCAGAGCTCTTCCTGCTGAACGTGAAATCTGTCAAGTGTTGCAATGAAGTTGTGCTATTTTTTTTTTCTCTTTTCTTTCTTATCTTTTTTTACTTTTCTTTCTGTTTCCAAACAGACAAAAGCATGGATAGTAAGATCATATAGCACATGAGATCTGGGCTCTCTGGATGTTTCTTTAGTTACTTTTAGCTACCTCTCTGCATACTAAGCCAAGAACCAGGATACTATTATAATAAAGCTCTCATTGCTGGGGCCAGAGTTAGGGTAAGGTTCTTCATACGAGTAGACATTTTTCGCGTGTCATTTGGCCTTGCGCCATGGTAAAGTACTTGAAAAAAAATTAGAACGTGTTTGCTTTCTGGTTTAGGTTGGTCTTGAACAAATGTTAAAATAAGTTATCTTCTCCTGGTGGTATGCTTTCCTGTGATGGAAAATAGAGGGCAGTTTATGATGAACATAAAGAGCTGTGACAAAAGTAATGTAAAGCAGCTTTCTTAAGTCTCATGCATTTCATGCTAGTGGTGCCGAGGTCTCTTACCCAGGGCTTTAGCTGTGTGCAGCTCGTGAAGCATGGGGTCTCTGCATCTGTGGGAAGGCTACAGAGTTAGTCTAGGTGAGTGGGTCTGGTGGCTGAGAGGACAGGAGGTAGGGGAGGAGAGGAGAGGCCGTGGTGACTTGAGGGGATAATGGTGGAGTTCATTAGGGCACAGGGTGGCTAGCAGTCTTAGGACCCAGGCCAGTTCCCAGAGGCCTGTGATGCTATCTGCATCCCTGTTATAAGAGAATCTCACCCAGGCCTTCTTCCCCAGAAAGCACTATGTATAAACTCTGTGTCCTCAGGTGAGAGGGAAGTGTGGCTAACGGCAGACTTTCTCTATTCCTAAGATTTCTGATGCCAAACATGTGAGTTTTCAACACCAAGCAATTCTCCAATTCTCTATGGACATCAACTGGGTGACCTACAATTTAATTCAGTGCTGACACTAACCAGAGTTAGTACCAACCAACCCCTCATGTTCAAGGGTCGGTTCCAAAAGACCGACAATAGATGCCAGATGGTCTTCCAAAAGACCATCCCATCTATAGATGCCAGGCACAAGTAATGAGTTTCTACATTACCCACACTTCTATCTGACTCGGCTACAAATTGGGGGTTCCCATGACCCCCTCCTCAGGTTTGATAATTTGCTCTAACAGTTCACAGAACTCTGGGAAATGTTTGATTTGCATTTATATCCATTTATATCCATTTATAAAGGATATTCTAAAAGATACAAATGGACATCTGGATGAAGTGGTCATAGGGCAATGTGTAGAAGAGTTCAGAGCAAATGAGCTTCTGTCCCTGTGGAGTGAGGGTATGTCACTCTCCTGGCATGTGGATGTGTTTACCAACCCAGAAGCTCTCTGATCCTCATTGCTGAAGGTTTTTACGGAGGTTCTATTATATAGGCATTTTTGGTTAAATCATTGGCCATTGATGGTTAACTGAATTGCCTGAATTGCCTTCTAACCCTCCCAGATGTTGGAGGTGAGGAGGGGCCTGAAAGTTGCAACCCTCTGGTCACTTAGTTGGCAACCAGCCCCATCCTCCAAGAGCATAAACTCAGGTATGGCTGAAAGCTTATTGTGAAGAACAAAAACACTCCTCTCACCCTTGTCACTCAGAAAATTCTAAGGGTTTTAGAAGCTCTGTGCCAGGAATCATAGGACAAAAATCTGTATTTCTTATTATATCACATTATCTTAGTGGTTAAGGGTCTTATTTTGGTTATCGTCGCCGTAAGACAAACTACCTCAAAATTTAGTGGCTTAAACCAACAACCAGTTTATTGTGCTAATGCTTTCTGTGGGTGGCGACAGGGCAGAGGCAGAGTGTCTGGGACCTCAACTGGGAAAATGTAGAGGCTGGGGGCTAACTAGGTGGTTGGGGGCTGGAATTATCTGGGGGCTGCTACACTCCCTGGTGTGAGACCGGTTCACTGGAACCAGTGAGATGACTTGTTCCTTGGCTTTGTCACAGCATTGTGGTCTCTAGGGACTCAGACTAACTCCTTTTATATTGAGGTGCAGGGCTTCAAGCTCCAATGTGCCAGTGAACAAAGCAGAAACTCCATGTTTTGTGTGTGGCCCTGGAGGTCACACAGCGTCAGAACCACCATCTACCATTGGTAGAAGTAGTCCCAGTGTGCACCCCTGGAGAATAGGCTTGCATTTCACCTCTTGATGGGGACACCTTGCAGAAGAGTATTTGGGATGGGAGATACTGTTGCCGTGACCTTTGGAAAATACAGTCAGCCACAGGTAGGAAGGTGGAAGAACCAAGCAGGAGAGACCCAAGGGCAAATATGTTATGCCCTTTCTCCCACCGCATCTTAGAATCCCTCTAACTTTAAGATCTGTTTGTTCAATGCTGGAACAACTGATTGGTCAAGTTGATCAATTTTTAAAAAAAAATTTATTAGACTGGTCATTATGGGTTGTGTAAACCAAAGAAAAATGGACTGACAGAGAGCTTTTCCCCTTTCCAGCAACTCTGTTGTATTAGGTAGGCCCAAGTAGGGAATCGTGGGCCTGGCGTGCAGCAAGAGCTGAGATGCCTTTCTGCCTCCTTGGTTACTAATGGGTTACCTGGCAACCAGGTTTCCACCACATCAGGTACAGAGCCAAGTGGCTCAGCCTTCCTCTTCCAGCTCTCAAATCTCCCATGAATCACTGGGGACAAGATACATAATGAGATTTTAATTGTCACATAGTATCTGATCTTTTTTTTTTTTTCTGTGTGCATATCTTCTAGGCTGAGATGTAATTTCAATTAATTTTGCTTATCTGATAAAATTTTCATATCCTTTAAGCTAATTTTATTTGAACTAATAGGCACTATGCTCCCCTTTGAGTTCCAGCCTGGATGTCTTATCCAGAGCAGAGATCTCCTGTGTACTCTATCATATCCAAGAGCATTCGGACTGTGCATGCAGAAGTAACCATGAGAAGTGGCCTCTGTTCCTGGACAGAGCTAGTTTGTGGGGCTGCTGCTGCTCCTCCCCTCTCCCCCTTCTCCCTTGAAGAGCATTACTAAAAACTGTATTGGCTTTACTGTTTTTCAAATAAAGACATCATTATTTCCCAAATAATAGGTACGCTGTTGCATTAAGTGTCAGACTTAGAAGATAAAAATTACTTGAAGGAGTTCTTCCTTTCTTCTCTGCTTCTGTAAGAAAAAGGGCAGCTCTATCTCAGTGGTGGGTTTGGGCCTTTGTTTTATTAAGAAAAGAGAGAAGGTGGGGAAGCCTTGTAATTTAATATGTAGTGTAAAGGGCTGATGTCATTTTTCCATATTCCCTTTGTTTGTGACACTTTCTTGTGAAAATTCATGTGAAGCAGAAGTATGCCTTTGTAAAAATCAAACTATTCTCACTTTTTTTTCACATGGTAGAGCTAACTTAGCTGTTCGCTTACGCCTTGATGTGGTACTGAGTTCAAGTGAAAATTTGAAGTTGTGAAGGAATAGAAGGTCAAATGCAGAATGCAGAGAAGTAATGCTTTAAGAGAGCACACATGGACTGATCTTTGGTTTTCATTGCTAGTATTTCCTAGCTAGCAAGTTTACTGCTTATCAGATCAGAAAGAGAAATCTAAGGAACAGGAATGAAAAGGAAAGGTTTAGAAAGAGGAGAAAACAGAATTAGTGAAGTTGAGGATACATCTACCTACGTAGACCCAGACTCACTCCCACACATGTAACAGGGATGATTGATGGTCAGGCCCTCAGAGGGCCAGCCCAGACCATCAAGTCCAGACTGTCACTGGTTAGTGGTGTGACCTTAGACAAGCACTGAGAACCTGTTCATACATGGGCAGAATGAGGAGTAGAGCAGGACCTGTGGGACGTATGGCACATGAGGTCTAGCAATCTTGGATTCAAAACCTTGGGACTGGATGTTGCATTAACACTGCAAGGGCAGGCACTGAGTTAGGAGCTCTCCAGAAGTCCAGAGATTGTTGCAAAGTGAAACCTGTTTCACAATATCACCCAAGACCATGCATTGTCACTCACCCTTACCATCAGCAGGGTGAGAGTGGGTTCACCTCGCAGGGATGGACTCCCACCAATCAGCTGGAGAGACTGGTGTAAAAAAACAAACAAAACCCCCCCAAATGCCAGTTTGATCATTTATAATGAAAATGTAGAATAAAAAACACATCTATTTAGATGCCAATGTTTAAGTTTACAGATCAACACACTCATGATGGATAAGCATGCTGCAGGGGAAGCTAAATTGTATTTGTCCATTCACCTGTTGAAGGACATGTTGGTTGTTTCCAGTTTGGGGCAATTATGAATAAGACTGCTGTAAACATTCACATACAAGCTTTTGTGTGAATATAACTTTTTAACTCATGGGTAAATAGGCATGGGGACTGCTGGGTGGTATGATAGGTATATGCCAATGTGTGATTGGTTTACAGCCAAGCTGTCATTCTTTCAAAGTGGCTGCATGGTTTTTGCCTTCTCATTCAACAGTGAGTGAGAACCTAAGTTCTAGTGATACAGCTACTTGCTGAACAGAGATTCATTGTGCAATACATATTTGTCAAAGTTTCACTAAATGCCAATTGGTATTCTAGAGTTGGAGAGTAAAATAGACAAATTCCTGTCATTATAGTATACAGTCTAATGAGGAGGTGATAAAATTCAAAAATACTACGAATATTAGGTAAATGGCCTGCCAAAAGGTGATTAGTACTAAAGAGAAAACCAAAACATGGTGTTTGCTTTGAAATAGGGTGATCAGAAAGGGTGCATTGAGAAAGTGACATTTGAACAAAGAGCCAAAAGAGGTGAGAGGATGAGCGAACCATATGGGTATCTAGGGAAAGAGCATTCCAGGTAGAGAGCATGAAGCTACAAAAGAATGAGAGCACACTTGGGATGTTCAGTGGCTAGTGTGCTTGAGCAGAGTCCGGGAAGAGGGGTTGTAGGAAATGAGGTAGAGAAAAGTAGTGGTAAGGGGACCAGATTCTGGAGAAACATGGTAAAGACTTGGTATTTTTCCTGGGGTTGGATGTTGAGCCATTCGAAGGTATGAGCTGAGGAGTGACCTGACCTTATTGAGGTTTTAACAGGCTCACTCTGGTTGCTGTGTTGAGAATAGCTAAGATAGATGGACAAGAGTAGAAGCAAGGAAGATGATTTGAAAAGCTAATATGGTAATCCAAGTGGGAGACATGTGGTTTAGGCCAGCATGGAACCCGTGGAGATGTGGCAAGTGATCAGATTTTGGAGATACTTTGAAATTGGAACTAATGGGATTTCTTGGCAGCTAGGATGGAGATGTAAGAGAAATAGAGGTATCAGAGTACCTGGAGTTGGGCCAAATTTCATAGATTCAGGGCACAGTCCTCCACACAACTATTCTTGCTTCAGATACCAGATGAAAATTCAGGGGTTCCCAGGGATCCTCTTACTCTTATCCAGCTGGCTGGAAATTTGTGGGTTCCCATGAGCACTCTTAGGCCTGATAATTCAGTGACAGGATTCCTAGAACCAACCGGAAGCTCCATACTTAAGATTATAGTTTTATAATAGCAAAAGGATACAAACTAGAATTTAAAATAATTACATAGGGTGAAGAACGTGTGGGTTCTAAATGTAGAGCATTCACTGTAGGGATGCATTGCCCTCTGAACACTCCTATATGACATTACTTTGAGCACTGCTGGTCAGGGAAGTTTACCTGAGCTCAGTGTCCAGAGTGTTTATTGGGGTTTTATTACATGGGCTGGGTTGATGGAATCATTGCCTATAGGCTCCACTCTTGGCTTCCCCTCCCTCCTCCTGGAGCTCAGGCTGATCTCACATGACCCGAAGTCCTAACGTTCTAATTGCATACTTGGTCTTTCTGGTGTGACAAGCCCCATCCTGAGTTAATCACAAAGATACTCCTGTTGCTCCAGAAATTCAAAGGGTTAAGTCCCAGGAGTTGAGGATTTCTTATTACCCACAAGACAATTTCTAAGATTTTTGACCTGAAGGAGGAGGAGTATGGGATTGCCTTTAACTGAGGTGATTGGAGAATGAGAATCACAGGAAGCATATGGGATCTACAGTAGAGCCATTCTTGAGACTTTGAATCCTACAGTCCTGTGGCACTGGAGATGGACATTGTTTATCTGGCTCTTTGGGCAGTTCATTTCTGTTCTCCAACCATGACCCTTGGCCTTGAAAGTCCTCCCTCCCATCTTGTGTCTCTAACATTTCATCCAGGTCACTTTGATTAGAGGTTTGTCTGAGGGTTCCAAAACTGCCCAGCCAAATCTTTAGGGGTAGTCTCTGGGTTTTCTGACAGGAAAGGCAGATTACAACCAGCATGGGAGACTCATGCTGGTTTAGGCATCAGGGAATGACTTGCTGCCGTTTACTGGTATCACTGGCAAATACTTCATACTCCCCCTGTGCTGGGCAGTGAGGGGCAGTGGATCGGGTGACTTTGGCACATCACTTCAGTCCACTAGGGCTATTTGACAGGACTTGTAAAACAGAAATGTTGAATTTGGTGAACTCCTAGGTCTCTTTTAGCTAAAATGATCTTTCATGTTGCTACTGATTGTGTGTATCTCTGGGTAAGTGTGCCTGCACTTATGTGTCCTGCCTCCTAAAAAGATGGTCACATTTTTTTTGATACGGATGTTAAGAGATCCTAGAGCAGAGTAGACCTGACTTTGCTTGGTCCCATCTAGCATTTCTCTCCTGTATCTCCAGGCATAGAAATCAGCACATAGTAAATGCTCACTAAATATTTAGTGGTAGTGAACTGAAACTTAAATTTCACCCATGCCTCCCATCCAAGTCAGACCAAACGCTTTGGGCTCTGGATTCAAAATCTTTTACACACACACGTACACGTGCACATACAGACATGCACACATAGATGCATACACACACAAAGGGAGGGAAAGTGGAAGGCAGAGAAGGAGGGAAACTTTTAAATGCAGGATAGAAAGGCAAGAGTCAGTGTCTGGCTGGGTTTTATCCCAAATTCACCCAGCTAGCTCTCTTAGGGAGTGAATGACTTTCACCACTCTGTGCTCTGATCTCCTCATCTGTAAAATGAATCTAATGACAGGACTTTCCTTATAGGTTTGATTTCAAGGATTCAACAAATTACCCTCTGTGGAGTACTCAGAATGCCGGGAATAGTGCATGGCCCACAGTGAAGGCAGTAGAAGTGGTGGTCCTAGTGGTGGCTCTGTGGTGAGCTTTCTTTTTGGTCCATTCAGGGTCAGGACTGGCCAGATGGGCAGGAACACCTGTAGCATAGAGCATATGTAGTTAGTGCCCTAAACTCAGGTTCCTAAGGGCCTAAATTTGGTTTTTTTCAAGGGAGAGAGGAGTTCCCTCTCTTTCTTCAGAGCTGCTGCCTGTAGGACCCCATCTGGGTTGCCAGGGGACTGTAGGTGAAGATGTGTAGATGTGGACAAACAGCAGTCCTGCCAATAACTGCTCAGAGAGCATCTCCTGCTAATTGTGGGTCCAAGTCATTGGACAAAAACAATGGTTCCTTTCATTTTTAGGAAATAATTCTTCATGTGTGAGGAGAGTGTACAACCAGGCTAGTATCAGAAGCATTTACCCCTCATTATGGCCCAGTTAGCACAATGTTCAATTTTTTTGTTGTGATCAAAGCAAATTTCTGCTCCTACTGAGACCCTGAGCCATAAGAAGCAGCACAGCAGCCTCGGTTTTACTGCTGAGGTATAAACCACTAAAACAGGTTTCTAATGAAAATGCTAAGGAAACTTTAATTATAACTGTGCTCTTGGGCTCCCTTGGCAGCCTCTTCTTTTTGATTGTTTTCAGAAAAGGGGAAAAAATGGAGCTGCTGTTGAGAGTTCATTTTCAGGAGACTCGGTGAACTTGGGGCTTTGCAGAGCCGCTGAATGGCCCACCCCCTCTGAAGAAGCAATTCCTGCCGGGTCCTGGGAGCTCTGCTTCCCTCTCAGTGGGCCTGTTCCCAACACAGTGCAAGGAGGAACATCTATGGATGTTAGAAACTTAACTGCATGAGGGAAGGAAAAAGACCAGGTTGTGCTTAATGAAAACCCTGGGGTTGTGGCCCCTACTGAGATTTTATTGAAATGGGTCACAAAGTACTGTTGACCAGGCTTTGGGGGGACAGGCTATAGGTGTTGGCTCAACTTTCTTCATTCCTGCTATGAAAATTCACTTTTTCCCTCTTCCCTTTGTTGCCTTTGTCTCCTTACTCTTTATCTTTGCCCTCTACCTATCCCTGGCCCCCAACCCCCCATTCCTCTGGCAAGACCCCTGGCTCAGTGGGCCTGGCACACAGTAAGCTCTCAGGTACTGTACCTTAGTGTGCCTTCTGGATCTTTTTTTTTTTTTTTAATTTATTTTTTATTGGTGTTCAATTTGCTAACATACAGAATAACCCCCAGTGCCCGTCACCCATTCACTCCCACCCCCCGCCCTCCTCCCCTTCCAACACCCCTAGTTCGTTTCCCAGAGTTAGCAGTCTTTACGTTCTGTCTCCCTTTCTGATATTTCCCACACATTTCTTCCTCCTTCCCTTATATTCCCTTTCACTATTATTTATATTCCCCAAATGAATGAGAACATATAATGTTTGTCCTTCTCCGACTGGCTTACTTCACTCAGCATAATACCCTCCAGTTCCATCCACGTTGAAGCAAATGGTGGGTATTTGTCATTTCTAATAGCTGAGTAATATTCCATTGTATACATAAACCACATCTTCTTTATTCATTCATCTTTCATTGGACACCGAGGCTCCTTCCACAGCTTGGCTATTGTGGACATTGCTGCTAGAAACATCGGGGTGCAGGTGTCCCGGCGTTTCACTGCATCTGTATCTTTGGGGTAAATCCCCAGCAGTGCAATTGCTAGGTCGTAGGGCAGGTCTATTTTTAACTCTTTGAGGAACCTCCACACAGTTTTCCAGAGTGGCTGCACCAGTTCACATTCCCACCAACAGTGTATGAGGGTTCCCTTTTCTCCACATCCTCTCCAACATTTGTGGTTTCCTGCCTTGTTAATTTTCCCCATTCTCACTGGTGTGAGGTGGGATCTCATTGTGGTTTTGATTTGTATTTCCCTGATGGCAAGTGATGCAGAGCATTTTCTCATGTGCATGTTGGCCATGTCTATATCTTCCTCTGTGAGATTTCTCTTCATGTCTTTTGCCCATTTCATGATTGGATTGTTTGTTTCTTTGGTGTTGAGTTTAATAAGTTCTTTATAGATCTTGGAAACTAGCCCTTTATCTGATATGTCATTTGCAAATATCTTCTCCCATTCTGTAGGTTGTCTTTGAGTTTTGTTGACTGTATCCTTTGCTGTGCAAAAGCTTCTTATCTTGATGAAGTCCCAATAGTTCATTTTTGCTTTTGTTTCTTTTGCCTTCGTGGATGTATCTTGCAAGAAGTTACTATGGCCGAGTTCAAAAAGGGTGTTGCCTGTGTTCTTCTCTAGGATTTTGATGGAATCTTGTCTCACATTTAGATCTTTCATCCATTTTGAGTTTATCTTTGTGTATGGTGAAAGAGAGTGGTCTAGTTTCATTCTTCTGCATGTGGATGTCCAATTTTCCCAGCACCATTTATTGAAGAGACGGTGACATTCTTTTCAACAAACTCTTTTTATGCCTACAGCCTTCCAAGCAGTGAAGGCCACTGAGGACCAGGAAGACACTGGTATTTAGGGCTGCTGTAGAAACAATGCATTATAATGATGGAAGAGCATTGGATGTGGGAAAAGAGAGAGACCTGGAGAGATGGGTGCACACTTGTGAGTGTGCACATGTATGTATTTGTGGTGAGTGTGTAGGTTTGAATGAATTTCAAAATACAGCTTAGGATTTGCCACCTTCCAAAGCCTCTTTCCTAACCAAGACATGCCGAGTTTGTATCCTTCCTCTACCTGCTGTGTGAACTTGATAGCCTGTGTGACCTTGCTTTTATCCTGGGTCTCAGGCTATTCCTTGTATGTGTGAAACAACATATCACATGCGAGAACAATTAGGTCAAAGCACTGTCCTCTAGCTGTGAGTTCTATATATTCCTTGACCAGGCAACTGACCTCAATATTTGGTACACTCATTCCTTCTCTCTTTCCATGGCAGGCAGCTCATATCTGGGCATATGATAGACCAGTAGCCCTTTCCAGAATGATTTTGAATTTAAAAAAAAGAAGGAAGAGTCATTTCAACTTTGGTAACTCTAAGAACTGCCTATGAGATGTTACAGTTATTGAGGGCATTCATTATCACCACAAAAACCTTTGAGTTCTGAGCTATAAAGACATAAAGGCACTGGCTTTGGCATCCCAAGAAGCTGAGCCAACAGTCCTGGGGAGAGAACACAACCTATACACAGAAGAATCCAATTAAGCCCAGCATACAGCTCCGAGCTCGGTGCTGCAGACATAAAGATGAATGTAAGTCATCTCTTGAGATCTGCAGTTTGATGGCAGATATAGACTTTTAAAGAAGTAACCATAAAGCAGGAGGGTAAGTGCCTCTTATGTATAAGGTTATGTATAAAGTTTTGTGAACACATGAGAAGGGACCAAGGCTGTTTGGCTCTTAAGGAAGGCCTCTCAGAATAGGGCCTTATGAATTGGACTTCACAGGATGACTAGAAGTTTGCTAGGCAGAAAAACAGCAGTAGAGAATTTCAGGCAAAGAGAATTAAAAGAAGACAGGACCTGTAGAAATGAATGGTGTTTGTTTTAAAGCCTATGATGTGGGTACTGTTGGACTCATTTTACTTTTGGAGAAATTGAGGTAGGGGTACAGTACAATGACTGTTAGGAAAGAAACGTTCAGAGGGTCACATAATTAGTAAAGGGTGGAGCTGGGATCTGATTCCAGGCAGCCTGAAACCAGGCCTTGTGCCCTTTACCACTCTGCCAGTAGTTTGTGAATATTCCAGAAATTGTGAGGGTTCTTGATGGGTAGGGTTAGAAAGACATGACTTCAGGGAAGAAGGAGGCATCAGAAAAGGGGTAAACGGAGAGGAGGTAGGTAGGGGTGGAGTAGGAGGAGATGGGGTGTCGGGGAGGAACCTCCCAGGCAGGGAGGAATGTTGTGATCAAAGACAGAAGTGAGGGAATGAATATGTTCCAGGGACACTGGTGGGGCCCATTGGTCTGGTCAGTGGCTCAGTTGTTCTTGGCACAGACCAAGTGAACATGTCACTGGAAGTCCCTGAAGCATTTTTACTCTCAAGAAAGTTCCAGGAAACTCGGTGTTTCTCTCTGGTTCTTTGCTTTATACTGGCCTAAGTAGAGGTGGTCACACAAAGGAAGACAGAGGCTTGCCGGAAACCACAGGCCAGTTTTCCCCTGTGTTCTGTGTGGTTTCAAAATATGTCTTCTTCTTCCTGGGTGAGGACTGTTGCTATTTGGCGGTGGCATTTTATGAATCCAGCAGCGTCTTGCTCCCCATTATGAATCTCTGAGGAGTGTTCGGCCTGTTGAGAAGGTTCCAGCTGCCCACATTTAAATAAGAGAGACGTTAGGGCAGGGTAGCAGAGACCAAAGGGAGACTGCTCCCCAAGTGAAACTGAACTTTTGTAGAGTTAAATTGAGATGCTGAGTTGCATTTTTACAGGCACATTCACGGGCCTGGCTGTCACTTTAATTCAGTGGGCTTGTCATCTGAGCTCTGGCCCTGCGATGGCTTCCCCTGCCCCGAATGCAAAGCCTCGCCCCTGAGGACCTCGGAGCCTTGGTGCCTTGGGGATTACATAAGGAGGGACAAACCCAGAGGAGGGTCTCACTTGCGACTGCAGCTACCCCTGCCAGCTCCTTCTACCCCGGCCTGGCCAAGGAACTGCAGAATCAAAATTATAACCTGACACAGGAGAATAAGCATTCTGGTTGCACAGACAAGGGGTGAATAGCTATGTGGACCTCGGTGAATTATTGAACCCCTCCATGACTTTGTTTCCTCCCTTAAAAAATGAACTTGAAAATAGTTTCAATTTTACACTCACGGAGACTGCTAAAGCCTGTACTAAAACTTGGGAAGTGCTTAGTTCAGTGCCCAGCCAGAAGTAAGTCTTTAATAAAGGTAGCTTAAGGCATGTATGCTAAGTGAGTCCTGAGCATGGGTAGGTAGGAAGGCACTTGTATTTCATGATATCGGCCTGGCACCATTTCTGAAATTTCATCCTTTGCAATACATTCCTCATCCTGAGGCATCGCCTTTTTGAGTCCTCTTTGTAACGTCCCATCTGCTTGGGAGGGAGCCATGGATCATGTCCAATAAGGAGGAAGTGGGGAGTACTTGGTCAGTATACCGGGTAGGGACATGAGTTAGGTGAGGTGGGGGAGGTCCTCACAGATGTGAAAGTGAGACAAACTTTATAATTTGGTAGACAAAGGCCTGGGTAGTAGCATCACAATCCTGTTAGGGCAGGAAATTGAGAACAAAAGCTGCGGCGGCGGTGGGGGGGGGGGGGGGGTCGTCCTCTTTTGATGTGCAAGGTTTTCTTTTTTTTTTTTTTTTAATATTGAATACCAATTTAATAAAAAAAATTGTATTATAATCGAGAAAGGATGCTGTACTTCGTCAAATGCTTTTTCTGTATCAATTGAGAGGATCATATGGTTCTTGTCATTTTTTTTTTTTTTTTTTTTTTTACTGAATTGTATGGTATTTTTTTATTTTTAATTTTTTGAGGAATCTCCATACTATTTTCTGTAGTGGTTGCAACAATTTACATTTTTTTCCAACAGTACATGAGAGTTCCTTTTCTCCACATCCTCTCTTAACCTTTTTATTTTTATTTTTATTTTTTTAATAATAAATTTATTTTTATTGGTGTTCAGTTTACCAACATACAGAATAACACCCAGTGCTCATCCCGTCAAGTGCCCCCCTCAGTGCCCGTCACCCATTCACCCCCACCCCCCGCCCTCCTCCCCTTCCATCACCCCTAGTTCGTTCCCCAGAGTTAGGAGTCTTTCATGTTCTGTCTCCCTTTCTGATATTTCCCACACATTCCTTCTCCCTTCCCTTATATTCCCTTTCATTATTATTTATATTCCCCAAATGAATGAGACCATACAATGTTTGTCCTCCAATTGACTTACTTCACTCAGCATAATCCTGTGCAAGGTTTTCTGTAGGAAAAAGGTATTGAGGGTTTGAACTGAAGGTACAGTTCTAGGCCTCACAGGAGAGATTCATGGGATGAGTGTAGGGGTGGTCTGAGGAGTGGGTGTGGGGCAAGGTGGCAGCAAGACTTTCTATCTGTCCTTGTTAGTGGTAAGTGCTTCTTTCTCTTCTAAGGGTGGCTGTTAATGGTGATGGTAACTTGAACAATGTCAAGACCAAAAAGGCAGCTGGCAGGGTTTGAGATCCTGGGACTTGCTTCCAGAATCATGGCCAAGAAAATCCAAGGCCTGGGTCCTCTAGACTCTTGCATTGTGACCTTGGGCAAGTGACTTCTGCTCCGTCGGCTTTTGTTCTCTAACAAAGGAGCCAGATGAAGGGCCTCACACTGGTGACCAGGACAGCAGAATGAACATGTGTGCCTCTCTAGGAGCTTGGTGCTTCCTACCTCATTCAGCCTCAGGTGGAAGCTCACTCTGTTGTCCCGGCATCTGGCCTCAGAAGGCACATGAATTTGCGACCCCAGACTGGCCTGACCAGATAATCTCTGAGGTCCCTCAGTGCTCTGCTCTGCCAATAGTCTACACCTAACTACAAGCACCCTCTGCTCTTAATTTCTGGCTTCCTAACCTGGCCTCCTCAGAGCCATATGGCTCATGGGGCAGAGTTTCAGTGGTTCATGAACCTGGATAGAATAGAAAAATCTCATATCTTTAATTTCATCAATTTCTAATGGAGATGTAGCACTTATATTCCCTCACTCATGGTCCAGGCAACACACCGTATCATAGTAGCAGTACCTGCCACTCTGTCACCAATAGAAATCACAGGTATTTCCTGTTCCTATTCCATGCCCTTGTAGAGCCCCTCCCTCAAAAATAAGGGCTAGGCTGGTCACATGCTTTCACCAACTGTGAATGTAACAGAAATAATGCCTCGTCAGTCTTGTACTTAGCCTTAAGAGAGTCTGGCAGTTTCCACATCTGTGCTTTAGGGGAGCCTTGAGAAACCATATAAAACATCTGGCTATCCTGCAGAAGAGACCACACAGAGAGGTTGTGTGGAGAGAGGGAGGCCCTGGGACTACGTGGAAATAGAGAGCATCCTACCATTCCAGGGCCCTAGCTGAGCTCCGCCTTCCAGCCACTCTCCCAAGATGCAAGATGTGAGAGATAGCTATCTGGAATATTTTTGCCTATTCCAGCTCCCAGATGAGTGTAGCCCTAATCTCTGTCATGTGAATCAGAAGAACCATCCAGCCAAGAACAGTCCGTTCACAGAATTGTAGGATGTGTTAAAACAGTTTTCATTGTAAGTCACCAAGTTTTGGGATGGTTATTGCAGCAAAAGGCAATTGCAATAGGGCTTTTACTTTTTAGTTTTACTGAATAGAACTTAAATTGAGTCCCAAAGTGTCTGTAATCCATTTGATCTCCCACATTCCCCTGCAACCATCTGTTTTTTTTCTCAGTATTTATAGGTCTGATATGCTTTTTGTTTGGTTTGTGTTTTGGTTTACACATATAAGTGAAATCATATGGTATTTGTCTTTCTCTGACTTACTTCACTTAGCATCATACCCTCTAGGTCCATCCATGTTGTAAATGGCAAAAGTTTTTTTTTTTTTTTTTTTTAGTGCCGAGTAATATTCCATAGGTTGTGTGTGCACATGCATGTGCACCCATGTGGGAACACCCCCCCCCCCGCCCCCTCACTTCATCTTTATCCATCTATCTGTGGACATTTGAGTTGCTTCCACAGCTTGGTTTTTGTAAATAATGCCACAGTAAACATAAAGGTACACCTATCTTTTCAAATTACTGTTTTTTTGGGGGGAGGAATTCTAGCAGTGGAATTTTTGAATCCTAGGGCAGTTCTATTTTTTAATTTTTGAGGACCCTCCATATTGTTTTCCACAGTGGCTGCATCAGTTTACGTTCCCATCAACAGTGCATGAGGGTTCAAGGTTCCTTTTTCTGCGTGTCCTCACCAACTCTTGCTATTTCTTTTTTATTTTAGCCATTCTGACAGGTGAAAGGAGATATCTCATTGTGGTTTTGACTTGCGTTTCTCTGAGGATGAGTGATGTTGAGCATCTTTTCATGTTGGCCATTTGTATGTCTTCTTTGAAAGAATGTCTACTCAGGTCCAGTAAAAGTGCTTTTTGGATGAGATTTACATTTAAAATAGGGGATTTTGAGTGAAGTGGATTGCCTCCCCAGTGTGAGTGGGCCTCATCCAACCAGTTGAAGGCTGGAATGTAGCATAAGGTTGACCTTCCCCGAGCAGAGGATCTTCAGACTTCATCTTCAAAATCCACTCTTCCTGCTGTTATAGTAGATTGCCTTTGAACGTGAACTGCAGCTCTTCCCTGAGTCTCTGGCCTGCTGTTCTCCCCCTTCAGATTTTGGATTTACCAATACTCCTTAAGCCCTTGAGCCAGTGGCTTGAAATGAATTTCTATCTATAAACAAACACATCCTATTGGTTCTGTGGCTCTGGATAAGTGAGTAATACAGTGAAGGGGGTATTCCTAATAGAAGAACTATGAGCAAATTCCCAAATCAAGGCCATGCATGTTCAGAATTCAATAAATTCTCTTTGTAGTAGAGGATTTGTGTTGGCCAATAGAGAGTTTGTGTGGTGTTAGATCTAGGGATCTCAGGTGGTAGATGTTTGAATGTTTTCTATTGGTAGAGGAAGCAATGGAAGGTTGGAACAGTTGAAATTTAATAAAAAGTATTTAGCGGATGCCAAATATCTATTCCTAGAATCCAGACCATCTCCTATCTATCCTCTCTGGTCAGCCAAAGTAATCTTATTGAGCCACAAAGTCACTCCTGGGATCTTGGGACCCCAACTTTCCTTCTGGAATCCCAGACTGTCCTTTTGGGGGTGAATTAAGGGGTGAGGCCCAAGAATCGAGGATGCCGCCACTCCCGTCACAAGGCAATGATTTGCCACCATCGGGGCAAACAGCTCAGTGGGACCTTGCTCTGATGGGCTTGTATAATTTTCTCTACCAGTCCTTATCTGCAAAAGCTATTGAAAGGCTGGGGGCTATGTGGCTGGGAGCCTCCATGATGAGCTTGAAAAGGAAGCAGAGAGTATATGCATGCAAAAGTGATTTGGGTCTTATTTTGTATCTCAAGTATTAGCTCGCTCTGGGCTGTAGATTTCAGTAGGTGACAGTAATTACAAAATTTGCAAGATGTTAGTTGTTTTGTTTAGAAATTCTCGCTTGTCCTTTTCCTGTCCTTTGCTGTCTGTGTCCATTCATTCATCCTTCATACATTCATCCTATGTTGTCTGAACCCCTGTGTAAAATTTATTGGGTTGACCAGAAAGTCAGTCTCTTGCTCAGCCCTGAAGGAGTAAGAGACACAGAGTTAGATGGAGAGGAGGAGTAAGCAGGGTGGCTTTAGGCTTTGCAGGAAAATGTCTGTGATTCTATTTCTAATGGCCTCGGGGGCCAGACTGAGTAGAATTTGCCCTTTTAAAATGATGCTTGTCTATAATTTAGGGAACCTTGAGGGAGGTTCTCTCCTGCAGTCTGAAGTTATCCTTGAGGTCTGACATCAGCAAGAGGCAAGTTTTATCTGGGGAAACAAGCCGTTCATCCGAAGGAGATAACAACAGCTGTGAGAAAAAAAATCCCCCAATGCTGGTCCTGTTGACTTATGTTTCAAAGGAGAACAATTTCAACATGGAGTTGCACTTTCCCTCGAGCTGCTGATGGAATAAAATGGCTGTAGCTGCAAAAACTCTTTCAATATGGCATGTATTAAACCTTTCAGAGGTAGCGCTTTGATTTTTAATTTTACGCTCTTGGCAGGCAATCAGGGTCTTTAATAGTATGGAGGCCAGAGGGAGAATGTTTCAAAACAGTGAGGATCTTATCATAGTGTGCAATTAATGAATAATTATTAAAACCCAGAAATAGCTGGAAGAGAAGGCAAGAGGTGCAGAGCAATTCTCTGGTTTCAGGCCTATAATGAAATCTCCAGAGAGGAGAAATATGATCTACAGTTCCATGCAATTAAATCTTCCCCTTTTCCTTCACTGGAAGATCAGCAAGCTAAAGAGAAAAATAATGCCCATCACCTAAAAAGAAGTAAAAGTCATTTGCTGACAATGATGCAGTCGTGAGTTTTATTTTCAGCGCGTGATTACACTTAAACTGATAAGAACAAGGACAACAGCGAACCACCTCCCTGAAATCAATTTCTGGAAGTGACAGCCGAGCTGGGGCACGTTGGGGACCCCAGTTAGAAGGGTTAAACTGTTGCACAGATTTACTGCGTGAGCCACGCATGTCCTGGCTGTCACAAAGGGAGCCCCTGTGCTTGTCTTCTGAACACCGGTCCCCTGGCTGCTATTCTTTCCAGGCCCAATTTTGTCAGCCCCTTGCTGTAAGGATCTCTCCTCTGTAGGTCTCAGTCCTGCTGTTACCTTTTTGAGGCAGCTCTAGAAGACCCTGTCATCTGTCAAAGGGCTGTTTATGGTTCACACGCCAGCCTGCCCGCTGAGCCGTCCGTCTCCTGCTGCCAGTCAAGCGCACCGGCCACCGCTAAGCAGGTACAAATGACCACCACTCCTCAGAACCCCACAATCCCCCAAGCCTACCCTGTATGTAGGCAGCGGGACTAGAGGCAGCAAATCTATTCATTTTGGAGCCACTCGGCCACCCCGGGGTCCCCTGCTGGGGTGCGGGGGCATCTAGGGGGGCAGCTTGCCTTTCTGCAACCATTGGCTCCCCCAGCTGCGAGGCTGGGAATCGAGGGGCACCTGAGATGGCATTTGCCCAGCGTGGGGTAGCTCGTTACTGAGAGCCGTGGTGCAGACCTGGCTCTTCCTGATTGCTCTCTCAGCGGTGTTCCAGGGACCCTTCAGCATCAAGGGGCTCATAGGTGGAGACACAAATAAGCAATGGTACAGGATGCTCTTGTTGAAGGAGCTGAGAGAGGATTTTTTTTCCCAATGTGCCACCTGGTACATTAGATGTGCCATATGGATTGGGTTTTTTCCCCTCATTGTTAGCTGCATCCTTCCCCAACTTTCGTCAGGCCACGCACTTTCTCTCGATAGCTACTAAACAATGCTCTTCCTGAGCCGTGTGCCAAGCACTGCGCTATGGGCTTCATGGGTGTTAGCTTTGAGAACAATGGAGAAGAGCTTAGAAGGGTGAAGTCACTTGTATAAAGTTAGGGACCAAGGGATGAATTTAACTTCTAAATCAGTGTTCCTTTTTAAAGATTTTATTTATTTATCCTTGAGAGAGACAGAGAGGCAGAGACACAGGCAGAGGGAGAAGCAGAAGCAGGCTCCCTGCAGGGAGCTGAACGTGGGACTCGATCCCGGGACTCCAGGATCACGCCCTGGGCCGAAGGCGGCGCTAAACCGCCGAGCCACCCAGGCTGCCCTAAATCAGTGTTTTGTTTTTGTTTTTGTTTTTTGTATATTTTTAAATTGGAGTTCGATTGGCCAACCTATAGTATAACACTCAGTGCTCATCCCATCAAGTGCCCCCCTCAGTGCCTGTCACCCAGTCACCCCATCCCTCCGCCCACCTCCCCTTCCACTACCCCTAGTTGGTTTCCCAGAGTTAGGGGTCAGTGTTCTTAACCACTTTTCTAGACAGCTTGTCAGGCCTTCTCAGCCTGCCCCTTGCAGCCTTCCTCCAGCAGGGGACACTTCTGGGACAGTGAATGTGAGCCGGCTCTGGGCTCCCAGGGATTTTTACTTGTCCTCATTCCTGGTCAGAATCTCTGCAGCCCCTTCCTAGCTGGGGCCCTGTTGCTACTCTCTGCTAATGTACCCTCTATTCTCACTCTGCCAAGGGCACCCTCAAAACAGCTCTGCTGGGTCCTGTTTCCTTGTTGGACAGCTCCATCCCTTCCCCCATTCCTCTCTCATCTCTACCTGGTCCCTGCTTGTTCATTCTTCAAGACCAATTTCAAGCATCTCTTGCCTGGAAAGCCTTTCCTTGTTTTGCAAAGACTATCTAGGTGAATCTCCTGTGGCTCTGAATACATTCACGGTAACCATCTGGTTACCTGCCTCCCTTATTGACTGAACTGTTGATTGAATGTGAGTGCTTCACCATTTTGGTCACAGACCCTCTGTCAGGTCCAGAGACTCTAAATGCGGGTGTGTTCCTTGTGGTTTGTTCTTTTCTTTTGTTCAGTGCTAACAGTCCAGAATGCCCTTGGCTTTCATACCAAAGCTCTCAAATCACCCAAATGTTCTAGACATCGTCATCATGCAGGAACATTCCGTATCACTTAAGAAAACATTAACTGCTGTAACAAACAACTCCAAAATGTATCATGGCTTGATGGAAGTTTATTTCTCCCTCATGTAAAACCCAAAGTGGTTGTTTCTGACTGTTAGCAGGCTCCCCAAGTGATGCTCCTTCTTGCTTGGGATCTGTCATAGTCAACGCATGGCTCCCAGAGTCGGTGAGCTGTTAGAACTGAATCAGGACAACAGAAGGGGAAAGACTGGAGTAGTAACTGTGGGAACCTTCCAGGGCCAGGCCTATGGTGTGTGTGTGGGGCGGGGGGGGGGGGGGGGGGGGGGGGGGGGGGGGGGGAGAGACGCCGCAGGTAATGACCTCTGCTTTCATTTCATTGGCTAGGTCACATGGCTCTGCCCAACTTCTAGGGACTCTGAGAAATATTGCTCCTTAAGGGCCCGCTAGCAGTCTCTGCTATACTATTTACTTCACTGTAGTATGGTCTGCAAGATTCTGAAGCACCCAACTTCCTGTGTTCGAAGTCAGGGCAAAGTGTCTCTTCTTAATTCCTTACAGAAGAACATGGTGCAGGAAAATCTGTCACTTCCAGCTTGCTCCACTGGTGGCTACATCCTGTGATTTTCTTTTTCTTTTTTTTTTTTTTAAGATTTTATTTATTTATTCATGAGAGATACAGAGAGATAGGCAGAGACATAGGCAGAGGGAGAAGCAGGCTCCATGCAGGGAGCCCGACGTGGGACTCAATCCTGTATCTTGGGGATCATGCCCTGAACCAAAGGCAGATGCTCAACCTCTTAGCCACCCAGGTGTCCCTCCTGTGATTTTTCTTTTCTGGCAACCTAAAGAGCTGAAGAAGGACTGGCTTCTAGATTTATTAGGCCTCTTTTACTTGGCTGTCAAAGATTTCCCACTATGCCAGGTGGTGAAGATGGATGGCCAAGTTGGCAAGTTGAGAGTAACTCAAGTAAAGCACTCTTTCCCCTTTGCTGTCTTCTAGAAGCAGTCTATCACTTGATTTAGTTTTTATTTCGAGTAACAGAGCAAGTGCAAGTTTAGGTGAGAAATTAGTAAGTCTCAGAACACTGGGGAGACACAAAGTCATTTACATGTCTCAGCTTGGGTCAGTTAAGCCTCCATCCATATCTTTTGGTTGCGAGGACCAATTTTCTTTTGGGAAATTGCTCTGACGTTTCCTGAAGACCTATTATACTGATTTGCAAAGCAGGAACTCCTAAGACAGGGCTCAAAGCACTCATCCTCTTAGAAGCTTGATCTGACAATGTCACTTTATCCTCAGAACACCCTGACTCCCTATGTCCTCAGCATGCAGACCCAAATTATATAGTATCAAGTATTGAATTTGATTTGATTTGTTTTAAAGTGATTTCCTTCTGTGGGCATATGTATGTAGTAAACATCTTCCATTATCCTTCCTCAGGGTCAATTAGTGAAGTGTTTAATTCGAAGCATTAGCTTTTATCATGCTGAATCAATTGAATGCCCTTATGACCAACACTGGGCTTTTTGTCTACAGGCATGCTTACCTTGCAGAATTATCAGCCTAAAAGCAAGCAAATATGTGAATTCAGTGTGCTTTTTCTTTTACCCAGAAACGCATCCTGTACATGGTTGCTCTAGTGTTTTTTACATCCATCCACAGTTGCAGTGTCCTGCATTGACCTCCCTAAATCACTGTGGTAAACTACAGGAGCTCAGGCCAGATAATTTTTTTTTTTTTTTTGCTTTAAGACACCAGACTCGGGATCCCTGGGTGGCGCAGCGGTTTAGCGCCTGCCTTTGGCCCAGGGCACGATCCTGGAGACCCGGGATCGAATCCCACGTCGGGCTCCTGGTGCATGGAGCCTGCTTCTCCCTCTGCCTATGTCTCTGCCTCTGTCTCTCTCTCTGTGTGTGACTATCATAAAATAAATAAAAATTAAAAAAAAAGACACCAGACTCAAACATCCTTTTCACGTTCTTCAGCTTTCTTTCCTTACTAGAAATGAAATAATTTTCTCTCCATCTCAGAGACTTCTCCTGGACCCATGCATCTCTTTCCTCCCTTATTCTTGTTCCTTGTCTCCCAATGAGTCTTGGCTGGTTTGCTCCTGGCTGACACAAGAGGTACATTTTTAATTTTCTGACTCTGGTTTTAATCAGATCCTGTTTCATTCAGTTTATGAAAATAAGTCTTTGCTTACACCAGAGCTTGAGGTACTTCTCTACTTCCTTCTAAAAACATCTTTCACACTCAGATCAGCAGTTGTTCTGGAATTGATTTTTGTGTATGATTTTAGATTAGGCACAAGATTTATTTTTGCTATTTGAAGATGTAAAAGATCAAGCCTCATGTATTAAGTCCATTCTTTATCTACTCAGAAATGTTAGTTTGTCATGAATCAGGTGACCATAGATATGTAAGTATATTTCTGGATCTTTTCTGTTCAGTGTGTCAGTTTCTTTATTCATATACTAATATAAAACAGTTTTAAATATTAACACTTTATAATAGGTCACAATATCTGGTAGTGTAAGTCCTTTATCTTTGTTTCTCATCTTCAAGATTGTCTTGGTTATTCTTAGCTCTTTGCATTTCTATATATATTTTAGAATCACCTTGTCAATATCTACAAAATACCTGCTGGGATTTTGATTGATCTCAAATCGGTTTGAAAGGAAATTATATCTTTAAAACATTGAGTGTCCTAATCCATGAACATGGTATACACCTTTTATTTAGGCCTTCTTTAATTTCTTTCATTAATATTTTTAAGTTTTCAGTATAAAGGTCTTGGCAAACTTTTTTTTTTTTAAGATTTTATTTATTCATGAGAGAGAGAGAGAGAGAGAGAGAGAGAGAGGCAGAGACACGGGCAGAGGGAGAAACAGGCTCCACACAGGGAGCCCAATGTGGGACTTGATCCCGGGTCTCCAGGATCAGGCCCTGGGCCAAAGGCAGTGCCAAACTGCTGAGCCACTCGGGATGACCCTCTTGCCAACATTAAAGAAAATTATTTCTAATTGTCTAATTTTTAAAAATGCTATTGTGCCATTTTAAGATGGACTATCCAGGGATTTTATGAAATTCACTTACTAATCTGAACAATTTCTCTGTAGAAGCTTTTGGATTTTCTGTATATGGTCATGTAGTCTGTGAATAATGAGAGTTTTATTTCTTCCTCTTCAGTCATTTTTTAAAATTTCTTGTCCTGTTGCACTGGAGCCTGCTCCGGCTTTGTCATGCTCCAAATAGACACTTAGGCAAGAGTAACAAACATGTCTGTAAAACTTTAAGTTCTCTGTTGTATAAGATTAGCTAAGTGCTGTTCCATCTACCCAGAAAACCCTCCCTATTTTGATTTTGCTTAGGTAAAACTCAAGTGCCCTTCAGGTCTCAGCTCAAACTCTTCCTTCTATGGGAAGACTTCATTGATCCTTTTGGGTGTAGGGAGTGGGAAATTGGCCATTATCTGAGGTGATAGAGCACAGCTCTTAGGAGACTAGGCTGAAATTGCTTGTTTATGTGTCTCCTCTGCTGAACTGTAAGCTCTTCAAGAGCAGAGACTACACTGTTTACTGCTATATCACCATCACTTAGCACACTGTGTAGCATATCATAAGCACTACATATATGTTAGCTTGTCATCATCCTTCTCCCTATCCTAATCCTTGTCTTCCTCCTCCTCTGGATACTAGAGCATGGTCCTCATCAGTATCAGGGTTTATGGAAGTTGTTATCTATCCCACTTTTCCACCAGACCATGATGTCTTCAAGGGAAAAAATCTCTTATGCTTGTATCTCCAGTATTTCACACAGTGTCTGCCTCTTTTTAGACACTTAACAGAGGTGTGAGAAAGTGAATGAGTAAATGAATGAATTGGTGGCAGAGTAGCCCTTGTTATATGAAACTGAGGGCCATACAGAATGACTTGGGTAGCAATTTATGTTACTTATACTGCAGAATTACAAGCCTAAAGCAAGAGCTAATTATTTCAACATGAATTTTCCTTTGCCCAGAAGCCCCTCTTGATGTCAATTCTCTTCACATTTCTCTCCACCCATCCAGAATTGCAGTGTTCTGGGTGGCTTTCTTAAAACATCATCTTAAATAACAGGAGCTCCAGAACACTCAGACTAGATATTTGTCATGCTCTAAGAATCAGTGCTTTATCTTAATTTTTAAAAACCTTTGGCATTCTTTCTTCCTCAGAATTAAAGTTTGTTTTCATTCTTGGGACCTTTCCCTGGACCCATGCATCTCTTTTCTTCCTGGTTCTCCCTGTATGCCCCTCTCTTCACTTCAGCTTTGTTGATTTGCCTTTTATAAATTTAAGAGGTGAATTCTTAAGTTCTCAGACCCTGTGGATTTAGTCACATCTGTAGGGACCTGAAAAGAACACGGGAAAAAACTATTTTTCATGATCTGTCATCAGGAACTGTGATAACTCAACCACAAGCTTACAACCCAGAGACCTCCACTGCACACATTTGAAAGCCAGAATGAAGCTCTGCAGGGTCCTTCTCCAGAATACTTCATCTCCAACAGGGCAGGTGACTTTGCTTCCTTCAGTCTCACCTGGAGGCCTGCCCCTTCTTTGGTGTTACTTTCAACTTGCATGCCTTTCTAGACGACATCATTGCACATTGCCTTCTCATCTAAAACCTCTGTTCTACCCCACTGAGATAAGCCAGGTAGCAGGAGAGCTCCTGACAGCAGCCTGTACTTTGTTGGCGAGAGTGAGGCCCGGGATGTGTTAATACCAGCTGACTAGAGAATTGGAGAGAAGGGGGTAGGGCCAATTAAGGGGAGATTGGAAACTTTGTAGACACAAACTCTTGCTCCAGGCTTGCTAAACCACTAATTATAATTGCACTCATCCACCTCTCCTCTCACCACTAAAGAAGCATGTCTATCCAGGCAGGGCCAGGGGTTGCTTGCTTTTCCCTGAAGCAATCTCACTGTTTAACTCAAGTCCTGCTTCTTAGAAGTTCATTTAGAAGTCCTGTTTTGACCTGGACCAGGACTAGGGTAAGACAAGCTTACCCTAGAGAGAAAAGTTTAAGGAGACACACTCCCAGGTGCTGACTCTGCACTTGAACTGCTCTGAGAGGGAGGACCCCCTTAAATTTCTTGCCTTCGACACCTTTTTGTCTCTCCCAGCTTCTAGCCCTGGTTTGACCCAAATGTTTTAAGTGGGTGATCCTTCCATACAGATTAAATAATCATGGTAAGGTTGACGGGAATGTAGAAAACCTTCACTGTGATGTTTCTACTGAGCTCTGGAAGGTTTTGTGAGTCCTTACCTGCCCTGCCTCCCCTTGCAGAAGAGAGCTATTTGTTGAGAGTTTAGTAATATGCTGGATTCTTGGCAACGTCTTCTCTTGATGATTATTTATTGTTCTCCCAACAACCCTGTGAGGCTGGTGGTGTGGATGAGAAAAATGAGATAGAAGAGGTTGTTTGCCTAACTAGCAAGAAAAGTAGTCAGAATTTGGCCCCAATTTGTTGGACACTCTAGTATTCATGCCTAAGATGGCATCTGCAACCACACAAGATAAAAAGCCCTTGTGCTTTTCAGTGGCAGGGATTTGCATGTAGGGGGAGGCAAGGGGCCCAAGAAAGGAGTGTAGAACGGAGATTCCAGAGGTAATGCAAAGGGAAGAGGAGAGAAGCCCCACTCTGCAGTCTGAATTGTTCACAACAGGCTTTTAAGTGTGGGCCATAGCGGGTGATGATGGGCCACGCTGAGCCTACATGGATTCCTTTGGCAAGAGGGTGACCTTCTCTCTGCTCAGCCCATCTGTCTGTACCTCCCCTTTCTCTGGCAGCAGCCCTACCCTCATTAGGGCTTGCTCACCTTGGATATTTTTAGCTCAAGCCTAGACCAAAGAATGAGCAGTCCCCTTGGCTTTGCTCAATGAAATGACACTTGACATTCTCTTAGTGCCTTACTCATGTCCTCCCTTGCTGAACACCTTTTTCTTACTTTTCAACCAAGCAAAATCCTATTTCTGCCTCAAGGCCCTTTGTGAGCATCACCTCTCTTAGAAATTTTCTTCAGCTTTTCACTTACCCCCTTACCTTCTACAGAATGAAATGGTTCTCTCTTGCCATGGTCGTCTTCTGGTTTTGGGAGCCTCTCCTACTGTAGAGTTCTTTTTTTTTTTTTTTTTAATTTTTATTTTTATTTATTTATGATAGTCACAGAGAGAGAGAGAGGCAGAGACACAGGCAGAGGGAGAAGCAGGCTCCATGCACCGGGAGCCCGACGTGGGATTCGATCCCGGGTCTCCAGGATCGCGCCCTGGGCCAAAGGCAGGCGCCAAACCGCTGCGCCACCCAGGGATCCCTGTAGAGTTCTTTGTCTCTGAAAACAAGTCTGCTTCTGATCCATCATGAGCTACTTGCAGGCAGGGAGAGGGATTGCTTTAGTGCTGCTCTGCAGTGTTCTGCTGATACCATGCATCAACTTTGGGCTTCTTTTACCACCTTCCCAGAGAATGTTCTGTTTGTCTTAATGGTTTTAAAGAATCAAAGCACAATGAAGACTACAAAGTGGAAACTGAAACTCCCTTTTCCTCTTCCAATTCTATTGCTCAGTGGCATCCACTGTGGTGCCTGATACTCCTTCTTCCAGAGGTTTCCATATGCAAACACAAGTGCACAGATGCACATCTACCCATAGACACATTCCTCTGATGTTTTTTTCCAATAGCACAAACCATGCATATGTTTTGTGGATTTGTTTTTTTCTATTTAATAGTGTAATGTGGTCATGGTCCATTTCCACGCATACAGAATTGGTTCAGCAGCTCTGTGTAGATGTACCATAATTATTAAGTATCCCTTGTTGCTGGATATTTGTGTTATAATATTATCTGGCAGTGAGCATCCTTGTACTAAAATACATGTTTGAGTATTTTTATGGCTTTGAATCTTAGAGATGGAGTTCTTGGGGAATCTAGTGTGTGCCTTTGGATTTTGGAGGATACTACAAAGTTGCCTCCAAAAGGGCTATGCAGATTTTCTCTTCAAACAATGAATGAGAATGCCCTCTCCCTACATCCATACCAGAAGCTAACAATGTATATTCCCCATCTTTACAACCTTTGTGAAAGGTAAAAATGAGATTTAATTGCTGCTTTGATTTACATTTCTTTAATATATTGGTAAAGTTAATTATTTTTCAATGTTTATTACTATTGGTATTGCTTATTAACAGCCTTTGTTTTTCTTTTGGACTATTCATCTGTCCCTATTGATTTATTTTTTTAAAAAAATTTATTTTTTCATGAGAGACAGAGAGGCAGAGACATAGGCAGAGGGAGAAGCAGGCTCCTCATGGGGAGCCCAACGCAGGACTTGATCCCTGGACAGGGATCATGCCTGGAGCCAAAGGCAGACACTCAACCACTGAGCTACCCAGGCGTCCCTGACCCTATTGGATTTCTAAGAGCTCTTTTTATATTGGAGAGATTAGGCATTTGTTTGCCATATGTATAGGAAATATTATTCCCAGTTTATCTTTTAATTTGTTCTCTGGGTTATTACTATTAACATTTTTAATGAAAGTCTTTTTATACTTAAATGCTTCCTAAAGAGTCAGATTTTTTTCTTTGCTGTAAAATAAGAGTGTAAGCTTTGAACTTGGATCAGAGTTCAAACAAGGGCCACACAGCTTTCTTGTTGGACTTGCACAAATCTTTTAACCTCTCTGAGCCTCAGGGTCCTCCTCTGATACATAGGAATAGTGCTAGAAATAAATCGGGTGTAATGTAGCCATTGACCAAAATGAATGGAACTGGTGGAGAACCACCTCTAAACATAGGAAGTGGGTTCTCTCTGGCCCAGTGCAGCTCACCTTCTCTCTACTCCCCTGTTGTGGTCCTTCCCTAAAACTCTGCTCCTTGGTCTAGGGGGTTGCTTCACCCCCTACTGATGTGCCCTTCCTTTTCTCGCCCTGAGAAAACCTGGGTGAGAAGATTCTGGCTTTCTCCCCCCTGAGTAATAGTGAATGAATGCCTTCTTTTTCCACTTTCCCTACATTAAATATCTGTTCCTCCAGCCAGGCCAGCTGGCCACCTGGCAAAGGTCACCCCAGCATTCTCCCACTGACATCACTGGAACTTAGTGAACCTCATCATTTCAGCCTCATATCGATTTGCTAGATTTTCATTTAGTTTTTGAGTTGTTCATCCCCTCTTTCATTGAGACTAGTAATTTTGGGGGCTGTATTGTAATTTCGAGATGTTGCTTTAGAAGCATTACAAAACATTAAAGTACATTTAGCCTTGAATTGTCACTTAAGATTATTGCAGGAAATGAGGGCTTTCTGGATCATAAATGTGACAATAGATGGAGAGCACAGCTTCTATTATGACTAAATGGGGACAAAGAGTAAAGAAGTGCTAAGTACATAGCAACTGCTTGTGTGGGTGCCAAGGAACCCGGGGGAATCAAGGCTGCTGGATGATGGGGGCTGGCCTGGGCTGGGGCGCCTGGGAGGGGAGCAGACCATCCCTGAGCAAGGGGCGCACAGAGCCCCTTCCCTACCTGAGAAGCATACTGAGTGGGTTGTGGAGCATCAGGGACACAGACTGGGCTTTCTTTTCACGTCCCACTCCACTCCCATCCTCCTCTACCTTTGTGTTGAGCACCGCCTGTGCCAGGACTCAGAATGCCTTCAACGGCCAGTTTCACTTAATGTCAGGCTGTTTGCCAATGGCCTCTAAGGTCCCCATGGAACCAGAGGCCTTTAGAAGGTGGGAAGGAGGCCTGGGGCACTAGCAGCCTCTGAAACCTACTATGTGGGGGCATTAGGGCACCCTGCCCTTGCGTGTGTCTTTGGTTTGGGGCAGACACCTGCCAAGAGCCTGTGGTGCTCCCTGGGAATCTGCAGGTGTTGCAGCCAGTCACACATCCCAGCTGAAGCACCCCCTGCAGGTGGCAGCCATGACCTCGAAGGCCTGGCCTGGCGTGTGGGCTTCCAGCACTGCAGACAGCATTTATATCTTCTGTCCTCTGAGGTGCTGGCCGCTGGGACCCACCACAGGCTTTTCCAGGGTGCTGGGTTCCTGAAGTGGGTCCTGCTGCCCAGTACATTTTCTTCTGGACTTGAGGTCAACGTGGCCTGGCATGGGGCTACAGCCAGGCCCGCACAGACCATCTTGTGTGCAAGGCTCAACGTCTCCTTGCAGTGGGGTTGGGACACCTATGTCCTCAGCGGCCAGCCGGCAATGTGAACGGCAACTCAGGTCCTGAGCAGAATGGCCAAGGAAGCCAGTGGCAGATCTGACAGGTGTTACTAGTATCCGTGTAGCAGACTTCTTCCACTCTTGGCTGGAGTACAGTAGAGCAGGTCTCCAGGCCATGGCACCGACACAGGGTCCCAGCAGGAAGGGAGAACTAACTTCCTTGCCCTCAGCACCCAGAGGCTCAACTCCTGTAGCAAGCAACAGTAGCCCTGTTTTATAGGTGAGGCACAAAGAGGTCAAGGAAGCAGGCTAGACAATGCACACAGGTCAGAGAGAGGAGAGCTCCTTGGGGGTCCCAGAAATCAGTCACTTTAGGAGTCCTGGTGACTCAGTCACCTCTGTGCTGAGTTGTCCTGCTGCAGACTCTACCAGCCTTCAGTCCCCCCCACCCCTTGCCCAAGCGAGACCACTAGCTCCTGAGAACCCACGTGTGTCCTGTGTCTTTCCTCATGGGCAGGGAGGGAAGGGGCAACCCTGTCCCCACTAGGACTTCCTTGCCATCACACCATTCCCTTGGCATTCTTGCCCTCTGATCCTTCTCCTCGCTGTTCACAAGCTGCCTTTCTTCCTCCCTAACCTATATATGGGCACAGTCCCATGGCTTTGGGTGGGGCAAGGGAGGGCAAGCAGTGCCTGGTACTGATGTGCCTTGGATGGATGCATGATGGAAGCATGCCCTGTCATCTCAGCCCTTATTTGGCTTTGGTGGAGCTTTGCCCTTGTCATCTGCTGACTGCGTCCTACTGTCTACTTGAGTTCACACGTCCTTTTAGGGCAGGGACAAGTTCTGCTCATCCTACACTCTACCCTTTAAGTACAGCTGTTAGCTTGGAGAGGATTTCCAGGGGCCTGGGGCTCTGCTCTCCTGAATCAAGTGTAACCTTGTTTCGGGTCCTTAGATATGCTGGGTACTTGGTGCCCAGGGTCCAGTTGCCCAGCTGGACATCTCTCAACAAAGTTTCCCAGATGCAGAGTGTAAGTAGCCTGCTGTCCTGTGCAGAACCCATCCCCTCCAACAGTTTCCCCCTCTGGCACAGGAGACCCCCTATTCCCCATACACTTGGTCCTAAGATGCCAGCTTAGGGCCTCAGGTAAGTAAGCCCTTTGCATGAGTGGCTTTCCCAGGATGACTCCTGATCCCCTGCACCAGGGCTTCTCAACACCATATAGTCTATGACACAGTCACAAAAGGGACATCCTAGGGAAGGGAGAGGGCTTCTAACAACCCACTCAAGCATCTCCTCACACAGTCCTCACATCCCTTTCTCCACTGCACTTTCCTGGGACTATGGAGCTTAGAGGCCATGCTGTCCCCAGGCTCTTTGCAAACGGCCCCATAGCACCTATGCCTTGCTACCTGGGGGAGCCATGTATGCAGCTCAGAGCCTCCTTTTCCCCCCAGGACAGGATCAGTTACTCTACATCGGAAAGGGAAGGTCTAGAAGGGGGATTCGTGCTTCTGCAGCTAGTCTTCCTACCCACCCTCCAGTGTCTCTTGGAGTCAAGTTTGCATTATTTGTTTGTGCCCAGATACTTGCCATCACCTCATCTTTTCCTCTTCATTTCTCTGTTGCTGGTGGGTCCTATTTAACTCATCAAACCACAGTCTTTGCATTTTTGATATATCCAGCCTCCAGAGAAATCTGGAAAAGCCTCCTATGCATCTCTTCTGCTTCAGTGGTTTTCCTTTGGCCACAGCTGTTACCTGGCCTCTGCTCCAGCCCTGAGAGCTCTTTGCCCAGCTGCCACTGGAAGATTTCCAAGTTCCTGCCTCCTGTCCAGAGATGGCCAGCTGAAAGCTGGTCCCTGAGCTCAGGTGAATTCCCTTAGCTCATTACCAAAGTGTCTCTCAAAGAGCACATTAACACGGAAAGAAGCGTGTCATTGGCTTACCGCCGCAGATGTCCATGACTTAGAGCTTACAGCTCCCGGTGATGGTGTCTAGAGCTGCCAATGCCCAAGGACTGAGCAGGATGGGTGGAGTGGGTCAACAGCACATTCTGATTTGGGATAAATACTGCTTCAATTTCAATGGATTCCTCCAAAGTAGGCTATTTTGTCATCATTATTGCCAGATCTTTGTGGGACAAGCAGTGCCTGAGGGATCTCTCACCACCTGTAGTCCTGGGCACATAACTCATCTATACAAATAATTGCCAGGTTGCCATTTGAGGTGCAGAGCAGGGATCGGGACAGTTGGGGTGTAGTAGATTCAGGGAGTATGGTGGAGGCAGGATTAAACCCTGGCCCTAGTCCGTCTAGCTGGTGTTTTTGGACAAGTCTATGATGTCTACCAAGTGGATTGAATGATGCCCAACTTCCCAGGTTATTGTGATTATTGAATTTATAAAGCCCCTTAGCTGGGCCTTGGATAATTCAATTCATCATGGCTTTTTAGTTTCCTCATCCTAAATAAGAAGGCTGCTTGAATGTTTCCAGCCGCTTCTGTGGGTGCTGGTGTTAGAGAAGCCCCATTGAAGAGTTCAGGTTGGAGGTGAAAGGGCCGCCCTATCCATTTCTGTTCATGCTCACTGACCCCCCTAATCCCTGGTGGGGGAGAGGGGAGGACTCCTGGCTGGGGAGTTTTCAGAGGCTTGTCCAGCCACCCAAATATCAACAGGTGCCCATTGGGCAGATGAGGAACCCTCCAAAGAGTTTCAGAGATGTGCCCGCAGCCACACAGGTGGAAGAACCCAGAACCCTAGACTCTAGATTTCAGGTACCTCCAGGAAATCCTGAAGGGGAACTGAGGGAAGAGCAAAGAGGGGATGGTGGGAGAAGGAGAGTGGGGGGGGACATGGGGATAAAAAGCTTATGCGGGTGCAGCTTTAAAAGGTAAGGGCAAAATTAAAGCTTCTGAAGGAAGCTAAACCATTGCTTCCCCACCTCCTGTTCAGCCTACCCTCCAAAGACAGGATGGCAAATGATTCAGTGCATAAGCTCTGGTTTGGGAATCAGAGTATGGAAGCAAATTTAGCTCTAGCTCTACCACTAACTAGCTCTGTGACTTTGGGCAAGCTTCCTAACTTCTCTGGACCTTTCTTTGCTCATTTCCTCATTCATTCTCATCCAGAAAGCTGGATTAGAGCACCTGTTGTCTCTTCTAGCTGTAAAAATTTCTGTGACCATTCAAGCAAAAACCCTGGAACTTTACTGTAACTGCTCTTAGACGGGAAGCCAGCAAAATTACCTTAGAAGTGGCTTGCCAAGGCCCTGGAATGATGGAAAAGCCAAGAGCAGCCTGCATCTGATGCTGGGGTAGAGGAGCAATCTCCTACCCCTAATCCCCACCACTTCCCTTCCATCCATGCAGCCCAAGACTTTTTTAGCTCTCACAGAAGGGCTTCTATCTCAGTAACCTGTGTATAAGAGGAGGCCACAAATAACCAGAGTGACTGTGCCAGTCAGCTAAGGTGGCCATAACAAAATACCACAGACTGGGGTGGCTTAAGCAACAGAAATTTCCTTTCCTTAAAGATACTCTAGAGGCTAGAAATCTAAGATCAAGAGATCACCAGGTTTGGTTTCTCCTAAGCCTCTCTCTTTGGCTTGCGGATGGCCACCATCTCACCGTGTCCTCATATGGTTTTCCCTCTGTGTTGTCGGTGTCCTATAAGGATACCTGGTCAGAGCTGGATTGTGCCCCTCATAGTTGGGGCACTGTAATCTCATTTTAACTTAATTACCTCTTTAAAGACTTTGTCTCCAAGTGCAGTCCCATTCTGACGTACTGGGGGTAGGTAACCATTATCCTGACTTCTAATACCATATGTTAGCTTTTCCTATTTTTGTACTTTGTACACACAAAATCACATATCATGTAACCTTTTGTTTCTAACTTCTTCACTAAACATTGTGAGTTCATCCGTATTGTAGGGTGTGTTTGTATTCTGATCCTCAAGGCTTTCTGTAGTGTGAATATTCCACAGTTTCTAGTTCCATCGTTGTGCTGTGAAGTAATTTCCAGTTCGGGGCTATCATAGACAAATTCCTGTGAACATTCTTGTACGTGTCTTCAGCTGTTGGCATATCTTGCATTTCTGTAGCTGTATACCTAGGAGTGGAGTTACTCAGTCCTAGGGAATGCATACAAGCAGCCTTAGGAGAGACGGTCAAATAGCTTTCCGTGGTGGTTCCAAGTTTCGGTACCACCAGCAGCATTTGAGTGTGATGGTTGTGCCATAGCCTTGCCTATACGTGTTTTTTTTTTTTTTTTAAATTTCTGTGTGTGTGTGTGTGTATATATATATATATATATATATATATATATATATATATATATAAATAAGCTAAACTTTATTAAAATTAAAAACTTCTGCTCCGTGAAAAACAATAGGAAGAGAAGTAGAAGACCAACCACAGAGCAGGAGAAAATATTTGCAAAAGACACATCTGATAATTTCAGCCATTCTGTTGAATATGTGGGGATATCACATTGTCATTTTAATTGGCATTTCTCTGATTCATAATGTGGAACACTTTTGCATTTGTTTACTGGCCTTGGGGATGGTTATTTTTGTGAAGTGCCTATTCAAGTCTTTTGCCCTTTTTCTTTTCCTACCGAATCATCTGCTTTTTTTCTTATTTTATAGTAATGCTTTATACATTCTCTCTGAATCGCCTTCTGATTTGGGGACAATTTTGAGAGTAAAAGCAGGGAGCTAATGATAATTAAGGTACAACAAGTATTTTAAGCCAGGATCACCTGAGGCAAATTGGGTAAACTCTAATTTGATCAACCCGTAGTGTATTTGAGTTTTAAAAAGATTTTAAAAGGCAAATAGGAAGGCACCAAGGGCTTCAGGAAAGAAAAAAAAAAAAAGAAATTCATGTTTGTAGTACATGGTTTTTCAGGGCTCTCCATTCCCTCTTTTCCTGCTGAAGATGTTCACCTTCAGAGTCCAGTATTAGAATGAGTTTTATTCCCATGTGGTGCTGATTCAGCACTCTGCTTTCTCTCTGCCCACAATCTGCTTTAGGGTCATTAAACTTGTGACATTTTATGATCCTCTTAGTCCAACCTCTGACTTTTTATTAATGAAGAAACAAATCTTGAGTGATTAAATGACATTCCCAAGGTCACACAGCTGGTTAGTTACAGAGCTGGAACTAGAACATAAGGTTGCAGTGCTTTCTTCAAGAGCATTTTGATAAGTCTCAATATTTAAATCAGCCCATAAATACCTTTGTGCGCAAGGTTAAAGGAATTGATATCTGTTGAAATATTAGGGGGTGGAGGGAGGGCACAGACCTGGAAGTCGGAGGCTCAGCCATTGATGGTGTCAGGTTTACCGTTCACTCTGTTTTCTCGTTGATTAAATAGGGTTCTACTGGAATGTCCTCTGATACACCTTCCAACTTTAAATTCTACATCCAAAAATATCTTGCATAAGGGAGGACAAGGGATATTCAACAGAAAGTTTTTGCAACAGGAAACAAGTAAATGAGTATAGATTTCCTTTGAAAGGAACGGATTGGGTTGCTTCAGTCAATAAAGAGAAAACAGAGAAATTAGGCTTCAAGTAGATAGAGTCCCAGTGGTATGAGTGGTGGAGAGCAGCCACAGCTGTCTCTCTTTTACCTCAAATAGGCAAAAGAAAATGTTTGTTTATACGAGGGCAGGGTTCGGATTATACCTGAGAGACTGAGTGATATTACCTTAGGAGGTTGAAAAATCTCCTCTGTAGTTCACTAAAGACATTTATATAATTGGGATTGTTAGGGTTGGAAATAAAAGAAAACCATATTAAAGTGGCTTAAGCAAAATCTGTTTGTGTTTATATAATTTTGATTGGCTTATATAATCGAAAAATCCATGGATAGATCCTTACTTCAGGCCTGGCAGAAACCAGAGTCAAGTAATGTCAGAGACCCATGCCTCTCTCTCGCTGTGTCTTCATTTCGCTTTCCTGGGCATTGGCATCCATTTCAGATAAGGATCTCCCATATTAGGGCAGTGATGCCACTTGCTTGCAGGTTTATGTTGTTCTGGCTTAGCAACTCTAGCAGAATATTTCTTTCCTAGTGGTTCCAGCAAATGTCCTATGGCAGGCTCTGGCCTGATCTGGGTCCCCTTGCCCCTCACTGAATCAGCTACTGTAACTCTGATTGTCCACTCTTTCATTATCTCTCTACCTTTGGCGGTTGAAGAGTGGAGTCCACTCCCAACCTGAACTTCAGGGATGGAGTCCGGGACAGTTGTTCCCCAAACGACTATCAGGGTTCTCTCACTGGAAAGAGGGAAGATTAATTCTAAGCAGACACAAAAACTGATGTACTTTACCATCTGTGATACTGTGATTTATAAGAAATATATGTGAACTTTGGAATTTATAGAGTGAGGAGAGCAATCAAGGTATCTTTTGTCATGTTTATGAGGGGACTTCTGGAAAGCACCTCCGGATGGGGGCTGGTTGCCAGCAGAACCAACTTTGTCATTAGAAGGGTGGGACTGAAAGTTTTCAACTCTGGGAAGGGGGAGGAGCTGCTGCAGATTGAATCAATCAACAATGATAAAAAATTTAATCAATCATGCCTGTGTAATGAAGCCTGCATAAAACCCCAAAAGGATGGGGTTCACAGAGCCTCCTGGTTGATGAACACATGGAAATGGAGGGAGAGTGGTGCCCCAGAGAGACCATGGAGGCTCCGCATACCTTACCCTACCTCGCCCCCTGCATCCCTTCCATCAGGCTGTTGCTCAGTTACATCTTTTTTTTTTTATAACCAGCTGGTAATCTAGTTAAGTGAAATGCTTCTCTGAGTTGGGTTAGTTGCTCTAGAAAATTAATAGAACCCAAGGTGGAGGTCATTGGAACCTGAAACCTATAGCCAGTTGGTCAGAAACACAGGTGACAACTGGACTTGTGATTGGCACCTTGAAGTGGGGCCAGGGGCAGTCCTATAGGACCTAGCCCTTCACCCATGGGATCAGGTGCTATCTTCAGGTAGACAGTGTCAGAATTGAGTTGAATGGTTGGGCACCTGCTTTCAAGTTGTGCAATCCAAGTGCAGCAGGATGCCATGCTCCAGGCACGATGGTGACAAAGGTATTAATTTGTCTTTCCCCTCAAATTCACGATTCTAGGAAACACAGAAGAAGGGAAACAATGTTTATTGAGGAACAATATTCCAAACACTGATATAGAACCTCATTTTATATATCTATAAGATTTTTTTTTTTCAATTAAAGACAATGACGCGCAAGAAGGTTGAGCTACTTCTTCTGTGGGGTCACATTACTCAGCAGCGAAGGAGCCCAGTTCTCAGCCAGGGGTTCTAATCCTAAAACCCCCCTCCCTGCACAGTGCTGCCTTCTAAACTGGGGCTTCGGTGCCTAGAGATGTGAAGGTCCTAAATGTTAGAGTGGAAAGACAGAGCCTTGGCTGTAGAAAAGGATAAAGGGGTCTGGCCTAGGTCCTTTCCCACCAGCTGGCCAGTCCAATGACCTGGGAAGAGCCTGTCACTTGTTCTGGACCTCCTTGTTTGTATCTATATAGTATGGGGCAGGAGGATTGATGGACAAATCTATAAGGTGCTGCAAAGCCAAGTATGACCAGTCTATGATCGAGTTGAAGCGGAGGGCCTAGCTGTGCTGGCTCTGGCCTTGGCACAGACCTATCCTAAGGAAGCTTTGGAGTTATGTGTTGGGCTTCTGACCAGGTTCATTCCCAGCATGTGCCATGACATGCCAATCCCCCACACCCATGAGTCTTCCCCTGGTGCTTCCCCCCCCCACTCCCACCACCTTAGATGCATCTTGCAGTGTGTACTCTCCCCACCACACACATCTGGACCTTGCTTCTGCCAGTGGACACTCCCAAGTAGAGCCTTGCCCTGGGAAGCACTTACTTATTCTCAGAGGAGTTCCAGAGTTGATGCCCAGAGGTCTCTGTCATCCCCTGGATTCCAGCCTGCCTTTCCTGGGTTGAGCTGGTGTGCCTGAGGGCTTGTTTGGTCTCCTGCATCTTTCTTCATCCTCTCCCAGACTCCGCTCAGAATGCCCATAGTGTTGCCCCTTAAAACCTGAGAGACCCGCACATTCTAACGTGGCCTCGAGCAGGGCACTGGCAAGAGAGAACAGAGTCTTGTTCCTTTACCCACCCAGGACCACAAGCTGGTCTTCCTGGGGAAGAATAGGGCTGTCTCACTGCCTTTCTGCCCTGTCTCTCCAGGTTCTAGACCTATCCGAAGCCAGGCTATTCTAAGTGTATGTTCTAGGGTTGGGAAGGTAGCATCTGATTTTTCTCTTAAAACTCCAAAATCACTTTTCAAAGTATTATGCTAAGTGTGTGTGTGTGTGTGTGTGTGTGTGTGTGTGTATAAAATCAGTGCAGCAGGGTTCCAGTTAAATTAGAAATTCAGGGTAGGACCTTGGCACATATTTTAATGGGATTCAGTTCTTCCCTACTTTCAGTAAACTTGTGATGAGGGCCTACTAGGCTATGCTAGGCATGAGTTGATGGCTGGGATGCATGTGGCCTTTGCTCTCCTGATCATCGCAGTAGGCCAGGTATTGGAAACTTATTAAAATAGTGTGGTTGCACTGTCAAGGAAGCAGGGACAAGGTCAAGAGAGGTTCTTTCTTTTGAATGAATAGGGAGCCCTTCCCAAAGGAAAGAATATTTGGGCAGGTAGGAGTTTCCTGGAATTCATCTTAGGCAAAGTTCTGGTATGTCCTGGAAATTTGAAAAAGCATGGAACTCAGCAGGGGAATGTTTGTAAAAAGCCTCAGGGGACAGGCAGTAGGAGAGTGGGGGGAAAACTGGAATGCTAAGTGATGCTAAGAAGCTTACATATGGTAGCACAGGCCACACATCAACGGGATGTCTTGTTAAAATCGCAGATTCTGATCAGCAGGTCTGTACTGGGGCCTAAGATTCTGCATTCTTAGCAAACCTTCAGGGGATGCCATGGACCACAATCTGGGAAGGATGAAAGCATTTGGGTATCACTGAAGACTTTACATAAAGGGATGATTATAATCCTTTGAATGTGTATACCTGGAAATACTACAAAGTATAAGAATCCTGTCTAGTTCAGACAATATCCCTGTGAAATGTGATTCATTGACCCGTAGGTTTTAGAGGAGACTCCTGGAGTACAGAGGAGTTAAGTAATTAGAGCCTTACAGGTGGAAAGGGCCTCAGAAATCTAAGACAAACCATCATTTTATAGGCAAGGAAACTCCTTTGTCATCTCTGAGGTGGTTCTGGGTCAAACTTTCAAGCCCCACTTCTGTAATTTGACTGTGTTGCTCAATTAACATAGGTCCCTCCTTCCAGACAAAGGTTGGATGCAGATCTTTAGTCCATCCTTGGAAAGGTCCCATGCTTGCCTCCCTCTTTTGGTTAAGCTGTTGGAAAGGGTGTGGGACTAGATCTCTGGAAGAGAGGGTTGCAAACATGGACACATGATGCTGGAAGGATGTACTTGAAGTTGTGAGCATCTTTGCACAAGATCCCAGGTTTTAGGCTTTGTCTCCAACTCATTTTCGTTGTAACCTGAACCAAATTGATTCAGGGTAATGCTTGTCACCCTTTTCATCAGTTAAAAATAGAGATGACAGCCTCCCATCAATCCACCTCACTACATGGTTAGGAGCAGGAAACTGGTAGGTCTTTCTGCATGTATTGGGTACCGACTGTGTGCCAGATGCCGTGCCACACACTGCACACCAAGAACAGGACGGACCCAGCTCTAACCCCAGGGAGCTCACATGGCTGAGAAGACAGACGTGAAGTGCACACGTTCCAAGTTAACTACATCCAATTGTAGAGTGCGGCCAAGAAGTATGGGGTAATGGGTGCTTATAACGGGGGTCCAAATGTGAAATCTCAGCTTCTAGGAAGAAGCAGTCTTTCAGCTGATGACTAAAAGATAATGTAAATTAGGAAGATGAGAGGAAGAGAAGCAGCCTTGCTAAGAACTCTGAGGCAGGAAGGGATTGTCTGGCTCCAGGAAATGAGAAAGTGTTAGGTGTTCCAAACAGACACAGAAAACAGAAAGTGTTAGGTGTTCCAAGCAGAAGGTTGTATGAGGAGAGTGCGAAGGAATAAGCTAAGTCAGATCCTGTTAGGGCTTGTTAGAGACTGGGGATTTATTCTCAGGCCAAATATAAGCAATTGGGAGGTTTTAAGTAAGGGGATGACATAAACCTTTTAATTTAACAAGATGATCCTGGCTTGTGTGGAGAGTGTCTTGGGCAGGAGTGGTTTTGAACAAGACCAGTTAGGGAGCTAGTCCATGCATGAGAAAATGGCAGCCCCTATTAGGGGTCTCACAATGGGATGACCAGAAGGGGACAGGCTGTGGAGGTGTGTGAAAGGCTGAGGAATTTGAGGATGGGAAGGAGGAGGCTGAAGTAGAACGGGGTGGGGTGACTTGCGTGTTTTCAGTTGGAAAAACTCAGCGAGTGATACTAGAGTTGATTGAGGCTGGGGGCAGTGGAGGGAGGGCAGGTCTGGATGGATGGCTGGTCAGTCAGTCAGTTTGGACATGTCCCATCATAGATGCAGATGAGCTCTCCAGGCCATGATGTTGAGTAGGCATTTGGCTGTAGGGATCTGGCTCTGGATGTCTCCCGAGGCTGGCAACACTAGCTTGGGAGTGAATATCCTTAGCGAGGGTATCTCAGAGCAGAGGCATGGAGGAGGCACCCAGGGAGAGGGGGTGAGAAGGTGGTGGTAAAGACCTGGGGACAGTGCCTGGAGGTGCTCTGCCATTTGGTGGTCAGATGGAGGAGACAAGTGAGATAACAGATAAGGACCAGCTTCAACACGGAAGCAGGATGCTGTGATTGTTGGGCTGCACTGGATTTAGCGTGTAGAAGAGTGCTGCGCATCTTTGACAGTTATTGCTACACTCGGATAGAAGAACTCACGCTTCGTGCTCCCAAATCTGCAAGGCTATTTCCTCGGAGTATTTTTTAGCCCTATGAAAAGAAAAAAAAAAAAAAAAATCCTACCAGAGGGATTTATTCTTATCCTGTCATGCAACAGTAATTTCATTTTCAAATCATTAACAGGAAGGCATCCTTATCTGATCATTCCTGATACAAAACCCTATCTTGGAAGCCCGATACCATCTCCTCAACTTCCCCGAGAGCTTTACTGATTTCAGTTGAGAACCCTCAGCTCTAAATAAAACACGGTATGAGCCTGGCTCCTTCCTGAACCTCTTTTGGTATCTCTCCCATCAGCTGAATCCTTTTTTTTTTTTTTTTTTTTTTTTTCCTCCTGTCCTGGCATTTTGCTTTAGATTGTTCCCAGAATTTCATTGCTAACTTACATGATATGAGCAGATAATGGGAAACTGAACTTATTTTCTAATTTACCTTGAAACCAAATTTTAGATAATATTTATGAGGAGGGAAAGAGCCAGCCTATGATGGGTGAGAGTAGCCTTTACCTCTGAATGTAAATGACTTTTTATAGGAAAGTATCCTTCTCCAGAACTCTCAGTGTGCATGGGAGTGGGGGTGGGATAGATGCATTTGCTTTCCATAACATAATTGCAATCAAAAGCAGACCTTCTCTAGTCTAGCCTCCCAGACTCCTATTCAAAGCTAGTTTGTTTCTTTGAATTCCACCAAGCTTTTCTCTTCCTAACAGGAAACTTCATTGTGTTCACCTTAAATGTAAAAAGGCCTTTTCAAGATGACTCATGCTTTACCAGAGAGATGTGCTTGGGGAGGTGTTTATTTTCTGACAGCTAAGATTCTGAGACACCCATGGAAACAAATATATTTCAGAACTTGTGGCCATTTGAATTGAAATGCCTTAATTTGAATTTGGGACTCAGAAAGCATTTGATCTGTCACCCCCACGCCCCCCATGGGGCTCCACAGCTGAGTGGCAGGGTGGGCAGTAGAGTCAAGAGCACCAACTCTAGATCAGACTGCCTGGGTCTAACCTCTGGCCTGTCCTGGCCAGCTGTGTGTTTGGCCAGGAGATGTAACCCATCCTCGCTTCAACTTTCTTAGCTGTATGATAGCAACAAAGTCAAGGCAAGTCATGGCCACCTTGTGGGGCTTGCTGTAATGTTTAAATAATCAAGTGTAAGTTAAGTGTTAAGGGTGTCTGAAATATACACGCCTTAGGTTAATTTTAGCGAGTATTACCTCCACCCTGGAGCAGCCGATGGGATTAGGTAATCAGTAGTAGTTGCTGCCATTCATGCCCCACTGCTGTGCTCCTTTCGGGCGTGTATGTCCTTGAGATTTTCTTACAGTCACTCCATGAGGCAGATACTATTATTTTCGCCATTTAAACCCAGATCAGTCTGACAACAAATCCCAGCGCTCACCCCCTCCACTGTATGGGAGCTCAGCCTGGGGGTTACATGGCTATGGGGCACTTGGGTGTGGGTTGGGATGTGAGCTGGAGGGTGGAGTACAGTATGGAGGACAAAAAGCAAAGATTCTTAGCTTAAGTGACCAGATGATCGGACAGTCATGGAGCCTCCCTGCCCCTTGTCATTCTTCCTGGAGAGGAATTGTGTGGGGACAGTGAGCCAGGGAGGGGCTCGGGGCTCCTGTCTTCCTGTGATTTGGAATTTGTCCTCCTTGCAATCCTGCTGTCCATCAGTTGTTTCTTTCATTATGGCCTCTACTCCTTGCCTCTCTTCTTGAAACCCCAGCTTACCCCTATGTGTGTATTCGGGGGAGAGATAAAGCATTCAAGTCTTTAGAGCAGAGTGGCTAAAGCTCTAAACCCAAGTAGGGGAAAGAGCTTTGACCTGGAAGTGAGGAGATTTAAGTCCTGGTCCTCTCTTTGCTACTGTTGAGCAAGATAACCCTGCTAAAGTCATGGAATTGTTCTGGGCTTTGTGAGTTTAGGATTAGAAGGTGTCTGATATTCAGTGGTTCTAGTCAACCTTCCCCTGGATCTCTGACCTTGGGGAGCTATGTAGGTGGCAGTGAGGATGTAATGGAGATGGTGATGATGGTGGAAATGGTGGCAGAGAAGGGTGATGGTGTGGAGGTGACGGTGATGATAGAGGAGACGGTGGTGGCAGATGGGGTGGTGGGCTGGAGGGGCTGATGAGGGTACTAATGGTCATAACTATGAAGAGCCCTTGGCTGGCAGCAGGCACTGTATCGAGCACTTTATTTCCACGTTTCATCATCTCAGCAGCTCTTGCTGGGTCCATTTTGTAGATAAGAAGCTCGACAGAATAAAGCTGAGCATCCCTTAGTGGGTGGAGTTGCCTAGGTCACATGGCGGCCAAGCCAGAAGTGCCAGGAAATACATTACCAAAACATTTGTGATGGGCACAGAGCAGGGAGGGGCATAATCTGGCCTCCCTTGTTTTCTCCCCACATCCTCTGCCCCTAAGGCCAAGTTGTGCCCAGATGGAAATTGAAGGTTATAATTGCAGGATTGCATTTTTCCTGGGGACACACAGCAGGTAACATAGAAATAGTCCTCCACCACCTTTACCAAATGCTCTTCTAGGTGCTTTCTCTTCATCTCTGAGTTACCACTTTGGCTGCTGACCTCAAACCTTAAGCTTTGAGTTTTGGCCTGCAGCCTCTCTAACAAAGACTGTGGCATCTTCATGGAGGCCATGATTTATCACATGATTTGGGGACAAATGAACGTCCTCCAACTTGTCTCTCTGGTGAATGTGGCTCTTCTATATCCTGTCTTACCTGCTGACCCTCACTGTACTCTGCTTATATCCATCAGGCCATCTTGGAGAGAAACCGGATAACATATTTTTAGTGTAGATAAGCTAAGGATTGGTGAGTAGCAAAGGGCTTGGGACACTAAAACTGCAGACCTCTGAAGACACTTGTCAGAATCGAGACTTCTCAGTCCCTGTCTAGACCTCTTTCTTGGGCTCAGGGGTTCTTGTCTTGCTTGAATGAAAAGGTGATTTTTTCTTGCAATTCCCACTGTCTCCTTCCCTTCTCATCAGGATGGGGGGGGTGAAAATCATGCAGGCTCTAGGCTCCATGTCAGGAGGGTTTAGTGTGGACCCTCTGGACAGGGCAGCTAGCTTCATATTGATTCTATATACATTAGATGAATTCAAATGCATTTAATATACATTAGATGAATTAGATGATTTTATATACATTAGATGAATTCAATACATTAGATGAATTAGATGAATTCAAGTTTTAAATGCCCTCTTGCTCAGCCCTTACCTGGAACCACCAGCACTCTCCCTACCTCCCACAAACCTTTACAGTGGGGAGGGTTTTCTGTTCTGTGCCAAGGATACAGTGGTGAATATAAAACATCTTGCTTCCATGGAGTTTATGGTCTAGTTGATGCTGCAGTGTTATGATGACAGGGACAGGAGTAAAAGGTGGCGGTGAACTTGTAGTAGAAAACTTGATTTAGCTTTGTGGAGCTAGGAAGGCTTCCTGGAGGCATTGACAGCAGACACTTGTAGATTAAGAGCTGGACAATGCATGGGAAGTCGGGGAGGAGGAGAGAGGAAGGGACGGAAGAGAAGGAAGAGCAGAGGAAGAGAAAGATATGGTCTGGATCTAGGCTTGTGCAGGGTCTTGGAGTCTGGGGAGGACAGGGGGCCTGCTCACCCCACCTGGGCCTAGCCTGCCTCAGTCATACTCAGCACCAGTTTCCCCAGAGACTCTATCTTGCAGCACTGAGGAGGTGCAAGCAGTGATCTTGGAAAGAGAGAGGCAGGACCAGGTGATCTGCAGGCACATTTGCTTGTCTACACGCTCCCAGAATGCCCATGTTGCCTCTGCTGAGCACTTGGCTGAGTACGGCATTACCTAAGGTTTGTGTGGTTTCACTGGGTTCTGAGAGGAGCTTATGGCCAGTGCAGACACCACCAGACTGGGAGGCCCTGTGTTTGGACTTGTGGGCTGTGTAAATTTTGGGGTCCTCATCCTAGATCTCTGGGGATTCTCCTGGTTTACCAGTAGACTCAGAGCTTCTGTTTTTCTTTCAGTGCTAGTGTTTAAAGCTTTGATTCTCTACCAGTTGCAGGAAACTAAATTCCATTAAAAACTGCAGGCTTTCAGCCATAAAAACTGATGAGTGTTTGTAAATGGCATGGCTGGCTGGGGGGCTGGGATGAGTTGATCCACGGAGGGGGGCCTGGCCATCCCACAGTCTGCAGCTTCCCCTGGCAGACTTAGAGAGCATCATGGCCCTCATTATCACCACCCACTCCTGTGCTGGGTGTTCCCAGGGAAGAAGCATTTCTTGCTGAGGAACAGCTTTGGGCTTTTATAGCCACGCCACACACGGGGACCTAACTATCAGTGGATTCCGAATAGACTATTTGCATAGAAAGCCACACAGCTGCATACAGTTGAGATCACACAGAAAAATATTTATTCAGTGGATTCCAGTTGAGCATTTAGCATGCATTCATAAAGGAAGAGAGACACTAAGCCATAATGCTGACCCTATATGCCGCTCACTTTGAATACATGTGGCTGTCCTACAGCTCCCAGACAGGAGGGCTTGTTTTAGAATTATATATTTGCAATTGTAGCGATTTATAGCTTGTCTTCTTGTCCCGGAGCTTGTAGAGCAGAATGAGATGGATGTAATGCCTAGCAAATTGCAGGCCATTTTGGAATCTGGGTCTCTGGCCTCAACATGGTGGATGGAGCCACACTGGGGACAGAGTCCTTTCCTAGGCTCCATCAAATAGCTGGGGCAAAGATAGGACATCCAACTATCTGTCTCCATGGACAGAAGCGGCCATGTGTGGCCTTTACATCATTTTAAAGTTGTGGCCTGTGCCCTGCTCTGAAAACAAATTCCAACTGCTCTTCTGTCTTCCCCTAAACATTTTTCAACAGGAAAGAGGGAAAGAAGGCAGATGGGTTTAAACAAAAGTCACTAAGCCCACAGGCCACAGGAAAAGTGACCGCAAGGTATCCAGGCACGCCCTGGCAGGGTCAGAGAACACGGGAGGTGGAGCAGGATCTCAGAGGGTGTATGTCAAGTGCTCAGCCAACACCCAGGCCCCTCACATCCTGTCTGCATTCCTTCCAAAACCTTTCTGCTTTCCTTTGGATAACGTAGCAGTGTGTGGCAACCACCCTTCCAGGAAGCCACCTGTTAGCTGTTAGGAACTTGCCTGCTGCTGATGTAGTCACTTTCTCAAAGGCATCAAGGAAAGCCACGGAGAGGGAGAGGAGGAGTGTGTGGGCAGCGTAAGCAAGGGCTCTATAGGGCCTGTTTATGGTGACCTTGGGAAGAGATGGAGGGGAGAAGAGAGAAGGCAAAGGCAATACTCAGGAATGAGGGAGGGGTTCTCAGTTCCTGTCAACTCAGTCTGCAGACACTCGGGAAAATGGGATGCTTCAAAATGTGACCAACGTGGCAGTCATAGGGCCACAAATACCCGGTGATCCAGGCTCTCCCTCAACTTGTGCTTGTCTTAGACTAGTTCTCAAATTTGAGTAAGCATCAGAGGTTTCGATGCTGCTGTTCCAGGAACCCTGCTTTGAGAACCACTGTCTCAGTGATGAGAGACTAAACCAAGGTTGGTGTTGATTTGGGCTCGTTGGATGCGGTAAAGTCAGAGAGATCAGTGTCTCAACTGGCTGACAGAGGCAGATTGGCAAACACAAAGGTATAAATCGAGAAAGTGCTAAAACCTTTTATTGGATGTATTTGTCTTTTCCTGGCTTTTCATTCAACTAACCATATGCTTACTTTCCACTGACAATTGCTATTTAAATGTCACTTGACAAGCAGCTGTTCTTTATCCTACTATATGCTGGTTAATTTATTGTCCACAAAACCTGATGGAGTGTTCTCTAATGGGCCTCATTTCCCACTGTCTCCACCCACCTCTTCATTCTGGTTCTGGCCCCAGCCGTACTGAGGCTGGCAGTGGTTTCCTCTATCCCCTGCTCGTGCTCTGTCTTTGCCTGGGTGCCCTTTTCCAGGCAACTCTCACTCCTCTTTAATTTTCTGAGTGTTCACCCCCCATGGGGAAGGTCAACCAGCTCTTTGCTACCATAAAACTGTGGCCAGATGGCTCTCATGGCCCTTTGCAAACTACCCAGCTGTAGCTGCCTCATCCTCAGCTTTTTATTGTTAGTGCCTAGGACAGGGTGTGTCAATGGCTTCAGCCAATCAGGGAGGTGGTTGTTGAGTGAGTCAAGTCCAGAGGACTGAAATTGAGGGCGAGAGGCACGGAAGGGGAGATATCTAACGCCTCCTCACTGTGGTCAGGTTAGAAAGACCTTGACTCTGCTGGCAGAAAGAGGATAGAAAAGCTATTTTAAGCACAGAAAACCTAAATGATTCTCCATAAGCCCCTCTGTGCTCTCCCAGGGCTTCAATGATTCAGTACAATGGGACTCCCAAGGCCAGGTGGAAAAGCAAATCTTTGGGATTCCTTTAAATCACAAATTACCTCTGCTGGAGAAAGTTGGAATATTCAAATCTTTTTGGCTTAATAAGAGACTAAGTGTTCTTTTCTAGCAAGTACCTAAGAAAGATGAACAGACTGATGGATAGATGGGTCCTTGCTGGCTTGGTCACCAGGTCATGACCTGGACTCCTATCTTGCTTTCCAAACATTGCTTCAGCTCCCCTTGGCTACATCTCACCTTTCTTTGGAGGGAAAGTATGTGTCTCAGGGCTTTGTCGTTGTGCCTGTGTTTGGGTGCCCGGTTCTAAAATTGAATCCAGAGAATGACTTCAGCTGGGATTTGAGACTGACCTGCCTCACATTGCATTCCATGCTGTGGATAGACACGATTTGAGCCTAAAACTGGGGCAAAGAAAACTCCATTGGACTGGAATGATAGGCTTGTTTGCCAATTCAGGGTGGAATTCCATATTCAGAGCAGTAAGGCAAGATCTCCCTGCCCTTGTAGATCTTGGGGGAATGACTTAGCCTCAGTTTCATCATTTGGAAGACAAAAGGGTTCTATGCCTGGTCTCCAATCTGCTCTCCCAATCTCGGAGGATGCTAAGATGAATTCTGGGGAGCACAGGAAGAGCTACCTTCACTTGAAAGGCTAGAGGGGAGAAGAGAGAGCCCAGAGTTAGATGAACAAATATGGCCATGTCCCAGGTGGCATCGCTTCACCTCTTCTACAGATTGCACCAGGCAGGCTGACTCAAATGCTGTTGAAATGTCAGGCTTTAGGATGAGATGTTGTTGGACATCGGTATTAGTTCTGTTTTTTAAACAACATTACGCTGCCAAGAATAAATCTGTGTCCTCGTCTAATGGTGCCTGTCATTTTAGTGTAGTGATCAAGGAGGAAAAATGGAAGTACTTTATGTGGAAGAACAGATAAGCTATGAAGGTGTTTCTTAACCCAGAGTGCAAGGCTGTCTGGAATATAATACAGCTCTATCAATAATGCAGTTAAAATAGTTTACCTTCTTAACACGACTGGGTTCAGTTCACTGATCTTCATTCGAGTTCACCGTAAAGTTATTTAACTGTGGGCTACACATTATACCATACAGACCAAAGCATTATAGATTTTTCCAAATGTAAGTCCAGGCTGATCGCAGCGAAACATAAATTTTCAAATCTTTAATATACTCTATTAAGGCACGAATAAGATTTTAAAGCTTTGTCTCAACTAGAGTAGCTAGGACTCGAGCTGAACTAGTTGCAAAGAGCTCAATAAAAAAGTTTACCTTGGGACATGGTAGTTACTCTCAATGGCATCTAATAAAATAATGCACTTCCCGCCCCCCCCCCCCCAATGTGAAAGTCAGCAATCACCTGTCATCGTAAAATGACAAATTTCAAAAGGGGGCTGGTTCGGTTACCAGAGGCTTCCCACCAGAGGCTGACCACGGATGCACACTTCACATGTGCCAGGGGTGGGCGCCGCTAGGCCTAATGCTCCATTTTCCTAGAACAAAATTATCTTTCAAAGTGCAGGAGGAAAGACACCAGCCATTTTTCCCAAACTCTAGTTGCTATGGGAGAAGTATATTCCAACAACCCTGCAGGGTATTTAGTACAATCTGTTATTCCAAAAGGACTAGGCAGGATTTAGAAAGAGAAGTGCAAAATATCATTTTGTGCTCTGAGAATGATTTAGACTATAGATAACTGGCAGTCCCCTCATACAGAGGCTTTTGATGAAAAGACTGGCTAAACCCACTCTACCCTAGGCTGAGAATTCCTACTCAGATATGGGATCGGGATCAAGTCGGCTGCATCAGAATCTTAGGAAGAAGAACACAGGTGGGATGAGGGAGCCCTTGGTTTGATAGGGATCATACACTGGGTATGTGGCTGGGAAGGGGGGACATTAAGGAGTCGTCTTGTGGGGACAGGTGCTTTAACTTGTACTATCGATGCAGCCATGTGTGGCTGGTCCTAGTTGAAATGTATTACAAGAATAAAAACCACACTGGGTCTTCAAAGTATGGGGGGGGGAATGTTAAAGCTCTCAATTTTAGTTTGCATGTTGACATTGCACGTGAAATAATATTGGGAGCTGCACTATAAGAAACATTCAGCTTGACACCTTGTTTTTCTGCTTTTTGAATGTGACTATTCAAAATAGTAAGTTTAAACCCACCTAGGTAGCTTATACTTCTAGTGGTCAGGGCTGCTTTATATCCATTTCCTGTCTTTCAAATAGAAGAACATGAGAAGCAATAATGGGTCTCTCAGGAAAGATAATAAGTGTATAAAGGATGTTGGAGTCTTGGCAAGCACATGTCCCAGTTGCAGGACGTGGGCAACTGACCTGAGCCTCAACTTCCTCCTCTGTAAAATGAAGATAGTCACAGCATTGTGTCTCACCAGGGTATTGTCAGAAGTGACAAATGCACAGGGAAAAAAAAGCACGGAGGGCTTAGCACAGAGCCTGACATAGGGAAAACTCGGAACTTTACATCATTTTTGGTTATATGTAAAGACTTTTCTGATGCCTAATATTTTTAAAAATGATTCTATCTTTTTGAAAGAAAGCGGGGGGGGGGGGGAGAGAGAGAAGCAGGGAGCTGACCCAGGCTCATCCCGGGACCCTGAGATCATGACCTGAGCCAGAGGCAGGTGCTTAATCGACTGAGCCCCCCAGGCGCCCCTCTGATGCCCAGTTTTTCATCCCTGTGTATTTCTAACTCTGCTCTGGTTCTCCGGGTCTGTATTTGCGATCCTGCCTTGCTACCGTACACCCACAAAGCTGAGATTCCCCCTTTCCTTATCATTGGAGAATCTTGGGTCCAGTCTCTATTTTCAGCAACTTGTTCAGAATAAGGCTCCCCCAGCTTACTGACCTCAGCTCACTTGGATTGCAGAACAAAAATTTTCTCCTGGCTAAGACTGCAAAGTCAGGCCACAACTCTTCAACTGCTCCCATCCCTTGCCTCATACCTGACATACTCGGTCTTGCTTTTTACTGAACTTCTTTTGATGGGAAGGTCAGTCAAGGACAAACAGATACCAGCAAAGGGGGTGAGGGTAACAAGAAGGGTCATGCAGACAGGAGCTCAGTAGAACAGGGCCAAAGCCAGGATGGAAGCACAAGGACTTCGTAACTGGCCCCACAACCCCAGCCCTTTATCTCACTGCCTTTTCCCCCATGGGCTTGAAAAGCTGTGCTAGGTTCAACCCGAGTCAGTACAAGTGGGTTCTGTCGCCTTGCTAGATTCTTGCCTCCTGAAGCTTCCCACAGAGCAGGTCAGCACACATCTGAAACCCCGCGCTCGATTTCCATATCCTGGGAACTAAGTCTTCAGATGAAGGTGGTTGTGCTCGTGTGAAAGGTAGTGGCAGAGAACAGAAGCCTCAGTGGAGACACGAAGCTTCCCTAGGCAGAAGCTTCCTAGCCTTTTCAGTTAACGAGACGAACCTTTCAGTCGGGACCATCTCTGATAAAACACGAGGAGGAATCACTTACCAATTACTTCGAACAGCACACATGGCTGGAAGCATCCGCGCTTCTCAAAGCGGGGGGACAAAGGCTCCCCATTTCCTATGCAAGTATTTTTTTTTTTAAACACAGGAAAATGTTGATTTTTGTTTCCACTCAGCAGCTGTAACTGGAGGTGATTCAGACTAAACTCTTAAGGGGACTTTTTTTTTTTTTTTTTTTTTTTTGGCCTTTTCATCAGATCGATGTTACTTTGCTCATTTTATTTTTAGATTTACTGAGTGTTCTCAGGGAAGCGACTCAAAGGAAAGAAATAAGCAAATTGGTTTGAGTTTTAAGCTTGGGCTGAGGTTTGGCAAGAAATGATCAGGGCAGGGGAGTTTCCAGGCCACCATTGCTGACAGCTGGGATTTGTGGAGGATTTGTTGAGGGAGCTGGGTCATTTATTTCAGTGCAGAGAATATACCTAAGGCTACTCAGACACCCAGGTAAGGCTTGCTCAGGTGAGTGTGTGTGGGATGGCCGACCCTGGATGTGCAAATGTGGCTGGTTTCCTGGGGCATTTATTAATGAGGTATGTACCATGGATCAGAGGCAGAAAGGGATTATTGCCAACCACTGCTTCCCTGTGGTTTCCTAGAAAATACAAACGTTTGAAATGTGAACAAATCTTCTTACTATGATAATCAAATTTAGGAGCAGGAGGAAGCATTTCTAAAAATTCAAAACACCGCTTTTAAGATCTCAGCTCTCCACACAGGAACTTAAATTCTGGTGTCTTGGCTCAGGGCGAAGAGAGCACACGATCTGTTGATTAGATCTGCATAGATTCCTGATCTTCCTCTTTTGGGACGTGGTGACTTGGTTCTGTTTTTTTTTTTTTTTTTTTTTTTTTTTTTTTCGGTCACCGTAGATAAATTCTCCTTTTCTCTGTCAGAGGTCATAGAAACAGAGATGAGCATGTAGGTTGAGATGCAAGTATGTGGGCATGCAGACATGTCCATTCATTCAGGCAACTCTTGACCTGCATATGGGTCACTAAGTGGTGGTCTTCCAGGGCCTAATCCTTTTGGAGGCTGCTGTGACTCTGTGCTGCAAAGGCATGCTACTGGCTGAACTTGAAATTTGCTATTTTCCATTATTTGAGGATAATTGTCTCCCCCCGCCCCCCCAACCATGAGGGTGGACAAGATGATATAACTAAAAAAAAAAAAAAAAAAAAAAAAAAGAAAAATCTGAAAATGAACAAAAGTCCTGTTGGAGATAGAAACATTAGAATGACAGGTGTGCACACCGAACAGCATTCTCAGCGCGGGGCTTTTCTTGATTTTGTGTCACTTGAAATGGAAAGCGCAACCAGCGTCCCTGGCTACGCTGGTTTGTTAGCAGGGACACCGTTTCCGCTCATCCTGAAAATACCGCGGGGTGTTCATGGGGACGTGCCCTAAAGATACAGGTGTCGTCCCACCTGACCTTCCAGAGAGTCTAGGTCGATTTCCTGAAAAAAAAAAGACAGAACTGGGTGGCTGGCCTGCCTAGTGAGCTTCCTGGATACCCAGCAAGGAAAACGGGTTTTAAAGTAAGAGCTATCAGAAAGGGAGACTCCTAACCCTGGGCAAGGAACAAGGGGTGGGGGAAGGGGCGGAGGGTGGGGGTGACTGGGTGGGGGAAGGGGCGGAGGGTGGGGGTGACTGGGTGGGGGCCCTGATGGGCTGAGCACTGGGTGTCATTCTGTATGTTGGCAAATCGAACACCAGTAAACTTAAAATACAAAAGGTAGGAGCTACCACGAGGTGCAACGGGGTCCAGCCTTCGGGGGCCTCACGCGCCGCCCTCTCGCCCGCAGGGCTGATCGTGGTGACCCTGGCGCTCTGCTGGCTGCCCAACCAGGTGCGGAGGCTCATGGCCGCGGCGCAGCCCAAGCACGACTGGACCCGGCCCTACTTCCGCGCCTACATGCTGCTGCTCCCCGTCTCCGACACCTTCTTCTACCTGAGCTCCGTCGTCAACCCGCTGCTGTACAACGTGTCCTCGCAGCAGTTCCGCACGGCGTTCGGCCAGGTGCTGCGCTGCCGCCTGGAGCTGCCGCCCGCCCGGCACCGCGGGCACCTGCGCGGCCGCGAACCCGCGCCCTCGCCCTCGCCCTCGGGGCGCCGCCCCCTCCTCGCCGCCGCGCCCCCGCCCGGTTCCCCCGCGACGACCCGCCAGGTGCGCTTGGCTACGTTCCAGAGCGAGCCCGAGCCCGAGCCCCACAACGGTTTGCAGGAGCAAGAGGTGTGAATGTCCAGGATGCGACGGGCCTGGAGGCCGACGTGGCACCCCCCACCCCCGCCCCCACCCCCGCCCAAGCGACGTTAGCCTGCCACGGGGGTGACAATACACTGTGCCTGGGAGGGGCAGGGGTCTCGGAAGAAACTGGATGCCCCCCTCAGTGCCTTCTAAGGGCTGATGACCTGGACTCTGGGGACAGACTTGGGGTCCAGGCTCTTGCTCACCCCTTCCTTTAAGTACACACTGAAAATTCAGACCGAATTTATTCAGGGCTTACAAAAATGTTTCACACGGAGCTCTTTCACTGGCAAAGGAACGGAAGATGCTGATCCTACTCCCCTCCCACCCCAGAATCAAAGGACACCCAGGAGAAGCGGGGGGAGCGAGGGCCCCAAGCACGATGCAGGAGGCGCCAGGGTCTCCTTCACCTTCAGCAGTGAGCCCAGAGGAGGGCGAACTGGAGGAGCAGGATGGTGGTGGGGAGCCCCGGCCGAAGAGCCAAGGCCGAACTGCTCCGCTTCTTGGGCCGGGGCCCGTTGCACAGAGGGGTGTTGCAGCAGCTGATGCACACTGAGTTCAGTTTCCCAGGGGAGCAGAAGGATTGGTACCCGGCGGAGGCGATGAGGCAGGCTGCGGATGAGGCACACGACTTGCGGTACATGATCCCTGCAACACAAACCCAAGGACCTGGGTTAGCTGCTGTTTCTTAAATGACAGCTCATCTTTTCTCCTCCCACAGCCCAGGAAGTTGCTTGGGGTGGTTTCATTGAGCGCTCACCCCTCCCCCACCAAACTATGTAAGTAAGAGGACTTCTTCATCCTACAGCTCCCTTCCTTGTTGTTGTTGCAAAGACCTATTAAAATCAAAGTGCACTTAAAATTCACACAGAACTTTTTATTTACCTTTTTTTTTTTTTCTTTAAATTGCTGTCTCATGCCAGGGAGAGTGATACTATACTTTAGGGTTTAATAAACACATAGGTGAGAGCCATCATAAAGTTATCTGAAGAACTAATACATAGAAGAACATGATCCCTATTGAAGGAGCCCTGATTTTTCTGAGGTTTCAAGGTCCACCACATTTTAGGGAGGGGGTGACCTAGTGTTGACAGTGTACCCAGGAGAGCCTTTTTCCAGGAAACAAGCTTTGCCCTCAGAATATATGGCCATCTGCCTATTTAGCATCGCCACCCTTTAATAACCTAGGAGCACATATGACCTGTCCGAATTACAGCACTGTCATCGAATAATCAGCTCTTAAAGCTGGAACCTTCTTAAAATAATAGCTAACTTCATTTTTATGCTTTCCTGTATGCCAGGCACTTTACAGAGGGCTATAGAATACAAGTTCATTTACCACCTGCAGTGACACTACAGGGGAGGTCCCCATTTCAGAGATGGGGCACATTAAGGGCAAGAGAAGTCGAGGAATTTACCTGAGGACACACTACTGGCCTAGAGAGGAGCTGGGATTTGAACGTAGCATTCTGGCTCAATTCTGTCAAGACCTTATGACTATATATGTGCCAAAGCAGCCAGTCGTAAACTACAAAAACGTGGGGTTTTTTGAGAAGGGGGAGATAAATAATACGTCTACAATAGCCAGACCTGGAAGTAAATGGCTTTAGCTTGTGTGCTGCCCTGCACAGCTGAGAGCTCAAACGTATTCCACTAGTAGCCAGGGCTCCTTACTTTCTGACTCCCTGCAGAGATGTTTTTTTGCAGGCATTGCTTTGGTTCGCACCCCCTCCTCATCAATTGTGGCTTTGAGTTATGGAGAAATAGTACAGAATTGAGCAACCTAAAACTTCCAAGTGGAAGGTAAAGAAATACTTAAAATTATATGTTTTAAAGTCATTTTTGTGCTATAGCTGCACATTTGAAAGGATGGAGTTCCTAGTAGTGTTTTAACACTGTAGACAGTAGCTGCTCTGGTAAGATGTATCGGGAAAGATAAAGTCCTTGGACAAAGAATGTGTGCATATGTATGTGAGAGGCACTGATTTGTTTAAAAAAAAAAAAAAACCTGCTGCTGGGCATTGCCCGTTAATAGTTTCCTGTATTCTCTACAAATTTTACTGCCTTTTGATAGTTCAACTTCAATAAACTTTATTAAGTGAATTTTTACAGTGAAAAATTAAGTATTTTTTATTTTAAGAAAAACTCGATAAAAATGTCTCCTAACTAACTCCACCTCAGAGGTTAGCACTCTTCAGTGTCTGGATGGCCTCCTTCCAGGCCTGTTTCTATACATTTACATATGACTCCATGGAAAAATTAAGTATGTGTGTGTACACAGCTTTGTTAATGGTATCGCGTCCTATATGCGGTTTTACAGTTTGCATTTTTAAGCCTAACTCTGTAGGGCTAAGGGATGATGATGAGATAGGTTAGATAAATAATACACAAAAGGAGCCCTGATTTTTGTGACTGCCGCCCACAAGACGTTGGTGGCAGCACCTATTCTGGTGGCCAGTGGAACTTATGCTTGTGTTCCCATAGGACTCTATATAGGTCCATTCTTTAAAGTTGGTGCCTCCAGGTCTAACTTCCAGTTAGCCTGGATCAAAGCACTGAGAGCCTCCCCTTGGGGACACTGACCTGTCTTGGCACATCCTCAACTTCTGGAAACTATTAAAATGAAAATAGGCTGCTTGAGAAACACAAAGAGGAATGATGTAAAGAAAACAGAGGAGAAAGACTGAGATAAGGCTTCAGAAAGAACCTTATAGAAACATGTAATTTACCTCACAGAGTTAAAAGTAATGGTCCTAAAGATGCTCACCAAACTTGGAGAAGAATGGATAAACATTCAACAAAGAGACAGAAAATATAAGTATCAGGTAAAAGTCACAGAGCTGAAGAATACAGTAACTAAACAGAAAATAATACCAGAGGAGCTCAACAGCAGGGCAGAGAAACTTACTCCATCAGAGCAGCAAAAAGAAAAGTATAGGTAGATGAAGGGACCTGAGAGACCACATCAGGTAGCTAACAGTCTCTTTTTTAAGAGACCCCGAAGGACAAGACGAGGACAAAAATATAGGCTGAACATTTCCTGACCCTGGGGAAGGAAAGAACCATCCAGGAAGCCCATAGAGTTCCAAATAAAGTGACCCCCAAAGAGACACACACCAAGACACATTATAATTAAAATGTCAGTGTTAAATGCAGGAAGAGACTCAAAACCAGCAAGAGAAAAACAACTTGTTACGTACAAGGAAACCCCCATTACACTATCAGCAGACCCTTCAGAAACTTTGCAGGCCTGAAGAGGCATGATACAGTTCAAGTGCTAAAAAGGGGGAAAAATTTCCAACCAAGAACACATGGCAAAATTATCCCTTAGAAATGAGGGAGAGTTTCCTAGGCAAGCAAAAGCCAAATGAGTTAATCATCACAAAACTTGCCTTACAAGAAATGTTAAAGGGTCTTCTTTAGGCTGAAAAGAAAGGGTGTGAAATAGTGGCAAAACAGGGATGCCTGGGTGGCTCAGTGGTTGAGTGTCTACCCTTAACTCAGAGTGTGATCCTGGGATCAAGTCTCGCATTGGGCTCCCTGCAAGGAACCTGCTTCTCTTCCTAGGTCTCTGTCTCTGTATCTCTCATGAATAAATAAAATTTTTTAAAAAAATAGTGGCAAAACATATAAAAGCTATATATCTCACTGATAAAGACAATATAGCAAAGGTAGTAGATTAATTATAATGCTAGTGTGAAGGTTAAGGGTTACACAAGAGGTAAAATGTAACATGTAAAACATAAAATGGAGGGGTGGGAAGTACAAATGTAGAGCTTATGAATGCCTTCAAGCTTATCAACTTACAAAAGACTGTTGTAGATACAAGTTGTTATATGAGATAACATAGCAAAAACCACAAGTAGATACACAAGAGAAAGGAATCTAAGCATACACTAACCAAAGTCATCAGATGACAAAGGAAGAGAGCCAAAGAAGGAACAGAGAAACTACTAAACGGCCAGAAAACAACAAAATAGCAGTAAGTATATATCTCTAAATAATTTAAATATAAATGCAAAATTCCCCAATCAAAAGATGTTGTTGTTGCATCCAGCCACTCTACAAAACAAGACCCATCCATCTATACACTGCCTATAAGAAACTAATTACAGATATTCCCTGTAAGTGGAAACCAGAAGAAAGCTGAGAAAGCTATACTTGGCCAAAATAGGCTTTAAAACAAAGACTGTAGGGCATTACATAAAGGGGTCTATCCAGCAAGAGGAGAAAACATTTGTAAATATTTATGCACCAACACAGAAGCACCTAAATAAAACAGCAGTACAATACTACTCGGGGACTTTAGTATCACATTTACATTAGTAGAGCATACACACAGAAAATCAACAAGGGGGGATTCCCTGGGTGGCTCAGTGGTTTGGCGCCTGCTTTCAGCCCAGGGCATGGTCCTGGAGTGCCAGGATTGAGTCCTGCATCAGGCTCCCTGTGTGGAGCCTGCTTCTCCCTCTGCCTGTGTCTCTGCCTCTCTCTCTTTTTGTGTGTCTCCAATGAATAAATAAAATCTTAAAAAAAAGTCAACAAGGAAACCTAGTCTTAACACTGAAAGAGATGGAATGTTCTGTATATGTTAAGTCCATCAAACAGGGCAGATGGAGAAGATGGTACAGTAGGAGGATCCTGAGCTCACCTCATTCCACAGCCATTCCAAGGCAATAACCATATCTATGCAACTAACTGAAAATTACTTGAAAATTGGCAGGCCAGATATTCCACAACTCCTCAAAGAGAAAAGGCTACAGGGGTAAGGGTAAGAGAGAGAGAGAGATGCAGTTGAGAAGCAAACCCCTGGAGCACATACTCACAAGTGGAAGAGAAATCACAAGCACAGTGGAGTGAGGGGATTAGACCCCACACTGGGTAACCCAAGTCCTAAGGACTTGCACTAAGAAGATGTCTGGCTTTGAAAATCAACAAGGATAAACTCTGGGAGAGCCAGAAGGCAGCAGCAAAGAAAATCCTCACCCTTAAAGAGACAGCATGCTAAATAAATTGGCCTGAGACACAGCACAGAAATAGTAATTTGCAAAGCACCTGGGGTATACATAAAGGAGATTTATTTACTAATCTTAAAACTTGTGCTGGAGGGGCAGGGATCTTTAAGAGAGTTCTCTAGGAAGAAATACTGGGGCCACCATTTTTCTTGTCCTTCCCCAGCCTAGACAACCATCACTTGCTGGAGCCAGTTATAACATTCTCCATCTAATTTGCTAGTATCAGAATGACTCCTGCTCTGAAAAGGGGAAGAGATAAGCCTACATAGTGTGTCTGGAGTTCTTGCATCCAGGAGTCTTAGCTAGATGCATAGGAAGCAAGCCCTGGCATTTGGTATAGGCAAGACAGAGGCTGATTGCAGACAGCTAGGTTGACTGCTGGCCCCATCTTCCAGGAAGCTCACAGTGGCTGTAGCTGGGTTTCTCAACAGCACATCAGGCAAACCTTGCCCCGTGAGCAACACAGCAGCTCAAGTGGCTTACTTTAACCAGCTGGACTGAGGCCACCTCCATCCCCACCATACCCAAAGAAAATGTGACTCAGCCACAACAGGAAGGCCTGGTTCTGTTGTACAAGGTAGGATTACACTTGGCCTGGACCTCTTCTGCACAAGACTACTGCTTTCAAGACCAAGGGATGCAGTTGACCTACCTAATAGAAACAAACACAGAGAGCTAGAGAAGAGTCTGAAGAATATGTTGTAAATGAAAGAATAAGACAAAATCAAAATAAAAAAGTGAAACCGAGATAATATGCTTGAGAGAATGGATAAACTCAGCAAGAACTTCAAAAAGTGGAAGATATAAAAAGAGTCAGAGCCAAAGAATACAACACCTGAAATGAAAAAATACACTAGAGAGCATCAACCGTAGTTCGGAGGATGCAAAAGAATGTATCAGCTACCTGGAGACAGGGTAATGCAAATCACCAAGCTAAATAGCAAGAAGAGAAAAGGAATGGAAAATGATAATAGGTTAAGGAAACTCTGCAACATTATGAAGTATAATAAAAGTTGAGTTATAGGGATTCCAGGAGAAGAAGAGAGAAGGGGGCAGAAAACATATTTGAAGAAATAATAGCTGAAAACTTGCCTGATCTGGGGAAGAAAACAAACATCCAGATCTAGGAGGCACAGAGGGCCCTAAGATGACGAACCAAAGGCACACCAAGATACGTAGTAATTAAAATGGCAAAAAGTGGGGACAAAAAGAGAATCTTAAAAGCAGCAAAAGTTATATGCAAAGGAAACCCCACAAAGCTATCAGCTGATTTTTCAGCAGAAACATTGCCAGATGTAAGGGAATTTCATGATGTATTCAAAGTGCTGAAAGGAAAAAACAAACAACAAACTTAGAACAAAGAATACTCTATCCAGCAAAGCTATCATTCAGAGTAGAAGGAGAAATAGTTTCCCAAACAGAAATCAAAAGTTTGGTTTTGACCACTAAACTGGCCTAGCAAAACAATTTTAAAAGGAATCTTTTAAATGTATACAAAAGGCCATAATTAGAAGAAAATTATGAAAGGAAAAAATTAAATAAAAGCAAACATACAGTAGAGGTACTAGATTAATAACTTATAAAGCCAGTATGGAGATTAAACCAAAAGAGTAAAATCAGTTATATATACAAAAATTAGTCAAAGGATACACATGATTTAAAAATGTAAAATATAACATGATATGTGTAAAATGCCAAAGGGGAATAGAAATGTAGTGTTTTTACAATGTGTTTGAACTGAGTGAACATCAACAATATAAACTGCTGTGTATGTAGGATGTTATATATGAACCCAATGGTAACTACAAAACAAAAACCTGTAAAAGATATACTTGGCTTTATTTTTGTGTAATACTAAAGAAAACCATTAAACCATGAGAGAAGAGAACAGCAAAGAAGAAACAGATATAACTACAAAAGCAATCAGAAAATAATTAAAATGGCAATAAATACATACCTATAAATGATTACTTTAAATGTAAATGGACTAAATGCTATGATCGAAAGAAGGGTGACCAAATAGATTTAAAAAAACAAGACCCATCCATATACTGCTTACAGGAGACTAGCTTTAGACCTAAAGACACATACAGAGAGTGAAGGGATGGAAAAAGATATTCCATGCAAATGAAAGTGGGGTGGAGGAAAGCCAGAGTAGCAATATTTATATCAGACAAAATAGGTTTTTTTTTTTTTTTTAAGATTTTACTTATTCATGAGACACACACAGAGAGAGGCAGAGACATTGGGAGAGGGAATAGCAGTCTCTCCATTGGGAGCCTGATGTGGGACTCAATTCCAGGACCCTGGGGTCATGACCTGAGAGCCAAAGGCAGACAATAACCACTGAGCCACTCAGGTGCCCCAGACAAAATAGGTTTTAAAACTAAAGTAAGAGAAAAAGAAGAGCGTTATATAATAAAGGGTTAACTGAACAAGATGATAAAACCATGGTAAATACGAATCCATCATAACAGCACCTAAATACATAAAGCAAATATTACAGACATCAAGGGAGAAATTGACAGTAATATTAGAGTAGGGAATTTTAACACCCCACTCAAACTGATGGATCATCTAGACAAAATCAAGGAAATGGTGGCTTTCAATGACACACCAGGTCAGATGGACCTAACTGGTTTACAAAAAACATTCCATCCCCAAACAGCAGGATACACATTCTTTTCAAGTGCACATAGAACATTCTCCAAAATAGATCATATATTAGGCCACCTTAATCTTTGAAAAGATAAACCAAGTTGATGAACCTTTAGTTAGACTCAGCGCTGAAATAAAATCAGAAACAAAGAATAAGTGAGAAAACAAAAATACAAAGAATTAGAATACTATGAAAAATTATATGCAACCTAACATAATTTTATTTTAATAAATTATTAAATAAAATAAAAATAATTCTGTTTAATTTTAATGAATTATTAATTATAAAATAAAAATAATTTTAATTTTAACAAACAACCTAGATAAATTCCTAGAAAAATATAATCTTCCAAATCTGAATCAAGAATAGAAAATTTGAACAGACAAGATATTGGTAACAAAATTAAATTAGTAATCAAAAACCTCCAAATAAACAAAAATCCAGAACCAGATGGCTTCTCAGGTGAATTCTACCAAACATTTAAAAGAGTATCTATTCTTAAACTATTCAAAAAAATAGAAGAGGAAAAAACCCTTACAAATTCATTTTGAGCTAGCATTGCCACATGAGTTGAAACCAGACAAAAACACTGCCAACAAACAAACAAAACAACAACAAAAACAAGACAACTACAAGGCCAATATTCCTGATGAACATAGATAAACAAAACATTAGCAAAGCAAACTCAACAATATATTAAATGACTAATCATAATCAAGTGGAATTTACTCCAGGGATGCAAGGTGGTTCAACATTCACAAATCAATATGATACATTAACAAAAGGAAAGATAAAAACCATATGACCATCTCAATAGAGATCAGAAAAGCATTTGACAAAAGATAACAATGTTCATGGTTTAAAAAACTCTCAACAAATTGAGTTTAGAGGGAACATACCTCAATATAATAAAAGCCATATATGAAAAACCCACAGCTGACATCATACTCAGTAGTGAAATACTGAAAACTTTTCTTCTAAGATCAGGAATATAACAAGGATGTCCACTCTCACCACTTTTATTAAACCTAATAATGGAGGTCCTAGAGGCAGCAATCAGGAAAGAAAGAAAAGGGATCTGAACTGGTAAGAGGTAAAACTGTAGCTATTCGCAGAACACATGACACTTCATATAGAAACCTTAATATTCTACCAAAGAGCTATCAGAATAAATGAATTCTGTAAAATTGCAGGGTTCAGAGTTAATATACAGAAATCTGTTGCATTTCTATACACTAATAACAAAGTAACAGAGAAACTAAGAAAACAGTCTCATTTACAACCACACAAAAATATAAAATTCCTAGGAATAAATTTAATGAAGGAGGTGAAAGGCCTATACTCTGAAAACTATAAAGCATTGATGAATACAAACAAATGGAAAAATATTCCATGATCATGAATTGCAAGAATTTTTTTTAAATGTCCATACCACCCAAAGCAATCTACAGATTCAAAGCTGTCCCCATCAAAATACCAATAGCATTTTTTCATAGAATTAGAACAAATAATCCTAACATTTGTATGAAACCACAAACGCCCTTGAACAGCCAAAGCAATATTCAGAAAGAAGAACAAAACTGGTGGTATCACAATCCCATATTTCAAGATATACTACCAAGTTACAGTAATCAAAATGGTATGTACTGGCACAAAAATAGATGTATATATCAAAAGAATAGGATAGTGAGCCCAGATATAAACCCACACTTATAAGGTCAATTAATCCATGATAAAGGAGGTGAGAACATTCAATGGGGAAATGACAATCTTTTCAATAAATGGTTTTGGGAAAACTGGACCACTTTCTTGTATACACAAAAATAAACTCAAAATGTATTAAAGACCTAAATATGAGACCTGAAACCATAAAACTCCTCAAAGAAAATATAGTCAGTAATTTCTTGGACATTAGTCTTAGCAATATACATATCATTATGTCTCCTCAGGCAAAGAAAACAAAAGCAAAAATAAACTATTAGAACTATACCAAAATAAAAAGGTTTTGCATAGCAAAGAAAAACAATAAAACAAAAGTTAGCCCATTGAATATTTACAAATTGAAGATATTTACATGTAATATATCTGATAAGGGGTTAATATATAAAGTACTTACACAACTCAACACCAAAACAAAAAAATAATTCAATTAAAATAGGCATTGGACCTGAATAGACATTGTTTCAAAGTAGACATAGAGATAGTCAACAGACACATGATAAGACACTCAATATCACTCATCATCAGGGAAATGCAAATCAAAACCATGGGGAGATATGACCTTACACAAGAGTGGCTAGTATCAAAAACACAAGGAATAATAAATTTTGGCAGAGACGTTAAAGATACCTTTATATACTATCAGTAGGAATGTAATTTGGTATAACTATTGTTATATTTTGAGTTTCCTCAAAAAGTTAAAAACAGAAATACCATATGATCCAGTAATTCAACCATTCAGTTTTTACTCAAATAAAACAAAACACTTAAGTTAAAGGCTATACACACCCTTATGTTTATTGCAGCAGAAGCTAAAGTATGGAAGCAACCTAAGTATCCATTGATTGATGAATGGATAAAGAATATGTGCTATATATGTACAATGGAATATTAGCCATAAAAAAGAGTGAAATCTTGTCATTTTGACAATACAGATGGACCTAGAAAGTACTGTGCTAAGTGAAATATACTAAATTATCTCACTTATATTGTGAAATCTACAAAACAAAACAACAGTGCCTGGGAGGCTTAGTCAGTTAAGTGTCAGCTCAGGTCATATCTCAGGGTCGTGGGATTAAGCCCTGCATGGGCTCTATGTTGGTTGGGCGCGGAGCCTGCTTTAGATTCTCTCTCCCCTTCTCCTTCTGCTCCTCTCCACTTCCCACACACTCGCTATCTAAAGAATGAAATGAAACCAAACAGATGCTTAAATACAGAGAATAGACTTGTGACTACTAGAGGAGCAGTGGGTGGACAATAGGTGAAACAAATGAAGAGGGTTAAGAGTTACAAACCTCCAGTTATAAAATAAGCCACAGAAATGAAAAAGTACAGCACAGATAATAACATCACAAATATTGTAATAATGTGGGGTGGGAAAAGCAACAAAATATTTTTTTTTTCTCAAATGTACATGGAACATTCTTCAGGATAGATCTTATGTTTGGACATGAAACAAGTCAACAAATTTGAGAAGAGTGAAAATATTTCAAGCATCTTTTCAGACCACAGAGGTATGAAAGTAGAGATCATTTAGAAGAAGAAAACAAAAAATTCACAAATATGTAGAGATTAAACAATGACCTGCTGAACCACCAGTGAGTCAACAAAGAAATCAAGGCAAATCAAAAAATACCTTAAGACAACTGTTAATGGAAATACATCATAACACAACTTATGGAATGCAGCTAAAGCAATTCTTTTTTTTTTTTAAGATTGTATTTATTTATTCATGAGAGACACAGAGAGACAGAGACAGGCAGAGGGAGAAGCAGGCTCCATGCACTGGGAGCCTGACGTGGGATTCGATCCTGGGTCTCCAGGATCGCGCCCTGGGCCAAAGGCAGGTACTAAACCGCTGAGCCACCCAGAGAACCCCAGCTAAAGCAATTCTAGGAAGGAAATTCGTCATGATAAATGCCTACCTCAAGAAATATAAGAAGCCTCAAACAACCTAACTTTATGGCTCAAGGAACAAGAAAAAGAGTTCAAAGTCAGCAAAACAAAGGAAATAAGAGATTAAAGCAGAAATAAATGAAATAGAGGACAGAAAAACAACAGTAAGGGATAACCAAAGTAGGAATTGGTTCTTTGAAAAGATAAAATTGGCAAACCTGTAGCTAGATAGACCAAGAAAAATGAGAAGACTCAAATAAATAAAATGAGAAATGAAAGAGGAGACATGATACACAGAAACACAAAGGATCATAAGAGACTACTATGAATAATTACAGGCCAAAAAAGAGCCAAAAATATTTAACCGGGAAACAGCAGTCTCTTCAATAAATGGTGTTGGGAAAACTTGATCAATATCTAATACCAAAGACAAACATTAACTCAAAATGGATTAAATACTTGAATATAACACCTGAAATCATAAAATTTCTAGAAGAAAACATGAGAGGTAAGCAACTTGACACTGGTTTTCATGATGATTTTTTGTATTTAACACTACAAAGGCTACAAAAGCAAAAATAAGTAAGTGTAAGTACATCAAATTGAATAGCTTATGCACAAGGAAACCATCAGCAAAATGAAAAGACAATTTACTGAATAGGGAAATAAATTATGTAAATCATGTATCTGATAAGGGATCACTATCCAAAATATATACAGAACTCATATAACTCAACAGCAAAAAAAAATAAAAAATTAAAAAATTAAAAAAAATAAAAAATACACAAAGGCTCAAAATGGACATTTTTCCAAAGACATATAAGTAAATGGCCAACAGGTACATGTAAAGATGTTCAAAATCACTGATCATCAGGGAAATGCAAATCAAATCATAATGAAATATCACCTCATACCTATTAGGTTGGTTATTACTAATAAGAAATAACAAGTATTTATGAAAATTTGGGGAAAGGTAACCCTTGTGCACTGTTGGCAGGAATGTAAACAGAAGCAACCATTATAGAAAACACTATGGAGTTTCCTCAAAAAATTAAAAAACAGAAGTACCATATGATTCAGTAATTCTACTTCCAGGTTTTTTTTTCTGAAGAAAACAAAAACACTATTTTGAATAGATACATGCATCCCTATGTTAATTATAGGGTTATGTACAATAACTAAGATACGGAAACAACCTAAATGTCCATCAACAAATGAATGGATATTGAAAATGTGACCTATATACAATGGAATATTATTCAGCCATAAAAAAGAACAAAGTCTTGCCATTTGTGACAACATGGATAGACCTTTAGGGCATTATGCTAGGTGAAAGAAGTCAGACAGGGAAAGATAAACACCATATGATCTTACTTATATGTGGAATCTGAAAACAAAAACAAAAGCAAACCAAAATTATAGATTCAGGGAACAGATTAGTGGTTGCCAGAATAATGCATAGCATGGTGACTAGTTAATAATACTGTATTGCCTATTTGATAGCCGCTAAAAGAGTGCATTTTAAAAGTTCTCATCACAAGAAGAGAAATTCTATAACTATGTATGTGATACATGTTAACTAAATTTATTACTGTGGTGATCATTTCACAGTATACAAAAATAGAATATGTTGTCCATCTGAAATGAAGAGTTATACATAAATCATACCTTAATAAAAATAAAAAAAACTTTAAAAATAATTTTAATTTTAAAAAAACCTTGAAAAAATTAATGCCTGAAGGTACAAAGAGATGTGCCAACAAAGCCACAATCTGCACTTTTGCTGATACCCTCACATCTTTAGTCAGAAACAATTTATCTTTGTAAGGGAATTGTGTGTGTAGTGGGGTGTGTGTGCAGATCTGTGGCCACGTGGAAGCCCTTAAGAAAGTGGTTCATGAATGGACAACACAAAAAAGATGCTATGAATGAAAAAGTTGTGAGCTCCACCCCTCACAAAGGGTATTCATTGTACTAAGAGGGGGGGAAAAAGGATCTGGTGCTAGAGAGATGTGTCAATGGATTGGCTAGCTACTCCAGGCAAGAGCACCATGAGGAGGTCTAGGAGTAATGAGAGTGCCAGAATGATCCCTGCATGAGCCATGAGGTTTAGGATAGCTGTCCTGTTCATAGACCACTGTGAGCTTCCCATGAGGGAGTCTAAGTTCTAGAGACTAGAGCTAGAGATACTGTGGATGAGATCAGAGGTGATTAAAAAGATTTCTAACCAGATGCAAGGACATTTGGGCCTAACAGACATCAAGAGTAAGTGATGAGTAATTATCTGGTGTTGGGGTATTAAGGCCCTGGTTTGCAGATATTCAAAAACAAAGAAAAAAATGCTCTAATATTCAAATATTAGCAGAGGTAGAGGAAAAATGTAGGTATTGTACTAGTGGGAATGGGCAAAGTAATATTTAAAAAGACTTTTGACTAAACAGAAAGCCATTTTACTCATATGTTTGAAATCAAAGTGGTAGAAATGTCTGGGTAAAACTGCCTTTGAGAACCAGGTGATAGGGCTGAGGGTTGAGGCCAGGATAGAAACTTGATGGTTCATAATCTGCAAAAAAGTGAAAACAAACCTCAGAACCTCAGCTGGAGAAAGAAGGGGATTCCAGTTCCATTCTAGGCTCTACAGCAGGAAGGATGGGGATGGAGAGGAGGGCAAGGGACAAACCGGAAGTGGTGGGGAATACTGAGAATTTCCCTACAAGGAGCATGTGACTGAACCCCACACAGGCAGCTATGGGTTTTTAAAGAACTGGTTAAGAAAACCACAGGAGAAATCTTGAAGAAACAAGGGGTTGACATTCATAGAATAAGAGGCTGTAAAGGAAATAGGTAGGTAGGTTGCTAAGTGTGGAGGGTCAGATCACAGCTTAGAACTATTCCATCACTCATAGTTTATCTAATCCCAAGTGGATCTATGATTTAAATGTTGAAAAAAATCATAAAAGTACTAAAAAACACTGTGGGGCCTGGGAGATTTATCATTTAAGAATAACGAAGGCTATGGGTGCCTGGGTGGCTCAGTTGGCTAAATGGCTACCTTCAGCTCAGGTCATGATCCTGAGGCCCTGGGATCAAGCCCCACATTCAGCTCCCTGCTCAGTGGAGAGCCTGCTTCTTCCTCTCTACCTGTCCCTCCCCCTCACTCATGTTATCTCGGTCTCTCCAAATAAATAATTAAAAAAAAAAAAAAAAAGGAGTGAAGGCTCTTCTATGATGCACATTCAGAAGCCATTAAAGAGAAGACTACTAAATTAGACCGCACAAAATTTTTTAAAAATTCAGATTTAGAACAAACCATCCTAAAATTTGTAGGGAACCACAAAACATCCCCTAATAGCCAAAGCAACCTTGAAAAAGAAAAGCAAAGCTGGAGGCATCTCAATTCCAGACTTCAAGGTGTATTACAAAGCTGTAGTAATCAAAATAGTATGGTACTGATACAAATAAATCAATGGAACAGAGTAGAAAACTCAGAAATCAACTTACTACTATATGGTCAATTAATCTTTGATAAACCAGGAAGGAACATCCAATGGGAAAAAGACAGTCTCTCCAACAAATGGTGTTGGGGAAACTGGACAGCAACATGCAAAAGAATGAAACTGGACCAATTTCACACTATTCATAAAATTGAACTCAAAACGGATGAAAGGCCTAAATGTGAGAGCTGAAACCATAAAAATCCTAGAGGAGAACACAGGTAGTTACCTCTTTGACATTTGCCATAAGAACTTTCTATTTATAGCTCTGGAGCCAAGGGAAACAAAAGCAAAAATAAACTCTTGGGACTTCATCAAAATCAAAAGCTTTTGCACAGTGGGTACCCGGGTGCCTCAGTTGATTAAGTGTCTGGCTTCAGGTCAGCTCATGAAAACAGGGTCCTGGGATTGAGCTCCATGTTGGGCTCTCTGCTCAGTGGGGAGGCTGCCTCTTGCTCTCTCACTACCTTTCCCCTGCTTGTGCTGTCAAATAAATAAAATCTTAAAAAAGAAAAAATCAGAAATATGAATTGGAACTTTCTTACAGCTTAGCTCATGTTCTCTCTCTCTCAAATAAATAAAATCTTAAAAAAACCCCAAGCTTTTGCACAGGAAATAATCACCAAAACTAAAAGGCAACCTAATGAATGGGAGGAGATATTTGCAAATAACATATCAAAAAAAGGATTAATATTTAAAATATGTAAAGAACTTATAAAACTGAATACCCAAAAAGCAAATAATCCAATTAAAAGGTGGGTAGAAGACATGAATAGATATTTTTCCAAAGAAGACATCCAGATGGCCAATATACACATGTAAAGATGCTCATCATCACTGATCATCAAGGAAATACAAATCAAAATTACAATGAAATATCACGTCCCACCTGTCAGAATGGTGAAACCTAACAATACAAGAAAGAACAGGTGCTGGCAAGGATGTAGAGAAAAGAGAATCTTTTTACACTACCCAGGAGGATGTAAACCGATGCAGCCATTATGGAAAACAGTATGGAGGTTCATCAAAAAGTTAAAAATAGAACTATCCTCTGATCCAGCAACTGTACTACCACGTATTTACCCAAAGGTACAAAAATGCTGATTCAAAGGGATACATGGATCCTGATGTTTACAGCAGCATGATCAATAACCAAATTGTGGAAACAGCCAGTGTCCATTGACTGATGAATGGATAAAGAAGATGGTATATGTATACACAATAGAATATCACTCAGCCATAAAAAAGAATGAAATCTTGCCATTTGTAATGACGTGGATGGAGCTAGAGAATATTATGCTAATCAAAATAAGTCAATCAGATAAAGACAGATACCATATGATTTCACACATGTGGAATTTAAGAAACAAAACAAATGAGCAAAGGGGATAAAAAAAGAAGAAGGCAAACCATAAAACAGACTTTTAACTATAGGGAACACACTGATGGTTCCCAAGGTGGTTGGGGGATGGGTTAAATAGGTGATTGGGTACACTAAGGTACATTTGTGATGAGTGTTGTATGGAAGAGCTAAATCACTATATTGTACAACTAAAATTAATATTACACTGTATGTTAACTAACTGGAATTTAAATAAAAACTTAAAAAATTAAAAATACAAAAAAATAAAAAGGAAATTATTAGAAAAAAAAAAGAAAATAGCATCAGTGATCAAGCCCCTGACATAAGATAATCTGAAATCCATGACAGCAAAGATAGCAAGTTTCTGTCATCAATAAATGTATAACAAAGGTATGGGAAGATAAATGGATAGCAGCAGAGGTAAACTAAAGGAAAATTTGTTCTTATGGGTACATTTAACATTATACCATTTTACAAAGAGCATGATTCAAAGTGATAATATTTCATATTCTAGGAAAAGTTCATAAGATACTACTTCTGTCTCTTAAAATATACAGTTATATAAGTTGTTGTAGAAGTTATTCTATAAGTAGAATGCTTGATCCAAAAGAGTGCTATCAATACAGAAGAGCAAAAATAAAACTTCTGCTTTAAAAAAAAAAAATCTGGTAAAATCACTAAGTAAAAAGACAAGTTAAATTTGAAGAAAATAATTGTAACCCAAATCAGAAAGAACGAATTTCTTTAATATGTAAAAAAGATCCTAGAAATCAGTAAGGAATAAATAATAACCCATTAGAACAATGCAAAAATCAAATCAACAGTTTCTAGAAACGGAAATAAAATGAGCTTTGAAACAATGAAAAGAGATTCACTCTCATTCAACAAAAAGAATTACAAATTAAAGCTGCACTGAGATCACATTATTATTAATCACTTGTGCAAGGATCAAAGTTAATCAGCAGAGTATTTGTTAGTCTTGGGAAACAGTCCCATTCCCCCATTGTCAGTTAAGAGGATAAATAGGTATAAATTCCATGAAGGTAGGACACCTGGGTGGCTCAGTGGTTGAGCTCAGGGCATGATCCTGGAGTTTTGGGACCGAGTCCCACATTGGAAGCCTGCTTCTCCCTCTGCCTATGTCTCTGCCTCTCTCTGTGTCTCTCATGAATAAATGAATAAAATATTTTAAAAATTCTGGGGGATCACTGGGTGGCTCAGCAGTTTAGCGCCTGCCTTCGGCCCAGGATGTGATCCTGGAGTCCCGGGATCTAGTCCCAAGTTGGGCTCCCTGCATGGAGCCTGCTTCTCCCTCTGCCTGTGTCTCTGCCTCTCTCTCTCTCTCTCTCTCTGTCTCTCATGAATAAATAAAATCTTTTAAAAAACATAATTCCGTGAAGCTGATACTGCAGTATCTATTAATATTGCTAAATTTGATCCAGCAATTCTACTTTTATGAATTTAAGTTACATACATATTCACATAGATGCAAAATGACTATATACAAGGTTATTAATCTCAGAGTGGTTTGCAGCAGCAAAATAATGGACAATCACACTATCCATCACCAGGGAATTTTCATCCACACAATGAAATACTATATAGCTGTAAACAAAGGAGGAATAAGTTTCAAGATATTTTGTTAAAAAATGAAATAAAAAAACATGATAAAAAGAGGAAATGTTAAAAGTTCTTATCATAAGAAAAAATCATAACTGTGTGGTGATGGGTGTTAACCGACTTTCTGTGTAAATCATTTTGCAATATATACAAATATCAAGTCAGGTTGTACACCTGACACTAATGAAATGTTAATGTCAATTATATCTCAATAATAAAAAACGTAATCCTCAACAGAATATTAGCAAACCAAATTCAATACATTAAAGGCATCATATGCCATGATCAAGTGGGATTTGCTCCAGAGATGCAAGGATGGTTCAACATCCACAAATCAGTCAGTGTGATACGTCACGGGAACAAAATGGAGGATAAAAATCATATGATCATCTTAATAGATGCAGAAAAAATCTTCTGACAAAATTCAGTATCTATTTATGATAACAAGTCTCCAACAAAGTGGGTATAGAGGGAACATACTTCAACATAACAAAGGTCATATACAACAAGCTCACAGCTCACATCATACTCAGTGAATGGTGAAAAGCTGAAAAGTTCTCCCCTAAAATCAGGGAAAGACAAAGTTGCCTACTCTCATCATTTTTATTTAACACAGTATTAAATAGCTTCTTGGCCTTTTGGCTAAGATCAAGTGTAACATAGCATTGAAAACCCTAGCCAGAATAACTAGGCAAGAAAAACAAATAAAAGGCAACTAAATTGGGAAAAAAATAACTTGTCACTATTTGTAGATGACATATTACATATAACAAACTCTAAAGATCATACCAAAAATCTGTTAAGACTAACGAATGAGTTCAGAAAAGCTACAGTATACAAAATCAATATATATAAATCTGTGGCATTTCTGTACACTAATAATGAACTAATAGAGAAATTAAGAAATCAATCCCACTTACAAATGCATCAAAATGAATAAAATAGCTAGGAATAAATTTAACAAAAAGGTAGAAGATCTGTACACTGAAAACTTTAAGACATTGAAAGGCAGCCACCTGGGTGGCTCAGTTGCTTAAGTGTCTGCCTTTAGTTCAAGTCCTAATTCCAGGGTCCTGGGATTGAGCCCTACATTGGGTTCCCTGCTCAGCAGGGAGTCTGCTTCTCCCTCTAAGACTCCCCATGCCTGTGTGTGCACTCTCTAACTTTCTCTCTCTCTCTCAAATAAGTAATCTTCTTTTTGGTTAAAAAAAAAAAAAGACACTGGAAGAAATTGAAGAAACAAATGACTAGAAAGATATTTCATGCTCATAGATGAGAAAAATACAGTTGATGCCCATACTACCTAAAGCAAGCTACAGATTCAATGTGATCCCTATCAAAATTCCCAGGGCATTGATCACAGCAATGGAACAAACAACCCTAAAATCTGTACGGAATCACAAGAGTATCTGAAAAAGCCAAGGCAATCTTGAGAAAGAACAAAGCTGCAGACAAAAGACTTCCAAATTCACATTATATTACAAAGTTATAAGAATCAAAACTGTATGATATTGGTATAAAAACAGATATATAGTTCAACAGAACAAAGTAAATAGCCCAGAAATAAAAATATACATATATATATATATATATATATATATATATATATTCAGTTAATTTATGACAAAGGAGCCAAAAATTACAATAGGGAAAGGACAGTGTCTTCAGTAAATAGTATTGGGAAAACTGGGCCACTATTTTACATCACCCAGAAATATTAACTCAAATATTAAAGACTTGAATGTAACACTTGAAACCACAAAATTCCTAGAGAAAAACACAGGCAGCTCCTTGACATCAATCTTGGTAATGATTTTTTGTAGATCTGACTCCCAAAGCAAACACAGCAAATGCAAAAACACAGAAATGGGACTACATCGAACTAGAAATTTCTGCAGAGCAAAGGAAACCATCAGCAAAATGAAAAAGGCAACATAAAGAATGAGAGAAATATTTACAAATCTATATCTGATAAGGGATTAATATCTAAAATATATAAAGAACTCATACAATTCAATGGCAAAAAAAAAAAAAAAAAGCCCACCAAAAACAATTCTATTAAAAAAAGCAGACGACCTGAACAGGTAGTCTTCCAAAGAAGATATACAGATGGCTAGCATGTACATGAAAAGAGGTCCAACATCACTGATGATCAAGAAAATGCAAATCAACACCACAATGAGGTATCTCCTTCTATCTGTTAGGGTGGTTATTGCTAAAAAGACAAGAGGTAACAATTTTTGGTGAGGATGTGGAGAAAAGGGAACCCTTGAGCACTGTGGGTGGCAATACCAACTGGCGTAGCCCCTGTGGAAAACCATATGGAGCTGTTTTCCAGAACACCGTATAATCTAGCAATTCCACTTCTGAGTATTTGTCCAAAGAAAAATAAAGCATTAATTTGAAAAGATATATGCATCTCCATGTTTACTGCAGCATTATTTACAACAGCCAAGACATGAAAACCATCTAAGTGTCTCCTGATGGATGAATAAGGAAGATGTGGTACACACACTGGAATACTGTTCCCCCATAAAAAGAATGAAATCTTGCCATTTGTAACAACAGAGATGGGCCTTGAGGCAATTATGCTAAATGAAATAAGTCAGAAAAAGACAAATACCATACTGTCTCACTTATATGTGGAATTTTAAAAACAACCACTAACAGAGCTCATAGATCGGAGAACAGACTGGTGGTTGTCAGAGGCCAGGCATGGGGGTGAGTGGAATGAGTGAAGGGAGTCAAAAGCTACAAACTTCCAGTTATAAACGCAGTCCTGGGGCTGTAATATGCAGCGTGGGGACTGTAATAATACTGTACTGCATATTTGAAAGTTGCTAAGGGAGTAGATCTTAACATTCCTCATCACAAGGAAAACACTGTAACAGTATGATGATGGATGTTAACTATGTGGTGTGGTGATCATTTCACAATACCTACAAATATCAAGAAAGAAAACATAGTATAGACAATTTTTTCCTTTTTTTAAAAAGGACTATTTAACAAATGAGTCCTTACATGGTTCTTACTATGTTCCAGATAGAATTTTAAGAGCTTTACAGATATTAAGTCATTTAATCTTTGTTATAAATCCCAGCAGTAATCCTCATTTTGCAGATGGGAAAACTGAGGTAGGAGAGATTAAGTAATCTGCTTAGGGGCCATGCAGGGTGTTATAAGGTAGAGCTGGGATCTGAACTCACCTGCTATTAAGCACTGTGCAACATTGCTTACCAGGAGTGGCAAAAATTACACACACACACACACACACACACATATATATATATATATATATATATATATATATATATATATATATATATATATATCTTGCGTACATACTTATGAAATATTTCCAGGAGAGTACATAAGAAAGAGATGATATTGGTTGTCTCTGGGGAGGGGTCCTACGTGGCCATAGATAGGGGTGATAAAAAACCCTATAGAGATGGTTTTTATCATTTGAAATCAGAACAATGTAAATGAAGTACATTTTTTTGTAAACCTTCTATAATAAACAATGTTGGGATGCCTGGGTGGCTCAGTGGCTAAGCGGATGCCTTCAGCTCAGGGCGTGATCCTGGGGTCCAGGTTCCAATCCTGCATCGGGCTCCCTGCGAGGAGTCTGCTTCTCCCTCTGCCTATGTCTCTGCCTCTCTCTGTGTCTCTCATGAATAAATGAATAAAATCTTTAAATAAAGTAAAATAAAAGAAGATAAAATAAAATAAAATAAGTCCCCAACGAATCATTTTTATTAGATGCCTTCTCTTCTTGGAATCTAGCACAAATCCCTTCCTGGCTGTGTCCACCAGAGGGCTCCTGAGAATAAATACACCCCAAGAAAACAGTCCTGAAGATTTGGCCCCAAGCCTAAATCTCAGGGTCACTGGACAGGGGTACAAGTGTCCGTCCTTCTTTTCATTTTACCTTGAACTCAGTCCTCAGGAGCTTGCATCAGGACCCAAGAGAGGAGAGGCTGCAAGGGAACTCGAAAGTGCCCTCTCGTAGCTATTGGCAGAGTATAAATTGGCCTAACAGCAACGTGGAAGGATCTAGACTACTTTGAAATCTAGAAATCCAAGGGTTCCACTTCTCAGTGTTTGCCCTTTGAAACAAAATATACTTTCACAAAATATACTTTCCTTTTCACAGGAAAAGGGTGTGTTTATACTATGGGGTATTAAGCAGCAGTTGAAAGGCATGTTCAGTGTTTGCCCTTTAAAACAAAATATACTTTCACAAAATATACTTTCCTTTTCACAGGAAAAGGGTGTGTTTATACTATGGGGTATTAAGCAGCAGTTGAAAGGCATGTCCAGAGCTCTCTCCGTATCTAGCTCAATACACTGAATCACTCCATATACTGTTGGGGTTCTCAGGAAGAAGAATGAATTTCCAAGTTTTATAGACTATTTATGTAAGGGAATAAAAAGCAAGACAATATGTGCTCTTGCAGTGCGTGTGTAGGTGTGTGTGTACGAAACTGAGTGGGTGAGTTTATCTCAGACAGAGAGGTCCAGAAGGCCCCCCCTGAACAGAGGCTGCCCCTTTGGGAATGAGCCACAGTCAGGAAGCACTGTGATTTATTCATGATGTTTGAATGTTGTACAGTGGGAAGACTTCTGTGGGTTGCATCTTCAGGACAAATTAATAGAAATGAAAAGTATAAACCGAGTAAGCCACTTCAGGGACCTGAGACTTGAAGCCGGCAGCAGCACAGAGCACCGGAGTGGAAGACCAGGGTCCACACCACCATAGCCAGAGGACAGGCAGGTGTGGCTAAGGGGGCCACGGCTCTGCGTGGGCTTCAGCAGCACTGTGGGCGGGGGGTGGGTTTCCCTGTACTCTTGCGGCCACCCTACTGCTCTCAGCAGCCACCCCCTGCTGGAGAGGCAGTGTTTAAGAGCAGCAGTGAGCCATCTTCTGGAGACTTCCCCAAATAGCTGAGGGATGCCCCCTCCTTATACTACTTTTCTTTTAATCACTTCCAATACCTGATGTAGTTTTACTATGATATCTTCATTAATAGAATGCAGCTCTGGCAATTAGAGCAGCACCTGACACATAAAGGCCTGAAAAATACCGAATGAATGAGGAATGGAAAGGGAGAGCACAGAAGGAGAATGGATCATCTAAAGGGGCCCATGACAGTGGGTCCTTTTCTGACTGGTAGCAACCGAAATTTTATTCCTAGGCTGCTGGGGCCTGGGTAGCAGAGGTTACAGGAGGCTCAAACAAAGCTGCAGGTGTCGGTTCAAGCAAGCAGGGCTGTGAAAGGCGATGCCTTGCTAGTGGGGATTCAGACCCAGGGCTGGCAGGCTCGGCAGGTGATGAAGTGCTGTCCATCACACAAGGCCAGGCTAATCCCAGATTGGGCCAGCCCCCAGCCATTCCATCCTGCAGAGCCACTACCTGTCCTGTGGAAGGCTGCGTCATTTCTCAGGGTTCTCAGCGGTGGACCAGAAGTGTACTTCTATCCCACTATCACCAAATTAATCAAGACACCCAGCATTTAAAACTTTAATCCTCTTTAAGTCTTTAGAGGGAGGATGGCGTCCTGTGTGTGTGTGGGGGGGGGGGGTGGCTCTTGGATTTAGATGGGTGGCTATGCTGGCTTTTTAAAAAGACCACAAATTGTCCTCCTGGAGGAAGTCATTCATATTACTCTGTCTTATTTAGGATGTGAATGATAGGCATGCAGAGGAATAAAGGAAAGGTAAAGTAAAATACTGAGCTTACTTCCAAGGGAATTCATTTCACCTATTCCCTGGGACCAGCGAAATTAGCCTTTGAAGGCAATTATGCTGTGAGAGTTATGCTGAAGACATAAAACAGGAAAACAAGGAAAAAGGAATTAGATCACCTGTGACCTACACACTGGAATTCAACATATAGCAGGATTGAAATGCATCCAAAGAGATGGTATGAAAACATTTCAGTACCACCACGTGTCCTCCCTATTTTACAGACACTAGGAACTTTTTTTTCCAAGTTAAGGCAACTTGAAAAAAGCACCTGGCACAAAAGTATATGTAAGTGCTATATAAGTGTTTGCTGTTGCTATTATTTTTACTGTTACTATCTGTCCACGGGGCATTTTCGCATACCCTGAATTCACAGAAATAGCTAATTAACTGAATTTATGCACATCATGGTTCATCAGAGGGGACAATGACATTAGTCCTCACTGATGTGCTTCGACATTTAAAATGACTGGCTTTTCCCATTCCGTCTCCATTCCTCTGGGCCTACATATGGGCCGCATTCTAGCTAACGTGCTCACTTTGCATTCAGAGGAAGAAAAACCAAAGGCAGACCAGGAACAACTGAGACAGGAGGGACAGAGCAAGCAAGAAAGAAGTGTTCGAAGTTGGTGTGGATGCTGGATGGCCCCTGTCGTCTTCTTTGCAGCAGGCACTCCATCAGGCATCGGGCTTGCTTTAAAGGGTTGAATTATTGATTACACCAGGGGAAGAAGAAAGATGGTGTTTTTTCTTGGAGCCCAGCTCTTTCTGCCTGCCCCTAACGCAGCTGGGTCACCACAGACTAAGCAGGCCAAATAAAAGGCACCCAGAACAACTTGGCTTGACATCAGCCCAGGAGTGGTCTGGGTTTTGGGATTCACCATCCCTGAGAGTTACAACATGGTTTCAAGGCTGGCATTCTGACCCAGAAGCCTCTAGGCCGACCTGGAGGGTGGCCCACGGGTATAAAATCTTTTAATGTACTGAATTGCTGGTGTGGTGCTACCCACCTTCAGCCCAGACATTCCACCGAGGTTCTTTCCTGCACGCTTCATTAAGGGGCCTGTTGTTAACATGCACCCACTGCCCGGACGGGGACACTTCTAGACCTTCCGTAGGTGAAAACTGCTCAAGCAGTGGTTCTCAGGCATCAGTGTGTAGAGGATTCTGACAACAGGTGGTCTAAACTTCCAAAATGCCACGTTGGGCAGGGAGAGGGCACATGTAGGCTCTGGATGCACAATACAGTTTATCGAGGGAGAAGGCTTTCACTACAGGCAAAGATTTCATTCAGCATTACAACCTGGCTCCTGCTGTGCCCTGCGCAGCCACGGCTGAGACACCCCTGATGATCCACAGCCATGGAGAGGGAGAGAAGAGCCAGTTTCCTCTTCACTGCTTTCCACACTTCTCCTTGACCACATTTGCTCCATTTCTACCTCTTAGAGGACAGGTTCCCCCATGTACCTGTCCAAAAACTTCAACTATTGATAGTGGGAATATTCACAATCAACCATTAGCTCATGTGTGAAAGGACCAGCTTAGAAGACCAAAGACACCCATGGAGGCAGGCGATCAGGCCAGTGCTGAGTTGAGCACTGCCCAGTAGGCTGGTTTCCTCCCTTTGGCCCTATCATATTCCACTGGGGTGGCTTTTTCCATTCAAAACCTACAGTTTATGTGGTAAGTTTGTAGGCAGGAGTTGGCACACTTCTGTGACAGGCTAGATAGTAAACAATTTGGTCCTTGAGGGCAAATAGTCTCCACTGCAACTACTTGATTCGGATATTTTATCATGGAGGCTGCCAAAGATAATACGTGACATATGAGTGTGGCTGTGTTTCTATAAAATTTCCATTATAGAAATAGGCCAGATTAGTCCACTGAGGCTGTCACAATAAAATAGCCCAGACTGCATGGCTTGAACACCACACAATTTCTTACACTTTTGGAGACTAGAAGGCTAAGATCAAGGTGCTGGCAAATTAAGTTTCTGGTAAGACCACTTTCTTGGCTTATAGGCAACTGTGTCCTAAGGGAGCCCTTCCTGTATACAGAGGACTCTGGTATCTCCCTCTCTCCCATAAGGAAGCCAATCCCATTGGAAGCCTTACCCTCACACTCATCTAACCCTCAGTATTCTCAAAGGCTCCACCTCCAATGGAGTTCATAACATAGGTATTGGGCCAGATTTGCTCACCTCTGTTCTAGTCTACAAAATCCAATCATCTTTGCATAACGAAACCTAACTTTCCCATCCAGTCTTTCCAGTTATATGAGAGACGCTCCTTTGGAACGTTAGCTTTTTGGAAAATGTCAGAGAGGATGTCTCTGGGTTCCCAGTGTGCCAAGGCTACTCTACCAAAGATCTTTGCTGGTTTTCGACTATTTGTAGAATCTTATATCCATATTTTTCAATTTTAAAAAATTGAACGGTCTCTGTAGAAAGTACATTCTTCATAGCACATACAAGCCCTGCAGTGGGAGCGGCCAGCAGGAGCTCCATCCTAACACAGAACAGGCACAGCTTGAAGGCAAAAAAGAGGAATAAAGGGCAGAGTGAGAGCTACTACAATAACGCTCTTTCCAGTATGGCAGGATGCAGGTTGACTGAGTAAAATTAACATTTAGGTGTCTTACGGTTGTGTTATATTTAAAGCCAAAACCCTGCAGGAAAAGCAGAGCAGACCTTGCCCCTGAGGTGGTCAATTTGTGCAACTGTCTCTAGGAGTCAGCCCTCTCTGACTTCCCGTGTCACAAGTTCCTGGGTTTTTTCCTCAGTGTCTGTGATATAACCAGAAACCACCTCATCTAGTCAGTTTTAGCAGGTCTTGTTTTGTGTGATGTCCTGAGTCTAACTATGGTAGATCCAGAGTATTACTGGGGCTCGACTGTTCCCTTTATTTTCTGCTTTGAAGAAGCAACAGTGCCTCTTACGGCACCATATAAATACTGATGCGGTAACTTGTTTCCCCTCTGAGCTTAATTATGTTTTTCTAGATGTACTTTCAGAAATTTAATGATTCTCTAAGTCTTCTTTAAAACATCATAGTTGGAAAGAAAAAAATAACGATTTTGTTTCTTTCCACAAACACCATTTTTTAAAAAATTTATTTATTCATGAGAGACAGAGAGAAAGAGAGAGAGAGAGAGAGAGAGGCAGAGACACACGCAGAGGGAGTAGCAGGCTCCTTGCAGGGAGCCCGATGTGGGACTCGATCCCAGGACTCCAGGATCATGCCCTGGGCCAAAGGCAGACGCTTAACCTCTGAGCCACCCAGGGATCCCCCCAAACACCATTTTCAAATGAATTTATATTGCCAAAGAGACAATTTGGAAGTTAAAGTGGCAACACTACTTATTAAGAAGGCATCCAGTGGTATGAAGGACTTCTGTTCAGGGTTTTTGGGGTTGTTGTTTTTTGACACATTATTTCTTGACCTATCCGAAATGATCTCTTAGGCTCAAAAATGAGCTGGAACTCATAGTTGCTGGCAAACCCAACGGGAAATTGTATGTGTTTTTTTTTTTTTTTTTTTAAATTTTATTTATCCCCCCGCCCCCCACAGTGGGAAGTTGTATTTGATCATAAAACAAGGAAAGGAGGGATCCCTGGGTGGTGCAGCGGTTTGGCGCCTGCCTTTGGCCCAGGGCGTGATCCTGGAGACCTGGGATCGAGTCCCACATCGGGTTCCCAGTGCATGGAACCTGCTTCTCCCTCTGCCTGTCTCTGCCTCTCTCTCTCTCTCTCTGTGTGTGACTATCATAAATAAATAAATTAAAAAACAAAAAAACCAAACAAACAAGGAAAGGAAGTTTCAGTAATGGACTAAAATTGTTAGTCATTTTACCAATGGAAATCACCTGAGAAGAATTACTCAGTGTTAGATGTAAAGAAATACTAGCCTTGGTGAAGATCAGAAATCAGATCACTGATTTCCTCCATTAAGTTCTGGCTCTTGAAAAAGTCTTGATCTTCTCATTTACAGACCGGGTGGAGAGCAAGCTGAAGTAGATAATATCCATCTTTCATTTTGCTTCTGAATAATTCTTCACACAGTTGAAAAAACATTAACCCTGGAGTCCAACAGACTTAGACTAGAATTATCACTGAGATCATGCACTAACCTTCTTGAAGCCTGTTCATACTTTTGAAGAGGGAGAAAGGTATACCCATCCAACAGACTAAAATGTGAAGATTAAGAGGACAATGCCTGCAAAGCACCCAGGACTGTGCCAGCCCATGATGTATGCCTAAGAAACATCAACTTTCTTGACGTGAGGTGTTTTGTTTTTAATTTAAAAAACACAACTGCCAGGGAGAAGTGATACACAGGGCCAAGGGAGGGAAAATCTAAGATGAGCTTGGAGTGTCTTATCTTGTGATGCCAAATAGAGGCAAGTGTTCCAAAATAGGACGGGGCATGTTGAAACGACAGAGGTCAGCCTCCCAAGGGACAGCCAGAACAATCTGAGCAATAAAATAAAGAACAACAGTACTGTATTAGAACCCATAGAAGGAAGGGACTATTCATCAACTGATGGATACAGATACAGATAAGTAAATGAGGAAATAAATATTTGGAGAAGGGACAGCTCTACCTTACAGAAGGATTCCAAGTAATAAATGCAGAAGAAATGAGAGAACTAGAAATTAAGCAATAATTGCTGAGGTAGAGATACACCAACAGGTACTGAAATTATTGAGCAAATTTTGAGGAGAAATAGGATGTACGTATATACATAGATATACATGTATATGTAATTTGTATACATACACACAAATGTGTGTATGTATGGTTTCAAAGAGTTTTCTTCGAGTAATCTATTCATTACAAAGGGAAAAACAGTCACTATGCTGTGGAGAAGCCCAGCAGACACCATCTTAATTAAGTGATCAAAGTTAACATCACTCGTAATAAGACAAGCTGACATCACACATACCTCTTGATATAATTCACTGAAAAGTAATAGCATGTCACTTCTGAATATTCCTATAACCACCATCTGACTATGAGAACACGTCAGACCAACTCAAATTGAGGGACAGGGTGCAAAAAACTGACCAGTCCTCCTCAAAAGTGTCAACATCACGAAAGACAAAGAATGAGGAATTGTCAGAGATGAGCAGAGACAAAGGAGGCATGACAATGAAACGCAATGTGTGATTCCAGATAGGATTCTAGAACAGAAAAAGGAAAAACCGGTAAACTATAAATACGAACCATTGTTAGTTAGGAGTTATTTTTTTTGTTTGTTTGTTTTGTTTTGTTTTTAAGAGTATTGTACCAATATTAGTTTCCTAGTTTTTGGTCATTGTACTACAGTTATACAAGTTATTAACATTAGTGGAAGGTGGGTGAAGGGTAAACAGGAAAGTCTGTACCATTTTGCAGCTTTTCTGTTAAGTCTCAAATTATTTTGAAATAAAAAGGTTTTATAAAAGACGTCAGTATGAGTGAGGGACAAGTCTGTATCATTTTTCTATGTACTACCCCAACACGCACTTCAGCGAAACACCTGGCCACTGCGCATGCCGATGGCCAATATGTGACACAGGCAGCCCGAAACATCTGTGCTATTTAACTACTTCACTCTTGCCTCAAAGACTCTGGAGAATCCTGAAATGACCGTTTTTCAGCGGGGTGGGCTGGAAGATTCCTAGGGGAATCTTTGGCAATCTGTTTCTTTCCTTAGGAAAAGAACTCAATGTAACTCCTGGCCTCTCCTGACCTCTATTCCGTCATCCTCAAGGGAGTGACACATCTGATGCATAAATTTGGGAAGAATACAGCAGACACACATTGCTCATCTGCTTTCTCGTCCTTCTTGGGAGTGAATGGGTTAGAGCAAATAGGTTTTCTGCTCTGCTCCTTGGGATGAGAATCTTCCCCTCTTTGGCCTTTACAGACTGGATTAGACCAGCTCATTTGGAAGCCCATTTGACCCTCAACCCAAAGAAATTCCCTTCAACTCTGTCTTTCTCAGTTACTATGGTATAGTTTTGCCCTCACCTGCCCTGGTTCTTTGTTTTATTTCTCAGCTTGCTCAAGGCCTGGGTAAGAAGAGAGGCTGTTAACCATCAGGCACTTTCTAGATGCCACCAGGTTCCACCTTTCCCAGTCTACTCGGTGTCCTGGAACTTATTTCTATGGCCAGGACTCTCTCTGGAGTCGGGAAGCATTTTCCAACCAATCTCTATCCCAAGTAGCCTCTGGACTTTGAACATGATAAACAATAACCATTTAACATTGTTTTTGCTGGATGAATTGAGCCCTACTGGCACAAAAAGAGGATCTAGAGCACCATACACCAGTCCACCTCCAAGCACACACAGATATACAAGTGAATTTGGGGCATCCCAAAGAGTATATGGGACTTACACTTCTTTTATGACCTACTGGCTCTAAATAGGGTTTTTTTTTTCATTTTTTAAAAAGATTTTATTTATTAGAGAGAGAAAGTGTAAGGAAGACAGAGAGAGCATGGATGAGTGAGGGGCAGAGGGAGAGGAAGAAGCAGACTCCCGGCTGAGCAGGGAGCCCAATGTGGGGCTGGATCCTGGGACCCCAGGATCATGACCTGAGCCGAAGGCAGACGTCTAACCAACTGAGCCACCAAGGTGCCCTCTAAATATATTTATAAAATAACCTATTTTCCTAGTTTTCTCACTTTAGCCTCTGCCCCAACAGCAATTCAACAGAGGCATAAAGCATTGTTCCCTCCTCTTTACAGACCATCGTGCATTTATTTTTTCCAACAGTTTCCTTTGCATCTGCTCTCTTTGCTCGCACAAAGATAGAAGTTTCTAAACAGGGCCTTTAATAGTCCATTACTTTCACCCCACATTGTACAATTCAGTTTTAAAGTCAACTTCTATGGAAAAGTGCTACTTGTATGAATGCCCGTCTGGGAGTGAGACTAATCTTCCTCTACTCAAAAAATAACCAACACTTGCTGCACCAGAGTTATGATTACATCACAATAAATATTCTATGCAGAACTAGGAACAGCTCCTCAAAGAAAAATGCTTGGAAACGGGTAATTGGAATGAACTATATGCATTTTCACTGAGCTTTGAAAGAAACTGTGAGAAAAAAGATCTTCGATCTGTTCCCAAGTATATATTTTTTTCTCTTAAAGAACACCATGTGAGGAATTTTGACAGTGTCTGCATTCTAATGGGAACATCTCAGGAAGAAGAGGCTTATCTATATTTTTGCCTCGTTAGGGCCATGATGGGCGCCGTTTATCAGGCATAAAAAGAAAGGAGAAAACCCAGAAGGTAGTTCTTTTCTGGACAATTATGTGTTCTGGCTCTTAAGTACTTTCCCTTTGCCATGGATGTGAATATTTTAAAAGCCAAAGAAACCCCTCCACTTGAGCTACAGATGGCCACAGGAACCAAACAAGAATGCTAACAATCCATTCCAAAAGGCCAACAAAACACCCCAAAAAAATAAAAACATGGTGAGTGCCAAGTTCTACACTGCACATCCATACTGACGCCATGTCCATCTAAATGGTGCCAGTAGGACTGGAAAGTGACAGTAATGTGAAGGAGCGGCAGTGACCCTGAGGGTAAAAACCAACGTGTCTGTTGAAACCATCACCACCACCACCACGACCCCCCACCACAAAAAAGACATGAAACAAGATGCTGCAAGAACATTCTTTTTCCTTCTAACAGGGATGTGTTAACTTCATTATTCAGAATCCTTTGATTACCCTTTTCAAAAGTTTTTTTGTTGAGTTTAATTTTCAAGGCTGTTAACCACTGATGCCAACTTAATTATAGCAAGCAAGCAACCAACTCATAATGTATGATGCCAATTGTTAGTTTTACTTTAGCTTCACATTAGATTTGGACTTCTCTGCTCATTTGTAACTTTCTGAGCCAGGAAGGTTTCTGCACAGTCACTTGTCTTTTCTCAGGTGGTGTCTCTGTGCCCCCATTTGCCATGGGGGATTGAGGAAATAGATATTTATGACTTATTATCTCAGTATTAACAGTGCCCTTCAATAATTTATGAAACTGTGCCCTTGCAGTTTTAACCTGGAAGTCCTTCTGCTTATTGTTCTGAAAGGCTAAGATTAACATAGAGGGGCTCAAACCTGAATCATCACTTTCTTGCACAAAAATTCACCCAAATGAAGGAAAAATAGAGTCACTGGTGGCATAATGGCTCCAGATGAGATAAGCCAAGAACATCTAAGTCTTTAACCCAAACCCTTGTACCTGTTGCCAGAATATGGCATTCTCTTCTGTAGAAGATATCCTTGCCCTAGAATGGAGTTACACTCTTATATCTCAGCATTCAGTGAACCCAAATTCTGGAATGTCACAGAAATCTTGAATTAAGCTTCAGGACATCACTCACTAGTGTTATGTATTCCTTTCCTTTTCCAAGACATGACAGTGATTTAGGATGAAGGTCCTTTGACAATGCATTTCGGTGTTCACTTTAGGCAAAAGAGGAAGTGATGTTCAGGAGAGAGAATCTTTCCTGTTCTTTATCCCAGGCCTCCCAGAGGCATTGTGCTCGACTTTCTAATTTCGTGCATGGATTTCTCAAAAGCTGATTTGGCAGCCACTATAGTTGGCCACCCAAAAGCCACTGCCATCTTCCTTACAGCAAGTCATGGCCATGAGACAACATTCTGACCAACGGAAAATAAGCAGAATTCTCTTAGGGACCTTTGGGAGAGCTTTCTTTTTCTTAGTCAAAGGAAAAACTGAAGATAAAAACTCCTGATGCTATACTTTCCCTTTACCTTGGACACAGCAGCCATCTTATGACCAAGAGGCAACAAGCCTTGGAAAGCCAACATGCTTTGGAAGTGAGAAGGCAAACGGAGAGAAGCTGATTTTTGACAGCATCACAGAGCTATAGGGACCACCCCAGGTCCACCTACGACTGGACTGCCTTGATGGCTTCAGTCCCTGCTTGTTACTTGCTGCCAAAAACAGGGATTCAGTAGGTGAGGTCTGGAGTGTAGGCAAGAGTACATGGGAATCTATCGGCAGCAATAGCTGGTTATTCTCTTCTGAAGCTCAGCCCCATAGACTAAGAAGGGGGAAAGCACAGTGCTTCTTGAGGCCTAGGAGTTGTGCAGCCAGAGCTGGAGAATTGTACTTAGGTTCCAGGACAACGATATTAATGATATTCAATAATGGGGCAAGAATACAATTAGTTGGCTCTTAGAGCTCAGTGAAACAGTATAAGTGGGAGGCAGAGAGCAAAATCATGGGCTATTTCCCATGACCCTGCTTCCCTTCATGCTTTAGCTTTCCCAAATTAGTTTAGAAGTATGCCCTCCACCCCGACAACCCCCCTCCCCAGGCCGCGCTTACAAGTCTGGATGGCTCTTGTCTTGTGGAGCATCTCCATTTGTATTTCCAACTTGCATCTCCTGTGTGAGAGAGGCCTGGGGGTGGGGGGCAAAGGTCTGCTGGGGGAGTACAAGTATGTGTCTGTGTGCAGGGACGCGAGGTGGGGGTACTTTCTCCCTTAGGAGGTTCACACCAAGATAGAGCTCTGCAGTGCCACAGAGTTCCAAGTAACAGAAACCTCTGGCTGACCGGACTGGCTAGGCAGTGACCCGTCCCCAGCTGGCTTGACTACCACGTGGCTGGACGCTGTAGAGCGAGGTGTGTGTGTGTGTGTGTGTGTGTGTGTGTGTGTGAGCGCATGCGCGCAAATGCGTGCACTTTCAGAAAATACTCCTATGCAGATCTCAGCTAGATTGGCCCTGAAAGTGAGCTGATAAACTAGAAAAACTGAGGTGTGTGACACTTCAGATTGTTCCTTAAATGACAACTGTGACTAATAGGCATCAGTCAGCTTATTCTAGTTTTTTTCTGAGAAGCAAATAATATACTAAACTTACCTTTGCTCTATTTTTCTTCCTATGCTAGGGATTTAAGCTCCCTCATTTCTGATCTAATATTTTTTAAATGCCAATCAATCTATCTGGTTTTGCTTGGAACTTGATTTCTTCAAGTACACTCATTCAGCAAATATTTGTTGGGTGTCTACATACCAGGGAGTGAGTCTAAGTGTGTGAGTGTGTGTGGGGGGGGGGGAGGGAGGGGGAGAGAGAGAGAGAGAGAGAGAGAGAGAGAGAGAGAGAATGAATATGAGACAGAGACAGACAGACAGGAGGAGGAGGAAGGTGGGGGAAGTAAGCCACAGGGATGAGCACTGTATCCAGAAATGAAAGCCATGAATGCGCTCTAGTGCATAAAGCTGTAGTTTAGTTGGATTAGGGCAACATATTCTAAAACACTGAACGGTTCCGGCGCCAGGCACACTGCTTGGCTGGAGAATGAACAAAGATAAAATTGTCAGAACACCCTGCTGTCAAGTCCAGCCTTCACCTGCACCACGAAGGTCAAGTCTGAAATGCTTCTCCCCAGGCACAGGTAAGCAGGGGCCCTGGCTGGCCTTTCTACACCCAGCCTGTTTCTACAGGGGGTTGCTTTAGTCTCTCTAGACCTTATCCCACTCTTACATAAACCGTCTGCATCTGCCTTGCCTTACTCTTCTTTTGCTTCCAACAGCAAGTGGCAGGCTGCGTAGAAAGTCGTTTGACCTTTCAAAGAAAGTTAGCTCAGGCTTCACTCTCCAGGTGCGGCTCCGCCCACCTGCTGCCTTGCCCGCTGAAGGCCGGGAAATTCTCCAAAGACTCTGGGATGGCTTTGAAGCCCAGATCTCTTTGCACTCCCAGCTTGGATGTCTTCACTGGGTGGAAAACTAGTCAACCTGCCCAGCCTCTCATTGTTTCTGAACAGATTCTCTGAAGTTAACGGGAGACCCAAGTGGTTTGCTAGATTTTGCATGAGCAATAAAACAGTGCATAAAACCCACGGCCCGGCGTCAGTTAATACACCTGCTTCCGCAGATGCTCTTTGAAGAAGCCTCAGCGGAGGGCACTGTAAACTGCTCTGCACATTCGCATGCGTGCTGAGCAGAGCACGCACGGGCGACAGCGGGCCCAGCGCGGCGCGCCTGGCGCCACCCGCCTCTGGCACTGTCTCTAGTCGTTTCTCTGCTCCCGCCAACAAGTCCAAGAAATAGAAAAACATAAAAAGCTATTGTCCATGTCCAGTGAGAAATGAAATGCACTGGACCAAGTATCACAACTTCCTTAAAATAATACAACACTTCATCACTTTTGCATCTGGATCCCTCTCATGGCTTGCAAAGTCATAAAGCTCGAAATCAACGTCGTGAACCATCACTGCTTTTTTCTATTTAAAATGCATTCCTTTAAAAAAGCAATTTATTAGAAGCTCTCTATGGTTTCACCTTATCTAAAGCACTTAATTCAGTTCATCTCCTGCTTTGCTTTGTACTGTTGGAAGCAATCAGAAGATTGGAAGCAAAGTATTAATAAGAGAACATGCCCTGCAGCTCTGGCCTGTGCAAACAGCTCCTGAATTACAATGTAGCCAAACCCCAAAGTTTAGCACCGATAGAAAGAATTGATGGCATATCCCATCATTCTTTTCTTTATATGCAGGCTGATTCAACCCAGGTTGGGTTGAAGCTCCTAAATTATAGGCAAGGCCTTTTGTAGAATGCCCAGGGGAGGAAACATATTGTTCTTCTACCAGCAACTCTCTTTACCCCAAAATACTATCACTCCTACCACAATGAAAACTGTAGGTAAGCAAGAATCTAGCTTAGTTGTTAAGGAGGGAATAACAGAGAAAAAAAAAAAAAGACTTCTCACTTTTAAAGGAGTACATAATTCTGCCTACATAAAAGCTGTGATCAGTGATTTGGTCAGAGAGAAAAGATTTGCACATGTTCCCTGAGTATTGGTTGTGGGTGACCTAATCACACCAGAATCTCATCTCCTTAATCAAAATCCCTCCCCGCAATAAGTCTCAACCGGCTCTACCCTCAAGCTTTCTCAAGGGAAGAAAGAAAAATGGACTGCTCAGGAGGTTTCAAGCTTCAGGAAAGAAGATGCCTTTCTTCTCATCTGTACAATTATAAATTAAGATCTCTTCTGGCCAACACGGTGCACGGCCCCTAGGAACCCTGGCCTATCAGTGAGGTCAGGTGTTGGGACAGGCAGCTGGTATCCCAGTAAGACAGTCAGGAATTAAGGAATAGCCCATGCAGATGCCTGAGGATTCTTGTGGTTGACACCTACCAATTCAAGATCCTCTCCTGGAGAAGCACATTAATCTTTAAAGATGGCAGCGGATGGAAAGCCCAGTGCTTGGCCCATGGATGCTTGATGAGTGGGAACTCCTTTGCCCTGCAGCTCACTGGAATGACTTCCTTTTGGCAAAGCCTCAGTAAGTAAATCGGCTCATCCATCTGTGAAGTTCACAAGCATGCCCCATCCCACCCACCCCGTCTCATGTCTCATCCCCTCCAGGAATTTAGGCATTTTCCAAACCTGAGCCTTCCTATCAGTCCCCTGTACAAGTAGGAGGAAAGACATCTCCAAATGAGATGTGAAATGGATGAATTAAAAAAATATCACCCTAAACCAAAGAAAGCCAGTCACAAAAGGCCACATATTCCATAGTTTCATTTATGTGAAATGTCCAGAATAGGCAAATCCACAGAGACAGAAAATAGACTAGTGGTTCCCAGATTAGTGACTGCTAACAGGTACAGGGGTTTTGGGGGGGTGATGAAAATGTTCTGGAATTAAATATCTGGAAGTAGGTTATACTTACAACTCTGAATATACTAAAGACCACTGAATTATACACTTCAAAAGGGTGAGTTTTGTAGAACCTAGATTATATCTCAAAAATTGTTATTAAAGAATGCAAAAAAATGGCATTTTAATGATGGAAGAAATCCTAGGGAAGGGAAAGGACCTGAATTTCAATCCCACTGTCTGTGTAGTCTTTAGCAAATTGCTCAACCTCTCTGCATCTCAGATTTACCAACTCTCAAGTTAAGATATTATCTCACTGTGAACCTTTTAAGCTAATTATGAGGGTCCTGTTGTAAGGAATTCAAAGTTACATTCAAGGACTCTCAGTCTGAGAACGGAGGAGATGGTGTGCAAAGTAACGAGATAGTGTGCAAAGTAATGTAGGCTAAGATATCTGGGCCGTCTTCAGAGGCAGGTACAGATAGCAGATGAAGCAACTCCTGGGGAGCATTCCGGCAGCTTTCTCCTTTTAGGATTGATTCCAAAAGTTGGTTATGCTGACAGCATTTCTCACTGTCTCACGTTGCACAAGAAAACTGGTGGCCTGTCTCTACATCTTACAGGGGAGGAAACTCAGCCTGTGGGACATTAAAAAATCTCTTTAAAGTTACCAAGCACAGGGAGCCAGGTACGTGGGCATTGTCTTTTCCAATAGGGCTAAGTGCCCTTCCCACTCAAGTACTAAAAACAGGGGCTGGGGTATCGAATCCTTCTGCAGAGCGTGCTAATAAACCTTTTCCAGATTTGGGTGTTAGAATTTAAGTCATTCAATCATTCCAATTTTTTTTTGAAAGATTTTATTTATTCATTCATGAGACACACAGAGAGGCAGAGACATAGGCAGAGGGAGCCTGATGTGGGACTCAGTCCCAGGATCTGGGATGATGACCTGAGCCAAAGGCAGATGCTCAACCACTGAGCCACCCAGGGGCCCTCATTCATTCTAGAAGTTTGAAAGTAAAAAGAAAGGGAAGGATTAAGGGTGGGAGGGAGGGACTCAGGAGGGAGAAGGAGACGGGGCAGAGGCAGGCAAGAAGAAAGCAGGGAAGGAGAGAGAGAGAGGGAGAAAGGGAGGAAGCAGGCTGCAGAGTCAGATCTTTTTGTTTCAGGAATATATCAAGGAAGCAGATTTCCTTCCAAAGTTCAAAGGAAACGGTATGTTTTGTTTTCATACTCCGCTCCATTTTTCACTTGGGAAAAAACCTCAGCTTTGAAGCGTCTCTGTTTAAACTCATTAGGAAAACCATCAATGATGGAAGCTTTTGTGAAATTGTAGTGGGAGGAATTAGTGCTATGGGAGAGCTGGATCAATCTTCAAACATTTCATCTATGGAGATGGGAGGTCTCGCTAGCTGCTTGTTCAGCTGGGAAGTTAACATAAACAAATGCTTCACTTACTGGAGAGTCCAAGGGACTAATGACACTTGGTATTTACTCTCCGAATACTTCCTCAGCAGCCCCCCCCCCCCCCCCCCCCCCCCGTGCCTGCCACCTGAAAAGGATGGATGCTTGAGGACTAACTGAACAAACCAACTGGCAAAATGACTTGCCCGGAAGAGAGAGGTGTTCTTTTAGTGTTCTGCTGGAAGAGACAGAGTGCTATTGACTTCACTGCACAGAATCTTTTCCTGTGTAATTCATAGCTTGATCAAGTTTGACATGGAAACCTTTATAGCAGGACTGTGTTAACATTTGAGGATATCTTTCTTGGCATCTGAGTATTTTTTTTTTTTTTTAAAGTTTTGCAACCCGTTCAAGTCTCCTTAGCAAAATTAAAATAGGGTGATTTGGTTTTGACTCGGGTTCTTCACTTCATTCTTAGAGCACAGTGCATAGCGTGTGGAATTGATCCAAAATGAATTTGAGAGTGAGAAAGTAAGGACTGCAGGTGGGATGCAGGAGATGACAGGAGAGAAGAAAGGTAGACAGCGGCAGACAGGGAACAGTGGAAGATTATCAGATACTATTGGTGCTCTTAACAAAATTGTTCTAGAAAAAATGTTAGAAAATGTCTTTGTGCATACAATATAAGGTAGATTAATTTATGATCTGAATGTCTGCAAAGGAATAGGACTTAATAGTTTTCTTTTTCTGACACTAATTATATAGATGTACATGCAAACATATATAGGTAAGAACATAAAAAGACAGCACATACATGGACATGCCATCTGGGTGCACGTACATGCCTGCGTGTGCCTTAAATAAATGAATCCATGTATAAAGGAACTATGATATAATACTAATTAACAGAACTGACCCTTTTTCCTTTCGAGTCTACTCCAAGGACAAACTAGAGCCTATTATTTTAAATTGTGGGAAAATTAAGCAGTGCATAGACACAAGAAAAGATAGTAGAAACGAGAAGCTAACCATAACCGAACAGTAGATGACTGATTATTCTGGGGACATCAGGTCCTCATTTGCTTTCCCTTATTTAGCTCGTGAGAAAATAGGGCATAAAATTAACCTATCCGAGGCATGGAACCATCCCTGCCCAACTGAATGGGCAACTAACTAATCCAAAAGGAAAACAACCATTACTTATACAACCATAATGTAGATGCAACATGGCATATAAATCAGTAACTCTTGTATTGCAAAACAGACAAATAGATTAATGCATGTTGCAAAGGATGGGTGAAGAGATCGATTAGGTTACTGATTCAGACCATGAACTTTCTCTCAATATACTGCATTTAACTTTTAAATAAGGTTTAGGAGAACCTGTAACATTTTGCTCACTGACAGAGCTATATTTTACTTAGGGCAGAAATTGGCTAGTCTATAAAAATTAAATTATGCCCCTTTCACTGTATCTAGTCAAGAGGAAAAACTCTAATTACAAGATTGCACTGTCAAACAAATGCAAATTCACATGCTTTATATCCTGGTTTAAAAATTCATATGGGGGGAGCTTCTATTCTGAACCGAGAATCAATATTTGAAATATTTTTCAGAGTGCAGTGATAAGCCAGGGCAAAAGAAATGTCATTATCAAGGGTGCTGGTAAGTAGATGCTAACTCATTAAGAGCAGAACTTGTGAGAACAAGTCATTTGTTATGCAAACATTTAAATATCAATTAGTAAGGACAATGAAAGAAAGTTTTCCTTCCCCCACAGCCCAGTGCCTTATTACTCTAGAAATGACCAAGGGGAAAAAGAGCAGTGGAAAAAAATCTCCGCACCTAATAGGAATGTCTCTCTGGGGAATAGGTAAAGGTTAATTTTAAACGTACTTCCCAATTGAAAATTAAATGTACCTGCCTCAAAATTCCTAAGAGCTGAGTTTGCAGGCTTAATCCAGAAAGGACTAACTAAAGGCCTGAGTATATTGCATCACTGGTATTTTTTTGGAAAGAGAATGCCTCTTATCACTGCTTAATGTCAAACGTGCTTGGTTCATTACAATCTCTTATTCTGTTAAAAACTGTGCTTTTCCTAGACCTATGAAAACTGCCAGTCCACAGAGCACTAGGCTTTAAAAATCCTACTGGTTGGTTCTCATCTTCATTTAAAATCCATTTCGTGGCCTGTCCAGTCAACCAGTTCACTAAGCCTGTCAGGTGAATATGGTGGACATGAAGACCATCTAAATCTTTAGCACTCGGCCTAAATTATCCTTCCGGGCAAACCTCAGTGGCATGTTTTACTATAGAAGGTGCTGGTTCAGGAAAGCAGGGGCCTCTTGGTAACAGTCGGCCAGTGGACATGGACCAGATCTGTAACTTTTCTGGCCCCTCATTTCCTCCTCTAGAATACAAAAAAGTTGGTCCAGACTCAGGGCACCCCAGAGTCACTTGGGGAGACCCACAGCTGGGTATTTCACAGACTTAGTGAACTGGCTTCTTCAAGGGTGAGGGGAGGCATGTGGATTTCAACAAAACTTCCAGGACAATTCTGATGTGCACCTTTAATTCTGTGTCACTGGGACCTTTTAGTTCTAATGCACTAAGATTCTCAGAATAAGAGGTTATTGGTCCAATGAAAATAATTCTGACTTCGGTTCCTAAGGGTATGATGTAACAGGTGTGACTTTCTTTCCCCAGAGTGGAAAAGCTAACTCTGCAAACGCTGGTGGGTCGGGGCCTAAGGAAACAAAGGCTGCAAAAGAAGACTACCAGATTTCCTGAGATGCTCCACGCGAAGCACCCAGAAAAGTACGGGCTGTGTAGGGCATGCACGCTCTTCGGACTGTGATGACTGTACTACCTGTGGTCACTTCACAGTCAAATCTGAGTTTGGCTCTCCATCCCTGCTAGCACGAGAAGGGTTGAGAGCCACTTAAATTGATTGGTCTGACAACTACTAGGAGATGAAAATGGAAGTGCCTTGGAAGGATCACACCCCCAAACACTGTTCTTTTGATGCAGGGACATGCATTTGGCTGACTTCTACTGAAGTCAGGCTTAAAATCTGTGTCCCTCCCCTTATAACAGGTTTTTCCGTTGAGTCCGTCAACTGTTTTTCAGACTTCACAACTGGTGTTGCTTTATTATTTCACTCTCTGGTCCAGGACACATGCCTGAGGGAACTGAGTTTGGAGAGAAGGAGCCCACCTCAATCTAACTAATAGCAACTTCAGGCCTGGCACTTAGAGACTATGCTAAAGGGTTCCCATAGATAACATTGGCATTATGATGCCCGCTTTGCCTTTCTTACAGCATTGTTTGGAGCAGAGAATAGAGCGAGAGGAAAAACAGCACTTTGAAAATGGAATGTGTGATATTTATCTTACATACACTTCTAGGAAGAAGTAGCTCTCTGAAAAAGGACACCTCATCTGGCTGTAGTTTGGTTCATATCTTTCTCTCGTCTCAAACATATCCCAGCTTATAAAACACAATACCCAGATAAGCAGTGGCCTAGAGAATCCCAAGAAAGTTCCTAATGTGTCCACAGTTTATCCCCCCGTCCACATTTTTTTTTTCCTGGCTCTAAACTACCACCTGGAAGAAAGCTGCAAATATTTGGAAGAAAAAAAAACAAAAACAAACACTACAGTATTCAGAGCGATTCCAACTAAAATCAAAGCAGTTCCTCTAGTAGGAGGGCAGAGTTTTGCTCAGGTAAAATGCTCAGGAATGCAACACAAGGAGAATAGAAACCATTATCAAAATCATAGATATCAATCTTAGCTACAAAATCATCACTAAATTTTGTTTTGCTTTTGTGATAGCCCCAATCCCAGGACAAATGACAAAACAACAGTTGCGGCTTTTCTTGGGACACGTTATCCTTGAGAGCAGTTATGTCTCAGGCTTCCCCAAAGAGCGATTTGGGTGGAAGGAAACCATACCTAATGACCTATAAAGACCAGCTTTTAAAACTGTGCATGTGGGTGGCCCTGGTGGCGCAGCGGCTTGGCGCCGCCTGCAGCCTGAGGTGTGATCCTGGAGACCGGGGATCAAGTCCCATGTCGAGCTCCCTGCATGGAGCCTGCTTCTCCCTCTGCCTCTCTCTCTGTGTCTCTCATGAATAAATAAATAAAATCTTAAAATAAAATAAAAAATAAACTAAAACTGTGCATGTGCACCACACCATGGCACAGTGATGAGCTAGCTATCTGATCCTCCAATATCCCTGTGGTTGGCAACAGGGCATTTCCAGGCCCTTCTCTGAGAAGAAACTACTTTTCCAAGGTGCTGCCTTTAAAACTGGAGCCCTGGCATTCATTTGCTAGTGGATTCAGAGAATCCCTTCCCAGATTTAATCCCTTCAACCAAAAGCTCTGTGGGCCCCTACAGTTCAGCAGACTAAAGGGGAGCAGAATTTTGGCTCAATCTACATCATTCACCACAAGATGCTATTTCCCATATGTTTATTATCCTGAAAATGGCAAGGTCTCTGTTGATGGATTTGACCTTGGAATGGAAGCTGGAGTTCCACCCATTTCCCCAAAGGTGTACTTGTGGGAGGACTCTGATTTCTGGTGAGACGATGGGGAGGCGGACCTGGGGAGTTACAGGAAGTGGACAGTAAGACGACTGGGGTCAGAGGGAGTAAGTGAGGTTTCGCCTCACAAGACCCGCTTCCGCTCTGCACAAAGCCCAGCACCTCTCATCAGCTAAGCTTGTGAGGCTGGAAACTACATTCCTCTGAACAATCTTGGCAATTTGTGCCTGAAATTTGATGCAGTAGCTCTAAAATTAAATAAAGATCCTGTAGTGTTCTTCTAAGAAATATGGCGTGGCTCTGTGACAAAACACATTTTTCAAGCTCTGACCTCTGGGAACTTCAACTAGCTTCATATTTCAGGCTGACACTGCTCACAGGCTACTGTCTAGTAGCCCAAGCGGAGCTGGTTATCCATATATTTTCCAGTCTCCTGATCAGCTTTTTAGCAGAGGGAGGTGAGGGGAGTAAATAAAAAGAGGAGAGCCACTAATTTAAATGCACTTCCCCTCCCGAGTCCCTTGGGGAGAAGCCCTGGTAATTAACTCTAATGAGATTAAAGTGACTCGAAACTCTTCATTTTGCCAGCACCGTAAAAGTGAACCTGCGATAAGCGGCGTGTGTGCATTAAATCAAAGTCGGTCCCCTCCCCGGTAAGGAGGTGCCCTCCCTCCCCAACTCCTACCGCGGGCCCGCGCGGGCCTCGAGGGGCGCTACCGGGGTCTCACCCGCGCTTTGCTCCATCACTTCTTTCTGGCACATGTCTTGCACGTTCACCGTGCAATTCACGATGAACTCGGGGGAGGAGCAGTCGTTGTTCAGCTGGAATTCTTCACACTGGTAACACTGGATTTGCAGCGCAGAGCCTGCGGGGACAGACGCAGTCGGGCTCGGACGCAGCCCCCACGGAGACCCCTCGGGAATCGGCGACCCGCCCGGGCCCCAGCCCGCCACGCACGGATCCCGACCCCCGGGGGGCCCCACATACCGACCGGGGGGGGGGGCGGCGCGGCCGCCGGGGTCCCGCAGCAGCCCGACACCCCGGGGGCCGTCCCCCACCGCACTCGGCTTGGCTTCCCCCCCACGCAAGTTGAAAGGGCCGGGGCACAAAGCGAGAGTGAAGTGGCTCCAGAGACTTGCTTCCGCCCCCACCTACAGCGAAGGATTCGCCTAATTGTTAATTGGTTACAAATCACTTAATTGCTATTTTGGCACCACTCACGATTGCGTTCGCAGACGCCTCCTCGGTTCTGAGGCTCGTCGCCAGCGTCCCCGTGCCGCGGCTCCGAGGACCCTCCGCGAGCGCCCCCGAGCCCCGAGCCCCGAGCCCCCGAGCCCCCGAGCCCCCGAGCCCGCGCCGGCCGCCAGGAGCTGCTGCGCCTCGAGCCCCCGGCCCTTCGCGGGACGGTCCCCGCAGCGGCATGGGGTCCCAGCCCGGGCCAGGGGCGTGTGCGCGCAGCCCGAGCCGCGACGCCACCACCATTTGGTCCTGGCTCTCGGGGCAGCCGCTTGGCCGGGGCGCGCGGTCGGGGTGCGCGGCCGGGGTCCGAGAGCCGCTCGCGTAACGGAGGAGTGAGCTGTTCGGCCCCGCTCATCGCCCCAGCCCGGCCCCCCTGCTCGGGTCTGGACCCAACTACCCCGCTGGCGGACAGACCCGACCGCCGCGGAACCCGCGCCTCCCCGCGCCCGCACGCCCGTCGCGCGCCCTGGGCGCAGCACCCCCGCCCCGCCCCGCCCCGCCCCGGCGCGCCCCGGCTGCGCAGCCCGCAGCTCCCCTGCCCGCGGCGTCCGGTACCCCGGCGGGGTCGGGGCTTCACCGCGCCCCCCGCCTCCGCGAGGCCGCACCCCGCTCAGACCGCCCCGGCCCCCGGCCCCCGGCCCCCGGCCCCGCTGCCTCCCCCGACCACGCAGCCGAGCCTCCGCAGCTCGGGTCCCGCACAGCGCCGCCCCCGCCGCTCCGCCTGCAGCGCGGGACGTGGACACTTCGCCTCGCGGCGCCTCGGGGCGCCCCGCCGGGCAACCCCGCGCACCACGGCCCCGGAGGTGGGTGCCCGGGCGGCGAGGGGCGGGCGGGGTCCCGGCCCCGGCGCCCTCCTACCTTGGAGCAAGAACAATCCGCAAAAAGTTGCCGCGATGCCGAGGACCCACATCCTCGCGGAGCCGCGGAGCCGGAGGAGGGCGGGCGCATCAGAGGCGGCGAGCGCGGCGGAGGCTGCCCGGGCCGCAGCGGCTGTGGCTGCCGAGGCTGCTGGGGCCCGCGCTCGCGTCGCCGAGGCCACCGCCGCCGCCAAGAGGAGCCGCAGGTGCCGCCGGCGGCGCCAGCATCGCCCGCGCCCGGGCTCCCGGCTGCGGGGCGCTCTCTTCCCGCCGGCGCTCCCGGAGTTGGCGGCTGACACTGGAGGAACCACTGGCGAGCCGGAGCGCCCAAAAAAGTCTCGCCTCCTCTCCCCACCTCCCACCCCAGGCACCACGTGACGGCTGCCGAGTTGGCGGGGGTGGCGGGCGCGGAAGGCTGGGACCGTCTTTCGCGTCCCCACCCCCTCCTGTCGCCCTGGTCTCCCGCCCCCGCACGTCCCCAGGACCGGGACGCCGCGGGGAGACGGAGGGCGTCGTTTCCCGGGGCCCGAGGCTGCAGGCGGGGCGCGGGGGGAGCAGCAGGTGCGGCGGGGCCGGCCGGGCGCAGACCGCTGGCCGCGCGGGGGTCGGGAGGCTGCGCGCTCGGCCGCGCCCCGCTGCCGGGGTTCCCGGGCTGCCACCGGCCGGGGACGGCGCGGGCGGGCAGCGGGGCCGGGGCCGCCGGCTGGAGGGGCGCGCTCCTGTGCGCCTGGCAAACTTGCACACCTGCCGGCGCCCTGGGGTGGCCGGCGCAGCTGCGCCTCTTTTTCCCCCGGCCCCGGGAGCTCCCGGGTTCAGACCCGGCTTGGCCGCAGCGGGGGGGTGGGGGGGTGGGGGGGGTGCCGAGGCCCCTGCCCGACGGGCGCCGTCACCCCCAGGCAGCCCTGCTCCAGCTGCCGGCGCGCGCGGCAAGAGGGCGCAGCGACCCCGCGACGGTCGCCCGGCCTCGGACAGGGGGGCTCCGGGACAAGTGTCTCGAGTTCCCCCCCGAAGGCAAATCGGGGTGAAGAAGGGGCTCGCTCTCCTCGATCCCTTTGCTCCAAAAGGCCGGGCACCTTCATCCTGCTGTCATCGAAGTCCCGCGTTATTGGCACCAACGCCGGGTCCTCTCCGGCGCGCGCCTTCCCAGCCCGGGACTCCGGCTTAGGCTGCCCGGTCCCCTCCCCATGCCCGCTCCCCGCAGGCAAGCGACCCACCTTGAGTCCTCCGGGGATGCGCAGGTGCGAAGTTCGCCTTCCCACCTGCCGAGCCCGGCAGCAGGTGGAGCGGGAGCCTGGGCGCCCCCACCCCGCTGGGCGCGCGCCCTCTCGCCGCCCCTCCCCCAGTCCCGGTGCAAATAGCTTCCCGAGCTCTGCCCCCCTTCACCCTCCCACGCCTGGGTCACCCCCTGGAGGAAGCTCTCCCTGGCCGGGGCGCTGATTGTTTATTTCCCTATCCTGCCGGCAGAGCGGGTCTGGAAATGGGTTTAAATGACTTTCTTGTAATTCCTCTGCAGAGATCCTTCCCCATCTGCCTCAGGCTCCTTCTGTCCCTTTGCCCCCCTCTTTCTTTCATTTTTAGTGGGTTAACCCCTCGGGGAGACTGAATGCTTTGACCATTACCCGCTTGTCTGCAGACTCTGATCTTACAATTGGCTGAATTACTATCTCTGGAGCAAAGGGGCCGGTTTATTTATTCCTTCCTGGAATTGATTGTTGTAGCACGTGTGAGATTCAAAGAACTGGGCCAAAGGGTTCTTGAACAACTTCTTTTAGGATTTCAGAGGGTGTGACGGTGATAGGACTTTTATTCAGAAATGAAACAAAAGAATTTTCAGAAGTCTGAAAGACAGTGAGACTTTACATAATTTTCATTTAACAAAATTCAATATAACAAATTGCACAAATTAACCAAATAACACTGATTATACAATGCTCTTTGAACAAACGAGTGTGTACTGAAGTAACCATATAGATCCTAAAAATATTTCTATTGGGCCTAGTTTACAAGCTCCTGTACAAAAGCAATTATAAATAGTTCACATCTAGAAAAAATACAAATAACCTTTAAAATAGAATTTATCCTCACATATAAACACTTTGTAGAAAAAAAATCTTAAAAAGTAAGAATTTTTTTTGTAGCACCAACCATTCATTTTATTTTTGAAAAAGTGAACATTACAGATAGGAATTTGCTTTCATTTCTAGATTGCCCACATTGTAATAGAAAAAGTAGGAAGATAAAAATCAACAAATACTGTTCAGAATCCTAGGCAAGCACTAAGTAGAAGAGGATGTAAGGAAATGTTTGGAGGGAAAATCTGCTTTTGAAAATAGAATTAGGTCACTTCCGATCCACTTCTCTTCCCGTCAATGTCACACTTTGAGTACCTGTTACATTTTTCAGTGGAAGCAGAATTATACTTACTACTAGAACCTGAATCTCTCTGGCAACAATTTCGAAATTGCACTGGAATTAAAGTTTGTATCACATTGAGATTGTGGGTTGGGGATGACCATGAGCCCTCTGGTTTTTGGCAGGCCCTGTCTTAGCTTTACAGAGTGTACCCACGAACAATTTGAGTACTACGATAGTGAAGTCAACAAACACCCCTAGCTGGAATTTTTTAAAAATATATTATCAACTTCTAACACTTAGTATGTCATTTCAAGAGCATGGCACGGATTCAATTTATTGCTGTCTTTTTTTTTTCTTTTTGCTACAAATATAATTTCTCTTCCAAAAATTTACAACTTCTGTACAAGTATTCAAAAAAAGTGCAAAATTAAGACTTCTGTATTGTGGGTGTGTTTACAGTTCATCCTCGTGACACACAACTAATGGAGCCTATCTTTATTGCCCTGTCAGAGAAGGAAGCTCCAGTGGGTTGTTTCTTGTGAATCTGACAATGGAGTCTCTGGTGTTGCCAGGGTTTATCGTTCGTTGCTGTCTCTATTCCCCCCCACACCCCCTCCCCGTCCCTCTGTTGCTTAAGTGCTCCATTTTCAGCTCACTAAGAAAAATAAAAAAAAAGGTCCTTTATACATCATTTGAACCCTGACTTGCACAGGAAGAGAAGCTATCATATAAAGAATCACTCAGTGATTCCAAATTGTCTACCCCAGGCCTATCTGAACTACTCAAAGATGCCTCTTCATTTTTTTCTTTTTCTTCCTTTTGTCCTTCGACCTTGTTCAGAGAGTTCTTCTCTCTCTCTAGCAACATCATAGTTTTGCTGTTATATTTACTGAATGACTCCAGGGAAATTTTGGATAATCTATTCTCAGGATCTTCTTTTGTTTCTTCAACTTGTTTCAATTTCTGTAATAAAAAGACAAAAATATTAGAGACATATTTCTTTGGAAAATCAAGTTATTCTATCCAATATTCAATTATTGTCTGCGTAATGTGCAGTTTAAAGGGATAGAGAGAACCTACAAGTCTTTAACAATCGTCTAGTATAATTAAAGGTAATAATAAAGCCAATTTTAGGGATAAATCAAGACTTTATTCATTTTACTGAGATAAATAGGTCTCGATTTGCAAACCAGTAAAGTGCCACTTAATTTCATTTTAAATGGATCTACTTGAAATTTGTTCAGGTAAAATGCCTTATATGTCTTCATCAAAGTTTCAAACTCCTCTCTTTTCTTACCAAGTATTACTAGTTGTCTTATTTCTAAATATAGATAAGGATTGAATTTCAGCCAGTAGTTGGGGTTGTACAGGGAGAAGAAGGCATATAATCCTTAAATTGCCATGAAATTTCAATACCTGTTAGACTTGTCAGAAGCATTGTCATCTTTCTGTTTTGTCCCTTTACAAGTCTTAAGATATTTGAAAGCGATCTCCAGGTCTGTGGGTCTAGATTCCAGAAAGCCCAAGGGCTTAAAAAACCATAATAACACTTCTGCCCATTAGTAACCTCTCCCCTCCAGGAGGCTCCAGTAATACCAATTACTGGATGTCTCTAGGACTTTATAAAACACTGCAGTCATATTCAATTATTCAATTATTGTGGGTAAACTCTGTAAACCAATGCATTTTCCAACTTCTGTTCTCTTTCAGGCAAAAATTCTATCCAAACACCGGGAAGAAGTAGGGACAGGGGCTTAGAGGTAATGATAGCTCCCGTTTAATAAGCATCCACCATGTAAAACTCACTGAATATATATTCTTTGGGAGCATTTTCACAGAGGACTTGCAAGTTACACAACCTCATTTTAAAGAAGAAATCAAGGCTCAGAGTGACAGAGTTATTTGGCCAAGGTCACTCAGCAAGTGACAGAGAACAGGATTTGAATTCCAAGCTGCTGGCTGCCTTCCATGCTCTTGTTCCTACTAAACCATGCTCTTATGTAATAAAGGACAAGATGTCCTATTGTTTTTTTTTTTTTCATTTTGCCACCCAAATATTCCACTTAAATAATTTACCAAACTGTCTCTATTACTATTGCCCCGGGCTCTGACAAATGCATTTCTGTTCTCCAACCCACCCCCTACATTGTTACGCTGGATGCACAAAGGTACAATGAAGAAACTGTGTTTTGATCGAGGGAACAACACACACAGCCCAAGCCTATGATTCTCATATGCTAAATATTTAATAGAAAGGGAAAAGAAAAAGAGATGGCAGTGGATGGCTTTGGCGTCCCAAGAGCAGACTGAGAGACAGTTTCTCTTTCCGTTATGGAAATGGCATAATTCTGTAAGAATAGTTGAAAATCATCCTTGAAGTGGTGCTTATGTCATTACACTGTTGATATCAAGGAGAATTACTATTCACAGAGTTAATTTTCAACCTCAGATGGCTGCCTTGAAACCAGAGGCAAGAACAGATTTCTAGGTGCTTCCAGGAAAGTGGCTCCATAATTAGGAATAACACCATGCAAAAGCCCCTTTTCATGCATGCCATGCCAAGTTTTAGACATTTCTTAAAAAAGATTTGAGAGAGAGAGAACAAGGGGGAGGGAAAGATAATCTTTTTTTTTTTAAGATTTTATTTATTTTTTCATGAGACACACACACACACACACACACACACACACACACACACACAGGCAGAGACACAGGCAGAGGGAGAGAAGCAGGCTCCATGTAGGAAGCCCGATGTGGGACTAGATCCCAGGACTCCAGGATCACGCCCTGAGCCAAAGGCAGGCGACAAACCACCGAGCCACCCAGGGATCCCCAGAAAAGAGAATCTTAAGCAGACCTTGCCCTGAGTGCAGAACCCAACTTGGGGCTCGAACTCAGCACCCTGAGGTCACAACCTGAGCTGGAACCAAGTGGATCACTTACCTGACTGTACCACCCAGGTGTTCCTAGGCATTTTTAAATAAAGATTTATATGGTACAATACAAAAAATAAATGGAGAGCAGGAAATGCTTTGGTGTACCTAATGCTGATACATAAAGGATGTTTATTGCAATTTTCTCCTTACCTGAATATCTTCTCCCATTTTCTTTATTCAAGAACCATGAGCATTTCCCTTGCCTATGTCTGGTCACAAATGGATCTCAAATTAATTCAATAAACACTCACTAGAGAAGCTAGCATGACACAGATGGAAGGTGTTGGTGTTGAGGATATACAGCGAAATAAAAGTGTGGCAGGTGTTGGGGATGGGGGTTGAGGCCCTGGAGTCAAACACACCTGAGTTTGAATCATAGCTTTACCCTTTTATTGGCTGGGTGAGTGCCCTTGAGCTCCCTTCTTCAGGTGTAAGATGGTCATAAGATATACCTCTCTTTCACGATTGTTGCAAGCAGTAGAAATAAAACACCTTGAGACACAGAGTAGTAGGTGCTCAATAAATGGTACAATGAATAAATTACAGCGAGGCAGGATTCTTACTCTAGACAGTGTTGTTGAAAGTGTTCTCCAGGCCAGCAGCATCAGCATTTGGGGGGAGCTTGTTAGGAATGCAAATTCTCAAGCCCCACCCAGACTTACTACATCAGAAATGCTCAGGCCTAGCAAATGTTGTTTAACAAGTTTCCCAGGTGATTCTGATACCTGCTAAAATTTGACAATCACCTAGTCGGGAAGAACCTGTAGTCTGGGAGGGAAGATAGATGATAATTCAGTGTATTGAGGTAGAAATGAGGAAGGAGTTATTTACCATGAAAACACCCACTGTGTCAGACATAAATAGTTTGCACCATGTTTTCCCAATGTTTCATGCTTGTCAGTTTGTTTCTTCAGTCGATTATAACAGAGGCCTATGGAGGTGATGAAAAGGAAGGAATGGCCCAATAAGAAAAATCACATGGCCTTCTCAGCCTTGCTTTTTATTTTCACAGTTTTTAATGAAAGGTGGGTACAGAGATAGTTCTTGACTATAAGAAAAACATTAGTGCCAGAGGGACCCATATGGCCACCTGGCATTTGGCCTCAGTGTTGGGGAGTGGTGAGAACTATGGTCAGCTAAAGGGCATGTGCCTGTTCTAGAGGCAGGAGCAACTTACTCCCGCCACACAGAAACGTGGGTCCAGAGCTCTTGATTTTAAAGAGGAGGTCATCAATCTAGAACAATATTTACTTATGTTTCAGATCCTCTGATGTTTAATTTATTTGCTTATATTAAGAAACAAAACAAAACAAAACAAAACAACAGGGACGCCCGGGTGGCTCAGCCATTTAGCTTCTGCCTTCTGCCCAGGATGCGAACCCAGGTCCTGGGATCAAGTCCCACACTGGGCTCCCTGCATGGAGCCTGCTTCTCCCTCTGCCTGTGTCTCTGCCCCGCTCCCCTCTGTGTCTCTCATGAATAAATAAATAAAATCTTTAAAACAAAACAACAGCCCCAAGCCCCACTGTATATGTCAAATCACAGTATTTGCATTGACTATCTGAGGTAGAAATTATGTTTTATACGTCTATGTCCTGCCTGACTGCCTCACCCTCCTTTCCCTACCAGCTTTCTCCCTAAAGGCCTCACCTCTTGCTCAGTCATCAGTAGATTTTCAGTGGAGACTTACTTGATGGGTTAACCCTCTCTGGCATCAGCGGAGCCTCACCTGTTTGCTTGGGTTTCTCCAGGGGTCCTGCCCATTAAGAATAAAAGCACCAAAGCAGCTTACTTCCTTGCCTCCAGTTAGAAGCATACCAAGCTGGCCTCAACATTATCTGGTCAGATCTCAGGTATTCTGCAAAAATGCTGAAGTCCTATAACGTTTACGCTTAAAATACAAGGAGGGCTTGAGGTCACACAATACTGTGCTAATGATGTATCTGTCAGGTGGTAACAAAACAGGGCACATTAGTTTGCAGCCACTGTATGTGAAGGTGCTTTGCAAACTAATCATGGTAATAACAGTTAGCATTTAATTGAGAGCCTGTTCCGTGCAGACACTCTGCTAAGCACGATGCACGGATTATCTGTTTTCATCCTCCCATCAATTCTGTGTGGTGGGTGTCATTAGTATGTCCATTTGGAGCCAATGGAGGCTTGAGGAAGTTAAGTCAGTTGTTGAAGGTCATGCAGTTGTTGAAGGTACATGGTGCAGTCTGGATTTGGACCCCGGGGAAGTTTGCCTGCAGAGATAAGGCTCTGGGAAAAGAGCTTTGCAATGAGCAGCCACTGTTAAATCTTTAAGAGGAGCATCTGAAGTAAGGGTTACAGGGCACAATGATAGTCATGATGACAAGCCCTGTAGAGATTAGGATTTGACAAGGATTGTGTAGGTTCCCTCGGACATCCTCATTTCCTTCATATACTGTGCCTCATCAGAATTCTGATAAAATCAATATACTACATTTGTCACCTATAGGTGGCAATAGTTGTACAGTTCACTTTTCGGTGGGGCTTTCTGTTGCACTTGGGGACCAGATAGGGCTAAACAGGGCAGGCAAAGATATGTTTTCATGTTTCAAATATGTGACTTTGCCATATTCTTAAAATCTTTTCCTGCCTTTAGTGTAACCACGGTGTTATGAGTGATAATTCAAGCAAGTAGACAGTGGCATCGTTTGCAGAAATCCCTTGGAATGAATTATATCTTAACTAATTTAATTCCTTGTAGTCAAATGTTAATCAGAGCAATCTACTATGCGACTGGCTGTGTGTGAATAACTGTGTGGTCTTGGGATCCCTGGGTGGTGCAGCGGTTTGGCACCTGCCTTTGGCCCAGGGCGCGATCCTGGAGACCTGGGATCGAGTCCCACGTCGGGCTCCTGGTGCATGGAGCCTGCTTCTCCCTCTGCCTGTGTCTCTGCCTCTCTCTCTCTCTCTCTGTGTGTGACTATCATAAAAAAAAAAAACAAAACAAAACAAAAAAAAAAACTGTGTGGTCTTGGTTCTCAGAGGGAGTTCCATTAGAGGAGGGGGCTCCTGGAATGATTCTGACAGGGGGATAGGATGAGAGGATACAGGAAGTTGTAGGGGGCATTCCATGGAGTTCCCACTAAATACGCCCCTGTTGCTTCCTCATCCCGTTCTGTGTCCACTTTAGGTCCAGTGGCGGCTCGAATAATCTCTCTCTTGCCCTTTTGGATTCTGTAAAGGACAGAATCACTGCAAAGACAGAAATAGCCATCAAGAGGTACCTATCTTCAGGGGTTTTAGGAACCCCAACCAGACTCGGTTAAGTGTCGCTCAGTACCTGGATTATAAATCATAAATAGCTTTTATTTCCAGAGAGTTTCTCATCCAAGATTTCACTTCACTCTTACATCAGTCTGGAAGGTGAGGGAGGCTGGTGTTGGCTGTACTCTCCATGAAGTATTTATGGAATTTGCCTTTCACACAAATTCAAATTCAGGGGAAATTAGACCTAGAAACTCAGTTTCCTGATTTTTCTTTTTTCTTTTTTTTCTTTTTCTTTTTAGTTTCCTGATTTTTCAACACAGAAATGCATCCCATTTTTTTCCAGCACAGTCAATAATGATCATGGAGTAGAGAGTCTGCCTAGACAAATATCCTAAACATGAGGAAGGATAATACTGGAGGTGATGTGGGCCCCTGCCATAAAGGAAAAGGTGAGGAGAATTATATAAGGTGATAGAGAAAAACTGAAGTGATAAACCAGAAAAAAAATTATATACATGCTTGCTGATATCAGCTTCAAAGAGATACATGTTGTACATGTATATAGCCAGACACTCCTGCCCAGAGGGGAGAAATAAGTAGGAAATCATGAAATAGTGTAATGGATTAGTGTTTAATGATGAAAGCTACTCTTTCATTATTTCAAACAAGTTCCCATCTGTTGATCATATCTTGAAAATATTGGTATGTCTACTGTAAGATGTCAGAAAGAGATTCAGATCATCTTAGGAAATTCAAATGCAGCATCATTCCTCAGCTGGGCATTAATACAAAGAGGACTGGCATCTTTTAGCACAAATTAATATAACCAGTACCTTTATCAACATAGTCTTGTTTCTCTCTATTGCTATAGAGATGCACTGCCAATCAGTTCAGGAAGACATGTGGTAGGAAAATAGCTACGTTTATGAGGTGTTTTTGCTACGTGTCATGTACTGGGTTGAATGCTTTGAACGAATTATCTCCTTTAATTCTTATTATCCCCATTATTTATATAAATAGGAAAATACTCTGTATTTTCTGCAAATACTAGCCACACACACCTGGCTAATAAGTTAGGGAGTCAAGATTTAAGCAGAAGTAGTCTGACTGCAGAATTTGGGATCTTAATCACTATGCACTAGACCAGGTGTTTGGAAACCAGGGTTTAGTTCTCTGGGATTGTGTTAATTAGCTGTGCGACCCCTCTATACCTTAGTGTCTTTACACTAAAGTTTTTAGTATCTTCTTGCTCTATAAAGCTCTGTGGCTATAAAATATTCTTAATTGGGTGTCTTCTGTGCATCTATTATTGGCACAATAAATAGCTCTCTTCCCCACCTTAGTTCTGAACAAACTGAAGACTAAGATAAAAAGAAAAGGCTGGTGGGAGAATAAAAAACCAGCTTTATTAATGAGAAAGCTTACATTGGAGAATGAGGTTTCCTGCTGCAAAGATGTGAGTTTCCTAGTACTCGTCCTAGAAATAGGCCTGGGAATTGGCAACCCTGGGCTGGGGGCAAGTGTCTTCCCATAGAGCCTGTAGCATAAAGGAACAAGACAAAATGTGTGCTTCTCACAGCCATCCTGACTCCAGAGAGGGGGTGGGAAGAGCAGGAAGTGAGTTTAACATTCCCTGTTCTCCTCTTACACTTGCTAATTATTTTTTATTTTTTATTTTTTTTTGCACTTGCTAATTAAATAAGCCACCCCTCCTTCTGACCAGGAGAAGTATATGGGGGGTGGTGGGCAGAGAGGCCAGGAGTGTTACCCTAGGAAGATCCTCCCACCTGAAAAGAAGCACCTGAAATTGGAAAGAAGTGTCCCCACCACGCTCCCTATCACCACCCAAACTTTTTCATTATGTATGATGATGCAGATTTTAACTAAATAGTCAAAAACGTAGTAAGGCCATGAAGATGCAAGAAGTAACCCTCGGGGGGCGGGGAATCAAGCTTATGGATGCTTTGCCACTTAGTTGTCATTAAAAATAATTTTTAGGGATCCCTGGGTGGCGCAGCGGTTTGGCGCCTGCCTTTGGCCCAGGGCGCGATCCTGGAGACCTGGGATCGAATACCACGTCAGGCTCCTGTTGCATGGAGCCTGCTTCTCCCTCTGCCTATGTCTCTGCCTCTCTCTCTCTCTCTCTCTCTCTCTCTCTGTGACTATCATAAATAAATAAAACTTAAAAAAAATAGTTTCTTTATAAAAAAAATAATTTTTAAAAAGATGCAAGAAACCTCAGACCGCAGTGAGTGGGGGTGGGGCAGAGAAACTTCTTCATGGGCAAAGAAAGAGGAGAGAGGTGATTTAGTAGATGTGAAAGACACGAGCTGCCAGGTGGGCACAGATAAATCTAATAGAGGAGACAGTCTGGCTAATCCTGGATGTTGGGTTCAAGTAAGATATGATTTCTCTCATCTGTTTCCTGGTGAGCCAATCTTGGGCACTGGGAGGACGGATTCATAGCAGAATTTTGTGTTATGCTCTTATTGCAGGAATGGGGAAGAGGTATTTTAATCCAGGGTTTCTTAGTCGAAGGTCTGTGCACATTGCAAAGTCTACGTTAAGTGATATTTGCTGGGGGAAGGCCAATCTCAAGAGAAAAGATGCAGCTAAAGTCATTTCTCTTTCCTCAGAGGCACTAATCTCTTCTTTAATGCCACCTCTTACTGTATTCCTGGCGGAGCTACTTTCTGAGTGAGACATAAAAATAGATAGAATGACCTTTGGTGAACACTAGAGACCCTCCAGACTTTTCTCGAGAGTTGTGGTGTTAACCCGGTTAACCGGGTCAAATTCCAACCCGGATAATTACTTTCTCCCCGTGCTCAGTTCCTTTTATTACCTCAACTGGACACATTACTCTTCACTTGCCCTTCTGAAAAATTAATGTGACGGATCAGTAATAGAGAACCACTCTCTCCATCCAATCGCTGGTGGGGAGATGCAATTCAGCACTTGGGGGCACTCTGTTTCCTTACGGGTCCTGAAGATTCTTCAGTATCTCCAGGGCAAACTGGTTTTATTAGGTGAAAGAGTAATTTTCAGCTGAGATGTGTTTTTCTGACTATATTATTAACTATACTGCTGTCCTCTACCAGGATCAATGACTTTTAGTGACCTGTGCTGGAACCCCTGAACCCAGAAGGGAAATATGCGAGCTTACTTTTTGGAAAAAAAAAAGAAAGTCAAGCAGAGAGAAGGTCAGTAAGGAAGGAAACAGGGCGGGTAGAAAATTATGCACCTTGTAGAAAGGAAAAGAACTAACTCAGAGATAAACAATGGCCCCACGGACATTTAAAAACTAGCTCCAAGAGGCAATAGGAGGGGGATGTCATTTTATCACAGAGATGGGAAATGCTCCCATATGGGGAAAATGGGGAGAAGGTGTGGGTCCAGGTCTGTCAACCAGAAGAGAAGAAAAAAAAAAAAAACACGGAAAATCACAAGTGTAGCTCATGGCAGATTAAGGCATTTGAGAAGAGGAAAGGCATGTAAATATAAGTTTGGGTAAAACTGTTATATGAACATGCAAAAAAGGACATGTTTGTGAGTTCTGCAAACTAACATCAGTGCCATCACTTGAAATGCCCATTTGAAAACATATTTTTTGATTTTTGTTGTCCAGGTTGTGGATGAATCTACAGATCTAATTGAAAATGTAGGTTGAAAAAAAAAAAAAAAGAAAAAGAAAATGTAGGTTGTTCACCTGAAGTAATGCATCAGATGTGATCAATAGTGTTCAATTTCTCCAAAAGCAAAATCTCTACTGTTTTAAAGTGACCTAGAATCAGGAAACAAGCCAGCTCATTGATACCAGCGTGTGTAATTAGCTTAACTAAATGGAACATACTTATCTGTGTTCCTAGATTCCTTTTTCTTCTTCCAGCACAATAATATTAACTAAAATTTTTATTCAGGAATGAGAATGGAGCAGGATCTGGCCTGGGAACTTCTAAATCTGCTTATTTTAGTGTCAGGGTTAATGATTCTGGCTCATAAGAGTGGAGGCATCAAGCCTTTCTGCCTTTAATTTATAGGTATTCTTATGAATAAAAATAAGTATATATCGTACTAACTTAAAAGATTGATCAGACATTTTTCTTTGACTAATCCTTCCATCATCGTTTCATGTCGTAAATCTGATACCTAACTGTCTAGCAAGCTGGCCCACGTCTGGCGTAGATGTCAGTGTGTGTCAGCATGAAGACGCCATGAACTTTGTCCGAGGAAAATACAGCATGAAGGGACCACTGTGTATCCCAGTGCCATTTTCACTTTGGAGTGACAGATTTGGGACTACTCTTGTAGGAACAAAATACACTTATGTGGAGGATCAGATGACTATGAAAAGGTTATACTATTTCTTTCCCCCCATGGAAGTTCTCCTTCCAAAGAAAGATTCCCCAATACCATTATAATGCTGGTCACCATAAAAGTATATCTGGAAGCGCTAACCTTTTATTCTGAGGTGTGCTGTGAGTGCCAAAGCCAGGAAGCAATATTTCATATTATTCATTAATCTATAAATAGGCAACCTGAAATTACTTCTAAAGGAATTTGGTAGACCATTTAAGGGTCACACTACACTATGGCATTCAATCTATTGGGTACTTTACAATAGCCATCGAGCCTAATGGGACTGCAAGGTAAGGTTTATCCAGCAACACACAGATGTTTGTGGATGTTAGAAAGTTCACTCTTTTCATATTTATACTTCATCTCCTAATGCAATTCATGTTTTGGTTTTAGGGCTGGTCAGCCTTCGCTTTGGATATAGTTATTCCCCAGGATATGTGACATAGTGACTCCTAGGGCCAGGGCACATCAGAATCAGCACCTATATATTGATCCTTGTTCTAAAGAGAGGATTCCTTGGTGGGAATTGTTCTAAAGACTTAGGAACATTGAGCTTTGCGTTCCGTGTTGTAGTTTGGTTTGTTGCAACAACTGTAAGATGTTCTTATTTCTCATTACCCGGTAAGCATGGGGTGGGCGTGGGGGTCTAGGATGGAAGGATGTGCTAGTTGGGAGAATGCTAGCAGGAGTCTGCTTTCATTCCGGATTCCATCCCTTGCTTTGCCACAGTATGACAGTGACATTCATTATTTCAACTCTGTACCCAGATCTTAATATTTAAATAGAGATTATGCAGCTCTTGCCACAGCATTTATTTATTTACTTACCTATGTATTCAACAGATATTTATTGAGCATCTACTTTGTTCTAGATAGTATTCTAGAGACCAGGGATAGAGCAGTATATGAGATAAAACTACTGCTCACATGGAATGTACATTTAAAAAATTCTTTAATACGATATCAATATAGAACAGAGCTTCAGATATTTTAGGAGATGGATCCCTGAGAAATGAGTTGGAATAGTCTATCCAGGCTGCTCTCTGGTTCTTAATAATGGCACTTAGAACACGAATTATCTTGTCAATCTCAGAGCTGTGGGTATGCCCCTTTTGCCCCAATTCTGTTTTTGAGTTAATGCCCTCAACTTGCTTAGCTTCTTTTGGTCTCCTTCTATTCTTTATCTGTTACAGCATTTGGGCCAATGTTTTTCACAGGTTAACTAATTACCGTTTCCATTCACCTTTCTCAACCTCTCTGTGGCTAGTCATCTCCTAAATTCAATATGCTTAAATGAGAATTTCTTCTCTTTCCTCTAATTCCATGTTTTTGCCAATAATAAGTTTTAGAACTTCATCCCTTTTTTTTTTTTTTTTTTTTTTTTTTTAGTTATCCAGAGCTTGTTCTGTTTCTATAATAACTCATCCACAGGATCTTTTTTTTTATTTCCACAGGATCTTTTTCTCTGTGAATTCCTGTCCATTTGACTCTGAACTTACATCTATTCTATTATACAGGCTGTTTTCATATCAATGTCCCACTTCTCAATTGGATTACACACTTCTTGAGGCCATGGACTAGATTTTATTCTGCTTTCTTTCTCAGATTCTGACACTACGTCTTGTATCTCTTGGAGTTGATATTCATTGCATATCAGTAAAGGTAGTCAGTCCCTATTAGATCTGCCTTTGCTACATCAGTTCCTCTGGAGCTCATAGACTTGACTGAGTTTTCTGTAACATCTGCTTTTCTGTGATGAAGAGACATGTAAAAAAAGATTATTTCAGACTTTCACTTGACTAATGATAGCACAGTTCCCAGACATATTAGTGGTGGCATGGCCTCTAGGATTCCAGGTTAGCATCAAGAACCAGGGCTACCCTTGGATTAATGGATGTGTGACAATTGTCTACTTTGGCAAAAGCTATTTCCTATCTGTGTCAAGAGCAGAGACAGGTACACTTATATATGATGGCCATCCTGGTCCGGCAGCTGTGCTTTGACTTGTCCCCTTTCTTCTCTACCCCCCAGGTGGGCATGGCCAGCAAGTTGAGTGAAGCAGCAGCTGCCATCACTTCCTGGAAATCCAGGAGCAATAGCCAAGACAATAAAGCTTCCCAGGGGGTGAAATGTTATTAAAAAAGATCAGGTCTATGATGGATGGCACAGATATTGGCTCTGTCCTTTTCTTAAGTGCTTCCTTTAGCCAGCGAGTACTACCTCACCTGATCTGAGCAAAGTGCTCAAATTCAGATTTTTATCTCTAAGACAGGGGTAGAGGGGAGCCTGGTGATGTGAGTGACAGTGTAAACATGACAATGATGACATTCTTAGGGGCAGCAACAAGACTGTTCAGGTGATAAACCCACCAATATTACTGGCTATATCAAATCATGAAGTTAAACTGTAGGGAGATTAAATTACAGCTGCCTTAGTACAAAATTCTAGTGCTGGACAGCATGCAATGCTTTTTGTTCTCTCTCTGCCACCTATAATATATTCAGTTGGCAAACTGACTCCTGCATTATAAAAGGTATTCTCTTCATAAACCACATAGGCTGGCTCAATGCTACTTTATGAGGTTTAATTCAGCTATCCACTACAATAAAAATAAACTTTATTTTTGTCTCACATGCACAGAACAATTTAATTTTTAAATTAATGTCAAAACGAAAGGCGCCTTGCTCCGGGTGAAGCATGTTTGCCCCACACAGCTGCGTAAACACAACTCGATCGCTATGAGAATTAAATGTGGATCAACAAAATCAATAGTTAATTGTATAACTCAGGGTCTTTCATTTCAGATCTAATCTGGAAAGAAGGTTCAGGGGATGTTTGCTTTTGATTTTCTTAAGATATTATTTAAAACCTTGCTGTCAGGCGGAAGAAGAGTTCACTAGGTCTTCACATCATTTCCCTAACTTGTTGGGCTTGTGAGCCGTCAAGATCATATGGACGGTTCGGCCTTTCCAGTCTTTACCTTCAAGCTCGGTGTCTTTATCAGCCAAGCTGCCTCGATTGGGCTCTCTGGTTGGCACTAATGTAAACAAACTTTATTGCAGCAAATAACCCAACTTAATAGGTGTCTCGGCTCCAGACATGGCTGTTTTAGTTGTATTATGTCCCACCTTTTGGTCTATTTTGCCATACTATCTATAGCGATTAGTCAGCCACCTTCACCCCCACCTGTGTCAGTAAAATATATTATCCTGTGAAGATGCACAATTTTTTTTGTGACATGGCAAGAAGATGTGAGTTGGACCTGTATGGGAAATATGCTATCTGTTCCGACAATCGGAAAGGGACCAAAGGGAGGGGGTGCTGCTGGAATAGAACCTATAAAAAGTCATCCAATCTCATTAGCCCAAATGGATGAGAAGGGAAGGAGGGCAGGCAGCCTTCCTTTGCAAAGGGAATAGTACAATAACATCCAGAAGACCATGGGGGTAACAGATGGACCGCCTTGACCCTTGTTATATTACTGCAGAGCTAAAAATGTACTGTTTGAACTTCGTTTCCCTTTAAAGTGTAACCTTTCATATAATAAGTTAAGCCTTGCTCTCTCTTACATATTGTTAGAAGCCTTCATCCATTTTGGGGAGTGAAAGCAGAATAATTCTTGAAATAATGAATCATTTTTCTTTTTCCAGCTTGTCTAGAAATCCCATGATTATTTTGCTGTTGCGGACAATGACCTTCTCAAAGGAGGCCTATCAAACGTTCAAGATAAATAATGAGAGGGTCTCTCTTTCCTGCCTCAAGGAAGAAATTGCATGGAGGGAAGATGTTTGTGAAGCCTCAGTATACCCATTCCAGGAAGGGCAGCAGCGTGCTCTGAGTGAAACGGAGCAGTGCATCCATTTCCGTGTGACCAGCGGCCCCATTCAGCAGGCATCCCGGGCAGCATCCTTGGAGGGATCTTGGGGAAGACACCTAAGCTCTTTACCCAGTAACGCTGGAATCAAAAGTTTCGGTGGTGACAGAGCACATTTTAAGCCTCCTGACTTGTTAGCAAGTAACCAAAGAGAGGAAGCTCTGGTTAATGCTCCTTCCAATGATAGAAAAACATGGTTCAGATGTAGTAGGTCCAGGAGCTAAGACTGACCATAATGAATCCCCCCCTTCCTCCCACACCCTCATCTTCCCACCTAGCACCAGATACTCAAAGGGTAAAAGGAGCCTTTCTTTTGTTCACCCCATGGAAGCAAGGTCTTACAAACTAGGTAGAGAGCTGCAGTTGAAATAGCAACTTGCCTATGATTCAAGTGCTTTGGGGATGCACAGGAGTACAGACCAGCTTCTCAGGGCAAGCGTTGCGTTATCTGTCCACCCTTTCATGGCTCTTGTACAGCTGAAGTCTCTGTGGACAGCTGAAGACACTGACCTTAACTTTGGAAGTAGGTACAAGACCTTCCCATATATGCCCCTCAGTCTCCTTATCTTTGTAGAAATTCCTCCCTTTCCCCATAGATGGCTGAGGGATGGCCAGGCTTGAGACTAGGGGAGGAAAATCCATTGCCACAGGGGGGGAACCTGACGTATGCACAAATGCACAGATGGTAGTGGGGACCGTGGAGAACTGCAGAGCCCCTGCCCCAGTTAGTGGGGAAGCTACTGCTTATTTAACAAACATCTGTGTAGCACTTGTGCTTGCCCTAAAGACTGGACAGGAGGCAAGTATCATTGGTTACACTATGTATTACATGAGAAAAAAGAGGCAGAGGAGCTACGTATCTTGCCCAAGGTGGATGTGAGATGCTAAGCAGAGCAGGATTCGCATCCAGGAGGCCAGCTGGAACTCTCCAGCTCTCAATCACTAGTCCTCCTGCCCCAGTGCTGGCTGACCTTTACCCCTGGGGGGAATGTGGGCTTGGTGTTGCTGAAACTTCTCATTTCTCAAGAGCAATGGCAATCTGGAATTCACATACAAAATCTCCTAATGTTTATTTAAAACAAATGTGTGGGTCAAACAAAACCTGTTTGTAATTAATTTGTGGTTCTCCCGTATTACAACCTATCAGCATCTTAGGGATATTAAGGGGATGGGGGTGACCTGAAGCTATTGGCAGGATGGTTAATGATGAGACTTGCCACCCATCCTGGGGCAAGTGCATTTTAAACAGACACTAAACATCCTCATAATACTTCAATGCCCCTTGCCCTTCCCTTCCCTTCACGAACAAACAAAACAAAAATTTCAAAAGCCCCTCTTCAAGCATTAAGAATAGCAAATGAGAACTTTCTGAAACCTTTAAACTCACGCCTAACACATGAACCACTGCCTGGTCTGTTACCACATAAACAGCAGGTAAATGGAAGATGCTTCTATTCTAAATATTAATGGATTTTCTACTTTTTCTTTGGCCAGAATTGGTGGGGAAGGCCATGTCTCTTGCCTTTTGACCCATCATCAGGAAACCACATACTTAAGATATTTTTTAAGAGAGGGAAGTGCATGGGATCCCTGGGTGGCTCAGCGGTTTAGCGCCTGCCTTCGGCCCGGGGTGTGATCCTGGAGTCCCGGGATCGAGTCCCACATCGGGCTCCCTGCATGGAGCCTGCTTCTCTGTCTGCCTGGGTCTCTGCCTCTCTCTCTCTCTCTGCGTCTCTCATGTATAAATAAATAATATCTTTAAAAAAAAAAAAGAGGGAAGTGCAAGTTATCAAAGTTGGTTTTAATGAAACGGAGCCTTCCTTCAATAGGAGCTTCTGAACTTATTCACACATAGGGTAAGGAACAATCAAAGGGGCACTTGGGTGATGCAGTCAGGTAAGTCAACTTTTAGTGTCAGCTGAGGTTGTGATTTCAGGGTGGTGAGACTGAACCCCACGTTGGGCTCTGTGCCCTGTGTCGGGCTCCACACTCAGAATCTGCTTGGGATTTTCTCTCTCTCTCCCTCTGCCATACCCTCAAATAAATAAATAAATCTTAAAAAGAAAAAAGAAAAAAAAAAACAACCATAGTTTCACAATGAAGATCCTGTGAATTTCCACAAGCTTGCATTGCTTTTGTCACTGCCTGGCACACCACTTTCTTCCATTGTTTTTTTTTTTTTTTGTCTTTCTTTCCTTTCTCCTTCCTTCCTCCCTTCCTTCCTTCCTTCCTTCTTTATTTCCTCTTCTTTCTTTCTTTCTTTCTTTCTTTCTTTCTTTCTTTTTCCTTCTTTCTTTCTTTCTCTTTCTTTCTTCTTCTTTTTAATGTATAGGTTGAGCTCCATATCTAAGAATATGACAGGTCCAGTCATTTGTGTTTTCTGTGTCAAAATGAAAAGCCAGTGATGAAACAGAAAGACATTTCAAAGATGTAGGGTTCCCTATGGAAGGGGGAAGGAGAGAAAGAAAGTTCTCTATTCCCAGGCAAGCTCAGGAATCAATGTGCTCAACCAGGCAGTATCCAGTGGCAATGCAGGGGCAAGGGTAAAAAAGCAATCTCAAAAGTAATCAGGATACAAATGATCCAGGGCTTTAAAGATAAAATTGAAACCGCTCAGCAACACCTTGAAAACAAGCCAGTAAGCATGCAGATAAGTATCAAGCACATTATTTAGCTAGCCAGCTGAGGATGGCAACTGGCTGAATTCTGAGCCAGGCAGTTAGTACCTCTGTGTTCTGGCTCGCATATCTTCCTCTCTCCAGAATGTCCTCCTCGCCTTTCATGCTAGCCAATACCCACTCATCTCTGGAGACATGGACAGAGGAAAATATCCTACAAATTTTTTTCTGGCTGGAGTCTTGCCCACTGCCCCTTTTGCTCTCCTTTCATTCTTTGTGCAGACTATGATCATGGCATCGTTAAGCTTTGGTTGCGCACAGTGGTGGCCATGGCTCAGTCTCCCGTAGAGGCGATGACCCTTTTTATGGTTTCATCCCTTGTACCCAGAACACACCTGGACATAGGAGATCCAGAAATGTTAGTGGACTAAAGGGAGAATGCTAATTATATTTATTTACTGGGCATCTTCTTTTCTATAACATTTCCTTATCTTTTACCTAATGCCTTTATTGCCTTTGAACGTGATTGAGTCCCAGGTTATATAAGATGCTGTACTACTGTCTGTTAGGGAGCATTCATTTATTTCCTGAGGGCTAAGGGATGCTCTAATTCTAATCACCCAGAAGACACTTAAGTTTCCTTTATTCAGAAAGTGGAGACAGTAACTTCCCCAGTAAACAGGAAAATAGATTTCGTTTTTTTGAAAAAATGTAATTAACACAGTTTTCTAGGAGCATTTCTATCGCCACAAACCAAGCTCCTTGAAATAATCAGCAGCACTAAAGACCTCAAGGTTACAGATGAAAACCCATGAAATAAGTGAGGATTGTATCTAGCAGTGGGAGGACTGAAGATGGCAGGGATGCTTTTTAAATATCCAAGTAGTTTAATGTGGCAGAAAAGAAAATCCTCGATGTGCACAAGATGAGGGAATTGCCTCAGAATGAACTTTTGAGAATACTGAGAGGAATTTCAAGGATACTGGGTGTCCCGAAAGAATACAAGAGATTTTGGAGAGTCCTGGAGTGGCCGCATCCCATAGATACAGGACAGAGTGACACCTCGGGGTCACCTCGGAAGGTGCTTGGCCTGGGCTGTATCCCTAGGCCCACAGAGGACAAACACGATGGTGGAAGCAGACCACTATAACAGGGAGCAAGTCTTCCCCACTTCAGAACTAGCATTGGCTCCAGTAGTGTGGGTGGGGAATAATTCTCTCTTCCTCAACTCTGTGAAAACCCAGTTTCAGTGAGTTAAATGTGAGTGGGCTGGTGTTTCTCTTTGCTGGATTCAGTGCATACGGTTTCTCCGTCATGTGTATCTACAATTATCTCAATTGACTGTAAAAAATACTTTTCTTTCAATTAGTGTTAAAGGAGTCACAGGCAAACTGTCCCTTAAATATTTCCATTGGGTGATAGCGAAGGATTACTGAAAGGGTATTCCCAAGGCTATTCCGCATCGGAAAACAGCTAGGAAAGAGAGATTTAAGTCCAGGCCTGTTCTGCATGGATACCTACATACACACATATGAACACACGCACACACGTACCCTTCTGACGCTTTCAGGGGATGGCTACAGAAATGTCATTTGAAGCAAGGAGGGGGAAAAAGAATCTCCCCTCATAAACATGTTTAATGGCATCTTGGTCTCTTGGTCAGAGCCAATAAAGATCTCCTGCTGTGAGCCAGCTCGAAAATAGGAATGTGGTGAAGGATGTTCCACTTTATGTGGTCTGAATGTGATTAGTGATTAGCACGGGTAGCCTCAGTCAGCTGGGAATAGCAATCAGGGTTTCTTTCCTGCAACCCTGAAGGGCTGCAAACACAACTGGCTTCCATCCCATACGATGATGGGATACTAACTGAAAACCCAATTAATCTGTGAATGAATTATGGCCTAAGAAATACACTGTTTTATAATCAATTTTAAGTGAGTCCCTAACAGAAGATAAGAGGAAGAAAAAGCTGTAAAATTATGAGGTTGGTACATTCTGTTCACTATGACTGATGATTTTGAGGGAGATAATTTTACAATCCATCAAAGTTTTGTCATTTCAAAAATCATGCCTCCCAATGTATGCTGTAAATTAATTTTAAAATTTACATATTCATTAAAAATCATATTGAAAACAGCAGGAAGTGAGCCCCGTTTGAATAATAAAATAACTTGTTATTCCACTGGAGATAAAAAAAAAAAAATTAAAAGATTTTTATTTGGTGGTAATAATAACAAAAATTGCTATCTGAATTAGTTAAACCAAGAATTCATATTCACTGGAGGCATCAATATAGTATTACAGATGATCCCCCAAATTTTCATTTTGGGTGGATAAAGAAGGTCTTACAACACATGAAAGTCCTGGGAAGAAAAACAAGAAGGAGAAGACCAGGGCTCTTAGCCTGCTGGGTGTGCATGTCTGAAGCAGGCTACGAGCACCCAGGGTGGGGGCAGTGGTCTGTTAGTCTGTTTGGCTGAATTTCCCATAAAAAATGGAAGGCTTGCCTGAGGTATAGAACATTCCAGATGTCTGCATTAGCCTCGATTGCCAAGGGGCTGGTCACCAGCGGGGGTTCACTCCAGAACACGAGGGACATAATTGGAAGGACACAGAATTGCAATTAGAGAGCGAAACCATGCTACATCTGAGTGACCACAACCATTTGCTCTAGATTAACCTCGTAATAGACCATCAACTCAAAGATCTGGCCCCATGATATGAACAGCCTGGATTCATCTACAGAACTATGAAAGGGTCAAAGGGAGCAGAGGGGGTGTGGGGCACCATGCCGACTCGCTAGTAGAATGCATAATCCACAGGGCAGAGCAGACACAGGGGATGTTCTCTTCAAATTCCAGAGAGAGGAGAGGGAATGAGAATACCTACTTCCCATTAATTTTGTTTTTTTCTTGGCTTTTTTCTTCCATAGGGGATTCATGATTGGCTGCTATCATTATGTTTGAGAAAATAAGCGGTCCCTTTATGAGGTACTATAGGCAAGGTGCTCTGCTCCTCAGAGTTCAGTGAATCAGCCACCTGAGTGGCTCAGTCAGTTAAGTGGCTGACTGGCTCAGGTCATGATCTCAGGGTTGTGAGTTCGAGCCCTGCATGGGGCTTCAGCTCAATGTGGTGTCTGCTTGAGATTCTTTGCCCTGCCCTCTTTCTTCCCCTCTGTGGCTCCCCTTGCTTGCACATGCTCTCTCTCTAAGAAATAAATAAAATCTTTAAAAAAAAAAAAAAAGAGAGACACTTAACTGAGCCACCCAGGAGTCCCAGTATATGGAAAACTTAAGTTATCTTTGACTCCCCTCTTTTTCTCATACCAGACATCCACCAGTTTTCTGATAAATTGCTTGTTTGTTCTCAGATGCATTCCTCTCCTTTTCCTTGCTTTACTCTGTAGCCCAGGGAACTACATTTTTCAGGCTCTCTCTTTCTCTGGCTTCTGGAGAGATTTGGCCAATGGTCAGCAGTGGCAGAAGACTGGATGGGGGGTGGTTAGAAAACAAAACATTTCTCCCCTTCTCTGTGACCTGTGGTGTTCCTGGCAGCAGCTGCTTCTCTAAGGCTCTATCTCAGGTCAGCCCCTCCCACCCATTGTTGTATTTCCTATCTGACTGGCCCAGTTTACTGGGCTTTAATGACACCTTTTGCTAGTGTCTCTCCATCCCTAGGGAATGATTGTCACTTCCCTGCTTCTACTAATCTCTGGATTGCCTGACTTGACCCCTGTAGAGCTCATTTATTCCATTATCTAAGTAAGTGATTCCTTGTATTAAGTTTGCCCATAGAAAGACTTAGCATCTAATTCTGTTTGCTCTGCTTTAAAAACATATCCTAAATCCAATCACTCTTTACCATTTGTTTTCTGCTACCTTGCAAGGGCAGGATACCATCATCTCCTGCCTAAATGACCACAGGGGTTTCCTAAATGTTCAGCTCACTTGCACTCTCATCTCTTGGTAGCCGAGTCTCCATACAGGAGCCACGGCATCTCTTAACAGCCATCCATCAGGTCAGATCTCTCCCCTGTTCAAATCCTCCAATGGCTTCTCTTCGCCAAGTCTGAAACCTGACATTACTGCCACATCTACAGGGTCCTATGTGGTTGGCTCCGGTATTCTTGTCCACCCTAATTTCCTTCCTCTCCTTCTCTCTGCTCTAGCCACATCAAGCCTGGGGGACACATCTGGGGATGTATCAAGCCTGTTCCTACTTCGGGCCTTTGCTCTTACTGTAATGTCTGCTCATATGCTTCTCCTTCAAAGAGTCACATTTCAATATTTCATTTCATTCAACCCTCTTCAAATGTCCCCTCTTCAGACAGACTTATCCAATCACTCTCTCTGAAGCAGTACCCTCCTTATTTCCCATCTAGTTATCCTGCTGGATTTTTAAATAATGTAAATCATTACCTGACCTTATATTATATTTTGCTTGTTTATCATCTACTTTCTCTATAAAACATAAAATCTATACAGGCAGGGACTTTGCCTTTTGTATTTTTAATTTGCTTTATTCTTTTTTTAAATTTTTAAATTTATTTTATTTTTTTAATTTGCTTCATTCTTAATGCCTAGAACATTACCTATTAAATAGTATGAACTTTATAAATATTCTTGAATCAATGAATATAAATGATAAGCTTATATCAGACTGTGAAAAGCAAGTAACACAAAGGAATAATTAGTTGTATTATTTAGAACATGAATAAACATATAAACACTTTTCTAATTAAATCATATACATAGAAACTCATTGCAAACCAGGGCATTGCTTGGTAGTTATGACACAAGCCAAGTCAGTGAGTAGACTATAGTCAGGGGCAAAGTTCTCAGATTTTATTCTTTACCATGTTCACAACCCAGTATTTGTCCTTGTTGGGAACCTTTCCTTGGGATGTATGTTTAGTGCACTTGCAGAAGATGTAGAAATGCTTTGAAACTCCCATGTGTGAAAGGGAACTAGATAGTCTGTAGATAAAGTCTTTTGGTTTGCTTGTTTCAATTATATAAAATAGAAAAAGATATCTGAGATGTCTAGAATTATTGTCCTACCAACAACTTCTTCTGGCCAGGAATTATAGCTAGGAATGACCTCTTGTATAAGGGATATGATATTGACAAATCCTGAGAACTTGGTAGATCAAAGCTGATTTCTTCCTACTGAGGTCACAAGTCTTAGTAATTACTCTATCCTATCGTCTTCTGCTTTGGGGCTTTGAGTATTCTCATGAGTTGATGTGTCCCCTAAAAAGACAGGCTAGCCTCTGATACCTACCTATGAATGTGACTTTGTTTGGAAACATGGCCTTTTCAGATATACATTTTCAGATGTACATTAAGAGGAGTCATGCTGGAATAAGGTGGATCCTCAACCCAGGATGACTAGTATCCTTATAAAAAGAGGAGGAGAGATACAGAGGCAGAAATACTCAGAGGGAAGAAGATGTAAAGAAATACAGGGAGACGCACACACAGATGGAAATGTCATGTGAAGATAGAGACACACACGGAGGGAAGGCAACTGTTGATGACAGAGACAAAGATGAGTGTTCTGCACTTGCAAGAGAAGAAATCCTAAAGACTGTTGGCAAACACCAGAAGCTAGGGGAGCACAGAGGGCCCTGCTGACATCCTGATTTCAGACTTCCGGCCTCCAGAACTGGGAAAGAATGCATTTCTGTTGTTTTAAACCCCCGGTTTGTGGTGCTTCATTACACTGCAGCAGCCCTAGGAGACTAATACAGATACTCTCTAGAATACCTCTTATCATTAACATTATGCCATTTTAAGGCATTAAAATTCCATCCTAGGTTTTATAAACACATAGTTATTAGGTTTGAGTTTTTCTTTTTTTTTTTTTAAACTGATGAGAAGAAGGAAAGCAAGATTTTTTTGGTCCATTTTTTAAATTGGACTTAAAAATGTGATGCTGAGGATTAAAAAATAAGCTTTTCTTTACCTGTGCCATGTGAAATTGTGAAATTATGATTGCATTAATTTTGTAAAATATTAAAAAATACTTCATTTGAAAAGGAAAATAATCAGAAAGGAAGTTATATTTAGAGTATCAGGAAAAGATGGAATGCAACATTTGTGGGAAGCTTCTTTTGATGCTAAGCTGTGTTAATGTGTTAGCTACCCTGCTTCCCTTTTGGCTCACTCCATGAGTGATAGAAAATTGTAATCGACATTTCCTTGCAAATGTGTACTTGGCTCAAAACTCCTAGAGCTCTAAGGTTCTTTTTCTTTAAAAATAAATTTAAATTCAATTCTCTCTTAAAATCTGAAAATGCTGGAATTAGGTACAAAGTTCTACTCCTACCTGGAATTTCTCCCCACAGGATGCTAGGGGAATATATCTGGTAGGCTGTGAATATAAAGAGCTTAACTTTCTCTACTCACTTAGGGACAATAAGCAAATGGGGAAGTTACAGAATAAGTTAAATCAATGCCAACCGGAGGGCCATCTGGCGTAATGATCAGAGTATGACCAACTCATTTAAAAAGGTTTTTTTTTTTTTTTTTTTTTAAATCAAGTAAAATATGTCCCTTCTTGGAACAGGAAAGGCCATTTGCTATTTTCTTGGTAAAGAGCAAAAGGCATTAGAATGAACATTATTTCTGCCCTGGAAGGTATGTTGAGAGATACCTGGTAGAGTGATGGGAAGAACAATCTAGAAGGATGCAAATGTCAGAGCCTACCATGTCTTTAAGAGAGGAGTGACCTTTTGATCCCAAAGCTTCCTTTTTATTTTTTGCTTGATTCCTGGCCATAGCTCTCCCCTTGTGCCTCATAATCCCTAAATAAGTGATAGGTGATGACAAATTTTTAATGGAATCGCCTCTATCAAGAGGAAATGTGTCAATCTTAATTCTATTGGTTTCATATCATGACCTTTGGTGCATAAGTGGGAATGAATCCAAAGAAAAGGAAGCCATAGAGATTTGGGGTCTTGTGATATAAAACTGTGCCTGTATTTGAAACAGGATATAAGGATAGTTTTTGCCATTCCTATTACCTTTAGTCATGTACCTTTACATTTCCCTCATCTGACTCTTAACCTTTACACACCATACAGTTTACAGCTTTACATCCTTCCTAATGACCTATTATTTTTCATTGCTTTTAACTCTAAAAGCCTTTAAAATCATCTCATTTCAGATATGTATACCCTTCTTCCTAGTTTTGTTGAGTTTCTTTCTCTACTGAATATTAAATGTATTTTCACATGCCATTTACAGTAGCAGTTAACTTTCATGTATTTGGTTTCACCCCACCAAAGCTAATAAATCACAGTTTTGTTTGTTACACTAAACACTCAGAGAAGTCAGTTTGCAACAAATGTGATAGTGCATGTACTTATTTTAAAGTTGCAAATAGGGCAGCCCGGGTGGCTCAGCGGTTTAGCGCTGCCTTCAGCCCAGGGCGTGATCCTGGAGACCCAGGATCGAGTCCCACGTCAGGCTCCTTGCATGGAGCCTGCTTCTCCCTCTGCCTGTATCTCTGCCCCTCTCTCTCTCTGTCTCTCTGTGCATCTCTAATAAATAAATAAAATCTTTAAAAAAAATAAAGTTGCAAATATTTATTTACATGGACATAGTGTAACAAATAAAATGCATTGCATTTGTATGTAAAAATGAGGCCATCATGACCCCACAGAAGGAAAGATTTCATGGCTTCTATTTTTTAGTAGTGAGTATAGATTTCTGTTGGCCAATCCATTACATAGAGTCTAGTTCTCCTTATGATCAGGAGCTTACACTTATAAAAGTTTTACTAGCATTGGGATGTTCCAACTTTTGAGAGCAGTTAATGCTATTATTTTTATTAAAGGCTAATTGGCCCTTATAGAGATAGTGATTATACTAACACCTATTCAATACTTCCTGCATTCAAGGTACTGTGATCAGGGCTTCATATACACCACCTCTTTTAAATTTCCACAATTTATTGGAGATAGATTCTCTTGTGCCCATTACAGAGATGAGAAAACTGAGGTTCAGCAAAGTTAAGGAGTTTTTGTAAGGACAGAAAGGGCTGTCTGATTCCAGAGCTCATAATCTTTTCATTGGGATCATTAGCAGAAAGTTTAATCATCTATATTCACTGGCCATAAATGTGGACAGATTTTAGAATTCTCAGAATTGAAGGAGAGAAAATCAAAACTAAGGAAGAATTCTCCTAGATTGACAGTTGGCAACTCCTTAAATGATCACATTAACTTAAGTCTACAAAGCAGGACACACTAGAGTAATTAGAAGAGGGCAACATAAGTAGAAATCAGGATGGTGGATGGTCTCATGGCCCTGTGCTTCTAGTAATGGTCCCTTGAAGAGCAGTAACCCTGGAGGAACTGTCCTTGGGTAGCCTGTAAGGATGTGCTCCAAGGTGTATCAGGTCCGTATAGATCAAGAACCATGATTAGTGCCACTTAAGTTTATATTGTACTTTAGATATTTTGTGCATTTAAATTGCAGAGTTGTAAACTGCAAACTATCCAAATCCAAACTATGCCATTCTTTATTATTAAAAATATTCAACCCCCTAAGAGGATGTCATATTACATCATTTTCCTATTTTAAAACTTGTAGGTTGCTCAAGAAATGAGAACCACATAGGAAACACTAACAAAAGTAGAAAGAAAAATGGCATCATTGTTTTCTCTTGAGCCTTTGTGATCTTTCTAGAGGCTTCCACAGGTCAGCTTAAGGTACCATCTTTTTTTCCCCAATATCCTGAAGAAAGCTTGGTGTATATATGATGACATTTTTCACTTTAATATAGTTGATCTATTTTCCAGATTGTAGAAAACTGAGAAATGACTTTTCATTTAAATATAAGTTGAAACCCTTTGGGAAAGTAAAAGAATTCAAGAAATATGGAGAAATGGCTGTTTCCAAGCCAACAGGAGAAAGGGAGAGTCTTTTTGGTTTTCAAATTAGTTGTTAGGGAAAACGTTTTTCTTCTCATCAAACTTTCGCTTTTCCTTCTTTAAAATAGATTAATCATAGCTGTGTAGGTTTGGTTTTCTGCCTGCTTGTTAAAATGTGGAAAATATGAACAGTGGCTTCAAACTTTCATGAGTAAATTGTCATTTTGTACCTTTTATTAGCCTATATTTCAAACCTCACATTGTGGGAGCTCACTCCTTACTTCTGAGCCTTTCACTGGTAAGAATATGCTAATGGGTTATGCAGACCATGTCTTTATGAACTGACAGCACAATTCCAGAGGACAAAACAGCCTCCAACCATAATTCAGTAGCGTGGAAGTGTTTTGCCACCAATTTGATGGGTTTTTGTAGTTCACATATTTTAGGATCTAGTACTGCACAGACACCTGTGTATCTTCCTGCTTTAAAAAGACTAAACTAGTTCTGCTTTTTAAAAATTTATTTATCTTTTTTTTTAATTTATTTATCTTTTAAAAATTATATTTATCTTTTTAAAAATCTGAAAAGCACCACTGTAAAATTATACGACCTGTTTTAGTCTTCAAAATAAGTCTTTAGAGCACAAAAAGCAGCCATATTTGGTAGAACTGGGTATGAATTGGCTATGTGACTTTGGACATGTCAATGTACTTTTCTAAGACTCAGCATTATTATATTTAGGATGAGAAATAATACAGAGTAGCCAGGAAGCAGTATTTCTCAAGCTGTGATCCCCAGACCAGCAGTATCAGCAGTACCTGGGAACCAGTTAGATATGCAAATTCTAGGGCCCTATTCCAGACCCACAGAATCAGAAACAAGTGGGAATGTATTGTGTGTTAGTTAATCTGTGTATTTACAAACTTCCATGGGATTCTGATGCTCACTCAAATTTGAGAACCACTGCCATAAATATTAGCCATTATACCTATGATATGTACATATATATGTATATATATGTAGAGAGAGAGAGAGACAGAGAAACAGAGAGAGAAAGAAACAGAGAGAGAATAAACCTATGTAATTCAATGTTTTTTGTCAGATGAGAAAACTTAAGGGCCAGAGAAGATAGCCTTTAGCTAATACCTCATAGTTTATCAATTGCAAAACCAAACTGTTCCATCAATTGTTGCTTAATGGACCCCTTTCCTTTTTCTGAGCTATATAATTCAGGAATAGGAGGTGCTATGATCCTATTTATAAAGTGTTGGACAATCACTTAGCAAGTCTCTAAAGTTATGCCAGACACTCTGCAAGGTGTTGGGCAAAAGGATTAAGAGGCTGTTTCAGCTCTTAAGGAGCTGATACAGGAAATAAAACACAAATAGTGTTGCTGTCTTTAGAAAAAAAGCCACTTATTTCTACGGCTTATTTCCTACATAATTTGACTATTCAAAGCATTTTTCTTTGATCCCAAAGATAAAAATGGCAAGATTAGAAGACAACACTGGGTTTCCCAAGGGCAACTAGAGGGAACCTGGAATCTAACCTAAATTTCCATTTTGAAAGTTAAAGGAATGAAGAATATATGATGACAAATGACATGGGGATGATTGTATTGTGCTCTGGTGTGGTTCACAATGGCTACATCTGCCAGACTTTTTGACAAATGGCCTCAAATGTTCTACAATTAAGTGAACCACATAGAATTTAACAGTTGTAGGGAATAAAAGAATGTATCCAAATTTTGGGGAATAAATTTACTCCCATTCACATGAGGATGGGTAATCATTAACAGTGTTTCTGTGCCATAGTAAAAACTAAAATACAACTAGGCATTGGATGGAGTGGAGGTAATGCATCCTCCAAGGACCTCCCAGCCAGTGTCAATTTGGCAGAGTTTTTGATGGGCAATGAGGAATGACAGCTCCTCCCTGGTGCTACTCTTGGATGCTAAGGACCCAGAAATTAAAGGGAACTCCAGTTTCTTCTCCCTTACTCCCAAGCTATGGGAAGACTTTTTCGGTGATTAGTTGGCCTTGGGGAAAGAGGTGGAAGAAGCAAGACTAACAAGCTGTAAATAGGTCAGTCTTGAGGGGCAAGGGAGCTCCAGGTATACAATTAGCTTCCCCTGAGAGTTTGGACTCCAACTAGTTCCCAAGCCTCACACAGTGTAGGGGAATGGCAGTCTGTTCACATCACTTACAGGACACTTATCAATTTTGTAGTTCTTGGCATTTTCTGTGTTTCATCATTGTATCTCTGCCAACCAACTATCACCACCAACCCCACTGTCTCCTCCATGCCTTTAAGTTTCCTTATGGAAATTGCCTTTAGCTTTGATTCCCAAGCATCTCCCTTACTTTTTTTCAGAATCACCATAAGTCTAGGAACTTCAGAGTAGGAATCTCTAAGTTACAGAGTGATTTCTAGGATTTACAATCAGTCTGTTACCATTTGAAGATAAAGAAAATTTATTATTAGTTTCCCACAGAGTTATGAAAATTTTTCAAATAATTAACATCCTCAGTTGCATATATCCAAGCAAACACAGTTCTTTTCAAGATAGCCATTTTGGACATATAAAAATTTATTCTAATCATTCATTTTGGATTTTTTTCTTCTGAGGTTCTTTTCAGAATCTGTTTAATCAGATGCCTTACTTCATAGTCATGTTTTGGTTTTGACCAAAATGATATTATTGCCTGCGTTTACCAGATTTGCATCTGAATGATGATATACTGATTCTAAAAGTCAAATTCACCTCTAGTGGATGAAGATATGCTCTCCTGAAGGGAATAGGGACATAATATTAATCAATAGGCTGGATTTTCCTTCTTAGTCAATTAAAATGGATAGACATGAATTGATTGAGTCATTAATTCATTCATGGACTCAATAAACATATTTTCAGCAGTTGTTTTGTGTGACCACTGTGATAGGTTTTAAGAATACTAAGTTAAATAAAATATGAAGGAATAAGCTATATGGTCCTTTCCAGTTATATATTTCTACATTTATATATTTTTTAAAAATTCATAGTCTTTTAATCTTTAACACTATTTTGAACAAATTCAGCATAATTCACATAATTACATAAATGTGTATTTATGCCACTCATTTGGATGCCTGAGTTCTGATTTGTTAGTTAAATATACAGTGATTATCATTTGAAGTAATTCCTCATTCATATGTGATCACAACTGTGACAAAGACAATTAACTGTCATCCAATATGTAAGGCTAGTTTTTCCTTTTAATATTTGAACCTTCTGAGGTTTAACTGAGTTTCTTTTTCTCCCACCCATAGACCACATTTTATAAGTACCTTTGTATCTAGGTGTAGCCATATGACTAAGTTTTGACTAATGGGACCTGAGTGAAGTGATATGTGTTTCTTCTAGGACATACTCATAAAATAGAGAGCTTTGTCTTCTATTTCCTCCTTCTCCCTTCCTGGAAAGTGGAATATGGATGAGATGCTGGTGAGTCAGCTTTGGCTGTAATGATGAGGATAACTATTCCTACCTCGGGACTATAATTGAGTGAGATTTTTATCTTGATTTTATCAAGATTTTTATCTTGATTGACTGTGCTTTGGGGTCTAACCTAAGGCTAGTCTATATTTCGAATGACGCGTCAAGCACACCCATTTCAAGTCAACTGTCTTTTCCTTCTTTGAACCCTTAGAGGAAAACAAATTAAATCCTTTCATTCATCTCTACTCTGTGCTGGGTCATCCAGATATAGCATATGTCTGCTTTTTCAAGAACTTTCCCACCATGAATGAGAAAACTATCCTTCCTTTGGTTTTTACATCTCTTTCAGGAGCTCTGACCTCTCCTAGCAGAACTACTCCTCCGCTTTCCTCTACCAGCTTTGTCAGGAGAGGCTTATTGCAAAATGTCCTTCAGATAAGAACACACCACCATCAAATTCTACATCATCTCTGGTAGAATTGCTTCTGGAAAGACCACTCCATCCTCTTGGCTACATTCTAATATCCATAGTCTTGGGATATTAGATTTTCTTTGGGATCTCATGATTAATCTCATTGAACCTCATATATGTGTTTTTATCAGTAACCTTAAGAAAATTGAGGCTTTAGGGTCATTCATAATTTCCTAGACTATCATCTTTATTTGTGTCTATATAACTCCCTTTTTGGATCCACTTCCCACCTCTCCTATGCCCCTATGCTCTTGAAACTCAAGGCCAATTAATGGAAAAATGTCCTATGTCATCTCAACCTTTTTTTCTGAATATTCACTTAACCTTCTAGTTCTAACAGAAATCTGACCTCTGGGGAAATGGCTTCCCATGGCCCTCTCAAATGGTGGCTACTTTCTTCCCTCTACCCTCTATATCACTGGACATGGAGGTGGGGTAGGTCTTCCTCTCCTTCCTTGTTGCTCCAGGATTGATTTTCATGTTATTTGCCTGCCATTCACTTCTCATCTTTGTTATAATCATCTGTAGATTTCCTTATCATTTCTTCTAATTCACTGAAGGCTTTACTTGTGTATAGTACAACTCTGCTCACAAATCTTGATAATTTCAGTGTCCATGCAGATGATCCTTTGAATAACCTGGTGTCCTCTCTTTTCTTTTCTTTTTCTTTTTTTTTTTTTGTGTATTTTTTATTGGAGTTCGATCTGCCAACATATAGTATAATACCCAGTGCTCATCCCATCAAGTGCTCCCCTCAGTGCCTGTCACCCAGTCACCCCATCCCCCTGCCCACCTCCCCTTCCACTACCTCTTGTTCATTTTCCAGAGTTAGGAGTCTCTCATGTTCTGTCTCCCTCTCTGATATCTCCCACTCATTTTCTCTCCTTTCCCCTTTAATCCCTTTCACTATTTTTATATTCCCCAAATAAATAAGACCATATAATGTTTGTCCTTCTCCGATTGACTTAATTCACTCAGCATAATACCCTCCAGTTCCGTCCATGTTGAAGCAAATGGTGGGTATTCATCCTTTCTAATGCCTGAGTAATATTCCATTGTATATATATAGACCACATCTTCTTTATCCATTCATCTTTTGATGGGGTGTCCTCTCTTTTCTACAGATCTTGTCCTCTATCCACTTCCACCATCATGAACTAAACCACCCCAGAGCCCCAATTTCAAATTTTCCATCTCCCAGTTTCCTTGTTTACCAGTTTACTTCCTTTAATGCTTCAACTCAATAATCGTTTGACTGGAATCTAACATCCATTGATTCTACTAATGTTTTTATAGTTCCTCATATCTTTCGTGTCCACATCTCATTCTTATTCAGCTTAGTCTCCAAGGGTCATCACTGTGATCACTTCCCTTCAAACAGTCTCAACTCTATTGCTCCTTTCTTTGTTGTGCCACCTAACAAAACCCCAACTTTTAAGTTCAACCTTCTGCCTATTTCATTACTGTTGCTGAATAAGCAAGTAGCTAAACAGAAAACCCTTTTTATTGGTCTTATTTAATTCACAATTACTAGCTTCAAGTTGACGATCCTGCTAAATTTCTCATGTCCCCGCTTCTAGACTATTTCACACTTTCTCCTCTATCTTCAAAATTTCAGGGATCCCTGGGTGGCGCAGCGGTTTGGCGCCTGCCTTTGGGCCAGGGCGCGATCCTGGAGACCCGGGATTGAATCCCACATCAGGCTCCCGGTGCATGGAGCCTGCTTCTCCCTCTGCCTGTGTCTCTGCCTCTCTCTCTCTCTCTGTGACTATCATAAATAAATAAAAAATTAAAAAAAAAAATTCAACACCTCCTTAACAATAGTCTTGGCTGATGACCTTGTTCCTGAGAAAACAGAAGCAACTAGAAGAGAATTTTTACAAGTTCCCATCCATATCTCATAGCATCTGACCATAAATTCTCCTACCCTTAAATCACCATGGATAAGAATAACATGCCTATGTAAGAACAACCCCTCCACTTGCACGTATCTCCTGTAGCATCAATTTTTCTCCCACTTTCTGGGATTATTTCTATCAGCATGCAATGTGTGGCAATTTCTCCTAGCTTAAAGAATTTCCTCTTCAGTGCCCCATTTATCTATGCCTAGTTATTGAAAAGGCCTTAAAAAGATTTATATATACCACTGTCTCCAATTCCTCTCATCCCACTCTTTCTTGAGTCCTCCCTAATCAGATCACCAGCCTATTATTCTACTGCTACTTCTGTTAAGATCTTCAGTGTCCTCCAGATTATTCCAAGGGTTAATTTTTAGTTCTCATGTAACTTGACCCTATCAGTATTATTTAATCTCTTTTCCACCTTCAGAACTCTTTTATAATCATAATCTCCATTGAAAATCTAGTCAGGTTTAATGTAAGTTGCTATGCAAAGTCCCAGTGGTATCAAATTTTGAATTAGAAGGTATTCACTTCTACATGGAAAATATTGGAAGGAAATGAAATAAATAATGAAGAAGAACGAAGACCCAAAAGCTTGTCTTTAAAATTGATGTTGCCCACATTCTAGCACAGAGGTCTGAAAGCTAGAAAAAAAAATTTAGAAATCATATAGTCCAATGGTCCTGTTTTACAATGAGGAGGTTGCTGAAGCCCAGAGAAGAGTAATGATTTCTCCATTGCTATAGAGTGGCAGTCGGGACTAGCACCCAGGTCTTCTGCCTTGAAATGCTTATTCCAGTATTCAGTTTACACTGCTTTACCTGTCTATACATACATACATATATATGTGTATGTGTGCGTGTGTTTTAAATACTCTAGAAGCATATATATGGAGATATATATATATAACTATATATGCACAAATATATAAATATAATATATATGTATACACAGATAGAAATATAGCATATTAAACATATGTACACATATATACATACATATAACATCTATGTATATATATTTTTTCATATTATTTTTTCCTAAATGAAAGAATTGTTGGGGAGAGGTCATGTTGGGGACAGGTCCCTCTGTCTGCTGCTCTCCTCTGATATAGTCAGGTTCCTTACTTGGCTTCCCTGGGATCAAGCCCATCTCCCATGAAGATAGGACTGATACTGAAGCAAAGGACCATAGGAGGCCCTTGATTTAGCAGACCACTGGTTGAATATAAAATTCACTGCACTTCACCACCTTCTCTATTCTGCTGATGAAAAAGAGGCTGGATCTGGGGATTAGGGAGACAGCTTTGGTGTTGGCTAACTCACTGAGTGACCTCATATCTTATTAGAATACAGGAGATGCTGTATTAGGTAAAGCCTTAATTCTTCCTTTCTATCTTCCTGTGCCCTGAGGTGCCTATAACCTCTGCTCCTAGTTTCTGTTCCCTCTCCATGACTTACTACCACCTAATCTCTGAGCTTCTTGCCTACCTTAAATGTATGCTATCTGCTTGTCTGTCTTGGTCATCTGAGCTGACCATTCTAGGTGGAATTAATGGACCATATTATCTGTTTTGTTTTTTGTTTTTTTTTTTGCCAACATCCTTCCTATCTAATTAGACTCTTGTTTCAGGCTACACTTAGATAGCTACCTCCTAGGATCTGACATGACATGAAAGAATGAATAAGCAATGCAGAAAGCTGGTCTTGTGAGGCAAGAGAGACAACACACAAAAGCACTGGAGAAAAAGGAAAGACGAGAGGAGGAAAGATGAAAAGAACAGCATTATGATGCTGAGGCATAACACTCTATGTTAGTGATTCTGTCCTAGAAGAATAGAAGAAGCCCATTGTAATATGTGACTTCTGACTAATAAGAGTGTGGCATTTGATACTGATTAAAAGTCCCTCTCATATCTAAGAAGGTAGCAGAGAACAGAAATTGGAGGCAGATAATTTTTGTGTGTGCAACTCATACAAAATGGAGCATTTGAAAACCTAAAATTCTAGAAGTCTCAGATCATGCTACTCTTTAATGGGCACTTTTCTTATAATCATTTTAATATGAAACAGAGAGTTAAATAATCTTGGTTCTCAGAGTCTCAGAATTGGATTAATCACAATCTAATATTCAAGACACATTATCAGTAGACTAAGCATGGTCCTTTTTATTAATGATATTTATTTATCATAATATAATGAATGATTGTGGAATTATTGCCCAATCCAAGGACTAGAATACTTTTAAATTGCTTACATCTACTGCCTGTTCTTCCCACATCCCATCCCCTGCCTTCCCTACAGAAGTAACCATCATGATCAATCCTATTACCATTTCTCGCTTCTTTTTCTTTTTTTAGTTTTATCACATACATAGGTATGCTAAACATATGCTGTTTAATTTGCTTGTTACTGAAATTTATAAAGAGGGTATCATACTACATTTGTTTCTGTGAGACTTGTTTTATTAATTAGTTATGTTACTATGATAATTCCATAGAATTGCTTTTAGCTGTGGTTCTTTCCTTTTTACTGTTGGATAATATTTTACTGTGTGCATATATCACAACTTAATTTTCCATTAATCTGTCAATGAACATTCTGGAAGTTTCCAGATGTTTTTACACTTACACACTGCTGTGGATAGTTTAGTATAACCTTCCTGATGGCTATGTGATAGATGATCTCAAAGGCATGTTTCCAGGAGTGAAGTCAGTGGGTAAAGGAGCATAAAAACAATCATCCTTAAGAGACAATGCCAAATTCTTTTTCAAGGTGATTCTGACATTTACATCTAAATGTGTCTAGTCACCTTGCAAAACTTTCCTGTTATTTCTAATAGTTTTTCTGTAAATTCTTTAGGGTTTTCTATAGACATTCATTCCATAATATCTAAACTAAAAGAGAGAAACAGTGGTATAAAAGAGGAAAGAAATGTTTAAAAAAAAAAAGAAAAAAATCCTCCCCAAACCAAAAACATTTGATCACAAAAAAGAAGAGAAAAAAATCCCACAGAAACATAAAAAATAAGTAAGCTATGTGTTCTTGTGAAATAATTAGAAGAATAAAGGATATAACCAAATATGAAAGAAAGAGATGATAAAAAATAAGAGTAGAAATCAATAAAATAGGAATTAAAAGTTGTAGGTTTAGCAAAGTTAAAATTAGTTCTTGATAAGACTTACAAGATTGACAAACCACTGGCACGTTTGATTTGAACAAGGAGAAAGGTTAAATAATTAATATTAATAATAAAAAGGGGATATAACTATATATATAGTAAGAATTAAATAGATAATAAGCAAAATCAATCAACTGGTATATGCCAATAAGTATGGAAACTTAGACCAAAGGTCCATAGTCCTATAAAAATTTATATTTATCAGAACTGACAGAAGATGAAACAGAAAGCCTGAAAAGTTTTATACTATTAATGAAATTGAAGCAATCATTAATAAACTTTCCACAAAGACTATATCAGGTCCAGATATACTTATAAGTAGGTTTTCTCACACTTACTAAAAGATTAGGTCATTCTAACTAACAACTTCTTAAAAAACAAATAAACAGGAAAAGAGTGAATATTCCCTGCTCATTTTATGAAACCAGTATTATTTTAGTAGTAAAGTACAAAAAAGTACAAGATAAAGAAAGCATAAGAAAATAACCTCACTGAGTCATTTTAACCCATTTAATAAAATTAATTAATAATATATAAAATAAGTATATTAATGGGTTAATACATAAATATAGATTGTAGAAATATTTGGCAAAATATCAGCTATCTAAATTTATCAATATACAAAATATATTATATTGTAGCTAGATTAGGTTTATCCTAAGGATTTAAGGCTGGATTAATTATTAAAATATATAAATATCTTTTACTTCATTAAGAGATTAAAGGTAAAAACCATATGATCATCCAAATAGATGCATATATAGTTTATGATTTAAAAAAATCAACATGAATGCATGATTAAATAAAAAAATCATTCTTAGTTAACTAGATTAAAAGAAAATGTCTCTAACCTAATAACATGAATCTACCAAAAAATAAAAACAACAATAAAAAGTTACAATGAACATCATCATCCTAAATGGTGAAACACTGGAATTAATTCATTTAAAAACCAGGAATAAGACAAGAATGCCTATAATTATCACTTCAATTCAACACTCATTGGAGATTCTTTCTTCTAGAAGCATTCATGCTTTTCAGCGATTCTCCTATCAACCTCCCCTTTAAATTCTAGAAACCTCCCCTTAAGTTCTAGAAACAGATGTTTTTAGACTCAAGGTAGAGTGTTTGGAAAAGATAGAACAGTCAACCTGACTCCAAATCATTATCAAGTTTCCTTTCAAAAATAATTTTCAGCAGCATGGCATATTTTAGCAGTCAATTTAAAGAATGGGAAAAAAGGGAAAAGTATAGTTTAACAAAGTTAGTTGTAAATCCAGGAGTATTATCCAGGCTAAATATCATCTCACTCTGGGACCAAGGAATTAAACTCATTTTGCTTTTTCTTCTTCAAAAAATGCAGAGCTTAAAACGCTGTTTTAGCCATAATTTCGTTCATCTTATGATCCGACTGGCATTATACTGAATAACATTTGTAATTTAGCTGTATTATGTTGTGAACTTTGCACTCCAAGAAGAACTAAAGAGACATTTTATGGCACTGAAATGATAATTTTTTAAAGTTTTATTTTTTTTTCTTTTTGAGAAAGGTACCAGAAAATCTGTTCATTTATGCTTTGAGTTTTTAGTGAAGAGAATGACTTATTTCAGGACAAATGCATTTCATTCATTTGACAAATATTTATTAAGTGTTTCCTGTGTGCTAGACACTATTCTAGGCACTGGTTATGTAACAATGAACCAAACAAAATATTCAGTCCTTGTGTTGCTTGAATGTCCAGAAACACGAGTGCTGTTCAATAATAAAGGGATGAATCCAGGAGGTTCTAGAATAAGGACCCCTTGTCCCACTACATGCTTTCCTTCTCTCTCTGAAAACCTTCCATTATTACATTTTAGGAACAAGGAAAGTATCTGGTTGATCACCTTCCAGTTTTCTCTCACTGCTCCACACCAGAGCTACACCTCACTGAGTCTTCCTTAGTAAATTAATTTATAATAATAACAATAGCCTCTATTGAAAGGACACCTTTCCAAAAGGTATGCTGCATATACTGTCTCATTAAAATCCTGCAATTAGGTATTATTATTATTATTATTATTATTATTTTATGGATGAAAAACTGAGGCTCAGAGAAACTCAGTGATACCACCAATGAATAGTAATTTAAATTTTTCTGACTCTAAAGAATTCATGAACATTTTCTACTATATCCTGTTGATCTATGCATTCCTTCATTCATGCATTCATTCATCCTTTCATTCACTATCTCAGCAAATGCTAAATTATATATCAAAGAGAATTTTGGATTTCATGTTGTTTTCCTGAATGTGGAGTGTAGTCTTTATCCACAATCCATTCCCCCACCTATGTAATACTGTACAACCCAAATGATAGATTCTTCTCTCCTCTTCCCTCACCAGTGTATGGTATAGAAAAACTCAGTTAAAAAAGAGTTTTAGGGACATCTGGGTGGCTCAGCAGTTGGGTGCCTGCCTTTGGCTCAGGTCATGATCCCAGGATCTGGGATTGAGTCCTGCATCGGGCTCCCTGTGAGGAGCCTGCTTCTCCCTCTACCTATGTCTCCCTCTACCTCCCTCTACCTCTGTGTCTCTGCCTCTCTCTCTCTCATTCTGTGTCTCTCATGAATAATAAATACATCTTTTAAAAAAAGAGTTTTAACAATTTGAGTTTTTTTCCAATAGAATAATGTCATTCGTAAAATGGTGCATACCCAGATTATCTACCAATGGGGGAATCCAAGCAGAGGCTAAATAAGGAGAGGATGGGGAAGTTTCATTCATTCATTTGTGCATTCATTCACTCATTCATCAAATAAATATCCATTAAATGCCAGGAATTATGAGCCGAGGGCACAAAACAAAACTCTCTGCCCTAATGGAATTTACATTCCAGTGAGAGAGAAGATAGACAAGGGAACTTAGAAATTCTCTTCCAACACAAAATCTCTAGGTTACTAGAAATGAGGAGAAGAAGCAGAAAGAGTGGCAAGTTTTTTGTCTGTTGGTTTTCAGCAAAGGCTATAGGACAGAGTCAAATTTAAGGTCAGATTCTGGGAAGAGCAACTGCAAATGCAAGCCTGTTCATCATCTGTGTTCTGTGCTGGTCCTCTGCTCACCTTTCAAACTCACTGGCACACATAGATCACAACCACTGCCAGTTGGCACCACCTTTATATTATAAATTACTCTCATAAAACCATATGTCCTTCTGTTCTGCTAACTGCTGAGGGGGAAGGCTGGCAGTCACTGCAAGTAACTGCCCTCTTCTGACCCTCCCTTCATTCCCCAATTCATTCACTTGTCCATAGGAGAAATTCTCTTCTCCTTTATGCCCACTCAAATTTGAGTCTTCAAGGCTCACCCTAGAAGACATCTTGATACTTTATTCCTTTCTCTGGTTACCTGTTGGCACTCAATTTCAAACACCTAGACCATTTAGTTACCCAGCCCTTCAATAAACATTCAGTAAACTCTTGCCATGTGCTAGAGATTCAGTATAAAAGGTCATAATTCCTGCCATTAAAAAACAAGTAGGGGAGACAGATAATAGCAATTTGATGGTCATGGGAGACTAGAGTACCATGTAATCACAGAGGAGGAATATAAGCCTATAGGCCTACATCTAGAGTTCTGACTTTGAAATGATCTACTCCACTTGCAATGGGAACATAAGTCTTCATTTGACATAGGAAAATAAGACCCTAAGATAGATCATGATGTAAGGTCATACAGAAGGAGTTATGGGGACAGGCAATCATGGGTAGAGGTAGGAGTCTTGGTACCATCCTTTTGGGAACTTAGTTCAATGAAGCTGGTTTTATTAGTGGATTTTTTTTCAAAGCAAAGTATAATTTTCACACAAGATCTTATAAGTTTCAGGTGTACAACATACTGATTCAATATTTTTATGCATTGCTAAATGATGCTCATGATACGTGTTGTTACACCCCCATGACTTATTTTACAACTGGAAGTTTGTATCTTTTAATTCCGTTCACCTATCTCACTTACCTTCCAACTCCTAACCACTCTGGTAACTGACAGTTTGTTTCCTGTATCTATGAGACTGTTGTGTGTGTGTGTGTGTGTGTGTGTGTGTGTGTGTGGTTGGTTGGTTGGTTTTTTTAGATTCCATATATAAATGAAATCATATGGTATCTTTCTCTAACTTATTTCACTTTGCATGATACCCTCTAGGTCCATCCATGTTGTCACAAGTGGAAAGATCTCATTCTTTTTTATGCCTGAGTCATATTCCAATGTATATTAATACCACATCTTTCTTATCCATGCATCAATCAATGGACATTGGGTTATTTCCATATGTCAGATATTGAATGGTGCTATGAACATAGGGACATATATATGTCAAGTTTCTAAGTTCTCTCTACAAGTAGACTCTAAGCTCCCTGTGGGAAGGACCATGTCTCATGCTTCTTCTCTATTCCTCACAGTACTTAACTTAGTGATAATTCATGGTAAGTTTCTAACAAGTACCGACTCTACCCATAATCATAGACAAAGGAGATATTTCACTGCCTTATTGGCCTAAGATTCTTCTCTTGCACATTTAACTTCCTTCTCTTGCATACATTCAGACTGGCAATATAAGTACTTCAAAGATTAGTCAGTAATAAAACAGTGTGCTCTACGAATCACCCAGAAGGCTCTTGAAAACAAACATTCCTTTTTCTGCAGTGGGTCCTATGATCCTTTCTCATTAATTTGGCCTGATGGTGAAATGACTAACATAGCGAACTCTAGAATATGGGGATGATAGGCTCAGGCTGGCTAGTTAAATCACTGTAGTGGAAGTAACTGGGATCTCTTTGTTTAATCCAGTTACCAAATTGTCTCCCTCACAGATGGTCATAAAAGAAACTGATCAATTTTTTCTTTGCTAAATTATTCCTTTAAAATAAGACTGACTTAGAACAACTGAATAATCAAACTAAGAAGTTAAATCCATATGTGAGGACAAAATCCCAAATTATACGGGTTCAAGAGGAAATATGAGGATTATTTTTTCCCTATAACTTTGCAGTCAGAAAGGATCTGTCACAAAACAAAAGATTTATGAGTTTGACCATATGAAAGTAAAATCTTCTACATTCAGAGAACATTGCATGTAATGTCACAAGCAAATGAAAAACAGAAAATTTAGTTTATATTATAAACAAAGGAATAATACCCCTAAACTTTAAAAAGCACTTAGAAATTGAGATGAAAAAAGGCTAACAACTCAACAGAAAACTGAGCAAAGGTCACAAGCAGATGATTTACAAAGACAGAAATACAAATGACATTTTAATAGATTTAAACAAAAGCTTTCGACCTAATTCTTAATGAGATACATCAAATTCAGACCACACTGGAAAATCATTTCTTGTATGTAAGACTGACAGGACACGAAAGCTTGACCTTGAATTTATAGGTGAGGCTTTGGGGGACCAGGCACATCAATCACTGCAGGTGGATGTGAAAACAGCACAACTCCCCTGAGGATACACTCACTTTTGACTCAACAGTCCTATTTGGGAATCTACTCCATAGAGGATTAAACTAATTATGGCACAGCCACACAAGATAGCCACGCAAGATAGCAGAAGAACATAGAAGATTTTTATGTACTGACATGGAATGGTCTCCAGGATATATTGTTAGATGGAAGAAAACAAAATCAAACAGGATGCTGAACAGTATAGTCAACTTCCTTCTGAATATGAAATATTTACCTGCATTTGTTTGGTGTGCACAAAGACTAAGGGGAATAAACAAGAAATCAATAAAAAATGGTTACTTTGAATGGGGCTAGAGGCACAGAGATTGGGCAGGGACTTTTGTGATCAAAACAATAAGACCAAATTTTGAAAAAATGTACCTGAGGGAAACTGCAAGAACTTCTCCAAATAGCAGAGACTTGACGTGAAGCATGAAGCTTGACGACCAAGAGACTGTGGCATTTGTGCACAGTAATAGAACACTGGGAAGGGTAGGAGGGTGGGATCAAAAGATACCTAGCTCAACAGAGTCTGAAAGAGGGAAGGGAGATGCTTGCTCCGGATCAGTAAGTAAGTTATGGTTCAAGAAGACACCTGCTTGCTTTGAGTATCTGGGTCTTTTCACACCTCTCAAAGATTTCATGGGCACGTGGTACAGTGAATGATGTCAGCACAACATTGGGCCTTCCCTAAACATACTGATCCTATAGATTTTCCTTCTATTAAATCCGAAGCTCTAGAAGGTACCTGATTATTTTTGGGAGAAGGAACATCCTAGGATGAAAAGGGTCAAAATGACAGGATAGCACAGGATGGGCCAAACAAATCAAGATAAAGGAAAGATTTTTTTTAAAAAAGTGACAAGGACAGGGGCAGCCCGGGTGGCTTAGTGGTTTAGCACAACCTTCGGCCCAGGGTGTGATCCTGGAGACCCGGGATCGAGTCCCACGTCGGGCTCCCTGCATGGAGCCTGCTTCTCCCTCTGCCTGTGTCTCTGCCTCTCTCTCTCTCTCTTATGAGAAAATAAAATCTAAAGAAAGGAAAAAAATAAAAAAAAAAGTGACAAGGACAAGAGTGGAAGAAAATAGTCTTTAAGATGCTTTTGGGAGCTCATAAATAGGGAAGCTGGAAGCCAACCACCAGACTTCTCTGCCTGCACAAAACGGAGAGCAAGCTTGGCCAATACTAGGGAAAGGATGCTGTCTCCTTTTCTAATTAAATTCCTTAAAGAGTGGGCTGATTTATTCATTTATAATAAAATTCCTGGTCTAATTAAAAATGGGACTTTCTCCCACCTGATCTAGCCTCACCATATTTCTGAGTCCCATGTAATTGAATCTGAAAACAATGATGCTGAGTGATAGCTTGGGATATTGCTACTTATTGTGGAAATAAATAATAAGGAAGGAGAATGCTGCTTGGCTTGTTTCAGGGAAGTTTAAATCACCTCTTTTTCACTTCGACTGAATTTTAACAACAGATAAAGATAATATGATATTTCCCTTAATGAAACTGTATAATGTTGGCTAATTTATGAGAGAGGTTTACCTTTCTGAGGCTTTAGCTTCCCATTATTTTGGCCTGAGGTTTGCAAGGTTTCTGATATCCTCAACCTTACATTCCAGGAATTGCTCTTTCTTTCAACCCATTTAACATAATATTGCTCCTATTTATTTTGCACTCTGTAGACAGCTTGTGATATCTAATGTCACATCTGAACTACTCTGGGAGAGACAGGCAAGGTAGCATCATGTGGCATGTGGAACCAAGGCTCAGAAAGGTCAGCACTATTCATCCAAGATCACAATGTCTATTTGCAGAGCCTGACCTAGAACCCGGGTGTCCTGACTCCTGATTGTGGGCATGTCCAATACTGCCAGCCAAACGACCATAGCTTTTGGTTTCTAGGTTCCAAGAGGTCCATAGAGCAGCCAGTTGTGTGATTCACTACATGACGGTTGACATTTTTTTCTTGGCAAAACTCCTGGTTGCTGTTTAGGGAGGAACTCTGTTTGTTTTTGTTTTTCCTGAGCTCGTCTGCTTCGTTGTACAATACGTATATGTTTCAAGGTTTTTGGCTGGTTGAGGAGGGGCAGTTGGGATGGGAGAATCTGAGAAATGATTCCTTTCTTTATCCTTGAAGTTTGAGAACAGAGCACTCTAAATAATTAAAATATATCCATTTCCTTTCCCTCCTACTTCAAAGGTTTGCACACTGCATTCTTGTTTTGCGCACTATAATAATTACTTCTAGAAGGAGCTACTTCTGAACACTAAGACCCTTCTTTTTCTTTCTTACCCCTTTTATTCAACAGGGCTTCTTCTATTGACCCCAGCATTTTTAATCTGGAGATTTATGTTAATCTTCTGAGTCTTAACCATTCAGAGGGAAGAGTTCTGGCAAAAGGCCCTTTCCAAATGTCACTATGCACTTTTTAGCCAAAAAAGAAACTCTAAGGTCCCCAAGGAAACCCAGACACCTGTTGACTATGTTTTTTCTTTATTTTTCATCTAATTGCAATTTACCTAATTCACTAGCACAGTGTGAGGATTAACTGTCCTCCGGTTACTTTCAAGTCTGTAAAGGATTTCCGCCTCCTCAGGGCACATGTTCTCTAAGAGAGACAGAAATGAAATACTAATAAGAGATTTAATGTGTAGCAGCCTCAAATAATCTGTGCTCTGTGTTACCATTTTCGGCAGTCGGTGTCTCCCTAACACGCTCTGACAAAGGCGCTGGGAACAGGATCAACAGCCAAATGTGAAAGTCCCAGACGGAAGCATGAACTTCCTTTTCAAAGCCCCTTGGAGGAAGGGCATCTTAACCACCCAATTAGGTGCTGGGCCGGGCCTGGGGTTCCTGCTGGGCAGGCAGGGGGATTTGGCAGCTGTCATATCTTGGCACAAATATTTGACAGCTTGTCCCTCTCAATGAACATTTCTGATGCCTAAAGAGTAATCTTCTCTTGGCTTCTCAGTATTGTTGACATTTTGTGCGGGATAATGCTTTGTTTTGGGGGGCTGCCCTGTGCACCACGGGCTCCACATCCCATATAAGAGACCACCCACCTCTGAGTATGAAAACTCCAAATGTCTCCAGAGATTGCCAAATGTCTCCTGGGTTCACAACCATCCTGTTTGAGAGCCGGTGGCCCACATAATCCTGTGTGAACACTCAAGGTATTATTTGGATTATGGGCAACCTCTATGAAAAAGTCATCCTTAGACACACTCATGGGGCTGTCTCAGAGGACTAGCAAGCAGTCCTCCCTTCTCCCCACCTGCATGAGGCTGAGAGGGCACACAGTTTCCCAAATGACACGTCCTCCAATTCACTGCTTAAATATTTAGTTTTGGATCCTTTGCCCAGCTTTCTTTCTTTGCCCAGGCAGCCAAAGATGGATAATTTGCACAGCATTAGGTATTATTTGCTTCCCCTGCATATGCCATGACAACCAGGGATTTGTTTTTTACTTTGAAATCCTACTTTGGAGGCTCGGGTTTAAATGTTTCAGGCTACCCCAAATTCAAACTTGAGAGGGTAGCGCTGGGGGTGCCATGGTAATGATGGGGGGAGAATGTCCATCAAAGAGTGACAAACTCTGGGGGGCATCTCTTCCTTCCAAAATGTCTCATTAGGGTCCCAGACTTCGCCTCCCTCCCCTCTATATCCCGCAGTCCAATTTAATTGAGCGACGGCCTCGCCACGGCACAGTGCTCTTTCGACAGGAGGGTAAACTCATTCTGTCCATCATGACATTTGCTTTCTTAAGGGCCTCACAATATGCAGCTTAAATAATTAAATGCAGGTCACATCGCAGCCTCCCTTTTCAAGCCTGTCTGAAGACACGGTGGGTTTTTTTTCTGATGCTTACCTTATGACCACGTGTCTTTCAGAAGCCAGTGGGCTTTTTGTTTGTTTTGTTTTATTATGGTGCATGACACTTCTCCCCACGGAAACCCCCAAATCTCAGCATAGTGCAAATCCTATCCGAATAGCTTAAAGGGCTGTGGGTTTTCTCATGGTGGACAAAGGGGGACAGAGAGAAACTTGAGACCCTGGTTACCATGAAGGGTCTCCGCAGCCTGCTTGTCATGGTCAGTACTTTTCATTTGTCACCCGAGACAGTTTATTGCTTGGAGATGAATCCCCTGTGTTTTATTGCCTATGTCCATTTACCTTGAGTTGGGATGAGCTTGTCAAAAATAAAGCAAATCTTTAAAATGACCTAATAAGAGTGAAGTTTCAGGAAGGACCAAGGATAACTCTTACCTGGAGTGTCCATTTTAAACAGATTTCTCTGGGGGAACTTGGGAGTGATTATAATGAGTCTGGATTTCGTTTAACCTAATGCTGATTTTGCACATTACAGAGATTTGTCATCTTTAAGTCATATGCCAGATGAATGCTTTAAAATAGATGCAACTTTGTGTGAATTTTCTATAAAATAGCAAAATCTGATTGCTCTATTAATAGCCAAAGTCCTTGGCCTTGGGAAGGCCGGGTGGCAGTGTTTTTAAAATTCATCATCTCTGCATAATTAGTTGTGAATCTCTAAATATTCAAGCTGAGGAATTAACCAGGAGCTAGAGCTGTTACCCTTCAGGGTCCCTTTTAATATTGTTCCACAGTCATCATTTCCTTGTGTTTTTCTAATTACTGCAAAACCAATTGTTTTTAACTCAATGGCCCTCGCTCTTTGTAATTTGTTGAATGTAATCACCTTCAAAGGAAGAAAATGTACTTCTGGTTCAGGAAATTGGGGCTTGATTAGGTGAGCATTACCAGGTGGTTGTGGGACCCTGGTTCTGAAACTATAATTATTTGACCCAATCATTACATTTTGAGGGTATGGGACTCAAGGAAGGAGGGGGTGCTCTTGAAAGTGAGCTCCAAAGTGTGATCTAGAGACCCCAGTGGGCTTTACTTTGGAGAAAGAGAAGATTTAGGAAAACTAAAAAGAAGTATAAATTCTGCTTCCTTCCTCTGTGAAGCCCACAGTATGGCCTTGGGCAATAGAACACAACTGTGTAGGGTACCTGATTATCTCCTCGCTCAGATGGAGCCTCCAGTGTAGGTCTGATTGGAAGCACCCAGGTAGCAGGACTATGTCTCTAACCTGGCCTCAACCCCTGGTGTCCAATGCTGGTGTGGACACTGAGCAAGTGCTGAATAAAGCAAAATGAACTAGTTTAAGGTCAATTCTCTTCTTTGCTTTCATTCTTTGGCCAATCTCACTTATCTCCTAACCAGTTCAACTTGGAAATTTTCAAAGAAATATGGCAAGAACAAAGGTTCTTAATCTTCATTTTTCTCTTTCAGATCTCAAGGGTATGATGTATTTTCATCAATGAGAATGACTCCCTGTGATGGTAATTCCTCAACTGGGGCAGATTATGAAAATTAGGCCAGGGTACATGGAGCCATCGAAAAAAACCCACAAAAACAAACGATTCTTATGTGCCTCCACAGCACCCATGAAGAAACATCACTGAAGGGTAAACTTAAAGTCTACATCCTTGAGAAAAATGGGAAAATGGATTCATTGCTTTCTCTAGCACAGCCCTCAGCAGTAGGTGGCCACTCTGGGTCTTTCTTCTTCTGGACAAGGAAAGGTCCAAACATTCCCGCCTCTTTCCTGCAGGCAGGGCTTTGGAGAAGGCATGAACAAGGGATAGAGGTGGAAGGGGAAGGGGAGAGAGAGCAGGCCAGGGACACAATATTTGTTATGCTCAGCTTGGCAAATCAGAGTGGGCAGTTCTGTGGATCCAAAGCCACAAAATTGCTTCTGAAACCTCACCCACTGGGCCACCTACCCAGCTCCTAAATCCTGCTCCTGCCACTCTGTGCTAACAACCTAGACTTTTCAAACATATTTCAAAGTTAGGCTAAAGAAACTAATCTTGAAAGAAAAGACATGTATTTACTTGAGTGTTTTATGAGCCTGTAGGCAGGGTTTTGGATAGCAGGTTTTTTTTTGGCCATATTCAGTGTGATTCAAAGAAGCAAGTGGGCAGGAGGAACCAGGGAATGTGTCATAGGAGACTGTTTGAAAGGAAGCCCCCCCACCCCCCACCCAGGCATGCTGTGATTAGCAGGGCAAGTGGCTAATGACTGAGCAGTGGCCTGGGGGAGGGGGTGGTGTGGAGGGCACAGGGTGAGAGGCAAAGGCTCCTGACTGTGCATTTCCTACAAGCCAGGAGAAACAGATTGCCACTGTCAAGTGCCCTTCTCTACCTGCAGGAAATTTCAAGGACCCAGGAAGAGAGGGTGTGTTGAGAAAGAACAACTATCTTGGAGAACATCCAATAAGGCTTCCAGGTCTGCCAGCAATTCCATTCTGCAGGTTGGGGACCTCTATTATAAAATCATGTTCCCTAAAGAAGCAAGGAGGGTGGGGTCACTTTCACAGGTGCAGGTGATGAAAGCCAGGCCGAATGGTGACTGGCAGGGAAGAAAATCTCAGCCACACACACACACAGGACATGTACTCCTTTTCATCTTTTTCTCTGAACCATTTCTATTTCTTTTCAGATCAATTTTACCAGCATTTCAAAAGTTAATGCTGCTGAGTCCACCCTACCTGCCCCTTCCTAGGGTTTGTTGGAAGCCAGCATGCGCCCACAGCCACGCCAGCTGTCTGCACACCTTCTTTCTTCCTGGCAGCACTGTCATCAGCCGCCGGCTCGGTCAGGATGTGCAGATGACTGAGCTCTGGCAACAAGTTCACTATTAAAAGCAGAGGGCAGGTGCCTGGCTAGAGAAAAAGCAGCTTCTGCTGGCAGTGCTGCTTCCAGAGTCACTCTATCTAGCCCTCAGCCTCTTATCCAAAGAAGCACCCTTCGCTCAGAAGCTATGGCAATAGAATGCAAGGAGCCTCTTCTCTCACACAGGGATTAGGTCTGGTTAGAGGGAACAGGATGGACACAGTGAGTATACTGAGAGAAGAGCTCAGGCTGAGACCCACTTCCGTTTGCAAAAAGAAAAGTTAAAGGAGTAGGTTCACTGTTCACCAGGATCCCTCGCCAGCCCCTAATGTTTATTCCTGATTGCTTTGCACAACACAGTTAAACAAAGCAATGTTAAAATGTGAAGCCTAAAGTACGTTCTTTCATGCTCCCACTTGTTCATTGGCAGAGTTTGGCTTGTTTCCTTTTCCAAGGTGTTTTCAAACTGCCTCTGGATGATCCCTCCTCCCCTCTCCCATTGCCTACCCTCTACCCACCCCTGGAAACCCACTGCCAGAGGGAGAGACTGGACCACTGAATATGAAGACAGTATCCTTCTTTTTATTAACAAGCCACATATGGAATCATGGAACTCCCCCTCCATTCCTGGCTTCTTTCTCCACCTGTCTCTCCTCCTCCCGTCCTGCTTGCTCCTGCTCCGTCCTTTGCTGGCTCTTTCTTTTCTCCCTGACCCCTTGGGAGGATGGAGTCCTCTCTCTATCAATACTCCCTCCCCTCCTGACCTCACGTGGACCCTCTACGTGCTGACACTCAAATTTACATCTCCAGACGTCCACAGCCCACTGCCTACTCAGTTCCTCCACCGGCTCCACGGGCAGCTCACACTGAGCATGTCCGAGATGCCCCACCCCCCCAGCTTCAACCTCAGCCTTCTCCATTTCAGTCAGCAGAATGCTGTCCCTTCTGGGACCTGAACCTTGGAGCTACCCTAGACTCTAGTTCCCTTACCCTCACCCTCTAATCTATCAGTCAATTGTGCTGTCTTTTTACTTAGAACAAGGGGTGGTGGAAAGGGAGGTGGGCAGGGGGTGGGGGTGACTGGGTGATGGGCACTGAGGGGGGCACTTGATGGGATGAGCACTGGGTGTTATGCTATATGTTGGCAAATTGAACTCCAATAAAAAAAAAAAAGATCTGGAATCCGACCATTCTTACTCCCTGTGTTATATATGCCACATGCAGCTATGGATATTTAAATGGATGGGATCCCTGGGTGGCGCAGTGGTTTAGCGCCTGCCTTTGGCCCAGGGCGCGATCCTGGAGACCCGGGATCGAATCCCACATAGGGCTCCCTGCATGGAGCCTGCTTCTCCCTCTGCCTGTGTCTCTGCCTCTCTCTCTCTCTCTCTCTCTGTGACTATCATAAATAAATAAATAAATTAATTAAAAAAAATAAATGGAACTTAGTTAAGATAAAAAAAATAATAATCAAATAGAGGAAAAAAGGGAATAGACCAAGTGAGAACTCTTAAGAAAACAGTAATGAAAATTAAATTTAAAAGTTTTGTTCCAGGCAGCCCTGGTGGTGTAGTGGTTTAGCGCCACCTGCAGCCCGGGGTGTGATCCTGGGGACCCGGGATCGAGTCCCGCGTCAGGCTTCCTGCATGGAGCCTGCTTCTCCCTCTGCCTGTGTCTCTGCTTCTCTCTCTCTCTCTCTCTCTCTCTCTCTCTGAATAAATAAATAAATTTTAAAAATCTTAGAAAAAATAAAAGAAAAAAAATAAAAGTTTTGTTCCTTGCTGGTACTGGCGACATTTGAAGTGCTTATGGGCCACATGTGGCTAGTGGCTCTGGTACCGGACAGCGCAGATACAAAGCATTTCCTTCCCTGCAGAGAGCGTTACTGGCCTGTGCTGCTCACTCCTTTCCCCAAGACCACCCTGTTTCAGCCACTAACATCTCTTGCCCGGGTGACTGCAATAGCCTCTGGGCTGATCTTGCTCCTATGGTCTTCAAGACACGATAGCCAGAGAGATCCTTTGGGAACATCTTAGGTTATGCCTCTTCTCTGCTCAAAGTCATCCAAAGACTCCCATGCATGTCTATCAGAGGAGGAGCAAAGTCCACGGAATGGCGAGCGAGCCCTTATGAGCTCTAGCTCCTTTTACTTGTCTGGCCTCATCTGCCCGCCCCCTTCCAAACTGCTCTGGCCACAACCACACTGGCCTCCTGCTGCTCCCGCCTCCAGGCTTCTGCACTGTCTCTTCCCTCTGCTGAGCATGCCCTTCCCCCCTTCCCCCCAGATATCCTCCTGGTTCACTCCCTCTCTTCTTTCCAATCTCAAACACTACCTTCTCAGGCTTGTTTAGACCGCTTTTTAAAATGTTAACCACCCCCCCACACCCGCAGTCCTGGCCTCCTGTACCCTACATGCTTCACCTTGTCTTTTCCACAGCACTCATCTCTTTCAACAAATGATAGACATTTACTAGTTAATCATAGCTGTTGTTTCCTCTCCAGCAGGGAATTTTGTCTAGTTACTCACTGCTGGAAAGCTGGGCCAGAGGGGGCTCTCAATAAATATGTGTTCAATAAATAAATGGGGTTTTAGAGCTGGAAGGAGCCCTGGAAATCATTCTTGGGTGGAGCAGCTGAAGGTCAATAAGGTGAAATTAGTTGCTGTGGACCCACACTAAGTTCAAGGGAAGAGGTGGACAAGGAGCTAGCTTGGTCTTAGGCGTCTTTTTAGGGCAGTCCCGTGATGATCACCTCCCCTTCTCCTTTCTTTGCCACAACCAGAAAGGTGCTGACAAACCACAGAGAGCCAAAGGGAACAACCACCTAACTACGGTGCCAGTGGTGTTTGTCACTTTCTTCTTGGTAAGCCAATGTATGATTTCACCGTGGGTCCTGCTTCTCTGATGACTTGTAGGAAGCAGGCAACAAGGTGGAAGCTCAGGCTATTCTCACCCCCATATGTCACAGTGCTAAGACTCTTGGAAAACTGGAAACACACAAGGTTGCTAGGTTTTCCCTAAAGCAATATATCAGTCTTGTTTTTAAAAAAGAAAGCCATGTTTTTATCATGTAATTGCTAAATTAGTATTTGAAAAAAAAAGTCAATTTGTATGAAGAAATTGATTCTCCATTGCATCACTGAAATATGCCTGACAATCCAGAGTAGATTAGAAGGAAAGTAGACCCCAGGTCCCACTTTGTATTAAGGGTTCATCTTTCCTCCTATCGCTGGAAGGAAATGCTGTCTGAATACACATATTTTAAATGCCTCGAGATGATGGTCTTTCTACTGCCAATTCTGATTCAAAAAGAAAATACAGTGAGTTTGGACTTCATAAACGACCTGTTCATAACGGCCTGGCTCACAGGTGCAGAGCTACACAGCACGATATTAGCAAAAAGCCTGGAAGACTCCATCCATGGCTCACTGGACAATTTAACTTGCCAGAGGATGTAATTAAGAACAAAGTTATCTTTCTAGTCATTCCTTCATTACCGAGATAACTCAATTGGAGGCTTTTCGGGAGATGCCAGATTTGGAAATAAAATCCTCACAGACTGCACTGAAATGTCATGAAGATTATACCAGAAAACAAATTGATGTGCATAGACAATCTTCTGTACATACCAGAAAATTAGATCTCAGGAGAGATGTGGGGCTAAGATGTGAAGTCGAGGGTGGGGGTGGAGGCAGAGTACAGTGAAAGGCAAAATCAGCGGCTTCCCGGAGAGAGGGGAGCCCCAGATGTCCAGGTTCTCCCGTAAGTTACCTTGGGTGGCGCTCTTCATTGCTTTCACTAACTTGCCCCTTCCAGCTCCAAAACCATTATTTCCATAGTCCAGGTCACTGTCACTATCACTGCCACCACTGGCAGAGTACGCACACATTCTGGGAACCTTGTCCTAAATGAGCAATACGAGACTGTTAAGATTATTCATGCAAGTCAAAATGGGGCGGAACAACCCATGAGGAGGGGACGTGGGTTCACAGTTGGCTGTCATTCCACGCACAGAACTCCCTTCTGCTGTCCCCCCCACCCCCACCACCACCAAGAGCAACTCTGCTTCCCTGTCGATCTGTCTCAGGCGGAGCTGGCGCGGTCTACTCAATTACTGGAGCTGTAGAAACAGGGCTGTGATGATGAAGCCATTGACCACTCTGCCATTGTCCCAGGCACAGGGAAGTCCTCACAGTTACCCGCTCTGCATTTTGCACACTTCTTTATGGGGTCTTCTTTTTCTCAATTGCCTATTATGAGCTGCTGTTCCAAGCCTAATGGCTTATTTGTTTAACTGATCTCATCATTGGCTTTCAAGTATCAGAGGGTACGGAAAAAAATCAACCTTGAGAACAGAAGAATAAATGCTTGCCTAATGTATAATTTTCTTCTATCCCTGGAAAGTACGGGAGCCTTTAGGAAAGTATGCAGTTTCTAATCCTGTACGATCCTTGAATCGACTGAGAGTTCGTAGGGGGAGGGACTCGGTCTCCCCTCTTGCTCACAGGCACACCCAGGCTGACCCTCGAGGTGTCACTGATGTGGTGAAAAGGCCCTGTCAAGAATTGCTGAGGTGGTTGATGCTGTATAAATAGTTTCCCTTTTGTGCACAGAATCAGAATACTAGATGTAGGACTGCAATTCTGTGTATAGAATTATAAAAGAATGTCCTTTTCGTTTGCAGGCTGCCCTGTTAGAGTACTATTCCCCACCCATCCCGGACAGTTCAGGTACAGATGTATAGGGGATGGGTCTCTAAAGTTTGTTTGGGAGGGTGTCATTCAGTTGGAAATGATAAAAACAGATTTTAGGGTGTAAAGTTCTTCACCTGGAGTCATAAGTTCAAGCAGCTACTCATTCCTTTATTTCTTTATTCATTGACTCATTCATTCACTCGTTCAACAAATGCTTGTTGAGCACCTATTCTGTGCTAAGAGGAGTGCTAGGCTTTGAGGGTACAGAGTTCGGTATGAGGGGTACTGGTAGTCCAGCAAGGATGGTGTCCATGACGATGACTAGTCTCCTGTCTGTGGTGCTAGAGGAGCCCCATGTCTAGAGTTCCAGCAGGGTCCCTGTAACACTTTCTGGGGTAGGATGAGATGAATTTTTTCATCACTCTGTTCAACAAACACTAATGGAACCAGGCACGGTTCTAGCACTGGGTGCTAGAAATACAAGCTAACTCTTTCTTCCAGCTTTCCCTCCCTGGCAGTCAGCAAAGCAGGGTTCTAAGTTCTGAGCCACAGTGGTGACTCTCAAATCAGAGCAAGCTTTCCAGTGGGCAGAGCTGGGGCAGGATGATGAGTGAGAGAACCCTGGAGAGGGCCCTGTGTTGCTGGTGTATGTTGGGTGAAGAGTGTCCTGCCATCATATGTAGGGGGGCAGCTCTCACCTGGCCAGCATCAGTTGTTGTTGTTATTATTTTTACTTTCTTGGATTTGCCTGAACCCCTTTGCCACTGTCACCACCTTTTGTTTTTGAAAGATTTCCTCCTCCCACTCTGGGTGTCTTTAGGGTTTCTCAACTTTCCAGTTCCCAAAGCAAGCACAGAGTCCTTGGAACAGTGCTTCTCAAAGAATTTTCCGTGGCCCAACAGCATAGCATCACCTGGGAATTCATCAGAAATGTTTGGACCTCAGTACCAAATCAGACAGGGTGCAGGTGGGTGTGTAGCCCTCTGAGTGGTTCTGATGCCCACTCAAGTTTGGGAACTACTGCTTTGGAGGAGTCTTAACATTTTTATGTTTACACTGAGGCATGATAGAGTACACTGGTTTACTCTTTTGCCTCTTAGGCTCCTGCCTTATAGAGGCTGCCATTCTGAGTGTCAGACATGGAATTCAGAGGGCTGAGTTCTAGTCCCGACTCCTGAGTATGAACCCTGAATATGGTCCAGCATCTCTCTAGAGTTGTGTTCTCTACTGTAAATTGAGGCTGTGGGCTCAGAGAATCTCATTCCCTACTAATCCATGACCCCATTCTGAGGTGGTAAAGGCTAAAAGAAGGTTTGGCCCCACTGGTTGTGGGGAACCCCAGATGTGCGCTAATCCAGGTATTTTCTCATCACAGCTGGTAGAAACTCTAGTACAAAGAGCAATGGGGACAGTTGAACATGGCTCAGGTAACTTGCTGGAAGAGGTAAATAGGAGGAAACACAGGAGGGCATACTAACTAGACCCCGAGGGATGATAGAAATGTCCCTGAGCCATGAGCAACTTCTTGGGTCCAATAACATGTCAGGAGGCCTATGTGTGCCATCTCAGGGTGGATGAAGATCTCACAGCAAAAACAGTAGGGGCTGAAGTGACGCAGGTCTCATTGACACCAGCAAGTCATTTGACTACTCGGGGGTATAATTATACCTTCTGTACCTGCCTTGGAGGTAAGGCAAAGGTTAAAGGAAGAATAAGATAATGGAAAAGTATCACTAAATCATTCTCAATGTACTCTTATGGCTTGGGAAAGTGAGTGCCAGCTCTGTAACATCTAATCTGGGAGACCATCCATGCCTCAAAAATCTAGGTGCAAGTCTCGGAGACATTTCAATTCCTCCCAAAAACCCAGGGCGTTACTTAATTGTGCAGGAAAAAGGGTGAGCCTTGGGCCTTAGTTTTTATTCACTGAGCCAACGACAAATTTGATGCAAAAATTGGATCTGTTGTAAAAGTGTTTAAGGAAGTCATTTTTCACCATCAGGAGCAGCAGGTGGAGGGTACCCTCCTCCTGTTAGCCTCCCCCTTACCTGGGTCTCAGCCGTGGGGTCTTCACTGCCCCACTCTGGAAGCTGCTCACTTGTGATTGTGTTTTCGGCATATTCAAATGACGAGCAGGTCTGAGGCTCTGCTTCATTCTGCTTTTGGGAATTGATTTTTCCTAAATGAGAAAATGTACATGAAATCACAATCTGCTTTCTTCAACCCTTTACAAGTTAAGGGAGGGAAGTGGAGAGACATTCAGAAATAATAAAAAAGATCCAAACACAGTTAAAGCTGGATTTCCCAACATCCTGTCCCCTGCAAGTCTGTGCCACCCAAAACATCTGCATTGCACTGCTATGACTATCTCTAGAAGGTGTCCATCTCGGAGAGCTGAAGGCAAACTTTTCCACAAAATATTGACAAACTTTTCATGTTAGGAAGGGGTTAATGAGCAAATCCTTTGGGAAACACTGATTACTCCTCAAATAGTGTTAATCATCAGACAACAAACAGGTTTCCTTTTGGGAGCACTTCTCAGAGCCTTCATTGTGCTATTGAAAATTGTCATAACGTCCAAAGAAAGGGTTTGATTTAGAGCCCTAAATAATATGCCCTATTCTGAAGACAGTACTGTAACTTCAGAGAGAAAAGTCTTTTCCAGAACTTTTTTTTCAGGGTTCATATTTAGAGTATAAGTATATTATGAGAATGTCAGGTTGTCTGATTTCAAAGGCAGACCTTTGTCCCACGCTTCTTTTGAACTTGTGGTATTAAAGTAAAAAAATCTTAAAAAAAAAAAAAAAAAAAAAAGGAAGAAGAAGAAAAAGCCCTTCCCAAACATATTTGGGCAGGGAACCCTTATTTTCCTAGAATACTCATTAAGGTCATTCCCAATGCACTCAGAATGTATTTTCGACAACTGCGCTCTTAAAGATTTTGCAGGGCAGTACTCCCAAGCTTTTATGTGTATATGCATCAGTTGAGCTTTTGTTAAATTGCAGCGTCTGAATCAGGAGGTCTAGACTGTGGGTCTGAGATTCTGCATTTCCGGAAAGCTCCCGGGCGATCTTGATGATACTAGCCCATGGATCACACTTTGAGAAGCAAGGGTGTAATTAGCAGGGAATGATTAAAGTTCCCCCATTATCCTTAATAGTAGATTAACCTGCAGAGTGAATTCCTTCCTCATGCCAGAAAGGAGAATCGCTGTTATTACCCTCCATCCTCAGTGATTACCAACAGGACATGCTGTGAGAGCCTCTCAATAGCATTTTGCTTGTGAGCAGAAGCAAAGTCACTATATTTTTATCAGCACTGTGAGACTTGTCCAGTTACGTTTTTTTTTTTTTTTTTGATTATGGGAATAAGTGAAAAACCAATGGAAATACATGCATTAAATAGGAAGTGACTCCTCTTAAGTGGGAATGACCTCACTTTCCTTTTGCTCCAGCTTGTCCTCCCATTCCCTGATTTTTCAAGTGAGTCACTGATGGCCACAGAGAAAAGAGCAGCCTTGGAAAGGCAGCCCTGCCTCAGGACCACAGTGACGTTATCATTTGGTAGACAGGAAGCTGCAGGGTGGGTGACACAAAAATACCTTGTGATTCTGTTGACCTCATTCTCTACCATATACTACTTTCTTACAACTCTTCATGACAATTTAATTAAGACACAAACCTCCAAAAACCAACGCAGTGAATATTAGCAGCATGATCAGAACAATCTCCTTCCAATCCCCTTCTTATGAAGCAATTCAAGGCTTGTGGTTTCTATTCAATTTGTTATAATGACAGTGTTTAATCATGAAGTCTACACGGCAGCCCGTCGCTGAATTGAGGTCACACATGTGACTATTCAAGCATGGAGCACATAATCTATAACTAAGATTTCGCCCCTGAATCTCTGGAGGCTGTCATTAATTAACAATGCATTTATTTAAAAAATAATATGCATTACAGCCTTTTAAAATGTAGCCTTGGCTTGGAATGAGCAGAAGTTTGTGATGAAACATTCATGGCAGTTTGCATTGTTGTATGAAGAACTCAGCTGTGGGAATAGCTCAATCACATATATTCAAAGATATTTAATTAAAAGTCTTCTTTTCTAATTTCTCAAAAGCCGATCATATAATTTCTACTTGTGGCTCCTTTCTAAGTCATGAAATTATAAAAGAAAGTCTTTAGAGTTCTTGTTCATATGCTTATGCATGTCGTTAGTGCAACATAAGCCACGCAAGTTAAAAATTATTTAGTGTCATCTCACACTGCAATAAATATTTTAAATCTTGAAGGAACAATGAAAAAACTTTGACCTTTAGCCTGGTCCTATCTTTAATCATGGAAGCTTGTTTCAATTACTGTGGCGAAGGGTGGTGCATCTCACTGAGGAGGCTCATTCCACTCTATTGCAGTTAATGCACAATCCACTGCTGATATATCAAACTAAGTTTTTTATAGTTCAACATATAAATATATTTGAGCAGGATAGGAATATGTCAGAAGACATACATTTCTGGTTAGAGGGCAAACAACATTTCAGCTAAATTTATGTCTCAGGCCTAAACTGGTCTATATTCAGAGTTAGGCTTTAAAAAGATAAAATCCTATGTGTGTGTTGTGTGGCTTTTTTCTTTATCAATTTTTTTTTTTTTTACTTTTTTTTTTTCTTTATCAATTTATATGTCCATGTACCTGTGCTTACGTGCTTGTTTCTTTTATGCATGTGTTTACCCCCTATCGTGATATTAAGAATAGATGATGTTTAGTATTTGTCTTTTTACTTTTGTTTGAGGACATATAGGGATTTTCATGTATCCACATTCCCATTGGGTGGAGGTCACTGACTGGACCTCCTGGTGGAAACCTTTTCTGCTGCCTGTTTTCCATTTTTGTCAGAAAGTGCATTGTTTTGGTGTGGAAACAGTCTAATTTGGAAGGTCACAGGTGTTTTACCTGAGGAGGCTGGTTTGGGGAGCCGACTTTCCAGAGGCCGCATCCCCCTGGCGGTCATGATGGGGTCAGATGTGGAATGAACAATGGTGTTATCTGCAGAGGCGTGGCTGTCTGCAGAGGAAGGTACTTCTCGTTCAAGGGTCTGAGCCCTGATGGAAGAAGCTGCACAAAGTGCTGGCTGGAGAGACAGGATGGGCTCTGTGTCCTCTGGGGAGTCTGGGTGGCAGATGTATCGCCCTGTGGAGCGATTTCCCGAGTCTGGGAGTGGGAAGGTTCCAATCCCACTGTCCAGTGTCCTCATCAGGCAGTTGGATTCTAGAGAGAATAACAAAGTGAGGATTAGACAGGGTTCACATAAAAGGATAAAAGGATCATGAGCATTTTTATCCAATCTGGAGGAAGGGGGTATCTAGAAGGAAGAAATACTATTAATGGGATAGTACATTTCCAGTGAGTGGCACCAAAGAGACATTTAATTGAACACGGAAATATCCCCTTCACATAATATGAGGTAAGACAGCTAGCCATTACTAGCATTAAGAGTCACATGTACATATATTCTGGATGGTTCTCTAGAACTGTCAAACAAAAAGAACAGCCGTTAGAGACCAAAAGTTATTTTTAGTCACCTTTATTTTGATTGGGAATCATATGACTTCAACCAATTAGGTGAAATTTATTAACCGAAATATGATGAGTAATGAGCACACATAACACTCTGAAGTGATGTCCTAACAAAGGTAATTGTGCATCTCTTACATGAATTATTAACCACTTGACAGTTAACTAAGTCTCTGGCCTCTCAATTTAACTGTGAAGGCAAGTAATTCATATGCTATAAGGGTCATCCCAAAAGATACCTTACCCATGGTATTATCACTTTATCATGTGGGCTTCATTTGACCCAACTGCCATTTAAAGTCAATTAATTGAGAGCCACCATCTGTCTTTCACTCTCACTTCATGCAGTGACACAACCCATTAATACTTGTTGGATTTCTTGTCACTCTCAGAGATCTCACTATTCCCTAAAACAAATTGAGTTGATTTCACCACACATGTGTAATATATTCTGCTGTGTCTCATCTTTAAAAAATTTTGTGGGCAGCCCCGGTGGCTCAGTGGTTTAGCGCCGCCTTCAGCCCAGGGCCTGATCCTGGAGATTCAGGATCAAGTCCCGCGTCGGGCTCCCTGCATGGAGCCTGCTTCTCCCTCTGCCTGTGTCTCTGCTGCTCTCTCTCTCTCTCTCTCTCTCTCTCTGTGTCTCTCATTAATAAATAAATAAAATCTTTTTTTTTTAAAAGAAATTTTGTGTACAAAAATACAGTATGAAAAAATTATTGCTGTAATGGTAGTATGGTTTATTCAAGCCAATGAGACAACTTCCAAGATCTGCTTATCACTCCAAAAGCTTCCTGTTTATAGGATAGTCTTAGAAGAAAACATCCTTAGTAAAGTTTGTGTCAGCCGCTTGTAGTTCTAACATGCAGCAAAACTTAGTACCGTGTCAGGCATGGTGGTGAATATAACAGAATATGACATAATCTTCGTATCTCAAGGCTCAACAGCTAACATTTCAGTAGTGTTTTATGGAACAATGGCTTATAAAGTGCAAACTGCCAATAACTATTGTGTGACCTCTGACACAGGATTCTTAACCTCTGGAGCTCTCAGGTTCCTTATGGGATTGCTGTGAGGATAAAAATGTTTGCCATCCAATCTCTAGAATTTAGAACAATATCAAGCATTCGGTGGGAGATAGCTGAAAGTTAAATAACAAATAGTGACATATGCAAAATGTTCAGCCTATTTATCAGATTTTAGAGATACTTGGCAGGCGGATAGTTTATCCATAAGTGCCTCTCTTACACAATCTCATTTGATGCTGAGCAATTTATGTCAGAATTCCTGAAACTCTCCCTTCCCTATTCTCTTCCTCAAAAGCTCTGTGCCACCAATGAGTAGTAGAATTCTGGGAATTTCCTAACAGTAAGGTTAAAACAAAGGTGTAGGGCTATGGACAGTCTTCGCTCTCATAGATTTGGTGCTGGTTTTGGAAGTACTAGGAGACAGAGTCCTTATCGAAAAAGAAGCTTCTGTTTTCAACGGGATATTTAGTGGGAAGATGCAGATACCCTCTACATTTAGCAGCCATGAGATCCTAGAAAGTGGTCAGGAACTGCCTGGGCCCTGATTCATATAGCTATGGCCTGGGGTGGGGCTTTTCTTTTTCAGGATTACAAGGGCTAAATTTTAGCCCCATTCATTTCAAGGTCTCCACCTGGCCAGCTTTACTCTCAACCAGCTTCAAAGATTGTTCATTACCTTCTCCATTCATCTTCTTCTCAATTAAGGGGACCTGATTATTTACAGAGGGGCCTTTTTGAGAAATGAGCAGCTGTTTGCATGGGGAGGCATTGCCAGAAGAGTTTAAAAAGAAAGACCCCCGGCATTGGCATTCAGATTTCAAGGTCTTTTCTTCATTTTAGCCAAGAAATACAAAACCCCTCAGAGTTAGCATGTCCACATGTTGTACTAAGGAGCAATTCTAAGAGTCGAAATTATTTCAGTCTCACACAGGAACAAATGGATCTTCATCAGAACTGACCCAGTGTTTGGGAGCAGGAAGCAGACTCATTGGCTTTAACAGCTGAGGTGTGTTAGTCCTCACAGGCCCCAGGCTCCCTCCTGTGATTATTTCCTCCCAGCACCTGCAGGATTGCTTAGCCCTGAACTAAAGAGTGCTCAGCAGGATGAAACATGGGGAGTTCTTTTCCTTTTGTGCACTTGAACCATCAAGTTTGGCTGATCATTGTAGCCACTTAGTACTTCACTTCTTTCTTTGCCTCCTGTCTTCAGATTCTCAATCTTATAAGGTTAGGAACTATCATCACCATCTACAAATGAGGAATCCTAGTTCAAAAGGGTTAAGTAACTCACCCAAGGCCATGAGCTATAAAGAGCTTGGATTTGAATCCAGTCAAGTATAACTACAAAGACCATGCTTTTAGCCATCAAGCTATCCTCATCCTTCCCAAAGTACAGACAAATCCGGAAGCAGAGTCTACTCAGTTACTAGCCATTGAGGCAGCCTTGTGAACAGAAAGCTCCCAGAATGCCTCCCCGCCTCCCCACCCCTGCTCCTAGGTAAAGGCATTCAGCTTGTCCCCTGGAATTGAAGCAGGTACCTGAATTCTAGCTGGCTCTCTTGCTCCCCATCCTGAGGTCTGAGTCTACCTTGATGTTTCCTGTATCTAATGGTTGTTGCCCGCACTCAGGATGCCCGCACATCCCGATCTGCATGGGTTCTGAGGACCATGACTGCGCAGTAACTCTTCCCCTCTGCCTTCTTCAATTGCATCCATAGACTTTCAGGCCCAGGTTTTTAAGGCATTAATTTCAATTCTCTGGATTAGGTGATAGGCATTGTCTCCAAGGGCAGTTTTCTGGCTTTGTCTGAGAACTCTCTCCCCTCCAAGTATTTGATGGCTCAGAGAGCATTGAATCCAGTCCTCTCAAATGGAGACTCAAAAAGCAAAATGAGATCCTTGACTGCCATTACCGTGATTTTTCTAGGGAAAGCTCCAGCCGCCAAGGCCTGTGTGCTGGCCTGGACTATAACAGAAGGCTGGAAATAGGGCGAGGAGAGGTCATAGGAAAACTGGTGAAGACAGGCTAAGTATGGTACCCTTCTGAAAATACCAACATTTTCTGGTTTCTGTCCCCTTAAATGATTTTCCTTTCCCTTCTTTCCTTTTATAATATTGTCATACCAGAATCTAAAGAGGACTTTTGGTATTCCTGAGTTCTCAGATTCTCTGAGAACTGTGTGCTCTGACACTAAACTCATAAACCACCTGCTATTAAAGCCATTTTTTATTTCTAAAAATTACAGATGCCAAATGTAGTGAATTTGAAGAACTCATTTGTAAGTACCTATGAAATGAGGTGTAGACAGTCAGGGACTCAGGCACCATATGCCAAGTTTCACCCTCAAGCAAATTTCTCCAGAATGCATAAACCTTTGGAAATGGAGTTTATATTGAAAATGCTGACACCTTCTTTATGCAGTTTCTTTAAGGTTCTGTAAGTTTCTCACAGTTCATAAAAATACTGTAACCTGAGAAAGTGTTAGATATTGTACTTCTGAAGCCAGCTTTTTTTTTTTTTTTTCTCAGAGAATTAGAAGAACTCACAAAGTAATTAAATGGCTGTGATAGGAACAAAGTTCAAAGTGGCAAGCTGACCTTGCATCTCGAATGAGTTGACAGTCTTGATCTCGACAAGTATAAGTTCACATTTGTGGCTGTGAGAACAGCTGCCAACAGGGCCTTGCTAATGAGTTCAAGGATTGGGTCTCCGGATGACCAGCAGGTTTCATTCTTCCAAGGTTACCAATCGTGCCTCTGACCCTGGTCAGCCCTTCCACCTACTTCTCATTGTCCCATTTGCCTACTCTCTCTCTCTCTTTCACTCTCTCAAGGTTAAGTTCTCTTGCTTATTGGCACCAACAAGCCCCAGGAGTTTCATGGGATGACTCACAGTGGTGCTTCCCAGTCCTTTTAATGTCATAGCACACATAGAAAATATGAAGCTCTCTGAGGAAAACCCTGGCTACTTGAGAGCTGAGGGTTCAACATCTCAGCACTCCTGGGATCCATTCAGGGCATCAGCAGCAGACTGGGAGGGAATCTCTTATGTACAGGTTGGACTCAGATTCTTTTACTCACACCTCAAATGCATCACCTTGTGGATCTCCGGCAGGCAAGGGGATGGATACATTTTTGGTCTCTTAGCAGCTGATACACACATTTCTAGGCCCTTCTTTCTTGGGGAAAAAGTGCAGAGTGCTTAGATTAGGAGTATTTTCTGGCATTGAAGCTTCAGTAACTTCAGAGGGAAGTTACTGTGCCTAAGAGGGAGACAAACATTCCAGGAGTGGGTGAGCAGCCAAAAAGGGTGAGGTTCTGCATGAGATGATGGCAGAAAAGAAGTTCTGCAGAAACATTTCCACTGGGGATTTGTCAACTCAAGGTGCATGATATAAAAATCCCCACTCAGTGCACCAAGAAGCTTTAGCACTTATGCTCCTGGTACCTGGGGTCTCGGTAGGTGGTTTTTCAGTTTCCTCATCTGAAAATTAGGTCATACAGCCTTCATGATGGGGGCGCTTTTAGGCCTAGAAACACAGATAGCATCTAATAAGTATAGCATGATGTCTGGAATAGGTACACAGTTATCATTCAGAAACTAGCACAGTTCTCTAAACAAGTGTTAGTAGGCTGTAAGCATTCTGAGGCCAGACTGGATTTTATTTATGTCCATGGTATTCTCATGTAAGTCCATTCCTGATTCTATATTGTCCTTTTTCAAGAATATGGCGATTATATGCTGATAGAGCTGATACCAATTACAGGCTTATCAAGTATCTGATATATTTTCTATCACCAGGTTCAGCACAGGGCCTGACACACAGTCAGTTCTCACTGAGTGTAATGAAAAGAGCAGGTGGAGAAAAAACATCTCTAATCTTTAGAAAATGCTTCTTGAAATTAAATTGAATACGAAGCTTTCTTTTTGAAACCCCAATGTGCTGCCTTTTGTTCTGACTCTAGCAACCAAAGAAAAGAGCTGTCTTCCTTCTTCTCTAGGGCCATTTTTCACATACAGTCAGACTTCATTAATTCAGATAGCCAGAGGAATAAGATCATTCAGAATTATTGAATATTTTAAAGACCAATTTCTTAATACTTCCAAGCCCTTAGAGTAAGGGTCTATGACCAAGATGAAGGACAGCTACTAGAATGGTGTTTTGGTGTCTTTCTCAGTCTCCCACCCCCTCCCTCCAAAGCATCACTGGCCAGATATTCTCAGGTTTAGAAGAAGCCAGAGTGGCACCATTGCTTGGCCCTCATCCTCAGGGATTCTGGATGCCACACTGAGTGTTGGCATCCTCACTTAACACTGGTGTCCACTGTAGCATAAGAACTAAGCTAGGACAGAGTCAAGTTCCTGGGGATCATTTGTTGTGAGTAGATGAGATTATTCAGTAACGTCTTACATGGATTTATGCAAAACAGTGAGTTTCTTTCTTTTAAAACAATTTGTTCCCTCAAGTGGATTATTCCAAACTTGTTTTATATTATTTCTTTACACAGTACTGTTTATCTTTAAAAATAGCTGCAAAGGGAAAAGTATATTTCCAGCATTGTGTCAGCTGATACAAACTTCCCAGTTGGTGGAATCTGACTGAGGAATGATCTTGAGTGTTTGGAAAATGCCACTAAATCCCGCCCCCCACCAGCCTTCTCTTCTACAGATTAAAGCGTCTCAAACTTTTTCTCACAGATCCTATCGCACAAATCCGTGATCGCCTGAATTTGTAAACCCAAACTCCTGGTAGTAGTAATGTATTTGTCCAAAGAGATCATTGGATAGGATAGGTTTGAGGAAATCTGACTTGAGTTCTAAGTTACCCTGAATATTCAGAAGAAGGAAGTGAAGAGAGAATAGTAGACATCGGAGCTGGAAAGACAAGGTTTGAAGACCCATGTGGCTACCTGCTAGCTATATGACAACAGGGTTTGAAAACTATTCAGAGTGTGTACAATGACAGCTCATTTGTAATAAGCCTGGCACAAAGTTTCTGACAATGCAGGGGCTTAATATGTTGCCACAAGTGGTTGATAGGGAAAGGTAGGGGCCCCTACCATACACTGTCATGGAACTCAAAGTAAACCAAACTTCCACCTGCATGGTTAGTATTCTATGGCAGCACCTGGTCTATTTTCCTAAACAACTACCATGTGGTGATTTCCTAAGCAATCACCTTTTGGTAACCATTTCTTTGGGCTGATTGTAATCATCAATGAGCACAGTGAGTACAGGGCAAAGTACTTGGAATTGGTGGCAAGCTGCCTCGTGCATAGAAAAGTTGGAGTCCATTCTCTCAAGAAATCCATTTTGGAGTTGGCACTGTGTAAAGCTTTTTAAAAAGCCTAAATGAATGATATTTACCTATGTTCCCTTGCTCGCAGACTTATTACATTCTTGGGGAACATTTGCAAATTAGTAATCCATGATTTTCAGTTAGCAAAGGTACAGCACATCTATCCTATAAAGCTGTACTTGGTCTTGAGCAATGATTTGCCCTCTCTTACAGGTTCAAACAAACTACTTTAGTAACCATGGGCATTTTTTTCCTCTTCAACAATAATAAATTCCAGGAAAAGAGAAAATTTAAAAGTCCAAGTGATTTTTTGCTTTGAGCATTTCTATCACATCTACAAGTTTTAGCCAAAAATGCAACGAGGACCCAATACAGCTCACCAGCCAGAAAGGGTGTTTATATAGGTGCTAATATCCATGCCATAGTACCAATTGGCATGCTTTCTTCTAATGCAAGTGGTCATGTAAAGAAGTCTTTGTATGGCTTCTCTCCAGGTTCCTAAACATCTCTTAGCTACGTGTGGTATTGGCACCAGAAACTTAAACCACAGATGGGAGAACAGATCTCTTTATTTGCACATCCTTCTCTTCATCTGTATGGCTGAAACAAACTAAAAAAAATAAGCCTGTTGCCAAAGCCACATCAATTACATGTAGGTTATTCATTCTAAGTTTACTCCGTGGTTTTTTTCAAAGTAGTCAAAAATGACTATATTGGCTATTTATTCACAACTACTGGGTAACTTTGGCTGTGGCATTAAGATGACCTTCTGGAAGAGTAAATTCAATTTGATGGCTTTGGAATGCATGAGAGTACTCAGCCGTTGAATTCCAAGTGGATTTAAGCTTTCTGAGACTTGAAAAGTATATAGAAGAATATAAATTTGTTTTCCAGTCCCCTGTGCTCTCTTTGATATCAAGGAAGACCTGGATGTTGGGGGTCTGGTGCACTGCTACACAGAGAATGAATATGAGAAAGAAATAGGGAATTAACATGACAAAAAATTAAAGGGAAAAACCAGACCATTAAATTCCTTTGTAAAGATGAAGGACAAGTTATTTAAACCAATACAAAAGATGTGCCACCTTAGGCTGGGTTGGTAGCCAGTGAACAAATATTCTGTGTCTGATAGCAGTGTCACATAAAATATTGTGGTGGGATGTGATTTAAGGATATAAACTGGAAAAGGTGAGATTTGCGTGTCGTATGTCCATGTAGACCATGAATTTATAGAAATACTTCTTGAATTTATTTACATATCCAGCTGGTAAAACTCCTGAGGGGGAAAAAATTCTTTAAGTTTGCTGTAAGATGTGTTCCTTCCTGTCAATAATATTAAAACAACCTCTTCTAAGGTTCTGAGGGTGGCTCTTGGTCTAGAATTTTGGGATTTGTTGTACAACTTTCTGAATCCTTCTTTTACAATTGTTAATAATTATCTCTATTCTCTTAACCCTCCAGACTGAACTATCTTGAGATCGTCACATAACTCCTTAATGTCATGCTATGCTACTATGCTTGTCATGTAAAACAATGCACAGACTTGTATGCAATATTTACTGTAATACAGAAGAGTAGTCTAATGTGACCTGTATGGTTTAACAGCAAACACTTGTTCAAATTTTTCAGCTGATCTAGGAACTGACTTGGATCCCAGACTCCTACATCCTATTTTGCAAGTTGACACTTCAGGTCAAAGTCCTTGATGATGAGCATACACACAGATCCCTCCCAACTCCCCATAAAGTAATGACTACCCCTTGACTATTTTCCTCTCCATATGTCAAGTCTTGTCCTCTTTGCTTTGATATTTTTCTAACTTAAAAAACAAGACAAAACACAACATTGTACTCTCATTAGCTAAACTTTCTAGAGTACAATAAAAATGTAGAATCACAATGGTTCCAGTCCTGATCTGTGATCACCACTTTTTAAAAAAGATTTTATTTATTTATTCATGAGTGACACAGAGAGAGAGGCAGAGACATAGGTAGAAGGAGAAGCAGACCCCTCAAGGGGAGCCTGATTCACGACTTGATCCCAGAACCCTGAGACCACACCCTGAGCCAAAGGTATATCTCAGCCACTGAGCCACCCAGGCGTCTCTGTGATCACCATTTTTTTTTATCTGAAGAAATCCTCTTGTTTCCTGCTATCTTTGCTCATTCTCTATCCATGGCAAAAATAGTCTATCCTCTACATATTTTCCTCCCAATCTAATTATAATTTAGCTATTTGTTTGTATCTTCTTCTAAGATACTTTGGGTTGGTGCTTATGAAAGGCATGTTAAAGATCTACACAAATGGTGTTGACTGATTCTCCTCAGTTCGCAGATTTAAAACATTTTCAGATTACATTCCCAAATTACTAAGTCATGATTTCCCCCTTAGAGAAAGTACAGCATATCTGTCCCAAAATGTTATCCTTGTATCTGCTCAATGATCTACCTTCTCTCATGCATTCGCTCCATCTCTGTTCTGCCAAAAGGAAGTGATAAGTTAAACAATTACCTCGTGAACCTGATAGACATAGATGACTATTACAAGTAATTTTGTCTCTCTAAATCTCTTTTACTCTATATCAGGTTTTCTGAATTGTATGGACTACTGCCTCTACTCTCCATTTCACCTGCTTGGATAACATCTGCTTTGATAAAGCAACTGAGGAAAGGGAGGAAAGAAAATAAATTGGGGGTAAGGTGCTGCAGGAAGAGATTCAAAACAGCTTGATTTGGCGACAAGTGTATAAAAATAGAGAAGCATGGGGAGACTCTTATGTATCAACTTAGCAACAGATAAAAATTTAGTAGGGATGTTTACAATATATCCTACATATTATTACCCTAACTTTTTTATATTAAATTTTTACATGCTCTAAAGTTAAAAATTATTTTAGTTTGTTCATATTACTGCAGTTATAGATATTTAATGAAAGCCTCCAGAAAGATAAACATTTAAAGTTCATAAATGTTTTTCTCCATTTGTCTCTATATTTAATCATTCTCAATGATTTTTTAAATTATATGCAGAAGGAAAGCCCAAGTCGTCATACCTCTGAACTTTTTTTTCTTTAATATTCACCTTAACATGCCTTACTTGCTTGGTTCAGGATTTTAATTATTATAAGGTAATCTATTTTAAGTGAATATTTAAGGATCATTTATTTTTCTTTTATGTGACTGCAGCTGAAATGTGGGTAAAGAGGCTGAAGTTGAAGTGAGCCTGTCTTTCTATTTCAGCTTCCACTCTCCACTCACCAATATTCCATGGTTGTCTTTACAGAAAGGTAATAAAGAAGTAATGAAATCCAACAGACCAGTGGATATGGATATAGGTAAAAATACAGAGAGATTTTTGCTTCTGACCATTAAGGATTAATTGCAACAGGAATACACATACGCTGTTAAACACTGTTTTCAGATATTGGACAGTAGGCAGCATAGAACTTAACCTCAGAATCACGGGAAACAAATCAGGTGAGCCGTACAATCTCCCCAGCCACCTTTCTGATGGCAGTTTCCAGACTGAAACACAGAAAGTGGGAACATGGAGTTTGTGGATCCTGATGAATTAAAGAGATAAATATAGGTGTGTGTGTTTGTGGGGTGGGGCAAGTATCAAGGTTGCTAGAATTTGCAGGGTTGTATATTGGAAAGAAAAAATAACAGAGGTGTGCCTATAGCTTTTGGTTATATACTAATCTGAATATGCATGAGGTAAAACTCATGATGTCAGAGAAACAATTGCTGTGAGACACTAAGGTAAATTTCTTGAGCTCATATAGGCTGAAAATAGTTTTTTTCTACCATTCAGAGAGGCTAGGCCCTCCAATATGGACTATAAGGTAGAGTTCTAAGAAGAGTCAAACCTTAGTAAGAAGGCTAAATTGCACCTAGAATAAAGCCTTCTCTGGACTTGTCAAAACAAAACTTAAGAGTAAGCCTTGACCACGATAGCCAAACTGTGGAAGGAGCCTCGGTGTCCAACGAAAGATGAATGGATAAAGAAGATGTGGTTTATGTATACAATGGAATATTACTCAGCTATTAGAAATGACAAATACCCACCATTTGCTTCAACGTGGATGGGACTGGAGGGTATCATGCTGAGTGAAGTAAGTCAGTAGGAGAAGGACAAACATTATATGTTCTCATTCATTTGGGGAATATAAATAATAGTGAAAGGGAATATAAGGGAAGGGAGAAGAAATGTGTGGGAAATATCAGAAAGGGAGACAGAACGTAAAGACACCTAACTCTGGGAAACGAACTAGGGGTGGTAGAAGGGGAGGAGGGCGGGGGGTGGGAGTGAATGGGTGACGGCACTGGGGTTATTCTGTATGTTAGTAAATTGAACACCAATAAAAAATAAATTAAAAAAAAAAAAGAAAAGAGTAAGCCTTGAAAAATAGAACTAATCTGCAAATACTTTAAAAGCACCCCAGAACAAAGTCCAAAAATTTGTATAGGAATACTGAAATCCAGCACTCAATAATATAAAAGTTATAATCTCTGACATCCAGTCAAAAAGCACTAGGCATGCAAAAAAAACAAAACAAAACAAAGCAAAACAAAACAGGAAAATATGATCCATTTTCAGGAGAAAAATCAGACAACAGAAACAAAAAGTAGTAATGATATAATAAAATTATAACAAAGAACCTTAAAAAACCACAGACATTGTAAATGTGAACATAATTGATAACTTGAACATAATTAAGATATATTAGAATAATAAAAATACCTAAATGAAAATTGTAGACAGGAAAAAAACCTATTTAAATGGAAAAAATACACTATATATGATTAATAACAGATTACCTATCAGATAATAGATATTAGATAACAGATCTGCAGAGATATCAGGTATGGTAGGAAAAAATAGTGAATTTGAAGGCATAAGGATATAAATGATCCAAAACAAAGTATATAGAGAAAAAAGACTTAAAGGAATAAATAGAGCATCAGTGACCTTAGAGTCAATAAGAAGTAGTTTAAATGTGTGTAATTGGCTCTCCAGAATGAAAAAAGAAGAGAAGAAAAACTGTGACAGAAAAACCAAAAATGTACCATATTTGATAAAAACTGTAACTCCAAATCTAAGACAATCAATGAATTCCAACCAGAACCAATATGGAGAAAAACCACTAAGGAACATGATAGTTAAATTGCTGAACATCAACGATAAAGACAAATCTTAAAAGCAACTGAGAATAAAGATGCTCTACAGAAGAACAATGATAAAACAGACAGCAGACTTCATGTCAGGCATTACACAATGCAGAAGATAATAAACATCTTTAAAGTGCTGAATGGAAAAAAAATCCCCCAAACATATTAATCTTATAAAATTAATTTCAACTAACCAACTTTTCAATTATTTTAAAAATAAAGGAAAAAAGGAATAATTTTAAAACAAACAAGAGCTGAGTGGTTCCTGGTGGCTCAGCAGGTAAACTGGCTGACTTTTGATTTCAGCTCAGGTCATGATCTCAGGGTCCTGGAACTGACCTCTGCATCAGGCTCTGCATTCAGTGGCAAGTTTGCTTAAGGATTCTGTGTCTCCCTTTCTCTCCTTCTGCCCCTCCCTCTTCTCAGGCTCTCTCTCACAAATAAATAAATCTTAGAAAACAAAAACAAAAACAAAAACAAAACAAAAACAAAAACAAAAAAAAACAAGAGCTGAGAGAACTCATTGCCAAAAGCATTTTAGTATAAAAAATATTAAATGTATTTCCACAGGCAGATAGAAAATGGATATCAGGTAGAAATTTGGGAGTAAAGAGCACCAAAAATGATAAATACATGTTATATTACAAAATATATTTCTATTTTTAATCTTTTTTTAAAGATAAGTAACTAAAGCAAATACAAGAGCATATTGCAAGGTTTCTAACACATGTAGACATAAAATATAATAATGGCATAAAGGTTGGTAGAGGTTATATAAAAGTAATCTGTGACACATTAAGATAGTGCTAAAGACGTAATTAGACTACATTTAAACATTAGATCAATCACTAAGGGGTACAGCTAATAATCTGCAAGTAGAGATAAAGGGGAATCATAAAAAAATATTCAAGAGAAGGCAGAAAAAAAGACAAAAATATGAAGTACAGAGGGGACAAGTAGAAAGTTACATATTAAGATGGTAGATTTAAGCCAAACATTTAGATAATTACATTAAATGTAAATGGCTTAAACATGCCAATTACTAGGCTGAGTTTGTCAGATATGAATGCAAAAATATAGCAAAACCTAATTATATGCTGTCTAGAGAAATCCACTTTAAATATGTTTATGGATCAGAAGATTCAATACTGTTTAATTCTCTACAAATTGATTTATAGATTCCTGGCAATCTTAATCAAAACACTACCAATCTGCCTTACAGATATGGACAACCTGATTCTACAAGTATTTTGGAAGCACAAACATTTTTTAAGAAGTGAAACAATGTCAGGACTGATGCTACCTAAATTGTATTTGGCTATATACTAATCAAGAGAATTGGATGAGGATTTGCATATAGATTAGTGGAACAGAGCAGACATTCCAGAAATAGACTCACATATATATTGTCAGTTTTCAAAGATGACAAGGTAATTTAATGGGGAAAGATAATGTTAGGACAAAAGCTACTAGAAACACTGAATATTCCTATGGAGAGTAATGAACCTCATCTCTTTCTTCAGACTGTATACAAAAACTAATGCACAGACTAAAACAGAAGAGGCACAATAGTAAAAATTCTAGAAGAAAACAGAGATTATCTTTGTGACCTTTGATTAGGCAATAGTTTCTTAAATAGAGCGCAAAAGCAAAAACCATAAAAGAAAAAAAATGATACATTAGATTATCAAAATAAAATAAAAACTTCCTCTTCAAAGACACTACAAAGAAAATTAAAAGGCAAACAACAGTAAAAAGTTACCTAATAAGGGGCTTGGATCCAGAATAAAAATAACTCCCATAACTTGATAATAACAGAACAAGCAATTCAGTACAAAATTGAGCAAAATTTTGAATGTCTATGTCATCAAAGAAGATATATGGATATCCAATAAAACTAGGAAAGGATGTCCAACATCATTAGTCATTAGGGGGATGCAAATTAAAATCATAGTGAGATATCACTGCACTCCCATAAACATTGCTAAAACTAAAAAGACCAATAATAATAAATGTTGATGAGAATGTGGAGCAAGAAGGACTCATATATTGTTGATAGGATCACAGAATGGTAAAACTACTTTGGAAAATAGTTTGGTAGTCCATCCAAAGACTCAGACACACAAATGTTAAGAGCAGCTTTGTGCATGATAGCTCAAATGAATTTCATACAATGAAATGCCAACTGGTAATGAAAAAGCAGAAACAAAAACATAACTGTGAATATATACAATGTGGATGTTTCTCAAAAGCATTTACACTCATTAAGAGAGCCAAACCCTAAATACTATACAATTTTTCCATTTACATTAAATTTTAGAAAAGGCAAGCCTATAGTGATAGAAACAAATCAGCGGCTGTCTGGGACTATCGATATTGAGAGTGAATTTCATGCAGAGGAACATAAGAAAACATTTTAGGGTGATGAAAATTTTCTGCATCTTTTTAAAAAAATGTATTTACTTATTTATATAAATAAGTAAGTAAGTAATCTCTACATTCAACATGGGGCTCAAACTCATGATCCCAAGATCAAGAGTCACATGGTCTTCTGACTGAGCCAGTAGGGTACCCAGAAAATGTTCTATGTCTTGATTGCGATAGTGGTTATACAACAGTATATATTAATCAAAACTCATGGAACAGTGTATACAGAAAGGGTATATTTTGTTGTATGTAAATTAACCTCAGTATACCCGATTCTAAATATTATATGTTGACCTGGCCAATAAAGATCTACTGAAATCCAAAAATTCAATCCTGATTGAACATGGCTGAACAGAGGAACTGGGATTTCCCCAGGTATAACCTCAAATTCTCCTTAGAGGAATCTGAACATGATGTTGGGAAGGAAGGGGCTTCAGGAGTCCCCAGGGAGCACAACTGGGGCTATTCCTTAATTCCAGATTGAGCAACACACAAGAGGCTCTGTTTACTCCTTCATCCTTTCAAATATCCTGACTAGTAGCTACTAATATCCCCATTTGATAGAGGAGGAAAGCAAAACTCTGAGAAGACAGTCACTTAACAGTGACAGTCTGACTCCAAGGCTCAGTATCACTCTGTTCATAAACCTGCCTCCCAGTGTGGGTGGAGATCCCCAGTATCAGAGAGCCTGCCAGGGACTCTATAGGCCAGTACTTCTCTAGCTTGGGGAGTGGTGCACAGACCCCTGGATTCTCTGGCTATGTGCCTGGTTCTCCTTTGCAAAGAGGGTCTTAGATAAGAAGTCACTAAATGATGACTGGACATGCCCCATGGACATGCCTTTGTCCTTCATCATACCTCATATTTCTGTAGCATCACAACATTTGCTGTTTGCTTACCACAGGGTAAACGCTTTCCTTGCATCAGACCATGATAAAATACGCAGTTGACACATTTTAGATACAAGGAAACAGAGATTTAAAAAGGGAAATAAAGTTGCCCGTGTTCATACAGCTACAAGTAGGAGAGCCAGGATTTGGAGCAAGGCCTATACAAACCACAAAGCTTGCAGATCTGACTGCTACATGATTCTAGTATTGTCTTCTGACCTCAGTTTGCCAAGCACTCTGAATCAATAAGGATACTTTGGGTGGAAAGTGACATATTAAACAGTAAGGATGCATTAGCTCAGAGCCCAGAAGTAGAGCAAGCCTCAGGGCTGCCTTAATCCAGGGCCTCTGTCTTCGTTTCCTTGCAGTTGTCTTGGCTCTGCCCAACCTGTCTGTCAGCTTTGGCTTCATGTCAGTAGGATCTGGCTCTAGCAGCTCCCTACCCATCAGCCGTACACTCCCAAATCTAGAGGGGAAAGAGAAGCTAGATCTTTGCATGATTTCTTTCTACATCTCCAACCACTCTGTCCCCTTAAAATTAGCCAAATGAGGTCACAAGCTTATTCATGGACCAATCCAGGTCACTTGGGGATGGCCATTCACTGACTGGCCCAGGGCATAGCTTCCCCAGGCCAATTGCTTTCAGAGAAAATTACCATAAGTGTCCTAATAACATCATACCCTTGATGCAGAAATGGCTATTCGGAGGCCAACCACAACGTCTGCTATATTCTTTCTTAGTCATTATTTCAACTGAATCTTGGAGCAACACTCAGTGGTAATCTCTACACTTGAGGAAACAAACAGGCAACATGTATCTTTCAGGTAACAAGTACAAATGCAGCAGCCAGGATTCAAAGTCATGTCTTCTCATTCCAAGTTGACATTTCTTTCTACTATTTGGACAACTACTGTGACCATACCCCATTTTCTCACTTCAGACCAAATTCTAAGAAGTTACTAAGAAGATACTCATCTTCAATCCTAGATCTCCTGGTATTTATCATCATTTTTTTTCTAATTCAATAACCACTACATTATGGACTCCAGTAAGCCATTTATAACCGAGTAGGGAGGCTTTTTTTCCCCCAGGACTTCCTTTCCAATGAGGCTTTGTAGGTACCATTTAAAATAAATACATAGTCTGATAACCTTAAAACCTATTTAATGTGATGTAGACTTTCTTCTCTTCCCTCTTCAATCTCACTTTCCAAATAAACTCATTTTCAAAAAGATTTTCCTTTTCAACTTCTTTTTCCACATCTACCATCAACACATACCCGCAGGCCTCTGGCTCTTACTAGCTGTATTCATTCTCCATAATAGACCCAAAGAGAAGGTTCCGGCCTTTGGGCTTTTATGCAAAATTGTCATAAAGGTAGCATCTGTTTCATTAAAAAAGAAGAATAAGAGAAATAAGAAGGGAAAAAAAAAACCCCTCAAATATCTACTGAACTACATAGGGCATTGTTTCAATTAGAATTCCAATCAAAATGGGGAAAGAACTGGATGGTGGATGACTGGCTACTAAAAGGAATCCCTTGTACCTCGGACCCATCTTACATATAAGATGTGCTGCCATGAACTTGCTGTCTTTTGATTTTCCCGACAATCATGTGCTGAGTTGGGGAAGGCATCAGCCAATATGTCCAATTTACAGACACAGAAACCCAGGCAACAATCAGTTTAATTAATAAGGGACAAAATTGTTACCAAAACTTAGGTATACTGCTTCTAGGTTCAGTGCTGCTTACACTACAATATTTTGATTCCTGAAAAGTGAGGGAAATGGTATGAAAGATATGAAGGCTCAGGAATTAATGTAGCACCCCTGACTCTGGATTTTAAAGTTTGAATCCTACATATTTTTGGACTTTCTTTGGTGTTCAGAAAAAGTAAACAAGACTTGACAGAAAATCTGATGAGAAGCTGCAATCATTTTGACTCAAGGCCAATATATAAAAATTCAAAAGATGTTATCAAGAATATATGTTGGTACCATCTATGGCAACTGTCATAGCATGGCCTTCCACCAGACATATTATCATTGCATGTTGAATTATATTGAATGTGCTATTGATTCTTTAGACAGAGTGTCTCTCCACAAGACCAGAGGAAAGAGATGAGAAAGGCATCAAGGAAGACTCTCGTTTTTCTAAAGGTGAGGAATTGGGAGTAATGGGGGAAGGCCTTTAAAATAAGGACCCAAGTTAGAGCATGGGGAAAAGATCATAATGGGGAAGGGACCATGGTGAGGAGGAGGAGATGAAGAAGCTGAATGGAATCATGATATTGGAGGTCATACTGAAACATCGAGCTAAGGTTGGAAATTTTGTTTGTAAATAGAATCACTGGAGGAGCAGAAATAAAAGTTACAACATACAGTGTTATTGAAGGTGGGGTTTAGGGGGAAGCAAAAGACAGCTAGAAGAACTTCAGGATATAGAAGCTGGAAATGTCTCTGGCAAGCTCGAGCAAGTCAAACACTTAGTGATCCCCAGGCCCTCCCTCTCCCCAGCAGATTGGGAAAGGGTCAAGGATGATGCAGAAAAAGGAGAATAAGGCAGAGATTGAGTGGATTTTTCTGTGGGATCCTGAGGATTGGTAGAGTAGAACATGCTAGAGCATCAAAGGTTTTTGATAGCTAAATCTTTTTAAGTGTGCAGGGGAAGGAGAAGCTTTACTCTGAATGACATAGCTCAGCCCATGTATTTCTGAAGAATCCCACTCAGCTTCTATTCTATATGCCTGCAGAACATCACCTTATCCCTGTAAATACAGTGGAATTTATTATCCCTGTAAATACAGACTCACTAATGGGGTATGGCTTATTGTGAAGCAAGGCACGAGCCCCACAGCCTGTGTCTTATCCTACTCCAAGACCTCCATCATCCCAGGACACTTCACTCAACGTGGCAGGGTTCACACATTTGATGCAAAATCTGACTGGATTCAAGGATCTTTGTGCAATTAAGGAAGCAGGAGCAGGTGTATGGATGTGACTCTAAGGTGTTGCTTTCTCATTAAGAGGTTGGTGAACAGTAGGAATTTTTCCCTCTATGCACAACAGATTGCTCTTCTGTCTGGCAGTTTCATTACAACACTCTATACAAGTCATATCTATAAATGAAGACCTAGCACACACTCAGCACAGCACCTCACCCAATACAGAATCTCAGGCATACTGGCTTGAGGAGAAGAAGGCCATTTAACCCCGTTCCTTGGCAGCCCAGTCTTCTTTTAGAGCAGAGCAACATGCCAGTTGTGCAGTGTGCTAATTGTCATTCGTGACTCTGGCCAGTCAGTACAATTATTTACATGGACAGCAGCTCCCACTGATTCCAGCAGGAGCATCTCATGAACACCTGAAATCATCATTTTTGTCCTTAGAGGAGCTTTGCTCTAAAACACAAATTCTCTCTAATAGGGATCCATTACTGTGTAATGAATAAACATACCATGCACATGCATGCATATTTCCAGGGGCCTTGGGCCATTTGCTCACGCACAGGCCTCTTGAATCTTTGTTTCCCCTGGGGTGAGGGGAGCTTATCTGCAGAGGGCACATGCCTCTATGAAGAAGTTCACATCTTACATCTGAATGAGTCTGGATTCCAGGTTCAATTGAAGCAAAATGTCTAGCTTTGTTTGCTCATGTGAAAGTGGACTGCTAATCTGAAGGGCTCTCCGTAACAGGGGGTCATTAGGGCCACTCGCTCCACTGTTTTACATAAATGGTGATGATGTAGGCTGTCTGATATTTGACACCTGGCATCTGCACTCTCCCCAGCCCCTACCCTGCTTATAGGATACATTCACCAGCTCACTTTTCCTTGGCCTGGGTGAAGCAAATTGAAATCTGTAGTCATCTATAGATGACAGCCGTTCAGCTTCCTCTAAGTAGCTGATATTCTAATCATTCTGTTAAAACCTAATTACATGTAATTGTATTAGGTTTCTACAAAGAAACAGAACCAGTTGTGTGTGTGTGTGTGTGTGTGTGTATGTGCGTGTGTGTGATTTATAAGGAATTGGCTCGTGCAATTACGGAGACTCAAGTCCCAAGGTCTGCAGGGAGGGTAGGCAAGCTGGAGACCCAGGAGAGCCAACGGTTTAGTTCTAGTCTAAGTCCTAAGGCCAGAGAACCGGGAGAGCTGTCAGTGTGATTCCAGTGCAAAGACCAGCAGGCTTGAGACCCAGGAAGAGTTACCATTTCAGTCATTTCTAGTCTGAAGGCAGGAAAAAAAACCTGACATCCTAGCTCCAAGGCAGTCAGGTGAGGAGAATTCTCTCTTACTTTGAGCGGGGCCAGCCTTTTTTTCTGTTTGGGCCTTAGCTGATGGGTGAGGCCCACCACATTTAGAAGGGCAATCTGCTTTACTCGGCCTGCCAATTTAAATGTTAATCTTATCCAAAAACATCCTCAGAGAAACATCCAGAATATGTTTGATCAAGTCTCTGGGCACCCTGTGGCCCAGGGAAGTTGACATACAAAATTAACCACCACAGTTATTAAGGAGCTGTTATTTGTGGCACATGGTAACAATTAAAAAGTCAAAATGTGTGTGTGTGTGTGTGTGTGGCGTTTTCTAATTAAAACATAATTTTTATACTCCCTCCAAATAAACAGTTGGAAGATGGCCTACTGAAGATGAGCTTAATGGAAACTATCCTGCTGATACCCCCTCCTCCACTCTAAGGCTTTGAGAGACATTGCTGTTACTTTGGAAAGAAATCATTGTTTTAAAACTGCTTTCCCAACATTTTTCTAATATAGACTTCTCAAGCCTTATGGAAATAGAGAATAATTCTAAGTCCTCTTCCCAGATGAGGTAAATGAGGCACATGGGGGGAAGAAATAACCTGTCTAGAATCATAATATTTGGAAAACGGATGTGCCTGATTTTAAGAACTCAGGATTGCGAATCCTCCCATTCCCTTTTAAAAAGAATATAGTGGAACTTTCATACGTGGATGATGATGAATATCTTGATTATTAAAGAGCTGACTAAAAAGCAGGTGGCAAGCAAAGGGTTTAGGGGATATCACTTTTAAAGAGCGAGGTCTGCAGGAGGTGTCCCTTCGACAAGGTAGCTCACTTCTCAAGACACGTGGTGCTGGCTTGGGGCCAGGAGATCCCGCCAGTTGCTGGCGCATCCACCTTCTAGAGGCTTTCTACTGGAGCATGCCACTGCTGAACTTCTGATTGCCAGTAACTGCATCTCTTTGCCTGAAGGCAATAACCCCAGAATCAGCCCTTGACTCATCAGTGGTGGGAGGTGGTGATGAAGACCCAACTCCCTTACTCTTCAGGTGGGGAACCTCTGAGACTTGGATGCTATGCCCTAGGATTCTTCTGAGGTTAAACTTCTGTCACCCACAGTGGTAGCCCAGTAACCAGCATGTGTGTGTGACCTTTGCCCTGCCATCTCTATCTTGAAATGCTTAATAACTTTTGGATAAGGGGCCCTGTGCCTTGCAGGGCTATGGGAATTCTGTGGCCAGTCCTGGGGGTAGCTGGCATGAGAATCTGCTCTTCATTGGCTGGTCTACTTCCTCTATCTGACTTTTCCTTCTTCCTGACAATTGACTTGTCCTTAAATCCTTTTCACAGGGTCTCCTTCCGCGAGACCTCAAACTGAGCAGTTGTAAATGTCCCTGGAATCATGAAAAACACCTTTAATTAACAAAAGCCATCTTACTAGTTTTTAAAAATAAAACAATAATGCACATGGGATTAAAACTTACTAAAAATAGTGTAGTGATTATATAAGCGGTCACTACCGCCCCATATTGTAACACCCAGGGAGGTTTTATAAGGAAGTAATACCCATGTAAGCTTCCCGACTTCCCTGCATCGCAGACCAAGTGCCCAGGTGAATCCAGCATGCAAATAACTCCCTGAAGAAGTAGGGCAATAACTAGAGCTGGCATTTAAACAGCGGCTCTCCATGCCATCTGTTTTAAAGAAATTATTTGTCTTTGCCAGCATGTCAGGAAGAATAAGTTCACATAATTCAGGAACTACTAAGGCATATAAATTCTTGATTATTTACAATGACACGATTATCTATAGCCATCAAGTTTCTTTTGGTAACGTCCAGCATAATTTCTTACAAAAGGGTCAGGGAAATTGACCTATGAGGAACAGCGTAGAGGATTCAATCTTCAACTAAACTGTAAGAAAGAGATGTAAATAAGGATTCTGATTCCAAATCAGATCAGCTGAGCTCACCAAATCCAGAGCCATGAAGTCTAGGTTTGTCCAGCACAATGTTTGGAATGGAGTCAGTGCCTAATAAATAATTAGTAACTGATTGAACTGGGTTTATGGCTGTGCCTTGAGGCTTGAGAACCAGAAAATGAAACTGCCTTACTTCTCCCAGTGAAGAAACTCTAGGTAGCCACTTCTTACACCTTGGAGTTTATTAAATGGGTACCAGTGCACGAGGACCTGGGGAGAGGAAGAGCCTCGGGTGGGACACTGAACATGACTGGTGGTTGTAGGTTAGGTCTGTTGGTATATGTGGGGGATGCAAGACTTGAGAACTGGCTGGAGAAATAGAAAGCCATCTTAGGCCTTTCCGTGTGTGACATGTACATTGGGAACTTCTGCAACCAAATCCAATCATCCTGAAGTCATGTTAGTTTTCAGGATGAATCTTGTCACCACCTTGAAGTGAATTATAATCTCATTGTGACTCACTTTCCTCATCATTCAGAAAGATGATATCCAGATTATTTGTTTTGCAACAATGGACAGATATCCTGACTACTCCTCTCATCTTTCTCCTGGTAGACAAACTCTAAGGGCAGTTTGATGGTTAAAAGCAGCGGTCCCCAGAAAGGCTAGGCTTTGTAGGTTGCTTACTGGATAAATAATCAGGACAAAGGGGGTTGGAGGTTACATAAATCCATTTTGAAAACATTTTAAAATTCAAGTGTTTGTCCTGGCCTGTTTCTGAACATGATGTATCTTTCTGATTAAGTTGTATAAAAACATTTTTTTGGTGAAAATTCTTTTGTACCTCTCACATACAACCAGTCCAGACAAAAAAAACTCTCAGTAAGAATTTATGGATGAAAAAAGGGTAAAGTTTTGATTACTAACTAGAACACATTGATTTTGTACCACTGGGAGAAAACAAAGCCCCGGTTCTTGGGGGAAGCATGAGAGTGAGGTAGGAAGGGAATTAATTATCTTTTTTTTTTTTTTTTTTTTTCAGAACTGTTCCTGGAAGCTTTCCCTTTTTCCTGAATGAAAACTCCCCATGCTACCTTTCCAAGCTGCTGTGAGGACCTTGGATGCAAACTGGCTCCTGAGCCTATGATCACACCTGACAGTATCAATCACAAGACAGTGAAGGTGGTCCAGCTCCTGTATTTTCCACACAGGACACTCCAAATGTTATCTACACTCATGTCATTGATGATGGCAACTGATGCCATGGACAAGTAGAGCTGTTTGGAGCTGAATGCAATATCCCAAGGACTAACCTGAGTTATTTCTGACTAGACTGAGAATCATAGGGTTAGAAGCTCCATGGTGGGTGGCCATACTGGGGGTCCCATTAACCCATACATCTGATTAATGTTTGTCCTGCCTGGCATACCTTAATGATTATAAGTCTTGATGTCCAAAGTACCATAGACTGCCCATGGGAATGTCCTTCTTGTGTCCATAGGAATGACACTATCAATAACTACCATGATACTATCTCAGCCTTGGGTGGAGGCATTCAGGTCAGCTTCAACCTAATTGAGAACCTCTCAATTATTGAAATCAACAGGTTAGTCTCACACCGCTGTATGGAGTCCTACTGATAATAATTTTCCTGTAAAGATGTGTTGGACATGAGCCAAGGTCACAGATTGTGAAGAAAAGAGTTATCATAGCAGGTCTGAAAAGGCTTACCTTTAGCAAGGCTTGATTGCAATGACTGGTCCTTCACTAGCACCTGGGAACTTGGATTTCAAGAGGGTTCTCATCACCCTAACTGATAAAAGTGGCTCACTGTGCCTAAATTGTTCATATAAACAACATGGTTTATGCTGAACATGTGCTTTCCTTGGGGGATATGGGATTTTAATATGTGCTAGACAAAACGGTACCTGTGTCCAGCCCCCAATGAAACCCTGGGCTCTGTGTCTCTAATGAGCTTCTCAGGTACATAACACTTTACATATGTTGTCATAACTACTTGCTGGGGGAATCTAGGATGTCCTGTGTGACTTCATTGTAAGAAGACCCCTGGAAGCCTGTATCTCATTATCTCCTGATACTGCCCCATATGACATTTCTCCTTGCTGATTTTGCTTTATATCTTTCACTGTAATAAGTCATAGCTGCGAATACAACTTGAAGAAAGAGAGAAAAAAAGAAAGGCAGGAAGTAGATATTTAGAGCTACCTGTATTTTACACATACCGATCTTCCTAATAACTACACTAACAATGAAGACCAACAATTGAGTTCTTGCTAGCTCCTGGCATAGCTGTCGAAAACTCATCTGCAAAAAACAAAAAAAAACAAAAAAAAAAACCTCATTTAATGCTCATAACAACACTTCGAGGTAAATCTTTCTGTTATCTCCATTTGGCAGATGAGGGAAGGGTGGTTTAGAGAGAATCAGGAGTTTGCTTAAGATTACAGCATCTGTCAAATGGCAAAGAAGGATGTGGAACATAGGCCTATGTGATTGCAAACCCCTGGCTAGAAGACTATTAGGAGGATCTATGGCAGCACTGTAAAAAAACCCACAAAACTTTAGGTAAGTGCATGGTGGTGATGCTATTGTTACAGATGATGACTAAGTCTGGCCCAGAAATTGTTTAATATGCTTTGTAAATTTCTAGTTTCGTCAAATCCCATGTTTGAAATTTCATCTTCCTACAGATTCACGAGAAGTGGGAACTTGACATAGACAGGCATCTTGAAATTCAGGGATACCCCTAATGCCTCAAAGAGTATTGGAACTTGGGCCAGGAATAACAACAACAAAAACCATAAAACATCAGAGAATATCTAAAATAAGTCCTTTGGGCAGCCTGGGTGGCTCAGTGGTTTAGCGCCGCCTTCAGCCCAGGGTGTGATCCTGGAAACCTGGGATCGAGTCCCACATCGGGCTCCCTGCATGGAGCCTGCTTCTCCCTCTGCCTGTGTCTCTGCCTCTCTCTCTCTCTCTCTGTGTGTGTGTCTCTCATGAGTAAATAAATAAAATCTTTAAAAAAAAGAAAAAGAAAAGAAAAGAAGTCCTTCATCTGATGATTGAGGAAACAGAAAGATACAGCATTTTGCACTAAGTCATAGCCCATCCCAGACTGGGCTTTAGACCTAGATTCCATTAATTCCTCAGCACACTGCCTCCTCCTTGCTACTTTTCTCTCTTTAAAATCGGATTCAATTGTAATCCAGCATATGAAAAGTGCTTTTATTTTTTATTTTTTTTTTAATATGAGGTACATAGGAAAGAGCCCTGTCTTGAAGCTAAATTATACATAAGCACTTTTGACATCAGGGAAACATTCCAAAGACGGGGTCAGTGGTGAGGAGAAATAATACCCTTGGAAATGCAATCCACTCATGCAGAAGCAGGACAGCCGATGCTCACTCCGAATGTGTTCTTATACACATAGGATTCCTTCCAAATGGGCTCGGAAGGCAGAACACAGGGCTGAGTTTCAAATGGGCGGAAAGTCGCCTTAAAGCATATTTTCCCTCCATTTGGGAGTTGACACAATCGAGTTACAGACAGAGACTGTTTATCAAGGTGGCATGAAAGTCTCTCTTCAAATTCCTCCTGCTTTTATAATCAAACAATAACATCTCCAGAGTATAAGTTTTAGCTACAGAAGAAACATATTGGAAATTGATTCAATGCTGCTGGCTGGGCTGTGACAATGTTTCATAACCTGGTAACCTCTCAGTTTGTTCTTCCTCCTTCCTGAAAAGCTTTTAGCTGCGCCTGGGTGGCAAACCGAAGATAAAGCAAACATCAGCCTTTTATCTGATCATGTGCAAAGTGAGTGGAGAGGCACCGGGCCACTGATAAGATGATTGCTAAATGACTCTTCTCAAATTCTATCAATGCGCCGATGGAAGGAATTAACACTGACGTTGATAAGTGATTTTCTCGGGCACTATCGTTTTCACAAATGAGGCCTTCCCTTTAGAACAGTTAAACCCTACTTGCAGGTATATGACTCATTAAAAAGTGCCCCGATCCGCTCCATGTTGTACCAGATTCACTGGGATGCCTTCCTTTCTCTACACCCTGTTCTCTACTCTAGGACGCCTCTTGAGTATGGAGTCGTTCAAGTCCAGAGCACCCTGTTCCCAAGATCACGTTTCCTCCTTTCCTCCTTAGTTGCATATTTCATCACACAGCTCAATTTTCATCTCCACAGTTTGCCATAGCTCTCACCTGATCGGTCATTCTGGCTGGCGCCCTACACCTCCTTTGCGCTAAGGTTTGCTCCAATGTGCCAGACTTAATGAACGTATCACTGGGATTCCCGGTGGATTGAGTGTGCGGGTCACCTTAATTGAGGCAGTTTTTCATTAGGTATATAGGATGGAGTTCTTTTTTTTTTTTTTTTTTTTGGTTTAGGATGGAGTTCTTACAGGAGGGACAGGGCCTTCCAAGCTTCTGAAAAGCTATAAGCTCCTCTTTGGAAGGCTTTTTCTTCCTTCCTTCCTTCCTTCCTTCCTTCCTTCCTTCCTTCCTTCCTTCCTTCCTTCCTTCCTTCCTTCTCCCTCTTTCCCTCCCTTTCCTCCTCCCTCTTTTCTTTCCATCTCTTTCTCCCTCTCTCCCTCCTATCCTTCCTTCCTCCTCTCCTCTCCTCCCCTCCCTTCTCCTCTCCTCTCCTCCCCTCCCTTCTCCTCTCCTCTCCTCTCCTCTCCTCTCCTCTCCTCTCCTCTCCTCTCCTCTCCTCTCCTCTCCTCTCCTCTCAAATCACTGTTACTTCTCAGTCATTAGTTTTTCATTCCTTTCATGCATAAGAACTTTCTTTCTTTCTTAGGATTTTATTTATTTATTTATTCATTTGAGAGAAAGAGATAGTGAGAGAGAGAGAGCATAAGCAGTGGGAAGAGGGAGAGAGGCAGGCTCCCTGCTGAGTGGAGAGCCCAACATGGAACTTGATCCCAGGACCCCAGGACCATGACCTGAACCGAAAGCAGATACTTAACCTACAGAGCCACCCAGGTGCCCAAACTGTTGGCTTTAACAGCACTTAAGGCACAGACACTTCAGTCGATTCATAACGTGTGGTCAAATCAGAATTCTCTTGGTAACATGTAGGAGAAGGGGATAAAAATTCAAGAGTTGCCACAATGTCTCTTTCTAACTTACTCCTCTGTCACCTGATGTGCTTCAGAATTAATGATGAGTAACTTTGTACGGGTGGTCAGGGCTGTCTTCCTTTCTTCCCTCTCCTTCTCTTGGCCAGTCTCTTTTCTGGATATGCTAATGGGCTGCCAACCAAATGGCAGGAAGGAATGGGGCAGGATGAGGGATGTCTGACAGATCAGAAGGATAAATGGAGGTCTCATTCAGCCCACAGATACACTTGCTAAAACAGATTTGTGTTTCATTTTGGATGGTACATTAACTTTTATCTTTTTTTAAAATTGTGAAACATACTATAAATATATGAATATATACAACAAATAGATTCATTTAAATAATCACCATGAAAGAACACCCATAACCCACCTTAACAACCGTGTTTTTAAGCCACTTTTGTGATCCTCTTTGGTTATATCCTTCTCCTGCTATTACCTCACCATAGGGCAACTGCATTGCTGAATTTCATGTTACTCAACAACTAACTTTCTTTCTTCTTTCTTTCTTTCTTTTTTTTTTTTTAAATTTTTATTTATTTATGATAGTTACAGAGAGAGAGAGAGAGAGAGGCAGAGACACAGGCAGAGGGAGAAGCAGGCTCCATGCACCGGGAGCCCGATGTGGGATTCGATCCCGGGTCTCCAGGATCACGCCCTGGGCCAAAGGCAGGCGCCAAACCGCTGCGCCACCAGGGATCTATCTTTCTTCCTTCCTTCCTTCCTTCCTTCCTTCCTTCCTTCCTTCCTTCCTTCCTTCCTTCCTTCCTTCCTCCCTCCCTCCCTCCCTCCCTCCTTTCTTTCTCTCTCTCTCTCTCTCTCTCTCTCTCTCTCTCTCTTTCTTTCTTTCTTTCTTTCTTTCTTTCTTTCTTTCTTTCTTTCTTTCTTGATTTTATTTATTTATTCATGAGAGATACAGAGAAAGAGGCAGAGACACAGGCAGAGGGAGAAGCAGGCTCCATGCAAGGAGCCTGATGTGGAACTTGATCCTGGGTCTCCAGGATCACACCCTGGGCCAAAGGCAGGTGCTAAACCGTTGATTCACCTAGGCGTCCCTACTCGCCAACTTTCAATGTTATTTTTGTTTTCATAGTAAAGAAATTATGACATTTTGACTATATTTATGCATAGGCACATCTACAGAGTTGTACTGGTTTATGATGTAAACATTTATTATTGTGGATGTCGGACAAAAAAATTTAAAAGACACGGCCCTTCAAAAACTCTTGGCAAGTATATCAGGGAATATATGCCACAGTGACCCTATGACATTGCCATAATAGCAAAAAATGGAAACCAATCCAAGTGCTTATCAACAGTATAGAGGATAAATTTTGATATATTTAAGCTGTGGAATACTATACAGCAGTGAAAATTAATGAATAGCAGCTGCATGTACCATCATAGGTTCATAGCAGAAATAATGTTGATTAAAAATGCCAAACGCAATAGAATTCTTACAGTGTGGTTGATTCTATTTGTATAATGTGCAAACCGAACAATAGCATGGTAAGATGATAGAAATAAAAATGAATACTAAAAGACAACATATATGTATATATATATATGTACACACACTTATGTAGATACATACCACAATTTCTTTATCCGTTCATCTGTTGGTAGGCACTTAGGGAATTTCCATATCTTGGCTATTGGGAAGAATGTAGCAATGAACATGGACGTGCAGGTATCCCTGAGATTTTATTTCTAAATAGAGGTATCCAACAATCCAGCAATCCCACCTCTGGGTATATATCCAAAGGAAATAAAAGCACAAAGCTAATGGGTAGATTTCCTTTTATTTATCTTGCTTATAATTTGGTTTCCTGAAACTGAGGATTGGTAACTTTCCTTAATTCTGCAAATCATAGTCATTCATTCTTTTAATATTATGATTACCCTGCTCATTCCATTCCCTTTTTCAGGAGCTACAATTAGATACCTGTGGATTTTATCACCTCTTACTTAATTATTTTACTCTCTCTTTCATTTTTTCCGCCCCCCTGATTCTCTGCGACACATTATCTGTAATTGTTCAACTCTTGTCTTTCAGCTGAATAATGCTCTAATCAGTGGTAATCAATACTAACAGGCTTTAATTTTTTGAAGTTCTATTGTATTCTTTTTTGATCTTGGAGTGTTCATTTGTTTGTTCCTTTGTTAACATTCATTTCCACTTGTGTTTACTTTAAATATGTTAAATATTTTTATTTTATATTCTCCACTGGATAATTCCCAATTCTGCAGTCTTTTCAGAACTTCTATAGCTTGCCTTTTTTTTTTTGGGGGGGGGCACTTGCTAATGAAGTCATTGCTCCCTCTTTTTAATGATTTTCTATTGTGAGTTAATCTTCCTTGGAACTTTATCCGTGTGTAAAGTTCAGTGTGGTTGCATCAAGGAAGGATCTAAGTTGGGTTCTATCTTATTCCTGCAAGCACTATCAGCTTGAGTCTGCTTTTTGTAAACCTTTTCATTATGATAGATTTCAAATATTCTCAAGCAGTAGGATTGCCTAGCTCAAAAAATATTAATATTCTGACATTCATGTTTCAACTATTCCCTCTTCCAGTTTCTTTTCTGGAGTATTTAAAAGCACAACTCAGAACATTTAAAAAAATTCAAGCTTGGGGATTCTAGGGGACACAGAGACTGAATTAGTGCCTAAGAATTAGTGAGCTAAGGATGTAGAATCTTTGGAAGAGACTTTTTTTCTTTTCCTTCTCTCTTTTCCCCCCTTTCTTCAGCTAGAATTAAGACTGAATTGTGGCTGAGTTAGGAGCTTATGCTTGCAACCTTCCTCCAGGTTTGCTGCCACTGCTCTTTGGGTCCAGCTCGATGCTGGTGGGAAAGGGATGTTTTTCATCTAACATTTCATTCTGCTTAGGCCCTAGAACTTGCATTATGTCAACAGTTTAGATCCTTCACACCAGGTTCCAGGGAGAGTGATAACTGTTCCAGGTCATCCAGGTCAGAGGGACTTTCCGTACTAATACCAAGAAAGTCCAGGCAAACTAGGACAGCTAGTCATGCCAGCCCTAGGTCATCAGAGACTGGTACATACTCCATGGGCAAATGCTGGTTACAGCACTCCGCACCCTACACCACACCGTGGATTCAAGCTCTGTTGCTGTCCACGCATCTGACACATTCCTTGTAGGCAGCTAGCCATGCATTTGAGAAAAATATGTATACTTTTATATTATATTCTATACTTTTAGATGTGAAATTCTGGGACAGGACTTTGAAATTCTAATTTGAAATATTGCCAGATAAAAGAAAGTCTCTGAAGATTTGCTTTTTACAATTGAGCCCACATTTTAAAATGTATCATATGTCACACAAAAATCTATATTTTTTGGCTTCTGGTGAAAAATGGAAAGCCTTGGTTACATAGAGCCAGCCAGCCTTTTACAATGACAACTGGAATTGACAAGTAGCTGGTCCCCTGGGGTAAGTCATATTCTCTCCATTCCTCAAAACTCCTATCACTCATGTAATATATGCTTGTGTATGTCATGTCTGGGCTGTCTCACCCTTCCACTCAGGGGCTTATTTGAGTTTGCAACCTCTGACCAAGTAATCTACTAAACAGATTCTTGAACTGTGGTTCCTGTAAGGTGACCAAAAAAGTACGTGGCCACCATTTAGCATTCCTGGGAGTTTATTTACTTCACAGCTATGGAGTAAGCTGGGTTTGGATGCTGGTTCCACTCCATACCAGTCATGCTGCTGAGCAAAGTATGTAACCTTTCAGGACACCCATTTCCCTTACCTGCAAAGGATGTGAGGGTACAACAAGGCATCACAAATAAAACACTTTGGCCAGCATATAGAAAGCATTTAAAAAATAGTAGATATTAATGTAATATATATAATCATCTTACTTCTTTCAGAATTTTCTCTCATATTGGGGAACTTTCTGGGGCTGAGGGACTCTGTTCTTTGACTTTGTTTTGATCCCGACCTACTCCTTACTATGACATAAGGTTACACACACATTCTTATGTTTACTTTAAGTAAATTAACCACCTTCTAAGATATCAAGGGAATGTACAAAAAGAAGTCACTGTTCAGCTATTTCAGATACTACAACTTTGTATGATACTGCAATAGGCCTTCAAGAAATGCAAGGGAAAAAAGGCAAAAGTTATTGAATGTGTCCACCACTGCCTATTCAGTGGGCCTTGTCTCCTTCTAGTACCTAGGTTAATTCATGCCACCCCCTAGGGCTTCCTGTCTGCCTCTGCCCCTAGCAGCTGAGCTTTTCCATCTGGGCAGCCCCAGTGGCCCAGTGGTTTAGCCCCTCCGTTGGCCCGCGGTGTGATCCTGGGGACCCTGGATCGAGTCCCACATCGGGCTCCCTGCATGGAGCCTGCTTTTCCCTCTGCTTGTGTCTCCACGTCTCTCTCTCTGTCTCTCATGAATATACAAATAAAATCTTTAAAATAAATAAATAAATGAAGAACACCACCCTTACCTTTCCAAAATGTCAAGCCACTCCTTCTGCTTTTCAGTTCTCTGGAAGGAGAATGTACCAGATTCATGACTCATCTCTTTAGGGTCTTGCTGGTACCAAGCTGAGAAATGCTCTGCTACTAACAGTCAGTGATATTCAATGTGTGTCCTTTTCAGAGACCAGATGCAGTACAGCAAGTAGTTTGAGCACCTTTATCCAAAGGAGTTACCAAGAGGTAGGGAATTTAGATACATTGTAATAGGCTACTAGGAGAGATCTTTTGGGGCAGAGAGCCCTTTGGCAACCCTAAGTATTCCAGGATGTCCCCCTTTGGCACCCCTAAGTATTCCTGGATGTCCACCGTTTCAGGTAAATACATGATTTTATTCATCACAGCACACCACATAGGAGGAAACAATATGGTGCATGTGACTATAGTGTATTTGGTTGGTCTAAGGTTAAAGGAGAGAAAATAAAAATGTGTTTTGATTTGAAAAGCTGGAACGTGAGCATCATAGAGATTGGATGGCTGCTTTTTATCATCTTAGCCTTTCTTTGAAAATCTCCACAGCCTGTGTATTGTTTTGCAGGCTAGGGTTCAAACATCTAAGCCTGGCTTTCATGGTCTCCACAAAAACTATCTGTACCTATTTCCTCAAAAATTACTCTCTACTCCAGTCAAGCTGGTCTTCCACTGACTCCTTTCTCCTGCAGTATGCCACATTTCTTTCTTTTTTTTTTTTTTTTTTATGATAGTCACAGAGAGAGAGAGAGAGGCGGAGACACAGGCAGAGGGAGAAGCAGGCTCCATGCACCGGGAGCCCGACGTGGGATTCGATCCCGGGTCTCCAGGATCGCGCCCTGGGCCAAAGGCAGGCGCCAAACCGCTGCGCCACCCAGGGATCCTAGTATGCCACATTTCTATCTGTGGGTCTTTGTTTATGCTCTTGCTCTTGAGTGGAAAGAGATCTCCCTGTCTCCTTTGCTGATGAAATCCTAACACTTAGGATAGTGGTTCCCAAACTTTACTGCCCATTAGAATCACTTGGAGATCTTTAAAAAGATACAAGTGTGTGGCTTCTCTCCTTAGAGCTTTTGATTTGTAATGGGGTGTGACCTGAGCATCAGCATATTTAAAGGCTTCCCAGGGGATTCTGATGTATATTAAAGTTTGGGAACTATTGGTATAAATGGAAAATTCTTTTAACTTCAATATTTTATTCTCTCACGCTTGTCTTTTTCTTACAAATAAGAACTGACATTCCCGGCTTTACCAAAGCTGGACTCCACACCTAATCCGTACACTCATATGTATTCAGACTGTGTCTCTGTCTTATCTGTGATCACCTTGTATCAGAATTATCTGTTTGCTTTTCTGTCTCCCTACTAGACTGCAGTTCACAGAGTACTGTGTCATTCATCCCATATCTTCAACATCTAACACAGGTTGTGACTTGTAGAAGATGTTCAATATAGGCTTGTTGACCTAAATAGAACTCAGCTCCCTGGTGCAAAGTATAGAAGCAAATATTTTATGGGAGAAAAAGAAGCCATACTTTCAACTTTCTAAGTCTACCTTTCTCTATCTCTAGTAAAAACAAACAAACAAAAAAACCAAACCAAAACAGAGGAAGGGAGTCAGAGACTAGGCTTTAGTACGTTCATAAACAGAAATCTCCACCAAAGACTTATCTAGTGACTATCTCTGGTAATTAGAGGAAAGCATGTATAAGAAGCAAGTTGATTGATGACAAAACCAGAGAACCAGCCACAAAGGAACAAACAAATAAGGAGGATGATATGGATGGCATGTAATGTTTCAAGCACAGGGCTTAGTACACAATGGATATTCAACAGGTCAAAGTTAATGTTACTATTTCCAGTCCTTGTGTCAGAAGAAACCACATGGTCCTATTTCCATGGATCTTCAGTCATGACTTGGAATTTATATTTCAAGCTGCAAGATGCAAAGCAGTCATCGGCAGTTACGAATGGCAGTACTCCGTGCAGTCATATGGAAGTTTCCTTTCCCAGGCTGTTACTATATAGTACCTCTTAGATGTCATTTTGTATGTTTGGAAATGCAGAAATATCATCATCCTGGGAAGCATTAATATGAAATCTGAATTATGTAGACTACTCTATTCTATTCTTTATCCATAGGCATCATCACGTAAGCAGATTTCAGTTCAGTGCCAGTCTGTTAGTAGTCAACAGAACATTATTCATTAAAGTTGTTATTGAGAATGTTTGTACTTCACACTCACATTTTGTATTCATCAATAGTTCACTCTTTCTACAGTTAAGACTAAGCATGTCAGTATACTATTCAAAATACGGCATTTGACTTAAATAGCCTTCTAGTCAAAAAGCTGTAGGAGTCTGATCAAGTTTCTGGGGTATGCTTTAATTTTATTTTTAGTATGAATGTTATTCCATATACATTAAATTTCTAAATTTCTCCAAATTTTCTCAGTGGGGGCAGTTGGTAATATTCTTGAAATAAGATAGATAATTATTGAGAACTTTAACTGATTGGGAGCTAGAGTAGTGGAAGCCCTGGTACCCTCCTGGTTTTCATTTTAGAGAAAGGAAAGTTCTGGATGCATTATATTCTACAGCTCTATTTGAATCTCTATATACTTCGTGGTGACCAAGTATATATTACTCATAAACATGGTGGTGGCAAACTAATCCAAGTTCAGTACACTTTCTCAAAAAGTTCTCAAGGTAAACTATGCTAATAGGAAGTGGTCATTCAGGTGATGCAAAATGAAAACGAGGCATCAATCTTTAGGATTAATTCTATCTTTTCCAAAAACTATTCTAATTTATTTTCTGCGGTTTTCCTAAATGATGGTGAAAATTTGTGTGTTTGTACCAAGGAGGTAGCCTTGGCAAGCGGTGAACTGTTGGCTAACATTTTATGTGTCCTCTAAAAGTCTTTCTTCCCTTCTTCCAGGGAACCTCATGGTGGTTTTGTTTTTGTTTTTGTTTTTGTTTTTTTCTGGACATATGGCCTCCTGCCTGGCCTGTTTCCCATGCTATGTACTAAGTACTACTGGCCAATGGCCAGATAGGTCTACTATCAGGAAATGTTCATGAAGGGATGAACCATATCCTTCCTTATTACTTCTTCCTGCTGGTTAAAAAGTGGATGGGTTTTCAAAAGCCATCTTGAACAATGAAGTGACCTTGGGAATGAAAAACATATGAACCAGAGGGAAATGACAGGAAGAGCCTGGTACTATCTGATCATCCTGGATCACCTTCCTCTGGACTGTCCTCAGGACAGCCAGAAATTTCAGTTCTTACTTAAGCCACTGTACTTTGGGGTTTCATTCACTTCCATTTGAACCTAACCCTATTGCACTAATAACTATGGAAATCCAGTCTTGGATTTAAAGTAATTGTGGTCTGGATATTTCAAACTCTATAGTCTATGTATGGGTAATAATTGTTGACCATACTGTATTAGGTCATTGATATTAATACAATAAATAGTTTCCAGAGCTCCTTCCATTCAGATGAGATAAACATCCAGGTCCTGATTCTTACTCTCCATATAACTGAGGTTCTTGATTCAAGAGTCTGTGAGACCTTCTTTTTCTGTCCTAAGAACCACAGTTAGAGAAATTTTGATGTTAGGCTAGGCCTTCTCTCCATTGTTGGGTGAAGAAGCTGCTGCATTCAATGACTTTCATTTGAATCTGATATATAGATTTTGTGACAATAGTACCTATGTGGCATGTGACTCTTTTATCCCTCCTGCCTCTATCAAACTCCAGACTGGACACAATGCTATGTGGATTCAATGCTTTATGGTTGGGTGAGAAAAAGTTAGAACAAGGCCTATGTATTACATCGATGTGAAATGGTGATTGTACTTGGCTATGTGATTCTCCTCTATTTGGTGCAACACAGCTTTGTCCCACTTCTTAGCTTTCAGGCAGGCTATCTCTCAAAAGCTGGGTTATGGGCAGCCCTGGTGGCGCAGCGGTTTAGTGCTGCCTGCAGCCCAGGGCATGATCCTGGAGACCTGGGATCAAGTCCCACGTCGGGCTCCCTGCATGGTGCCTGCTACTCCCTCTGCCTGTGTCTCTGCCTCTCTCTAGCTGTGTCTCTATGAATAAATAAATAAAATCTTTAAAAAAAAAAAAAGCTGGGTTATATGACAAAATAACTTCTCCTCTCTGGCACTGCTTCTCGTGCTATTTATTGTCTGAAGGCAGGTTGATTCTGTCCTTTCTTCTTCCCCCTATAATGATGTTAGTGATGTTAGTGCCTGATACTTGAATAAAAGTTTCAAGAGTTCCTCTTAACTAGAGGTAAAACTTTTCTTGAGTTTTTGTTACAATGCAAATTTGTGACCTGAAAAAAATACCTGTTTAATCTACTGCCCCACCAATGTGAATTAGTTTACCAGATTAGCTAGCTAAAGTCTAGGAGAGAACAAGGAATAAGGAAATGAAATGCCTTGGGAAAGTGGATAAACTGTTATATGGTCTGATAAGAAAGCCAAAGGGGGTTCCTTATTGAGCACCTGTTATCCTCCTGCATTATATATTAGCTGCTGGCCTAGCCCAGTTTGGGGAAGAATGGAAAAAGGAGGACAAGATAAAGATCCCTTAGAAGCAATTTCTTAGATGCGTCAGGGAGTACCAACACAACTACCTAGAACTACCCAAAAGAAAGCTAGATTCAGGGCTAGACGAGGCCCTTCGTCATGCTCTCCCCTGATGGTAGGAGCAGAAGGATTTCTTTAAAAGAGACTAAGAAGGGACACTTCAGTGGCTAGTGGTTGAGCGTCTGGCTCAACCCTTTGGCTCAGGGTGTGATCCTGGACCCCCGGGATCGAGTCCTACACCAGGATCCCCACAGGGAGCCTGCTTCTCCTCTGCCTATGTCTATGCCTCTCTCTCTGTGTCTTGCATTAATAAATAAATAAAATCTTAAAAAAAAACAACAAAAAATAAAAGAGACTAAGAAGACACCCAGCCAACAGGAGGAGAGTAAAGAGATTTCATATCGCTCTGGGGCACTGAGATATTTGCCCATTGGGCTATTGGACAGATTGTTCTTCACAATTCTTTAAAATTTGAAGGAAATAACGTGTATCCTTTGCTTCACTAGAGTTTACCATGAACCTTGACTTCTTGGATATCATTCAATTCTGCTTGGATTCTTCCTCCAACTCCTCAAAAGACATTTTCTTGTGTTTATAGGAATTTCTGGGTCCTCTGCCTCCGCTTAGATGATTATTTTTGCTGCTACCACTGGCTGGTGTTTTTAATATGAAACAGTATTATTTGAATTCCCACTGATCATTTAATCCTATTAGATAATTAATATGATACATAGGGTGAACCTATTACAGTTAAATAGCAAGAAAGAACAATTAGAAATATGGGGACTGTGATCATTTGTGTTAACATTTCCATTAGGCTAGCCTAGTCATTTTCTTGTTGCTTATTAACATGGAAGTCTAACATTTATTAGGGTGATTTTAAAGAAAAAAATCCAGTTGTATTATTTTACTTAATTCACGAATCTTGAAATTCAATATAGAGCACGCTTCGTTAACAATATCTTGTCTTGTAATTAACTCATAACATTTTGATTAACCAATATGATTATCCTTAACCATAGAAATGCAGACATTCAGGTTCACAAATTTTCTGATTATTCTTCTTTGTCAAAGACATTAGCTGGTACTTGGTTAGAAGGATAACATATTTAGATTTGCTCAATTGCCATGAGAGAAAATATTCTATGGTTATATAATATTGTGAGGCTATGTGACAACACTCAGTTTAGATGAAATGAAGAATATTGGTTTATCAGGGTGCTAAAAATATATTCTCAGTCATTCTTCTGCAATAAAGAGAAATAACTACTTGATCTGTTGTGTCTTATTCAGTCTTGAAATGGAAGAAGCTTTTAGAAGGTTGGTTGTGGCAATTTTATTGATTGGTTAATCCAGGGATAGTCCCAACTCCGTTCTCTCTGCTACCTCATACAATAAATAGAATCAACATACTGACTTCCCCAGTATACTACGCAGCTAGGATTGGTTTTATGATCTGGTTTTCATGTCAGATGGAGTCTATGGGGTGGATTCTGAAGGAGCTTTAACTCTATCTTTATATTTTATGCCTTGAAGGTAAAAGGAATGCTTAGAGTGGCAGAAAGCAATCTAAAACCAGAGGCAACAGATATTAGGACAAAAAGCCAGGGCTTTTGATGACATCATTGAGCTACTAGCCTTCTTTCATGTTTACCTTCCTCCAGATTTTTAATTGTGTAAGATGATTAAATGACTATTACATATGTATAATGGCTAATCAATTTTGTTGTTGTTGTTATACTTATAGGCAATAGCAGTTTATCATACAGTTCTCTCCTAGTGTGAGGAGATAAATCTACACTATGTGCAGACCAACTCAGCCCTCTGTCAGAAACATGGTCAAAATTTACTTCATGAGAGAAATCTAAACCAGCACACTCCATCAGAACGTTGTATGCGATGGAAATGCTCATAGAGACAACACTGGGTATGTGGCCACTGAGTACTTGAAATGTGGCTAGTCCAATGGAGGAACTGAATTCTAAATTTACCTAGTTTTATTTTTATTTATTTATTTATTTTACCTAGTTTTAATTAATTTAAATTGAACCTGAAATAGCCACCCATGGCTAGCCATCATGTTGAACAATGCAAATCTAAGAAACTGCAAGCCTATTAAAGCATAGTTAGATTACTGTAGATCTTTCAAAAAAAAAAATCAGCCTCTTTCTATATGTTACTTTATAGGCCCAAGAACCCCTCATTATGGTAAAATGATGATTCAGCAGGGCTTTACATAGTGTCATGTTTGAAGGATGTTAAACATATTTAACTTGCATATTAGCTAACTACACAGAACTGATACCAATTTAAACATTTTACATTGACAACTATAATAAAGGATGTCTTTTTGGAATAATAATCTTTTTCAGACTGCATTCATTCAGCTGTTTGGTAAGATTTTTGTATCCTCAATTACAAATGAAAAGAATAATAATGGTGTGCCAGTCTTATTAAGCTGTGGGGGTACAATAACTCTCTGAGATAAACTATAAATTAGAGTGTACAGAAGACTTCTGGGTACGTGAGAAAACCAGGCACAGAGTGTACCAACACGGCCCTAAAAGTGGTGAGATGCTTATAGCTGGCAGTTAGAGGTAAAAGAGCAGTGGATACTCACCATACCAGAAACCAGATATCTGGAGGACTATCATGCCCTAGGATGTGATATTGGCTATTAACTACTAGACCCAAATGCGATGGGTAGAGATTATTCTATCATGCCTTGGTATCCTGTGTAACTCATCATCCTTACATGCACAGCTATTCTTAGAGCCTGGGCAAAAACTAATTCAGCAATCATCCACGGTGGCCCAGAACAGTTAAAGTTATCACCTCTTCCATCACCTGACAAGGATCACAGTCACAGACAACTACTCCATCACCAGCTCCCTCCTGCCTGCTGAAAACAGGTCAGCAGAAGGTCAGTGAGTCTTTTTGTGTGTTTTGGTTAGCTAGGCCAATTAAGCTAGGCCAATGCATAATTTTAAGAAAGAGTTGACAAATCAAACTTATTTCAGAGACAGGACTACCTATAATCAGGGTTCTCACAGAAATGATGAAGAAAGTGAGTTTTGAAGTTCAGGCAAAGACATGTGCACCTAAATCTATTTGGTTCTCTGTGTAAAACACATTTTATTAAAAAATATTCAATTTAAGAAAGCTACCATCCCACATTCCTAACCAGAGGTAGTTGTGTAAATGCTTCTTGAGACAATTACAGAAACTTGATGGACTCAAAGTTGATTGCTTTTTATTTACACTCAGTATTATTCTCATTTCATAGTGACAATTACTCATTTCTCATCAGTTTGCAGTGTGTTCCTTTGAAAACATCTATGTTTTCTTTATAGGTCCGGTTTTGAACTATCTATTTTATGGTAGCTTCCAATATCTGAGAAGATAAAGGCAACCGTGCTTGAGAAGTTAAGACCCAGTACTAGAGATGCCTGGGTGGCTCAGTTGGTTAAGCATCTGAGTCTTGGTTTCAGCTCAGATCATAATCTTAGGGTCATGAGATTGAGCCCCTCCTTGGGCTCTGTGCTCAGTATGGAGTCGGCCTGAGATTCTCTTCTCCTTTTGCCCATCTTGCCCTCTCTCTCTCTCAACTAAATAGATAGATGGATGGATGGATGGATGGATGGATAGATAGATAGATAGATAGATAGATAGATAGATAGATAGATAAAATCTTTTTTAAAACAAGAAGTTAAGGCCCAGTCCTCATAGACGCTAGGCATGACACACGATCTATAGGAACACACTGTGTCTGAAAGAAGGTCATATTCAGAATGTATCACCCATAAAGATGTACCAAGACATGAATGTTTACCTATGATGTGGCTCTGAAATGTGGAATCAGCAATTGTATCTTCATCCTCTTGCAGGTTTTCACTTGCTTCTTTTATCTGCAGCAAAAAGAAAATACTTTCTTATTTATTATATTAAATAGATTCTCCACAATCCTCAGAATGATGGTTCACTCTGTAACAAATGTGGGTATGCGTGAGTGAGCATGTGCATACATATACGTAGATAGGTAAATATAGATATATAGATTGAGGTTTTCTTCATTCCACTTTCCCCTACTCTATTACTTGGCTTTATCATAAGTTTTAATTACAAGAGCAAGAGCATATTTTTAGAAATATAACCCCAGATCTCAAAATGAAGATTTACAGGATACATAATTCTTCATAAGATTTTAAAGATATAGCTTTGGCTTTTAATACTTAATAAAGTCAGTAACAGAGCTGTTAGGAAAAATTAAAGTCAAAGGAGATATAATTCCTCCAGAGACAGTGACTTCTACCACAAGTTACTTTAATAAGGAGAGAGAAATATACTTAGATCTCCTGACCCTTTCCTGGAATGTAACTCTCTAAGAAAATGATTCTTTTTTGTTCTTGCCATGATGAAACATAAGGTGACTATGATGTATGCTTATGAAACTAGAGCAGTGACACATTTTTATTGAGTTTTTAGGTCAAAAACATTCCCCTTATATTTCAGTTGAACTATCCAGATGCTGAATGGGGTAGCATTCAGTGGAACTCTAGAGAGACCTGAATAAGTCACAGTATTTTACAAATGAGAATTCTGAGATCCAGCAAGTTTCCTTAAACATATTGTAAGTGGAAATGCTGCGATTAAGACTTATGTCTCTTCCTTTTCAATCTAGGGGCAGCAGTAGCAACAATATTACCAGTATGAACCCTAATTCAAAAGCAACCTCTGAAATACTATGGAGTAATACGTGCTGTTTAAGCTCTTCAGGCCTGTGATCTCAAAATCCTGAGAACATCGGTAGGTGGTATTGTTAGCCTCCTCCTCCTGAAGACAGACAAGTAATTGCCAAAGTAGTGGAGCCGGAATTCTCAATTTAGCAAAATCGATTCCAGATTTGTGTTCATTTGGGGGAACTTTGTTTTTCTCAAATTTCCATTTGACTATGCCAGTAGACTTGGCCTCAATTTCAAGATAGCTTGTGGTCCTTGGTAGAATGACCCTAAAAAGCTCTTTTAAAATACATCCTCATCGGTCACCTGGGCAGCCAATGATAATGATGTGAACTGTGCACTGAATGCAATGGGGTTCTGCTTAGGCACATACATTAGAGGCTGTCAGTGGATTTGCTCAAGGGCTTGAGCTGAATGCCAAGAAACTCTTATTTCATACTCTCAATATAGAAAGTCATACGGTTGCACACTGACCTTGAGCTAGATTTAGCTTTTGACTTTTTACCTAATTTTCATATTTAATGGAATAAGACCAATTATTTATATTTTATAACTGTGGTTCCAATATCAGAATGTAATTGGTGCTTATTCTGTACGTGCTGATAGCCAGAAGGTGGCAGACTCAAGAGATTATGCAGATGGCTACCTGAACCTCTCATAAGGAGAGATCAAGGATTGAATATCCAGAGGCCATGTCCATCACTTTTCTCCCCCATCAGCCCTCTGCTCTGCAGACACTTCACTCTTTGTTAGCACATCCAGGGGAAAAGAGTTAGGGAATGGGGTGAGGGGTGTGGGGAGAAGACTTTGTCAACAGTCTGGACACTTCACTAGTAGACATTTATGGAGAGCAGAGAAGAAAAGCACCGTGAGCATCAGCGAGGCTAACATGTTACTTATTTGCCTTCCAAGATTTGCCTAGCTCAGTGATCTGTTTGTGACAAGGCTATCAAAAGACCCATTGACAAAGGGATCCCCTAACACTTGAATTTCCATTAACAACCCAATGTGAACCTTCCATCCTCATTAATAGAGAAATCAAGGAAATCTCATGATATTTTCAGCTCATACCAACTCTTAGGAAAACATGTTTAATGTTCTCCCTCACTGGTAACGTGAAATAAGATTTCCTTCAGGCATTTCTCAGTTGATCTATTTTAAACTTGAAGGGACGCCCTGCTAACCTGCTGGAATGTGGGGTAATCATCCTATCAGCCTGTGAGATTCTAAACTAAAGAATCCAATAATGAGAATAAGATTCTCATCTTAAAGATAAAGGAAAAAAGGCTCATTCAGGGTTAGTGATCTCTTCAAGGTCACAAAGGATTTCAGTTTTAGAGTGGGCACTCCTGGTCCCTATTCATTGCAGTAATTAAATTTTTCAGCGTGCACCATATTGTTACCATCATCCTTTCCAGACCTTCCCAAGAACTGCTATTTTTGTTAGCGTCTGGCAGTTAGATATGTAGGCAGTATTCCATGTATACATAAACTATATATATATATATATATACACATACACACACACACATATATATATATATATTCTTTTTAAAGATTTTATTTATACATGAGATTTTATTTATACATGAGAGACACACAGGCAGAGGGAGAAGCAGGCTCCCTGCAAGGAGTCTGATGTGGGACTCAATCCCAGGACCCTAGGATCACAGACTGATGCTCAACCACTGAGCCACCCAGGCGTCCCCATATATTTTTATTTAAGAACAGCAAAAAATTTCATAGACTCTGTGTGTGTGTGTGTGTGTGTGTGTGTGTGTTTAACAACCTTGCTTCCCATCTCTTCTGGTTCCCTAACCCATCTGTGGAACTTAACTATTATCTTTCTCCAAGTATCATATTTAGGAAAGAAAAAAAAAAGCCATCCTATAGTCCTACCTGCTAGCTCCTTGTCAGAACTTTTCTAGGGCTTTATGTGCTTATCAGCAAGTGCTAAATATGGCCTCTGGGGACTTATCAAAGGAATTTATCAGGGAAAATGCCCCTAGTTCTTTCAGCTTTCCTGAGCTGATGACCCATGAGGAGCAGATGACCCATGAAAGGAAAACCTGAAGAAGATGGGTGAAAAATCAGCAAAGGAATGGAAAATGGGGGAGTGTCTTAGAATGGCATAATTGTTGGCTCTAATTATCTATACAAATAGATGTCAATGCAAAATGGTCATGTAAAAAATCCATTTGTGTATGGAAATGAGGAATATAATTTATTTTGGCAGTAGATTCCCCTTGCTAATTACATTTTTCATAGGCTGAACTTAAAATTAATTTTCACTCTTGATCACGCCATGGCTGGATGTTGGTGAGAGGTTGTGGGACTTTTCCTAGGGGTAAGGGGCTGCCAACCCAAGATTAAGAATTTGCCAAATATAGGGACAATTGGGATGATCTTCATGTAATGAAGCACTACAAAGATGGGAATGTTCAAAAACCAAGAAATTTGGCTCAGAAAAGAATGGTGGTTAGAGATGTAGAATTTTCTCAGCCATTGTTTGTTCTACCAGGAACAGATAAAAATTAATGTCAGTAATATCCTATTTGCTGAGAAGTAGCAGGTAACTCAGGCAATAACTATGGCTTATTTTTGGTTTAAGTTTGTTGTCAGTATTTTGGGTGCCTTCTAATCATGCATCTCCCACTCTTGTCCATCTTTTGGGCTCTGCAGTTGTAGTGAAGAACTATACCAAATAACAATCTCTAGCAGGAAAACATTAAATGTCACTGTGCCCATTATATTCTACTAACCCCTACCATTAGAAAGGGCAGGGAGGAAGGAGCTTACAAAGGCTCCTGGAGGGAAATAGAGAAAATAATTCAATAATTCATATATATATATATGATAGCAATGAATTATTATATATATATGGTGAATTATATATATATATGTATTATATTTATGTAATATCAGAGTTTTGGGGACACCCTTCATTTGGAATTCTGCTTATATTTCTTCCCTGACTCACCCTAACATAAATTGCTTCCCAAGAAGACAACATTTTGCTGTCAAAGTTTATTGCAAATGAAAAGAATGTAATGAACCTAAGTGAGACAGAAAGTGATCTTTGGAAGGAAAATTCCAGAAGGCATTACCTTCAGAAAAGTTAGTCATTTAGAAAGATTTGCAGGAGGAGGGAAAAATATGCACATTTCTTATTAGCATCAAAATAGCATTTAGAACAGAACTATTCAATTAAGGATGCTGAAATTATAACATTTTACAGAACTTAATAAGATGATAACAATTTGTGTAATTACTGTACCATTTTATCCTATTTCATCACCACAGTATCATTTTAATGGGATAGTATTTGATGCTTTTTTTACTAGCATATGTGATTTTTTTTTTCAGACTATGGGACACTGGGTGAAAAGATACTTGTAATTTAAATTAAAATACCCATATTGAAATGGCCATCACTTTCCAGTGCACGGTGAAGGTATATAATACTGTTAATTTCGTTAAACAATTTTTATTTTGTCCAGTGATAGTTAAATAGGAGCCTGGAGCTGCCTTCCTTTGAGACTTTTCATTTCACAAAATTATCTGAATCCACAGGAAGGAAGGACTTCTAGCATACTGCAATGGAGCACATTTCTTTCTTGCTTATTTACTTAATACGGATGCAGTCTTTCCTGGGGATGCCTATGCCCCCTCTTATAACGATTTTATATAATTTAAGTAAAAGTACAAAGTAACACGGCCCTTGTCTAAATTACACAAAAATTAGAGCTAAGTGGTCTGTAAATGATGGCCTAAATGGGGACATAAGCCTCTAATTAAGGCTCTGAAAAGAGAAAAAGATTTCATTCAGCGAAGAATTAACGGGACTTTTACGCATATTTTAAAATGTATCTAGCAGTCCTGAAAATGGACATGGATATGCAGTTACTAGCAGACTAAGTGGAAATCCGCTACATACATTGTTGTATGTATGGAAATAATCTTTGTATTATAATCACCACAGATTAAAATAATTAAAATCCCTGAGAACCCTCATAATGAAATATAGTCTTGGTCTGTAAAGGGGAAGAGATAGTGATATAAGATTCTGATCAGTGACTTTACTCAAAAAAAACATACGATATGTAATGCATTATGTGCAGCTATTGTTTTTATCCCAAGTGACTACAATGAGAATTCTTTGCAACACAGTTTAAAATAGGCAGATAGCAAATTTGCCTTGAGCCCTAGTAGAAGAAAGTTCCTCAAACTCTGAATTTTAAGAGGTTCATGGGTATTCCCATCAATGTGCTATGGTATTAGTATATATCCTATTTTGCATCTAATTTCCTTCCTGGGTAGGCTGATAACATATAATAAATAGGTTTTCACTGCTAGTCTTATACTAGTCCCAAAGGAGACTATGGCAATGTCCTCTCTGAAATTAGTAATTTTAGTACACTCCACATTGATGATTATGGAGATGAAACAAAAATCACTGCATTTTACATTAAAAAAAAAGATTGGCTGGTCAACTATCCACGTTAATATTATTCCTCTGTATGGAAAAGCTTCCCAGCATGACTAATTTTCTCTTGTAGCTAACTAGAAAAAAATTAGCATATCCCAAATGATTATGTATTTGGGGGTGGTTAGGAATCTTTGTACTTCACAGACAATAATAAGAGTGTTTCTTGCAGATATTCTGGAGGAACCAAAGGACACTTATTAGTACACTGTGAAAAAGACTGAAGACTAGAGACGAAAAGCCCAGAAATTACTTTAGCATTGGGAAGTAACAAGAAAGTAAAAATGAAATTATAAAAGCCAAACAGAGGGTCTTTTTGTCTTTTTGGTACTTCTGTACAGCGAAGATATACCCTAAGCTGTCAGAACCATATTAAATGGGGCATAGTTAAATTGAGTGCCTCTGATAAGGGGCTCTGCTAGGCTATCAAAGTTTTAGATCAGTTGGATTGAATTTCTGGCATATTGCACATTTCCACACGTTCATTCTCTCTCTTTCCTTTCAGTGACACTACAAGGGCAGCCTTAGATATGCTTATAATTTGTGATTTTTGTAATGCAGGGGACATTTGTGTTTTCAAAGAAGGGAGGATATACCATGGAAGCCCAGAAAAAAAAAAAAGAGGGAAAAAGAAAAAAAAAAAAAGTTTTACAAAGAACATAGTTCACATATGATTTCCAAGAGTTTGATTTAAAAAAAAAAAAAGCTTTATAGCTCTTCAGAGACTAGAGGATTTTGAAAGAAAAAGGTGCATTTGTTGTCACATTAAAGTATGCCTCGGAAATTCTAAGGAACCCTAAACATCAATAAATAATTAAACTAATAATAAATAGCTAACAATGCCAATCATGATTACTCCTAAAATCACCTCTAAACTATTCAAAAAAAAGTAAAATTACTTTATCTTTCAGATTTTCCCAAGAAAATGGTAGCATGTATCATATCTTACAATCTGTCTTATTGCACTACAAAAATAGATACAGTAGTTCTGTAAAAGGGATTTTTTAAGTGCTTCAAAACTTATATAAAGGAATAATGAACATCACCAAATCAATTATGCAAGAACAGAAAGAATTCAATGATACTCAGTGCAATTTAAGGTAATTTTAAAACAAAAATATTATTTGAAACTAGCATGTCCCAGGGAAAAAGAAAAATGCCCTTTCACCCAGCTTTTGAAGGAAATTACACCCTGAGTTCTGGACCTCACGATTAAGAGACTGAATAACTGGGAGTCAAGTTGCAAAGCAGATTTCTCAGTCTTAACACCTGTCTAGGTGAGAAGAACTAGTACACAGAACTTGCAGAAAAAGGGAGCGGTGCTTAACGTGAATCATCCAAGTGGCCATCATTCTTTCCTTTAGCACTTTTAGTTTTCAGAATCATTTCCATTCCTTTTTGTGTTGCTGGGAATGAAGGAAGAGATCCCCAAAACCAATTCCCTGCACCGGAGTATAGTTTGAAGATGACCCCTGACACGGGCAGTGTCCTCTTGCCTGCACTCTGGTTCCACCGTCCAGCGCCGGAGCTAACGCAGCAGCGCTACTGGCGGGGCTGCCCATTTGCAGTCTCGCTGCCACCTGCCCGTGAGAAGCTGTCACCAGCTTCCTCTCCTTTCCCTGGAACTTTCCTTCCCCTCCCCGCCCCCAACATAATCTCTTGCTCCTACATTTCCATCAGCAGAGATAGAAAGAACGCAAGCAGGTTCGCTGGAGAACCGGGACGGGTGGAGCACTTACCAGGGAGCCTTTCGGTATTTCCCCATCCGCTTTGGTTTTGATGTTTTTCTTGTGGTTTCCTTGCGTGCTCGCAGAGCTGCCGGTGAGACAGGAGCCCTGGGAGCTGCCCTTTAACACGCTCCTGCAGGAAACATTATTTGATCCACTTTCTGTCTGTTGAGCTGCTTTCTTATCAACTCTGCAGGTAGAAAGTGATTCCTCTGATAAATTACATTGCTCTTCTTCAATCACTACTTTTCCCAGTCCTTTAATGTTTAAAGTAACCTCTTTGTATCTCTTTGTCTTTAAACCTTTGAGTGATAAATGTTTGTCAGGGGCCTTGATCACATCTTCATCTGACATTCCAGGAGTGTGGCAGTTTAGATTTGACAATGATTTATTTATTTATTTATTTATTTTTAATTAATTAATTAATTAATTAATTTTTTAGCTGCTTGTGAGGTGGGGGAAGGATGGAGCCAAATAAAAGCCACTGAAGAGTGACTGCTAAATACATGTCTGGCTTACTATCAGCGGGAAATGTAATTACCTCTGGAAAGTTTCTAAGTATACGTTTGCTTGGTGCAATCAATGAAGTCGGCATACCTTAAAATGTATGTGTAATTTTCTTCCATTTCATGCCATGTGGGTACATTCACGGTTCCCGTGTAGGTTGAATTTCTATCAACCTTGATAAAACTTACTATTCTTTAATTTCAAAGACCATTGGTTTGGTTAACAAAGTAACATGGACTAAATTATCATTTTATTGCTAACTTTTATTTCATTGTTTAAATTCTGGCTAATGTAGAAAAGACTGCTACTCTGTATTTCTGTTTGTATGAAAACATGCTTGACTGGGACTTAATGTGCAGGGGGGGATCGGGGGAGACCCCTTGCTATCGCTGCCCCCCCCCCCCCCAACCAACACATTACCTGTTCAAAAGTTCCGTCATAAACGTATCCTTTGTTGAACACGCAACAGGGCTGGGGCGATTTCTTGGTTCCAACTTCATTTGGTCGTACATGTCCTGTGGTGCTTTCAGATTATTTTTGTTTTGTAAACTATTGTCTGGACCCTCTGCCAACTTGGCGTTCCTGGTAAGCTCATTTTCTATTTTACACTGTGGCTCAGGCTTCTTTTTCTCTTTCTTTTTCTCCGATTTTAGTTGTTTGTTTCCAAACCCCAAACCTTTTGCATCTTTTTTTTCCACCTTGGTTTTAGACACATCCATTTTCCTGCTACTGAGAGCTGGAAGCCTACTCCTCCGAAAACCAAACCAGCTGGCAAAGGACGGCCCAGGCTTTGGCTTTGCTTCCACAGAGGGGGGCTTTGTTTGCACTTGGCCCCTTTCCACATTTTCCTGAATGCACAACATGACCTTTTCTTCAATTGTGGGTGAGACGAGGGCTTCGGGGCTCACAGTGCCGGTTCTGGTTGTAGACGTATCTGGACACCTTCCAGAAGTCTCTAGCTTGGAGGTCCTGCTCGTTTCAAAATTGTTCGGACGCTGCGTCCTCCCTGTATCCTGCGGGGCTCGTGGGCAGTCTGTTGGGGTGGGTGGGCATCTGGAGGGGTCGCTGCTGGGCTCCTCAGGGACAGCCACACCGGCGTGCCTGCCCTGGCCGTAGCCCTGCTCAGCTTCCGTCCCGCAGGGGGCCAGGAGCTCTTGGGGCTTTGGAGGGACCCTCAAAGGCAACCTGCTTGGGCTCCCGTGCTGGCCGCCGGAGCTGCCTGCACTCCCTAGGGAGCCTTGTCTGGGGGAGGGATGCCCCGGAGGCCTCCCAGCGCCCAGGACACTGTCAGACGTGGACATCGGGGCACAGGGGGTCTTGTTGGGCGAGCCCTCCGTGGAGGAACTCTGCCGGGTGAGAGAATTGCCCCTCTCGGCCGTGTTGGTGATGATCTGAGTTCGAACCTTGCCTGGCCCTTCCAGGGGAGGCGTTGGGGGCTTGTCTCCTGGGTGAGCGCTGAAGCTCTGGCTGCGGGCTTTGGCTCCATTCATGCCCAGGGCTGGCTTCAGGTGGGGCTTATTGGAGGAAAGGGATCTTTTCACAGACCTGTTTTCGAGCCCATCTTTTCCATCGGCCCCAGGGATGCTGTGTTCCAAGGACTCTGGCATGGCTGTTTCCAGGGGAAGCCCTTCAGCCAAACCGTCTTGCGCCTGAAAACTCAGTGGAGTCCCATTTCTTTCATCCGCCGTGGTCTCTGGGCTCACTGGATTCCCCGAGTCCTGGGGCTTGGACCTGCTCACGGCCACAGAGCTTTTAGATGCTTCATTCAGACTGTCTTTTTCATGTTTCCCTGGCACCGTGGAACTTTTCCTGAGCAACTGGGGAGACTTCATGAGAACTTTGAGCCCAACTGGGAGGCGGGTTTTCAGCCCTTTCTCATGAGTATTTTGACAACCATGTGGACTATTATGGCTTTTGGTGGGTGGTGGTGATGAGTGACTGTTAACCTGAGATGATGGTGACTCATTCACCTCTAACAAGGAAGGCTTGGGTGATGTGGGGACACAGTCATTCAGTTGTCCTTTTCTTCCTGGAGACACACTTTTGGAGGATAGTATTTCCAGGGGCTCATGGGTGGAAGGACAGTTCTTGGGAGTCCGTAACCCAGTGTCTGTCTGTGTGGTCCCAAGTGTTTGGTGAGGTGGGGTTTTGGGTTTTTGGTCTCTCTTTGGAGACACCTTTGGGGGCCCTGGAGCCATCATGGCAAATGAACTGGAGGGGGGATGAGCAGAACATCTGGTTTGAGTCACTGTTTCTGTGGAGGGCAGAGGGTGAGTGAAAACAGGCTTTCTGAAGGCCACAGAAGATTTCTTCCCCAGCACTTCCCCAGCCATGACAGGATTAGAAGAAATAATAGGAGCAGAGGATCCTTTCAGAGGGGGGGATTTGAGGATGGTCCTTGCTGTTTCACTGGGGACTCTGGTTTCGGGCTTGGCCGATGAGGGTGGTGGCAAGTAGTCATAACTGGGCTGGATGAGAAGGGAGCCTGCCCTGTCTGGAGGGGGTGGGGGGGACGGTGACTTCACCCCAGCCTCTAGCACAGAGTCACGGTGTTTATCCCTCATCGGGGATCCTATATCGTCGCTAGGCTCAATGAGGGGCCTTGGCAGTAACTGCAATGGAGGAATCTGACTCTTGGAGCACGGGGCCCAATCCTTTCTGCTGGATAGTTTGGGACCATGAGGCAGTTGGCTGGGGTGTTTTGGAATGTGTGGATCTGGCCGCAAATCAAAAAGGGGTGCTGGGCTCTCAGTCTTCTTAAACCGTGAAAGTTTCCCAGGAGCTAAAGCTGGTGATTTTTCAAGAGACACTGGGTCAGATGAGGGGATTCTCAAGGTGGCCTCAGGCTCCATGATTTTTGATTTCTGAGGTGAAGACTTGCCCCTGGCAGGGATTTTTGTCAGACTTTGCTTTTGATAGATACCCATGGACACTGAAGACCTAGAGTTACTCTGGCATGACAAATTGAGTGTTGATTTGGCCGGTCTTTGTTGCTGAGTACTTTGTGTGACTGTCCTGGGGCTGAAAGAGCCACTGGGTACCACAGCAACCTTATCTACATCATCTTTTGGAATGTTTTTCTCCATCTCCTCTTCAGGTCTCTTTAAGAAAGTGTAGTCTCTTGCAGCAGCTGCTGTCGGTAGATGACCAATTCCCTGAGGTAAAAGTTCAGTGTGTTCTGCCTTGGGTCCAGTAGGGGCCTGATTGATGGAAATTTCATTTCTGGTAACAGTGACAATGCCAGTCTGGTGAGAGCTGAATTCAATGGGCTCTCCATCTTCCGCATCAAATATGACAGTAATGCATTCTTCTGAAGAAGTCCTTTTTACAACCCTTTGCTGCTTAATGAAGCTAAATGTCTTTGGCCTACTCTCTAGGGGGATGGGTACTTGTTTTTCCTCCTCATCAGGAGACCCAAGTTGAGATTTTCCAAATCCCATGATGTCCAGGTTCTCCATGGACTTGTCAGTGTCAGCGGTCAGTGACAAGTCTGAAGGGCTTTTCTCGTCACTGCTACCTATGTGCAATTCATCGAGGGCTTCATTGTCATCGGTGTCTGAAAACTGGAGACTGAGAGCCACACGGTCCAGGCCACGTGGCTCCCTCTCTCTCTGTACCTGAGGTGGCTGCACACTTGGGTATAGCTTCCTCTCCAAGGGGCAGTTGCTGGCACAACTAGTCAGCTTTTTAGGCCTTTCCCTGGGGTAAACTGAGGACATGCCTTCTGAGAAGTGTTTTCTATTCAGCTCCCAGCCAAACAGGCTGTCAGAAACACTGTGAGTTAATTTACGACTGTGCAGCCTACAGCTCTGGCTTGGAGCTGCCTGGAGCAATGCTAAGGAGGAAGAGTCCTCATCAGCATCATCATGGGAATCTGTGTCATAAACAAATGCCTCATGGGGCTCCTTGCAGGGGCTCCTCGTGTCAGCTGGTTTGCAGGGGGGGTATTCCTTGAGGCTGTTACTCTTAATTCCTGGAGAATATATTCCTTCATTGGAGTTCATGCAATCTTTATAACCCCATTTGGTTATCACTGATGGAGGTTCAAGTAACACTCTTCGCTTCTGTAGCTTTCTTAGTCCTTCCAAAATGTGACTTTCCTTGATACGAGTTGGAGGTAGTTCATCTGTAGGACTAGCAAAGCCACTTGGGAGTGAAGAGTCAATACTTAGCCTTTTATCCCAGTTTTGTGATGATTTCTAGGAAAGAAAAATAGATATCAGAAATCACTGATCCATGTGGATCACAACTGTATAAAGGAAAAGTCCCTCATTAGACTTGATTCTAGTGGTTAAGTATTCATCTATAAATGCAGGCATTAATTAATTAATGCAAATTAATCATTGACTATGCAGTGAATCTCTGCTTTTCCAGCTTCTAAGCTAAGTAGCCAAAGATATAATGAAGTAGTAGGTAATGACCTTGCCCTCTAGGACCATGCAGGCCAGCAGGGAAGAGGAGATTGGGTACAGATAACCAGAAGTCAAGGAAGCAAGTGAGAAATACAAATGTAGTAGGAACTGCAGAAATTCAGAGGTGAGAGATCAAATCTTTGCTAGGAAAAGCTGTGAAAGTCATATGAGGAGGCTTTTGGTTTGTTTTTTCATTTATTTTCTTTCTTTATTTTGAAAATTTTACTTATTTGACAGAGAGAGAGCAAGCAAAAGAGACCACACAAGCAGGGGAAGTGGCAGGCAGAGGGAGAAGGAGAAGCAGGCTCCCCACTGAGCAGAGAGCCCCACATAGGGCTGGATCCCAGGACCCTGGGATCATGACCTGTGCTGAACACAGATGCTGAACTGATTGAACCACCGAGGCACCCCAGTTTTGTTTTGTTTTTTTAAACCTACCTAGCCCTTGAATGAAGGAGGAGTTTGCCTTAGTTTAAAAATGGGGGCAGCGGGGCACCTGGGTGTCTCAGTGACTGAGCATCTGCCTTTGGCTTGGGTTGTGATTCCAGCCTGGGATTGAGGCCCACATTAGGCCCCCCGCAGGGAGCCTGCTTCTCCCTCTGCCTATGACTCTGCCTCTCTGTGTGTCTCTCATGAATAAATAAATAAATAAATAAATAAATAAATAAATAAAATCTTATAAAAAAAATAAAAATAAATAAAAATGGGGGAAGTGATTTCCGGATAGATTACCGGGATGGTAAAGACCTGAATTGTGAAGATAGATTCAAGGTACGCTTAGGAAATAACCAGAAGACTATATGACCTCACTGTATAGCATTTACAACAGGCAGAGAGGGTAAATGGAAAAGCCAGTTGGTCCCTAACTCTATGGTCCTTCCATTCTAAGATTTGACAGTTCTATAACTTCAGGATAGAGGGGAAACATCTATGAAACATATACATCTAGCAGTGGGGCATTGACTGTTAGAACCCTATAGTAAATGATTCACCTAAGAAAGGTCAACTTCCTGTCCCTCATACTATCCTAAATACTAGTGCTAGTTTTGGCCAAGAAATGACCAAAAAAGGCATTATTTCCCACACATTCATATATTTCACAGTATTGCTAACAAGAAGTGGAAGGGCAGGAGAGAACTTGCATTTCCTAAGCATCTGCTGTGTAGCAGCCACTTGAACAGGGCTTTGATTTAATATTCAGAGCAACACCATGAGGGAGACATTATCAACCTTATTTTACTAGGGAGGCAACCGAGAGGCAGCATGGTTAGTCTGCTGGAAATCACACAGTTGAGGAACAGCTGGAACATAGGTTTCCACTCTGCTTTCCCAGGCTCTTCCTATGACTCAGTTCCAAAGTAGTGTTGTGGAGATAGGCACCCAGGCAGGCTGCCCCTAGAGCCTGCATGCCTACTGACATTGCGATGTTACTAGAGCCAAGCTGAACCTCCATTCTCTCCTCTGTGTGAGTCAATGTCAGAATAGAGATCATAGGTTATCCTTACACCCCTCTCTTGAATGGGACCTGCAGAGTTTAATCACAAACCAAGACTCAGGGAAATTGGTGGGATTTGGGCACTGACCTCAGTCTTTTTTTTTTTTTTTTTTTTTTTTAAGGCTCTATGATTTAATCCTCTCTAGTCCTTGAATGAAGGATGAGTTTAAATAGGGGGTAAATGATTTTCAGGTAGAAGAAGTGGGATGGAAAAGACCTGGATTGTGAAGATAGGTTCAAGGTACTCTTAGGAAATAACCAGAAGACTATATAGCCTCACTGTATAGCATTTACAAGAAGTAAAGAGGGTAAATGTTGAGTGAATCTGGTGGTTTCAGATGTCAGATGTGTGCTCTGTGCCCATCTTGGCTAAGAGTGAAACTCCCATTGGCATCTCTGTACCAGCTGCCCGCCCCCCCTCCCCATAACTGAACACAGACTGTGGGTTTGTATGTAGAGGGAGAAAAAGTCTCAGAAACTTACATTGGAACCTTGGAATTTTAGTACGCTGTGAATATTTGCTTGTACCTAAGACATTTCCATTAAAATTACCCTTGCTATCAACAACAGCATATGGTGTTTGTTTTTTTTTTTTTATCTGTTAGATGTTAATCGTTTTTAAGTCAAATTATGTATTTTCTTTAGAAAATTCACCAAGGTCAGAAGTTGCTGTGCATAAATGCTATCTGGTGATGTTTCCTCTTTCTTCTCCTTTGCTTCTTTGCCGTTAAAAACTTCTTTGGAAATCAGGAGAAATCCTGTTAGTTACTTTGGGTATTATAGACCAACCAGTGGGCAGGCTGCCACTGCTTGGATTTCTAAGAATTTCCATGATTCTGAGAGTCACGTTCACAATAAGAAGAGAAGCCAGGCAAAAGTACCCTGTAAGAGCTTGAAAAAGGCAGATTTGTTCAATCCCTGGAAGATGTGCTCAGCCCACCTCCTGCTGCCTCTTCACAGCCTGCTCCCTGTGGTTTGATTCATCCCAGGGCCAGTGGCTGCAAACCTCCCAGGGCCCCGGGCACGCTATGCTGTGAGATTAGTCACATTCCTCAATCAGTTTTCCACAGGATGTTATGGTATTTAGTAACTTGAGAAGAGTTTGGAACAATCTGTAAAATTGGAAAAAAAAGGCATGAATCCCCTTTAGGAGAGAGGGAGGCAGAAACTAGCATTCCCACAGGCAGCTTCATGCATTGCTTGGAAAAGAGCTGTTCCTGGGTGGCTCAGCAGTTGAGCGTCTGCCTTCGGCTCAGGGCGTGATCCTGGAGTCCCGGAACCGAGTCCAACATCAGGCTCCTGGCATGGAGCCTGCTTCTCCCTCTGCCTATGTTTCTGCCTTTCTCTCTGTGTCTCTCATGAATACATAAATAAAATCTTTAAAAAAATAAAAAAAAGAGCTGTTCTGGGCTGAAGGGTGCTGCTGCTAAAACAGGGGCCTTGGTTTGATGCCCACAGTTCTTTTTTTATTTCTTGATTGGACAATAGTTCTACACAATTTTTTAAAGAACATTCTTGTTCTTAATATAATAAATCCATCCCAATAATTGGAATAATATTCGAAGCTTGGCTGATTCAACAAAGCCACTATATCAGAAGGGTAAAGAGTGAAAGTTCCGGAATCAACTAGCCAGCTCTGCCACTAGCTATGAGAACTTTGTCTCGCTACTTAGTTTCTCAGCATCTCAATTTCCTCATCTGTATAATGGAGAAATAGGAGAACCTACTTAAAAAAGCTCTTACGAGCACTGAATGAGCTAATACTTGTGAAATACTACCAACGCTGCGTGGCATGTGGTAAGAAATCGTGACTTAGATCCAGATTTCTCCAGGTAGGACAGCCTAATGCATCTCAGGCTGGCTTCCTTTCTGTATCCATACAGAACAATATTAAAAAAAATACTTGTGAATTATAAAAGAGCCATTGGTCACATATTTATTATCCTGTAAGTTATTATTGTGGTCACATTCAAATTCATATTCTATGAGTTTATTATGTAAGTTAATACTAAATGAGTACTTGGTAAATGGTAAGTGCTATAGAAGTTCCTGAAATAATGTAAATTTAAATGTCTCTATGGGAGTGGGTCTAGTTTGCTGCATCCTTGAGAACTGGGACTTTTCCCTGGGAGATGTGATAGGCATGCTGGTACTGCAATCCATTCTGGGACAGGACCTTTGGAAAGCCCCAGATCACAGCTGCCCGAGTGTATATGAAGCACATAAGAATTTAATTTCTCTGTTATCAGGGAAGAGGTTTCCCTACAAGATCAAGGGTTATTAAAATTGGAAGAATTTCAGGGGGGGGAAAAAAAGAGGGTCAAGTCAAGGCAAAGAAAGAAAAGATAAAGGCTCTGAGAAGGAGAGGGAGGGAGAGTGGGAGTGAAGAGAGCAGAGCAAGGGATTTGGAGCTGGTGACAACCACAAAGACAGGGAACATCCCTGACCATCTTCCCAGTCTGTTAAGAACTAGGCCCCAGAAGTCATTATTCAGAACTTCGAACATCTGCTTAGAAGGAACAACTCTGATAATATACACACTTTGTATTAAGAGTCTGAGTCCAAGGGAATAGGCTCTAAATTTAAGTTTGAAATCTTTCCCAAGTTCTTGTTCAGAGTCTGACAAAGCTACTCCCTCACTACTATTTTCTGGTAGTTATAGAGTCTTCCCAGGTTCTCTGCTTCGAATCATAAATGGAGTTTACACAAATGATAGAAAAAATGACCTCCAAATCTTCTGATGCGGGGTTTCCATTCTTGTGGACTCTGCTTTTCTTCAACATCAGGAAACTGCAAAGATAGCTATTCTAAGCACTCAGCTTACTCCAGTGTGCAAAGATGCTTGTTCAGACAGTGAAGGAATCTTCAACTGTGGGGCCCCCTTTGCAGATGGGAGCTGGGTAGCAGCAGGAGTTAGTTAACAACCCAGGAAAAGAGCTCCTGGCATCTGAGTAGGAGCATACCTACCTCCACGGAAGCCACGGTCCCTGTCACCTACCATGGTATTGTCTCTCTCTGCCATGCCACCCTCCAATTTATAGTCAATTAGTGTTTTATGAGGCTATAAAACTGAGTAAAGGAGGTCACTATAATACATGCTATGCTTGAGTAGTAAATTCCGACAAAGCTAATGATACTTTCAAAAGTTTGGGTCATTTATTCTGAGATGATGCACCACCCTCCCTATTGTCTATGGGGGAAAAAACATTCTCTTTGAGTTCTCAAGGGATGCTCAGTCTGGGATGGTTTGGCAAGTAGCCTTGCTCACTCTCTCTTGCAGTGGACATTAACAAGTTTCTCTGAGCATCACAGTGATAGAGAGTGTCCACAAAACTAATTGGAAATGTCTGAGTTCGTCTGAAGCATGGTCAGTTCCATTAGGCCAGGGCCACCTTGTTACAAATCTTACAAACTTGGTGGGTTCTAGCAAAGCACAGATGGAAAATATCTTCCTCCCCTAAACTCCCTCTCATATCATCCTAGTCATTTGGGTCAAATCATCCCTCCACTCCTCACTTGCTGTGTGCCAGCTTCCTCTCCCATATAATAGAGAAAATGAGATCCCTGTGTCTAGCTTTGTGAGGAGTAAGTGAGCAGATACTCAGCAAATGGTCATTCCCTTCTTAGCCCTCCCTTCCACCTTCCCACCAGAAGAGGATTCTTTTCCGGCTCACTCTGATGCTAAAGTGCCATTTAAAAGGAGGCCTTACCCGTTTCCTGAGGTTCTTTCCATCATGCCACGTGTAGGAGGAGCCACTGGAGTACTCGCTGCAGGTGCTGGAAAGAGAAAGCTCACTGCTGCTGCAGCTGTTTCGAGGACAGAGATGACCAGGGATGACAACCCCCAAACCAGGGCATTTCAAAGCAGGGGCTCCTGATTTTGCAGTCAGCTGGCATTCCTTAAAAAAAAAAAAAAAAAAAAAAAAAAAAAAAGGCAGAGCAGCTCTGAGTGACACCTTTGCTTAGGGGACATCAGATACCAATTCAACATCATCATGAGTTAGAAGGGAAGGTAGCCTAATGGTTAGATGCACAGCTTTGGGGTCAGAGGCCAGGGGTCCCAATCTTGACTCTGCCTCTAACACAGTAGGAGGGAATATTTAATCCATATATTTTTAAAAAAGGGAACAATGACAATACTGTCCACCTTATGGGGTCACTGTATCAAGACACAACTGACAGTACTAAAGAATGAAGACAGAGTAGCATCTTTGGCTGTAGGGTTCAAGAAAATGAGCACTAGACTGGATGTCTAGTGACCTGGATCTCACATCGTCACTGGCATGAGATATTGAGTAAAGAACGCATTTAACTTCCATGGACCTTGAGGTCTTCCTTTGTAGGGTGGGGCAGTGTTCCAGATCACTCTCAAGGTCTCCTATGGCTCTGACAGCATCATTTCAACTCAGGAATCAAATGCCTAGGAAGCCATGTCCAGTGGAACACCAAAATGTGGAATCACAAGGTTCTGCTGTAAAGGTTATAGAACTTTTCATATCAGTTGGCTGTCCAAATGATAAACCTGTCACATTGACTAGATCTGGATTCTACGCAAAAGATCCAGGAGGTTAGAGGTCTAGGGGTCTGTAGAGGCACAGGAAACAAAGTCATAAACATCTCAGCACATCTTGACAGCCACCTTCTCAGCCCCTAATGTAACAGATGAAGCTCCAAGAGCTGGACAAGCTAAATGAATTTAGCATCCTGATCATGAGAATAAAGTCCCTCCTTATAGTCTCATTCCTCTCCCCTATCTATATAAAGCTTGTCTTAGAAACTCTTTGATGGGGAACCATCTGTCTTTGTGTCGTTTGCAGAATGGCAAAGCCTCTTACTTATGCAATTTGTTGACACTTTATGGGCACCTTTAGTACCTGAGTACTTATTATTGTTCTCCAAATGCAATTCCAAATACCCACTTGAAGAAGGAAAGATATGCTGTTCTGGGAGTGCCTGGGGGACATGCTAACCCCCCACATAAGTACAGAGGGTCTGTTTAATTTCCACTCTAATCTATATCCATAATGCTTCATAAGGTTAGATTTTTTGATATCAGGCATCTGCCTGCTATCAATACCTCATTTTTGCTGCAAAACAACCCCTTTAAGTGATCTAAAAATGCCAAGAAATTCTACTACTCTATTCCCCATCCCCCAGCAATTTGGCTCTAAATATCAGTGAAAGAAGAAACTTGTCTTAAAATTCAGCACTCAGCAATATCTATTGATTTATGACCTTGCTTCTTGCTGCATGTAACTTGGTTAAGGGGAGTTTGTATTTGTACCATAACAGATGTGGACAACTAGTGGTGCTGCACAGGAGCACCTGTCACTGACACTTGAGCCATGGCACATAGTTGGAAAAAAGTTTCAGAAGTGACACACCATGCTCCACTTCTACGTGTGAGCTTTCCACTTTCGCCATCCCCAAATCTCTCGACTATTTTGTTGTTTGATTAAAGCGAGGTGGCAGTTTTATTCAGGACTGCCTCTGCTCTGGGAGATAAGTCTGTTCTCCAGAAAGAGACTGTGACTATGTCCTGCAAGGCCTTCCAGATTGAAACTTTTCCAATAGCCCTTTTCACACTCTATGCAGCTTTTGGTTAAAGTCTGGACTCTACCTTTTTCCGAAGCACTGAAGCTTATGTGATTTCCCTCTCTCTTTCCCACCTGTTCCTTCCTATGACACCTATCAAGACAATATCTATTTTTGCAACTCAACTCAATTCCCAGGACTCTTTTTACAGATAAGCATCCAGGCCTGGTTGTTGCCCATGTCTATACCTCCTGTATGGATGTTGGATTTAGATGACAGTAAATTTGACCTCAGAGCTAGCAATGGAAGGAACTGCTGTTTCTGCCATGAGAGTGAACTTCAGATGCCCATATATGGTAGATGATACTTCTGGCAGGTGGGAAAGGCACATCAGTGTCATCATGTAGAGACAGTTGGGGTTCGGGGTGATAAGCAGAGAAGTGCAGGCTTCCCAGCCAAGCCAGGCTTCTCATACCTCAGTGTGCACATGCATCATCTGGGATCTTGTGCAATGCAGATTTCGATGCAGTAGTTCTGAGGCGGAATCTGAGTTGTAGTAGTTTTGGGGCATTCCTCAGTGCTCCGATGCTGTTGGTCCAGAACTCCGAGTAGAAAGCCCCCAGGGGAAGCTTTGAGAGAGGTCTACCTCCTATGTGGGTTACTTAGTAACAAGTTGTGTCACCTCACAGCCTGATCTGGACTGTGTGGAACAGGATGAAGGGAATGCTCTAAGCCTACCCAGATGGTCCAGAGCACCGGGGAGAGGATGTGTGTGTGTGTGTGTGCGTGTGTGTGTGTGTGTGTTGGGGCAATTACAGAATAATTCATTACAAAGAAGCAGGCCAGTACTCCTTACTGGGACATTCTGTCGTATTTCTCCCACCTTAGAAGAACAGTGTTTGAATTAAAAAGGGATCCAGAATCTCTGACACCATGGCTGCAATGTGAGCTCCTTTTTCCTGCAGTTTCCTTCATCAGCACATGATTATCAAGCGGGATTATCTTCTCCAATGAATAACTAACTGTTCTGTGGTTGAGTGCTTGAACTCTAAAGCCATTTATTAGGCTGAAATCCTGGCTCTCCTACTTGCTAATTCCTTGACCTTGGGAAAGTTACTTAACCCCTCCATGCCTCAGTTTCTTTCTTTATAAAAGAAGATGAGGAAAGCACCCACCACAAAGATCACTGTGAAATCTGAACAGCTCCTGGCATATAGTGATGTTTAGTAACATTTAGGTGTTGCTACTATTATTAATTTTTTTGTATACACATCTTTTTTTTTTAAAAATTTTACTTATTTATTCATGAGAGACAGAGAGAGAGAGAGAGAGAGAGAGAGAGAGAGAGATACAGGCAGAGGAAGAAGCAGGCCCCATGCAGGGAGCCTGATGTGGGACTTGATCCTGGGACTCCAGGATCACGCCCTGGACCGAAGGCAGGCGCTAACCGCTGAGCCACCCAGGGATTCCCCTGTATACACATCTTGACTCTCAAATGAAATCACAAGTTTACAGTCTCCCTAAGAGACCCCGCATTGTACTTCTTTCTATATAAGTGTCTGGCACCTTGCACACCAGAACTGGGCTGAGCAACAGCCAAAAGTGTTGGTGCATTTTGTTTCTGGGAATTACTGATGTGAGCTTCTAGAGAGACATGCTAGCAGATACCTCTCTGTTATCATTCCTCATCTCTGCCATGGTGTTCTGTGGCTGTGGCATAGTCCTAAGTTCAAAGAAGAATGGAAGACAGCCGAACAGCAGAGGTCTTGTTATTGCCCCAGTGTTGTTAGTGGGCACTGTGGTATCTGCATTTTATGGATTATGCCATGTAATCTTCACCACAATTTTCAGAAACAGGAAATATCATTATGCTCATTTTTCAGATGGGGAAACTGAGGCATGAGGCATTAAGATCTTGCCTCATAGAACAGATCTTGTACTATTGCCAGTACAACATTCCGATGTCAGGCCCAGGTCCTAGCCACTATGCTATAGCACCAAGTAAGGCCCTTGACAATAAGCAGAACTCCTGGATGTATCCTGGCCCAACTGGAAAGAGCTCTAATTAATAACAGATAGTGATTATTATTAAAATTACTCTTTTATATATAGTGGTTTCCGTTGTAATATTATCTTAATTGTGTGGCCCTCAGTGGCAGAGTACCCTCTGTTTGCGACATTCAAAGTGTATTTTTTTTTTTTCAAAATGTATTTTTCTCATTGTGTATTTTAGATTACTACCTTGGGTGACACGTGGGCTTTAAAATCCTTACTTACTGTGATAAACACAATAAAAACTCACAGTTTCAGTTAAAAAAAGGAGAGAGATGGGAGCCCTGGGTGGCTCAGCGGTTGAGCGTCTGCCTTCGGCTCAGAGCGTGATCCCAGTCCAGGGATCAAGTCCCGCATCAGGCTCCTTGAGAAAAGCCTGCTTCTCCCTCTGTCTATGTCTCTGCCTCTCTCTCTCTGTGTCTCTCATGAATAAGTAAATAAATAAAATCCTTAAAAAAAAAAAAAAAGGAGAGAGACAGAGAGAATGATGGCAGGAGTTTCTTGGATGAAAACTGCACACTTAAAAAAATTTCTGACCTTAAGGCCTTATGATAGATTGGATGTCATCAAGGTCTTCATGAATGTTTAAAGTGACAGCGTTCCACTGAAATTTAATTCCAATCAAAATTGAGAATATTTACCTTTGATACAGAATATCCTATCTACACTGATAAAATTATATAGTAAAATCAAAAGCCAATTATCCACAAATGTTCATCTGTCATTGTTTTAAGCCTAACGTTTTTCATTACATATTTATTTGGCTCTTGTATTTCCCAACTTACTCTCCTTATGTCAACGAGAGTTAAAAGCCACGCTGGTTAAAGTTTTGCCAAATAAGCACAAAGCTAACCCTAGCTAAAGAAAAAAAAATGTACATCCCATGAATTTTTAAAAGTTCATACATAATATATCATAAAAGTAGGATGAATAATATAGGACATGGGCTTTAATAAAAAGCTCCTTGACCATTTCTCAGAGACTTTGAGATGTAATCAATACCCAAAAAGGTATCTTGGGGACAAAGCCAAGATTTATGATATTTTTGCTGGGAGTGACACTTTCCGCTTACTCTATCAGCTGGGGGACATGATACTGAATTTCAGAGAACACAAGAAAGGGAGGTATTTTTATCTGCCTGACAATGCTTCAAGGATATGCTTTATGGTTCACTTGTGACATCATATTTGATGGAAGGAAAATAACCTAAACAAGCCATCTGAAGGCAAAAGGGAAACTCACATGCATCTCAACATCAGTTCGTGACTGCGTCAGACTTCGGCTTCTTTCCACATCTGAAAGCAAATCTCCAGATGAAAGATCTAAGATGCGTGAGTGAAGTTTCTAGGTAAAAACAAGCAGAAACATTGCATAGCAATGACTTAATTGTTTGTTTCAAAATCCTGCCTTGGACAGCTACATCTCAAAGGAGTTGACATTTCTAGATTAGATAATACATATCCTAACTCAAAAAAGTTTATTCTAGTTTATCAGCAACATATATATATATATATATATATATAGGCTTTAGTTTGCATATATACATATATATATATATGCAAACTAAAGCTTATAAATAATAATCACACTCTCACAATCTGTCAGTCTGTGCTGGAAAATAAGCAGTAGGAAAAAAATAAGTAGTAGGTGGAAAATAAATAGCAGGAAAAATGTGAATCATCCGATACACTTATTGGCTAATATGAAAATTAACTTTTGATATTCACATTAGGAAACAATCACCATGTTAACCTTATTACATTGAGCAGTGGTTAAAATCTGAGCAAATAATTATAAAAGTGACCTTATTTCTAAACAGCATTGATCTTGTGAAATCTTCCCTTGGACACATTTTAACTCAAAGTCATTAATGTCATCTGTTAGGAACAATTAATGTGAATAGAAAATAATTGCATCTGGGATCTGGGGACTTGGAGGATTTTGTGCATTAATATTCACATGCTATTTGATTATATACTCAATTCTTTATTTCAGCTTTGCTTGGGAGGCCTGCTAAACCAGGGATATTTCACTATATTAATCTTTATACTAATTACTAAGACTTTTCTGTGGACATTAAATTTGATCTGTTTAATTGCAAATACAATAAAACTCTTGATTTATGTCTAATGTTTCTGCTAGGCCGATGACATTTTAAAATGGTACTTGTAGCCTGGTTTGTCTTGGTTACAACTTTTGTGACTTCAGACACTAAAAAATCGAATTGGGTAAGTAAATAATGTGGCTAAGCGTACTTCCCTCACCTATGCAAAGTTTTTCTATTCCTTTTCCTCCCTGGAAAGGCCTTGCTGCATACTGATGCTGATCCAGGAAATGTTTCAGATTCTGTGCCACTAATTAATGTTAAGATCATCTTTGAGTACGGGGGGCAAGGGGGTGCTCATGGGTTGTTCTTTCCTCTTGGATGTTCCATGTTGTTGGCAGAGACCTTAAATTCCACCAAGATGAGGCACATTCACTGCGTTCTCCATTGGACTCCCCTCAGACTTGTGTGAGAGCCCTATGTACTTGGTTAGCAGCTGGCCACTGAACAAACACGCCTCCAGCAGCTGATGGAGGATGGAGGATGCTGAGCGCTAGGACTGTGCTGCATCCCCCTGCAGGAGCAAAGGCAATTTTTTTTTTTTTCTGCCAGGGCTCATCCTCCTCTTTCCCAATGAAGCTCTAAATCACTATTTGCTTTAGATCAATACTTGAGCTTCTCTCAATCTATGTTTGTTGAGCTACTTACACCCAAAACGGTCTAAATCCTAACCTGGTTGCCCGTTATTTGGGAAATTCTCATTTCTCCCACAGAGCTAAGACATCAATAGGTAACAAGAGCCAGGGTGTTGTTTCTGCATGATTTTTATAATCTTTACCTCAAGCTCCCTCTAGAAACTGAGTCTCCTGGGGGCAACAGTCATTTAATCCCTGGGACCTGTGACAGTGTGTCATACTCAGTGAGTAGCAAGTACCCTACTGATACTTGTTGTAGCCTATAAAGAAAAAGATATTTTTCCCACCCACACGTAGGTTTTAAAGCTTGAGAGCATGCCAAAAGAATGATAATGTTCTGAGACCTATACACTTATCAATATGCCAACAGTCCAAGAAGTTATAGGAAATGACATTCAAGAAGAGAAATGATGATTTTGAGTGGTATGTCATGTGATTTTAGGGAAGAGTCCTTCTAGATTAGACATCTGACGTAATTTGGTTCAAGGCTGCTCTTCACTCCTTATCAAATATATGATGTCATCCTTTGCTTTCTGCATGAATATAGGTATGTACAAACGCATCCTCCTAAATGATGTTATGTTTTAGTAGTTTATAAACAAATGCTCAGTTCTCCTGAGCTGAAGTCAGTAACACTGTGTGGGAAAGGGGACAGGTCAGGTCCTGGACAAGGGGCCAGATGACCTGGGTTCCAGCTCCATCTAAGGCACAAGTTTTACCAGATCTTGGGAATGTAACTGAATCCCTCTGTCTCAGATTCCTCGCTGGTTACAGAGGGATGGGAGTGGCTACTTAACCTACCCCACCGGTGGGGACAGGTGTCACCATCATCAGGAACAATAATAGATAAGGTAATATGATGAAATTCACAGAGCCTTACCTCAATTACTTGTCAAAACTCAGAGTTGGTGGCAGGTAATTTTCTGAATGTTAAAGTATGCATGAGTCCTCTGTTGTTACAGTTTCCACACATGTAAGGCAAATACAAATTAACTTGGAAAACAAAACCTATTTCTGTGTTAAGGCCATAGGCAAGAAAATGGTAGGTAAATATCACCCTTTGGCGCAACTTGCCTTAAATAACCATGAAAGCTCACGAGCCCAGAGACGTTCCACCTCTTTCTGTTGGTGGTGGTACACCTCTCATAATAAGAATGTTTATGAAAGGCTTATATTTTCACACTTATATGTGTGTATATTATATTATAATAAATATATTCTCACAGACACACACATATAGGGTGTGCAAGAGAATAAGCACATCGCCTTTCTGTAATGTTATTGCACTGTAATGTTATCTGCGCTTAATTAAGGGCTCGCTGCAACGTACGTAGAATGTATACATGGGGAATTCAATTAAAGCTGTCGTCAGCAAGAGTATGTGACAGGAGAATATGGTGACCTCTTGAAAGAGGTCTATGTGCTTGGAGTGAACAGTCTCAGTACATATTCATCTAGAGTTCATGTTCACAGCTAGTGTCCATCTGGATAACATCCCTCACCTGAAATAATTCAAACTTAGAATGTTCACCTAAAAAACTAGAGGGATCTTGGATTGAGACATGATGTCTTTAAAATGTTTTAGACATAAGAGGTAGCCAGATTATTCAGTACAGGTTTGAAATTGACCTCACTTCGCCTCGTAGATTATCCCCACACCTGAGATTACACTTGGTCTTAGAAATAGAGACTCCCGGCCTCACACATTTCCTAACCAGAGGTCAGTGAGATCTTTTTGCTCAAGTGCTCCCTTTGATGGTAAGTAACACTCTATCCTTCCGTTCCTGCCAGACTGGTTCCATGGTCTCAGGAATGAGCCCCTCTTATTTCTGAGCTGATGCTTTTGCCTATCTTTCCTGACATACCTTCCCTGCTCCTGTCCACCCACCTCAGACCTGCTCATCATTCAGGACTGCACTGAAGCCCTACCCATAGGACTGTCTGTCATCTCCGGGCCATACCGGCTTCCACATGTAGCCAGATGATATCGCTGGTCCATTTTGGTCCTGTACCTGGGGGGCACGATTGCTGAATTGCTCCTGTGTGTAGAGTCTATTTTCCTAACAGGGTGATTGGCTCTGTGAGAGCAGGACAAGCCCTGTATTTCTGCTTTGTCCCTGTGGCGAGGACTAGCTAAGTGTCACAGAACGGATACCGGCTTCTCTCTGGGCACACAGCTAGACTGCATTTGCCAGCCTCCTTTGCAGCTGGTGTGGTTGAGTGACATGGTCAGTTCTAGCCAATGGGGTGTGAGAAAAGTGATGTCTCTCCTGGCCCAGGAATATCTTTGGCATGTGGGGTGCTATGCTCTTTCCCCTTTCACTGGTTTGATGCAGTCAACTGAGCATAGCAACCTTGCAAGCCATGTGTTAAAGATGGAGCCACCAGGCAGAGGGAGTTTGGTTTCCTGAATTGCCAACCAAAAGGGTGCCACCTGGGGACCAGAGATAAGTTTTTTGGACTTTCCATGAGGAAGAAATCAATGAACACTGGCTTTGAGCCATTATTCATGGGGGTGGGGGGGTGTTATCATGATTAATATTAGCCTGGCTGAGATAGCCCTTTTCTGAGAGCACACAGGGTGGCCACTCCATCCATCAGTCAACACACACAGATTCACACATGCACATACACACTATATATACATTCACACACGTATTCACATGTGTATATATGTTTATGTCAGCAGATCAAGATGACTTCTCACACTGAGGACGTTCAGCTTCACAGGGAAAAAATGGACTTTCTGTCTTTCTGCAGGGGCAGGGGTAAGGGATCTGTGGGATGTGCTAAAGTGTGTTGCAATCCATAGTCAGAACACACCCTTGTGCCAGTATAAAATACCAAGCTAGGCTCTGGGGGCCCGGCGATGCTAGGGCAGCCAGTGCCAGAACCACACTGGGTCAGGATTGTATGATGGGTTCCCTTGCCTTGGGTCTGCCCCCAATACATTCTTTGCACAGCTCTGAATCTGTAATTCAGGGTGGAGGAAGAACCTCCTTTGACAGGCTCTGCCCAGGACTGGCTGTTCTATATCTGGTGGGATGAAGGTGGAATGGCCTCCTCAGAGTAGCAGATACTGATTTGGCAGCTCTCCAGTTAATGATGGCAGCAGGGACTGGATCCAGTGGTGAACTAGGGCACTGAGAACTGGGCTGAAGGGCCAGTTGCCCATTTCCCGCTTCTCTCCTCACTCATGGAGCTGCTGTTCTTCAGGTGCTCAGGTAAGGCTCCTCCCATTTAATAGAATTTCGCCTCTGTGGTTTTGCTCAGTATGGAAATGAGGTCTTAACTTTAAGGCCCTGACTGCTGAGGCCAGGAATACACTGAATCCTTATTTAGTGGCACAAGTTGAGGGTAAAAAGCAAATCTATATCTGAGAAATTTGGGCAGCACGGGAAACCAGGCTGGAAAAATCACGTAAGATAGGGTGACGAGCAGCGTTTGCATCAACTGATGTCCTTCCTAACGTTTGAAAAGGAACATGTGGGTTTTTTCATGCCAAGATTTCAGAAGTCATTAGCTTGGTGTAAGATGTAAAGAGGAAAGGACTTTGCTCCTTTCTCTTTAGTCAGATTTGGTGAGAGAATTAATCTAAGACCATAATCATGCACGTAATTATTCTCCCATCTAACTAGTAAAGTCCAAATATCTGTAAAAAAGAGAAGTTACGGGAGTGAATGTGGCGTATACCTGATTAAAGGGATCTACCATGAGTGATGTAGGTTCAGCAGCAGAGGTAGACATGAATTAGTGTTTTTAAATCTGATTTGCCTTAATCCCCTTGATTTACTTAACCTTGGTGGATACTACAGTATGCACATCCTGAATCCTACCTGGGGCCTGGTGGATATTCTCCAGACTTGTTTTTTTCTCCTTGTGAAAAAGGTCTCCTAGTTAAAGGGGATGGCTTCTATGACCCAATTCTTGCATTCCTGTTTTATTTATAAAGTGGGAAGGTCTGCTATTGCCACATGAATTACTGCTAAATGTTTAGTGACCACATTTCTGTTCACAATATGCTCCTCTCATTTGGAGGCATTTTCTTCCCTCAAAAGTTCATGGTAGGATATTTGGAAGAAGGATGGAGGAATTTCTCAACATCTGCCCAGTCACCACTGGTATCTTTAACTCTTCAGAATCCTCAGTCCAGGAGACAGGATATCAGGGCATCCTCTTCACCTCCCCTTTCCCTGCTCCTTTGCTTGAGGACTGCTGCTTCCACTGTCTTGGCTGGCTGCCCAATTGGACAGGGCCTTATTTTTAAGGGCTCACCCTCACTTGCAAATCTGGCGACCTGGATCCCGAGTTGATTTCTTGAAGGAACGACTCATCGCTTCTTCAGCCTCATCTTTGTTTACAGATGGCCCTGTCTCCACTTTGAAGAGCTGATCTCAACTCACAGCTTCCAGGAAGCTTCCTAGAGCCCCACTCCCGCTCCTTCAACTCAGCCCCAGGCTGGCCCTGGGCCATCTGTTTCATCTTCTTTAATCCCATCACAAGGAAGGCAAGTCTGGAGTGCACTATTATGAAATCCTCTGAGCATCTTTTGATACTGCCAACTTCAGACGATTTCCTGTGAGTTCACCACCTTTCTGGATATCCTCTGTTACAGGGCAGAAAACACAGGTGGTGGATTTGGTATATTTAAGAGATATGTTCTAAATATGGCTCTGAATTAGATGTAATCAGGTGAATATGCTTTGTTCCTTCTGTTGGATAACAAAGAGGTTTTTCTAGGCATTGAAGGCTCCGGAAGGAAGTTCAAGGAAATCTCTTCAACAATGCGGAGCCTAATTAAGATAATTTTTCTTTGAAAGCTTTATTTACCAGATAATTATCCAAAATACTCCAAAGTTTTACCTTAGACACATACTAGACTTACATTTTTGCCATATTCAGGAAATGTGATTTTTGAAAAAGATTTTATTTATTTGAGAGAGAGAGAAAAAAAGAGAGAGAGAGAGAGAGTGGGCAAAGGGAGAGAATCTCAAGCAGACTGTGACCCGGGGCTCCATCTTATGACCCTGAGATCATATGAGCCAAAACCAAGAGTTGGAGGCTCAACTACCTGAGCCATCCAAGTGCCCCTGGAAATGTGATTCCTTCCTTCCTTCCTTCCTTCCTTCCTTCCTTCCTTCCTTCCTTCCTTCCTTCCTTCCTCCCTCCCTCCCTCCCTCCCTCCCTCCCTCTCTCCCTCCTTCCCTTCCTTCCTTAGATTTAAGGTATTTATTTGAGAGAGAGAGTGAGCAAGCAAGAGCAGGGAGAGGGGCACAGAGGGAGGGAGAGGGACAAGCAGATTTCCCACTGAGTGCAAGGCCTTATACAGGGGGCCCAGTCTCACCACTCTGAGATCATGACCTGAGCTGAAACCAAGAGATAGCTGCTCAACTAACTGAGCCACTCAGGTGCCCCCAGGAAATGTGATTTTTCATCAGCCCTCCCAAATATCATCAGGAGAGTAGACCCCTGGTTCACATTTCACAGGTTTCATTCTGTTCCATTAAGAATTTATTATAAAACTAAAAATTACATAACTGCACATTACATAACTGAGTATTAAATGATCATTTCTTAGATTTACAAAAATTTGAGCCGGGGACAAAATCTTTTCAGATAAAAGCTGATGTTTAATTCATTATGCCATTATTTCCATTTTGGGATACAAAGATAAAACATAATATCTGCATTCAGCCATCCTGCTGATACGACACAGAGTATGCCTTTCGAATGTTCTCCTGGAAGCTCTTTAAAAAATATGTTCATCAAGATTCGATCTCACTTCAGAATCTGAAGTTTTTATAGCTATTTTTTTTAAACCATATACAACAGTTCTTGCTGCAATTACTATTTTTCCTGAAAACTTTGAGGCTTGCCTTGCATATAATCTTTAGGTGCCCCAAGTGCCTCCTGTGTCACTCTGGATGGTGCCTCTGCAAATGACATGGTTCTACATCCTCTCTTCTACTTCTCTGGGATCCAAGGTTATAAAATGCTTTTGAAACAATTATTCCACAGCTATATTCAAAACCTTCTTCAAGGGTCCCTGCTACCATGACAACCTGATTAGCTGGTGGCTGCTTGAGGAAATATTTGGTTTGGTGACTAGGAAGTTCACTGGGGGACCTCTGTAGCTTAAACTGATGACTGGACTATCTCAGATCTGTCCTGTCTTCTGAAATTCCATTAACAGTACCCTGAGGACCCACAAGGTAAGAACCAGCAGGAAGATGGATGGGGATGAAAGCAGCAGACCTTGCCCCTGGGAGCCTCCACTCTAATTAGTGCAACAAGAAGCATTTATGAAGCATCTACTGTGTACAGAGTCCTGACTATGAACTATGAACAGACTCTAGGAAGCTCATTAGTGGAGCCTACTAAATATCAATGAGGAGCCCAAACACACAGATGAGACAAAAAACATAAGAATTTAAAGGCAGGATATGCAAAAGGAATCATGGAAGAGTAAGGTGATATGGAGGCAGAAGTGGGGGTGGGTGGGGACCAGCCTGATAAATATGAGTAAGATAACGTTCTGTGGAATAAATGTTCACGCAAGAGGGGCTTAGCTCTCACCCTCAAGCTTCCAAATCTCTTGGTCTCTTTACCCAAAACAAAAAAGAATCAGAGCATAAAACAGCAAAGTGGCAGGATGCTGGGAAGCAGGATGTAGGGTTAGGGCTTCTGCAGCAGGTCACCTGTGGGCAGGTGGAGAGCCCTGAATAATCCTAAGACTCCCTGAAGCTTCCCTTTTGTCTTCTCCCTTGACTCTGATCTGAGAGAGGAAGTGATTCAGCACAGCCTGAGCCTATTCTGGGATCTAAGAGATACAGAAGCACCGTGAAACTTCCATTTTTATCACTAATTACTTTAACAGGTACTTTAATAAGTGCTTTCCAATTGCCCCTGCTGTTTTGTAAGATTATCTACACTGCATTTTACATTTTTAATCAAGCTGTATTTTTGAAAAGCCTCCTGGATTGCTGAAGCTTTGGCTTTTTACATGTGGGGGGACAAATTTTCCCTCTGATTTCATAGAACTAAAGAAATGAAGGGGCAGAAAACGTGGCCTATTTTTATCAGACCTATTGGAAATAATGGTGTTGGTCACTGGAGTCCAACACACCATTGCTTAAGAGGAAATGCATTACCTCCTGCCCTGTGGGGATAGAGGCACCGTGTGAAGCCCCGGATCTTATCTCACGGGTCTTCACATTAAGTGTGGAAGAAGCTACTATCTTAATTTTTAGGGATGAAGAGCTCCAGGTAACCAAATCTAAGAAAGAGATCCCCAGTCACAAAGTGATATTCCAGGGAGAGGTTGAGCCAGGCTTCTTTCTCAGGTCTGTGTCCTTGTAAGTCTAAACTTATACCACATTCTGCTTGTTTCTCCCCTGAAGGAAGGGAATTGGTCTGTTTTGCCAGATGAGCTATTTATTTCTGCCTCAGTGTTCAGCCTATAATCTGGGTCACTCCCATCAGTAGCCATGGACATTAATTAGGCTGTACAGCACCAAGTATGTGCTTCACATATATTATTCTTTTAAACGCCGATCATCATCTGCAGCAGAGACATTGAGAGGCCCATTTTAAAGATGAAGAGACTGAGGTACACATGCTAAGAATCTTGTCTAAGGTCATAAATAATGTCCCAGGTAGTGTAAGTACAGAGCTTATTCTCTTAATCTCTTTTTTCATTCTCTTAATTTCTATAATTAAAACTGGTTTATGATAGTTTGTCATAAAACATTTACAAAAATAGGAGTGTCTAGGTGGCTCAGTGGGTTAAGTGTCTGACTCTTGTTTTCAGCTCAGATCATGATCTCAGGGTCCTGGGATCGAGCCCCCGCATTGGGCTCTGTGCTCAGTAGGGACTCTGCTTGAGCCTTTTCTCTCTCCCTTTCCACTGTCTCTCCCCTGCTCATGCTCCCAATATCTCTCTCCAAAATAAAAATAAATGAATCTTATAAAAAAATCTACAAAAATAACAATATAAATTAGGCAACAAGATAAGCCACATAAGACTAAAAAAAGGAAGTAGAGTCTTCACTATCTCAAACATAATTCATTCATCTATTAAAAAACATACTTTATTATTATTTCACTATTATTATTATTGGTGATATTACTGGTATTGGTGCTGCTGTTATTTCCTCCTTGGAGCTCTACATTCTTTCTGGGAAAACACAATTTTGTATATGAATTTGGATCTAACTGAAAATAAAACACAGGAGGAAAACAGCAAACATTTATAGACCACACGCCAGGTGCTGTGCTAAGTGCTTCTATTATTTTTTTTCTTATTTAATTCTTATCATCACCTAATGAGGTAGAAGCTATTATAACTTTGATTTTTCAAATGAGAAAACTGAAGCTCAAGAGTAGATCAACTGTTCAGGAGTTTGCATTTGGACCCAGACTTCAAGCCTGCCCTCATATGACACCTTATTCTCTGTCCCCGTGATGTCTTCTCCAGGGAACAGTGAGGAGCTAACTCAGTTCCTGCCACCAAGGCACTTGTAGGAAGATCAGCCACTGGGCACCTTGAATGTCATGTGCCACATGAACCTCAGCAGGGGACTCGGGGGAGGCTTTCCTGAGAAACAATGGCTAAGTCGAGATTTTACAAGCAAGAAATGATGACTCAGGTGAAGGAGCCAAGAAAGAAAAAAAAGAGCCTTCCAGAGATGAAAGAGAGTGGACATCTTTCTGCAAATAGTTGAGCAAGACCACAGAGAACTCAGGAGGGGAACGATGAGAGAGATGTCTCAGCGAGAGAGGAACCTGGGGCAGGCCAAGCAGTAAGTAGTGAGTATGGAGCAGGGCTGGGACTTGAAGTCATCACTCTCTCCAGAGCACATGCTTTCTCCTTCATCCCTTTGCCCACCCCCCACATTTTTAGGAATGCTGAACTTGGCTGTGGGCCTTCATTACTCTTATCTATGTGAACAAGCAAGGGGAGGTCTGCAAGAAGAGACTAGGACGGTCCCTGGGAGGAAATGCAGATGCAGTGGAGACACACACAGCTTCTGTGCCTTTGAGGTGTGCTTCTTCCTTGCGGGGGGCGGGGGGGGGGCAGCAGGTTCCATCCAGGATCTTCACTGAACCGCTGCGTGCTAACGCTGAGCAAATTGCTGGGGGCACCCCAGACGTCTCTAATCGCTAATCCCAAAGACACAGAGTGACTCCCTTGAGGAACCAAATGGATTCATATGTTTTCCAGGCTGCTGGCAAGAAATCATACCTGGGCCCTGCTCTCTTCTTGCAACTACAACGAGCAGACATCGAAATCAAAGAACTAGTGCTTAACGCTGGAAAACCATCTCCAAGGAAGGGAAAAATGTCTTGTCAGTGTCTTGGAGAACAATAACAACAAAAATCATGGAGAATTATTTATAAGATGGATGCTCCCTTATATTATTAAAAGAAAGCTGAGAACAAATGAAAGTCAGAGTTTGGGAGATGAGAGACCTGCTGGGGCCTTGAACAGGCTGCAGATTCACCCTCATGGTACTTCCCCGCTTGGGGGCTGCTGGGGGACCTGGATCGGACGATCAGACGCCCAGGAAAATGACTTTTGAGCTCTGTCCTCATACACCTTTTACAGGTCAGTGTCCTGGTGCTAATAGGATGAGTTCCTGGAGTCACATTCATGTTGTACTCGTGGAGATGGCTTACACTACGTACGTGAGCACGGCTGCGTGGTCCAGGAGGGCGCCGAGTCCTGCTGCCCCTGAGAGTTAATACGAAGTGCTACGTTATCAAGGCTCCAGACTTACTACTTCAGTTTGCTTTATAGGCATTCTTGCCATAGATCCACATCACAGTTTCCCTATGGCTCTATCCCCACAGCCGTTTTTAAAATCTACTGTAACTTTACCCCATGGTAAGAAATGCCTCATGGTATTATAAACAAGCAGTTGAAAATTGTTATTTATGTGGCTTCCTAATAGCAATTTGAAATATAGGGCATAAAATGACTAGCTTACAATATTGTTCAATATTAACAGTGGGAAAGGTAATATGTAAAACAGACATTAAAGGATTAGCTATAAAATACATTTCACTAAGCTAAATCATTTCTTGGCAAATGGCAGTTTCCAGCTATTACGTAGGATTTATCAAGTCAAGTGGATTTATTTTTATTTTTCTATTAGTTTGCTAAATATATTCTATATTTAAATTTCAATCTTGTGGGTTTTTTTTTTTTTCCAGGCATATTAGGAGAGGCTATTCAAGACAGAACGTGAAATAGGAGTGATGCCAGACTTTCAAGTCAAAATTACTCCGTGGTTTCTCCAGCAAATCCTCTAGCTAAAGTCGACTAAAGACTTAACTGTAACATCCAAGAGAAAAGTACATGGATATGATACTGTGAACATTTGTATGACAGATTATGGAGTTACACTGTATCAGAGAATTCAGGAAAAAGGCAGAGTTTCCACAAGACATAAAACAGTGTTTCCACCGTTTTTTTGTTTTGTTTTTTGTTTTGCTTCAGACAACACTTTGTTCTAATTAAGCATATTTGCTAAGTGCTACGAATTTGTGAACCAGGCACCGAGAAAGAAAGTAGGAAGAGAAATACCTAATCTCCCAGGGTGGAAATTGTAAAGTATTAAATGGATATTCGATGCATAAATACAAATAACATAATCTCTCTATTTTCTTCTGAGACAGTCACTGGTTACCATAATCCTAAAATTATCCCATCTTCTCAAATCCCTACAGATTTATTAATTTTCATAAACTGCTTTGATGGAAACTTTCTTAAAGATGCAAAGTAATCTTCCTTGAGCTTTCCTTTTTATTTTAGATCATGGACACAGCATTTTCAGTCTCAGAGAATACCAAAAGTGAGTTCTTACTTTTCAAAGTAATTGGTTATGGATCTATAAATAACCATTACAAAGAAATGAGCATTATGGAGAAAAAAAACCCTGCTCTTACACTCATTTGAGAAATTATGAGAATCTAGGTTCCCAAGAAGTAATTATTATTGTAAAATTAAGGATCTGCTTTGAACACTTGTTAATAATCAGCTGGTTTTATAGACACTTTTTTTTCCCTGAGACTGTGAGTTGCAGACTAAATATTTCTCCTCAAATGTCCCATGTTAATAATCCTAAGGGCTTCAAAACATTTATTACATATAAATCTTTGCGCTTTTTTGTTCAAGTTGTTTTATGTGGGATGGTAAATTTCTTTTCATAAATACTTTTCTATTGATTGAAAACTAATGGAATAAGATGCCCTCCAACTTGAGTATATAAAAATATAGTCAGAGTGTAAAATATGAGTCACTTATTCAGAAAGCCAATGGTTGACTCCCAGAAGATGTCTTCCAGTCTAGTGTGTCATCAAGCTAGCCTAGGGTGGAGACTGGATCCACAAGCTGTGGCCATATCCAACGCGTAACCAAACACCTCAATCAGTTGGACTCCAATGAACCCAAAACCTTGATTGGCTGACTTACTTATTATTATTATTATTATTATTATTATTATTATCAGCCAATGTATTTAAAACAATGATTAGTAACTAGAAAACTAGGTTTTAAATATTCAGGATAAATCCTGGGTTTGGGTTTACAAATTAGCTCCCCTCCCCTTTTTTCACATTCATAACCAGGCTGGCACAAGGCCCAGGTGATACACTACTTGGGTTCAGATCCTGGTTTTGTGTGATTTAAGGCAACTTACTATACCTTTTGAGTCTTACCTTCCTTTATGGATAATAATAACAATATTAACTCATAAAGGCTTATTCGAAGATTTTATATTCAACGGAAAGAACTCCGGAATTATAAGGCTGTGGTAAGAATTCAATTCACCGGGGCACCTGGGTGGCTCAGTGGTTGAGCATCTGCCTTTGGCTCAGGTCATGATCCTAGGGATCAGGTCCCACATTGGGCTCCCTGTAGGGAGCCTGCTTCTCCCTCTGCCCGTGTCTCTGCCTCTCTCTCTCTCTCTCTCTGTGTCTCTCACGAATAAAGAAATAAAATCTTTTTTAAAAAAAGAAAGATACTAAGAATTTCAAAGTGGTGACAGAACAGCATTACATCAAACACAGGGCCCTTCTAAGTCCCTGTGTGACTGGACAGATTGGCACCCAGGAAGTCGGCCCTCGCTATTACCTTATCTGATTATCATTAGACTTGGAAATACACTCCCAAATCAAGCAAAGGTCTGGTTCCTTTCCCTTTGTTAAGCTTGCTGAGTAAGAGTAGACTTTTGAATTTCAACACGATTTTCAATAACAAAATAGCATGATTCCCCTCCACACTCCCTGTCTACCTTCAATCAGTGACAGTGCCAAACATATGCCTGACACTAGAAACCAAAAAAGAGGTCCTGAAACAGCTTCCTGCTATGAGAATCACCTCCAATGAAAACTCATCCTTTTGGTACAATTTGCAACACAAGACCCCAAACTTCAGGAAGTGTCTATAAGCAGGTATCCAGCTGAGGGAAAGATTGGTAAATATTTTCCAGGAAGTCAGCTTTGTCAATTCTGAGTTAGATGCTTTATAATCAGAATGTTAGGAGTGGCTTGTTTTAAGCTCCTCTTTCCATTTATTTTCTTTCCTGTCCCCACAGGACGGTTGCCCATACCCTGGAAAATGTTCCTGCCTGGGCAAGAAAAATGGGAGGAATCCCTTGCTGAGGCCTCAAGATGGCTCCAGGTGGAAGTGAGCAGAGCTGTGTCTTATCACCTTCTCATTTCTTTCTTTTTTTTTTTTTTTTAAGATTTATTTATTTATTTATTATAGACAGAGAGAGAGAGAGAGAGAGAGAAAGAGGCAGAGACACAGGAGGAGGGAGAAACAGGCTCCATGACAGAAGCCCAATGTGGGACTCGATCCCGGGACTCTAGGATCGCGCCTTGGGCCAAAGGCAGGCGCTAAACCGCTGAGCCACCCAGGGATCCCCCACCTTCTCATTTCTATGCCCATCCACCTGACATTCCTGTCCCACTATTTAGCAGCTCCCTCTGCCTTAATACTTCTTGATTTTCTTGATGCTGAAATCACTTAGACTTGTTCTGTTGGTACTCATGGTCCCTAACATGGCACAGAATTGAGGACTAGTTCTTAGTAAAAAGCCTGGGCAGACAATCAATGAAGTTATATAAAATGGCAAATGATGACTTTAGAATTCTACTCATATAACCTTTCCTGATTAATCTCTGAGAACAGACAGTTTCCTTTGCCACTGAGCTGCCTAGAAAAAAAAAGATTACGGCCTCCTGAAGATACAAGTTAATAAGAGCACTAAGTTTCTCCCTTCTCCTTTCTAAACTGCAATGTCTATAATTGCTAACCACAAGAACAGCTGTTATTATATTATACCATGTGGTATTGTAACACATATCTTACAATATAAAAATCCTTTAGCAATCTCTAATTAATCTTAGTTGTGGACCAAGACAGACTGTCATGCGCCACCAGAATGCCATGTAGCTTGCTGCTTGCTGGTCAATGGAGTGATCGTGAGGCTCTTAAATTCCTTTTCACATTTACTTCTTGAATCTGTCACTAGACCCCAGAATCATCTGAAAGAATTAAGCAGTTCTCAATACGATCTCATTATTGACAGTTAAGTTGATCGATGTTGGCTCTTACAGAATTGGAATCTGCAGATCAATTTCCTTATTAGATTCTTTCTCACTGCTGCCATAATCATTTTATCACCCAGGCTGCTGCTATTAAATGCTGCTTTATCACTATGTAATGGGACAAGCCAAACCAGTTCCTCTAGTCCGTTACAAGAAACTGAAAACTCTCCTGGTTTTAAATTTTAAGAAATTTTAAAGATTTTAAGAAATTCCCAGATAATTATATTCACATAGATTTTAAGAAATTCCCAGATAATTATATTCACATAGAGGTTTATTTGAAAGCACTCTTTTTAATAAATATGTTCCATGGAGGAACCAGTGTTAAACCTGGAGGTAAATGTACGTACTACTTCTTAAAACCATTTCTCCTTTCCTCTTAGAGATTTTCTGACATCACATAAAACAGGTTCCATCCACATGGTGACTTTTGCCAGCTAAGTAGAGCAAGTGATACTGTCAGTGTCTCTGGTAGGGTTCCCAAACCTGGTCAGGCAGTTTTGTATAAGGGAGAGAAACAAACCTTCCAAGGTGCTTCTAGCCATACAGTCATCATTCGTAAAATGGCCAAGAAAAAAAAACAGAGTGGTTGTCATCAGAGGATGTATCCCTACTCTAGAGAGACCAACTTAGGGTGCATGCTTCGCCAAAATAATGGCCAGGAGTGAAATCAAATACAAAGCACAGTAATCTAAATATTTTCTAAATTCTAATATTCAACTCTCATGGAAGGAATAAATAATTGTCCTTGTATCTACACAGACTTGCAATTCCTAGGAAATATACAGACTCTCAGAGTTTCTTAATATGAGAGCTCAGAGGTCCATGGGCAGAATTCAGAGCATTTGTGAACTGGGAAGAAGAAAATGCATCTTTAGTTTAATCAAACTTGAATTAAACTTAACATTTCCTTCAGTTACAAATGTAGGCATCAAACCACATTGGTATAAATTGTTGATTTTGTCACCAACAGAAATCACAGACATCTTCCTCTCACATCACAGTTGTGGGAAATATCTCTAAATATTGTATATTGAAATCATTATGTAAAAACTAAGTTAGAACTGCCATTTGAGCTTGTTATTTCATGCTTTAGGAATGAAGCACATCATATTTTTTTCAATATTTTAGTAATGGCATCTCAATGTAATTGGTTTCTTTTTATAATCCCATGTCTTTACGTACTTAAAAGCATTATTCCAAGAAGGGGACCATAGGCTTCTCTGGTCTAAAAAAGAAAAAGTGGGCCATGGCTAAAACATGGTTATGAAGTCTAATTACATCACTACTCCCCAGTCCTCCAGCTCACATTGAGTGTGATGGGGAGACCTTCTGCCATGGCTCTGACTTTCCACACGTGTGAACAAGAACAGGTAATTTCAGCCATCCTGAGTCCTGCTGGTTACCTCCAGCACATGGAGGCATGGGCTCTGGTTGGGCAAGGAACGTACATTAATTTGAATCTCCACTAAAATAAATGAGCTTCCTTTTCATTGCCAAGCTGAATTCTACAGCTATGATTGTTATGTATTGTTGCAATCTAGGCCTTAATGGCATTTTAGCCCTGTGGTGGGTTCACAGAAAAACTATTTGCAAACTTCAAAAGGCCATTAAAACATGTGCAGATGTCTGGAAAATTAATACTATTATCTAACTCTCACCCTTTGCCTGTAGGAGGCAAAGAAGAGACAAAGCTCAATAAAGATATTAGAGATCAATACATGGTCATAAAGCAAAGTGCTATCCTTCCGGGGAGCACGGGTGGTGACAAGTAAGGAATCTGACAGTGCTTTTGAAGACACTTTCTCATTAGATTTTTTTGTCAAAGTCGTTCACTTAATCTGTTAAAAATTTAAAGAGAGAACATGGACGGCATGGGAGGTAGAAGGGAGAAAGAGAGAAAGATAATTTTCTGCTACCCTACTTCAATTTTGATGTTCAAGGTCCAGAGTTCTCAAGAGTAGAGGCGTTCATTCATTCACATGACAGAGCCTGAATTTGTCAAGGTTAATGTTGAACAAGTTACAGTTTCTGTTCTAAAGTGTTTCAGGGATCCCTGGGTGGCGCAGCGGTTTGGCGCCTGCCTTTGGCCCAGGGCGCGATCCTGGAGACCCCGGGATCGAATCCCACGTCGGGCTCCCAGTGCATGGAGCCTGCTTCTCCCTCTGCCTGTGTCTCTGCCTCTCTCTCTCTCTCTGTGTGACTATCATAAATAAAAAAAATTTAAAAAAAAAAAAAAAATAAAGTGTTTCAAATTTTGAGAGACTTCAGCCACATTCTGTAAATTCTCAGAATAGGGAGGTATTCTCATAGTTAATTCCAAGGCTTTTCTAAAGTTTTTAGAACCACAAGATATTTTCTTCCCTTTTTTCATTTTATTCCCAATAGATTTCATTCTTCAAGTTTCCCAGGCACCCCAAAAATCATGAAAACAAGACTTAATTTTATCACAAAATGGAAGCTTTATATTTTTTATTAAAGGGCTTCTTTTAGAGAGTTCCTCTTTTAAAAAGAGGAGAGAGAAAGAAACATGTTTTAGCAGACATTTTAACAGTATTTTGTTTTTTTGTTTTTTTCAGACGGATGGAGCTGACCATGGGAAAAACACTGGAAATTCTTAAAGCACCATATCAAGTCCTCTCTCCAAATAGCCCTTCATTAGAAAACCTGAAAACATTCACAGATTTTGGGGAAAGTATACTTTTAAATTCAAGAATAAGCAAGACTGTGTCAGCCGAGATTGCAGCTAGCTGTAAGAAACACACACAAAAAAATGATTCTCAGGGGATTAAACTATACAGGGACTTATTCTCTCACACAGCAACAAGTTCAGAGGTAGGTAGTCATTGAGATTTTGGGTGTTATTTGTTAGTGCATTATAACCTAGCTTATACTGACAAAATAAGGTTGCATGAAATGTCACCAAAAGGATTGAGTGCCAAATATAGTCTGAAACAGTGTCATGTATTAGAAAGCTCTCAACTATATTTTAATAATACTGGGGTGATTGTTGGTAACACACCCTTCCGAATGGGATGTTTTCCTCTTAAGGTTCAATAGGATTACATTCAACTGCAAAAAGCAACAACAGCAATAACAACAGAAACACAAAAAGCTTGCCTTACAATGTCATAAACTTCTAGGGATTTATATTTCTCACACAGGAAGATATCCAGAGGTAGGCACTCCAGAGCCATTGTAGTAGTTCATCCATGTCATCAATAAATCAAACTCTTCTCATCTTTCTCTTCTGTGCCACCACCTTTTATATGGGGGCTCACACTAAGACAGCTGCTATATATCCTGGTACTACCTCCATCTTCCAGATAGGAAGAAGGAGCAAGCATAACTGGAGAACAGCTGTGTTTGAATCCTTTCATCAGGAAAACAAAAGCTTGTGATAAATCCCCACAACAGATTTCCATGTAGGTATTACAGCATAGGACCAGGTCAACCTGGACTCTCCTAGTAGAAAGGGAAGCTGAGAAACAACATACTTAGCTTTCTAGAATCTGAGTAGAGGAAAGGAGGAAGACAGGTTTCCACTGAGTGTGGTGGCCATGAGTGCCACTTACTAAATATGCCCAATTCTCTTTCCTTCAGGGGACAACCCTACTTGTGTTTCTTGATTCCTTTGTGGTTGAGTGGGGCCATATGCCTAGTTCAGTGAGTGAATTGTGGGTAGAATGCTCAAGACAAAAAACATTTTTAATAGTGATGTGAGATCACCCAGATGTGAGATCTCTCCTTCTCAGCCTGGTGACTGGCAATGCTTGAGATGATGGCTGCTCTATCAGTCGTGTCTCCTGAGCGCCTAAGATGTGCAAGTGGCTCCCTTGCTGATCTACAAGAGTAAAGTCAGAAGTGCATCTTTGGGTTTGAAGTCACAGAGATTTTGCAGTTATTTGTTACCACAGCATAACCTAGCCTATCCTGACTGATTCACTGAGTCAACTTGAAATGTCAGCTGGAAGGAAAAAATGTGAGAAGCAATCGGTCTCAGGTAGGACAATATATTAGAGATCTCAGAAACAATATTGATTTCGGTGGGGTGATATCCTGAAGCCAACTTTCTCGACTTCAAGTGTAGTTAAGTGGCCTTTAATTCATGATGCGATAGCCGTCCTTGTACTGCCCACAGGACACAGACAAATTATCCCTCTCTCCTGTGTCTCTACATAGGTAAGTGGCTAATGAAACATAGCGTGTTCAAGGTAAGCCACCAAATATAATATGAACTTCTAGGATGACCACCCACAAAAATTTAATGCATGATAATGAGGGATGGAATAGTTTATGACAAGTCTAGTTAATGATATAGTTCACATGTCTGTGTTGCTGAGCCTGTCCATAAAAGAAAGAAAAAAAAAAAAACCTGAGGGGAGGGGGAGCTGACTAAGAGTTAAAGCATTACTGGCCTCTTCAGTTACATTAAGGATCTGACTTTATCTCTAAATATAGTATTTCACACCCTCAGCAAAGTCAATGGAAATTCATTCAATAGTGACAGGGCTTTTCCAGAAGGATCTCAAAACTACCAGTATCAAGCCACTGTAACAGAGGCAAATCATACAGGAGAGGAAAGGGAACATTAGCAGACTTTAGTACAAAGGAGGTAGATTGCTTGACTAGCTGTTTTCAAGTTTCACTGTTGCTCATGTTTCATTTTAACTACTAGCCCTGGTTTATCATGGGTTGGGAGAAGCAAGCCATATGGATTTATGCCAGCAAAATGGTTAGTTCAACAGATGGCAACACAGAATCTTTCACAACATACTCGTGTGCTAAAAGTCACTTAACATAACTTTAGATTCGTCTGGCTGGAAACGCATACAGAGTGGGATGTGCAGCAGCAAGGAGGGTACTAAGTGGGTACAAGCATCCCTGCTGATTCAGTCCCTTCTAGACAGTCATGCTCCAGTGTCCACTTGCAGAGGCCAAAGGCCAGTTTGCAAACAGCAATGGAAGAACGGAGAACCATTGTTGTGTCATGCTATACTTCTGTGGGGCTTTCAACTGCTCATTGAAAAGAAGGTATGTGATAGTTCATCTCTCTTCATAAAATCCAAGTATGGATTGCTTTACCTTCCCTGAGTGTGTACATGCCTCATTTTTTGTGGCTGTCACCTTCAAGTGTCAGTTTTTAAAATAAAAATAAATATTACATCTTTAGGGGCATTAATAATAATGGTTATAGCTCTATAGTTCCTTCTAAATATTCCAACGGATTCCCACTCTTCCATAAAAAACATAAACCCTCTAAATCTTTGAATCATTTAATTTTATGTATTCTTTTTGGTATTTCATTTGGGAGTTATGAGGTGTGAAATATGCACCATGATGAGAACACAATTAACCAACACACCTGTTGTTTATGCATATTGTATTGAGGAAGGGCCAGCTGGAGCTATTATTTTAATCCACAGTATGATGTCGACCAGGGGGCTATCAGAGGTGACCCGATGACACTGAATCATACTTTCATTTGTATTACATGCCTTGCACTTTGCCCTGGTGTTGGAATGATACTTGCTTCTCAAGTCAAACTCATGTTTTTAAGCCACAATAACAATTAGTTAGATTTTCAGATTTGCTAGAAAGATTAAAGTTCAGATTTACTACAGAAGGAGTGAGTAGTGACAGAATTGTAAGAGTAGTAGAAGAACTGTCATTTATTATGCCCAGGTAAAGCAGACAGTTTTCAGGTAGAAAAGGAGAGGAGGGGATCCCCAGGTGGCTCAGCGGTTGAGCATCTGCCTTCAGCCCAGGGCGTGATCCTGGAGACCCGGGATGGAGTCCCACATCGGGCTCCCTGCATGGAGCCTGCTTCTCTGTCTGCCTGTGTCTCTGCCTTTCTCTCTGTGTCTCTCATGAATAAATAAATAAAATCTAAAAAAAAAAAAAAAGAGCTGATTGCCTTAAAAAAAAAAAGAAAGAAAGAAAGAAAGAAAGAAAGAAAGAAAGAAAGAAAGAAAGAAAAGGAGAGGAAAATAGGCCATAATAGATTTGTTTGTAATACAGGAGGAGAAATGTCTGTTGCTACCCTTCCATTAACAGACTATTGGTAGTTGAAGGAAGTAATGCATGTTTTTAAAAATCTTAATCCCTGCTTAAAAATTTGATTCGGGGCACATGAAACCAATAACAAAATATATGTAATGCCATAGCTTTGGTCAGTTCTCTGGCATGCTAAATGTTGGTATTTGGAGGTGGAGGGCTCTTTTGTTTAAGACAATGGTTTTCAACCTATGAGACCTAGTATCCCTTATAAACAAATGTTGTTTGATTCCCCATTTACTGTCTACCAATGATCCCCACGGTTATTATAACTTACTATAGAAACAAAGAATTAACATTGCAGGCCTGACTGCTGTTTCTTGAAAGGTCTGCTTATAAGGTTGGCCTTGGGCTGGAATCTGGATTATAGAGGGTTCCCGCCACCCTAATGGTCATAGTGGCTCGCTGTGCCTAAACTGTGTGTACAAATAATGTGGTTCATGCTGAATACCTGCTCTCCTCTGGGAGTCTAGAATTTGGGTATATGGTAGGCAGAAGGTGCCTCCCTGATTAGCCCTAATGAAAAACCTGAGAACTGATGCTCTAATGAGCTTCTCCGATCAACAGCATTTCATTCATGCTGTCACAATCCACTAATGGGGGAATTAGATGTACCCCATGTGACTCAAATGGGAGAGTTCCCTTGAGAGCCTGCGGCAGGTCTCCCCAGACTTCACCCTATGCATCTTTTCCTATTGCTGAGTTTGTTTTGTATCCGTTGCTGTGATAGACCTTAGCTGTGAATACAATTACATGCTGAATCCTGTGAGTCCTCTTAGGAACTCATTAAATTTGGAGGGAGTCCTTGGGGACCCCTGAAACACATATATATATCAATTTCAAAAAATACATATAAGAGCTTGTATGAAAGGAAATACATATGTGATTTATAATAGAACAATATGCTCTTCAATATGCAAATGCTCAGGCATTACTCCCCTACAGGGCGTAACGAAGTGGTCAGATGCTTGCACAGTGGAATCACCACATATGTGACACCATAAATATAGACTCTTACAGGTTTTTTTGTGCTGGTGACTCAAATATAATGAGCGCCACTGTAAGCAATGATGTGCTTGCTTTCCTGACACAGTGAATAATCTTGGTAAAATTATAAACAAAACAGAGCTCAATTCTTCCCTTAAAAAATTCTCCCCAAATTCAGCTTATATTAAAACTATGCCAAAAATAGTTTGAGTTTCTGTTTAAAATGGTGTTAGATGCTCTGCTCAGATAATCGTGAGCACATAGGAAGGTCAGGTGGAATGTATCGTAGGGACTGGGTGTGGCATCTCTGCCTCTAGTCTTGGAAATGTCCACGTGCTGCCCAAACATGTGTCAACCAACAATATGCTCCAACACCTTCTTCACAAGGCGCAGTGCCACTCCAATCAGAACCACTGGCCCTGGAGAACACATTAATGGCCCTGTAGGGCCCAGAAGCAGGGCTTGTGGAAAATCAGAAATCAGGCAGATGGAGATGGTTAAGAGACAAAGGAACCAAGGAACACCAAGGAACAAAAATAAAGTACAAGTTTCCCTAGTAGCTGAGAGCAGACTTGAGTTCAATTTTGTAGTGGGTGCTGTGCAAGGTGGAAGAGGACAAGGCAAAAGCAGAAGCAGGGAGGAGAGAATGCTTCTATTTAGGGGCAAAAGGTAACTCCAATTATCCCCAGAGGTGATGATATAGAAGAGACTGCTTTTCATGCTTGAGCGGAAGGTCACATAGTGAGTGTGGCATATATCAAGTGTGTCTGTCATTCAGCTGGGGACAGAGTGTGGAGGTATAGCCATAAAAATAGTTACAATTGCAGCAAGTCAAAAAAAAAAAAAAAAAAAAAAACAATTGCAGCAAGTCGTCACCAGCTAGACCCCAAGATCTCTCCTTTACTGTCCACCTGTTTGTACTCACTAACCTTTGTCTTCCATTTTTCTCCAAGCTCTTCTTTCTGGCTTTTCTCTTAATTCAGTTAAATGAAACTCTAAACCACTCCTCAGGTGATGGTAACTGTCCTGACCTCTCCCTATCTCCCCACCATCCTCCGCCCCAGGCCCAGACCACCCAGTCTGAGCCAAAGCCCTGACTCACGCCTGCGCGGATGTACCTTGGAGTGAGCCCTGGAACGACTGGCAATCACCTTTATCTCAACATCTCTGCCCAAGGACGCCCTTCAGCCTCATTTACATAACATACAATGTGTTTGTAGTCATGATTCCATAAGGCGCATGCGTGGCCTGCTTCTACAGCCAATGATAAGGCTACCCTATTTGAATATTCATCCTAACCCTAAACCAAAGGTAACCATTCATCCTCTCTCAGGAAATCATGGCTTTGGAAGCTACTCCCCATGGTCTCCTTATTTGCCCCAAATAGAGCTTTCTTTGTGCAACAACTTACCTGGTGTAGTTTCTGTGACTCACTAAGGAGTGAACTCACATTGATTAGGTTACAAAATGATTACACAGCTACCGTGTGTCAGGCCTGGTCCAGGTCCTTATGTGTTATTTCAATCCTCACAACTTCCCTATGAGGTAGCTATGGTGATTAGTCCCATTTTACAGATGAAGAAAGGGAGGCAGAGAAAGGTAAAATGATTGGCTCAAGGTAAAAACCTAGACGGTCTGGCTCCAGAGTGCATGCTCTTAATTTCTGTGCCATGAAAAAAGAATGAGAAGTGGTTATAATCACACTAATAAGCTGATAGGAGTTTCTGAGTCTGTGTTGATTCATAACCTTAAAGTCTGTTTACTAATTCTATTTTTAAATAAAAGGTCTCTAAAAATAGATGGGTTTAAGTGTATTTCAGTTGAGTTTCTGAGATTTGATGGAGTTGCCACTTGGGTTTCAGAAAGCCCTTACAAGGGTTGACCATGCACCTGCTTTTAGTTCACAAAGGGAACACTAAGATACAATAGTTAAAACACTGGCTTTTTGGGATGCCTGGGTGGCTCAGTCCATTAAGCATCTGCCTTCAGCTCAGGTCATGATCCTAGGGTCCTGGATCGAGCCCCACATCGGCTCCCTGCTTCTCCCTCTTCCTCTGCTGCTCTCCCTGCTTGTGTGCTCTCTCTGGCTCTCTCTTTTTAAAGGTAAATAATTAAAAACAAAAACAAAAAAAACACTGGCTTTGAAGTCAGACTGAAGTTCAAATCCAAGCTGAAGCATCTGCCAGCTATGAGATCTTATTTATCACCTGTAAAACAGGAATATATTTCCTCACAGTATTCTATGGTAATAAATGGAGATACCACAGGGAAAACACTTTAATTTGGTGTGTGAAGCACAGGGAGGGCTCAGGAAACAGTTGTTCTCACCATGATTCACCTTTCGGTGCCCAGCCACGTACTCAGTTCAGTCCCAGAAGGCAACCACCTCTCAGCTCACCCTTCTGACAGCCTTCCTTCTGCCATGAGTGTGCTGGCTCAGCACAGGAGAAGACTGAGAAGCAGGTGTCTCCAGCTGCCATTCTCCTATCCAAACTTCCCTGGGACACCTGCCTTAATGCCCAGCCCATCCAGTGCCTTTTGAGAGCCCCACTCTGAGGCCTGAGCAGGCCCGCTCGGGGCTGTGCTCTGCGTGACTGATCTGTTTTCACAATAGTCTAGTGTCATCTCAGCTGTCAGCTAAGAGACTTTGTGTCTTACCCAGAAAGTGGGGATGGGAGGCCAAGGTGATCAGAGAAGACGACTTATGAATATTCCTCCGTATTTACTGAAACAATAGCAGAGTCAGTTCACCAAATAAAGAAAGAGTTAGCCAGCCTTTACTCATGTCATAGTAATAATGGGTACGCTGCAATTAGTTTCCACTTAACAAAGTACACAGTATGGCCTTTGCAGAGAAAGAAGGTTTGGATTCTAGGCTTGCTAACTAGATGTCTTTGGGCAAGTTTGAAGTTCATTTCATTATATGCACAGCGAAGGCAAGAATACCTACCTTATATAATGTATGGGGGATAATCAATGAGATAATTTATAAAAAGCATCATACTTGTCCCACAGGAGGTACTCCATAAGTGGTGGCTATTAGTATTACGTACAACGGGGATCTGCAAACCTATGGGCTACACCCTGCTTTTAGAAATACAATTTTAAAGGAACACAGCCATATTTATTTATGTATGTACTATCTCTGGATGCTTTGGCCTATATGGCAGAGTGAGTAGGTGAGCCAGATACCCTACAGCCTTCAAAAACTAAAATAGTTACTATCTGGGCCTTTGCGGAAAAGAATGTTTTTGGATTCCTGATCTAGTGGGAGTTTCTCGAACTGCAATGTGCCTAAGAATCAGCTGCAGGGCAGGATGAAACCCACGTTGCTGGGCCCTGTCCCTAACTTTCTGGTTTAGGTCTGCAGTGAACCTGAGAATTTGCATTTCTAGCTTGTTGCCAGAAAAGGTTGATGTTGCTGGTCTCAGGGACCTCACAGGAAGAACAAATGGTCTAGAAAACCTTACAAATCTCTTTCTTTCTTCTTTCTTTCTTTCTTTCTTTCTTTCTTTCTTTCTTTCTTTCTTTCTTTCTCTCTTTCTTTCTTCTTTCTTTCTTTCTTCTTTCTTTTTTCTTTTCTTTTTTTTCTTTTTTCTTTTCTTTTTTTTTTTTCTTTTCCTTTAAGATTTACTTATTTATTTAATGAGCAGAGAGAGAGGGAGAGAGAATTCCAAGCAAACACTGCACTAAGTATGGAGCCCAACATGGGGCTTCATCCCACCACCCTGGGATCACGACCCAAGCCAAAAACCAAGAGCTGGCAGCTTAACGGAGACTGAGCCACCCAAGCGCCCCTCCTTTCTGCAGTATCAGTAGGATACATGTATCGTAGGTTTGCATTGTGGCTGTTGATAAAGATATAAGAGGCATTTATTTTCTCCATCTAGTCCTCCAGCCAGATTTCCTGATTTCAGAACTAGTGACGTTGACTTTTCATCCACTGGTCCCTACTACAGCCCAAAGACACAACAGATATGACCCAAGCTTTCTGCTTCTCTTATGCCAACTAGAGTCGGTTCCTTTCTCGCAATGGAAGCAGAAGCAGAAGGTCTGGTTTTCCTTTCCTTCGGCTTCCTTTATCCCACTACCAAGGCTTTACTGAAGTATCCATCCTCATGTTACCCTTTTGAACTCCTTTCCAAGTTTTCAGAATTATACTCAGCGACACGCACAGAAATAAAACAAATAACAGAAAGTTCTTGCAAGTAGGGCTCCAGGTTTTTCCGTTCAGGGTTCTGCATGGCTGCTTTTTGAAGGGATGAATAGGAGGAGGACGGAAGACAATTGGCTTATTGGTGCTTTGGATAATTATGCTAAGGAGCTAAGGACAGATAATACCTTGCTGTGTTGCCCCCTACTGTGCTACCAAGAATTTAGGAGAATAAATAGTATTTTAATCCAAGGAACAAAGGTCCAAGGTGCAACGTGGGCTCTGTGGCCAACAGCAGAAAAGATATTTTGGGGATATGAGTCACTCCCCAAATAATACCACAGAGATAATAGCACAGATGAGCTTATTCTATCCATGTACTGAGTACTTGAATATCCTTAATGTTGCTTCCAACAGAAGCAAAAATAATACAAAGCAACTTTTCTCTCACTGAGGCCGACAAAGGTACATGTTCATCATATGCTCAATGACATCCTGAAGGTGTTCAGCATTTAGAAGAACAAAATACACCAATTATCAAAGTAGAGCAGATCAGTGGCTCTTAATGAACTTTCAATTTAAAAATTATATATGACTATATTCTTATAATAAAACTTCAAATAATGTAGACATATATGGAGTAAAAGTGAGAGTCTTCTTTACAACTTCCCCCTCTCCGTATCCCCTCGGTTCTATTCTTTTTCCCAGAAGTAACCATTTTTTATATTTGGTGTGCATTCTTCCAGAACATTTCCAATTCATGCAATTTATAAACACATACTGCATTCATTATGCTTTTGTTTTGTTTTATGTAATTTTGATGTTTTGATATCATGGAGCCTTGCTGACCCTGGAGAGACTATTTCTCCTAGGGTCAGCCAATCTCCCAGCTGTAATGAACACTTGCCTGGGTTGTCTTTCCTATGAAAACTAACCAATCCAAAGCCTATATTCCTCAGCGGCCTCCTTTACTGGGCTCTTCACACGCTATCACACTGTTACACTACCCCTGCCCGAATCACCCAAGGGCTAGTTATTCAAATCAGCCAATCCTAAATCAGTTTACCGGCCTCACCAATTTCTTCCAGCACAAACCACAATAAAGGCTTTTGCCTACATTTTCCCCTCACTCCTTCTGCCTCTTGATCAGTCCTGGTGCTTCCCAGGGCAGCACCTGCACAGCATGGCAAACACCCTTCTCTTGGAACGTAACAAGGTGTCTTTTCAATGGTGATGATCTCCTCATGTGTTGTCATCAGCATACTCGAGTAATAATAACACTTGCATTTTAAAATGCATACACACATTAAAAAAAAAACTGATGACAGTACTATGCATAATGTTCTCCGACTTTTTATCATACATTTTTTTTTTTATGAAATAGAATATGTTGGAACTTTTTTTCTGTCAGTAGATGTAGGTAAACCTTACTTATTTTTCTCATTGTAGTGTTCTATCACATGGAAGAATGATCCGTCATTTGATCTTTTCCCCAGTAAAGGCTACTTTGGTTGTTTCCAAGTCATTGTTCTCCTGAACAATGCTGCAATAAACAATTCAACAAATCTATATGTGCATGCGTGCAAGTGTTTCTACAGGAGAGATACCAAGAATAGGTATTTCTGGACTGAGAACATACACACTTACATTTTGTTACCAACAGCCTTCCATACAAATGCAGTAAAGTACCAGTTCAAACTCAGCTCTATTCGTTTATCATGTACCAAATACTGAATGCCAGTTTTTAAAATTTTTGTCAATGTTTCTGATTGCTGTTTTATTTCCATTTAAGTGATTACTAATGCACTTGATCATTTATTGGATATTTAGAAATATTTTCCTATGAAAATAATTTTTTTTTTCACAAGAAACTTTGCTTTGAAACTTTCTTTCTTCCAAGGTTCTGATAATTTTGCTATTATTTATCCTTATTAATTTGCAGGGGCTCTTTATGTAATGGTATTAATGTAGGGTTTTGGTTTTTTCTTTTTGTCTTTCTTGTTTCTTTTTGTCTCTTAACTTTATGTTGTCTTTTGTAATAGGGCTTTTGTTTGTTTGGTTGGTTCCTTTGATTTTCCATTTAAATACACCATTTCCTTTTTTGGCATCCAGGTTTGTGCCTTGCTTAGAAATACCTTATTATCAAAAATTTATAAAACCATTCTACTATAATTTTACTTTTAATACTTTAATCCATTCCAAATTTATTTTCACTTGTGAGTTGGAGCTATAAACTATTTTTTTTTTTTAGTTTTAGAAATAGATTGATGGATGTCTATCTTTTTTTCTATTGATTTAAAATATCTCTCCCTTAAACAGTACTCCTATTTAAACATTATTTCTAGAAATATCATTTTGTTTCTTTCATTTGTTTTTCCACTTTTGAGCCAATACCATTCTGCTTTAGTTGTAGGTTTTTATTATTATTATTTTTTAAGATTTTAGTTATTTATTCATGAGAGACACAGAGAGGCAGAGGAAGAACTAGGCTCCCCATGGGGAGCCTGATGTGGACCCATCCCAGGACTTCAGGATCATGACCCAAGCCCAGGGCAGATGTTCAACCACTGAGCCACCCAGGTGCCCTGTAGTTGTAGCTTTTTAAATTTATTTTGAAATTTGGTAGGCAAGTCCTCCTTCATACTTTCCTTTTCCAAAATTTCCTTCTAGTTCTTGCCAAAGTGCATAAAATAGCTTAATAGGATCTGACGTAATTCCCATCAATTTGGGGAATTAATATTGTTACCTTTACACTGTGGAGTCATCCCATCCATGGACACTGCATTCTACTATAATATATATTTCGTACTGTCCATACTTTACAGTTTGTCTCAAATATGATTTATAGAGCTCTCAAATGGACTTATTTCTAGGCATTTTATGCTTGTGTTTGTTGTTAATATTAATGCAGTTCCTGCAATAATTTTCAAATTAGTCATTTGTATGTAGAGATGGTGTAGACTGTTTTATACTTTTATATTACACTTTAGAGACTTTTCTCTCTGTAATGTTTTTATGATAATTCCTTGGACTTCACGGATAATGTTACTCAGAAATAGTAACAAAATAATAACAACTGTGTGTCTTTCTTTCTAAAACATATGCCATACATATTTCTTCACTTTTTTTATTGGATGGACAAGTAAAAATTAAATAGCAATAGATAAAAAATGTATTTGTATTTTTAATGATTTTAATTTAAACGTTTCAACTTTTAATATTGAAAATAACACTTGCTGTAGGATTCCAATAGAGAACTATTATCAAATATCTTCCAACTTGCTAAGACTTTTTTCCCTCTCTCTTTAGGTAATGAGTATAATTTCTGGCAGCCATTGAGATGATCATATGAATTTTTTACTTTTTTTAATTAGATGATTATATTAATGTAATCATTAAAGTTAGACCTTCGTACTACTGGAATAAGCTTTGCTCGGTAATGATTTATCATAACTTTTAATACATCATTGGATTTTTCAAACAATATGTTGATCTTTAAAAGACCGTTTTGCAGAGGGAGTAAGGCGAGCTCCTTCATGCATCAAAATTACAAGGTGTTCTTTAATACTGAGTATAGCCAAAATATGCTCTCTTACCATTTGTCACCTTTTCCCAGAAGTGCTTTGTGATCTACAGAAGAGGGTAGGTTTTTCATTTACAAGTGTTTAAATTTGAAAGAAAAAAAATCGTACATTTGGAAAGAGGTCAGATATATATTTGAAAATACGGAGACTTACAGAATTTGATATGTACAACAAGAGAAAATGACACAAAAGTCTGTAAAGGTTTCATGGTGATTGTTTGAGGGAGCAAAAATCAAACTGCTTTGTTTGGTTTTGCCCCTCATTCATTTTGTAACTTTTGAAACATGTGACATAAAGTTCTGTTGATTAAGGGGAAGGGGGCTGATTTACTCTTCATTCCTCTCCCTCCATGGATATAGAAATGCACATATTTTACTTATGTATTTATGATGCTATAAAAATGCCTTTCCAAAAATGTAATTGTTGCCATTACTGAAAGTGCCACTTGAAAGTGGACATAGGGATAAGCAGAGAAAAAAACCTTGGTGGTAATAACAGCAAACCAGAACCGAAAGCCAGATAAAGACATAATATTCCAAGTCCTGCTGGTCCACATGGTTCAAATCTCCCTGTGGGGGACCCCTGGGTGGCTCAGTGGTTCAGCATCTGCCTTCGGCCCAGGGCGTGATCCTGCAGTTCCGGGATGGAGTCCCACATAGGGCTCCCTGCATGGAGCCTGCTTCTCCCTCTGCCTGTGTCTCTGCTTTTCTCTCTCTGAGTCTCTCATGAATAAATAAATAAAATCTTAACAACAACAACAGACCTCCCTGTGTACTTCAGTCCACCAAACACAGATAGGAGAAGGCTGCACCTCTTTTCCCCCCAGACCACAAAGCCGAGAATATGGGGGTGGGGTAGGTGAGGAGGGGTGGCGGGTGTGAGTGGGGGGGGCAGGGGTGTGGTCCTCAGAGTGGTCCTTGTGGTTGGCAGTGATCATAGGAACAGCTTCACGGGCAAGGACTGACTTGGAATAAAGGCAAGGCTTTCTTTGCCTTTTGTTTGTTATTTGCCAATGTTTAAAAGGATGTTATATATTGATGTTTAAAAGTGTTTGGGTTTTTGTCCATGTGTGCTTCATGAGTTAGAGACTTCGACTCTGTGTTCATGTGGGCTCTTCTTGACCAGCGTCCGTATCGGTTTACCCCAGCCATTTAGAATGATTCGGGAAACTTTCCAGCTGAAATGGTTTAAGTAACAACAAAAATCATCTGTGTCAAAAAGATAGGGTATTAAGTACAACCTTGTGGAATTGTCTGTTGCTTTGTTTAGGGAAAGATCTTTGCCCTCCCAGCTACTTTCTGGGTTACCGGGTGGCTAAAATTTCCTACCTTCTCTCGAGATGATTTTCTTCTTTTATCTTCTTTAGAATATTATGCATTCAATTTTACTGGTATAAAGCTCTCCTTATCTATAGTTCACACCATTTTCTAATTCCTAATGCCATTTATTTGCATTTTTACTTTTTTTTCCTACATCAGGCTTGCTCAAATTTCTCTCTTTGTTGGGGAGGTCGATGTTGATTTTTTTTTTTTTTTTTCATTTCCCTGACTTTCCTGGATTGATTAATTTTTCTTTGTTCTGATTTTCACTCAAATAGTTATTACACTTATCAGAGCCCTATTCTCATTGTTTTCATTTTAATCAGTTACTGCCAGTTAATTTCATGTCAATTAACTATATTTTATCCATATAAAATGCATAAAAGTTTAAAAGTCAAAATTACTAAATGGCTTATAATTAGAGCAAAAAATTAAAAATCTCTAATCTCATCCTTCTCCGCCCCTTAGGTGTATATTCTACTACCAGTTTTCCCTGTTATTTGGCTTCAGTTTTCAGAATAATCATGATAGTTATGCCTTATAAAGTGCATTTCAGATACCATTCTAGAAATACACACACAGTAAGGAGAACCATCAACAAAATGAAAAGCCAGCCTACTGAATTAGAGAACATATTTGCAAATCATGTACCTGAGAAGGGATCAACATCCAAAATATATAGAGAATTCATACACCAATAACAAATAAATAATCTGATTAAATAATGGGCAGAGAGATGAAATAGACATTTTTCCAAAGACATGCAGATGGCCAACAGACACACTCATCTCTAATGATGAGTGCTCAACATCACTCATCATTAGGGAAATGCATCATATTTCCATAATGAAATATCATCTCACACTTGCTAGTGTGGCTAGTATCAAAAATACAAGAAATAAGAAGTGCTAGTAAGAAAATAGAGAAAAGGGAATCCTTGTGCATTGTTGGAAGAAGTGTAAATTGATGCAGCCACCATGGAAAACAGTATGGAGGTTCCTCAAAAATTTAAAAACGGAGCTACTATATGATCCAGGAATTCCACTTTGGGGTATCTATTCAAGTGAAATAAGATTGTCTTGAATAGACATGTATACCTCCATGTTCACTGCAGCATTATTCACAGTAGCCAACATGTGGAAACAATGTAAAGTGTCCACTGATGGATGAATGGATAAGGAAAATACACCCCCACACCCCCACCACACATACTGGAATTAATTACTCATCCATAAAAAAAGGAAATCCCACCATTTGCAACAACTTGCATGGACCTTGAGGATATTCTACTAAATGAACTAAGTTAGACAGAAAAGGACAAATACTGAATGATCTCACTCATGTATGGAATCTAAAAAAAAATCAGGGATCCCTGGGTGGCGCAGCAGTTTGGCGCCTGCCTTTGGCCCTGGGCGCGATCCTGGAGACCCGGGATCGAATCCCACATCGGGTTCCCGGTGCATGGAGCCTGCTTCTCCCTCTGCCTGTGTCTCTGCCTCTCTCTCTCTCTCTCTCTCTCTCTCTCTGACTATCATAAATAAATATAAATTTATTTTAAAAAATCAAAGCAAACAAACTCTTAGAAACAAAGAACAGATTGGTAGTTGCCAAACGTGAGGAGTGGAGGGTGGGAGAAATGGGTAGGTATCAAAAAGTATAAACTTCCAGTTATGAGAGAAATACATTTTTAAAAAATAATAAAAATATACATATGTTAAGTCATTTACTTCTTACGATCCTGTATTACTGATAGGAAAACTGTGGTTCAGAGTCGATTAGAAGCTTCCTTAAGTTGCAGAACTGGGATTCAAATTAAGGCAATGCATATTACAAAGTACCACCTCTCAAAATTTTTTTGGTAAAAAGAAAAAAAAAATTTTTTGGTAGCATGTATTATGGTTATTTCTTTATTTAACACAACTTTAGACATCCTCTGTTAACTTCATGTTATAGTAAATAAAGACTAAGCTCTCCGGTTCCATACCCTCACCTCCTGTCTCCCCTTCTTATCCTTCTAACACAGTAAATTGCAACTGCTATTTAAATCCATAACCACTGTATTCTCAGGATCATTGATTGCACAGTTAACCAAATGATGCACTATTTGTAACATACTGTTTCATAATACTATTTCAAGAGGATGATTCTTTCATAAAAAATACCTTATTTTCTTAAAAGCAATTTTAAAAATCCTCTTTTGTTCTGAAAACCTGTATTTTTTTCCTGTGAATCTCCAAATGGCCCATCGATAATCTTCAATATTCTCTAATATAAAGCTTCCTTTTTCTTAAAGTTCCTTCTTTTTTTTTCCCCTAGATCCCTCTCCTGAGGACTCTGTCTGGGGGAATTAGTCACAAAGCCTGATGCACAATATTTTTGTTATGATGTTATTTTTATTTTGTTTATTTATTTGTGGGGCTGCCCTTCACCATCATCCAGAGTCTTCTCTCCGCGGCTTACCTGTGTCACATCTGACACTTTCCCACCTACTGTCCTGCGGTAGCTCTAAGCAACAGGACACCTGTTCTTTTTCGTGTGAGTCCCTGTCAGCTGGGGAGTGTCTTTACCCTCATGCTTGATTAGTGTTTGGTTGGTCACAGCAGGTTGAACACATTGCACCATTAGCTCAGCCATGGTGCTATGGAGAAGAAATCTGATGCCATTTCCTATTTTGTGACCTGTAATTGCCCCTTATCCTTTGGTGATGCCTGCCTTTAAGGAGCTTCTTTTCTCCCTGAGTGTTCCAAAATGTCATGATACATTTGATGTGTATCATGGGTGTATTGATGGGTGTTTCTTTAATCACAGGGCCAAGTACTCATTGGCCCTTTCAATCTGGATGCTTGTGCCTTTCCTTGCTTGGGGATTACCTTACTCATTCCATAACTGTCCTCTTGTATTTTCTCTGTGGTCTCTTTCTGGTATTCCTGTATTTTTTTTTTAAGATTTTATTTATTTATTCGTTCATGAGAGACGTACAGAGAGAGGCAGAGATATAGGCAGAGGGAGAAGCAGGCTCCCTGCGGGAAGCCCGATGCAGGACTCGATCCCTGGACCCACAGATCACGACTTGAGCCAAAGGCAGATGCTCAACCACTGAGTTGCCCAGGTGCCTCTGGTATTCCTATGTTCTTACTCCTGCCTTGTTCCTTTAATTTCCTTATTTGGGGACTCTAATATTTCATCTCTTTTCTCGACTTTCTAGAAGATAACCAATATTTAACTTTCCAAACCTTACACTGAATCTTTTGTTTTGGTTACCATAATTTAATGTCTAAGAAGTCTTAACTTCCTTTATTTATTCTCTTTTCATTCTAGAATTATACGCACGGTAAGGATAGACTTAATACTGATAGATTTCCTTACTGATAGATTTAGTATTGGTTTTATTTTCACTTTTCCTCTCCTCACTGAATTATTTCTGTTACTTGTGGGTCCCTTTTTCCCATTAATTGTTGTTTCAGTATCTTTTGTTTTTGAATTTACCCTGAAATGGCTGGTCATCCTTGACTGTCCATAAAGATATGAGAATGTATTTTTAAAAGCTGATGAGAAGCCCCTGTGCCTGGGCAAGGCTTGTCCCTGGCTGGGCTCAATGAGGAGGATGAGCTGACCTTCCCATTGCGGACAACCCCAAATGTCAGGAATTGGAAGCATTGAGTTACTTCTGAGATGAATCCTCCACCCTGCCTCCTGGGCTAGGAGCAGGATGGTGTACCTCTGCCGTGTTGGTGTTCTGGCAGCTGGACAGAGGGAGAGCCCGTGAACATGGAGATTGGCTATAGTGCCACAGGCAGCCTGTCACTTGACTCCTTCTTTTCAGCCCTATTACCCACTCTAGTCTTTGGCTATACTGGTATCTCGGAGTCTAGAACCCTTCCTGCTCAATTTCTTCACAGGATCAACTCTGTATTGCTTTGTGCATGCATGTGAGTGATGACAAGGGAAGTGAATCTAGAAATGTAGCTACTCTAGCCACAGACACAACCCTTTTCTCTCTGGTACCTGGGGGTCCCTCCAAATGGTAGCAAGCAAAAGGTTTTGCAGGGAGAATTCCTTTCCTTTGCTATTTGCCCTGGGGCAACACTTAGGCTGTAGCTTCCTCTATTTCATTCATTCAGCTCATATTCCTTGACTTGCTTTACTTTTCTAAAAACTTACAGAAGTCTTTCATCTACTTTGGTTTCCTCTCCAGCACTGATTTTCTCTTGTGGGCTAATACCTTATTTCTATGGCAGAGTCCTGGGGCTAGGCTTCTTGGCTGAAAAAGTATGTGTTTTTAATTTTAAAACATAGTGCTGGCTGGCTTTCCGAAAGTGTAACACTGCATATACATGAGAGTATTCTCTCCACAGTATTCTTTACAGTAAATAAGTATTATTTTTCCCTTGGTCATTGCTATAATTGGTATAAAATATATCTCATTGCTACCTAAATTTTGATTACCATGAATTCTAATGAATTTCAGTATCTTTTGAAATGTTTGGTAACCATTTGGGTTTGCACTTCTATCAACTGCTTTCCCATGTATTCACTCAATTATCTATAAGTTCCCTGTTTGACAATTTGTAAGAGCTCTTTGTATATTACAGATATTTATCCTTTGTGACTCAAGTATTTTTCCCTGAATCTATTGTTTGTCTATTGCTTGTGTTAATGGTATTCTTTAACTATACAAAGCTTTTATTATTAATAGAATCAAATATGTTCACTTTTCTTTTATAGCCTTGGCTTTTCTCCATTTGATTACACACATGGTATCCCGTATTATTTTGTAATATCCATCATTTCCTTTACATTTACATCTTTAATCTATCTAGACTTTATTTATATGGTACATGATAACAAATTATACCTATTTTCTGTACATCTATTTTTTCCAGATAGCTAGTAGTATAAGCATCATTTTTCAAACAATACACCTGTTTTCTACAGAATTAAAAAGTTGACTTTATTATATATTTTCATATATGCTAAGATTTATTTCTGAATCTTGTATTCTATTCCCCTGGTCTATTTGTCTATTCCTATGCTAAGACCATATTGATTTTTAAATACAGTACCTTTAGTGTATGTTCTGATATCTGGTGAAACAGGTTCTCCTGTCTTTTCTTCTTTTTCATGCTTTCTTTAAATTTTTTCTTCTTAGGCATCTATTCTTCCAAAACGATGTTTAAAAAACTTAGTCTAATTCTGATATTTTGGTGCTTGACTTTTATCATGGGGTTCAGTACATTTCTTTTAAAATGTATTCCAAAATACATTAGTTTTACCCCTGACTGCAAGAGGGATGCATTTTCTATTTCCACTCCCCTTGCTCTTTCTCTCTCTCAAAATAAATGATTTTTTTAAAGTCACTTTATTAAAAAAAAAGTCACTTTATTACTTTTTAAATTTTCTAATACTAAAAACATTTAAAGATTTTCAATTTCCATTTTCTCTATGTCCCATATACAAAGTCTACTTTAGTCACTCCTCATAGATTTTGGTCTGAAGTATATTTCTCTGCACAGCTTCAGTTTGTTACACCAGATTTGCGATCCTCTTTGATCCAAGGATTGTCTAGGAGTATATTTTGTAATTCCAATTAACAATATGTTTGATAACATTTTATAATTTATTTTTATTAGCTTACTATCAGAGAATCTGCCTGTAACCCACACTTTTGATTTCATTAAGGTTTTCTCTGTGTCTAAGGCATAATTGATTCTTCCAAGTGTTCTGTAGGCATGAAAATAATGGATATGCCTTACTGAAATGATGCAGGGTTTTGTAGATAGCTATTATATCAAAATTATTGATTATATTTTTCTTTATAGACTTACCTATTATTTGTCTATCAAAGTGCTCATTTCTAAAAGAATCCATGTCTTTGTGTTCTGAAGTCTTTCTCTAATAGTAGATAGTATATTTTTTACTACATTTTTCTGGCATTTAGGGTTCTGCTTTGTATTGTAGCTGCTGTGGTATTTGGTGCATGAAATTTTATGACTAAATTTTTATTCATGGCTTATAATTTTTTATTATCTAATGTCTCTGTCTGTTTCAGGCTTTTAATCTTAACTTTCATTTTATTTGTTCTAATTCCTCTATACCTATTTTATGTTTGCATTATTCAGGTATCTTCACTCATTCATTCATTCATTCATTCATTCTGCGCCCCCCCCATCATTTTTTTTTTTTTTTTAAATAAACAGCTTACCATTGGATGTTATTATCTAACACAATCTGGCAATCTCAGGGCCTTGGACCACTATTTTATCTTTTTATTCTTCTATCTTGCTTTAGATCTCTTGTGTTACATTGTTTTCTCTCTCTTCAAAATGATATTTTAAGTTGCTATCAGTTTCATTTTTCCCCCTTGCTAACTTAAAAGTTCTTTTACCCAGAATAATATACATATTTCCCTCACATTTTGAAAAAAAAAAAACCATGATACCAGCATTTTTCCCCACAGAGACACAATGTTTCTGTCTTTGCCCTTCCCTACCCTCTTAATTTAAGACCTTAAGAACATTTCCACTTCCTCTATGCCCCTCTTTCTCACCTTTGTTTTTCCCTTCCCTCATTACTCCCCACCACAAGGTTTTACTAAAGACAGCTTAGCATTTTAAGATCTAGATTAATAGACTATCCCTTGCAATATGCCATTTGTTTCAAGAGTCTGTATGAAATACATTAGACATTCTCAGAAGTCTACTGCTATAAATGGATGTGTGTGCTTGCCTGTGTGTCTATAGTATGTCTACATATTATTCTCAATATTTATAACATTTTCCTAACATTGATATTATCTTAATTCACTTTTATTTTAAATAATACTTTTCAACTATGTAAGTAAGATACGAACATACTTTCACTGTAAGGAATTCAAACTCTACAAGAGTCATGTGTCCATCCCTCATCTTTTTTTTTTTTTTTTTTTTTTTTTTTTTTTTTTTTTTCATCCCTCATCTTATTCCCCTCTGTAAAGGCAGCCACTGCTATCAGTGTATCACATATTTTTCGAGACTATTTTCCATATATATATATATGTACAATTTTGCCTGTGTATTTAATATAAATGGTATCATATTATCTGTATAACTTTGCAACTTCATTTGTTCACTTAATATATTTTAGAGATACTTCTAGGTGAGTAAATATAGATGAACTTAATTTGTTGCATAATACCCTAGAGCATGGGTAGAGCATAGTGGTTTTTTTTTAAGGTTTTATTTATTTGAGAGACAGTGCAAGTGAGAGAGAGAGACAGAGAGAGAACAAGTGGGGAGAGAGGAGGAGGGAAAAGCAGACTCCCCACTGAACAGGGAGCCCAACATGAGGCTTGACCCCAGGACCCTGGGATCATGACCTGAGCCAAAGATAAATACTTAACTGAGCCACCCAGGCACTCCTGTAGCATAGTTTTTAATGGGCATTTAGGTCGTCTCTACTGACTAGCTATTGAAAATGATATACAGCCTTTTACATGTCACCCTCTGAACGAGGGCTTCTGTAAATATTGGATATGTGGAATTGTTAAGTCAAAGAGTAGTGTTTTACCATTAAATTGCCACCCAAGAATTGCTGTACTCAACTTGCAATGCATGAAGTTTAGATTTTCAACAGTGCATGATTCTCTCCAGCATTTTCTTACCCTTTCTACACGCATTATAAAATGGCTATCACATCGATTTAGTGAAATAATACTGTTCTCAATGTAGCAAATGATGCACCCTTACAAATATCTTTTATATGTATGCTTGGAAACACCAGGATGCATGTACTATGGAAGAGCTATCACATCCATTTCCTGAAATAACACTGTTTTGCATGTAGCAAACTCTTTGACAGCACTTAATATGATTGCAACTTTTTTTACGCTACTATGTTTGGGGAAAAGGGATGCTGTATTTCAATTTCTGCTTAGTAGTGAGGTGAGCATCTTTTCACGGGGGTTTCTCAGCTATGCGTGCTTCCTCTTCTATCAACTGCCTACTTTCACTGTCTTTCTTCTCTACTTTTTCCTAACTCATAATAAATTCATAACTCTAATTGATAAGTTATTTATATATAGATTTTAATCCTTTATTGTTATATATGTTAATATATTCCTCCCAGTCTGTTACTTATCTTTACGTATGTTTATGGTATATTAGGTCAACAAAATGTTAAAATTTTGAATAATCAAATTTAATAATTACTTCCTTTATTATGTCTTCATTTTACACCTTGTTTGAGAAAGCATCTACTACTACACTAAGATTTTAAAAATATTCTTCTGTATTTTCTTCAGTATTTATGTTTTTTGCACATTTATTATATTAATCCATGTAAAATTTATATTCTTTATAGTAAGATGGGCTTTAATTCTATTATTTTTTCAAATGGATTGCTAAATGTCCTCCAATCATTTATGCATAGTTCATTATTTCCCATTGCCACCATTATTATACAACAAATTCCCATGTAAAAATAGGCTTGGGGCACCTGACTCTTGATTTGCGCTTCGATCATGATCTTGTGGTCCTGGGATCAGCCCGGTGTCGGGCTTCTCAAGCACAGAGTCTGCTTGGGATTCTCTTTCTCCCTCTGCCCCTCCCTGGCTCATTATAACTAACTAAATAACCAACTAACTAATTAGCTAACTTTTTAAAAAATAAGCTTCTTCTCGGGATCCCTGGGTGGCGCAGCGGTTTGGCGCCTGCCTTTGGCCCAGGGCGCGATCCTGGAGACCCGGGATTGAATCCCACATCGGGCTCCTGGTGCATGGAGCCTGCTTCTCCCTCTGCCTATGTCTCTGCCTCTCTTTCTCTCTCTCTGTGTGTGACTATCATAAATTAAAAAAAAAAAATAAGCTTGTTCTCAAACTTCTCTTACATCAATCAATTTATCTCTTCTTGATTCAAACTCACACCATTCTAATTATTACAGTTTTTATTGTGCATTTTGAAGTGTCATAAGATAATTTTCCCACACTACACTCCATGTAGTTCTTTATTTTTGAAGCTGTCTTGGTTATTTGAGAACATTTTTACCCTCTCAGGTGTATTTTATAATCAGCTTGACATGTCCCATAACAAATTCTGTTGGATTTTGATTGAAAGTGGATTTAATTCAGATTGGCTCTAGGAGAATTAACATTTTTATAATATTGACTTTTCTCATCTCATAGATATACAATAATATTTCCATTTATTCGTTTATTCCCTCTTTTTCTAATTAAAATTTGGTTTCATTCACTTAGATCTTACATATATCTTATTAGCCTTATTAGGTAGTCCAGATTTTTTATTTATATTAAGAATGGAATCTTTTCTGAATTCCATTTTCCACTTGGTTGTTCCTGAAATATAAGAAACATTGAATTTTGTGTGTGTGTGTGTGTGTTTAAGATTTTATTTATTCATGAGAGAGAGATAGAGAGAGAGAAAGAGAGGGAGAAGCAGGCTCCATGCAGGGAGCCCGACGAGGGACTTGATCCCGGGACTCCAGGATCACGTCCTGGGCCAAAGGCAGGCACCAAACTGCTGAGCCACCCAGGGATCCCTGAATTTTGTGTGTTCTAATGTCAGTCGACTTTGGTGAACTCAATAACTTCCAAATTTTCAATAATTCCTTAAAAATTTGTTTCTTCTGATGAAAACCATATTTTCCAGTGCTAGGCCTTTAATTTTATTTTTTTATTTTATTTATTTATTTATTTATTTATTTATTTATTTATTTATTTACCTTTAATTTTATATAATAAATTTAGCGTTAAGTTTCAGAATTGGGATTCGAACCTAAACGTGTGGAGTATAACTTCCCTTTATATTATTTTAAGCTGACAAAGCATTCATTGAGTCTTACACCCCCATTCCACTCCTCCCTCCAACCCCCCTTCCCCAAGTTTAACAGGAAGGATTCCTGGTTCCTCACAAAATCCCTCTTTTTACCTACTGAGACTCAAAGAATTTAAATGACTTGTCTAAGGTCATGCAAAGTATTGCAGAACTAGCTTAGCTTCTGGAATGGTTATTACCATTTCTAATAAAACAAGAATAATAGTGACTTGACTGTGCCTCTTTTATAAATTGTGTATGCTTTATACACAGCTTTATCCATTTTAGTATTCCATGATAATCATGTAGCATTTTATGAATATGTATAAAATGGGCAAATTTCCATGTCATACAAATACTGCTGGCTTTCAACTATACTTCTAATTTCAATAATTTAATTAACTTTTAACTTAATTTTAATAATTTAATTTATTAATACTTTTCAAAAGTAGGAAATGGGTCATATTTACATTGTAACACTATGTATGTATATTCAAAGCGGTTGAAGACAATTATCAAAATGCTTGGGAATGAGAGCCAACGAAAAGTCATTAAACCCCTAAAGTGCACTGAGCATTGAGAGGCAAGGAAGTATAAAAAATGGGGCAAAAATATAATTAAATAGCTATAATTAGCAGTTTAATACATTGTACTATGTACTTCACATATGCTACCTCACTTAACTCCAAAACATACACATACAACAACCAAGAGATAAATATTGTTTATAAATATTGTTACCATGCTTTTTCCTTTCTCAGAGGAAATACTGGAATTTTAGAGGTGAACTTATTTGTCCAAGGTCATGATATTAGGGAGTAGCAAAGACTGAAGTAGAACCTGGGTGTATTTAACCCCAAAGCCCTTATTCTAACTTTTCTATTTATTAATCTATTCTCCTTAGGATCCAGCTAATGATACACATTTTCTGCCATTTGGCAACACTGCGTAAGTCCCAGGGACGTTTTAAAATACTGAGAAATAAAGGCATCTACTACCAAAAAGCTAGTCTTGTAACTTACTGAATGTTTTCCATGAGTGCCTCTGAGATAGTTCTCATGACATAACTCATCACAAATTAAAAACTCAAAAGTCATTGTAGAATTGATACAAGCAACCACGTGGATGACTATCAAACACAGGCTAAGCAAAATAAGTCAGACTCAAGAGAGTATATGTTATATGATTCCATTTATATTAAAGTCTTGAAAAGGCAAAAATGAGTCCATAGTAACAGCAAGTATATCACTGGTTGCCTGGGGCTGGGGATTGTGGAGGATCCACTGGTAAAGGGAACAAGGGACTTTCTTGTGAGTATATGATAGATAATGCAAATATTCTCCATAAATAGGCCACAGCCATTGGCATATAATGGCTTTAATGGTTCCTCTTAATTAGGATAAAGACTAAGACATATCAGGAAGTTGGTTTTGAGGAGTCAGAAATTAATAGTACGTCAGTGTTTGTTAATCTGGTCAGAGAGGAGGAGCAAAACTCAGCTACTAAAATAAACAGTCTAGAAGCTTCATGAGCAATCAATTGTGACCATCCAGCCACACACAAACAGCACACATGAACATCACAAATGTTCTATATTGATATGGAATTCATGCAGTGAGTTATTTTTTTTTCCTTTTTGCAATGGACATACAATTGCAATGAGAAGATAATTTTGCACCAGAGGCATCAGCTTACAGATTATCTCTTTCATTTCAGTTTTTGTTTTTATGGCAAATTCTGCTGCAGCATTCATGGTAATGGCATTTTGCACTCATAGTATTATAAGATTTTTACGTTAATTCAAGGATCTTAATGCTTTCCTTGAACAATGTCAAATATAACAGTGAAATATGAGCAAGGCTTATTGGAAAACATCTGTGTGCATCTCATAACAAAAAATGTACAACACATTCTATTTTGAAATTCTGATTTTCATCACATTAAAATTGTCTTGAAATATATCTATTATGCAATATGATTCCTATGACATGATCCTTTATCCATTATCCCCTTTCATTTAATATTTAGCTATTTAAGAGGGGAAAATCATAAAAGAAAAACATGAAAACAATTCTCTCTTTTAAGGGGATTTGTACTTTGAATTTATAAAGGTGAATATTCAGGGCTCTAGTATACTTGGCAAAGATTTCAAAACAGGTATGAAAGAAAGAAAGAAAAATATAAAATTGAAAGTGTTCCATACAAGGGGAATGAATAAAAGGTAAAAGGACAGTTACAGTGCACATTATCATCATGGATTAAATCTTAATTTAGGATTCATTTCTTAATTAAGGAAGTTAGCAGACAGGCTTTAGAGGGTCCCTGGACACCTTGAGGTTATCAGCAATTTCTTTGCTGTATGTAGGGAGAAAACCTACTGCCTTCTTAGATTCTCCGATTCCAGGATGCAGCCATACGCCTTCCTTCTTCTGCTTCAAAACTCATCACCAGATTAGATAGATAGCTGAATTCTGGGTATACACAACTTATCCACTTCTAACAGTATCTCCTATACGCATACAGAATACAGAATATGTGTATTAATGTTCACTTTGAGTCACTGAGCTAAAAGTCTACAAGTATCTACTTAGAGCTAAATACCCCAGAGAATCTCCAGAAATACAAACTCCCGGAAAGACCAAAAACAACCCAAAAAGTCAATAGTGGAGAGAAACTAATATAATACAGTATATTTTGGGTCTAATAGTTCATTCTCTCAGACCAGTTTCTTAAAAATATTCATGCTGAGCAAATGGATCACTTTTTACACCTTCTTTGCTCCCCTGCTACCCTGGCGCAGGTTACTAACCTCACAGGGAGAAAAAAGAAAGAAGTCGGCATTTGTTCAGCTTCAACTCTGTGACAGGCAATGTGCTAGGCATTTTAGGCACCTTTCTATGCTTTATTTGTTCGAATGCACAGTTAAGGTTCTAGGAATTTTAGTAATCTGTCCAAGGTCACCCAGGCACACTGTGGTGGAGTGGGGACATGAATCCAAGCCAGCTTGCATCTCAGCGTATTTCTGCCTGCCATCCACACAGTGTCTCTGCTCCCACCCTCTCCCAAACCTCTTTCGTCCTCTCCACGTGCTTCTTAGGACACTGAGGATTTCAGCCATCCCACTCCATCTACACCATTTCCCAAAGCTGCCCATTACGCTGCAAGCACATTTCTCAGGACAAGCTCTCCCTCTTCCTTAATTTAGGTAAGATTCAAATATATAACCCCGCCTGCGTGGTGGGAAAGGCACAATGCTGGAAATCAGGATGCCTGGCTTCTCGTCTCATCTCAATGGACTATGTGACCTTGTACCAGGCACAAATCAATCTAACTATCAGATGGCGAGGCAGGTAGATTACACGATCTCGAAAGTTGAGATGTAATATTCTGACTCTATTATTTCTTGGCATAAACATGTTTCTAGAGAAAGTCATTTGATCATGTTACTAGGTTATTAGATTCATTGTCCTTATTCAGGGAAATATAAATTATGCCCACAATGGTGTTGTCTATAATTCAGATTAGTAGGCCACTGCCCAAATGTATTTAACTTGATTTGTATAAAGTGTAGCACATTGCTAACTCCAAACAGACCCTTAAATGCTTTTTAACTGGCTAATTTGCTGAAAGCTCCTGCAGTAACCTTTGCAAGTGCAGGCCCAGGGAAAGTGAGGAAGGTACAGCTGGAGATGAGGGTAGGGTGTTTCAGACAGGAAGCTTTGGAGCTGAAGGACTCTGGTTAAGAAGCAGCAGAAGCCTTTAGGAGTTTCATTTTCCTGTTTGAAAAAAAGCAGCAATAATCCAGGTTTATAGGAAGGATTCAGGGGGATGACTTCCACCTGCTAATAAGGTATAAAGTGACCTCAAAGCAGAAAAATTGAGGATTATTTTAGTTCTTGACTTTAAGACATGAGGCTGAGATTAATGGATAGAAATTGACCCAGCCAAGGGATATAAGCTGCTTAAAAGGCAGAAAGGGCTGCTACAACTGGGTTGTATAAAGATGGCTTTATAAATAGGAGACACAGTGATACTTCCCCCTGGTTTTCAACCTCACAAAGGTGCCCTACCGCCTCACTCATCCAAAGATTTCCGTCAGAGTTTTGGAAAATTTGACTGGGGCCTGTGTGTGCATATGCATGTGACAACGGTGGTGGGTGGGGCAGGAGGTGTCCTTTTGTCCTTGAAGCCAGTCTCAACTGTTCTGGGGCAGCCAAGGACACAAGCTGCACATTGATTATCAGGAGAGGGAGCACCTTGCCCTGGGAATATTTATCTCCATTTCTCTGACTGGTTTGGAAGTTATGGTGAGCCTAGTTCTAACGCCCTTCTGAGCAATGGCAGCAGTGCTGGGTCCAGGCACAACTGAAGGCCAATCCCATTTGTTTCTAGGATCTGACCACTCCAAGCTACACTGAACGTCAGACCTGCCTGATGTTTTCTCCTCATGGAGGTGCAGCCTGGTTTGCGTAGCTTTGTTGAGAGATCCTTGATGCTTCTGTTTGCCTTTTTGGTGCATATCCCATCCTCCCCTTCCTTCCCTGACTCATGCAGCCAATACTTCAATGATACTCTTTTTGTGCTGAAGCCTGATATGTTAAAAACTTGTCTGGAGTCTTCTGGATAGTTACGGCAAACTGAGACTCACTGCCTGGTTCCAGAGAGTGGCTCTCGGTTATATCAGGGTAGGTTTCCGACAAGTACACCCTCGTGGCAATAGAAGTGATAGAACAAAGCCAAATTGCTTTTCACTCCTGGAAACACTGGTCTTTTATGTCAGAGTTTGGGTTACTTAATCTTTTTGTGCCAGGAATAAGATTTCCCTGGTGTCACATCCACTGATAGCTATGGACATTCTACGGCTTTGAGTGCCAAGAAATTAATGCTCCAATCTGCATAATCAAATCCCCAGGTAAACATTACCATTCCTTTCTCAGTACTTTCTGTCCCTTGCATTTCCAAATCCTTACATCTATCCAAAATTCATAAAAATGTAATATTTAATAACAATTTTTACTGGGGGAGCTTTTAAGGTTACTGTGATAAACATTTACTGCATGAAATTCACTAAATCCAGAATCATCAGGTTTTCATATGCATTTGAGACATGAAAAAATATATACAGCCTGAATGTTGCACGCTATAAGGTACAGTTCTTGAACTTACATTTCAATCACTTAGTCTATTTCAATATAATGTTGATTTATGTTCAGGTTTTGAACCTCTGTTTAATGTTAAAATCCTTAAAAACAAACCTGAGATACAGACGGCTTTTCATTTTTCATCAGTTTTCTTAATTCAGCTTCATAAGATTCCTCCTCTGATAGAAAGCTAGAAAGAATCCTTGTTGAAGGTCATAGTCAGAAAATTCAATTAGCATGATGCTCCTCACAGGTGTTTGTCCTCGGAGCTCAGTGGGTTAATCTGATATTGTTGGAAGGGACTAGAAAGACCAGATGACACTAAGGCAGGTCAAGATGATTTTATGATTTTAGAGTTCTGGCTATAGCCAGGATATAGGGCTAATATAAATGTAAATTCCAATATTAAGTTTAGTCATGAGTTTAGTCTACAAATTGCTCTTTGGAACCTTGTTACCATAACAAACTCCTATCTATCCTTCAAAGCTCAGTTTAGTGGTCACCACCTCCTAAGGCCTCCCTCACACTCCAGATAATGTTAATCATTCTTTCTTCTGGTAAATATTTGTTTTATTTACTACTCTACTGTACAGGTGTTTATTCATATTACTTGTCTCCTTATTAAATGATAACCTCTGTGTCCTCAATGAATTTTTGTTGAGATAATGAATACAGCAATATATTCCAGCTGCCCTATGAATAGGATTGTGAAGTCTGGTACCAGGGGTTCTAAGCATGTCTATCATGTTTTAGGATAAATCCACCATCTTCACAGCCAAGAAAGAAAAGCAGGTAATTTGCAGACCAAATATGGTCCACAAATGTTTTATTGGGCTTCCTTGGTGTTATAAAATAGTTGAATCGGGTGCCAGTATTTAAAAATCAAAGGGTTGCCCACAAAAGTTTACATTTCCAGGGTCTCAAAATACCTAAAGCTATGGCAACCCCAATCAGTATTTCCATGTGGTCACGATTGGCTGGAACTAGCAGCGGAGTACACAACCTCCTTAGCATATTCCTTCACCTGGCTCAGCCCAGTACGGCATTTCAATTGGCCATGTTGGTCTCATGGCTTGAGATTTTTTCACTGTCTCCGGTAGGAGGATGCAGAAACAGCCGTGGGCTCTTGAAAGCAATATTTGGGACACATCTAGTTTTAGGAGGATACAACGAACAGGAAGCCAGGTGCCTTCCATTAAGTAACTTAAAATTTGGGTAGGGGGTCAGGATAGGAGAGAGAAAAACTCATGCCTCTGAAAAACATTAGTTCCTCAGCCAAAGGCATATTTATGCAACACAATTCTCTACAGCTACAGGGAACAAACAATTCTGAGATGGAACCCGGAGTTCTCACTGGCAACAGGAAGAGATAAAGCAAAAGCAAAAGCAAAACAAACAACAAAAATAAAACTAAAGTTCATTTAAAAGGAGAGATTGGGGCACCTGGGTGGCTCAGTAGGTGAAACACGTTACTCTTGATTTCGGCTCAGGTTGTGATCTCAGGGTGGTGAGATCGAGCCGTGCATCACACTCTGTACTGGGCATGGAGCCTGCTTGGGATTCTCTTTCTCCCTCTCCCTCTGCACCTCACCTCTTAAAAAAAAAAAAAAGAATAATTTTTGCAGTTGTTCCAACTTATCTAAACATAATATTGCAGTCTTTCTTCTTTCATGTGCACAGTGTCCTAAGGACGGTGGCCACTCCCTTTTTTTTCCCTCTATCATGGTCACCTCATTTATGAAGCCATCTCCTAACACCCTTGGTGGCAAGCCTCTCCTGCATCCCAGAGATTTACTCAATCCTTAACTCACCCCACATTTACTGAGGCTCACTTTTTTTTAAAAAAGATTTTATTTTTTTATTCATTGGAGACACAGAAAAAGGCAGAGACACAGGCAGAGGGAGAAGCCAGCTCCATGCAGGAGCCGGATGTGAGGCTTGATCCTGGGCCTGGGGGCTCATGCCCTGAGCTAAAGGCAGGTGCTCAACCACTGAGCCACCCAGGAGTCCCAACTGAGGCTCACATTGCTTAAGTCATGTTTTGAGAAAATTCAAAGGTCCCTAAGGCAAGGCCCTGGTCCCTATGAAGATAAAAGTTAATGCAAGCAAGTAAAGACTAGGAGTCATGCCCTGAATTTCTCCTAACAGACCACTCGTACCCCTGATAAAAATGTAATGCTGACAGGAAGCACATCACAACACAGCATGCAGCCATGAAGCATGCACTAGGAAGTCTGGGTCTTGCATTAAAAAAAAAAAAAAAGGAAATGAAAATATTCCTCAACAAACTTTGGGATGAAGAGCATCCCATATGAGAAAAAGAGCACATATGAGAAAAAAGCACATATGAGAAAAGAGCACATATGAGAAAAAATTTAGCGTACTTATAAAGTGACATATCAATGAGCAAGGTGTGTGTAGGAAATTGAGAGGGGCGGGGGGAGGCAGAGTGATTTTATTCCCAGAGCACTTCCAAAGCATATGGCCATAAAACAGAGTGGGAAGGAGGAGACCGACTTCTTCATGCCTTCCAATCCTTGCACAGGCTGTTTCTGCTGGCTTGTGTTTATATTCTCCTTTGTCCACCTCACAAATGTGTATTCTTTTTTTCTAGACTCACATGGAGGCATGAGTTCCTCTGCTAGGCCTTCCCCAGGTCCCTGAGCCACCACAGCTGGCCCCCGTCCCTGCTGCCCTGCCCCTATAGCATCTCATGTGCCTCTCACCACATCACCATATTCTCCATGGTACTTATGGACCATAAGAGGTTGAGGAAACACATTTCACCACTGAATCCCCAGCACTAACATATTTTTGGTGCTTCAGATTTATTAAATGAAAGAAAAGGAATGGCAGGGGTAGATGGGCGGGGTGGGAGGAGTAGCATTTTGGACAAGAGAATGACATACAAAATGGAACAGTTGAAGGAAAACCTATGTCATGCTCCATGGAGTGAAAGTATTTCTGCTTGGCTAGAGTAAAGAATTTGTGTCAGACAAAAAAAAAGAAAGAAAAATGAAGCCTTTGAGGGTGAAGCGAGTCTATAGAGGGCCTTGGGTGCATTTCGAAGAGGGGGGAATCACATCTTGCTGTAACCCTGAAGATTCTTGCTCATATTCTCTGCTGTTCTTACTTGATCCCAAACCAACCTTGTGTGGGGCATCTAATAATTGAAAACCTTGCCCTGCAGAAGCTGTGTGATCTTTCAAAGTGTCCTTTACCTCTCAGAAAGGGCACTTTCCATACTTTTGACAAGTGAATCCCCTTTGCAGGGCTTATGGCATGAGAGAGAATCCCTGCTGCACATTCCTTCTACGTTTTCACGTCTGACAGATGCACACAATGAAGCCACCAGAGTCCTCTGATCATGCAGGATAAGAGATCACCACTGGTGGTCCTCTGCCATTTGGACCCTGGTGTCACTCACCATCCCTCCAACATCACTGGACTGTTCCTCCTGTCACTCTGTGGGTCTTTCTAAATTAGATACCAGGTCTGTAGGGCAGAGCCAGAGGCCACTTCTATGCCGGGCACATAAACATTGCAAGGGAAGAGCCCATCATCAGTTTTGGAAACTCACGAGGCAAATTTATATCTTAGCAGTGTGGGGAAGCCAAGTCGCTATTCTAAGTATGTATGGACTTTTGTTTTTCCCTGACTCCTTTTTAGCTTGTGGCTCAAGAGAGGTACTGATCCATCTGAATGAAAACTATCTCCAGAACTGAAGAACCATTGTCCCATTCTTTACCCAGTCCTTCATCCACTCACCTATTCATCCCTTATTGCTCTCTGTGTTATTCCAAATTCTCCCCTTCTTTTTATCCCACCTCTCCTTTCAATTGTGTATATTTAGAAAGGGTCCTAAAGGCAGATGTGTATACTTTTTTTTTTAAGATTTAATTTATTTATTCATGAGAGACACACACACACAGAGAGAGAGAGAGAGGCAGAGACATAGGCAGAGAGAGAAGCAGGCTCCACGCAGGTAGCTCGATGTGGGACTCGATCCCATTACTCCAGGATCACACCCTGGGCCGAAGGCAGGCATTAAACTACTGAGCTATCCAGAGATCCCAGACGTGTATACTTTTTAAAAACAAATACTGACATTTAAAAACATTTAACATAGTTGATGTTTTCTAATTCTCAGAATGACCAAAATCCTGGAGAAGATACCTTCATGCTGGCTATTAACTGATTATTCAGGTCTTGCTAGTTCTACATGGCTGTGTTCATTATGCAATCACAACTTCTAAGGTAGCAAGGAGTGTAAATGCCTAAAACACACACACACACACACACACACACACACCAAAACAAAATTCTGCTTCTCAGAAATAAAAAAAAAAGGATTAAAGGAGCACCTGGGTGACTCAGTGGGCTGAGGTTCTGCCTGGGGTCCTGGGATCAAGCCCTACATCAGGCTCCCTGCTCCACGGAGAGTGTGCTTCTCCCTCTCCCTCTGCCCTGACCCTACCTCAATCTCTCTATCAAATAAATAAATAAAATATTTTGAAAAAAGGATTAAAATTATAAATTGAGTACCAAACAATAGGGAAATTGATAGAAAAACACACCTCAGTAGAGAGAAAAAGGCATAGTCTCCAAACTAAGATTACAATCTGATTGCAGTTAGAAATTTCCCCCTCGGTAGTGATGCCATCAAGACGGTGACAGAGGTTGTTATCGACTTCAGTCTACCTCGCAAGAAGACCAGCCATCCATAGATAGAACACCACTATGAAAATCCCCAAACACAGGGGTGAGGTTGAAGGACCCCTCTGACTATGGAGACCAAGAAGGACCACATGAGAAGGGTAAGAGGAACAAATACACTCTGCCACCTGTCCACAAGGCTGCCAGACCACTTCCCCAAGAGGACTCTTGGGGTCTACGGTTTCTCCACTAGGAGAAAAAAAGTCTGAGGTGCACATCTAGGTTTCCCAGCATTGTAGGTCACTTCCTGGGAGGTTCACTCTGGTCTCACCCCATGGGGATTGCAGAGGAATCTGTGGAGCTTGAATACTGGAGATCATCTCAGGACAGAAAAGAAGAGCAGAGCTTACAGCAACCAGTGCTTGGATCTGGGCAGGCCAAGTTCCTCCCTGCAATGGTGCCTGAGATCCCAGTCAGTGGCTTTGCCTATCTGCAGAGACAAGCTAGTGACCCCATCAGACCAGGGTACTAAGTATGTAGTTCTGTCTGATTTGGATCCCCAAACAATGAGTTGTTCTAGCCTCTGGGCCTGTTCTGCTACCCCACACAGGCGGGCAAGCAAATTTGTAGCCCCAATTACCACTGTAGCTTCCAGCTCCACCTGACCAGGAACCCTAACCAGGGCACCTGGGAAGCTGTGTAGCCCATCCTACAACCCCACTTATAATGGCATCCAAGCAGAGAGGTCAGCCAGCAGCTCTTACCATCTGCAGAGCCCAGCTGGTGGCCTCATCTGGCCAGGGAACTTGGTGTACAGTTATGCCTGATTTGGGTCCTTGGTCAGTGAATTATGCCAACTTTGAAACCCATTCTGCTGCACCAGCCAGACAAAGAAGAGGGTTCACGCCCCCACCTACTGCTGACTATAGTCCTCGTTTCACCACCAGGAAGTATAACCAGAGCACCAGGGGGCTGCATGGCTCACAGTAGAGCCTTGCTTTATAGTGGCACTCAGAGGACCCAGCCAGCAGCTCTACCCAGCAGCTCTGCTGATCCTGTCTGACCAGGGAGCTCAGTGGACAGTCCTGGTCCTGATTCTGGTCCACGACCAACAAGGTACAACAACTTTTCCAGGCAGGGAAGCAAATTCACAGGCTTGCTCAACTGCTGCATATAGCATCCACTACCCCACCAGCCATTAGGAAGCCTGACCAGCAAATAGGGGCAACCATGGAGCCCATCCTACAACTGAATTTTGGAAGGGACCCAAGCCAGCAGTACCATCCAAGTATTCCCAGCCAAAGGCACCCCCAACCCAGGATTTAGAACAGGATCAAATAAAGACTCCAATATCAAGTTCTACTTTTCCTATTCTGACCAGTTGACCTATTCTGAAACCTGAGATAAGCTGACTAGTGAAGAACTGTCTCTGCCAAAGCAAGCCTGTACAGTCTGGAAGACGAGACCATTTACTCAAATGCACAGATACTAATGAAAGAAATCAAAGACCATAAATAATCAGGTAAATATGACACTACAGAAAGAAACTACTATAGCTTTAATAACTATCCCTGAAGAAATAGAGATCTATAAACTGTTTGACAAATAATTCAGAATTATCCTCCTAAAGTTTAATAAACTATAAGAAGACACAGGTAACTACACAAAATCAGGAATACAATATATAAACAAAATGAGAAGTTCAACAAAGAAGAAGAAACCATCCAAAAAAAAAAAAAACCAAGCAGAAATCATAAAGCTGAAGAATACAATAACTGAAGAATTAAATAGTTTCAACAATAGACTCAACAAAGTAGAAGAAAGAATCAGTAAACTGGAAGATAGATTATTTGAAATTATACAATCATTGGAGAAAAAGAAAAAAAAAGAAAGAAAAAGTGATGAAAGGCTATAGCACTTATGGGGCATAGTCAAGAAGAAAAACAATGTACGCACTATGAGAATCCCAGAGAAGATAAAGAGAAAGAAATAGAAAATATACTTAAGTACAAATGGTTGAAAACTTTCCAAACCTGGGGAGATAAATGGATAACCGAATTCATGAAGCCTCAAAAATCCTGAATAGGTTGAACATGAAAAGGGCTACACTGAGACACAATAATTAACTTTTCAGGTCAAAGGCAAACAGATAATTTTGAAAATAACAAGAGAAAAGTGACATGTCACATGCCTAGGAGCTTCCATAAAACTAGGGCTGAATTTCTCAATAGAAACTTTACAAGTTAGTATAAAATGGCATGATATATTCAATATATTGAAAGAAAGAAAGAAAAAAACTAAACCCAAAATACTATACCCAGTAGAGCCATCCTTCAAAAATGAAGGAGATGAAGACTTTCATTCACTCCCTCAAAAGTTGAGGGAGTTCATCACTACTAAACCTGTCTTACAAGAAATACTAAAAGGTGTTCTTTATGTGGAAATAAAGTTATACTAATTAACACTATAAAAAAAATAACTATATATGTAAAACTCACTGGTAATGATAAATACATAGTCAAAGACATATTTTAATATTGTAGTGATGGTGCATAGTTCACTTACAACTCTGGTTTTAAATTAAAAGAAAATACATTGAAAACAATCATAAGTACAATAACTTGGTATTGAATATACAATGTAAAACTATATAAATTATAATATCAATAACTTAAAATGTGAGGGGGAGAAGAGAAAGTGCAAAGCTATTGTTTGCTAACTAGGTTGTTATCAGCTTACAATAGGAAATTATAAACATAAAACTATTTCATATAGGCCTCAGGATAACCTCAAAGGAAAATTGTCTAGCAGTTATACAAAAGATTATGGTAAGGAGTAAATTATACTGCTACAGGAAGTCAACAAATCATAAAAGATGATATTAAGATAAGAAACAAGGAACAAAGTATCTACAAAATTAGAAAACAAAATGGTAATAATAAGTCCCTAGCTATCAATAATTAAACATAAATAGATTAATTTTTTTAAAAATATTATTTATTTATTTGATACAGGGATAGTTGCACAGGCAGAAGGGAGGGGCAGAGGGAGAGGAAGAAGCAGACTCCTCACTGAGCAGGAAGCCTGATGTGGGGATTGATCCCAGGACCCCAGGATCATGCCTTGAGCCAAATGCAGACACTTAACCAACTGAGCCACCCAGGTACCCTGGATAAATGGATTTTTAAAAAAAGATCCAATGATATGCTGCCTACAAGAGACTTACTTTGGCTTTAAAGACACAAAATGACTAAGAGTAAAATGTTAGAAAAAGGTATTTCAAATATAGTAACCAAGAACAAAAAACAGGAGTAGCTATATTTATATAAGACAAAGTAGACTTTAAGCTAAAAATGGTCAAAACAGACAAATAAGGTCATTATATAATTATAAAGGGGTCAATTCAGGATGCCTGGGTGGCTCAATGGTTGAGTGTCTGCCTTTGGCTCAGGGCGTGGTCCCAGGTTGAGTCCTGCATTGGCTCCCTACATCCTGCTTCTCCCTCTGCCTACATCTCTGCCTCTCTCTCTCTTTGTGTGTCTCTCATGAATAAATAAATAAGATCTTTCAATAAAGGAGGGGTCAATCCATCAATAATATATAATAATTATAAATATTATACACCCAACATTGAAATACTGAAATATATAAAGAATATATGAACAGAACTGAAGGCAAAGAGATAGCAGGACAATAATAGAGAACATCTATACTCCATTCTCAACAATGGATAGATCATACATATAGAGAATCAATAAAGAAACAGCAGATTTGTACACCACTAGAGACCAAATGGACCTAACAGACACACAAGGAACATTCAATCCAACAATAGTAGGATACACATTCTTCTTAAGCACACAGGGAACATTTCCTAGGATAGATCATATATAAGGCAACAAAACAAGTCTTAGCAAATTTAAGAATATTGAAATCATCTAAGTATTTTTTCTAATCACATTAGTATGAAACTAAAAACCAGTAATAGGAAGAAAACTAGAAAACTCATAAATACATGAAAATTAAACAATACACTCCTGAATAACCAATGGATCAAAGAAGAACTCAAAAGATAAATAAAAAAGGTATCTTGAGACAAACACAAATGAAAACACAACATATCAAACCTTATAGGGCACAGCTAAAGCAGTTCCAAGAAGGAATTTTAAAGTGATGAAGACATATATCAAGGAAAAACAGTCTAAAATTAATAACCTAACTTTAAACCTCAAGGGACTAGAAAAAAAAGGACAAACTGAGCCCAAAGTTAGCAGAAGGGAGGAGATAATTAAGATTAGAGTAAAAATAATTGAAATAGAGCACAGAAAAATAATACAAAAGATTAACAAAACTAAAATGGTTCTTTGAAAAGATAAACAAAATTGATAGACATTTAATTGTACTCACCAAGAAAAAATAGATATAGGACCCAAATAAAAAAATTTATAAATGAAAGAGGAGACATTACAAATGATAACACAGAAATACAAAGAGATTACTATGAATAATTATATGCCAATTATTATGAATGATTATATGCCAATAAATTGGACAACCTAGGAAAAAATGTTGAGAGATTGTAACCTACTATAAGTGAATCATAACTAGAAAATCTGAAAAGACCAACAATGAATAAAGAGATTGACTCAGTAATCCAAAACCTCCCAAGAAAGAAAAGCCTAGGACCAGAGGTTTTGCTGATAAATTTTACTGAACTCTTAAAGAAGAGTTAATGCCAATTCTTCGTAAACTCTTCCAAAAAATTGGGAGAGTACAGAACACTCCCCAAATCATTTTACAAAGCTAGCATTACCAAGATATCAAAGATAGATAAGGACACTACCAGAAAAGAAAACTATGGGCAATATCCCTGATTAATGTTGGTGCAAAAATTGTCGACAAAATACTTGCAAACTAAATTCAAAAGCACATAAAATAGATCATATACCATGACCAGCTGGGATTGATCCCTGAAATGCAAGAATGGTTCAACATATAAGAATCAATAAAAGTAATACATCACATTAATAAAAGATAAAATCATATGATCACCTCAGTAGGGACAGAGAAAGCACTTGACAAAATTCAGTGTTCATTCATGATAAAAACTCTCAGCAAACTGGGTGTAGAAGGAATATACCTCAACATAATAAAGGCGACATATGACACTGACACGCTGATAGCTAACATGATACTCAGTGACAAATGGTTTTTCCTCTAAGATTAGGAGCAAGACAAGTGCCCACTCTCACCACTCCTATTCAACAGAGCACTGGAAGTATGACCACAGCATTCAGGCAAGAAAGAGAAATAAAAACTGTCAGAATAAGAAAAAAAAAAAAAAAAAAAGCACACACACACACACACACACACACACACACACACCAAAGTGAAACTGTCTCTATTTGCAGATGACTTGATTTTAAATAGAGAAAATCCTAAAATCTCCACCAAAAAGCTATTAGACTTAATTAACAAATCCAGAAAAGTTCCAGGATACAAAATCAACATAAAAAAATCAGTAGCATTTCTATACACTAACAATGAATTTTCTGAAAAGAAATAAATAAAACAATCCCATTACAGTAGCAATGAAGTCAATAAAATACTTAGGAATGGATCTAACCATGGAAGTGACAGATTTCTACACTGAAAACTACTGAACACTGATATAAGAAATTGAAGAAAACACAAATAAATGGAAAGGTATCTTCTGTTTTGGGGCTGGAGAAGCTAATTTTGTTAAAATATCCACATTACCAGAGCATATACAGATTCAATAAGATCTCTATCAAGATTTCAATGGCATTTTTTTACATAAATAGGAAAAAAAATCCTAAGATTAGTTTAAAACCACAAAAGATCTCAGATAGATAAAATAATCCTGAGCTAAAAGAAGAAAGCTGAAGGCACCACACTTCCAGATTTCAATTATATTTACAAAGCAATAGTAATCAATATAAAATGATATTGGCATAAAAGCAGACACAGTGACTAGTGAAACAAAAAAATGAGACCACCCCTTCTGAAAAAACCCCATGTATATATGGTCAACTAATATTTGCCAAAGAAGCTAAGAACACTCTATGGAGACAATACAGTCTTCAATAAATGGTGCTGAGAAAATTGGATATTCACATGCAAAAGAATGAAACAAAAAACACTATTTTATATCATCCACAAAATTAACTGAAATGGACTAAGGCTTAAATATAAGACTTGAAACCATTAAACTCCCTAGGAGCAAACACTGGGAAAAATTCCTTGAAATTCATCTGGGCAATGATTTATTGGATACAAAACCTAAAGCACCAGCATCAAAATAAAAAAGAAACAAATGAGACTACATCAGCCTAAAACGATTCTTCACAGCAAAACAAATGATCATCAAAAAGAAAAGACAACTAATGGAATGGGAGAAAACATTTGCAAACCATGCTTCTGATGAGGGGTTAGTACCTAAAATATAGAGGAAACTCATACAACTCAATAGTAAAAAAAAAAATTAAAAAAAATCAACTTCATTTAAAAACAGGCAAAGGACCTGAACAGATAAACAGAGTAAAACCATCTTTAGACATTTTTCTAAAGAAGATATTTAAATAGCCACCAGGTACATGGAAAGGTGCTTGATATTACTCATCACTAGTGAAATGTAAATCAAAACCACAAGATATCATCTTACACCTGTTAGGATATTATCAAAAAGACAAAAAATAACAAATGCTGGTAAGAATGCACTGTTGGAGGGAGTGTCAATTGTGACAGCCTCTATGGAAATAGCATGGACATTCCTTAAAACATCAAACATAAAACAACCATATGATTCAGCCACTTCTGGGCATATATCCAAAGGAAACAAAATTATTATCTCAAGGAGATATCTGCACACTTATGTTCATTTCACTATTAATTATAATAGCTCAGAGATGAAAGCAATATAAGTACTCATTAATGAATGAGTGAATAAAGAAAATGTAATACATGCACACACATACACACAGATGCACACAATCCATTGGCACATGAATGGACAAAAAGTGTGATATACATATACATGTATATATGTATACATATATAATATTATTCAGCCACAAATAAGAAACTCTTGACATTTGTGACAACGTGGAGGGACGTTGAGAACATTATGCTAAGACAGAAAAAGACAAATACCATATGATCTTATATCTAATCAAACAGAGCTCATAGAAACAGAAAAGGGACTGGTGGTTGCCAGAGATTGAGAATGGGAGGGTGAGGGAAACTGGTAAAGGTGGTCAAAACTTGCAATTATAAATAAATTCTGGATATATCATGTACAGCGTGCTGACCAGAGTTGACAATATTGTATATTTGAAAGCTGCTAAGTAAGTAGATCTTAAATGATCTCATCACAAGAAAAAAAAATTGCACATCTGTGAGGTGTTGGCTGTTAACTAAACTTATTATGATGATCATTTCATAATATCTACATATATCAAATCATTGTCTTATACACCTTAAGCCTATACAATGTTATGTCGATTATATCTTAATAACTCTGGAAGAAAAAAATAATAAAGGCAATAAGATACAAAAAACAAAGGAAAACCCTGTCCCACCAAAAACTATGTAAAAAAGGTATGTAAATGAATGTTGAATCATCAGTAATATACAACAAATACATATAATGAACAGTGATAACATCAGTGGGAGGTGAAACGTAACATTTAGCATAGTTCTTGCCCTCACAGAGATTACAAGTTAGGTGAAATGAAACATGAAATCCGTAGCTCCTATGGGTTGTACATGATCTCTACCATCCCTGCCACGAGAGACTAGGATTCCAGAATTCCATACAGGACCATGATCTGCTTAATTATGTGGGATGGGTCATTGATACTATAGGAGCTTCAGCAAGGGAAACTTCCAGGGGCACTGCCAAGACCCTGGAAGGCCCCTGGAAGGTGGCAGCACTGGGTTAAGTCTCAGAGAATGGGATGCATGGCTTGTGGATAGGTGGGGAGAGGTGAGTGTATCGTGTGGCATCCTGCCAAATCAGGCTCATGAATAAATAGATTTACACTCTGAAAATATTTAGGGGAGAAAAAATAAATCAGAAGTACAGTAGAATTTTAAAATCCTCTCATCTCATATGAAATAATGCCATAAAACAAAACACTAGCAAAAAAAAAAAAAAAAAAAAAAAAAACAAAACACCAAAAACAAAACAAAGAGCACGCCAGGAAATAACAGCAAATGTTTACACCTTGGTTCTAAGCTGTCAGATTCTCTACTGTTTGTGTGAATAATCTACCCTATAACATTCTTTTCTTTCTAACCTGGCCTAAGGATATGGGTACTAGGACCCTTTGAAATATCAGATGAGAAGGAGAAGAAAAAACTGTTAGGCAAAAAAAAAAAATATGAGAATAATATTTTATCAGAATAATGATAACACAGGTGTCCAAAACAAGACAAAAGCAGAACATACAGTAGAGGGAAAAATCATGGATGCTACAAATCAAGAAGCTTTCAGAAATGTGTAAATATAGTAGTCTCCTTGTTGCATTTCACTGCAGAAGCCCTCTGATCCGACTTGATCATAAGTGGCCCAGTTAATCAAAATGTCAGAATACAGAATGAGAAAAATGTTCCTCATGCTCATTTGTGTTCCATGCAGAGGGAGCACAGAAGAGAGGTGGAAGGGAGGGACTGGAGCTGGATCACGGGATTAGATTCCCACTCTTTCAATTACCTGCTGGGGGACTTGTGTCTGTAGTGTCCCCATTTGTAAAAATGGGTGCAAGGATACTGCCTTTCTTATAGGATTGTAATGGAGATTAAGTGGGTGAGCACTGTAAGGGCTGTAGAGCAGTATCTGACACATGGTAAACACGATGCATTTGTTAAAATAACATTGTTGGTAGGGCCAAGGCCACTTTTTTGCCTAGGGATCCTATTATTAGAGTCTAGGCTTTTTTTTAGTGGGGGAGAGGGGGGCTTCGAACACATGGCTTATGCATTGTTTATGCATATGTCTTTGTTTGGGGTTTCTTAACAGTGTAACTAGAACTTAGTCACTTGGGAAACAATTTGTATGCAGAATGCCTCTTTGTTTAATACAATTCTCCAACTCCCACAATTTTTTTAGTTAGGCACCTATATTTCATTTGATCTTAAATATTTCTTTAGTGACTTGCCTTTATAGATGCTTTTAAAGCACTCTATTTTATATAAACAATTCTTTTGGTACACATTTTATCGGTTTACATAGCAGTTTAAAAATTAATCACCGTAAGTACTACTTGCATAAACATACTGAGTTACAAAAATGGCTCATTTATGGTGAGCATTCAACTCAACTGGTAAGAGAAGTAAGCATAGTTAGTGGAGAACTGTACTGGCTGCCAATGTTTGATGAATCGAATGTGGTTTAGTATGATTTCTAAGAAGAAATGGTGAGCATTGGTTAATCTGGCCAGTAGATTCAAATAAGGTGAATTGGAGATTCAAGTTCCATTAAGAATATTACTTTGGAATTTTATTTGCCATACTGGCTTCTCAATTCTTCAGAATTTAGCTCAAAGTATCGATTTTAATACAGAGAGGGCCTTGTTATTATGATTTGTTACCACCTCTAGTCCCCAAGATACCATTCTGGAAACTGGAATTACCACAGAACATTATTACCATTCTTAAGATTTTAATTTTTAGGTTAGATTTTTTTTTTCCTCAGCATGAATCTGTTTCCCTTTATGGTTTCCCAGAATTTGTCAACTAACCCATAGAATTATCCCTTTTTGTTTCTCCCTTACAATAATAATAACGAAAAAAAAAAAAAGCTAAAAAATATCCGTGAAACTTTACTGTTTTTAAGGGACAAAGACTGGTTCCTGGTCCTAATAAATTATTTCCTTTTCTACTTTTTACAATCTATCTCCTAAAATCACAGTGGGTTCAACAATCTTCTTACAATATTTCTCTCCAAGTGGGCACTTAAGATTGTAGATAATCATTAGGCTGTATTCAGCAGATGATGCCTAATGCAGGTTTCTAAGACTGTAGAAAACTACTTAGAAATCCATTGTACTGAATCTCCAATCTATATGGGCAGATGCTGTAAGGCCAGTAATATTTGGGACCAGATGCACTGGTGGAGTTGCTGTACCCAAAAGCCACCACTCTCAACAAGGCTGGGCTGGACCAGCATGACTGAGTAGCTCTAAAGCATCCAGATAAGATATAAGACATCCACATAAGGAAAAGCTCAGAAGAAGGTGGTCATAAACTTCCCCTAGGTTTGTACAAAATAACTACCAACTTGCAGAATAAATTTGTATCATGTATTCATTATTCCATTCAACAAATAATTATAGAGCTTCCAAAGGTGCAAAGCAAGCACAGGCTGCTTTTACTTTAGCCAGTGCTCCACAGTATGTATTTGTGCCACCAGGAAATAAACAATCATGAGTCACATAATTAACAGACCCCCTGAAAAGCCAGCAACTCCATCTATCTGTGATTGTGAGCTATGGATGATATAGGGCAGGCATCCCACTTTCTACCATTCTTTACAGAACTATTTACAGCCCATCTTTTAGAAGTGTTATTTAAATTAGGATGGCTCCTGGAAATAAAGACTATTTGGGGAGGAATATAAAGTATGTTGGCTGAAAATACCCAGTGAATAAACACTGAGTTCCATTGTTAGCATACACACCATTCCCTGCCATTTGGATATAGATTTCAGAAATTTGTGACAGCCAATGAAAAAGTTTAAATATCTATGGCACATGTGTTTATTATGGAAATAAGCCATCATGATTCATAAACGGGGACTATAGATCCTTAAATATTGTTCCAGAAAAGCCTGAAGTTAAACCAAGCAAAATGGAAAAATTCATGAACATGAAACAGCTGTTAAAAGTAATTATAATATTGGATCTTGATATGAGAGAGCAAAAGAAATACAACATTTTACAGATGCAAGATTCTCTCTGACAAACATTTGGTATGGTTGGGGCCAGGAAAGAGAATCGAGATAGACTAATTTTTTTCTGCATAAGTTTTGAGTCACAAATTATGAATTATGCTTTAATAGATAAAGGAGAGAGGAAATTAATTTAGGAGATGGGATCGATTGTACAATTCGGAGACTTGTTTTATTTTAATTTGGGGGGAAATTATACTTCGATGTTTGGCTTTATCGAACATCTTTCTTTCAGTGAAATGAACAGCAATTTCTCATTATTTCCCTGAGGATTCAGGGAAAGATGTTTATGCCAAAGTTCAGAAGGTAAGTTGGAAACACTGTCCCAGCCATCTGGAAAAGTGTTGTCCAGCAGAACTTCCTATGGTGATGGAAATGTTCTCTACATACACCATGTAATATGGTAGCTGCTGTCCATATGAGGCTTTTCAATCCTTCAAATGTGGCTAGTTTGACACAGGAACTTAATTTTCATTTAATTTTCAATTTCAATGGTATCACGTGGCTAGTGATTACAGGGCTGGGCAGTACAGTCTAGACAATTTGCTGTCTTTTCACTTTCAGCCAATTGCTCAGGCAGCTGGGGATTATTTTTTGTATATTATCCCTGTGAAATCTTACCCTTTGCTAGCTTAGCCTCAGAAGGGCTCTAAGTAAGGCTCATGGGAGCTTGTTTGAGCAAATATACACATTAATAGGATTTAGAAAACCCAGGAAACAGCAAAGATCAGCCTTCCAGGCCCCTTTGCCAATTCCTATGTCTCCCTGAAGTCAGGTGTGTTCTCTGGTGCTTTGTCAGGGACAGCTTTAAAATGATTCAAATTGTTTGACCTTCCATGACTTTGCATGCTAAGAAGAAAAGCAAAGACGAATTTCAGTGAGAGCGTTTAGACAACAAGAACCTGAAAAATACTGAAGCAGAATATGGGAAGAACTGTGTGTGAGGAGGCACTCTACATGGAGAGAGCTATGAAAGAAAAACAAGCCCCAGCAGAATCTTTGATTACAGAGAGAAGGAAGTAAAGAAATGTGTTTTGGTATTACGTAAAACTCTTCCTGTCTTATCATGGAATGCAAGATTACTAATACGATCCCCCAAAGTAATCAATTATTTCCAGGTTCCATTCCACGGTTTCACTTAGTTTACTAGAGGACACTTTCTGATGGCCCCTTTTACCTGTTTATTATTTGTTGATGTATTTCTTTATCTAAATGTAGCTTTAAAAAGTCAGAAATTTAAGAGATGTTCAATTTTAATGACATCCCTTGAGAAGGGAAAGGATCAGGGTTCTGATGCATGATGCTTTGCCTATGGAAATACTGGACAATTTTGAACTGAAGTAACTTCTTGTCAATAGCATTTCAGTAGCAACGATTGTTTTCCATGTAAGCACCTACCTGGAGGAGCAGATCAGAAGTTGGTCTGATTCGCTGTTGGAACAGGATGCTTAATGTTCGATTCTGTTGTTCCAAATCAAACACTCTTGTTTTCAACTTTACACACTCCTCCCTTAGATCCTACAACAAATACAGAGAAAGAAAAAATCTATTACTGAAAGACAGCTTTGCATATTATAACCATATTTTATCTGATATTCCAGACACATTGGTATAAAAATAGTATTTTTATCCTTCAAAGCCCCAGGGAATAAATCACACACAATGTTTTCTTCCATAGCCCATTGTCTGATGGAATTATTATGTGCAGGGAGGACCAATTTAAAAAAAAAAAGTACCTTGAAATCAGAAGTGCATTAATCTAGTATGCTATTTTTGAAGATGGTAAATGTTAGCGATATAAAGTCAATTTGAGTTTCCACCTATATATTTTGCCTTTTCACTGTCTTCATAAAAGCAACCATAAAGCACAAACCACAAGGACAATAATGTTTTTGCAGTGAATAGAGATTTGATGAACTAAAGAAACTATCACTTTTGATAGAGCCTTTTGCTGTCATTTGTAGAAACAAGTTGAAATTTTCAATGCTGGGGCTAATAGAGCCAGTGATGCATTTAGAGGGAGAGAAGCAACTCTGAAGTGAAGGCTTTAAAAGGCCACTTGAAACCTGTCCACATTCTGAACTGATGAATTTCCATGTATTTGGGGTGGTTCAGCCTGGTGCTAGGGAAGAAGTTGAGTAGCCATCCCTGGGCATCCTTCTGCAGCACCTGTTTTGAATAGCTCGAGGACCACAGAGACCTTTCCCTCCAGCTTTCAGAAGGGAAGCTATAACACAGGAGCTTTAGGATTCTCTGGAATCTGCCAATGAACTGCCTTCCAAACTAACCTGTGATAAAGATGCTTGTAGTACTTAAATGTCTACAAGAACTCTCTTTGATGGGGTTCAAGAAAGACCAAGGAGAATAATGCTCTAATTCAAAGTTCTTCAAAAGCTTCCCTTTTCTGCATGTCAAAGTTGGTCTTTCCCTACTTCCAAAATTTTTTGAAAAGGCTCTGCTCTTGCCATATAAAGAAGAATGTTCTGCTTTTGTTCTCCAAAGCTCTGTGCATCCCTGCCATCCTCTTCCCTCCCTTGCCATCATGTTCCCTTCTCACTCCCGTCTTCCATCCAGTCCAACTTTGGGATTTTTTGATTGATGTCCATTTCAAAATCTGTCTGTCTCCTCTCTGGTACTTTTATCTGGAGTCCCCCAAAGACCATTCATTTTTCCGAACTCCAGTAAGCCCCTGACACCTTTTATAGGACATATAGCATAGACTACCTTATACTGATTTTATCTTTCATGCCTAGTCTTAGCTTGTCAATTAGATGGCATGTTCCTCAAAGGCAAGCACAAGAAGACACTCCAATAAACAGCAGCAGAAGCAGATCCTTCTTCACTCTTTTATTCCATCACCTGGCAAAGTATCACATGTAGTGGGAACTTAATAAAGTGGGTGATTATTTTGTTAAACAGAATGATGACAAATTCTGCTCTCTGTGTGATTGAGGCTCTAAGTTTCTCAGAACTCCTAGTTTATGGATCTATATATTTTGATGTGGGGCAGATCCAGGGATTACTTGAGACTCTGCAAGCAAGACAGAGCACCAGGCAATAGCTCTGATCCCCAGGCACTAAACAAAGTCACAGAGGTGAGTGGGCCTGTCCGTAACCTTGTGTCCACCTAAGTGTGAAGCTAGACAGATCCAGCTTCTGAGGCTTTACCAGAGCCTCATTATATCCAGATTATATATTCATTTATTCTACTTACAGAGGGCAAGGAAATAGGCCATGGTGTGTCTCACTGTATAGTTTATACTCTCTTCACTTTTTAGTCAAAGGGGTAGAGTTTATGCATAGGATGTTTCCAAATGATTGCTACCTACAAACGCAGAGCAGAGAAATGTCATGTTCAGAATGAAGCACCTGAGTCCAAGATTTAGGAGGGCAGCAGCCTCCAAAAGCAGAGGCAGGAATGTGTGTATGAGCATGAGCACATATGCCATTTGGCAAAGGTCCCTCTGGGGGTCCAGGCACTGCTCACATTAAAAGGCTAAACTTGTTCCCTTTATTTAGAATTCAACCTCTGTCTGTGTCTCATTTACTCTACTTTTTGTTCTTAGCATGCATATAATTCTCTCTGCCCCCAAACACTAATTGTTTTTAGTACTGCTAATTAAGTAATTAATAAAACTTGACTGTGAAGTAAATAAATATTAATAGTACCTATTGGGTGGGAAAACATAATCATTCTCATTTGCAGGTGAAGAAATGGAAGCAGAAGCATATAGTGTGGATTTACAAGGAGAAAAGAGACCTGGAAGGAACAGGATTGAGGATCTTTTGCAGCAAAACTGAGATAAATTGAAAGAGTTCTTCAGATGAGTAAAAGAGAGAGAGAGAGAGGGAGAGAGAGAAGAATAAAAGAAAAAAAATCAATATACTTTATAGAGATTTTTTGTACAGGTGCCCAAATTTCAATGCCCATTACTGTTACTTAAGATAGTAAAAGTTCATTTAGCAGGAACACAATTTATTGACCTTGAGAACTGTTCATCACTCTTGGCTCATCTAGATTAGCACATGGCAGAGGAGGAAATGGAAGGCTTTAGGGGTGTGACTCTGGTCTTAAAATCATTAACGAACAGAATTGATCTGGTCCAAGAATCTGTAGACATAAAATAATTATTGCCTGTGTTGTTGTGATATTCTTGTTCTCTTTACTCAAGCTGTGGTTGGTAAGTGATGCCAGACAGTTATAATCTCAATAAACTGTATTCAAAACCATGCATGCGTGCCCATGGGCACATACATAAGCACAACCAGACTGGGCAGATGGAAAGAGAGAGAGAGAAAAAAAAAACAGCAATTTCTCTGACCACTGCAGTGAGACCTAGGCAGAGGGTGACAGTCAGCTGTCTGGATCCTCTGTACTTACAAAAGGAACCTGCTGACATACAGTAGCATATGACACATGGGGTCTCACTACAAGCATGGTTATTGTGACCCTGACCGTGATGGAGGTGAGACCTAGACTATCTTTCCCAAGTAAGGTGTCAGAAACAAATGAGCTCTCTGCTTAGATGCCATGATTGCCTCATTGAGGAGGCTGGGCCATCTGTTTTCTCACATTCTTCTTTTTTCCTAGTATGTCCCAGGCCCCAAGAGGAAGATCCCACTGAAAACATAGGGTTGTGTCTTCTGCAATAAAAGAGACCTGATGTGTAATTTCATCAGGAGCGAAATAATGCCAACAGTTTGACTACATATAGGAAAGTGCAGAGGTCTTTGGGTTCAAAAAAATAGCCAGAACTGTTTTCCTTGCAATCTGCATGTCATTATCAACTGGAAACAGAATATGGGATTAAAGCTGAATGTGAGGGCAGCCCTGGTGGCTCTGCAGTTTAGCGCTGCCTTCGGCCTGGGGCGTGATCCTGGAGTCACGGGATTGAGTCCTGCATCAGGCTCCCTGCATGGAGCCTGCTTCTCCCTCTGCCTGTGTCTCTGCCTCTCTCTCTCTCTCTGTGTCTCTCCTGAATAAATAAATAAGATCTTTAAAAAAATAATAATTAAAGCTGAATGTGAGGGCAAATATACTGAGCAATGTGATAAACTGTTCTAAAAGACCCTGTATATCTTGATCTCAAACGATAGCTTCCCTGGAGTATCCATGCAAATAATCCTGGCAAGTATCACCTGCACTCAGGGCTAAAGAAGATTCTGGATCTACTGCTATGTAGTACCTACAAGTACGGCTGCTTTAATGCATTTAGAACTAAAACTTTACCTGCTGAAGTCAGTTTAATAAAGTGTTGATTGCATAGAAGTAAGACATATTGTGACATCACTGGAATATTGATGAAAACTATTTAAATCTGATTTTATCACATAAAAATGATATCATACTGGTAAAATTATTTCAGATGCAATGTGTATCGTGGGAATATACCACATTGGGAGTTAGGGGGTCTGGACTCCAGTCCTCCTTACCCACATGACCTGAGAATGTAACATATTCTGGTTTTGCCTCAGTTCCTTTATCTGTAAACTGGGCTACTGGACAAAATTGGACTTTAAGAGAATGTGTGTCTCAGCTGCTTCATGAGATGGCTTTTAAACGGCCACTTCATTCCTTCCCTGAAGCTAAATGGCCACCATACCCACCAGTTTCTCCTTGTAACATTCCTTCAGTGGCTTTCACTGATACATCCCTTTCTTTGCCAAGGATGCAGACTTGTGTAAAAAGAAAAGCCAACTCTCAGACTAACGAAAGGCCTCAATGTCAAATATCTAAGAGGCAAGGCAGGTAACATAAACATGTACCTGAATCAGACCAGCCCCAACAAACAGGATGTGGTTAGTCCTGTGGCAAAGTGAAAACCGCAAACCTTCATCCCAAATGCATTCAGATTAAAACATTTCTCATCTGGGTGATAGCTAAACAGTTCATGTAATCATAGTAAATTAAGGCCATAACCAAGGCCAATTGACAATCTCGGGATTAAATGCTCTCTAAGGTCTCTGGCAATTGTAAAATTCTGGAGTCTAAAATAAGATGGATTCTGAGAAAGCTTGACTCCAGATTTAGAAAGTCAGTTTTGACTGCACACATGTCAGATCCTGAATATCTCTTTTGCTGACCAGGACTGGCAATGTTTCCAGAAGTTTTAAGAAATCCATTGGCTCCCTTGCCCTTTTGTTCTATTTCCTGCAGTCATATCTAATGATTGGATTCCAATCCATCTGTTGATTTCTGCAGACCCATCTCTGCCTGCTGAACTACAGTAGGGGAAAAACAGTAAGTGATCCAATGGGACTGTTGATGTTGAACGTTGCAAAGGGAAGATTTGGAGTATCACAACCCTAGTTTGAACATATGGGCTTTGCCCCTTCTTGCATTCAGAACTATGGGAACACTATGTTCTTAGTTCTATCTTTTTTTTTTAATTTTTATTTATTTATTTATTTATGTATGATTGTCACAGAGAGAGAGAGAGAGGCAGAGACACAGGCAGAGGGAGAAGCAGGCTCCATGCACCGGGAGCCCGATGTGGGACTCGATCCCAGGTCTCCAGGATCGCGCCCTGGGCCAAAGGCAGGCGCTAAACCGCTGCGCCACCCAGGGATCCCTCTTAGTTCTATCTTATAGGGTTGCAGTGAGAACAAAATGGCTTAGAGGATTTAAAATGCTGGACATGAGGTCTGACTCCTTTTAAGTGCATAGCAAGTATAAACAGACCCTCTTCAGGGAACTGGATCCTATATACACCATTGCCAGCTGAATGGACACAGGTGGCCCAACTGCCCCTCCATTAGGGAAATATATAGAAGTTTGGAGTTCTTTCAGATACAAGCTCCAAAACTGTGCCCTGCTTCTATCTGGTGGCTGCATTGCTGGATTCTCTCATATGGAGCCTTATTCCATGTTGGTAAAGAAAAAACACCATATAAATATTTAGTTATCTTAAAGATCATGCAGACAAAGCTCAAGTTGATATGTTGAAAAATGACTCAAGAAAAAAAAGATTTTCTTCCAAGTTTGATGATAGTGGCAAAACACAAAAAACAAACAAAGAATAACAGTAAAGAACTCAGGACAGTTACGTTTTCAGTGAGTGTAATTGACCTAATGAAGATAAAATATATTTCAGACAAAAATATGAGCTTGCCCTGAATTATTGATTTTGCTTGCACTTGTAGCCTCGCACCTATGATTTGGAATCATAAATGGAAGTGAGCTGGGTTTAATGTTGTCACTTTAGCTTTATTGATCTAAAGGAGGGACAATCTGCTGTCTTAAGGGAATCCACAGGTTTCTGAGACAGATTGAATTACTTGACTAGGACAGTATATGTACATTTAACAGAAACTGATAAGTTCAGGGAAATAAATTTTTTTTATCAGTATTGAGAAAAAGAAGTACACTGTGTTATTTCAAGATGCTTATCTGGGCCAGTTGATGATATGCCAGGAAAATGCTTTTTTGGTTGCTCATGGCAGGTTTGCTTTGTGTCATAACAAACGATATATTCTAAAACTGCATGGTTATGACTGTAATTTCACCTCAAAAAAAATCTTTTTGGTGACTTAGATAAATCACTCAAGATTTCTGCTTTCACTCTGTGCCAGCTACATCCCTCTTTAGAATTAGTTTTCTCATCTGCATTTGGAGTACATTTTATTTCCTGTATTGTGCTCTTAATTAAAAAGAAATTTGAGTCTCTTTGTGTCAATTTTACAGTCTCTATAAAAACTGGGAGGTACACGTTTCTGCAGAACATGATTCTTTTGGAATCTTTGAAAATCCTGGCATCTCCTCCTGCCTCAGAGTGTCCCTGAGGTATGCTATCTCACACAGTAGCATGTCTTTCTGTGTCTTACTGCTTAACTGTACCAAGGTAGATTTATCTGTTTACTAGTTATTACTTGGATTTGTGTAGCTATTTTTTGTGGCTGACCTGAAGGGTCTCATTTTCCTTTATATTGTACCATACAGCTTCCTTGTCTCTTTCCTGAGGCACCATTAAAAAAAGACAGGCATGAGAAGTTTTCGACAGTTACACACCGAGCTACAACAGTGCTTCCTTCATTCCTTAAGTTTATAATTAAATGAGCACAGTTTCTAACAGGAGGAAAGCAAATGAGAAATTAAAGCCTTTGAAAAAGAAAAAAAAAATTTCAAATACGCTGTGACAGAAATTATGAGATGCCCTTCAGTATGTTTCTCCCCTTCTCCTACAATACTATGAAAATCCATTTTCAGCTGGGCACCTACCCAGAATAAAGACTTCACTGTCAGCTTCTCTAGGTGTGGCTGTGCGGTTAAGGTCTGCTCAAGGAGATGTAAATGGGGAGGTAAGAAAGCTCTTGGAAGTCTCTCTTAAAAGGCACCTTGTGTGTGCCCTTTATCTTCTTTGTTTTCTTCAGCTTTTCCTCATTCCTGATGGCTGGAATGTAGATGTGATGACTGGCGCTAGAGCAGTCATTTTAACCATGAGGTGACCTTGGGAATGGAGGCCACATCCCATAGAATAACAAGATAGAAACCAGAGACACTCAAAACCACATGGACTTTATGGAGCAGAGTAACCATAGCAACCCTATACTGCCTACCTATAGATTTTGTTATGAGGAAGAAATAGTATTTTAGCCTATTTAAGTCACTAGTAGTTTGGATCTCTGTTACTCACAATGGAATCTAATTCAAATGAATAGGTATAGTCAGATCTCTCTATTTATGCAATATTAATGTAAAACCTGCACCAGTTAAAATCATTTGAAACAGAAAGCATGATTTAACAAAAGCAGTTGAGGAGAAAGTCTAGCAAAAATAATATCACAATGCCTCTATAGTATAAATTAACAATAATATTTATCTCCAATGAGAAGTGGTCAATCCCTAATAAAATAATTTTTAAATAAAAAATCAAAATGTCAAAATTATTTTGCTATCATTAGCCATGTACTCCAGAATATGCCACACAATCTAAGACTTTCTCTTATAGAAAAGGTCTCCATCTCACAGAGAGGTAATTCAGAACAAACAAAATCTGAAAGAACTAGAATTCAGCCTCTGAGAAACATTATAGAAAGAGATAAGAAAATTTCAATAAAACGTGCCAAAATAGCCAAATTTGGACAATAACTTGCATCGGCCCACTCTGGCCCCAAAACATAATCTTCTATTGTCTGAAGAGAGAATAGAGACATGGCAAAGGAGAAGGCATACAAAGCTCATGCTCAAAAATTATTTGTTTTTATTCCTCAACTTCACTGAAGAATAATTAAATAACTGTATATATTTAAAGGGTAAAATGTCATGATTTGATATATCTTACGTGGTGGAATGATTACCAAGATCTAGATAATTAACACATCCACACCTCACATAGTTGTTTCTTTGTTTGTTTGGTGGTGAACTCGACTGTCAGCAACTTTCAAGTATATGATATTGCCATTTGCTTTTTATTTGCCACAAACCAATTTCTATAGGAATTATTCCGCATACTTCCCATCTTAGGATGACCACTACAGTTCTGGGAGGTGGGAACTTTAGAGAAGAGGGACCAAGACCCAGAGAAATTAAATAACTTCTTAACCTCCAAGAATTTTAGGCTTCTGTTAAATGTTGTCCATCAAAGGCTATTCATTTTACAGGAATTGAAGGAATCCACCAACTTAAATAATATCTGCATTTACTAAATAAATGGGTCCGTGGAAATCTTCCACCTTCTGCTACTTTACCAAGATGAAAAGTATTCAAGTATTCAAACCATCCTGAATTTTAGGATTCTGTTGGTCACTGAAGTTACTTTGTATGCCCGTCTAAAACACACACAATTTTAACTTAAGTGAATAAACAGAAAAGTATTGCATCTATCAATCACAATTTCCTGGTTTGACAATATGAGTTCCAACCTATTCACATAAGTACCTTGAAGATAATAAGCCAGAAAGTGACCTACCTTTTGAGTGAGCAGAGCTTGAACAACTTGGTTGGCTACCTTTAAAAAATAAAGAAAAGAGGTGTCGTTTAGAATAACAAGACTTTATACGCATGGACTGTAATTTACCAATACGTTTCCCTCAGCTTATTCTACTTAATTAGCTCCTCATTTGCCTCTTTTCTTTCTGTTTAGAGGACCTGATTCTTTTCATAATAAGCCTATCCTTCTAGGTAATATTTTGCTTTTTTCCAGAGGTGACCTTGTTGCTAATTAAGATGGTTAGGTTGGAAAGATCATTCATATCTTGACTTCTACATTTCCATATTTGGAAAAATAATATCCTTTCATATGTAAAGTACTCCAAGATGGCTAAAAAATGATACAGTGTAAAACACGATCCTAATTATCTGTACACACAGTTTCTACACTTTGCTGATTTACAGTGTCCTTTGCCTCTCCTTCCCCTTCTTCAGCTGTGTGACTATTTCACTACTTAAAATGACTTGGGATAGAGATAGGTTCGAATGGTGGAGAACCAGAGCAGCCCATTGTTTTCTGTGTGCTCTGTTTACATCCTCCATGGTTGCATTTACTCCATCCTCTTGTCACTGCTACCCGCAGCAGAATCTGGTAGTGTTTACTCTAACATCTATTTCTCCTTTCTCCTAAGTAATAAACTCTGATTTTTGTTGTTGTTGTTGTTGTTGGGTACATTCAAATACAGTTCCCAGACTTCCTTGTAGATAAGTGTCACTTTGTGACAAATTCCTGGCCAATGAGTTATAAATAGACTTTTTTTCTTGGTCTCATAGGGAGTCTCTAAAGAAGAACCTCGCTCTTTCTCCTCCTTTTCCTGTCTGGGATATGAAAGTGATGGCTGGAACCTCAGCAGCCCCCTTAACAATGAAATTAACACATTAAGTATTTTTGGGCAGAAAAATGGGATGAGCTCGGTTCTGATGATGTAGGGAGTTGCACTGTCTATCTCTGAACTTCTATGTGAGAGAGGGGAAAAAAATCTGTTATTTTGAGTTTCTTTCAATACACAACCAAATAGAATTCCTACTAATAGATGAACATAATTCTAATTTTCTTCAGGTATCAGACAGCTTCAGGCAGTAGGAGAAGCTAGGCCCCTCTCAGACTAATGAGGTGAATCTTGATTAATCTAAACCAAACTTGGCAACTCCATTCCCTTTCAGTGAATAGTTTAGCAGTGGGTGTGTGGCACCATTCCAGCTAAGAGCCACATATAAAACCAGTAACTTGTCCCTGGTATTTGCAAAGATCTGACATTTTCTCCAGATAACCATTTCATCACTTCTCTATATATTTGTGCTAAGATTTCTTTTTCAGCTGCAGATACCAAAAACACTGCGCAGGAAGCCACTTACTTAATTTCACTATAACCATGAAGCTATGCACCCATATGGCTACTCTTGATACAATTAAGGTGGGCAGATGAATTATGTAGTATTTTTCAGCCAGTACATGAACTGTGTACATTTAAGTGATCATTGAAACTTAGAGCATTAAAGACCAAGTCATAATATTTTAAAGTCCTAGATATCAGGTACTTCAGTTCATTCGTTTCTTCCTTCATTTTTTTTTAAATATAAATCTGTATTTATAAAGCTAGATGACTGGGATATGCTCCTTGGTTTCAGAGAGAATATAACTTGTAGGAAGTAGGCAAGAACACAATTATAACACAGTGTGATAAGCATGTAATCATCTTGGTAATTCTCATATTCAACCAAAGGCTGAGGGACATGCTTTCATCTTTTTCTCTTGATAACCAATTTACTCTTGGTGATACTAAACTATGTGTGCTTGTTTCCCTGTTTAGTATAGTGGAACAGATTAGGGTAAGAATGTTTTCATGGAGCTTAATTGTTTTTTGACTCAATATTGACAAAGTAGCACATCCTTAATGACAGTTGGCTACCAGTAAGTCTCACAGAAAATTAAAACACAGGCTGCCATCAACTGTGGATAGGAGGCATTCATAGCACAAGCGATACATGATTAAAATCAAATTACCTATAACTGATTAGTTGAACTGTAGGCACAAAAGGCTTTTTTTTTTCTTTTTTCTATCAGAATCCTTTCCAAATCTACATTGTTGACATTAAGTAAATGAGAGGGACCTTTCATTGAAAGTAACTATAGTTTTGAAGAAAAAGCATTACTTATTTTTTTAAGTCCAGTCCAAGTTAAAGAAAACTACCTAAGGACACTTGTAGACCAAAGTAAACCATATTTCCCTTAACTGGTGCCTTTTCTTTTTCCTTTATCACTTGATTTATACATGGCCATAACAGTGATAAATGTTATTCAATCATACAAATTGACCAATAGTGTCATCTTAAAAATCTTTCAGTTTTTAAACGTTCATTCCAATTCATAAGTTACTGAAGATTTAAAGTCAAAGGATAGGTCATCTATTTTATTCTTGGCAAATTAAAAACAAAAAACATACAACAGAAGAGTTCAACTATTCATGCAGCTTGAATCAGGAACAACGTACCAAAATTAATTCACACCATAAATAATTTAATTCTTTTAGATCTCAAACTTTGGATTTGATTTACATTCTCATAAAACTGCCTAATATCAATATTTTCTTTTCTTCCTCCAAACTGGTCCCTCACTTAAACCGGGCTGTGGAACAGTGGTCACACAAAATAGCTCTCTACATGATTTAACAGGAGACATAAATGAATATCCTAACTGTAACGGCCCGCAGGAGGAAATACGTTCTATCTTTGCAATCCGAGTATGTTGCCTTATGGGCTTATAGGCTCCATCTCTGACACAGTTCCTTCTGGCATGTATTTTGGACAATTGTTCTACCTAATAATTGAACAAAGATACACGAATGCATTATTTCTTCACCTACTGACGTGGGGTTATATTACCCAGAAGGACTCACAGATCCTCTGCAGAAGAGCAGTCCAGTTTGTACAAATGCTTTCCTGGGTTCTGTCTATAAAGACAGTTTCCTGGGTTTCATTACTACTTTTACTGGCTAAGTTTCCCTGAAGCATCAATAGAACAGCTGTTTGGAGATTGTGCCTGCAACCTCTAATAGGTTCACAAGATGACCCCTGGAATGGGCCCCTGCCCTCATCATAGAATTATGCTCTGAGCACTTGGGTTGCAAATAATCACACACCCGCAGGCCCAGCTAATGAGAACAAATAACTTGTAGTGTCACCTGACAGCTTTCCTCTCCAAAGAAAGGAAAAATAGCAGCTGGGCTGGGCCAGGGGGACTTGAGACAAGCAGAGCAAAGCTGACAGTCCTTAAGCCTCTGGCTTGTTTTACAACCTGCCTCAGGCTCTCTGTGGAGACCTCCCCGCTTTACCTCTGGTGGGGCAGGGCTGCAGAGGAGCAGGAGGTGCCAAGGAGAGGGCCCTGGTACCTCTCCCCCTCTCAGTAAGCATTCTCTCCAACAAGCCAGTTCCTCTGCTACCTGGCCCTTCTTCTACCCACACAAGTCTTTGTTCTTCTCCATCAGTCTTGTAGGGGTCGTGTCCATGCCTCCAGCCCCACTGAACTCTCCAGGAAGCAGGTGCGCAGGAGGAGGAGGGCGTTGTCTGTTCTTCTTTTCAAAATAGTCCCTGAGGCTGAGTGAGAAGCCACACTCGGGACTTATTCCAAGAGGGAGCCAATTTTCACCAAATCCAGAGGACAGTGAGGGCGGGATGGAGGCTGGCAGAGTGAGGAACTCAAAAGTCACCAAGCTTTGACAGGGCTCCTCCTGCCTCATGCTTTTGCTTTTTGTCCTTGCAAAGGATATCCTTTTATCATGCAAAGCAACTGCCACATCAGCAAGCTCATTTAAAAACCTAATTGAAGGAGGACAAGTTTTGGAAAATGTGCCTTGGAGAAGTTTTAGATGCTTCTGAGTTTGTTTTATCATACTGAGGCAGCTGGGGACAAGTGGGAGGAGCATGGGGGCAGAATCAAAAGGACTTGGGTTCAAATCAGTAGTGTATAATGTGTTGATTATACACTGATGTGTACGAGGATGAGGGACTAGCATGACTCACTCATCTGTGAAGTAGTGGACCTGGCCACCTCTCAACTTGTGAAAAACGCAGGAGATGACAGATATAACATTGGGCAGTACCTGATACAAAGCAGTCCTCCGTAAAAGTTAAGTCTGAATCTGAGCACTTGAACTTCAAACAATAAAATGCATTTTTAGGTAAGTAAGAAAAGATGGTTTTAGAATAAGAGATTTTATTTGTATAAGAATGAAATGTGTGTGTGTGTAATATGTATGTTTAAATAAAAATCACTAAGAACCTATATTATTTTTTGCTCTGTAAAATACTGGGAGTGGGAGAAATTCATCTAAATATGTATGTGGGATCACAGGGAAAATTAATTGGGAAATTAATTTGGGGATGATAATCTCCATTTATTCATTTAGTCATATGACAAATACACATTAAGTGCACAGTGGGCCACAGATTGTGCTGAATCTTAGAGAAATATGGTGAATAGAGCCAAGGTGCTGCCTCATGGTGGCTAGCGTTCAGAGCAGACACAGGAAGTCCATCCTCTGTTGATTTCATGGTCCATTCCTAAAATGGGCATTTGAAGCATGTGAGAGCCACAAGCAGGATCATTATCTCCCATCTCCATTGATCAAGAGGTTGTTTTTCAAGATTACTTAGGGCCCAGGAGAGGGACATGCACTGAGTATGTTTGGTGATTCCACAATCCAACCCTGGTCTATAGCATATGAACCAGAGAGGAAGGTCAGAACTGTTCTTAACCATTTACCTTTGCTTTTATTTGGCTTTGGTTTAAAAAATATTTTGGTGCTTTTTTTTTTTCTTTTCTTTTTTTGAACTACCTCCATTTCCTGCCTTCATGCTCTGAAATAAAGAGCACAAAGAAGTAAGAGAAGAACTCAAATCTGGCATTCTCATGGACTATAAGGAACTCTGGCTCTACTCTGATGATTTGAAGGGGAGGGTAGGTTCTCCAAATGCTGCATGCAAAAACTTTGCCGGGCAAGTCTGATAAATTGCCAATTTCCTTACCCTTCACTCTGCTTGCGAATAGCTGAATAAGGTCTGGTACTTGGCATTTTAATTTTTTTCTGTGTCAAATTTATTTTATTTTTTCTTTTCCAAGTATTTATTTATTTATAAATATTTTATTTATTTATGTGGAACACAGAGAGACAGAGACATAGGCAGAGGGAGAAGCAGGCTCCCCGTAGGGAGCCTGATGCGGGACTCGATCCCAGGACCCCGGGATCGTGACCTGAGCAGAAAGCAGATGCTCAACCATTGAACCACCCAGGCATCCCTCCAAAGTTTTTCTTTAAATTCTAGTTATCATGCAGTGTAATACTAGTTTCAAGTGTAGAATTTAGTGATTCATCACTTACATACAACACCTGGTGCTCATCACTAGTGCCCTCCTTAATACTTATCACCCATTTAATAATCCCCACCACCGACCAACTCCCCTCCAGTAACCCTCGGTGTGTTCTCTATATTGTTTGTTTTCTGGTTTGCCTCCCTTTTTTCCCCTATGTTCATGTGTTTTGTTTCTTAAATTGCACATATGCTTGAAATCACATAGTATCTGTCTTTCTCTGACTTATTTTCCTTAGCATAATACACTCCAACTCTATCCAACTCATTGCAAACCACAAGATTTCACTCTTTTTGTTGCTGAGTAATATTCATTGTATATCATACCACATCTTCTGTATCCATTCATCAGTTGATGGGCATTTGGGCTCTTCCCATAATTTGGTTATTATTGATAATGCTGCTATAAACAAATGTGCCCCTTTGTTTTTTTTTTTTTTTTTTAAGATTGACTGATTGATTCATAAGAGACAGAGAGAGAGGCAGAGACACAGACAGAGGGAGAAGCAGGCTCTCTGCAGAGAGCCAGATATGGGACTCGATCCTGGAACTCCAGAATCATGCCCTGAGCTGAAGGCAGATGCTCAACTACTGAGCCATCCAGGTGTCCCACATGTGCCCCTTTGTATCAGTATTTTTCCATCCTTTGGATAAATACCTAGTAGTACAATTGCTGGGTCACAGGGTAGTTCTATTTTTAACTTTTTGTGGAACCTCCAAAGGGTTTTCCAGAGTGGCTGCACCAGTCTGCATTCCCACTGATAGTGTAAGAGGGTTCCCCTTTCTCTACATCCTTGTCAACATCTGTTGTTTCCTGTATTGTTAATTTTAGCCATTTTGACAGATGTGAGGTGATGCCTCATTGTAGTTTTGATTTGTATTTCCCTGATGATGAGTGATGTTGAGCATCTTTTCATGTGTCTGTTGGCCATCTAGATGTCTTCTTTGAAAAAATATCTATTCATGTCATCTGCCCATTTTTAACTGGATTATATGGTTTTTTTTTTTTGGTGTTGAGTTGTGTAAGTTCTTTATATATGATGCCTACTAACCCTTTATCAGATATGTCATTTGCAAATATCTTCTTCCATTTTGAAGATTGTCTTTTAGTTTTGTTGATTGGTTCCTTTACTGTGCAGAAGCTTTTTATCTTGATGACGTCACAATAGTTTATTTTTATTTTTGTTTCCCTTGCCTTGGGAGATGTATCTACTAAGAAGTTGCTACAGCCAATGTCAGAGAGGTTACTGCCTGTGTTCTCTGGGATTCTGATGGCTTCCTGTCTCACATTTAGGTTTTTCATCCATTCTACATTTATTTATGTATATGATTAATAAAGTGGTCCAGTTTCATTCTTTTTACATGTTGCTGTCCAGTTTTCCCAACACCATTTGTTGAAGAGACTGTTATTTTCCCATTAGATATTCTTTTCTACTTTGTCAAAGACTAGTTGACCATATAGTTGTGGGTCTATTTCTGGGTTTTCTATTCTGTTCCATTGATCTATATGTCTGTTTTTGTACCAGTACCATACTGTCTTGATGACTACAGTTTTGTAATATAGCTTGAAGTCCAGAATTGTGCTGACTCCAGCTTTGGTTTTCTTTTTCAAGATTGCTTTGACTATTTGTAGTCTTTTGTGGTTCAAGAATCTGTACTTTTAGCAACCACTGCACATCTTTCTGATGCAGAAAGGGCCCAAAAACACACTTTGAAAAATGCTGGGACAGCATTTACTTTCTGTTTGCTCAGACACTGTTGAGGAATTAGAAATAACCCCAAATTTACATACCAGTCTATTGCTCTTCTATCATCTCATCCAAGTTTGATGAGATTTTTATCCTCTTATGGACACTTTCTGAAAATGTTCTTTAAAGCACAGCATTCAGAGGACTTAAGTGCAATGGTTCTTGATCTTGGCTGAATATTATAACTCCCTGAAATCTTTAAAATTTCTAACACCCAGGCTCCACATTAGACCAGAACTGGACCAGAATCTCTGAGGTGCAGCCCAGCCAACAGTATTCTTAAGCTTTCCCAGGTAAATCCGATGTTCAGGTAAGGGTGAGCACTACTTGGACTTTACCTGCTACAGCTCCTGTGGCTGAAGATGTCCTTTCAGTTCTGACTGCCGGCATACCCACTGCCTCTCCCTTTAGTGATTGGGTTGTATGTTCCCAAAGACCCCAGTGTAGCTCATTTCCTATGTGAATTTCCCTCATTTCATTCTAATCATTCTACTGTGATTAATCATCCCTCTCACTTCTGCCAGGTGAGGAGCACCATGACTTCCCAGGCCTGGGTGACTCTGACCTGACACACAACAAATATTGTAGGATACAAATGAATCCACCTAAATGTAAGGCAATAGTTTGAGGAGATGTTATTTTACTTATTTTTTATGTGTGTCATTATACTTCTCCCCATGGGAATTAGTTGGTCCTAAAGGAACTCTGGCCAACATATTAATGAGAATAAACAGCAATTCACTGCTTGCCAGCAAACTGTGTGTCAAACAGCTGAAGGAAGAAACTAGACACAAACATGGAAACCTCCATCCCCCTCAAGAAATCAAGACTGGTCCTTGGTGTTGTCTTTGTATTGTAATGCAAGGAGAAGAGGAGCGACATGGAGGGGATGTGAAGTAGTGAAGGGTGTGTGTGTGTGCACACATTTGTGAGCATGTGTGTGCCAGCAAGCCTGTGTCTGTGGATGTGGCTGTTTCCTCCTGAATAAACACACCCCTGTTTTATAGGACACACAGAGGGTATTCTTACTCCCCAGTGTTTTCCCCAAATTCTCAACATGTTCTTCATTTCCCAGAAAATAACAATCAGTGTAAAAGGGATAGAAAAACATTTCAATTTTAGATTATATCCACTTGTGTATGTTTTATGAAACCCACTAGCAAGGAAATAACTTACATGAGGCCTTACCTTGTTAGTTTGTCTAATTAGTCTAAAAAGCCTTGGAAAGAATTTCCAGTTGGCATTATTACTACACTCAACTACCCCTTTGAGAGTGTTCTCTTACAATGCATAGAAATGGATTGTCTATCCTCATGCAATTAGTTACAAAACAACTGGCATATGTAATCAGGGGCCGGTATCATGAATGCAAAACATTTGTACGGCTCAAAGGTGGTTCTGAGTTGCAAATCATCTCTTTGGCAACAGTTAATTTTTGCAATTAAGAACAGAGGGACTCTGCCTTTAAAAATTCTGTCTTCAGTAGAAGCTCCATATGCAATAATTCTCTGGATGAAAAATTATGTTTGACCCAACACATTCTGATGAAACCTTCAGAATGTAGGCATAGGTAGCAAATGGAAAACAAGACTATGAGTTTCCATAAAGAAATGCTGTGAGCTTTTTGACTGATAGGGAGGGATGACCGTGGGAGAATTTTGACAAATAAGAAGTTCTTGTGGTGAGATTCACATAAATTTAACTTCTGAATACAGATTCAATCTCATCAGAAATTCTGTACAGGAGGTTAAAGTGAAAACTTGCCAATATTTGTGGCTTTCAATATCCTTGGATCTATTTGATTTTTTTTTGCCCCAAACTTTGATTGGACCAGGAGCCTGGGGGACAGCATGGAGAAGTGCTAAACTGGCCTCACCAGACTGAGTCATCATTCCCCTCTTATGTCAACTTACTCCAGCTATTCTTTTAACTCTGGGCGTTGCAAAGACTATTTCAAGTCTTTTTAGGTCCTGACAGGGCAGAGCACTACAAATACCATTTTGCTTGAGTAACTGATATATATGGCTAGAAATATTAAACCATTAAGTAACTTTCTGGAAACATGTTGAAAGTTCTTCTATTAGACATACGTAACTATAAGGCAAAGTAGTCGATGTTCTGAGGACAGTGGCTCTCAAACTGTAGGGTGTGTCATCATCACCCGAAGAGCCTGCAAACACACAGACTGCCAGGCTCATTCCCAGAGTCCCTTCTTTGGGATGTATGGGGCAGGGGCTCAGATTGTGCATTTCTAATAACTTCCAGGTGAGGCTACCGCTGCTGGTTCAGGGGCCACATTTTCAGAATCCCTAGTGTAAGAAAATACTGGACACAACTGCAACTCTGAGGAGAGAGACCATTCCCAGTTTCGAGGGAGGAGAGAGGTATGTGGTAGCAGTGATGATGCCATAAGTGGGATCTGAACCTGTGTTCTTCATAGCATAATCCATCACCTTCTAGGGCAGTGTGGGGGAGGGGAAGAAGGATCAAGAGGAGTTTTTTGGAGAAGGTTTTCCTAATTGTTAGTGAGGAGGAAATGACTGCAGACCTACATGCTAGTTTTCACTGGTAAGGTAATGGAGCATGATTTAATGTTGTTGTGCTTATTTTCTGAAAACCTGCATCAGCTATTTCAAACAACTCCTAAGACGACAAGATAGGTATGTGCAAGTTTTAGGGTATCAGGCAGATGACTAAAAAACTCATCTCATTAAAGTAATAACTCCAATCACCAAGAAAATCCCAGATGAGAGCTTGTCAGTGAGGTGAGTGACCAATCCTGCCCGGGTGTTACCACAGAGACGGATGGTAGGATTCCTGACAGAGTGTGAAGGGAAGGGCTGAGGATAATGAGGGCCCTGCACACACCTCAATTTTCCCCTTGCCTCCCAGGGACTTAGAAACGCCCACCATCTTTGCCTTCATCTCTTCATTATCATCAAATAATATTTCTCAAGTTTATTCACGTGGGTGGCTCTGTCTTCTCCCATTTGCTCAAATTCTCTTCCTCACTTTCTTTTCTCTTCTTGGCTTGGTTCTCAATCTACTGATTCCCCCCCCCCCCACCCCGGCTGCCAACTGCGAATATCGCCCCCACCCACTCTATCAAGAATTTTCTTTTTCAGAAACAGCATCCAATTGGAGATGCAGTGGGCTTTGATCGGCTTTTCTCATTCACAGGCTGGGGATCACACTTACTGGACAGAAGGAATCTATCATACAGTGAAGCATTCCCCAAACTGTGCCCCAAGAATGTTAAATGATAACCAAAAGGGACTTACAGATGCCTGTATAATAAAATAGGGAGAGAAGGAAGAGGGAGAGGGTGGGAGAGAAAGACTGGCCTTCCTTCTCAATGTCCACAGTCATGTGTACAACCTTCCTCTGGAGGACAGAATGCTAATGCTCTACAGAGGCCGTAACAGACATCTATTAAGATCTGACCAAGGGATTCCTAAATAGTCCGGCCTTTTGTGAAGAACCTTTCTAGTCAGCTTACCTCGTCAAGACATCGCTCATACTGTTCCCTTTGATTTTCATTTTCCAAAGCCAAAGCTGAATTCTCTGCCTGCAGTGAGATACAAAAATAATACAAATAAATCAATGAAATGTTGTGTTAGGTGACAACTCATTCAGTACAGTTACTAAATATATCTTCTCAGGATCCAAGACAATCTTTTAGAAGAATCTTTGACAAGTTTGCTCTAAGTACTATTATAAATATCTCAGGGATGACTTGTGTCTTATCAGCTTGTTCACAAAAGTACATTACCATTTAAAGAAATGCGAAACTTGATATTCTGAACAGGGAGCAAATCAAATCATGGCCTGATGTGAGAGTGTTCTGTAAAAGGATTACCATGTTTATTTCATTCTACGAAAATGTAAATGTACAAAATGCCTTAATCCACTTCATTAAGACCTGTCACAGTTTCACAACCCGATATTTGTTTAGGCCACAGAAAAGAATCTCAGGTAAACCTACGAAAGCATCATTCCAAAGACAAACCACACACGTCGTTTTCCTTATTAATCGATGGCTATTAAGCATAAGAATATAATGAGAAATTCAACAATCGAGGTATACTTGAGTCCTTCCCCCTCCCTTTTAAAAACTACTGCTTTCCTGATCCTCAGAACCACGAGGCTAGCTGAATCTTAAACAGGTTACTAGAGGAGACTCAGTTGAATATGGTTACCTGGCTGCTAGTGGAACAAGAAGGGGAAAAAGACATAGGTATACGCATACTAGGTTTTCAGAAGGAGCATAAAATGGTGACATGGGAACTGCCTTCTGCAACTGGTGACCTATGTCCCCTTCCGCTACTATTGGCCTAGTCTGAATCCTGAGCTTGCAAGTTAACCCTTCCCAAAGCTGCAACAAAGAGCATGCACCCTCCACCCTCCACCCCCCCACCCCCAGGCAAACTCAGCTCTACCTACCCCTTCACTACAACCCTTCTTGACATTTGAAAGTGTGGAGGACACCTTGGTGGCTCAACAGTTGAGCTTCTCTGCCTTTGGCTCAGGGGGTGACTGGATCTAGTCCCACATCAGGCTCCCTGCCTGGAGCCTGCTTCTCATCCCTCTTCTTATGTCCCTGTGTCTCTCATGAATAAATAAGATCTTTAAAAAAACAAAGTGCAGAGGATACAGAGCTCTAAATCAGTAGAGGATACAGAGCTCTAAATCATTTAGATTTAAAAAGATCTAAATCTTTATTCAAAAGAATGGTGTGATTTTTAGGTGGTACAAAGATCAACATTTTATCTTAAATTTTCTTCCCATCAGATTTTTCTTTAAAAAAAAACAAAAAAACAACCCTTTCTATTTGGAAATAATTTCAACTTGCAGATGATCTAAAAGAAAAGTATAAGGAACTCCCACATACCCTTTCCTCAGATTCACCAACTGTTAGCATTTTGCCACATTTGAGAGATTATTAGATCATTCCCTTTTTCTTTCATTGTTTTTCCCTGCAACTTGCAAGTGAGTCGCAGACATGATGCTCTTTACCCCTAAATACTTCTGTATATATTTCCTAAAGACAAAAACATTTTTTCACACAACCACAGTACAGTTGTCAAGTTCAGGAAATATTAATTGATACAATACACAATCTGATCTTCAGTATCTATTCCAATGCGTCCATTGTTCCAGCAATGTCATTACAGCAATTTTTCCAGTCTTGAAACTTATCCAGGGTCAGGCATCTATTGCATCTATTTGTCATTCATATAGGACGCTTTAATCTGGAATAGTCTTTTGTTTTTCATACTATTAGTTTCTTCTTCTTTTTTTCTTCCTCCCTTCCCTTCCCTTCCCTTCCCTTCCCTTCCCTTCCCTTCCCTTCCCTTCCCTTCCCTTCCCTTCCTTCTTTTCCCTCCCTTCTTCCTGTTCTTCTTCCCTCCCTTCTTCCCTCCCTCTCTTCCTTTCTTCCTTTCTTTTTCTTTCTTGGAAGAGTAAAGGCCAATTATTTTGTGGGATGTCCCTTAATTTGGGCTTGTTTCAAATTTCCTCCTGTACACTTGGCAGGAATAGCATATGAATGATGCTGGGTCCTTCTCAGTGCATCATACCAGAACTGGTCATGTCCATGTCACCATTACTGGACATGTTAGCTTTGATCACTTGGTTAAGGTGGGACCTGCCAAATCTCCCCACTCCAAAGTTACTTTCCTTATGTAGTTAATATATTGTTCAGAAATGTCTTTAGACTATGAAAATATAATATTTCTCATCAAATTTTCATCAATTTATTTTAGCAACCATTGATGAATCTTGCCCGAATCAATGATTCCTATGGTCGCACATGGTGATTTCTCACCCCATTATCCCACCTACGTTTATGAGTTTACATTCTATCATAAGAATATGCTTTTCCTATTTATTATTTCCTAGTCTGAATACATGGATTATTTTCTTATTGAAAGGGTTCTAAGTCATTACTGCATTTATTTACTTTGATGCTCAAGTTGTCCCAGCTTTGAGAAAGTGAACCTCTCTAACCTGTGGCCTTTTGACATGTTTTCATCTTTTTGAAAAGGCTTTCTTTTTAGGCACAGGGAAACATTCCAAGCCCACTTTGCTTTTTCTTTGCACCATTTCTGAAATCAACCATTTCTCCATGGAATCCTACTTGCTTTTCATTGGGGAATGATACCTGGAAACCAAGATCTGGCTATTAATGCATGCCAATTGCTACTGAGAGGCCATTTCTTCTAGTCCTTTTCAGTGAAACACCATACCTACCTACACACACACACACACACACACACACACACACTCCAACCACTACAGATTTCTTCTTTGCCTTCCCCTTTTCATATCTGTGTCTTCCTTTTCTACAGTGAGAACACAAGCAGCCATACATTTCCTCCTTTATTCAACCCCACAGTGCATATAAGATTATGATGGCATGGAATATAGTATAAGAAGAATTCACAAATTGCTTTTTCTTTTAGAATGTGGGGTGTATAGTAATGACACTATGTTCAAAAGTTACTAGTTTGATAACTGTCTCCCTTTCCTGGGGTGATGCTATCCATTCCTTTGTGCAGTTCAGTTAATTTGTTTCTGACAGTAGTCAGATTCAGTTTCTCCTCCTGTTGTGCATTTCACCCCAATTTCTGAATATAGAGAACAGTAATATGATCCCTAAAGTCAAAACCCTACTAAAAGGTACACTCAGTGAGGTATCACTTCCTCACTATCTCTTCTGCTTCATTCCCCTCCACCTTTTACAGGTTCTTTAATAGTTTTTATTCCTTTTTATGTCTTACTTAATTGTTACTATCTGGTTAAAATCATGTCCCTTGGCTCCCTCAATTACATATGCCACAATCAACTTTCCCCTCAGTCCTTCTTCCTACCAATCCTCTTGTCGCATTCTTTTCCGCTTTATCAGTGTGTTTTACTGTTCACCCTCTCTCTACCACATGATGATTGGAGGAGATTGGCCTTACATTTCTCCTTTATTTCTTTAGCATCTTCAAATTTTCCCTCTTCCTCTTCTCTTCTGAACCAGATCTTCAAATGGCACCTCTTTTCTCCTTGCTTCCTTCTCCCCAGAAGCCTTGCTTCTCTGGACAGTCATCTCCGGTCCCCTACATTTTCAAGCCCTGCCCTATAGCCAGCCCTGGGCACTTCTGGTCTCCATCTGTGGTCAGAACTAGGAGAACTTTCCCCACGCATCCTGCTGCCTCTCTCTCCTGGGACACACAGGCTTGCAGCCACAGTTTTGTGAGTATCTGGTGTTTATTTTCTACTTAACAGTGATTTGAAGTTCTCATGTTCCTTTTTTTCTGGTAATACAGAAAGTATGGTAATATGTGCTCCTATTTGTGCCTCTGGTGACTGTAATATTTTCTTTGACAGATGTGTACAAAGCTCCAGATTGAGGCCAGTTTGTTGTTTTGATCAATAATGAAACTCAAGTGAAGTGATCAAATGAAAATGGGGCACAAAAGTTGAGGGAAATTGCTAATAGAAGCCTTTGTGGATGTGCTCTTGTCACTGTTAGATCATTTGACCTATTCCTGGTTTGGATCCTATGAGTCCAAACCCTGTTTCTCCTTCAGGTCTCAGCTCTAATACTTGCCTTTGACTCTTTTCCTCTGGACCTGATCTCTGTTGTAGCAGTCATTCTAGCTAGCATTCCTGTCTCTCAGGTGGGATCCTGCCATGTTCTTTCCATTCTTGTCATGGGCAGACATCTACCCCATAGCCCAGTGATTCTAGCCTCATGCTGACCATCTGTTTGGACTTATTCAATATTGGTTAAACCTAGACTATTTCGTCTTTTCAATCCCACCTCCCACCCACCGATACTCAATGGAAAGCTATTTCCTTATTGCTTGTTACTGTTTCCTTGAGGGACTGCAGTGGCCTATCACACTGAACGTGTGTCATATCTGCAGCTGGTATAACCTCCCAGGTCCTCCCTCAGTCCAGGTGGGAGCACTGGCTCCAGATTCTATCCCCATCATTCCAGTCTACCCAACAACACCCAGTTGTGAAACCTTTAGCGAGTCATTTAACCTTGCTGGGTTCACAGTTCTTTAGATAATAAATGAAGGGAATAGCCTAGCCAATCTACAAAGTGACTCCCAGTTCAAATATTTGGATCCTGTGAATCACGGGGGGACTGATGGAATTCCAATTCTATAAAGTCGCTGCTTTCTTTAGAGAAATTGAGCTTGCATGGGGTCTGCTGGTTTCAGGAAGGCAGTGGCACAAAGGATAATGGGAAGAGATAAAGGAGAGAATGACAGTGCCAGTTTATGCTGTTTTCACTTTAAATGTCTTGGAAAAAACGTGTAAGGAAATAAAGCTGAAAATGGGAATTTATATGGGATGTCTCTATCTCACTCCTACCCACAATATCATGTTGCAATAACACTACAATCGATCCATTCAGATAATTACCATCATTATACCACTTACATTACTTGCCTCACATTTACTGCTCTGACAATCTATTACAGGCAAGCAAATTAAACACCTAAAGGGTGCTGGGGAAGACACAGTCGTCACACTTACGGTTAATGTGTTCAGTTACAGAGACCAATTTAATTGATGTAATCCTACATATCCCAGGGGACAAGAGCGATATTAACAATTATGAAGTTAAAATAATCTTGAACTCGTGATCTTCTTTAATCCATTTGCATTTATTAGAAAATCAGGATTTACCTGCTACCAACATGAGGCAACAGAGGAAAAAACAAAAGGGAAGAATAGAAAAACAAACCTTAATTAAATGTGATTTAAAGAAACAGTGAATCATTTCATGGCAGGAATGAAAAAGGACAAGGGAGGGAGGAAAAGAGAAAAAGCAAGTGTTACTACTGAGAATTACAGGAATGACGACACAGGTCTTTCGTACTTCAAGAAATTACGTTATTAAATCAGTATCCCCAGAGGATGTAATTAGAGCATGCATGCTAAATATAACAGTGGGTCTCTGTGTTCAGCTTTGTCTTCTACAACAACCAAAAACTTTTGCTAGACTGAGTCCCTAGAGCTCAGTGTGGTTTCCTTGTGATTCCCAGTTCCAAGGATTTAAATATGTGCCTGATTTCATCTCTATAGTGTTCTCACACGTCTTTATAAAACAAACAGCTTCATAGAGTAAACCCATATTATTTTGGTTCACTGTGGAGGATGGGTCTAAATGAACGTATACTTAAAAGGAACTATGTTATTCAGAGGTCTTGCACTGTGAACAAATGCGGGCTAGAGCTCAACAATGACCAAAAGGACTGATGCTTCTAGATTGCTGTTGCATGGTAATTCACTAAATGCTTATTAGATTTAAAATCTCTCTATACCATGAATTTGCTTAATACATCTTTCATGGTTGAATGTCTGTGTTCCCCCAGAAATTCATATGATGAAATCCTAATGTCTGATATGATGGTATTGAGGGATGGGGGGCTTTGGGAGTAATTGGAACATGAAGGCTGAATCCTCAAACATCAAATCAGATTTACATAAAAGAGGCTCCACAGAGCTTGCTGGCTCCCTTCCACCATGTGAGGATGTAGTGAGAAAGTGCTGGCTAGGAACCAGGAAGAGGGCCCTCATCAGATCTTGACCATGCCAAAGGCTTGATCTTGGACTTCCAGGTCTGCAGAACTATGAGAAACAAATTTCTGTTGTTTCTAAGCCATTGTATCCTGTTATAGTAGCATGAACGGACTAACATAACATCCTTTTCCATGAACCAAAGTCAGAATAGTTCTACACAAAAGGGTTCCCCCTCTGTACTAAGTAACGACTCCATTGTAGGCTTTTCACCTCCTATACTCTGTTCCTACTCCTCTGTTCAACAACCATCTACCTGTGTTTCCTGCTTGAGAGAAATTGACATCTCTCACATCAGTCCAGGCTCCTGGGTCTCTCATGAAGGCCCACCTCTTGTTCCTAAGGCTGCACCTCCAGTCCTTTTTTTTTTTTTTTTTTTAAGATTTTATTTATTTATTTTAGAGAGAGAGGGATAGTGATAGTGGGAGAAAGCATGAGTAGGGGGTGGAGGGGGAAAAGAAGAAGCAGATACCTCACTGAGTAGGGAGCCCAATGCAGCACTTGATCCTAGGACCCTGGGATCATGATGTGAGCCAAAGGAAGTTGTTTAACCAACTGAGCCACCCTGCTCACTTCTGCTGAGCTTAGTTCTGTACCTCTGGTTCTGCTGCAGGAGCCCAGAATATATTCTACTTCCCTACAGACCCTTCTAAATGCCACTCATTTTTTCCAGTCTCAGAAATCTGAACATAAAAAATAAAATGGGGCATATATTACATTTTAAGAAAAAATTTCAGATGTACAAGAAGATTTGGAAACCATTATAAAGAATATCTCTCATTTTCCCTCCCAATTCCTCAAAGTTTATTTTTTTACCACACTTACTAGAGCATTTGTTTATTCCTATTTATAATCAGAGATGATTTTAAAAAATGTTTTTGAAAGAAAGGTACAGACATGATTCCCTTTGACCTCGTAATACACAAAATAATGTTCTTACATAACCACTGTATAGTTCTCAAATTCAAGAATTAACTTTGATATAATACCTAATCCACTCTACAGACCTTATTCAAATTTCATCAATTATCCCTCTAATGTCCTTATTGCACTCAGGACCAACTCCAGGTTCCCAGAGCTGCATTTGGTTATCATTTCTCTTTAGTCTTGCTGTAACACGGAAGAGTTCTTTTGTCTTTCATGACTTTGACATTTTTCAAGAATACAGGCTAGCTATTTTGTAGAATGTCCTTCAATTTGAGTTTGTTTGATGTTTCCTCATGGTTACATTAAAGTATTTCTGGCAAGAATATTACAGCAATGATATTGTGTCCTTCTCAGTACATCATGAGGAAGAGGCATGTGATACAGTTTTATCTCATTACAAGTGTGTCGACTTTGATCACTTGGTTAGTTTGGTGTCTGCCAGATTCACCACTAAAAAAGTAATTTCCCTTTATAATCACAACTATCTAATTGAAAGTTATTTTGAAAATATGTAACTATCCAAAGTCTTTGAGATTATGCAAATATCTAAATACCCACATTTTGTTCATTTATTTTAGCATCCATTGATCATTTTTTGCCTAAAACAATTATTACAATGATAGTGATTTTTAAATTCCACTATTCCTCCTATGTTCATTAATTTGAACTTGACCATAAGGCAGGGTCATACTTGTCAACAATCAATGATAATGTCTTTAAATGGGATTATTACTTTTATGGATATTATTATTATTCTCCAGCTAAACTATAAGCTCTCCAAGATAGGGATCAAGCCTTAAATGTCTCTTTTCAAAGTAGAAAAGTTTATTTTAATGCATTTTTTACTAGACTTCTGGGTGAAAATTAAAACTCATTTTCATATTTTTATGTACTTAATATCAATTGCACAAAATCTATGTCAGGCACTTTTTACCTATGTCCTCTCAGTGGTGGTCATACACATACATATAGATACATCTTGAAGTACCTTTTTGATAATATCTTTAGACAGGTAGGAAATTAAACAAATGAATAATTTTTACTCTTTGCATATGTCAATTTATTATTCTTCTGTCTATAGTTTCTACACAAACAAACAAAAAACAGTATACATCATCTGACACATTTTCACAACCGGCAGAATGTTTAAAGTACCTACTTCTCTATAGTATGAGAGTATGAGGAATTGAGTTTTTGCTCCTTACTTACGAGTGTTAATTTCACTCATCACTAGTATTGTCATAGTGGTAGATTAAAGATGGTTGTAAACGCTTTATGATATATCTCCTTGACTGAACTGGCCTTACTGACTTGTGTGAATAATAGAATGTGGCCAACATGCCATTTTGAGGACTTCTAAGGTTATACCATGATTCTTTTGGCTTCTACCTTGGTCTCTCAGAACATTAGCTCTTGGTGTCTTGAGCTACCATGTAAGAAAGTCGGTATCTTGAAATAGTATCAAGCCCAAGCCATATGGAGGGATTCTGGAGAATGAGCTGCCTCGTGTAGAGATAGAGCCCAGACATGGAAATAAAGAAGACATCCTGGAAATGGATCTTCTAACTCTAGCTGACACCACATGGATTAGAGATAAATCCAGTGTGTCCTTTTCAAATTTATGATGCACAAAATTGTGAGAAGAATAAAACAGTCATTTTAGGCCTCAAAGGTCACACAGCAAGTTAAGCTGATTGGACATATTTAGGGGCGAGCTAGAACATCATTTCTTCCCTGCATGCATCCTGTTACTGATCTCTCACTGTTCTCCAAGAAGCTTTCTATGGAGGATATAAAGATATATAAAACATAAGAGCTAGGGATCCCTGGGTGGCGCAGCGGTTTGGCGCCTGCCTTTGGCCCAGGGCGCGATCCTGGAGACCTGGGATCGAATCCCACGTTGGGCTCCCGATGCATGGAGCCTGCTTCTCTCTCTCTGCCTGTGTCTCTGCCTCTCTCTCTCTCTCTGTGTGACTATCATAAAATAAAAAAAAAAAAAATTAAAAACATAAGAGCTACCTCAAAGAAGAAGAAAGCTTAGTAGAGGAAACAAATTAATTTCTTACATTAAAAGCTATCATTCAATAAGATTAGAGAAAAAAAAACATGACTAATTTTATATGAGATAGGAAAGATATTTCTTGAAGAGGTCACTTGACCTTTGACTAAGCCTACTCAAACCTACAGGAAAAGTCCTCATTGGAATGAATAAAGATAATGTTGTAATTTTGAACAAAATACCAGGAAAATGACATCTGGCTTGTATTAGCAATCAGAAATAAATTATCTCACCATGTAAGAACCCTGAGTGTAGACACTGTCAAGTTATTATGGAAATGAATAATGTCAGGTGCCAGGAAACATCCACTGCAGAGAAAATCTTGGGTTCAAGAATGATAAATGAGAACAAACTGATGGTGTGGAAATGAAAGTGGTAGAAATTGAGCAGAGGTAGAATGGTCTGGAGGAAAGAAGATGGAAAAAGGAGGTGAAAAGGAAGAGAAGAAAAAAAATCCTATCCACAGTAGTTAAAAAGGATGCATCCCTGTGGCTACCACTGCTGCATGCCTGGCCTTTTTCAAAATGACATCTTCCCAGCTTGTAGAAAACTCCTCAGTTCAGCAAAGGTAGAAAAATCAGAAAAAGGGCAAGAAATCATGGTTTGGCCTCACAGGTGGGAAAGTGTACTCCTTTATGACTGCCACCCTGAATCAGAGTCCTGTGGCACTAGTTAAATAACTTACTGGCTGACTACAGTGACATCCTAGAGGCTTTGGTCTGTGGGCCAAGGAACTTCACATCCAGCCTTCCAAGCATAACACAGACAGGCCCCAAATATCCCTAATTACACTGTCGTCTATTCTATTTTGAAAGCTGTCTAAAAACACTAGAAGTATAAAGCACCATGGGAGGGGCTACGTATGCCATCAAGCATGCCATCCAAGTATGCACATTTTAATTTAGCAGAGTGGTAGAGAGCCTCAGTACAAAAGATACCAAGAACTCGACCTGGGTATAGAATCTTCTTTCCTTTTTTACCATCAGGTGAAACTGATGGGGTCTGCATCATTTAACTGACCATGTCTGGTCACTGTAGTGGATGTGCAAGGGATAGGTGGCTAAGGGGTGTTTCCCAGTGACTTTATGTAAGAGTTAGAGTCTCTATACCCAGCCAGGGTCTAGGGCTCCTGTGCAGCTCAGAAGCAAATTCTGTCATCCCAAAAATTTTCAGGAAATAGTTATAAGCTGTGCCCATCCACCACAGGAACAACTGGACACTTGTGTGCCCATACATGCAGACACATCATCAAAATGTCCTTGCTTTCACGGTATGCCCACTGAGTCCAGACCCAGAACAAGGCAGTGGGCACCTAAGTTGAAAAAAAAATGGCATCCCTGTTTCAAGTAGTTCAGGATTCCCTGCAAGAGGAACATACTATGCAGACCTGTTCACAGGTTCATTTTTTAAGAATTAAATAAACATTTTATGGTAAAATATCTGCGTCCTTTCAGAATTTGAGTACTGAAGTGGGGCTCTAGACCAGTGGCTTGCAAACTTGAGTATGCATCAGAATGACTTGATATGCTCATTAGATCAGATTGCTGGGCACCATCAGTTTGGACACAGGACATCTAGAGAAGGACCTGTGAATTTGCAGCTCTAACAAGTTCCCAGGTGGTGCTGATGCTGCTGGTCTGGGAATCCTATTTTGAGAACCAGTGTCTCATATGAATTGGTTTCGGAATGAAGGCAGTTGTTACCCTCTGCTAGCCCCTCGTTATTGTCAGCTTTGAACTGTTCAGGAGTTCCTGAGTGCTTTTCTGGAATTGGAGGTGGCCACCAAGCTTGTCATCTCCACTGGAAGCCTTCACAAGCCTTCTCTTGAGGTGGAACAGGTGCCTGCTCTCTGCTTCCACGACGTACCATCTGAGTACTTGTAGTGGAGCACTTACCATAGAGATTCTCACTCCATATAGATGAAAATATGCAATTTTGTGCATTGCTTTCTCTTATTCAGTTCATGAATCCACTTCTCTCATACCTCAGTGATTCTCACTGTGGGGAACAGCCACTGAGAGGATATGACAGTGTGTGTGTGTGTGTGTGTGTGTGTGTTTGTGTAGAATAGGAAAAAATATTTATGATTTAGAAAAAATATTACTTGATATTGTATTATATCTGAAAAATAATAAAAGGCAATGCTTTCACAACAGAAACAGACAAAAAACTTGATAATTTTCTTGCCTACAGGGGATATATAGGAAAGAAATCCATGTGTGGAGTCAGTAGGTGGTAGGGTGGTAAGAAGGGTATATCATCCTAGGAGGAAAATAGGAGATTCTAATGGGAGGCCAGAGTGTGCTTTTTAAATTTCCTTTTTATTTTTATTTTTTTACAGTGTAAAGAAGCCTGGCCTTTGAAGTCAGGTAAGTGTTTATTTGGATCTTGGTGCTGCCTCTTCCCTGCTATGACCTCAGGCAAGTCACTCGGGCTCTGAATCTGTCTTCTCCTTGGTAAACAAGAGGGTAATAAATACCCATCACTCTTTTGATGTTGAATGGCATGATGAATGTAAACCACATCTAATACAGAGCCTGGCACATTATAGGATTCAATCAATGTTCGTTTCCTTATGTCCTTTGTAGAACAACTCCCATCCAAACCTAGGCAGCTCACAGGCTTAGCAGGGGGAGAGGTGTCAGCCAGGGCGTGTCCTGTGGACAGGGGATTTCAGCCAAGAGAAGTGTAAGCTGGGCCCTCACACCTGGGTATTTTTTTTTTTTTTAAGATTTTTTTTTTTTTTTTTTTTTTTTTTTTTTGAGAGAGAGAGAGAGAGAACAAGTGTGGGGAGGGGCAGAGGGAAAGAATCTCAAGCAGATTTGCCCCCTAGCAAATCTGACATGGGTCTCGATCCACAACCCTGAGATCATGATCTGAGTAGAAATCAGGACTCAGATGCTCAACTGACTGAGCCACCCAGGTGCCCTACACTTGGGTGTTTTAAATAGCCTCACATATAAGCCAGCTTCTGGCACTGGCTCCTTTCATCAGTGGCCTCCCCTTCTCCTTTCCCTCACTTCTCTCTTATCTCCTTACTTCCACTTGCTAGCACCAATTTATCTAATACCCTGCCCTACAGAAAACCCTGCTCTCAGAGAGATACTCCCAACTTCGTTCACATTAAGATTCAAATGATAAGTAAAGCACTAAGAGGATTTGCATTTTAAGAGAGGATTAGGGAGTGAATCTTTAATTGTAGCATTGTAGGAATTAGAAAGTGGGCAGGTTTGCAGGGGTGTAGAGTGGTCTGGAATAGGGCGTCACATTCCACCTTGAAATCATATCTCAAGTGATCACCTATTGGGCTTTCCTGTAAGGCCTGAAAAGAATTAACATGATAATCTCCACCATGTCTTAGGGTCATTGAAAAGAACAATGTGCTACTCAGAGTTCTTCTCAAACTGTACACAAAATAGTCCTCTATCTGACTTCCGATGCCACTGAGCCAGGTGCCTATTACCATGTTTCACAGCACCCTGTCACCCCTTGGTTACGGCACCTACCACAGGCAGCACAGGGTGGTTGACATCCCCCCATCCCACACATCTTTGCTCAGTGAAAGCAAGCAGCGTTGTTTCCCATACCTAGCACTGCCCAGGACACAGAAGGGCACCCAGATCATTTGTAATTCTGACCCTTACAATTCTTATTTCCCAAGGATGTACACTGCAGCTAGGATTGTAAGAAGAAATATTAATTGGTTAGGAGGATAAACACTTCTGTTTTATGCATCCAAGATCTGTTTATTGATTCTACTCAAACTTACTTTCAAACCCTTGCCATTTGCAAAGGCCACAGGGATGACATGTGGGCAAATTGCCACAGTTGCTGACTTTATCCTCACCCTTATACCCGATACTATAAACAATAACAGGAAAGTCCAACTAAACCCATTAGACTGACATGGAGTAACCAAGCCATGCTGAGCCAGACGCAGGGTAGCCAGTAGCTCAGGGAGCTGAGAGAAGAGCTGCACATGAACACTTGGGAAGGGACCACATTCTCACCTTAGCAAAACAAGCTCCTCTTTGGAGCCAGTGCTGGCAATTGTTTAACGATCTCTTCTCTGGTAGAGAAGAGCCTTGCTTTGTAGTCTTCTGCAATTTCCATGGTGTAAATACTGCCACTGTAGTTGATTCTGAGCCCCCAAGCACAGAGTTGGGAGGAGATGCACAGTAGCACATCATATAGTGTCTTCACTGTACAGGGTATAGAGACCGGATAATAGTAAAATGTCACTTGTGTTTGTTGCAGCACTGTTTACAATAGTCAAATTATGGAAGCAGCCTAGGTGTCCATCAATATATGAATGGGTAAATAATATATGGAATATGCACAAAAAGAACTATTATTTAGGCTTAAAAATGAATGAAATCTTGTCATTTGTGATGTGGATAGACCTAGAGGGTATAATGCTAAGTGAAATAAATCAGAGAAAGACAAATATCATATGATTTCACTCATATGTAGAGTCTAGCATAATAAAATGAACAAACAAACAAAAGCAAAAACAAATCCATACATATTGAGAACAAACTGGTGATTAACAGAGGGGCTGGGGTGGCAGGTACAGGCTTCCAGGTATGGGACGAATAAGTCACAGGGATGAAAGTTACAGCACAGGGAATATAGTCAATGGTACTGTAATACTATTATATGGTGACAGATGGCAGCTACACCTGTGGTGAGCATAATACACAGAGTTGTCGAATCATCATGTTGTACATCTGAAACTAATGTAAAACAAATAGTAAAATGTTATAAAGTAATCAGGAAGTGATGAGTTTTGAGTGTGTTTTACCTTGACCTGTAAATGTCAGAATTCAATTAATAATAATTGCTGTGTTTACTGACAGACTCACAAAATTCTTGAAAAAATAACTGGATCTCAAAAGCTAGTATGAGCTTGCTTCTGCACACCATTGTTCCCATCTACCACAGAGCTTGAGAATAGCTCTCAAATGGTATAAACATGCCATTTATATCTGCTAAGATAAAGGGTTAACGGATTGTGCTCTGCTGTGACTTCACTCAGGAACCACTGAGTCAGATGACCATCAGGCCTCAGCTCGATGCCACTCCCAGCTCTGCTCTCTTCCTAAGGTCTGTTTATACAATTTAGTTTCAGAAACTCAAGGATAAAGTGTCTTACAGCTATTAGCACACATATCTCCTTCATTTAATGAGATTCCTTCCTTCATCTCTGCACTTGCTAAGGTAGTCTTTCCTGACCACCCCTCCCCTGCAACTCCTTCCTACCCACCACTTTCTTTTGTATGTGGCCCCATCCTGACCACATACATACCAGCTGGAATAGGAAAACCGATGCATGCAGCCTGCAAAAGACTGTGTTTGAGAGTCAGACTTGCATAGATTCAGGAAAGTGAAGATTTCTATGTCAGACAAGTATGTGTTTTTAAAGAGTGGTACAAACATTTCATTATTCCAAACATTTAATAGCACTGTCAAATTATTCCTATTAAAATTGAAAATCTGAGCAATTCAACAAATTACATATTTGAGCTCAAGATGTAACAAGCATTTTCCAATCATGACAGAGCCAACAATTCAGGAACTCTAAGATTTTTAGCAAAAGCAACCTTTAAACAGATTTACCCCCTAGATGTGCTTCAAAGATAGCAAATCTATGACTTGAAAGCAACTCCTTCAAACTGACTCGTCTGCTTCTTAGTAGATGAGGATGAACACCTGGTCTCTTAGACATTTCTCAGACTATATTTATTTATGTTTTGTTCTTCAAAATACTTAAGCAGTAAGTATTCCTCTTCCTCTACCAAGAAGCACCTGATTCAGGTTGAGGAACTGACTGGGAATTCCTTCAGGAATAGGACTCTTTGACCTCTGAGCTACACAGAAACTGAAAGACAAATGGAAAGAAAACAAGCACAGAAGTCTGTGTTCCAGGAATCATTTTACCCAATAGTGGGAGTTACTTAAAGTCGCAAGTTAAGGGACGCCTGGGTGGCTCAGCAGTTAAGTGTCAGGACGTGATCCTGGAGTCCCAGACCGAGTCCCACATTGGGCTCCCTGGATGGGGCCTGCTTCTCCTTCTGCCTATGTTTCTGCCTCTGTGTGTGTGTGTGTCTCATGAATAAATAAGTAAAATCTTTTTTAAAATTCAAGTTAAAACTACAAAGACATACTATCTCTTTTTTTTAATAATAAATTTATTTTTTATTGGTGTTCAATTTGCCAACATACAGAATAACACCCAGTGCTCATCCCATCAAGTGCCCCCATGCAAACCTCAAATTGGCACAAATGGAAAAATCTCATATGGCAAGTGTTGGTGAACATGTGGAACAACAGGAACTCTCAGATACCACTGGTAGGACTGTAAATTACTACACCCATTTTAGAACAGTTTGGCTTAACCTACTGAAGGAGAAGATATACCTTTCAGACCCAGCAATGCCATTACTAGGTACATTAACTATAGATGCCTGTGAATACATATACCAGGCTGGCCATACACATGCATTCATAGCAGCTTTATTTTTTTTTTAAGATTTTATTTGATTATTCATGAGAGACACATAGAGGCAGAGACACAGGCAGAGGGAGAAGCAGGCTCCCTGCGGGGAACCTGATGCTGTACTCGATCCCAGGACCCCGGGATCACGCTCTGAGTTGAAGGCAGACGTTCAACCACTGAGCCACTCAAGTGCACCACAGCAGCTTTATTATCATGTCCCACAGAGAAAAAAAAATTCAAATAAAAATTAACAGGACAATGGATAATTCTGGTAAAATTATATGAGAGAATACTACAGGGATCCCTGGGTGGCGCAGCGGTTTGGCGCCTGCCTTTGGCCCAGGGCGCAATCCTGGAGATCCGGGATCGAATCCCACATCAGGCTCCCGGTGCATGGAGCCTGCTTCTCTCTCTGCCTCTCTCTCTCTCGCGCGCGCGCTCTCTCTCTGTGACTATCATAAATGAATAAAAAATTAAAAAAAAAAAAGAGAGAATACTACATAGAATAAAAAACAGAGTATAGCTACAGGTATAACTATACAGTTGACCCTTGAACAACATGAGTTTGAACTGCATGAGTCCACTCACATACAGGGCTTTTTGTTTTATTTTTTTGGTAAATGTACTACATTTTCTCTTATGATTTCTTTAACATTTTCTTTTCTCTAGGTTACTTTATTGTAAGAACATAGTAAGTAATACATAGAACATATGAAATATATTTTGACTGGTTATGTTATTAATAAAGCTTCTAGTTAACATTATGCTACTAGTAGCTAAGTGGGGATCTAAAAGTTATATGTAGAATTTCAACTGTGCAGGGGGTTGGCCTTTAACCCCTCTGTTGATCAAGGATCAACTACATATCTATATCTATCTATCTATCTATCTATCTATCTATCTATCTATCTATCTATCTAATCTATAGCTATATATATGTATACTATATGTATATATATATATACACACACATATATACAAACACATACAATCTTCCAACATGATTTCATACACAGAGTTTAAAATCAGAAAAGTTAAATTACATTGTTTAGAAGTACATTTATAAAAAATAAAACTTTTTTTTTTTTTTTTTTCAAAAAGCAAGGGAATGATCATTACGGAAATCAGGTTAATTATTACCTCCAGTAGGGAGAAATGAAAGTGTGATAAGAGAGTAGCCCACAAGGGGTCCTGAATAATTGGCAATACTTCATTTGTTGACCTAGTGGCTGTTCCTCAATTTCTTTGTTTTATCATTCTTAACTGTCAATATATATTTCATGCTCCTTTCCGTAACCACATTTCACACGCACATGCACACAACAAACCCTCAAATAAGTAATAGAGCTCTAGGCAGGACTTGAGGGCAAAGGAGTTCGGAAGGGCCTCAGTGGGCCTGGGGATCCTGGTTCCACATGACAGGTCAGTGGATGGACAGCAGGTGACACTAATTAGGGATGAGGACACAGAGGTGGTAGGAGCCAGATATCAGGATGAAGGGACGTGAACAAATGCATATTTTCACAACTAACCCTGGCACCAGTGACTGAAGGGACTGCAGGAGGAGATAGGGAGATGAGAAAACCTGTGACCGCAGCATCCCTATCAAGGATGACCTGCCTGATGTCAAGGAGGGGGAGAAAGACACTCATTTGAGAGACAATTCAAAACAGATTCACCAGCTCCCAACCACAAACTAGATGAGGAGAGCTAAGTGAAGATGCCATGAAGGTTTTTAATCTCAGATCTTTGAGAGGGTGATAAAGTCTTTAGTAGAAATGGGGAACAAAGTAAGATAGTATTGTGAGTGCTTTTTAGGAAAAAGATATATATTATTATGCTACATAATGATTTCTTCCCCTTTCTATGGAGAAGACAAAATTGCAACAAAGGTATAAGCCTTGTTCTTAAGCAAGATTTGCCAGCAGTCACCTTGATCCCTCTCACCTTTCTTCCATTGTTTACATGTTTTTGTGAAATTCTTTCCTTTGGCCATGCCAGTGTCTCACACTAACTGTACCTACTGTTCTTAGGGAAGAATAGTGTCCCTTTGCTTAAGAATCCACAAGGGAAAGATAGTAAGCTTTAGGAAGACTGTGGTTCAGTTTAATTACTAAGCCTAACCTTTGGCTTTTCCATTGACAACAACTGCCCTTCCAGTTGGTGGAGCAGTTGGACAGTAGACAATCAATGGAAACCGCCCTTCAGCCTGCTTCCTACTTTCATCTGTTTTCCAACAGGACTGGGCAACAGCTGTTCTCAAACACTCAAAACTGCCTGCCTTTTTGCAAGGATAGAATGCAACAGGTAATGTGGTGTCTAAGTATAATTTAGTCTGGGTGTGGCCATTAGCTGCAACTTACATGGACATGTGAAACTCCTTGACTTATTTCCATCAATTTGTGTTTAGAAATTTCCACTAGGGTTACAAAAAAAATATCTAAATAATATCTGATTGTGAGAGGAGAGTTACCTTTGAATTTGTGGCAGTTTACAAAACAATCAGTTTTGAAGAAATAATGAGTTCAGTTTTGTATAGTTAAGATGTGAAAGTAACATCTAGAAAAGGTCTATCCAGGAGTTGGAAGCATGGGCTTCCATGCTTGATTTAAGACAAAGCCAGGGCTGGAGTCATTGCTGTAGCTGGGATGAGAAGAGCAAGGGAGCTATACAAAATGATGATGACAGTGGCAAAACAGTTAACACCCACTGATGATTACCAGGTGCCAGGCGCGGTGCCCGGCACTTAATATACATTATCTTCATGTGGAGAGTCTGTTGTTATCTCCATTTAACAGACAAGCAATCTGAGGCTCAAAGAGATTTAGTGACTGTCTTCAGGTTGCACAGACCTGACTGAATCACAAGTATTCTAAACCACTACAGGAAATGTCTCCCCATCCTGAACTCCCAAATGTTATGCTAAAGTCAATACGCTTGCAGAAACCACATTCCCTGTTTCCAAGTCCAAGAGCTAAAAGGGGGTGGGATGATTTTCTGCTTCTCTTTAGAGAATTGGCAAGCAGTAGGATTTGCTTTGAAAATGGAGGGGAACGAAGAGAGCTAACACATTTATATACTACCCTAACTCCTCTCATTCTTAGCTTTTAAAATTTCCTGGGTTGCTTTGTGTGGATGAGTGGGTGGGAGTTGGCAGATATTTTTAAGCACTTGGGACCCTGGGGTGATAAGGGATGAGAGGAACTGAAATGTAATTCCTTCCTGAGGGCTAGGATAAAAGAAGAGTAAACACCTCAGCTTACAGCCCAGCTCAGGTACAATAATAGACATGTAGGCTAGAAATCTGGCAGCCAACAATTTTATTAAAAGATTTTTTTTTCTGTTTGAATTACACATCACTTTACCAAGATAATATTGAATCTCCGTGCACACTGTGTACCTACCCAGTGATGCTTCTAAGGAAATATTTTATATCTAGACGACGTCTCATAGAGATATTTTATTTTTTATTTATTTTTTAAATTAATCTTTTTAAGTTTTTATTTTTTTTTAAAGATTTTATTTATTTATTCATGAGAGAGAGAGAGAGAGGCAGAGACACAGGCAGAGGGAGAAGTAGGCTCCATACAGGGAGCCTGATGTGGGACTCGACCCCAGGTCTCCAGGATCAGGCCCTGGGCTGAAGGCGGCGCTAAACCACTGGGGCACCGGGGCTGTCCTCATAGAGATATTTTAACTATAAGCATAGTGTGCCATCAAGCAATCCAGAGTTTTAGTTGTAGTTTGGTGGTCTTAAAAACATTTTCCAGCAGCTTAATCTGTCAGAGACAACGGCCAGGAACCTGTGTTTCAAATTCTGGCATTTACTAACTGTGGCATTGATCAAGTTGCTTACCTCTCTTGACTTTATTTTATCCCTCTCATAAACATGCTGGACCAGATCATCCCCAAAGCCTTTTCTGGCTATAAAATCCCAGATTTCTTTGAAATCATATATGTTAATTATCCAAATATAAATAATCATAAAATCAAAGATCCTTAAAAGATGAAGAAGAGGACCATAATTCTACTTCTGTCATGGTTTAAACAATCTCTTTTACAAAGTTCTGAAATGTGTGGCCCTCACTTGTTCCCTTCTTCGAGTCCCTGCAGAGATCAGCCAAGTTCCGCCAGAACTCACACAGCCTAGCTGGCCTCCTTTCTCTAAACCAGACTTTGATGCAATCTGTTGATCAGAGAGAAGGGTAACCAAACCAGAATGAAGTCTCATTAAGACAAACATAGATGAAATGTAGGGCTCTGTACAGCAAAGCTTATTTCCATGTCTCAACAGATGGTGAGGAAAACAATGTCTTGTTGATCTGGTTAGAGCAAATTATGTATGAAGAACTCTTCTATATAATGAGAGAGTACGTGTGCAGTGTGTGTGTGTGTGTGTGTGTGTACACAGCATATGCCAGCACTGTGAGAATAGGAACACTCAAGTGCCCCAAAACTAAGGTCTAGGAAGAGTTTTGTAAAGTCCTATTTCATGTTGAAGGAAATCAGCAGTGATGAAGGGCTTGTAACAGGGTCCCAGAATTGTCTAGAAAGGAACGGTTTACAAGCACTGTTCCAAATGTTAACACCTGTTACATTCATGCTATTTCCTCTTGCTGTCATGTCTGTGAATTGCAGGAGTACTTTCTTTGTAACTTGTGTAACATTTTCTTTTTTTCCAGGTCTAAAAGATCAGGCTTGTAAGACAATCAAAATAATACTTGTGATCCCAAATACTATTGATTTTGGCCTTGGAGCAAACCACAAAGAACAAAATGATGAAAACTGAAAAACCTAAAAAAAAAAAAAAAAAAAAGAAAAACAAAACCCACAAACCCAAAAAATACCCCCCCCCATACTTATACACAAAATAGGGTGCCTCGATCTTAGCACAACTGACATTTTGGACTAGGTGATTTTTTTGTTTCGGAAGGGCTGTCCTCTGTATTGTAGGATGTTTAGTAGCATCCCTAGCCTCTCTACCCAGTATATACCAGATGCCCTTGCCTGTTTTTGTTTTTTTTTTAACATTTTATTTATTTATTCATGAGAGATATAGAGGGAGAGAGAGAGAGGCAGAGACACAGGCAGAGGGAGAAGCAGGCTCCATGTAGGGAGCCCGATGCGGGACTCGATCCCGGGACTCCAGGATCATGTCCTGGGCTGAAGGCAGGCGCTAAACTGCTGAGCCACCCAGGGGTCCCTCCCTTGCCTAGTTTTGACACCAAAGTTCACACGCGGCCAAATGTCCTCTGTGGGGGTGGGAATGCACATATATATTCATACATATGAATGAATTACATTAAGCCTCTACTGGCATAGGACTTTCATTTTCATGAATATATCTTTTAGAACTGAAGGAACTGGGGTATCAACTCTAATTGTGTAATTTTATAGATAAAGGAAACTGTAGCCCAGAGGTATAAAATAATGATTGTCTACCCAGTTGTCATAATTCATCTCCTGGTATTAGACACCAGAATTCCAGAGCTGAAAGAGATCCCAACTTTATCAAATCCAGTCTCCATTTTATAGACAAAAATGAAGCCTCTCCTTTCTCTTTTTCTGTCCTTCTACCCATTACACTGATCATTTGGATGACTTGTTCTGATAGTTTGAGTATTAAATAAATCTTAATTTTAACCTTAAAGGCGGCAGGATTTCTGGCCAGTTTATTTGAGGAGACACCTTCACAGAGTGGGTTCCCTTTGATCAAGTAAGTGAGGACAGGTTGAGACAGCTCCAGGCACAGGTCTCACACCTGCTGAGTTCTACTCAGGTCCCATGGCAGCCAGAGCACAATTATCTAGTCAATTGCTCTGGAGGGAACATCATCTCAAAAACATGACCAAGTTCACACCATCGTAATTAATCAGACAACTGCTCTAGTGTGATGGCAGTTAACACTTCACAGGCTTGGAACTGTCTTTTTAGCTCCAGAAAACACTGTTCACATTAAGGATGAGTTGTATTTACATAACCCAAGTCCCACATTTGGATGCTAATTAGCAAAATAATACCCACAATGCAATCCCACTTAAATGTTTCACCTCTGGGTGGAAATGCATTAAGTAAACAACATGTGACATGAAATAGGATTGTCTCAGTATAATATATTTACAATAGAAAAAATACTTAAAGTCCCTTATAAAAAACCAGCCTCTTTGTATTTCTTTAAGCTGTCATAAAATTGCTGTCTTTGAATACGTAGCTTTGGGATACTATCAAGACAGGACTATATAAAGAACTACATTAAAAGAGCAAAGAGCAGAGTTGTTCTGTGCATTAATTAATTGCATATAAGTATATGTCAGGGGCTTGAAAGGGGCTGGTTGCAATTTGCAAATGCTAGTACAGGGTTTCAGCCATAATGATGTTAGATCATCTTCTTATGTTTGAGAGCAGAAATAAGACTTATTCATATTTCTAGGTGACATGTATTTTGCTTTTTAAAACCAAAGGTGCTCATTTTCTATTAGCATTTGAGCTGTTAGTTCCACAGCACTTGAGGATTCCTGAATTTCTGTGCATGTTGATTTTTCACTTACCAACATTCACATACAATAGCTATTATTATTGTGCACCACAATGATAATAAAACTGATTTTAAAGCATCGAGGTAAAAAACCCACACCTGTATTAGTCTGAAATGAGGTATTCTAAAATCTGAGGAAGTCAATTATTATTCAAAGAGCAATCATGACATGGTTAAGAAATGAGCAATTCAAGAGAAAGGAAAGTGTGAAGGAGGCATTTATCAGGCACTGAGGGAAAAGTCAACGGGGGTTGATAGGTGAGATGTCCAGTTAGAACTCAACTAGCAAATCTCTGCTAGGTATCACTGATAAAGGTCAAGGGGAACAGAGTTATGACAGTGAACTTTAAAAATACTGACAGGAAACAAGAATACTGGTTTCCATGTGCGTTGCCTTGCTATTCACATAAAACCATTAGTCCCTTCACAGAAAGGTTTATTGATTTACACAGACACTCATTTGTCACATCCTGTAAAGTACATTAAAAGCTGCCCAAGTATTTCAAATGTACTCAGCAAATATGCCTTCTCGCCTGTGTGCAGTCTGGGCCCCTGGCTGTGAGATATTTTCACTGAGAAGAGTTTGATTCAGGAAAAAGCAGCAACTCAACAACCATGTGTAGTCAGTCTTAAGACCTCCTCCTCCTGCTGAGAAGTTGCTTTCATGATTGGGGGATTCTATTTTTAAAAAAGATTTTATTTATTTAATCATGAGAGACAGAGAGAGGCAGAGACATAGAGGGAGAAGCAGGTTCTGCGTGGGCAGCCAGATGCAGGACTCCATCCAAGGACCTCGAGATCACCGCCTGAGTGGAAGGCAGACCTCAACTGCTGAGCCACCCAGGCATCCCATGTTGGGGGATTCTTTATGTGTGGATTGCAATGCATTCAATGCAGAGTGGATTCACCAAGGAAGGACAAGGTGCAGTCTTCATCTTGCTCATCCTCATAAAAGTCCCTGACTTCCTTTAGTTTGTCACTTCCACCTGCATGTGCCTGTCAGGTGACAGGCCCTGTATTATGTATGGGAGGCAGTATGGAGTAATGCAGGCAAGTGGCTCTGACATTGCCTGTGTGGGTGTGAATTATTGCTCTACAACTTATTAGCACTCATCCTATCCAAGTCACCCATCCTCCTTACCACTTAGCTTCCTCGGCCATAAAATGAGAGTATAAAGAACACCTGGATTGCAGGTTGCTGTGAAGTTGAAATGAGATAATGCATAGAAAGCACTGAAGAAGATGCCCAATTCACAGTAATGTTACATTGTAGAGCTGTAGCCACTTGCCACTTGTGGCTGTTTATTTTTAAGTTCAATTAAATAAATTAAAAAATTCAGTTTCTCAGTCACATTAGTTACATTTCAAATGCTGTTTGGCTAAATGGCTACCATATCAGAGAGTATAGCTGGAGAACATTCTTAACACCAGAGTAAGTTCTGGATAGACTTTCTGGAGGTCAATATATTTTTTAATGTTATTAACTAACATTTTATAGACATTATTATTTAGTCTGAGGCCCAGGCCCAGGCCTGATAGTCACCAAAAATAATTTAATATGTTGACTTGAGACATATATGTTAACAAACTTCAACTCCTTATGCTTTTATTAAACCTTTTCTTCCAAATCATGTTTCCATTCTTCCATCTTTCCAACATGTGAAATCATGTTTCACAATATACTTGTGAGATAAATTTGTTACACATTTATCATTTTAATCTCATGAGAGGGAAACAGATATGGGCACAGTATATACATACTCGGAGCAATGTCTATCCTTTGGAGAGTTTTGGGAATAAGAAACAAATAAGGAGATAAATTCTGATCTGGAGTAAGTTCTCAGTTTTCCTGATTCAAAATTACTAAGACTTTTTCAGAAAAAAGGGAGATACACAAAACAGGATGAAGAAAACAAAAATTATTCAAAATTTCACAACCCATAGACAACCACCATTGATATGGTGTCACTTTGTAGAGGTATAAAATATATATTGTATGACAGTTTCTTTATTGAATGATAATTTTTCTCACTTAAAACAGAGTGAACATTCTCCTACACCATTAAAAATTATTTGGTAGCATAGTTACTTGAATGCACAAGAGTTTATTACAGGATATACTACAGATTATTTAAAAATGTCTCACTTTGGCTCTTAAAAATAATGCTTCAAAGATTGTCCTTCAACATAAATCTCATTTTAATGATAAATTATGTTCTTGGAATGGAGCATGGATATAAAATTGATGGGTGAAAGCCCTAGAATGTTTTCAGAGATTCCTGATATACCTTGCCATTTGGCCTTCTGGAAAAGCTTTATCGATTTTCACTTCCCCAGGAGAGTATGTGAGTACCACTGCTCCTTTTCCAATCCCGATTAGTACCATCTAAATATGTTGCCAATTTTGTAGGCAAAACATCCTCTTTGATTATTTCACATTTTATTTCTTTGACGACACAAGAGGCTAAATTTTTTCCTATGTTTATTAGCTAATGATACTCTCTCTTCTGTGAATTGTCCCTTTGTATTCTTTGCCCAAATTCCTGTCACAATGTTTCCATTATGAATTTACATTAAATCTTCATGTATTTGAGGATAGCAAAAATTATTTTACTTCTGATATTTTCTTTTCCTGTTTTTTAAATTCTTTTTGTTATATATTTATGCTCCTAACTTTTAAATGTTTATAAAGTCAAATAAATCTTTTTCCTTTGTGATTTTCTTCATTGATTTTATAATTAGAGAGTCTATTCCCACCCAAGAGCAATTAAATAGTCACTTCTATTTCTTCAAGTTTAATAATGTTTCCATTACCTTTTTTGGTACATTTACCTCTTTAATTCATATGAGATTCACATCATGCTGTCAGGTAAACATCTTATTTTCCTTCCAAATAATGATAGAATTGTTCCAGAACATTTGCAGATTCAGCCTTTGTTTCCTTGTTGATATGTGATGTCTTTTTTTATAAGTACTAAACTCTTATATGGTAAGGCTTATTTTAAAAAAAATTTTAAAGATTTTATTTATTTATTCATGAGAGACAGAGAGAGAGGTAGAGACATAGTAGAGGGAGAAGCAGGCTCCCTGTAAGGAGCCGGATGTGGGACTAGACTCCAGGACCCCAGGATCACATCCTGAGCTGAAGGCAGATACTCAATTGCTGGGCCATCCAGGCGTCCCGGTAAGATTTATTGCCATATGACTTATACTGTTTTATTGATTTACCTGATCTAGAACCATAACTATACTGTTTTAATTACTGTAAGTTCATACTATTTTAATATCTAATATAGCAAGCCATCATTTGTTATTCCTCTTGCTCTCAAACATTTGTTTTTTTCTATACGATCTGTGAAATCATTTTATTAAGTCTTCCTCATTCCCCTCCTATGATTCAATTGGTTTTCATTCAATTGGTTGAATTTAAAATTTAATTCAACCTTTAAATTACTTTGGAAAGAATTACCAGCTTTGTAATATTTGGTCTTCACATCCAGAAACATGGTATATCTCTTTATTAAATTCTTGACTTTCCTCAATAAGTTGTGTATTTTCTTTAAATGAGTTCTACACTTTTAATATTTTATGACCTTCACTACCATTATACACTGAATTTTCCCCAATTATTTTTTAAAATATGTATATATTTATTTTATGGAAGAGAGAGAGCAAGGGAGCATGGAGGGAATGCAGAGGAAGAGGGAGAGAGAGTCTCAAGCAGACTCTGCAGTAGTAAGCGTGAAGCCAATGAGGGAATTTGATCTCACAACCTTGAGATCACAATCTGAGCTAAAAACAAGAGTCAGATGCTCAACTGACTATGCCCTTCCAATTATTTTTTGAACCATTATTCCTCATTGACAGAACACTGATTTTTCTAACGTTTATATCTGACCTCTTTCTTGCACTTTTATTTTTTTAAAGATTTATTTATCTTTAGAGAGAAGGAGAATGCACAAGCACTAGTGGAGGAAAATGCAGAGGGAGAGAGAGGGGAAGCAGACTTCCCACTGAGTGAGAAGCCCACTGTGGGGCTCTATCTCAAGATCTTGAGATCATCACCTGAGCTCAAACTAAGAGTCAGATGCTTAACCAGCTGAGTCACTCAGATGCCCCTGCACTAATTTATTAATTCTTAGGTTTCTTCCACTTGATTTTCTCAAGTTTGGAGTGTAGATAATGCCACTTAAAAAAAATAATAATGTTTTTTCCTCTTTTTAATAGCAGTGATTTTATCTCTGAATCACATATTAAGGAATGTGGCAGGACTTCCAGAATGACATTTACTAAGTATGCTAATCATTTGCACTGTAGTCCTGACTATACTTTATTATCTATGGTATATTTTCCTAATGAGAGTGATATTGGCTAACAGATAAAACTATGCTTTATCTTGGTATGGAATTTTACTTTTAGTTCTAATTTTCTGAGTTTTAAATAGTTATTGGTTTGGAATTGACTGAAACACTTTTGGTCTGTAGTTTTCTCTAAGGTGGAGTTTGGTTTTCTTTGTCAGGTCTGGGTTATCTTTCTATTCTCCTTTTATTTCTGGAATAGCTATGAGAACAACAGAATTACCTAATACTTGAAATTTTACAAGAATCTGCCCATAGACTATTTGACTAGAGGGACTGAATTCCAATTTAAGTAGATGAGGGACAAATTAGCTCTTAATAAAACTGCCAACAAAATTGTAGAAGCAGATGAACATTTTCCAGATGAGTGATTATGCTGAAAGCAAGAAGTGTTCCTGGACTTGTCATCACCCTGCAGAACCAATGTGGACCCAGAACCCCCACCCCAAAATTTGGTTTGGAAGTTGAAACTAATGATACCGCATACATACCAAAAAGGTATGAAAAGATTTATTACTTACATAATGAGGCTTTCTGGGGAGCTGAGGGAAGCCTTCCAAGTAGCTCTGAACATGGCGTGGGAAGCTAGTGCCTGCAAAATCTAAACTTTCTGACTAAGGTAAAGGAAGGAACACTTGCCCCCCAGGATGTGGGGCATAAGGGAAAGAAAGAGTGGTGGGATTTGAAAGCTGTCAGCAAACATCCATAGTGGAGTCCAACTCTTTATTATAGTAGAGGCTGAGGGAGGAGCACAGGAATACTGATTCAATGGTAGAGAGGAAAGACATGAAAACTGGTGGCATATGACCTTAAGAGTTTGGGAGGCAGGAAAATACCAATCCTTCTCCACATATTCAAAATTGCATGATGGATAAGGGATTTGGGATAAAAAAGAATTTTTTTTTTTTATCTTGACTGGTATAAATTGAATGGCTTACTATTTTGAAGAGAATTTACTGAATTTATACTATGTACTAGAATTGTGACTTTTGTACTATAATCAAAGTATTTGTTACTGAGTTTCAAAAAATATTATATTTTATATATTTTAAAGATTTTTATGTATTTATTTGAGAGAGAGAAAAAGAGAGAGAGAGAGAAAGGAAAAGCTCATGAGCGAGGGAAGGGGCAGAGGAGGAGGGAGTGGGAGAGGGAGAGGATCTCAAGCAGACTCTGCACTGAGTGGGGGCCCTGATGCAGGGCTCAATCTCAACACCCTGAGATCATGTCCTGAGCTGAAACCAAGAGTTAGACGTTTAACCAATTGTGGCACCCAGGAACTGCCCCTAAAATATTTTAAGCATGCAAGAGTAGAAACACAGGATTTAACCTCTTTTAAGCATTATGTCTCCCAGTTTGGTAAACAGAATTACCTGCAAAATACAAATAGACAAGCTTTCCACAGTCACAGGTAACTAAAGCAACACTGTACAATATACACTTATTAATAATATTAACATCTAGCCTTATTGAAAATTTACTATGTGCCAAACAAAGTGCTTTACACTGCATGCATCATCTCATTTAATCTCCAGAGCAATCTTATGTGTTGGTACTATTATGGCTCCCTACTCCACTCACTTTACAGAGGAGGAAAGTGATGTTCAATGAGACTAAGTAATTTACTTCAGGCCAGAGAATCGATAAATGAGGGGCTAAGTTATCAGCCTAAATCCCTTTGATTTCAAAGCACCACTTGCTTCTAACCATTGAGCTGCACTGAATACTTTGTCAATGAACCTACATTATTACAGTGATGTGGTTCATAGAGTGGCTGTTTGAGGTCATCTGAATCCCAGCTTCCACTTACTAGCACCTGTCAGAAAGTTAAAAAAATTTTGTAAGTTTCAGTTTTTCCCATCCATAAAAACTGAGATCTAATAGTACATACTTCAGGGTTCCTAAAAGGATTGAATGATATACAATTTTCAAAGGATTCAGTATATTTTCTAGTACACATAAATTATGTGGTTAACTAGGTTAACTCTTTTTACTAATAAGGTCATAGGTATGGACTATGATTTTTACCTAAGAATGGTGACAGAGTCTTTATAATAATAGGCAAAGAAGTGCAAATACCTAGGAACTGAAAAACCTTTGTGTTTACACTAAACTTTAACCAATTATTACAAAGCTAAAGTTAGGCATTCTGAGCTTGGATATACACTTTTCCAACTTAACCTGCCTCTTTCCTTAAAAGGCAAACCATCTCAAGTACATACCTGGCTTTAACTTGGGTATTTCAGAGATTTGGATCACCAGAGTAAATAAAGCCTTCAGTTCTACTTCTTGCCAAGAATTTAGAGAAGACTCTTCAATTTAGCTGAAAGGTATATAAACTCCTACATAAAGATGCCTAATTTACTCATAGAAACTCATGTTCACACTCTCTTCTTTGTACCAGGAAAAGGATCCTTGCCATTCCACATGCCTGAAGCTATCACTGGCATTAAGTAAGAGGCAGAATGACTACCCCACAGTAAGCCTCTCATCACTGGAAAACACACTTTAGAACCATCTAGATAAGTATCCCATCTAATGTAATCATTCTTTACAAAGCTTCACACTCAAAAGATGTATTTTTTGGTCAATGATTTTATATATAAAAACTTGTTAGCCCCAATAAGCAGCTCATCCTATACCTCTAATAGTTATAAATTCTTTCTTTAGATTACATTTTCATCCCTAAAACCTTTACCAATTAACTCCTTTTTGCTTTAAGAAATATATTTATCTATATATGATTCTAAAGAAAGTTTTAAAAATATTAACAGATTTAAATGTTGTCTTCTTGATTTTTCTTTTCCCAAATTAAGTAGCTGTGCCTGAGTTCTCTCCATCTTTTCCTAAAATATGGATTTTAGATTCCATCTTGTTTGCTTTTATTTTAAATACATACTCTGGTTTGTTCATTTCTCTCTTGAAATGAGACTATCCAGAACCAAATGTGGTCTGAATGAGACAGAGTTTGGCAAGGCTAATCACAGTTATCTGGAAAAGACATTATCCTTTTATTGAGCATCCTCTGTCTGACTTGGCTTTTAGCACACTCTTGATTCAGATTCACGCTGAATTTATTTTCAACTACTCTCCTAAGTTTTCCTTTTAATGCTAATTGCTTTTAAGCCTCAGGATTTAACAAATTAATTTTTAACCTAAAAATGTAGGAATTAACATTTATTACAGTTAAATTCTACTTGATCACAGCCTACTGTTCTAAGATACTATGATTTCATAGGATATTTAGAATTCTAATTTTTTAAAAGATTTTATTTGTTTATGAGAGATACAGAGAAAGATGCAGAGACATAGACAGAGGGAGAAGCAGGCTTCCTGCTTCTGTAGCCTGATGCAGGACTAGATCCCGGACTTCTGATATCATACCTACGTTAAAAACTTCACTTCTAATCCTCATGTCATCAATAAAATACGATGAGTAATGTAGTTCCAAAGATGGATCTATGTGGCATAATTTGGGGAAGATCTCTCCAATCAATTAGTCATTATTTGGCTAGATCTGCGTACAATGGGGCAGCTGATTACACATCTATCCAATTGAACTATCAGCCAACACATTTTTTTCCCATCTTTTCTGAATATAATCATGAGTCAAAAAATAGATGCCCTGTTGAAATCCTGATGCAACTGAGTTACAGCACTCTCATTATTAATAGTTTTTTTAAAAATCTATTTAAAAAAGAAAATACCTTATTTTTAGTGAGCTCATATTGTCTCTTAGTGATTATATCTTTCTTTGTCATTTGTTCCTTTCTAAAAATTTTCCAGGCACTAGTCTCAAGCCCCTGTGCTATGGTTTTCAGAATTTCTTTTTTTCCTTAATGGAAGTAAGGACTGTATTTTGCCATTTCTGGTCCTTTCACTTATCTCCAATATGTCATTTCCTCAGAGATTATCAACAGTGGTTCTAGAATTGTGTCCAGTACTTGGAATGTAATTTACCCAGGCTGGAGGATGAGGAGTCATCTAGAGTAGCTAACTGCCTCACCAATCCTGGGAATCGATTCTCCCCTTGGGATAATGACCCCATCCTTCCCAATGAGAGGAACACTTTATAGAGGCAACAGACAGAAAATAGGAGGGACTATCTTTGCCATTTACTGTTCCTACTCCTGCAAATGCTGCTGTTTTCATGATGTTACCAAAATGTCCAAGTGGTTGAAGAAACATACATGTGTTTTTCTTCTCAGAAGGATGATAATAGTAGCAGACTTTTAAAAAGGCTTCACCCAATGTGCTAGGCTTTTTTAAAATGCTTTCCATAAAGTTTCACATTTTATATTTACAATAAACCTATAATAGAAGTACTATTATTATACCCATTTTACTGATGGAAAACCTTATACCTGGAGTAGCTAAGGAACTTGCCCTAGGTACAGCTAGTAAGATACAGAGTTGATATTCAAACTGAGGTGTTCCTGATATCAGTGACCATAATTATTAGCCACTATGCTACACTGAAATTCATTTTTAAAATATAAATTTGGTTGACATTCTTAACTTTTGGGAGATTTTGGTCCGTTGATGTTTATATTCAACAATGCTATTCTTTTAAATTTGTTTCTCTCATATTTTTTAGTGGTCCTTCCTTCTAGTGAATATGCATATCCTTTAAAAATTTGAACTTATCTATGAACTCCCTGTGTGATCATGTTATTATGTTTAAATATCTCACTGTGACCTTCCCTCTTAACCTACTGTAGTCCAAGAGGCTTATTATGACTGTGTCTGCACATGTATAAATGCTGCCACTGTCTTTAAAGACCTCCCATATGCATCATCATGCTGCCTTTTGCTGGGGTAAATGGACTCCGTTATATGAGAAGACCCCTGCTTCCCATCTTAGAGTGATAATGGAAAAGTGTCTCTATGGCACAAAAAATAGAAAGATTTATTATTTCCTAGGAACCCATTACACGTGTCTGTTTTACTTGTTATGGCTTCTGTAAACTCTGGGGCTGCTGATGAATGGCCCTCCCAGGCCCTCCAGCCCCTTGAGAGCTGATAGTCACTGCTCCTGGCTGGTGGCTGGAGGCATGACCTGGATAAGTTAGTGAGTCAGGGCTGTTAGCATAAATGACCAAAGTGTGCCAAAGAAGGTAATTGGTGAAAATGGCTAGATGAGGAAAGAATTTATGTGGCTACCTATACAGCAGAGGCCTCACTTTCAAATCCCTCTGTCTAAAGTCAGATGCTGGTCTGAAATGACTATATGTTAGTGACAAAAACTGGCAGGCCTGGGGATCTCTCACAGGGCCACATAGGGACTGCTCTGCCTGCAGTCAGCCATGTTCTCCCTCTGTGTATGATGTCATTTAGGAAAGGTCACCAAATTTGAGATCAAGATGTAACAGTTGTTTTCCAATCAAGACAGAGCCAAAAATTCAGGTACTCTAAAACTCTTAGCAAAAAAACAATCTTTAAACATAATTTAGCTCCAGGTGTGCTTTTAGAGATACCAAATCTGTGACTTGCAAGCATACAGGGAATTTTGAGCTGATCCCAGGCCTGGCACAAAACCCCATTTCAGTCAACTACAAATAGGAGAGTAAGACAATGCATTCAGCCAGAGGACCCTCAGGCTTTAGATGGAACACTCAGAATTTTTCAGAATATCTAGGGCCCACATTCCATTTTTTATAAACTTCAATATCCTTTGTGGGCTGTGTTCTCTTTCAGAGTGTCCATGAATTCACTGTTATATTTTCAGTGACATTTTTGATATTTTATTTCTCAACAACTAGGTAGGGTATACATATTTAACTATTGCTCTGAATCCTATTGCTTCTGGATACTGATTTGCTTCCTTAAGTTTTCTTTCACTTCCCAATCAGGAATCAGATCCCTCTAGATGCTCAGAATTAAGTGCACAGTAGCTGACGCCCTCTTCTGCCTCTGATTTCAGAGAGGGACGCTACTTCCAGGACAAGTGAAGAATTTATCAGATGTACGGCTTTCAACAGCCTGAAACTTTCAGCAGGCACTAAGCTAGTGGAAATCCCACATCACTACTTCTATTGATGGTTTCCTTCAAATCAGATGAGATTAATCGCCCTCCACCTGCATACTCTGGCTTATCTCTCATCCCTCCTGATATGTGCTGTGCAGCTACATGCTACTCATTTCTGAACACAACTTCACAAATCTCTAGTTTGCTTTCAAACTTAACTTTTATCCCTAAGGGTTATTAGAAAGAACTCAGTTTAAACAGCCTATTAATTGAATATGCTGCCCTTAAATAAACTATTGTGGTTTCTTCCCTAGACCTAACTCTTGGAGCTGGACTATGACCTGGATATGACAGCGGAATCATAAATGGACACAGTGCTCATTTAGTGATGACCCACTATGTGTCAGTTGCCTACATAACATAATCCACACAGAAATGTGATGTGGTAATCATGCAGACCTAGCTTACAAATTTGTAAAAAAAAATCATATTTAACAATGACGTAATATAAATACAGTTGTGACTATATTCAGGCTACACAGTAGCTCAGAGAATAGACTCTAGAGCCAGATGCCTGAAATCTGATACTACTTATTAGCTGTGTGATTTAGGCAAGACATTGAACCTCTCTGTGTCTCAGTGCCCTTATGTGTAAACTGGATGCAGTAAGGGCAGCTTACTTAGTTTTGTGAAAAGCTAAAATGAGTGAAAAGTGCACAGAACATATTGGCTATATAGTTAGGTCTCAATAAATGTTAACTATTATTTTAATTTTCATTATTATTTATAAACCAGTAGATTTTCCCATAAGTCTGATTCTAAACATTATGGATGTAAATGGTCATTTTTGGGGTATATATAAGCTTACTGAGGCTCTCAACTCAGTCTTGGGGCTTTGCATTCCACTAAAATGCCTCAGATAATACCTTGTACACTGTGAGCCTATAATAAACATTTATTGAATGAACATTTAAATAAACAGGCCTTCAATTTTTAATATATCCATGTTTGGAAATATTCACAAGGAACAGGACTAGCAATGACTGCATGGAGAAAATTCTTGTCATAATTTTCCATCCTCTTTATCCTCTATTAGCATACTTATCTTCTTCCTCAATCTACAAGTAAATTTGAAAAAATAATGGAATTCAGATTTCTTTATGAAAATGAATCCGTTTCTTTGTTTAGGCCAATGGGCCTAGCTGGTAATATTTCCCAAGACATCTTTTTAAGATTCTTAAAGTAAACATATAGTTAAAACTCAAACCAGTTTAATACACCTTGAAAAATAAGCATAAGAGCCTTAATTGCTTTTTTCTTGGCGAACATCAATTCCTACACATAAAAATGCAGCACCGAATAACAGCAGTAAGCCACGTTCCTTTCAAATAGCACATCTGTGTGAATACTAGCTGTCTATTATGTTTCTTAAAATCTAGGAGGCTGAATCATATTTGTGAAAAGAAACTTTTTAATAAAATTTAAAAAGCCTAATCCTCGCGCAGGGAAGAAAAGGTCTAGAAATGTCTATCTTTTATTTAATTAATACAAAACCTTCCCACATGCTTCAAAACAGTAACAATTTTATGTTAATATAACTCATTATAATTGTCTTGTATTATAGAACATTCTAGAAAAAATAATGGAATGTAAAATATAAGAAAGAGGGAAGAGGACTTTTGGGGAATTATAATCAATATCCTTTTTTTCAGATAGAAGTTTACAAGTCCTGACACAGTTCTGTTTTCCTTTTGACTAGCTCACACAAATATTCCCATGGAAAAATACTTTATTTCAAATACAACCTTATAGCACCACCCATCACATTCTTCTTAAAGTAGATTTCAGAAGTCTAGCTCTCTTTTATTTTTCTTTTTATAAAACTAAAATGGGGATCCCTGGGTGGCGCAGTGGTTTGGCGCCTGCCTTTGGCCCAGGGCGCGATCCTGGAGACCCGGGATCGAATCCCACATCAGGCTCCCGGTGCATGGAGCCTGCTTCTCCCTCTGCCTGTGTCTCTGCCTCTCTCTCTCTCTCTCTCTGTGACTATCATAAATAAAAAAAAAAAATAAAAAAATAAAAAAAAAATTTAAAACTAAAATGAAGTCATAACAGTGCTCTTATGCCCATCAGTGACTATTATCATATGGGATCCTAATATTTTATGTCAGAAGCACTCACTGAAAGTTCAAGTAAGCTCCCCTCCGTTGGTTTTTAGGTGAGCTACAGAATGTCCTGCTCTGGTGGTCAGGACTGAGTTCTAGAGCTGATTTCACTTACCGGCAGATGTAAACCTGCCTACATCTCTTCTTTATTCCTGAGTATCTATAAATTGAAGGGAATAGAATCAGAAGAAACTGCCAGTTAAAAAACAATCTTTCTGGGGCAGCCTGGGTGGCTCAGCAGTTTAGCACCGCCTTCAGCCCAGGGCGTGATCCTGGAGACCCAGGATCCAGTCCCATGTCAGGCTCACTGCATGGAACCTGCTTCTCCCTCTGCCTGTGTCTCTCTTTCTCTCTCTCTGTCTCTCATGAATAAAAACAAAAACAAAAACAAAAAAAAACAACAATCTTTCTCACCAATAAAGACATACACACCAACTTCATTAAAGAGTTTTTGGAACCCAAATGCTCGGGGGTTATGGGCAGCAAGGCTATATTTTTTACAGAGAACACAAGATGATCTTGTTGCATGGTCTGGTTGAGGAACACATTGATCCAGGGATCACTGAAGTTATTTGGAGATTTAAGATCTGTGCATTTTGTCATCCATAAATTTTATTTCAATAACAAAGTGATAGCTTTATGATTCTGATGGTCACTGAGAAGTGAATGTTGTTGGAGACCACTGGGTAAAAACATCTATCCCAGGAAAAAGTATACATCTCTGGGTACATATGCTCTGTGACTTCACCACTGGAGCAATACTGCTGTGTTATGACATGCCAGAAAAAATCATCAGTTCCTACCCCAAGTGTCCTCAGTGGCAATTTCAGATGCTGCCAGAACTTAACCAGGCATTAAGTTAAGCTATGGTAAGTGCATCTATAGCATATATATTTTTTTTTTATTTCAGCAATTATGCTTCTAAGAATTTATCTAAGGACAGAATTTAAATGACAATTACAGTTGTAATTACAGACAATTACCTACAGAATCAGGCAGAAGGGTGCTCGCTGCTGCAATGTCCATGTGATGAGCCTAGGTTGGGATGGTTTATCTGATGCATCTGCCAGACTTAAGGCCAGGGAAGCCCTGGTGTGTCTTTGCCTGAGTTCACATTCTTGGGAAAGTTAGTCTGAAAGGTGAGACGTGGAATACCCCACAGTGTGTATCATAAGGGAAAAGGAGAGGAGGGCATGGTGTGTGTTTCCCAGTCTGAGCAGCTGTGATTCCTATAAAGAAAGGGGAAGGAGGCTGGGGTGGATGGGGCTGTCTTTCAACAGGATTTGGGAATAAGTGCTATGGTCACTGGAATGCCACTTCGCAGTCCACGTGGGAAAGGGGTGTTCCTGCCATATTTTTTTCTAGGAGACCCAGTGAGTCCAAAGCAATAGCAGCAAATTATATGAAATAAGACACAGCAGAACCCTCAAGATGAGTAGTTGTAGAAGACTGGGAGACAGAATGTAGTCTACTCAGGGAGGCATCAGGGCCCCCAAAGGGGTGTTCCTGGCACAGAGGTCACAGAGAGGAGCCTTCCCTTAACTGCCTTCAATCCAGGGCTGCACGTGTTGGAGGGTCAAATGAGGATTTGAAGACATGTTTTCATGTATGTATATATGAGCCTTTTGGGGATTTCTGAAATAACTGGGGAACAGTTTCTTGTGGACAAGAGTGAACTGAGCTTTATCAGCTGGACATGGGACAATATGCAAAAGAGCCAGCAGCATTTGAGTTCTTAATGTGACATAAAATGAACTCATAGACAGATGAGTTAAGGAGACTGGGAAGTTAGATTAATAATATGGAAAATTTGCAAACAAAATTTCCAACAACAGTGGGTTCAAGTTGAGTGAATTATCACAAAACCATATAATATAAGGCAAGATTAGGACTCGAAGAATATATAGGCATGTTTTTTCCATATTTCACAGCCACATTATATGCATTCTCACTGTTACCCCAAGAGCATCCTGAGACCCCACTGAGCAGAGGCAAAGCTCAGAGAATTTGATTGCCAAATTGAAGACAGATGTGTTCATATCTGCAGAGCCTGCCCTCTTTTCCTTATCAGCAACCAAAGATGAGATATTTTGCTGCTGAAGGAAAAGTGGGGCCATCAGGAGGACCTGGCATGTTTTGCCTGGGGTTAGGAGTGTTGCTCTGCACAGAGTGACCATAAACTTTATGATCAAGCACAGTCGCTACTGAGACTGGAAGTAAAGGCAATAACTGGATGGGTAACTGGGGCATACAGTACCCTATTTTTGCATGGGGGACCCCTGCCACTCTTACAAATGGAAAATGGATCACTACACAACCATTTAAGCAAAACCCATAAAACCCACATCAGGATGTGGAAAGGCTCCACTGTGACATTATAAAAAGTCATAATACAAAATAATACATGTATATGCTCCCATTAAAGTAGGAATATGCAGAGAAAAGAAGAACTGGAAGCCCATATGCAGATAATAATAATTATTTCTGGGTAATTGTATAAAAAGATATTTAAATTCTATAGTTTTCAATTTATGGATTAATGGACATTGATTACTTGTACAACTCAGTTTTATGTAAAAATATGAAAGAATATAAATTAACTAAGGACCAAAAGGACAGTTTATATGTGGCACTATCTGCTTCGTTCTGAAATAAAAATTCTAGACAACATTTGGAACTATCACTATTGTTTTTCAGGGGGCTCAAGTTACAGTTTTCTCGAGGGTACAATCTGTATCTTATTTCATCTTTTTCTTCTTTAGAGGGATTGGGGTAACACCAGTTTATAGTGAGGTTATAGGTTAGGTGGTCTCCATTCTGGGATAATAATCAGATTGAAATATTACATTTTATTTTATTAAAGATTTCATTTATTTAGAGGAGAGAGAGAGAGAGAGAGAGAGAGAGAGAGAGAGAGATTGGGAGCACACATTCAGGGGAAGCAGCCAGCAGAAGGAAAAGCAGGCTCCCCACTGAGCAAGGAGCCCTGATGCAGGGCTTGATCTCAGGACCCTAGGATCATGACCTGAGCTGAAGGCAGATGCTTAACCCAACCCAGCCACCTAAGCACCCCTGAAATATTAGATTTTAGGTCTTGATTCTCTAATGCGAGATTGACATAATGGTGAGACTTGAATCCTCAATAGTGGTGCCTTTTAGTTTATAGAATGACTTCCATGTACTTCTCTATGTTGTAGAGGGCAGTATTCTAAACCCTCTACATGCTTTATTTAATCCTTACAATAATTCTATGAGATTAGGAACTCTTATCATGCCTATTTTATAGATGCGAAAGCTGAGGTAGAAATATGAGGAGTGATTCCTCCATAGTACCTAAAATGCATAATCTCTCCTCCATCTACAGTGGCCTTTCTGAGACAACTCAGTTGCTCTTAAAGTCCAGCAGAAAAAAAGAGACATTCAGTAGTTTTCAAGGCTTTTAAGATTTTAAGTAAACAGCTGTTTTTTTTCCTCTTAATTTTAAGGGAAACTCACTTATAAGATAAATACATTTGGTTGCTTATTATAAATAACTTATGTTATAGGTACACTTTGTTGTTATACTGAAATGACATTGAGGTGAGAGTTCTCAGATTCAGGCAGTGGGGTCCTTTAACTTCTAGAAAGGATGACTTGGGTTGTCCTTTAATCTACTAGGGTAGTGTGTTCTACTGCAAAAACCTGATGATGCTATAGTAAAGACATTTCTTCTGCTGTAAAAGTCATAATTCTATGAATATTTTTATTTGCTGACCAATGTGAGGAACAAGTATAAACTAACATCAATGAATATTCTTTGACTTGACTGGCTTCAGACCAGGGAGAAACAGACCTGCCGGAGCACTTGTGTCTACTTGCATAGGTAGGACTTCTCTCTGCAGCCCCCATGAGTTCTTTACTGAGGCCATCTGAAACACCAGCCTATAACTCTTGACTCCTTTCAACATGTCTCTGGTGCTGCAAACTGTCATACATCCCTCCAATCACTCCATCACTTTCTCTGATGAGAAAATGTAAAATGATTTACATCATTTCATAAATTTACCTTCTCTGGGGATCCTTCTAGTCCTCTGGAGAAGGACCAATTTAAATCATCCTTAAATCATCACCTTAAACACTAGCTACCATTGGCTGCAAGGGGAGCCAAGAAGTGTGTTATATCAAGTCTTAAAATGCTGTCCATGCCTTTTTAATTTTAACATAAAATCAGAGCTAGCTATTTTATCATGAAGGATTTAATAAGTTTACCTTTTAGACTAATGGACTATAATGGGATCCTTAAATTTTGCATGTAAAAACCCCTGGGATGGGAAAGTTTCAATTTCTCCTTAATAACTCATCACTATAAATCAGATTCTTTTAATATACTACACATCAATGTCGCAACTAGCTCCGAAGGAACTTGTACCATTTTCCTTCTGATGTTTCAGTCACAAGGAAAGGCTAGTTTATTTCTAAAAGGTAGTATTCAAAGCAATTTCATTTTATTTCCCTCCACAGAAGATATTTGATATTTAAGCACTCTCATAAAAGATCTACCCTTAGATATTTCAGAATGACTTGTTTCTTAGAAATTTCATTGGTTTCTGACTTACCAGGGGATTTTTTTTCTAAATAGGTTTTAAGTCTATCATGGTGCATTCAGTGTAGATTTTATAATACATATTGTTTTTTTCATAGCCAGTAGTTAAATATTAATACTAGAACACATTTATCGGATCATTTTCCCTCCAATTAAAATGTAGCACTAATAATGATAATGGTGATGATATTATGACATCAATATTAATAATGGCAAAGCTATTATAAAATAACAACTCTGATTTATTTTTGGTCCTTTTCCAAAGCTGTGCATTTATCTAGATTTCTAAAATAATAAAGAAAAGGATGACAAAATACGAGTTGATTCAAAGGTCTGTATAATGTAAATAACAATACTTTCTAAAGATTCCAAGTTTAGAAGAAGCCATGAAAAGAATATTCCACAGTTAGTCACAGTCTTGTGCTGAAAGTTCCCCCATAGTGAATGGTCTACACAGTGCCAAATATCAGGATGTAAACTCAAAGATGTTTTTAAAAATTCGTGTTTTCAAACATCTGATTTCAAACAAAAGAAAGATATCCTCATTCATTCAGAGAGTTGGCACCATGATAAGTCATGAATGGTGTGGATTAGCTTCCTCTTTAGTGATTAAAGGATCTATTGGTTCATTTCATGGGCCTGCAACCTCAAGTCAAAGGGGGGAATAGAAACTGTCAAGTTTTCTTTATTTCAACTTAGTCAATGTGACGATTCATATGGCAAAGTGGATTTGCAGTGACAAGAGAGGAAAGGGATTTACATGCATGGTTGGACTGTTGATATAGCCCTCTTGGTCTAGGGGGGTGGAGAAGGGAGGAAAAACCACACTTAGAGGCAGAACACACCAGGAGGATGTTTACTTCAGCTACAAATTCATCAATTACATGTTTCTGAGAATCCCAAGATTATAACATGCCATGCAATCAGAGGATGTGGAGGTGCACAGCCTCTGGTAAAGTATGTTTCTGTCTATCCTGTTTCGAGTGTGGGCTCTGCACAGTGGTACACAGAGTCCACCAGAACCTGGGCATCTGGAGAGAGGGTGGGTGTTAAACCGCGGCTGGTGGGGAATTGTTCACTGAACATCACAGAAATTGGCTAAATGCTATCAAACCATGAAATTAATGTAAACACCAATCACAGGATTAAGCATAGAACATTTGATGCAAAATCAACAAGAAGATGATGGTGTAGCTTCTGAAAATAGGTATACTCAACTATAAAGAATCAGATCAGAGAAAGATAGGGAGAGAATGAGAGCAGAAGAAAGGAGAGAGGAAAGAAACAATAGAGAAGAGAAAGGAAAGGAATAAAGGGAGAGAAGAGAAAAAAATCTTTGGCAGATATGTTGTATACCTCCTTCAGTAACATGCATCAGCTCTAGGGAAGTTTAGGGTTCATGCAAAACACAGAAATTTGTCTCAAAGTCATTGAAAGAAGCTTAGTCTAAATTGTCTCCCATGTAGCTCCCACATGGGCATGGGAAGCACCTGCAAAGCTAGGAGGAGAGGCCAAGCCTAGCTTAGGTCTCTCTACCTTAGGTATCAATGGGAGGAAAGTGCCCCCGTAGTCTGGGTGTCACTGCTGGTGGCAGTGGACATTGCTAGAACCATTTAGAATCTAAATAGCAAGTATATTATTCTTTGGGTATTGTCTATATATCTAGTTATGCCCAAGTGAGTGAACTCACAGGTCCCGCGATGACCGTCATCTTCTCCTTATCATAATAGGCTTTATACTGACATTTCTTTTCTTTTGTTTTTTTTTTTAAGATTTTATTTATTCATTCATGAGAGAATAGAGAAAGGCGGAGACATAGGCAGAGGGAGAAGAGTCTCCCTCTGGGGAGCCTGATGTGAGACTCGATCTCAGGACCCTGGGATCACAACCTGAGCTGAAGGCAGACTGCTTCAACCACTGAGTCACCCAAGGACTCCTGACTTTTCTTTTGTAATTAAAATGCTAATGCTAAGTTTTGAGGAAGTCTCATGTGGTATTTTGATGCCAGTTCTGATGTCAGATAGTTCTTAAACCAATTTCACCACTTACTTAGCTCTATTACCTGGGAGAGGTTACATGGACTCTGAGGCCATTTTTCCTAAGTAGGAATAACAACATGCACCCCTGTGGAGCTAACTACCTTGCCTTTTTTGGTCTCACATACTACAAACATTAATTATTCTCCTTAATTATGCATTGAGCACTATCAATAATAAGCTATAACAATTATAAATATTTATGCATCCAACATAGGAGCACCCAAATATATAAAACAATTAATAATGCATAAAAAGTTAGGTATATAGAAAAGGGGTCTTCTTTTGTTTACAGATCATCTCAAAAATTGGGGGAGAAGAGCAAGGAGAAAGGTCAAGATCAGGAATTAAGAAAGTCAATAAAAAAATCAATGTGAAAATACATGCTAATCATGTATCTCGTAAGGAATTAATATTCAGAATATATAAAGATCACCTATGACTTAACAATGAAAACCAAATAGCCCGATTAAAAAGTGGACAAAGAATTTGATAGGTATTTCTCTAAGAATGATACAGAAATGACTAACGAGCATATGAAAAACTGCTTAACGTCACTAATCATTATGGAAATGCAAATCAAAACACAATGAGATATCACTTCATATTCAATAAAATGGCTATCATTAAAAACAAAACAAGGGGGTGCCGGGGTGGCTCAGTTGGTTAAGCATCTGCCTTTGGCTTAGGTCATGATCCTTGATCCATGGGATCAAGCTCTGTGTTGGGCATCTGCTCAGTGGGGAGTCTGCTTGAGACTCTCTCTCTCACTCTGCCCCTCCCCTCACTCATGCTCACTTGCTCTCTCTCTCTCTCATAAATAAATAAAATCTTTAAAAAAAATGAAAATAACACATTTGCAAGAATGTGTTAAGATGGACAGAGAAAGAACCCTGATTCTAATGACACTGCCTAGGTTTGTGAATATAACCATGCAGGGAGTTCCTTCTGGTCAAATACATCGTCCTCATGGCTCAAGCCAGCTTGCACTGGATTTTCTGCCATTTACAACGGAGAGAGTTCTCAGTATTAACACACTTAAGGAGGACGGGCATGTTCTAGGGAGAGGGATCCATATACGCAACAGCACAGAAGCCAAGAAACCAAGGCCCATTCTGTGTACACAGTTCTGTGACAAGAGTGAGTAGGTGTGAGGAGTGTTCTGGAGAAGAAGCTGGAAAGTGTGTAAGAGCTAGCATTTTCTCCAGCGTTGCTCTGCCAGTGCCAGTGTAATAAAATGCAAATGTGATCTCAGAATTCCTCTCCCTTGCTTAAAATACTTTAATGACATCCCAAAGGTTTTAGGATGAAGTTCAAACCCATTAGCTTGGCACCCAAGGCTCCTGATGACCTGCCTGCTTCTTCTCTCTTAAGTTCCATTTCCCACATCTCTCCCATGGGTACCCTGTGCTCCAGAGAAGTGGAACTACTTATCGCTTTTCAAACATGCATGCTGTTTCATGCCTTTATGGCTTCATTTTACACACATTACATCATTGATTCCTCACCAGAGCCCCACGAAGTGGGCATTATCGTCCTCACTTTACAGGTTAGAGGGGAAAAAAAGAGTAAGGAATTTGAGGAATATCAGAAGTCACTGTCATTAGAAAGCAGAGCTGGGATTTGAACATGTCTGACACCAAAGTTCTCGTTCTTTCTTTGCTCTCATCACTCAACCTAGTTCTTCTGACTTCTGCCCATGGAACTGTATATTTCACAGCCTGGTCTTTTCATGGAATAAATAAAATTTCAGGATTTCTGGAGTGGGGCCTGGAGAGACGTTTACTAGTCAATTAAAGCTACATTGCTACTAAAATCAACGCTTGTATTTTCTTCATGTAGCTCAGAAACACCACTGAACATCTCTTTTCTGCCAGGTAGTGAGAAAAGTGAAGGGTCTATTAGAGTGAACAAAGCTGGTCAAAGCCCTTGTCTTCACAATGCTTACGGTAATTTACTCCCTCAACCTGACTCACTGAGAAGGAAGGCTTCCTGGCTACCTGGGAGAATGAGTAACACCTTTTTGCTTTCACATACATATGGAACTCCAACATTTTTTCTGCTAAGGAAATATCAGCTGCATTATTTTCGACCAGTGCTCTTGAATTATATCAGAGATTAATTGATCAGCTAAATGGGATAGAGTGGAGAATAGACTGGGAATAAATCCATGAAGGAAATAGTGTGCTGTGTCTTATATAGCTGGGATCAATCGTGTTACAGCTCACTCAGTGAAGCTCCAGATTGCAAAACAGCCTGCTTGGAAGGGGTCATGAACAGGGCAAATCGCTGATTTAATGACATACGAAATTTTCATTGCTTTATTTATACTCGATTTCTCACTAAAGTGAACAACGTTTCTTAATAGTACTAATTTCACAGGATCACAAACTAGGACTGTTTTCTTTTAATTGGGACAAAACTGATCATCACTCAATACACTCTGTGGAGAATTAAATATGTAAGAATTAAGAAAAAAAAAAAAAACTATAGTTTAGCGCCTGCCTTTGGCCCAGGGCGTGATCCTGGAGACCCGGGATCGAATCCCACGTCGGGCTCCCAGTGCATGGAGCCTGCTTCTCCCTCTGCCTGTGTCTCTGCCTCTCTCTCTCTCTGTGTGTGACTATCATAAATAAATAAATAAAAAAAATTAAAAAAAAAAAAAACTATAAATTGCGCACCCAGAACCCAGTGTGTGTGTGGGGGGGGAGAGAAACAATTTTGTTTAACTCAAATTTTAAAAGTGCTGTTAGAAAATCAAATAATTATATTGTAAATACTGTTTGATAGAAAAAGCTCATTGAATCATGGTAGAACAAGCTAATGGAATTGTGCTAAGAAAAATTGTAAAGTAAGGAGAAGACAAAATTGTTGAGAAATGAAAAAAATTCAAAGGGAAATTTCTAGTATCAAAAGGCACTCTTTGTGAACATAAACATGTATCCTTCCTTCCCCAACAAGAGCTAGATGGGGTCTGAGATGAAAAGCTGGACGCTGGCCCAGTAGGCCTGAGTGAGAAGTGATTAAGGCATCATGGGAGGGAAACTGAGCAGCTGGTCCCATAAAGGGTGGGTGAATGCCACTCGCTGTCCTGTGGTGTCTGCAGAAGTAAGTGCACAGAGAAGCTTCTTTGGGCAGGCAACCCTCACACCGCTCTGCTTCTCCTTATGGGTTGGGGCTTTTTCTGACTGCAAATGTCATGCTTGGCAGGAGACATTCCATGAGCAAAAAACCAAAACAAAACAAAATTATTGTTCCACTTAGGAAAAAAGACAATTTTCTTTTTAAAACTACAGTGGCCATTAAAAATGGGCTCATTTTTTCTTGTGTTGTACCTTTGGCCCAAAAATACTTCCAGAATTTCAAGAAGACTACTGTAGATGGAAGCTTTATTGCAATTAGCCAACCAGAAGTGAGAATAACTTAAAAGGATTAAATTTTGAAAATTTTGAAAAGGTCCTCAATCTCCAAATTAAGAAAATATAGAATGTTCCTGAGAGATCTCTCCTTTTGTGCGTGTGCATTGATCATGTTTATTCAGTGAGTCACACTTTAAATGCAGTATGTCAAATCCTAAAATATTATTAATTCTTTAAAAGTTACATGAAATTTCCTCTTATCAACACAGACCAATAAGATACAAACAGGCATAATTGGTGGAATCCAGCCCCTAACAGCTAGTGCAAGTTAATCCTCTGGTGTGGATTAGATTATAAAAAGTATAAATGACAACTAATCTCAAAGCCTTACATATACATCAGGGATTGTATTTGACTAATCTTAGTGATTACTTGAGTGTTAACCAGAGTAACTTAAGAGGCAGGAAACCCCACAGCAAATCACGTTAAATTATACAGGAACTGAAGGGGTCTACCCTAAACTGACGAATTAACCTGAAAAAAAAAAAAAAAAAAAACCTATGAAATATTTTCACTACTGGTTGAAGAATGTGAGATAGATCAGGACATATTTTTTTAAACTATGGGAGGAAATGAGATTTAATATGAACAAGACAAAGGTAGGACGACTCCTTCAGTTTAGAATTATGTGCTTTGCATCTCCTCACAGATACTCACTGTGTCTTAGACATACTAGTTGTTTGCTGCTTTTGGCAGGTGATTAATTCTAGTCTAAAGATCATCTGTTACAGTGAAGAAACTGACTTTGCCCGTAGTAACATAGCCAAGGAGAGGAAAAAGTTATGAAATGGAGATTTCCTGACTATCAGGTATTATGCTCTTTGCATGAGAGTAACTAGCATGTTTTAAATCAAAAACTAGGTTCTATCATTAGGATGTAAGCCATGGAGATTCACCAAGATAAGTTCATTTAGTATATTCCCCTTGCTGTTTCCCATGGAGAAGAGGCAAAGAGGCTAAGTCGTGCATGATGATTTACAATTTTCAGCATTCACATATGAAATATATTTGCCTCTTCAAGTAGAGGCAGATTTTTATTCTTCTCTTAGACTTCTTCATATGTATCCATAGTGCTTAGAATGTCTTTTTATTTTGTTGTGTTATGTTTTGTTTAAAATAGGCTGCACACCCAGTGTGGAGCCCTGAATATGGATTTTAAATGCAGTAGGAAACAGCATGGGGTACTGGTTAAGAGATCAGGCTTCCTGGGGATCCAATTTCAGTTTCATCATTTAGGGACCAATTGATCTTGAGTAAGTTACTTAAGTAAGTTACTAGTTATGCCTCAGTATCTCCATCTGTAAAATACTATCTACTCAGTAGTAGTAGTTGTGAAGATTGTGTGAGCTATTCAATAAGCTTTGAGAACAATGCCTGGTACATGGAAACCATTATGTAAGTGTGGCATTAAAAAAATGTCTTTGCTGAATGACCAAATATTTCCTTGCACCTCTACCAATTAACATTATTCAGCAATTGATGAGGTCTCCCTAACAAAGACATGGTTTGAGAATTTGTTAAACTTAGAACAACTCTCTTATTATTTGAGATAAGCCAGAAGATAAATAATCGCTATGACACACATACCGATCTTGTACAATGTTTCGTAATTATTTATTACTTGCTGAAAAACTTGAGTGGGCAAAGGGAGGAACAAGGCAGTCATGTTAACATCTAAACCTCATTAAAGTTTCATCTTCTTTTAAAGTCCAGGAAGACAAATGAGTTACCAGAGGAATTTTTTTTTCCCCCTCTAAGGCTTATACAGATATTTGAACATAACTGCTGAAGTAAATTAAAAGGGATTTCCTAAGTGGCCAAATGCCACATGGGGGTGGGGTGAGGGCAGGGTGCAGGAGAACTGATAGAGCCAAATTATCAGTGCTGGGTATGAATTTCAATATCTGAGATGAAGATAAACTATTGACTAAAATAGTTTTTATTTTAAAAACTATGTCACATGCTGATTTTTGATATGAACATTGAAAAATAAAAGTGACTATTAATTTATTAAAAAGGGCAAATGTGTAGATGACAAATCAGACTGGGGGGAATTATCCTCTTAAAAATATACCAATAATTACCTGGCACGGAAGGTATAGTAAATGACAAAAAATGACCACAACTTTTTTTTTTCTTACCTCTTTATGCTTATCCTTTGCAAAGTGACTTTGCCACCCTTCCCATCAAAATACCAGATCTACTTCTAACCCCTTGAATCTAGGCTGGTCTTGTGACCTTCTTTAACTAATAAAATGTAGAAGTAAGGTCATGGGAGTTCCAAGTCTTGGACTCGACAGGCCTTGTAACTTCTGTTCTCATTTCCTTCTGCCACCATAGGAAGAAGCCTGGTCTTGTCCACTGAAGGATAAAAAGGTCACATGGGGGGGAGGGGGCATGATTCATACTTGCCTGAAGTCTTCTAGATCAGATAGCTGACAACTAACAAAAACCACCAGATATGTGACTGAGGCCATCTTAGACAGCTGCCAGAAGCCTGGCCACATCAGTCATCCTTATCAAGAACAGCATGAAAACCACCCAGGCCAAATTGCTAGCCTACAGAATTATGAGCAAATCAAATCACTGCTATTTTAAGTCATTAAAAGTTTGGAGTTAGTTTGTTATACTGCAATAGATAAGTGATGTAGATGGTTTTCAAAGTTCTTAAAATGAGGTTGAAATTAAGAAACTGTAGACATTCAAAATGAGTCAAAAAAAGGAAAGACACAAAACAGTTCTGTTGTTTCTACTTACGACTGATACAAAATATTTTCAAAGATAACAAAATGGAGAATTCCTGGCTCTCCATGCAGAAGTGACTGGTTTTGCTTGATTTGTGTTACCTGAGCTAATAAAAAAGGTAAAAGATAAAATGATACATAGTTCATATTTCAAAATTTAAAAAGCATTTTAGGAACACATTTTAAGAAAATAAAATACACTGGATTTTCTTTTAGGCTTATGAGAATTGTTTTAAGTATTTTATTGAGGGAAAGTATTTACTAAAAAATGAACCCACATGTCCTCCTTTATTTGGCTGAGCACAGTTCTCTAGTGACTGGGAGCAAGAATATGGGGAGATCTGTGGAACTTTGCTCCGTGGTCCTCAACCAACAATCCCTTCAGTATAGGGGTAAAACAGGCTCAATGTGTATCTCATTTCCTCTTGATTGCCCGCATCTTTATACTCTCTTATGCCATACTTCTTTTTCCTACTGTTGGTCCCTATGATGGCTTTGTGATGTGTCAACCTGGGTAGGCTGAATTTCATTTCCCAGAATCCCCTTACTTGTCCATTTCAGAGCCACAAGGGAGATTCTTGGGTGATCTGGAGGGTGGAAATGAAGCTGCAGCCATTCTGTAGCTCTCACATGGTGCTGCTGATTAGCTAATTTAGCTGGTAGGCATGAAGCAGCAGCTGAATCAGCAACTGCCCTAAATTTCTCTGGATCCTTCTTTACATTTTCTGACTCCTGAGCCAGGTATGTGTGTTTAGCTCTTTGACAAAGGGCTCTTGCAGGATACCCTTGAAACCAAGGTCAAAAGCAAGGATACAAGTTTTAGTTCACAGTTATGGAGTCCCAGCTCATAGCTGTGAGCACCAGCCTACTTCTGACTTTCCCTTTCGATCTGTCTGCCCCGTGGACTTCAAGCTCCAGCATCAGATGCAGAGACAATATCCTTATGGAGAGAACTTAATCAGCTCCTACAACTGCAAGCCAAGTCCCTGTAACAAATTCACTGGTTTTGCTTCTCTGGTTGAATCTTGACTGGCATGGTCATTGTTTTGGCCATAATGACACTGATAAAATTATCTCCTGTAACCTAGTTGGTAGATCCTCCACATCTATGGAGAAAAACCAAAGAGCTCCCAAGAGATAAATGGCTTAGGAATTTCAAAGAGACAGATAATGAAGATGATGATCAAGAGTTAATACATATATAGCACATAGTATGTGTAGGTTTCCAATACTAAAGATTTATTTTATTTTACCAACAAGCCTATGAGATACCTACTAATATTTCCTCATCCTCTGTGCTTGAGGCTCAGAGAGATTAAGTAACTTGCTAGTAAGTGGAAAAATCAAGAATTAAGCTCAGGCATTCTGACTCCATGGTCTATGTACTATGTACTATTATGTACTATTCCATGGCTTCAAATCAACCCACATCTAACGATTTTCATTCTCTGGTTACCCCACCTTTTTTAAACATTTCATATGGGAAGCTAGTTTATGATAGTTTAACAGGAAGCCTCAGTCCTATTCCTCATATCTGATTTTGCCTCAAACTCGCTCTGTGAGTCTTGGACAGGTCATGCTAACTTCCTTATTCATAAAATGATTTCAATGTTCTCTTCCAGTTATAAAAAAGTTCACAATTCTATAATGTTCTGAAAATGAGGTTATAAGGTCTTTGAAGGAAAGCTGCTATATACAACAATTGGGTCATAAAACCTGCATGTATGGATTTGATTTCCTTGCATTTGCTTCCTGCCACTTCTCACATCAAAAATTTCTCTGTAGCTCCCTATGTCATTATAATAATGGTTTTTATCCTTTTCATGTATGAGGACACCGTTAATCTCTGTCTCTTCACACACACACACACACACACCTGTGCATGTGTGCACAGATTGTGAATATCCATATAAGAAATGTACTTTTACTATAAATTGAAGAAATATATGATAAAAGGCCATGCTACATTTGGTAATGCTTTTAAGAGAAGTCAATTTTATTAATCATAAGAATATATAAAGGCATTTGAAAAGCATGCTAACTCTATAAAAATACTGTATGGGGTTATTGATCTATGGAAGTCTTGCAGTTACATTTTCATTTCTTCCTGGGTTCCTGGAGCACACACTAGGCAAATTTTGGTGAGCTCCTCACTGTTATTCATCTATTTTAATTTTATTCAACTTATGTTACAAATGTAATTTCTCACGAAATATATGTTAAAAATCAAAAGAAGGACAGTTTTTAACGTTACAGCTTTATCCTCTTTATAGACTTACTGCCTATTTTTTCTTGTTTGTTTTGTTGTTTGCAAATCTGTAGCTTTTTGGTATTATAAAAGTTTCTGACCAGGAATGTCATGTCACGTCTTCACCATCTTTTAGCAAAAGATTTTCCAAGAGTTAAAAAACCAGGAGGTAGGCATCAAGTTAGAGATAGGGAAATATTACAGGGTATAAAAGCAATTCAGAAAAATTGGATAATCAGTCCAACCAAAGTAGGAGATGACTACTTTTAGAGGCCACAGACCAGATCAATGACCTTCAGAATTTGGTCATACCTGCACTGAGCCAATAGCTATAAAGTAAAATGGTACTACTGGCATTCACCAAAAGGATTAAGGTGACACTGCACTTGGAAATGTAATAATAGCTAAACAAAGGTAGACACATAGGAACAACAGCTGTGCTAGTTATTTTTCTTGTGTCTGAGCTTATGCCAGCAAGGGGTTTTACTTTACTAAGAGGAGAAGAGGTCACCATATGCATGCATTATGATACTCCCAAGTATACATTCTAGAGCCCATTACTTATAGTACAGTTGGCAAAAAAAAAAAAAAAAAAAAAAAAAAAAGGTCCCGTATCCCATCCCAGGGAAGTTAGCATAATTCACTCTTAGTCTCCTTCTAGGGGCAACCTTGACGGGGTATTAAAAGGGATGAAGAGAGAAATTAAAAGGTAATGCCCATCATTCAACACTACTACTTCAGACAATTATTTCCCAATGATCCTCTAATTCTACCCTTCAACCACAAGCTGCATCACTCTCACTTCTACATTTTGCCACACTTCCCCTATTATACATGGTGTTACACTGTACTACAAATGTACTATATATCCCTCTCTTCTCTGTTAGACTGTAACTGAGAGTGGGAATTATATCTTAGTCATTGATCTGTTCTTAGTACCTAGCACGGAGCCTAACATATGGCAAGTGCCAAGTAAATGAGGAATGGAATTAAATGAATTCTGTTAGTTTACTCTAGAGACCCAAATTTAAGATAGGAATCCATGTGGAAATTTTTTCAAGTAGGTGTGCTACTTTCTGTGGAATTGATGATAACTGCCTTTAATTGTACATAAAAAAGGTAATATTTATTCTTCTGAAACATCACAAAAGGCAATGGCAAAAAGCCTTCAATATGGCCATGATCCAAATTAAAATTCTTCAACCCAAAAGAAATAACTTTGATCTGATCAAAATGTATGAGTTGCTTTTTATGTCACCATAATTTAAAGACAGATAAATGGTATTTAGGATTTACATATACATGTGGAGTCCAACCTCATTATGATGATTGTACCTAGAAGCCAGGGAGTTCTGAATCTTAAATGCATTTTTGGAAAAAAAAAAAGTATATTTTCAGAGGAGGAAAAAAAAGCTACAACAATAGCTTTAATTTAACTGGAGACATTTATTGCACAATCCCAAAAGAGCTTGATAAATTGTTGAGAGCATCAGCAGACTGTCTATTCATCTGGCATATTAGCATGAAAGGGGGCTTTTTGCCCAGTGGAGCCTGGCCTCTTCTCTACAGGATCTTGCTTTTGAGATTTCTGAAATTGCTATTTCAAATACAGTACATTAAGATTCACTCTAATCATAACTATGGAATTAGAAAAGTCATTATAACTTTAGTTATAACTTGTTGGTATATTTGGCCAAGTCATGAATCTCGCCCTTGAGACCAACATCTACATTATAACATAAAATAGACACATGTACAGCCAGTTATTTATTTTCTTTGGTGATGGCATGTAATAATTATGTAAAGGCATGAATAACTGATATGGCAATTCTCACTCTATGCAGAAGATGCTCTTTGAAAAGCTAAACAGTGACCACAAACAAAAAATTTACTTTGAAAATCAAAGTTTAAAAGTACCTTTAAATTAGTTTGAGACCTACTGAGTGCCAGACAGGGTAATTGTTCCCAAGACTCACAAACAAGAGATCAATTGGGATATGTGATGCAATATGGAATCTCAACATCCCTCTGTGATCTAGTGGGGAGAATTATGTGGCCATCTACCTGACATGCATTCCATCTCTCCCGTGAGAATACAGTGTATGAAAATCATAGGACTGGTCAGTATGGATCCCACTGTTTTAGGTCTAGTTCCCCTAGTTTATCATATTAGGGTTGTCACAGTGATTAGCTAATACATTCCAGGAATGAACCAACCAGTAACTGGCTTTTCTTTGGCTTTTCTTTCTCTCTGACTTTTCTTCTTTTCAAAGGGTTACTTCAGGAAACACTATATAATCCATTTTAGGTCCAAAAAGGGGAGGCTTCTATAGATGGCTCTGTATTTTTCAGAGACTCCTGTGAGACACAGCTTGGGTAATATATTAAGAGGATATGAAGTTTAGATTTGCTACCACCATTTATCTGCCTTGAGGGAAGCCATCTTAGAATGACGTGAACATATGGATAGGTCAAAGGCAATAAAAATTACACAGAAAGATGTAGCCTGAACCCTCACCATATTGTAGCAGAAGCCCAACCTATCTCTGGACTCCTTTAAAATGCACAATAGAGTTTCCTATTACTTGCAGCTGACTGCATCCTAATTATTACAACACTAATAGGAACTGTGTTATCAGAGCTGATTTCTGAAGGAGGAATATGATTCTGACAAGTGAATAATAGGAATGGGAGGCCAAAGAGCTCTTTCCAGGGTCAGATACTTGCAGGAATAAGAAAACAGGTATAAAAACCTGCAGTGTGATCAGGTTCAAGTGCAACATATGAGGGGACAGGTGGTAAGTGAAGGTGAAGGGCAGGTGCCCCTTCTGGAAGTCTAACTCTGGTGACAGATGGCAGCTGGACCAGAAGAGGGAAAGGCAAATAGAGGTGGTTATCACAGTAATCTGAGTGAAAGATAATGAAGACCCAGGGCTGCACACTGGCAGTGAAGATGGAGGAGAGAGGAAGAGTTCAAAGGGTATGTTAGTAACAGAATACATATGATTTGGAGTCACACTGCATGAGAGGAAGAGGGAAGATAAAAAATGGATTGTGATGTTTCAATCTTGAGACATTTGGTAAAGGCTAATGCCTTCCCATTAATCAGGAATAAGAATTCAGGCAGAAGCGTCAGTTAAACCACATTAAATCATTTTAGGAATATGTCCTATATGATTTTTTCTTAAAGATAGTTACAGAAACAATCTAAAGCCAAAATAACAGGAAGTTAGATGAATTATGGCACACTTGCTGAATGAGTAAAATATTATGCAGTGAGTTATTAACATTTTCCTGTGAGTGGCTCACTTGATTGCTAATATTTCCATGCCAAACACATCCCCCTAATAAAGTTTTGTCTGTCTATAGGACTGCAGCAAGGTGGTGGGTTACACGTTCATTTCAACACCATCTCTTTCTCTACCACTAATAGATCCCTAGGCACCCAATGGTTGATAACCTTTATAAAAGAGAATGTCAAGAAAAATGCTTTAGACTTGGGGAAAAAAAATAACTAAAAGAAGCACTGTTCTGGTGTGAGGCCAGTTTTGAAAATTAAGAAACACACAGGAAAAATAAAATATGCACTACTGTGTTTATAATTACTTTGGGGTGGTAGGACATAAAGTATTTTTTCTTTGACTTCCTTATAGTTCCTCTTTTTCCCCTAACATGCACATATATCAATTGCATAATTTTAAGGGGACATTGCCTATGTTGAGTTCCCCACAGGCAAATAATGAGATAAGGATTTGTGTGGAAGTGATTTATTTGGGATTGTTCACAGGAGAAACCAGTAGGTGGACAGGGGATGGAGGATAATCAAGGAAGGAGGCCAAGCAAGGGTGTAATATTGGGTGTGATCCAATTGAGGATGACTTGCTATCAACCCCTCAAGGTCAAAGGAGCTAGAGCTATTATTACCCTTCTGCCTGTTTCTCATTGGTTAAGAGCTACCCCTGTAGAGATATAAATGATTCTCCTTGCAGGAAGGAAAACTTGAGGGCAGTCCACCCACCAAGAGAGACAGGTGTTGGCTGTTAGGAACACATAGGAAAACAGCAACGAGTTCTGAGGGAATGTACATGGCACACTGACTGCATCTGCTAGACATATTCATAATATGAAGTCTCTACTGTTTTATTTAACAAATATGAAAACCTTGATTTCATGACTATGTTCATGCATATTAAAACTGTTTACTTTTGGTAAATATATTATTGGCTCTAAACTTCTAGAAAGGGAGATTTGAAAAACCTTACATTCTAAAATGAGTATGTTAGAAATCAGAACCACTGGATATAAAACTTGATGACATCTGGGGACACCAAATGTTGACTGCTGCTTGTTGTTACTGAGCCAAGATGGCTGAATTTTGGGGGAAGGAATTTCCTTTCCTGACAGCAACATGCCATATTGTTAAGAAACTTTGTAAAACTCAATGGTGGTCTGAATTATTCAACTGGTGTAAAACATCCTAGAGTGGAATGTAAGCTATTTGGTTTCCATTGAAGATCTGGGACTACCATCAATTATGAATCCCTGAAGTAAATATTTCTTAGGGAGAAAGAGAAAATTCCAGATTGGTGACATTTACCAACCAAGTTGACCCCAACACAAACTCCAATGCTGTTTCATATTTGCTAATAAGAAGGGGAGGCTCATGGGCACATTAAATGTTGGTAAGACCCTGGGCTCTTATTATGTTTCAACATGGACTGGACCAGCCTATTCCATCTTCTGAGCTTTGAAGTTCTCTTTCCAATAAAAGTTCAATATATTGAACATTTTAAAAGATATCTCCTACTCCAATCCCAAAAAGCCCAATTGTAAGTCTAAGTGGGTGGCTGCCATGGTGGTATACTGTAAGGTATTCTGAGAAAGCCCTGTTTGTCTCCAAATAGCTTCCCTCCACTGATCTCTCAGCCATGGAAAATCAACCAAGACAGGCCATTTTAGGAATCAAAAACAACAGTGGAGAGCAAAAATGCATGGAGGTACTCAGCGATTCTTAACCACAGCAGATGAAATTTTATGGATAGACATGAGTAGTTCTGGAACCCCATGAATTTGAGAAATATCACATGTATACATATGAGTGTATTTTTAGGAAACAGAATCTAGGGATTTTTGTTTGTTTATTTTGTTTTCAAGGTAAGGAGTTAAAAACGAGAGGAGACTTGTATTCTCTATGCTTGAATGGCTACTAACTAGACAGGTGATCCCATACTGAAACTTTTTGTCCCTCAGTTTAAGGATTCATACATTTCTGAGGACCCAACTTCCCTACATGGTTAGTTTCAGAGCTTCCGCATGGTGGTGGTAGTGCGTGTGTGTATGTATGTACTTGTGTGTAGAGGAAAATGGCCCTCCCTCAAAGATTGCTGAGGAAAATGTCCAAATACTTCTTTTGTACCTGCTCCTTGTGGGTCACTCCTAACACGAGGGGTATAGTAACAAAATATAGCATTACTGGAGAAAGGTAGAGGGAGTGGGGAAAGAGACTTGGGGGAGAGGGAGGGAAAGTAGGAAGGAAGGAAGGCAGAAGGAAAGAAAGGGGGAGGGAAAGAGAGAGAAATGGCTTTCACTGATGATGAAGGTGTTATTTATGGGACAGAGGTGAACAGAGATGATGGAAATTGGTTGTAGGATTGATCCCTTGCCCTCACTCCCTCTCATTCCTCCAAGTATTGCTGTAGCATTCACATTTTTAAAAGTTCATTTTTAAGAGGTTTTTAAATTAAACTATGGTGGGAGGCAGGAGGACTGCATACATGTGTATATTCTCTTTAATTTTTCCATTTTAAGATATCAAATCAACCGTGTCCTCTGACAAGTGATAAAATATAATAAAGAAATTTTACAAGCCTCTTCATTTGCTTAATAGTGATGATGTGGAAAAATGACCTTTTAAAAACCCTTAAACATTTAACTTTTGATCCTAAGTCTTCTCCCCACAGCTTACTTTATTAAAACTAAACACATCTTGACATTATAAATTAGGAAAGACAAGAGGGCAATCCACTATAATTAGAAGTCTGGGCTAGGCATTCTATGGGATAGATCACTACAACTATTATAATGCAGTTTATTGAAAATTTTATTGAGTCTCATTTGTGTACAAGTAATAGAACTGCCACTCACAAATTAGGCTTGAATAAGGAAAAGTCAAAATTGCAACAACTTCAGCAATCTCTGTAGCCTGAGATCAGCCTTCTTTCATTCACAGATGTGTATTTCATTAATGAAGAGGAAGATAATACCATCGGAAGAGGGGTCAGGGTAAACCTTCCCAACTCTTTTGTGGACTCTAGATGCTTGACTATGTCTTGCCCTTTACTGATCATCAGCATTAAAGGGACTCTGCTTGCACAAGTGCTTCTAAGGGCCCATTTTACCTACTAAGCACCCAAGGTGTTAGGTGTAAATCCTTAGATTTACTTATGGGAAGAGACTAAACTGGGATTGATACTAGACAGTCCCAAAGACAGAACCCATGCTCTGGTCAAGAACTAGGACTCAGGAAACACTGGACCGCAGATGCAGTCAACAAATGTGGCCTGTACTGCTGCACTCCTACACCTTCATGAGGTATTTATGCTTTAAGTATATCAAATAGAAAGACATGCATGAATCTGTGGCCTGTAAATGCCAGTTAAACATAATCTTCCAGGAACAGAAAATGATATAAATTAAGTAAATGTAAGCTAAATAACCTACAAACAAGTAACACAATGATATATCATTGACAGTATATTATGTAGCCATTAAAATGAAATAACTTATTATAGATTCCTATGATGAGAAATTTTGTTTTTTGAGATATTATATTTTAAAAAGTAACTAGTAAATATATATTATTTTCAAAGATTTGGGTCTGTTATTATTCCACATGATTGTAATTAAGAAAATCATAAAGGAAAAAAATACAATAAGAAAACAAGATGTCAACACTACTATGGTGAAAGTGAAAATTATGAGCAATTTTTAACTCTTCTTTTGAATTTATTTTATAATTACCTTATAAACTATATTATACTTATAATTAAATTACTTTTATACTAATAAATACATTAATAATGAAAATAAACATTACTTCATTATTTGCATTTATATGAATCAAATTTTTTTTTATGAATCAAAATTTTTGAATATTTTCTCCTACTGTAACCTGATTCTTCAACTGCTACATGCGGGTGAGAGCAAAAATACTAAAAAACCAAACTGTCAGATCTGAAAATGAAGGACAGTGAGTGAAAGCTGGTCAAGTTCACATAGTCAGTGGGCCACCACAGTTGTTCAGGAGCAAAACACATCCTTAGAAACAAGGCTGCAGGGGCAGATAGGTGGCTTAGACTGTTAAGCATCTGACTCTTGATTTCTACTCAGGTCATGATTTCAGGGTTGTGAGACTGAGCTCCTCGTTTGGCTCTGTGCTCAGTGCTGAGTCTGCTTGCTCCTCTCCCTCCCCCTCTACCCCATCTTTTCTGACCCTTCCAGCCACTGCCCCTATCCTTACTCTCTCTCTGTAAATAAATAAATAAATATATATATATATATATATATATATATATATATATATATATCTCTTTAAAAAAAGACCAAGGTTGCTAATACTCAATTTAGCACTCCTTCTCCCCAAATCACATGGCTATTTTTGGCATGAAAATAAGCACATCTATTGGAGAATATACTTAAGGGGAAAAAATTCCTTTCTGTTATTGCCTTTGAGTATAGCATTTCTGCTGTTTTTACCTGCCCAGCAACTACTGTACCATTCTCTAGCATCTCACCTCAATTTTCTTTTGGTAGATCACTCTTTTCTCATTCATGGTCCACACAGGTTTGGGTAGAGCTCACTCTACCTCGCCGGTTCATAGTTATGCTACAGACGAATTCAATGGGCCAGCAATTGGCACCGTCTAATGGACTCCAAGTTTATGTAGTATGAGCAAGTCTTGAGACTTTAGTTGGAATGATATTGTATCCAGTGGAGTTGCTAGGCATTTAGAACAGAAATCTGGTGCAACCAATGATTCTTTTTACTACCTTTTGAAAGATCCTGTCTGAGAATGGAATAACCCAAAGAGCAGCATACCTGAAAATACAGTGAAACATTTTCTGGTGACATTGTCTGAAATCTGGATCCAGCAATGCTTGAGACTTGACTGCTATCACTGGACTTTTCTTTTACATGAGTCAACAAATTCTGTTATCTCCTTAAGCTAATTCAAATTTTGTTGTTGTTCTTGTTACTTGCAACCAAAAAACCCCTGAACTCATTTCTCTGTCATTATCCATCAAAATGCACACAAATATACTTTCTCATTAAACAGATGGTTATTAATTAAAGAAACTATTGTAGTTATATATTATATATCAGGTTGTCAAAACTGTAATCATTCACCACTGTTGTGATCCTTTGTACTTCCTCTTTTGGTCTAATGTATTTGAGTATTATAAAATTCTAAATGAGAAAATACTGAATTAAACAGTTATAACTATTTGATTTATCTCAAATGTGTGTGTTATAGTCCCTTACTAATTTTTCAAGGCAACAAAGCGTTTTAGATATGTTCACCCACATTGGACAGTTTAATTATCTGTGGTGCATTAAAAGAGGTTTTAATCAACAAGTCTTAACTGACAAACAGAAATGAAGGTGCTTAATTACCCATCCTTATTCATTAACATTAAACTTGAAAACATTTTTATTAGTAGTGATTAGGTATAATAATTTAGGTCAATGATTTTCAAACTTTAGCTTGCATCAGAATCACCTGGATGACTTTTGAAAAAAATCCTAGCCATACTTGTCAGCATTTCTGATTCAGTGAGTTTAAGGTAGAGCCTGGGACTTTGCATTTCTAAGAGGGTCCTAGATCATGCAGATGCTGCTGGTCCAAAACCACAGCTTTAGAATCACTTGTTTAGATTCATTTTTTAAAACTTTGCATTTTGGTGTAATGGCCTATATTTATTTGGTAACTTTGACTAAACACATGAGCCCACATTTCCTGAGATGCAGGTATATTTAGATCTGAAAATTCTGGACATCACAATAATGATGTGCTTTAAAGGTGGATGGGGAATAACACACTTTAAAGTAATCTGGGCAAAAGCTTGATTAAAATAATTCATTATGGAAGCCAATCAACCTTAATTTCCAATAGATGACATGATCAGCCAGGCATTCTGCTACATCAAGCAAAAGTCAGACTTAAATGTTGCCCAGCTGCATTTATTAGCAAAGTTCACCAGGTCAAAGTAATCAACTATACCACAAATTCCTAGGTGACTTTTTACCCCTAACAGAACTAAGTGGTTTCTATATGCCAATAGGGCCAGTAACTCTTAGCAGGACCAAATAAATAGTTTGGCAAAACCTGCTTCATCTTCATCAAATCATTAAAATGAGAATATAAGTAAAAAAATCTGATGATCCCCAGATAAAATACCTTATTATTTTGTAATAATTTAATGATACCCATCAATTTAATTCAAGTAAAAGGGTTTTGGACTTTATTTTTTTTAAGATTTTATTTATTTATTCATGGGAGACACACACAGAGAGAGAGAGAGAGAGAGAGAGAGAGAGAGAGAGGCAGAGACACAGGCAGAGGGAGAAGCAGGCTCCATGCAAGAAGCCAGATGTGGGACTCGATCCCGGGTCTCCAGGATCACGCCCTGGGCTGAAGGCGACGCTAAACCACTGAGCCACCGAGGCTTCCCAGTTTTGGACTTTAAAGTAGGAAAAGGTCTGAATTGAGTTTTACAATGCCAAAGCCCAAAATTACACTGCTTTGTCTAGACTTGTCTAAGTGGGATTTGTCTACTGATAAACCATCACATTTCCCCCTATCTTCCCATTGAAGGCTTAACTACCGATGAAGTAAGGATTTTTCACGGCTTAACAACTAAGATTAGATTATAATGGAAATTTCATTGTAAGGTTTACATGTAAAATATCTTCTCTGATCGGCTATCAACAGGAATGTAGTCCATTCTAACCTCACCCAAAATAAAATATACACTTGAAAGGTAAAAATGCACCATTAGCTTTAAAGCCGGTAAATCACAATTGGCAATAAGGATGTTTATTTCTGTATGGTAAGGAGGTGTGATAACATGGATGCACAGAGCTGGAGGAAATCTTAGACCATCTGCTCAACCCCTTCCTTATACAAATGAAGGAAACAAACCTGTAAAATAACAATTTGTTGTCATGGGAGTTCAGTTAGCTATGAAAACTATATTGACAGTCATAAAGTTTCTTATTTCAGCAATGCAAAGAGTTGCCTTTTTCAACACATCTGCAGATGACACAGAGAAGGGTGGAGGACACAGACCTGGGGTGAAAGACTTGGGATCCAGAAAGACCCCAAGAGTCTGAAGCAATGGATTACACTGGAATACATCCAACCAGGTAAAATTTAAGTCAACACAGTGCCTTACACTCTAGTAAAAAAAACAGCCATGCAAGAAGAAGGAAAAGAAAAGACACAGTATCAGCACATGGCTGCAGAGAGGATTCAGGGGTCACAGACTTTGAGTAAGTAGCCTCAGCCTAAGTCAAGAGTGTGAGCACAAACTCGGTGTGCTTTCCCAGTTGTATAGCACGTGCAGAGGGGATAGAGGGAGACAATTTTGCTCTGTCCTTTACTGTTCAGGTGGGACCTAGAGCTACGTTCAAATTCACATTCAATAAGCATATGGGAAAATGAGATCAATCAGGAAGAAGCATCAAGATGGGGAAGGGCCTGGAACCGTGTCACATAAAGCAATAGCAGAAGAACCTGTGGCTACTTAGCCTACAGGAAAAAAATCTTGGAGGATATGTGATGAGAGTTGTCCCTCAATAAGACAACTTGTCAAAGAAGAGGAATGAAACTGTCCTGCGTGGCCTCAGGAGACAGAAACAGCATTGTCTTGCAGAACTCCTGAAAGACAGACTTCAGAGAAGTAATTCTAAAAAATGAAAGCCACTCAGAGATGGATGATAGCTAAATAAAATTTGAGCTAACATTTTATCGAATCCCTATTTTGTGCCAACTTCTGTGCTAAGGAGTTTTTGTTCCCTCATTTCATCTTCCTAACAACACTGTATTAGGTACATTATTATTCTCAATTTAAACATGGAGAAAATACAGCATAGAAAGTTTGAATAACTAACTGATCCAAGAATGTGTGTCTGGCTAGCATGGTACCCTAGATTCAAATTCCGGCTCTCTGTTAAGCCAGGTGCTCAGCCCCTAGAGCACACAGCTTTGGGCTGCTTTGAAAAATATTACTTTTTCTGCCACTGGGGGTACCCCAACGTAGGCAGACAGGGAGCTAAACAAAACCTTTACGTTCTCTGCCAGTGAGGAGAACCTGAGGATTTGTGCTTTGTCAAAACAAGGGAGCCATATTTTGAGAATGTCTAGCTACACTACTGTAAGGAAACATATAGCAAGTTTTTGCATAAACAAGAGGAAATGACTTTATGGACATGGTAAAAATGCCCTGGGGTTCTTCCTAAGCACCACTGTCAGTTGAGGAGCTAGTGCTCTCCCGGGACAAAGAGGACATAGTTGAGGGTGGAGTTGGGGCTTCAGAGAAGAGGAACAGAATATTTGCCTAAGTATCTGAGGAAAGTAGCCAAACCAAGATGAATGAAGGACTGGGACTGAGGGAAGACTTTGCCCAGGTTGAGTTCAAAGATTAGTGAGGATGCTCTGATTCCAAAGGCAGAGCCACGGGATAAGCAGTATGAATACAGTGGATAGGACCTGGGCTGTGAGTCACACAACAGGAATAAGACCTCAAGGTCATCTGTACGTAGGATGGGCCATGAGTGGGCCAGCTGTCCTGCACATTTGGTAGGGAGAGGCTGTGCTATCGGCTCTCAGAGACCAAGAACAGGGAATTGTGGATGATGCCCTCCCTACACCTACATCCCTAAGGAAATTAGGGCCCTGGGAAAGGGGGTGACAGGTCTTGCCCAGTCCCACCTACAGCATGAAATACTGGCATATGATTTATCGCATTGTGGAGGCAGGGGAAGGAGGGGGAGGGGATGGTGATCAGACACTGTCAGGGGTTTCTCGAACTCCTTCACTTACAAAGAAGACAGGAGGTCTGAACAAGTGACAGAGAGGATGTGGCAATCAGTGGTAGCAATAAAATTGCCTAAGGAGCAGAAAAGAGGATCTGTAAGCACTTGGGGACTGATGAAAATACTATCTCATCATCTGGATGCCTGACTAGCTATTAGAAGAGCAGAGAACCCAGAATTAATATACTTAAAAGGTCACTTTTCCTACAAGTTGGGTGAAAAAACTGCCCATTTTACCTAAAGGAATAACCCTTAAGATTCTGCTATTCAGTTTTAAAAGGAAAAAAAAAAAAAAAAGCAGCGCCTCTTTTGCCTCTTATAGTGCCATGCCTTATGCTTGCATTTGAAAATACTTTTTCATTTAATCCATTTATATTGTATTTTTACCCCAACTTATAAACAAAGTAACTGTCACTTACAGTGTTGATAAACTTCCCCAAAGTTAATGATGGGAGCAGGAATTGAACCCAGGGCTGAAGTCTTCAGACTCTGACTTTTTTCTACTATGTTGCCTCAACATCAGGGAAATTTCAAAGTCCAGACAAGTCCAGAACCAAAGAGGATATTTGGCTCTATTTACTTCTTTGGCTAATAGGTAAAGGCAAGTTCCACTTGGTGTTGTCAGAAAATTCAGACTCATGTGACAGTTATCCCAAGATATTTGCATTTTAGTATTAGACTCTTGGAGTAAGGTTAAGGAGCTAAAACTAGAGTAAATGAGTGATATAGAGAGTAACACATGCTGTCAGTTGGAGGGGAAGGCAAGGGAGGCTGGCCATGAGATCACCTCTCAGCCTGCTCCATAATCAATTTCTAAGTCTACTTCTGTAAAAGTAGTTGGAGGTGAGGTACTCAGCCAGATATTCTTTAAGAAATAGGCTGTCCTCTGGCAGAGCCAAGGTAGGTGACCTTTTAGGACATCCAGAGGAAAAGAGGCAACTGATACCATATCCAGAACTGTCTTCAGAGTGAACACCCGGATTTAATTCAGTGGTAATGAGTAATGATGATATTTTGCTGGTCTTTGGAATTTATAATGACCCTACGGGAAACAGCTGCCCTCAAATGCCATCTATCTTTCAGTGGGTGCTAAAAACTCACCGCCTCCCACCTCCCCAAACCATCTCTAATTTCTGTGTTGAGAGCCAAAAGATAAGTAAAAACTTGAAAAAGTGAGCTAGTAGCTTCACTTCATAAATGTTTTATCACCTTCAGAAGTTCATATATGAGGCCAAATTAGGATTTGTTTTTGAAAAGTGAAAGTGATAAGGCATTGAGCAAAGTGGATGAAGTCAATGAACAAGCGTTTCCTACACATACAATAAAGACTCCATTCTCCCGAGGGCATGTCTGATCCAGAGGGTCAGAGTTGGTTTAAAAGGTTACTTGTTTGTCATATGTTTCATGTGGATTCAAATATAGGGGGCAATCCTTAAATTCAACTATGCTGAGACACAGAAATTAAATGGGAAAACTAGAAGAATTACACATTTTCTTTTTTTTTTTTTTTTTTTTTTTTTTTTTTTTTTTAAATTTTATTTATTTATGATAGTCACAGAGAGAGAGAGAGAGGAGGCGCAGAGACAGGCAGAGGGAGAAGCAGGCTCCATGCACCGGGAGCCCGATGTGGGATTCGATCCCGGGTCTCTCCAGGATCGCGCCCTGGGCCAAAGGCAGGCGCCAAACCGCTGCGCCACCCAGGGATCCCGAATTACACATTTTCTTGTTAACATTAGGATTTTTTTTTTAAACCTCTTAGCTTGGGTGTTAAAATAAAAAAGAGGGCAGCCTGGGTGGCTCAGTGGTTTAGCGCCGCCTTCAGGCCAGAGCCTGATCCTGGAGACCCAGGATGGAGTCCCTCGTCGGGCTCCCTGCATGGAGCCTGCTTCTCCCTCTGCCTGTGTCTCTTCGCCTCTCTCTCTCTCTCTCTCTCTCTCATGAATAAACAAATAAATCTTAAAAAAATAAAAAAAAAATAAAAAGAGACCTATGGATTAGTTAACTCTGCCTAAAAGTCATTAAATGGTTTGCACAGAAGTGCTGATTTAAAAATAAGATATGCTAGTGTATGTACTGATAGTAGAATAAACAAAAACTAGAAATGATGCAAAATAGGTGAGTCTACCCTGGGATTTGTCATTTCTTGGTTTATCGGTGTTAATAATTATGTGTAATTTCAAAATAAAATGACTCCTTCAGTAGATAAAGCACAATTCCCCACAGCCCATGAATGGAAAACAGACTAATTCCATGACTATTGTCTGACCATCACTTCAGCAGGGTCCCTCTCTGGCTCAATGCCTCTGTATTCCGGTATTGAGCCCACGGTCCTGGAGATTTAGGCAAACACCACAATTCAAGCCCATGGGTGCTATTCAACAGGGACTCAGGCTGAAATTATAACTCTGTCTATAGCCTCTAGGATCCCACATGCTAGGGAGTGCTGACAGGACACTTGTGTTCTTTTGGAACTTAAGTCCCAGGTGAAGGAAATGTGAATTCACAAAACCACATTTTGGAGGATAAATATACTGCACTCCATCACCAGTTGCGGCTGTCACCTGCTCTAGGTTGCTCTGTGAGAACTGCTTATTACTCCTTAGGAAGGATTAATGTAAAACTTTCTGCTATGAAATTAGCTCCAGGGCTGAGATATACCAACTTGCTACCGAAACTGAAATCGCCCTGACCTGAGATGCATGGGGGTCTTTGAAGCTTTCCCCTACTTCCTTGGCATCTTATATGTGCCTCCAGAATGAATGCCCAAGGGATACAGGGAAGGCAGGGGAATGGGACAGGTGACTGCTGGCTGACTAAGATAATGGTAGACCGCAGTGATGGCTTTATTGCTTTTATCACCAAAACAGATCCTACTTCATTTACTACTTCCTTTGAACCTTTTCTCTGTACTTTTCCTGATGCAGTGATGCAAATGAGCCTTCCAAAGGAAAGTGGGCTTCTTTATGAATGGCTGGTATGGGGGACAAGTTTGGCTATATGCAGGTTTGTGGCTCATTGCAATGTGATTCATCTCAGCTGGTTATGTGCGGAGAGCAGCTGGCAGCAGGTACCCAAATAGCTGTGGAGAGAAGTTAAAAGGGGCTGCTGCCTGCTGAGAGAGCAGAGAATTGCTTTAAGGACTCCCTGAAGCACAGCCTCCAGCAGCAGAGGGGCATTGGGGGGGGAGAACAGAGAAAACAGCAGCAGCTGACAGCCTCACTGACAAGCAGTTGGAGAAAACATAAATTGGCCATTCAGAGTGAAGGTTTGGGGACCGAATGGGAATCTAGGAGGTGGAGTGACAAATGGTGACAAGCTATTTGGACACCCTCAAAGGAGAGGGTGAGTGAAAAGAGACCCATCCTCCAGGCCCTCCGTGCCAAGTCCAAGATGAAAGACATCAGCACAGAGGCAAATCTTGGCCAGCTGGAACCCAAAGCCCTCGTTCTAGAAATGACTACAGACTTGGGTACAACATTCTGCTGCCCCCTCCCTCCTCCTTGCAGCTCCATTTTGGCAAGTGGAAAGTAATCCTGAGCACAAATTAATCACATTTAGAGTCTAAAATATCAGATTAATATAAGGTGATGAGCGGATTCATTCTGACCAACTCATTATGTGGAAGGAGAGGCAAACACAAAGGAAAAGGACTATGCCACAGTGAATGTTTGGTATCCCAACTCAGAAGCAATGAGGATCCAGATAAATCAGCAAAAAAAAAAAAAAAAAAATGTGGTGGGGGAGAAGGATAGAGACCCCAGTGATGAGAAGTGAAAAAGCTGTTGAGTAAATATGAGGATTAGTAGCGGGAAAAAAAAGTCTATATGTTTGGAAACAGGCACATGGTTCATAAGTCACATGACCCACTAAGGTAAGGTCCACTCTCAGATACCCCTGCAGTCTGATGGGGCATTGTAGTTGTGTGCAATACATATGCATCTGAGGTGTGTGTGTGTGTGTCTGTGGTGTCTGTCTATATGTCTGTCTGAGAGTAAGTGAAGGAAGATAGAAGAGTGACAGGACAGAAAGAAGAACAAAGAATTCTTTTCGAGCTCTTTGAAAACTGGCATTTTGTAACAGGTGGATATATGATAAAAAATTAATTTTTTAAAAAAGACCAGACTTTGGGATCCCTGGGTGGCTCAGTGGTTGAGCGTCTGCCTTTGGCTCAGGGCGAGACCCTGCAGTCCCAGGATAGAGTCCCACATCGGGCTCCCTGCGTGGAGCCTGCTTCTTCCTCTGCCTACCTCTCTCTCTCTCTCATAAATAAATAAATAAATAAATAAATAAATAAATAAACAAACAAACAAACAAACAAATAAAATATTTTTTAAAAAAGACCAAACTTTAATCTGTTCACTATACAGTTACTTCTAGTATGTACCTTACTAAAAATATTTTTTAATTCCTTTTTTGGAATTGCAGGTCTAAGATTCATATAAGACTATCAAGTAAGTATTTTAAAAAACATTTTTCCTCAAAAATGTATTACTGATGAATTTACCAAATTTACATCTGGCTGGCAACAAGAAATTGCAATGCTATATAATTGTTACATTATCATTATTATAGTCAGCATATATTTAATAAAACTTATAATTACTTAATGACAAGTATAATTTAGATTCTTTCTGATGATCCATGAAACCTTTACATTTTTGTGACAAGGCCCTTGGGATCAGTTTTGGGGCACTGAGAATTGGGCAAGGCCACAAATGGGGTCTGCACTCAAAAATTTACATTCAACTCAAAAAATACTCAGACACTGCATTTGGGGGAAACAATATGTCTTCTTATTTGTCTCTCTGTCATAAAATTAGACTGCAGGCAGATTTTTTTGGTTATTTGGATTTCTGAGGAACCTATTTTATCATTATAGATTTAGAAACATCTGTACTTCATATGCCTTTTGCCCATAGTTGCCTTTCCTTGTAAGCTGGAATTACCTACAGAGTTACTTCCCCTCAGTCAGGGGAGTTACTTCCCCACCCCCCCCCCGACTGCTTCCTAGCAGTCCCCTCTAAACGAATTCATGATCATCTTGGTATTTTATGAGATTACAAAAACCAATTTGACTTTAACCCTAGGCACACAGAAAGCAAAATATAATGATGCCACAAGAAAGGGTGTTTTTCATGTTTCTATGAAAGCTCCCGTGGCTGTGACCTCAAATGAGACACAGTGAAGGAAAAGCCTCTGTCCTGAGAAAGAAGATCCAAAATTTCCAGACTGATCATGTTCCTTGATATTTTAAAGATTTTATTTATTTGAGAGAGAGAGAGAGAGAGAGAAAGCTAGGGAAGGGGCAGAGGGAGAGAGAGAGAGAGAGAATCTTAAGTAGGTTCCAAGCCCAGTGGGGAGAATGATACGGGACTCAGTCTCACCACCCTAAGCACATGACCTGAGCCAAATCCAGGAGTCAGATGCTTAACCAACTGAGTCACCCAGGTGTCCCCCTTGCAATTTTAAAAGTATTTCTTCTTTTTTCCTTTGCTATGTTGAGACACTGTCCTCACCAAACAGTAGGCACGTTCTTCAAACCCACACCTTCTTTAAAAGCACAGCAGAAACTTGCTTTCTAGAGGAGTCCCACTCCACTGTATTAGGTGAATACTTATGAACACTGCAGTCTAAAAGAGTGGTTGCACTTACTCTCCATGTGCTATAACTAATGAGCTCCAATTAGGAAACCAGAAATGCTACTGAGCATGTGGAGGATGTTTACATTTTCAAAGTTACATTAACAAATAAAAGCAAAGGCGTGTTTTAGATAATTCAGAAACTGGAGTGATTATCCAAACTAATACTGTAGAGACCCTTGCACCCATGGAAGCTTGCATTTATAATCGCTCCTCCCACGTTCAAATCTGAAAATCCCCAATTCATTGTAGCACTTGGTCACACTGCTTTGGTAAAAAATAAAACTGTATATTTCTCACTTCCAAAGTAGCAAGGCTCTGGGGTTGGGGTTGATTTGAATGCTAATGAATCAGATCACCCTCAGAAGGCAGCCATGAGAAATCAGACTAAGTGGATTCCTTACAACACTTCATAGTGTTAGAGTGAACATATTCCTGACTCAGCTGCTAAAGGTAATACCTATCCACATAACAAGGGCACTTTTGTGGACCCCATCCTGGAGCTACTTTTTTCCCCCAAGGCTATGTAACATTCTCTCCTGGTAAACCATCAGAGTTTATAGAATGCTGTGGTTCTGAAACTGAGCCTGCTCATCAATCATACTGCTTTTTGAATCACAGCTTCTAATTTTCATTCATGACACTCAGGTATGTTACCTAGAAGCATCACATCTAGGACAGCTCAGACACCCACTGTGGAAAAAGAACCAAGATTTGGGGTTTTGTTTCCCAATTATACTCATGACATACTAAGCTTGATCATACTTTGTAGAGTAAGGATTAAAATGCTAATTGGCTGTAAGTAAGCAAACTGAGGCCTTTTGATTAATCAAGCCAGCCAGCTTTCAGTTTCTGACATCAAAATTTATACTCCCTGTGAAAAAAAACAAGGCCACAGCTACATAACATTAAACCAACACACAATTAACAACACTTTGTTCTAATTATCTGTGGGCACAATTAATGTTGGCTCTATGGTTCATTTTTCTTCTTTGATGGCTCTTAGAATATTTATGGAGATTAGTCCTTGATGCATTGGCCTTTTCTAAGATCTGGGGTTTCCTTACAAGCTCCCACACAAATCTGAGTAGGGCAAAGTAATACATTTATGCAGATTAATTCCTGACATATTGGCTTTTTGCTGCCATCTGAGGTGTTTCCAACAAGCTATCACCCAAATCTGGCCCCATGATGCTCTGCAGTGACAGGTGCCCTAATACTTGAGCTCACGACCTCCCACTGAGGACGCTTTCTTTCCCCTCAGCAGTTGGTCATAACCGATAAAAGGTTATGTCTTGATTGAACAAGCTTCCAGGAGCTAAAAGGCCAAAAGGGCTGCTGTAAAACAGCGCTGTAGATGCTAACAAAACCCAGGGTAAGAGGGATCCTCAGCTGCCTATTACCGGGGAGAGTAAATTGCAGGCAGGTTCAGTTCTTTCACATCAATAGTAAAGAGGCTGAAAGACAAGGAGCGCTGATCAAAGGCTTTTGGTGATTGGTACAACTTCAATTTATGGCATGCACGTATTTCTACGCTCTGAAGGCAGTGGGGGCCTAAGTTTTCAGGTCATAAATATTCTCCTCATGGCTCAGAACTGTTTGCACTGCCCCTTGGTGTGTTTATTTGGCTATGTTATTTTATGCTGTGAAGATCGGCTGAAACACCAAGAGAAGCTGCGGCTCCAGGGTACCTTGAGAACTCGAGGGGCTGTTAGCTACAAACATCTGTTTGTAGCTCTGTAAATTAAAAAAAAAAAAAAAGAAGTAGAAGAAACAATATTAGCTTTAATATATATGTGTTGGGTAGATAGGTAGCTCCATGCACTTGCATTCATAGGACAGGCCAAGGCTTTGAGTCTAATTTCTGGCCATAAGTCCCCCAGGCTTCAGGCAGGCCAACTTGCTGGTGGCTCCTTGAGACTTATTCAGGCTTTTGTGCTTTTACCCAGGCAATTCCCTCTGTCTCTCCTCTTAACTTTTGTCTAAAAAATCTGCATGAAGCCTCAAAGGCTTGGTTCAAATGGCACCTTATCTCTATGCCTTCTCTGAAAAGAATCTGGTCAGGCACTTCTACCTCAGTGCTTCATGGACTCTTGTACACAATTTTTAACATTCCTTGAAATTGTCATATGCATTATTTTCATTTTTTCAACTAGTATATTTTTGTCTGCCTTCCAACAATATGTCTCTAGGACAGAGAAAATGTTCCATGGATCTTTTCTAAGTCCAGAATCCAGTAGCAGCCCAGGCCTAGAGATGCCAAAGAAGGGAGAGAGGAAAGAGTGAGAAAGAGAAAAAAGAAGCAAGAAGGAAGGGGAAGAAGGAGCAGGAAGGTAGGAGGAGGAGATGAAGGAGGAGAAGAAGGAGAAGTTAGAAGAAGAAAGAAGATACCATACAAGAAAAGGGTAAGACTGTATCTAAGTAACAACCTACCTTCTTGAGTGATATGAAAGCATTTCTGACATTTAAATAATCCAAACACTAGAACTTTGCCAAAGCACAGAATTCATGGGATGGCCAGTTGAGATGCTCCACCCTCCAATAGCCAGGATGTGAACACATGCCAATGACATCCCTCTCCAGAGTCTAGGAGTTCTCACAGACCTCCTAGAAAGAGAAACAGTCCTTTCACTGGTGTTGCTGATTTAATGGGACACTAACCTGGAAGCTTCTGGCTGCCATTTTTCCCAATGCGTAAAGAGAGCCTGCGTAAGAATGAAAACCACTTAGAGGAGAGCAGAGCTGAGAGATGGCAACAGCTCCCTTACATGTCTGAACCTCTGTATTCACTTGTGCCTCCATCCATAGTTACACCTCCATCTCTAGTTCCATGAACTTGCTTCTGCTTACATCAACCTAAATAGAGCCTCTGTAACTTGCAATTAAAAGAACAACAGGACTGCCTGCATTTTAAACTCTTCCTAAAGATTCAGGTCTCTGAAACTATTTCAGCAGCCTGTGGACCCTCCTCTCATTTTATCCTCATTTTATTGAGCAACAAGGATGGTGCCTTAAAGGATGGGTTGGGTGCTTTTCCCTACATGTGCTGTCCCCATCAGAGTCCCTTCTGGAGAGAGAGTCACTTATTCTTAATTAGATATGAAGAAATCTGTCTACTTGCATAACTTTTAAAAAATGGTCAGTTTTAATATTCTATTAAAAATATATATATAAAAGGCTTATGTACCAAGATTCTCATCACAACATTATAATAACGAAAATGTGTCAACAACCTAAGGATCCAACAGAAAGAGATTAAATAAATGGTACTCCACATTCATTTGATAAATTTCTGCAAAGCTGTTAAATAATATTTTAAGAACTGAGTAAGATGGAAAAACAGTATTGATATATTACACGAAGGAGCAAGCTACTAAACTGTATAAAGTGATATTTCATAATTTCCTAATTTGATTAAGTACAACAGAAAGCAAAATGGAAATACACATGCCAAAATGTCAATAGGAGATATTTCTGGAGGGTACAATTACAATTTCTCTATTGCCTTATATTTTTCTAACTTCCTATGATGTGGCTGCTACTTTTATAATCAGAAAATTGCTAGCATAAAGTTATATACTGACATAGGATTTTTTTTTTTAACCTCAAGCCCCTTTGTCAAAGAGGAGTTTTTGTCTCTAATCCTAGCTTAGTGATTGTTGCTAGGTGACCTAGAGTTGGATACAAATTAATCAGGAGAAAGATATATACCAGATGCTTTAAGACAGGGATGTCTGGAGTTACCTGTCAGCAGACTGTCATAGAATTCAAAGATGAGAAGGAAACAGTTAAGGATTTCTATTCAAACTACCACCAGCATGTGTCTTTATAACTTTTACAATGTCTTTTTATGTCATTTTAGGATAGGAGAGGATACAAGTGAGAGGAAGGAGAAGGCAAGAACTTAAAGTCAATTGGGAATGCTAAGAAATTAGACCTTCTCTCATCAGCAAAGAGACAAAGCAAGGTGGTAGAAGAAGCTGCTATGATCACAAGCTCTCCTCAGGCTCCAAGGCTCCCTGGCACTGAGCACATGAGGGTGGGCCTTCTGCATCCGAGGTTGAAGATTCAGGTAACATTCTATCCAAGACTGTGCTTGGTACTAAACTGGAACTAAGGTGTTTGAAGAGCTTTTAATATCACTCGAAGACTCTATCAATGGTTCTGAGTCCTGGCTGTGCATCTGAACCCCCCACAGGGCTTTATGACAACACACGTTGATTCTCGTATCTATCTATCTATCTATCTATCTATCTATCTATCTATCTATCTATCATCTATTTATATTTTATTTATTTATTCATGAGAGACACACAGAGAGAGAGGCAGAGACACAGGCAGAGGGAGAATTAGGCTCCATGGAGGGAGCCTGATGTGGGACTGGATCCCAGGACTCCAGGATCATGCACTGGCCAAAGACAGACGTTTAACTGCTGAGCCACCCAGGCATCCCGATTCTCCATTTTAGACTTCAAGAATTGGAGTTTCCTGGGTTGTCCACCAGGCATCTGAACTTTTCAGAAGCTCTGTTTCTGCATGAGTTTCACCCCCTGTAGATTTCACTCCAACATTTCTATTTCTCCCTCCTGCATCATGGCTTTTGTCCTTTCCACTGGATCATTCCCATCGGTACACCAGTGTACCCTAAATAGTGCCCTGTTTTTTTCTTGCTACTGTTTTTAAGAGCTTTTCTTGTACTATGTCTCTCCTTCAGGCATGATTGTCTCCATGTCAGCTCCACTTCACAGGAAAAGTCCTCCAAAGAGCCATCTGTATACATTGTCTCCACCTCCTTGCCGTCCTTCCTGCTCCAATCAGAAACTATTGTCGTCAGGCTTTTAGCTCTCCCAATCTCATGCCAGAGCCAGTGATGGATTCTGTGCTTTATCTTTCTTATTCTGTTGGTGGTACTGACAAGGCTGCCCTTGAAATGCTTTCATCTTTAGACCTCTCTGACACTTCACCTTTCTGATTTTCTTTCTACCTCACTAATGACTCTTTCACAGGCTTGTTGGATGGCTCTCCTTTATCGGCCAGACCTCTAATGCAGGAGCACTGCAAGGGTCTGTCCTTTGCCCTCTTTAGGTCTACATTTCCACTTATGTCTCATGTGGCTTTATTAAGTCCCACAGCGTAGAATGCCATCTATATGCTGATGGCTCTCAAATCCATATTTCTAGCCCTGACCTTGGCCTTGGAAATCCAACTACCTACCAAACATCATCACTTGAATGTTTAGTAGGAATCTTGACTTCACATGGACAAAACAAACGATGATTATATATTCCATTCCTCAAGTTGCCTCTGCTCTGAGCCTGGCCTTCCTCAGAAATCTGCTATAACTCCATACTCATTTGCTAAGGCCAAAAACCTAAAAGTCACTCTTGACTTCTCACTTTCTCTTATGTTCCACATCCAATCCTTCAGTAATTCCAATAGGTTCTACTTCTCAACACATAATTACATGACCAAATTTCTTATCAGCAGAGCATAATCGAACCATGGTGGAGTCTAAATTCTGACTTTCACACTTACTGACTATATAACTTTGGGTAACTTATCCAACTTTTGGGGGCTCACATTCCTCATCTGTAAAATGGAGATAATCATATCCACCTCCCCTCACATTAGTTATTATAAAGATTAAAATAGTATGTATATGTATAGATTGGAATGGTGCTTGAACATACTAAGCTCTATGTCAGAACTTCCACCACTGTCATCATCATTATTCCCCTCTAGTCTACTAGTCTAATGGTATTATTATATGCTATTATTTCCTATTAGTCCTAGGTGCCTGTTCTAGACCTACTAGCTTAGACCTAGCCTACTAACAACTTCCATCTAGAATCTAAAACAATTTCCTACCTGGACTTGTTGTCCTGCTTTTATACCACCAATCAGCAAGAGTTGTCTTTCCGAAGCACAAGTTGGACCGTGTTACTTCCCTGCTTAACAATTTCCAATGGCTTTCCTTTAAATTTACAATTATATTCAAAGTCCTTGCTGTGACCGTAGCCTATAAGGCTTTAAAGGGTCTGGTTCTTGTGTACCCCTCTTAATTTTCTTCCTCCCATTTTTTAACCTTATATTTGTGTTTCAGGGTAAATTTCTTTCTTCTATTCCTTTAACTTGCCAACATTTCCACTATATATCTAGGCTTCCCCACATGTAGTTTCTCCTTGTGCTTCATTCAGGTTTTCATACAGCTGTCTCCTTGTGTTATTTATTTATATATTTTTAAAATATTTTATTCATTTATTTGAGAGAGAGAGAGAGAGAGAGAGAGAGAGAGAAAGGGAGAGAGAGCCCAGGAAGAGGAGCTCTTGGGGGGAGGGGCAGAGGGAGAACCGAGTTCCCCCTCTGAGTAAGGAGTCAGACATGGGGGGCCCCAGGTACCCCTCCTTTGTGTTATTTATACTGTGCCTACATAGCCTGGTAATCAGCTGCCATTGTAGGTAAACACCTCTCTTGTTTCTATCTGATCTCCGATGACTATATCACCTGTTTTTTCTTATTCAGAGGCATTCATTTTTCTATTTGTTTGCTCACTTATTTATTATTTAAGTGTGCAGTTCACTGGGGTTTTGGACCATGAAATTGATCTACTCCTAGCATTTGGCCCATAGAAGGTATTCAGTAACTATCTATTGACTATGAACTCAACATAAAATTGTGATGTGCAGACAGCTTTGAGAATTACTATTTAAAAAAAAAAAAAAAAGAGAATTACTATTTTTAACTACTTCATTTTAAAATGGAATTACTGATTAACAAAAATGCTTATGCTTAGCACTTTAATTGTCATACTTTCATGGAAAGGTATAACTAAGTAGAAAACACTGTTATCACTTTAGCACATTTAATTGCCATGTTTTTCTGCACAAAATAAATCTTTTATATAAGAAGCCAAGTTCCTCTGACCTTGAGGCTATAGCTAAGGCATCAGCACTTACCTGGAGGCTCAGAACTCCCAGGTTGTCTCAGTCCTGCTCTCCCCCTTAGCTAGAATTTGGGAATCAGAGATGCTGTGGGAGTTGATAATGAGCAAAGGGCATGTCCAGCTTGATTTCTAGTCAGCTGTGAAGCTGGTCAATGAATGATTAGAAAGGGCAAGTGGGAATGTGCAGAGAGATGCCTGAGACAAGCAAATCACATATTTTAAGGAATATGCCCATAAGCAAATCTGGTGCTTAAGGCCAAAACCCAGGGCAGACATGAGGGAAAAGAGAAGACATAAGGTCAAGTCAATGCATTGTGGAGGTCATGTCTAGGAGATTCCCTTGACTCAGTGGTCAGGGATGAGATGAGAGAAAGGGGTGGTCCTTTGATAGACATGGCCTTTGAAAGGGTGGTGCTGTTGAAAATAGTGAGCTTGATACTAAGTTGAGTAAGCAGTTTCTTAAACACATGTCTTGAAAACCAAAATTTTTAGAAAACATAGGAAACACTACACCTGGCACTTAAAAGCTACAGAAAATGTACATGTGGCATCTATATCAACCATGTGGCCCTTATGGCACATATATAAAATATAGCAAATGGTTCCCCCACCAGACATCAGGACCCTAAACAAATCTTATCACTTAGGCCCAGGGAAAATAGTTACTGGGTGGTGAGGGTAATGGCTGACCTTCCTGAACAACTGAAAGTTACTGAAACCAAGGTACCGTGCAGAGAGAAAACAATTGCTAGGACAAAAGAGAGAGGAAGGTGGGGAGAGAGAATATCAATCATTACTTTGATTACTGGCCCTGGAGCTCTTTTTGGAAGGTAAATGTTTTATTTAGCAAAATACCTTGATGAGCTCTGTGAATGGCATGGAATGAGACCATGAGTGGGGTTCAGGGACAGAGCACAGAGCCCTGCATAACCAGTGATGGGGCCTTAGCGGAGGGAGAAGAAGCACATGGGAAAGAGCTGCCATATTCTCTGTCAGGTTGGGAAAGAAGTTGCAGAAAGGGGCAAGGGAGAAATGCCCTGTAGCTGAAGAACTTGGAAGAAACAGCTAACTAAAGATCAGGTTCAAACAGTAGTAAGAATTGTGGGTAAGGAGAAAGTTAACTTAGTATTGAACAAAGAACTTTAGGAAACAAGCAATGACAATGACCAGAAGAAATTAATTTAGAAAATAAAATATTTCTGTGAATTAAAATTGTGGGGATTAATGGCACTTAGATATATCATCTATTGCATGCAACTAATGCTGGACACAAGAGGTGTTGCCTGAAGTATAAAGATCTCTGTGAAAGGAAAAATAATACTGCTTCTCTTTTACTCCATGAGGGTTTAGAAAATATTAGCTGCCAAAAATATTTTTAAAATACCTCTTAGCTTGATTAAATAAAATGTTCTTCACAAAGTTGTCTCAGTGACAATTAGATGAACTAAGAGCAATTGTTACTGTAATTAGGAATAAAACTAACAATTTAAGTACATGGTTCTAGGGAAATAAGAAATTGTACTACCAAACATTTCTAAATTAAATCTAGGTAATTCAAACTCTAGATGAAGTTATGACTTTCTCAAAGCTCTCAGATTTCAGCCTCAGTCTCCTTTAAGAAGGCTTCTCCACCTTGCTCAGTAACTTTCTTAAAATGACACAAATGTGAGAATTTTTGAGGGGACAGGGAAGATTCCTGGATGTTTGCCCCAGTGGGCACTGCCAGAGGTTCCTTAAGTTAACTTCTCTTCAGCCCCATGTTTTTTTGTTTGTTTGTTTGTTTTTCCCCATGTTTGGTATCACTTGCTCAACCTGTCCACCCTGAGTCACTCTAGTGTGTAGTAGCTCAGTTTTTCCATTCATAGTTCTTATATTAATTACTAAATCCAGGTAAATAGAAAAAAAATGATATAACAGAAGTCAAGAGCCTTGGAGTAAGGGCATGGTGGAGACCATGTGCCAGGCATCACTGTACTAATATTAACTCATTTCATGCACGTCAATGCCCTATAAGGTAGGTTACTATTATGATGTCCATTTTTGCAGTTGAGTAGATAGAGGCACAGAGCCTGTTTTGTGAAGCCTGTTTTGTTTGGGATTCAAACAAAACCTTGGGAGTCTGGTTCCAAAATCCATAGTCTTAACTTCTTTGCTTTCCCTTTGCTGAGGAAATGAGTATAAAAAGGGCATGCTCACTATAGACAGCATGGTGGATTGGAGGCAGAACTGCAGTAATCAAGCACAGAAAACAAGACTTCTCTGGGTCTTGTTTTTACACATTAAGTTTTCAGGTCTCTGTTGACTCTATTGTTGAATTTTATTTTTAGATGTTAGCTGAAAGTCCCTTACACTTAGTTGAGATGAGATGGACTCACTGTAGTCTGGCTTAAAAGTAACTATGTCCCTATTCTAGATGTTAAGCCAACTTTTAAAAAAGTCATCTTCACTGAGTCTTTCAGCATGTGAGATGTCAATCAAGATCTAAAAACTGGAATTTTCTTTGAGGACTGCTATGAACTGGAATACTACTCAGCCATCAAAAAATGAAATCTTGCCATTTGCGACCATGTAGGTGGAACTAGAGGATACCCTGCTAAGTGAAATAAGTCAATCGGAGAAAGACAATTACATGATCTCACTCATCTGTGGGATTTAAGAAACAAAACAGGATCATAGGAGAAGATAGGAAAAAATAAAACAAGAGAAAATCAGAGAGGGAGATAAACCATAAGAGACTCTGAATCACAGGATACAAACTGAGGGTTTCTGGAAGGGAGAAGGGGTCGGGGGATGGGGTAACTGAGTGATGGGCATTAAGGAGGGCACGATATGGAATAAACACTGGGTGTTATATAAGACTGATGAATCATTGAACTCTACCTTTGAAACCAAAAATACATTATATGTTAATTAATTTAAATAAAATATTTTTTTAAACTTAAAAAAATAAAATAAAAAATTCAGGAATTAGCATGTGCAGTGATGTCAAAGGCCACTAAGTAAAAGACCAGTGGTTCCAGATTATTCTGGAGACTGTGGTGGCTCCTCCTTAAAGTACCCTTAGCTCAGCTTCACCTCTACTTGTTTTATGTTTTACATGTTGAACTTCTGCACAGGTTTGTTTTTGTTTTTGTTTTTGTTTTTTTTTTTTTTTTGGAAATGCTTTGAATACTTAAGAGTTTGATTTTTTTGCAGTCATCTTTATAGAGTATTGGTTTTACAATTATTCTTCATTCAATTATTCATTATATCAGGTACTGGAAAAACAAAGTGAAATACCACAGAGCACTTCCCTCATAAAGCATGTAATTTTAGGAGTACTGATCCATTTTGAGGGCCAAACTGAATTTAAAATGAATTATTGTCCTAGGTACACTTGTTAAGACATTGCAATCAGAATCACTAGGTCAAGACTCTCAATGCTACAAATTTTAACTTTTTGCTCACCAATGACAAATGAATCATAATGGGAGATACTAGAATCCTATTTGTCTAGGTGAACTGAGAAAGGAAAACTTACACTCCCTAAAACCAATGTCTATCAAAGAAGCAGAGCACTGTCATTTTTCTTTAAATATGTAAAATTGTTTCATTTCTTACCTCTAGAGCTTTCAGTCTTTCCAACAGGAATTTGGTGTTTTCTTTCCCCTCATCTGCACTACTGCTTTCACTCCTTGAATCCTCATCCACCACCATGTGAAGACCTTCCAAAGTTTCCTTGTGTTTTCTCTCTTCCTCTGACAGCTTTTCCTGAAGCAAGAAAGAATTATTGTTTTCAATAATCTCCACTGAAAAACAAGCAAGAGTCTAAGGCTAAAAAGTTTGGAACCTCTCTATTGCTTTTGCATTCTTTTGGGGGCTGAGGTAGAGAAGATTTTGCTAATGAAATTCTCAGTGGTGCTATATTAGTAAAACACAATAGATAAATTAATGAATCCTGGCAGGACAAAGCCACTGGGTCAATACCTCTGAATGCAAAAGTTCTCTGCCCTGTTGGAGAAGTTGACCCAGCCAACAAAATCTTAGGTGAAACTGTGGGTAATCCATTTTGATCTGCACCATGGAATTCAGCTATATGCTAACTGGGAAAAAAAACAAATCAACCTTGATACCTTGATTTGTGAAGAGCTTAGCTCCTCAAAAGAGGATCGTTAAAGTCACTGGACATGCAACTATTTAATTATTCTAAGGGAAAATAAAATATCATGAAATATTGAAATGAGAGTGATTTCAGAATTCTAAGCTGAAACCAATTAGTTCCTTTGGCTTGATGACACAGCTCTTAAGGACCCTTTAGTTCCTTTTCTAACACTCCAGGATTTGTAGTATAGCTTTGAGGCAGACATAAAATGCCGTTATCTTGTCTTTCCTCCCTGTTGGAAGCTCCTCACTCAACCTTATCTCTGGCAGCTTTTGGAAGTTGAGAAGTGTTAATTTGAGCCTTATGATTGCCTCTTGTTTTCAAGGGAAAAAGAAATGTCAAGAGAATATCATATGATAAAAAATCTCATCCATTCTGTACATATATTAAGACCCTTGTACTACAGAACCAGGTGACATCATTCCATCACACTATTGAATTCTAACCCAGACACTGCAGAAATCACCGTCTTAATACAGCTAATTGTCAACCATGTGGGCTAAACTGGATTATCAATGATTAGAGATTTCTTTTTATTTAGCACTAAACTAAGATCATTTGCAAATAGGAAGCACAAAAACTAGGCTTCTTCATCTCTAGGCCCTATAAAATCTACTTAGAGGGGAAAAGTCAGGTTTTCAAACTGCGTTCACAAAAGTGCTTTGAAGTTCCAAAAATGTTTAACTTATTTTTAAAAATAAATTATAAAATATGTAAAAATAGTTCTTAATCTGTATGCATATATGTATAAATATAGATCAATAGATAGATACATACATACACACACCTGGAGGCCACATAGTAACTCGACCCATGTTAATGTGTTTTATGTAGATTCCAAGCTATAATTTCTCTTGTCATGTTTCTATAGAAATGCACAATTGGTTAGGAAGGTGATAGCTCTTTATGAAATCAGGCCTATGTCTAACCACATATAACGTGCAGGTATGTTCACTTCTATAGCACATATGGCTTCAGCTCAGGTCATGCAAGTTTAAGGTAGACATCCTCAGGTCAGGACAAACATCCATGTCATTTAAAGTATTTTTATGAATTTGATTCTTTAAGTTCTGGTCACTTGTCACTCGTAGACTTTCATTTCTACGATAAGGAACACGAAGCATGTAGAGTTAATCAACTTGGAAGTGAAGAGGTCCTTTTATTTCTTTAAGATTTGAGATTGTAATTAAACACTTAACTGGGATTGTAAAGCAAGTTGTTTTTTTTAAATATCATCTACATCTATGTCTCTGTATGAATTATGGTTTTTCACTGCTCTTTCAGGCAATTCTATTTGTATTTTCTCTTCCTTCTTCCCATTCTTCTAGTAATTAGGGCTCTATAGCTAATTAAAACAAACAAGAGCTACTGTTGTGGTAAATGAGAAGCCAAAAGACTTTGGAGTATGACAATTGGGTTCCATATCTACCATTTACCAGCTTAGGAAATATCTTGGGCAAACTACTAAATTTCAATAACTCTTGGTTTCTTTGTCTTCTAAATACGTTGGTGAGGTTAATGCCAACAAATATAGCATTCACATATATACAGTCAATTCTCATTATTTCTGGTAATTCTATTCTATAAAGTTGTTATGAACCCTGAATTAGTAAATACTAATCCTAGGGGAAATACAGGGTTAGGTTCCTGTAGGCAACATTTCCATAACTAATCAATACACAATCTTGTTTTATGAGTGTTTCTATTTAAAGGCACATCATTTAATATATACTATTAATTCATTAACATTGAACTAACAGCCTATAGTCCTATAACGCATACCTGCACAGTTATCTAACATCTGTTTTCTCCATAAGGCACATCATAGTCTTCTTGCCCTTAGGAACACTAGACAGCATTTTAGCAATATACTTGGAGGCCATTTTAAACACTTAAATCACTAATAAAAAGCATAAAATATGAAAGATGTGGCACTAAATAGAATGCCAAAGGACACTCGTTTATTGTAGAAGGTCAAAAATAAGAAGAGTAGTGCCTTGTTTGATCTCAGCTGGGAACCTGCATATCAGGTCACTCAAAGTTTTCACCGCTCTGTGAATGTCTGATTTATCATCAAAGTACAATTTGATTGTAAACAAATTTTAGGCAGTAGGTGAATTCAAAAATATAAAATCTAGAAACATTATGAGGATTGACTGTACAAACGTACACACCAGCACACACACAGTTAAAGTGTCTAGGCACAGTGCCTAAATAATATATAAAACAACTGGAAACAATTCAAGATGATATAGATTATATGTGAGTGTTTAGATTGCATAACATGCATGGTTGATTTTACATAGTTTGAAGAATGGGCAATCAATGAGGGATGTGGGATGTGATTTCATGGAAATGTAACATGACTTACACTTTGATACAGTGATACAACTTTAATAGTTAAAGAGGCAAACAGTGGGATTTTTAGTTGAAGAGAAAACTGAAACAAAGGCTTTCAGTGAGGAATAGGTTTTGTCCTTATTGGTTAATGAGAAAACCAGTTTGATGATAACACACACACACACACACACACACACACACACACACACATATTGAGAGAGTAGCTGAGTACAGGATTGTAAAGTAAAAGAGAAAGGATTCTGGGGAATGAGAAAAATTCAGACATGATTCATACATTGATTTGTCCATCTTATGGATGTTTATTGAGTGTGGACTACTGGCCACTTGCTGTCCTGGGTACTGGAGATATGGCCAACAAGACAAAGTTCCTATCCTCCATGAATTTTATATTCTAATGATGGGAAACATGCTGAACTCCAAGTCATATCAGGAAGTTATGTAATTGTAAACTAGCGGTAAATGCTATAAAGAAAATAAAGTAGCATGATATGATGGTCAATGATGTGTCTAAAGAAAAAGTTAGATATGGTGACATCAGTGTAAGGTGCATCAGTTTAAGAGGACATGGCCATTGGAGTGGAGACCAAATGAGGAGGAGGAAGCTTTCAAGCAATGGCCTGGGATAAAACCAGTACAAACAAGTGAGAGCAAAGCCAGTGCTTAGAGGCAGGGCTAAGCCTTCCTTGCTGGCCAGCTAGAAGGGAGTCCCTGTGAGGGAGCACAGTCACTGTAAGAGCAAGAATAGCAGGAAATGTGACCAGAGAGAGAGAGAGAGCTAGAACTTTTCATGTCTTGCAGGGCATGAAAAGGCATTTGGATCTTATTCCAACTGCCAATTGGAGGCTAATCAGGGAAGTGACAGGTTCTGGTTTACATTTTAGAAGCATCATCCTGACTGCCATAATGGAGAATGGGCTGTGGAGGGAAGGAGCTAGGAGCCCAGTGGGGATGCCTTTATACAAAAAGAAATAAAAATTAGGAACACTGTGAAGTTTTTGGACAAAGGCTTACTTAAACAGTTTTCATATGGGATGGAAGGTTAGAAGCCATGGCTTCAAAGCTCAGCTTTTACACTGTTGCACCTTGCTGGGCCAGTCATTCAACCTTTTTCATTCTCAGTTTCCCCACAGATGTAAAATTAAGGGGTTGGACTAACTGCCCCTTCCATGGCTGAAGTTCTAAAAATTCAATTACTCAAGACACAATTTTTAGGAAAGATGTCATCAATATGTTCAATGGTGATAGAGATGGCAAGAGAACAGAAAAAGAGCCTCTACATTTTGTAATACGAAGGTTATTAGAGGGGACTGGAGAGCTAAAGCGTGATGATGATACCCCACATTGTCAGTAGTTAAGCAAAAAGTGAAAAAAAGAGAAAATAGAGGCAATTTTCTTAGATGCTTATTTGAAAGTCTGGCAGGAAGAGAAGGTGACAGAATGAAATGTAGCCAAAGGGCATTACAGAGATAAGTGGAAACCTTTCTCAAGATCTAGAAAACTGAGTTGTTTGAGAAGAGGTGCAGCACAGGTGAGAATGTTGAAGAGGAGACCTCCAAAGCAGAGGGGGCTGAGGCTGAAGGGCGCTGATGAAAAAGTCAAGGTTTTTCAAATGCGGTCACCTGAAAAATATCACTTTACAGCTTAATCCTCGAGTTAGTGTTTCTAAATCACTCCTTATTGTCTAGCTTAAGTTGTGGGTTTTTTTTTTTTTTGTAATTACTTATTTGATATTATTGTTAACACAGATAGTAAATATTACATAGATATAAAATACTGTAATAGCTTTAAAACATATTAATACAAATACAAACCTATTGAATCCAATTTAAGACTTCTTTTAGGTATTTTAGTCTTTGGAAGTATAGTCAAAATACAGTGCTGCAAAGTCATAATAATTTTTCTCAAAGTGGTTATACCAGTAACTTTATAAAGAGTTAGGTTTATTTCCTTATTTTTTGCTTTAGATAGGTTTTCTCTTTAAACATTGTTTTTTCAAAAAAAAATTTAAAGATTTTCTTTATTTATTCATGAGAGACACACAGAGAGAGACAGAGACATAGGCAGAGGGAGAAGCAGGGAGCCTGATGCAGGACTGAATCCCAGGATCCTGGGATCATGACCTGAGCCAAAGGCAGATGCTCAACCACTGAGCAACCCAGGTGTCCCTGTTTTTTCAAATTTTTATTTAAATTTTAGATGTTAACATATAGCATAATGCTGGTTTTAGGAATAGAATTTAGTGATTCATCACTTATGTATAACACTCAGTTCTAGCTTAAGTTGTTAAAGGACAAGGATTTGTCTGCAATCAGTTCATTTTAGAAACACCAGGAGGGAAATGACCAGGGAAGAGTTGGAAGCCATTAAAGCCTGACATTAAGCAGCTAAAGCTAAATCCATGGGACATTCAGGAAAATGGGGCCAAACATAGGCTCAGAATCATCCCATCCTCAGGGGTAAGAGACTTGGCATGTTTATGCACCAAGCCCATAAAAATCCATAGTTGAAGCTACTTCCTGGGATATCAGTTTCCTGGCATTCCCAGCTTGCCATAGGCAATAGGGCTATGCCTACTTCTCACATAAAAGTGCCCTCTGGCACAGACACTGATAGCTGGAAGTCACACAAGCACTCTAGATGTTCTGGGGTATGGGCAGAGAACTGCCATCGTCTATTACAGGCAGAGAGGAGGCTTGTGACAGTTCTTATGTGACACTGCCCAAGAAAGAAAGCCACATCTGTATGCTGCTCAGACCAGTCGCTGTCCTAAAAGCATACTTTGCTGTGTTCTACATTGCAAAATGCCCTGAAACCAGAAGGTAAAGCAATCTGTCCTGTCCTTTTCTTCACTCTTGCTTCCTTAATCACTTGCCAGTGAGAGTGTTAGAGTATAATGTAATAAAGAGAAAGAGGGAGGTAGAAAGGACATATATTAAGTAAGTAGGTGAGCAAGAGAAAAATAAGCAAAGAGAAAGTGGTAAAAGAGAAAAATCTAAAAGAACTGGAAATATGGCTATATCCCATTGACAGATGACTACTGTCCATTTCAGAAAGAATAGCTGTTGGATTTATATTCACAAAAGCATGAAACTATTTTTGTGAAAAAACAAGTACATGTATTTTATCCACATGTAAATAACTCATTTCAATCAGAGATTTTATTTTAGTTCTTTTGCTAAATAATCATCTATGATGCACATGGTAAAAGAGAGAATAAGATAAGAGAACAGAAACATGTGGTTTTAAATAAAATATATCCTCCTCTTGAACTTCCACAAGAGAAACAAGAAAAATAAGCCAAGTCTATGCCCAAAGATGCCAAGCTGTGAGCAGAATAAGTTGATTCCAGAGGTGACCTGTTTTCATGTTTTAGTTCTTTAGGGACTTTAATCAGCAGTGAATTCTATAAAAGTGAGGCCACCACACAAACAACTCTCACTCCCCACATATTTCATATATGGTTGGGACCATAAGCTTGTTTGCCTCAACAAATACCAGCCAGGACGCAGGAAGCTAAAGATTTAGGAGCTCAGTTAGTATCCAAGGGTTTAAATCAAACTTTGCCTTGTCAGTACATAAAGCAATCCTTAGAGCTATAAGTTTCTCTAAGTGGTTACCACAGTAATGATTCACCTTTGGGGGAGCCCTCATCTTTTGTTCTCAGCTAGTCAGCATCATCAGGCCTATGTAAAATAATATCAATCAACCCAAAGCTCTGGGTTGCATCAGTTCGTCTCAGACTGATGAGAGTCCAAGGAGTAGAGAGCACACAGTATAGCTCTTCACTGATGGCCAGTGACTGTTCACTCAAAGACATTGTGGAAGAAAATGATCATAGTGCCCTCCCCCAAAAGTATCTTGTTCATCTTTTGGTCACTAGCGTCCCTCCCCCAACCTAGCACACAGGGGCAATCAAGGAGGGTTTCATGTGGTCACCTTACTTTATAACTAATTAATTAATCCATCCATCCAATAAACATTTACTGAGCAGCTCTTATGTGCCAGGCACTGTAGAAGATGTCTGGGGAACAAAGGTGGAAAAAAAAAAAAAAACCCACACAGGTGGCTCCTGTTCTCATGGAGCTTAGAGTTTTGTGGAAGGACACAGTTAATCAAAATGCCACAAGCCAGCATAAAATAACACTGTTATATGTGTTGTGCAGATAAGTCTTCGGCTGCTTCAAGAATCAATAATAGGAGATGAAAAAGAAAGGCCAGGAAAGCATGGGAGTTAAACAGGAAATGAGCATGAGGTGGGAAGAAGAGAGGACAATTTAAGAAGTCTGAAAGGAGGTCTGTGTAGCTGGGGAGTGAAATGAAGCTGGATGGGCTGACAGGGCCAGGATACAAGTCAAGAAATTTTACCTGTACCCTAAGGGCACTGGGAAGTCATTGACTGTTTTCAAGTGCACACATGCATATGTGTGTGTGGAAGAGGTGACAGGGTAGATTTGTGTTCTAGAACACCTCTGTGGTACTCTGTGGAGGATGGATTGGGGGGAGGTTAACACAGATGTGGGGAAAATAAGATACTACGGCAATAATCTAAGTAGGAGTTGACCGAACAATGATTAAAATGACAATCCCACAACATGAGACCTTATAGTTTGCAAATCATCTTGTAATTTTGATTCTTTTGTATGCAGTGCCCCAACAATGACATAACTAACTAATACTTCCTGAGGTCAATGTTGTTCATATAGTGGTCCAACAGCAATTGGCATCAGAGTCAAAGTAGCAGAGGCAAGGAAGAAGTGTTGCTTGCTTAAAATGCAGATACTTTGGCCAACTCAGGCCTTAGTGAATCACAATACCTAGTGGTGGATCCAGGAATCTTTAATTTTAGAGAACATCCCAGGTAATTCTAATCCATGCTTAAGTCTAAGGGCCTCTAGACAAAGATGCTTCGGAATAAAACATAAATGACTTACTTCAGATAAGCTTTTGAGGTTGCATACTTAATTCTTATAATTAATATGTAAAATGGACACTTCCCCCTGGAGACTAAAGGGGGAGGGTGGCTATTCATAGTAGGTGATAGTAGGTATAAACCAGGCCAACTGGGACATATTCACCCATAACTTGCTAAATACTACTTCAGTAATAGATGTCAGATATTAACCTATAATAGAAACCACTCTGTCTTAGTGTAATGAGATGTCCTTGGGAAATTTCTGAGTTCTGAAATGCCAGTGACTACCATGTTATGATTGTTCCTTCTCATGGACGGTATTAATAGTTTATAGCTACTTTTCATGGCTTCCACAGCAAGAGATACTAACTTTCCAAGATATAAGTTCTATATGTGCAATATGAAAGGGAAACAACTCTCCTGCTGGGAAAGCTTTTCTAATTTAAAAATAATGTGTGCTTGCTTCTTGTTTGTATTAAAAAGGAGAAATCTGTCCATTAGTGTCCTACGTGAAGTAGAAAAGTGGCAGCTGGTTGTCACAAGTTTAAAATTTCTTTTCTCTTTTTTAATATTTTTAAAATTTATTTCAGAGAGAGAGAGAGAGAGAGAGAGAACGAGTCAGCAGAGGGGCAGAAGCAGAGAGAGAGAGAGAATCTCAAGCAGACTCCCTGCTGAGTGTGAAGCCTGATGTTGTAGGGCTCCATCCCAGGACCCTGAGATCATGATGTGAGTGGAAATCAAGAGTTGGCCGCTTAACCAACTGAGCCACACAGTTGCCCCCCCCATTTTCTATATTAAGATACGTGATACAATTAGTTTAAACATTCTTGCTTCCTCCCTACCTTCAATCCCACAGGGTGTGTGGTTGCCTGGTTGTGGTGCAAAGGCTTGACCTCAACATGGTGGCCCTGCTGTCTTCCACCCCATCTCTAGGAAAGCGACACTAGGTCAACTCAAGACCTTAATAATGACTGAAGGACCCCAAATCAGAGCAGAGGGAAAAGGAAGTGTTTGTCATGTTCATACATGTGTTGGTATTTTATTTGACAGGAAAAAGGAGAGTCGACCTCAACCATTTCTTGAGAGCCATTAAGTTCCAGCCTACTGTGATTTATTCTGATCCAGTGTGGGAACACAGGCCCTTTTTACCAAATTTCATAACTAGTAGAAATAAGAAATCTACATTCCAGTCCTAGCTCTGCTGCTAACCAGCTGTGCGATTTTAGTCAAGTCACATAATTTCTTTGTCCCTCGACTTCTTCATCTGTGAATAAAATGTACGGAAATAGACTAATCCAAAGGTGTCTTCTAGCTTTAAATTTCTATGATTTGGATCATCTATAAAAACTGAGCTTGGAAGGATAAATATTTAAAACAGTGATGAAGTTGAGAGACTTTAATACAGAATACCATTTACATTAGATCCAGAAGATACCCTGCCTCATAAAATCTTTGTGCTTCTTTTCCAGCATGCATGTCTCTCTCTCTCTCTCTCTCTCTTTTTTCCCTTGAAAAAAAAACCTTTCCTCTTCTTGCTGTGTACCACTCTTGGGCCCTAAGACAGAAGTCACCTAATGAAACCTTTACATTTAGCACATTCCATTCCCTACCTATAAGAAACAGGAAAGGCCTGGAGAGCAGTAGCAACAGAGTTTAGGGAAAAATGCTTCTAACACGCACAGGAAATCATGCCCAACCAACAGTAGTGGGAGGAACAGTTTCAAGTATCTTCTGGTCCCAAGGCTTTAGGAAAATTTTTTAAAAATCACTCATCTCTGATAAAAATCACTTATTATTTTTAACTCTGTTGATCAACACAAAACAAACATGCAGACTACACTGTATGGATGTTATTGACAGTTTTATTGTGTTATTCTCTCATTTTCTGTTGGGGACTACCCTTATGTCTTAGCCCTGCTCAAAAAAAACCACACACGCACAGAGGCCCAAAAAAGCAAAAAGTAAAAGAAAAGAGGGAAAGGAAAAGAAAGAAAGAAAGAAAGAAAGAAAGAAAGAAAGAAAGAAAGAAAGAAAGAAAGAAAGAAAGAAAAGAAAAGAAAAGAAAAGAGAAAAGAAAAGAAAAGAAAAGAAAAGAAAAGAAAAGAAAAGAAAAGAAAAGAAAAGAAAAGAAAAAAAAGAAAAGAAAAGAAAGAAAAGAAAAACTAACCAACCCACCTCAGGTACATGTAAATTTCTAACTTGAAGATGGCAAAATGAAACCACGGAGAATGTGAAGAGACATCAAACTATCCAACTTAGAAAAGCTAGACAGTTGTAGAAGTTGGATTAGAATTATTTCATTTTGAATAACCAACCATGCATGAAATTCACTTATTAATTAATAGTGAAAACACAAAAAGCTATAATTTAGGACTGATCACATAAAGGCAGAGACTTGGATGATGTTAGCCTGAAACATCAAGTTCCTTCCAGAATATAAAAGACATAATACATCTAGTATCAGTAAAACACCTCAGAGTTAAACCAAACAACCTTATAATACCATTTTACATGCTCAGAACAATGGGGATATTGGGCAAATAGTCTAGACCCTCTATATAGACAAGAAAACAGGTTCTGATAGGTTATTAACAGTAAGCGGGAGAGCCAGATTTAAATGCCCTTCTGATTTCAAATGTCATGCTCTTTCCACAGACTCATGTTATTTCTTTTAGACTTTCTCACGCCCCTATAGATTTATCCTTAATAGTAATTTTATCTGAGAATCAGCGATCTTTACCTGTGAACCAGGCTGCTGATGGCATCTCTTCCAAGGCTCCCAGGCCATTCTTCCAGGGAGTGGATGATTTTATCAGAGATGTCAGGTCTGGCCTCAGATGACTATCAGCAGAATGGTTTTAACAAACCACCAGCACTTTCATAGTTAATGATGATTAAATTAGTTCAAAACCTAAACACACACTGGAATACAAGCTAAATGGAAATGTAGAGGCCAGTCGTCTGGCTGACAGCCACCCCAGTGCGCCCTGGTACCTTCAGCTTCTGTGATTTATTTACTCATTTGTTTTCTGGTGGTGGGGATGGTGCACCGAATATATTGTCACTTTAGATAGTACTTCAGCAAACACCATAACAACATTCCCAGGGATTGCTAGCAGCTTTTGTTCAGTACCAGCATACTAAATTTTAAAGGGGGAAAAATAGCGTCATATAAATCACAGGATTTTAAAAGAACATCCCAATTTCTTCACAGTTTAACATTACTACTGTCAGGAAAAACATATAAAAGTCTTCTTTTTCATCCCTGGATTTGACTTACAAAGTGAAATAAGCATACAGCAAAATCCCCAAGATTAAATGTGTATGATGGATAAGAGAACAAAGTGTTTTCTTTATGTCTCTGATATGAACCCACGACCACTGGCATATCAATTCATATCTACTCCACATTATTCTTCACTCAAAACACTCTTCAATATTGCCAACTATCTTCCATATTGAACAGCTCTGTGAAGTTACATTAATAAATTTTCAGATGATGCTTTTATTGTCTGTTTCATCTATCAACCACCTTTATTTCCTTTAAAAAAAAAAGTTAAATTTTAAAGCTACTTTACATAAAGGAAAACTCCACTGTGGAACAGAATGGTGTAAAAACTGAGCCATAATTTTCATTAAAGGTATGCTCCAGATGGCTGGACATCTAAGAAGATTAGCAACAGAAATTACATGCTCAGAGTCCCTGGATGGTTGTCTGAGTGTAACTTATGCATAAAGAAACCAGCAACAGTCAGTGTCCTGTGGATGAGAAATTTCAGTGGCTGATGGTTGCACTTAAACGCTTGGAGGTCATTAACAATAACTCATAAGTTAATGTCAAAGTTTGCACTCAATCTTTCTCTTCCTCCTTTGCCCCTGCTTGCCCTTGCTTTTTTTTTTTTTTTTTTTTTTTAAATTTATTTATTTCAGAGGGAGAGAGAGAGAGAGACAGCGAGTTCATGTATGTGGGAGCCAGGGGGAAGGAAAGAGAATCTCAAGCAGACTCCCTGCTGAGCAAGCAGCCTGACTTGGGGCTGGATTCCTGAATCCTGAGATCATGACCTAAGCAAATCAAGAGTCAGATGTTTAACAGTTACCCAGGTGCCCTTGCCTATTTTTAAAAGAATTTACAGGACAGGGGATCCAGAGAGCCTCCAGAGGGCAGCTGAGCTCATGAACTGAGCAATGGCCATCCCAGAAGGAACCATTCAGTCATTAATTAGCTAGTGGTATGAGGGGTGCTATATTACTGTTACCTTTATATATGTCTACAACAACCACATGTCTGAGATTCCTGGACATTTTAATTTTAAGTAAATTCAAGCAATTTAAAATTTACTCTCTCATCGTCCCTATAAATATACATTGTCATATAACTAATATGTCCACGTTTTTGTTTCAGAAAATATGGCCAATACTATAGATATTTTTTGACTATTGCTGGCAGAAACTTAAGTATCTTCTGTGTTTGTTAAACTCCAGTGACTTGGGAGGCAATTGCCTCTGCAAGGAAGGAATTCTCTAAGTGTTTAAATGAAATAGTAAAAAAGTAATAATAATAATAATAATAACAGCAACAAGAACAATAAATAGCTCATATGGAGAAGACAATGTGTCATTCTAAGTTTGGTAAAAGACACTGCAAGTAGTTTGCCAGCTTCCAATTATAATTCAAGACCATCAGGGGCAGGAACAACATTTTACACATTATAACCCATCACCATGCCCTGCACAACACAGAAGGCACTCAGTGAATGTCCAATGTTGTCGAATACGATGAGATTCAATGAGGATGGTATCACCTCGTTTTACCCCTAATGACACTGTGCGTAATATTAATACTGAACTACTTAAATATTCTTAAGTACTTTCAACAGCAAAGTATTTTTTAAAAAAGTATTGTGCTATCAGAAGCATAAAGCAATGGAATGATAGAATATTTGCATAGACAATAAAAGCATCATTAAATTGATTTCCACTCCTAGAAAATGAGATTTTGCATGCTTAGCCTTTAACTGACATGCCCACCACATGCATCTCACAGAACACATCAATGTTTAAGCCATGAAGTTATCTATCCTAAAATGTCCTGGGAATTTCTGGAGACTCACAGACCCACTCCTAATCAAGGTACTCTATTCTTCCCACCTACTTCCTTCCTGGGGTTACCTAAAAGAAGAGCTCTAATGAGGTGCATTAGTTATACTTCTGAAAGTCAAAGATGGATTATATAGTTAATTCTCCTGGGGATTCATGTCAGATCAGAGAAAATCCTCACCTATTTGCACCTAAATGGGACTTAAGGATAAAGCAAGAATATCACATTTTTTCTAGCACAATTTACATAATACCTGCTCCCTCCAGACAGGCAAAACTCAGTGCATAGAGTAGGATCTGACTGAAGATTACTGAAGATATTTTCCCAGAAACATTGTCCTGGTGTGCTTTTTGACATTAAAACTATTATTTTTATCCCTAACCCCTGAACACAGCAGGAAGCTCTCACTTGAGGTGCTTCTTTGTCATCGAGTGGGATGTACATTCTGACAAGCCATTCTGAGCCACAGTCAGAGCGGTGAAGCAAAGAGCTGTCTGGTGAAGACACCTGTAACCCTGCCAGATGATTCCTCTTGGTAAGTGAGGAAAGGGAATTCAGGTACATTAGCAAGAAATAAGCATGATCCTAAAAGGTAATCAGAAAAGTCACTATGTATATGCATCAAAATATACACTTCTTGTGCAAAATCATGTGCAATTGAAGAATAATGAAGTGGGCAAGTCATGGCTCCTGAGACAAACACCTCTGGTACAGGTCTTCCACCTTATTCCAACAAATAGTCCATCTTCTAGATCATCTACAGTCATCTTAGTGCTAAGTAACCTTCTGTCTCCCGGGAGGGAGAAAATAGAAAACTAGCTAAGGAACTGGTTTCCTCTTCCAAGTCTGCTATTCATGGGCAATGTGGCCTTGTTAAAGCCTCTTGGTTACCTGTCACATACAAAGTACAGTGGCTCAATATGGGAGATAACTTCCCTCCTTTGGAGTGCCAAAGACTTGCTAACTACCCAGTTCATCTCTACACCATGACTGACCTTCACATGTCACACAAATCTTCCTTTAGAAAATCATGGATAGCAGGGGCACCTGGATGGCTCAGTTGCTTAAGCCTTTGACTCTTGGTTTTGATTCAGGTCATGATCTTAGAGTCATTGGATTGAGCCCTACACTGGGCTCCACACTCAGCAGGTAGTCTGCTTGAGATTCTCTCTCTCCCTCTGCCCCTCCCCTCACTCTCTCAAATAAATAAATAAATCTTAAAAGAAAAAGAAAAGAAAATCATGGATAGCAGACTGTCCACCTTGTACACAGCTACATAATAATGAGCAGTTGATAAACATGTCTAAGGCTCTCAACTACCCTAATAAAGAGATAATCCAACCCTTTCCACAGCCATTGTCTCCAAGATACCAGATGACCAGATGACCACTTTGTAGATTCTCCCCATCACCATAGACACTGGGCCTCAACCATTCTGGCCTTAACTCTGGCTACACGGTAAGGATGCTACCCAGTTTTCATGGTCTGACAGCCCATGAAATGCAGTTGGCTTTGTGCACCCAGAACTAGCCCACTAGTTAAAGTGGTTCAAAGAATGGTTCAGGCCACTCTAGAAACTCAGCTCCAAAGGAAAGGTTTTGAACTTGTTGGGCTGAGAGGGGTTCCAGGAGTTCCTTGTGAGGCCTGTCCTGGGGCCTGGCTGTTCACAGCTTGTCTGACAAGTTTATACTGTCTTTCTGGAGCCTGCTCTTCATTATATCAAGGGCAAAGTAATGCTCTAAAACTTGCCAATTATTTGAATCTTATGAAAGGAACATAGGCCTCAAACTCAGTTAACAGGCAACACTATTTGGCAGGAACTTAGAATCTTGTCCTGTTTTCTTTGTGTGGTTCCCTCCTGTTTATGGCTTTCCATTTCCAGTGGGGGCCTTCCGACCAGCAAGGCTTTCCTTGACACTTCTGTTTCCTCAGACATCTGCACCAGTGCTCACTCCACTTAGGCCTGTGGGCTCTGAGCTGGATGCACCCTATGCTCTAGTCATTTTCCTGAGTGGCTCACAGACCTGGCCATCTCAACACTATCCCATTCTCCCAACAGTCTTGGCCTGCCTTCTGCCTCCCCAATGCCTCCTCAGCAATGAGCTCACTACCCTGACTGAAGAGGACTGAGAGTAAGGTCCCTAGGGCATTGAGAGGTTAGGTAAATCCCCATACATTACAGCTTGCATGGCTCAGTTGGGATCTGGGTCCAGCCTGTTGGTCTCTAAAGGTTTTAAACTTACTCATAATTCCCTCCTGCCTCTCACCAGGGTACCCATAACCCTCTGCCACATTTTACTGGTGTTCCCATAATCCTCTGCTACTTTTCACTGGAGTTCCCATAATCTTCTGCTGCTTTTCACTGGAGTACCCATAATCCTTTGCTACCTCTTATCACAGCATCTATAGAAGCAAAGAACCTTTCCATTTATCTGAATTTTAGTGTCTTTTGAGGAGCAGCTCAACTCCCACATTTTGCAGAAGGTCAGCATGACTCCTAAACAAAAGGCATCAGGATGGCTATTCTGGGGCAAATGCTGGTGGTAGGTCACTGAAAACAAGACTCTGGATGCAGGACGCTTTAGCATGATACAGGCAAGAAAAAAAAAATATACAGCTGAATCTAATGCCTTGTTGTATTGTGGTTCTCAGCCCAAGCTGTGTATTAGAATTGACCTGTGGAGATTTTAAACTTTTCGTGCCCAGGGCACACACCAGATCATTTAAATCAGAATCCTTGGGGTGGAACCAGGATATCAGTAATTTTCAAAACCCACCAGATGACTCCAAGGCACAGCCAAATGCAAGAACCACTGATATAGAATGTAATTAATGCTACTCCTGCAAGACTATGAGACTTGGAATCAAGAGGCCGGATCCACTGCAAACACTGTATGACCCTTAGAAAGTCAAGTGCCTCCATGAAACTCAGTTGCTTTAAAGTGAACATGAACTTATTGTCTTTCCTATTATGAGAGGTTAATGTGAGGATCAAATGAGATGAGGTTGTAAAAGTGTAAACTGTAAAATGTATTAATTATTATTGTGGCAATTTTCACTAATGTTCCTTCAATGGTGATGTCCAAACATTTAGGGGAAAAAAAGGTAATAAGAATTCATGGAGAAGAAAAAAATACAATAATAGTAGGGCTAGACAAGTTAAATATAATGACCCAAGAGACATACAACCTAATTCAGATCCTAAGGATGCATTTATAAGTTATTTTGTAAATGAAATAAAAACACTATAAGAGAGTAATTGTTTTCAGATCATCACTTATAATTACAGCAGAAGCTTGCTAATTCAGACTAGAGTAAGCTTGGCATTTGTGGGAGAAATGGATTTATTATGCTTATTAATAAAGAAATAAAATTTGTTGGGGGGGGAGTGGTAAACCGACCAAATAGAACATACTTGGAAAAATATATTTTGATCTGTTTACAGAACCATGGAGTCATCATAAGTGATGATTTATCTTTCACTCTTCATTTAAACAGATAAGAGAAAAACATAAGCCATAGTAAGACCCCAATTCAATGCATTTGCTCTAAGAGTTTCTTTCAACCTCTCAGTTTGCCATTTGGTGCATTCCACAGAGAACGTGAAGTAAATGGGGCTGGGATAGCCAGTTCAGTCCTTTAGTAGTTCATTATGATAGTACCAGCCTGAGGTCTGGGTCCAGAAAGTAGGAGGGCGGGAGGACCAAGAGAATGGTACTTTCTTTCTCCTTTGTATGCATATGACATGTGGCAAACCAGAGAAATAATGGCTGTAATTTGTAAATTACATTTGTTGGTTTTCTCTTCACTTCCGTATCCCTATGCCACTTCCTAATACCCTTGTTCCCTGGCACCCCCATCAAGAAGTCGCCTCACCCAGACTTAAACTCCTTTAACTATAAAGGAGGATTATAAACTCCTAAATTACCATAGAAAAAGGATTTTCCAAAACACATGTCCTAAATTCCAGTGTTCTGAGATAAACTGATAGAACAAAGTCCACAGATTTAACCCATTCACCCTAACATGTGAATGATCTTCCCTTGAGCATTTTACCTCCTGAATTCTTTATATTTTTACATGGAATGGTGCTTTAACAGATATAATTTCAGAGAACTGTATCTGAGAGAAAAAAATGTCGGTAGATAGGGTCTGGGGATGACAGAGGGTGCAGTGGGAGAAGATACTACCACAAAGGCCAAGTCCTGTTTGGGAACCTGACCTGGGTTTGGTGCTCTTGAAATATACATTTTTCAGAGTTTTATAATTTTCTCTAGTTCTAAACCTTTAGGCTCTCAACAGCTTCCGTGGTGTTAGCCAATAAGATAGACTAGAGTTGGGCAGGGTAAGAGGTGAATCTGTCTGTGTGAAGAGAAAGATGAGTAGACAGATAGGGCTAGATGTGTCATAATAATACTTTCTACTGTTTGTTGAATACCTAACATGTGCTGTGCGTATTACCATGTGTTATCTCCAATTATTAGATAAAATCATGTCTGGGGAAGCATGTTAAAAATAGAAGCCTTTCTAGTTAGCCTTGTTATGCCCATTATGGAGAAGAGAAAAGGGAGACTCAAGGTGATTAAGTTGCCCAAGATGACAAAACTGAGTGAGAAAAATGAGATACACTCCCAGGACTATCTGAACCTGAAACTTCTTTACTTTAATTCCCCTTCACACATTGTCTGACCACAATCCTTTAAAAAATTTTTTTTATTTATTTGAGAGAGAGAGAGAGAGAAAGAGAGAGCATGCAAGCAGTGGGGAGGGAAAGAGGACAAGGGGAGAGGGAATCTCAAGCAGACTCTGCACTAAGCCTGAAGCCTGACAAGGGGCTCAGTCTCATGACCCTGAGATTATGACCTGAGCCAAAACCAAGAGGTTGGCACTCAACTGACTGAACCACCCAGGTGATCCTAACCATTATTTTTTATTTGCATAGTCCCTAGAAGGTAAGAGGCTGCTGAGAATTCACAGCATCCTTTTTCATGATCTACAACTTTCCTTTCCTCAGACTGTTTCTTCCCATTGTCAATCTGAATGAGCTTTTACACAGGAAAAAGAAGAAATATAGAATGCTGTTTGCATCTATATTAGAATAAACACCTGATAGGCTCTAGAAAAAAGCATAAAGGACTCAAGAGACTTCATGACTGCAGAATTTAGAGCTAATCAAGCAGAAATTAAAAATCAATTGAATGAGATGCAATCCAAACTAGAAGTCCTAACGACGAGGTTAACGAACGAGTGAGTGACATAGAAGACAAGTTGATAGCAAAGAGGGAAACTGAGGAAAAAAGAGACAAACAATTAAAAGACCATGAATATAGAATAAGGGAAATAAACGACAGCCTGAGGAAGAAAAACCTACGTTTAATTGGTGTTCCCGAGGGTGCCGAAAGGGACAGAGGGCCAGAATATGTATTTGATCAAATTCTAGCTGAAAACTTTCCTAATCTGGGAAGGGAAACAGGCATTCAGATCCAGGAAATAGAGAGATCCCCCCCTAAAATCAATAAAAACCGTTCAACACCTCGACATTTAATAGTGAAGCTTGCAAATTCCAAAGACAAAGAGAAGATCCTTAAAGCAGCAAGAGACAAGAAATCCCTGACTTTTATGGGGAGGAGTATTAGGGTAACAGCAGACCTCTCCACAGAGATCTGGCAGGCCAGAAAGGGCTGGCAGGATATATTCAGGGTCCTAAATGAGAAGAACATGCAACCAAGAATACTTTATCCAGCAAGGCTCTCATTTAAAATGGAAGGAGAGATAAAGAGCTTCCAAGACAGGCAGCAACTGAAAGAATATGTGACCTCCAAACCAGCTCTGCAAGAAATTTTAATGGGACTCTTAAAATTCCCCTTTAAGAAGAAGTTCAGTGGAACATTCCACAAAAACAAGGACTGAATAGTTATCATGATGACACTAAATTCATATCTCTCAATAGTAACTCTGAATGTGAACGGGCTTAATGACCCCATCAAAAGGCGCAGGGTTTCAGACTGGATAAAAAAGCAGGACCCATCTATTTGCTGTCTACAAGAGACTCATTTTAGACAGAAGGACACCTACAGCCTGAAAATAAAAGGTTGCAGAACCATTTACCATTCGAATGGTCCTCAAAAGAAAGCAGGGGTAGCCATCCTTATATGAGATAAACTAAAATTTACCCCAAAGACTGTAGTGAGAGATGAAGAGGGACACTATATCATACTTAAAGGATCTATTCAACAAGAGGACTTAACAATCCTCAATATATATGCCCCGAATGTGGGAGCTGCCAAATATATCAATCAATTATTAACCAAAGTGAAGAAATACTTAGATAATAATACACTTATACTTGGTGACTTCAATCTAGCTCTTTCTATACTCGATAGGTCTTCTAAGCACAACATCTCCAAAGAAACGAGAGCTTTAAATGATACACTGGACCAGATGGATTTCACAGATATCTACAGAACTTCACATCCAAACTCAACTGAATACACATTCTTCTCAAGTGCACATGGAACTTTCTCCAGAATAGACCACACACTGGGTCACAAATCGGGTCTGAACCGATACCAAAAGATTGGGATCGTCCCCTGCATATTCTCAGACCATAATGCCTTGAAATTAGAACTAAATCACAACAAGAAGTTTGGAAGGACCTCAAACACGTGGAGGTTAAGGACCATCCTGCTAAAAGATGAAAGGGTCAACCAGGAAATTAAGGAAGAATTAAAAACATTCATGGAAACTAATGAAAATGAAGATACAACCATCCAAAATCTTTGGGATGCAGCAAAAGCAGTCCTGAGGGGGAAGTACATCGCAATACAAGCATCCATTCAAAAACTGGAAAGAACTCAAAAACAAAAGCTAACCTTACACATAAAGGAGCTAGAGAAAAAACAGCAAATAGATCCTACACCCAAGAGAAGAAGGGAGTTAATAAAGATTTGAGCAGAACTCAACGAAATCGAGACCAGAAGAACTGTGGAACAGATCAACAGAACCAGGAGTTGGTTCTTTGAAAGAATTAATAAGATAGATAAACCATTAGCCAACCTTATTAAAAAGAAGAGAGAGAAGACTCAAATTAATAAAATCATGAATGAGAAAGGAGAGATCACTACCAACATCAAGGAAATACAAACGATTTTAAAAACATATTATGAACAGCTATATGCCAATAAATTAGGCAATCTAGGAGAAATGGATGCATTCCTGGAAAGCCACAAACTACCAAAACTGGAACAGGAAGAAATAGAAAACCTGAACAGGCCAATAACCAGGGAGGAAATTGAAGCAGTCATCAAAAACCTCCCAAGACACAAGAGTCCAGGGCCAGATGGCTTCCCCGGGGAATTTTATCAAACGTTTAAAGAGGAAACCATACCTATTCTCCTAAAGCTGTTTGGAAAGATAGAAAGAGATGGAGTACTTCCAAATTCGTTCTATGAGGCCAGCATCACCTTAATTCCAAAACCAGACAAAGACCCCACCAAAAAGGAGAATTAGAGACCAATATCCCTGATGAACATGGATGCAAAAATTCTCAACAAGATACTGGCCAATAGGATCCAACAGTACATTAAGAAAATTATTCACCATGACCAAGTAGGATTTATCCCTGGGACACAAGGCTGGTTCAACACCCGTAAAACAATCAATGTGATTCATCATATCAGCAAGAGAAAAACCAAGAACCATATGATCCTCTCATTAGATGCAGAGAAAGCATTTGACAAAATACAGCATCCATTCCTGATCAAAACTCTTCAGAGTGTAGGGATAGAGGGAACATTCCTCGACATCTTAAAAGCCATCTATGAAAAGCCCACAGCAAATATCATTCTCAATGGGGAAGCACTGGGAGCCTTTCCCCTAAGATCAGGAACAAGACAGGGATGTCCACTCTCACCACTGCTGTTCAACATAGTACTGGAAGTCCTAGCCTCAGCAATCAGACAACAAAAAGACATTAAAGGCATTCAAATTGGCAAAGAAGAAGTCAAACTCTCCCTCTTCGCCGATGACATGATACTCTACATAGAAAACCCAAAAGTCTCCACCCCAAGATTGCTAGAACTCATACAGCAATTCGGTAGCGTGGCAGGATACAAAATCAATGCCCAGAAATCAATGGCATTTCTATACACTAACAATGATACTGAAGAAAGAGAAATTAAGGAGTCAATCCCATTTACAATTGCACCCAAAAGCATAAGATACCTAGGAATAAACCTAACCAAAGAGGTAAAGGATCTATACTCTCAAAACTATAGAACACTTCTGAAAGAAATTGAGGAAGACACAAAGAGATGGAAAAATATTCCATGCTCATGGATTGGCAGAATTAATATTGTGAAAATGTCAATGTTACCCAGGGCAATATACACGTTTAACGCAATCCCTATCAAAATACCATGGACTTTCTTCAGAGAGTTAGAACAAATTATTTTAAGATTTGTGTAGAATCAGAAAAGACCCCGAATAGCCAGGGGAATTTTAAAAAAGAAAACCATATCTGGGGGCATCACAATGCCAGATTTCAGGTTGTACTACAAAGCTGTGGTCATCAAGACAGTGTGGTACTGGCACAAAAACAGACACATAGATCAATGGAACAGAATAGAGAACCCAGAAGTGGACCCTGAACTTTATGGTGAACTAATATTCGATAAAGGAGGAAAGACTATGCATTGGAAGAAAGACAGTCTCTTCAATAAATGGTGCTGGGAAAATTGGACATTCACATGCAGAAGAATGAAACTAGACCACTCTCTTTCACCATACACAAAGATAAACTCAAAATGGATGAAAGATCTAAATGTGAGACAAGATTCCATCAAAATCCTAGAGAAGAACACAGGCAACACCCTTTTTGAACTCGGCCACAGTAACTTCTTGCAAGATACATCCACGAAGGCAAAAGAAACAAAAGCAAAAATGAACTATTGGGACTTCATCAAGATAAGAAGATTTTGCACAGCAAAGGATACAGTCAACAAAACTCAAAGACAACCTACAGAATGGGAGAAGATATTTGCAAATGACATATCAGATAAAGGGCTAGTTTCCAAGATCTATAAAGAACTTATTAAACTCAACACCAAAGAAACAAACAATCCAATCATGAAATGGGCAAAAGACATGAAGAGAAATCTCACAGAGGAAGACATAGACATGGCCAACATGCACATGAGAAAATGCTCTGCATCACTTGCCATCAGGGAAATACAAATCAAAACCACAATGAGATACCACCTCACACCAGTGAGAATGGGGAACATTAACAAGGCAGGAAACAACAAATGTTGGAGAGGATGCGGAGAAAAGGGAACCCTCTTACACTGCTGGTGGGAATGTGAACTGGTGCAGCCACTCTGGAAAACTGTGTGGAGGTTCCTCAAAGAGTTAAAAATAGACCTGCCCTACGACCCAGCAATTGCACTGTTGGGGATTTACCCCAAAAATACAAATGCAATGAAACGCCGGGACACCTGCACCCCGATGTTTCTAGCAGCAATGTCCACAATAGCCAAACTGTGGAAGGAGCCTCGGTGTCCATCGAAAGATGAATGGATAAAGAAGATGTGGTTTATGTATACAATGGAATATTACTCAGCTATTAGAAATGACAAATACCCACCATTTGCTTCAAGGTGGATGGAACTGGAGGGTATTATGCTGAGTGAAGTAAGTCAGTCGGTGAAGGACAAACATTATATGTTCTCATTCATTTGGGGAATATAAATAATAGTGAAAGGGAATATAAGGGAAGGGAGAAGAAATGTGTGGGAAATATCAGAAAGGGAGACAGAACGTAAAGACTGCTAACTCTGGGAAACGAACTAGGGGTGGTGGAAGGGGAGAAGGGCGGGGGGTGGGAGTGAATGGGTGACGGGCATGGGGGTTATTCTGTATGTTAGTAAATTGAACACCAATAAAAAATAAATTAAAAAAAAAAGAAAAAAAAGAATAAACACCTGATAGACTGACACGGGATGGAGGGGACAATGCATGTTCAATGAACTTCTCCACTATCTTCATCCTTTCAGAGCCTGCAGACTTACAAAGCCTGGTGGGCAAATCCTCCCTCTTTGGGTACCAACACAGCTGGCTCAGGCCTTCAGCACCCTCAGATTCAATAACAGTCCCTTCTAGGCAATAGCAAAGCATGAGTGGGAGAGAAAGCAATCATTGAATTTTCATTGACCTTTGACATTCCTCTCTGCATATGAATATTCTTCCTCTCCTCCTCAGAGAGTTGGGCTGCCTAGCAAAGACATCCAGGATCATGGAGTTGCTTCATTCCCAATCCTAATGACATTAGAATCATCTGGGGACATTTTTAAACATAGCAAGGCTCAGGCTCTTCTGCTGAAAGAGGTTCTAGGTCGAGACCCAGGCATGTTGAGACCTAGAACACAACTCAACTCTATGTCATTCGGTTAAGTCCTGGGAAAGTCCCATTGTGGCAAATGGCCAGTTTTCTCAAGCCCAGAAACTGCTGTCTAGGGCATAGAGACAAGCTCCTGAGCCTCTAAGAGCTGTGCTTCTGCCTCCTCAGATCTGCTGGTCAGGCCAATTAACATCTGAATTCTGCTACAACTTCGATGCAGAAGGCAGCCTCCTAGCTCCTCTCACCCCACACAATGACTCCTCTTCATTGCCATGCAGTGCTTGGTGTGCAGGTGAAATCAATAAGGACAATATAGCTGAAAGGTTACTGTACAGGAGTTCTCAGTAATGAAAGTGTTGTTTGTTTTTTCTTTCGTAGAATGTGCTTTCGACTTCTTTCTTAACTATTTCCTAATTCCAAAATTGTACATTTCCCCCGACAGATTATTTTATCTCCATTTTACAGAGCATTGATAAGTCAGTCCAAAAGCAAAATTACAGTTTTGTTGCTTCACGTGAGTTAAGAAAATAGATTCAAAGATCAAGAATATATACCACCGTGACTTTGCTCTGTTCAAATTCATTTGTTTCCTAAGACGAAGAAATAACTGATGTGCCTGGTTAATGAGCTGAAGTACCCAAAGTATTTGCATGAGCCACACACTTACTAAAGGGCAATAGTTTTTGGTTTCTACCTACAGAACCTCCTGACCTAAGACATTTACTGGGTATTCCAAAGTAAAGTCTGGCCCTCTATGAGATGAGCTGAGGATAGTGACTCTCAAGTTCATTGGCAATAACCAGCCCACTTATGAAGATAAGGTGCTTCTCCAGGGTGCACCATCTTATTCATAGGTTACATTTGTTTTAACAGAGAGACCATATTCTGCTTTGACTTGGTAAGAGTTCTGTTCAGGGTCAAAACATCTAACAGGAAAATATTCATGTCTGAGCACAGTATTTAGGCAGAAATTGAGATAAGAAAGTAGTGTCAGAGTCCCTTAAGCCAGGGAATTTAAATTCCTAAGAAGAATGGAGGTAGCTGCTTAAACTCTTAGTGATATTACTTAAAACTACTCCTCCATTCCTTTCAAAGTATTTAATATGACTTTGACATTTCAGAGGTGAATGCTCTCCTCAGTCAGATGCCCCCATCTGAGATTGTTTTGAAAACTTCTGGAATTCAGGAAAGTCTTCTACAGAGTGCAGAATCATAATTTCATTTAGAGAATAGTTTCAAAGAGAAAAGGAATATTTTATGAAATATTTTGGCTGTCCTGAATCACATCACACACCTTGGTTTTGAGAAATCCTACCTCCTTTATCTAAACTTACTATCTGAATAGAAGATATTGCTTAAAACAAAACAAAAAAGAACAAAAAAAAAGGAAGAAAACCATTTCCTCGAGGATCAGTTTTAGCTATTTAAGACTTAACACACAATAAAAATACTCCCTCTATTACCATTACTCACTTCAGCAGCTATTCAAAGTTCACAGCAATTCAAAGAAAAGGCCACATTTCTTAAAGCAGAATCAAAGGCACTTGAGGTTTCCTGAGATTATAGGCCACAAATATACATAAAAGAGCTCAATAAAAATATTTCATATCCCATTGTGTATTATAATTTTATAAATACCTATCCAAAGACATAGCCACTCTATCAACAGACACTCAATAGAATTTTAAATCCTTTTTTTTCAACTGGTATGCACCCACAGAATGTACTCACTTTTGATCTATGTTTTTTCATTTGTTTGCCGCATTTTATTTAGGTTAAAAAAGAACAACAACAAAAAAACCCACACACTTTTCTGAATAACCTGAATGAATTACAGACATGAGTTCCAAGAATTCAGTCCTCCTGGCTAATTAACTGCCAGGGCACTTATGAGATAAATATGGTGCATGTATGAAAGAATTAGCATAGATGCAGCATAGATGGGTAGGCATGCACTGAACTGAGAATGGGGCTTCGAACCTTAATTCCCTTTTTTTCTTTGCAAAGCAAGAGAACAGGGATGGTGGAATGGATGGATATTAAAGCACCTCACAGATTCCCAGCATACTTACAGACCGAAGGAGTCAAAATGATTCATCAAACTTGGAAATGAAAAACAGAGATCATCCAAAGAAGGGGCCCAGATAGCTCAATCTGTGATGATTCCCTCAGGTAATTCTGCTGCTCAGCCAGAAAATAGAGCCAGGAATCTTGTAGCTTTGGAAAATCACACATATTTCAATTTTTCCTTGTATTTACATGTATTCATGAAAATAATGGTTTTAGGTTAAAAGTTGGATAAGTTCAGACTTCAAAATACTAAGAATGTTGGTATCAAAAAAGAGCTTTCTTAGGTAGCTTTTGTAATTGATTCTTTAATTTTTCAACCTTAACTTGTCTTTCTAGTGCACTGAAATTTTTGAATTTATGTAATGCTTAAGAAATTACAGAGAAAAGAGGTGAAGTTTAAAATTTTCCACCCCTGATAAGAATCAGAATTTGTGAAATAAATAATATCTCTTCAGGGCAGGCCTTGAGCTTCAGTGAGGAAAGTCCCGGCCTATGTCAGGTGCTTTCCACGTGCATAAAAGGATCTGGATATATTTTTTATGATTGACAGATTTTAGTATAATTAGAAAGGATCCCTTACCCCCAGCATCACCTGCTTCATCCTATCTGAGAATACTTTGAAGGAACTACTTAAGGAAAAAGTCAATTTGATTTCCAATTAAATCACTTCAAATGGAAATGATTTGGGTAACATACTGTATTGCTTTAAACACAGGCTGCAGCATCAATGACTTAACATAAGCCATCATTGGAAATAATGGAGCTGGGTTCAGAAAACACACAGCTCAGGGCTCTCCAAAGAGGTGGGACAGAGCAAAGGGATGAGGAGCAAAGGGGAGCCTGGGACACTAGTGTAAGGTGTTCTCTGCTGGGACAATGACTCAGGCACTTCTCCATGACTTCTTTACACTCCACTGTTAGGGTGATCTATTCACTCTGTTTTAAAGGGTAGGAAGGAGCTCAAACAACCCAATGAGGGTTTGTGTAACTTTGGGCAGGCTTTTCAAACCTCTCTGTGCCTCAGTTTCATCTTCTGTAAAATAAGGAAAATGATAGCATCTATTTCAAAGGGTTCTTGTGAAAATTGAGTTCCCATTTAAAATGATAGGATATGACTAGTACATAGTAGGTGCTCAGCAAGTGGTTGCCAGTTGTGGATCAGAGTACTATACATAAAGGCACCCTGTGTGGTACTCTGTGTAGACCAGGCCACACAGGTTAGCAAAGAAATGTTAAAATCTCACACTTCTAAGAACAAGAAGAAGGGATCCCTGGGTGGTGCAGCGGTTTAGCGCCTGCCTTTGGCCCAGGGCCCGATCCTGGAGACCCGGGATCGAATCCCACGTCGGGCTCCTGGTGCATGGAGCCTGCTTCTCCCTCTGCCTGTGTGTGTGTATCTCTCTCTCTCTCTGTGACTATCATAAATAAATAAAAATAAAAAAAAAATAAGAACAAGAAGAAGCCCTAGAAATCCTCTTTCTGTTCTGAGGGTTGTCTTTAGTCTAGCACATTTTTTATTTAGTCCATGTATAATAAAATAAATAAATAAAAATAAAATAAGCCACTATTTACAGACTAAAAAAAAACCCCATAAAAACCTAAACTTTGATCTTCTTTTGAAACATAAGGCTGTCCATCCACACTCGTGTGTTCTTCTGGGTGGGACTGCTTCCCTTAGACGAAGCAGAAACTCTCCAGTTTGCCACAGTCCCCACCACTCCCTCATGCCCTTTGGCATTAAATCACGTGTGAGTTGCAACTGCATAGTTCTCCAAAGCCAGACTTTCATTTGTTACTAAAACAAATCCTAAAAACTTTCTCTGTATTTATTTCCTTATCAAAAGTGGAAAAAGTGGCATGTAAACCCTTAGAGGACACTTGATTTTTCTTATAGCTGGCCCACTCTGGCTATTTACACTGTTTGGCCACTGTAGGCACTGTGTATGCAATCTCTTATTTAGTCCAACACCTCTTCTTCTACAAATATGAAAGACAAGGACCCCAGAGGGGTTAGGTGACCAGCTGAGGTCACAATCCATGTTAGAAGCAGGAGCTGTACTCATGTGTAGGTATTTCCCCATCATCATTGTTTCTGCTTTTGCATCCACTGTTTTCTTTCTAAATGAATTAGCTAATATGGGTTCAACCCATGTTCCATATGACAAAGCAGAGATGAGAGGAAGCCCATCAGCTGCAATAAGGAAGCACACTAGGCCACTACAGACACGAGACACTTATAAACTGGGTGACCCACTGGGAGTGGTAGGATTATCTTTTCTTAGGATGCCTGTCTTAAATACTCTTTTGAAGATTTTATTTTTAAGTAATTTCTATAGCCAACATGGGGCATGAACTCACAACCCCGAGATCAAGAGTCACATGCTCTACAGACTGAGCCAGCCATGTGCTCTCACCTGTTTTGTTTTGTCTTGTTTTTTTAATTTTTAATTTTTTTGTCTTAGATACTTTGATGGCCAAAGTGGAGGGAATAATGCTCTTGTCAAGCAATTGCTCCATTTCATTTATGCTTAATCACCGCCTTTCACGTCTAATATGTAAGATGACACATAAGAAACCCTCATTTGGGAAAGAATGAGCAGGAGAAGCAGAAGAGAAACTGCAGATGTTTCTACTTATTCAGGTTGCTTCACAGACAATCCCAGAGGTCTCCCTTTCCCCTCAGTGAAATCACACTGTCCTAGGTGTCAGGTTCAGTCCTTCCCTATGTGCACACAAAGATGTTATTTCTCTTCCTCATGTGCCTTTCCTGCAGGAGAAATGACAGGCGTGAACATTACATGGGTTATTAATTTACGTCCATTTACTCTTACTCATTTTTTTTCCTGCTTTTTGAGGCAGTGACTCTGTGAGCTGAGAATTTTAGTCTGTGCTCATTTCCTACCCCACCATCAAAGTGTCCCACAGATAACTGCTCAATTTTCTTCCCCATATCTCATTTAGGAAAGCCTATGATTTATCTCCAGTTTTACCACTGGGCATTTGCCAGAATTGAAACAGCCTTCTTTGAGACTCACTCTTAGGAATGAGGATGATAGTATCTACTTTAGAGACTGTTGATATGAACAAACGAGATCCATTTTGTGCATTTCATAAACTGTAAAGCACCAAGCATATGTGTCCTAATGATTGGATGTTATGTTAAAATCCTAGAGATATAAGATGTTCTGAGAAAGGCTGCAGGACTCAGGAAAAAGCTCATGACTCCTGGGTCCATTATAAGAGACAACAGAGACAAAAAAAAAAAAAAGCAAAATGGATTATTAAACATAACTCCTGGTCAAGAGGCACAGCCTCCAGGAAGAGCAATGTGGTAGGTCTGGTGGCATCTTCCTTTGTGTTCCCAGAACCCATCCATGCCAACTGCTATTTTGGCCCTTATCACATTAGTGCATATTTGATTATTTGCCTTCCCTCTCCTCTTCCACTCCTTAGCATCTTATAAATTGAGCTTTCCAGGAAAAAGGCCGCTGTGAGGCAGGCATCTCTGCAACTCCAGCACTTAGCTTGGTGTCTTCTAGGAAATGCCAGCCAGCTTGGTTAATGCTCCTTGACCGTGACAGACATACAACGCCTGTCCCTGCCCTCCCGCCCCCCAGAGATATCCACATCCCAACCCTGAAAATCTGTGAATATGGCACCTTACATGGCAAGGGGACTTTGTATGTGATTCAATGGAGGATCATGAGATGGGGAGATTATCCTGGATGGGCCCCATGGAATCACTGGATCCTTGTAAGAGGGAGGAAAGAAGGAGGGCCGAACTCAGAAAAGCGACACATGACAACATAACCAGAGTCTAGAGTGACATAATTTGAAGATGGGAGTTAAAAATTACAAGCCAGGGACTGCTAGAATCTGGAAAAGCTAAGGAAATCTCAGGCAAGAATGTTTCCCTTCCAGCACCATAAGTATGGACTTTTGACCTCTAGAATTATAAGAGAATAAGTCTGTGTGGATTTAAGCCACTAAGTTTGTTATAGCAGCAATAGGAAATGAAAGCACTTAGTTAAAAAGTAAATGAATAACTGTCATTTGAATGAACGAGGAAATGAACAAATAGCAAGAGCTCTAGATAAAAAGGGGAAAGACCTAGGTTCAGGTTCCAACAGCCAGGTGGCTCACCTGGGTCCCCTCGTTTAGTCTCTCCAGAATTCCTCAGGGTGATGAGCTGAGGGTATGGAGTCAGATCAGTTAGGGTGCAAGGACCTTGGAGGCTACTTCAGGCTGTGCATCTCTGGCAGTGCTCATCCTCTCTGAGCCTATGTCTACCTCTGTAAGATGGGGACAGTGACACTGCTGTGGTGGGGGCTGAATGAGCTACAATGTAGTCACATTCAGTGGGATTCTGAGTGAGGCGAATGGTCACATAAAAATGTTACTAATGTTATTTCACGCACAGACCTTGAAATCATGAAAATCCTTCAAATTAAAAAAAAGTCAAGGATTGCACAGTGGTAAAGCTGGTAAACTGTGAACCCCTGAATGGAGTGTGGTGAGTCTACTTCAGCTGCTGAACAGAAACACCCACTGTCCTTTGAGAGAAACCATGTGAATTATGCAAGCTATAAACAATACAAATAACAAATTATGAGAGGTCTTCAGGAACACACCCCTAGAACAAAATATGACCAGCCTTTAATGCATGCAAAGCAATTAGCTTGGGCTTGGAACACAGGAAGCTATTACTCTGCTATTATTATATTAACTCAGTGATAAAAGCCTCAGAATAAACACTTCCACGATGGAAGTGTTGGGAAATGAAACAAACTCTAGCTTTCCCATGGGCCTAAGCTTTCCCTGGGCCTCTGGCTCCTGTTAGAGAAATCTCACAGTTGGAAAATCTGAGTCAGGTGTCCTAATAACACCTTATATTATGAAGCAATAAATTCCCAGCTCTTACCTGAAACACAGAATCTGGCTTGAGGGAGGTGTTAACTATGTGCTCCACCAGCATCACCACATGCATTTTGCAAACTCTCTTTTGCTCCTTTCAACCATAGTTAGACTAGGATTTGTGAGAGGACAGGGACCTTCCTCAGTCTCAATGCCACCCAGCAACACTCATCTTTCTCTTCTCTTCATTCTCATTCCTTGAACTCCCAGAGAACAAGGTTGTGCCTGGTATATACTAGAAGCTCAATAAACATCTGTTGAATGTCTAAGTGATTTTATGGATCATACAGCCCGAGTCTCTCTCCCATTTTCCAGCCAATGAGCCATAGGCCAATTAGAGCAATGACTGAAAAACCCCTTCCATGTAGCATTAATTCAAGTTAATAACTGTCTACTCCCCAGAAAGGAGAGCTGATTTCTCAAATCCAATAGACTCAGTTATAGGAGGAAATAGTTTTAAAACACATTTTTAAAACTATATCTGTTTTTCTAAGTAGCTTCCGATTTCACAAAATGAAATCTGATGGTAAGGGTCAACGCCGCAGGCTTGACTAATAAGTGGAGGAGAGATTAGAAAGGAGAAATCAAAAGAAAAAAAGAATCTAGATCAAATAGAATGATCCTGAGGAGTTCAGGAAAAGTATAAGAGCAATAATGAAAGATTTAGTTATAACTGAAGCTTGATGTTACCCATGAGGAGGAACAGATGACTTAAATTTTTGATTCACAGGACTTTTTTAGGCTGGACAGAACCACTTCATGCAGAACCACTTAGTGGGACTTTGGGGACATCTGGGTGGCTCAGTTGGTTAAGTATTTGACTCTTGGTTTCAGCTCATGTCCAACGGGGGTCAAGAGATTGAGCCCCACATTGGGCTCCAGGATCATCATGGAGTCTGCTTGAAATTCTCTCTGCCCCTCTCCCTCTGCCACTTTTCTTTCTCTTTCTCTCACTCTCTCAAATAAATAAATATGTCTTTAAAAAAAAAAAAAAACAACAACAGTGTGACTTTTATTACCAGATTCCTCCCAATCTTAAGGCACGTCTCTGCTTGCAATGTCCTTTCTCCTATTCCCTATCCCTCAGGACTCCAAGTGCCATCCCTTTAAAATATGCCAAGTGTCATAAGGTATGACACTCCTCAGAAAGGATGAGTCCCTCCCCTCTGTGTTCCCAGAGAATGCTGTAGATAACTCTCTTATCGCCCTGACCACAGAATACTATGATACTTTTATACATCTTTCTGTTTCACTATAAACTTACTTTTTCTACCTTCCTATAACCAAATCTACAATGTTTTTACAGTCAGAGTTCAAGAAATGAAGGAGATAAGTAAACATGTATGTGATTCCTTCAGCAGAGGTGACTGTATGGCTCTTAGTACTAGGGTCTGGACCATACTTGTTTGTTTATCTCTGGGTTAGGGAAGACAGAGCTAGAAAAATATAAGAAAAACAAGCCAACTGGAGCCCAGCCAAGAGGAAGAAACACGGCGTACCTGGTAGACCATTATATTTACAGTTTCTTCTTTTTTCTGCTCTGAAGGCCCTTGACTCTGCAGTAGATTTCGTACTGTTTCTTCCATCCTGAGAAACAAACAGACAAAATATATAAATAATTTCTTTAAAGGAGGTTCAATTAACATGGGTCTATTTTAGTTAGTAGAAATATTTCTTCAGTGTATTTTATAAGCTGATACCTGGAAATCTAAAATGTATTTTCTCTTCTCTGTCCTTCATCCCCTACATTAGGAATCCATCACAAAGTCCCTTAAAATCATTCTTCAGAATTCTTCAGAATGTCTCTGAGTTTTCTCTCTTTCTCTTTACTATTCAGGTCCCTATCCTTGGCCTCTTGCATCTGTACTCACACAGACATCTCTCAATATCCCTTTTCACTTTCAATCACTCCCTTTTAATTTGACACAATGTCACCACATTAATCTTCCTGAAATACCACTTTGATTTTTTTAAATCAATTTTCAAAATTGACAAATATTACATGAATGCATTTTCGCTGCTAACACACTGTTGTCTTTCCATGGTGGTCTTTCCATGTCAGCACACAAAGATCTACTTTATTCTTTTAAGCTACGACCTGGTATTTCATGACATGAATGCACCATAAATTATTTAATCATTCCTCTACTAATGGAACTTCTATTACTTCAAGATTTTTACTCTTTCAAATAATAAACATCTTTACATATTCATGCTAGTAAACATTAATTATTATTTCTATGGGTTATATTGTAATGTATATTGTATATTATAATCCTATTTTGTCTTACATACCTACTTCCAATGCCCATCCCCCCAAAACAAACACACTCATTTCCATTTCCAGACATTGTCTCATGTTATTACTACTTCTTGAAATGTCAAACCCTTGTAATCTTCTCATTTGCAACCATCTTTCAAAATCTACTTCAAGTTTCAGTATCTAAGAGACATCTTCATTGCCCCCCCATTTCTTTGATTTTTATAGCCTTATGCCTTACATCATTCATTCTGTCACTTAAAAAATCTCCCCTTTAATGTTGATACACACACACATACACACACACACACACAGTCTTCTGAAGTAAATTACAATATTTTGTATAGAACCATATCATAGATTTCTTATGTGTCTCCCTCAATTATAGATGAAGTGGGTACTCAGTAGATGCCATTATATGAATCCTTTGTTAATTCATTTTAAAAAGTATTAAGTAGTTACTCTTCCAGGCATTGCCCATATATATTCTGTGTTTGAATGACCTTGTCCTTGGGGCCCATCCATGAGGATACATGGACCACACTCTTAGAGCAGGACATCTGAACTAGATGCCCTGAACATAAAGAGTGTTCTTTCATCCAAAACCTGAGTTGGCTGTTTCTTCTAGTCCCATACTGAAGCATGTATTTTACTAGTTTAAAAGACTTGAGGGAAAGCAGGCTGATATAGCTTCTTACTTTGACTAAGAGGTCTGGCATAGCAAATTAAGGGCTCCAGGAGGCCAATGAATTCCATGAAGTGGTAAGACCATTACAGTAACTGAAGGAATATAGTTCAAAATGCCAACCCTTCTAATATGGCATAAAACTATTTAGCAGCAAGCAAGGAAACTGCAGATGATTTGAGCCAGTCCATCTCTGGACTGTAATTGGAGAAACTCTGCCTTCATGGGGGATGGCACCAAGACTTCGCTCAGGATTTCAGAAAACAGGGAACACCATCATGAGTGCTCAAAGAATGCGTTGTGACATTTATGTGAGCTACCTTCTTTGTACATCCAGCCAGGAGAGTAAAATCTGTTTCCTGTATTTTCACAAGCCTTATGTTATTAATGATAACAACAAAATTAAATAGAACTTTCAAGTTATCAAACAACTTACATCTATTAATCATTATAATGTACTTGTAAAAGATCATTACATCTATGTGGTAGTTAAGAAAGCAGAGTCACAGAAATACTAAAGGCTTACTCACAGGATCATGGTTAGTTGGGTAGGTTAGGACTAAACCATTTTTCCTGACTGTAAAAGAACAGTCTTTTCCCACTAGGCCTATTTACATCCAGGAAATGATTTTATTATTTTTTAAAAGATTTATCTATTTATTAGACAGAGAGAGAGAATGAGAGAGAGAGAGCACAAGTGGGAAAGACGGAGAGGGAGAAAATCTGAAGCAGACTCTATACTGAGTGTGGAGCCCAATGTGGGGCTTGATCTAATGATCATGATCCCAGCCAAAACCAAGAATCAGACATTTAAATGACTGCACCATCCAGGTGCCCCAGGAAATTATTTTAATTAAGAAGAGTCGGAACTCCTAAAGAAGAGTTACCTTGGTGAATATCTATGGGATGGTGAGCCCAAAAAGGCAAAACACCATATTTGACCTGGGGAAAGCTTAAGGTCTGGTAGAAAAGACAAACTAAATTCATATTAAAAAAAAGATGTGGAGAAGGCACAGATTCTGAAATATTAAATGATCAGAGCCAATTTCTAATATTTGTCTTCACTATATGAAAAAACAAAGATAATCTCTTCAATGGTAGTGGATTTTTCCATGCTGTTTTTTGAATCTACCATAAAAAATAACGATAATGGTGATGAATTGCCCAAGATCAGTCAGTTTGTGCATGACAGATCAGAGATTGGCCTCTGGTTTTCTACATATTCATCAACTCTCTTCCCATATTAGCACAGGAGTTACAGGTCTTTCTTATTTTAACACACTTTTCATTCACTTATAAACATTTGGGTTAAATGTATCCCAAATGTTAGGCTCAGTTAAAATAAAATCTTGTCTTTTTTCATAAGTTAAAATATAATTCTGTCAGTGCACATCTTACTGAATTATCTCTTCTGTATAATTAAAAGTTCTGTGCATAAGTTGCTAGATCAAAAAGAAAAACATCTACTCACCTTCCCCCATTCTTCTTGGCTTTATATAAAAAAAAAGAAGAAGAAAAAAGAGGTGGGCAGGAAGTTGTTAGATTCTCAAGCAGCCAAGACCCACAGTAATATTGTGAACATGTTTTCTGGCACTGCTTCATAATTAATTAAAACCAATTACATTTCTAAGCTGCAGCTTGGAACAGAGTTGCAAGGACCCATCCCAACCTTTGGTGAAAAATTAAGTTGTCTCATTTTTCCATAACCTTTATGAATCTGGTCATAGAGAAAATATTTTGAACTTGACGAGAAGATACTATTATCTATTCCCTGATAACAACTTCTCTTTTTTTTAAATTCTCATTTAGCAAACATCTCCATTTATTATCTTGAAAATCAAAGACTGTGAAGCATTATCCATTGTCATTTGATGCCCAATGACATTTTGCTTCATTTTATTATTTTGATAGCTAATGTGTGAAGGTTTGCATTACCAGTCTTCACACAGAACAGTTTTACAATTTGTTTTCCAAACGTGGCTAAAAATAATTCCTTTTATTTCCTGATTCCCTTTTCTAGGCTAGCTCTAGGCAGAGAGTTTCTTTTTTCTTTTTCTTTTATTTTTCTCTCTTTCATTTTTTTTAAGGGTTTAACACCACCCTTAATCAATGTCTTCCAGTTCATTCATTCTTTCTTATTTTTTTGTTTGTTTGATTGTCTGACCTGTGACTAAGTCCTTCCTTCCCCTAAATACAGGTCAAGTGTCTGTCAACTAAAAATACATAGGCCAAAATTATACTTGGAGAGGTGTAATAAGTTCATATGCATATTAAGTGAGCTATTTTTAAAAAGTTAAGCTCTACCCAACTCAGAGAAAAGAAATTAAATTCATATATGTCAACAGTGTATTTAAGATAGCACAGGTATAAATATAAGAGCTGTTGCCTTATGACATTCTAAAAACTGATCAGAACGTTAGACTTTTTGTGACTCGTATGATCAGACACTCAGTTTAGCATAACTTCATTTTTGACAGAAATAGAACAAAGTAAATGCAAAACAAGAAGCCACTCTCCCCTACTCAAACTGATAATTGATGGGGCTCTTTCAACTGAAAGCTCAACTGAGTCATATTTCAAGAAATATTTTAATGGGTTCTTGCTGATTAATCACGTAATACATTAGTAATAAAATTACTCAATATTCCCTCATTGTCTTTTCTGTGAGAGGTTGCAAGACCAACACTCATTCATTTCTGCCTTATTAATGACCTCTGAGTTTCTTGAGGTCAATGACTTCTGCCCTGTTTATCTCTAGCACCTGAGCATAGCTACTATTATTGGGTGGGTAGTCCATAAATTCTGAGTGAATGAATGAATTGAATAATTTCTTTAGTCATCCATCCCTGACTCCTTTTCACTTCCTCACAGACCTATATGTAAATCTAAGTTGCCAGAGAAAAACAGTGACAAATGAGAGATGCCAGCAAGACTGGAGGGTAAGTCTTAAGTTGTGACATGTGGGGCTAACATGCCAGGTTTCTGGCTATTAGCAAAACAAACCAACTATCTCCCAGAAATAACTCCTTGCTCTTTTTGTCACCTTGAATATGCAGTCCACAGCCAATACGCTTCATTTGTAGCTAATTAGCTTAGAGGGCTGAAACAGTACCCTAATGAGGCCAGGGTTCTAGATTCAGTCTAGCCTGGACACCCTCAACACCTTCGAACTTCTGGCTGACTAAACTCTGAGCAGCTTACCGCTCTCGTGCTGGGGCAGAAAGGATAGAATTATCTTAATGAACAACATATTTTGCATGACCTCCCATATCATTTGCTTTCAATTCCTTTCTCCCATTCTACTCTCATTGCTTTGCTCAACGGCACATCCTACTTCCCCATTTTAATTGCAGTGCAAAGCTTTCTTCAAGCTTAGGAGTGGAGAGAAGAGCCTACTAATTTTCAAATCTAACAGGAAACTGTTCATGCGGAAACTTTGCTGGTTTAGTACAGAGTTCCACCCAGCTGAACCAACTCGTTTCCTCAGAAAATGAGAGTTTCCTCACTTAGAAGCTAGCACATCTAAGCATGTAAGCAGGGACAATCCCCAGGTCGGCTGTGACTTTGATGTTCTTAACCTGATCTCTGCTCATCCCCGCTGCAATGGTTAGGAACAGTAAATCTACAGCAAAGATAACTGAAAACTGCCCTGAAACCGAAACTCACTCTCGATAAATGTCGGAGGGTTGGAATCTCTTATTTCTTTCCTAGATGATATATATTTTTAATTCAGCACAAATTTTGCAAGAATAATACTGTTGCCCAGAAACCAAGGTGCTCTAATTCACTCATGGGGATGCAACACCATTCATAAACAGATCGAAAGGTGCTAGTCCAATTTGAATTACTACATCATATTCACTTCAGGGCCATGTGTATGTGAGCAGAAAGCGCCATAAATTTTCTCATAGGCAGGCTGGTGCTGATCCCTCACGGGGAGCTCGCTGAATGGGGAGAGGCAGACGTGGAGAAGGCAGGGAAATGGATAGATGCGTTCAGGGGAGAAGTCCCATTCTCTGTGTGGAGTTGAAGGGAATTGCTTGAATGTTAACAAGCAAATCCAAGTGTTTTTTCCTGACAGTGGTAGAACATGGAGTTGCATTTTTGGATTCATTTGACTATTACAGAGTTCACACTCATCAAGAAAGAAAAAGAAAGAAGGAGAGTCCTATATGTGTGAGTACCAAGAAAAAATGTAGTTCAATAGCTTCCACTGTTCTGGTTAACCCTTCGAAGGCAGAGTTTGCACTAGCTCCTAAGAATCCCTAAGAAGTCTATAAAATGGGTTAATTCTCTTAGGGGAATAGAGGTTTTAATTAATGCAATAATTATTAATTATTACAATGATCATGTTTTATTATTACAAAATAGTTAGCAGTTCATATAACCACTCATGTCCAGTCTTATGAGCTCCTCTACTTAACTTCTAAATCTATCGCTGTAATGTGTCCTAATAGAATTCAGAATAATGAATTTTCACAAATAAACCCAGATTTAGTTATTTTAAAAATTTTCTTGAGCAGCCCAAAGCATGAATGTTCTTTGAGTCTGAAACAGCTCAGAAAAGACTTTGAATTGCCAAGATAAGTACTTTTAATATAAATGTATTATTTGGGGGATAGACCTTTATAGCTCAGTATTCAAATATTAGGGGAACTCTGAAGATAGCAGACAGTTCAATTTATTATTGGCCCTCAATATTTATTCCTTTAGGCCACTGTTGGTAGGAATAACAAAAAATATTTTATTTTTTTTTTTTTTTTTTTTTTTTTTAATTTTTATTTATTTATGATAGTCACAGAGAGAGAGAGAGAGAGAGGCAGAGACACAGGCAGAGGGAGAAGCAGGCTCCATGCACCGGGAGCCCGACGTGGGATTCGATCCCGGGTCTCCAGGATCGCGCCCTGGGCCAAAGGCAGGCACTAAACCACTGCGCCACCCAGGGATCCCAACAAAAAATATTTTAATATAATATGAGAATAGTCACTGAATAATTTTAATCAGAGGCTCTTCCGTTCTAGAAAACTAATGTAACAACTTGGAGCATCATTTTCCAATTTCTTAAAATAAGAATTTTACAATTTTACCTTAGTCAAACAATAATAAAAGGTGGACCAGACAACCAAGATTTCTTTCTTAATATTCACTGGGCTCTTGAAAGTTTAAATACAGCAATATAGTGATGTTACATACTCAAAATGAGGTTTGCTAGGTTTCAGACAACAAATAACATTTCTCCACAGTTGTAACAGTCTCCTCATCAGATAGTTATAATCCCAAAGAATACATCAAACAGATGATACTCTATTCTCTCATACTTCTGGACGTGTTTAGGATTTGACTAGGAGAAAATTACTAATTGAATGAAATGATTAGACTTGATTCTCATTGGAAAACTCATCTTGAATTTGATTCTCATTTTTCACACCTTAGTGAGTTTTCTTTTTTTGGATCTTGACAAGTGTTAAGTCATTAAAGCTTAGAGAGGTCAAGCCAATAATCACACTAGATCTGAATAATGTAAAAGGCAGAATGGTAAGTAACTGGTGGTAATCTGTCACTATTTGTGTGTGTGTGTATGTGTGTGTGTGTGTGTGTGTGTGTGTGTAGGGCAAAGGCAGGAAAATCCAATTGGCCATATTTGGGGTCAAACTATAGTGTTACATTTTCTGGACAAAAAAGGTACAATTATGGTAAAGAAGTGCATCATGAATCCACAAAACTGGCTTCTTGTAGCCTTATGAATGGTAATAGGCCATTCTTCACTGGGCCTGCTCTTTAAATCGCATATGTCTTGTGATGTTTGATCCACAATATTTCAGAGTGGCTTCTCTTAAATAAGCAGACATTACAAAACCACAGCACAGCCAGAGAAGTGGTATTATCAAATCCTATCCCCACCTCAAACTCCTCTGGCATAATACAGTAAGTATATCTCAGTCCCAGGTACTGTCTAAAGTAGCATAGGTAGGTCTGGGGGGAGATATTCTTACCAGCACATAGCTTAGGAAAAAGTCAAATTTTCTGATCCTTAGCTCCCTTGTCTGCAAAATGGGTATTGCATACCAGCTCTCTTTACCTTAGAGAGGTGTTATGAAGATTCAATAAGACAAAATGTTAAATGTTACATACATTGTCACTTTTCAAAATTGCGGTTTTAAAGATAGTTCTTTTAGAAATCAAGACTGTTTGAATTAGAGATCTTTAGGAAGTGATATGAGAAGCATAATGGAACAGCTTCCTTGGGAGTATCAGCTAAACAAGTTAAGACTTTACAGAGGTACCCACTCTCTTCATCTATTTTCAAAAAGTGTACAGAGATAAAGCACCTCTCCCCAGTGTTTCAGACAACAGCTTGTTAGGAGCATTACCTACTGTGTTAGTCATTATACAGTAGGTTATGCTCAAGTATTAACCCCAACAGCTTGCTGACTTAAAAAAAAAAATAACTAAATTTCTTACTGACACAAGGTCTGAATACCTCAGCAGTTAACTATCCTCCATGCGTAGAGTGGTTCTATGTCCTGTTTCCCAGGCAGTCCAGTTTATACCTAGTGTGATGGCATAATTATCAATAGCATCTTTTTTATTCCAAAAGTATCCTAGTTAGATGTTAAATATTGTAATCTGTCAGTGGAATAACCCAAGTATTCAGGCTTCCCTACCTTTTCATCATGAAGCCTTCATCAGAGCTGGGGAAAGAGAAACTAAAGAATGTTGTAGGGATTTTTACTGCCTCATTCCAGAACTGTCACTTCAATGTGAACTTCACTTCAATGTGAAGGCTATTGGGCAGAACTAGTTACATGGACCAACTAACTGCTAGGGTTGATGGTAAATTTAGTTTTCTGAGAACCCAGCAATGAGAAGAGAACCAGTTACTGGTGCTAATATAATGACTTCCACACTTGGATTGTCAGAATTGAAGACATATATGGAACCACCTCTCAAAGACTGCCCACCTTGCCTGTGTGATTATACAAAACTGTCTCTAGATGACTTAGTGCCCAAACTCAAGAAAGACAAGAAGCATTTTGTTGGTCTTTTCTTGTTGGGTACCACTTCTCTCTCTGCTGGGCAACTGAGCTGTCACTGCTGAAACTCTTCTCACTTCTCAGCTCGATATTGATTGTCATCTTTCTTTCATTCATGCCAAATTGATTGTCAGCCTATGCAATTAATTAGTCTTTCTGAGCATTCTGAATTATCCACAAATGTGTTCCTTCTGATGAAGGAATCTTCAAACAAACACCTTCAAAGTCTGCTTTGCTTTGAAGAACACACTATCAAGCTTCAGCATGACAGTACATAGTCATGTTTTTGATGCAGCTTATTTTATAGTAAATCTCTACCAACCAAGAAAAACAGTCTGCATGTCTACAAAATGTTTATAACCTTCCAACTTTTATTGGCAAGAAAATGGAAGAAATGGTTTCTTAGTGTTGTTAGTGGAGGCAGACATCTAATGTTTCACAACTCTTCACCCAATAGTCCTTGGTTAAAATATCATCACAACTCAAAGTATGGCAATAACAGGCATGTTTGATTCTTAGAAACTCTAAGCTGTAGAGACTTGTCAAGATTTAGCAGGTAAAAAGTGAAAACTGGGTAAAAGAAGTCAATTTAAAATCTGCTTCTATGTTAGATTAAAAACAAACAAAAAAAGGAAGCATCAGAGTAATATGACTTCCATATTTCTTCCCAGAGTAACATGACACTGGGATGTCACAAAAATGCATCTGTCAATCATCATAATAATCTGGAATTTGGATAGAGATATTTCTGCCAATTACTGTAAGAAAAAGGATATTTGCTCATTCCCTTCCATCACTATCCAAACATCCTTCAGGCTCCAGCCTAAGTCTCACCTCCTGCTTTCCCGATGACTTCCTTATTCCACTGAAAAGTATTTTCCCTGGGATATTCTGCAAAAATCACCAAGTGTTCTCATTAAAAGTTCAGATTCCCAGGTCCACCTGAGACCCTGTAAATCAGAATCTCTGGGACTGAAGGCCAGGAATCTGTATCTTTTACAAGCATATTCTAGCCCATTAACATACGTGAATCTATGTCTTACCCTCTTGTCCTCCCAAAACACTTACCCTATATTATCTGGCACTATTAAACATCATAAAAACAATTTCATGCCCAGGTTTCATAGTTTTACAATGATTTTGTTAGCTTGTTAGGGGCTCCAGTGTGTATTGCATTTCTTTTTCTTTTTTCTTTTTATTTTCTTTTTATTTTTTAAAGATTGATTGATTGATTGATTGATTGATTGATTGATTGATTTTAGAGAGAGGGCATGCTTGAGTGTATATGCAAGTAGGGGGGAGAGATAATGGGGGAGTGAGAGAATCTCAAGCAGAATCCTCACTGAGCTTGGAGCTCAACACAAGGCTCAATCTCAGGACCCTGAGATCATGACCTGAGCCAAAAACAAGAGTCAGACACTTAACTGACTGAGTCACCCAGGCACCCTCATCTTTTTTTTTATTACCCAAATGATGCAGTGGAGTATCAATTTATCCTTGGTGAGTGGAACTTTCCTAAGTTGTGGGATTACTTCATTTGGGGTATATACAATGTTGAAAAATAGAGGGAAAAGCATATTTAGATGAAACTCATTTTAATTCCAATGGCAGAAAACTTAAAAATAATACCTTCTGTGATATGAATAATTATTCACTCATTTATTCATTCACTCATTTATCGCCTCATTCATTTATCTATCCCCTTATTTGATAATCATGCTTACGATGTGCTTTGTGCGCTAACTAGCAATTCGAGTAAAGAAAAGCTGCCAAGTGTGGGATACAAGCAGACCACCAATTACTCTACAATGTAATCAGTGCCAGAAGAAAATGTCTTGAATGTAAAGAGATATAAGAGGCTAAGAAATACTCTCTGGAGGTGCTGATGCAGGCTAAACTTTGAGAAATGAGTAGAATTTGGCTTGATGGAGAAGGGACTTTCAAACACAACTACTGATTTTGTTTGTAATTTTTACATAGTTTATAGTGAGTTTTCTTAATAAGAAGTATACTTTTTAGTTTGTATACTAGGGGCAGCTAGGTGGCTGAGTCAGTTAAGCATCTGCCTTAGGTTCAGGTCATGATCCCATGATCCTGGGGTCCTGGGATCAAGCCCTGCATTGGGCTCCCTGCTCAGCAAGGAGTCTGCTTCTCCCTCCCCCTCTGCCTGCTGCTCTGTCTGCCTATGCTTGCTCTCTCTATCAAACAAATAAATAAAATATTTTTTAAAGTGTGTGTGCATACTAGTCTATATATCTACTGAAAGTAAAAGTGCTCCATTTAGTTTTATATATACGTTGGCATTTTAATCAAATGCAAATCATTTTAAATCATTGTTAGCCAAATCAGTTAAGGCTCTTTCAACTGAATTACATACATTTAAAGTTACCTTCATTGATTCATAGAAGTTTATTAGCTACATTTCAAACAATGTCAACGAAGACCTCTAAGGTAATTCTTCCTCAGTGGGTACCTATTCATATTTTGAGCACTTGTCTCATTGTATTCTCTATACATAGGTATTTTCTCCCAACAAGTTGGAATATTTAGGTTTCCTCCAGTATTCACAGTGTGTCCTTCTTGGCCTGGGGAGTCTATGAGAAGATAAAGAATAGCCATATCAGAATATCTGTTGCTAAGGGAAAAAAAGCTGCTCTGATAAACTAATACCAATAAACTAATACCAATAAATAAAACTGATACTAATAACTGCAAAATCCCCCAGCCACGACGTTAATATTAAATAAAAGCCGATTGTCTTCAAGTATTTCTTATCATAGATTACAAGTTTTATACAGCACTTTTATTGCACATTTCTGCCCAATGAAATAGATGTTGAAAAATACAGTGACTTTAGGCCAAAATAGTGTCCATTTATCCTTGAACTATCAATGTTACAAAATGAAATCAAGGTTACTTGGGGGGGAAAGGGCAGAGGACCTATATATTGAAACTAAGTTCAAAAAATAAATTTTCTTTGATAAGTAAAAGCATCAAAGAAAGAACACATTTCAGATTTAGTATAAAAAAAACAGAAACTAAGCAAAGATAAACACTCAAAATCTGCCAAGTGATATGAGTTTTGAAATGCAGCTGATGAGCAACAATACTGTTCACCCTTGAACACAGGGTCTAGGGGCACTGAACCCCCCCCCAGCAGAGATGAAAATCCACATATAACTTTTGATTGTACATAACTTAAGTACTAATAGCTGACTGTTGACTGAAAGTCTTACAAATAACAAACCAGCCAATTAACACATATTTTGTATAGTATCATATACTGTATTCTTACAATAAAGTAAGCTAGAAAAATAATGTTATTAAGAAAATCACAAGGAAGAGAAAATACTTTTATTTTATTTTTTTAATTTTTATTTATTTATGATAGTCACAGAGAGAGAGAGAGGCAGAGAGAGGCAGAGACGCAGAGACACAGGCAGAGGGAGAAGCAGGCTCCATGCAGGGAGCCCGACGTGGGACTTGATCCCAAGACTCCAGAATCGCGCCCTGGGCCAAAGGCAGGCGCCAAACCACTGCGCCACCCAGGGATCCCCAGAAAATACTTTTATAGTACTCAACTGTATCAAAAAAAAAAAAAATCCATGTGCAAGCAGACCCATGCAGTTCAAACCCCTGTTGTCCAAGGGTCATCTGTGCACAATGCTGATTTACTACTAGAAAATACCATCACACAATGCATAGAAATATACAACATTAACTGTTTTTTAACTTAAAGTTGTGCTACCTTAAGATGTTCAGATCTATGGTCAAAGTCCTTTTCCCTCCATACGAACACAAGAAACTGTGCAGACCTCGGCTTCCCATCCATCCATGTGGTTTTATTGTCATATAGGGAAAGACTATAAACCCACACTAAACAAATGTCAAAAACCAAGTAATGAGCAGCACATGCAACTTTCTTCCAATCATCCTTGCCTCCCCCAGACAAAGAAGAGGAGCACACTTAATTGTGAAATGCAGAGTCTTCTCCCGGATTGGGGAGGAGAGAGAAAGGGCCCCTTCTGCAATACCTGGCTAGAATGTGGGTCCCCTAGGACTTAATTATCTCTCTCTTGTTAGGCTATAATAGGGGCTCTAAAATGATATCGCAGTTTTTCTACAGCCAAGAAATTGATTAGTAAAGTTGTGTAAATCAAATGTCAATCTTCTTTTAATGTATGAGTGTGGCCCAACCACAGTCTGCAACAGAAAGGTATCATTATCATGCAGCAGTTAATAAGTGTAGCTATTTGAGGCAGGAAGCACCTTACATATGAGGAAATTTGCATCCACACTGACTGGTAGTGTTTTTGGTGGTGCTTTATTTCCAGATTTTCTACACAGATAGATTGGATGATTACCATTCTATGAAAAACATTGTTGTCGTCCTTGCTTTGAAATACCATACTCTCTGGGGGAATTCAATATGTTCATGATCATCTGAGAGGCAATGCCAATTAGAAAATTTACAGATGTAGAGGACTCTGAGTCCTGTCTGCCATGGCTACGACTGGAACTCTGGATTCCATTCTCCCTCACGTATCCTGGACCTTTGCTTCCAATTTGCCCTTTTAGTAGGTATTATGTGTCTCTTTCCCAAGAGTTCCTATTTCACCGAACATCAAACAAATTAACATAAACTTTATCCAAATGGAAACTTCTTTTGTCCCCACTCTCCTTTTGCAATTTATCCATCATTTTTTCTCTTTACCCTTTACCACTTGTAGTTTATCTATTCTGTTTTCACATTTCCCCCCACCTAATCCATTTCAACAACGGTCTTTTATCTGACTTTTGTCCTGACCACTATGCTCAGGGAGGTTTTTTATCATCAGTAGACCTGAAATCATCACATTTAACTTTTCAGACTCTTTTGGGCTGAGCAATTTGCCTGCAATGGCCATCTCTTCCTTCTCAAAACTTCGTTCTCTGTTACCATCCTGATTATGTTGTTTAGGTGCCCTTCCTTCCTATCTGAACACTTCTCTGCTTCCTACTGACATCTCCCTCTTCCATCACCAAGGACGGACACTCCTCATGGCTAGGATCTCAGTCTTTTGTTCTCCCTCTCTTGCCTGTCTCTCTCTGTGTTCCATCTTTCTCTCTAATCTCATCTCTACCTTTTCCAAATCTAAATCTCCAAGCCTACATGTGGCTTTCCTATAGCCTACCAGACTTGCACAACTCAATGCCCCACCAGATCCTAATGCATATTTGCCAGTCACCACATCTTCTATAGACTCTCTGCCCTGTCCTGCCTTCTATTCTGGGCCCTGGGCAACCTTGCCAGCCTTTCTCATGTCTTCCCTGTTGGCTCAGCAGCAGGAAGCCTGGGAACTGCATCTTCCCAGACTGTGTTGCCAGCTTTCAGGTTTTGTGAATGAGGTGCACTCAAAATATTTTGGAAGCTGAAAGGAAGCATCTGTTTTTCCTCCCCTGCCAACAGTGGCACAGATCATGTGGGCTTGCCAGAGTTGGCTAGACTCTGCACTCCCAGTCTGTCACCTGTCTCAGAGCTACACAGCTGCTTCATCACCCACATCAGTTCACATGGTTTCTCCACTTTTGGCAGCATCAGCAACCTCCTAAGTCTGACCCATAAGCGTAGCTTGACCTTGACAGCTAATAGAGACACTCTGACTTTTGCTCCTTGAAGCTTCTGTTTTTCAGGCATGTGCTTCTGTGGATTAAATCCCTCTGCACTGCAAGTAGACTGACAGATTTATTTTCTGATTGATACTCATATCATCATCCCCAGTCACTTGGGATGAAAGGTCTGCAGCCTCTTTTCAACTGCCCCCTCCTTCCTACTACTTCTCAAGTACTGCCAATTCCTTCTTTTCAATGCCCTTCTCTTTCCTTGAACAATGTCCCTGTGTAGAACAGGCTTCATTTCCTTATCTTAAATTTCTCTGAAAATCTTCTAACTAGTTCTCCTATCTATGCAGTTTACCTAGTGAATCTTCTTTTAAGAATCATTCATACTATTTCAATAATTTAGTTAAAAACCTTGCATGGACTCACCCTTGCTGCTTACAGGACAATGAGTGAACCATGCAGTGAGGCATTTGAAGTACCTGCTTCTTCCAATGGCCTTATTTCCCCCCTTTCCTCTTCATATACTATAATGTCAGATTAAAGGTGCAGCCTTTCATGGCTATATGGAATTGATTCTTGCAATATACCCCTTGCTTTCTAGCCTCCAGACCTACTTATTATATTCCCTTCCATAATGTGACTCCCATATACCCAACAGTAGAATTTTTCAAATATTTTAAGAATCAGCTCAAACATCACTAAAATCTACATATCCAAATGGATTCCTGGGGCACCTGGGTGGCTCAGTGGTTGAGCATCTGCCTTTGGCTCGGGTCATGATCACAGGTCCAGGGATGGAGTCCCATATCAGGCTCCCTATAGGGATCCTGCTTCTCCCTCTGCCTGTCTCTCTGTGTGTGTGTGTGCCTCTCATGAATAAATGCATAAATAAAATCTTTAAAAAATGGACTCCTGAAATATTCTGAACCTAACCTATACAGCTTATCAGACTCTTCCAATTTTTACATCTCAACAGGTATGCTGTCTCTGTGGCACATTAGAGATGCGACATAACTTTTATCTGAACTATATTCTCCAGAATAGACTTCAATCTCTGGTTTGGCAAATTGTGAAAACCAAGAAAACAAGGGACTGAGTTATTCACCATGCTTGCAATCTAGGCTAGAAATTAAGATCTGGGTGTGAAGGTCTTACTGCAATTGAAGTGCTACCTATTCAATATTTAATGCTATAGTCCAGTGAATGTCCCAAATCTCTTTGCCAAACTAGAGTTTAATCGTGACTATTGCTTAAAATTAGTGGATCATGAGATCACAAACTTTTCTCATGTATAATTTTTCCATTTCAAGACTTTCTGATTTATAGGCCAGATTCTAAATGTGTTAAAGCATATATATTAAGTTGAACAGTATGAAACTGCTGAAACTTAACCATTCTTGAGCTATAAAATGAGTTTTATATGGTTCAATCTAATAAATACTTTAAAAGGGTTTTGTCGCATAGTTACTTTTCACAACATTGTTTGTTTTATGTAATAAGGCATAATAAATGAATGCTCTTAGAAACAGATACATCTCATTGGAAAGGGTTTTAATAATAACAACAATAGCAGCAAATACTTATTATTATGCACTTACTGTATGCCATCCATCATGGTAAGAGTGTTACATAAATTATCTCTTTCTCTCTACCTTTGTTTTCTTATAATAACTCAGCCTTAATCACCATTTGATAAAAAAAAAAAAAACTGTTGCTTGAAGTGCCTAAGTAACTTGATCAAGGTCACATAGTTACTAAGCAGTGAAAGAACATGAAATAAGGAAGACCTATTTTAGAGTAGCTACTCTTGACCATATCTAAAAAAAAAAAAAAAGAAAAGAAAAAGAAAAAGAAACTATTTTTTTTCTCCTGGGTTTCTTTGTTTGTTTGTGCCCTTGGCCCCTTCTCATAATAGTAGGAAGAAGAGTGAAGAGAAATAAAACTCAAGGAATAACTCAAATGTCACCTCCTTCTCAAACAATTCCTTGTCTACTGGAGCTTTGAACTGTTTATCATATTTCTCTATACTCTTCTACCTGTTTTTCCCTTTATGTTGGGCTTAGCATATATTGCTTCCTCTCATACATCTGTATACTTATTTAAATTTTCCAATTAAATTGTAAGGCTCCAGTAGGAGAATGAGCATATCTAATATACTTCATTTCCCAGAGCAAGGGACAGTCACTTTTATTTCTATCCAAACACAATCCATCCATCCATCCATCCAGTAATTATCAGGTGTTAACACTGCTGAGTGCAAAGAACACTAAGATAAAAGACCAGTCTCTACTCAAAAGGAAGTTAGAACTATTTCATGGGGACATGAACAAGGGTGTCAACACAATCAATGGCATAGAGAGAGAAAGTGAGAGAGACAGGGCACAGAATGCAGATTGGTGAGCCACCCAGCAGTGGGTAAGGAAGGCACTTTACAGAGAGAAATTTTAAGGAACTGATACTGTTTGGGGTAAGCGTATAGAGGTAAAGGAGGATTAGTCAATGGAAAAACTTAAGCAAGGCGTGCCTAGAAAGAGGGAACAGTGTGTAAAAGGCACAAAAGAGCTTGCATATTTGTGTCCCTGTATGCGTTTGGTTTGGTTCAGAGAGAGGAACAAACAAATGAAATAGGGAAGAAAGTTGGGAGAAAGAAAGGAAAAAGGAAGAGAATAAAATTTGCTCTTGTATTTACAAAAATGCACATGAAAGTGAAAGCAGAAAAAGAAAGAAAGAAAGAAAGAAAGAAAGAAAGAACGAAAGAAAGAAAGAAAGAAAGAAAGAGAAAGCAGTGGTCCCATGCCAACCAATAAAACCAGATAAATTCAGAGCAACTGTCTAGGGGCCAGACTGATGTCAATTACCTCATGGCCTGGCCTATACACAAGAGATCCTGGTATGTAGGAGATAAAAGAGTCACTATGATATGAACTCTGATGATTTAGAATGGATTTGGGAAAGTTGGAACTATAGTCACACGGATACAAAAAGCTGATGAAAACAAAGATGGTCCTATTTCTACCTGCTTTGGTAATAGAAGCTCTTTAGCTGAACAGATGGTACATTTCACCGAAATCTGATGGAAACAAATCTTCACAGGCCTTCTGTATTAAGAAATAATTTAACAGCCTTCCCCAGAGGTTTGGCATGTTCTTTGTCTAAATAAAATATAATGCAAAGAAAAGTGGTCTTTTGGAATTCTTAATTAAATAGTCTCAGTGCTATAGAACAAAATGTGGTATGACTGCTATCCAAAATGAATCATAATAAAACAAGAGGAGGTTTTCCAAGTCTGGACATGTTGCTATCAACATTCTGTATAAGGAAGGATTTTATGACATTTCTTAGAACTATGCATCTGAGAGGTTCAGGAAAAGGATAGTTGACTCTGGACAACAGAACAGAACTAATGACCACATCCAAGGTGATCAGCTTCATAGGGAAGGCATATGCTTGCCTAACGAGGAAAATGTATTTTGACGGGAAACTAGGAGACACAGTAATGCAATATTTATGGATTGCAACTCAAATGAAAACACCTTTTAATATGTAATCGAATGACATAACAAATTTATAATACCTTTTCCATTTCATAAATTTGCATTGAATAATGACAAAGGGCAAGGAAACTACCCCATTGTTAACTGATTGATATGCAGCATGAAATGTGTTCAATATTTATATTCTTTCCACACCAATCTCCCATTTTTATTTATATGATCATTTCCTCACAAACATAATATGAAAAATGTCTGCAGAATTTTTATTAACAAAGTGCTAAGACAATACTGTCATGCCTATATAAAATCATCTGCTAATGTCTGATGTCAAAACCTATTTATATTATTTTTTTCCCTCCCCATGTTTTCTGAAGGCAATCATTTCCCATTAAATTAATCCTCACCACCTTCAAGGCACCTGAGCATTCTTTTGGTATTTCACATTCTTTGGGAAACCCCTGGGTATTCAGATTCATTATGGAAATTCCTAAAACCAAAGCAGGGTCAGGGTTTGGAAGTGTAATATACCTTTCTTTCCTAATGTAGAACCAGAGGGCTATGCACAAATATAGTATTTCATTTTGCAATTAAGTTCAGGTGAATTATTCAAACTTCAAAATGTGAAATATGCCATGATTACCATTATTCAAACCACAGTAATTCTCTCTCTCTCTCTCTCTCTCTCTTTTTTGGAATGGAAACATAGCTGAAGGTGCTCGATTAGTAATGAACAGAGAAAGGCATAGCATTCTTGCCTGAAGATTCTAAAGAAAAATTTTTTCTAACAGCTTAAATCTTCCTCATTTTACTAGATTGTAGAATCATTCCACTGACAAATTCATGCTTTGGGACTTTTTTGTGCAAGTTTCTCCCCTCCTCCATGCCCTCTTCTCCACATATGGAAGCAGTAACACTGAGAAAAGCTCCACGGGTTGCAGTAGAAGCTCCAGAACATAGTTTTATCATCAAAATCATACCTTCCAATGGGTACTACTTATCACCTACCACTTAATTTTGGGGGGTCATCCAAGATGGTAAAAGAAAAAAAAAAAGCAAATCAAAGTTCTTAATGGAAGGCAAGAAAGGGCAGGGTACAGAGTCTTGTCAAACCTTCCTGAGTCCTGTGACTCAAGTCCAAACTCTCTAGAATGCTCTCTTTGACCTCACATATCATACTGATTTTTTCAACCTAGCAACTCAAGTATTTGTTGTCTATAACACTATTCTATCACTCATGTCTTGTCTTCTAGTGTCCCCTACAAGTGTCCTGGGTGTGTATCCTGCTGATCTCTTAGCTCAGATAGAATTAGTCATCTACCTCTTTATTCTACCCATATTACCTGGGAGAGCACAGGGGTCCCCCACTCAGACAGCAGCTACCAATCAGGTTGTCTTAGGTTGTCACATATAAGAAGCCTGAGGTTTTATGGGCACACTGCCCTGCTTTTGTTTTATTTTAGAATCAAGCTTCATCAGACTATCTGCATATTGGCTATTAAAGTGTTATCTTCCTCAAGAGACAACACATTATTTGCATGAAGATCATAATGAAGAGGCAGAAGTGTAAAATGGCACTATTATCTCTGGTTCCAGAAAGCCAGGGTTCTACTTCTACTAGATTTATTACCTCAGCATCTCGATGTCCTCACCTCCCAGAACAGGGACTTAACACATCTCATAGGAGGTGTGAAGATAACCCAAGCTTAAACCATTTAAAGCACTTAGAACTGCACAGGTACTCTAGTTGTGCATGTTATCATTTGCTCAGGGGTCTAGGACAATTAGCAAAAGCCTTCGAGAGACAGGCTTCTAAGGCTCTTTTCTAGTTTTCTTTTTCTGTGGGTATTTGGAGACAGGAAGAATACAAATCTTTAGCTACAGCAACTGAAGGGAAATTTTATCTTAAAAAGAAACCGGCTTATTGTTGGTATTATACAAAGCCACAGAAGAGTCCTACAAAGTGTGAGGAGTAGAGAGTACCTAAAAGGCTTCCAACCCTTTAGCCTGGGTGATTTTCAAATGTTACCCATGAAAGGTTAATTTATAAGCTTAAGTTATTGCCTACTAACATGCAAAATCTCTTGGAAGGGAAACATATTAATGAAGGAAATGGGCCTAGCCATAGGAATGACGATAAACCTGAGGTGTGATTTTACTTCTTCTACTTTTCTACTATGCTGTATGATACTATGGAATTTGCTTAACTTCCTTTTTAGCAAGAATAAAACAGGGATATCTTATTGGGTTGTAATTTAGAGCGTAAATCATATAAGGAACCACATATTAGAGTGCCTGGTATACAGAAGGCACTCACTATGTTGCAATTCCCATTTATTGTTATTATTTCAACTCACTGTGAGTAGTTTACCAGATTATTCTGAGGCAAACATTAACTGACAGTGAAAGGTAGAATATGTCACCATAATATATATCTGTAGGAACTCAAGATACGCCACTCTAAAATATACCACTGTGGTACACTGATTATTTTGAGCTGTAGGCACTTGAAAATGGCAAATTCAAGAATAGATTTTCTCTGAACTCCTAGTATCTACCTAAAAGACCTTCTAGAAGCAACTCAACTGTTATCAGTTCCCCCACATGGGAGTCTCATCAGCCACAGAAGACTGACTCAGCATGGGCGGGGGGCGGGGGGTGGGAGGGTGGGGGGCGTGGAGGGACTAGAAGTCCACACCATGCCCAGACCAACTTTGTCACACTTACTTCCCTTCTATTCTTCTAAGCACCCTTTCACCTTTCCTAAAAATCATTTGGACTCCCTTAAGACTGCTATGTCCCTTCTGCCTTTTCCCTAGTAAGATGATATTCAATCCTGAATGCTAAAGCCACCTCTTTGAGTTACTAATTTTCCCTGGGTATCTCCCATATGGACACGAGATATACATATTAATAAACTTCCATTCATTTTTCTCTTATCAGTCTGTCTTTTATTACTAGAACTTTATTACAGAAAAGTAGAAGGAAAGTTGTTTTTTTTCTCCCATAAAATAGGATAATTTGATAGAGGAGACAGATAAGGAAAGGGGAGGGCACTGGCCAGAGGTGTGAGAGAATCATAGCAGCAAGGGGCCAGTGCAAGCAGAAGACTCTACAGTTGAAGCAAACTTTCCCTGCTCTGAATGCCAGGGCCTGACCTGTATGTGACTTTGTCTCTCCCTTCACACTGTTTTACACCTTAATTAAGGTTTCTTAATTAAGTTCTGGAAAGGAGTCCTTTGAAAATTCAGCCCTTGACTCTGACTTTTCTTTGAACTTGCATCTCTAGAAAAGAGTATTCAAGCCACAAGACTGAGCAGAAGGCACCTAGGTTATCCCCACAGTGTAACAGGAACACTAGAATCAACTCCAGGGTGTACTGAGTGTATCTAATCATACTCAAGAAGTTGGGAAAGCTGCCCAGACTAACAACAACCAAAAGAATGAAGCTTATCATTTGAAAACAGCTAATTGTAGATAAAATCACAATGGAATAAGGATAAAAATGTAATCATCTCTGAAATGTGTGATAATTACTATAACAAACAAATCCTCCACTTATATCTCCAGGTTTACTCTTTCTTAGTGGAGTTGAAAACATCTGCCTGAGTCAGACTCTGTTCACTGCTAAAGGAGCTGTGCTAGGTGTTGGCTGCCTGCTTTTTTGTCCTGGCTCCGTCACTGACTAGTCATATAGACTTGAGTGAGTGAGTGATGAGTTTCTGTGTTTGTTTCCTCACAGGTAAAATTTGCCTGTCATGAAATAGCTGCCCAATAAATGTTATATCCTGGCTAATTACAGCTGAAGTTAATGTATTTGGCATTTAGCACAGGCCAAGACATTGGGACAGTCACTCTGAGTGAGTCCATCTTTGTTCAACTGAAGGTAGGAAGGTTGCTATGACACACAGCATAAAGAACATTAAATGATAAGCTACAGAGTTTGGACTTGATCCTATAGCTAGATGAGAAACAATCAGTGTTTTAGAGAAGAAAACTACTTAACCAAAGAAGTGTTTGTGGGAGCTGAATCTTATGGTGGTCAGCTAGAAAGTAAGAACCACTTGGTCCAGATAGGGGGTGAACTGGGTAGAGATTACCATAGGAAACAGGAGAAGAAAAACAAAGAAATGTGTAGAAGAGACACTTCGGGAGTCAAAAGACTCAGAAATGACTACATAAATGGATAAAGATGAAGGAAAGCCAGAAGATATTGCATGGGGTTGGGAGGGATCCCACAGAAGAATTTTAAGAAGGGAAAGCTAGTTAGAGTTTGTTTTTTAATTTTTATTTTATTCTATTAAAAGCTTTCTGCCCTTTAAAAACTGAAATCTCAGGAGGGTAGAGCTTGTTCCAAATAAATACAATGTAGTGAGCTGCAGGCAATAATGCACAAAGCACACGCCAGGCAGAAGGTGGGCTATATGAATAATTCTGTTTCAAGGGGTCAGGGACATCATCACCTCAAAAGGTAAAATCTGAGTGGGGTTGTGAAAGGTGGAGAGGCATCCACCAAACAGACAAGGAAGGGTGTTATTCCAAGGAGAGAGAGCAACATGAACAAGGATGCAAGGGCGAAAAATGGGAGAATCATGATGTCAAAAATCCATGCTGATTTACCCGGATGGGCAATGTCAATGGGCTGCCTACTCTTGGTAATGGGGTATATGCCAAAATAACCTCCCTATCTACCTTTGAGTATACACTAGATCTCCATCCAACATACTGCATTAATGAGGTCCTGGTGAAATAAACAGTTCAGACCAGCTTTCTGTTACTTGTGAAGGAAAACAGATCAGCTAGCCATGACAGGAGCAAATACTTTTGATGCATTATGCATTTTAACATTTCAGAAAGCAATGCCCTTAAAGGAGAAATAGGTTACAGGATGCAGAGATTTTACTGGAAAGAAGCATTGATATATCTGATACCTAGAAATCTGAGTTCCCTAGCAGGGAGTGAATCTGGAGAACAGCAGAAAGATATTGGATATAGTGGGTCTAGAAGCAAGGAAAGCTAAGTGATGAACAAAAAGATCTTAGAAGGGGAAGAGGTAAGGAAGAAAGGTATTCTTTTGCCTACTTCAGATTTTTCCTAAACACCCTAGAATGTTTAGAATTAAAGCCTTGATGAAAAATTTGTCTAAATTTAATTTAGAATTAAAGCCTTGATGAAAAATTAAAGCCTTGAAAAAATTTGTGAATATTTCTATTCACAAATATATATGTGTATATATATGCACATATATGTGTGTATGTATATATTTCTGAGCACATGTGTGTATGTATAGCATATGCATGCATGCACATGATACTCATCCATGGATTTTATTTGCTGTTACGCAAATTTTAGTCCTTGAGTAAAATATAGGGCAATGGTATGGATACTTCTGAGATGATCCCCAATGATCCCTGACTCCTGTTATTTATATGAGTATGATGTCTATTTCCCTTGAAGATTGGCTGGACTTAGTGACTTGCTTCTAACCAACAACATACAGCCAACTTAATGAGATGTCACTTTCGTGTTTGTTACCAAAGTTTGTGATTTCCACTTTACTGGCAAACTCTTTGTACTGCCTTCTCTGCTTATATGCTTTAATGAAGCAAACTGCCATGTTGGAAAGGCCCATGTGGCAAGGAACTGACAGCTGCAATGGCCAAGCTGCAGCAAAAAAGTGAATCCTATCAATACCAAGTGCTCTTGGAAGATACTCTGTCCCCAGTGAACCCTGGAAGTGATGACAGCCCCAGCAGATGCCTTCAATATAGCCTCTGAGAGATCCTGCACCAAAGGATGCAGCTAAGCCATGCTCAGATTCCAGACTCACAGAAATTGTGAATGTGTATGAGGTTTTAAGGTATAGTTTTGAAGTAATTTGTTTCAGGGCAATAGATGACTAGCAGAAAGGCCAAGTGTTAAAATATATCCTTTTTATTCATATAAGGAAAACTTTACAGTTTTCTTCATATTGACTCTGGCCAGAGAAAGTCTCAGACATGTGATATTTTTCTCTCATATATTTTTATAAATATTCTATTATAATTTATTTACATTTATTCATCCTACTCCCATATCTGTGTATCCTTTAATTATAAGGTTTGGTTGCAAACCTACATCTTTTTTATATTCAGCAAGGAACTTCTTTCCAATGCAGATCTTATACTGAGAACTAGGTCTGTTTAATATATTCAATGTGCATCCTTTATTTTTGAGACATGTATAGATGTATTAATTGCTTCTCACTGACATGACTGTAAACTATATGAGAGCATGAAGGATATCTAATCACAGAGTGTAAAGATCTATGACCCAAACAGAATTGCTTGTACTTCATAGCTCTTCAATGCATATTTAGAATTAATTTTGCAGATATAGTACAAGTACTTCATAGCTCTTCCATGCATATTTGGGACTAATTTTGCAAATATAGTACAAGCTCTTTCATAGAAAGTTCAAAGGACTCTGGAAAGTAACTCACAAAAAAGAGAAATTAGTGAATGTCTTCATTTACTACACAAATTTGAAATAAATAAGTCATATAAAAACATATTTTCCCTTTATATATGTTTCAGTAGAATATAAGCTAAGGACGATAACCACTGGACCTGCATAAGGTATCAAAATAAAATAATTCAAAGGGAAATTATACATCATAGGCTTATCTAAATATATAGTTCTCATTATGCAATAAAGTAATAAATAGACCTTAATAAGCAAATATAAACTTCAGCATTTTATTTAATTCTGAAAATTTAGAGTTATCTTTTGCTAAGGATAAGCAAAACATTTTTTAAAGATGTTGAAAAACTCATTTACTTGTATTTAGCACAGCAAATGTGGAAGAAAGTTACATACTTATTTTAAACAATTATAATTTCCCAATATTGAAAACAACAGCTGTGGAAGAAAGTAATTAACATGATTTACTATATAATCATTCTATCATTATATGCTATTTAGAAATACAGTAGCAAAAATGAGTGGCTTTCTTGCTTATGCTCATAAAAAACCTGTTTTCTCAATCTTCTTATGTATCAACTATACTTTAAAAACAATTTTATTCATTTATGAGAAAAAAATATGATATATTTCCTTGGATTTTGGAACCCATTCCCCATTGCCAGGTATAGCTGTTTAGTATGTGTGCCTAACCGCACATATCATGTGACAAATAGATCCAGTGTACATCTTCCTGGAGTGATAATGTATTTGACTACATGCCACAGAAAAGATGATGATGGGTCTGAAAAGATAACCAAGTCTTCTACTTGCCTATTTCTGACTATGCTTTTAGGTGTTTTGCAAAGAATGATAATACCAGGTGAATTAGTCCAATTACCACCCTAGAGAAAGGGACAAAGAAAATGAATTCTCTCCTTTCACTTTACCATCCTTATTACCATCCAATTTTCTCCAACTTATTCCTCCTACTGCCTTTTGTGGTTGAAGTATGATGCAGCAAGATGATTTAAAAACAGGCAAATATCCAAAGCATTTTCTACATTGGGTAAAATGTTTCTCAGTGCCTGTATCTACAAAAATAACTGAATGCTGGCTATCTATAGCATAAGGCTATTAATTAGCCAGCATATCATCTATTTGATGTTTATTTACCATTGTTTTTCTTTCAAAGCTAATTATAATTTTTGAGAGAGCAAAGACTTAAACTCCGTATGTTTCCAGAACCAGAAAACTAAGAGCACATCATTCAATGAAACATGACTATATGTTAGAATGAATATGTGTGGAGGTGTCAAAAAAGGTATTACTTTAAATTTCTGAGTGGTTCAGTGCCTATGAGAGGCATGATATACTGTCAGTAAACTGCTGGGTGCTGTACATAGAAGTGAGTTTTAAAGGAGAATCTGACACCTTGTTAATTGTGGCATGAACACTCCACTAAATGTTACCAAGGAGGAGGCCTTAAAAAGGTAAGACCCAGAGGAGTCAGTGCAGAACTTCCCGAATAATTACAGTTCAGTATTAAGGTAATGGAAGATCTCCTAGCAGCATCCATTAGGGATATTTCCATTGGAGCTACAATAGACCCAAGTTCATTCTTAAACCCCAGGGATGATGGTCATTAGGATCTGCCCAGTGATGACAGCACATTTTCTTATCATGGTCATCTAAAACCACAGCCAACTAGATCTGTTCTAATTTTTGCTAAAGAACACAATTAGGAGTCATCGCAGACTCACTTTCCAGAAACTTCCCTTGCCTTGAGAAAAACAGGAAGCAATACAGAAAAAGATAAGTATGACAGAGTTCAAAATTTCAGAAAACCAACTGTCTTTCAACCTGAAGGATATTTTACTGCTATCCTGAAAAAACAAAAACAAAACCAAAACAAAACAAAAAAACATGACAACTTCTTCAGAAGAAAAAGATGCAGCTTTCTATAAAGGCATTTAAACTTGCCTTATTAGAATCTATTTTTAGGCCCAGACATTTTAAATCAGAGGGTTTGTCTGGGAGGCTGTCCTGGCTTTGAGGCCAGTGCTGCAGAAGTTTCCCAGGGAACTATCCTTGGTGCTGACTTCACATCCTCTGCCAACACCAAAGTCTTGACTATTTTGCTGCTAATCTCTTCACAAAGTTCTCATCACTCCAGTCCAGGTTGCTCATTTGAGACACCCTAGCCACTTGACAAACAATTTAGCCAAACAGGGGTCTATTCAGACCTTTAAGCATCAATCCTGTCTCTTCTGCCCTCCCCTACTCCTGCCTAACTCACAGGTAGCTACCACGGGAGTTCACTCAACTGTGGCACATCAGGTAGTTGTGAACCATGCTGTTTAATGAGGCTAAGAGACACAATGCCTTGGGACTAAATGCACCTGGGAGAGCAAGCCATTCAGCAACATTTAGCAAGCTCTCCTCTCAAATGATAATGGTGACTCCCTAGGTCTACTTCTCCTTTGAGATAGTAACCACGAAAATGACTTGTGACATCAAAACTATACCAAGCATTGAGATGTGATGTTTCTACTCAGATCAGTTCACACACTGCACCTAGCATGTAATACCCACAAATCACATCACAAACACCCTTGAGTTTCTATTTCACTCAGTGCAACTCCTAGTTTAAAAGATTAGAGTATAAGGCACTAAACACAACAATTTACTGGCACTTACTCTGGATCCTTTAGTAAGTGCTTTTCATGTTAACCCATGCGATTTTCAAGATAATCTCTATGAGTAGCTACTATCATTATCACTCACTTATGTACCCCTCTTAACTTAGATGAACAAATGAGATGGACAAGTTAAGTGACTATCTCAAGGTCATACAGATTGTAAGTGGTATAGTGGAATATGCACTGAGGCCATTTGACTTTTATATCCAGTGTTCAAACTGCTTCATGTCCCTGCTAGTGATATAGGGAGCTTATACAGGGAATTCTTGTCTTAAAAGGAGGGCTGGGCTAAAATGCTTTGAATCCTTCCAGTTTGAAATTTTTGTTATTGTAAGAAGAGTTTTGTTTTTGTTTTTTCTTAAATTATCTTTTCCAAAAATGTATGTTATATGTTAACATACAATTAACACATAATTATAACTTGTTTAAAAAGTACTCATTTATTTTTGCCCAATTCAAAATTTTCAGTTCTACATTTGATTATGAAATACTATATGCATAGTATACATTGAGCCTGTACTTGTATGTGAAATTTATTGATCTTATGATAAAATTCCTAGAGGGAATTATTTAACATATCTCACAATATATTTTCTCATGGACCCAGGAAATTCAATAATATAAATAATTTTTCTATTTATTTTATAAATAAATATTTCTATTCCTATAAGAACAAAACCAAAATATTCCAAATAAGTTATTTTTTTTTCCAGATAACTATTAACTACCTATTCAGCCAAGCAAACTAAAAAAAAAAAAAATTCAGTAACTCTTTTCCTAAAATTGACCGCATACTTTAAAGTTTCACTGGTATCATCTGAACCTAATTTTTCCAGGAATATTTAGAACAGTCATTATAACTATCAGTTGATGAGTATATATAATTTTCCTGTCCTTTTTCTAATTTATTTGGTTGACACTGTTAATACCAAACTTGCCTCTAACAGTTATTTACAATCCTTACTAGATTGTTATGAACTTAGAAACTTTACAATCAAGCTGATTAATAACATATATATATAATTAATATAGAAGTAAACTAATTATGAGTGAGAAGTGGAGTTCTCTCCAACAACAACAACAACAAAAAAGTGAATGCAATTTAGTATACAGATTCTGAGCCATTTGTTTCACTACCTCAAAACCTGTTGATTCTTTTTTTATATTCTCAGCTATATCCAGGAAATTGAACTCATGTCATCGGTGAATTTCATACACATTTAATAGAACATCAACAGTTATAGCATTAACTATAGTAATGACACTGATGAGTATTTTATATCAGCTCCTGTGCTAAGTATGTCACATGTGTTATGACATTTTCATTTGTCACAACTTCTGGAAGTAGGCATTATTGTCCATATTTGAATACTATCATATAAAAGGTTGCAGAGATAAAGTAATTTGCCCTAGGCAATTAGAACATGGTAGAGTACGAATTCAAATTGAGGTCTGTATGATTCAGAGTAATACTAATCATTATCTTAATTATGTGAGGGGAAAGGGGGAGATTTATTCAGGAAAGGAAAAGTTATCACTGAATAGAAACATAACTGTGGATCTAATCTAGCTTTTATAGGCTGCCTTCGTTATATCCAGCCATAACAAAACACCATAGAGTGACTTATAGACAACAAATATTTATTTCTTAGAGTACTGGAGGTTGGAAAGTCCAAGATAGAGGTTCCAACAGATTTAGAATCTACGGAGGACTGACTTTTTGATTCACAGATGGCCATCTTTCCACTGTGTACTACATAGTGGATGGCGGCAAGAAGCTCTAGGGCCTTCCTATGGTAGCATCAATCCCATTGACAAGGGCTCCCAAAGGCCCCACCTCCAAACACCATCACAATGGAGATTAGGTTTCAACACTAAATTTTGGGATAACACAAACATTCAGTCCATAGAAAGACCTTTCAAAAATGGTCCATATCTAAAAGTAGAAATGTTACCCTGTGTAGTATGAGCTGACATTAAGAAGGCTGAATCAGTCAATATTTACTGAGTAGCTACTATGTGGATTTCAATAATAAATAGCTTCCCAGGGTCCTGAAACTCGAGTGATATTTGCCCCAGCAAAGGGTACAAGCTAACAACTGCCCCGATGGAACATTAGGCTGCTCAGGGAGAAGCAAAAGAAAAACTGGGGCACTGTATGTACGCCAGAAAATGCTCACTAGCTGTCCATTCCCGTTTGTTTTCCTGCTTCAAATAAGCCATAATTGACTTTGGAAACCCATTGGACAAAAAGAAATAATAACAAGGATTTTTCTGGTTATATAGCTAACCCTGTTAGAAAACAAAATATCCCTGAGGGCCTGGTGAGATTGGCTGCCCAAATCAAGAAAATCCTCTTAGTTATGTACGCAGCTGTCAATGCAAACAGGTACCTGCATACACTGTTAGCCAAATCCCCCTCCTGCACAGAAACAGTGTTTCAGAAATGTGTTCTCTGATATACACATGCAGAAACGTGTTCTATGGTACATTTAAAATTTCAGTGAAGAAAATAAAAACTTTAATTGCTGACCAATTTTTTGATCAAATCACAGAATTGATTCTGAGATGGGAATGACCTTGGTCAATAATGGAGCACTGGAGGTAGGGGTTATTCTTAGGATGATGGATAAGGACCTAGACACCAGATTTCCCAACCAGGGTCTCACACTCACTCAGTGCCTTCAGGGACCAGCAGGGCAAAGTAGGTTGAGAGGATGGCCAGGCAAGCAATACAGTCCCACATCTATCTGATCTGGCCTGCTATGCAGAGTTCATCCTGTGTCAAGAGATCCAATCCTCTAGAGAAGATAGAAATCTAGATTTTACAATTATCTTCATATTTTAAAATCAGAGAGAGGATCTTTGGGCTGCTTGAGGCACCGTCCCCACTTGGCAGCCAGCATCATCTCTGACCCAGAGGATAGGCAGGTAACTCAAGATAACTACAGGATATGCTGACTGGCCATTTGGATGAAGCTTGGTTAACATGCAGACATTCTGATAAGATTTAAAAATTAAGCTATTAAAACATTAGTTATTTTTAAAAATTTTAAAGTCTGTTTATTTATTTGACAGAGAGAGAGAGAGAGAGAGTGAGAGAGAGCACAAGCAAGGAGAGTGGCAGGCAGAGAGAGAAGGAGAAGCAGGCTTCCTGTGAGGGCTTGATCCCAGGATCCCAGGATCATGACCTGAGCCGAAGGCAGCTGCTTAACTGACTGAGCCTCCCAGCCTTCCCAGCCTTAGTTATTTTTTTTATTATAAAATCATAAGTGCAGCAGAAACTCAGGCATAAGGTAAACTTTGGGAATAGAAGAGGACTCAAGAGTATTAGCCCACTTACCTTTTGATAAAATACACACACACACACATACACATACATACACATCTTCCTGTAAAAGACCCCAAATTGTACTCTTACATTTTTATATGGCCATTTGGATGTTACTGGATCACAACAGAAGCTTCCTAATATCCCTTTTAATAAAGCTACCAAATCCAACACCCCCTGGGAGTGGACGACATGTCTCTAGCATCAGTGCCAGGGCCAAGTCCAGTTCAGTGGAGGGCACTTTCCAGAAAATGGTAGAAGGTGTTAGTCTATGTCTTGGCCAATGGGAATGTGGACAAATCAGGTAATCTTAGTTTCCTGTGGACATTTATGACCATAAGCTAAGTAACTTAAAACAACAGAAATTTAAATGCTCACAGTTGTGGAGAGCAGAAGTCTAAACCCAAAGTGTCAGCAAAGAATGTTTCCCTGGCTCTGGGAAGAATCTGTTCTTTGTTTCCTCCAATTTTCAGTGGCCATCAGCATTCTCTGGCTGTGACCACAGGTCTCTCTGCTATGTCTTCACATTGCCTTCTGTATCTTTCTTTCTTTGCATTTCTTTTACAAGATACCCATGATTGCAGTTAGGGCCCACACCAACAGTCCAGAATAAGCTCCTTCTTTCAAATCTATAACTTAATCACATAATTTGCCCTATAAAGTAATATTCACTCTTTTGCCTTATAAGGTGTGAGTTAATAGAAAATACATATTGGTGTCTGACCCCAGTTCCTGGCACAGAGCTCCTAAAACCCTGGTAAATTTCTAAGAAAAGCAAAAACAGAAACAAAAACCATCATTTGTTCTACTGAGGCAACTATAAATGAGCTCCTGGATTGAGGTTGGTCACCAGAAAGACTAAACCATTATTAGAAGCTTAGAATTTTCAGCTCCACACTCCATTTTCCAAAGAGGGGAGAGAGGCTGGAAATGGAGTTAATATCAATCATGCCTACATGAAGAATCTTCTATAAAATCCCAGTAGTAAGGAGTTAGAGAGCTTCAAAATGAGAAAATCCATTCACATACCAGGGGGTGATGCACCCTGACTCCATGGGGATAGGAATTTCTTAGGATCCACACAGACCTTGTCTTATGTCTCTTCACCTGGCTGTTCATCTGTATTTCTTATCATATCCTTTAATAAACTTGCAAACGTTGTTTCACTGAGTTCTGTAAGCCACTCGAGCAAATAAATCAAACCTGAGAAAGAGGTCATGGGAACCTCTGATTATAGCCAAATTGGACAGAAGTTGTGGGTAACCTGGAGACCTTCCTCTTGTAAATGTGACCTCAAGTAGGGTAGCAGCTATCTTATGGGACTAAGCCGTAAACCTACAGGAATTGATGCTATATCCAGATAGACAGTGTTGAGCTGAGTTAGATTACAGGACATCCAGCTGGTATTAAAGAGACTTGCTTGGTGTGGGGAAATCTCCACACATATGGTAGTAACAAGAGTTAGAAGGAAAGTGTTCTGTTTGAATGGTAAAGGAGGCATACAGGGAAGAAACACACAGTAGGGAAGAACTGAGCTATTTCCTACATAGAAAGGAAAAGACAGAGGGTTTTTTTATTATTAGTCTTTATATATAAGATGATACTTAAAGGTTCTGGGGATAGGGCATAAGGATGTCTTTTAGGGAGCCACCACTCAATCCACTATGTGGATAATCGGGCAAGTGGCAGAGATTGAGAAAGATCTCCAGAAATCTAGAGCACATCATAGGATCTCAATTCTGGGAGACCTGAGGGGCCTTATAGGATTTCAATAAATTGAATTCAAGTGGATGATTCCATGGGGATGTCAACTTCTGCACTAGGGATCCACAGAGACTTTGTCCTATGTCTCTTCATTGTTCCCTGGTATAAGGGAACCCATATGACAGGATCTGCGGGAGAAGATGTGGGCAGCTGCCAGTTTAAGAGTTCTGTCCACAGCCTATTTCTATATGCATGGGCCAAAGGGGTCCCAGAATAATGGGTAAGACTTGGTCTGACCATGGGATTTTAGGCATCTCAGCGAAGGTTCCAGATCAGCTGACCTGCCAGTTGGCAGATGGACAATTGCCCGTAAAACCAATACTGCTGAGAAGCACATTCAATGATGTTTTATAAACCTCAGGAATTCCCCTTTGTGGAGGGTATTTTGGAGGCCAAAATTCTACAGAGCAGTCAAGGTAAGTTCTTCTATCTTACTTTAGGTATTCCATTTTTAAAAGTAAAGGGATATTTTAAGTCATTTTCAAGTAATCACCAATACATCCACATGGCTCTATTATTCTTTTAATATAAGAACTGCTGATCTTGAACTTAAGGAAACAGTCCAACTGCCTTAAGATTATTCATAACTAAATTCTTTTACAATTCTGAATATGCAATTGTATGACAAAGGTTAGCTCTGACCTAGGAGTTCAGATATCATGAGATTAGGAAGACATCACCCCATCACCTGTATATAACACACTAAACTTTTGAGCAGCTCCCCAGAGCCAGGTCTGGACCATGGAGTGCTGGGCCCAGAGCCAGGCAAGTTACCAGAGAGGCTGCTAAGGACATGTCCCCTGGTATCAGGCAGCCAGCAGTAAACTCTAAACACTAGCACTGGGATCCCTGGGTGGCACAGCGGTTTGGCGCCTGCCTTTGGCCCAGGGCGTGATCCTGGAGACCCTGGATCAAATCCCACATCGGGCTCCTGGTGCATGGAGCCTGCTTCTCCCTCTGCCTGTGTCTCTGTCTCTCTCTCTCTCTCTGTGTGACTATCATAAATAAATAAAAATTAAAAAAATAAAAATAAAAATAAACACTAGCACTGTAAGCTGCAAAGTTTGCAGGACCAGGAGGAAGTTCAGTGTGCACACTCCTCAGAGAGAATGCTCAGGATAAAAAAATAAAAAATAAAATTAAAAAAAAAAACTGTTCCATGGACAGCTTTGTTTTGATTTTCTACAATTTTTCAACCATTTAATGATTTCTAGACGTTACTCAACTTTTAATGAATAAAAATTTAGAAAAAGAAATGTCAGTAAAAATCTATGTTGAAATAACAGAGGAGAAACCACTCCATCTGTGAAACTGTGTCTTAAGGAATTTAAGGAAAGAAATATAATTCTACTACTTTTCTGAACAATTTACATAATCTGAGACCATGGTATTAAACCTTGGCAGATATAAATTGGGATGGAACGTTGTTAACTGTAGACACTAAGGTTACAGCTCCAGAGTTTCTGATTCTGCTTCAACGAATAATTCTCCTATAGGCGGTCCAGGAACCACACTTGAAAAATACTTCCCTAAGATAAATGGGCGTTAAAAAATTAGCAAGAATTATTTGAGAAAAACCTATTCGTAACAGGAGAATAATTCATATTAATGTAGCATAAATTGAAGCTGTTGATCAAATACATCAGCTCAGGGATTTTAAACAAAATATTTGTAATTTATTTTATAAACATATTCTTCATTTGGAGGATTTTGATTTGGTCTTATTCTTTTCTTTCTTTCTTTTTTAAGATTTTATTTATTCATTCATGCGAGACAGAGACATAGGCAGAGGGAGAAGCAGGTTCCCTGCAGGAAGCCCAATGCGGGACTTGATCCCATGACCCCGGGATCACGATCTGAACTGAAGCCAGATGCTCAACCTCTGAGCCACCCAGGCACCCAAGGTCTTATTCCTTTCAAACACTGAGACACAGGCAGAGGGAGAAGCAGGCTCCATGCAGGGAGCCAGGTGTGGGACTCGATTCCAGGACCCCAGGATCACACCCTGAGCTGAAGGCAGATCTTAACTGCTGAGCCATTCAGGTGTCCCTCAAACACTGATTTTAAATCCTATATCCCTTTACTCAGGGGGAGTATCATCTTAAACATTTACAAAGGAAAATATTTAAATTTTTTTATTCCTTCAAAAGCACATCTAGCCTATCTTAATTAATAGAACTGATAATTAACAAAAATGTGCTATAATACTCTTCAACTTTCAACTTTTGTCTGGTAAAAATCTATCTAGTAAGGCACAGCCTATACACTTATCCTAATCCTATTCCAATTGGTTCCTATGTCTTTATACTCCTCTAATATTTCTCACATCCTGCACTATGATACACTTATTTGTGAATGTTGTCTACCCCAGCAGACTACATCTTTTGGAATTAGGATCACAAAACTCTCCATCCTTGTGTACGGCTACAGAATACTTCAGTTTTGTTTTTTTTTTTTAATCCTGAACAAGACTGGTATAAATATAAGTTTATTGAATTGTTAAATGGAAAGTTTGTATGTTCCTGCTAATACCAGCATAATTATAGACTCCATTTTGTGTGCATATATGAGTATTTTTTTTAAAAATCTACTTAAGTCTGTTAATTTGGTTCGAGAAAGAAATTGTTTTCTGAAGTAGGAAAAATAGGGACACCTGGGTGGTTCAGTGGTTGAGTGCCTGCCTTTGGCTCAGGGCGTGATCCTTAGAGTCCCGGGATTGAGTCCCACGTCGGGCTCCCTGCATGGAGCTTGCTTATGTCTCTGCCTCTCTCTCTGTGTCTCTCATGAATAAATAAATAAAATCTTTAAAAAAATAATGGAGGAAAAATAAAAATGAATATAGGATACTGCCAACTGTGGAAAGAATAATGAAGGTTTATGTGCAAGGGAATATCATCTCAAGCATCTAGATGTGATCAGATAGCATGAGTTCCTTTCCAAAAGAGAATTGACTTGGATCCATTTGAAATGGGAGGGTTGTGAAAACATGGGCTGGACTACCTTCAAATTCATACTACATAGGCAATGTTACTGGATACATGCATTTTCTCTATTTCTCCAGGCCATGCACATTTAATTAAAGGATACTGAGTTTTCTTCTAGATAATTTCTGGGCTATTCATTCAAATTTGGAGTAGATAAGAGGCTTGGAATGGCCTGAGTACAATGACAAATGTTAACTTTTGCAAGAGCAACATCCTAAGAATAGTGATGATTTTGTAAAATACGCAAAAGGAGGTTTGCATATTTCAGATTCTTCAGTGGGGTACAAATGCACATTCAGTACATGACAACTGTGAGATTTGGAAAAAGAGATGCTCTTTATCTCTCTCTCTGAATTGATCTGGAAGTAAAGTTGAGGAAAGAAAAGCAAACTGCATAAAGAATGCTAAGGGCTCAGCAAGACATCTCTTACACATACTTAATCTAGGACTGGAGAAAACCAAGCCTTCCTGCTATCATAATTCACAGAACAAGAAATCACAAAGCCCATCATTGTAATCAGAATGACTGTCCATTCTGATAAAAACAAGGACTGGCAATGGCTAATTTAGATACAATGCTGAGGATAGTGTTAATAGCAAGAATTTTGCAAGTAGTTTTCATTTAATGCATGAACTTTTAGCATTATTCACATCAGGATTTTCCCCCCATCACCTACAATTTAGGCAGATAATTTAGATAATATGTTTATGCAGCATACATATATAAATAGATTTGTGTTTACAGCATTGAAGTGGTCATTAGTCTAAAGTCCATAAATAGAAGTTATCTTTCTTAACTGAGTTGATGTTTAACTCAGTTCCATTTGAAAAAGATTGCCTTGATTCATCTGCTAAATTAACTCCTATAAAATTCCATGAGACAAAATATGCACCTCAGGAAAGGACCTGAAATTGATCAAATATCTGACCAATGCACTCAAGCACTAAACATATACAAATTCCTAGTTCTGTATTGATTAAAACTGCAAACACTGACTCTTCTAAATAGAAGTCTTAGGCTCACAAAGTAAGAGAGAAATAAATAACACCCTAATACATATTAATTATAAAGTAAAAGAAGAAATTAGCTTTTTAAGAGAAAGGTTTTTTCCTAACAAAAATTCTCATTTAACATTATTCACATTTTAGTTTAAATTCTATGAATGGTAAACATACCAAGGGATATCAAATATTCCACAGGATTGCTTCTATTTTTATGACATGCTTGACAATTTCATAAAAAATCATCTGATAATTAAGTGTGGTCAATTTTTAGAATTTGATTTAGGTTTTTTACATTTTTATTTTATTTTAAAATCCACTAACAGGGACTCCTTGGTGGCTTAGCAGTTGAGCATCTGCCTTCATGCTCAGGGCATGATCTCGGGATTCGGGATTCGGGATTGAGTCCCACATTGGCTCCTTGCAGAAAGCCTGTTTCTCCCTCTACCTATGTCCCTACCTCTCTCTCTCTCTATCTATCTCTCTCTCTGTCTCTCATGAATAAACAAAATTTTTTAAAAATCAATTAACATATACTGTATTATCAGTTTCAGAGGTAGAATTTAGTGATTCATCACTTACATATAACACTCAGTGCACTTTATATCAAGTGCCCTCTTTGATGCCCATTACCCATCACCCAGTTACCCCATCCCCCACCCACTTCCCTTCCAGCACCCATCAGTTCAATTCTTATAGTTAAACATCTCTTATAGTTTCCCTCCCTCTCTGATTTTGACTTAGTTTATTACAAAAAACAACCATGCAATGTAAATTTATGGAAAGGTGTCTTTCCGCTGATTTCAAGTTTCTATATGAATTCAATAGCCCTAACACAATGAAATGGTAAAGTATAGAAAGACCTAGCCCAGTGTTTGGCAGAGTGAGCATTTAGTAATTTCTTGCAATACTAAGTGGTTACTAGCATATAATGGAAAGTAAGTGGTAGGAGGTGACACAGGCAGGTGGTATATTTCTTTCTTCATGTTAATTGATTTAAGGTGTTCTTCTAAAAGAAAGATTAGTAGACAATAAAATAATTACTACCTGAAACAAAACAATAATTTAGTAAAGAATAAAGTTAATACAATCATTCTTTTAAAATATAGCTGATAGGTCACTTGTTATGACAAGCTTACATTTAAGATTGCTTTTCTATTAGCATACTAAAATTTTGATTTATAACAGGAATAGTGCAACTACTTTGTAAACTATTCTAGATGTGTGTGCATGAGAAAGAACACATATGTATGCTTTTTCTTATTTCTCATAATTAAGGATTAATGTTAATGAATTTTCCAGCAATTACAAATTAAAAGCTTAAAGTTTAACAAAAAAATTTTTAAATGTCTGAAAGAATGCCCTAAGTGTTGCAAAGAATTAACATTGTTTAACCAGAAAGATTGTTAACCAGATACCTAGTTAATCTCTTATATGGTTCCCAGCTCTGAGGACATATGTAGAAAATGCTTGTCCCTTGCTTCTCTTATCCATAGATGAGGGCAAAGACAGTAACTCATATTTTATTCTCCTATGCACCTCCTTGCATTCATCCCAGTGCAATGCTGAGGACATAGCTTGGAATTCTATGACCATTTTTTTTGATTGACAGGAAGACAGATTAATTCAATGATACCTATAATAGTATGCATGAAACAATACATGAAAATGTAATTCCTCAGAAGAAGAAGAGAGTTAGTAAAGATTCGAGCAGAACTCAACGAAATCGAGACCAGAAGAACTGTGGAACAGATCAACAGAACCAGGAGTTGGTTCTTTGAAAGAATTAATAAGATAGATAAACCATTAGCCAGCCTTATAAAAAGAAGAGAGAGAAGACTCAAATTAATAAAATCATGAATGAGAAAGGAGAGATCACTACCAACACCAAGGAAATACAAACGATTTTAAAAACATATTATGAACAGCTTTACGCCAATAAATTAGGTAATCTAGGAGAAATGGACGCATTCCCGGAAAGCCACAAACTACCAAAACTGGAACAGGAAGAAATAGAAAACCTGAACAGGCCAATAACCAGGGAGGAAATTGAAGCATTCATCAAAAACCTCCCAAGACACAAAAGTCCAGGGCCAGATGGCTTCCCAGGGGAATTTTATCAAACGTTTAAAGAAGAAACCATACCTATTCTCCTAAAGCTGTTTGGAAAGATAGAAAGAGATGGAGTACTTCCAAATTCGATCTATGAGGCCAGCGTCACCTTAATTCCAAAACCAGACAAAGACCCCACCAAAAAGGAGAATTACAGACCAATATCCCTGATGAACATGGATGCAAAAATTCTCAACAAGATACTAGCCAATAGGATCCAACAGTACATTAAGAAAATTATTCACCGTGACCACATAGGATTTATCCCTGGGACACAAGGCTGGTTCACACTCGTAAAACAATCAATGTGATTCATCATATCAGCAAGAGAAAAACCAAGAACCATATGATCCTCTCATTAGATGCAGAGAAAGCATTTGACAAAATACAGCATCCATTCCTGATCAAAACTCTTCAGAGTGTAGGGATAGAGGGAACTTTCCTCACATTCTTAAAAGCCATCTAAGAAAAGCCCACAGCAAATATCATTCTCAATGGGGAAGGACTGGGAGCTTTTCCCCTAAGATGAGGAACAAGACAGGGATGTCCACTCTCACCACTGCTATTCAACATAGTACTGGAAGTCCTAGCCTCAGCAATCAGACAACAAAAAGACATTAAAGGCATTCAAATTGACAAAGAAGAAGTCAAACTCTCCCTCTTTGCCGATGACATGATACTCTACATAGAAAACCCAAAAGTCTCCACCTCAAGATTGCTAGAACTCATACAGCAATTTGGCAGTGTGGCAGGATACAAAATCAATGCCCAGAAGTCAGTGGCATTTCTATACACTAACAATGAGACTGAAGAAAGAGAAATTAAGGAGTCAATCCCATTTACAATTGTACCCAAAAGCATAAGATACCTAGGGATAAACCTAACCAAAGAGGTAAAGGATCTATACCCTAAAAACTATAGAACACTTCTGAAAGAAATTGAGACACAAAGACACAAAGAGATGGAAAAACATTCCAAGCTCATGGATTGGAAGAATTAATATTGTGAAAATGTCAATGTTACCCAGGGCAATTTACACGTTTAATGCAATCCCTATTAAAATACCATGGACTTTCTTCAGAGAGTTAGAACAAATTATTTTAAGATTTGTGTAGAATCAGAAAAGACCCCGAATAGCCAGGAGAATTTTAAAAAATAAAACCATATCTGGGGGCATCACAATGCCAGATTTCAGGTTGTACTACAAAGCTGTGGTCATCAAGACAGTGTGGTACTGGTACAAAAACAGACACATAGATCAATGGAACAGAATAGAGAACCCAGAAGTGGACCCTCAACTTTATGGTCAACTAATATTCGAAAAAGGAGGAAAGACCATCCACTGGAAGAAAGACAGTCTCTTCAATAAATGGTGCTGGGAAAATTGGACATCCACATGCAGAAGAATGAAACTAGACCACTCTCTTTCACCATACACAAAGATAAACTCAAAATGGATGAAAGATCTAAATGTGAGACAAGATTCCATCAAAATCCTAGAGAAGAACACAGGCAACACCCTTTTTGAACTCGGCCACAGTAACTTCTTGCAAGATACATCCACAAAGGCAAAAGAAACAAAAGCAAAAATGAACTATTGGGACTTCATCAAAATAAGAAGTTTTGCACAGCAAAGGATACAGTCAACAAAACTAAAAGACAACCTACAGAATGGGAGAAGATATTTGCAAATGACATATCAGATAAAGGGCTAGTTTCCAAGATCTATAAAGAACTTATTAAACTCAACACCAAAGAAACAAACAATCCAATCATGAAATGGGCAAAAGACATGAAGAGAAATCTCACAGAGGAAGATACAGACATGGCCAACATGCACATGAGAAAATGCTCTGCATCACTTGCCATCAGGGAAATACAAATCAAAACCACAATGAGATACCACCTCACACCAGTGAGAATGGGGAACATTAACAAGGCAGGAAACCACAAATGTTGGAGAGGATGTGGAGAAAAGGGAACCCTCTTACACTGTTGGTGGGAATGTGAACTGGTGCAGCCACTCTGGAAAACTGTGTGTTCCTCAAAGAGTTAAACATAGACCTGCCCTACGACCCAGCAATTGCACTGCTGGGGATGTACCCCAAAGATACAGATGCAGTGAAACGCCGGGACACTTGCACCCCAATGTTTATAGCAGCAATGTCCATAATAACCAAACTGTGGAAGGAGCCTCAGTGTCTATCGAAAGATGAGTGGATAAAGAAGATGTGGTCTATGTATACAATGGAATATTACTCAGCCATTAGAAATGACAAATACCCACCATTTGCTTCAACGTGGATAGAACTGGAGGGTATTATGCTGAGTGAAGTAAGTCAATCGGAGAAGGATAAACATTATATGTTCTCATTCATTTGGGGAATATAAAGAATAGTGAAAGGGAATATAAGGGAAGGGAGAAGGAATGTGTGGGAAATATCAGAAAGGGAGACAGAACATAAAGACACCTAACTCTGGGAAATGAACTAGGGGTGATGGAAGGGGAGGAAGGCGGGGGGTGGGGGTGAATGGGTGACGGGCACTGAGGGGGGACCTTGATGGGATGAGCACTGGGTGTTATTCTGTATGTTGGTAAATTGAACACCAATAAAAAATAAATTTATTATAAAAATAAATAAATAAACATGATGGGAAAGATTTAAAAAATAAAAAGAGGGATCCCTGGGTGGCGCAGCGGTTTGGCGCCTGCCTTTGGCCCAGGGCGCGATCCTGGAGACCTGGGATCGAATCCCACAACGGGCTCCCAGTGCATGGAGCCTGCTTCTCCCTCTGCCTGTGTCTCTGCCTCTCTCTCTCTCTCTGCGACTATCATAAATAAAAAAAAATAAAAAGAAAAATAAAAAAAATAAAAAGAAAATAAAAAATAAAAGGAAAATGTAATTCCTGTCCACATGAAATTTTAAAACTCCTTAGTGACTCAACAGCTATAGAAAATAGAGCTCCGAAACAGACTCACATATATACAAAAACTTGGTATTTGACAGAAGTGTTATTGCAGACCAAAGGTAAAAAGATAGGCTGCTGAATAAATGGTACCAGAAAATTATCCATAATTAGATATTTATCTAATAAATAAGGATCAGTATTTAGAGATAGGATAATATCATTATGAATCTGGGGTAGGAAATATTCCTTGAACAGTACCCCATAAGTACAAATAATGAAAGGAAAGTCTGACAAAATATAACTGCATTAAAATAAAATATTCTGTTCAACAGAACACATAAATAAAACTTTGAGAATGTAGGCCACGGAATAGAAGAAAATATTTGCAATGTATATAGTCAGAAAAAGATCGGTAATCCATACACCAATGAGAAGACGATAAACAACCCAATGAAAATTTCAGCAAAGAACATGAACACGGACTTCAAAGAAGAGAACCATTATATAAATGACTCATAAATGTATAAAAAGATGCCCAGTTCCATTAATAACCACAATGAATATTATTCACAAATGTAAGATTAAAAAATAAGTCTGGCAGGATGTGGAGCTTTAGAATTTAAAACACTCCTATTGGGGGTGTAAACTGATGTAACCATTTTGGACAGAAATTTAGCCAGATCTAGTAAATTCAAGAATAAGTATGCCAAATAACGCAGTAATTTCACTCCTACCTATTTATATGCCCCAAAGAAGCTTTTCCCGTGTACTCAGGAGACATGACCAAAAAAATTCATCACAGCACTTTCTGAAAGAGCCACAAAGAAAATATTAATAATGGAGGCTCATCCATATAATGGAATACTACACAGCAGAGAAAACAAGCGTACTAGGAACTTGGACAGACCTCATGAAATGTTGAATTAAAAAAAGAGAAAGTGGTAGAAGAGATACAATATGTCACAACTTTTGTAATGTTTTAAAAATAGAAAATTCATAAGAACAGATACTACACTTGATGTTAGTCATTTATTTTAGGCATTTATTTAGGCCATTTATTTATCCCTTGAATTATCTATCTCATTATGGATTAATGGATATTTACTTTATTCTATGAGTTATAATGAAATGTTATCATTTATTTTAGTGCTCAAATTAGTTCCATTTTTCCATTAGGAGCTCCTTCAAGTTGGCTCCTGTGTGGCCTAACAGCTTCTAAGCTTCCTTACTTCCTGGCACCACAAGATATTTCAGACTCATTTTGTATTTTCTCAGCCTCAGATCTGGCATCATTCATTTCGAAAAGGACTACTGATTCCTTCAACTGCAAAATGGTATTTAGAACCCAAGATGTGGTCCATAGACTCATTGCTTGTAAAATGTCCTTGTTTCTAGGCCCTTTCAGCAGGCAGAGCTAGGAAATGGATGTGTGAATAACGCATGCATATACACACACTTACACTTATTTCTATACCTATCTATAAAAAGCTTGCTGACATTTTTTATTTGGGATAGTGTTGAATTTATAAATAAATTTGTGAAGAAATTTTTTTATCCAGTTAGTTAGCTAGTTTATTTATCCGACACAGAGAGAATGAGAGAGTATAAGCAGAGGGAGGGGCAGAGGCAGAGGCAGAGGGAGAAGCTGGCTGCCCTGCTGAGCAGGAAGCCTGACATAGGTCTTGATCTTAGACCCTGGGATGGTGACCTGAGCTGAAAGCAGATGCTTAACCAACTGAGCCATCCAGGTACCCCTAAATGTCGTTGTTTCAATAATAGATTAATTTATTTCCGTTTTTTCAACTCTATTTTTGTGGATTTATTAGGTGTTTTAATGATTATCTTCATGTAGAGAAAAATAAGTGGAAAATAATAGTATATATGAACTTGGGACCCATAAATATTACTAAAAGTAAAAAGGTATAAATGGCATTAATAGAGAATGAATTTAATATTAACTCTGAGATTGGAATAAGGAGAATCAGATCAAAACATAATACATGACCATGACTCCGTTTGTAATATTCTATTTTTTAAGATTTATTTTAGAGAGAGAAGAAGGAAAGAGGGAGCAAGAGGAAGGACAGAAGGAGAATCTCCAGCAGACTCCCCACTGAGCTCAGAGCTCTATGCATGGCTGGACCCAGATCCTACCACCCTGAGATCATGACCAAAACCAAAATCAAGTCAAATTTTCAATCAACTGAGCCACCCAGGCACTGCCCTTACCCTAGAGGGAGAGAGAGAAATATTCTATCTTTTAATCTGAGTAGTGAGAAATGTTTTTATTATTCTTTATACAAATTTGAACTATTATGTTTTTCAAATATCTAAATGAAAAAATTTAATATATTTTAAGTAATTTTTCTTATGATTTAAATTCTTTTAAGAAGTTTTATATTCCTACAACAAATAATGCTTCAAAGTAGAGACTGTCCAATAAAGCTCTAAATTACACTAGAGAAACTACTTAGCCTCTTAAGAGATTGTTGAAAAACTATAAAGGGCGAGTGGTATACTACTGCAAATTATTTACTTGATTTCAGAAAAAGGAAGGATTTCTGAAAATGGAATATCAGTGTGATTTTTCTACAGGAGGGAAATAACATGAAGGGCGGGGGGATATTTTGGTCTTTTTGCTGGAGTTGATGTTACAGGCTTCCCTGTACCTGCCTACGCTGTGGTTGGCTCCATCGCCACAATCCAAGTTAATTGGTATGTCAGCTTATCAAAATAACTCATGCCAAAAAAAAAAAAAAATTCTCATTGATTTGCCCTTTGCCCCCTCTTTGGCAACAGAGACCCATTTAAAGTGCAATAGTCTGCGTTTGTCCTCAGTAAATTCAATTATATTCTTTCTGGCTACTTCAGCTAGCCATGATGATTGTAAATTATACCCTACCCTCATCTTCCAGGCTAATTTTCATGCCCGCAATGTGAACTTGATGAGTATGCTTTGTTTATTCCTCTCCAAAATTCTTTAGAAGGACCAAATTGTAAACACTGCTGTTTTAGGAACTTTTCAAAAACCTCTTTATAGACAGTCTCAGCAGCCCTCTGCACCTCACTCCCAAGAAATCTAGTTCCTGCTCATGTCTGAATCTCTGCTTTCTCACAAACTTTCAATATTCACTAAAGCTGCCAAGATTGGGGATGATCCTGAAATACTTCCCCCTATGAAGTAAATCCAATCTGTAGAAGTTTGTAAAAGACAGTAAAGAATATGCTGAATTATGAACTCCCAAAGTATTTCTCCAATGGATAACTGAGAAACCTTAAGAAATATCTGCCATCATTTTTCAAAATAATTATTTTGACTTTAAACATGTAAGAACTCATCTGCCCCCACCTCCTTCAATTGCCTGGATGATAATGATGTAATTGCAGTTATAATTACACAGGACTTCAATTCAATTTAATTTTAATTATTTAAAATTTGTAAACACTCCAGGAAAACCTCATTAAGCTGCTGAACCAGCTTGCTTGCAAGGGGGACCAAGGAGTCATCATTTACAATTATTCACATTACAACATCCATTCACTCACACTAACCATTCTGATTAACCAGTAATCATACTCACTTGGGGTGAACAGCACTGGCGAAGCTTGTTATTGCTTTTAAAAAATTATTTGTAAAGCTGTGTATATAAATGAATCCCCACATTCAAAAACAGCCAGAAGAACTTTGCCTGCATGCACATTGGAAAGTAAATAGATCCTCACAAAATATGAGTATTTAAAAATATTTATTGTTAAACTGATGTCTTGGAATCCCTACCGATTCAGATTTGTCTTTTTTACTTTCAGGTTATATGATTTGCTACTTGCCTCTGTTAGACTGCATCTCTGTGATGGGAGGCTCAGTCAATCAAGGGACTGAGAACCTAAGGCCTGGCATGGGCTGCGTTAGAATCCAAGTGCCCTGTGTTGTGAGGGGGAAAGAGTACTTGATTACATGTAGGGAAACCCAGTTCAGATGGAAGCTGGGATTCATCTTCTAGCCTGAGTCTCTCCTTAAAATGATCCAAACACAAGGAGCTACCTCAGGACTTTGTGGAGGATTAAATGTGCCTGGCACATAGAAGGTGTGTTATATGTGTAGTCACCTTCAGCGACTTAGTTCACAGTTACTAACATTCTGGTGATTAATGTGTGAATATATCTTAACTAGAAGAACTCCACTTTTCAGAAGCCTTCATTGAGTTACTTAATTATGAGAATTATAATAATTAGTGAATAAAGACTATGTGTGTTATACAAATGCCACACATGGGTAATTTTCAGGATTAATAAAATGTCTTCTAACACTAATTTTCTAGACAATAGGAGGATTCCTGAATGAACATGTTTATCAGGCAAATTAAAATCCCACCTGATGATATAACACTCATATTGTCACATTTACCGAGACCCATTCTCATCTATTATTAAAATTTTGGCACTTGTTGCAGAGACTTGGCTAGAAACAGAAAAATAACAATAACTGTTCTTACTGCTCACTTTCACAAACAGCTTTTAAATTTCTAAAATAATTTTAATATCCATTGTTTGAGCTTGTCCCTACAACAATATGCAGATTTTGAACATGAGCAGGTTTTATACCAGGGCACCAAATAATCAGTGGTCATCTTGGTTGTAAGTGGTAGAAAGATTGGGTTATAACTGGTTTTACTTCCCTTTGGAACAAACTGGCATATTGTACACTGGCCAGAATGTTCTCTTCCTCACTGGAAATTCCCATTCTTCTGAGCTCCGTCAGCAAGCCTTACACTTGTTGCTCCAAGACTCTGGCATGCTTTGGTCAGGTTACTTAAATCCCTGGTCATTTTTCAATCTTTGACTCAAAGTAACCTCACCAAGGAGCACTCAATAGCTATCATACCTAATGCCCTGAACTAATGCTAATGAAAACAGATGTAGATATAAAATTGGTCACCAAAAGTTCCAAAATGGAGACAAAAGTAATGTAGTAGTCCCCATTTATCTGCAATTACATTTTCCATGTTTTTAGTTGCAGTGAGCTGTGGGCTATAGTGCAGAATCATACGGTCCTTCTTCTGACATATTGTCAGAAGGTCAGTAAGTAGCCTAATGCTGTGTCACAATGCCCTCATCATTCACCTCATTTCCATACCTAGGCATTTTATCATCTCATGTCATGTCAAGAAGGGTGAGTGCAATACAATAAGGTATTTTGAGAGACAGAGAGAGAGACCACATTCACATAACTTTTATTACAACATATTGTTCTATTTTATTATTGTTGTTAACCTCTTACTATGTCTCATTTATAAATTAAGCTTTATCATAGGAATATATAGAAAAAACACCATGTATAGGGTTTAGTACTCTCCATGATTTAAAACATTCACTGGGGATCTTGGAACATATCCCCTGTGGATAAGAGGAGATGGGTGTTTCCATAAATAGGTAACTATCAATTTAATCCAATGGGCTAAGCTCCAAGAAGAAACAACAAATAATATGTTCCACTGCGTTGAGATGAGATGGTCATTGCCTGTTCTGCTGGCCTTCCCTATCTCTGAACATCCACTGCTCTTACTGGTAATTCACAATTTAGCACTGCCAGGTTTCTCAGCTTTTTCCATGTGCTTTACAGCTCTTCAGTTGGAGTATAAGGCACTTGAGGGGAGGGGTTGGGTATCATTTTTCTTTTAGATGCCACAGCTTTTTCCATAGTCTATGTTACAAAATTATGGCTCAATAGAGATGAATTACTTAATTGTGTATAGAAGATTCAGTAAGCAGGAAGGAGAAGACTTATGTATGAAAAAGAAGCTTTTTTTCCCTTAAAAAAAAAAAAGAAAAGTTAGGAATAGCAATGGTGTGCTGCTGAGGGAAAAAGAAGAATGATTTTATATGGGGTAGTTTATTTAGGAAGGAAAGAAATGTGCAACCTTTGTACCATTTGAAATCTGCATTCTGCTGGCTAATAGAAAGTAATCTCTCCTATTTGTAAAATGAAAACAATGCAAAGATGATAACACACTTTGCACTAAATCTATTTGGAGAAGGAACAACAAAATTTTCCTCCATTCACTCAATTCATCCTGGAATATAATACACAAAATTGTAATTCAGAGCACATTATCTATGCTGCCATTTATTTTCTGAAACATTAGTCCAGGAATATTATTCTACATTTTTATATTAAAATATGTCCCACAAGATTCATGCATTTATTCTCAGGGGAACTGGTCTGCCTAAGTTTTATAAAAATGTTGACTAACTATCTGAGTGATGAACTGAACCAAAGATCATTTATATTCTTCATTTATCACCAGACTTTGGTAGTTGAAAATATTTGTTAACCATTCCTTGCCTCAATTTTATCAACAAAAAGAGGGATAAAAGTGGTTGCTTTGAAATATATATGCGACTACACACATTTGTGAAATTCTCTGAGATTCTCTGATGGTAACACTATTGGAATCATTAAAATTTAGTGAACCCTGGGAATTCGAATCCTTTAATACTCTAAAGGTAATGTAATCAGATTAATGGATTTTTTTCTTAATCTTGTCAAGAGTCTAGTTGTTCAAGATCAGATGTTTTCTACTTCTCTACTGAAAATAAAACTGAGTTGAGGCTTTAGGTAGAGAAATAAAAGCCAGCTTCCTAATTATTCCCTCTGTGTGGTCCTCTGAGACTATAGCTGATCTGGGGTTAAATTTATTCTTTAGCTAATTAAACTCCTTTTTTGTTTTTAATTAAGCAGCCCTAATGACCTTTCTTTATGGACAGCTGGCTTCACTATAATCAGATTAAGTTTCTCATATTTAACATGGTGTAGGTGAGTGATGACCAAAAACGTCTTAAGAAATTACATATACTTTTACCATATGTAACTCTCAGTTGAAGAGTAGTGAGGAAGGGGACAGGGAAGTGGGCTGGAGCAGTTCCAAGACTGAATGGGTCAAAACCGAACAGGTGCAGGCTCGGCAAGTCCTGGGGACCTGGGAGGGATGGTCTGCCAGCACTCACAGCATGCCAAACCAGGTCTGCAGCGCATACCCTGAGCACCGCAAAGCATTAAAAGAGACCAGATGTATGGATTAAAGCCCATGACAAAACTGCCAATCCATTATTTTATAATGTGCATTGAATATCTAAAGGAATCAAGTCCTCTGCTCCCCCTGAGGTAATTTAATTGTGTTTTAAAATATTCAAATGTACCTTCTCTAAGTTACCATCAATTTTTTTTTTTTTTTTTTGGAAAATGAGGTCTAGAAAATGGTAGGCTTTCAACATGTATTTATGGAATAGTACATGGATGAATAGAAGTGAATAAATGAATAAATGAAAAAGCTAAAAGGCCATTTATGCCCTTATTCTATATCCTCATTTTGTAGATGAGAAAGGTGAGGTCTATAAAGATTAAATGAAATAGCCAAGCTGCAAAATCTATTTTTTAAATAAACCTTTACTGAAGACCTACTGAGTAACAAGAAACCAGTTATAAAGATGAACAAAGCTGCCATTCTCCAGATGAACATATCCCCTTAAAACACTGGAATCAACCCATTTGTCACTGGTTGCCAGCAGCTGTGCAAGTTAAGTTTCTAGGTTCACAAGTCAGAGGCTGAAAACCTTGTTTTTACTTTTCATCAATGACAAAATAAAAGGATCATCAAACCAAGTCAGATTCTTATTTCTCTGATCCCATGCAGTAGCCAAATTAGAATTTCAGACTAATCCTATACCAGAAACCCCTTCCATCTGGAGCCAGGCCATAGCCACCAGAGTATTCTTACTCTAAAGATGATGGTGGGCAATGACTATGAAAACAAAGGGTTGATTTTCCACCTTTCTAGAAAGGGTATTAAGGTAGAGGCAGGAGTGGACAAGAGGAGTGAAAAATAGAGGGTTTACTGTTAAGAAGTATTTACGTTTTACTTGAAGAAAAAAGAATCTGTTTTCTTCCTTAAATTGATGAACAAGTAATGTAAAACTTTCCATACAATTACATCAAGCTAAGCCTCTTCTGAAGAGTGGAAGAGAAAAGTTGCAAGAAGGCAGTGATTAAACAGAATGCCAGAGAGAAATACAATCAAAATCATAAGAATACTGCTGTTTTGACATGCTAGCTGGGGTTGGTAGTAAACAGGGAGGAACAAAACTGTGGAAGAGAAAAGGAGGGGAAAAGCACATTCTTGAGACAATTTTTATTTCCTATTCACCTGAGCTATAATTTTCAGTGATAAACCAATCACCTGTGGTCCCACCTTCCTTTTGTTAGCTGGTAAACCATTCTTCATGGCTTTGTCTCTGCTCCAGTCCTAAGAGAGTTTGTATTCTAGAGTGGCTAGATCTAATGATTTATTCCTACCCGGGCTGTAATTTTCAGGACCAAAATGACACCTGTCCAGAAAGCAAGCTGGTGTCTACTAGAGGAATTTGACTGCTGGCTAGAAGTTTGCCATCCATAGTCTAGTGATCTAAGATCCTCAGAAAAATCAGACACTTGAGTGGCAAATACTAACTCATATTCTAAGAATGCATTTGTTACCAATTTGCCAACTAGTCTAATCACAGCTGTTCTTTCAGCTTCTTGATTTTATGATAACATTTTCCTTCCTGAAATATAGCTTGGCTATGGAAATAAAATTTTAATTATATGAATTTGCAAGGTGACCTTTAAAAAATCAAAGGTTAACTTTCTTTACTCTCTAAATCCTACTGTGCCATGCACAGCCATGCAAATCAGCACTAGTCTAATCTGTTTCCCTTATGATTGCTATTCTCTTTGGCAGATTTCCATTTTATTTTTTTCAAGTCTAAGTTGCTTACAGGGAGGGTAAGATTTCAAAGCAAGCTCCAATTCCTGGTGTCTTCCTGTAACTTTGGTTTTAGTTACTAAGGAAACACTTCTTTGCTGTGCTACACTATAAATCCTTTAATTCCTCTTTCTCCTAATTCTTAAGTAATCCATTTAAACTGCAAAAGCAAATACTATGAGAGCGTTCCATAAAACACATAGCATGCAACTCTGTATATGAGGAAGCACATCTATTTTAATTTCAAAATTTCATATTAATTGCCATTAGATATTCAAATTCCAGTAGTCCACGCAGGGTAGCTAGATGAATAAAGGCAGTGTATGACAGATAAAGTTAGCACATGTATCATAATCTGTAGTGTTTATCAGAATAAAGGAAGATGGCAAAGTCAAGTTAGAGGCTGGCATAAAATTTAAGGCTAAAACTATCCGGGCTTGCAAGAAAATACAGGCAGCATTTAATTATATACTAAATCTAAAATGTTTCATTTCAAAATGTTTACTAAGTGATTCAATTATTCCTTTCTCAAATACTGACTGAGATAATATCTTGTTCAATAAAGGGATGGTATGTTACATCCCCTACCCAGGAAGGGCGAAAACATATTCAGAAATAACCACAGCACAAAACAAAATATGCCAAGAGCTAAAGAAAAGCACAATGCGCTATGACAGATGGGTAAGAGAAGAGTTTATTGCTGAGTGAGGTGTTGGGAGAAGCCCTAACATAAAGAGAGACATTCGTGCTGGGCTCTGTTACCAGTGGACCATGGCAAAGGTGGTGGCTATGAGAACATGTATTGCAAGCAATAGTGCCAGCACTGGGTGTGCTACCTAGTGTTGACATAATGTCAAGTTGGCCAACTGTCCTAGAGGAGGTGGATATATTGAAGCCACAACCAGGCCAAGGAATTTGAGTTTCATACTTAAATACCATGATGATGGGTAGAATTTCAGGTGTTTTTAGTAAGACTGGAGACACAAAAGTTCAGAGAGGAAATTCAAAACTAGAAAATATTCTTCTTGAGGTTGGATGACACACTCTCACTCTTATCACATCTAACTTGGAGTTTTTTCAGCAATTAGATCTCTAGGATACCACCATGATTCATCATTCACCAAAATCATGAATCATGCACTGACATTTATTACCTGTCAGCAGGTAAGCGTTTTCATTTCGTCACACCAAAATAAAAATCTAATAAAAAGCATGTATAAAATATCTCAATTAAAATCTTATATGGATACTTTTTTTTTTTTTAATGAGGGCTCGGAATCATTTCTACTGATCTACCTTCTGAAAGTCATTTTGAAAATAAAGCTTTTACTGGAGTCAACCATTGTAATTCAGAGAATTAAGTAGGAGACAGGAGGAGTAGGGTTATCAGAATGGCCAAATTAGGGGAAGGCAGTGCTCATTTAAGATTCCAGAGTTGATACTAAAATTAGGGAATATACTGATCCAAGGGTAACCAGGGAATTATAATCCAATCAGCCAAAAAGGGAAACGTGAATGAGTCATCCAAACAAAAGAGTGAAAAACAAATATCAAAGGTGATTTAAAGAGTGAAGAACAGAAAGTTATAAATAACAGCAAACAGCCTAAAGCAGTTCGTTTTTACCTTAAGGTATGGAATGCAGTAGGCCAGCCATATTGAAAAGGCCAGAGGAGGCTATGCTGCCAATATTTAATATCTAAATATTAAAGAATAAAGATGCCATTTTATATGAATTCTAACAAAAATAATGTCAAAATAAAACAAAACATAGTAGCTATAGTCAACTTAAGCTTTGAAATGCACATGCTGAAGATAAAATGATAATGCTAGGTGTCATTTATTCTATTATTTAATCTATCTACCAATTGTTCTCTCTCTGAATCTCACAATAGCCAGATGCAGAGTTACAGGAAAACATGACTTCTAGCAATGGTACTTTTTTTTTTTTTTTTTCAGTGCAGGATTCAAAAGTACAACTGGTCTTTTTGGAAATTTCCAACTGGCCAGGCTGGTCTTGAGGTTCACCACCTCCTTACAAGGGAGTGGTTCATTTCACCATAACATTTAATTATAGAACAGTAATACTTTCTTCTTAAAATCACTTCGCTACATCTTAAGTTATTAAGATACTACTATGCAATAGGCAATAATAGGTAGATGATAGACTAATGATAGAGAGATAGACAGGGAGGTAAGTAGGCAGATAGGTAGGTAGATAGGTTCCATTCCCTCTGCCCATCCTTCCATCTGTCCTTTTCCTGGTTTTCCTATTTTCCCCAGTTAATCAGATCCTTCTTAAATTTCCAACATTAACCTATATTCAGAATTTCATGACTGAATCTTCTATCTGATGTGAATTCTCTTATCTGTACCATTTTCTCTATCATCATCATGTGGGTTGATCGATTGACTGACTGACTGATTGATTGATTATTTAGCTTTTCTATGACTATCCAGAACCCCTCTATCCCTCAGTGGCCAGCTCATTTCTGGCCTCTTCATAGAAACTTCCTGAAAGACAGTATTTCTTCCCTGATTTCCTATACTCACCCTCACTATAACAATTTTAATCTATCATATATTAGTTTCAAATTGTTCTACTATGTAATTCCACATTTTTCTATAGCTTCCCATTGTAGCCAGAATGGTATCTAATATCATACCTACTAATAGATAAATTCTAAGATTTCTTTAAAAAATAATAAAGGCAAGGTAAAGATTTGTTTCTCTTAGATGCTAAACTTTAAGTGTCTATCTATATCACTTTCATTTTCAGTGAAGATTTCCTACAATTGCATGTCAAATGCTAAACATCTTTAGGTGTGGGAATTGTGCCTAATTAAATATGACCAGGGTAAAAACATCTTTTATTCTTTAAGTCAACAACCACTTCTCAAATACATACTTCTGAGGAGAAGCAGAAAATCTTTCCCTTAGATTTTCTTACAAAGATGAATGTGCACATTTGACAAAAGCATAACTTTTTGTGAAGAAAGATCTACTTTCAGGCAATTTTGTTTGAAAATCTTTACCAACTGCACTTAGGAATCTGTGGCTCTGAACCTGAACATATCAGGGATAATTATTCTATGTTGCTCAAATGGGCAGCTTTTTGAGTATAAAACAATGAGGAAGAACGGTTAAGTCCTCTCACCATGATCAGCTAAAATAATCTAGTGACTATCATGACAAATGACATGTACTGTAGCCAGAGAACCCGACCCTTCCAATACATGGTGAGGTGCAAAATCATTAACTCCAAATAAATGCACTTTAAAAAGTACATTCATTTTTCAATGTGACTAAGAAAAGCAACCCAAGAACTAAACTTCAAACTACTTAAAATAAGGAATTACACTTAATACCATAAATTTTAAGAATCAAAATTATAATAGGATTGTAGTATCTTTGCATATGTAATGACAAATTGTTTTCTTCTGTAACTAAAAACACAAACAGTAGCAGGTGGTAGATATGTTCTAGGAAAGAAAAATACCAAACTTTCATGGAAGGTCCTTTTTGGGAAGAGTTGATTTCAAAAGGAAAAGTGCTATTCTGAAAAATCCCTAGAGAATATACCAATCATGACGGGTTGTTGTAGAGCAAAAACCCGAGTTTATTCAAAATTCCAGATATCACCAAATATAAATACCACTAAAGGAAAAGTTTTCAGTGTCACTATATTTTATAGCTGTGTGTTCCTTTATACATTTTTATGGACTAGATTTATTGAAATATAAGAGACTGTCTTCCTTCCCTCTTCCTAGCTGTCCCTGAAATCTACTTTGCTGCCAGCTATAATCCTTCTCCATTTTTATTTAAAAGCCATCAAGAGTTTAAAGTAGTAAAATTGAATGGAGACTTCAAACATGAACCAATTTTCCTTTCTTATGACCTATTGAAGATAAACGTGCACGCAGTAGTAAGGAATATAAGCTTTGCCCAAGACATACACTAAAATAACGAGACATTACTCTTCTTTCTGGAGAGAACTGAAGATTTATTAGAAGACAGCACATTGGGAAGTCTTTCAAATATCTTATAATTTCTTTTGTGACATTCCCTCTGTCAGTGATTTCATCATCCAGGCTTCTTTTCATTCTCCTTCCTGGATTTGGAGACCACTCATAATCCTGATGACTAATCCATCCTTGGAAAACTATGGGGATTGCCTGCACTCTTGCCTATGAAACTGCAATTAAATAAAAGACCTATGTCTGTAACAGCCATGGAGATGGAAAAAAGCAAAACTAGGTTCGGTATTCCTGAATGACAAAATTCTCAAGAAAACTTTAAAAAATTTTTTGCTTTATTAAAAGACTGTCAAGAAATTGGATTTTATCTTGGAGTAGATTCAAATTCAACCACTGTATCTGAGTACTATGCCAGGCACTGTACTTGAGGCATGTGTATGTATTAGCATTATATCCTCAAACCTTCTTGAGAGAAATTTAATCTGCATTCATAGTTAAGAACCTGACACTCAAGAGAAATGAGCCATCCTGCCCAAGTCACAGAACCAGATAAAGAGCATAGATGGACACAGACGCAGGTTTTAAGTACAAAGGAAGGATAGAATTAGAGAAACACATTTCTGGAACTTCCAAATCTTGAATTTGTTGGAGAAAATGGAAATGAAGGAAGAGAAAAGGAGAGATGACTTTTCAGAGCAAGAAAGAAATCGAGCTCAACTGATCAAACTCTTTCTCTTAGGACTGAAGCTTTATTATTAGTACCTGGTGACTTCTGGGCCACTAGAGCTGTTTAATTTTAAGCAAACACCACCTAAAACTGTTCCATCTTAAGCCCCTCACCACCTAAACACCTTTCTGTGTCCTCCAACTATTAGGTGTCATATGCATTGATTCCTTGATAAGTTCACATAAAAATATATACCCTAACAAATGCCTATTACACAAAATATCATTCAAATCTTCCCATCTTTCTTGTTTTCTAAAATTCTTCTGGTGAGTATCAAAGATAAAATGTAAAAATGCTAGAGATAAAACAAGCCAAGTGTTAAATAAATAAACCCTAGGTGTTATGTTTTTGCACAGAATTATAATAGCAAGGGCAAAACCTTTAAAAATAAATTTAATGTTCACTTCCATCTCTATGGTGAAGACAAAAGGACCAATTATTTACACTTGTGTCATTTTGAGCTCTGGTCAAAGAGGAAATAGAGACCAAAGAAAAAGTTAACATATCACTTTATCAGACTAGGGCCTATATCTTCTGTTAAATGAGAGATGAGGCCATGTTTTCTAGCAACATTAGCTGGATCAGTTAAGTGTATTGTGCAGATTTGCCGTAGAGGTATTAAACAGAATTTTCCAAAGAAGAGGACAATGACTATTACTAAAGTGCTAAAGAGAAAAGTATAAAAGCACAACTTGAGATGTAAAGCCTAAGCTTCATCTTGAGGAAATAAACCCTTCTATGCCCTTAAAATGAGCTACTCGATAATTGTGAAAAACAAAGCAGATCTTTCAGGTAGAAATTCATCAATCATTCTGCTTCTTTTTGCAGAAGTACTGAAGTATGTGATCTAGTAGATGGCTTGAGATAACTTTAAGAGCAGGGCTATAGATTTTAAAATATATTTAAAAGATAGTTCACATGTAATTTTATTTCTGGCGAGATTAATGTTCTACAAAGTTGGATTAACTAAAATGTTCTGTGAAATAATTTTCTTGGTGAATCAATCTTTATAGTTCAATTGCTTACAAGGTTTACATAGAAACCCTATAAAACCAAAAAAAGATTCAGTAAAAAGCACCCATAAATTGACTCACCTAGGAGAAAAAAAAAATAACAAGACTAGCCTACTTGTATATTTATATCTAAATAACAGAGGAAGGATTTGAATATGTTAGACACGTTGTAATTGGTCCAATCTCTCCTGGGTACTCTCCTCTTCCCACTTCAAGTAGGAAACATTAGGGACACCTGGGTGGCTCAGCAGCTGAGCGTCTGCCTTTGGCTCAGCGCGTGATCCCAGAATCCTGGGATCAAGTCCCATATCATGCTCTCTGCATGGAACCTGCTTTTCCTCCCTTCCTATGTCTCTGCCTCTCTCTGTATGTCTTTCATGAATAAATAAATAAAATCCTAAAAAAAAAAAAGTAGGAAACATTAGAACAGGCAGACAAAACCAGCTCCTGTAAAAAGCACTAGCTGTACATATTATTTTAGACAAGCAAAGCAAGGTTAATGCAATCCCCCCAAGAGAGACATCAGAGTGACTCTGGATTAATTAATCACAGCAGGAAGAAGCTGAGTTACCAGAGATGTTGCTAAATTGCCCCTATAGAATGGACCAAGAGGTGCTCACTTCCTTAGGACTGAAATAGAGATATGATTCCAAATGTCAAATTTTGGATTTATAATCAATAATCCTATTGTCAGATCATTTACAACAAATGTGTTTATTCAGCTGGCATTGACAGGAAACTCAATTTATTATCTGTGAGCATATATATATATATATGTATATATATATATATATATATACATATATATATACTTCCAACATGCATTTATATGTGCAGAATCCATCTGCAGTTTCTCTTTTTTTCTGGTAGGAAGAGTTCATATAGCTTACCAAAGAGCCTGACCAGATCATAAATCAAAGGGAAGCAATTTCTGATAACTGAATATGAGTTTCCTCTAAAGCTTTTATGTGACGAGAGTCTGGGAGCTCTGTGACTAGCATAAAAGAAAACCCATCACACCCCTCCCCCTACACACATCAATTGCTGGCCTCTTTGTTCCAGAATGTACAACCATAATCTGTAGGCTCTTTTCAGCACTTTAATTCACATTTGCCCTTATAGCCAGGAAGGCCTACACAGCTTAAGTTTCTCTCTGTTCACTGTTCTCCTCACATCTAACATAAGCTGAGCAAAGTGACTTTCTACCAACTTTTGACTCCTGCCCAAGATTTGTTTCCAATTTGTTTAAAAGAAAAACTAAAATTACCAAATTTATGTTTTGTGAGGGGAAACTGCTGACATTTGAGAATCAGGAAAGAGCCTTTAAGATCTGCTATGTGCCAAACTATAGGAAGTAGGAAAATAAGAAATACCAACCAATCTGTTCCTCCTTCAGGAGTGCCCATGGTCACTGCCAACAATGAGAACTTTCTACGTGCCAGGTACCAACAAAGCAAACTTGGCCTCAGGGACCCATGAGATAAGATTCCTATTGCATTTCTCACCTAGCAGAGATGCTGAGGATAGGCAGGAGAAGATGCTGACATCAACTGATGCTGCCCTACCTTATGCAGTCTGCGTCAGAGCCTGGATTTTCATCGCTAACTATAAAACTATAAATGAAACGCCATCCGTGAACTGAACTGGATATAAACAAATTTGCAATGCTTTATCAAGTTGCTTTCAAAGCTCCCTCACCCCTCCCCAAACAATAGTGATTACAACTGGAAGATAAAGCTTTAAGTACACTGATATTTTAAGTGCCATGTTTTGTTTCATTACAGCTTTGCCTATGAGAAGAAATCTCTCTAAAAGGGTCTTCTAACAATATAAAAATCACATATGTGCCAGAAAGAATGCTGAACAGAAAACCAAATTTGCTTCTAAGTAGATAATGCCACTTTTCCATGATTATACAACTGAAAGAACAGATTAAGAAAAACTGTTAACAGAGTTTTTCTTTTACTGCAGCAAAACCATTTCAAAGAAAAGATACACCCAGGGAACTATTACAAATGTTGTAAAAGCCTAAGAAAGCTTGGTAAATAAGGAAGTTTTAAATTACTACTCACATAAAAACAAATGTTACTGTCCATCACTTCTCTGGGTAGGATACGCTTTGCATAAGGGATACTTAGATGCTAGAAGGAAGAGCGCCAACAATTATCGTCCAAACTCCGTACTGTTTAGAAAAGAGTTAGTCTGCCTTCTAATCTGTCTCTCTGAGCAGAACCATTTAATAACCACATCCATTGGTTTTTCTTTTATTTCAAATTCTGCCAGAACTTAGAAGTTCACTGAAGTAAATGGACTGATGCATCTGAGGATATGATGGCACAAACAGCCTCCTTAGCATGTGACTAACATCAGGGTGCTCCAAGAGGCTTTTCAGGCAATATTTTTACTGAGCAGCAGCAGCCAAACTGGATTAAAATGATCAGGACCATGAACAGTCATTTAGCTTCATCCTCTTGCTGGAAGTGTTCATTGACCAACAATTATTAGAAGAATATTCTCTCATCTCCAGCCACCAGAGTAAGCAAAAAGGAAACATCTCATAAATCTAGATTAAAACAGCTATACTTAGTAATTTTTAAAAAGCCCAAATGGTAAAATACATACATACATACATATTTACAGCTGTGAAAAACCCATATCTGTCTTTTTCTTCTTCAATTGAAATTGTTCTCTAAGTTAGTTTACCGTATGGAGGGATATAAAAATGTAATTCAAAGGGACGATAGTACAGTTGAAAGGTTACAGACAGGGCATCAGGACACCTAAGCACACAAGGTGGCCTCATGACCTCAACCAAGCCACTGGGAGGTCAGGCTTCTTAAAACTGTAGGAGAGTCTTATTTGGTGTCTCATTTACTCAGGTGGTAATATGAGATAACATATGAGATAATGAATGCTTGATGGAAAATTGTTTATACCAATATAATACTCGATTCATGTAGATATTATTGATTCTTTTTCCATTCATGTTAATGTGAATGGCTAGCTCTATTCACCTTAAAGTCATGTAGATATTATTGATTCTTTTTCCATTCATGTTAATGTGAATGGCTAGCTCTATTCACCTTAAAGTCAAATGTTTGAATAAGAAAATGTTTGAAAGTATGTGTGCGTCTATGTGTGTACACATACTTGGGTATGTATGTATTTTTCTAATATGCTTCATTAAGATAATTAGAACTGAAGGAAGCATAATTGATAACTAGAAAATTTAGTACAAATAAAGCAAGATAAATCTGGAGCTTTAGTACATCAATACGGTGAAAGACAAATTAAAGTCTTAATTACCAAATTGTAGAAGCTATTTAAAAATTATGATTCATGTTAAAAGAACTCACAATTGAAACAGCCTTGTCATCATATTTCTTTTTGTTTTCAATAAGTGTTCCTCTTTCTTATCATACAGAGAACTGTCTTCTTTTTTTACCCTTTAAATGCTTCTTATAATGCCACAATTAACTTCAAATCCATCACAAAAAGTATAAACTAAGTTCTCTGGATGAATCAGAATATAAGCCAAATATTGCCAATGGAGCTCACAGAGAATCCACCAAAGCAGAAAAATTTGTTTCCAAGTCATCCTCATCCTCTGTCTTGTGAATGTGTCCAGATATATTCTCTGTTCACCCCACTCCCTATCGCCCACTCACACATTGACTTACACACACACACACACACACACACACACACACACACTCAAGCACACTCAGAGATGGAAAAACACTGCAGATGTTGACTGTTGTGTGCTGTGTGATCTTTATGCTGAATGAGAACAAACTCATTTCACGTGCAATGTCATCCACTCCTTTACATGCAAAATCCTATTTTATATTTATTCTCATCTCACCTCAGTAATATTAGAATAAATAATCCATAATAATTTTTTCAATGGAAGATAGGGAGGGAAAAGGAAATATTAAAATCAGAGCTAGACTCTATCATGAAAGACATGGTATTGGTCACTCTAGTGGAATCTAGATTTTTCCCGAGCGATTACCTCAATATAAGTGAAACAGCAGCAAGTTGTACTTTTAAACCATTTTTGACTTAGCAGTTACTCCAATCAATTTTTTTCCTGAGGCCTGAGGGAACAGAACGCCCAAATTTGAGCAAAATGGAGGGAATCAAATGCCACTTTTGCAGATAATATTCAATATGGTCTTCAGAGTGTGACATCATCATTTTGTTACAAGAGTTAGAAACTCCCCACGTATATTCTGGGATTTTGTGACCTCTCGTGTAAACTCTGGTTCTACATATTTAATAGCTTATAAGACATTCTAACTAAGGCATGTTAATGTCACCTAAACTTATTATATTTAAAACAGGAGGCAATGTTTCTCAGTCTGCCTTCAAGAAAATAGGTAGCTAAAATTAGGATTATTTAGGCATGAGGTTTGCTGGAGTCTACCTTCTAAGAAAAGAACAAAGGGAATCCATATTCATGTAAAAATGAGAGAGAACATAACTGATTAGGTTTTAGATCTGACCTTAGCAGGGGGAATCAGCAATAGAGTGTGCAAAGTGGCTGACAACTGGTTCCACGAGACGCTGATGTTTGATGGGATCCAGTATGGTGGATGGGAGGTCTAAGCATCAGCAGGTACTCAAATTCACATGAGAAGTAACATATCCATTCAAAGAAGAATGCCTCTCAACCATCAGAAGTGTAAGAACAAGTTTTAGCCTGCCGAGAGGCTGAGTCAGCTCAGTCAGGTTGCCAGGGTCTTAGGAGGCCAGGCTGCATTAGAGGACATCATTTTGGGCTCTGTTAATAGATGAGCTGTTGAAGATTATTGCCCCAGAAAACAGATGCTGAGACAAAGATTAACACAGGAAATTAGTGCTCAAAAATAGGACTGACTAAAAGTCACTCTAAAGCTAGAAGAATCCCACAGAATTCCACTAATTAGGGTTATGCCCCTCACTGGATGTGGGCTGACCCTGAGAAGAATCATGAACTTGAGCAGGATGTCATTCTTTACCTGATGGAGATTCCCAGGAAGGGGTGGCAGCAGAGACCTATCTTCCATCCACACTCCCAGTCGCTGCAGGAAGACAAGGAAGTGCTGATGGGAAAGGGTCTGGGTAGTGCATCTCAGCAGCCACTACAGGTGCTCAGCTGGCAACTGAGGTTGAAGCCTACTGAGAAAGGTGGGGCTTAAGGTTATCTGAATCTTTGTGGGCACACCAATGCTGAGGGGCCCACGCAGATACACAAAGTCTATCACTTTGGTACCAGCAATCAAAGCTACACAGGCCCTCCCTGTTTCCCTTCAGAGATGTCAGAAATTGTCTTGTTAACATATAAATCCTCCTGGTCTTTGGTTGATCAATTATTTTATATTATCTGCATTGTTCTAGTCATGGTAAGAGTGTTAAGATGACCATGGCCCGAATATACTGTTGGAAGTTTGAAGAAAGTGTGGTGAATGACAATGAGCAATACTGTCCTAATCGAATTCAGGGTTCCAGGCAAATGTAGTAAGGGGCTCTTCCTAGATATTGGCCCATAGATTGGCTCCCTTATCAATGTTGGGATGATTAGAGCAGTAACTCCAACTCTAAGTCTGAAAGACCAACAAAAAAGTTAAGAAAAGGTAAAACCACTCCTTGAGGTATTCTCTGACCTCATGCAAGTCACTGGTGTCTGGTGAGGACAGAAATATTGGGCCACACAGAGAGGTCTGCACTATGACACTATCTGCTTGCTCATTGGTGACATATCTATTACCCAAGGTGTTTGAAACAAGCTTCGGGTGCAGCTAAAGATTTCAGAATACAAATAACCAGGAAAGACTATTTTCTTAAGTTTCAGCTAACAGATTTGTAACTAAGCAGAAGACATAGCATGATTGAACCTTAAGCCAGGTAGCGATGAATGCAGATATGAATTAAATTCCAAATTTGAAATCAGGAATTCTATGGTTGTGGATTATAGCTTTCTTTGGCTTACTAGGTCAGATAATAAACATAAACTGTGATATTGTGGCATAAAACTGTGCCCCAAGAAGTAAGCAATACAGATCTTGGGGGCCAACATTACATGGTGAGGCAGTCATGATTCATGGAGAGGCTGAAAATTAAATGCCTTGAGATCTTTCTATATAGATCCGTTCCAGCCTAAGTAGAAAATAACTTACAGATGTAAAGCACTGGGAAATAAAATTCTGTTACTCTATTTTATTTTAGTACCTTTTAGCCCCTTTCCTAAATTGTTTCCTTCTTTGGGGGTATTTTGGACTCCTTTCTGATCCCAAATCTACTCTGTCTAGAGATTACTCTGAAAAAGATAACTTTCTGATGTGGATACCATCCCATGCTCCAGACTTTTCCCTCTCATTTCCAACTAAAATATTTTATTTCATTTCCCCAAGGACATCCTTCCTATTAGGCAATTGATGAAGTCATAAAAATTAAGGCAGTAATAGCTGTTACTTAATGGGTTACTCATCCCAGATATAGACAGACACTGAAGTTTTATTCATCAGCCTTTTAAGTCCTATTACTGAACAACAAAGTATGGGAAAATGATGTAACAGGAAAGCCTGCAGTTTCCTTCCAGCCCCATAGGATGGAGGAGTTTCTGAGGTTGGGTGAAATAGGAATTGTTTACAAGGTAGTTCCTGGAAAGTGACTGCATGAATGAGGGCAGACAAAAAGTACACATAACTTATAGGCAATAATAGATTAACAATTTAGAGTAACAGTAGGAGCCAAAGTCCAGCACCTTACAGTTAGAGAGGTCACTCAGTAAATATTTATAAATTTCATTGATTCATTAAACAAATATATGCTACATTTGAAATCTAGCATTTGCTATTCAATACGTACCTTTAATTATGTATTCCAAAGTGATTATTTATGGCTAAAATTTCAACAGCGAAGGGAGGTATGTGGGAAAGCATATTTGGACAGAGAAACCCTTGCAATGCAATTAATACTACCTTACATACATGGTAATTAGAAATAGAGATGAACCAACGTGGCAAATTCTGAGACTGATATTTACATACGGAGTTTGTCAAGGGGGAAGAAAAAAGGGACATTTCAGTATGAGTTTATGATTTCTTTTTATAAAAGCTGGTATGAGAACACTGTCTCCCTACCTAATGAAAAATACAATTAGAACATTCAAGGCTATAAGAAGAAATATCATGAAAAGATAATGAGTGGAAACTAAGGACAGAATAAATTAAAGCAGGATGATATAGCCAATGAAATATGCCTTGCCCATTAAGTGAGAAGATCCTTCTTATCCCAACTCTGGATCAAGTTTTAGGTAGTTCTGGTTACAGGGAGGGAATCTTAGTACCCACTCCCCAAAAGAGACAACTAACTACGCATCAGAAGAGGGCAAGGAAATTCTTCCTACATCATCATCCTAAGGACTAACTGTTGGTTGCCATTTCCTACAGAGGGCCAGCCTTTTGCCCAAATGCATGGAGTCAGAAATTTTCACCACCTTGCCCCCATTCCTGATTCCATAGGATATCTGGATACCTTAAGGAATGAATGGTTCTTTTTCAAGTCACTACTACTTGAAGTCTCAGCATAATAAGCCAAAGAAAAAATTTATGCAATAACCATTAAATTCACATACATGCAGACAGTAGGGTAAAGTTAGAGAGGGGGTGTGTGCATGTGCATGCACAACCACTTGTATATGGAGAGGAAGTATTTCATAAAAGATGTACTTGATACATATTTTTTCAAAAAGCTTGCTTTTATAGAAATTATGTGAGTATCCAATCCCAAGAATACTTATTAATCTTAATGATTTAGTGGTTTAAATGAAAAGTCATCCTAGATAATTATAATTCTAAGAGAATTGATTTCACATCCATTAATTTATTTGGGGCAAACTAATGAAATACAACTTGAAGCATAAGAAAGACAAAGATGACACTAAAGAAGCAAAGGAACATAATTATTTACTTCCAGGAAGCTTTAACTATAGACTATTAATTTAGGCAGGGAGCAACAGAAGAGTTCAAATGTATGCGTTGCAGAAAAAGAAGGTATTGTCATAGTAAAACAGACATAGGAACTCCTATATTTATTGCAACATTGTATATAATAGCCAAAATATAAAAGCAACCTCAGTGTCCATTGATAAATCAATGGATAAAAAATTGAAAATATACATAGCATACACACACACAAACACACACACACACACACATACACACTGGAATATTACTCTTTCATAAAAAAGGAATGAAATCTTGCCATCTGTGACAACATGGATAGACCTAGAGGATATCATGCTAAGTGACATAAATCAGACCAAGAAAGAAAAATATCATGTGATTTTCCTTGTATGTGGAATCTAACAAAATGAAACAAATGAAAAAACAGAAAACCAAAAACCAGAAAGAGACTCATAAATATAGAGAAAAAACTGGTGGTTACCCAAAGAGAGGGGGATGGGAGATGGGGAAAAATAGGTAAAAGAGGTTAAGAAGTATAAACTTCCAGTTACAAAATAAGTAACTCACAGAAATGAAAAGTACAGCATAGCAAACATAGACAATAATACTGTATGTCAACTACACTTCAGTTATATATATTAGCAAGAGGACCAATAATTGAATTACAGTGGCTCCATATACCAGGATTGGTGGAATGCCTACAGAAGAAGCTACCATTCTTTATATTACCCTTGTCAGTCAAATTCTACTTAATAGAAGTCAGAGAACATTCATGAGGCTGGGCAGTCCTCAGATTTGCTGAGAAGCTCTGAGTACGGAACCATAGGAGGCCTTTATTCTTTCTCAGTCTCGGTATTCTTAGGCAGAAAATAAAATCCAACCCTCTTGCTAATGATCTTAAATATATACTAGTTGCCTTCTGAAATCCAGCAAAAAAATATTAATATATTGCAGGATACCATATGCTTTGAATGGGAGAGAAAGGAAGAGAATTAACATTTCCTGAGAGTCTCTTATATGAAGATGAACAGCACAATGGATAAAAGCAGAGGCTCAGTCAGACTGTTTCAGATCTCACCTCTGCCACTCATGAGTTCATTCATAGAGTGTTCTATGTATCAAATGAAGTAATACAATTGCAGGGCATGGTAAGTGCTCACTACAGGTTAGCTATTGTTTTGTTACTCTGTGCTGGGCCCTTTCTTACATGTTCATGTTCTCTCTTGCTTTAGGTATTTGCTGTGCTTTTATGTTTACCCAGTCTCTTCTAATTCCCCTCATCTTTCTCCCCTCTGCCTTCCTTTATTATTTTCTCTCATTTCATCATATCTAGGGAGCACCGCTTGACCTCTCTAGACTGGCATAGGAGCCCCCATACTCCCACCTCACCATGAACTCCACCATGTACGTAACTGTAAAGAACTTGAAAGCACCATCTATTCCTAGGGTTCAGCCCAATGCCAGCCATTGACAAAGACTCCACATTTCCTGGACTACTTTGTTCCTCCACTGAATCCTCATGATAGCCCTACAAAATAGAAACACTCCTATTTCCATTTTATAGTTGAAATATATGAGGAACAGAAGACTGAAAGGTTTGAAGTAAAGATTGAAAGAACACATTACTAGTAAAAGCAGGATCCAGGATTTGAACAAAAATCTATTTGAATCCACAGCTCGTGTTTTTTCCTGAGTCAACCCTCCATATGAATATGACATTACAGATTTAATGAGAGACTCATTTACAAAAGTGAATCTGTGTCTAGAATGCCAAGCGAACCAAACAAGTTTGGTATAAATTATCAGCCTAGTTTCACTAAGGAAGATGTGCCAGCTAAATATCATCTTTAGAATAGTCTTCTCAAAGTGTGGTTCCTAGATGAGGAGCACCAGCATCATGTGGAAACTTGCAAATTATTGCACACCACCCCAGAACCACTGAATCAGAAGTTGTGGGATAGGCCCTACCAATGTGTATTTCACAAGTCCTCCGCATGATCTGCATGCTCAAGTTTGAGGAACCACTTTCTTCCAGGTGTGTTCATTCATTGATAGGTACTCCTCTAGCTAATATTCACAACCAGTGTGGAAATGGGATGTTTGCTCAAGTCCATCCATGTGATATAGGTCTGTAACTGTTCCACTTAGTCACAAGCCAACAACATAGTCAAACTTTCAATTGAAGTCTTAAATTCAATGCAATATGTTGGGGGTATCAATAAATTTTTTTTCTTGGAAAGATGATGTCATTAATTATTATTAACAAGCACTTTTAAAATAGAGTTTTATTTTTCAAGAATCCCAACATTCTACTCATTCCAGATCATTAGGTTCTGAATTATGGCACATTAAGTGTCATTTTTAGTTCACTGGTGAATATTTATTGAGCAACTGTGAGCCAGAACTGCTCTACAAAATGGAATATGATGCCAACTAAACAATATCCATGCCCACAAGCAGTTCATGGTTAAAAAAATTCTTATGGCAAGGCAGGATAGCAATCAATGGTATTTCAAATGCAAATTTTTGCTTGTGAAAAAATTAAATATGCTTAAAAAATTAAACTATCAAGTCATGTTCAAGAACCATTATGTCTACAGCATTTTAAGGATCATTATAAAACTTACAGAAGCCTCCAAATACTTACTTAAAAACCAAGTTAGGGCTTCCAATTCCAAGATGCAATAAACAAACTCTCTGTTCCACTGATCACAATGAAAAAAAAAGAAAAGGAAAACTGAATAGAATACATACAGTATTTACTTGAGAACTCTGAAAAATTAAGAAAGAGCAGGCGGATTGGGAAGGGTCAGAACTCAAAGGATGACTCATAAAGCAATGAATTTCTTGTTTCTTTTATCCTTCTAGATTTTCTGGCCTAGACTTGAGGACAGCCCAAATCTCCAAACCATACAGCAAATATGAGGAGAATAACATCCAAGAGAAACCATCACTTTTTGGCCAAAGGACAAAGGAGCGGGAAATGAATCAGCAAATATATATAAAAGTCCCTCCCCTTTCCTCTCCCTTCCTCCTCTCCCGCATCCTTTCCTCTCCTATTAATTTCCCGACCACATACTAAGTAGAGCCCTGATAATGAAGATGCACTTCTATCAGGGGAGCAAGCATTCACATATTTAAAACTCTGAGAGCAAATCTCTGTGACTCCTCTGAAAAGAGAGTCTTTACCGTTGGAAGAGTATAAAGAGATGCCTCATTATTTTTTTCTTCCTATTTTGTAACAAAGGTTGACCCATTTATGGAAAACATGCAACAGTGAAGGTAGGTTAAAATCTAGCTTTGTGGTCAGAACCAGGGAAAGAGACACCCTGAGAGCTAGAAAGTATTGGGAAAATTTCAGAGATAAAGAAAGTAAAGAAAATGTATACCTATTATATCCAATATAAAGTCTTTGGCTCACTCCCAAAATACACATACTTGGAACTGGCCTGAAGCTGCATATCAAGCAAGATCTTGGATAACCAAACTAGAATGTAGACTACTGCCCAAGTCCTTCTTCCCAAGTCCAAGGTGGATGCCAGTTTGGTGTACATACTGGACAGGTCTGAAGAGTACTACAAGGACTCTTAGGGCTGCTAGAACCAGTTTACTGGAGGAAAGATGGGACTCATAAGTCTAGTCAGGTTTAGACTGCTTACTAAAACAGAAAGAATCAACATTTATCAAAAGATTTAAACAGAACACAAACTCTTATAAGAATTAAAATGCCCAATATAATCCAAAATTATTCAACATACAAAAACGAGAAAAATTTAACTCTAAATGAGAAAAGTAAATAGGAAGCATTCCTAAAATGATGCTTTTACAATTTCAGCCAAAGAATTTAAAGCATCTCTTATAATCGTGCTCCACAAAATAAGGACAGGCACTTTTTCTGTATACTACATAGGTCTTTTTTTCTTTAAGGACAAGCACTCTTGAGATGAATGAAAAGCTAGAATTTTTGGTGAAGAAAAAAATTATATAATGACTCAAATAGAAATTTTAGAAATTAAAGATGCAATAAATTAAAATTCATTGTACATGCTTAATAGAATAGAGATGACAGAAGGAAACTGAGAACTTGAAGGCAGATAAACAGAAAATATTTTAACTAAACAACAAAGAGAAACATTATATACACAGAGACCAAGACAGCTGTATCTAAATGTCTAACATTCATGCCATTGAACTTCATTGTTTAATTATCAAGTCCTGGAAAAAGTGAAAAGAATGGAAGAGAAGCAAATATTTGAAGAAATAATGCCTGAAAATTTCCCAAATTTGAAAGAAGACATAAACTGGCAGGTTTAAGAAACTCATTGAACAACAAACACTAAAAAACCAAGACTAAAGAAAAAATCTTGAAAGTAGCCAGAAGAAAACAACACATTAAATATATGAATGATTCAACAATTCGAATAAAATGCAGATTTCTAATCAGTAATCAGAGGTCAGAAGATAGTGGAATTATATTTTTAAAGTGCTGAAAAAAAAGAACTGAAAGAAAATAATTCTTTGTCAAGCTAGAATTATTTATCTAATAAAAAATATCCTTCAGGAATGAAGGTAAAATAAAGGCATTCTTAAACGAAGAACGACTAGGAATTCATTCATTGGCAACACAACTGTTCTAAAGTAGATTCTAAAATAAGTTTTTCAGGAGGAAGGGAGATGATGCCAAAGGAAATTTGGGATTTCAAGAAGGAAGAGAACCTGAAATGGTAAATACTTTGGTAAATGTATTCTTTTCCTCCTTTTAAATTCTTGAAAATATGTAGGACTACTGAAAGAGAAAAAATAAAACATTGTCTATTGGAGTTTTCAATGAAGGTAATGTGATTCATGTAATAACTACATAAAGGGGAATGCCAAAAGACCTATATGACTGACAATTTCTATGTTCCACTTAGAAAGCTAAAGTATTAAGTCTGGGTATATTATGAAAAATTAGGTATGCATATTATGATCCTTAGAGTTATCACTATATAATATATCCAGGAATAAATTTGGAAAACAGCAGATATATTTTTAAAATTTCCAATAATCAAAAAATAAAGCAGAAGAAAAAGAGAGAAACAAAACAAAAAACAAAAGATAGGGAATACACAAAACTAATAATAAAATGGAAGACTTAAATCATTGGAAGAACTAAATACAAATCAATAATTTTATTAAAATAAACACAATAATAAAAAGCAAATTATCAGATTAGATAGGAAAACAATATCTAATTTTAAGTTGTCTACATGAACTCACTTTAAATATAATGATATGAAAAGCTAAAAGTAAAATGATGGAAAAGCATAAATCTGTGAACACTAAACAAAAGAAATCTAAGCAAAGTTTAATATCAGACAAGGTAGATTTCTGACCACACAAAATTACCAGAGATAAAGAGGAATATTACATAATAATATAAGTGTCAATTCATCAAGAAGACATAACAATTCTGGATGTGTATGTAACTAGTAACAGAGCTTTAAAATACATAAGGCAAAAAATGTTAGAAAAGCAAAATAAATAAATTCACAGTTACAGTCAGAAACTGCAACACTCCTAATTGATAGAATTAGAAAACAGAAAATCACTAAGAGAAGATATGAACAGTACAATCAACCAACTGGACCTATTTGACATTTCTAGATCACTCTAGCCAACAAAAGTAGAATATACATGTTTTCAAGTGCACATGGAATAGTCACCAAAATAACATATATCCTTTGTCATAAAACAATCCTTAACAACTTTAGAATACTTAAAATCATAAAAATGTTTTCTGTTAAGAAAATTAAATTTAAAATCAATAACAAAAATCTCTAAAAATGTCCAAATATTTGGAACTTCAATAACATATTTCTAAGTAATCCATTGGCCAAAGAGGGTGTCTGTCTCAAGGGACATTAGAAAATACTTTATACTAAATAAAATGAAAATAAAGCATATCAAAATTTGTGGGATAGACCTATATAGGTTGCTAGAGAGAAATTTAGAGAGAAATTTACAGCATTAAGCACTTATATTTGAAAAGGAGTTCCTGAGTCAATTATCTAAGCTTCCACCATAAGAAAAAAAAATTGAACTTAAAGCAAGGTTAAAGAATGAAATAATACAGAACAGAAATCAATAAAATTGAAAAAGAAGGAAAACATAAGGAAAAACAAAGTAAGGTCAGTAAAATTGATCAATCTTCTTGGTCTTGATGTCCAAGAATAAAAAAGGAAAAAAGATACAACTGAACAATGTAAGGAACAAAAGAGTGAATAGCTGTACAGATCTCAAAGATATTAAAAAATTATAAAGGAATACTATAAACTATATACCAAAAAACTACTTTTATGAAATAAGCCAATTCCTTGAATGACAAAAACTATCAAAACTCACTCAAGGAGAAAGAGACAACCTAAATAGTCATTACTATTAAAGAAATTGAATTTGTCATTAAAAATCTTCCAAAAAAGAAAACTCTTGGCTGAAATGGCTGCACTGGTGTATAATACCAAACACTTAACGAAGGAACGCTTATTTTTTATACAATCTCTGCCAGAAAATAGAAGAAGAGCAAACATTTTCCAACTCATTATATGAGGCAAGCATTAACGCTAGTACCCAAAACAGACAAAAACAGAAATTCACAAAACAGTGTTCCCTTGAACACAGATGTAAAATTTCCCAACAAAGTATTAACAAGTATATTTCAGTAATATATGAAAAGGATAATACATCCCAATCAGTGGAGTTCATCACAGGAATATAAGACTGCTTTAACATCCAAAAATCTATCAAAGTAATTCACAATGTTAACAGACTAAAGACATAAAAACATATGATCATCTCAAAAGATGCAAAAAAGACATTTGAAAAAAATTTAGTATTCATCAATGATAGAATTTCTCTGTAAATTTTGAATAGAAAGGAAATTCTACAAAAAAATCTATAGCTAACGTCACATTTAGTGGTGTAAAACCGAATACTTCCTCCTAAGATAGGGAATAAGGGAGATTGTTTGTTCTCAGCATTATCGTTAAACATCATATTGGAAATCTTTGCCAAAAAATTAGGCAATAAGAATCAAAAGGTAACCAAATTAGCAAAATAGAAATAAAACTGTCACAATTCAAACAACCTGATTATTTAGGCAGAAAATCCTAAAAGGTCTACCAAAAAATTCCTTAGAACTAGTAAGTACAAAGTTGCAGATACAAGACCAATATACAAAAATCAGTTGTGTTTCTATATATTAGCAATAAGAAATTGGAAACTGGCATTTAAAGAACAGTATCATTTACAGTACTCCAAAAAATGAAATAAGATATCAACAGGGTGATTCTAAAATTTATATGAAAAGGCAAAGAAATGAGAACTAGTTATTTTTTTTTTTTGAAAATTATAAGTTTGGACAATTCAAGCTGATTTTAAGAGTTACTAAAATGCTACAGTAAACAAGACAATGTGGTACTGGCAATGGGATAGACACATAGATCAGTGAAAAGATATAATCCAAAAAAAGACCAATACAAAAAAATGACTATAGAAGAATAGCATAAGGAAACATTTTGGGTTGAGAGAATTTTAATTTCCCAACAATGGTATTTACACAATTTTGTGTATCTGTTAATACTAATAAAACTCCATATGAAAAAGTGGATTCCATGCATGTAATTTAGCATTTTGTGTCCTTAACCTCTATATACTCTACATACTGTATAACCCAAGCATGAACTTTCTAAATGACATTTTTTATAATCACATGATGATCAATCCTACATAACATAAAAGAAAAAAGTTGACTGTGAATTCAAATTATTTCAATATTTCAATATTCTACCTACATGGTTATTGTTTCAATTAGGATGAGTGTTCAGTAACAGACTCAAGTTAACAGTGTTTTACACAAATTACACGATTATTTTGCACTCATCTAAAAGAAGACTAGAGGTGTGCAGTCCAAAGCCACCAGAACTACTTGGATGGTAATGTCTTGAGTTTATACTACCTATTGATCTGCTCTGTCGTTCTTAGAGTGTAACTGATTTCACCTTTGAGGTCAGTCATGGACATAGGATGACTTATCAGGTTCACCTAAAAGGAAGCAGGAAGAGCAAACCAAGTAGAGAAAGAAAAAGGGTAGCTGTCAGCTGAGTAAATCCTTGATTCTTGCATGTTCCATGAACAAATTCCACCCTACATCTCACTGGCTACCTCTTCTGCAGAAGAGGCTGGGAAATGTAATTTTTAGAAGCTGCACTCATGGTCATCATCCATAATGTAGAAGTCTTGTTAATAAGGAGAAGAAAGGAAAGAATATCTATTTGTAGACAAACAGGATTCAAACACCTTGTCACAGATGTGGTACTAGTGGTTTGAGGAATCTTATTTTACAAAAGCAGTTCAAGTTAGTGGAATTCAACAAGGAGAGAAAACAGGACAGTGAATTCCACTCACATATTTGTAAAGCTAGAACCATACTTGTAATGCTTGGGAAAGGCAGTATGATACAACATTTATTACCAACACAGTTGTTTGAACATATACTGACAGACACTCCATTCCTCAAAATTTTAGAATCATTCTATCTAAGGGTTTGTAGGCTTGATATGTATGAGCTAAGTCCAACTGGAATTAACCGTGGATGTTTATTCTTCTTGTTAGACCAGAAAAAGAGAAGCAGAAAGACATGTGTTTTAAGACTGATCTTTCCTTCTCCATGTGAGGATTTTGCTTGTTGACCCTGTTCCAGAAGCGTGGATGCATGTGGTGATGAAAGGTCATTTCACAACTTCACACATTCCAGATGGTGACTCTTGAGAAAGAATTCTTTCTGGTAAAAGCTAGAAAAAGAAACTTCTCACTACTTACTGCTGCTAGCATTTTGTTTCCTGCCAACACAAAAACAAGCCCTGATGATGGGACAAAATGTTTTCTCCAAGTGTAATTGTGTCCTTGGAAATGTAGTGGTGCAGAAAACATGAGGGGAGGGGATGCTGGAGGATAGACAGCTCCGTTGGAGGCTCAGCTTTGCCACTAACCAGCTATTAAAATTTGTGCATGCTATTTCTTTTTAGCTTCTGTTCCTCTGGACAAGCTTTCGCACATTGAACAAAGATTCTCAATGTCTTTATTGGTAAAATGAAAGCAGAATACAGTGACTTGTCCAAGACTCACAAACAGAACATGAACCCACGTCTCTTGACTTTTGGACTGTGTACTCTTGCCAGCTGTATGATGCTTTTATGTCTGAGAGGCCCATAGTCTTCTCCCAATCTATCCTGCTGCTGTACAGACAAAGAAAGACTGAAAAGTAAAATAAGAGAGCAACATGCTTGCCTCAGCTCTGTCACCAAGTAAGTATGCAATCTTAGGCTCAGTCTCCTCAGCTATAAAACAAGAAGGCTATTGGACTAGACAGCACTGACCCCCACATATATTTGACCCTGAACTTCATTAAATATTTTATTTTGCAGCAAGAAGTGTCCTTGGATCACCTTTTGGAAAATGTGATCAGTGCTTCTCAACTTTTCAAGTCGTGACACAGACATGAAAATGAAGATACGAGCACTCTACTTTGGCATAAATGGAAGAGAATGCTTCAGGCAGGGACGGGAATCCATCTGGGTGCCCCGAGGGCCAAGAGACAATCAGTGCCTCAGTACATTCTAGCTGCCACACATTAGTTGGAAAGCTGGAGCTTGAAGATCAGATTAGATTTTTAACTGCATTTTGCAGCACTCTGGAACCTACAGCTTTATGGTTCTTGTAAGAGCCAGCTTGGGGTAAGGCAACTCCTTGAGGATCTCTGTTGCTGGTCAGTGAGTTGGGATGAAGGTGGCAGTCCTTACAGCTGAGGAGACTCAAACCGTATGAAAGGCAGACAGGAAAGTGCCTACCTCACCAAGAGAGAGGAAGTGAGATAAGCCTCTCATCTGCCCACCCTCCCATTCCTAACCCATCAACCCAATACCTAAACCAGACAACAGCAGAAAAGAATACTATAAAATAATATCCTTCTGGAACATAGATGTACAAATTTAGATTGCATTTTGATCATGGACTGCCTTTTTTTTATAACTTCTCTTCCCTCTCTAAACACATTTGCTGTTCTCTTCAACCTGGTTTCACATGGTAAGGACCTCAGCCAATGAAAACACTATGGAATCTTTTGGTCTCTTGGCCCAAGAGAAAGTCCTGTTCCGGCACAGTCAAAATTAGATAAACACTGAATGCCCAGAGACGACAGAAAAGAAACAGCAGGCTTTTCATATTTTATTTAAGATAAAAAAGAGATGGAAGACATGGAATAATAATCTGGAGTAACTAAGTTTTTAGTAACTAGAAGTTCAAATCACTAGATTACTACTTTTTTTCTTTCCCTGAACTGAGCAAACATTTAGAAGAAAAAAGACACACAACAAAAACTCACTGACATCAGGGATTTATTCAGCAAAGCAATTTCCAGAGGCTATCCTGGAATCATTTCACATTCAGCTCAATATTCTGTATCTTCCACATCTATATCTTTTGTCCTATACAATGATAATTGATGGTCAGCATTACAGCCCTAAGGTCCTACAACGCACTGAATCATCAAAGGGAGATTCAATTATATTCATAAGACTGGATGTGCCACAGCAGCAAAGGGGACTGGTAGATTGAAAAGGGTTTAAACAAAGGATTTTCTGGTTAACTCTTACTAAGTCAAAATGAAACAAAAAAGATTCAATTCTATGCAATATTCTGGTTGATGGAGAAAGATTTTAATATTTGAAGGTGCCTAAACATGAGCATTTACAATCTTACAGCCAACTCAGCAGCAATTTTACCAGAACAAGATTTTGTATTTTTGCCCAGAAGAAAGTCAACTAAACCTTTTATGGGGGCCGTGCTTTATTGTGACTTTGCATAATTAAAAATATATTTTAGGTTTCTTTTTGCTTTTACATAAATGATACACGGGCTATCTTAGAAATATAAAAGATGGGCATCCCCGATGGCCCAGTGGTTTGGCACTGCCTTCAGCCCAGGGTATGATACTGGAGACCCGGGATCAAGTCCCATGTTGGGCTCCCTGCATGGAGCCTGCTTCTCCCTCTGCCTGTGTCTCTGCCTCTCTCTCTCTCTGTGTCTGTCATGAATAAATAAATAAAATCTTAAAAAAAATAAATATAAAAGATATAGACTCAAAAGTATGGAAAAGACCTTTGAGAATTTTATCATCAAGAGAAAGTCATTGTTAATAATTTGTGGTAGATACCATTATCATGGTCTTTTATCTAGGCATATCCATACATTTTTAAGTTTTTTTTTTTTAAAAAAGATCTCTCTAAATCCATTTTAACCTATTCTTTTACTTAATATTACACTTGAGTAGCTTTCCATGTAACTAAAATTATTCAACAATATTATTTTTAATGGTTGTAAAATATTCTGTCATTTGGGTATAGCAGAGTTTATTGCTCCCCATAGTTGAAAGCAAGATTTGTTGCTTATTCTTCATTGTGATAAACAGTGTTGTAATTGACAGCCTATAATTCAATCTTTGTTCCCTTCTATAGTGACCCGACACCTAGCACAGCACTTGGCACACTATGGATCTTCAGTATACTTTCTAGAAGAGAATTGATAGATACAAGACTATGAATGTATTTATGACACGTCAAAGTGCTTTCAGAAATTTTGGAACAATTTATACTCCTGACAGCACTGTGTGAGGGTGCCAAGAATAAATACTACTTTTAAACAAATAACAAACACCAAAGTAATCACTTGATTATCATATTCTGAGTAACCTTCAAAACATTACTGGGGATGTTTTGGAAACATGTCAGGGAAACTCTGACATGATATTTTCTCCTTGGAATGGTAAATATGACGTGTGTTCCATATGATTTACACCGTCCTAAGTTAGTCACTCTAAGGTTAATGGCATACTCCATAAGAGAGGCTTTCCTATGTTTTAAATCAGGGTCTGGCAAAAATCTCACCTGCTGCCTGTTTTGTAAATAAAATTTTATTGGACCACACACACTTGCTTACCTGTTGTCTACAGCTGCTTTTGTGCTACACTGGCAGAGCAGAGTGGTTACAACAAAGACCATCTGGTCTGAAAAGCCTAAAAATACTATCCAACCCTTTACAGAAAATGTTTGTCAACCCCTTCTTTAAAGCTCTTAATGAGCTTTTGATATTTTATTTTTTGCATTTTTAAGTAAAACTAGTGGTATACCCATAAAAAATAAGTTTACAAGCATTTATTGAAAACTGTGAGGCATGTTAGCTACTCTTAAAGAACTGAGAACTGTGGAGACAAAGCAAGTAGACATGTAAGAATTAGAGTCAAAAAGGGCATTGCAGCATCAGAAGAGAGTCCTGGAATGAAGGGGATAAGTACAGAAGCATTTCAAAAGAGGAAAAGAAAAGATGGGTTTGGAAAATTAGCCAATTTCACTGACAGACAAGAACTTGAATTAGGCCATGCATTAAAAGAGCTTGGGATGTGAAAGAAGAAGAGACAGACTGTTCTAGAATCAGGAACATCAGCAGAAGCAGAGAGGATGGGGCTCCATGCATAATGCAGGTGACCAGAGCACTGAAGAAGATGCCATGCAATAGGGTGTAAAAATACAGTGTACTGGTATATTTCAAAAGCCTTCATTTTGTATTTAAAGGAACCTCAGGATACATCTTTTACTTAAGCAAAGAATCCTTTTATCAAGCAATTGTTTATTGTACAATCCCCTTCTACACCTCATAATATCGAACTTTGATCTCTCCTTCCAATTCTAATAGATAGGTTTTTTTCCTCCAGAAATGTAAATACCAATGCAAAAACTAAAGTGAAATATCAGAATGACTAGGGAAAATAGGGCCCGAAGACAATACACAAAAACACAAAAGAAAACCCACAAACTGGTTTCCATCTCTTAATATTTGCCAAACCCCTCTATGTAACAATGTTTTTTTCTGAATCTGCCAAAAATACAATATGCTTATTTTCTAGTTCCCTTCATCCAAGTTAACACAAATGCCACTGTAAAATTAATGTCTTTATTTTTGTTGTTTATACATTTTAAGACTCAAAATGCTTTTTAAAACTTGCAAAGAAAGATGCATTTATAATGTGATCATTATTATTCAAGAAATCTTCACTGCAAACCATACTCTTCTTAATGCTATTGGCAAGCAGAGATGAATAATGACATGAAATATATTCTCTTTCTCAACATCTTGTATGTGAAGGCACAGGGGTAAGGGGATGACCTTTTAGGGAAAATGTGGTGTGTGGGAGAAACTTTTTAGAGAGAAGATTTCACAGTAGTTTTGGGTGAAGGAAAGGTTAGCGAATAAATGTATCAAAAATGCCACCACAAAATTTTTGATCCCAATATAAAATGTGTTATTCCCAGCACATATCAAAGACTGTATCACCACTCTAGTCCATTTTACTTCTGTTAACATACACCTGACCTATGTGTTGTGTTACACACTCAAGTAGGTTTGACTCAAAGAAGCAATATGCTCAAGACTAAAGGCTTTTTATGAAAAGAGTTAAGAAGTCAGAGTGTACTGAGTGTGCCAAAGACGGACACCTTTGGTGCTTTTTTACCAGAAGAACATTCACTGATAAGGCTGATGCGATGGAGAAGAGATGCCCAGTTCACTCTATGTATCTCTTCCTGGACTAGGACCTCCTCCCCATATCCCAGGCTGGTACTGGAGTGTCCATCCTTCTTACTCCCTTCTTCAATCTCCAAGTTCAGTCAGGACCCTCACTCCTTTGAGAAACAGTGGACTAAGAGTGGGGGCTCTTCTTTTTTGGACACCTAGGTAAGCAGACCCACCACCCCCTCAGGCAAGACCTATCCCTGGTGTCAGGTTATGGAAGTTGAAACATTTTGAGTTAATGACTCCTGTGAGCCCCAATGGCTTACTGTTTAATTGTGTAATTACAGACAGTTAAAAATGCATGATATGTAGTGGAGAGAAAATAGTTGGTGCTTCGGGAGCCATTATGGATTACAGCTTATGAAAATTTAAAGCAATGCAATATTTCTTTGGGCTTGGTTGTACTGAGTTCCCGTGCAAACACTGCACCCTGCTCTGTGGCCATTGTTCCTCCCCAGAAGTCAAGAAAGGCAGATGAGGAGCAGGATCAGATACCACAGAGACCACAAATTTGGGGAGACAGAACATCTTGAGTGCTTGTTCCACAATACCCTCTAAGTTTCTGTGCCTCAGTGATCCTAATTGCAAATAACGTTAAGAAAAATCAGTCAACAACATTTTAATAACTATTTGAGAGTTGCTCAGATTCTTCTATGAGAGGATTACTGGGACTTCCTTTTATGATCATCTGCATATTCGGACCAAAAAAATTAAAAAGTCCACACTGTATTAGGCAGCATTCTCCAGAGAAAAAGAACCAATAGAATATACATAAGAGGATATTGATTATAGGGATTGACTCCCATGGTTACAGAGGCCAAAAAGACCCATCACTTGTTATATGCAAGCTGGAAAATAGGAGAGCCTGTGGTGTAATTCATTCTGAGTCCAAAGACCTGAGGGTGGGTGGGAGGCAGAGAAGAGCTGCTAGTGTAAGTCTGGGGTAGCCAAAGGTCTGAGAAACAGAAGTTCTTATGTTTAAGGGCAGAAAAAACATGGGGGTTCCAGGTCAATAAGAGAGAAAGAATTCAACCTTCCTCTGCTTTTTTGTTCTATTGGGACCTCAGTGGATTTTGTTCTAATGGGCCTTCAAAGTGATGCCCATACATGTTGGTGAGGGTAGATGGATATTCTTTACTAAATCTACTCATTCAAATGCTAAACTCTACCCAAACTCCCTCACAGACACACACAGGAATAATTGTTTACCAGATATCTGGGTGTCCACCAGCCAATCAAACTGACACATAAAATTAACCATCACACACATACCAAGCTAAAAGTACCTTAGATATCTTTGAGGATAAAGCATTGGATCAGCAACTATTTATAGGCTACCTGCCTATCTTAAAGGTTAGGCCTACTGAGGGTCTTACTAAGCACAGATCCATCCAGGCTATAGGTAGCAATGGAACTAGTCAGCAGGGGCATGCTGGGGATTGAGGAGGAAATTACAAAATCCACAGAAAATGGTTATGTTATCACCAAAACTAAACATTTGCTAAATACCTGATGCTGAGGTAGAATTGTATTCAATGAGGGTTCCTGTACTTGAGTCCTGCAGGAACTAGCACTGGTCTTAAAGTGTTTGTAAACCTGAGTCAGGAGCAATGCATTGGAATGGATCACAGTACCCTACCAAATAGGATTATGGGGGGCAGAGGGGGTGTAGGTTCTGTTGACCAAGGAATAGACTGATTTCTGCATGCAAATAGTGATCCAGAGTGAGAAAGCCACTCTTGCTTTTCTTCCATCCTTCCTCCCTTCTCCCCTTCCTCTATTAGTCCATTCGTTTGTTTATTCTTTCCCTCATCCACTGAGTCACCAAAATAAGGAGATCTCAGTATGTGTCAGAATTCCTGCTAAGTGCTAGCTAGGAACATAGTGCTCATCTTTGATCTTAGTTCTTAAGGATTCAAGTCAACTGACAAAGAAAGGAAAAATAACTTCTTTCTGACTACCTGAAATATATGAAAGAACAATTCTAAGAACTTCAGAGGATTTTGTGCAACTGCCTGTAGGAGTCAGAGACAACCCCTAAAAGGACATGACATTGGAGGTCATGTTTGAAGGATGAATAGGAGTGTCTGAGCATAGAAACTGGAAAAGGCCTCCCTGGCAGAGGGAGCGGCATTCAACAAAGCACAAAACCTTGAAGGATAGAGCGCATGAGGAAACTAGCATGCCAGTCAGGTTGGGTAAGTTGAGTAATAAAAAAGAAGTGAGGGAGAGGAAAATGAGAAGCAGGCATATGGCTAGGAATGGCTTTGAATATCATATTCAAGATAACTAGATGTATCTGGAATGAATGGAAGATACTGTCACACCATTTAGTGTAATGACATCATAGAAATACAAATGGTATGTGTGAGACGCCTGGGTGGCTCAGCGGTTAAGCATCTGCCTTTGGCTCAGGGTGTGATCCTGGAGTCCCAGGACTGAGTCCCGCATGGAGCCCCCTGCATGGAGCCAGCTTCTACCTCTGCCTATGTTTCTGCCTCTGTCTCTCTATGTCTCTCATGAATGAATAAATAAAATCTTTATAAAAACAAAAACAAAAAAACAAATGGTGCATACAGAAAACATGTACCAGGCAGAGACAAAATATCGCATATATTTAGAATCAGACAGATCTGTTTTCAAGTCTGTACTGTATTTACTAACTATATCCCCAGAGCAAGGTGTTGAAACCCCCAGATTTGATTTCCAAATCTGTAAAACACAGATAATACACACTTTATGGGGTTGATTTCAAGAATGAAGGGGAGGCCATGAGAAAATGCTTAGCAAAGTGTCTTCACTAGACACTAGACTTTCCTTCTTGCCTTACCAGCCTGAAACACATCTAAATGGTGTTTGCCTCTGAGCTTTGATTCCAGAAGTTTGATCTCAACCTGCCCTTCAAGTAAAATAAATACATAAGTGAATAAAGTTTTCCGTTCTTGAAAGTCACCTCTTTCAAGAGGCCTAAAACCACCATCCATGACCTCAGCATCACTAAACATCAGCAAATAGTGACCCACACACTCAGATGATGCCATTAGGCACTTCTCTAAATGCTCCCCTTAACGAATTTCAAAGCATTTTTCACATAGACATACCTCATCTCCTTCGTAGGTGGAGGGATGACTTTGAATATTCATAATAAATTTAAATATAAATCTTGACAGGAGCTGACAATTATTTTTTCCTGTGGAAAGCCAGATATTAAATATTTTAGGCTTTATGGGTCACATAGGTCTCTGTGGCATGTTCTTCTTTTTTTTATAAACACCTCTTTAAAAATGTGAAAACTACATTCTTAGCTAGTCAACCATACAAAAACAGGTGAGGGAGGGGAATGGTGGGACAGATTTGGGTTGTGGGCTATGATCTGGGTAACCCTCGATTAGTACAATGACGTAGCAGTGTCTGATAGCAGTCACAATACTTGCTTCAGAGGAGTGCTGAAAAATAGCACCACCCTAAGCTCAAAAAGTGCATAAATCTCGCTTAATAAGCACCGGGCACCTACTATTTTCAGCAAACTTAGAGATGATGCAGCATTTAACAGAGACTTGCAAAGCAGCAACACTCTAGGTTGCCTTTGCAGAGACAAAAACTTTACATCACTATGACTACAAGTTTTTAGCACAATGAATTAGATTTGGAAATACACACTAACAAACACAAAAAATGACAACGAAAGAAAACACATGAGATTGTTAACAGTGGTGACAGATTTGATTTAGGGGAAGTTAATTTTTTTTTCATACTGTGAGAATTTGGGGTGGTTTCAAAGTAAAGCCACATATTCCTTCTTGTCTAGCCTTGGAGTCAACAAAGTAGTAATTCAGGTAAAGGCAAAATCAGAGCTTTGTTGTTAAAGGCACGTGTTTCAGGTGGTTGGGTACGAAGGTTCACTAATTACTTCACTATTGATTTAGATCCACTGTGCCATCCCTGGCAGTCCTCTGCTATGGGGCAGGGCCTCAAATGCACAGCAGAAGGAAGACTAGCATATACCACAAATGAGAGCCAGAAGCAGATTTCACCCCTTTCCCCATGGAGTAAGTAAGAAAGGATAACGGAAGCCAGTAACAGTACTCTCTTGGTAATAAATGTCCCCAGTATATACTTGATGCATTTTACACAGATAAGAGCCAACTCAGCAAGCATACTAACACCCTAGAGATTGAATAATTAACACCTGCTACCAGAACCTTCTTCTCTCAGTTTCTAGTTAGAGGATTGTCTAACTAGGGAATTCCATATGCACAGTCTGAAATGAAGATATAGTTCATGCTTTATTTACACTTAGCACAGGATCAAGCCTGTTGCTAATTCCTATACCACCTTCTTCTCTACCTCTACAAAAGCAATGTCAGTGCTCTTCGACTCCTGGGGACATTAACTCAATATAATCTGTGTATCAGGTCCACCTCACAGTTTTGCACAAGCCTTACTGCATTTCTATGGGCTCTAGCATTTAATCTTTGTTCTCCCACATCCCAGCCTTGCTTGATTTGTGAAGTGATAGTTCACAGCTCTGGCTCAAGGGCTTTATCTGTAAGTTTTAGGAGCTGAATTAGAAGGTCTATTGAAATCCTCTTTATTCTTTGTCATTTACCAAGACACACTATATGTCTATGCTGCCCACTCACTGACTATACCGTTGTTGACAAGAGAAACTCTTGGATCTTGAGATGCTTTCATTCTCATGGGGGAAATGCTATTATTATTATTATTATTATTATTATTATTATTATTATTAATTATTTGATGCCAAGATCTAGTCCATTTTCCTTTTGAAGTCAAGTGAAATACACATTAAAATAATTTTATATCTATTATTTACATTTTTCTTTTATTTTCTTAAAAAGACACAGGGAGAGAGAATTTGTTTCATAATGATTGAAGAGTATGGTAAACAACTTTTTATGTGTGCATTAGCTTGGGCAATGATTACTAAAAGGGACTGAATATGTGGTGGGGTCAGGAAACACTAGCTGAAGGAAAGAGCTTTGAAATAATGCTAGAGGTGAATGTCTCATGTTTCCATCATCATCTGTAATACAGGAATTTAGTTACCAGACAACAATGTTATCATGTTGATACCTCTTGGATATATTTTTAAAAATCTAGAAAGTTACTTTTCAAGAGTCAGGAGTACAAGAGGTGGAACCAAGGAGAATTCCTGGCCACACAATTTGTTAAAAACTTCATCTAGAGATCTATTAATCTCCGAGTTTAATTAAAAGTCTGAGTGAACAAAGTGCTATTTTATCTGATGCTCAGTTCCATTTGGTTTTCCTTCTGGTACCAAGAGAGGCTGCTCAAACTTTTCTTAGCTACTGACTTTCATTTACTCTTGTAAATGAGTTTAGACCTAATGTGTGACCCCCCGGGGTCAGATTCTATAACTAAACTAAGTTACTAGTGAAATTTGTGAATCCAGTGACAAAGTAATCCAAAGACCACAAGAACAGTTTAAAAAATTGCTGTTTCTCTTTTTCGATCAATCCTCACGATTAAAGGCAGAATTTATTGATAAAGACAGAGAAGTAATCCTCTGATAGAGTGAGATGGTGTATCAGTGTTCTCCATACTCATTCAATTAATAGACTTCACTGTATGCAAACACTGATAAGTGGATGAAATGTGTTGCTTCTTAATGATCTAATCTGTATTCTAACAGGATGTAGGCTTTGCTACACAAACATTTTGCTTGGTTATTTCCCCCAAACATTTATGCCTTGGAGTACGCAAGCCATTTATTTTGAACAGTGGGGTTTGATGCACATCTCTGCTGTTAATAGCTCTGCAAACATTTTACAATGAAAATATCACACAACTGGAACTAATCTCATTATTTTCCATATTAATAATTCTTACAGCAACAGAAGATCATTAAAACCCAGAATGGTAATACACAGATGTTTAATGTAGATGTTCAAGAGCTCCTAGCCAAGTCATTCCTTCTGTCAACAAATATTTATTGAGCAACTACTCTGTTACAGGCACTGTGGTGTTTGCACATATTTTTAATAAAACAGACAAGGTTCTTTGCCTCATGGAGCTGCCATTCCAGTGAGGGAGAGAGAGACCACTTAGTTTAAAGAACAAGTCAATACATATTCACAAATTCTCATAAATATTACAAGATCTATATTTTTCTTCACCATAACTTCCCTTAAACACACCTGTTCTGCATTCCCATCTCACTATCAAAAGCCTAGTTTGACTCATTGTGTGTCAAAGTTCTGCTGCTTCTTTTTCTTCCCTAATTCAAAAGTTAACCATAGATTCTTTTTTCCCTTGATCTGATGTGAAAATATTAAGTCCTTGGTTCCAAGAATTCCACATGAACAGCCTGTAATGAAGATAATTATAGTTCATGCTTTAGAGTTAGCACAGGACCTGAACAAAGCCTATAGCTAATTCCTACACCACCTTTTCCTGTAGCTTTATAAAAGCAATGTCACCTCTCTTTGACTCATGGGGACATTAATTCAATACAATCTGCCTATCAGGCCCACCTCATTTACAGCTTTGCAGAAACCTTATGGCATTTCTATGAATGCCAGCATTTAGTCCTCATTCTCCTACTTGCCAGCCTTGCCTCATTTATCTCTCAAACATGGAGTAGATTTTCTCTTTCTGTCAAGACCGCTCACATCTCTTCTTTTTATATAAAGCTTGAAATCCCTGTCCCCTTCTAAGCTTGTGTGGACAGGCTCTCCTGCCCTCTCTTAACTCCAGCCCTACCCGACTCACCATGATACCCTCTCCTCTTACCAACCAGAGCAAGAAGGCTGCTTCTACCTTTTGCTTAACACATGTGTGTTCTCACATTTTCAACTATGTCATGTTATTTATGGTAATGATTTTCAACCCTATCAGATGCAATGTTCCATTTTATAACAAATGTTATGTAATACTCCCTTTACTAGCCTGAAATGAAATTAACAGATAATATAACTTACCTACAACATTATTTCAAGAAAAAATCAATATGATGCCCTAACTGTATTACAAAGGAGAAATAAAAAGGAAGTCATTCGTAATAAAATAATATGTATTGAGAAAGGCTATCCTTGAATACACAATGAATTAAACAGAAACGTGCACCTACATATAATTATAATGAATAATTTTAAATTTAAAAGAAGTAAAACAATGTTTTAAGCCCCATACAAAAAGTACAGGAATATGAAAGAACAAAGGTAGAAGTTGACATTAAAATAAAAAGTAAGATTTGGGTAAATAATAACAGATCGGGCTTGTTCGTATATGATAAGAAATAGATGGAAACAGCCGTAATTAGAACATGCTGAGACAAATTACAAACTGTCAAATGAGAGAAATGAGGAAAAAGCCAATAGGGCATTTATGCTATTCTCATAAATGACCTGAGCCTTATTTACAAGTGAGTTTTCTACATATTCTCTTGAGTTATGATATGCAACAAGGTCATTGATAATTATCATAGAAAATATCTATTATCCTAAAACTCCACCACCTGCTAAGGTGTTTTTTCCATCTTAGCACTTAAAACACTTTGGGTGAGACACTCTCCAACAGGCCTGGGAAATAAAGGATGAATGAGAAAGTGGAAGAGGAATTCAAGAAGCTGAAAGTTGATTGTGTGATCTCTTAGGACAGAATCAGATATGATAGGAAAAAATATAGGAAAAACAAAATAAATAAATAATTTTTAAGAATTTTTGTACCATAGGTCTCTTAACATGGGCCTCCAAAAATTATTTACAAGCTCACATACACATATACATACACTAATATATGTATGTACGTTTATATAACTTATTATATACATAAATGTATACATATATATTACCGCAGACATATGGAATATTTTTTAAAGCAAGCTTTAATAATAAAGGCCAACAAGTTCTATTGATCTTTACTTGTCTCAGAAATTTAATAATGTTTGATTTAAGTGTTTTAATCAGCCTCTCATCTCTTCTGTTATATATTTTTGTAAGGGGCAACTAGAAATGTAGACAGGATGTTGAAAATAGGAGTGTGTTTTTGTTAACTCGATGGTACAAATGATGGTCTCATTAGTAACACAGCTTACCAAAATGGTGGGAAAGAACTCTTGTTGAGCTCTATAAAATAGAGTACCCACAATGTGAAAAATAGATGCATTCTTCAAAAAAATCAGCATATGTTAAAACTATGCAAAACCTATTTTGTCTGTATACATAAAATGTAGTTAGGGTTCCAGGCACTTATATCTATGTGAACGTCCATCAGGACCCGGGGGCAATTCTTTCTTTGGGAAACTTACTGCATATTGAAAGACATCTAGCTTTCCCGGTTCTGAGACAGTAAAAGCCAATAATGCATCTATAAGAAGGAAGATAGGGATCCCTGGGTGGTGCAGCGGTTTGGCACCTGCCTTTGGCCCAGGGCGCGATCCTGGAGACCCGGGATCGAATCCCACGTCGGGCTCCTGGTGCATGGAGCCTGCTTCTCCCTCTGCCTATGTCTCTGTCTCTCTCTGTCTCTCTCTCTCTATCTCTGTGACTATCATAAAAATAAAAATAAAAATTTAAAAAAATAAAAAAAATAAAAAATAAAAAGAAGGAAGATAAAAAATAAATAAATAAATAAAAATAAAAAAAAAAAAAAAAAAAAAGAAGGAAGATAAAAGGCCCTGGGACACCTGGGTGGCTCAGTGGTTGAGAATCTGCCTTCGGCTCAGGTCGTGATCCCCAGGGTCTTAGGACTGAGTTCTGCATTGCGGTCCCTGTAGGGAGCCAGCTTCTCCCTCTGTCTATATCTCTGTCTCTTTCTTTGTGCCTTTCAATGAATAAATATTTAAAAAAAAAAAAAAAAGACCCTACAATTTCAAAGAATCAATTAATGAGCAGTATTTTCTGAAATCAGACATCACTTTGCAGAAACCTTTTCAGAATAGTCAAAATGTCATAGTATTCCGTCTTCCAGTTTGGTCCTACAGCTTGAATATTCCAACCTGTCTTCAAACATGCCAGCTATCTGCCATCTCAGGTGTATGAGGGCGAAGAATGACATGGAGAAGAGGAAGAGGCAATGTGACCATGGAGGCAGATTGGAGTGATGTGGTCTCAAGCCAAAGACTGCTGGTAGGCACCAGAAGCTAGAAGAGGCAAAGAACAGATTGTTCCCTATGGAACAGAAGGGAGTAAAGCCATGGGGATACCTTGATTTTGGATTTCTGGCTTACAAAACTGTGAGAGAATAAATCTTTGTTGTTCTAAGCCACCAAGTCTATAGTAATTCATTATGGCAAAAAAGGAAACTAATGTATCCTGTAAGTCAGTCCCTGCTCGGGCAAGATAAAGGTCAATACCATGTTTTGATTATGTGTTTGTTTTCCACTAAGACTTTCATATCCTCTAAATAGTGCTGGACACTGGGAGGAATGACAGGATTCAACATGTCTGCTTTCTCTCTCTTAGAATATCCTACTCAGCCTCTCCCAGGCGATGGATCTCAAGCTTTGCTTCCTCACTACTCCATTACATAAGCTGGAATAGAATAGCTTTTGCCATTCTGCAGTGAGTTTCCATTATATAAGCTGAGATAGAATTTTCTTCCATTCAGCAGAGCACTCACCTCATTTTAAAGCTAAACATTCATTCCTGTGATTCTTCAGCAAATACTGGTTTCCCTAAAAGAAAGCAAGCTCCTAGAGAGAAAACCTCACCATTGTTTTCTCTACAACCTGCCATGGCAGCCAGAATTATTAAAACACATATGTAAATATTTAATGAGCAAATATTTATGTATAACCATTTACAGATATTTCGGTAAAAAAAAAAAAAATGACAACTGCCATTCAGCATCGCAGTAGCAGCAGCAATACATGTCTTTCCAGAATAAAGCAGTGTTTTAATGAGTAGATTCTTCTCCACACTGGATTTAAAATATCTATTTCAGTGGTCTCATCACCCCAACCTCTGATTCAGAATTTGACACTACCAGTTCTTGGCCAGTTGAAAAGGTTGGATTGTTACCCCCACCCACCCACCCACCACCACCACCTCCTCCACTCCTGCCAAGTTCATGCCTAAACCAGAATGTGACTTTATTTGGAAATAGGATCTTTGCAGATGCAGTTCAAATTAAAATGAGGTCACACTGGATTAGGGTGGGTCTGAAATACAACGATTGGTGCCCTGAGGGAGATCTGTACATGTGGAGACACAGAAGTGACACACAAAGAGAAGGTGGCCATGTGAAGACACAGACATATTAAAGCAATTTGGCTACAAACCAAGGAATGCCAAGGACTGCTGGCAACCACCAGGATCTAAAAAAAAAAAAAAAAAAAAACATAAGGAGGAATCCTTTCCTAGAGTCTTCAGAGGGAATGTGACCTTGCTGACACCTTGATGTCAGGCTTCTAGCCTCCAAAACTGTAGGAGAATAAATTCATGTTGTTTTAAGCCACCCTGCCTGTGGTACTCTGTTATGGTAGTGTTAAGAAACCAATAGACAGTAAACCACTGGTATATTTTATAGTTTTGCTCATGCTTCTTATAATGAGTCACCTCACCCTAGTAACACCATTTCTATCAACCAATTCTAGCCACGGGGTAATGAGACAGCAAACAGACAATAATGTGAATTTAAGGGCTTCACTCCAGACAAAGACTGCAAACTAGTGTGATCTCAGCAAGATGGCACCTGCACAGAGGGGCTCAGGTGCCAGGTGGGCTTCTTGGCTTTACTGTCTTTACTGCCTCTTTCTAGTTACAAGACCTTGGTTGATTTATTTAAGAGGTCTGTACCTTAATTTTCTCAAGTTCAAAATGGAAATAAGAACAATTCCTGCCTCACTGAGTTTGTACTGCATGTAAATGCTTAGCATAGTTCCCAGGGCATGATAACTGTTCCATAAATACTAGCTACTACCACTGCTGGGTTTACTGAAGGCTAAAAATGAAGCATCACTTCATTTGATCAAAGAAACAAATGCAAAAAAGCACCTAACCATGTGGTTGGTGGCTGTAATAAAGTCCTGACAAACTAAGTACTTTATTTTGCGTAAGGAAGAGCTTATTTTCTTTGTAGTCAAACTCAGGAATTTGACTCCATGAGTTACCTTTAAATGTAAAATCATTCCATTTTGGACTCGCAGCACCTGTACATTTATGGTTGCCTGAACTTGCGTAGCTGACAATTTAGGAAGCTTGACACCCAAAAATGATTTCTGAATGATGTTCAAGGTCAGTAAAACATTGTTACTTACTGCGGAGACAGGGAAACAAACCCTTCTCTGTGTAAGATTTTTTTTTTTTATAATTAAACATGATGGCATCTAATGATGTGTTCAACTTCTTCTCACTAATGCAAAGACTTTATTTCTAATGGAAAAGCAAGGTTTGCTTTCCTCCTTTTAAATGGTAAAGGAAAGAACGTGTACATCTCTCTGAAGTGGTTTCTGGTACACCTAGTCAGGGTATGCAGAATACATAATAATTACTGTTAAGGTTTTCAAAGAATAAAGCTATGGTTCCTGCTCATTTACCATTTGACAGTGGGGACAGGATAAATGCATGTGAAAGGTGCCACGTTATGAATTCATTTTTCTAAAACACAGACTAGGCAAAGAATAATGTTCCCAATATGGAACAACCAGTAGGGGTAGGAGAGCACTGCCCAATGAGAAAGAAAAGACATTGGCCTGAGCACTGGAGCAGTCTTAGGGGCCATGCCATAACAGGTGGGAGCTATTCACCTGCTGGGTTGCAGGAGGTCTGAGCATCTCAGGGAGGGGCATATTGTTCCACGTTTTAGAGAATGGAAAGACACTCCAGCTGGTTGCAGGACACTCAGGGGGTTTCACAAAGTGACTACTGGCCAACCAATGCAGAAATATTTTAATATTATAACAACTACATGTCTATCAAGGCACCAGCTGATAAATATCGGCCCTAGATAGGCTGTGATGAATTGGATTGTCACTGTGATAACAGCTGAATCCCGGGGCAATCATATAATAGAAGAGAGTCACCAAGAGATGTAACAGGGTACCACCGTTGCATTGATGAAAGCACACTTAGTTCTACATAGAGTCAGGGAGGTAAAGTGTCTGAATCCTCAAATTCTATTTTAACACATTATTTTGCTTTATAATTTTATTAAGGCAGGAACAAAATTTCCTTGTTAAAGAATTAAAACATTCCCATTAAAGCCTAATGCCATCAACCTTCCAAATGTTGGTCTATCCTCAGAGCTAATTACTGTTATTAATTTGTTAACATCATTTCAGATAACTTTCTATGTGTATTCACATGCATTTGATATTGTCTTGGGTGTTAACTATGTGTTTACATATGTGGTAAGCACAATTCTAAGATGATTCCTTCAAATTATCTGTCTATTCCCCAGACTGTGAATTTGGTGAGATATCACACCCTGATTATGTTGTTATGTGGCAAAAGGAATTTTGCAAATATAATTAAGGTTGCTAATGAAATGACTTTGAGTTAATCAAAAGAAAGATTATTTAAGTGGGCCAAATCTAATCACACATGCCCTTCAAAAGCACAGTTTGTCTAGGTAGTACTGGAAGTCAGAGATTCAAACCATGAAAAGAATTTGATGTACCATGGCTGGATTTGAAAATAAAGGTGATCACATGCCAAGGAATGCTGGAGGCCTCTAGAAGCTCAGAGTGGTCCCACAGACAGTCAACAAGGAAATGGGACTTCAGTCCTACAACCCCAAGGAAGTGAATTCTGTCAACAACCTGAATGAGCTTAGAAGCAGATTATTCTTTAGAGCCTCCAGGCAATAACCTAGCAGTCTGGCTTATACCTTGCTTTCAGCCTTGTGAGGCCCTAAGCAGAGAACCCACTGAGTCTACTCAGACTTCTGACTTATAGAAGTGTGAGATAATAAATGAGTGTTATTTCAGTTACTAAGTTTGTGGTAATTTGATACAAAGCAATAGAAAACTGATACCACATATTCTGCAGTTTGTTTTTATTGAAAAATTTGTCTTATGAATATAAGCAAAATTAATTCATTCTTTTTTACCTGTTCCATAGTATGTGTGGCAAAATTTTTTTTCAAAGATGATTAGCAAGAGTTCTTGCCATCATTGTACAAACTTGCCATTTTCTTTTATTTCCCTTCTCTTTAAATCTGGGCTGGCCTTTTGATGTGCTCTCACTAATAAAATCTGGTGAGAATGATGTTCTAGGACTTCTGAGTTCAGATCTCGAGAGACCTTAAAAGCTTCTGTTTTTGCCCTTTGGGTATCCATATAGCATGTACAAAAGCTCAAAGTAAACTACAGATGATAGATCACACTTGTAGGGGTTGGGTAGTACAGAAAGGAGGAAGGAGAAGAAAGGCCAGGAGGATGAGAGATAGGGACCTAGATAGCTGCAACCAAGCTCAGGGTAATCTCAGGAGTCTCTAGGTGGAGCAGAAGAACCACTAGGGTGAGTATAGCTAGCCCCCAAAATTGTGAGAATACTAAATCACTGCTGTTCAAGCCTCTGGGACAGGTTGCTTTGCTATAATGGATAACATTATAATAGATATATCATGAATAAATTATGAACATTATATTTTCCTTATCCATTCTCATACTGTTTAACATTTTTGTGTTTTCTAATTATTAAATGGAACAGGAAACTGACATTTCGGTAAGTTGAAGTTGGTCAAATATGAACAATTTCTTAAGGTTCAACCGTACAAACACAGCTTCCACGTATATCCCCTCACATAGCTCTGTGCACATGGCAGGGGGTGTCACTCTAGGGTAAATACTAAGCAGAACTGTTTAGTCATAGGATAGGCACATTCTAAATGTTGATAGATGTTGCAAAGCTGTCCACTAGAATAACTACCAATGTATGTGCCTACTATCAATGTATAATGTTATCCTATGTCCCTTGATCTAGATATTCCTAGAATTCCTTTATAAGAAAAATAGGGCTCAAGATGCAGCCAACTTAACATGAGCAAATATAAAACTAAAGTAGTTCTGGCAAATCCGATAGAAAATCCTTGATAATCCAGAAGGCATTTTGAGTTGAGTTTTAAATATCCTACTATAGGTGACTATTTGAGAATAGAGATAGCTTCTTATTTGTACAAGAGTTAAACTAATGTAAGTCGTGTTTATGTTCTATGGCTAGACTTTAGCCCAGTAGTGGGCATAAAACTAGAGTTGAGCTATATCGGGAGACAGCACCAGCTTAGGTGGTCACACAGTTTCAATGAGACTAGAAAATGATGCATTAGAGTTTCACCAAAAACTGTGCTATCCTTCCAGGTGCCCGTATCATGATGGTTGGGAGGGTGAACAGTTAAATGATATTTAGAACATGTTTAGTAAGATGTCCCTTACCAAATATTTGTCTACAGCAGAGGCACAGACTCTTTTTAATACAGTATTTTAAAAAAATATATACAGTATTTATGTGTGGAAGGTGTACTTGTCCCCAAGATCAGTTCTGCTCTTCTTCTGTAATAACACAGATTTAACTGGGTATCTGGCCACACTTCCCATCTCTCTTACTTGATGATCTGACCTTTTACAATGAACAGGATTCAATCTAAGAAGGAGGGAAAATGAGAATTCCCAGGACATTCAGTAAGTGGTTACAACAGTACAGAAATTGCCTTTTAAGACAGAAGAGGCCAAAGACACAAAGGATTGAATAAAAGCCGACTCCTAGTTCACAGTGTGGTTACACACATCTCACCCCACAGAGGCAGGGAAGAATCATGAACCCACCTTCCCCGAACTGACTGGTGAACCATTTTGTATTCTAAACATTAAAAATACATGTTGAAGCACATGGCAACTAGCATAATTTATCAGGAGGCTTGTCAGGGCTAGGATTGTTGGAGATTCCTACAGGATCAGTAACTCATGTGTTTTCTAAATTGGGGTGAACCCTGGTACCCAGGATGCTGGCTGATGCTCTCACATCCCAGTGAAAAAAGCTCTATCCTGGCAAGTCACCTGCAAAGTCAGTGGCCTTTTGGCAATCTACTATACCCTTTCCAAAGTTGCATATGTTTGGAAAACAAAACAATTGCTTTCCCCAAAACAAATATGCAGGAAAAAAAATCCAAGAGAAGTGCTCAAGTAAATTAGAACTATTCCAAAAATGGAATGGGAGCGCCTTCTGAAAAAAAATAAACACCTCAAGTAAAAAAATTTCCCTGTTAATGTGTTTTTAATCAAATACATCAATCTAAAGTTTCTACAACATCTGCAAACCTGAATATGATTGTATAATGTGACCAAAATGCAATAAAATAATTGCATTAGGGTTTTGGCATCACTTTATAATAAGTGGACAGTAATTGTTGCTAAATTACAGCTGAATCTCTGCAGAATTAGATATTACATCCATATTAGGATCGAATGACTCTATCATGATTAATGATACTGCAGTGAATACCAAGAGAATTAAAATGATTAGCCACTTATTCTAAAGTGTTGACATTTTTCCATGATTTTAGAGTTGTTTCAAAAGAACCCTGAAATTAGACTTACTGCTAATGGTTACTGAGATAAATCCAGAGGCAAATATTCCTTAAAAGGTCAACTTTATTAATGGGTAAATATTAAAAATTTAAAAAGCCACTTAGCTGAACTATCCACCTTAAATAACTAATAGCAGATGATGTGTTTAACACTCTAGTTATATTTGAACAATACAGACATGTAATTAAAGATACTTGGCTATAATTAAAATCTTCATAATCGTTTTCAAAATAATTTCTGCAATTCATGCTACATATTTGTAGTGAGCTAAAAAAAAAGATAAATGTATTACCAGTTTCAGAGGAGTTTGTGTCATTTGATTATCAGGTCTTTTTTGCAACTTTTTAAGAAGAAATTATAAAAAAGTAAAAGCAAATTTGGTATTTAATTGTTTATGGAAGATGTTTAGGTTAAAAATTACTTGCAAACACTTCTCAGAAGGAAACTTGGTAGCAATTCATTAGACCCATACTTGGCAGTATCTTAGTAAAGTAATTGTGCACCTGAAAATGGACCTTAAACAGACATTCACAGAAAGTGGTTTGTATTTTTTCCTACTGTTTTCGTATTACTGAATATTAGTTCCTAAGATAAGTATCATATTGTACAAGATATTGTGATTCTTAGAACTAGCTATTCTTGGCCCCAAGAGTAATTTTGTAAATGACTGAAAAACGCAAATGCTATTAAAGAGACTAAACATATGGCAATAACAACTTTGAACTGGTACAAAAACAGCCACGAGCTGAAATTTTGAATTTGTCGCTAATGTACCCAGTGATCTCTCTGGAATTTGTTTTGTGCACACACGGGTTCAGGATTTTTTTTCTGACTTGGATTCCCAGTACAAAATGATATAAGGGTGATATTTGAAATAAAACTGAGAAAACAGGTAGAACTCTTCAGAATAAAGCTAATTTATCACGTCCTGGGTTTATCACTGTAGAAACCCAGCCTCCAACTTCTCAGCAACTCACGTATAAAATGGAGAGAAATTTGAACACATGATGTTGGGACCACTGCTACTAACTAGTTACTGGTCTCTACTAAATTTGCCCCACACCAACTGCAATGTCTCAATACCAACCGTGTCTCAAATATCTTAGTTTTTATATTCCCAACCATGTCTAGCAAAGGATTAGATAGTAATAATCTCATAAATCCCTTTTCACCTGATTGGGCTTACAGAATTCTCCTGGTCTTCATCCTACATTCCCCTAATGGATGATCTCATCCCTTCTTCTTAATCGTCACATTTCCTTGCTACCGTCAGCCCTTTGTTACCCCCAATCCCTAGAGTAGGAGTTGATCAATTAAGGTCCGCAAGCCAAGTTTACACTACTACCTCCTTTTGTAAATCAGGTTGTACTGGAATAAAGCTTTTCTTTCACCCTTTATCAATGACCACTTTTGTGCCACAAAGGCAAAGGAGCTGTGGCAATAACCATAGAGCCCACAAAGCCTTAAGCTTTTGCACTCTGCTCTGTACAGGACAAATTTGCATTAGAACATGGAACCTCAATGTTTTCATACTGAGCAACACCTCCCTGCTTCTTATATGAATACACATGGAAATGTCTAAGATGGGGGCTAATGGAAGGATGTGGAATTCCTCCTGATAAACTACAGCCATCTGTCACTAACATCCTCCAATAATCCCCTGGGGAAAAAAAAAATCATTTCAAATAAAGTAGCTATACTTCTGCTTCTAGGCATAAATTCCCAAAGGGGGAATCAGTGGAAAGAGTGACCCATGGTCAGCCACTCGATCTACCAGGTAGTATGGATCCCCATTGATAACTATTGATAACTATTGATTATCAATCATATGATAATTATGTATTACCTACTCCATTTTACTGAGCTCTTCTGTTACTCTACACCAGATACTTCACATACAGTAAGTCATTTTGTCCTCTCAATAGCCATATGTAGTTGGTCCATTTTATAAATAACAAAACTATAGTTCACAGTTAAAGGAGCATGTCAAAGCATAAAGAACTAGTAAAAAAAGCAAAACTAGAATTGAGCACAGCCAGTGGGACTCCAGAGTCTAGGCATGACAGTGCACTGCCACTGAGGTAACATATTTCTGCTTCCCAAATATTCCACAACTGTGGCACATGAATTGAAAAAGTAAATGTCAGCAGCAACAGGAGAAGACATTCTTATTGCTTAGAGCAAACTTCCTAAACTTTCCAATCTCGTTTATTTTAAACTCCATATAAATTATATCCTCAAATATCATTTCTCTTATGATCAAATTAGGAATAATACTTTCTTTTTAAGCAGTTCAAATGAACCCTTTTCTGTGACTTGGAGAAATAAAGTTTTATCTCAAAATGCTTCTTTACGATGATTGTCCCTGTACAGATGTGAGACTGAAGTTACCATTTTCTTACATTTTGTTTGTATTCTAATATTTTTGGTTATATGGATTCCATAAATAAATGGTGATTTAAAAAAAAAAACATTTTCTTTTCAATTCAAAGAAAAAAGAATCTTAAAAGCAAAGTCTGAAGCATATGGAAAGGCAAGCTCCTGATAGCAAAGGTTGTTTCTGGATATAAATGGAATAATGCTCCAATGGGGTTTCAGGTCTCACTGAGAGGCTTATGTTGGGCTGGATCGGGAAGCTGGGTAGGGAAGCAATGATGTCCCTTGGATGCTGGATTGCAGAATGCAGTGAAAGATACAACCAGCTGAAGCTGAATCTATCACATGGCATTCAAATCAGTCACTAACATCCTCAAGGGTATCAGCTATTGGAGCATATGCTGGTCCTGAAAACTAGGCAGAAAAGGGAGTTTCTAGAAAAAAAAATATTTTAGAAGAAAAAGTAATTTTGTAAAATCTTACCAAAGAATGCAGTGATCATAACAGAAAGCATGGGGTCATTAGGAATGAATCATTCCAAATGATATTTTGTCTCCTTTTTTTGTTCCCCTTCCTTTTTTATCAATAGATTCTTTAGTTCTGGGAAAGGACATAGGTCAGTCAGTGTACAGATGAAAGGAAAAAAAAAAAAAGGAAGGAGCTCTTTTGTTAATGAATTTCCTACAAATATTTTGTTGCTCTTTGTCTAAGAAACCTCATTAAGTTTTTTCTTCAGGATCTTGATCTTAAAGCCCAATTTCAAAATGTGTTTTGCTTTATTTAGTATGTCTCATGTCACCACTCTATTCACACCCTCTACTGCCTCCACAAGCATGCCTGTGGCTCTGGCATTGCTACTTGGATCAGTTTAAATTGATAGGTCAGACAAGCATGTCAACACACACACACACACACACACACACACACACACACATATGCAAACACCCTGGTCTTGTGAGTCCTTACCACTAATAATCATAAGAGTCTGATGGGATACAAATTTGGGACTGAGCTCCCGGAGAACTGGATTCAGTTCCTAGTGTTGCAATGAACTCAATAGGTTAACTCTGGAAATGGCACCTTTCCTCAATCTCCCCATTTGAAAAATGCTAGGTTGGGATCAGGGACATTCCTTTCAGCTCTGAGTATGTTGTATCATCTATGAGTCATGCATGCCACTTCCTATTTCTGTAGTGCTAAAAGCTCATTTCTCTTCATTTTCCCCAGTGAGAATGATTGCTAGCTCTCCCGTTAGCAATCTCATTACATATTTTTACATATTTGCTGCTTATTATGTTTTCCTTCCATCGCTTTTCCACATGAATGAACAGCATACGTTATCTTCAGCTTCAAAAGGTTCACCTTCATTTTTCAGTATTTTCTTTTATGGAGACTTCTTGAATCCTATTTCCTAAAACCCATAAAGGGTGTGGTTAAAAGCAAAGCCTCTGGATTTAGGCTACCTGTATTTTTTTTTTTTTTTTTTTTTTTTTTTTTTTTATTTTTTTTATTGGTGTTCAATTTACTAACATACAGAATAACACCCAGTGCCCGTCACCCATTCACTCCCACCCCCCGCCCTCCTCCCCTTCTACCACCCCTAGTTCGTTTCCCAGAGTTAGCAGTCTTTATGTTCTGTCTCCCTTTCTGATATTTCCCACACATTTCTTCTCCCTTCCCTTATTTTCCCTTTCACTATTATTTATATTCCCCAAATGAATGAGAACATATAATGTTTGTCCTTCTCTGACTGACTTACTTCACTCAGCATAATACCCTCCAGTTCCATCCACGTTGAAGCAAATGGTGGGTATTTGTCATTTCTAATAGCTGAGTAATATTCCATTGTATACATAAACCACATCTTCTTTATCCATTCATCTTTCGTTGGACACCGAGGCTCCTTCCACAGTTTGGCTATCGTGGCCATTGCTGCTAGAAACATCGGGGTGCAGGTGTCCCAGCGTTTCATTGCATTTGTATCTTTGGGGTAAATCCCCAACAGTGCAATTGCTGGGTCGTAGGGCAGGTATATTTTTAACTGTTTGAGGAACCTCCACACAGTTTTCCACAGTGGCTGCACCAGTTCACATTCCCACCAACAGTGTAGGAGGGTTCCCTTTTCTCCACATCCTCTCCAACATTTGTTGTTTCCTGCCTTGTTAATTTTTCCCATTCTCACTGGTGTGAGGTGGTATCTCATTGTGGTTTTGATTTGTATTTCCCTGATGGCAAGTGATGCAGAGCATTTTCTCATGTGCGTGTTGGCCATGTCTATGTCTTCTTCTGTGAGATTTCTGTTCATGTCTTTTGCCCATTTCATGATTGGATTGTTTGTTTCTTTGGTGTTGAGTTTAAAAAGTTCTTTATAGATCTTGGAAACTAGCCCTTTATCTGATATGTCATTTGCAAATATCTTCTCCCATTCTGTAGGTTGTCTTTGAGTTTTGTTGACTGTATCCTTTGCTGTGCAAAAGCTTCTTATCTTGATGAAGTCCCAATAGTTCATTTTTGCTTTTGTTTCTTTTGCCTTCGTGGATGTATCTTGCAAGAAGTTACTATGGCCGAGTTCAAAAAGGGTGTTGCCTGTGTTCTTCTCTAGGATTTTGATGGAATCTTGTCTCACATTTAGATCTTTCATCCATTTTGAGTTTATCTTTGTGTATGGTGAAAGAGAGTGGTCTAGTTTCATTCTTCTGCATGTGGATGTCCAATTTTCCCAGCACCATTTATTGAAGAGACTGTCTTTCTTCCAATGGATAGTCTTTCCTCCTTTATCGAATATTAGTTGCCCATAAAGTTCAGGGTCCACTTCTGGATTCTCTATTCTGTTCCACTGATCTATGCGTCTGTTTTTGTGCCAGTACCACACTGTCTTGATGACCACAGCTTTGTAGTACAACCTGAAATCTGGCATTGTGATGCCCCCAGATATGGTTTTCTTTTTTAAAATTCCCCTGGCTATTCGGGGTCTTTTCTGATTCCACACAAATCTTAAAATAATTTGTTCTAACTCTCTGAAGAAAGTCCATGGTATTTTGATAGGGATTGCATTAAACGTGTATATTGCCCTGGGTAACATTGACATTTTCACAATATTAATTCTGCCAATCCATGAGCATGGAATATTTTTCCATCTCTTTGTGTCTTCCTCAATTTCTTTCAGAAGTGTTCTATAGTTTTGAGGGTATAGATCCTTTACATCTTTGGTGAGGTTTATTCCTAGGTATCTTATGCTTTTGGGTGCAATTGTAAATGGGATTGACTCCTTAATTTCTCTTTCTTCAGTCTCATTGTTAGTGTATAGAAATGCCACTGACTTCTGGGCATTGATTTTGTATCCTGCCACGCTACCGAATTGCTGTATGAGTTCTAGCAATCTTGGGGTGGAGACTTTTGGGTTTTCTATATAGAGTATCATGTCATCGGCGAAGAGGGAGAGTTTGACTTCTTCTTTGCCAATTTGAATGCCTTTAATGTCTTTTTGTTGTCTGATTGCTGAGGCTAGGACTTCCAGTACTATGTTGAATAGCAGTGGTGAGAGTGGACATCCCTGTCTTGTTCCTGATCTTAGGGGAAAGGCTCCCAGTGCTTCCCCATTGAGAATGATATTTGCTGTGGGCTTTTCATAGATGGCTTTTAAGATGTCGAGGAATGTTCCCTCTATCCCTACACTCTGAAGAGTTTTGATCAGGAATGGATGCTGTATTTTGTCAAATGCTTTCTCTGCATCCAATGAGAGGATCATATGGTTCTTGGTTTTTCTCTTGCTGATATGATGAATCACATTGATTGTTTTACGGGTGTTGAACCAGCCTTGTGTCCCAGGGATAAATCCTACTTGGTCATGGTGAATAATTTTCTTAATGTACTGTTGGATCCTATTGGCCAGTATCTTGTTGAGAATTTTTGCATCCATGTTCATCAGGGATATTGGTCTGTAATTCTCCTTTTTGGCGGGGTCTTTGTCTGGCTTTGGAATTAAGGTGATGCTGGCTTCATAGAACGAATTTGGAAGTACTCCATCTCTTTCTATCTTTCCAAACAGCTTTAGGAGAATAGGTATGATTTCTTCTTTAAACGTTTGATAAAATTCTCCTGGGAAGCCATCTGGCCCTGGACTCTTGTGTCTTGGGAGGTTTTTGATGACTGCTTCAATTTCCTCCCTGGTTATTGGCCTGTTCAGGTTTTCTATTTCTTCCTGTTCCAGTTTTGGTAGTTTGTGGCTTTCCAGGAATGCGTCCATTTCTTCTAGATTGCCTAATTTATTGGCGTATAGCTGTTCATAATATGTTTTTAAAATCGTTTGTATTTCCTTGGTGTTGGTAGTGATCTCTCCTTTCTCATTCATGATTTTATTAATTTGAGTCTTCTCTCTCTTCTTTTTAATAAGGCTGGCTAATGGTTTATCTATCTTATTAATTCTTTCAAAGAACCAACTCCTGGTTCTGTTGATCTGTTCCACAGTTCTTCTGGTCTCGATTTCGTTGAGTTCTGCTCGAATCTTTATTAGCTCCCTTCTTCTCTTGGGTGTAGGATCTATTTGCTGTTTTTTCTCTAGCTCCTTTATGTGTAAGGTTAGCTTTTGTATTTGAGTTCTTTCCAGTTTTTGAATGGATGCTTGTATTGCGATGTATTTCCCCCTTAGGACTGCTTTTGCTGCATCCCAAAGATTTTGAACGGTTGTATCTTCATTCTCATTAGTTTCCATGAATCTTTTTAATTCTTCCTTAATTTGGTACTTTCTTTTTAATAATTAACTACATTATAGAGGTGAATTCTAGTTCTTTTTTTTTTTTTTTAGATTTATTTTTGTATTTATTTGAGAGCTTGAGTGAGCAAGTGGGGATAGGGGCAGAGGAAGAGGAGAGAATCTCAAGCAGATTCCCTACTGAGCGTGGAGCCTGCCATCAGGCCTTGAGGTTACAATCCTGAGATCAGGACCTGACCTGAAATCAAGAGTCAGATGCTTAACTGACGGAGCCACCTAGGTGCCTCTGAGTGAATTCTGTTTCTGATAGTGCCCTATGCCCTTGTTTCATGCGACCATGCCCATGACCTCAGGAACAATCTTTCAGTGTTTCTGGCTAAGGAGTGACCCTCCCAAGTGGGCAGAGGCTCCTGCTTTCCCGACCTGAAACAAAATTATTTTTTTAAAGATTTTATTTAATTATTCATGAGAAACACACAGAGAGAGAGAGGCAGAGACATAGGCAGAAGAGAAGCAGGTGCCATGCAGGGAGCTCGATGTGGGACTCGATCCCAGGACCCCAGGATCACGCACTAGGCGGAAGGCAGGCACTAAACCACTCAGCCGCCCAGGTGTCCCTGAAAAAAATAATTTAAAGAACAGAGGAAACTACAGATCTTAAAAAAAAAAAAAAAAAAAAAAAAAAAAAAAAAAAAAAAAAAAAACAACGTCAAAAGTGTGATTCCTTCTTAATGACAGAGAAATTAGCTATCTCCAATGCCATTTCTGGTTGGATGCTGAACACAGTGCCAATGAGATGTGGCTACATCCACCTGCTTCTACTTGCTTCTTCTACCTGCTAAAATTTAATTTTTGCCACATGTCTAATTGCATACCATTGGCTATGTCTTCCATTACTGGTTAGGATACTAGAGGTATTACTGGTAAGCCTGGTAGTTCATTGTTTGATAAAATAGCTCATAACCTCAAAATATGAGGTTGGTTACTTCCTTCTAAGCAACCACATTTGCTAAGCCAGTCAGAGATGTAGGTTTCAGAATCTTGAATGTGCAAAACTACAGAAAACTAACACTAATGTCAGGGGTTTATATGATGAGAGTGGCCATGTTTTCTCTTAGATCTAATTGCTGCTTTTTTTCTTCCTTGATTCTCTTCAGGATATGAGCCCATAATCCTTTATATTCTGTTTTAATCTGCACTTTCCTGTGGACTTTTATACACTTATCTTCTTACACAACAACAAACTTACCCTTTTTCTTCCACGTGCAGCCTTCCCAAATACTCAAAGATCATTTTACTCACCCTGGCCCTCCTTAGGCTGCTTCCTTTGGGCTCTTAAATGAATTTCATCAAACCTCAATGATTTCAACGCATTTAATTACTGAAGTGTGCCTTAACCTGCTTGCTTCAGATGAGAACTTATCCAGTTGCTCATTAACTGTTACTGTATTAGCATGCTCTGACTATTAACCTCTGTAGTGAAGGATGAAGAGAAGAGCTGGCAATGATCTCTCAGCTCTCCTGCCAAGTGCATGTCCCCCACCCCCACCCCTCTAATAAGTGGCAGGCCTCCTCCTCTGGAAGAAACTTCTGTCTTTTGAACACATGCAACTACATTGTTTCATTTCATTTTCTAAATAAATAAAAATAAAAAAATAAAAAGAACATTGTCTTATGTTTTCTGCTCCATACCTTTAATCCTTCATATTTTTATAGACATCTTTAAACTCTTCCTACACATCGCACCTAGAATTTTTATCTCTGATTGAAAATTGTACATGTACAGATAGATATATCCTCATAGGACTTGGCCTTTATTTTTAACCTTTAACTGGGGAACACAGATGCTTAAAATCATTTCAACCTAGATTTGCTAAGGGACATTACTTTTTATTTACTGGGTGGTTCAGAAGGACAATGCATACATGGACATAATTACTGTGTGTTCTAGGTTTAGAAGTTTTGGGAGATTCTAATTGTTCTCATCTCTAAGATGATAAAATAAAATTTTTCGTACAGTTTTATCCAACTCACTTTATCACTCTACTTGGGAGCATTCGTCTACCAACTTTTTGAAACTCTTTAGGTTGCTTCATTCCTCTGCAGCTCAAAATTGGGCTGTGTCTGCTTTAGCCATTTTATTTGCATGAGCAGTTCTTCAAACGACCAAAACATAGTCAATCCACCAGCATTTCACCACGCCAACCAGTGGTACCACCACCAAACTCTAACAGAGCATGCTGGGTTCCATGATTAAAACCCAGTGAATCCCCAACTAGTTCAGTACATGCCTACACAGGCCCAGGAGCAAACAGACATGGGGTCCCAAGGGAGGATCTCTACACCTGTTTTAAATAATGTTTTTGTTATTGCTATGTTTAAATTTCCCACTTAACACTTAGCTTAAAAGTGTTTTGTGTGTTTTTTCCCATTCCTCTCTCAACATGTTTATATTAAGCTTTCACAAGCATGGAAATAAAACATAAATCCTGATCATTCAAGCCAAAATACAACCATATGTGCTCTTCTCACCTACCCACTATCCTTGTATTTTATTCCTTCTTTCCCTTGGCAGATGTCTTCTGTTAAAAAAAAAGAAGCTGACTGTATTGGAAAGGGAAAGCAAAGCGTGGGCTATACTAGGCAACAACGGTTAGGAGCTATCAAGAAAGAGGGGCCACTCTACCGCATATTTGCAAAGGCATAAGGACCTGCTCAGTGGCGATTATCTGAGGCATACCTATTAGGCATCTGCCCAGGTGCTATTTTTACCCACTCTCCAGAGGGAAGATAAATGCTTTGTTCCCATTCATGCAGATGCCAAATAAAGGTCACCCTCTTTCAGAAAACATATGAAGAGTGATATTTGTGTTCAGTCATTTTTAGGTAATGACTTTCTTCTTTTTCTTAAATGCTGTTGGGAAGTGGTGAGGCAAAACTTGTGTGACTGCAAAAATAGCACTTTTTGAAAAATATTGTTAGGCCAGACTATTGAAAGAGAGACTAGAATTGTGAAAACAGCTGCTTTGGAAGTTTCAAAAATTTTATTGACTCATAAAACGTTGCAATGAGAAAGAATCCAAGAATTTATGGTAGAAACGAGGAAACTGAGGCCCCAGGAAATTAAGGGAATTGCTCAAGGTCATTTAGTATCTTATTCATAGGGCTGAAGCCAGAGTAAAAATCAGTCTGGTAGGTTTTCTAGTACATGCTATTGTCTCACCCTTTTAAAATGCCAATCTTTTTGTTAACTTGGTCTTATATGGGAGCAATTTTAGCCTTCTCCACTGCTGCCTAAATCCAAAACAATGTAGTGTGAAAAGGTCATTTTTAAATTACCAAAGCTTCCAAAAACATTGGGTCAGAAGGGATCAACTAAACACTCTTGCTGCTTCCAGGTAAAGTCACAGCAAACTCTCTCCACTCTGCAAAATCCCAAAGGGTAGGAGGGCCCACAGCCAGCCCCCATAGCCTCTGTGTTATTGCCTAACTTTACAGGCTATAGGCGAGAAGTGCATTGATGGGCTCCCTCTGGTTTGGTGGGTCACAGCTATGTCTGCAAGTCAAATCAGAAACTCCACACTCATGCATTCTGCTTTGCCTGAAAGCTGTATTACTGCAAAGTTGTAGGATATAGTACTAATTTCATTTTAGAAATTTAAATCCTTCCTCAAAAGAGGCAGAGTAGCTCACTCTTTAAAGGAGCTTTGCAATGAATGAAACTACACAAAATGTCAATAGCAGGCATTAATTTGACTTTAGTCAATCCATATGTTCATTTGCTGAATTTTCATGTGGAGAGTTTTGTATAATAGCGGCCCATCTTCATGGAGTAGAGAAAATGTCCTTAACAAACCTCCCACACTGCCCAACAGTCCTGGAAATCTGTCCATAATGAGCCACCTCCAGTCAGACATTTAGTGAGTACCCACTACGAGGTGTGTCCTGTGCTATTTCCGCAGATAGAGCTATAGATAGAATTCTCATTCCTGGGAAGCTCAAATCCAATAGGAAAATAGACCTTTAAGAAATAAGTCAGGATTTCATCTAAATGGTTTTATTGGGACTCATTTCATCATCATATTCCTGCCCATCTATAAGGCACATTCCTCTTAGGTAGGAAATAACCTGTAAGCATCACTTAGGTTACCTCCTAACTCGAGGTAAGAAGAAGACTTAGCCACTCCTATCTATCATTTAAAGAAATGAGCTTCAGGACACCTGGGTGGCTCAGTGGTTGAACATCTGCCTTCAACTCAGGGCATGATCCTGGAGTCCTGGGATGGAGTCCCACACTGGGCTCCCTGCAGGGAGCCTGCTTCTCCCTCTGACTGTGTTTCTACCTATGTCCCTGTCTCTCTGTGGGTCTCCAAGAAAAATAAATAAAATCTATTTAAAAAATAAAGAAATGAGCTTCTTTCCAATAGTCTAATAGGTAACTATCTTTTCTATCGGATATAGTTATATTACTTCAGGCCTAAATCCCTCATGCTGTAATTCATGTTCTCTTTCCTTCTTTTATTGACTCTTCAAGGAAGATGAGCATTTAATAATTCCACTAATTTAATATGAAGACCGTGTTAGTTTCCTGTTTTCTGGGATTCATAAGTCTGATTTAAAAGTAACTATGTAGTGTGCATAATTCTCCACTGCGTATGTCCTAATCACAGAAGTCTGAATATTGTACATAGCAGACACTCAGAAATATCTGCCAAGATAATGAGCATTTTAATCAGGGTTTGACCAGAACAGAGGATGCCAAAAGAGTGTGTGTGCTTTCAACTCAACATTCCAGGACAGCATCTCTCTTTTCAACAATAGTATTAACAATACTAACAATAGTATTCCAGGGAATCCCTTGAGGGACTAAGAACCATGTACTGACAGATATATTTCTTTACCTCTTCTTCATGACCTAGGATCAAACAAGTTCACCAGCACACTAGAAGTTTTCAACATGAATGAATGAATGAATGAATGAATGAATGAATGAATAAATGAATGAAAAAAGCAAGGAGTTTCCATTCTCACTAAATGGCCCTTCTTATATAAAATTTTCTTTAATATTTGAGAGAAATTGCCATGGCCTATAATTATTTCTTTATCAAGTCTACTTATGTTCATTCTGTTTTGCCTTCCTCCATGTCTTTGTTAAGACCCAACCATTCACTCTTGCATGGACTTTGCAAAAGAAGCAATTCCACCAAACTCTTCTTGAGAATGAATAAAAAATCCTCGATCATGTATGATAAGGCTTCAAATTATACAAACATTAATTTAAATAAAGTCATCTCCCTGAGTACCTCAGGATAAAAGTGCTTTATAAAATTCAGATATTTTCTTGGTTGTAATGTATCTAAAAGCTATACAGTTAGATCTTTAAACTCAGATGATGTGATGTGTGCTACAGAATTTATAGAAACAAAATTCTACAAAGCAATGTGGTAATAATATGTGCTACTGAAAACCAAGATATTGTAAATTATTTTCAGTACTAAATAAAGGAATCAGTGACTCTCAACCATTAAATCAGTAATGCTTTCTGTACAGACCTGTATCTCCTGTGTGCTTGCAAATGTAAACTATTAGTTACCTCCCAAGGATATGGAAAGTAAAGTACTAGAAAGTGTTAAGGTCATAATGTTGCTCTATGTTTAAAATTTCATTTATACTTTTTGTGAAGGTTTTCAAAATTTGTTTCACTTAAGGATACCTATTTGTTACCAAAAAAAAAAAAAAAACAGCTATAATAATTTTGAGTTTGGTATTTTTAAAGGTCTTTTTCAAATGAAGGATTCTTTCAATTTCAATTAATTAAGGATATAAAAATATTTATCTAGAATTTATTTCATTAGGCATTTTCAATGAAATCAAGTCTTTTAAAAAAATTAGAAAACCAAGTATTAAAACATTTTCATGCAAGTATGTGAAGGAAAGTCTTAGAATGAAGCTAAGAAAAAATAATAGCAACGTAAATTCAATTATTGTGCCAAGTAGCCACAGAAACATGGTCATTCAAGTAAATAAATTATTCTGATTTTGCTCCTCGCTGACACAAATTACTCATTTCCTTGGACTTGATACAAGAAGGCTTCAGAGGAAAAGAAGAAATGCAATCAAAGAGCCAAAAAAAAAAAAAAAAAAAAAAAAAGGCACATTACTCATCGTCTGCCAGCCTTGCAGTAACTGAGGTTTACTATCATCCCTCATCCCCCACAGCATTGCAGGAGATGTACATGAGCCAGACTCTTACATGCTTAAATGATCTCATTCATGGTCTTGATTTCCTTTTGTGGACTCCTGCAACAGTTTTGAATGGTGCCATTGTGACTTGCAACCAATTGCAAAGCGCTTTTAGTTATTTGTTGCTAATTAAGTATTGAAGTTTGCAAATGACATACTTTAAAAAGCTAATTCAGGTTCATTTCCAAAATAAGCAAGGGTGATAAAGTACTAACAACTAATAAATCCTGGGCATCCACCAACCAGAAAGAACTCTGCCGCTGTCCCAGGTACTGGGGGGGAGGGGGCGGAGCGCATAGTACTAGAAAGGGAATGTATTAGTGCAGACAGCACTGAGAAGGAGGCTTGAGAAACCTAAGCTTCTATCAACCAGGAGAGAAGTATCATAGCATTTTAATAACCTAGTACATCTAGCTATTAGGGTGAAATAAAGGGAATATCACTTTGGATAAGCATATTAGCCTCACCCACATATTTCCTGTTGTGTTTTCTTGAAGAGGAAAGGAAGTGGGATGGAATGCTGGAAGTTACACATAACCCATAGCTTTTCTCATCTGTGATCCCAAGAAGTATGTCACATATAAAGTACAAGGGCAGGGTTACAATTCTGCCCTTCTGGTCTCACACACTGACTTAGTGCTGCTAGGGCTGCCACAACAATAAAGCTACAGACTGGGTAACTAAACAACCCACATATTGGGTAACTATTTCTCAGAGTTCTGGAGGCTAGAAGGGTTATCAGGGTTGGTTTCTGGTGAGGACTGTCTTCCTGGCTTGTAAACAGCCACCTTCTTACTGTGTGTTCATATCATCTTTCTTCTGTGTGCACATGGAAAGAGAATGAACCCTGATGCAGCTTCTTCCTCTTGTAAGATCACAATCCTGTCAGATTAAGACACCCCCTATGACCTTATTTAACTTTATCTCCCCTAAAGGCCCTATGGCTTTACGGTCACATTGGAAAATAGGGCTTTATCATATGAATTTGGGGGGATACAATTAAGTCTGTAACACACACCCAGTGAGAAAAAGAGAGAGAGGTCTGCCCCTACATATTCTCTACTCTGACCAAAGTAAATGAAAGTGAATTCAGAAGTATTGGTGGAAACAAACAGCCTCTAAACGCAGGCTTCCACTGTAGAGTTTCCTGTCCAGGTACTTGTCCTGATTCAGATCTCACTGAGGCCTAGGATATCTTGCTTAAAACCATACCTAATCACTGCCACTGTGTATCCAATTTATTAATCAGAAAATACTCATTGAATAGCAATTGTATTCCTAGACCAAGGGTATATACAAGAAGTATAAGATTCATATGGTTTAGGGGGAGATGAGTGTATGTATGAATCAACCAGTGGATAAGATCAGCTCATTTCTATTTAAACAGTGAACCAGAATCTTCATGACAACCATGTGGAATTTGCAAGGTAGAACAATACCTTACAAATACTGCTATGATGACCACTCTCTCATGTCTCTGTCATGGCCTTTATGGAAACAAGGATGTTCTCTATGTTCTCTATCTCAAAGCAGACTGGGCCCTAGTACCTTTGGTGCAGGGAGGAACGACGTAAATGAAGTTGTTCCTTCTTCATTGTAACTAGTTCCTATTGCACTCAAGAGCCTTATTCATCATGTATTGCTATGAACATTTGGGCAACAGAAGGTTTAGATAAAAAAATACAAAATAATGACCACAGAGTAAAAAATAAATTAGTGGAAAATCACATGATGTTTTAATTCTAGGAAAAGAGGGACACAGCAGAGTATTAGTAGAACCTCCCAAAAATAGAAACCAAGATTACAAATGAATTAAGGGGGTCCTAAATGAGAAGAACATGCAACCAAGAATACTTTATCCAGCAAGGCTCTCATTCAAAATGGAAGGAGAGCTAAAGAGCTTCCAAGACAGGCAGCAACTGAAAGAATATGTGACCTCCAAACCAGCTCTGCAAGAAATTTTAAGGGGGACTCTTAAAATTCCCCTTTAAGAAGAAGTTAAGTGGAACAATCCACAAAAACAAGGACTGAATAGATATCATGATGACACTAAACTCATATTTCTCAATAGTAACTCTGAATGTGAACGGGCTTAATGACCCCATCAAAAGGCGCAGGGTTTCAGACTGGATAAAAAAGCAGGACCCATCTATTTGCTGTCTACAAGAGACTCATTTTAGACAGAAGGACACCTACAGCCTGAAAATAAAAGGTTGCAGAACCATTTACCATTCGAATGGTCCTCAAAAGAAAGCAGGGGTAGCCATCCTTATATCAGATAAACTAAAATTTACCCCGAAGACTGTAGTGAGAGATGAAGAGGGACACTATCTCATACTTAAAGGATCTATCCAACAAGAGGACTTAACAATCCTCAATATATATGCCCCGAATGTGGGAGCTGCCAAATATATAAATCAATTAATAACCAAAGTGAAGAAATACTTAGATAATAATACACTTATACTTGGTGACTTCAATCTAGCTCTTTCTATACTCGATAGGTCTTCTAAGCACAACATCTCCAAAGAAACGAGAGCTTTAAATGATACACTGGACCAGATGGATTTCACAGATATCTACAGAACTTCACATCCAAACTCAACTGAATACACATTCTTCTCAAGCGCACATGGAACTTTCTCCAGAATAGACCACACACTGGGTCACAAATCGGGTCTGAACTGATACCAAAAGATTGGGATCGTCCCCTGCATATTCTCAGACCATAATGCCTTGAAATTAAAACTAAATCACAACAAGAAGTTTGGAAGGACCTCAAACACGTGGAGATTAAGGACCATCCTGCTAAAAGATGAAAGGGTCAACCAGGAAATTAAGGAAGAATTAAAAAGATTCATGGAAACTAATGAGAATGAAGATACAACCGTTCAAAATCTTTGGGATGCAGCAAAAGCAGTCCTAAGGGGGAAATACATCGCAATACAAGCATCCATTAAAAAACTGGAAACAACTCAAATACAAAGCTAACCTTACACATAAAGGAGCTAGAGAAAAAACAGTAGATAGATCCTACACCCAGGAGAAGACGAGAGTTAATAAAGATTAGCAGAACTCAACGAAATCGAGATGAGAAGAACTGTGGAACAGATCAACAGAACCAGGAGTTGGTTCTTTGAAAGAATTAATAAGATAGATAAACCATTAGCCAGCCTTATTAAAAAGAAGAGAGAGAAGACTCAAATTAATAAAATCATGAATGAGAAAGGAGAGATCACTACCAATATTATGAACAGCTATACACCAATAAATTAGGCAATCTAGAAGAAATGGACGCATTCCTGGAAAGCCACAAACTACCAAAACTGGAACAGGAAAAAATAGAAAACCTGAACAGGCCAATAACCAGGGAGGAAATTGAAGCAGTCATCAAAAACCTCCCAAGACACAAGAGTCCAGGGCCAGATGGCTTCCCAGGGGAATTCTATCAAACGTTTAAAGAGGAAACCATACCTATTCTCCTAAAGCTGTTTGGAAAGATAGAAAGAGATGGAGTACTTCCAAATTCGATCTATGAGGCCAGCATCACCTTAATTCCAAAACCAGACAAAGACCCCACCAAAAAGGAGAATTACAGACCAATATCCCTGATGAACATGGATGCAAAAATTCTCAACAAGATACTAGCCAATAGGATCCAACAGCACATTAAGAAAATTATTCACCACAACCAAGTAGGATTTATCACCGGGACACAAGGCTGGTTCAACACTCGAAAAACAATCAATGTGATTCATCATATCAGCAAGCGAAAAACCAAGAACCATATGATCCTCTCATTAGATGCAGAGAAAGCATTTGACAAAATACAGCATCCATTTCTGATCAAAACTCTTCAGAGTGTAGGGATAGAGGGAACATTCCTCAACATCTTAAAAGCCATCTAAGAAAAGCCCACAGCAAATATCATTCTCAATGGGGAAGCACTGGGAGGCTTTCCCCTAAGATCAGGAACAAGACAGGGATGTCCACTCTCACCACTGCTATTCAACATAGTACTGGAAGTCCTAGCCTCAGCAATCAGACAACAAAAAGACATTAAAGGCATTCAAATTGGCAAAGAAGAAGTCAAACTCTCCCTCTTCGCCAATGACATGATACTCTACATAGAAAACCCAAAAGTCTCCACCCCAAGATTGCTAGAACTCATACAGCAATTCGGTAGGGTGGCAGGATACAAAATCAATGCCCAGAAATCAGTGGCATTTCTATACACTAACAATGAGACTGAAGAAAGAAATCCCATTTACAATTGCACTCAAAAGCATACGATACCTAGGAATAAACCTCACCAAAGATGTAAAGGATCTATACCCTAAAAACTATAGAACACTTCTGAAAGAAATTGAGGAAGACACAAAGAGATGGAAAAATATTCCATGCTCATGGATGGGCAGAATTAACATTGTGAAAATATCAATGTTACCCAGGGCAATATACACGTTTAATGCAATCCCTATCAAAATACCATGGACTTTCTTCAGAGAGTTAGAACAAATTATTTTAAGATTTGTGTGGAATCAGAAAAGACCCCGAATAGCCAGGGGAATTTTAAAAAAGAAAACAATAGCTGGGGGCATCACAATGCCAGATTTCAGGTTGTACTACAAAGCTGAGGTCATCAAGACAGTGTGGTACTGGCACAAAAACAGACACATAGATCAATGGAACAGAATAGAGAACCCAGAAGTGGACCCTGAACTTTATGGTCAACTAATATTCGATAAAGGAGGAAAGACTATCCACTGGAAGAAAGACAGTCTCTTCAACAAATGGTGCTGGGAAAATTGGACATCCACATGCAGAAGAATGAAACTAGACCACTCTCTTTCACCATACACAAAGATAAACTCAAAATGGATGAAAGATCTAAATGTGAGACAAGATTCCATCAAAATCCTAGAGAAGAACACAGGCAACACCCTTTTTGAACTCGGCCACAGTAACTTCTTGCAAGATACATCCACAAAGGCAAAAGAAACAAAAGCAAAAATGCACTATTGGGACTTCATCAAGATAAGAAGCTTTTGGGGGATCCCTGGGTGGCGCAGCGGTTTGGCGCCTGCCTTTGGCCCAGGGCGCGATCCTGGAGACCCGGGATCGTATCCCACGTCGGGCTCCCGGTGCATGGAGCCTGCTTCTCCCTCTGCCTCTCTCTCTCTCTCTGTGACTATCATAAATAAATAAAAATTTATTTAAAAAAAAAGATAAGAAGCTTTTGCACAGCAAAGGATACAGTCAACAAAACTAAAAGACAACCTACAGAATGGGAGAAGATATTTGCAAATGACCTATCAGATAAAGGGCTAGTTTCCAAGATCTATAAAGAACTTATTAAACTCAACACCAAAGAAACAAACAATCCAATCATGAAATGGGCAAAAGACATGAACAGAAATCTCACAGAGGAAGATATAGACATGGCCAACATGCACATGAGAAAATGCTCGCATCACTTGCCATCAGGGAAATACAAATCAAAACCACAATGAGATACCACCTCACACCAGTGAGAATGGGGAACATTAACAAGGCAGGAAACCACAAAAGTTGGAGAGGATGCGGAGAAAAGGGAACCCTCTTGCACTGTTGGTGGGAATGTGAACTGGTGCAGCCACTCTGGAAAACTGTGTGGAGGTTCCTCAAAGAGTTAAACATAGACCTGCCCTACGACCCAGCAATTGCACTGTTGGGGATTTACCCCAAAGATACAGACGCAGTGAAACCCCGGGACACCTGCACCCCGATGTTTATAGCAGCAATGGCCACAATAGCCAAACTGTGGAAGGAGCCTCGGTGTCCATCGACAGATGAATGGATAAAGAAGATGTGGTTTATGTATACAATGGAATATTACTCAGCTATTAGAAATGACAAATACCCACCATTTGCTTCAACGTGGATGGAACTGGAGGGTATTATGCTGAGTGAAGTAAGTCAATCAGAGAAGGACAAACATTATATGTTTTCATCCATTTGGGGAATATAAATAATAGTGAAAGGGAATATAAGGGAAGGGAGAAGGAATGTGTGGGAAATATCAGAAAGGGAGACAGAACGTAAAGACTGCTAACTCTGGGAAACGAACTAGGGGTGGTAGAAGGGGAGAAGGGCGGGGGGTGGGTGTGAATGGGTGACGGGCACTGGGGGTTATTCTGTATGTTGGTAAATTGAACACCAATAAAAAATAAATTAAAAAAAAACAAATGAATTAAGAGAGTATTTGAAAGGACACTGAAACAGAATTCTGGTTGGGATACAGAAGTACAAATTCTCCATACAAAAAAAATAAATAAAGGAAGGAAGACCAAGTGTAATACGACATATAGAAAGAGTCTAATACTTTGGAAGGACAATACAGTACTTACTTGTGTTATGGCCTTAGCTCTCTGAGCCTCAGTTTACTTGTCTGTAAATAGGCATGATGCTATTTATTTCACTGGTTAACTTAAGGATTAAGTAAATACACCTATATATAGGTACATATACTCAAAGAATATCTGTTACAGTGCCTGATAATACGCAGTAAAAAACATTCAGTATCTGCTGAAGGAATAGATGAATAGTATGATTAGTAGTCTTACTTTTGAGGCAAATTTTCAGTTGTAACCACCAGCAACAATAATGGGAATGCCATTTTCAGTAAGACATAAAACTATTAGAACCCCTTCCAAGCCTTTGTGCAGACAGATGAGTAGCAGCCATTTAGTTTAATATGAAATTATTGTTAGAACTACCCTATAATTTGCCTCCTACAAATGTCCAGATGCCCCTACATTGGGCCCAAGATCACCATGGTGGAACTGACTGTCTCATAGCAGATTGTTTTGTTTCTATTAGAGCTGACCCAAAGCCAGATGTTTGCATGGAGTCTACTGCTGGCCTTACACTTTCACCAATTTTTAGTATGAAACTTGTCCCCAAATGATAGGCCAGAGGGCAATCAAAGCAGTTATCCTTGCTGAATTCTGTTTCCAGCTGTTCCACAAGATTATACTTCCTTCTTCGGGGAAAGTTTTCTGCCAACTTATCAGAACAGTGTCTTTCTGGCTAAGCACCATAGCATTTGTGTTGTAGACTTCAGGCAGTAGGCCAGTGCCCTTGCCTTGGATGCTGTTCAAATAAGAATCATCTCTTCTTTGAAGGATGGTTTGAAAATTGTTTTTTTTTTTTCTCCTTGAATATGTTTTGAGCTGGTGCTAATTCTACAAAGTGGACAGACAGCTAAAGCCTTTGAAGTTGCTAAATATACTTTGAGAGCAAAACATAATTTTTATAGGATGACTAAGGTTCAGTTTGTATTTCACCTAAGCTGCTGTCAATATTTGCAAAGCCAAATGTAAAAAGCAATAAAATATATCCAACCATGTGAGCAAAACTGAAGGTCTTGTAGTAGGAGTTGTAGAATTTTTAAAATATTTTTCTGCCATAGAATCTTTTTTGTATATTTTTTATTGGAGTTCAATTTGCCAACATATAATACCCAGTGCTCATCCCATCAAGTGCCCCCCTCAGTACCCATCACCCAGTCACCCCATCCCCTGGAGTTGTAGAATTTAACATAATAGAGTCCTATCCTAGACATGAGATGTAAAACTCTGGGCCTTGAGTTCTAGAAAGCTCCACTCTGATGCTGCTGTAGCCCCTGTTTTCTACCAGGTTAGGATTCCTTAGAGTCAAGAGGATATGCTCATACAAAGTCTGTGTCTCCCCTCTGTTTCATCATGCTCTGGGTACTAATGAACCAGGGAATTTCCTTCTGAATGTCCCTGAGCTGCTTTCAGGACCATTAGAGGCCTCTGTGTGCACCTGCATCCCAAGAAATGGCAGCAGGCAAGGAGTGAGGACAGGGAAGAAAGCTAAAAGCTGGAGTGTACACAGGGTGCACTAAATCCCCTGGTGGTATGGGAAGAATGGGAAGATGGGTGCTTGGGGTGGGGAGAGAAAGAGAAATGACCAAAGGATTAGGCTACAGGCTGGGAATTAGAAACTGGCTGTCTGGTACCACCATGAGTCAGGACAAAACATCAAAGTATCAGAGAATTTCAAAATTTGATCTTCCAGGACCTGATAAAGGTATATTCATCAAGTAAGGAAGTAGAAAATATTTCATTTGGCAGTTTGCTAGCTTGCTTTAAAACTTTCGCATAAAAAAATAAAATAAAATAAAACTTTTGCATATTTGGACATATGGAATGTGGCCACCACTTGTACACTTGTCCTAGGTCCTATTTTTGTGAAAGGTCTATTGAAATTAGCTTTAAAAATTACAGGAATGTTACTGAGAGAATAATTGGATTAAGTTCTGTTAATTTCTTTAGCAAAACTAAGATTACAGCTAATAATCCACAATAAGAAATAATATGTTTTTGAGATTCTTTTTATAAAGATTCTATTTATTTATTTATTTATTTATTTATTTGAGAGAGAGAGAGAGAGAGAGAGAGAGCAGTAGGCAGAGGAGCAGAAGGGGAGGGACAAGCAGACTCTGTGTTGAGCAAGGAGCTCAATGCAAGGCTCAATCTCACAACCCCAAGATCATGACCTGGACTGAAATGAAGAGTCGAACAATTAACTGAGCCACCCAGCACCCTTCTTTTGTTTTTAATGAAAAATTAAAAACTTTTACAAAAGTAGAAGTTAGAGTATAGGAGACTTTCATATGCCCAGTATACTGGTTAATTATAACTAAACCAAGGTCAATGAGGCTTCATCTTTTCTCCTGATCCTCCCTCACAATTATTGAAAGCAAAGCACATGCTTATGTTACTTCAGTTTTTATATTTAAAATGTGAAGTATTCTTTTAAAAATGCACCCATATATCTCTACACCTAAAAACATAAACTATATCAAATGTTCAGAAAGTATACAAATCTTTCAACCAATCTCAGATTTCCCAGTATTTCCTTTGTTTTCTTTTTACTATTTCTTTAAATCATGATCCAAATAAAATCCCTGTGATGTCTCTTAATCTATGCTTTCCTCACATCTTTTTTTTTTTTTTGCAGTTTGTTGACAGAAAAAAAAAAAAAAAGGTTGTTTTTCCTGCAAAATTTCCCATAGTTTGGATTTTGCCCAACCTATTCTCATGATGTCTTCCAAAACTGGTTATTAGATTTACAGGTTGATTAGAATCAAGGTCAATTTTTGGCAGATGTTTTCATAGATTGTGTTGGGTATCTCTATCAGACACATAATAGAAACTATCTGAGATGTTAGCAGCCAATGATGATTGCTGCCTAGATCCATTATTTCATGCAGAGTTGCAAAATAAATTCTAATCATATCATTATTTTTTTATTAGCTGAAATATCCTATTTAAAGAAACTTCCCCTTGCCCCCCCAACTCAAAACTGATTTAGTTACAGTTCTTAGAAGAGAGACAGCATAAATGCTTAATCCTTTTCTGTTATTTATCAATTTTGAAAATAATGAGTTGGTTCCTTAGAATCCTCCAAAAGTTGTGTTGGGGTTGTTTTATACCATGATTGTGAAAGCATTTCAACATACCTGATCCATTTCAATACACTGCAGTCATTATTGATGCACAAATGGAGACAATTTTGACTGATGGAAGCCTTTTCAAATTGGATCATGGGTCCTTTTAACAATTGTCTCGGGATAACAACATCAACACTATATACAAAATATGGTTATGAAAAATAATTTTTTCTTTTTTTTCCATATAACTGAATTTATTTTTTTCCATTTTTATTTTTATTTGACAAATAACATCGTATTAGTTTTAGGTGTACAACATACTGTGTTTTTTTGTTTTTGGTTGTGTTTGTGTGTCATTAATACATGTTATTATGATAATATAAACTTCTATGTCTGGAAGTCACTTAGAATGATTTTGTATATGTGTGTGTGGTTTTGTGGCCAACTAAATTTGCAGTTAGATGTATTTGTTTTGTTGTGCTTTCATTTTTTAGGAAATTTTAAATTAGATGTTCTATTATAATTATATTAAATATTCATATATTTCTAAAGTAAAATTCTTAAAGTTTATTCAGAGTAATCTAGCTTCTATTCTTGTTCCATTTTCTGTTCTATCTGTAGCTAACTATTTTTTTTTTAAATTTTTATTTATTTACTTATGATAGTCACAGAGAGAGAGAGAGAGGCAGAGACACAGGCAGAGGGAGAAGCAGGCTCCATGCATCGGGAGCCTGATATGGGATTCGATCCCGGGTCTCCAGGATCATGCCCTGGGCCAAAGGCAGGCGCCAAACCGCTGCACCACCCAGGGATCCCTATTTTTAATGTTTTACTTCGTCCTTCTAAATACATCTCTTTCCATGTATTTTACACATGCATATCCACACATGTACACAAATCCCACTCACTTCCTTCTTGGATAAATTATAGCATAACGAACACCTACTTTTCTCTACCTCATACATTTTTCTCTTCCTTCTAACTTGATAATTACATTTATATGAAAATAGAAAAATATGGATTGAATATGGAAAATGAAGAGGAAATCTAGATGAGTATTTTGGAGAAGTGATACAGTGGAAAGGATGGTGAACTCCATAAATCATCCTATTTTCATCCACCATTCATATCAAATTTAACTAAAGATCAGTTTTTCAAATTGTTAAAGGTTCAAGCAATTAAATCAAGCAATTCTGGGAAAGGACACACTGATATATGAATTTAATTATTATAAAGTTTTATAAGTTTCAGTGAGTGGACTTGAAAACATTATGCCTAAAACAACATTTTGTGTCTTATACTAAATGACAGAGAAGCTTGTTAGTCATTTAGAACATATCCCAAGCAATAAATAAACAGACAAAAGATTTTCAACGACATTGGAAAAAAATTTCAGAAAGTAGTACATATTCAAAACACTGACTGTATTTACTTACTTTCTACAAACACAAAGACTGAAGTCAATACTGACTCTGAGAATTCTAACATTTATTAATTTTTGTAGTATACAATAGGAAGAGAATATATGTCAAGGGACAAACAAAACTGAATTGAATCCTGGTTCAGCTGTTCAGTGGCTGTGTGACCTTTCGCAAATCATTTAACTTCATTGGGCTTTATTTCTCTTATCTATAAAATATGGATGCTAATGCTTCCTCATGGAATTGTAAGCGATGAGATTATATGTTTTAGGGATCCCTGGGTGGCGCAGCGGTTTGGCGCCTGCCTTTGGCCCAGGGCGCGATCCTGGAGACCCGGGATCGAATCCCACGTCGGGCTCCCGGTGCATGGAGCCTGCTTCTCCTTCTGCCTATGTCTCTGCCTCTCTCTCTCTCTCTCTGTGACTATCATAAATAAATAAAAATTAAAAAAAAAAAGATTATATGTTTTAAGCACCCCAAAAACCCCCAAGGGTACAAGGTCAATACCCAGTAAACATTAGCTCATTTTCTCTTTTGTGGATAACAAACAGATTAATGGCTAACAGCCAGGCTACCGAAGTTCAAATCACAGCTATTATATATTCAAGCTGTATGGCAATGGGCAAATTATTTAACCCACATAGGCCTCAATTTTGTCATCTGTAAAAGAGAGATCATAGAATCATCTTCCATGGAGGGTGGCTTTAAGAATTAAATTCCATGTAGTATTATACTTTCTCCGTGAGAAAGGGACATTTTTCCATTTTGTTTCACTGCTATATCCCCAGTACCAAGAATAGTACCTAATACCTGGTAAGTTCTTTTTATTTATTTATTTTAAAGATTTTATTTATTTACTTATGAGAGACCCACAGAGAGAGAGGCAGAGACATAGGGAGAGGGAGAAGCAGCCTCCCAAGAGGGAGCTTGATGTGGGACTGGATCCCGGGACCCCAGGATCATGACCTGAGCCAAAGGCAGATGCTCAACCACTGAGCCACCCAGATGCCCCCGGTAAGTTCTCTTTAAATGTTAACAAAAGAATAAATGAGTTCAGCATATGTATCTCATATATCTTATGTTTAAAGGGTCCTCATAGATATTTCAAGTGGGCAGCTTTGTTGCATTTCACATCTAACAGTTCTCTCCTTGTGCATTTAGACTTTATCCTTCTCCTCCCCAGATTTTATTAAATGATGGATGTTCTCACTGTCATTGCAACCCCCAAGGTCCTGGCCTTTCCTGAACTGGGCTTTACATGCATTGAGGCGGTAACTACAGCCTTACTACTCTACTACTCAATTCTTTACTCAAGAGACGCTGCTTAGAAAGTCTGGGTCTTCAGAATCTTGAAGCCACTCAAATCTATTACAAAGACCTGTAGGGTATTTCCTGATAACATAGTGTGTGCTTTGGTGATTGTTTCTGAAAAGGCAATAGACTTGTAAGCGTTATGTGTGTCGTGCATATTGGAAGTATACTAAATATATTACTACTTCACCGGGGACTCTCTTGACAATAATGTGAATTGCTGAGGGAATAGAAATCAATTCTTGGAGTGTTTTCTGACATCAAAGGTGACCGCTGGGCCTCAGGAAAAAGGTTCAAAGTAAGATTGACTTGTGTGATTGAGATATTCAGAAGATCAACTTGCAAAGGTAGGCCTGCCATTCTCTCACTACCCAAGATGCAAGGGGATGATGAAGGCCTAAATTCAAACAGCTGGTGCAGATAAGGGCCTTAACGTGACTGTTAGCAGCTTCTGAAACCCATCACAAATACTCATACCTTTAGACCGATCTTTGTGCTCTATTCTCTTAACCTAAAATGCCCTTCCTTCAGTTCTGTATTAAATCCTCCTCACCTACACATGCTTCAGTAGTCATCTCAAATAAATCCCTTTCTGGCTCGCAGTTTTTCTTAGGTCATTTTTTTTTTCTCCCTTTCTTGCAGCAAAGATTTGATTTCTTCTAACAGTTTTTTTTTTTTTTTTTTTTTTTTCCCCCAAGTGCAACTCTTTCTTTACCATAATCACCTTAGGGACAGGAGGAATGACTTACTTATTTTGTGTCCCTCCACCTTACTGTCAAACTAATTTTGCCATTTTTAAAAAATTGTCATACTTTGGTCTTAGTGGTTCCTAAAAACTTACTCATTATGCAACAATGCTATCTGAGTGGAAAATTTTAAAACTGAATAAAAATAAAACGATTTAGGAATCTGAGAATTATTTAGGTAAATAGGATATATAAGAATAGCCAAAAGTTATCCACAGCAGAGTTTCAATAAGTGGTACCTTGGGGCAGCAACATGGCCACTCGGAAATATTTATTATTTCAACATTTACTGAGTACCTACTATATATCAGGCAAGAGCACTAAAAAGTTTAATGTCTACTGGGGGAATATATCATATTGAGGTCCAAAACCACCAGCAAGAAAAACATATACTATGTATTTATAGTCTGAATAATAATTAAGGGAGGAAAGTGGAATGTTTTTAAAAACATCAGCAAGAATGTGAATCTGGAACTGGGTTTTATTAGCTAAATACATACTGTCCAAGTCCATAGCAAAGGGAAAATCTGGGTCATCTCAGCTAAATTCAATGACTACACAGTTCAAGTAATAAATATAATTGTATTTCTGTAGTAGTCTAGATGTCTGGAAGTACCAATTTAATCACGAGTCCAGCTGGTTTGATAATACAGCGCAAAAATATACTAAGAAAGTAGAGACCATAAAAGGGGCATGGCACTAAAGAGAGACAACTACTGAAACTTCCTTTTGAATTCTGAAATGGGAAAAGAGAGGCCACCAATTTCTCCTTTAAATGTAATATAATTTCACTTATCACTTTGGCCCAAATTTCTTGAGTGCAATCTCAGCCAAGTGATGATCAGTTTTAAGAAACACTGTCGATGTCAGAATGTCTAAACTTATGATCAAGGCTGAAATCTGATCAAATACAATTGCTTCTAATATCATTTGAATTTTCACTTTTTATCACTGATCATAAACTACAAAACGAATTCATGAGAGAACAGACAGGATTTGACCAGACACCAGAAGTCCTGGGGTCCAGATTGGGATCCACCAGTCCATGTGACCATGAACAAGTGGCTTTGTTTTTTTGTAAGGTTCAATAGTGATATTTATTAAAATTATGATATCACAATATACTTCGTTTGCCATGCCAAAGGTTAGAGTGAAAACTGAATGACATAATGTAAGGAACAGTTTGGGAGACATCATAAAATAAAATAAGTAGGGAACCCTGGGTGGCTCAGTGGTTTAGCACCTGCCTTTGGCCCAGAGCGTGATACTGGAGACCTGAGATTGAGTCCCACATCGGGCTCCCTGCACAGAGCCTGCTTCTCTCAGTGTCTGTGTCTCTGTCTCTGTCTCTCTCTCTGAATAAATAAATAAAATCTTTTAAAAATAAATAAATGAAGTATAAAACATCATTTCTGTGACCATGATGTTAATAATAATAAAAATGCTTATTATGAAATATAACAACTTGAAATGTTATAGAGACTAAACATGGCAAAAGAAACTCATCTTTGAGTTCCGTGAAAACATATCCTGTCAATTGCAGCTAACTCCAAATGACAGGTGAAAACCTTTGGTCAGCAGAAATGTGCAAAGAATTCTAAAATACAATTTAATGAAAATCACAACACATTTCTTTTGTCAGGAGCCCATAGCTTGGGCACAGCTAATTCCCTGCTTTATTCTTGGGAACATTCCTAAAAGCTCAAGGCTGTTCGTTAACAGCAGATGTAGACATTTATAAATAAGAATCATCTTAACTGAATACTTTTTCACAATTACACAAAGGATCCTAAAGAACAGGTCCAAATATTTACGACTAGCATTCAGAGAACACACTCTGTGGGGATACCATTCATTACAGGCACTGCCTATGGACCAAAAAGGTAATCAGAAAATTATCCTCACTCCTCAGACTTCTGCATTGCATTTGTCCCATATGCTACCATAGAAGCATTCAAAGAAATGTTATCTCAGGGTCATAAAACACTCTCTGAAAGTAAACTTTACCCTATGGGAAGTAAACTTTTAATGCACCAAATTCCATTTAGTGCCCTGCAGTCAGGAATTCTGCAAAGAATATTCTGAAAAAGGCAACTCATATTTTATAGGTGAGTACTCTATCATAGAAGCCCAGGAATGGGAAATTGGGTGTTCATCCTCCCAGGCCATCATGGTTTATAACTCTAAGAATGATGACTATTATCAAAATTTTAAAAGATTCACAGGAACGGCCATTCTACAACCTCTCTTGGAAGCAAATTTCTATCATAAACACACTATCTTTAAAATTCTTCCATGTTTAACCTAAGTCTTTCATAGTACAACGCTGGCTGCACCTTTCTGTTCCAGTGAAGATATTCATTCATTCATTCATTCATTCACTCATTCATTCATTCTTCAAGCAGCAAATACTTATTGGATATATACTATGGCAAACATTACTGTTTGTCATGCAAGAAATGTATGGGGGTGTCAGAAAAGTTCTCCACCCTTTAGGCAACAATAACCTTGATCTCTTTATTTAGATTATTGTTAAGAACAATGTTTGGAAACAGATGCTAATTTGCAGAAAATGTGGAGAACAGAAAAACATATTAAACTGTCCCAAGAATAGCAAACAAAAATTTTAAACTGAGAAACTGTAGTCCAAATGCTCTAGGTTCTTCCATAGATATTTGAAAGAAAAGCAAGTGATAGAAGGTAATCTATTTGTCAAAAAAAAAAAAAAAACTAAAATATATAATCAGTTTTATAACAAACAGCCAAGGCTAAACTTCAGTGTCTGGAGATGCACAATAAGTGGTAACATTATTAAAAACACAGAGGTTATTGCTATAAAGGCAGGATATTATTGGGGGAAGTGAAGGTTGAGATTGGGAAGAGACCCCCAGGGTCATTCTGGGTGCCTTGCGGAATTCTTTCTTGACTTGATATTGGTTACAAGAGTGTTCATTCCCTTAGAAAAATAATTCATTAAGGGTGCCTGGGTGGCTCAGTAGGTTAAGTGTCTGCCTTCAGTTCAGATCATGATCTCAGGGTCCTGGGATCAAGTCCCACATGGGGCTCCCTGCTCAATGAGGAGTCTGCTTCTCCCTCTACCCCCTCTACTGCCCTGCTTATGATTTCTCTCTTTCACGTGCTCTCTCATAAATTAATTAATTAATTTGGGGAAAAAAGAGTAATTCATTAAGCTAGTTATTTTTGTGTGTGGTTTTCTATATCTATGTTTTGTTTTTCAAGAAGCATTTGCTAACATGGAGTAACTCCTATACATCGATAGTGAGAATGCCAAATTGCACAGCAAATTTCAAAGTAGAAAAAGTTTGGCAGTTTCTTATAAAGTTGAATGTACACTTTCTACAAAACTCTCTAATCTCATTCCTCGTTATCTGCCCAAGAGAAATGAAAACACTGAAACTAGAGCATGAAAGTTCCAAGTTTATAGCAACTTTATACTCACCCCTAACTGGAAGAAACCCACAAATTGCTGAATGGATAAACAAATAGATGCTTTTACACAATGGGATATTACTGACCAATAAAAGGGAATGAATTATTGCCACATGTAACAGCAAAGATGTATGTCAAAAGACACATTGAGTGAAAGAAACCAGACACAGAAAGTGAACTATTTTCTAATTTCAATTATATGATTTTCTGGAAAAAGGAAAACTACAGGGAGAAAAATCAAATCAGCCATTGCCAGGGGCTTAGGATATGGAGTCTTAACGGAGAACAAAAGGAAATAAGGGAACTTTCCAGGCACAGGAAAATATCCTATATTTTGATTTGGTTACATGATGGTATATGCTTGTCAAAACTGATTAAACTGTACACTTAAAAAAATGGATTTTCTGCAGATCTGACCAAAAGAGTGTTTATTATTGAGAGTAAGAATGAATTTAGTTTCCAATTTTAAAATAAAATGGATTCTATATACTGTATGTAATTTTTTTTTAAAGAAAAAAAAAGTATTGGGGTGGGGATAGGAACACAGTAAGAGTATAATGGGTAATTTAAAAAAATATTTAGAAGAGAAACTAAATCACTGTTTTTGTTTTGTTGGTTTTTTCTGTTGTTGTTTTACTGATGGCTATTTCTTCAGAGAGACTGTTTAAAACTGAAAACAATTTTGGATGTCATAAAGCTCTCTCTGTTCAGGCTTTTTCCCAAACCAGTTCAAATAAATCCTAAAGCAGACAACATCAGAGCCAAGAGTAATAATGATTATGTCCACTGCAGAGGATCGTAGCTTCCTTTTGCCAGTCAAGTTCCTTGGTATTCAATTTTAGCTGTCCTCTACAGAAATACCTCATCTGGGCTTGGCAGTTTTCTAATCTCAACTTCTCCAGAGTCAAGTAACCAAAATAGACATGGCAAGAGCCCAACCTCACAGAGCTTCACCGTGATCACGGTGAAGTGTGGAGAGCAAGATAGTTCCCTCCAAGTCCCTAACACAAAAGCCTGTTGTTAGAACTTCAAGAAGGCATGGCTACAACAATATAATTATAGTTTCACTTAAGTAATGCGCTTCAGTTGAAATACACTGCCTTTTAAAAACCATAAGAACTATAAAACCATAAGCAATCCAACTTCTAGTTAGAACTGGAGCTAGAATCAGGTCCTAAGAAGCTCCATTTAATAGGATGGTGCTCTTTGAAATAAATTTGGAACTATACTCTGTGTTAAAACTGTTTTTTCTACCAGGGACAAATAGTGGCAATATAACTTCTATGTTTTTCTATTCAAAAACATATAACTTTGTTAAGAATTTATGGAAATTTTGACAATGTCATCATGTCTTATGCAGAAACAGAAATACAAAGGAATTAAGGAATGTTTAGCAGTTAAGTTAGCAGTTGCTTAGGGAGCTGAAAATGGCTTTTTTTTCCCTCTCTCTCTCTCCTCTTATAGTTGGTTTTAGCTTCCCTCTGCTTTGCTCAAGCAAGAGCTTATACACTACATCACTAAGATATAAACTTCTGACATCAAAACATGATCCATATTATGTGAACCAGGCATTTTAAAAGATGCTATTTAAAACCTTTTTTTTTCCATCTGTGTGATTTGAAGAAAATGTATCATTTAAGCAATGTTGCTTTTCCATTTTAAACTTCTAGTAGATTTTCTCAAAGGAGATGAGAGGCCTCCATTTTTACAAAAAGTCTCAGCTAAAATTATTGGTGATAGTGTGGAAATAGCAACTCCAAATCAATAGAAAATTATCCTCTATATTCATCAGGAGGAACAAGGCACTCAGGAGAGCCAGCCCCTGTGATAGGTTAAAGTTGACGAAGGTCTGAGATAGGAACAAATGTAGAAGAGGAGCACAAGAGCTCTGTGCTGTTGATTGTCCAAAGGTCAATCGACAGCTTTTCTCATCTAGTTATGTTTTATTCCTTCTAAAGATGTAGAGAAAATGTTCTTTTAATGTACCTGACAGACACAGAGGCAGAAGGGAATACGTGGGTAGAACATTTAAGGGCATATTATCCTCTTCAACACACACTTCTATGCCAGGTGCCTACAGCTTCCAAATGGGCAGCAGAAAATGAACTCTAGGCTTCCATAAAGTCTCTGAGAACTGATAATGTGAACAGCAACCAGTGAACGAGTTAAGCAGTAAAACCATCTCCATTTACGTCTCCTTGAAGTTCAGAATGCAGCCAAATGCACTTAAGCTTAGCAATCAACTGAGATAGGAGAAATCCCCGTTACAGTAAGCAAAGAAATAGCTCCGAGGCAGCAGATAACTGTGTAGGGAGAGAAGGTCAAAATGGGTGCAGAGAAATTCTGGAGGTAGAGGGGGAAAAGCCTAGTCTTCATTTGGGTGATTTTTAACTATTCTTGTCTATTATGGGTGACAAAGCTTAATCGTTCCCTCTACTTAAATTAACACCGCATGGTATAAATACACACACAAACATATGTGCATGCACATGTGTACAAACACACAAACAGGGAACATTTCAAGGCTGCAGAGAAACACTAATTGATTCCTGATGATGCTTTGGGTGTGATATGGTTCACTATCAGTATCATTTATAAAATACATCTTCCTGGTGGTGAGACTACCAGGTTGATTCTGATTTACTTTTATTCTTTTTTATTAGATTTTATTTATTTATTCATGAAAGACACACAGAGAGGGGCAGAGCGAGAAGCAGGCTCCCCACGGGGAGCTTGATGCAAAACTCGATCCTGGGACCCCAGGATCATACCATGAGCCAAAGGCAGATGCTCAACCATGGAGCCACCCACACATCCTGATGCAGGTTGATTCTAATTTAAAGCTTCAAACATACTGTAGCACAAAGCTGTCATCTGATAAACGTGTATTGCTAGTAGCATATAGCTAATTTGTGCTAATTTCATCTGGCTTAATTCATGCCTTTGCATGACAACATACCATTAAAAATATGAAGTCTGTCCTGAATTTGAACAAAATGTCGCTTTACTTACAGCTAAGCTAGAAATATAGTTTTTTTTCATATATGTACATTAGTCTTCTCTTTCTAGAGTCTCCATGTTTTGAGGACACATACTGTATTCTATCTTCCTGTACACACAATAAAATGTTTGATTGATAAGAGCAGCAGCTTTCAGCAATAACCTACACATTGACTGGATTGTTTCAAAAGGAATCAACTCAAATACAGGTGCAAATCCTGCGTGGTTTGCATTAAATCAGTAGTCTGTATTGCTTATTTCTTCACAATCTGGTCCTTCCTAATCATTGTTATTCTACGTCAACAGAGCTCCCCCGGTTGGAAATCATGTTCCTGATGTGCTTGTCTAGGTGAATCTAACTGATGCACAAACACCTCATTCACTCAAGGTAATGACACTGGGGGTTCCAACACTAATCTTTACATAGACGGGCAGGTATGATGTGAGCCACACTCACATCATTAACCTTGGCTGGCTGACATGCACAGTTCAAATGAACAGTTACAGAATTACAGAAGCGTGCAACACAAAGTTAATCCCACATAAAATATGCCCAGCTACGTATACCACTCAGATGACAGGTTAAACAATCACTATGACATCTGGAAAGCATCTTCAATTTGTATCACCAAATATCAAGACAAAGAAGCCCTAATGATACCATTACCTGCCACTCAGTACCAGCCTATTGAAATGTTCCTTCATGTATGGGGAAGATTTCATTTGGAAGTATCTTTTCTTCTCTATATATTTATATGAAAGGTTGTAAATGGTCTGATTCAAGCTTGTTATGGCTGCCTGAATTACTCTCAGTGCAGGTAATTTCTGATTTATGAGCTTAGAGCTGATTATGTAATCTCTGGTCACATCTTTATCTCTCTTTTTTCTTTTATTGCCCAAATTTTGGACCGCTGCTGATCATTACACCCTAATCAGAGGTCAAGAGGGAAAAGGGGATTATAAATGAAGGTTTGGTAGTGACATAAAAGAGAACTACTCTTTCAAACGTTTTTATAGATTTTTATCACCTAAGTGATCCCATTACTCATTACCACAGATAATCACAATGTTCAGGTTTGGCTGGTGCCTTTAAGCCACCAGGCGTATCACCTCACTGTAACTGCATAAAATCAAGCTTTGGACTAAGCCATGCAGCATTGATTCTGACACCTGAACTCTACTTTGCATGTACATCTAATTGTCCTTGCTTCTAACTTCGTTATCTACTTTCCCCTCCAATGCCTCACCTCAACCCTGAATCTCAGACTCCAGAATCTCCTTCACTACCAGTTAGATGCCCCTGTGGCAAAAACACCATCAACTATACTGGGCAAATACTTCTGGGCAGCTCTGCCTCAGCATCTCATGCCTCTTCACTCCAGGTTAATAAAACAAGTATCAGAAAGATGCAGCACGTGTCTATCCAGAGATTCCCGTGAACTTGCTGTAGGGTGCCTGACTTGACAACCATGAGTACTAGAGTTCTATTTACTCATTATCATTTAGACATGAAACCACCATTCTTATTTCATGTACTGTGACATTCAGAAATCCCTTAACTTTGTAGACACGAGTGACATTGCAGAAGTAGCAATACTTCTATGAATTTTTCCTAATCTGCACCATTTTGGACAATTGTCTGTTATATCCTCCAATGCTATCTCTGAAGGGGCCGATGGATGTGTTCTAACATGGGTCTGTTACCAGAGACAATGTTTCTCTCCCTGAGGAGTAGTAGCCTTTGTCTAGGAAATAACAATTACATATGATCTAGTCTGCCAGAAATCTTAGAGCTAAATCAAATGCTCACTCTCAGAAAACATGGCAAGCCATGTAAGTACTATTACTTGTCATACCACCCTTTTGGGGGCTCTTATTTCCTATTTTTATGTTATTAGTCCTATTGTGAAGTTACTTTTTATTGTAAGCAACTTCACATCCTTTGAAAAGATGGGATTCTGGCACTAATTTTCAAAATTAAACTCATCCTATAAGCAATACTCAAAGGAAGTTTACATCTCAAAGAGTCATATACAAAATGAACTCGACTCGTAGAAAAGGAAAAAAATTATGAATATAAAGGTTTTAAATTCAACACAATTATTTGGATTATGGAAATTATTTATGTGAGCAATTAGATGTGGACCATGTCCAAGGGTAATATGCTATATACATGTCCTATAATATGGAGAATTTTACAAAGACTTAAATTATAGTAACAGGATTGTTTAAATAAACATTACCAGAAGCATCGTACAAACCAAAGTTTAAAATGTAAAAGGCCATCAAACATGGTGTAGTGGGCCTACTTAAATTATTGGGTAATTATCTTTTTAAAAAAGTTTTTATTTAAATTCCAATTAGTTATCATATAGTGCAATATGAGTTTCAGGTGGACAATACAGTGATTCCACACTTCCATACATGACCCTGTGCTCATCACAAGTGTACTTCTTAATCCCCATCATCTATTTCACCCACCCCCTCACCCACCTTCCCTCTGGTAACCATCAGTTTGTTCTCTATAGTTAAGGGTCTGTTTCTTGGTTTGTCCTTTTTTTCCCCTTTGCTCATTTGTTTTCTTTTTTCTTTAAATTTTACTTAGTTAACATACAGTGTAATATTCGCCTCTGGAGTAGAATTCAGTGATTCATCACTTACATACAACACCCAGTGCTCATCACAAAAAAGTGCTCTCCTTAATCCCCATCAGCCATCTAGCCTACCCCCCCCACCTCCTTCCCTTAACCCTCAGTTTGTTCTGTATCATTAAGAGTCTCTTAAGGTTTATTTCCTTCTTTCCCTTTGTGTAATTATCTGTGATATATGCTTTTCCTTACTCCTTTGCTGATTTACATTAGTTGTCTGGCTATAACTGGACTCGAACTCCTTAGTTCCAATGAAGATTTACATAGAGAAACTGATTACAGCAGGAGGAAATGCAGTATGTAAAAACCAACCACTATTTGTTCTACATATAATTATCTTCTCTTTCAGGCTAGGATGTAGCCCTGGCTCTTGTGCAACTCAGACCCATATGGGTATCATCTGATTTATAGCAGATGACCTGGCATCATATAAAAATAATTTACTGTGCCATGTGTCTCACGCCCTGTAAATCAATAGCTTGAATACAGAGACATCTCAATTAGATAGTGCGAGGTAGGGCCGTCTACCTCCTCCTTTCCTGTATCACTAAAATGGCAAACATTACAAAGCAGTGCTTATTTTAGAGCTGCTTCAAAAGTTGGAGGGGGGATATCTATTATTTCCAGTTGGGAGACAAAAAGTGAGAGTTGCCATCAAACAAATGAAAAATTAAACACAAGTTTGTATAAGTAATAGCCTGAGAGGGGTGGGACATGCATTTGTTTAAGTATTGATTGGTACACTTCTTTAGCACCTGTGTATTATCATGGGCTCAGAGAGCGGAAAAGGGCATTAAATTATGACTCTGAATGCAGAGGGGTCATCCATCCTTTCCAACCTGTATCTCCAAGAAGCTTCTAAACCAAAGTCACAGCATTATGGTATTAGTCACAATGAGATAAATCACTGGAGGCTCAACTTCGGTTTCTCCCTGTGACACATCCAAAACTTAAGCTATCATTAGAAAAGCTTCATAATGAGGAAGCCATCACTGATCATATCCAAATCCTAATGGTAAACTAAAGACAAGACCTACATAGATTGATCAGGAAAATTTTAGGGCAACTTCTCAAACTTGATTCAGCCTGGGATCTCATGAAGGAAAAAAAAAAAATGAATTTCCTGATTTTGCAAATGGCGAAGTGAAATACAGAAATGAAAGTAAACTGTCCTTCACAGAGTTCCCGTATCTGGTCCCAGGACTGGAAGAGCGCAGGTTTGTGTTTTTTCCATGGAACTGAATAGATTTTAAATAACAGATTAAACCTTCACCTAGCCCCATAGTAACCGTAACTGGAAGCTGAAATATTCTGACTGTGTGGGAATTAAACCTAAAAGCTACTTTTCAGAATGTTCCTTTCAAATTCAAGTTAGGTCTTTTTAAAGGAAAGAAATGAATTGATTTTGATTTTTTTAAACTATTGGTAAATGTTTCCTTTAAGTATGAGTAAGAGCTTACTGAATGATTGGATTCACATTCTCTATCTTCCTTAAAATAGAATTATGATGACCGGAAAAATTTCATCCTCCTGGCTGGCATTTCACAGGATATTCCTATAGGTCACACAGCTACCACATCTTACTGGAAAATCCCTTGGAAAGCCATCAAGGGAAAAAAGACAACCGGATCCAATAAAGCCAAGACTATACTATGTGAGGTGCAAATAGCAAGTTTCAACAAATTGGCCCAAATGCCGTATGATGGCATGGACAGAGGACAAGGTCTAAGGTGTTGGTAAATTAGCTCCTCAATTCAACAAAAGCATTCATAAAGGAAATTCAACCACATGGGCTCTTGGTGCAGGAAGAGATACCCCTCCCGGAACAAGAGGTTCAGTTCAGAACATACCTGGAGAACTGTTGCTGGAGGCCACGCATCTGAATTCTGTTGCGCTCAGACTCCAGTGTCACCTCCTGCAACCGCTTCTCACTCTGAAGACGTAAGTGTCTCTCCTCTTCCAATTCATGCATCAGCTTCTCATGCTATAAAAGGCACAAAAAGGATGACTTTTAAGGAGGTGTTTCTTAATTACTCTAAGAAAAAATAATTAGTAATAGCTGTCAGTTACTAAGTGCTAACTTGGACTTTATATATAAATTAACTTCATCCTCATTACAACCCCATGAAGTAGGTCCTATTACTAACCTCCTATTATAGACAAGAAAACGAAGGATCAGAGGCATCTGAGTAATTTGTCATAAAAACCAAAAGGTAACAGTTTTCAATCCTGGCTGATGTGTCTCTAGTACTCGAATAATTTTCACTAAACCAGGTGGCTTCTTGTGCAGATATGAAGATCTATGACCCAATAATACTATCAAATGTATTACAATTTGAGAAATGATGAGTAAGATCATTAGTCCCTGGTTCAGAATTATTTCATCTCTTCAATCTCTAGTATATATTTTTAAAGGAACAAAAGTGATTTGTGTACAAAGACCCATAATTTCAGCTTAATTAGGCTGTGGAGCTGACAAGAATAAGGTTAAATAATTTGTTTTTATTTGTCCAGTTAGGTTTTTACAGATATAAATAGGCTAAACCACCAACTTTCTTTATTATCCCAGAAAACTAGCTCATTCATAAACGGGAATCAGTGTTTCAAAGGACTGGATGACCCAGAATAGATGGTTCCACAAAAACTCACTTCCAGAACCAGTCAAGAGCATGCAAACTCAAATCCCCCTGATATTAACTCATTCATGCCAATGTCTTTTTGGTTTTGTTTTAGTTTTGTTGCTCTACTGCTTTTCTTTTTAAGCATGTCATGCTATTATGGTTATGGTTGCTACTAATGTGAGCACTTTGCATGCAGAATAGATATTCTGCAATAAAAACCAAAGAACAACTCAGTGCCTGACTAAGAATGGCTCACATTCTTACAGGGAAAGAAGGGAAGCAAAGGCTGCAGGCTGCATGATGCCTCTGAACCATGCATTATACAGAATAAAATGCTATCTACTGCATAGGGTGTATTCACCAGAAGTGATAGGAAAGGTGGATTTTCTCCACCTCTAACTCATGGGGGAAAGTTCTCCTGAGGTTCAGGAAGGAAACAATAAACCATAATTTGGAAATAAACCAAGATCTTCTAATATATATATATTTACACACACACACATATATGTGTGTGTGTGTATATACATATATACATATATATATATATATATTCTCCTGCCTGTACACCTGTGACCATGCTCTTCCTCCTACTTAACAAGCTCTTTGAAGTCTATTTAAAGCCTAGGGACAGGACACCTGGGTGGCTCAGTGGTTGAGCACCTTCCCTTGGATCAGGTCATGATCCTGGGGTCCTGGGATCAAGTCCCACATCGGGCTCCCTGCAGGGAGCCTGCTTCTCCCTCTGCTTATGTCTCTGTCTCTCATGAATAAGTAAATAAAATCTTAAAAAAAAAAAAAAAAACTAGGGACACTGCCAGGCTTGGCTTTGAGCAACCTCTCTAGAACTTCCCCATATCACTTCATTGTTCTCTCCCTTCCTTGATTTCCACAGCTGCTAGGCACTTTGCCACCCTGCATGCTCTTACTTACTTTCGTCTATTATTATTTTCATGTGCATTTATTGTGTTTTTCCACCTACATAAACATCTGTTTGAGATTAGGACTATGACTAACATTATATATATATTTTTTGTTATTTATCATACTGGAAATATATTTGCTTATTGATTCTGGAGCTGGCCTTTAGCTAAGTCAAGCCAAACTCTTTAGTAGTTTATTTTTAACCCCCATAAAATCAGTTACTTCTATCAGATTCAGAAAAAGTAAAATCAAAATCAAATCTTTATTCTGTAATGTCCAGCAGCTTTGGAAAAGAAGAAAAACATGGTTTTGTAGGGAGAAACATACTAAATCAAATTTTTGTAGAAATAGAGTGGCAAAAATTTTATTACATATATTTTATATTATTATTAATTTCATTTTAACTTATCTTTCATTATTTATAGTTTATTACATATATTTTACCACAATAAGAAGATAAAAATAAAATTTCTGTTATTACACATAATCAACACTCCTCTCTATATAAACTCATTGGACTAGAAGGAACATCATAAGTCACCTTTATTATAGAATTTGGAAGACTGTGCTTTGATTCCCAAAACAAGTAAAACAGGGATCCCTGGGTGGCGCAGCGGTTTAGCGCCTGCCTTTGGCCCGGGGCGCGATCCTGGAGACCCGGGATCGAATCCCACATCGGGCTCCCGGTGCATGGAGCCTGCTTCTCCCTCTGCCTATGTCTCTGCCTCTCTCTCTCTCTCTGTGTGACTATCATAAATAAATAAAAATTAAAAAAAAAAAACAAGTAAAACAAATGGTACATGTTAAATAGTTAAAAAGCACATCCTATGAAAAAGGTGACATTTTGCATCCCTTTTTCTTTCACAAGTGAAGAATGTCACATAGATTTGCTCACTGTCATACTGAAGAATCCTCAAAATCTAATAAAGGAGCATATTTTCCATATGAATAAACTTTTCTGTTCAATTTTTTAATGCTTTCCAAATACAAATAAAATGATACCCTCACAATCAGAGAAAGTTCTAGGGAATTCAAAGAGTAATGAGGCAAAAGTTGTTTACTAAAATATATTCCGTTTAAATTGTGTGTATTTCAATTAAACCATCAAAGCTTGACAATAAGCCATGTTTACTTTCCAAACAAAAGGGAAATAATTTTCTTTTACTCAGATTATAAAACATGTATAAAAGTAACAAAAGAAGGTATCAATGGATTGGCCAGATTTTTTTTTTTTATTATTTTATTGGTAATAGCTGTATCCTCAATATAAACTGATTTGTCCCCCAAGTAATTTTTATTTTATCCCACAGGTTTGCTCTCTACCTTTTATAGCATGGAGAGTGAAAGGGATTGAGAAATGCAGAACAGTTGAGTGTTATTTATAAGATGCTGCTCAGTACTAAGGAGTAGTAAGTAAAAAACAATGTGAAATCTAGGTTGCAGATCTGATGAGGTCAAATTTCTATGACATCTCTCTTTCCATTGAATCCCTGGCTGGGCTGGCTTTAAGAAGCCCTCTTTAAAAAATTATGAGTGTTTTTCTAAACTCATTGGGGACCACAGTTGTATTTCTCCCAGTGTCTTTAAGTGAGTTCACCTCTTCCCCTTCTTCTCATTGGCTTCTCCTACCAGTGTACCCAAACTGCTTCAACAGGAATACAAACACTGGCTCCTGGGCTGAGTCCACATGATGTGAGGCACGTCTTTATAGGACACTTCACCACACTACAGCACCCCTTCCTTTTAGAGTCATGGGCTTTACTTTCATTCAAAAGGCAAGTGTATGCAGTTTTCTCAACAAAAGCTGACTCTGTGTGGGTGAACTTCAACCCTGCGTTCTTCCACAATTGATGTCTCTACCTCTGAAATAAGTTCTATGAGAAAAATCTAGAGTTAGAGACCAATTCACAATTTAGAGAATGTTTCCACCTTCATTACTTCATCTAGCCCTCAGGATAGCTTGGCAAAGTCGATTGTTACCAACCTCATTTAAAGATAAATGAAATCGTATAAAGACAGGGAAGATGCTTGCTCAGGGTTCCACTGCTAGAAATGACAGCTCTAGGAGCAAAACCAAGTTTTTCTAACCCCAAGTCCCACCCCCAAACCCTACCTTTTTTTTTTTTCTTGTTAGGCTAGTCAGTTCTCCTGTGTGTGTGTGTGTGTGTGTGTGTGTGTGTGTGTGTGTATACATGCCACATCTTCTTCCATCCATCCTGGAAATGTAGATTGTTTCTATATCTTGGCTATTGTAAGTAATGCCACAATAAACAGGAGTGCACACATATTTTTTTTCATTCATTCATTTATTCATTCATTCATCCATTCATTTATTGATTTAGTATTGATTGAGTTCGATTTGCCAACATATAACACCCAGTGCTCATCCCGTCAAGTGTCCCCCTCAGTGCCCATCAACCAGTAATCCCATATCTCTACCCACCTCCCCTTTCACTACCCCTTGTTTGTTTCCCAGAGTTAGGAGTCTCTCATGTTTGTCACCCTCTCTGATATCTCCCACTCATTTTCTCTCCTTTCCCCTATAATCCCTTTCACTATTTCTTATATTCCCCATATGAGTGAAATCATATGATTATCCTTCTCTGATTGACTTACTTCACTCAGCATAATACACTCCAGTTCTATCCACATCGAAGCAAATGGTGGGTATTTGTCATTTCTAATGGCTGAGTAATACATAGACCACATCTTCTTTATCCATTCATCTGTCGATGGACACCAAGGCTATTGTGGACATTGCTGCTAGAAACATTGGGGATGCAGGTGTCCTGCTGTTTCACTGCATCTGTATCTTTGGGGTAAATCCCCAGCAGTGCAATTGCTGGGTTGTAGGGCAGATCTATTTTTGACTCTTTGAGGAACCTCCACATAGTTTTCCAGAGTGGCTGCACCAGTTCACATTCCCACCAACAGTGCAAACAGTTCCTCTTTCTCCACATCCTCTACAACATTTGTTGTTTCCTGCTTGTTAATTTTCCCTATTCTCACTGGTCTGAGGTGGTATCTCATTGTGGTTTTGATTTGTATTTCCCTGATGGCAGGGATGCGGAGCACTTTCTCATGTGCTTGTTGGCCATGTATATGTCTTCTCTGGTGAAATTTCTGTTCGTGTCTTTTGCCCATTTCATGATTGGATGGTTTGTTTCTTTGCTATGGAGTTTAATACGCTTTTTAAATATTTTGAATACAAGCCCTTTCTCTGACAGGTCATTTGCAAATATCTTCTCCCATTCTGTAGGTTGTCTTTTAGTTTGCTGACATTTTCCTTTGCTGTGCAGAAGCATTTTATCTTGATAAAGTCCGAATAGTCCATTTTTGCTTTTGTTTCCCTTGCCTTCATAGATGTATCTTGCAAGAAGTTGCTGCGGCCAAGTTCAAAAAAGGGTGCTACCTGTGTTCTCTAGGATTTTGATGGAATTTTGTCACACATTTAGATCTTTCATCCTTTTTGAGTTTATCTTTGTGGAAGGTGTAAGAGAATTATCCAGTTTCATTCTTCTGCATGTGGCTGGCTGTCCAATTTTCCCAACACCATTTGTTGAAAAGACTGTCCTTTTTCCAGGGGATAGTCTTTTCTGCTTTGTCAAATATTAATTAACCATAGAGTTGATGGCCCATTTCTGGATTCTCTATTCTGTTCCATTGATCTATGTGTCTGTTTTTGTGCCAGTATCATACTATCTTGACAATCACAGCTTTGTAGTACAGCTTGAAATCCAGCATTCTGATGTCCCCGGCTCTGGTTTTCTTTTTCAATATCCCCCTGGTTATTCAGGGTCTTTTCTGATGCCACACAAATCTTAAGATTATTTGTTCAAACTCTATGAAGAAAGTCCATGGTATTTTGATAGGGATTGGATTAACTGTGTAAATTGCCCTGGGGAGCATTGACATTTTCACAATATTAATTCTTTCAATCCATGAGCATGGAATATTTTTCCATCTCTTTGTGTCTCCTCAATTTCTTTCAGAAGGGTTCTGTAGTTTTTAGGGTATAGATCCTTTACCTCATTGGTTAGGTTTATTCCTAGGTATCTTGTGCTTTTGAGTGCAATTGTAAATGGGATTGATTCCTTAATTTCTCTTTCTTCAGTCTCCATGTAGAGAAATGCCACTGATTTCTAGGCATTGAATTTGTATCCTGCCACACGTCGAATTGCTGTATGAATTCTAGAAATCTTGGGGTGGAGTCTTTTAGGGTTTTTACGTACAGTATCATATCATCTGCAAAGAGGGGGTGTTTGACTTCTTCTTTGGCAATTTGAATGCCTTTTATTTCTTTCTGTTGCCTGATTGCTGAGGCTAGGAATCCTAGGACTAAGTTGAATAGCAGTGGTGAGAGTGGACATCCCTGTCGTGTTCCTGATCTTAGGGGAAAGGCTCCTAGTGTTTCCCCATTGAGAATGATATTTGCTGTGGGATTTTCATAGATGGCTTTTAAGATGCTGAGGAATGTTCCCTCTATCCCAGTACTCTGAAGAGTTTTGATCAGGAATGGATGTTGTATTTTGTTAAATGCTTTCTCTGCATCTATTGAGAGGATCATATGGTTCTTGTTTTTTCCCTTGTTGACATGATCTATCACGTTGATTGTTTTACGAGTGCTAAACCAGCCTTGCATCCCAGGGATAAATCCCACCTGGTCATGGTGAATAATCTTCTTAATGTACTGTTGGATCCTATTGGTTAGTATCTTGTTGAGAATTGTTGCATCCATGTTCATCAGGGATATTGGTCTATAATTCTCCTTTTGGTGGGGTCTTTGTCTGGTTTTGGAATTAAGGTGATGCTGGTCTCATAAAACGAGCTTGGAAGTATTCTGTCCTTTTCTATCTTTCAAAACAGCTTTAGTAGAATAGGTATTGATTCTTTTTTAAACGTTTGATAGAATTCCCCTGGGAAGCCATCTGGCCCTGGACTCTTGTGTCTTGGGAGGTTTTTAATGACTGCTTCAATTTCCTCCCTGGTTATTGGCCTGTTCAGGTTTTCTGTTTCTTCCTTTCCAGTTTTGGTAGTTTGTGGCTTTCCAGGAATGTGTCCATTTCTCCTAGATTGCCTAATTTATTGGCATATAGCTGCTCATAATATGTTTTTAAAATAGTTTGTATTTCCTTGCTATTAGTTGTGATCTCTCCTTTTTCATTCATGATTTTATTAATTAGAGTCTTTTTGTTTTTAATAAGGCTGGCTAATGGTTTATCTATCTTATTAATTCTTTCATAGAACCAACTCCTGGTTTTGTTGACCTGTTCTACAGTTCTTCTGGTGTCTATTTCATTGAGTTCTGCTCGAATCTTTATTAACTCTCTTCTTCTGCATGGTGTAGGTTTTATTTGCTGTTCTTTCTCGAGCTCCTTTAGGTGTGAGGTTAGCTTGTGTATTTGAGGGTTTTTTTCCAATTTTTTTGAGGGATGCTTGTATTGCGATGTATTTCCCTCTTAGAACTGTTTTTGCTGTATCCCAAAGATTTTGAATGGTTGTATCTTCATTTTCATTAGTGTCCATGAATCTTTTTAATTCTTCTCTAATTTCCTGGTTGACCCATTCATCCTTTAACAGGATGCTCTTTAACTTCCACATGTTTGAGTTTCTTCCAAATTTCTTCTTGTGATTGAGTTCAAGTTTCAAAGCATTATGGTCTGAAAATATGCAGGAGACCATCCCAATCTTTTGGTATTGGTTGAGGCCTGATTTGAGACCCAGTATGTGGTCTAATCTGGAAAAAGTTTCATGTGCGCCTGTGTATTCATTTGCATTTGTATGGAAAGTTCTGTATATATCTGTGAAATCCTGGTCCAGTGTATCGTTTAAAGCTCTTGTTTCTTTGGAGATGTTATGCTTAGAAGATCTGTCATTTTCAGAAAGCGCTGTGTTGAATTCTCCCAGTGTTAGTGTATTATCTAAGTATGTCTTAACTTTGGTTATTAATTGATTAATATATTTGGTAGTTCCCACATTAGGGGCATAAATATTCATGATTGTTAGGTCCTCTTGTTAGACAGATCCTTTAAGTATCATATAGTGTCCGTCTTCATCTCTTACTAGAGTCTTTGGGATAAACTTTAATTTATCTGATACGTGGATTGTTACCCCAGTTTTCTTTTGAGGACCATATGAATGGTAAATGGTTCTCCAACCTTTCATTTTCAGGCTGTAGGTATCCTTAGGTCTAACATGAGTCTCTTGTAGACGACCAATAGATGGGTCTTGCTTTTTTATCCAGTCTGAAACCCTGCATCTTTTGATGGGCTCATTTAGCCCATTCATGTTCAGAGTTACTATTGAAAGATATGAATTTACTGTCACCGTAATACTTATTCAGTCTCTGTTTTTGTGGATTATTTCTTTGGGCTTCCTCTTTCTTTTACAGGGTCCCCCTTAATATTTCTTGCAGAGCTGGTTTGGTCATCACATATTCTTTCAGTTTCTGCCTATCTTGGAAGCTCTTTATCTCTCCTTCTATCCTGTATGAGAGCCTTGCTGGATAAAGTATTCTTGGCTGCATGTTTTTCTCATTTAATACCCTGAATATATCCTGCCAGCCTTTTTTGGCCTGCCAAGTCTCTGTGGAAGGTCTGATGTTAATCTAATATTTCTCCCCATATAAGTTAGGGATCTCTTGGATCTGAATGCCTGTTTCCCTCCCCAAATTAGGGAAGATCTTAGCTATGATTTGTTCAAATATGCTTTCTGGCCCTTTGTCTCTCTCGGTGCTCTCTGGAACCCCAATAATATGCAGATTTTTCATTCTGAGGCTATCATTTAGTTCCCTTTCTCATAGTCTTTTAATTATTTTTCTCTCTTTTCCTCAGCTTCCTTCCTTGCCATCAACTTGTCTTCTATGTCACTCACCCATTCCTCTACCTCATTAACTCTCGCTCCTGTCCTTAGGACCTCCTGTTTGGATTGTATCTAATTTATTTATTTTTTTATTTTATTTTATTTTATTTTATTTATTTATTTATTTATTTTGATTGTATCTAATTTAATACAGATTTTTAATTTTGGCCTGATTAGATCTAAATTCTGCAGTCATGAAGTCTCTTGATTCCTTTATGCTTTTTTCTAGAGCCACCAGTAGCTTTATAATTGTGCTTCTGAATTGGCTTTCTGACATCGAATTGTAATCCAAAGTCTGTAACCCTGTGGCAGAGAGTACTGTTTCTGATTCTTTGTTTTGTGGTGAATTCTTCTTTCTAGTCATTTTGCTCAGTGCAGAGTGGCTGTATGAGCGGGCTGAGTCAAGAATATCAACCATGACCTAAATAAATTTCACCCCAGATGATTCTTGTTAGAAGCAAAAACCCTTTTCTCTGTAGCATTCCAGCTGTTCTCTCTTTAAATCTCAGGTCAAATTCGTAGTTTTTCAGGATGGTTTGAGAGTAATCTAAGTAAGTTGGTGGGGCCAGGTGAGTTGAGGACCCCTACTGCTCTGCCATCTTCTCAGCTCCCCCACGCACATATTTTTTGAATTAATATTTTCATTTACTTCAGATAAATACCCGTAAGTTAGATTGCTGGATCATATGATACTTCTACTTTTCTTTTTTCTAGGAACTTCCATACAGTTTTCCATAATGGTTGCACCAATTCACATCCCCACCAAATGTGCACAAGTGTTCTCTTCTCTCAATATGTTATTTCTTCATGTTGTTGTTATTTATAGCAGCCATTCTAACAGGTCTGAGACAATAAACTCTTTGTGGTTTTGATTTCCATTTCCATGATGATTGTTCATATTGAACATTTTTCATGCATCAGTTGGCAACCTGAAAATCTCCTTTGGAAAAATGTCTATTCAGATCCTCTGCCAATTTTTAAATCAGATTGATTGGTTGTTTGTTTTTGGCTATCATATTGTAGATCTGTATAAATTTTTAATATTAACCCCTAATTGGATAGGTGATTTGTAAATACATTCTCATATTCAATAGGTGGCCTTTTAATTTTGTTGATGATTTCCTTTGATATGCAGAAGCTGATTTCTGTTTGATCTCACTTGTTTACTTTTGTTTTTAGAGTCAGATCCAAAAAATCACCAAGACCAATGTCAAGTATCTTACTGCCCAGTTTTCCTTACAGGGATTTTAGGATGTCAGGTCTTACATTAAAGTTTTTAATCCATTTTTAGTTAATTATTTTGTTCATGTTGTAAGAGAATGGTCTAGCTTCATTCCTTTGCATGTGGCTGTACAATGTTCCCAACACCATTTATTGAAGAGACTCTCCTTTATGTATTGTGTATTCTTGCCTCCTTCATCATAAGTTGACTATATAATCACTGGTTTATTTCTGGACTTTATTCTGTTCCACTGATTTTTGTATTTGTTTTTTATGCCAATAAAATAATGTTTTTATTATGATAGTTTTGTAACAGAGTTTGAAATCAGGGAGCATAATGCCTCCATCTTCATTCTTCTGTCTCAAGATTGCTTTGGCTAGTGGAGATCTTTTATCATTCCATACAAATTTTAGGATTTTTTTTTTATTCCTATGAAAATGTCAATGGAATTTTGCTAGGGACTGCACTGAATCTGTATATTGCTTTGGATAGTATGGACATTTTAACAGTATTAATTCTTCCAATACATAAGCATGGAATATATTTCCATTTATTTGTGTCTTCTTCAATTTCTGTCATTAATGTCTGGAAGTTTTTGATATACAGGTCTTCTACCTCCTTGGTTAAATTTATCCCTAAGTATTTTATTCTTTTTGATGCAAGATCATGAATTATTTTTGACCCTTCTCATCCTCATTTCCTAGTTCATGTTCCTGTGTTGTCCTCACAAGTTAACATTTCCCAGCGTCCTGATCCCAGTTTTATTCTCTTCTAACCCTAAGCATCACCTCATTGGGCACATCATCCAGACTTGGAACTTGAGCCCTGAGATCACTTCAATAGGCCTCTAGGAGTGTGGCAGACCAGGAAACTGCCCCTTCGACCGAAGTTCCTGGACATACAAATACACCTTCTCACAAAGTAAGGCCGTGTTTTCAGCGGGCTATCTGTATACTACCCTGGGAATGGCAATCTATCAAGAACTATTTTTCCAATTGTTTCCCATGGTATTCAGGATTACAAGCCACTTTTGCCCCCGGAGGTATGTGCTCAATGGGTCCCCTGGTGGCAGCCACAAAAACTGGGGTATCAAATGTCAACAAACAAAGGCACTGTAAGATGTAAAAGCTACCCTTTGGGTGTTAAGGCCACTGGAACCTGGTAGAGGGAGGACATGAAGATAGCATCTGCCAGGGCCCCGATCCCTGGAGAGAATGTCAAAAGGCACCTGCCCCTCCAATAGATGCTTTAAGATTAGCAAATGAATCTTCTTGACATATACTCTGAATACTTTACAAGCTGCTACTTCTGAGCTGAGCCCTGGGGTGAGTGAGTCTGTGCTTGAGACTTTTAAGAGCTGTTTCCCATTTCACTACAGCCTTTTGGGGTTCATAGATATAAGCCCTGGGAGTCTTCAAAGCAGATTGTTTTGGGGGTGCATCTGTCAAGTATTGGTCTTAATAGTTAGAGTCCCTGATGTAAGCTACAAACCCTTCACTCTTCAAGGACAAACTCTGGATTTTTGAGTTCCCTCCAGACTGTGAGTTGCTGGGTTTATGGTGAGATCAGATCTCAGCCTCAACAACCCTCCTGAATGTAGTCCTTTTTTCATCTGATGTCAAATAGATATTCAGTGAGTATTCAGAGAGAAGTTTTTCTTATGTAGTTGTAGATTTAGTGTGTCTGTTAGAGGAAGTGAGTTTAGGATCATCCTACCTCATTATAGACCGCCTCCTAACACTTATTTTAAAAGTATAAATTCGTTTTAAGGCAATGGTTCTGGTTGGGACCAATTTGAGCATGACCCAAATCTCTACTAGTTTATGCCTGATTTCATTCATGAGAAACATGAAGTGAACAAGGAAAACTGCAACCTGTGGAACCTAGTGTAGAAATACACAAATCACACACATTCAAGACAGATTGGCCAGTGCTCAGTTACTATGCCTGTTAAGAGCCACCCCACCCACATCTGGTGGCATATTTGCCCTCTGGTTTCAGGCAGCCTTCTTTCTGCCACTTGACAGTAACTCGCAAGTCATAGCCCTTCCAGTGACCCCTTCCACAAGTCAGCTGCCTGCCTTTTTCAAGGTGAAATCCTATGTTTATTGCACTATTTATGTATTTCTTAACCATTTAACACGAGTAAAAGTTAGCTGTCATTTTTATTAGGTTCCTAGGTTGTTGTTATTTTTAATGTGTCACTGACCAAGTTGTTGAGTCTTGTGCCTCTACTTCCATGTTTCCCACAAGCCTTGTGCAATGATTTCTAGGAATACAGAGGTTGCATTATAGTGGAGCTGACTGTACATCACAGTGGAGAAAAAAGACATCTGAATTGAGAATAAAGCTCCCAAGTCCTCTCCCTATTTGGCCACAAGCAAAGAGTTGGGCCTTTGACAAAGAATCAAACACACAAATAAAAAAAGAAAGATATTACGTCCAAGTTGTTTTTCTACCAAATGATCTGGTCTGTATCTCAGAGCCTTAGCATATACCTTAAGCTTCCTCAAACTTAATTACTATTCTCTGATTAAACCTCTAGGGAAAGAAACTCCACAATTTCCCTGGATAATCCATTTCATTTTCTTAAACTTCTCTCCTAATAATTTTCTAAGACTCGCTTAAATTGTTTCAAGTATCAAAAAGCCACTTTGGGGCAGCCTGGGTGGCTTAGCAGTTTTATCACCACCTTCAGCCCAGGGTGTGATCCTGGAGACCTGGGATGGAGTCCCAGGTCCAGCTCCCTGCATGGAGCCTGCTTCTCCCTCTGCCTGTGTCTCTGCCTCTTTCTCTCTGTCTCTCATGAATAATTTTTTTTTAAAGCCTCTTTTATCTGCATATTCCCAGGAAATGGAGCAAAATCTATATATTCTGATAAATATAAAATAGAGCTTAGAAAAAGAGCTATGTACATACCCATATGGATTTATTCATTCTACTCAGACCACAAATGTTTACTGAGCAGCTGCTATGTGCCAGATACTGGACCAGATCAAGAGACCAGCAAGGAGTCAAATAGACATGGTTCCTGACAGTAGCCAACTTATACACAGTGAAGAGGGCAGGTACTAAATGAATTATCACACAGATAAATATATCAGTATAAACTGATGATTAGGGTTTGCTGAAAGATAATAGCAAGATGAACTAGTTTTGTCTTGTTAAGGGAAGGCTTCTCTGAGGAATTAACATTTAAAATGAGACCTCTTTGATGACTGGGAGTCACCAGGTGATAAGAAGGGACCAGAAATCTAAGTGGAGTGATTAGCATACAGGAAGGTCTTGAGTCACAGAGGAAGAAGGAAGAGCAACCCAGTGTGCCTGGAGCCTGGTGAACAGGGGATGGGAATGGCCTATGATACAGATAGGAAGAGGAAAGCATAGCCCATAGGGGAGCATAAAGGTCATATTAAGGATGTACAATTGCATCCTGAGTAAAAGAGTAAATTGTTATGAAGGTTTAATCAAGTGAGTGATAGGATCTGGTAAAGATTTTACAAAGATTATTGAACACAGTGTGGAGAAAGAAATGAATTAAGAGTCCAAATAACAGAATGGGAAAATATTTAAATAGATTATGGTGAATGTGCCAACTTCTGGTTTAGATTCCATTTGCTAGTCAAGTGGTTTTGGACAAGCCACTTAAAACTTAACTGTTTTAATCTAGTTTCCTCTGTATATCAGAGAGAGTAAACTGCTTAAGCCAATTTTATAGGATCACTGAGAAGAATGAGCAAAATAATGTATGATAAAGCACTACAAAAACTTGAAAGTCCCAAATAAAAATACAATATGGCTAACTGGAATTATATAACTTATATCATCTAATGTAGTTTAGTTACTTTTGATAAATTTTACAAAACATTAAGTTTTTAATAATTGCTACATATTGAATAAACATTGTAGTTACAAATTTCTTTTTAAAAGCTCAAAAATGTGTGTTTGAGTAGATCAAACTTTAATATATTTTAATGTGAGAACTGAAAGATTAATTACAGATATCATCTAGAATGCTAACACTGTGTCAGACATCCATAAAAAGCATTATTTTTTAATTAATTTATTTTTATTTTTTTAAAGATTTTATTTATTTATTCATGAGAGACAGAGAGAGACAGAGAAAAAGAGAGAGAGAGAGAACAGCAGAGGGAAAAGCAGGCAGGGAGCCGGATGTGGGACTCAATCCCAGGACTCCAGGATCACACCCCAGGCTGAAGGTGGCGCTAAACCGCTGAGCCACCAGGGCTGCCCAAATAAACATTATTTTTTTAATCCCACCACCTTGTCTGATTTTAAACAGATGGCCTGATCTATAGAGTGCCAAAATGTCAGGGGTTAATATTAAGATATTAACAGTGGTTTTCAAATACAGAAAGTCAATAAATCCTTCTATTCTAGGTCTGATTATACTTGGTGATTCTATTTAATCTATCTAATTACTCTATCTAATCTAATTCATTAATATACTACTGGCAAAGTAAGTTACAGAAAATTCAGAGAATTGGGAAAGAGAAAAGCATTTTGTTTAGTGCTGTGAAAGTTCTAATGCAATCACGCATGATCATGTGTCAGGTGAAACATCTGCTCTAATAAGAGAAGTGCCTCCCACATATGCTCCAAGCACTCTGTGTGAGTCCCCCTTAGTGACATAGGGCATATTCTACATTGAGTTGATATTAAAGAGATATGCAATAATATACAGAAAGGTAGCCACTGCCATGTGTCCATTTTAAAAGATTTCTCCAAAAGATTTCTCGAAAATGTGTTCAAGTTATAATACTTTTATTAAATATTTTAGAATCAAAGAACTATGGGAAAAATACTAATAATCTCAGATAACAAAAAGATCTAAAAGTCACAGATGAACAGGGGCCACTAGAGAAGATCACAGGGACTTAATGATACTCCTAGGTATTGATGAAAAAATACTGAACTCATTCAAGAAATGTGGAATATGGCAAACAAGTCATATTGGAGGTTTTAAATTGGACTATTAGAAAAGATAAGTACATTTGATTTAGTGATGAAAACATAAAGCATGTTATTGAGGCTCAATAATCAATTCAAGCAGAACTTCAAGATCTGCTTACATTGGCTTATTAATTGGTATCCAGACAGTCACAGATATTATGTGTCCACCAATCAACATCTAATGTATATTGAAACATTTTAAGATTATATATACAGAAACCCAGAATAACCATTCTAATTCTCTTTCTACTTACTGAGAATCTAAAATTGGCAAGTGATTTTTTTCTTCAAAAGTCCACAAACCAAACACACATCAGCATAAAATTAAACTGTTAATATGTTATCATGAAAATTAGTTTTTAATGGAAAAACTCTATATTAACCAATTGATGTCAAACCAATGTAAAATGGCATCTAAATTAAGCTATAGTTATTACATCTAATTGCAGCCCATTTTTGCTTTTTACACAGATCGCAATATATTTTCCCCGTAAGGCTCCCTGAATTCAATATCCCCATTAGTTATGAAAGATTCAGTTATTCCAGAAGCAGAAAAACAGATAAGGAACCTAAGAATTGATTTTTTTTAAAGCCCACACTGTTGGCTGTAACAGAAGAATCAGAATCTGATTTTGAGATGCTAGGACAGAAGGAGCCCAATATACATCCACAGTGCTGATAACATCGCCCAAGAGAGAGACAAAGCTTTTATTCTAACAAAAAAAAAAAAAAATAGAGAGCTTGGTTTCAAAAAAAAAAAAAAAATGTGAGAGGAGGGAAAAAATGGTAAGAGAAATAAAAGAGAGGGAGGGGGGAGAAGGGATAGAAATTTCAAGGGTAAAGAAGACAGATGGGCACTTAGGAGGATCTTAAAAATGTCCTCAATGCTACACGGGAGCTCTAAAAGAAAAGTGCCACAGGTGAATCACTGCATGAGATTAAATTTCCTTAGGCAAAAATTATGTATGTGTTTATTACCTAGCAAAAGGATACAGATGTGAACTTTATGGAAGGAGTATTTTCAGGGTGGGTTGTGTAGAAAAGTATGATACAATGAAGGCTTGACAAGTCAAGATCAATATGGATTAAAAAGGTATGTTGGAAAAATTGTAAGAAATTATGGTATCCTATATACAAAGAGAGGAAATGAAGTTGTCTTTTGCTTATAGTCAATAATCTTTATTATTTATCAACTAGAGCTACAAGTGCAGAATGAAACAGTAATACTGCATTCACAATACATAGTAATGCAGTAATGATTTTATTATCATACAGCTGAAAAAACTGGACAGAAAGTTATACGTTGATTCATTTCTCATGTTTTTCATCACTTTAAGTGTCTTGATTTTCACCATCATGATTCCTGTGATGGACTAAGCACAAGGCTGATAGTCTGGGTTATCTTTTTGGTTCTTCTGTTAACTGGCTATGCAACTTTGGGAAGTACAATTGTCTTCTTTGGACTTCCTTTTAAAATTCTATGGTCCCTTTTAACTTTCACATTTTATATACCCATGAAATTAGCCATAATTGGAGTTTAGGATACCTTACCCCAAAACATGGCACTCTGCCATATTGAATACCTTAAGCTGAAGGAATTTGAGAAAATGTCAGAAGCAGAAATGTCACTCTGACCTCTCCCTTCCCTGAAACAGGTCATTAAATCCTCATGTGAAAGGTGGCCGTCCTATACATAAGACGTCTCTTATCTCCAGAGATGGAGAATTGGGGACCAAGAAATCTATACGAATAAACCTTAGAAAACTAATCCTTATCTTCCTAATTACTTCTTCACACTTACTACCCTTATCCTAACCCCAACCCCTCCATCTTGTCAATTCTGCACAAATTGATTATTTATTGGTCTAAAAGATGTAAAAAGCCACCTGCAGTGGTCACTTCTCTTGGTCTTCATTCTCTTGTGAGGGCCTCCTTGTACCCATGTATGTGTAAAAATTTTCTTAAAAAGTATGCTTTTCTCTTATAATCTGTCTCATATCAGTTTAATTCTTTGGCCCAGCCAGAGACCCAAAAATGGTAGAGGAGAATTTTTTTCTCCCCCATTACAGCAAAAAAAATGTAATTACTAGTGGTATTACGACAAGTAGAAGGAGATGAGACATGTCTAAGCTGGGCAGGGCACGCATATGTTGGAAATTAACTATAGTATGGATTTCATTTGATTATGATGAAGGTGACTGGCTTCCCTGGATGGAGAATTAAGTGGGTAAAGCTGTAGATTTAAAAGGCTAAGGGCATGGTTTCTTTGGCTAGTGTAAAACAGGCAAGACAATGTTAAAAAGATAACATCGGGCCTCACAGGTTTGGGAAGAGAGGTGGTAAAATGCAGACCCCCGAGGCACTAGGTTTAATTTGATTCCCAAACAACTGCTGGTCTCAGTAGATCTTTAGAAGAATGAGAGAATCTAAATGATGTTCGAGCAAGATAATTCTTCCTCAGGGTGGACTCCTGAAGTGAATGACTACCGTACCAGGGACAAGCAGAAATTGCTCCTTTTTTTATTACTGTCATTCATTAGCAATGGTTCTTTGAGTTGCAAAGAGCCTTTCCATAGGGTTTTCTGGCTCACTGACTTTCTGACTTCAACAAGCTTCTCAGAAAGCCATTTTCTCCCCAGCCTGTGAGTATCTGATCATTATGGGGGCTGACCAAGGAGAGCAAGGCATGGAGTAATAAACCAAATGAGTAGTAAGCTTGTTATCCATGGTCAACTGCCTAATTCAAACACATTCTTTCCCTTACCCCAATCATTTCCTTGAGTTTGTTTCGTCAAAAGGTTTAATCCTCAACTTTACTTAGAAAACAGCTTTGTTTACCCTACCACTGGGTCCTTTTATAAGAAGTCAATGGCTCCTTCTTTTCCCCTGGTCACAAATCTTTCTCTGTTGTCGTGTTAATTGATCACAATTAACAGTAGCTATTAATTATTCTATCCCTTTAGGAATTCTCAGAAGTCAGTTTTATTTAGTGCTATCCTTCTTGATTGAAATCCCAAGTGTTCTTTTCTGTTGTGTGGATACTGTATATTTCACATAAGGAAAGGAGAGGATTTCAATTCTTTGAGGATTTTTACTTCCAGTTCTCTGCCTGAAACCAGTCTTTGGTCTTTAGAATGGCCCTAGATTTATTTCTTCCCCAAGTCACCCCACCCTCTTCCTTTTCTATCTATCCTGCAAAATCTAGTAGAAAAATGAATGATCTTTCTAGTATATGTTATTTCCATTTCAAAATCCAAATCACTGTATTTCTTGTCTTACTCCTTATTATGGAAGAGTCCAAGATCTTTTATTCTCTCTTTCACACTCCAATCTTGAACTTCAGCTATATTTATTATAAAGGTTGACACTTGCTCCGCCTTCTCCACCCTGTTGTCTCTTCACTGCCCACCTAGTTAATCCTATACACAAGTGCTCCTAACATTCAACTTAGTTTTTTTTATTTTTTCAACTTATATGATCCCATATCTCTTAATAAGCATTTCATATGTAATCATTATCACCTATCTCTTCAAAAAGCATGCTTTACTTTAGGCAGGCATTGGCCATAGAATATTAGCATATCAGTGAGCATTCTGGAAGTGTTCAATATATTCTTGTAGTAAGTTAAACTGAATTCTCTTGACCTCACGCTACTCCTTTTCCTTACCTGGCAGCCAGCTCTAGGTCTGCAAAATTTCCATCAGTGACAACTTTCAGTCTTTGATGACTCTGAAGATTACATTATGAGGTTTTCTTTGGTTTAGAAGTCCCATGTTCGTCTTTTTCTTTTCCTTACACTGCCTATATTTTACCCTCTTCCAACAGCCCAGAGAATGTAATCCCAAACTTCATATTTAAATCCCTTATCTGCTTAGTCACTTTCTCCTTAGCTAATAAGTTAAAATTTTTTCTTACAGGATTTGCAGTGACTTTCTTTAAAAGCATTTATAATTCCATTATTTTAGGATAGTACATTTTACTGTTCTTTTTGTTCATCTGACTAGATTTTTACAGAATTGTAGGAGGAAAAAACCTATTCAGATGAAGAATCCTTTTTTCCCCCTCTATGACTGGAATCCTTATATTCCTGTCTTTCTTCACTGAATAGGTGTAATTATGTGTATGGGAAATTAAAGTATTTGCTATGATAATTATTCATTCTTCTAAAATAGGAGAATAATTATAATGTCAACAACGGCCTGTTCAAGGTACTACTGGAGCTTTCATTTTAAATCTGCCAAGAAAGGCTTACGGAACGTCCCCTCAGTAATTAATATTAATTTCTCACAGATAGTTATTATTCACTTGGAAAGCACACTAGAATACCTTTCTACTTCTCATTTCACTGTGGAGATGTCTTTTTTTTTTTTTTTTAATGATACACAATCTCAGATATCCTGAAAATATCTGGATAGATTTTTATATAGCCAGCTTCCATTATTTTATGACATTACATTATATTAGAAATCTGAAATTTTATAACAACATGATTTTTAGCAGTCTGCCTTATCCTTGTTAGCAAATGGAAACTTTCACATTCTATCATTCCATTAAAAGGTCAACTATAATATTTAAAAGATCAATGTGGAACTAATCATAAGTTTTGGTTCACTGCTTTAGTATTTCATTTCACACAGTTACCAAAGGTAGAGGAAATTGAAAATACTACATATTGAATAATTAAGAGTCTGTGTTATTTTGGGAGGTAAGGTTAAAAGAAATATAACTTTTATGGGGAAATCATTAAAGACTTACAAATGAGTTGAGTGAGTACAGTTAACGTATAGAAAAGGAAACTGTATATTCTTAAAAGACAATATTAGTACCTCTTTTAACACTGACCCCTTGGTTAATCACATAATGGAGGGGAAGTTTACAGTGGATAATCTCAGTTTCTAAGTGGTAGGATATGGTTGTAAGAAGAAGCAAGCAGAAAACATGGCCCCATATGATACAAATAATAGTCATGAAAAATAGGCCAGTGTAGATTATAGTTACCACTAACAGAATGTCGGTGACATGGCTGCGTATCCAAAAAACTCACAGTAGAAATCACGATTATAGGTCTTTTGTGTGCAGTTCAAGTAAGCAATAGCGATGTGTTCTCAGGTGCTCTTTTTGTAATCTTCCAGCTCCTCTCCAGCTTCCACCCCTGGCTGGACGTTCAGCCCTCTGTCACTTGTAAGCAGTCTCACTTGGACAGCTTATTCAGACTTGAATGAGCAAAACTAAGCTGCCCAGCTAGGGTTCCATGTGGATACGTTAGTATCTTTCCCTTTCTGTAGATCTTAAAAATTAAGGGAAATGGAAGTCTTTAGACTTGGAAAGATACTTAGCTTATTAAATCCAACTGAGGTCCTAAAGGTACTAACCACAGAATAACCCAGTCTACCCTTTGTCTTTGCCACAATACACAGAAGAATGAACCTCCTTTGTGAACCCTCCCTTCCCAGGTAGTTGAGAAAAGAGCAAACTTTCAGGAGCTTGTTGGAATTTTCCATCTGAACCAGTAGGAATTATAGGCAAAATTTGTATTTACATTTATAAATTACTTTCCTTTGCAATATAAGCCTTTATATATAGGCTCAATATTAAACCCTTACATGGACATGGAAAAGCAACCAGCAAGATTATAAAACATTGTAATCATTATTATATTAGTAATTATTAGTATATTTAAAAGCCCTCCTAGAAAAATTTGTCTTCTTCTTTGGGAAGTAGCATAACTAAAAGCTAAGTTTTCTTGTGAGGTCTTGAATGCTATGAAATGTAGTTCCTTCATTTTTACTGGTATAAGATATTAGCACATTGTTCTACAAGTATATGTTTTTATAAAGACTAGGACTACCAGAATTTTGGAACAAAGAAACAGATTTGAGTAGCCCTGGTGGCCCAGCGGTTTAGCACCGCCTTCAGCCCAAGGTGTGATCCTGGGGACCAAGGATCAAGTTCCATGTCAGGATCCCTGCATGGAGCCTGCTTCTCCCTCTGCCTGTGTCTCTGCCTCTCTCTCTCTCTGTGTCTCTCATGAATAAATAAATAAAATCTTAAAAAAAAAAAAAAACATTCAATATGTACAAAGCAAATGGTTCCAAGTAGAGAGATTTAATAGCCCTTAATTACCATGGTCAAGAAAAACACATTATACATTATACAAACATGTCATCCATCACATCCAAATACCTACGATAGCAGCTATCACCTCTTAGACCAGGAAGAATTATAGAGTCCACAAATTACAAAGGGTTCAGTATTACTTATTACTTATAAGCAATTATTGAATACATAAAAGTATTGCTATAACAGAGCTGTGGCTTTATTATTTTACTTTTTAGGTGAAAAGGATTTAACTATTCAACATTGTAGCCACTGTCATTTAATTCAAACCATGCTAGTGGTAGCATCCCCACTGATTTGAAAACAAGGAAATATGTATACACATTTAAAGAGCACCTGCCTAGTTCCAGAGAAAGTAGAAAAGAAATTCTAGGGGGAAAAAAGCAAGTGAATAAAAAGAAAAAAAAAAAAAAAAAAAAGGAGTATTTCTAGCATCACAAATAAGAATGATATTGATGATGAATCCTGATTGGTTTTTCTAAGCACATAATATCCCCTAGATTTTCGTAACATTGAATAGGAGGCATTATTTCCAAAGCAATTTTTTTAAGATTACTTCCTGTGGCCTTAGGTTCACAAACAGCAAAGCCAGGGTTTGAGCTCAGGCAATCAGATTCCAGGATCATAGAGCTTGACCATCTCTCCTCAAAAGTATAAAGGCATTTCTTTTCCTGGTCTAGTAAACTTTCACCTCAACCAGTGCATCAACTATTGTTAAGGTTTTTTGTTGTTGTTGTTGTTGTTTTTGTTTTGTTTTTCCCTTTCCAGGGCCCATTAGAGATTGTGAGATATAAGAAAGAATTAAGAAATGGTCTTAAAAAGAGAAAGATTGTTTTTGCCAGTAAGAATATTAATGTGGTAGGACCAAGATGATCCATATCAAATGATTAGCTGGCAAAGCATGACTATCTCGAGCAAGAGTTGGCAAAATTTTTCTGTAAGGGACCAGATGGTAAATATTTCAAGCTTTGTGGGCCATATAGCCTCAGTTGCAACTACTCAGCTCTCCCCATGTAGACATAGACAACACATTAACAGATGGATATGGATACATTTCAGTAAAACTATTTATAAAGACAGGTAGGGGCAGCTCAGACATAATTTGTGGACCTTTATAATCAAGATTATCAATTGATATCTCATGAAAAAAAAATCAATTCTAATCTTTCATTTCCCAGGAGGTGATATTTCTTTTATTCAACATTCATAAAGTCCCTGGGATGCCTGGGTAGCTCAGAGGTTGAGTGTCTGCCTTTGACTCGGGGCGTGATCCTGGGGTCTGGGATAGAGTCCTGCATTGGGCTCCCTGTGAGGAGCCTGCTTCTCCCTCTATGTCTCTGCCTCTCTCTGTGTGTCTCTCATGTATAAATAAATAAAATCTTTTTAAAAAATTAAAATTAAAAAAAAAATCATAAAGTCCTCAAAAGCCTTCAGGTCAGGGAACTGTCTTATTGTTGAGAAACAAACACAATTTGATATACCTTCCCCCAAATTTAACAAAAATGTAGCTGCTGTTGACAATCAAAAAAATTAAGTTTGGATTTTCCAGAAAGGATGACATTTTAGCAGTCCTGGAAATCACGTAATATTTGTGTTTGTCTATGTGTTATACATAGAATTACATTTTACCATTTGGTCTGAGCCATTAGCCACTGTCTCTTCTTATTCTCCATTAGGAATAGATACTCCTACGCCCTTTGAGAGAGAATAGTCAACTATTCTGCCAGTGCTGTTTAGTGTAAACAATTATTCAAGTTACTTTAATTCAACAATTTACAAAGGACCTACTTCATGTCCAACTAGAATCAACATTGGATAATTCTGAGTATTAATAATAACATATGTATAGATAAATTATTTGTTTAGGTAAACATCTTATTTTTCTTTATTTCAAGAGCCTAAGAGATTTGATGTTGACAGGAGCTGACATCTTTAAATATTTTCCTATCATATATTCTCAGATGCTGAAATATTTCAGGTCTAACCATTCATTAAAATCAAACAACTTGGTGTATACTAAGACCCGTTAGCATGTAAATGACAGGTTGTAGCAGAAAAATTATTTCTCCATCTCTCTAACAAAAGTTTTATACTTACTATGTGATAAATTAATTACTCTCCTGCATAGCCACCTTGTCTTCTCAACATCTGAATTGGCTTAGGAGACAAAGAGTTAAGTTTGCCATCTAGAATTTGCATAGCCCTTGGGTTGTGCCTCTTTTACTAATCATTTAACTCCCCAGATTGGGTGCTTAGTTAATATTTTAAAGACTTCGAAACTTCAAACATCCTTTTGTTTGTTACTCATTGATTGCTGTTCAGCTAAAAGTTTTTCAATCTGGGAGTAATAGTTTCTCACAAAAATAAACCCAGGCCTTGATAAACAACTCTGCAGCATGTTGCAGCTTTCCTGAGAGTGGACAGCAGGAAAAACTACTACCTCCAAGAATTAAAAAAAAAAAAAAAAAAAAAGATCATACTGATTCCAGTGCTTATGCAGTTTTTATAAGTCTCCTAGAGCTAAATTATTCCATTGTAATAAAACTTTATTAAATTAGACAGCCATTAGATGGTGAGCTTTCCGAGAATAACAATATGTCTTTGTCCTTTATTATTGTTTCAAATCATTGCAACCATACCGCTCATGTTCATTTTTACATCTTCTCTGTAACAAAGTTATTAAAGAGCAGTTGCTCCATAAAATGGGGGATATGAGATGTGAACAATGATGGTTCTGTGTTTTGTGACACAACTGTCCCAGGACAGTTTTTTTTTTTTTTTTTAAGGGCTCTACTATTCTTTTAGAAAACTAGTTGTTGTACTTTTAGAACCAAACTTTTATTTTATACACTCTAAGCTCTGAGTTCCTGGCTTTTATGAATACCTGACTTCCAATTACACATTTACCACATGTTCTCTTAATATAAGTTGCAGTGGGAATCCACCATAGATGAGAAGTATGGCATCCAGTGGCACATATACATGTAGTCTATGCAACTTTCCCTCCAATATGAAATTCTTAAAGCATAGAGCACTATTTCCCATCAATAAGTACTTAGTGGTCTGGGTAAAAGCTAAAGTAAATCGGGAAGAATGACACCAAACACTTCCAAATACAATAAGCAGGAAAACAAATCCTTCCAATGCATACACCTTAAATAAGTTATGGCATTTCCTTGCCTTTATGTTTATTAGCCAAAAAAAAAAAAAAAAAAAACAACAACAATTCAAGGAACAATGATTTTAAATCATTTGAACCTTGTGTGTGTCTCTCCGTGACAAACAGCAACAAAGGCATTTACAATTTTTATTAGCAGCAGTTGATAATTCCTGCCAACAGAGATGGTTTTGCAGCACAGTAAAGCAATTCAATGAGCCAACCCCAAGGTTTTTCAAAAGATTCTATTTCTTGTTCCAACATAGCACCTCCATGCCTTAGCTCAAAATTGCCACCAAGTGGACGGACAAACACTGTTCTGGTTTTACAGCAAATGGCTGCTTCCCACTTGAAAAGAACTCAACAAACTACAACCACTAGCATTTATTAAATACCTGATATGCACCAGGTATTCTAGATGCTGCAGATAAAATAGTTCTGATTATAAGTAAGAAGTCCTAAACCCCATTATGCTGCCAATCTTCTCTAGGCTTCAATACATGCATGTATTTATCTTTTTTATAATCTATAAGGGGAAGCTATTAATGCCATTGTAACTGAGAACAAGAGCAAAACTCAGTTTGGGGAAAGCTTTCTTATTGCCCATAGCTGTTTAGTCATAGTAACAAGAAGATTCTGAACACCTAAAATTGGAGTCATTTCTAAAACCAGATAGGAGCACCTGAGTGACTCAGTAGGTTAAGCATCTGCCTTCAGCTCAGTTCATGATCTCAGAGGCCTGGAATTGAGCCAGGCATGGGGCTCTCTGCTCAGCAGAGAGTCTGCTTCTCTCTCTCCCTCTACCCCTACCCCTGCTCACGAGCTCCCTCTTTCTCTGTCTCAAGTAAACAAAATCTTTTAAAAATAAATAAATAAACAAATAAAAACCACTGATAGTATTCAAGAGACCAATAACTTGGAAGTTATGTGGACCTCCTTTTACAGTCCTTCATGGAGATGCTGTTTAAGACATGTGAGTGGTGATATATGACTCACTGTAGTACTGTAACCCAGGGCAGGTAGGTACACAGATGAGAAACATCTGCATTCCTTGCTACTAAGCTGTCTCTCATTCCAACAGTAGACCTTGACCTTTTAAACTGTACAGCTTAGCATATGTGAAACCACAACGGAAGAGAATCTATAAACATATTTGATAAAACAATTTATTTAATGAAATATCAAATTCATTCAAATGTGTAATCCTAAATCCTATTTAGGCTAATCCTCAGCTTCTAGCATTATTTATTTTGCACTATAAAATGCCTCTTCTCTCTTGGAAGCATGGCACCAAAGGGAGGAACTGTAACTTTTAATGGGCACAGTTAGAACTAGAAATTTTTATCTGAAAACCATAAAGCTTTTAAAAATGAATTTGCAAATGTAATTGAGCTTCTAATAGCTGCTACTGATAGTAATTAAAGAAATCTCATTTCCCTAAATTAAACATAATGAAATGTTTTTCAAGATCAAATAAAACTAGAAAATGCCATCAGGGTGATAGAATTTGCCTCTAAAAGTGATATTCTGGAGTTTGCAGAGAAGCTTTAGTTGCTAGCAAAAGCCAAAGGCTTATAGGGTTATGGGTAATGTGGAAATCATTTTCACTGTTTTATACCAACTTTTATTGACTGATAACCAATCTGAAAAGCAGTATATTGCAGGGCTTCACATTGCAATGATTATGCAAATGTAACAGATACCCTTTAAAGCTCTTCTGTTAGGGCCTTTAAGAAGTTTCTTATTTAATTAAATGTCAGCTTATCCTCAGTTCAACGTGTGCATTTCATACTCTTAATGTTTAATGTTTACATTTACATTACGCTTGCCTTTTCTTAAAGTAAAAATGGCATCTGGGGGCCACAGTGACTGTTTTATCCTGGCCTCTAGTTAACAGGCAGGGAGTGCTTCAATAGCTCAGAAGTGATCATTGCCTGACTCCTCCTTCCTTCATCATCAGAATAAGATAAGATTCTCACCCTGAATATATTTAAAATCTAATCAGTGATATTCCTTTAAAGTAAGACTTATTTTAGTTCATTTTACTTTATGCATCTGTTGTTTAAAGTATAAATTAACTGTCCCATGTTAAATGAGGGATAAGCATTTAGTAACATTCTATTGATATGGTCACTCATTCACAGGTTTCATTTGTGAAAATTTAGTTAAGTCTATGAATATGCACATTTTTTTTGTACTTTACACTTCAATAAAAAGTTTAAAAAAATAAGAAAAAATCTAGGTGATTTAAATACAACACCAAGAGCATGATCCATGAAGGAAGAAACTGATAAACTGGATTTCATTAAAATCCTTAAAAAAAAGAAAAGAAAATTAAAATCCTCTTCTCTATACAAGGCACATGTAAGAGAATAAAAAGACAAGTCAAACTGGGAGAACATTTTTGCAAAACACATATGTGATAAGGGACTGGTATCCAAAATATTCAAAGAACTCTTAAGACTTAACCATAAGTAAACAAACAATCCAATTAAAATGATCTGTACAACAACAAAAAAGATCTGAACAGACATCTCACCAAAGAAGTTATACAGATGGAAAAAAAAAGCTATGAAAGCATGTTCAGCATCATATGTCATTAGGAAACTAGAAATTAAAGGAGCAATGAGATAAATGACTAAAATCCAAAACAATGACAAAATGTTGGTGAGGATGTGGAATAGGACTCCTCATTCATTGCTGATGAAAATGTAAAATGGCATAGCCAGTTTGGAAGACTGTGTAGCAGTGAGTTACAAGGCTAAACACAGGCTTCCTAAATAATCCAGCAAATGCGATAACTAAAAAATAAAAAAAATAATAATTTGGCAATTGCAATTCTGGGTATTTATCCAAATGAATTGAAAACTTACATCAAAAAAAAAAAAAAAAAAGAAAGAAAACTTACATCCACACAAACCTGCACACAAATGTTTATAGTAGTTTTATCCATAATTGCAAAAACATGGAAGCAACCAAAATATCCTTCCATAGAGGAATGGATAAACAGACTGTGGTATATCCATACACTAGAATATTATTTGGTGGTAAAAAGAAATGAATTCTCAAATCATGAAAAGGCATGGGAGAGTATTAAATGCTTATTACTAAGGAAAAAAACAAAACAAAATGCTGAAAATGCTGCAAACTATATGGTTCTAATTATATGACATTATGGAAAAGAAACACCTAAAAACAAGATCAGTGGTTGCCAGGGGTTCAGGAGCCGGAGAATGAATAAACAGGTGTCACAAAGGGAACTTTTAGGGCAGTGAAACTACTCTGTATGATTCTGCAATGGCGGATATGTGATATTATGCATTGTTGAAACCCACAGAATTGAACCTGAATATAAACTATGGACTTTAGTCAATGATAATACAGTGATATTAGTTCATCAGTTGTAACCAATGTATACCACACTAATGCTAAATGTTTATCACAGGGGCACTGGGGAGTTGGATGGGTAATATGGGAACTCTGTACTTTTTGGTCAACTTCTCTGTACAACTGCTCTATTTAAAAAGTCAAAAATCAAACTGGCTTGATAGCTTCAAACTATCAAATATACTTTACTCAAATATAGTCAGGTTAATCCAGGGCTCATAGACCCTGAATGTCTCCCTTCAGGATAATGTTGAGACTCCTAAGCATATAATGCAGACCCATTAGCAATCCAGTCCACTCAATCCAGCCCCATTTCAAACCACTTCCTCTGGTGCAGCCATGCTCCTGGCATACCTCTCCATTGTTGTTCTTCTTCCTGATGCTAAAATACCTCCCCTCACAGCAAATCTCTATCCTTTTGTCTGTTTAGTCAACTCCTACTCATTTTCTGAGGCACATCTTAAATAGTTCCCCTTCCTTCAAGTTTCCCTTACTGCTCTTGAGCAAAATGAGTACCTCCTTCTTCTTCTGTGAAAATCATATATTGTTCTATTATATTGTGACTGTTCACATTTCAGCCTTATTGGCTAGGGTATGAACAACCTAAGGGTAAGCACCATGTCTGAATTACCTTTTCACTCTCTGGTGGAAAGTAATTGTTAAGATTTTACTGAACAATCCATCAATAAACGACATAGAGAAGTTCTTTACATTATTATTAGTAGTAGTAGTATTGCAACCCATGTGAGATAAGCGTGTATCATAAATGTTAATGCAGTAGGTTATCTCTATGAGGGTCTGAAATAATATGAACTAGGTATCTGCCACTCTGATGCTATAATTTCCCATCACAATGACACTTAAAGGTCACAGTGGCATTGCTTGTTCATTAGACACACTCGCAAGATTTTGAAAAGTGCTAGGCCACACTCCAATTCATGGTTCAATTTTTTGATGAGCACCACAAGGGTAGAGAGCCAATGTGTGATGGATTAGAGAGAGATGCATATGCTTTATATGCCAGACATGTACAAGTCAGAGATAGTGTTCTGCTTGGAAAATTAAGGATTATGACTTAACAGTCTTGACCAGGTGACAATTCGGTTCAGCAGTGTGAGTTCAAGATTAATGTGATTACAGAAGAAAAATGACAAGTCATTCCTATCGCTTCAACATTAATATTAGGCTAAGAATCTATATCTGGGCTACTTTTCTTCCTTCTTAAAGTCTCTGCTTTGGCAATTCCAACCACTAAAATCTGAGCCATTACCTCTGTATGAGGGACTCCCTAATCTGTATGCTCTTTACTGCAGGGGCAGGATACCTTCTACTTGCCTTCCCTGACTCATTCTCCACTTTGTGCCACACTGATCCCTACTCTGGAAGGCTGCCCCAATTAGCCTTCATTGAGGAGTTTTGTGCTCTCTGGATTCCTGATAGGTCTGGCCCAAAAGCAGCCGCAGTAGGAAATCAGAGGGGGATGTATTTACTTACTTAACAGCTCTCAATGCTGTGTATTAGAGTAAAACAAAATCAAACAGAGGAGGGCTTATTAACATGTACATTGTTTTGACCACTCCTGGCACTTCTGATTCAATAGTGCTTGGGTGAAGCCTGATAATTTACATTTCTAACAAGGTCCCAGATGATGGTGATGCTGCTGCTGCTGGTCAGAGCACCACTTTGAGAACCATTCACACATCTTCCTCCCTGAAAGACAATTCTGAGCTACTAGTATCCTTTCATCAAAAGTCACTGCTTCTCTCAAAGTGACTCATTCTACAGGATTGTGATGATTAATTTTATGTGTCAACTGGCAAGGCCATAGTACTCAAGATGTTTGATCAAACATTATTCTAGATGTTACTGTGAAGGTATTGTTTAGGTGAGATTAGCATTTAAATCAGCGAAATTTGAGTAAAGCAGATGACCTTATATAATGGGGGTCTGTAGACGTGAACTGCAATTGTCCTCTTGGTCCAGCCTGATGTACTAGCCCACAGATTGTGGACTTGCTAAATTTCCACAATCATATGAGTCAATTTCTTAAAATAAATTTCAAAGAAAGAAAGAAAGAAAGAAAGAAAGAAAGAAAGAAAGAAAGAAAGAAAGAAAGAAAGAAAGAAAGAAAGAGAAAGAAAGAAAGAAAGAAAGAAAGAAAGAAAGAAAGAAAGAAAGAAAGAAAGAAAGAAAGAAAGAAAGAAAGAAAGAAAGAAAGAAAGAAAATGTTTTATCCATAATAACGCACACACACATCCTGTTAGCATTGGCCCTCTGGAGAACCCTGACTAGTATAAAGACTTAGTCCCTCCAGGGAACATGTTTCCTACACTTCTCTTCAGATAGGGGGATATCATTTGACTGCTTTAAAGTCTTTCGTGTCTGCACTGTCTCTTATAGTGTTCCTATTTCCACACTTTTGTAAACAGTCCTAACGTAATAAACTAAACTCTTCTTGAATTATCCTATTTCAAATGTGTCATCTATTTCCTGTAGGTATTCCAGCTGGTACAATGCATCTTAAATTCAACGAGTGGAAAAGTCAAGTTGCCTTCTTTCTTTCTGAGCCTGCTGTTCCTGCTGTGCTCCCTCTGGTGATTAATAACTTCCTCCCAGGCACCCAGACTTGTAAGCTCAGCATCAGTTTTTGACTTTTTGTAATTGTTGGTTCAACTTTCTAGGTTCTCTACAATTCTAGAAGCTCCTTAGAACAGAGCATGTCTTTTTTTGTCTTAGTATCTCCAGAGCCTAACACAGCCTAATAGAGCATGAACCAGCCATTTTACAGGTGGCCCCAAATGATGTGCCAAAGAAATTTTTAAAAAAGAAAAAAATATAGATTACATATGCTTTCATATGCATTGTTTCCAAGTCCCAATGAGCAAAGGTATTCCAAAGAGCATGATTCACTACTAACATGTTGGGTGTTGGTTCTTCTTCGACAGTAATATTTCTGTCTACCTCTTCTCCATTCCTATTTCCAGAACTCTGCTTCATGATTCTAGTATTTGTGACTTAGATAATAGTATTAGCCTTCTAATCTGTTTCCTTTCCTCCAATCTCCTGTTCCTTTAATCCAGCTGCATCTTTAGTTTCTGACCATGACTTTCTCTGTATTTCATGACATTCTACAACCCAACTAAGATAATCCACATTTCTTAGTTTTTGTATGTGAGACTCTTCACACACCAAGCCAGCTTCTCAAATCTATCTTATCACTTCTTTGTATGGAATCTCTCTCTACTCCAAGTGCCATTCACCTATACCTTAAACACATTCTGAATATCTCTAACTCTATGTCATACTAATAATACCTTTGCTTGAAACCATTTGCTACTCATTTTCATATACATGTATCAGAATCAACCTCTTGTCCTATTTCTATAATTGTACCAACCTACTATGATTTCTCATTGCCTCAAATACTTTCAATAGTTATTGCCTACACCTCACATCTGTAATCTATGTGTGTATATATAGATCCATAGATAATTTCTCAAAATAGACAGTAAGTAACCAAATGGCCTACCAAATGGTGTTCTACTTTTTGTACCCACCCAGCCTCAACCATAGCACAACAACGTTCAACACATCTGTCAATGTGTATATCCATGGCCTGTGAAAAAGTATGCCTCTAAAGAACAGTTAGAAGCATACTTTTTCTTTAGAAAAAAGAAACAAATCAAAGCTTTGCTCCTACTTCAGGGCATTAATAATACATAGATAAAGGGTTCCCATCTGCATGGGACTTATAGATTTCAAAAGGGGAAGGAGACTCTATATTTAGCTAATTTTATTGAATATTTGTTGAAAAAATAGCACGCCATTATGTGCTTTGATTCATGGCTTCTGCATTTTTATTTGGGAGATTCTTTTTATGTTTTTGTTTACTTTTGTGTTTTGTTTCTGTTTCTGGTAGTCTTTTTTTGTGTGTTTGTTTATTCTTAAGATGTACTCCCAGATAATTTAACTCTGAAGATTCAAATGTGGCCCAGGAATTTCCATATTAATGAGCACCTTATGTATTTAAAATGCTAGTGTTTTTGTTTGTTTTTGGATTTGGCTCTCACTTTGAAAAACACTGAAATAGTATATAAAAGAAGAAAATAAGATTTCATGTTATTGATGGACAATTGTAAATGACACTATTAAATATGTCATATTAATGGAAATGCTTATTTATTCAATTTTGATATTTTTATTCAAAAAATTCATATAACCCAATAAATTAAGGTATTTTCCAACCAAGAAAATGATTCTTCATTTGCCTCACAAATCACCCCATATAATTGAAGGTATACTAGTTAATGTTTTATTTCATAAAGCACTGAGGGGATAATAGTATAAATGTTAAATGGTATAAAACACTCTATGTAATTCAACTAAAGGGTGAGTGTGCTTCTAAATGAAAAAGGGTATGGGTAGCCAGAGAGAGAAGTATTGCTCATACATACAAAGCTAAGCAGAAATCAGACAATTGTCCTTTAGGAAATTCAAAATATTCCATCTCTCCTTTCTGTTTGCTCTTGGTTAGGGAGGTTTTCATTGAAACCTATTTGAGGCAAGTGCTGAGTATATTTGCTATCATTGTGTTCTTTGATCTCAGTATATTGGATGCAGTTGTAGAGACAGGTAATGTGGGCAAATAGGAAGAAAACAAACTGCTGCCTACAGATAATTCTTTTTCTGGGCTGTTAAGGGAAATCCAAGATGATTACAAATTTTCCTCCATTTATTTTTAAGACATGAATAGCAAAACACACTTCAATTTAAGAATGGAGGTTTCACCTTTTGAACTCACTTTGAATTATGAGTTAGGAAAATTCATTGTGCTATATTCATTTGCTCATTCAAAAATATCACGGAGATTTTATACCAGACACATAAATAAGGTACCACCTACTCTGACAGTAGCACCCAGGTGTCCTATTCACACCCCAGAAGAATGGAGTCTCCATTGCCATGACAACCCAAGAGTTACATAACCTATTACCTCATTTCTACATTAGCTCTATCACTTGCTATTCTATACACTTCAGTTCTTTGGTCTCAATCCATTTTTTTTTCCTTTTTAATTTTTATTTATTTATGATAGTCACAGAGAGAGAGAGAGAGAGGCAGAGATAGGCAGAGGGAGAAGCAGGCTCCATGCACCGGGAGCCCGACGTGGGATTCGATCCCCGGTCTCCAGGATCGCGCCCTGGGCCAAAGGCAGGCGCCAAACCGCTGCGCCACCCAGGGATCCCTCAATCCATTTTATATTCAAGCAACAAAACTACCTTCCCAAATGTAATTTAGATCACTAGCTACTAGTTAACACAAAATGGTGTCTCGGGGATTATCAATTTTTCAATTACTCAGTTGACAACAAAAGTTATTGAGAACCTGAGAAGTGAGAGAGATTCCAAGTAAAAGAAGGATTCAGTGCACCTCTGGCAGCTCTGAGATATAAGAGCCCACATACTCAGACTGGAAGGAAGCCTTTGGGAATGAAGAATGGCACATGCTTAAGGCAAAATGAGGTCCTCAGTCCTACAACTATAGGGAACCAGATTCTGCCAACAACCCCAATGGATAAGGAAATGGTTTCTTCCCAGAGCCCAACTGACTAACAACTTGATGTGACTTGTGAGACCAAGAGCAGAGAAATTAGTTAAGCCAATCCAGATTTCTGATCTACAGAACCCATAGAAAATATATGATGCATGTGTTGCTTTAAGCTGCTAAGTTTATGTAATTTGTTTTGGAGGCAGTAGAAAACTAATACAAAGACCCTATAAATAATCTACATGAAGATAGTACTACTTTATAAAACAACATATTCCATAATTAAGTAGAAGATACAAAGTCTAGTGAGAATCACTGGCATAATCCTACAAGTTTTAAAAGGATTCAGATTCAGAAGTGAGAAAAGTTAATGAGGCTTGTAGAAATCACAGAAGAGTTTCTGGGAATTTGAATCAATTGAATAAAAAAAAGTACTAGATAGGGGTGCCTGGGTGGCTCAGTCAGTTAAGTGGCCAACTTGATTTCAGCTCAGGTCAAGATCTCCGAGTCCTGGGATCAAGCCCCACATTGAGGTCAGAGGTGAGTTGGCTTGAGGATTCTCTCTCTTCAACTGCCCCTTTTCTCTCTTATGTGTTCTCTCTCTCTCTCTCTCTCAAATAAATAAACCTTTAAAAAAGTACTAGATAAAGAAGCAGCAAGTATTTAAAAAAAGTAAAACAATGAGGAGCAGAAATGAGCAAGTTGGGATGACTTACTAATGAGAAGGCCAAATCTTATTGTTAGCATGAGGAGTAAGGCTTATGAATTAAATAGCAGCTTGATAATTGTTCTTAAGGGTTGCCCTAGGTCAAAATTGGAAGGAGGAGCAAAGGAAAGGAAGGCACATGATGGGGGTACCTGAGCCCCTTTTTCCCATCCCTTCTTCATCCAGAGTATTTCCACATTGATAGATTTTACATATTTTATTTCTGAGTAAGACTGCACTTGAACAAAGATTCCACGGCCGTATCAGTTTGCCAGGGCTGCTGTAACAAAGGACCACAAAATAGGTGACTTAGAAAAGAAATTTATCCTCCTAAGTTCTGGAGACCAGAAGTCCAAAATCAAGGTGTCAGTAGAGCCCCGTCCCTCTGAAAAATACCAGGCAAGGGTCTGTGACAGGCTTCCTTCCCAACTTATGGATGTGTGACTGCAATCTTCACATGGCCTTCTCCCTGTGTGCATGTCTGGGGCCAAGTTTTCTTTTTGTAATAAGGACCCCAGTCATTGGACTCAGGGTTGACCCTGCTGCATTAGGGCTTCATCTTAACTAATTATATCTTCAATGGCTATTTTCAACAAAGTCACGTTTTGAGTTATTAGGTGTTGGGACTTCAGCATATGAATCTAGAGGAGGACACAGTTCACCCATTACCATAGTTAAAACAAAGTCGAGAACTACATGTATCAAAGAACAACTCTGACCAGCATTGAGAGCCCTTCAGCCAATAACTTTCCTCCCAATGTGTCCAAGCCACACAATTTACTCATTATTCTTTCTACCCACTACGTCTTTCTGCTCTTAGACCTTCCCATACCCAGTTCTAAGGTTTAGTCCTAGAGTTTTCTCTTTTAGGAAAAATTCATATGATAACCTATTTCTAGGTAGGCTATTCTGCTTTACATAAAATATTAGCAACAAACTGTCTTATGTTTGTTGGTAAACTGCTTAGGAACCACTGTGCTGACATCCTCTGTGAGACTGGAGACTCATCTGAATGGTCTTGTACCTAAAGTCCCATTCTACGCACTCACTAAAATTAGCCTACCACAAAACATATTCATACAAGACATACCTAAAAACAGTAAATTCAAAGCTAAATTTAAACTTTGTTCCATAGAAATACACCTCTAGCCCAATTTTTAAGTCAAGCACACAGGTCCCCTGTCAGTGTGTCAACCACTGGGACTGGAAAATACTACATAGTACACATATAACTCTACTGCTGATGCTTTGAGATTTGAGCTTACAACCAAAGCTGGAAAAGTACCACGTAGTGTCCCAGTGCCACCATTATGTGTCAGCACACAACTGAGCAGAGGGCAGTGGTGTTCACCCTAGCAGCCAGCATATGTCTCAGGTAAAGATTAATTCTTGAGATTCATATTTTGAAAAGTTATCACACCCCTGAAGACTTGGGCCTGTCTGAGGAAGTTTTTACTTTATATTTTTTATGCCATTAGGTAATGAGATACATGGAGCCTTGGCACTCTGCACAGTCATCTTCACCTATAAGCACTAAGGATCTACAGCCAAGGTAAAGAGTACAGATTTTTCTTAATTTCCTGAAAATTTCTTGAAATACAGGTTCAGACTCAAGAAGCTTCACAGGATTCTTTCCCTCCTGAAGGGACAATATGGATCAGATTTGCACTTGCTCTTTCTCATTCTTATTTTGGCCCTATTGTACAGTTTGTAGAACCTGTAATTACATATTTACCACTTTCGAAAGCCTATTTTTTTCTCATCCATATCACTAACCTCCTCAGAAAAGGATGCTCTGCATAAGTAGGGAAAAGGCTAATAAAATCATTTTTAAGTTTTTATATAATTTCTATCACAGCCAAAGAGTGGTGTTTGCAGAGACGTATTTTTTGTTGTGAGAAATCATTTAATTGCTGTATTTAAAATTCACATAAACACTGTGCTGAAGATTAAAGATCTACATGGAAAAAAGACATTTTTGAATTTAAAAAGTACCATACCCATATTTACAAGAGTTATAGCATCTTAAGTTGAAAAGGGATTGCTCTATGGAAAGTAGAAGTATAAATACAATACTTTAAGCCACAGCATCTTATTTCTTTTTGGAAAAAGAAGTGCAACATTTATTTATCCCTGTAAATATAGTGTTACTATGAGAGGAAAAAATCAAAGTGATATATAGAAGCCCTAAATTCTTTTTTTTTTTTTAATATCCTTGGGACAGTGACTCTGCTCAACCTTCACACTGGATACCACATTTTTACTCTTAAGGAAACACTGAATTGACTTCCTTGATGCAATACTTTTTTTTTTTAATTTAGGAAATATCCCACTCAAGTCTTTATGTCTTCATAATATATAGTCTTTTAAGAAGACAAGCCAGGAAATTGAGAGCTTTCCAAGCCACTTGCGACTCCTCTTAAATTACTTTCTGCAGTTAAAATAACTGTGTTTGTAAACCAAGTGCTTTTCAAGAGTAAGATCCCCCAAACAGCCATATGTTATTGTTTTCCATGGAAGAAAATGCATTATTGTGAAGGTTTGGTGACATAAAGGTGGCACTAGAGAACTAGGGTGATGCTTTCAGTTCCATAAAAGGCGAAGTATAAAAAAGAACAGCCCAAGGAATCTGGGATATGATGTTACCTCTCTACAGAGACGAAACATGTTCTAAAATGCTCTACCTTTAGGTGTTTAAAAAAGATGGAAAAGTAAGTTGCAAGGAACTTAAAAGTGAAAAAGAAAACACCACCAACAGCGGTTTGGAAACCTCAGGGGGAATTAGAGGACCATCACTCCCGGTGACAAAAGCCCAGCATCCTGGCTGCTTGGCGTCTGCCTCTGAGATTGGCCCTGAAGGCCCCATTTACACTGGCGCTCTCACATCACAGTTGTTTCTCGTGCTTTAACTTGATTGCCTCCATTAGTAGAGGCACAAGGGCACTGAACAGCTCAAAACTCTGTCTGATGCCACTGAAATCCAAGCCTTCCTAACTCCCTGGGCTACAACAACAGGCAATAAAAAAGGCCCGTGGGAACTGGAGACAAATATTTAACTTGCCAAAAGTTCTCAGACATCCTAGAAACGCTTATAATTATACTTCCTTGCCACTGGAAGTTGTTGGTCAACACTAAGTCAAACCAGCTTTATATTTTTGCTGGAGGAAAACCTCAGAATAAAAATCATTAGGCACCGAACTTTAAAAGGCACAGCTTCTGCCCAAGGAATGTTATAATCCAGAGATGCTGAGCTGATATTTACCTATGGGCTCTTGAAAAGGTATAATGAGGAGTGGAGTTTAATTTTGCTGCTGCTGTTATTTGCTTAAAGTTTCCATTTTCCTATTGACTTCTCATTTCAAAGGAAATTTCATTTTTAGTTTTCAGGTACCTTAACACCTCAAGTTTTAGTTTCTCTGTCAAGCAGTAATTGCATTTGATGAATTCCAATTCAAAGAATCCTGTTATTTAGAGGCAGCCTTGTAAACTGGCTAAGAACCTATTCCCGCATACTTAGACTGAATAATTTATCTGTTTGTAAGTCTGGATTCTCAAAACTTAGGTATCTTAAATATGGGCATAACTCAACTGAACAAAACAAGTGCCAACTGAACACCTACTTTAAGCATAGTAATGCCTAAGAAAACAGACAATATAAAGCAAGTTAGGCAGAGCAAACAATGAAAGAGCAATTGCAAGCCCACGGGCAAGAACTCAATTTCAAATGCTTCAATGTGTACAGATCCATTCTATGGGAATGCAAAGCACGGAACAGCTCCCCATGGAGGCAGGTAAATATTTTTTTCATGACAGATAAATTAATCCCTTTCAACAATATGTGGTGGCTCATCTACGAGAACAACTATGGTGCCAAATGGTGTAAAAAGTTTGAAACTGCTGCTGTGTTTCCAGTTTCAAAATAGCTCCTATCCACCAAAGGAGGGAGGAAAGGGGAAGGTAAGACGGTGAGCTCTGGAGGAAAAGCTGAGTATGAAATCAGGTTCTGCCTCTTTCCAGCTGAGAATTGGTGAAGTTTTTTACCCCAGGTACCTATTTGCACCCTTTTTGTCTTTGCTGAATTCGATAAAATAATAAAGCACTAAACAAAACTAACTCATAACTGTCTACTCTTCTGGTTTATATCTTTTAACAGAAATGTATGAACCACAGGCTAGAGATTTTGGTGACTGGGCAAGACTGCTCCTCATCTTGTCTATTACCATTCCTACTGCAAATCAAGTGCCCATTCTTGGCAGTTCTCCAATGTGGCTCACAGACTTCCACCCTATTTAAATGGCATTCAGGTAAAGTTTGCCCAGATGCCTAAACCCCTGCCCCGTGGTCTCCTTGGAATCCATTCTTTCTAAGGATCTGCATATGAGATGGTATATCAGGGAAGCCCTGAAAATTGGAAATGAAATAATTTGTTTTAGAAGATAATTGGGGGTGCTCGCCTCAGCAGCACATATACCAGAAGACAGTTGCGGAAAACACCTTATCGTAAAACAATAAGCTGTGTTTGGATGCCTGAAGAGAATCCTTCTCTGAGGCATAACCTGTATGTATCAACATGCCTAGATTTGTGGTGTTAACAGTATGAAGAGGGATGTGATGTTGTGGTAACTCATGCAATGCTGGTGGGACTGCCAACTGCACAACCCTCTTGGAAAACAATTTGGCTTGTGTGGTAATATTTGAGACACTCATGGCCTATGATCCAGTGATTCGACAGACAAGACGTTCAAGAAACTCATCCAAGGGTCACAATTGGTATTGCTTGTAGAAGAAGCCCAAATTCCCATCAATAGTAGAAGAGGTAAATTGTGGTATATCCATGTGGTATAAAACTACAGGGTGGTGCAAATGAATAGATTGTAGCTGCATGCCTTGTGAGAAAGAGAGAAGTAAAATGACTCTCTTAGGAGAAGGGAACTGCAGCAAAGAGAGCGGGGGAGATATGGTAAGCAGGGAGTCCAGGGCTGACCACAGAGAGACACTGGGTTCTGGGGGATCTAAGCTTTGGGCCATGAAACAAAGATGTCCTCTGATGTCACCAAGATCCAAGGAACTTGCCATCCCTGACCCCAATTCCATTCTCCCCAGTCACCCTCTGATTATTAATCAGCTCTTAGGTGCATCAGTGCTGATGAGGCTGAACCTTGGCAGGTAAAAGTCTTTTGTTTTCATGAAAGGAAGATTTTTCATTACAAAAATTACTAAACCGAGCTCTATTTAGTCGTGATCTTTTCAGTTCATTTTATGACAAAAATTTCTATTACCCTCGGTTAATTCCATCAGCATTATCAGTTAACAAATGTTCCAGTGCATACTTTATGCTGGGTGTGGTGTTTGGTGCTGTACGAATAGTGGGGATGAAAGAGATGTTGCCTCTGTTCTCCAGGGATGCCAGGAAGTATCAAATGAGGTACTGCAGTGGAAGTAATGGGGCGAGGTACATCAGGATAGGTCCATCTGAGAAGGCAACCTCTACATCAAGAGGAGAAGATGGAAAAGAGTCAGGTGTGCGAAGAACTGAGAAAGGATTATTCCAGCGAGAAGGAATTCTGCAACTTAAGGGAAAAGAAAAACACAACATAATTTTAATGTAATATGTACTTTAATGTAGTGTAGTCATTTTGCCTGGCTCATACTTTATGGAGATGTTAATTGTATTAACATAGAATTGGGTATCTTGTTTATTATATTATGACTATTTTTTCATGTTGCCATATAATGTTCATAAAAAGTATCATGTTCCAGAGATATTCTACAGATTGGCTATATGACCTTGTATTTAATCACTGCCTTGGTTTTCAGGTGTTTGGATCACTTAAAATATTTTACCCTCTGACTAGTCTTCAAATGAAAAAGGTCTTTCTTTACATGATTATCCCTGTATCTTTTGTTTTATTGTCCTAGGCCAGTTTCCATTATTATGCATTTAAACACAATACCCACACTAGGATAATGGAGCATGTTTCATTCTTGATTCATCTTAATCACTTTTATTAAACTTAAAATTCTTAAGTTTAGAGAGTAGCTCACATTATCTAGACCACAAAATGTCCTTCATTTTGGCACAGTCTTCAAATCTCTTCAAAATTCATCACAACCATAAACTGAGGAACTGAACTATAGCTACCGTAAAGACTTTAAAATTTGAAATCTGGTTTTAGGAGACTGACATTTCCCCAGCTTGTGATTTAACATGTTTTTACTTTTTGTGGTGTCTGATAGTCAACCTTACATACTTCCTCTTTGAGATGGTTCATGATCACCAGGCCATACCATAATATGACAAATTTACCTGGGACCATCTCTAAATTAAGCACCACTAGAATTATGATAAAATACAAAATTTCAGCACAAAGGTTTTATTGTGGGTCTAGCACCTTTTAGGTCTTGAGGTTAACAGGCAGTGGCAGTGAAGCACCCCTCCTCTGACCCCAAACTTTGGCTTCTCTCAGAAATCCACTTACATGAAAGCAATAGAGTTGTCATGTGATAAAATTCAAGTCCTTTGTGTTGATAAATTTTAAGTGACAATATTTAGTACTGGGATGACAAATGCTAACCTGAAGAAACCATCACCTAACTTGCTTGGCCCATTGATCTGAATATCAGAGAGGTTGAAGGCAGCACAATGATTTAGCTATCATTGAATGATTACACATAAGTCATTGGAATAAATACTATCTTTGCCATCATTAAGGACGTCCCCAGTGTGAATCATTTCTAAACTACTTCATGGTGAATGATGCAACAATAATCAAAGCTCACATTTGCAGAGTCGCTTAGAGCTCACAAATCATATTCATATATTTGACACTACCACCCTGAAGGGTAGGTAGTACAGAAAGGTTGTTTTATTTTTTTGAATAGATGAGAAAATTATCCTTTTAGAGGTTAAGAGATCTGCTTGAAATAGTATATAATGAAGTGAGGCAATGAACTCTGGTCTCCTGATTCCAAATCAACTGCTCTGTACCCCGATACCCAAGATGAAAGCACAGTTAAAAGGGATGAACTTCTAGTTCCAGCCTTAGCATGAATTAACTAGTCATATCACCTCATTCAAGTCAAGTAAATTTGGGGCCCATCTTTTTTATTTGTGAAATGAAAATATTGATCACATAACCTCTAAAGGTTGAAAATTCCATTTTAAAATTCCTTTTTATTATGAATTATTGACTGTAATTAAAGTAAACAACAATGACAACAAAACAGTTCACCCATTTCTCTTACCCCCACCCCCCACTTCTGGCAACCATCACTCTGTTCTATATCTTTTAGCTTGCTTTTTCTTTTTTTTAAATATTTTATTTCACATAGAAGTGAAGTCATATGGTGTTTGTCTTTCTCTGACTTATTTCACTTAGCCGGATACCCTTGAGGTCCATGCATGTTGTTCCAAATGGTGAGATCTCACTCTTTTGTACGTCTGAATAATACCCCATTGTACATATACACCACAGATTTTTACCCATTCATTTATCAATGGACACTTAGGTCATTTCCATAACTGAGCTATTTTTTGTTTTTTATTTTTATGATTATTTATTTATTCAATAGAGAGAGGAAGAGAGGGAGAGTGAGCATAAGCAGAGGGGAGCAGCAGAGGGAGAGGGAAAAGCAGGCTCCCTGCTCAGCAGGGAGCCAGATGGAGGCCTCAATCCTAGGACCTGAGCCAAAGGCAGAGGCTTAACTGACTGAGCCACCCAGGTACCCCCATAACTTTACTATTGTAAATAATGTATAATGAACATGGAGGAGCAGATCTTTCTGAGTTAGTGATTTTCTTTGAATAAAAGGCCAATTGCTTCCTCAGCCTTTTGGCTAAGATGAAGTGTGTGAATAAATGCCCAGCAGTGGAATGGCTAAATCATATGGTCGTTCTATTTTTAACTTTCTGAGAAACAGCCATACTGTCTTCTATAGTAGCTATGCCAATTTACAATCCTGCAAATAGCGCATAAGTGCTCCCTTTCCTCTCTGTCCTTGCCAACAGTCGTCTTGCTGATAACAGGTAGGAGGTGATATCTTACTGTGGTTTTGATTTGCATTCCCCGGATGATTAGTGATATACTCAGAATCTTTTCATGTACCTGTTGGCCACTGTATGTCTTTGGAAAACCGTCTATTCAGATCTTCTTCCACTTTTAATTGGATTTTTTTTTGGTGTTGAGTTGTATAAGGTTTTTATATATTTTGGCTATTAACCCCCTTGTTACATGTATCATTTTCAATATTTTCTCCTGTTCTGTTGGATGCCTTTCCATTTTGTTGATAGCTTCCTTTGCTGTGCAGAAGCTTTGTAGTTTGATGTAGTCCCAATTTGTTTATTTTTTTATTTTGCTGTCCTAGCTTTTTGGTGTCAAATCCAAAAAATCATCATTAAGACCTATGTCAAGAAGCTTAACCTCTATTTTTTCTTCTAGGAGTTTCATGGCTTCAGGTTTTACATTTAAGTTCTTAATCCACTTCAAGTTGATTTTGTGTGTGGTGTAAGATAGTGGTCCAGTTTTATTCTTTTGCATATGGCTGCCCAATTATCCCAACACCAGTTATTGGAGAGACCATCCTTTCCACAATATATACCCTTTGCTCCTCTGTCATGAATTTATTGACCAAGTATGCATGGGTTTATTTCTAGGCTCTCTTCATTGACTTATGTATCTGTTTTTATATGTATACCATAATATATATATATATATATATATATACACACACATACATATATATATTCATGGGAAACACAGAGAGAGGCAGAGGCACAGGCAGAGGTAGAAGCAGGCTCCTGGCAGGGAGCCTGGTATGGGACTCAATCCCATGACTCCAGGATCACAACCTAAGCCAAAGGCAGACACTCAACCACTGAGCCACCCAAGCATCCCTAATAACATAGTTTTGAAATTACTATAGCTTTGTAGTATAGTTTGAATTCAGGGAGGACAATGCCTCCAGCTTTGTTTTTCTTTTTCAAGATTGCTTTGGTTATTCAGAATCTTTTGTGGTTCCATATAAATCCTAGAATCATTTGTTGCATTACTTAAAACATGCCATTCGAATTTCGATAGTGATTGCACTGAACCCATATATTGCTTTAGGTAGCATGGGAATTTTAACCATATTAACTCTTCCATTCCATGAGTGTGGAGTATCTTTCATTTTTATTTTCAGTTTATTTCACTAATGTCTTATATTTGTCAATACAGGTCTTTCACCTCCTTGGTTAAATTTACTCCTAGGATTTTTTGGATTTTTTTTTTTTTTTTTTAGACAATTCTAAATGAGATTGTTTTCTGAATCTCTTTCTGATAGTTCATTATTAGTGCATAAAAAGATAACAGGTTTTTATTTTTTTTATTTTTTTATTTTTTTTTATTTTATTTTTTTATTCATTTATGATAGTCACAGAGAGAGAGAGGCAGAGACATAGGCAGCGGGAGAAGCAGGCTCCATGCACCGGGAGCCTGATGTGGGATTCAATCCCGGGTCTCCAGGATCACACCCTGGGCCAAAGGCAGGCGCCAAACCGCTGCGCCACGCAGGGATCCCCATAACAGGTTTTTAAATATTGATTTTGCACCCTGCAACTTTACTGAATTCATTTATTTGTGATAACAGGTTTTTGACAGAGTATTCTGGGTTTCTATATATATATATGGTGTCATCTGTAAATAATGCCAATTTTACTTCTTTCCAATTTGGATACCTTTTATTTCTTTTTCTTACTTAATTGCTCTAGTTAGGTTCAGTACTATGTTAATAATAGTGGTGAAAGTGGGGATCCTTGTCTTGTTCCTGGTCTTAGAATAAAAGTTGTCAGCTCTTCAGCAGTGAGTATGACATTAGCTGTGTTAGCCATGTTAGCTTCTTGTCAAATATGACCTTTACTATGTTGAGGTAGATTTCCTTTATTAACTGCTTTGTTGAGAATCTTTAGCTCAGTAATGGATCTCATCTATGCAAGGTGAACTTTGTCAAATGCTCTTCTGAATCGATTGATATGATAATACAATATTTATCTTTCATTTTGTTAATGTGGTATATTGCACTGACTAATTTGCTGTGATCGAACCATCCTTGTATCCCTGGAATAAATCCTACTTGATCATGACATATGAGCTTTTTTAATGAATTGTTGAATTTAGTTTGTTAATATTCTGTGGAGTATTTTTGTATTTATGTTCATCAGGAATATTGGCCTGTAATTTTCTCTTGTGGCATTTTTGTCTAGTTTTGGTATTAGGGTAATGCTGGTCTCCTAAAATGAGTTTGGAAGTGCTCTCTCCTCTTCTATTTTTTTAGAAGAGTTTAAGAAAGATTAGTATTAATTATTCTGTGAGCGTTTAGCAGAATTCACCAGTGAAGCCATCTGATTCTGATCTTTGCTTTTTGTGAGGGAGAGGGAGAGAGAGAGAGAGAGAGAGAGAGCGCAAGTGTGTGGGTGGCGGGCAGAGAGACAGACAGAATTTTAAGCAGGCTCCACACCTAGCACAGAGCCTAACATAGGGCTTAAGCTCACAATCCTGAGATCACAACCTGAGCCAAAATCAAGAGTCAGATGCTTAACCGACTGAGCTACTCAGGTGCCTCTGAGCTTCTGTTCTAGGAGAGGTTTTTGTTTACTGATTTAATCTTTGTATTATATATCAATCTGTCCAGATGTTCTATTTCATCATGAAACAGTCTTGGCAGGTTGTATGTTTCTAGAAATTTATCTCTTTCTTCTAGGTTAGCCAATTTGTTGGCATATAATTATTCATACTGGTCTCTTACAATCCTTTGTATTTCTGTGATATCAGTTGTAACTTCTCATTGATTTCTGATTTTATTTGAATCCTCTCTCTTTTCTTGGTCAGTCTAAAGTTGTGTCCATTTTATCTTTTTAAAGAGCCAGCTCTTAGTTTTATTGAACTTTTCTATATTTATTTAGTCTCTGTTTCATTTCTTTTTGCTTCAGTTTTTGATATTTCCCTCCTTCTACTAACTGGGCTTCATCGTTTCTAGTTCCTTGAAGGTTAAAATGAGGCTGTTTATTTGTCTTTTCTTGTCTCTTGAGGTAGGAATTTGTATTTATACATATAAACAGTTTATATCTACTCTGTGTTCCTTTTACCTAATAGTTATAATTATATTTCTACTTACTATGCTGTCTTTAATCTTCATGCTAGACTTACAAATGCTTAATCCACGAACTTCATTATAGATTTAATGCTTCAGTAAGATTTACTCTTTCATATGTGTTCTCATTAGTAATAAGTACTCTCTCTTTCCAGCATAAAAAAGTCCCTTTCAAATTTTTTGGATAGCCAGTCTAGTATTGATGAATTCCTTTAACTTTTGCTTCTCTAGAAATCTCTTCATCTCTCCTTCAATTCTGAATACCTTGCCATGTAGAGTATTATTGGTTAGAAGTTTTGGTTTTGTTTTTTCTTTTAGAAGTTTTGTTTTTGTTTCTGCTGAAAATTTTGCTGATAATCTTATTGGGAGGGAAGAGAATTCCCTTGTACATGTTCTCGTGCTGCTTTTAAGATTCCTTGTCTTTAACCCTTGACATTTTAATTATATTGTGTCCTAATGTGTGTCTCTTTGGGCTCATCTTATTTGGAATTCTCTGGGCTTCCTGAACCTGGATATGTGTTTCCTTTCCAGGTTTGGATAGTTTTCAGCTCTCATTTCTCCCTTCTCCCTCTCTTCTTCCTCTGGGAGGCCTATCATGGGAATGTTAGTCAGTTTAGTATTGTCCTCTAAGTCTCTTATGGTATCTACTTTGTTTCATTCTTTTTACTTTTTGTCATTCTGATTAGAATAATTCCACTGCTCTGTCTTTAAGTTAAGTGATTCTTTCATCTGCTTTGTCTAGTCTGTTGTTGAACCCCTCTTGTTTACTTTTCAATTCAGTCATAGTGTTCTTAATTTACATGACTTGTTAATACTTCCTTACATTTCCCATCTCTTTTTACTTAACTTCTCATTGTGATCATGCATTCTTCTTCCAGTTTGGTGAGCATCCTTATGGTGATTACTTTGAACTCTTTATCAAGTAAACTATCTCCATTTCATTTAGGTTCCTTCCCCCACCCCCACCCTTCACTCAAGGTTTTATAGTTCTTTAGTTTGGAATGGATCTTCTATTTTTTCATTTTTTTTGACCATCTCTGTTGATTTCTTTTATAGAAAAATAAAACAACCACCTCTCCTAGTCTTGAAACAGTAGCATTGTGTAGAAGATACATTTTGTTATTCAACCCTGCCCCAGCTCTTAAGTGTATCTCAAATCCTTGTGCTTGTCCAGCAGCCTATTATATTTTTGATAGGTCCCAGTAGCTGAGGTTGTGCCAAGATCAGTTGGCATCCTGAAAGGGAGGATCTCAGCACCTACATTTAGGCTGCCTAGACACCAGGCCATCAGACATCAGCTTTTAAAAGTATGCAAATATACACAGTCCTCTGGGACCACAAGTATCAATCCTGCTGGCCACCAGAGTCAGAAAATCCAGAGGTGTCCTCTGGGTGGCAGTGGTAAAAATTGAGGCTTTACACAAGTGTATAAGCTCCTTCCTCAGAGATACCAGCAAGCTGGAGGAAGGCAGAGAGAGAATGCTAAGATAACACCCACATCCTACATTCCTTGAAAGCAACTACACTCTGCACCAAATGTGTGCTCAACATGATGCTTTCACCTCAGGGCAAAATTCCAGGACAAGTAAAGAGTGCTCCTTCACAGAAAGACGAAGGGGTATGCCTCAGTCTATTTGTGCAGTGCCCTGGGGTAGTAGCCTTACAAGGACTGTCTGTCTGACTGCCACAGTCCTATGGGACCCAGTAATGCAAGCTCCTTCCCCAGCCATCAGAGCCACATGATTAAGGAGTATCTCTGGCAGCAGCTACAATAATCTAAATATCAGATATAAAAACAAGGCCACCAGGCACATGTAAAGCTCATCCCAACACACTCAAGCAGAGGGTGAACACGAAAATAGTGCCCACCTTCCCACCTCTCTGGAAAAAAACATTACAGTCATCCCCTAGATGCATGTTTAATTAGGAATATCCCCTCAGGCTGCAGCCATGATGATCAGCTAATAGACCTCCTTCACAGAAAGACGAAGCTCCTGTGTCCTTTGCCTCTGCTGTGCCTTGGGGGTGGTAGTTGTTAAAAACTCTTTCTCTATTGCTTACAGTCATATGGGACCCAAGAATACAACCCCCATGGGTGCCAACACCAGGTAAAGTAGCTGTGTCATCCAGCAATAGCCACAAAAGTCAGACAGGGATATAAGCACCTTTCTGGGTGACTCCAACTATTACAGTGCCATGAGGGCAGGATCAAATGCTCCCTTGGCAACCAGACTCAGGCTATCAAGAGTCACACACAAAATGGCACCAAATGTGTGTAAAAGCTCCCACCTGGGAGTTACTGGCACACTGCAGCATAGCAAGGGGAAAGCATGAAGATGGCACCTGCCAATTGCCATATCTAGAAAATGCTCCAGAAGGCTCCTAGATATGTGTGTGTGTGTGTGTGTGTGTGTGTGTGTGTGTTAAATGAGATGCCACTCCTTAAGCTGCTGCTTTAATACAAGTGGATGAGCCTTCTTCACTTAAAATTTGATATGATTGGCTGCTTCTGAGCTGAGCCCTGGGGTGTTTTAATCTGTGTGCATGAGCCTTTAAGAATTGTTTCTCAGATTGCTACTGTCTTGTGGGTCTCTGGACAGAAGTCCCATTGGCTTTCAAAGTTAGATGTCTTAGGAGCTTGTTTCCAAGATGCGTATTTTATGTTTGGGGGACAGATATGAGGTTTGAATCCTCCTCTATTCAGTGAGATGATCTGGATTTTGAGTTACCTCCCAGTTGTGAATCACCATTTGGGGGTGAAGTTTATGGTGAGATTGTGCCCCAGAACTTTCCTACCCACTTTGATGTAGTCTTCTTCTTGTTCACCTAATGTGTAGATATCATGCAGTCAACTTTTAGTTTTTTTTTAAAAGAAAATTGTTCCATATGTATCTGTAGTTTGAATATGTCCAAGGGAGGAGGTGAGTCTGAGATCTTCCTCAGTTGCCGTCTTATCAAAATTGCATTTTCTATTAAATAATTTATTTACATGAGAATAAAGTATCTACCCACTATACATTCCTGCTCCCCATATCTTATCCAGTTACACTTTATACTTCTGCCCATGACAAGTATTTAGATATGATCTGATTTAATAAATCAACCTCAATGCCATAATATAATAATAATGATAATAGTGATAAGAGGGTATTAATAGCTATTTTTAATTGTGTGCTTACTATTTGGAAGGCAATATTTTAATTGCTTTATATGACAACTCATTTAATCATCATAATCACCCTGGAACTAAGTAAAGTTACTATTCCCATTCTACAATTAGAAGACTCAAACCAGAATTGGAAAAGTTCTGTATTCAAGGTCACAAAGCGAGACTCCAACCAGCTCTTCTCTAATGAATTAATTCTTGTATTTTCTTGACAGGGATGTCTGTAATGTTTATAGGGTCCCTTCCATTATAGGGACTCCCTAAACCAAAGGCATTATTTGGTCAATGGCTCACTGAAAGAGATCTATTGCAGTATGAAGTCATCAGAATGGGTTCTACCAATGAATGGCTCCTTTTCTCTACTTTACCTGCTGGACTTTCTTGAGAGCTCACTTCCTCTTTTGAGTCAGTAGAGAGTCAATTAATTCAATCTGCTATAAAGTCTTCCATTCCTAGGGGGAACATTTAGACTATAAACTAAAACAAACAAACAAACAAACCTTCTATTATTCAACTCCAGGAAGAAAAAAACAAAATATACACAATGTTATTATCCATGTTCAATATTAACTAAGAACAAATTTCTTGCATTTTTGTAAGGTCACAATTGTTGGTCATGTTAGTGATTAATCTTTCTGAGCAAAGAGGCTGAGACTACCCCTCAAATAAAAATAGGATTCCACAATGTGTGCTCTACAAGTTTACCCAGCCCCAGTACTTACTCTTTGCACATGGACAGTGACTTCATCTTCTAAAAAGCCCAGCAAATGGGAAGAATTCCCTTTTTTTCTTGAAGCCCTCACACTAAGGGCTATGTGAGTCACTCTCCTCTCTGTTGTTCATAAATTTCCTTGTAGAAATATAGAACACAACCCTGGGACCCAGCATCTCAGCCTAGTAAGTGTGACTACACAGGAAAAATCCAGCATCATTTGTCAGTAGCAGTAGATTCATATAAGAAACATCCTAAATATGGGACAAAGACTTCTGAACAGCTCTTAGCAATCTTGTCCAACTACCCTGACCTTGAAATGCCTAAGTTCACCGTAGTAAACCTGAGAGCAACATATCAAGTGCTCTGACTGCTGTTGTGTCTCTAGAATTCCACCACCACCCTAATCCTGGAGCCTCCAATGAGACATGCTACAGTAAATCTCACTCCCACTAATCAAGATGGAAATCTTTTCTTTCCCAATTAGGTCCAATTGCACAGATGAAGCAGCACATCTGTTTGCCTTTCAAGAAGGCTCACCCAGGGGATTGTGGAGCCTTACTGACATAACAACTAGACGGTTTGTCATCTATCTCTTCCTCTTACAGAGCATTTCTGCCATCTTTTATCATCAGTGATACACAGCTTCCTTTTTGTGACAATATTAACCCAAGACTGCTGCTGTAAGCATCCAGACTCTGCTCGCCGCCTGCAGGGACTTCTGATGAGAGTTTATCAGGACTGCTGAGTCTGGCTCTTTTACATTAAAGTGGCTCCCACTCACAGTTTTGTGTGTGTGTGTGTGTGTGTGTGTGTGTGTGTGTGTGTATGTGGCGAACCCACACCTGCACACACATCAGGCCGGCTCTCCAAGAGCGCTACCAAGAGCAGTGGAAATCTATCTGTTTCCAGTTAGAAAGTAGGATCACTTCTGTGCAGTTGAAAAACTAATCTGATATGAAATGAATCTGGAAGAGGTTAGAAGTAAAGGCAAATGTCCAGAGGTGGCTGCCATAGTAAGGTATTAAAGGAGTTGCCAGCATAAGGTATCACTGTGTAACTCAGGGTTGTTTGTAAAGCCATAAAGAAACCAATAGATGCAAAAGATGCACTATATTCCCAAACCACAGTAAAAGGAATCTGCAATAATCAGATACTGACTTTTGGAACATGTTTTCCCTCGGATGACTTCTTTCTAAATAATTTTAGTATGGGCATGATATTATACTCTACATAAATCATAGAGGTTCATGAAAAAGCAATTCTCTTTAAAATGGCTAGGAAGACAGGCATTTCCAAGGGGGAAAATATGGAAGATATGTATAATTTCATTGCTTTGGGGGATTTCTTGTAAAAATGGAAGGCATAGAGTTGGGAACTTGGACATTGGGGTCAGACAGAGGTCAGAAGCTGCTCTGCAATTTCCTAGCTGTGGGACCTGTACTCTGAACTAGTACAATGGGGTATTAAGGATAGCAGCCCCTTCCATGGCTTATTGTAAAAAGCTTGTGTAGAGCCGGTGAAAAATAAGTGTTTCACAAATATTAGCCGTTGTCATCATTATCCATAGTGTATTGTGGTTGGTATTATTGTGGGTCTCAAAGGACTCTGCAGCGACTATAACAAGAAAGTCTGTCTGATAGCTTCTGGCATCACCCCTACCTTTATGACTTTCTCATTCAATGCTGTGTTCATATTATTATAATGGGTGGGGAAAATTGAGAAGGAATTACTCTAATGAGTATTCTGTCCATGTCCTGGCAACAATGGGAACATGGACAGCCTATGTTGCTGACAAGAATCCATTCAGGGCAATGGTACAGGGGTGAATAATCTGAAGCCATCTGTATTCTTTTCTTTTTTTCTAAACTTCCTTTCCATACATCCTGTCTCTGTGGAGGTCCCACTTTGCTCTTGCTTATGCTTTGGCACTATGACAACTTCTCAACCTAGGAATAGTTCTCTTAAAAACAACCATCTCCTTAGCACTGCCATGTTCATTCCAGCACTATTCACAATAGTCAAGATGTGTAAACAACCAGTGATTAACATCCATCTACTGATAAACAGATAAAGAAAATGCATATGTATACAATGTAATATTACTTAGACTTAGAAAGAATTATAACATGAATGAACTTTGAGGACATTATGGTAAGTGAAGTAAGCCAGTTGCAGAAAGACAAATACTGTGTGATTCCGCTTAGATGAGTGCAAATCATCTGTGTCAGTTCAAATTTTGTTAATAAGGTACATCTCATGTTAAGTGTTTTTAGCAAAACAACACACACATACATACATTCTCTCTCTCTCTCTCTCTCAATTATATCCTGGTTTGGTTTTGTCACTCAGACTACAAGCTTCCTAAGTCTAACAAACTAATCTAGTATACATTGTCAAATGGGTCCTGAAAGATTAAATTATTGCCACGCTGGAAATGATAATTTTGAGACTCTGATGCCAACTGGGATAATCCAGGTAATTTTTTGCACTGGAGTTTGAGACATTTGAGCAGGTAGGCAGAGAGGAAATAAAGGGGGGATTCCAAGGTAGGATGCTTAAGTCATAATACATAAGCTACAACCTAATTTTTATACTGTGACATCAATCCCACAAAAGAAGAAACAACTGTTTTTTTGTGGAATCATAAGGAAAATTAGGCTATTCCATGCTTAAAGATCTAGCCTTCTAAATCCAACAGAGATGTAATCCCAACTGAGTAGAAATGTGGGCTTTGGAGAATATAGCATATGTGTTGTTTTGTTTTGTTTTGTTTTGTTTTTGTATGATTTTACTGATGTTTTAATAGAGAAAACCATTAAGACCTATCTATTCATTACAGAGCTGAAAACATCTTCATGTCATCAGCCTTTGGTGCTGTTGTGAGGCAGTCTCCCTCCCACTCCAAAGGCCACATCTGGTTCCATCATGCTCAGAGTACCATGCCACATGCATTCCACCTGGAACTTGCTGAGAAAACAAAGAATTCAACTTGGATTTTAAATGAATGTGGCTCCCTCTTCTGGTAGAAAGCAAGAATCAATAAAATCTTCTGAAAAGGAGAGCTGGGGATTAACTTCCCTCTCCCAGCTCCAGAAATATTTGTCAACACAATATCCTTAACAAGATGACAGACCCTCCAGGTTTCTTGTATTCTGATACTAATGCTAATGTGGCAAGGAGTTCCATAAGTGAAATTCAGTAATAAGAGAAGGAAAAAATGAAATCTGTCTTCAGAATAGAGAGAAAAATGAGACACTAGCAAAAGAATTCTCCAAGGGCTATGTTTAAAGACAGCATTTAAGGTCAAAATAACTGTTTTCTTTAAATAATAAGAAATTGCCTTTTGTTCCCTTGGTCTCTTAGAAAGAGGCTATTCCTATAATGTTTCACATGGATGGAGGGTTTGAAAGACAAACTATATACCGCTTTGAAAAAATACTATTAACAGAGATCTTCTCTGTTAATAAATATATTTATTCATTACCTATATATTTATGCATGGTATATCTATGTTAAATATGTCTGTAAATATGTTGCTATGCCAAATGCCCATTTGACATCTTGATCAGGTCAAACCTACAACACAAAAATTGTTGCCCATCACATATCTACAACTAAGTCTTATGAATCGACAATTTGAGAAAGGCATTTTGTATATAAGAAACACAAGCTTGAGCCCTAACTATATAATTCTTTATATCATTAAGGTAAAAATGTAGACAGCAATAAGAATGGTACCATATACTATGCTTTTATGAATTTCAACAGGAACACAAAAATCTGTGTTGGTGATACACAGATATGCCACTTCCTAAATAAATCCTAAATGGCTGAGCACTACAGGGGCCTAAGAAATGGTTAAATACAAAACAAAATAAAACAAAACAAAACAAAATCTCAGCACTTCAAATAAGAGAGCCCATTTAGAACCCCCCCCCCCCCCTCCATTTGCCTCTTAACACTTCATTGATTGCTAGATTATATTCACTCCTGACTGATCCCAATGTTTCTGGATCACAAATCCTGCCACTTGCTAGAGGCTATAGCCCAGATTTATCATGTCTTTATGAAAGAGTTTCAGGCCTGGAAGCAATGCACTGTGCTCCCATGCAGAAGGTTCAAGTTCAGGAGGGCAGAGGCCTGTATTCTCTTGCCAGGGGCAAACCAGAGAAAACCCAGGTGCTATTTTGTTTGGCTTCTGAGGATACCTCCCTCACAACCTCGTGAAGATTAGGTAAACTCTTCAGAGGTGGGGATGACAGGAGTTTGGGAGTGGCATATTACCAAAGACAGCTTGGGTACATGCCATGTTTTCTGTTCTTTTCTATAAAGAGGTGTATTGCAACTCTGGGGGGAGCTGGAAGAAAGGAAATGAATATGGAAACATCAAGCATCATTCATATCCACATATAACAGGCTTATCAGAAATTTGGAAACCAGGAAAAAAGGATAAAGAGAATGGAAAGAAGACAGGAAAATATGCATTACATCTTTTTCAGTGATATAAATAGATGTAATTAACAGTCTAACAGCATTAACTAAATTAAAAAGCTTATTTGGATTTCATCAATTTTTCTACTATTACCCTTTCCCTTTTCCAGGATCCCAGGCTGGATTTATTGTCATGTCTCCTTAGTTCCTTCCAGTTTATAGGAGTTGCTCAGTCTTTCCTTGACTTGATAACCTTGATAATCATAAGGAGTACTGAACAATTATTTTGTAGATATACCTCAATCTGAGTTTCTCTGGTGCTTTCTCATTATTGGAAAAGTTTATATATTTGAGGGCAAATATACTACACAAACACCTATGTATACACATACAATGTGTTCTTTCCAGGAAAGCATATCAAGCAGTTTATAATGCCAGTAGACTTAACACTGGTGATGTTGAATTATTTATATTCATCACTTCATTAAGGTGTTACCTGCCAGGATTCTCTACTGTAAAGTTGCAACCTTCTTTTTATGTTTGATACCTATCTTGGATGAGATTATTTGAAACTATGCAAATTTTCCCCAAACTTCTGCCCACTAATTTTTCACATCCATCAGTATGGACTCATAGAAATTAATTTTATTCTATAGATTAGATCCTGTGTTCTTTTTGAAAATCTCCATCTATTTGGGGGCATTTCCTTACTTTCTGACACAAGAAAATATTTCAAGTTCATCTTGTATTTTCCTGCTCCTGCTCTGGAATCAATCACTTCTTTAGAGTCTCAGCTCATTTTACTGGAGGTTAAGTATTTTAAAACCAAGATCTGGGTTCAAGTTATACTCCCTGAGACTGGAATGTTTCAAGCCCTTTCAATTGGCAGAACAAGGAAATACATGTATTTATAATAACCTATGCATACATATATGTCTATATTTCTATATATATAATCGCTCTATACACACACACGTGTGTGTGAATTAAGTGTGTATATGTTAAAAATACACACACACATGTGCCCGTGTAACCATGATTTTTCCCTAATACCTCTAATCCGAAATACCACAGAGCTCATTTTAGCATTATACTGTTCTTTTTTGATAACTTTTTTCTCTAAGAATAAAAAACTCAGTGTGCCTGGGTTGGCTCAGTTAGTTAAGTGTCTGCCTTTGGCTCAGGTCATGATCGCAGAATCTGGGGATCGAGCCCCACATTGGACTCCCTGCTTGGTGGGAAGTATGCCTCTCCCTTTTCTTCTGCGTGTGGCTCCCCCTGCTTGTTCTCACTCTCTCTCTTTCTGTCAAACAAATAAATAACATCTTTATAAAATAGAATAAAAACCCAATTTTAATTATCTATAAATATCTACCATATAATTACTTGTTTAATTCTAGTATATATAGTTGTTTGGGAATTTCCAGCCCATACCCTGTGAGAAATATCTTAAATACTAGATGTTAGCATTTATATACGATTTTATCTTTAACCTTAGAGTATCCAATCAAAATACTGTTTTTCACCACTAGTTAGGTTGGTTCTTCACTTATCTATTTATTTCACTTTATCTGTTAGTTATTTAAAATGCAGTTAATGTGTTACTGTATGTATTCCATTTTGGGTCCCTCACACATCCTGATTGGTTTTAATCATTTGCTTATTTGGTAGGTATGTAGAGAGTATAGGAACCATTCTTATGGCTCTAGAAGTCAGAGTTCTACAAAGATTCAGAGTGAGAGTGTATCACTCTCCTCATACCTCCTAACTTGCTCCGATTCCGCACTTTTCTCACCCCTTTTCCAACTAATACCTATAAGTAACCGATCATTTTAGTCTCCGGTTTATTCTTCCTGTATTTCTTTTACACCAATGAGCAGATACATGTGTATTTCCTCATGTGCCCTCCATTCTTACATGAAGTGTACCATACTATAGATACTCTCCTGTGCAAATTTTTGATTCAACAATATACTCTGGAAATCACACATCAGTTCACAGGGATCTTCCTTGTTTGCTTTTTTTCCACATTTACATAGTATACCATTGCATGTTACACTACAGTTTATTCAAACAATCTCCTATGTATGGGCATTTAGGTTATTTCGGTATTTTGCAACTAAAAGAATGCTGAAATGAACAACCTTGCAACCTTGTGCAGGTGTGCTTTAATGTTGTTGCAGATGTGTCATAAGTATAGATTCCTAGAAGTAGGATTGCTAGTTCTAAAGGTAAGTGCATATGTAATTTTGTTAGATAGTACCAAATTTCCCTTCAGAAGGGCTGCCTGCAGCAATTTGCATTCCCACCAGCAAGGTATGATAGTGTTTTTTCCCCACTGCCTTACTTACAGAATGTATTATAATATTATCTAGTCTTTACCATTCTGATAGGTGAGAAATGATAACTCAGTGTTTATTTTGTATTTCTCTAATTATGACTGAGCTTGAACATATTTTTCATTTGCCTGAATCATTTTATATCATTTTATAACTTATATATGCATGTTTCCTTTCCATTTTTTTTTCTGTTGGATTCTTGAAACACTGACCCTCAATTTTAAGGATTTTTAATATACCAAATATGTCAGCACTTTGTTGTGATATACATTGGAATATTTTGCTCTAGCTTTTCATCTTTCAGATTTGTTTATAGTGTTTTTGGTCATGCAAAAATGTTTAATTTTTATGTGAAATGTATCAGTCTTTTATTGCATCTGGAGTTTGAATCATAGTTAGAAAGCCTTTCCCTAAACCAAAGCTAAAGAGAAATTCATCTGTTTTCTTCAAGTATTTATAGTTTCATCTGTCACATTTGCATCCCTAATGCATTTACAATTCATTATTGTTCACAATTTAAGTACACAGAATTTCTTTTGGTGGCAATTTAAAACTTCATATCCATTTATTCTCACAGAATTCTGAAAATTGCCTTGATTTTCCTCCTTTGACCTAGACCAAAGCTAACTCCAGCAGTAAGTAACTTGGGAGTCACTATCTGGATATGACTTTCAGACTGAAGCTTTATGCAATCCAGATTTTCCTCCTTCCTTTATCCTGTCTCTTCTGCTCTGTCTGCCTCTGTCTGTCTGTCCCTCTCTCACCTCACAGATGGGAAGCCAGAACTGAAATGATAAACCTAATTGGGTTAGGGGCAACAATGGAATGATTTCCTGACAGCCCATTCTTTATTGGAGGGTACACTCTAAGCTCTGTATACCAGCCCTCATTGTGAAGTACGAATGCCAGCGACCATGGTAAATCCATTAATAGAACTTGCTGCCCATTATTAGCACCATCTGAGTCTGTTAAAAATCTTAACTAGGAGTTTAATTTCTCTACAGAGGGCTTTAAATTAATTAGGGGTTTACATGCTAACAAAGGGCCTGATGCATCCATAAATCAATCCGGTGTAGGAGGACTACACAGGGAGGACGTCTATTCAATGGAGACCTCAAATCCAGCATCCCTGTTGGGCTCCCAACAAAAGGGTGCAGGTGTGGAATAGGCCACTGTGACAAGGAAGTCCCAATAATTATTTTGCATCACTTAAACCACAGCAGGTAATATGGCAAATCAAAGTCCCAGGCGCTCAGCAAGTGAAAGCCACGTTACCATGAAAAGCCACATCATATCACTTTAACCTCTATAAATGAATTGCCATAACACTGTGATTTATTTTATACCAAGTCCAAGAATTAAAAGGACATTGATCAAAATGATCTCCTTTTCTCCCCTCCCCACCCCCTCCGCTTTTGTTAGGAATAGAAAGTAACAGATGGAACCACTTTTTTTTCTTTTCTTTTTTTTTTTTTTAATGCAGTGAAGATCACTTTAAGAACCTTTGAAATTGCTAGTTCCTTTTACTAAATACACCTGCTTTAAGGTTTGTACTCACAATCTGTTATTTGAACAGAATATTACTCTTAATCCTTTAGTTAATCACTAAATTTGTATTTTTGAAACAAACTTAAAAATTCCTAACAATGTCTCCCAATCTTAAACATTTCCAAGTAATAGCAGTTTTGTTTCTTTTGTATCATTTCATTAGGAAGCACCTGATGAATGAAAGTAATGACTGATTCACTTTTAAATAATTTTGCATTTCATTTGTCACGATAATATCTACATTTACATGAAAATCATGAGTATATGTATATAAGAAATAATCATTTTTCAACTATAGATCCATTTTTAAATGATTTGTATTCCATTTGTCACAAAAACATCTACCAGTAATACGAAAACCATGAGTATATGTGTATTTTTAAAAAAGGATTGCTTTTTTAAAGTCCATAAAAACAACTTGTTTACATGTGGATTTACAATAGTAAATTGTAACTATCTGCAATAGTTCTCTTTGCCAGTCATTTCTTTGTAATCTCTTCATCCCTGCTGTTCACTCTTCACTCTCTTTCCCCAACCACAGGGGTCCAAAGCCCACATGGTAGAAGCAAATACATTTAAGTCTATGGAAGTAACATTCTATAATTGTTCTTTGGGATGAAAACTTTATTATATCAAACTCCCCCCCCAAGATGTTAAGAAATCAGTATTTTTAGAATATGAAATAAAAAATTCTCAGTATAAATATAACATCTCAAAAGTTATTGTGGATGTAAGCTAAATAATCCAGATTGTAGTTTATCTGAAGTTTAGAAAGCATGGAGTGAACACTAAGATATTTGGTGACATGGGATTTTTTCCCCCTATACATATGATACAGAAAATGTGTGTTTTTCATCCATTCATGATCACAGCATTTGGTTAGACTACCAATGATGCAGGCCCTGCAGAATTCACTGCCATGGTGCAAAATAAAAAAAAATTAAAAAAAAAAAAAGAAGGAAGAAAAAATGGGAACACTGTGTACCAAAGAACAGGTATTTAATCACATTCCCTGTTCTGCCTCACCCATACCCACCCCAGTGTAAAGAGAAATGGAGCTACAGGAAGTAGGAATCCAGAATGTACTGTTCATGACTTGCCTCAGCCTCACTTTACCCTCTTCCACCACACTGATGTTCTCAGAATGCAACCATGCACTGTGCCAGCCAAATTTTAGAAACAAAAGAAACAAACCTCTTGCTTTGATCCCACACTTCCCTTCAGCTATCATTTTTGGCTAAAGCAAGTTTCTGTAAGTTTGTAAAAGAGTGATCTATATTTGAGGTCTCAGCTTCTATTCTAGACATTTTCTAGTCTAGATTCCCACATTTGTGAGGCTATGATGAAGCACCACAAAACAAGCCACAGAGGTAGTGTCAGAGGAGGCCTGATGGAGAGACAGCACTTTATATCAACACTCAGTGGTATGGAGGTCAAACACACCCTTGGTGTCAGTGGAGGTCATGTGGGACAATAACAAAGCACTCTCCATTTGGTGGCATATTGGTAAAGGCCTATTAGAGTTTGGAACTCCCATCCCTGCCCAGTAGTAATGAGAAGGGCCCTCTTGGGAACCAATGGAGTCTGCTAGGGAACCCAGACTTCTTCCCTAACCTGACGAGAATGAGGAAGAACTTCCCCCTGGGCAATGTCAATGGAAGCCAGGAAAAGCAGAAGGTTTAAATAGGTCTAGAATACCCAGATTTCACTAATTAAAAAAGGTCCAGATTTCACTAATAAAAAAAAAAAATCACTTCTCATATCAAAACACAAAGATCTCAAACAGATCAAAGAAAAGGGAATCAACTTTTGATTACTCTAAGATGCTAACTCTAAGAAGACAGAAATGTTAAAATTATCTGACAAAGATATTAAATTGGCCATGACAAATATGCTTCAATGAGCAGTGATGAACATGTCTGAAAGAAATGAAAACTAGAAAGTCTCAGCAAAGAAATTAAAGATAGGGATCCCTGGGTGGCACAGCGGTTTAGCACCTGCCTTTGGCCCGGGGCGTGATCCTGGAGACCCAGGATCGAATCCCACGTCGGGCCCCCGGTGCATGGAGCCTGCTTCTCCCTCTGCCTATGTCTCTGCTTCTCTCTCTCTCTGTGTGTGACTATCATAAATAAATAGAAATTTAAAAAAAATTAAAAAAAAAAAAGAAATTAAAGATATAAATGAGTACCAAATGGAAATTTTAGTACTGAAAAACTGTAGAGACAAAAACATCAGTGAATGTGTTCAACAGCAAAATGGAATACAGAGGAAAGCACTAGTGAGCATGAAGGTAGAGTGATAAGAAATACTCATTCTGATCAATGGAGAGAAAGTAGACTGAAAAAAAATATTGAACAGAGTTTTAAGCATGTGTAGGACTCTAACAAAGGGTTTACCTTTCATGTCCTCAGAATTCTGGAAAGAGGAATAAGAGGGTAGGGATGAAAAAGCACTCAAAGAAAAAAATGGGTGAAATTTTCTCATTTTTGACAAAAAGTATAAATATGCAGATTTAAGAAACTGGGTAAATCCCAAATAGATAAACCCAAAAAACTTCCACACCAAGACACATCACAATCAGGCTTCTGAAAATAAAGTCTAGGGATAACTCTTGAAGCCATGAAAAAGAAATGATACCATACTTAAAAGGTAAAACTGAATTTCAGCAGATTTCTCATCAGAAACCATGGAGACCAGAAGATAGAAGCACATTTTTCAAGTGCTTAAAGAAAAGAACTGTCAAGCCAGAAGCCTCTAGCCAGTTAAAACATCCCTTGGAATGAAGCAGAAATTAAGGTATTATCAGATGAAGAAAAACTGAAGATAATCTATTGCAGTAGACCTATCCTAAAAAATATCTAAAGAAAGTTCTTCAAAAAGAAATGATTTTTTTAAATGAATCTCAGAGCATCAGGAAAAAGCACGTGATAAACAAAAATATGAATAAATATAGTAGACTTTCCTTCCCTTAGCGAATTTACTAAATTATGTTTGAAAGTTGAAACAAAAATTAAAACTCTTTGTTATTTGGTTCTAAATATATACAGAAGAAATATTTAAAATATTTGTCTTTAAATGGAGGAGAATAAAGGAACATAAGAGGTAAAATTTCTGTACTTAAACTGGTAAAATAATGATACCAGCAGATTGGTAAGTACATATAATGTAATACTTACATAAACCACTAGAAAAGCTGTACCAAGACATAATTTAAAACATTATGAATAGATCAAAATATAATTCTAAGAAGTTTAAGTAACCTAAAGAAAGGCAGGAAAAATAAAGTATAGAAAGGAAAACAAAACAAACAGAAAACAAAAAAAATCAAGGGCAGACTTAAATCTTAATGTACCAAAAGTTCCTTTGGAAGTAAGTGGTCCTAATGGACCATTTTAATATACAGAGATTTGTAGAGTAGATTTAAAAACATGACTAAACCATACACCATCTACATTTTAAAAATTATATATAATGGGGCACCTGTGTGGCTCAGTTGGTTAAGAATCTGACTCTTGGTTTTGGCTCAGGTCATGATTTTGGGGTCAAGGGATCAAGCCCGTATCAGGCTTTCTGTTCAGCCTGGAGTCTGAGATTTTTTCGCCTTCTCCCTCTGCTCCTCCCACTGATCACATGCTCTCCCTCTCTCTCTCTCTCTCGCAAATAAATAAATAAAATATGTAATATATGTATATATGTGTATATATAAAATAATATATAATAATATAATGACATAGTTAAATGGAAAATAATGGGAAAAGATATATCATGCAAACATTAATCAAATGATAACCAGAATGACTATATTAACATCATATAAAGTAGACTTCAAAGTACAATAAATGAGAGGAGACAAGAGAGGTATATCATGTAATTATAAAAGGGGCAATTCATCACGAAGGCATTTTAGTCCTAAGTGTCCATGAACCAAAGAAGAGAGCGAGAAAATGTGTGAAACAAAAACTGATAGAACAGAAAGGGTAAATATACAAATTCACAATTATAGTTGAAGATTAATACTTTTCTTTTCTCAGCAACTGATAAACCAACTATACAGAGAATCAGCAAGGATAGAGAAGGACTCAACACTATCTATCAACATGATCTAATCAACATTTATAAAACATCCTGTGCAACACCACCACAATGTACACAAATACTTTCTAATTTCCATGGAAAATTTTCCAAGAAAGATCACATCCTGACCTGTAACACAAACTTCAGCTGGTGCTGGAAAAATTAGACATCCATGGTCAAAAGACAAACCAACACAAACAAAACAAAAAAACCCTTCATCTTATATCTCACTTCTAATTCAAAAGTATCTCAAAGTGGACCACAGACATAAATGTAGTATATAAAAGTAGCAAAACTTTTAGAAAACAGAAGCTGGTGAAGACCTAAAGGTAAGCAAATAGTTCTTAGACTTGATACAAAACACATTCCATTAAAAGAAAAACTGAAAAACTGGACTTCATCCAAATTAAAAACTTTTCTTGTATGAAATATTCATGTTAAGAAGATGTAAAGAAAAGCCACAGACTGGGAGAGAATATTTGCAAACAACACATCCAACAAAAGACTGCAATATACCAGTAGTTCTTGGTAAAATATGCAAAGAACTCTCCACAGTTCAACAGTAAAAATATTCAACTGAATTAGAAAATGCACAATAAAACATGAAGAAAAATTTCTAAGATTATATATAGAAAGCAAGTAAGCACATGGAAGACATTCAACATCATTAACCATTAGAGAAATGAAAATAGAAACCCCAACAAAATATCACCACATACATTTCAGAATGGCTAAAATAAAAAATAATGACAACAACAAGTATGTGTAGAAACTGGATTACCTACACAATGCTGGTAGGAATGTCAAGTAGTAAAGCCACCCGAGAAAACAATATGACAGTTTAGTAAAATAACTAATCAGGAACCCAGCATATTTCAATTCCTAGTATTTAACCCAGAGAAATGAAAAATGTTCACACAAAAATCTGTATTGAATGTTTACACCAGCTTTACTCATAATAGCCCAAAACTGGAAACAATCCAGACATCCTTCAAAAGGTGAATGATTAAAGAAATTGTGGTACATCCAAACCGTGGAATACTATTTAGCATTAAAAAGGAATAAACTGTTATTATATACAATTACCTGGATGAATCTTCAAAGAACTATTTGGAGTGTTAAAGGCCAATTCCAAAAGGTTACATAACATATGATTGCTTGTTTAAAATATTATTTTTTAAAGATTTTATTTATTTATGAGAGACAGAGAGAGAGAGAGAGAGAAAGAGAAGCAGAGACACAGGCAGAGGGAGAAGTAGGCTCCTGCAAGGAGCCTGATGTGGGACTCGATCCTGGATCCCAGGATCATGCCCTGAGGCAGAGGCAGATGCTCAACCGCTGAGCCACCCAGGCGTCCCCCTTATTTAAAATATTACTGAAATGATAACACTATGAAAATGGAGAACAGATTAGTAGTTGCTGTTAAGGAGTGGATGGAGGCAAGAGAGAAATGGATAATAGGAAGGATCTACATGGTGATAAATATGTTTTATATCTTTATCAATATCAATTAATATTGTGATTTTACACTATTTTGCAAGATAATTGCCAATGGGAGAAACTAGATAAAGGTTACACTGGGATCTCTATGCATTATTTCTTACAACTTCATATGAATGTGTACTTTTCTCTCAACATAAAATTTAATTAAAAAAACAGCTGGAGAAACTATTAATTTTTATATGAAGACACTTTCACTTCTTTTCAAACACATTAAAAATCAGTGTGTTTTACTGATTAGCAATTAGGCCTATTAAATTTGTAAAGGAAAGCAAATAAGTAAAATCTAACCAGTCCACCTGTAGTCTCTGAGCCACATGGTATTTCATTTTATCTTTTGATTATAAATAGTAAATGTCTAATTCCAAACGGTATCTAAAAAGACAATTTCCATAAAATACCAATACATTTTAGTAGACAATTAAGCATACTTAAGATTTCCTACTTACAAAGTGGATTGCTGGTCAAGTTACAATTGATAAGTGTAACCTGACACTAAATTCACCACTTCTAAATTTAGTACATATTTGTACAATTATATACACCTATAATACATAACGTTCTTATTAGTATGCACTGAGGTTAAACATAATGACTATTTTTCTAAGGCTTTTTTTTTAAACTAGAGCTAGAAGAGACATTAGTTTTCTCTGAGAAGGGTTCACAAGTAGTTATTCTGTACCTGAAATTAACCAGTCAGTCATTTAGGGCTATGGGCCTCAGTTTACACATCAACCAACAAAGTGCTTCCTCAGCAAATATAATATTGTAATTTTATTAGAATAAAAATTTTATCCAATAATTGAGCAAATATCTTCTTCCTTTGCAAAGTCATTGAAATGTATCTTATTCCACATTATTTAGTATCATTTTGTCTTCCTATTTCAACCATTAACAACCACTAGCAGAAGCAGCCACATAAAAATTTTACTTAATAGTCAAAGAGGTATTTTCCTTGTTTGGTTCACAAAAGAATGGTGAAAGTGCTGGTGAGGATTAACCAATGTGGATATCCAAGATAAATACCCTTGAAAGGGGAACTTCATTACAGCATCTTGGGGTACCATGAAAATCAGAAACTTTGCAATTGAATTTTTTGAAAAAATAACTATTATTATTATTCATATTTATTATTCAGATGCTTAACCAACTGAGCCCTTCAGGTGCCCCTTGAAATTTAATTTTAACGATAATTAGAAAGGGTTTTTTTGACAAATTTTCCAAGCAATTCAATACAGAAAGGATGTCTAACAAATGGAGCTAAAAATTAATGAAGTAAATCAAACTTAAAATACAGAAAGTCTCAAGATAACTTTGTTCCCACCATAAAAATGAAACAAGTCTGACGGAGTCAAGATCATAAATTTTTTTAAAGATTTTATTTATTTATTTATTTATTTATTTATTTATTTATTTATTTATTTATTTATTTATTTATTTATGAGAGAGAGAGAGAGAGAGAGAGGCAGAGACACAGGCAGAGGGAGAAGCAGACTCCCTGCAAGGAGTCCAATGTGGGACTTGATCCTGGACCTCAGATTACACCCTGAGCCAAAGGCAGATGTTCAACTGCTGAACCACCCAGGCTTCCCAGGATTATAAATTTTAAAAGCTTGGGGTGCCTGAATGGCTCGGTAGTTAAGCATCCAACCCTTGATTTTTGCTCAGGTCATGATCTCAGGGTCATGAAATCAAGTCCTGCATCTGCTTGGGATTCTCTCTCTCCCTCAACGCCCCCCCCCCTTATGTGTGTTCTCTCTCTCTCAAATAATAAATTTTAAAAAAAATCATAAATAAGTAAATTTTAAAAGCTCATTAGAGAACTAAAGATATTAAGAAATATGAGTAAACTGAAACCCCTCCAAAGAATGAAGTGTACTATGGTGGCTTTCACCTTGAGTAGGACAATAGATGGAAGAGAAATATATCTTTGATGGGAGTTAGAGAAACCAGAAAAATGTTTATAAATGTTTAAAGTGTTTATTTAGAATTCCTAGGAGTCACAGCTACCAAAAAGTCTGCACCATCTTCCAACTTTTGTCAGCCCGTCACTGAATCTTCACCTAGAACTATTGGTCAGAAAAAGAGAGTAGAGAGAGAATCTCCCAAAAGTGTGTGAGTATCAAGGACCACTCAAGCCCAGGGAAGGGCACAGAAACCCCCAACACATTCTTGGCCTTCAGTAAGTACTCAGCATGGACTGCTAGCTGCTGAGGAAAAATCATAGAATTCTAAAAGAGAACTATCCCCAGGGACATAGGTATTGAGTTTCCTAAAACTGTGAATAAACATGAGAACTGAGGGACACAGGCACTCCAGATCACCATGGAATATGCTGCTCTCAAGCCCCTAATGCTGGGGGCAGGACAGCAGGGTGGAGAGTAACACTTAAGGCACAGAAAAGCTGAGAGTGAGACTAGGAAGCAAAGAGTACTCCCCAGTGACTTGAAATGCTATCAAAGAGGAACATTTGATATCAACCCAATTTCCAAATATTGTCAGCTGGGATAAGGCAAAGAAAATCTCCAGGGCCTCTACAATGCTCGGTTTCCAAGCCCCACTGAAGTAAAGTTACTAATCCTGGCCTAAAAAATAACTTAGGGTTTCCATTTCCAGGGAGGAGAGCAAGCATACTCAAGCCTATTGCTTTTATCAAATGTAAATATAAATCCTAGACAGATGCATAGAACTGCTTGCTATCTGAGGACTCTGGAAAGTGAATGACAGCAGGCATACTGGAGAAGAATAGAATTAGAAGTTCTATCTGACCAGTAGTGATTTTACAACTTTTCCTCTCTGATATTAACTGGCCTGGAATCAAAGATGGCCCAAAACTCAAAAGTACACACCAGGTATGAACTAAGTTCCAAGAACAGCTCTCTTTTTAGCTGCAGGGGCAGGAGAGGGAGTCCATAGGATTAGATAGAGTGGGGAGATCTAATATTTAGGTGTTTTCTACTTTCCTTTGTCTCCTTCCTCAGCCCCAGGCAATTCTGCATGGATGGTGCAGCAGACAGATGGCACTCAGATAACAGAATTGATATCAAAACTATGAGGAAGAGGGAGTCTTCTTTTTTCCCAGAAGAGCTTCAACAGGCAACACTGAAAGGCAAATTCCTGCAGCTTTTTTTCTGTCTTTTGACTGCCTAGCTCCAAATACAGATGCAATTATGGAAAGTGTGTATAAGAAAAGGAAAACTGAAGCCTCAACTTTCTGGATAAGGGATCAGAAAAGAGAAACCAAGCAGGTAAAAAAAAAATGTCAATGAAATCACGTAGAGAAAAATCAAATCAGCAATCCCATAAAGTTGTATACATACTCCTATGCTTACTTCTGAGATGTGCATTTTAGTAATATAATTAATAACAGATATAAGATGAGACTGATCTTTGGGCAGTACATACATGGAACAAAACCAAACAGGACCATGAACACTATGAAAAGTGAACTGACATTAGAATCACAAACCACAAAAGGCAGGTCAGAACCTGAGGCTTGACCCTAAGCTGGTAAATGATCAGCTAAAAGAAATAAAAACATCAACATTCTCCTTCATATTCAAGTTAAGACCAAGACTATCATGGTAGAATATTCACAATGTCCAGGACACAGTCCAAGATTACTCAACATATGAAAAACTGGGAAAATTTCAACTCATGAGAAAAAAACAAACAAACAAACACCAATCCCTAGATGATACAGATGTTGGAATTTTTTTTAAGATTTTAAAAAGAAAACGTATCATTTTTAAAAGAAGAGCAAACTATTGAAATGAGTGGGGACGTAGAAAATCTTACCAATGAAATAGAAGATGCAAAGAATGAAGAAAGTGTTAAAATTGAAAAATAGAAAAAATAGGATAAAATAGAAAGCTGAGAAATAGAAAAATCAAAATAAAATATTCACTGGATCGACTCAGTAGCAGAATGGAGACAACCAAGAAACAATCTATGAATGTAAAGATACATCAATAGAAATTGTCCACTCTGTTTAAGAAAGAAAAAAAAATGAACAGAAACTCAGAGACTTGTGGGACAATACCAAAAGTTCTGACATTGATATAATCACAATCTCAGAAGGACAGAAAAAATGGGGTAGGAAAAAAAATGGTCACATATATAAACTTACTAATTCATAAGCCTCGATAAACCCCAAATATGGTGATTTCAAAGAAACCTAAGCTTCAATATATTATAATCACATTGTGTGAAACTAAAGACAAAACAAAGCAGATACACAAACAAAACAACCAGAGACTAAAATTGAGGAAAAACAAATCTAATTACTACAGATTTCTGATCATAAATCATGGAAGCCAGAAGGAAGTAGAACACCACGTTTAAAGTTCTGAAAGAACTGCCAACATTTAAAAAAGAAAAATTTTAACAAGTTTCATTTCACTGACACCAAAACCCAGAAAGTAGAGTTCGATTTAATAATAAAATGTTCCAAAGCTCTACAATTATATTTGTAAAATACTGCTGAGAGGTAGGTAGTAAGGAAATGTAAATAAAGGATTTATATCATGTTCAAGAATTGAAAGACTCAATATTGTTATCACTTCTGCCCACATTTATCTAATGATTCACTAGTATATATATTCTACTAGTATAAACAACATTACAGGATGTGTTTTGAGGAAATTGATAAGTTTTTTCTAATATCAGCATGGAAATTAAAGGGACTTAAAATAGTGAAAATGTCTGGGAGAAGAACAAAGTTGAAGGACTTACACTACTTTATTTTAGAGCTTATAATAAATTCACAATAATTAAACAAGGCGGCAATTGCAAAGGATAGGAAAAATAGATATAAGGAACAGAAGTAATGACCCAAATATAGAACTCTGCATATAGAAGCAATGGTTTCCACGGGATCCCTGGGTGGCGCAGCAGTTTGGCGTCTGCCTTTGGCCCAGGGCACGATCCTGGAGACCCGGGATCGAATCCCACGTCGGGCTCCTGGTGCATGGAGCCTGCTTCTCCCTCTGCCTGTGTCTCTGCCTCTCTCTGTCTCTCTCTCTCTGTGACTATCATAAATAAATAATAATAATAATAATAATAATAATGAAGCAATGGTTTCCAAAACCAGCACAAAAGTGACTCAATAATGGAAGCAAGGTCATTTCAAAAAATGACAGAAAAGTATGTTGATATCTGTATTTTTAAAAATGAATCCCAAGCCCTACTTCACATCACAGACAAAAATTAAGTCCCAGTGAATCAAAGATCTAAACATAAACCGAAACTATAAAGTTTCTAGGAAACAAAAAAAACCAAAATGGTATTTCAGACAACATAGGGTATGGAAAGAGTATTTCATTACAGAAAGCATTAACCATAAAAGAAGAAGAAACGAACAATAAATAGAATATCATCTATGCTAAAATGTTTCTGCTCATCAGAAGACACAATCATTGCAAATAAACAGGCAAACTAAAGAATGGGAAAAACTCTCCAACACCTCTTTGGACAACAGACTTGTATTTAAAATACATAACAAACTCCTGCAACTCAGTAAGAAAACTTGTCACTTCCCTCAAGTAAGGACAATTTACCAGACATATAAAGAGACAATAGGTGGGTGAAAAGTGCTCAGCATTTTTCATCAACAAGGAAATGCAAATTAAATCACAATATGATACCACCACATATCTTGACAATATCTAAAGTTAAGATAACAATGTCAAATACTAGCCAGGTTGTCAGTCAACCAAAATTCTCATATACTGCTGATGGAAATGTAAAATGGAACAACTCTTTTGGAAAACAAAATGACCATTTCTTATAATCTAAACATACAGTTAATGTAAGATCCAGCAATCCCACTCCTATGTATTCATCCAAAAGAAATAAAAACATATACCTATAATAATGATTTACACATGAATGTTCATAGTAGCTTCATTCATAATGGCCCAAAACTAGAAACTACCCAAAAGTTTATCTAAAGGAGAATAGACAGTGTGTGTATTTACACAAAAAAATACTACTCAGCAATATAGCAATATATACAATGACATGAATGAAAGTCAAAAGCATTGTGCCCTGTGAAAAAATTAGACACAAAGTGTGTACTCTAGATTTCATTCATGCAAAGTCAAAAAGTAAACAAGACTAATCTATCCAATTCAATTCACTCCCTATTGAAATCTCAGCTGGCTTTTTTCTTTTCTTTTCTTTTCTTTTCTTTTTGCCCCCTAGAAAATAACAAGCTTATCCTAAAATTCCTAGGAAATTCAACAGATCTACAGCAGTCAAAATAATCTTGAGAAAGAATGGGGAATACCCTAAGAGACTCAACTCTAGGAAACAAACTGAGAATTGCTGGAGGGGAGCTGGGTGGATGGAAGGGGTAACTGGGTGATGGGCATTAAGGATGGCATTTGATGTAATGAGCACTGGGTATTATATGCAACTGATGAATCACTAAATTCTACCCCTGAAACTACCCCTGAAATTAATACTATACTATATGATAACTAAATTGAATTTAAATAAAGAATTAAAAAAAATGAAATGGTAGTATGCACACTCCCAATTTTAAAACTTACTACACAGTGGTACTCCAGTAATCAGGCTGTATTCTACTGGCATAAGGATAGACATACAGATTAAAAGGCCAGAAACAAAACTTTACATTCATATCACCTGATTTTAAACAGTGGCATCAAGACAATTCAGGAAGGGTGAGAGTGGGGGAAAGAACAGTCTTTTCAATACATGGTGCTAAGACAACTGGATAGCCAGATATGAAAGAATGGAGTTGGACCCCTTCTTCAAATAATACTTAAAAAATAACTCAAAATGGGCCAGAGAGCTAAAAGTAAGCTAAAACTACAAAATTATTAGAAGAAAATCTTTGTGACCTTGGTTAAGCAAAGTCTTCTTAGATATAAGACCAAAAGTGACAAAAGAAAAAATGGATAAATTAGTCCTTCAAAATTAAAAAGTTTTGTGTTTTAAAGGAAACTTCCAAGAAAGTAAAAAAAAAAAAAAAAAAAAAAAAAAAAGGAAACCTACAGAATGGGACAGAGTATTTGCAAAATTATGTATGAGATAATGGGCTGATATGACCACAAAAAAGATCGTATACGAATTTCATACCTGCCTTTATAATAAACCAAACTGGAAAAAGACAAAAACAAGTATCTGTCAAAAGGAAACTTAGATAATCAAATTGTAATATAGTCATATAATTAAATACTACTTGGCTACTAAGAAACAAACAAATAAAACCTATTGGGACACACAATACATGGATGAATCTCAAATGTTGAAGGAAATAAAACACAAAAAATACTGTGTAACATTCATATAAAATTTAAGAATAGGCAAAAATAATGTGTAAATATATCAAGTATACCAAAGGGGTGTATAACTAAAAAAGATTAAGAGGGAACTTTTATAGTAATAAAAATATTCTCTCAACCTGGGTGTTGGTATTACAAGTGAGTACATCTGTCTAAACTCATCAAATTGGACATATGTACATTTCAATGTATACAAATTTCACTTCAGTTTTTGAAAGCATAAGATGAGAAGGTGCCTTACTTCATGGTGTCCTATATCTCTCTGTACCCCTTTCAAACACAAAATACAGAAGCGAAGAAGGCCATTTTAGCCTCATGAGGGATTATGAGACTCTTCATACTTAATCTTCTGAAATTCCTGCCTTGTTTGAAAAATGGAACAAATCCTAGTTTCCAAGTTTCCTGGGAGATATTCTATCTCCAGTATATGATTTGGAATAAAAGGAAAGTGGACATTTAACCTGAATCTTACCATGGGCCAGGCCTGACGTCACCAAGTGTGGGTAGTAAGAATATTGATTTTTTTCTATGAGACAGAGAACAAGTGGCAGGGAAGGGGCAGAGGGAGAGGGAGAGAGAGAATCTTAAGCAGGCTCCATACCCAGCATGGAGTTGGACATGGAGCTCATATCACAACCCTGAGATCATAACCTAACCCAAAATCAAGAGTTGGTGCTTAACCAAATGAGACACCCAGGAGCTCAACTATATTTATTCCTATATGCCTTAAAAAAAAAAAAAAAAAAAAAAAAAAAAAAAACTATTTTAAGTACTATATTTTAAAACTACACTGTAAGAGTTGATAACTGATGTGTTGGATTTCTACTGGATTCTGTATTTTCATTTTATATCTAATAATTTTAAAGTGTAAGAGGACTTTAGCTTTTCTATTTAGACAATCATTATTCACAAATATATAAAGTTTGATTTTTTACACAATCCTTTATTTATCTTAAAGTACAATGAAAAGAAAGAGTAACAGGAGGCATCCTGGTCTGGCTATAGATTTTAAAAGGAATACTTCTAACTTGTCAGCATTAAGTACAATGTTTACTGAAGATTTTCAGTGGACTTCTTTTATCAATTTAAAGAAATTCCCTTTATTCTTAGCTGAATACATTTTTAAAAATATATTATAAACTGGGATTGAATTTTATCAAATGTTTTATTTATTCTATATCTAGTGAAGTCTTATTTTCTCTATTTAATCTATTAGCATTGTCAACTATATTAATCACTTTTCTAAGATCAAGCAATAATTGCTTTCTAGAATAAATACCACTTTAAAAAACAAGTGTCATAAAGGTGAGTTGGCATCTAGCACTTGTATCTTGGTTTTAAATACCCTTGTCCATTAAAAGGAAACAGGTTCCTTAGGTAAATGGCTGATTCTAACACTGGTAGGAAATATACAAGATGAGACCAAAGCATCTTGCAATGGCAGATATTAAGAAAGTGCTAAAAAGAAAGGATCAGAAAAAGGAAGGGGGGGTAAAGAGGGAGGAAGGGAGGGAGAGAGGGAGAGAGAGAGAGAGAGAAAGAGAGAGAGAGAGAGAGGAAAGTTATCCCATGTTCATAAATGAAAAGAATTAATATTGTTAGAATGTCAATATTTCCAAAAGCCCTTTATAGTTCAATGCAATCCCTATAAAGATTCCAGGGGCATTTTTTCACAGTAGAAAAAACAATCCTAAAATTTATATGGAACCAAAAAAACCCCAAACAGCCAAAGCAAGCCTGAAAATGAAGGACAAAATGGGAGGCATCAAGCTATATTATAAGGCTGTAGTAATTAAAACAGTATAATACTGGCATACAAACAGACACATAGAGCAATGAAACATAACTGAACAGAAATACATCTAAGCATATAGGGTCAACTAATTTTACAAAGGAGCCAAAAAAACTCAGTGGAAAAAAAGACAGTTTCTTCAATAATGGTTCTGGTAAATCAGATATTCACATGCAGAAGAATGAAACTAGACCCCTGCCTTTCCTATTTACAAAAATCAACATTAAATGGAATAAAGACTTAAATATAGGACCTGAAACCATAATACTCTCCAAAGAACGTATTTGGCTCTTGGCAATTTCTTCATATGACATCTAAAGTAGAAACAACAAAATGAAAAATAAACAAGTGAGACTATAATAAGCTAAAAAGTTTCTTTTTTTAAAGATTTTATTTATTTATTCATGAGATACACAGAGAGAGAGAAGCAGGCAGAGAGAGAAGCAGGCTCCATGCAGGGAGCCTGACATGGGACTCAATCCTGGGTCTCCAGGATCACACCCTGGGCTGAAGGCGGCGCTAAACCGCTGAGCCACCCGGGCTACCCTAAAAAGTTTCTTCATGGCAAAAGAAACAACCAATAAAATGATAAAAGCAACATATGTAAGATTAAAAATATTTGCAAACCATATATCTGATAAGGGTTAATATCCAAAATATGCAGGCAACTCATATAACTCGAGAACAAAAAAAAAAATTAAAAATGGGCAAAGGTCCTGAGAAGACATTTTGCCAAAGTAGTAATATAGTCAACAGGTACATGAAAAGATGCTCAACATAACGAACGAATCATTAGGGAAATGCAAATGAAAACAGTGAGATGCCTGTTAGAATGGCTGGCATCCAAAAGACAAAAGACAACAATGCTGGTGAGGATGTAGAGAGGAAAGGGAACACTAATGTACTCTTGGTGGGAATATAAACTGGTATGGCCACTGTGAAAAATAGCAGGGAGTTTCCTCAAAAAATTAAAAGTATAACTATCATACAACCCAGCAATTCCACTTCTGGCAATATATACAAAGGAAATGAAATCACTATGTCAAAGAGATATGTGTACTTCCATGTTCATAGCAGTATTCCTAGCAATAGCAAAGACATAGAAACAATCTAAGTGTTCATTAATGGATGAATATATGAATACTATTAACTCAAAAACAATGAGAAAATCTTGCCACTTATGGCAATATGGATGGATCTTAAAAGCATTACACTAATCAAAGCTATGTCAAACAAAGAAAGACAAATACTATACGATCTCACTTATATGTGGAATTGAAATTTTAAAAAAACTCAAAGAATAAAAGATCAGATTTGTGATTATGGTGATGAGGGTAAAATTGGATGAAAGTGGTCAAAAGATACAAACTTCCAGTTATAAGATAATAAGTATTGGATAAAATGTATAACATGATAACTGTAGTTACCACTGCTGTATAATATATACAAATTGTTAACAGAGTAGATCCTTAAGAGTCCTTCTAATGACAAAGAAAAAATTATAATAATATCTGTAATGGATGTTACCTGAACTGACTGTGGTCATCATTTCACAGTACATGTAAGTCAAATCATCATGCTGTATATTTCAAACTTATACAATGCTATATGTCATTGTATCTCAATAAAACTGAAGGGAAAAAAGAGAAGGAAATAACAAACCAACAAAAACAATGATGGTAGTGTATCAATACACACAGGAGCCAACGTAAGTAGTTCCTAATGCGTTGAGCTCAAACAATTTTAGCAATAAAGTAGTTTATATTGGTTGATACCCCTAAGTATAAAGTAAACATCCATGCATCATAATATAGGTGAATGATTGAAAATAATGGGGGAAAAGAGACAAACATCCCACACAGGAGAATCCAAAATAATTTATGTATATATTCCACCCTCAAGGAGGTGGAATAAACCTGCAATCCAGAAGTATGAGCTATGCATTGTGACTTCCTTCCAGAAAGTACAATACAGAAGGGGATGGGTGGAGAGAAACTTGATGCTGGAAACCTAGCAAACATTACCTCAGGCAGGTCATCAGTATACCTCAACAGTCATAGGTTATACTGATAATTATTACTGATTATTATCTTTGCATTTTTTGGAAACAGTCAACTCTTCTAAAATGAAAAGCTTATGTTTAAACAATGAGCTGGGATGTTTCTCTCATTTTCTTTTTTCAGCACCAATTTGTATAAAACAGTAACTCCTTCACTAAAGATTTAGTTGAACTCTGTAAAATCATCGAAGCCTGGTAGCTTTTTAGGGGCATGATTTTTAAAAAACTTTTAACACAATTTTTGTCTTAACATTTATAAAAGTAAGAAGTATAATAAATCCTCAACTCCTAGAGTTACCAAATACGGCCAATTTTGTTTCCTCTAAATCACCAACATCCCTCTTCAAGCATTATTTTGAAGTAAACCTAGACATCACAGAAAGCTAGATAAACCTAGGCATTTAACCAGTAAATATTCCTACAAATATCTTTAAACAATAAGGACTCTTTTTAAAATGCACACCATAATAACAAGAATACATCTAAATATTAATAATACCATTTACCCAGTGTTCATATGGTCCAATAGTCTTACCATTTTTAATTGTAAATAGATAAGTTAGTATTGCTGACAATTTTATGCTATTTCTTCATTTTGTACTTCATTGGTTTCTGTTTCATTATTTCTTTCTTCTTCTTTATTTAGGTTTATTTTATTGTTCTTTATTACTATTTGATTGGATGATTAATCAATTTTTTTTTTCAAATTTAGCCTTTTTTTTTTAAGATTTTTATTTATTTATTCATGAAAGACACACAGAGAGAGAGGCAGAGACACAGGCAGAGGGAGAAGCAGGCCCCAGACAGGGAGCCCGATGCGGGACTCGATCCTGGGACTCCAGGATTGCGCCCTGGGCCAAAGGCAGGCACCAAACCGCTGAGCCACCCAGGGATCCCTGATTAATCAATTTTAAACCTATTCTTTGACTAGTTCATGCATTTAATTTAAAGCTATATTTTTCACCCTAAGTATTAATTTGATTATACCTCAGAAGTAGTGTTTTCATTGCCACTGAGTTTAAATATTGTTAGGTTCCCTTCTAATTTGTTAAAAAAGGAATTACTTAAAATATATTTTAATTTTCAGAGTTATTCAAAAATTTTTGTCTGTTATTGATTTCTGATGCTACTGACAGAAAATGGATCATGAAAAGTAGAACACTGATGTATTTGTATAACAAATATTTGTTACTTTTCATTACATTTCATGAAAGCAAGGACCTCATTATATTCTGTGAGAGATATGTTGAAAAAAATGATCAAAATAATATACAGAGCCTATTTCCAAAATTTAACATATATACAGAAATATTTCCTGAAGTTTAACACCTACCATTCTAAACTCTTAATAAGTTAAAAGCCAAGTAGATAGGACATTCTAAGTTGGCTTTTGTGGGAAAAAAAAAAAAAAAAAAGTTCTGGTTCTTTTTCCAGATACATAATGTGGCTATATTTCAGCCGGTGAATGATATGAATGATGTCCCAGAAGTTTCTCTTCTGTGGATGATACTTAAAACTCAACTGCAATGGCTGCTTCTAACATCAACATATTAACATAATGAGAAAAGTCCAAGCTTTTCATACTGCTAAAAACAGTTTTTCAAAAAGCAGTTGTACTTCAATATATTAATAGTGATCAGAAAGAGAGATTAAAAAAATTAGTTGCACCAAAAAATAATATTCTTAGGAATAAATCTAACTAAGTAGGTAAAAGATTTATATGCTGAAAACTAAGATATTCACAAAAGAAACTGAAGGTGACACAAATAAATGAAAAGAGATTCTGTGCTCATTGACTGAAAGAATATTGTTCAAATTTCCATATTACCCAAGCAACCCACAGATTCAATGCAGTCCCTATTAAAATTCCAATGGCATTTTTCACAGAAATAAGAAAGACAATCTTAAGGTTTGTATTGAATTACAAATGACCTTGAAAGCAATCTTGAGAAAGAAGAATTGTATTACAAAGCCATAGTAATCAAAACAGTATGACATTAGCATAAGACACATAGATCAATGAAATAGAAGAGAGTCCAGAAATAAATGCATGCATATTTGGTCAATTTATTTACAACAGAGGAATCAAAAATAAACAATAGGGAAAAGATAGTCTCTTCAATAATTTCTGCTGGAGAAACTGGACAGTCACATGCAAAAGAATGAAACTAGACCACTATTATAGACCACATATAAAAACTAACTTCAAATGGCTTAAAGACATGAATGAAATACCTGAAATCATACAAATGCCCGAATTAAAAATAGGGAGTATGCTCTATAACATTAGTCTTGGCAGTGATTTTTTAAATAGGATACCAAATAGCAAAAGCAACAAAAGCAAAAATAAACCAATAAGACTATATCAAACCTAAAAGCCTGTGCACAACAAAGGAAACCACCTATAAAATGAAGAGGCAACCTACAAAATAGGAGAAAATATTTACAAATTATTTATCTGACAAAGGGTTAATATTAAAAATATATGAAGAACTCAAACAATTCAATAACAAAAAACAATCGCATCAAAAAACGGGCAGAGGAGCTGAATAGAGATTTTTTTCAGAGAAGACATACAGATAGTCAATAGGCACAGGAAAAGGTGTTCAACATCACTTTCATCCGGGAAGTACATATCAAAACCATAATGAGATATCACCTCACAATGATGCAACAATATTAAAATGACTATTATACACAACATGTAAAAGTTGTCAATGATGTGGAAAAAAGGAAACCCTTGTGCACTGTTGGTGTGAATGTAAATTGGTATAGCCAATGTGGAAAACAGTACAGAGGTTCTGCAAAAAATTAAAAACGGAAGTACCATATGATCCAGCAATTTCACTTTTGGGTATTTATTCAAAGGAAATAAAATCACTATCTTAAAGAGATATTTGTACTCCCATGTTCACTGCAGGATTATTTACAACCGTCAGGCATAAAAGAAGGAAATCTTGCCATTTGCAACATGGAGGGACCCTGAAAGCATTACACTAAATGAAATAAGTCAGACAGAGAAAGACAAATACTGCATGACCTTACTTATTTGCAAAATCTTAAAAAAAAAAACAAAAATAAAGCACTGAAATCATAGATAGAGGCAACAGATTAGTAGGTGCCAGAGGTGGGGGTGGGAAAAAAGGATTAAAATGGTCCCACTTGTAAAATTTCCACTTGTAAAATAAATAAAGCCTTAGAATATATATATATGATATATATATATATATATATATATCATGGTAACTATAGTTTATAATGCTTTATTTTTATATTTCCAAGTTGTTAAGGAGAGTAAATCTTAAAAGTTATCATCAAAAGAAAAAAAAATTTTGAACTATGAATAGTGACGAATGTTAACTAGACTTATTATGGTAACCATTTCACTATATATACACCCATATTATGTCTTGTGGATCATAAACTAATATAATGTTATATGTTAATTGTATCTTAATTTTTAAAAAAGTAAAAAGAAACAATTTACCTTGGTCCCATCCAAACCCCCTTCTTTGTCTACTACCAGTTAGAAAACCAGATGTATGATCCATTGGGCTATTGTGAACAAACTTCTATCAAAACCAAATCCTGGGGGATCCCTGGGTGACTCAGCGGTTTGGCAACTGCCTTCGGCTCAGGGAGTGATCCTGGAGTCCCAGGATTGAGTCCCACATCGGGCTCCCTGCATGGAGCCTGCTTCTCCCTCTGCCTGTGTCTCTGCCTCTCTCTCTCTCTCTCTCTCTGTGTGTGTCTCTCATGAATACAATAAAATCTTTAAAAAAAAAAAAACAAACAAAGAGTCCTGACCCTAACAAAACGAATAGTAAGAATTGGTATTCTTTGAGACAATGGTGCCATGCCACTTTACGCTTGGGTTTCCAAACTCTGAATTCCCCCTCTTGGAAGTCTTCTTCTTTTTTTTTTTTTTTTTTTTTTTTTAATTTTAAATGTTTTTTCTTTTCTTTTCTTTTCTTTTTCTTGGAAGTCTTCTGTCTGGCAGAGTCCAGAGTATACAGTTGTCTATATAGCTGTTCAGCAATGTCAAGAAGGGCATACTACGCAAAACTATGACAGTTCACCCCGGCAATGTCACGTGGACTGTGTGCAGTGTTCCTGTTTTCACATGTGTCTCTGAAGTCAACAGGAATGATCTCTTCTTGTTGAAACAATAGGTATTGAACCCTGTGCTACAGAGGTGAAGTTTCTATAGGTGTTTTTCCCTAAGTATGTATCGGGGAACCCAGTGAACTCCAGTGTCACCACCACAGCTGGCTGTCCACACTGTGGCACTCAAAGAGCAAGATGTGGTGATGCTTCTGCTGCCATAAGTTTGCCTTGTCCTCCAAGAAGGCCACACAGGGTCCAAGGATTCTGATCTCCCCATTGTTCATGTCATTTTGAAATGGTCTCACTACAATATTTCGTTTTGTCGTAAAAACATAAAAATGCTCTCTACTCTTTTTAAAATCTAAACACATATTTTAACTCATAAATTCTTGTTGCTATTCATAAATAAAATGGTCTTTGCAAGTGGGAAGAAAAAAAGTACAATCAGAAGGAATCCGGTCTACAAAATATTAATTACACTATCAATTTCTAGTAATTAAAACAATTTAGAATCATGTAAGAATCAATGATGGTTAATACAAAAGTATAAGCAGTCCAATAATGCATGTAGATTAACACGGGTATTTGGAATACAATAAAGATGATAGTAAAGGTTAGACTATTTAATGAATGATTTGGGGAAAACATTCCTTTTGATCCCTGTCTCACACCAATTTATTTATTTATTTGTTTGTTTGTTTATTTATTTATTTATTTATAAATTTAAATTCAATTTGCCAACATACAGTATAACACTCAGTGCTCATCCCATCAAGTGCCCTCCTTAATGCCCATCACCCAGTCACTGTATCACCCTACCCTCTTACCCTTCTGCAACCCTTTATTTGTTTCCCAGAGTTAAGAGTCTCTCATGGTTAGTCTTCCTAATTTTTTCCCACTCAGTTCTCCTCCTTTCTTATAATCCCTTTCACTATTTCTTATATTCCATGTATGAATGAAGCCAGATGATGATTGTCTTTCTCCAATTGACTTATTTCACTCAACATAATACCCTCCAGTTCCAACTACATCAAAGCAAGTGGAAGGTATTCATTCATCCTTTATGATGGCTGAGTAATATTCCAGTGTGTGTGTGTGTGTTTGTGTATATGTGTGTGTGTATGTGTGTATATATATATCTTTATCCATTCATCTGTTGAAGGATATCATTGCTCCTTCCACAGTTTGGCTATTGCAGACATTGCTGCTATGAACATTGGGATGCAAGTGTCCATTCACTGCATCTGTATCTTTGGGGTAAATACCCAATAGTGCCTTACACCAATTTAATTCCATCTAGATGATGCCAAGATTTACAGAAAACAAAACAAAACAAAACACTCTGTACTTTCTAAAAGATAATGATAATGAATATCTTTATACTCTTGCAGTAGAGTGATCTTTTACATATATCCAAATTTAAGATGACATTAAAGTCTTAAGGATAGAAGAAGTTTCATGTTTGGTATGTAAACCGAACCAGTGCTAGGGAGTACAAGTAGGAACAGAATCTCCCAGGATGGGATGCCTAGGTGGCTCAGCGGTTGAGCATCTACCTTTGGCTCAGGGCGTGATCCCAAGGTCCTGGGATCAAGTCCCACATCGGGCTCCCTGAAGGGAGCCTGCTTCTCCCTCTGCCTATGTCTCGGCTTCTTTCTGTCTTCCATGAATAAATAAATAAGTAAAATCTTTAAAAAAAAAAGAAAAAAAAAAAAGAATCTCCTAGAATGAAGAGAAACATGATCGTGTAGCAGTTTGCGGAAAATAATGATAAGTGTAAAAACAATAGTGAGTTAGTTAATGAAAGAGTTAAGACCAAAGGAAACAAATATGAAATGTCTAATTGCTCAAAGAATCTTTCCCAAATAAATAAGTTATCTTAACAGAACAAAAGAGCAGGCAGGCAAAACTGATAAAAGCTAGTAATGTGCCCAAGCCTACATGGCTAACTACTGGCAGAGATGGACTTTGAATCCAGATTTGCCTCACTCCCAAGCTCATGGTCTTTTTAGTCCCACATTTGTATGAACTAGCCATTAAAAAGCAATCTCTCAGGCAGCCCAGGTGGCTCAGCGGTTTAGCGCTACCTTCAGCCCAGGGTGTGATCCTGGAGACCCAGGATCAAGTCCCACATCAGGCTTCCTGCCTGGAGCCTGCTTCTCCCTCTCCTTGTGTCTCTGCCTCTCTCTCTCTCTCTCTCTCTCTCTCTCTCTCTCTCTCTCTCTCTCTTTGTGTCTCTCATGAATAAATAAAATATTTAAAAAAAGCAATTTCTCTACATGCAATGTGGTACTCTGGATTGAATCCTCAGATCAGAAAATGGAAATTATTGGAAAAACTGGTGAAATTCTAATAAAATCCAAAGTTTGGTTAATACAACACACCAATAGTAATCTTAGTTGTAATAATTATGCCATAATTATAGAAGATATTAACATTAGAAAACCGGATCAGAGGGTTGCAGGTCTGAAACTTCTTTTAAGGCTAAAATTATTCTAAAATAAAAAGTGTATTAAAAAATAAAATAAACCCCTTAAAAATGGTGCCTTGAGTACTATCTTAAAACCTATAAGTAGATGGGATCCCTGGGTGGTGCAGCGGTTTGGTGCCTGCCTTTGGCCCAGGGCGTGATCCTGGAGACCCGGGATCGAATCCCACGTCGGGCTCCCGGCATGGAGCCTGCTTCTCCCTCTGCCTGTGTCTCTGCCCCTCTCTCTCTCTCTCTGTGTGACTATCATAAATAAATAAAAATTTATTAAAAAAAAAAACCTGTAAGTAAAGATTTACTGCATGAAGTCCAATTTTTAAAAGGGCATGCTTTGCATTAAAAGCTTTGATTAAAAAAAAAAAAAAAAGCTTTGATTATAACAGGTTCATTAATGATTTTAAAAATCAATATCTACCTCAATTCTATAGTTTTTTAAAAATACTTATTTAACTTTCCATACCATGTTTCCTTTCATGTGAATAAAAATAAAGAATACTGTAAATAGTAGTCTTTAAAATATTGTGATGTGGTTGTAACGAACTGCTTTCTGCTTCTGCTACAGACATGACAAAAGTTTTGGGCTTGTAACAGCAAGAATTAAATTTAGAGGATGAATACAACTGCCTGACTTTAAGAGGTGTCAGATACTAAAAGAATCAGGACTTCAGAAATAAATGAATCCTAGGAGCCGAAAAGCTGAAGCATGTAATTAAGTAGAAAACTCAGAGGTAAGGAAAGAGGAGAAAAACGTTGAGAAAGAGGGAGAAGAAACAAAATAAAGGATGTTAATAAAAATCAGGGCTTATGGTGTCTCTAAGGAATTGAGATGTGATAAATAATGGGACAGGGGAAACAGTGATATGAATAGTAGTAAATCACATCACGTCACTGCCTCATGCAAAGCCTTTCAATGGCTCCTATCACTCACAGCATGAGCCAGAGATCCCTGGACCTTGATGACTTACCCCGTAGTCCCCCATCACTTCCCTGACTTTATCTTCCGCTATTCAGCCTCTCCGCACTGACTACCCTCGAGCCAGCTTGTCTCCAGGCTTTCCTTAGGTACTCCAGGTCTTTTGCTCCTGCAGATCTCCCAACCTAGAATGATCCTCCTCCAAGATATCACCAGGGTTTGCCCCTTTGCCTCCTTCAAGTTTTGCTCAAACACTAACTTTTCAGTGACTTACTTCTGTGAAATTCTATTTAAAATAGTAATGCCCTAAAAATCCCAATCTCTCCTACCCTGATCTTATTTTCTCCTAGCTGTTTCCACCATCTCTCACTCTAAATACATTCAATGTCTGTTTCCACAGTCACTAAGATGTAAGCTCTCATATTTTTGCCTGTTTTTTTTTTTTTTTACTGATATTTCCCCAGAGCTTAGGATAGTGCCAGGCACATAGTAGGTGATCAATAAATACTTGTTAAATCAACCAACACATAAGTGTGTTTTTCATTTCCATAATCAAAATAAGAATAATAAAAACATTTCCAAAGTAATAAAAGGAATCTTTTTGCATCCTTGTATTTTCGGGATATTTCTGATGTTGAACAATTGTGCTACATTATTTCAAAAGGGGTTTTTATCTTATGAAAGACTAGTGAGTTATATGCCTGGGATTATTTCAGCTGAAATACATTCATTGGCAGTCAGAAAGATACATTCTTTAGAGACCTGTTCTTATGAGCCTAAATAGCATTTAGATATTACTAGGAAAAACTTCCCCTCATAAAAACTTTACATGAACAAATATTCAGTGGTGTGATCCACTAAATTAATGGAATCATAAAATTCCAACCTCCTCATTTTGAAGATGAAAAAAAATGAGATCTATAAAAGTTGTCATTTCTTCACATTCATTTAGGACACAGCTGACAACGTGTACAACAGGAGCTAGCCCCAAACAAAAGACTAAAGCACTGCAGAATGGCCTAGCCCATACCCATATCCCAACGCCATCAAAATCCAGATTGGGCATTTTCAGTTCACTATTTGACTAAAGGTTCATTTTCTCCAATGTATTTCCATTTCATTGCTCAAAGATGCTTGTGAACAGTTGTTTCCTATTGTTTGAACACTTAAGATTCTCTTTGCATTAAGATCACCAGAATTGCAGTGTGATCACCTAAGTATTTTAGCATGCTCAAAGGCCACTGCACCATTCTGGAACACACTAAATATTCAGCCTCTTGCTCCAGACCTTTACCTTCCCTGAGAGAAGTGCGAGGCCAGCATATTTTACCAATTTCTTATTCTTTTCAGTAGATGGATTGTCAATTAACTCTCATGAAATCAAACAGAAGCAGCCTGCAAGGTCTGAAAATGTGTCACTTCTCTTTTTTAAAAAAAGATAATTCTTGTACTGAAAAACTGAACATGTGCCATTGTTTTGTCATACGTGAGGAAAAAAAAATCTGGCATTCTATTTTTTGCTTAGAGGTAGCAGAAGCAGTTAATCCACACATGTACACATACTCCCTGGGGCCCCAGACAGTCATCTCTGATGTCAGAGCGGCACACGGGCAGATACTTTCACAAAGAGAGTCTATAAATGAAGTTGCTATGGACCAAAACACCCGTATTGATTTTTAGTACAATTCAAAACACAAGAAAACATCAGTTTTCTGAGCAGCACACGCTGGGAAGGACAGGGAGAAATACACTGCAACAGTGCAGAGAAAGAAAAGGATAGAAGACAATTACATTAGCAAACATCTTAGTGTTCTTTCGGGTTGTTTGTTTCTAAGTTCAAAGAACTGAGAGGCTTGAGCTATGTTGAAAGGTTCTTAGCTGAAAACCTAAGATTGCTCATTTACTGACACTGTGCTCACAGTTGGAAGCCTGGGTCTTCAGGAAATAAAGCCACATAACCCTTTGAATGCTTGAACATCCCCTTCAAAGCCCAAAGAGTTCTTTCTATTTCTCAATTAATACTGCCCTTCCCACCTAGCCTCCCATCTGCAAATGGCAGAGTTGTCCAAATGGCATTATAAATACATTATTTACCAACACATCATTAAGTTTGCTGCAAGCAAATATTTTCCCTCCAAGGCAGAGATCTTTGGAAGGGAGGTTCAGGATCAGGAGAAACCAGCCAGCACTTACCATGGCCCCCTCACTTCTTCTTTGGGCAACTTCTCGCTGCAGTCGGGCCACAGCCAATTTCTCCCTGGAGAAACAAGAGCACATGGTTAGTTGCCTATTCTTCTCAGGGTAGAGGTACACTGGCATGGCTTTGAAACATTCTTTTGAGGTCTCCAGAGGAACTCCTTCCTTGGTTTAGCTCACTTCCTCCACTAAACTTTCTATAAATATTTAAAGTCATTCGTGCATTGTTTTCATTGAGTGTCATGAAAGAGATTTTTTTTTTTGCTTTGGATTTTATAAAAGCCAAATAAACACTGAATGCTAAGTAAAAGCTTCCCTTTACGTTTATTAACATAAATAATTTGGAAACAAATTTTCTGTGGCTAAAATACTGTCCTTTCTGTATCAACTTGGCTTGCATATGATTAATTTTATTTCTTTTGTTGCTTTGTACTGATCGTGAATTTTAAAAGGCAAACAAATCTGTATCATGCTTGAAATAATAATAGAAAATCACTTACAGAGTTTGCTACATTCAAGGTACCATGCTGAGTATTTTATCTGATCTTATATGAGCCTAACAGCAACCTTATAACAGGTTTTATTATCCCCATTTATAGATTTGGAAACTGAGGCTCAGACACGCTAAGTAGCAGACCAAGCTCCCAGCTGGTACCTATTAACTGCATTAGGATCAAACTTGATGTTTTATTTCACAAATCCTAAATAAAAATTTTGTTTATCATTTTTCAGAGCTGAGAAAATATCTAAAATCTAAAAATGTTTATTTTAGCACTCTTTATTTTACAACGGGGTCCATTTCATGTCTTTTATAATTGTAATTCTGATTTCATATAGAAAAAAATTAATATTCATCCAAATGTTAAGAAGATTTTGTAAAGTGATGAAATACTACATTTTGGATAGTTTGTCAATGATTCTTAAGAAAAAAGTTTACTGGGACGCCTGGATGGCTCAGTGGTTGAGCGTCTGTCTGCCTTTGGCTCAGGTCCTGATCCTGAGACCCGGAATCGAGTCCCAATCGGGCTCCTTGCGGGGAGCCTGCTTCTCCCTCTGCTTGTGTCTCTGCCATTCTCTCTTTCTCTCTCTCTTTCTGTCTCTCGTGAATGAATGAATGAGTAAATAAATAAATATCTTTAAGGAAAAAAAGTTTACAGATGAAGTAGGGGTAACTGAACCCTTCCAGTAATCTTCTAGTCTTAGTTTTAACAAGGAGTTCCCCCAAAAGCTTTCTACTGCTATCAAATTGTGAAACCATTTGTGTTATACTTCATCCCTCAGCCTTTCCTCTACATGGGACAGGACCAGCAATTCAGCTATTTGCAAACAGCAAGGGACAGCCTGGATTCACAGCTGAGTGAGAAGATTTCTCTAGGCCTAACTGCTTGGGCTTTTGAAATGCCTTTGACTGCCAAGAAGACATGTGCTTCAGGTTAGTTACAGTTAAGTAATTTTTTTTTTTTTTTTTTTAGTAGGAATAGTTCTTTTTGAATTCGTGCCTAAAGAGACAGACTAGAAGGAATAAAACTAGAACCAGGAGATCCCCGAGGGGAACAAATTTCGGGAGCTTGGGGCAGCACCCATGCATAGAGCCTGTGGGAGAAGGCAACAAACTCAAGAGAAAGAAGCCAGGAAGAGATGAAATCATGCACCTATTTGTGAGGTGAGCAAGGCAGAAATCTCTGTGTTCTCTGACTCAAGCCCTAATGAGCAGATGAAAGAAGCAAAGAATTGAAAGAGAAAAATATGGGGATCCCTGGGTGGCGCTGCGGTTTAGCGCCTGCCTTTGGCCCAGGGCGCGATCCTGGAGACCCGGGATCGAATCCCACATCGGGCTCCCGGTGCATGGAGCCTGCTTCTCTCTCTGCCTGTGTCTCTGCCTCTCTCTCTCTCTCTGTGTGACTATCATAAATAAATAAAAATTAAAAAAAAAAGAGAAAAATATGACCAACTTCTGGTTTAAGATGAAAAATAAAAACATGGTAAATATGTAGACAAAAGAAACCAGAGAACTTACCCTATATACTTTATGATGGAGCAGTTCCACCCTGGGGTGGTATATACCCAACAGAAATGCATATATATGCTCAGTAAAAGACATGTACTAGAATGTTCATAGATGCACTGATTGTTATCACTTTAAACTAAAAATGTGCACCCCATTAGCAACAGAATGGATAAACTTCTACATCATTATACACTGAGATACCAGAAAGGACTGAGAAGGAGTCTAAGCACAACAACATATGGGCCATGGCAAGCATATGAAAGAAGCAAACACAGAAGAATATATAGTTTATGATTCCATTTATATAAAGTGCAAAGACAGGCAAAACTCCCATGTAGCTCGATAAGGCAAGAAAAATAAAAGACGTGAATATCAAAAAAGAGAAGGTAAAACTGTCTCTGTTCACAGATGGCAATTTTCTAAATAGAAAATAATAAGGAACTTACAAAACAACTATACAGCTAATATCTGAATTCAGCAGTCACAGATATAAGCCAATTCACAAAAAACAATTGTGTTTTTACATAGTAGCAGCAAACAATTGGAAAGTTTAAAAAATTCATTTATAATTGTGTCAAAATATAAATATGAAATGTAAAAAAAAGATTTGTCAGACTCCTACAACGAAAACTAAAACAAATGATTTGAACAATTAAAGGAGACTACACACAACACACTCTTTCTCTCTCTCTCTCTGCAGATTCAGGTCTCTTGAAAGGGTCTCAGGAACACTCAGCATCCTAGCACTACACATGAAGAACTTAAACTATAAGATACAGAACTAAAATGGAAGGATGGTCTGGAAAATTTCCTGGAATCATTATTCCTGATTGCTGAATCTTCAGCACAAGACTGAATGAATATACATGCTAACAGCATAACTATTTTTTACAAGAGCCGTTTAGCGTAAAGAAGACATTCCTAGAAACAGAGCAAAGTCTATCTTAGCACAATCATCCTACTAAATGATGAAAGAGTCCTCATACGGCTTAAAGGTTAGGAACATCACTATTTTTTCCTTAAAATAATCAGCCTTTATAACACTCTTAGGAGTGTTAGGTTTCGGTGAAATCTTATAAAATTCAATTTGAAAGAAAAATTTAATAGTTTTAGCCATTACATAGTTTTTAAGAAGGAAAATATTAGGAATTCATGAATTTTATACTCTGCCCACACATTATATTTTTAGGCATTTAACAAATAGTGAGTGGACCAATGTGAAAGGCTCATCTTCAAAGTGGCAGCATGTTAGCCATTTGATTTGGTGCAACAGAGCAAAATATGTGGCAACGGGAAACATCGGCTTAAGTCTGACCTACCACCATGTAACCAGAGATGTGCCCAACTTCAAACAGCCATGTGGAAATGTGTGACACAAACATGGGGAATCTCAGTGCAGTCTGGGTCATGATAAAGACAATCCCCAACTGGAGCCCTGCAACCTAGACCTCCTTATTGTAAGTTGTAAAATTGCTTAAGTCTAGTTACTTGGGAGCTACCCTGATTCAAAGTAGTTAGGTACTGAATGAGCAGAATTTGAGAAAAGGGCAAATACAGCTGTCTCTAAAACCATGCTCTGTAATTGGTTTAAGTCATTTATTTATTCAGGAAATGCAATACACGTAATGTCATGGAGCAGATATCTCTAAGGCGTATAAGTAACAGCCAGGGGTTTTCCATAGCATAGGCAGGACCAGACCAGTACCATCTAAGTTCCACTAAGCAAAGCATCCCAATTTTGACCTATTTTATATTGTAAATTTCTGAATCCTTTTTCCTTTGAAAGAGAATTTCAAGGCCAAAAGAACAAAAAAGAATACTTTCTTGAGGTTTGGTACTTTCTAGTTCCCAAATCTTTCATATCATTGGTATTCCATGAGTTTGCAGGATTTTTGCTTTTAGTAGGAATTATATTTTATTTTTGTATGAATGAGTTATCATTCTTTACAAAATTAAGGAAGTGAAAGAGTTGTTGGATGGGAAAAGCATCTATGATGAAATTCTCAGCATTTCTAGATATTCCCATTTCTAGAAATGGGAATATCTCACTCATCAAATCATCAACTTAGTCAAAGTATTAAAAATAAATGGGTCTGCCTTTTTAATGGTCATCTCATTTGTCCTTGGGTTCAGCAGTTCCTTGGCAAACCATATCTTCAAACCCCCAAGGTCCCAATATATGTGTGAAACCAAATGGGACCAGCATCTTTTTCATGCAAATTCAGGGTTCTTAAAAACAGCTTTGTTCAAAAAATAAAGAAAGAATCCTTGACTTGCATGCTACCCAAGGCAAATTAAACACAGTCACATACACACACACTCTTGCTCCTATTTGAGGACCTTAGCTCATCTGCTGGAAACAGACAACTGTGCTTTTGCAATGCATTACTGTTTTGTTTTGTGTTTGTAGCAAAGCCAGTAGCTCATTATGAAGCGGGCATTGACTTTATGATTGCAAAACAAATGCCCAGGGATATCTTATTGAGAGCTGTGGATCCTTATTTACAGAATAGGGATAAAGGAAGGATATAAAGAATACACACACAATGAAACAAAAGAGACCACAAACACTTCTCTTTCAGTTAAATGCAAAAAGAATTCTTCCCTCCAAGAGGGATGAAACAGAACTACTTTTCCTATTCAATTTTTTTACCCAAAAGGTGAATGAGTCCTAGGTTTCTGAAGTCTGTCAGCATAGTCCCAGATAATTTCAACTAAAGATAATAAACAGCAACAACAAAAATATTTATGTGAACTGTGGATCCTCACAATACCACTGACACAAATGCAGTTTAAGCCCATGGGAAGATCGTCCTCAATGAAGACAACAGGATGTTGGCATTTATAAAGTCCAGAAAGACCTGCAAGGTTTGCATGGTCAGAAAAACAATCAGCAGCTTGAAGAGGATGAATATATTCAGTCTGTGATGTGTGGAGACCACAAACTTAAGGGCACTGCAGAGCCATCTGTTGCATGAGTGTCAAAGACAGGGCTGTCTGGAGACAAATCAATGTTCTATTGCAACTCCAAGGCAGCCCAGCACATACCTGAATGGGTGAGAATGAAACCAGTGAGCAGCTCCGCTCTCCACCAGGCAGATGGGACCCCCACCCCCACGATGCCCTGGAGGAAGAACAGCACCAGCACACAGTGTAAGTGTGAAGAATTATGTCTACTCATTGTGAGTCTCCTTGCCCCAAACCACTCTATACAAATAGTGCTTTAGGCACACCAAGGAAGCTGCCAGTATAGTAGGTACTGTGTTTTGATGAAACTGCCAAGTCATTTGTGCCATCTCTACTTGACTTTCCTAGAAAAATAAAGAATAACCAGAAATAAAACAAATATAACAAAAATAGCTACAAAAATAAAGGAAAGGCCTGCTCATATATGTATTTTAAAAAAATCTTGGGCATCTTATAAACCCAAAGATACTGTGGTATTGATGAATCCTATAGTACCCCCAAAATACCCTAACTTCATGTTAGTTTTGGTTCTTAGGTTAAGTTATTATATTCCAAAGAATTTCAAATTCTTAAATACATAGTTACATATGATATAATATATACATCAATCTCTTCCAATTTATTCAGAATATTTTTGCCAAATGACCATGTAATCCAATGATGATGAAAATTCTGACTCATTCAGCAGTGTGAATTCACTCTCTGCCTGGCGCTGTTCTAGACCCCAGGAAATATGGATAGACTCTCCTACTTTTAGAGAGCTCAGGGTCTAATAGAGAGCACACCTAAGCAAATCAGTGTCCTAAGGTGGAATAAGCACAACAGAAGAGTACTGCATTCAAAGCTGGATTTTAACATTGAAGTTAGGTGATAATATTATCAGAAGATTGAAATTGAACTCCTTTAAATGGGAAGGTACATTCTATTTCTAAGATAAAATCGTTTTTTAAGTTCATATTTTTCAGCAACAAGTCACATAGGGAAAACAGGGTTTTCCTCATAAATATTTTAACTATGAAGAATCTCTCATATGTTTGACTGCTACTCCCTAAATTCTTCAAGTCTTTTTAATGCAATAGTATTATACTTTACTGCACATTTGGGTCATAGTTTTATCCAGGTCACCTCTTTCAGAGACAATGTGACTGACTTATTTTGCCTCTTCTGTTTCAATACATTGTATCATCATATCTCTATTTTTAAAAGATAATAGTATAAATAACGTTTAGTAATTAGTATGTCAAGCACTACCCTAAATACTTTACATGAAATATTTCAACCTCAAACAATGCCATGACATGTTCATTATCATCTCTGTGATACACAGCAATGATTCTCAAAATTTTTGGATTTGGAACCTCTTTACACTTTTGAAAACAATCACTGAGGGCTCCAAAGAGCTTTTGTTTCTGTGGGTTCTATCAACATTTACCATATTCCAAATTAAACCAAGACTTCAAAAATACATATTAATATATTTGAAATAATAGTAACTCCATCACAGGTTAGTGTAAGCAACATATAATTATGAAGATAACTATAGATTCCAGAACAAAAATTAAGAAGAAGAGTGGCACTGTTTTATACTTTTGCAAATGTCTTTAATATCTGGCTAACAAAAATTATGTGGGTTTTCCTTTCTCCTTCTACATTCAGAATTTTGCAATGTCACATGTTGAGTAGCTTCTGGCAAACCAGTATATGCCCATGACCAAGGAGAGTGAAAAACATAACATAGTCTTCCTATAAAATTAGTTTTGACTTATAGATTCCCTGAAAATATCATAGGGCCCTTGGAGTCCTGTGGTCCAGAGATGGAACACTGTTGATGTACCTTCCGAGGGGAATAAGGCTCAAATGGGCTGAAAAACATGCCCAACAAGCCATTGCTCTTAAATTTAAATATCATCATGCATGCTTCCCAAATGTGCAAAATAGCAGTGAATACATATTTAGTTAAAATCTCAATTGTTAGAACTTGTACTTCTGTATCTACCAGCACCTGTTACCATCACCTCTACTGCTAAGAAAGTAGCCACAAGTAATGAATGAAATTATTGAGAATGAAATTTCTAAGCATTTTAATGCCAATCAATGTGAAAACCACTGGTAGAATTTTTCTGGGATACACTGAATTTCAAGTACCTCCATTTCTGGCATAGTAGAACAAAAATACTAAACAAACTCCCAATATAAACCTGTGCTCAGGCATAGATTTTGTTTCAATTAATACCCCTCCACACACCCTGAGCATTTTTCCCTACAAGGATATCACCAAATGGCTACAAGGAATTAGATAGATGACTACTGTCATTTGTACCTTGGGGCAGAGAGTCACACTTAAAATCTTGGGGAAAGGTTTCAATTAATCACAGCCTTCCCCATTTCTGAGTGGGCCCTAAGAATAAGAGCATGGTGGCGACCTAGTGTGTCTATAAGGAAAGCAGGTCATCTACCCCAGGAGGCCTAGGACCATTCTCTGCATACAGAGGCATCCTGGGGAGTCACCCGCCACAGAAGCATGACAATGCCGAGTGCCAGGTGCGCTTGTGGAGTGGGCAGATGGAGAAAGCAGTGGCAGCAGTCCCTTCATAACAGCTAAATCAATTAGCCTTTCCAAAGCAGATCATTTAATTACTCATCCACTCAGATACTCAGGGTGAGAAAAAATTTGAGAAACTTTTAGACATAGAGCCCAGACGAAACAAACTTCTTCATGCATCCTTTCTAATACATAATGTCTATGTTGGCTCCAAAACTCTAAAACACAAAAATTTACCCCCTATTACTTACTTTAAGGAAACTTCTTTCCATCCACAATGCATACGAGTCAGTAAGTTAAGAGTACATTTTACATTGGTGATCTTCATGTGATTTTGTTCAGGAATAACTAAAAGGGAGCAAGACTCAACATGGCCAACAGGCACACCCCACTGACTCTGGAAGAGAGTAGGAGTTTAATAATGTTGTGCGGGATGATTAAGGAATTCCCTCTCGCTCCTCCAACACATAATAAACAAAAAAGACATTTTAAATAAGTTGGTGTATTGAAATACAGAGATCATTAGTAAAAACAAACCCTAACTTTAGCTATCTGCTTTTCTGAAGGTCTGTCTTACCCACCCCCACCCCATGGTTCTCCTTATAGAGCTTTCTGGACCTTCTGCAATTTTTTTTCTAAACTTCTAGGACCTTAAATGTCGCTCACATAAGTGTTCCTGAAATTTTTCTACCCTGAATGCTCTTCTACTGGCAAAAATGATGTCTCAAATTGCATCTATATTTTAATTTCCTGATTCAGAAATTCATCCATAGAGTCCCTCCTGCTGCCTGTAACAATTGCCTGCTATCTGTTTCTCTCCCCTAATCAGCTCTAATACCCAGAGGACTGGGACTTTATGGTCTTCCTAGTCCATGGCACACACACATACCCTCAATGAATCAGAGCAAAGATGGCCTCACGACTTAAGGCAAGATCACAGGCTGCCTCCACCCATATTAAGTATCAGAGGTTAGTCCCATGTCCAGAGCTTAACAAATGTACCAGTAAAACCACTCTCTTCAATCCCTACTATTGGAGTCACACACGAAGCACTTGGTAGATGTTAGATGTACCAACTAATATTGTTAGTAAATGAATATACCAATGAACAAATAAACTTGTCTTTCTGGGTTTTCTCCTTTTTATTTTTACTTGGAACTCTCAGGTCTCACTAGAATAATATATGCTTTCATCACAACATTGTTGATGCACACAGATTCTACTGACTTATTTCATGCAATACTAAGTAAAGGCAACCTCATTATCTTCTTCTCTTCTCTATCCCAAAGTTCCCCTACATAACGTGTTTCTGAAATACATATTAGAGCAAAACCCACCCAAGTTTAAATATGAATATCTAGTCTTAACTTTTGCAGTAACTTATTTTTTGATCAAAAAGTCAGTTCATGGGCTTGAAAACAGAAGTCCTTGAGATATAGTTTTTATGCATCATTGAAAAGCCACTCAATTTCCTAAACCTAATTTTCACTTCTGAAAAAAACCTAGATCTTAGAATGAGGATTCCTTATATTTCCATGTTTTTTAAGAAACTTGGAATTCCCCATATTTTCATGCACTGCCCCCATTTTTCTTACCTTAATATTAAAACTCCACTCTTAAAGGTCAGTATTATGTCTGGCAAATAAGAAAAACTTGGTAAAATAACAGAATTGTATCAATAAAGTTTGATTTTCTTCCATCAATTTTGGTAGCACTCAAAAATGATGGGCTATATGTAGTTTACTATAGAAAGGGAATTCTTAGGGAAAACAAAACATATGCTAACCATCTCTTAGGGAGCCTTCCATACCTGTCAGTGTGTACAATAGCCCTTATGTGACAATTAATTTCATTTCCATGGCTTTCAATTATCAATGGCCCTGAAATTATATTCTGTCTCTGTTTTTCATGAAGGTCCCAAGACAGTATCTGTGACTAGATTTAAGCCATCTATCAAGACTCAGAAGAATAAGGCTTGTAGGTTCCTAAGAGAAGATGTTGAAAGGGATAATGCAGGAAGCACTGGTGGACTACGATACAGTCAAGTTTACACTTAAAACTTCCTTCCCTCATTTATGGAATGAGTTACACAGACAAGACAAATTCTGCTCAACAAAAGCATGGCTTTTAAGATAGACTGACAATGTCATCAATTCATTACCCAAATATTATGCCATCTGCTATGTTGGAGGCACTCTGTCAGGCTCTACGGAAGAAACAATGATGAGGAGGCTGAATTGCTGTAGTCAAAGAGCATTCTGTGTCTACATCCAGTGCTATAGGTTGAACTGTCCCCCAAAACTTCTATATAGAAGTCCTAACTCCCAGTATGCAGAACGTGACCTTATTTGGAAGTGGTCAAGTTATCGTAGGTCATTAGAGTGGGTCCTAATCCAGTATGACTGGAGTCCTTAAAGGGACAGATTTGAAGATAGACACACAGGAAGAACACTATAAGTGATGGATGCACAGATTAGGATGATGTGTCTACAAGCCAAGGGATGCCAAAGATTGCCAGCAAGCTACCAGAAGCTAGGAGAGAGGCCTGGAACAGATTCTCCCTCACAGCCCTGAGAAGGAAGCAACCCTGTCAACACCTTGATCATAGACTTCTAGGCTTTAGAACTGTGAGATGGTAAATTTCTGTTGTTTAACCCATCCACTGTGTGGTATTTTGCTGAGGCAGCCTTAGCAAAAAATAAAAGCTATCAACTATATATGTTTGAACACAGTACATCTCTACAAATACACAAATATACAAATAATCTGGTAAAATATAATGGTGCTCCAAGCAAAGTGTAATATATTTTCAGCAGAAGGACTGTTTACTTCTGATTAGAAAATAATGGAAGTCTTTATAGAGGAAGTGGTAGTCACATTTCACACAAGTTAAGAGCCATAAAAAGTCAGAAGCCAAACAGGAATTTATGACTATAGAGCTATAAACTATTGACTGCAAAGCTGTTTTTTTTTTATATTTGACACTTCTTCTACATGTCATTTCTCAAGAGAGTTTATGACAACTATATGAAAGATTCAAATGGTACACCTCATATCTAAACTTCCACAGGTATACATTCTCTTAGCCAGAAAAGCATTTTTAGTACTTTCATCTTCATACTCTTTTTACTCACTCTGATGTCCAGTATAAGATAAGGTGCTATCTTGGTGCTCTATTATAAGAATAATGACTTGGAAGGTTTTCTAGACTGGGGATAATTTGCAAATACACTAACTCACTCTCTGGCTGCCATCTCCATTACATGGATATACTCTAGTTACTTGCAGGTGACTGGGAATTAGGTAACATTTGGTCCTGGAACTGGTCTGTCTAGAGACAGAACCATAACCAGGCCCTCATTAGCTCAAGTCTCTACCAAACTGAACCATTATCAAGCCTTAAAAGAAATATAAATTGTCTGATATTTAGAAATCATTCAACTTAATAACCTTCCCCCAAAGCATTCAGTATTTTCTGATGCTTTGATCATTTGCCAAATCATTTTTATGAGCCCATAATCTATCAGAACCAGCCTCACCTACTTTCCTTCAGAATTCTTTTCACTATTGAGCTTTATAACCTGATTGGATTCTTCTTTTCTAATCTTTTCACATAGACTGTATGTATTTGATTTCTCCTGCAAGTAACAAAAACAAACTCCAGCCAGAATAAGAAAGATAAGGCATTTTATTGAGACCATGATACTTTAGGAGGAACTGAACCACCAAACCCTATGAAGGGCAATAACCAAGGTACCTCCAGGGGTCTCTGCAATGAGAATTCATAGACCCTCTCATTAGAAGTTCCCATGATGCCCTGGCCTAGCTCTGAGGACTCCTGGTTTCCATTTCCCATCACTTTCACAATTTAAACTCCCTGGAATAAGGTCCTGATTGGCATAGTTTGAATGAGGCACACACTCTGGCTTGGTGAGCTTTGGGTCTGGGGTTAGGGTCATATAGCACTATCTTAGGCATGCTCCTCCCTATTATAGACTGGCAACTGATCTCAGGGAAGTAAACAATTATTAGTGTATACCACATAGGTTAGTCATGTGCACTTCACATGTGTTGTCTTTTCTTTGGAAAATGCGTCCTGTATAATCCTAATTAATTGTTACTTGAATCTATAGCAAAAATAAACAACCAGATATCTTATATTTTTAATTTAGTAATTTTTTACATTCATTCCAACTGGACTAAATCCATTTGAGGTTTTCTGTTAAAATACCTATCTGGAATTAAGCCTATATCTCTTTCTTCAGACTGTCTCGATATGTCCACTATCACTGTGGCTTAAAAATTTACATTGAGTTTACTTCTCATTTCTATCTTCTAGAATATACAACTAGCCTTTAGTCTATATATTGCTTTTTGATTGTCTTCCTGTCTCCATTGTCATCATGACTCAGTTTATATTGAGCACATTCACAGAAATGTTATCAACTATCTATCATGTACACGTTCCCACAACTCGTATAATATCAGAACCAGAGAGTATGCTCTGGAGACACAAACAAATCAGGAAACACCTTCCTGTTCTATTTCCTATGCTTCACACCATTACCAGCAAAACTGTTCAAATTACCAACAATATGATTTTAAAAGACCCAGGCACTTTTAAGGGATGTCATTTTAGAAAATCTAGAGAATAAGAGAGTAACTAACTCATATCTCCCCATATTCTTTGTAAATAGACAATCTAATTGTGGCGAAATACGTACAGTATTCAATCAGTATCTGAGCTGATCAGTAGCAAAAATCAACAAAAAAAGTGAAATATGGGAACCTTTAGAGGGAAAAGGAAGACAGAGAATAGGAAAACAAAGTCTAATGTCTAAGAGATAAGAAATGAAAGGGAACCAATCTGTGAAATAATTTCAGATACACTGCACCATGTAAGACTCTAATGGAGAAGAAGAATATCCTTAGATTCAAGATCATCTAGGATATTCTCAACAGAGATAAAAGTGTTTTAGAAAACAGGAAAGCAATCATTATACCAACAGCAATGATATTTTCGAAGAATAATAATAGCACAAGTACTGGGCAGAAAATTCTGTCAAATAGGTTATCTTAAACTTTCTGTTTATATGTAAATAAGCCTAAGGAAGCACTTATAATTATCATCTGTTTTAATGACACAGTAAGAGAAAAATAATTAAAACAAGGGAGGGGAAAGCAAGTGGTTAAGTGGTTCAAAGAGACAAGAATAAGCCACTTTCTGAAGGAGGGCAGACACCCACTGCCCCTGAAGGCAGATGGGGTTTAACGTGGGGAGTAGTATTCTTTGAACCATTTTGATTACTTTTAAGATAGAGAGGAAGAAGAGTAATGAGGACAATAATACTTGCATAGTGATTATACTCCAAGCACTTTATAGTTCATTATTAACTCACTTAATCTTCACCCTCACCACAGGGTAGGCACTATTATTATCCCTGTTCTACATATGAAGAAAATAAGGCACAGAGAGATTGGGTATCTTCCCCAAGATCTCAAAGCTAGTAATTATGTCAGGATTTGGACACAGGCACTCTTGGTTCCAAACTCCCCATTCTTAACCTTAATCCTATGCTGTCCATGTGATTCTATGTGGACTTAGACTTTTTACATTATATGCGGTGTTTAGAAATACGGTCACTAAAAATATCTTACAAATTTCATAAGAAGCTCTCAAAATTTATTTTTTTAAGATAATCTTTGTGGGTTTTTTTTTTTTGTTTGTTTAGAAGCAGGCTCCATGTACCGGGAGCCGGACGTGGGATTCGATCCCGGGTCTCCAGGATCACGCCCTGGGCCAAAGGCAGGCGCTAAACCGCTGCGCCACCCAGGGATCCCTCAAAATTTATTTTAATTCCCCTCAGCAGATAGGGAACTAAAGAGACAGAATAGAGTTGTGGCTAATAGAACAGACTCCAGACCCAGGCTACATAGGTTCTGAATCCCTGATCTTCCACTTACCCACTCACTGACCTAGCTGCAGTTACCTGGCCTTTCCGTTACAGCACATTATTATCTACAAGCATGCACCTGCCCCTTTTCTGTAGCAACACCTGACTCCCCTACTCCACTGATATCAAGCTTAGCCTAGGACTCGCTTTGGCCAATGAAATGTGAGTGAGAAAACAGTAACTTCTGGGCAGGTACTGAGCAAGAGCCAGGACAAGGTGTGCCATGTTCTCTTCTCTCATGATCAGCAATGGCCTGGGTTCTGGGATGAGGTTGCCTTGGGGCAGAGCCACAGGTCCAGCTCAGACGTTTAGCAGAGTAAGAAATATGAAATTATTATTATAACTCACTAGGATTCAAAGGTTGCTTGTTACTAAGGCATAACTGCCTGTCTTGACTCGTACACTCTCTGTGTCTCAACGTCCTAGCTGTTTCTAGGGTTGTTGCAGGAATTAAATGACTTATGAAACATGTAAAACAGTGGCTGGCACATAAGCACCATAAAAGTGTTAATCCTTACAGTTATTTATACCTATAAATGGCAGGAGACAAGTATTAGTGAGCCAGATACTCACCTGAAAAGAATACAAGCAGAGAAAAGACTGCCAAAGGAAACATCCCTAATAATAATCAAACCAAATGCTTTTCTGGTTCACAAATCCTTTCAACGAAGTTCTCACATCATACTGGCTACCCTTTGGGCTTTATGCAAACTTCTTCTCTTCGATGCTCCCTCATCAACTCAGTAATCCCATTTAATTTGCGGACGATTTTGGGCTTAAAAATTGCTGACCCAGTCTCCAGACACTTTTTCTTCTACAAAATTCACTTTACATTGTCCATGAAGATATTCCTCCTCCATTTTCCTCAGCTATCTTTCTGAAAACAGAGTTGAACACTAGTTTTCTCATCTCTGGAACACAATTTTAGTGAGATAATAACTGTTACCTCTGTTTTTAAGGGGTGAAGGATTATGTAACTTTGACAAATTTCTCTGTTTCATGAGTTTGGATTGGCTTTCATTTGCTAATGTACACATTTTTATGGTAAAATTCTTACCAATTAATGTTCCACACAAGTTGCTTTCAGGGGACACCCTCACTGACCACTCCAGATGTTGTAATAGGCAGATGCTGAGACCTCTTATACTCAAGAGGAACACAGTTTGAGTCTTCCTCTAATCCATTCTAGAAATGAGACTACTAAAGTGGGGGCCCAAAGAGATATTTTATTACATTAACCTCATTTTAAAGATGGGAAAAATGGAGACTCAAAGAGGTTGAACATGTCATTGAGAAAAATAAGTCAGTTGAAGAGCAAAACCTAGATAGAACAGAAGCCAAGCTAGTGCTATTTCCAGGACTGATTGTGTTCAAAAGAAAAACAATGGGAAACATGACTATATCTGGATACAATGAAGACATGTTAAATACCCAGTCAACAAACTCATTCACTCCATGTGACTATTTTAACTGGGTCTTAATCTGATCTATTCACACAAAGCGTCAAAGTTACTGAGAAAGACACAATAACAGTCTCATTTTACTAAGCTCATATGTAAAGCAGGTTGGTAAGACTGAGTCAGTATCATGGATAAACTAAACAGAGATATTAAAACAGAGACCAGGTTATTCATTATATCAAAATGCTTTATTTGGCAGTTACTTACTATATAAATAACTCACCAGCTGTTTTATCCGAAACACTAGTGATTAAAATGGCTATCCTATCCAACCAAAAAATCTGAAATAAGCATAGCAAGATCTTCAGAAAGTAAATACTGAAGGCAACTGTAGCTGCTTTTGACTGTTATTGGAGGCAAATAAAACCCAAAGTTATTTCTAGCACTCATCACTTTAATGATTTCTAAATTTGCTTCTCTAAAAGAAATGTAATAGAGATTAATAAATTTTACATGAAAACAAATAGGATGTATAAATTGCTCCCTTCACTTTCATTCTAGCCATTTTTTTCCAAACCCAGAAGACATTCCCTAAAGGTTTGTGTGTTTTTTTGGCAAAACCATCTCTCATATAACTAACTAAATAAAGAAAAGATGTACTTTTTTAGTGGGTAATGATAAAGCTGAGATTTGTAGCTAAAAACATTCTTGATCACAAAAGCTTTTTTTCTCTTTTTCTTTTTCCACTCCACTCTCTGGCTAAGTTCTCATGTCTAAAAGACAAAAGAGAAAGCAAAACAAAGAAAAAAGGATTCTGTAGGCACCCATATACAAGAAAGTTACAATAGTTGAAAGTCACAATAAAAACAGATTGTCATAGATGGGAATTCCATTAAAGCAGGACAATATATCTGCTTTGGAGAAGGGCTCCATCCATTAAAAAAAAAATACTGATAGACAAAGTCCAGAGCTGAAACACATTTGGAGGATCAAAGGCAAAATAACTAGCAATGCCCTAGTTAGCTCAAAAGAAGAGTAAACCAAGCAAGAGACTCTCTTGCGAAAGGCGAATGTCTTTAGTACAATACAATAAGACTGCTGTATGTGACACCTTGATAAATTAAAGAAACAGAAACACTGTCACAAAAAAGAAAAGGGAGAAAGGAAGGAAATTCAGAAACAGTGCTCACAAAAGATGGATAAGAAAGTTTTAAGAGAATGTGTGCATTGATTAAAAGGCAAGCAAGGAAAACAAGATAGCTGCTCTATCTAGCTAACCCCCCACTGCACATGCCTATTGTATTGTTTCCTTTGGCACTGACTACAAGAGAGCTTCATCCTATGTCTAATAATGCTATTATTTATAAAATAAAAGAAAAACATCCTGATAAGAATATACTTCAATAGGAAAAAACCTCCTATATAATCGGACTGTACAGATGAGAAAGAAATGCTTTTTCAAAGTAATAACAATTACAAAGCAACCAGTGAACAAGATAAGCACTTGCAGAAGGAGGCAGACATAATCTATTCAATCAACCAGCTTTTCTGTTATGTGAATCCAAGAACGGATCACTGTTGCTCACTGGGAGAACCTGCAATGCTGTAAAAATCAGCACTGTCAGTATATGGTTGGGAGAGGAAAATGTTCAAGAAGAAACTTTAGAAAGAAACAGTGGAAAGGCTGGGAATACAACTCCTTGCAATTCTTCATTCAACATTATATTCACTGATCTATTCCATATAAGTCAATGTGGAAGACACAGGATTTTGAAAAGCACACACATACACAATAGCACCTACCCTCCAAAAGCTATGACTTGAAATAACTGCTTTGGGTCCATGATCTTACCAATGTCTATTTCTTGCAAGTATAAACAAAATGTTCAACTGCGTATGTGAAGTTATTTTCATATTTCGGTCAACATCCTTGTATTAGTATTATTTTGCTGATATAGCACATTATATTGCAATAAAAATCAAAATAGAGTAAATATTTTTACAAATCCAATTTTATAAACAATCTGTTGAATGTGGATGTTTCCTATTTTATAATTTTACATATACAATATATACAAAGAACTATATTTAAGTATCAACAATTTTATATACGAAGTGCAATCTGATCAGTTATTTCAAAGACTATGTTGATAATCTGCTAGAAGTGGGAAAAAGCTTAAAAAAACACACAATACAATTAGCTAATACTTATTGAGCCATTCTTATGTGCACCTATTGTTCTATATGACCCTACATATATTATCTTCCTGAACCCTCACAAATCTCTCCTTTTTACAGATTAGTAATCAGACCTTCTAAATGAACAACCTATACTTTAAACCACTGCACTACACATCTTCTAGTCACATACCTACAGAGCAGATTTCTGTGGTTCTTAATTTGTTGGTTCTTAATTTGTTGGTTTCTTAATTGTTGGCTATGAATGAATTTTACTCTGCTTTTGAAACATAATCAAACCCAGAATGATTCCGGCAATGATTCTCCAAAAAGGTCCGTGGCAAGAAGGGCCACACAAGACTAGGACCTTTGAGCAGACCCACTCCCCAAGGTATGTAACATTCATCATGAGGACTCAAAGTAGGAAATTTACGCATCAGTTCAGAGAAGCACATTACGCATCAGTTCAGAGAAGCTATGGGTAAAAGTCCAGAATGTCATGAAAGGCAGGGTCCTATGAAGGGATTTCAGGGCTAGCAGTGAACTGAAGGTATAAGGTTCAAGGCTAGAGCTCCAATTTCTGCAAGGTATGAAGGCAAACAGCTAAGACTCTTAGACAAATTAAAGAATGTGGAAGGATTTCAAGGCATTCACACAGGATGAGGCAAATCAGCAACAGGAATGATTTGAACACACACCTAGGTGCTAACTTTACTTCTAAAAAAAGAACATAGTCTTTAAATTAAAAGTATTAGTTCACTATTACTCTGTTCAAACTATGACGCTATTAGTCTTCTGGACTCTGATAGGTCTGTTTTGAAAAATGGCAGGTCTAGATTTCTAAAGCACTGATACTCCATGAAGAATGGACTAGCTTTAGGAACGTTAATTCTGGTACTGACCATGGGGTATTCTTTAGCACACTGCTCATATTGCTGTTAGGAACAAAATCTAAGATAGCTTGTAGTTTTGTTGACTTATCTTCTCCTTTGACTCTCAGCTCTTGGCTATGAGCTTAACTCTATGGATTCATTCTAATTTCAGAGAGAGAGAGAGGTAAGAGAAGGATTGAGATCAAATTTTACTTTTAAAATATCTAAAATTTTAAAGATTGGCTTTGCTTTTTAGAAGAATTGAATATATTAAGGGAAGAAATAAAGAGACAAACACATTTAGGTAAAGTATGCAATTCATTACTAAGTAAACAATTATGTGAATATAGACATATATCTAGAGAGACCACGTCTTACTCACTTTCATGCTCAGGGCATATTAGGCCTCAGTGGATGCTTACTGCACTAAAATTACTTAACATCTGAGTCCCAGAGTCTTTATCTTCAAACTTGGGTAATTATGTATTCATTCCTCATTATTTACACATTACACATCTGCAAATTTGCCTACTCAATAAAATTTATTTGCAACCCCAAAATCAATATTTGTAGCCTTTCACCATCATTTGCAGAAATGAACAGACTAACAAAAAATCTGAGTCACCAACCTGCACGTTCCCAGGTGAGGTTGAGCAAGGTGACACACTGCATCTTTTGTAACTATAAAGTGTCCTTTCCACTATTTATTGCCATATTTTTTGCATTTATTTTTTTTGTTGGTGATGTTGCTTTTATGAAATGGACCCCAAATGTAGTGATGAAATGCTATTTATTGTTCCTAAGCACAAATAGACTGTGATGTGTTTTACAGATAAAATACATGTGATGGATTAGCTTCATTCCAGTATAAGTTACAGGGCAGCTGATCTTGAGTTCAATGTTAATTAATCAACAATATATCTTTTATAAGGGTCTTTAAACAGAAACACATAAAGAACACATATGAAGTTATATACTGATTTATTGATAAAAATGTTATGACCAGAGGCTCACAAGCACCTGTGAATTTCTCCTATGGGCAGTGCTTCAACATTTACTAATTCAGTGTTTGTGGCAACTTAAAAAACATTACTATGAATGAGGAGATTAAATGATACTTGCTTCAATAGTTGTTTTTAGGTCTGGGAAAATGGTAGGTTAATAATACAGTAAAGTGACCAGCACTCAAGGAATTTTACCTACTGAAAAGCAAAACCATCATCATCTTAGGTGTCTGCAAACAATACAATTGAAAATAGCAAATTCAGATTCACTATATTTCATTGAAGAGGATATAAAAATGAAATTTTATTTTATTGTATCACTGAAGTCTATACATTAGGAATGGGAAATACGAAGATATTTATAAGTCAAAAGGCATCTGAGGTCTAGGTCAGGATAATGTCAGAAAATATGCTATCAAAAAAAAAAAAAGAAAATATGCTATCAACTCTAATTATAAAATCACAGTCACATACATAAATTCTTCAAATAAATCCATTTAAAATGGCAAATTCAAACATAAGCATATCAGTGACAAGTCTACTGCTTATACAAGTTCCAATTATGAAGTTGTTCTGATAGTAACAAACATAGGGTTTGAATATAAAGCACACATAAGAGCGGAAACTTGATACCAAGGAATATTCCTATTTGATGAAACTAGAAAATTTACTTCAGAAACATTAGTGTATCACTTAGTAAAAAAAAAAAAAAAAGAATAAAATAAAATTTTAAAAAGTTGAATCTTGATTAATTATGACAAATCATGATATTCTGAAACACTGGTAGGTATGTGTGTGTGTAAAAGTGTAACCAAGAGACTCTTTCACACCAGCCCTGGTGGCTCAGCGGTTTAGCACCACCTTCAGCCCAGGGCCTGATCCTAGAGACCAGGGATCGAGTCCCACGTCAGGCTCCCTGCATGGAGCCTGCTTCTCCCTCTGCCTGTCTCTGCTGCTCGCTCTCTCTGTGTCTCATGAATAAATAAATAAAATCTTTAAAAAAAAGAGAGAGAGAGACTCTTTCTCAGTAGAGATAAGATCACTTTAATCCAGATTTCACTAATTCAGAATCAAGAGCCAGGCAGGTGTTTTAATAAAATTAAACAGATAAAAGAGTGATAACATTACACTAAATGAGACTAAACTTTTGCAAGTTGAGAAAAAAGTCAAGATTATGAAAGCATCTATTTACATATAACTTATTTATTCAATTAATATGCATTAGTTCCCCACAAATTTATTGAGTTCTGCTCTGGGTCAGCCATCAGAGACTCCCCGGAGAACACAGCACACACAGAACAGCTTTTCTGAAGCTCACAAGCAAGTAGGTGAGACAGACTTGTCAACAAATGCATTGCAAGGTGATAAATACAACTGAAGATATAAAAGTGCAAAGAAAGAAAAATGTTATTGGACTGAGGCTGGTACTTTGACAAGAACCTTTAGAAAGGTGCCACCTGTCCACATTAAAGTAAGGCTTTGGGGATGCCTGGGTGGCTCAGTGATTGAGCATCTGCCTTTTGGCTTAGCGCTTGAATCCAGAGTCCTAGGACTGAGTTCCACATTGAGCTCCCTGCAGGCAGTCTGCTTCCCAGTCTGCCTATGTCTGCCTCTCTCTCTCTGTCTCTCATGAATAAATACAAATCTTTTAAAAAAGGATAAAGTAAGGCTTCTCCAGGGGCCACTAACAGCTCAGGTCTAGTGAATACCAGAAAATAACACCAGAAAAATAACACAACTCCAATTCCATAGGGGTAGGAGACCTCAAAATCAGAACAGTTTGGACCTCTCTGATCTGACTCTTGGGTCAGTTTTGCTATCCAAACCACAGCTAAGTAACTGAGTTAGTAGGACACAGGATGAAGGCATCGGATCCTGCCCATGATGCTTCTGGCTTTCAGATACCAAGGAAGGAAATCACCCCCACCCTTGCCAATGAAAGCTTATCATGTACTCTCTGCGAGAAAGAATTCAATTTCTGTTATCTTGAACTTAGTTGGCTTAGTCAAGAGATGGGAAGTTTACTTACTTTATTCTCCCTGTGAAAAATGACACTTTAACTGTATTAGCACCTATTTTATCCCTTTATCCCTCTCTCTCTGTTTTTAATACAGTATGTATGTGATTTTTATATCCTTTCCCAGGCTTTGGGTCTGAACAATCTATGTGCTTGAGGCTGCTGGAGAGAAACAGAATTGGTTGAAAGAACTCAGTCCCATTCAATACACTAGAGCACCACTATATAAAAGACAAAAGGCTTGAAATATCTACCAAGTATCACTGAAGTTCCATTAATTAAAAATAAATACTATATGATGTAAGAGTTTGTCAGGAACACTTAACATCAGTTGAAACATACAAGCGGCAAGCCAGGTCCCTGCACGCTCTCAAGAGCCAAGAACTGAGGAGGTCTTGCTATTGAGCATGAGGCACCTCTCTGTGCACCCTAACTCGGCGGTATTTAAAGTGACCTAAACTTAGTCTGTTCCTCATCAAGCCTCTTTCTGTTGGGCCCATCAGTAAGGGTTCCCACTCTGGGCACTAGGGAAATGCCAGTGGGAACCAGAAAAAAAGGCACAGGCCTGGACCTCTATAAGAATTCTGGATAGAAGGCACAGGGCAAAAGAATTTGAGCATGACATCAAAGAATGAGTGGAAGAAGGAGGCAAAAAAGTTCAGTGATATAAATGTAAATTGCATAAACTGCATTGATACAATTTTCAAAAAAATACTAATCATTCCCAAATAGATTCTAAGCTATTTATTTATATATTTTATATATTTATGACACTATTTTATGTATATATAACTTAATGTATTTTTGTATGTATGTATATATTATAATTATATATACTTTTTACATATTTTATAGCACTTTATATATTTAGGTATATATATATATATAACACCAATATTTATATTAATCTTTATGTACATATAACACTAATTTGTATACATGTAACACTAATACTAAACTGTGTATTATACAGACATATGTGTGTATATGTATGACTACTATTTACCCAAACCCATTTCCTCTTCTTCTAGACACAGAAATAAACTACATTTCCCTGACTCCTTTGCAGTTACGATTCTAGTCAATGAACTCTGAGTGCAATGATTTGTGCTGCCTGTGAGTTTGACCCAAAGTAACCTTTTACAGTTGGTTCCAAGCAGTTTCCTTTCTTGACATACTGGGATGAAGGGGACCCCAGAGAAATCTTGGAAACCACAATTTAAACACATTACAGCTTCCATTAGCCTGGTTTCTTGAGCAGCTGCATGGAGGATAGTTTCCCCCACTAAATTTGAACATACACCTAGTTCTATTATATAAACAGAAAACGGATTTATTAACTAAGCCACTGTACCTAGAGAAAGTATTTATTATCACAGCCAAGCCTGGCCTCTCTGTTCCATAGAATTGTGAGTCCCTCACTTTTTGGTAAACAATGAGATACAAAATTATCACAACATCATCAATTCTAACATGTTTCCAGCACCTCTTTCCTATCTCTCTTCTATTCCTGTGCTAGTCTCTTTCTCTCTTTGCATGTGGATGTGATCAAATGAGTCAACAGAGAGGACAACATTTATTTGAGCAGACTTCTGTCAGTATCAATCTAAGGGGTGGATACACAAGCATACGAATGGGATCTGCGAGAGAAACTGGCCATCCTAACTCATCCAAATGTAGACAGATGATAGTGCCATTATTCTGAATCCAAAGCCAAACAACAAAGCCCACAAACACAGATAAAATACTGAGGGTAACGAAGAGAAAAGAGACATTAAAAAACTAAGACCAAAATTATCTGCAGCATTCCATCACAAGATTGTGATTGTGAGTGTACCCTTTCTCAACGCTGAGGAGAGGAATGTAGAAGCATGTCTGCAGGTCCCAGCATCCCATGGGAACATGGGAACACGATTTGAGCATGGGTCTCAAGGAGGTTGAATTCTAAAAAAAAAAAAAAAAAAAAAAAAAAAAAAAAAAAAAAAGAGGAGGTTGAATTCTATGCCTAATTTCACAGAAAGCATTAGATGGGCTGGAAAAAAAGAACACAGGGCACAATCTGGAAATCACAGCTCTGAGAATGTAGTTAAAGAAATCTTGTCCTTCCATCTAGTTAGTATCCCTACCATCCAGTCCTTACACTTGTCCAACCTTTTTTTAAAAAAAAAAAAACACCTTCCAGAAAAGAGTCCAAAATCCTTCTAGGCAGCCCAACTGAGCATCCTCAAAAGCAAAACGTATTTATTTATTATTTCCAAATAAATCAGCTCTGTGGTCACTTCTCATCTATCTCTTTCTTCCCTAGACAAGTTTCCATGAAGGCATGTTTGATGACCTGTAGCACATTCCAGGTGTCAGAGATTGAGCTCCACTTCCAGTTCTTCCCCCACCCAACTGTATGGTTCCAGATGAATCACGGCCTCTCTCACTTTTCTCCTGACAAAGCAAGAGGAATGGATAAGATGATCTCTAAGTCCCCTTTCCTCTCTATCAGTCTATATATTAGCTTGTAATTTATCTTCTATTCCAGGCTAATAACCACCTCCAATTTCCTTATTAAGTCCTTATGTTAGACATAAAATTCATAATGTAAAAACTAGTTTTAAAATGTCATTTTATAGTCAATCATGCTGGATTCCCATAAATATGATTTTTACATACCTGACAATCAAATCAGCCAAATGCATTTAACAAAATCCATTTAATATATCATGTGCTGGCATCTTCTAAATATGTTGCCTTATTATGTTTACCAGAAAGATTTTTTAATGACCAGCTGCCTCAAAATTAATTAATGATATAGCTCACACTATAAAGTTACAAGCCAAATCCCATTATAACTAATGCATTTTCAGTGTAGCTCAGATTGCAAAGAATGGTGAAACTCCAGCTGATGGCCCATTTATTTACAGCAGTACGTGAATCGACAAATTTACAGAAGCACAAAATAAACCATTCTATTCTTAATGCATATTTTGAATAATATACTCTATGAAATACTATAAGATAGAATTCTAGAAAATTAAAGAAATCTATTGAAACTTCATTTCTTCCTATATACTCTTAACTTTTTCTATTATATAACCAGACTATAGGAAATCAGAGTATCTAATTGTATCTGCTAGTTACCAATTTTTCCTATCCACAAAAATTCTCAAGCCATAGAATTATTGTATAGCTCATTAGCTGATTTCCTTCAAACACCACCATTTTTCTTTGTACCCTGCTCCTTTTCCAAAAATCCAAAATGTTTTTGAAGGAAATTAAAGTGAAGTAAATAAAACTGAAACATTGCTTTGCCAACTTTTTTTTTTTTTTTTAAGTCAAAATCAGGTGTAATTGAAAGAAAATGATTATACACCTTGCTGGCACTTGTTCCATTTTTTAGAACAAATGTTCACACTCACCTAGGGGATGTTTCCATCTGCTTCTCTCATTTTGGTTTCCATGCATTACCTTTAAATTATTATACATAGATAAATTACCAGTATCTTACTATTTAAAAATAAATAACCCTGGCTTTATTTTTTTCAAATCATACTCTACCAAAAATAAGATCCACTTTTCTCAAATCAGATTTTAACAACTAATCTTTAACAGAAAAAAGAGGTCTTACTACCATTTGGGAAAATATACATTTTATCATCATCCACAAGTATTAATTCCAGAGCTGTGTATTCTATAGTCACAAATTTAGCTGTGCAGATAAAATATCTATTCTTTGGAGCCTAAAATCCATATTTAATGTGTAAGTATATTTTGAAAAGATAGAACCCAATAAAATAATAGGGCAAAAACATTAGATATACAGTAGATAGTACAGTACAATTGGACATCAAGTCATAAGCATTTGTGGCTCAGGCTGCGACAAAAGTGACATGGAAAAAAAAAAAAGACCACACCATGCCCTGGTAAAAAGCAAAAGCTTCAGTACAGCATCCATACACTTTGCCCTCCCCATGCCTCACCTCTGACGCCCCCAGAGTAACTGCATAACTGATTTATTTTTGATCCAGATGGTTGGCGTCCTGGTAGACAGACTTAAAATGCTGACTGTGTCTTGGGCATGCTTATTCAGTAAGTCTTGAAAGCCATTATTCACTAATTTCATGTGGAAATGAAATTTCAGCTTCCCATTGTGTACAAATAACTTGGCCACTTATACCACATACAAAAAGTGCTTTTTGCCAGGCAGGAGTGGACGGCTGGAATGCAAAAGCTTTCCTGTGTGCTTCCCTGGCTCAGGCCCAAGCCGGCATATGGTGGTCCCACCAACCACCTCCATATAGAATACTAGGTGAATGCTTTAAGCAAGCCCTGATAATGTGATTTACAAAGCCCACACTGGACGGCTGCTGTTTGCTTCTATTTTCATTCAGGATAGAAGATTAATCTTATTTCAAATAAAGGCATTTGATAACATTTTGTGCCCTTGCATCCATCCTTCCAACATGACGAGCTACTAAAATTCTGGTGTATCTAGAAATATTCATGAGTTTCTTTTTTTTTTTTTTTTTTTAATTTTTTTTTTCATTTATTTATGATAGTCACAGAGAGAGAGAGAGAGAGAGAGAGAGGCAGAGACATAGGCAGAGGGAGAAGCAGGCTCCATGCACCGGGAGCCTGACGTGGGATTCGATCCCGGGTCTCCAGGATCACGCCCTGGGCCAAAGGCAGGTGCTAAACCGCTGCGCCACCCAGGGATCCCTATTCATGAGTTTCTAAGTTTTATTATTTTATCAGTTTCTTATTCTAGAATGTAATTCTCAACATAGGCTTCACTTTCTGTTTCAAGACTGGGACTAGAAAGCAAAGAAGGGGGTTTTCGGAGAGTAAGTTAGAGGTTCGGTAAACTTGTGTGCTTTGCTTTGGTGTAACATTTCCATGCTGTGCTTACAAACAACTATTGTTTTTTTCGGGAATTTCATTCCAGAAATTGTTTGCTTTCAAATACCAAAGAACTCTCTTCCATTCCCTCTTTGGGGTTTTATTTCAGAATCAGCAATGCTACCCAGCAGTAATAAATAAAAATTCACATTTTGATACACATTAACATTTCACACTGTAGCTGGGGAGCTCAAAGTTATTTTATTTACAAACACTGCCAAAATCACTGGTGATTTTTAGCCCTGAAATCTGACTTTCAGATCTTCCTAAGAAGATTTATTTCTGTCATGTTTGCAAAATACAATGTGTATTTATTAATTCAGGCATTTATCTAGGACTCAGCAATGGATGCAACAAGTCATATCCCTGGATTGGAGAGGTTCCCAGAGACATGAGCTATGCCCATCTATTGTGATCCTTTCTCTCTTCTTCTGAGGCGTATATGGCTTTTTCTCATCTCCTACTTTTATCTGCCCTACCATATAGCTCTCCCCCCCTCCATATCCACAGAAGGCTAAAGACCTTCCTTCTCTCAGATATCCCAGGAATGTGTTTTTGTCCATTGGACTTCCCTAGGCTTTCCTGGTATATAACTGAATTTCAGGATGAGATGAGTGATATAGATTATGAGGATATTTAGGACAATAAAAGTAAACATGGTCAAGACAAAAGAGCTCAATCTCTATTCTGAGGTACTCATCGAATTTCTGAAAATAACCAATGCTGTCAGAATCAACTTGGAAAATACCATTTTCTTTTCCTTTTTTTTTTTTTTTAACAATAAAAACAGCTGAAGGTGCATTCAGAAAAATCCAACTCTGACTTATTCCTGACATCACAACCCACTGAAAGAAAGGGAGATGGCCTATATAAAGAAAAAAAGTAAACATGATTTAAAAACAAGGAACTGGGGATCCCTGGGTGGCTCAGTGGTTTAGCGCTGCCCTGGGGCCCCAGGGTGTGATCCTGGAGTCCTGGGATCGAGTCCCACATCGGGCTCCCTGCATGGAGCCTGCTTCTCCCTCTGCCTATGTCTCTGCCTCTCTCTCTCTCTCTCTCATGAATAAATAAATAAAATCTTAATACAAAACAAGGAACTGGCTCAAGCATGGAGGTGACATCTAGAGACAGGAAGCGGTCGTTTCAGAATTCCTAGAAGGGGCTTCAAAGAGCAACTAGGTGGTAATGATGAGGAAGGTATTTGTCTTAAAGCTGTATTTACAGAGCCAACTCACACGTACAATTGGACTGTAGGTTTACTGAGTGTGGCTGGAGCAGATGGACAATGCAGATGCTACTATTAACTCTTACAGTGCAAACATCGTTGTAATAGTGGAAAGACCATAATTACTATATGCACTATCAGTCAGACCCTTCTAAGAAGTCAGCTTTTATGTATCAGCTTTATTTTTATTTATTTATTTATTTTTATTTTTTATATCTATCAGCTTTAAAAGAAATATAAATAATCTGGAAAAATTTTTGGAACACAATAATGGCACCCATAAATTCCACAACTCTAAAGCTGCAAGACATACAAACATTAAAGTAAAAATGAATGTCTATTCCTTCATCTCTAGTACCTTGCAGGTCATTACTGGGAAGATCTTTTTTAATAGAAGGCCTATATGATACAGTACGTGGTACAAAAGATCAGCGCATCATTGGCACAAATATTAAATGACTATAAAGCTAGAGTAACATGATAGTCTTCAGTGTATAGTTATGTCCCAAAATAAAATACAAAAGTATGTCATAATAATGTTTCATTTAGATTTTAAGCATATATTGTTTTGGGCTGACCTTTTCATAAAGAAAGTCAAAAGCAATCACTTTTAGGATCCTTCGAGAAATCATTCTTCGTTCCCATCTTAAAAAAAGGTCAGGAGCAATAAAGCCTGGATTCATCTATAATTTAAGGGCAGCCTCGTTTTTTAAATTATGAAAAAGAATCTCAATTGGTAGAAAGCTGCTCAACAAAGTGGTACCTGGAGAGAACCTTTCCCAAAAGTCTGTTTTGAACAGAAAGGCAGCTCCAGTCAAATCTGGGATATGTGACAAGATTCTCACAACAAAGCAGGTCTGCTTCTAACAGACACTAGATTGAAGCATTACATAGCATTTCACAGAATGAAATGGGATAACTAGGCTCCTGAAAAATACTTGCCTTGGTAGTTACCACAAAGCAGTAAAGGTAGCAAGAGAAAAAATGCTGTGACAGCATTTTCTTTTGATTCAGCCCAGTAGCTATGGAAACTATCTTTTAAAGACCTGGTTGTTCTTTCCTGAAAACCATATGAAATAAAACTATGTCTTACCCTTATGGATTCCATGGTTGGAGGCTTCATTTTTCAACACATTCAACTTATGTAAGCTCGCTTTAGCTTTAGCTCAGGTATGTGCAAGCTGACGCTATCATATTTGATTGATACTGTGGATTTAAATTAGAAAACCCATGAAAGCGTTTCTATATAAAGCTGCAAGGAGTCATAATGCCCAAACAACGAGAAGTAAACATTTGTTAAATCTGCTGGATGTGATCCAAGAGCTACAATTTGCTTCTTTCTATTTCTCTCTCTTTCCTCTTCTCTGAGGTAAGAATGCATGCGAATTCCCATCACTTGCCATGTCATCGGCCCAAGTGTTTTCTTTTCTGTGTCTGTACATACACCACAGGTGATGAGTGGCCATTCGGGGCCAAGAGTTTCCTCCTAGTCAAGACTTTTCTTTTGTGCTTCCTTTAATAGGAAAATGGTAGACATGTTAAAAAATAAAGCAAGTCTATGGTCTGATTTTTTTTTTTTTGGCCTACATGAATTCTAACCATAATCTACTCAAAATGGAACTTTGTTCAGAAATCTCTTTCTAGACTTATTCACTTCAAGTTTTTGAGGTTTACCACTTTATATCCTTGATTCTATTTATTTTTTCTTGTGAAACAGTTTGATAAAGATGGATATTCTTTGTGCTCATTTTCCTAACTCTAAATACCACCTTAATTCATCTTCATTGTGTCTTACTCTCCTCAATCAAGTCCCCTCAGAATCTATTTTTTCTGTTTACAATCTTCTCTCTTCAAAAACCAAAAACTCCAATTCTGGAACTTGCAAAATTGTAATTGAGTAACTATTACCTTGCAGCATGCATGACTTTTCCTGATAGAATTTGTCAATGTCATCTTTCTCTTTAACCTCCGAACAATCTTATAAATTGGATCACAGCCTATTTATAAAACTTTATTTTGCTCATGGTTAGCATGACACTTAACAAATTAAAGGATGTATATGATACCACAGACAATTCTAAAGAATGACAAAGCTAGAAACTTACACTGCATTAAGAACTATTATGAAGCTAGAAAATTGAGATTGTATGTTTGAAGCATCTGACTTTGGCTCAGACCATGATCTAGGAGTCTCTGGATGGAGTCCGTCTTTGGACTTCTCACTCAGTGGGTAGTCTGCTTTTCCTTCTCCCTCTCCCACTGCCTCTCTCCCCTCATTTCTGCTTTCTCTTTCTCTCCCTCTCTCAAAGAAATAAATAAAATATTTAAAATATTTTTTTTCATTCAACTACATTTATTGCAATATTCTAGAAACCTTTTTTTTTTTATTGTGGGTCACACTATATCAGTGAGGAGTTAAATCATTCTACTGCCATCATTTTGTTATAACCAAAAGTCTGTAAAAATGAGATAGACTAGCAAACACCATAGCACGACACAAATCCTTACCAAGAATGTACATATTGCAACTGATCCTTCAGCCAGCTGCCAGAACCAGTAGATGAGACATGATGGAGGTAAAGGGAGCAATATTTGTAATGACTAACTCATCAAGCTTACCTGCATTTCATTTTGTGGCATAGCATTGTTTCATTAAGCTTTTGTGTGTATTTACGTATAAATGGATACTGAGTTCAAACATAAAACGTATTTCTTATTGTGGTTTGAAGTAAAAGAAGTTGGAAAAATACTCCTCTATAATTGTTCTCTAGAATGCATTTGAACAAGGAAATGCTTGAATGTGTGCCAAAGAACATATAAATGATGAAGAGATATGTAGTAAATGAGCAGTCACAGCATTACATCTAGCATAAGTCTATCTTAAGAGCCTAGATTAAGATGACATTCAGACTCTCTCCAGTTTCTGTTTAAGCCTTAAGATTATTTACTATTCTTGGAATGTCCTGCTTCTTGGGAGTTCTTCAATTCAGCACTCCTTTCAACAATATCAAATGAGGCTGGAATTTAATCATGTCCTACATTCATTGCTTCCCACTTGCTCTAGATCACAAATGTTGAGACCTTGCAAATACAATCATTGACATCCCATGTATTATTTAACTGAATGTCAGTTCGTATTTCTAAACTGCATTCCATTTGGAAACACCTAATATACATGGCCATGCCTATGAAGGGTCAAATACTTGGCAATTTCGGGAGGATTGTGAGTTGTCTTCCCTTAAACTATCTTGATAGTTGTCATGTTCTACAACATTTTCACTCTACAAATCTAGCTTCAGGGAGTCTAATGACTATTTGATGAGAGAGCCATTAATGATGTTGATATTAAAGACTCTGACAAATGTTAAAAATCATTTTTTACATAGAGCAAACTTATTCTACATTAATTTCCTACCCTCTCAAAATTTTGCAGCATCCAATTAAATTCACACAAAAATTTCCCAATCCTTCAAATTTTACAGCATTATATTAAAATCCCCTAAGCAGCCTCCACCCAAGTACCCATCCTCATCACTTTAAATTAAAAGGGAAACTCACTAGGAATCCAAGGTCTTATGCAGTAAAAGCATTCCAATCAGCTACACAAAGTGTTTACTGTGGGACAACATGTATGAATAGTTAAAGATCCACTTAAATATATGATTACATGTTTTCTTTCTAGAAGCTTATACTGGGAGAAGAGAAGGCCTTCAATTAATTCTGAAACCTGGAGACCTGGAAGTAGGCAGTCCTGGACTATCTCAAGTGAATATTCACTTCCTCTTCTGTACAGATCTATCTTTCCCCCATGTCCTATGGTTTCGTAATTATTTTCCCTTCACATTTTATTTTCTGCTGAGGTGGCTTAAAGTCATGTTTGTCTCCTGTGACTTCTTCCAGAATTACACTGAAATACTTTTAAAGATGTTGCTATTTTAGGAAAAAGGAACTGCAACTCTTTAAAGTCCTTTCACGCTATCTGCAGCTTCTCTGCCAGCCGTGAGTTGATTGCTTCCTAATTGGCCCATCACCTTACTGATGAAGTATCCCAAGCAGTTTGGGAATTTATCCCCAAAAGCTGCACAGATATTCTAGATAAAGTTACTCTTACTGCCTTGTTAGAAAACACACTCAGTGCGAAAAGGGAAGCAGTAATGAACTTGTCAGCAACTTGGGGAGTTGCTTTCATATCAGGCATGTACATGACCTCTTCTAATGTCATTAAGCCATTTCAGAAGAGGGTGGAATTATAAGGCGGTACTGACCAAGAGGGTGAGTTGATCTGCATTTCTTTTCTTTGAGACTATCTATTCCTAAGTCTACATGCAATTGCACAGGGTCAGTACATGTCTTACTTCCCTCAAAGAGAATTTCTCTTTTGTCCTCTTCCTTAAACAAACCACATAGGGCTCCACAAAACTAAAAGCAACTTGCTGTTTCTGGATGGACACAGGGGGCATGTGTCCTAACTCCACACTCCCCTCCCATGGCCTTCCTGTACAGTACGTGGGTCAGTGACACATGAGACAGTCTCAGAGCGGGAACTCTGGGACACTGGAAAAAAGGCAGGAGTGGAACCAAGAGTCCTGGTTTCTAGTCCAAATTCTGATACCAACTTGTCATGTGTGACTGGTCAACACATCTGAACATTTTATGCTTTTGTTTTCTATTTTATAAAACACAGAGGAAAGATTAGATAATGGATGCACAGCACTGTAGCTTTTAAATCCTGTTTTATCTTTAGTTGAATAGTTGACATGTTTGCAATGGTGTCCTTTACAAAGACTGACTCAGCACAGGCACATGTCAAACCCTCCACTGTTCCTGTTTATTCATATACTATGTCAACAGACCCAACCCTAGGGTCCTTGGGAAAATCTATTTCTTACTTCCTAAATTCCAATTTATACCTTCCCAGTTACAAGAGAAATAATCCTCTCCTCTCTACTAATTTTTAGATTTGAACTACTCTGGGATTTTTTCAGTCTCTTACTCATTTTTTTTCCTTCCTTAGAGTCTGTCAAATTCATTGTCCTGGACTAGGGATGTTCCTTTAGTCACCCTCGGCTCCCCAGCCCACAATGTACATCACATTCCTGATGCCTTCCTACCCCATTTAGGCAGCTGTGGTTAGCAAAATAATACACTCCTCCCCCCTCCCCCCCAAAAAAAATAAATGTCTACATTCTAATCATCAAATCTATGGATTTGCTAACTTAAATGGAAAAAGAGACTTCGCAGGTGTGATTGAGTTATGTGTCTTGAGGTGGGAAAATTATCATGGATTATGTGGGTGGGCTCCATGTAGTTACAGGGGTCCTTTTAAAATGGATGCTGAAGAGTCAGAGTCACAAAAGGAAATGTGACAATAGAACCAGACATCATTGCGATCCCATTGCTGGAAAGGAGTCACAATCAAGGAATGTGAGTAGCCTTTAGAAGATGGAAAGGTAAGGACTAGATTTTCCGCCAGCACCTCTAAAAGGAACACAGCCCTGCCAATAACTTGATTTTGGGACTTCTGACCTCCAGAATTATAGGATAATATATTTGAATTGTTTTAAGCCATTCAGTTTCTCATGAGCTGCTATAGCAGCAATAGGAAAATACAGGACTAATTATTAAACTATCTTTGAATACCCCAAAGGGAAAGAAACCAAATCCCCCATCATATACTGTACCTCTATCAGTTCTAGTCATGGCTCTGCTACAGAAGTTAATATATCTAACACCTTTATATTCACAACTCTTGTGTAGAAAACATCAACACAGATATCCACATGGAATACACAGAAATGGGAAGGAACTTTATCACCAACCTGAAAATGTAACTGTCAGACAAAGGTCCCAAATGGACAGATAAAGTACATAATGAGTTTGTTCCAGAGAGATATCTCCTTAAATGCTATGGCCAAGTCAACCCTAGTCCTGGCCCTTGTGATCCCTTCACCATTCCGTATCTCTGAGAGCACACTAGTAGCAAATTTCTCTGAAGTTGGCAAGTAACCTCTGGGCAACTGCAACCTGGCCAAGCAAGGGTGTTTCATGGATTTCTAGAGGTAGTCATGTCCCATGGCACCTGGCCTAGGCAGGACTTTGACTTAAAGTCCTCAGTGGTTGAGCGTCTGCCTTCGGCCCAGGGTGTGATCCTGGAGTCCCAGGATTGAGTCCCACATCGGGCTCCCTGCATGGAGCCTGCTTCTCCCTCTGCCTGTGTCTCTGCCTCTGTGTGTGTGTGTTTCATGAATGAATAAATCAAATCTTAAAAAAAAAAAAAAAACTATCCTCTTCAGTCAATGAGGCCACGTGGATGACTGAAGTTGAGTGGCATGCAGGCAGAGGTCCTGGTACAGACTTCAGGGATCACTGAAATCTGTGTCCAGTCTTGCTAAAAGAGGAACTTCATCTGCCCACCAGCAAGCCCTTGCTAAGCACTGACTCTGCATCCTATACCATGTTCCTTACTCTGTGGGAGCAACACTACCCGAAAATCTTTAGCCTGACATAACACTCTGCTAGACAGAGCCCATATTAAAAGAGCTTGCTGGCCTACACCTCTTACTTTAGCACCAGAACAGCTTAACCCATCATAAATATGTTCCTCCTTCTATTTGTCATGCCTTTTCTGGTTACCATTATGCCTCACCTTAGAGCACATTTCTTAGAGCACTCCCCTGGCTAACATTGATGTACCCTGGCTGACACCATCTCTCTAGGTCACAAAAACTCTGTGTTAGGGCAGATAATGTCCCCCACCTCCATCAAAATGTCCCTAGCCTAGCCCCTGAAACCCATGAAAATCTTACATGGCAAAGGAACCTTGAAGATACAATTAAGTTATGGGTTTTGAGATGGGGAGATGATCCTGGGTTATGCTGGTGGCCCTAATTTTATCACAAGAGACCTTATAATAAGAGGAAGGCAAGAAGATCAGTGTCATAGGAGGAGATACGAAAATAGAAGAAGAGGTCAAAATGCTTTAATTGCTGGAAGGAGACCAGGAGTCAAGGAATGCAGGCGGTTTCTGGAAGCTGGAAAAGAGAGGGAAATAGATTTTCCTCAAGAGTGTCCAGAAGGAACACAGTTCTTCCAACACCTTGATTTTAAAACTGTAAAATCCATTTCAGACTACTGACTTCCAGAACTATAAGACAATCCATTTGTGTTGCTGTAAGCTACTAAATTTGTGGTAATTTGTTACAGCAGCCAGAGAAAACCAATATACCGTCCAAGACTCCTCTGGGTACCACCATCTCTAGCCTGACCTGATCCTGGGACCTTTCTTCCTTTGTCCTTTTGCTCCTTCAACTAAATAACAACACAGACACAGTCTCTATGTTTATGAAGCTGACTATGTGACCTCAAATCAACTACAGTGAATGTTATGAGAGCTACAGAGAAGACATGTGATGTCTGCTATGGACCTAATGTTTGAGTCCCTAAATTTTCATATGTTGAAGCCCTAATCTCCCAAGTGAAGGTATCTAGTGGTGGGACCTTTGAGAAATAATGAAACATGAATGTGGAGCCCTCATGAATGGGATTAGCACCCTTATAAAAAGACAGGACAAGAAGGCAGCAGTCTGTAGACCAGTAAGATGCCCCTCACCAGGCAACAAATTGGTCATCAGCACCTTGATTTTGGACTTCTAGCTTCTAGAACTGTGAGAAATAAATGTCTGTTGTCTGTGATCATTGCTATAGTGGCCCAAGCTGACAGGATAATGCATATGGTGGGGATGTCTGAGAGGGCCCTGATCTAGTCTGTGGAGGCAGGAAGTTTAAACTAAGGCCTAAAGACAAGGGTTAGCCGGAGAAGGGAGACAGCCAGCCAGCAGTGTGCTTTCACAAGCAGAGGAAAGAGGGCAGGTGCAAAGGGAAGCCAAAGGAGAAGGCAGGGCCAATCAGGCCCAACTCTTCTCCTCACCCACAGCAGAGAGAGATTTGGGGTTTGGGTTTTTTTGTTTTGTTTTGTTTTGTTTTGTTTGAATTTGTTTTACTTCAACCTAAAGAGAGAGGTTTTAATGAGAGGAATGACAGGATATCTGCAAACATCAGTTCCTAAGAGGACATCAGGGAATAGACTCCAGAACGCAAGGGAAAACACTGGCTTCAAGCCTTTGAGGTGTTGATGAAATGTGCAAATATTTCCTACAAGGGAGTATCTATTAATCCACAGCTATGTGATAAACCCTCCACAGAAACAACTCAGCCCCTCCTGAGCTGATCGTGAGGAGTGCCTCAAGGAAGTAGGACAGACAGAGAAACATGCCATGGAGAATGGCGAAAGCGTGTAGCCAGGATGGGCCCTGGGAAGCCAAGCCCTGGCAGGACCTTAACCTGGGGTGGGCCAGCTGGCGAGCAGCCCAGGCCCCAAATGAGTGGGGACAGGCGAGCAGGACCACCCACCTCAGCCACTTCGACATTTCACCCCTGGCCCAAACCCTGCATGGCTGGGACTTCTCTCTAGCCTGGCACACACCACGGGAGTGGGCGTGATGTGATGCTTTCCTTGGCTGAGTTCATGGTCTCGTAGCCGAGATGAACCTGGGCACAAGCCACTCTTTAAGGGTGTTAATACTGCACCATGCACGCGTTCTGAAGCTTCAAGGGGAAGCAGAGGATGAGGCCGTCTGCTCCTGAGGCAAGGTCTGCCCTCCTGGGTCTCTTGCTGCCTGCTAATTTCTCGGTGGAACAGAACCCATGCTGGGAACAAATTCGTTCAGATTTATTCCTATTAAACTTGAAAACAAATATCTGCTGCCAGTCCTAGTCAGAGCAACAGAACAGAAAAGAGATAAATATATGTATTTTGACCCAGACCCTAAAACTACCATTAAGCTCCCAAAGAGGTCAGTCCTTTCCTCATTTGGTGACATGGCTCTGCCATCAGTAGTCATGGGGTTCCTAAGGAGGACAGCTACACTAAACACAACATCCAATACGTCGCAGGTACCCCCCATAAAAGCATGTAAAAGCACATAAGGCATCATATCCAACTACTAAAGCACAAGTTTGCTACCTAATAAGAATTTAGGTGTGCAGTTTAGAAAATGCAAATAAAATCAGTGCATCTAAAGAAACACGAACTCCTAACATTTACTTTTAGAAACTTTTTCGAAAAAAAAAAAGAAAAAAAAAAAAGAAACTTTTTCGTTTTACTAGCAATGAAGATAAGACATGATACAAAAGCCCAATTTCTGCTCCATGAAAAATCCACTCCGTTTGGTTTTTTTGACTGGTTCTCTGAACTGGAGGTATTAGATGCTCAAACTGTAAGAAAGTGTCTGCATGTTTGGCCTTGACCATAACCCAACAAAATTGTTATTTTAATTTCCTTAGGAAAAAATTATTTCACAGACCTTGTGTTCAAGAACTGGAATGGCATAATGTACAAAGAAGTTAGCTGCAGTGGGTTAATAATGTCTCTCCAATACCTGAAGCATCATTATTCACAAGACGATGACAGTCTAATCCCCACATCTGCTGATTAAACAAACACGAGAACAGAAGCTGGGTTTTCAGGCTGGAGAGATGTTTATTAGTAATGAGGAGAGAGCTCCTGGCAGTAGAGGTTCCTGAAAAAAGTTATAAAATCACTTTTCCAAGGAAGGAGGAATTCCTTTCCAAAAAGGAGGCATAAATGCCTATGCTCCTGTCAGTTTTGATGGAACCATGCCTAGAAGCAATTGAAGAGAGGGGAGACTCTGTAAGCTTCCACTCTCAGCACATGGCTCTTTTTGTAGCCGTAGCCAAGCAGACACACAAAAGCATAACCTTTCAATAATGTCACAACTCAAAGACATCTCATCACTGGCTGATGCTAGGTCCTCTCTGCACCAACAGACACCATCAGATCAGACCATGAGAGGCCTGTGAGCAGAGCACTGCTACCATGTGAGGGTAACTTTTAAACTCCAAGGACACATTTCTTCTACCCTGACATTGATTCAAAAGAAGGCGTACCAACATTCTCTGGCATCCTTGACGGGGTGGACTTAGTCATCTCCTTGATGGACCAGAGGTTTCTGAGGCCAGAGTCAGGCTGTCCACGAGCATCACTAAATGGAGACTGTGTCTCTTCCACATGCCAACCAAAAAGAGAGTCCAGAAGTCTTTTAAAGTCCTAGTGCATGATGCCTACAAATGTATTGGGACTGACTTGCTGCTGGTACAACTCACCGCAATGTCCAGAATAACCTTCGGAAGCAGCCATTTACAAAGGCAAACCACGATCCTTCCTAATAAGCAGGTAGCAGCCCTGAGCTGGATCTGCAGACTACAACTTTGTTGACAAAGGTGAAGACTTTGCCAGCTGCTTTCTGGACACAGGGTCCATTCACATCCTCAGCCCTAACAGAATCACCGATTCTGTGTTTCAGGGTAAAGATGCCAACCTTTCTAAAGCTGCCTCTCTCTGAAGTGGGGAACCATAATGTTATTCTTGATGCAAAAATCAGTCAGCCACCCCCAACTTTATCCACTCATTTATGATGACACAAAGTACACTGACAAAACAACAACAACAAAGTACACAGATAATGCTTAATGCCTTTCGCAATAGAATCTGTGTTCAGCTCTGTTGCCTGAGAAAGCAGATTCCTTAAGAAATACAGGGAAGGAGGAAAAGAGAACAGAGACATCTTGAACACCTAGTATATGCCAGGCACTCTGCTGGACTTTCCATAATCTACTTCTTTTAACATTGGTGACAAACCAACAAAGCGGTTAGGGCAAGTATTATACTTCTTCTTTCCATGGAAGAGACAGTATATCCCACAAATTAAAACAAATGAACACTGTAGACTAGAGAAGTGAAAGCCTGAAGTTCACAAAGTAGAAAGCTGTGAAATTAGAAAACATAATGTGAGCTCATGTCCTAGGTAGCACCCCAATCTTCTTTTCAATACCCTCTGCTCATTAGAACCTCTTGCCACTCAAACCTCCTACCACAACTGTCCCCTGCCCCCATTTCACTACTCTGATCCCTCAAATGGAAGCAAGATGGGGAGGCAATTGTCCCTGTTGCAGAAGCCCAATAGGCTTGGAACTCTATTTCTGCCTTTTCAAGCTTTGTGCCATTGGGAAGGTCATCTAAGTTCACAGTCCCCATTTCTTTATTTAAAAAATGGGGATATAGCACAAATCCATGTATACTACAGTGAGGAAAAAAGGGGGAAATACATGCAGAAGTGGCTTAAAAGTACAAATTCAGATGTGGTTTGGTACTATCACAAAATCCCTCCCAGACACATTCTATCAGTTCCTCTACCACATGTACCTCATGGTGACAAGCTTGACTCGTACATGTTCTTTAGAAGAGCAAACAAGCTATCTGCCTTCCATTAATTCCCAGAGAAATAAAGAGAGAGACAGAAATCTGCTCATGGTCAGTTTAGTGTTTTCATATCCATGGTCCCACTGCAAAAGTCTGGGGAAGATATCACTAAAACTTGTAGATGATGAGGAGGACTCTGATAGTCTGTCTCTAAAGACAGCCCACCAATGACCCATACTTCTAGGTATTCATGTCCTCGTTTAATCCCCTGCCTCACTGAAAATAACTTGGTCTTGTGAATCATTATAACCCATAGAACATGGCATAAGTAACATCCTGCCACCTCCAGGACTTAGCCTTAAGGAAATCTAAAAGGTTCTGTTTTGGCCCTGAGTCACCATTTAAGAAGTCCCTCTAAAGAGACCAGATGGAAAAATCACACGGAATGAGACCAACTCAGCCACATCTGCAAGCCAGTGGAGCCTGGACTTCCAGCCTTTCCCACCAAACCCCCAGACATGTGTGTCAGCCATCTCGTTCCACCCCCCAGGTAACTCTAGCTCCAGCCAACAACACGAGAAAACACCCAGCTACGCCAAATTAACTCACAGACCTATGAGAGAGAATACAAATGGTAATTGTTTTAACTCTATCTTTGGGTATTATTTATTATAGACTAATAGATAATAATAACAATGAGAAGGATGAGGAGAGCTATCACCATTTGAATCTTCACTATATTCCTCATCCTCCACATACATCACCTAAATTAATATTCACTACTATAGTTTGAGGAAGGCATGAGGACACCAATTTATACATGAGGTTGAGTGAGGTTAACTAAGTTATCCAAGGCCAGGTAGAGATAGATTTGAAATCCAGTTGTCAATGCTGAAGTCATTTTCTTAATAACTGTGCTAAATTTCTTACAAAACATATCACATAATTACTACTTTGTATTAAAGAGTCAGAGGATTGGGTTGAACAAAAATGTTAATTATCAGACACTTATTTTAAATAATATAAACAGAAGCCATGTGTTACAGTGAAAATAGCTTTAAAGAAAAGATTTTATTTATTTATTCATAAAAGACAGAGAGAGAGGCAGAGGCATAGGCAGAGGGAGAAGGCTCCCCGTGGGGAACCTGATGCAGAACTTGATTCCAGGACCCCAGGATCACAACCTGAGCTGAAGGCAGATGCTCAACCACTAAGCCACCCCGGCGTCCCAAATATAGCTTTCATCTAGGAGTCTGGAAACTTGAAATCGACTTCTGACTTAATCATTAGCTGTGGGGAAACTGAACAAGCAATTTGATTACAAAAAAAAAAAAAAAAAGTTTCCTTTTATAAAAGATGAAAATAATAAAATGTCTTCTTAGATTCTTGTGGCTGTTGTGGGATCAAAATGAAATACGGAATATGAGGATCTTTTGCAAAAGAAAAAAAAAAGAAAAAAGTTTCCTACAAAATGTGAAGAATTGTTGCTGAATTAACCGGAGGCTTCACCACTACAGAGTTACCCCAGAGGTTGTCGGTTTCAACTATCTGTATTTTCTTGCCTCCTTCCAAGCTAAATGTTCATATGAATACTGTTTTGTTTCCAGAACTTTGAGACACTTCACTTTTTAAAAAAAAGGGGGTGGGGGGATAAACTGCGGATATCCCATGAAGAATTCAAGCACCAACATGACTTTCTTTAGCCTGAAGCAGTCAATGTGCTCAATGACACTGGTATATCTATACAGCTTAAGTTAACTTCAGATAGGACATCAATGGGCAGAGATCCATCAAGCCAGAAGCCTACAGAAACACAACTCCAGGTTTTCAAGGCAATAAGAAGTGTAAATAAACAATATAGCTAGAGAATCAAAAGGATTCAGGCAATTTCAGACAATAATTTCAGACAATTATTGTTGGAATTCCAACAATAAAAGAGAAATACATTCAGAAATATGCACCCTAATGACGACAACTACTTTGAATCATTTGCAAGTTTCCAAATACATGAACAGAGTTATAATATGGGTAGGAATGGAGAGAAATAAATATAGGGAATAAATGAGTTATTAAATAATTAAATGCATTTATATTCATAAATATATAAGAAAACTGTGAAACTTATCATATTTAATTATCCCAATAAACGATTCTAGAGAAAAAGCAGTGAAGCTTCTCACTTTCTACTGCTGCATCATACTACTACCAATTTTGGAAACGAATGTTAAGAATATTTCTCAAAGACAAAAAATAATCACAGAAAAATAAAAATAATTATTTTGTGCACTCCTATGTGAACGGCCGAAAGCCAGAAGCGTAACTCCTCTGCACAGATTAAATAGAATGTGAAGATTGTGAACAGAGCAAGAGAGGCTGGTCCTTGGAGACCAAACAGACAAATAGGACTCAACATTATGCAGTGAAATCTTTGCATCTCTAGGGATGAATAAACTCAAGAGAGCTGACAACAAAATCTGCGTGACTTCTGTACAGTGTCCACTGTCATTTATCATAAAGCTCCCCACTATGAGGAAAACCAACAAAAGTAGCTGTGAACCAGACAATGAATTCAGTTCCCAAGAGCGGGGTGCAGTCTCTTCTCTGTATTGCAAACAGCCCTTGGTATACAAAAGCCACTTCCAATGCAGGGAGGCGTAATGACTACATGGAGTCACTTCTGGCAGTATTTCCCTGGATATAAGGCTTAAAAAAGCAGGGAGATGCTTTAACCATATTTTGAGAAAATATTTGGACTATAAAGCATCCCTCTGACAAAAGGTGTATGCCCACAAAGATGCTACTGTCCCATCAGGTTAGAATATGTTTGGAGTACCTCATTGCTATTGAGCATCAAGTAAAAGATACAGAAGTTCAGAAATCTGTAAGGACTTTGCTTACATGTGGCTCCTAATTGCAAAAGAATCATGTTTGGAGCCATTCTTGATTCTCCCATCTTAGCAACTCTGCTTCTTCTGGCCATTCAAAAAAGAGTGAGGGTTCTCACACTCTAATAATCCATGAAATCTACTCCTTCCCTCCCATTCTCATGCCACCACCCCCTAACCCAGGCTTCTGTCCTGCTAGACAGTCTCCTAATAGCCCTGTGCTCTCCCCTTAGATCCCACTATGCACCTTTTTCAGGGTCATTTTCCTAGCATTTCACCCATAAAGCCTGTGACTCCAGATTATCAGTGGCCTCCAAAAGCATTTCCAAAGTAAGTTCTACAGATAGCTGCCCTCCCAAAATGCTCTATTACAAATGAATTCAGATATTAAAAATATTTGGGGAAACATCTATAGATTACTAGTGCAGATTAGCATACTAGAGTCTCTAAGAACTGCCACAGGCAAGAAAACCATTTTAATTTTTTATTATTTATTTTATTTTATTTTATTTTATTTATTCATGAGAGACACACAGAGAGAGGCAGAGACATAGGCAGAGGGGGAAGCGGAGCTCCTCACAGGGAGCCCGATGCGGGACTAGATCCCCAGACCCGGGATCATGCCCTGATCCAAAGGCAAATGCTCAACCACTGAGCCACCCAGGCATACTGAGAAAAACATTTTAAGATTTTTTCTCAGCTTTTCCTACTTCCAACCATAGGGCTGTGTTTCAACTTACATACCTACATTCAGCAGAACTACTGTCCCAGGCAGATATGCTTTGAGAAATGTTAGCCCAGAGAATAAAGTTGACATCACTTAGCGTGCATGCACTGCTCCCACTTGTCTTCCAGGGCTGCTCCAAGTTCCTGCCTGAGAGTCTAAGTGCAAGCTGTCCAGTGACTAGCTCATTCTTTCTCCCTCTTTCCTCATGCCCAATTCCCACTGGGATCAACTCACATTCTCCTTCCCCCCAGGAGGCCTATTCCAAAGGCACTGGCCCTCACTCATCACTTCCTCTTCCAACCTCCTGTTATGCTGATTTGCTCCTTTTGTTTTACCGGCTCCATACTGCTGTTTTTGGTACTTTATAGGGTATGTCATACTCCACCTAGATCACAAGCCCCTTGTGGGCATTTGTATCTTATAACTAATTTTATGACTGACTTATAACTACCTTCATTTTATGATGACTTGCTATGAATCCATAAAACCTGGAACAAGATCTTGTGCAGTGCAAGTGTTTAATAAATATCTTTTAGTGAAAATAAGGTGGATTTCTCCAAACGTGTCAGTATAGAAAGAGGAAGAAGGAGAGACCATGTCAAGACAGAATGAAACTCTCAGAGTAACTGACATTTAGCAGAGTGGGTGAGGGATGTCGACAAAGCAGCCTCAGGATTTTAAAGCCTCTACAAAATCATCACCAGTGCTGGAACCATTGACCAATGCTATGTATACCAAGCCCTAAAAGGGACTGTCCAGTGGAAAAGAAGATATTTTCCCTAATCTGGTCTTAGGTAGACATGATGATTTTCAGGAGAAGAAAGCATCCCATCCCAAATCAGATACTTTTCTAATTCCCAGTACAGTAAATTCCTAAGTTTCCTTCCTTCTTTCTTTTCTTCCTGCCCTCTATTCCACACATATTTATTGAACAACTACTAGGCATTGAGCACTGAGCAAAAAAGACAACTGGTTATATCTCAGGGAAAATCAGAACAAACTATGAGGTACAGAGGGACAAAGGCTTCTACCTTCTAAAAGTCTTGGTGAAATGAAGCACACTTTAAAAGTGTATACCACAACAAGGACGAGACACAGCCTGAGATACTATCTAAAAGCTGTAAGAAGCAGGAAGTGTGCAGAGCAATGTCATATCAAAGTTGCATGTTTCTTTTGCTTATTTATTTGTTTCTTTGGAAGACTAATAACTTTCTGTTGCTACATGTTCAGCATTAGAATAAGGAGCCCTGGTCATGGTCACTCTATGTCCAACATGTTGGACACTTAATAACTGTCTGCTGAGTCACTTAATGGACAAGACAATGAAGTCAGGTAGGAAATGAGCCCTTCTGACCATGCATACAAATACATTTGACTGAAATTTTTGGGTGCCATAATTCCTTTAAGTTGGAACATAGTGGATAGTGAGCTGTAAAGATTAATCTACACCTTCTTGAGTTAAACATGCATGTCTCCCTTAAAAATATCATTCTGAAAGCTTAAATTTATATGCACAACAAAATATTTAGATAGCCTATGTGATTCCCCTTTCACATTACAGCAATTCAGGCAAATTTACGGTTCCTGAGATGAAAGCACCACTCTAGCAATCTGAGAAGATAGTCCATTTTATACAATCTCAATAGGAAAAAAAAAAAAAAATGGAGAGTGACAGCTGAGTTTGGACATTTGTCACTGGGGAGAAGGTGTGGGAATGGTACTACAGTATTAGAATATTAACACATTTAGATAATAAAAAAAAAAAAACCCAAAACAAGAAGTGATTACAAGTGAAAACAAAAGAGGAACAATTTGGGAGAAGTCAAAATGATCTCTATCAGGTGAAATATGTGTTGCATGCTGTTTGTCGACGGTACCAGTAGGCTGACCTAATTGTTATTTTACAATGCCACATTTCCCATTTAGCACATACACACAAGTGAGTATAAAAGCTGGCGTAAATTAAATTAGAGAACATTTTGGTAGCCTAAATCTCATGCCATTAAAAAAAAACAATAAAAGTATTGATGATAATGTGGTCTTCAGATTAAGGAATAATCTTCCAAGAGAAGTAAGATATTTCCCTGGAGGCCTTTGCAATGAAAATGAACAAAGAACTGAGAAAAAGAAGGGGATAAATTCCTTGCTGGCTGATTAACACAGCCCAGTCTTTTCTTTCTCTCATTTCTACAATGCTTTGAACAGAGTGTAAGAGGACCAAGAGACTGATGAACCCAAATAGGACCCTGGATAATGTAGTTATTAAATGAATCACATCCAACATTTCTAAACAATTCAAAGCACCAGCAAAAACCACCTGACGTAGGCTTATCTGGTAAGGATAATTCTCCCCTTTGCAACCCGTAATACTTGGTTAATGACACCGCTCTGGCACTTAAGTTTCTTCTAATATTATCTCTATAATGGAGAAAATAACATCTGTGTCAAAGATAGCAAGACTGCTTCCTTTAATAAAGAATCTGTCTGATACTGATCAGGGCTTAATAAGTGACAGGTATCTTTATTATGATTCTTATTATTATACTGTTATTATTATTTATCATATCAACCCCTCTCCTCTTCGAACTTGAAAGTAGAGAGCCAGACTGTGGTTTTCATCTTTGCATCCCATGTAACCCAGCCTAGGACTGTTCCCAGGCACTCGATGATTTAATGTTAACTGAAACTTTCTAGGCTTACCATATGGACTAAATTATTTGCACCTCAAAGAGAAAATAGATATCCTCGGTCATCACACTTTTACAAGGCATACACTCTTTCTGAAAGTAGCTGCAATTGCTTTTAACTATAACTTCCCTATAATGGTTGTTCTCTGTGGGGTTCTGGGAGATAGTTCAGAGAGGAGCTGAATGTGGACAAGACAGTTCAACTAGGCCCCAACTGATATGAAAATAAGATTAAAAGAACATAGCAGATAGCATACGCTAACCTTTTGTGCATTAGGTACGGTCTAAGTCCTTGATACATGTTAGATTTTACTCTTAATAACTTACAAATGCATATAATTATATTCCAGTTTTATAGGTAAGGAAACGGAGGTCCATTAGAGAGATTATAATCTTGGCCCAGATCACATCCATAGTAATTAATACGAGAATGTGACCCCAGGTCTGTAAGACTCTCATGTCTGAAGTCTTGACCACCTGCACTGAAACACACAGTTTTAGGAACACTGAGTTCACAATCCATTTAGAAGCCGCAGACTTACCTACAGCAGTAAGCGCTGTGACCCGTCTAGTTTCCCTCCTGTTTCTTCAACCCTCCCACCTGCCACAGTATCTGAGAATCTAGTTACGGCAACTTGGTTAACGCACTTTGGGGCTTACGTTCATGTCAAATAATGTCAAACAGCTATGCTCTGAGAAGAGCAACAAATTTGCAGGGCTGTTTACTTAATTCATTACAACCTGTAGTCAAAGCAGAAGGGGGCATGTGCAAACAGAGCTTACTTAGGTGGAAAGGTATAATACCCAGGAAGCAATCCCAGGCAGAGGCAACAGCCCTCAAAAGCACTTCACTGCCTCAAGAAAGCCTCTCAGCCACCCACATTCTGTTGCCTTTAAACTACACCTTACAGGAACTCCGAAGGACAAAACTATCAGATATTTGAAAGGAAGATGCCTATTGGCTAAGCAGGAAATGCACAGTTCTGCAGAAAAAAAAGCTAGGAGGCTTGGAGCACAGAGCCCATTCTCTCTATAAGTGCTCCTCAGCAAATATTTATTGAATGAATGAATTGAGTAAATGAATGACAGGGCCTCAGGTTAGAGAGTCATGGGGAAGACGGACAGCCCTGAACGAGGCGGACACTAACCATCATCACCACGGTGCCCACAGCTCTCTGCTCCTCTCATGTTGCTCACATTAAAATAGGAAAATCACAGGAGTGTGCCTGAGCTTGGAATCCACTACCTCCCTTTTGATTTCATTCATTTGAAAACCTCAGGGATCTTGAAGCTGATGAAGTCTCTCAGAGGAAGACCAACTAGGTCAATCTAACTTCCCAAACACGTGTGTATTTATTATGTGTTTTTTATTGACATACAAGTTGTAAGCGAAACTCTAACCTAAGAGGCTAAAATCTCTAAGAACGAAAATAATATGTGGCAACGCTAAACACAGAGTAATGGGCTTTCATGAACAAATTCTCCGGCAAACAAACAAACAAAAAAACCACCCACAAAACCTACACATTTAAAAGTTCCCACAAAACCACATAGCACTAAACAATAAAAAAGCTTCTCTGGGCATCTCCGTCCTTTCCCTGTAACAGACCTTGCCCTGTGATTACCTTCTCGGGTAATCTAGTTGTACCCACAGCCAGCCCCTGGCCATAATAAGTTCTCGATGACCTACTACCTTGCTGACAAAATTTTGAATAAAACATTTCAAAGTGATAAGCAAGCGTATTAGCATGGTGTCTGAAATGCCTACCAAATTTTTCAACTAGCAGCAGGCATCCCAGAAATCGTTTTTGGAGAAAAGTCACGAATGATATTCACAGCTGAGAAGTGAGAAAAGCCTTCTCTCCGTGTTGAAGGAGATGGGAAAACGAGCCCATCTACATGAAAGCCTTCTGCACCTTCTCCCTATAAATGATAAAAAAGCGAAACTGCCACTTACCCACCTGAGATACCATCCCCCACTCCATTTTCAAAATAATGAGTAAAAATGACCAAAACCTTAATTGTCTTCATATGGCTCGCTCAAGGCACACAAACTCGTTTTTTAGGCTCTAAGTACAGAAAATTGCTTCATTTCTAAAGTAAATATATACTAGAAACTTGCGGATATCTCAAGAATGCCTTGTAGCTAAAGAAAGTAACATCACTGCCTACTCATTTTGCTTAATTTGCTAGTCTCCCAGCAACTTTGTGCTTACACTTTCATCCCCTTTTAGATCCTAGGATAAGGCAACAGTCCAGAAGCCTGGAAAGTCACCACCTCCAGCAGCCAGTGGTTCACTGAGCCACCAGGGTCCCCGGATGGAGTTTCTTCCCAGGATGCTTTCCCGGGAATGTGCGTGTTCCATGCATTGCACTTAGCTTCCCTAAGCTACATTCCAATAACTAAGCTTCATAAGCTTCTTCTGAATTGTTTATTCTGTGTTTTAAAGCTCCATCAGCTGTTGTGATGATTTGCAAGATTCTTTTTCTTTTTAGTTAAGCAGGATTGGTGAGCATTACTGGGCCTTTAGGTGGAATCACTGCTATTTAAAATTCCTGCTGCCAGGATTAAAGGAGATAAAGCCTATGAAAGCCTTTTGTAAACTGTAAAGTCCTGTTCAAATGTAGTGTGCTGTTATAATATTAACCATAATAGCAATAACCACAATCCAGTTGTAATGTGGGCTTTCAAATGCTAATAGGCATTTGGGTCTTGTCTTTGCTCCATTCCCCACCCAGAGCCTACCTTGGTGCCCAAAAAGGGGAAAGCCTCTCAAGAAAGTTTTGTTTGCATTAATAAATGAATGACTTTAAAACACCACACGCTTATCCAAATTCATGTCCATAGGCAAAAGGAAGCTAGGCATGACAATTCAGGTCATGAAAATACTTTGCCAAAAATACTGCAGTGCTGAAAAGAAATAGTGCAGCAAAAGTTCTTCTAAGGATAAATTCTTTGATAATGAAACCTGGCCCTTTGCTGTCAGTACTGGGGAGGAGCGGCAGGGGTGCAGATTGGACAGGTATTTCCATTAGTTGTAGGAATTTTAGTTCAGGGTGGCTGACAGAAGGAGGCTGCTGCCCTGGAAAAAGGCTAGGGTAATGAGTGTGAGGGGCTTAAAACGAAAAACAAAACAAAACAAAACAAAACAAAACAAAAATACCCACAAAGGCCTCAAAGGTTATCCCAGCAATGGGCTTATTTTCGGGCTGTCTCTTTCAAGGGATAGAAGTGACCAAACTCTCTGTGGCAAGGAAGGAAGAGGTGTGGAATGGGAGGAGAGAAGTAGGGGAAGAAGAGCTATGGATGGGAAATGGATTATTTTTAGGAAAATGCTTCTAAGAGCATTTACCCTAATAGCTGTGGTCATTAAAGGGTTGATCTATTTTAAGTACCTCTGTGTAGGAAAGGGTGTGGGAAGAGGCGGAGGATGAAAGGAGAAAGGAAGATGGTAGTGCCCAGAACTGGGGGCCTCATTCATCCAACTCAACACAGGCCTTGAAAAGAAGAGGGGAAACTCTGGGGCAGCCGCCCGTTACTCACGAGGGCAAACGCTGGCACCTAATTTAACCCTAGAAGGTGGGGCGGGGCGGGGCGGGGCCTGGACGGGGGCAGGAGGAAGGCGCCACCCGGGAGGTCCGCAGGCTCCAGCGGGGGCAGGGTCCCTGCACCCGGGCCGCCAAGCTCAGAAAATATCGTATTTCTGCCCATCAATCAGCATTAAGCTGCTTTCGGGGCTGCGCTTCAGGCGCCGGCAGTTGCCCGTAGCAACGGGGCACACACTCGGGGCTCCCGGCGAGCGGGGCCGACCGGCGAGGGGGCCGGGGCCGGGCCAGGGAGCGAGCGCGCACCGGCCTCTGCGGATGGCACGTTCGGGGGTGCCGGGGGCTCAGCGCTGCCCCGGCCGAGTCCGACAGCCCCGCGTCCCCGCGCGGAGGTGCTCGCTCCGCTGCTGGCGCCTGAGCCCGGGAGTCCCGGCCCCGCCGCAGAGGCGGCGCGGGGGGCTCGGGGGGGGGCTCGGGCTCCTAAGCCCCCCGCCCCGCGCCCTTCAGGAGTCTCCGGAGAATGCCAGCGTGGAACGCCGCGTGCACGTGCGAGTGTTTTCGTTTGCACTCCGGCACAAAAGCGAGGCCCCACAGGTGGACAGGCGCTTGCTGGCGCGTGCTGGGGGGCTCGGACCCCGCGCGAGCCGCGGCCGGGAGGAGGCACAGCCCCCCCCCCCCCCCGGCCCCAGGTGGCGGGGTCCGAGCGCCGGCGGCACCACCGCGCGCCGCGTCCCGGGACTCGCCCCCTGCTGGGCTCCGCGAGGGTGGGAGGAGGACGGCGGGCAGGGGCCGGGGAGCGGGGGCCGAGCGAGGAGACCTCGGGGCCGGGACGGACGGGGAGGGGCGTCTCCTTACCTGGCCTGCGCCGGAGCATTTTGCAGCGGGGCGGGGGCGAGCGTCCCCGGGGCAGGGTCCCTCGCGGGGCGGCCCGGCGCCGGCCGCGGAGCCCGGAGTTGGCGAACTTGGCAGGTCCGGGGCGCGCAGAGGCAGAGGCGGCGGCGGCGGCGGCCGGGACAGCGCGACCCCCGCGCCCCGGCGCTTTGTTGTGCTCCCCGCGCCCCCGCCCCGCCCCGCCCCGCCCGCGGTCTCCGCCGCCGCCCGCAACCCGCCGTCTCCCGGGTTCCCGGAGGCGCCCGGCTCGCCGCCCACCTTGGTCCCGGCGGCGGAGGCGGAGGCGGAGGCGGAGGCGCTCCCGAGGCGGCCCGAGCGCCCGCGGGGCTGCGCACTGCGCTCCTCCCGCGCGCTCCTCCCGCGCCCCCCTCGGCCCCGGCGCCCCCGCGCCCCCCCGCGCCCCCCGCGCCCCCCCGCCGCACCCCGTCGGAAGCCGCTTAGGCGCGGGCTGTCAGCGCCGGCCCATCTGCCGCGATCAGCATCAGTCTCGACCCAACGGTTCTGACAAATCTCCGCCCGGAGCCCGAGCTGGGGAGGCCGGGGGGCGAGGGGCGAGGCGCGGGGAGCGGAGGGGAGGAGGGGGCGCCGGGGACGGGCCTAGGGGCTGCCATTGTCCGTCCCAAACAAGAGGAACCGAAGAGGGAAATGGGGGTCCCAAGGGCGACGGAGTGTTTTCCTTTCCCGGTTCCCAGGAAGAAGAATCAATCCCCCCGGACAGCCCGGCCCCCCCACCCCCGCCCCCCACCCCCCACCCCCCACCCCCCTAGACCGCCGGGCGCGGGGCCCCCGCGGAACGAATTTCTGCTAATGAACGAAACAAACAGGTCCTGTAATCTTACCATCAGGATGACCCGACACTGGCACAGACACCCAGACCGTCCTAATTGGCAGGTAGGAGCTGGAACTCACAGCCGTTCGTCTGGAGCCAGAAGTTGACTCCCAAGGACATTTGGGAATAAGGCTCCGGGGAAGGCGAACCCGCCCGCTGGGCCCTGCTGGCCTCCGGGAGGTGAAAGGAGCAGTTGCTTCCGAAGACAAAATGCGGGGCTCACTTTAGCCCCAGTCAGAGCTTAAAGAGTCTTCACGATTTTCCTATTTTCTCGATCACATGCTTTTTAAAGATAACCTATATTAACAGAAAATGGTGACTTTTAAGAGTGGCATTCTCTCCCAATTAAAACGGTTTCTTCTGCAGATCAAGTAAGGTGCTCTGTCCAATAGTATACTTTGGACTGGTTTAAAAAGCCATTTCAGTATCACCACACACCATGCTAATGGTTACAGCCTTACAAGGATTAGGGCAAAAGTTTTAAAAAAATAAATAAATAAATAAAACTCACAGTGGTCCTAGATATACAGAAACAAGCCTTCAAGAATCAAGAATCCAACCAATGAGATTAGGTCTGGTTTCGTGCATTCTTCTCAAGCGCTGGAAAATGTTCAGTTACCCTGAATGACAGTTATTTGTTGGGGGAAATAATTCATTGGATAAACAAATCACCGGTTCAGAAGTTGAAGGGAAAAGTTTGAAGCCATTTATTCAGGTAAGTGTAGGAGCCAGGCAAAAATATGTTTACTGTGAAGATTGAACAGACTTTGAAATTAGTGCTCAAATCGCTCTTTCTCATTATGCTGTAGTTGAGAAATGTGGGCAAGCCACAGTAAGCACCCATTTATCTAGGCAGACACTGTGTCTGCTACTTATTTTATAGCCCAGTGGTGCTTACGATAGCACATGCAACCATGGGCATTTGGTGAATGCTGATGGTTTGAAATTTTGATTTACAGGTCAGGATCAAAATCCCATACATCACCGTGACTTGATAGGTTGAGCGAAAATGAGGTTCGAGTGTTACTTTTCCCAGTAAGTAAATAATCTAAGTCAAGGGCAACTACGGATCAGGTTTTTAAGGCATTCTTATCAATATTTAAAAGTCTAAGGTTCTTCATTGTCAATCTGTTTAATGTGTTTATTAATATGAAAACTTTCAATTCAAAGATTCATCAACATGGTGCCACGAAATAAGGATTGCAGAAGGGATCGTCTCCACCAGAATGGACTATCATGCTGGAGACTGATCTAAGGAACAGAGTCCAGGAAACTGGTGTTTACCAGGGAGAAAAGAGCTAAACTGAGAGTCAGACCCTGGGCTGCAGGCACCATCCTGTGCCCTGCTATGCTCTTTATTCAATAAGTTTCAGTTGCATCAGGGCCAAGTGATAGGCTTAATTGATGGTGCCACTTCCAATTCATCAAGTCCTCGGCTCTTACTTCAAAACATATCTAGTTCTTTCAATTACTAAGTGTTCACAGTGTGTTAGCATGAGAATATATGAGTGAGGGATCCCTGGGTGGCGCAGCGGTTTGGCGCCTGCCTTTGGCCCAGAGCGGGATCCTGGAGACCCGGGATCGAATCCCACATCGGGCTTCCGGTGCATGGAGCCTGCTTCTTCCTCTGCCTGTATCTCTGCCTCTCTCTCTCTCTCTGTGACTATCATTAAAAAAAAAAAAAAAGAATATATGAGTGAAAAAAAATTTTTTTTGACCTTATGGAACTTACATTCTGGAGAGGAAGAAAGATACTAGAAAAGTATACACAAGGAAATTATATTCTCTGTTATAATCAATGCTATGGAGAAAAATAAATCAAGGAAGCCTGAGTGGTATTCAAGTTTAAACAGAGGGCTCAGTGAGGGTCTGACTGAGAATGTAAGTGTGGTTAAAGGAGGTGAGGGATCAGGTAAGCCGTGCAGGTGTCTGAGACGAGATGCTGGTGTAGTGGCCCTTAGGATTGTGCCCAGTGAGGTCTAGAAACAGCAATGGGGTGGTAGGGATGGAAGAGTGAGGGCAGAGTGTTCATGGAAGTAGTCTGAAAGGACAGATCATTGGGTAGGACCTAATGGGCCAATTTAAGGACTAGGACTAGTTTTTAACCTAGAGGATATGGAAGGCCAGGAACCTGGAGGGTTTGGAGGAGAGAAGTTTCATGATCTGACTTTTGTTTAATGGACTAATCTGTCCACCCTATTATGGATTATAGGTGGGGAAGCAGGGAAGCCATGGAAAAATCTATTATTAGGCTATTGTAAGAATAGGGTGAGAGATGATGACTTGGGCAGGACCACAGCAAGAAGTATAATGAGAATTGGTGGCAATTTGGGATTGTTGTAATTTGAGACCCGGCAATACCTGCTTGGCACAGGGGTTAGGAAAAAACAAAAAAAGTGAAAAGGAACTCAAAGTCTTTGGCCTTAGCAACAAAAGCAATGGCGTTACTATTAATTGAAACAGGGAAGACTACGGGTAGAACAAATTTGGTGGAAGAATCAAGGCTTCAGTTTTGGATGCATTAGAATTGGGAAACCTATGAAATTAAACTTTCAATATAAACTATGCAAAGCTCTTAGAATAGTTCCTGGCTTTTGGTGAGGGCCATATAAATGTTTGTGGTGGTAGACTTGGTGTTAGTGAAGTTTGTATTGGTGGCTGTTACTGTTATTTTTGGTTTTTACCAACCAAAAGGAATTATTGAATAGGCAGCTGAATAAACATTCAAAGATTCTGTTCAGGGCACAAGTCGTGATTGGAGATGTGAATTTGGGAGCTGTATAAAATATAGATGGTTAAATTAAATCCATCACATCGGGTAGATCATTAAGGCTGTCAGGACAGTTAAAAAAGAGAAGACATTTGAGGACTAAATCATTAGTCATTCAAACTTTAAAAAGGCAAGAAGATAAAGAGCAACTAGCAAAAGAGACCACCCTGAGGGGGCAGCTAATGAGGGAGAAGCCAAACCAGGAGAATGGGCTCACACACAAACCCAGTAAAGAAGATATTTCAGTAAGGAGGGAGTCATCTGTTAGTTACGGTCTCTGATATGATTGGTTCTGTAGAAAACCCAAAGAAAAACAAAGGAAAGCTATGAGAGAGTTTATCGAGGTTATCAGATAACTTAATTGTCTACTGTCTGTTTACAATACAACACCCAAGTTGTCCAGCACCAACACAATGATCAGGTGCATGAAAGATACTCAGTGTATGCTGAATTATGTAATGAATCGATGAAAGGATTTAATGCCTTATGCTGCAAAGTATTTCTCAAATTATGGCCATGGATGATTTAGGAGGGGTCTTCTGTTCTTTAAATCAAGAAATATTGATGTAGAACACATTTTTAAGAGGAAAAGACCTGGGAAACATTATGGGCTTCCTATTTATTAACCAATATCAATAGATAAAGACTTCTAGCCTACAAGTCTCATATGAAATACTTTCTCCAACCTTGTTTGATAAAATTATTAACAAAAAAATAACTCACATACATACATAAGTTAAAAAATACACTTCTATAAGTAGTCTTACAGTAACAACCCACTTAAATGAGCAAAAGATTCAATATATTCTTTATCAAAAAAGATATAAAAGTGTCAAATAATTGTACAAAAGTTGCTCATCATCATTAGTCACTGGAGAAGAGCAAATTAAAATCACAAAGGGAAAGAGATATGTACTCCTATGTTTATTGCAGCCTTATTTACAACAGCCAAGATATGGAAGCAACCTAAATACATCATTCAAGGGTCAACTGTGTTTATAAAGGTAACAGCATGCATGATTCTATTCATGGCATTATGCAGACTGAAAGAATATCGTACTTTATGACTGGTGTCAATTTGATTCCATTTGATTCTAAAACATTCGAGAGACAAAAATCAGATCAGTTGTTACCTGGGGCTGGGGATGGAGATGGGATCAACTAGAAAGAGGCTTAAGGCAAGTATCTGGTATCTGGGAAATATGCTATATCATGTTTGAGGTAATAGTTACAAAACTGTTTGTCAAACTCATCAAATGAAACACTTAAAAATGGTGAATTTTATTTAATGTAAATTATACATACCTTAATAAAAAATTTTTAAAAGAATAAAGAATTTAATGTGCGTGTATGTGTTTTGTTCTGTTTATGTTGCTGTTTTGGTAAGGGAATTATAGTGCTTTCCCATTTGAGAAGAGGAAGCTGACCTCAGAAATATTACTCTGTAATCCCCAGTGAAATAACTGATCCAAATAATCATCAATAGGTGCTGAAAGATGGCAGAAGAGAGGTGGGAAACTGAATATTCATATGTTAACAGATATCACTTATAATGCTGGCTAAATACTAAGTTATATTTTATGAGAGAGAGATCAGCTGACATGTTCATCCTTACATAATGCTATACAAGAAGGGCATAGCATCACTTATGAAGTTTTTATTGGAAAAACAAACATGTTTAACCTGAATCTAGGCAAGCCTTTTGACATCATTTCCAGCTTATAAGAAATACACAATCTAAAGAATTAGATAAATGGCACCACAAGAAAACAATGAGGCAAATACAGGATGAAGGATGCTCTGTACATCTTCAAAAAGTCAATGTCTGTGAATGGAAGAAAATAGACTAAAATAGGTGAAACAAGATAGGACATAACATAACTAAGTGAAAGTCATGGGGTAGGGTCTTTCTCCAAAATGAACAACTATAAAAGATGTTTTGGGAACAACTAGACAGATGTAAGGCTGGTTTTAGAGAATTTTAATTAATTTTGCTAAGGGTAAACACAATATTATGCTTATAAAAGAAGTGGTCTTTATTTTTAAAAGACACATGCTAAACTATCTAGGATTGAAGTATCATGGTATCTGCCACTCACTTTGGAAAAAATACACATGAAATGAAAATGTTTTGATGCTAACTTATGGATAGATGAGTGTTTTACTCCCCTGGACTTTTCATTTTTCTATAGATTTGAATCTTTTAAATAAAAGGTGAAAAACTACAAACTTCTAATAATTATAAAAGGATCATAGTGACATGGATGGAACTGGAGGGTATTTTGCTGAGTGAAGGAAGTCAATCGGAGAAGGACAATCATTATATGGTTTCACTCATACGGGGAATATAAAAAATACTGAAAGGGATTATAGGGGAAAGGAGAGAAAATGAGTGGGAAATATCAGAGAGGGTGACAAAACATGAGAGATTCCTAACACTGGGAAATGAACAAGGGGTAGTGGAGGGGGAGGTGGGCAGAGGGATGGGGTGACTGGGTGATGGGCACTGAGGAGGACACTTGACAGGATGAGCACTGGGTGTTATATGTTGGAAAAATCGAACTTAAAAACATATTAATAAAAATTATAAGAGGATCAATAAATGGGTCAATAAATATAAAGAAACTTGAAAAAATAGAATTTGGTTTCTTAAAATTACTGTGTGTCAAAACTTCTACTATGGAAGGAGCTAACGCATTACATAGTGAGAAATTAAAAGTTTTAGTGCACATTCTAGAAATGAAAAAAAATGGAAAATGAATTTGCAAAGCATCTAACCAAAAAGGATAGAAAAAGAATAACAATAAGTGTAATAGAGGAAATAATAAAGGTAAAATCAAAGTCTAATAAAACAGAACACAAAGCATTAGTATGGGATCAATATAAGAATATTTGCTTAGGCCAATGAAAACAAGAGGCAACATAAGTCCGTAAGCTTAGGAATAAAAAGGGCTACACAACTGAGAATACAACAGAGATCTAAAATAATAGAAGTACTTCAGTATGAGTAACTTTATGGCAATAAATTTGAAAACGCAGGTAAAATGGGCAATGTCCTAAAATAAAAGAGTGTTTAATAAACTCACTCAAGAATCAACAGAATCTTTGGGATGCCTGGGTGGCTCAACACTTGAGCATCTGCCTTTGGCTCAGGGCGTGATCCCAGAGTCCTGGGATCGAGTCCCAGATCAAGCTTCCTGCATGGAGCCTGCTTCTCCCTCTGCCTATGTCTGCCTCTCTCTCACTCTGTGTTTCTCATGAATAAATAAATAAAATCTTAAAAAAAATCAACAGAATCTTTAACAATTTCATAGATCACCTCCATAGTTGAAAAGAAAAATTGCTCATGTATAACCAATAGGCCCCAAATTTTTAAACCTCTTTACAAATAAAATTCACCCATTTGAAGTGCACAACTCATTTATTTATGGCACATGCGAGTTGTACATCCATCACTATCACTTATGTTTAGATGTTTGTCACTCCAAAAAGAAACCCATTGTACCTATTAACTCCAAAAAGAAACTCACTCCTCATTCTCCACCCAGAGGTAACCAATACCCTCATTTCTATCTCCAACAAATTTGCCTATTCTGGACATTTTCTATAAATACATCATACAATATATGACCGTTTGTGTTTGGCTTCTTTCACTCAGCATAATATTTTTAAGATTTGTCCATGTTGTAGTATTTATCTGTATTCCATTCCTTTTTATTGCCAAATAATATTTCATCACAGGTATATACCACATTGTATTTATCCATTCACCAGTTAATGCGCTTTCCAATTGTTTCCACTCTGTGACTATTGTAAATAATGCTGCTAAAAACCTTCATATGCCAACTTTTGTGTGGACATATGTTTTCATTTCTCCTGTGTATATATGGAGGAATAGAATTTCTGGGTCCTATGATAACTATGTTTATCATTTTGAGGAACTGCTGTGTTCCAAAGCAGCTATACCATTTAATTCCTATCAGTTATATATGAAGGTTCCAATTTCTCCACAATTTCTTCAGCATTATTATTTATTATTGATTATAGCCATCTTAGTAGTATCAAGTGGTATCCTTTTGTGATTTGATTTGCATTTTCCTAATGGCTAATATTATTCTGTATCTTTTCATCTACTTGTTGGTCATTCGTACATAATTTCTGGAGAAATGTCTTTCCAATTCCTAGGCCCATTTCCAAAATGGGTTGTCTTTTTATTGTTAAATTGGACCCCCAGCTTTTTTATTTTTTTTTTTTTATTTTTTTTTTTTTTAATTTTTATTTATTTATGATAGTCACAGAGAGAGAGAGAGGCGCAGAGACACAGGCAGAGGGAGAAGCAGGCTCCATGCACCGGGAGCCCGACGTGGGATTCGATCCCGGGTCTCCAGGATCACGCCCCGGGCCAAAGACAGGCGCCAAACCGCTGCGCCACCCAGGGATCCCCCCCCAGCTTTTTTAAATGCAATTTTTACAGAACTTGAAAATAATATAAAAACTCTAATATCCCAGGGCACCCAGTGGCCTGGTGATTGAGAGTCTGCCTTTGGCTCAGGTTATGATCCCGAGGTCCTGGGATTGAGTCCCACATCGGGCTCCCTGTAGAGAGTCTGCTTCTCCTTCTGCCTAAGTCTCTGCCTCTCTCTCTGTGTTTTTCATGAATAAATAAATAAATAAAGTCTTTTAAAAAAAATCTAATCTCCCTATCTTACAGAAAGAGTTCTAAGAAGTAGAAAAAGCAGGGAGGAGGAGGAGAAAGAAAGAAGGGGGAGAAAAGAGAGAGGAGGAAAGACTTTTACAAGTTATCTAGAATGACCTTGATACTAAAAGTAAACACAAGTCATATAGGAAAAAAAAATTAACAGATTTCTCAAAAATCCCAAATAAAACAGAATCTATAAATATAAAAATAATAGCCATGATAATGGTATTAATAATATAGTATGACAATAAGGTTTATCCTGTAATGCAAAAGTGATTTGCCCCTAGAAAAATCTATTAATTTCCAAATATATATATTTATATATTTTTTAGATTAAAAAAAGAAATATTTCAATAGTTGCTGAAAATTTTAGTAATCTTCAACATTTACTCTTAAAAAAACCTTTCACAGACTAGGAGTAGAAGGGAACTCTTAAGTTGATAAAGAGTGTCTACCAAAAAATCTATAGAATACATGGTCCTAAAAAAAAGAAAAAAGAAAAAAAAGAATGCATAGTCCTAAATAGTGAAATTTAAGAACATATCCTTTAAGTTTTTGTTCTAGCAATAATGCCCCATCACCACTTCTGTTCAACATTTTCTAGGTCTTAGAACAGTGACATAAAGAAACAAAAGGTATAAGAATGAGAAAGTAATGAACAAAACTATCATTACTTATAGTCAATATTATCTCCATAGAAAATTGAAGAGAAACTAGAAACAAATCATCAGATATTTGAAGATAGTAGCATGTTTACTTGATAAAAGAATTAAAATAAGTAGTATCCTAAGAAAAGTGCTAAATTATTAAAAATGTAACATTTTTAGAAGATCTCATTTAAAATAGTAAAATATAGAAGGTATGCAAGAATAAACCCAAAGAGGGACACCTGGGTGGCTCAGTGGTTGAGCGTCTGTCTTTGGCTCAGGGTGTGATCCTGGGATCCAGAATCGAGTCCTGCATCGGGCTCCTTGCGGAAAGCCTGCTTTTCCCTTTTCCTGTGTTCTGCCTCTCTCTCTCTCTCCCTATGTCTCTCATGAATAAATAAATAAAATATTTAAAAAATAAACCCAAAGATGTGACAAATCTTTATAGTGAATACTTTGTCAAAAGACATAAAAGAAGAGCTAAGCAATTAGGAAAATATATAGTGGCGGATGGAAAGACTCAATCTGCTGACTTAATCTTAAAATGTGAAACATTATTAATCAAAATCCCAGCAGCTTTATACACTGAACTTTACTGGCTGGTCATGAAATTCTTATAAAAAAGAAGGCCAAAAAAACTAATCTTTAAGAAGAGTGACTGCACTAACATCTAAAAAGTGTGTCTCGGCCTCTCTCTCTCTCTGTGTGACTATCATAAATAAATAAAAATTAAAAAAATAAATAAATAAATAAAAAATAAAAAAGGGGTCAGGCAATGTACTTTAGATGTAAACAAGAGTGAGCTATATACACCAATGAATACAAAGAGAGCCAAGAAACAGACCCACATATACCGGATTGAGATGCAAGACAAATGGCACCATTAGTTAGAGGGGAAAGGATTGACTATTGAAACAATGGCATCCAGTCTATTTTCTATCTGAATAAAAAAGACAAAATTAGAACTCTATCTCAGACAAAATAATTAACAAAAGAATAAATTCAGATTAAAAACTAAATGTGGGCAGCCCCGGTGGCCCAGGGGTTTGGTGCAGCCTTCGGCCCAGGGTGTGACCCTGGAGACCCCGGATCGAGTCCCACGTTGGGCTCCCTGCATGGAGCCTACTTCTCCCTCTGCCTGTGTCTCTGCCTCTCTCTCTTTCTGTGTCCCTCATGAATTAATTAAAAAAAAAAAAGAAAAAGAAAAAAAAAGGACAGACAGATCAGTGGGGCAGAATGGAGAGATCAGAAACAGACCCAAATAAATACAGTGAATTTTCTTTTCTTTTTCCTTTTTTTTTTCCTTGACAGAGAGAAAGCACAAGCAGGGGTAGTGGCAGGCAGACAGAGAGGGAGAAGCAGGCTCCCCGCTGAGCAGGGAGCCCAGTGCAGGGCTCCATCCCAGAACCCTGGGATTATAACCTGAGCCAAAGACAAATGATTAACCCAGTGAGCCACTCAGATACCCCACAGTCAACTTATTTTTGGCAAGAGCAAAGGCAATACAATAGGGCAAAGATATGTCTTCAACAAATGGTACTACAGGATAACAGGACATTCACATACAACCAATCAATCAATCTAGAAATAGACTTTACACCTTTCACAAAAATTAACACAAAATGGATCACAGACTTAAATTTAAAGCATAAAACTATTCAACTCTTAGATGATAATGCAGGGGGAAACCTAAACGACCTTAGGTACAGTGATACATTTTAGATACAACACCAAAGATATAATTCATCTAAGAAATAATTGATAAGGTGGATTTCATTAAAATTAAAAACTTCTCTCAGTGAAATATAATATGAAAAAATATGATAATACAAGCCACAGATTGAGAGAAAATATTTGTGAAAGGTACATCTGATAGAAGACTTACCTAAAATATACAAAGAACCCTTAAAACTCAGCAATAAGAAAATATCTAATTAAAAACGGGCCAAAAACCTAAACAGATACTTCACCAGAGAAGATATACAGATAGCAAATAAGCATTTGAAAAGATGTTCTACATCATGTTATCAAGGGAATGCAAATTAAAACAATGAGATACCTTTATATGCCTGTTAACATGGTCAAAATCCAGTGACAACACCCCCTGGTGGTGAGGATGTGGAGCAACAGGAACTCTCAAGTTGGAACTCTCACAAAGTATTCACAAAAGCAAACATGCTTATACCATCTGATCTAGAAGTTCTGTTCCTCGGTATTTACCCAAAAGAGTTGAAAACTTATGTCCACATAAAAGCCTACACGTGGGTGTTTATAGCATCTTTATCCATAATTGCCAAAACTTGGAAGCAACCAAGATGTAGGTGAATGGATAAATAAATTATGGTATATCCAGACAATGGAATACTATACAGTACTAAAAAAAAAAAAAGAACCATCAAGCCACGAATAGACAGAGTTACCTTAAGTGTATATTACCAAGTGGAAGAGGTCAATCTGAGAAGTCTATATACTGTTTGACCAATCATATGACATTCTGAAAAAGCCAGAACTATAGATACAATAAAAAACAAACAAACAAACAAAAATCAGTAGTTCCTAGAAGCAAAGGTGAACAGGAAAGATGAATAAGCAAAGAGATGAACAGGAAGATTTTGATGGCAATGGAAATACCCTGCATATCATAATGATGGATATGCCGTTATACATTTATCTGAACCCACAGAATGAATACCACCAAGAGTGAACCTAATAAACTATCATGGCATGTCAATATAGGGTCATATATATATATGGTATAAAAATATACCATTTATTGGTATAAAAATATACTATTCTAGGGAGTGATGTTGATAATGGGGGAAGTTATACATGTGTGGGTACAGAGGAAGTATAGGAAATCTCCATACAGTCCTCTCAGTTTCATTGTAAACTTAAATCTGCTATTTAAAAACTAAAGTCTGAAAAAAAAACAAAACCCTCCTGAATATGAGAAGCAAATCTATAAAACATTTTTAGGAATGCTTTGTAGAAGACTTTTATATTATTTCAGGATGCAAAGTAAAAAATGAATAATTTTACTACATTGAATTATCGAATCTCTGGAGGTGGTGGGGAGAATTAACAATAAAGAAAAAGAAAAGTCAAGGCACAGTTTAGAGTAATCTTTTTTGAAACACTATATCCTAATAAGAATCACTATCCCAAATTTATAAGGAACTACCAATGAGTAGGAAACTTGTTTTAAAAAGGGAAAGTATATGAATAGGCAGTTCACAGAAGAATATAATAAATGGCAAAAAAATATATATTAAAGTGCTAAATCTCATTACCATGGAAATATAACTTTAAAAAGCAGTAAGATAGTACATCGTGCCTATCATAATAGCAAAAAAATAATCATTGTTTACATCATGTGTCGGTGAGGATGTGTGGAAAAACGACTCTTCCATATTGCAGATCAGAATAGCCTTGCTTTAGAGAGTGAGGTTCAAGTTACTCATGCTGTAAGACACAGAGCATACACCTATATACACAGCTTCCTATCTATATACTTGCTCAGGGAAAGTCTCACACACAGACATATGCACACTTAAAACATACAAGAACTCATTATATGTTAGGTCTCAAATTAAATATCAGTAGGTTCCTAAAGTAGATCTATAATAAAAAATGCACTGATAACCGTACAATAAACCCATAGACTATGACCAAAATTAAAACATGAAAAAAGCTCTCCCCCAACTGCCTTGTGACTTGGAAAACTAGTATTTTGAGCAACTCTCAAATGAGAGTACCCAAAATGAACTTTAAACTTTTCTTAAAAATAATGATAAAACAACTGGATGTGTTTAAAGTGGTGGTCACAGAAAAATTATTAGAACACTGAATAGTAAAATTTAAGGATATAAATAAAGTAAATTCTCCGCTCAAAGGCCAAAAAAGGAAAATTAATCAAGGAAAGTACAGGAAGGAGACAAGGGAAAGAGCAAAATGTACTGAAGTAGAGAACAGCAAAGCAATAAACCTAGTTAAGAAATCAAAATCCAGCTTGTTTCTTTTAAATGGACCGCTACATAATTTGATCCAAAAACGTGAAAGGGGAAAGAAAGCACAAATATACAAGATACGAAATGGCAATAGGAAATTGCCATTGAAATAGGAAAAAAAAAAAAAAAAATTAAGAGGCCACTTTCTAGACGTCATCTCTACGGAACTAAATTTGAAAATATAGATAAAATGGAGTAATTCATTGGAAAAGACATTTGCCAAAACTGGTTCTATTTAGGATAGAGAACTTAATCAGATCAACTTTTCTAAAAGAATAAAGAAAGCAATTAATATAGCATCCCAACCAAAAAACTGCAGGCCCCTATCATTTCACTTGAGAATTCTAACAAATTTAAGATTAGCCCATTCCAATGTTCCCTTTTTTTTTTTCCAGGACATGAAAAAGGAAGGAAAACATTCTAATTATTTTTTTAAGCAAGTATATCATTAAAGTTACTATGGACTGAATGTTTTTATTCACAACAAATTCATATGTGGAAAGCCTCCCTCTAGATACAATGGTATTAGGAGGTGGGCCCTTTGGGAGGTGGTCAGGATTAGATGAGGTCAGAAGGGTGAGCCCTCATTAATGGAATTAGTACTCTCATAAGAGTCATGAGAAAGCTTGCTTCCTCCCTCAGCTCTCCACCATGTGAGGGTACCAGAAGGCTGAGGACATAAGAAATCATTGATCTGCAATCCAGAAGGGCACCCCTTCACCAGAACTCAACCACACTGGCATCCTGCTTGCAGAATTTCAGCCTCCAGAATTTTGTGGATTGCTGTTGTTGATAAACCACCAGGTTTATGCTATTTTGTTATAGTAGCCAGAACTAAGAAAACAATTTAACCTGATCAAAGACAGTTGAAAAGTATTATAGACCAATGTCACTATATATAGATGCAAACATGCTAAATAAATAGAAGACGTTGCAATACTACAGTAAAATAAATATACTGTGACCAAAGGCCACTTACATTTTAAATAGTTAATAGTCAATAGTCAATATTAAATATAAATATAATATACCACATTGCTAAATCTATTGAGAATAACTGCATGAGTCTCTGCACAGATATTTTAAAAGACAAAATTTAATACCCTCCCTGATAAAAACTCAGAAAGATAGGAATTGACGTATATTTTCTTAACATGATAACACACGTGCACCCTTTGTCTGAACACCAGTATCTCACTTAGTAGAGAAATACTTAAGGCATTTCTAGTAAAATCATGAACAAGGCAAGGATGCCCACTCTCCCCACTAATATTCAACATGGTAGTGTAGTCAATGCAAGATAAATCAAATAGAAGCTAAGAATTAGAAAAGAACAAATAAAAACTATATTTTTAGATGACAGTAGTATGTCTAAAAAATAATGTGAATCAATAATAAAATTAATTCAAACAATAAATCAGTAAAACTAATACACATAAATCAATCACCATCTTATATACTAATAGTAACCTATTAGAGGGGTATACTGATATAAAAAGCTTCATTTGCATTACCAACAACAAAAAACATTTAGGGAAAATCATAAGAAGAAATGTATAAAATCTGTATAAGGAAAGCTTTAAAACTCCTCAAAATCACAAAAGTAGACTTGAAAATATAGAAGGTTGCCTTCCATCTATGATACAATGACCCAATACTAAAAAATGTCACTTCTCTCAAGAGACTTTATAAAATTAACACAATTCCAATAAAAATACCAACAAGGTTTTTTTTTTTTTTTTTGGAGCTGGACAAGTTCCTACTGAAGTTCTTATGAAAAAGTCTTGTAAGAATCACCACTAAGAAAAGCTATAATAGGAAAATTGTTTACCATGGATATAAACCTTCTGTAATAACAGTGTGATGCTGGTGCATGGACAAACATGGCAAGAACAGATGACAACATCCAGGAACAACCATGAGAACATGTAGAAATACATGATATAATAAAGATAGTATTTCAAATCACTAGGTAAACAATGGGCTTTTTTTTTCTTTTTTAATTTTTATTTATTTATGATAGTCACACAGAGAGAGAGAGACAGAGAGACAGAGACAGAGACACAGGCAGAGGGAGAAGCAGGCTCCATGCACTGGGAGCCCCACGTGGGATTCGATCCTGGAGGGATCGCGCCCTGGGCCAAAGGCAGGCGGCTAAACTGCTGCGCCACCCAGGGTTCCCAACAATGGACTTTTTAAATGAAGAATGTTGAGCAGTTGATTGGCCATTTGACCAAAACAAAAGCTGAATTCGCTCTTCAAATCACACAGAGCCTGAACTCTAAATAGATTCAGAATCTAAGCATAAAACAAGGCCAAACAAGTAACTATTCTACAACCTGAGTGAAAGAAATGCTTACCTAACAATGATTCAAACAGCAGATACAGTAAAAGATCAATAAATTTGACTATCTACAAATTTTTAGATAGCATGTTATATTTGGAGGCTTTTTAATGGCTGCTATAACAAATTACCATAAGTGCAGTGGCTTAATAGAACGCTGTTCCTACCTCATAGTTTTTGGGAGAATTCCAAGTGGTCTCACTGGTTTCAAATCAAGGTATAGGGAGGGCTGCATTGCTTTCCAGGGGCTCTAGAGGAGAATCTGTTTCCTTGACTGTTCTAGCCTCTTAGATGCTGTCCCCATTCCTTGGCTCACAGCCCTTTCCTCCATCTGCAAAGCCAGCAGTGTTGCAGCTGTATGATCCTTTTTCCCAACTGTATTTCCCTCTCACTATAGCCAAGAATGATTCTTAGTTTTGGAGGGCCCACCTGAATAATCCAGGAACACACTCTCCATCCGAGGGCACTTAATTTAATCATAACAGCAAAGTATCTTTTGCCATGTAAGGTAATATATTTACAGATTCTGGGAATTAGGACATGGACATCCTTAGAGGCCTTATTCTGCTGACCACATATAGCAACACACACACACACACACACACACACACACACAGAGAGAGAGAAACAAATAATCAAAAGACTACTTACATGCCAGGAGAAAACATTTGTTATAAATCATAACCAAAGGCTTTAATCCCTATTATACAAAGAAGCTTTTAAGTAAGGGGAAAACTTAATTAAAAATTAGCAAAAGTCATGGATAGTTCACAAAATGATGTGACAGTGGCCCCTGAGCCTATTGGGAAGGTGTTCAAGTGCACTCATAGAGAAATACAAAATAAACTACACTGAGATACAGTTTCTCATCTATCAGATTATAGAAAAAGTAGACAAATGCTCCTTCTGTTGGTGAGACTATCCATGAACATAGATTCTCATATATTGCTGGTGAAAATTTGGTACAAATTTCCTGAAGGAAAATTTGTCAACATCCAATAAAACTTCATTTTCACTTACCATTTGAGTGAACATTCTCAAGTTTTGGAGTTTTCCCTGAAAGTCCACTTCTAACAATATGAAAACGTAGAGGCACATTGGTTATTCACTGCTGCTTTGTTTGTAATTTTAAGTTGCTGCTGAAAAAGTCTCTTACTCATCCTTGCTTCCATACGTTCCTTCTTAGCCTTATATTATGGTTTTGAGATTGGCTTATAAACCATTTTGTAATTCTTTATGGGAAATTTCTATATATAGTAGCACTGAATAATTTTTTGCTGATTTTTAAAGTATTTGGATTGAACAATATTTTTTTATTAAAAAAGTTCTTTTTGAAATAAAGCTGTCATGTACCTAACACTATGTGGTTTGTTAATTTTGGATTTATCCCAGATTACTATTATACTCATTTTTACTTACTTCTTACTGCGTTTCTGTTTTATCACAGCCAGTCTTAATCAGAGAAACTCGGTTTCTTCAATAATTAAACCTCTATGGCTAAAGCTGATTTGAGCCCAGCCACTCAAAGCAAGATTCCACTGGACTTCCCACACTCTTTCACTCACAACTGAGCAGACCCTTGTTCTAGGATAGTATTATCATCATTAATAAAATGTATAAATGGAATGCACTTAAGTAGTGCCTGGTTATTCTCCTGGGGCTTGTTAACAATACAAATAAATACACACTCATGCTCTATCAATCATTACATTTTTAAAGTTAAAGATGAATGACCTTTCATTAATAAAGGCATTCATTCAGCTATAATTTATTAAGCAACTATTACATCAGATATTGTGCCAGGTTTTTAAAATTAAGTTCATGATCTGCAAGAAAAAAAAAAGCACATGACTGATTTTTTTTTTTAAGATTTTTTAATTTATTCATTTAAGAGAGAGACACACACAGGGAAAGAGACCAAGAACATGAGCAGGGGAGGGGAAGAGGGAGAAGAGAAGCAGACTCCCCACCGAGCAGGGAGCTCAACATGGGGCTGCATCCCAGGACCCTGAGATCACATGACCTGAGCCAAGACAGACACTCAACCAATTGAGCCACCCAAGTGCCCCATGACTTCAATCTTTAACAGCTTATTTTCTGTATTTTTTGCTTTTATTCAAATCCTGTCTTTACACTATCTCTTGAAATCACTGTCTGTATAACATATTTTAGTATGAACATATATGTGGATATACACACACAGACATACACACACACACACACACATATATATATATGCATGTGTTTATATATGTTATGTGTGTATATGTCCCTATAATCCCATATGTTACTTTTATCAGAATACCTCCCCTTACATTGGGGAACCTATTAGCAAAGTATTAATGTACATGTAAAGAAGGGAGGGAATTGGCCTCATGCACATATGTGCTTATTTCAGTTTCCCTATACCCACCAACTCAGTGCTCAGAGCAGCATCTCCACGTCTGAAATGGCTATATAAGTGGGATGGTGGACTATATTTCAAACTTGCATGTAGGAAATTCATTATCTACTCCTGCACTCTAGCATGGAGATGGCTTCTGTGGTTTGCCAATAACCTATAGAATGCAATCCTGTGAAAATAATAAACATATTTTTGAAAGGAACTTTAACAGAAAGTTGATAATGTGGTACCTTTCTCACTAAATGCTAAAATAATTTTATGAGGATCTTATTAATCTTAATTTTTACTCGATGATTATGGGTTTAGATTTTTTAATGTTTCTCATCATAGAATCATAAAGAGATATGATTACTGAAAGGAACCTAATGCCATTCCTGTTTGCTTTACAGATGGGGAAATTGGGCTTGCATGATATTTAGGATCACACAAGGGACTCAGAGAGAGAACTAAAAGCTGGCTATTGAGGTTTCCCCACCCACTTCCCAGCCTGACAGCCACTAGACTGGTGGAGCTCATGGAGTCCACGGGACTCAGCAGAGCAGCTCTAAGCATGACCTGGAAGGACATGGAAACACAAAATCAAATGTGTAATGACCCGTAATCCTTCTGTACTTATTCAGGAGTTGGTGTGGAAGGGGTTGCAAAACAACACAAGAAAGTTTAAAAATTTACTCTAGATCAGGAACTGGCACCCACAGGTGAAATCTTGCCTATTATCCTAAATAAGATGTTACTGAAACACAATCACATCTACTCACTTGGTGGCTGCTCTGTAGCTCCAGCTAGAGAGTTGGGTAGCTATGACAGGGACCATAATGATACAGCCAGTCAAGCTAAAATTATTTCCTTTCTGGCCCATTAAAAAAAACCATTTACTGACCCCTGCCCTAGATATGTTGCCCCCTTACAAGCTAGTATAAACATGAATAAATATACCTGAAAAATACTGATGATTATAATTTTGAGTTGTATTTTGAAACAACTATGGTAATTAAGTACATGTTAAAAAATCTAAGGAGCCCTCAAGTTTCTGGTATAAATTGTTCTATACTGTATACATTCCTGTGCAATGTTGGTGACATGTCTTTTTTAATAATAAGAATAAGAGTCATTTTAGCTAATTAACTTTTAAAAATTAAACTTAATTAACTTTTTTATAGCCAGTAATAACCACAGTTAAGATTACTCCCAGATAATTAAAATATAGTGTTTCTTTTTTTTTTTTTTTTTTATGATAGCCACACAAAGAGAGGCAGAGACACAGGTAGAGGGAAAAGCAGGCTCCATGCACCAGGAGCCCGATGTGGAATTCGATCCCGGGTCTCCAGGATCACTCCCTGGGCCAAAGGCAGGTGCTAAACCGCTGCGCCACCCAGGGATCCCAAATATAGTGTTTCTAATGAATGGATATATACTACAACTTTCTTTATAAAGATAATTATAGTTGCTCATATAGTCTCATTCTGTCCTTTGTGCATTCAAGATTATTTTATTTTCCCCAAAATATAAACATGGATTTTTTTCAATGTATTTATTTTTTATGAATTAAGAACACATTTATTCAGAATTTTAAAATACCGTGTAAAATTTTAAAATTGCATAACTACTAGTTGGGCAATAATAATAAATTTGAAGAAATATTAAGAACAGGTCTCAGACTTTCTTATGAAAGTAACAGAATTTTGAGACATTCTGGAAATATGTTGGGCATAAGATAAAGGGAAAAACTAAAGCTGAGACAGACATAGAGGGATTGAAATAAAGTAGAATAATAATAAATTATTAATTTTTAGGAAATATATTCGAGGCACTAGAGAGAATCTGTTCTGCCTTTATACTATTTTGGGCTATATATGAAGTCAGGATAGGCTAGGTTATACTATGGTAACAAACAATCCCCAGATGTCCCTGACTTGAAATGAAAGCTTATTTCTTCTTCACACTACATGTTGGCAAGGGCCTTTATGCAGTCATTCCGTGATCCTAGCCTTATAATAAATCATCATGCTGAGCACATGAAGAGAACATGGGAGGGTTGCACATCCATAATTAAATGCTTCCACTTGGAATGTTACTTTTGCTAGCAACTCATTGGTCAGAATGAATCACATGACCCCTCCAAAGCACAAGGGAACAGGAGTTGCAATTCTACAATGTGCCTACAAGGGAGAAAGCTGGAAATATTTATTAACAACTCACTGAATGTTTAATAATTAAGGACTCAACCTTTGAACCAAACTAGCTACCATCTGTGCTTCACATTCCTCATCTGTAAAATGAGCATACTAAATCTCAGGATTGTGAGGACTGAGTTAAATACTTGTAGAGAGCTTTGAAGAGTATTGGCATAAAGTCTTATTGGTTCTTTATTTCAAGATTTGTACTTGCCACACTGCTCTTCAAAGCCAAAACAGAGGAGAGCTGTCTTAGAAATGCTGACTTGGGCCCAGAAGGGACACCTATGAACAGTATTCTGGATGGAAAAAAAAAAAAATCAAATGAAATATATCAAAATGCTAGGTCTTCCTTGGACATACATTGATCCAGGAGGCAGGACATAAGCCATTAGTGGGGTAATGATTCAGTGTAGCAGAAGCTAGTGGGACAAGGGGACAAAGACACCAAAAATGGATAGTATGTCTTAAGAAACATGAAGTACAGGAAATGAATATATGGTGTGAACATGTATGAACATGGTAAGTAGAAGATTCTGGATAGGGCTATTCTACTGTATACATACTTGAGGAATGCATTATATGAATGGAATTCCTTCTAATTTGTGATTTACAAGACTTCCATCAGGCTAAAAATGAGAGTAGAAGTAGAAGACTCTGACTAGGAAAGGCAAAGGCAATAATGCAAGAGGAAAAATGGGAATGAAGAGGAAATGAATCAAGAATCCATCTCCAGGAAATGTAGTCAGAATGCTCCTTTCCTATATAGAAATGCAGCAAGTGGTAGACTGATGGCAATGTTTCTCTCAGAACTCCCATTGTCTCGGCACTGGCAAATGTGATTGCTCTGCATCCATGATACACGACACTCTACCCCTGACAACCCATGATGACCAGGCCCATATGCATTCAAACAATCCTGGACCGTTAGGCACCAGGTGAAGAGATAAACAGACAGGGCTTCCTCTTTCAGTAGTTTACTGATTAATGAGGAAGCCAGAGATGTTATTAATCCACCTGTAACACAAATCAGAATGAAAGAAGTTTTGCACTGCATTCACATGTCAAATTCTGTGGGACTACAGAAGATGGAACAACCCATTTTCTTTTCTCTCCTTTTTAAAAGATTTTATTTATTTATTTATTTATGAGAGGCAAACAGAGAGAGGCAGAGACATAGGCAGAGGGAGAATCAGGGTCCCCGCAGGGAGCACCAATGTGGGACTCAATCCCAGAACCCTGGGATCATACCCTGAGCTGAAGGCAGATGCTCAACCACTGAGCCACCCAGGCATCCCATGGAGCAGCCCATTTTCGGTACAGAATCAGGGAATGCTTCTTGGAGGAATGGCATTGTAACTGAAATTTTTAAAAACAAGAGGGATAAAAAGTTGGATGTGTCATGAATACCAAAATAATGGAATAACATGAGCAACCATGAAAATACGGACCATTGAGACCATTTGGACTGGGTAGAAGAGAAATATGTTTCTCTTTCTTTCTTTCAAAGAAAAAGAAGCTTTGTCTTATTTTCTACCCACAAGTTCTGTGGCCCACTTTACCAGATCTCGTTCCTCAATTTGTCTATAGCTATAAAATTTTCTGTTATTCCTTCCCCCAAAATATTAAAATTTTAAATAGCTATTTAATTTGAATTTTATTTCAGAAATTTTTCATTGTAAGCTCCATGTTTACCTATATAGACACATATACACAAGATCATAGAGCTGAGAAGAAATTTCAACTCAAATTCCTGCTGATCAAAGTCCAGAAACTAAATGACATACCTGTGGTTACAGAGTAGCAGACTCAAGACTAGAATTCCTATCATAATACTAAATTTATTTGTTGCTTTAAAAGATAAAAGAATCATGAAAACAAACATAATTCTGAGGATACTCTTATGGTTTTTCTGTGAGCATTCTGTATCCAAAGCAAAGTGATTTATATCTATAAGGTTATAAGCGATACTAATAGAGTGAAATGGAGTTCCTCATTTAGCCCAAACTGTCTATTAGAAGGGTCACCACTTGAAGCTTGTGTATGTTTAAGCCAAATAAAAGGAAGTCCTATTCCATAAAGTAGGGATTAAATTTATGGAACTTTATTATCCAACAAGAGGTGGGAGAGGTTAGAAATACAAATAGATTTTAAGTAGCTTGTATAAATTAATGACAGACCCATCATAGCTAATAAGAAAAAATGCCATGTTTGGGTCATGTTATGAATGTTTGAAGTTAATATCAAAGACACCCTGCTTGCTAACTCTGCCAAGGACAGAGATGGCATGGGGCCGTGATGCTCCTTGACAGTCTTGCTTCCATTTGTGAAAGCCTCCAAATGTTGCATTTCAGATGCCATGAGAAACTGTCAGGTTTGTGAACATAAGATGGACATTCAAGAAACCAATCTTTGGCAATACGTTAAGCAAGCCGACGAACTACATCTGAAGTACCTCATTTCCAAACAGAAGTATATAAGGTATTTTTACATTCCAGCTTTACATGAAGAATCAGGTCTTGGAAATCCCATGAGAAAGTTTTTCTAAGGATTTATCCACACTTTCTTCTTTGGTTTGCTTAAATGAAAAGCAGGAAACCTTCCAGACGTTTTGAACCTCTGACCTTTTTGTGGTTTTCCCATCAAGACATGCAAACATCCAAGCCACCATTCAAAAATCCCTTCTCACTGAGTTATAGCATGGACATATATTATCTCTATATCTAGAACACTTCCATTTCCAGCCCATTATAAAATGAGTTTAACTGCATGTTCCTGAGGAAAAAAGAAGATCTCGTTGGCTTATAAAGGTAGAATCTCAGTATCATATATACCTATCTGGTTTTCAAAATGATTCTTGCAAGCCACCCTAACCCTTCCCAAATACTTCCAGTTGACAAGTGAATCAGCTTTTGCCATTCACCCAACCTCAGCTCATGCCTTCTCTTTGATAATATCAGGATACCCACATGTGACAACAGTCTTGGCTAATTAATTTACTCCAATGTCTAGCAGCCATTTGACAGGAAAAATAATCTACACAGTATTTATTGCAAAATCTTCACCATTGTGACAAAGATGAATGCAAACTTCACACAATCATTTTTCAACTGTTATCCAAACTTGAAAATGGTTTTCAAATGTTAACTTTAAAATTATGAGGAGGACGATAATGGTTCTACTTTAAAACTGCCTGGAAATGGGACTTCTCTGACAATGGCTTAGCATTGAGCCAGAAAAATAAACTCACTTACTAATGTATTAAATGGGCCAGATATAAATCTGTCAGAGATTTGGGCAGGGGGGTGGGTAGGAGGGGAAGGGGTGCCACACAAAGAAGGGGCAGTGGAACTGAATTTCTTAAATAAATGATCTAAAACTTTTAACATAGTTTATCTTCAAAAAGCACTATCATCTCTTGTGAAATGTACATACCACTGTCATAATGTGGCTGAAACTAGAAAAATCTAAATACGGACCATGAGAAACATCTACAACACTCCACTTTAATCTCTGTCTTCAGCAAAAAATCTGGTGGTTCCATTCACTTTGATATACTCTCAATGAATACTTTCTCATGAGTTTTATTTCTTCTAGTATTATTCTCTCTGATAATCCTTAACCTTGGGATTTTAACTGTTAAATTAATAATTGTTCATTTCTGTGATGATCTGAAACTCACTCCCTTCTCCCTTCTGAAGGCCAGAGTAATTGGCCAATAAAAGTTCCACCAAGGTCAGGGATGACCTAATTTACATGTAATTATTAATTGTGCTCTGACCTCTTAACCATAAATAAAGCCCTGGCATTGAATAAAAGAAGATGTGAAACAGGACATGGTATTTTAAAAATCAGGGAATAAAAGAGCAGTGGAAGAAAAGAGAACGGATTTTCTAAATTTAAAACACTCTTTGCCTTTTCTTGAAATAATGATTTATATTCTTTGAGTCCACAAGAGAGTAATTGGATATGCATGATGCAATGCTGGAATTTTAGGTATTTTGCCTAAAGGTTATTAACAATTAGTACCACTGGGTGGTGGTGGTGGGGAAATCATAAAGTTAGAATAATAACCCTCTCTCAAAGGATGACTGAAACTAGACTTGTAATCTGGTCATAATAAAATATATTATGTTTAGAGCAGAGCCCCACATGTTAAGAAGGAAACTGACAAACTAGAATAAGTCCAGTAGTAGGTGGCCATGATTAATTGGGGTCTGAAAAGTAAGTCGTATGAGGAACCATGGAAGAATCTACATTGCTTTCTTTTGGAAAAGTGAACACTAAAATGATCTTCAAATATGTAAAATTATCTTCAAATACGTAAAAGGGATGGTATACAGAAGAGGAAAGAGAGCTACTGATGGCAGCATTGAGGCTAGAGAGTAAAAGCCAGATGATGAGTCGTCTAGCTTGAAGGGGTGGCTGGCCTATTCCTGGCTAGTGTAGCAGAATCCACTCCACATCAAAAAGATGGTCCCTCAACACGCACTTTGACTCTCGTAGGGGTCAAAAGCTCACTATCTCAAGAGCACCCTCCTCCACATTAGAGGCTAGAAGCACCAGAACATTCCTTTGAGCTGCCAACTCTCAGGTTCTCACTTACACAACTGGGTTAGCTAGTTCTGTCCTCATGAATATGTCAGGATGTGGCTAATCCCTTCTCCACAAGACAATTCATTGGAGTTTTCAAACAATCATAGGTCTAATCCTTTAGTTTTCTATTTGTCAAATAAACATCCCTAATTTCTTGCACCATGGTTAATTTATTTTGCATATCATACCATTTTAGCAACTGGCTTTCTGGACATTTGCTGCTTTGTAATGTCCTCAAATGACATCTGAAACAAATATTCTTGCTTCAGTGAAGCAAGAATATCACACAGGGCTCATAATTGTTGTGTTCAAGAGGATCAGTTAGTATGTGTTAGCTGAATACTTAATATGTTCAATCTAAGCTAGCCACCATTTAATAAATAACAGAAGTGGAAAGCCAGGTTCTGACAACATTTGTACAGTTAAAATTAAGGTACATGGAATAATTCCAGAGTTTTTATAAGATGTAAATCATTATGTGTACATATGTGGTACAGTGTCAAGTTAAGGGGGGATTAGATAAAAAATGGAGTCCAGGCACCCTGAGGAATCCACACAAGTTATAGATGAGAAAGACCTAGGCTGTACTTCGAAGGATGGATACAACTTGTCTGAAATGGAGACATGAACAATGAGGGAGAGAGTATGTATAGGAATAATAAGTAATAAAGGAGGTCAGGGTTGGTAGAGACATGTGTGACTAGATTTTAAAATATTTAGATTTATACCATACCATTTCCAATAGTGCTTTCTTTCTTCCATTCAACTTTTTGGGTATTTATCTGAAGAAAATGAAAACATTTATTTGAAAAGATATATTTATCCCTATGTTCACTAAAGCATTAGTTAAAATAACCAAGATATGGAAGCAATAAGAGTCTACGGATGGGTGAATGGGTATATAAGATATATATTCAAATATATATTAGCTATGGAGTATTACTTAGTCATAAAGAAGAATGAGGCATTGCCATTTGTGACAACATGGATGAACCTAAAGGGCATTATGCTAAGTGAAATAAGTCAGACAGAAAAAGACATATACCATATAATTTCACTTACTATAGAATCTAAAAACACAAAACAAATGAATACAATGAATAAAACAAACAGATACATACATTCACTAATATAGAAAACAAACTGTTGTTGCCAGAATTGTGAGGGGTGGAGGGAACAGGTGAAATAGGTGGAAGGGAACAAGTAGTACAAACTTCCAATTATAAAATAAGTCATGGAATGCTATGTTCAGAATAGGGAAAAGAGTCAATAATATTGTAATAACTTTGTATGGTGACAGGTGATAAGTTGATCTATATTGGTGATCACTTCATATTGTATAAAAGTATCAATCACTGGGCAGCCCTGGTGGCTCAGCGGTTTAGCACCACCTTCAGTCCAGGGTGTGATCCTGGAGTCCTGGGATTGAGTCCCACATTGGGCACCTTGCATGGAGCCTGCTTCTCCCTCTGCCTGTGTCTCTGCCTCTCTCTCTCTCTCTCTCTATTAAATAAATACAATTTAAAAAAAAATATCAATCACTATGTTATACACCTGAAACTAATATAAGGTTGCATGTCAATTATAACTCAATAAAAAACAGTAAGTAAACAAAGATGCTTGACTTGGCTAAAAAAAAATTTCCAGGACTGTGATTTCCACAGGTTTCTAATCTGGAAATCTAATCCTTGGTGACATACTACAAAGAACTAAGAGAGTAATGTTAGGACTCACTCTCATCAGGTGGCAAGTACAGATTTCAGGGGTGATTTTCTGGATACCCAATTTCCTTTATTTCAAGCATGAGAGTTCTAGGAAGTCCAGTGGGAGAAGTATTTTTAGATAGATGCGACTTTTGATACATTTTAAATTATATCATCTTGGTAACAAATGCTCCCAAAGGCCAATGTCCTAAATTGTGTATCTGATCCAAAGAATTTCTCTTTTAGAGTGGCCTTCTGTAACTGGCCCTATTTATATCTTCATTTCCAAAGCAAAGATACAGGAAAAATCAGTTAGACAATAAAAATGAATAAATCCAGGAAAATACACATTCTGGCTTTCAATTATCCAGTGAGTCTGTGAATCTCCAAGGAATACTGAAGAGATGTCATAAGAACAAATCAATTTCCCTTAATAGGGACCATAACCCAAGAGTTGCTTTTTAAAAAAAAAAATTAATATTGTGTAATTGACTTTTTTTACACCATGCTGTGCCCATAGCCTCTGTGGAAACTTAAACATTATTCAACAGGACAATTTCCTGAAAAACCTTTTGAAAGTGGTCACAGACTCTGACCCTACTCTGGTGCCCTGGGTCTGCCAGCATGCTGTTTTATTACCTTTGGAAGGTTCCATGCCAAAACGCAGGCCAAGAATTAGAGCTTAAAGCAAACGAGTTCCATAAAAATCATTTTCTGCCTTCTTTCAAGAAGAGAAACGGTCACTTTTCACTCAGCAATCCTGTGTATCTATTGCTTCTCTCCCAACCTCATCTCCTAGCTCTTAAGGTAATTGGTAAGAATCATAGACTGTAAACTCTAAAGAAAGGATTGCTGAGATCACTTATTTTACCCCTTTCCATACCAATGGGAAACCCAGCTGCCAAATGTCCAAATGACTGTTCCAGGACCACACAGCAAGTGGCAGCATCAGGACCTGAAGGGTACACTACAAGCAATGAACCAGGGATGAAATTTTACAAACTTCATAACAGTACAGCAGTCAGCGAACAATCTGAACAGAGACCCTGATTACACTGCTGAGCCACCAAATGCCAGCCCCAACTAGAGTAGATATTAGTAATCTTTTAGAACATTTAGGCTCCCTTATTTGTAACTACAAATATCTAAATCACTTAGCTAATAAAATGGCCATTTCCTTTTAGTTACTGGTTGTTCTCTTTTGTCACCCTACCTTATTTTCCCCCACTGTTTTCCGTGCCACTAATCTTTTTAAAATTCACCCTCAGGAAGCGTATGTCACTCTTATTTACACTGAACCCCACTCTGACTTCAAAGTGAATGTCTATCTTTTTTTGTACATATTTTTATTGGAGTTCGATTTGCCAACATATAGCATAACACCCAGTGCTCATCCCGTCAAGTGCCCCCCTCAGTGCCCATCACCCAGTCACCCCAACCTCCCATCCACCTCCCCTTCCACTACCCCTTGTTTGTTTCCCAGAGTTAGGAGTCTCTCATGCTGTCTCCATTTCTGATATTTCCCACTCATTTTCTCTCCTTTCCCCTATAATCCCTTTCACTATTTTTTATATTCCCCAAATGAATGAGACCATATAATGTTTGTCCTTCTCCTACTGACTTACTTCACTCAGCATAATACCCTCCAGTTCTATCCACGTTGAAGCAAATGGTGGGTATTTGTCGTTTCTAATGGCTGAGTAATATTCCATTGTATATATAGATCACATCTTCTTTATCCATTCATCTTTCAGTGGACACCAAGGCTCTTTCCACAGTTTGGCTATTGTGGGCATTGCTGCTATAAACATTGAGGTGCAGGTGTCTTGGTCTAGACTGAATGTCCATCTTAACAAAATTCTTACAACTCCCTCTGCAAAGACCCCATTTCTAGCCTTTAAGATCAAGCCCTGATTCTGTTTTTAAAAGTAATTCCATGTGTCTAACATTTTTCTATAACTCATTTTACACAAAGTGGAAAAGAAATAAACACTTGTTATTTCAGATATTGACTTTTATCATAGATTTGTTTTAACCCATTATAGTCTCTTAATTCTTTTCTTTCAAAATTAGTCTTTCATTGCTTCCATTGGTCAAGTTACTTGCAGCTTAAGATGCAATTGGTAGATAAAGGGAGTAAAATTGGGGCAGAAGTAGCAATTTAAAGTTTTTCCAGTATATGCACCCATCATGCAGACATGATATGCCTTAAAGCTTATCATATGTTTGCATCTTGAAAGAAGCATAAAATAAATGTCTAGTGAAACAACCACCCTTCCCAGTATCTATCACTAACAACACATGCACATCTTTATTAAGCATCCCCATCTTTAACTTCCTAAGAATAATTGTCTTTAAATTGTGTGTCTCTTTTGCATTTGTATACCATAGAATAAGATGTCTTTTTACTAGACTTCTTGACTTTTTTTCTTGCCTGGATTTATAATTGGAGCCAAGCTCATCCCTAAAGAACACATAAGCCCTTGGTAATTTCTCTTCTTGAATCATCATTCATCCTTTCCATCACTAGAAAAGTGATTTGAGTGTCTATAATGTACTAAGTCACTAAGTTACAGAGTTGACTAAAATATTTCCAATTGTCCCTTTGGTTTTGAGGTAAATGAAGTTTCATATTTGAAGTTTTAGCTCTTAAGCTAAGTGCTATGAAGAGACAGGAGGAATGAGACCTGGTTCTATTCTACAAGTCAGAGACCCTAGGAGTAGGACTGGCCCTCACAAGAAAATTAGACAATAAGCATATGTGAATGAGAACTACCTGAGTGGAACCAGTTAAGACAGAGCAACTGTCAAATGTCTAGAGTATTCTGCTTAAATGTTGTCCTCCTTGGGGATGAATCAAAACCAGAGCATCCCTAGGGTCTAAGTAAGAGATCTCCCCTAGTAGTAAAATTGGATTAATGGATTAATGCTGAGTTGACAGCTGCAGTGGTCTTTCTCTCTCAGGTAGATGGTTATTGCCGCAGAAAATCTAGGATTATCTCCACAGAAAATATACATATGATACTTAATCAGTGAGCATTCAGTAAAGATCGAACACAAGAGCATCATCAGTCAGGTTCCCATGAAGCAATCATCTGAGGGCTCCTGGGCCATGAAACCAGCCCTAGGTGGCCAACCTCCAATAACCCTGTATCTTAGAAGTTCTCTCTGCCCTGAGATACCTAGACTATGCCTCTACCAACTATTTTACAATTTTAACCTATTCCTGATTCTTTGATTCTAGGGTACATTTCCATCCTCAGCTCTTTGTTGGATTATTTATGAGGTCTAATTTGTAATTCAAAAGTATTCAATGTGCTACCATTAAAGCCTATGAGAGAAAAAAAAATATAGTTTGGATTTCTTCTTTTCAGAGAGACCCAGATAACTCTCCCCAGAGTTGGAGGGTGGAAGTAGGGTACTAGAACTTCCTGCTTGCTGCTAGGTCTCTAAATATAGAAGGTCAAAGGGAATGACCAAATAAAAAAAGAAAAAGAAAAAAAATACTTCCTTTAACTCCAGAGTTGCCCACATAGAAAATACATAGAGTTATATGCTAATAATCAATTTCTTAAAAAAAATAAAACCCACAAGTATGCTCAAGCACTAACAAGTTGGTGATTTTTTTCCATTAAAACTAAAATTAAATAGAAGGCCAGAGTAAATTACCCATTTCATTCTTCCTTCCACAAAAAAAGACACTTCATCATTTCTACTGTGGGTGTAGTTGAGCCTCAACACATACATTTGTATTGAATGGGTCATTTACATTGTTGCCTGCTGGAGTTTTTCTTCTTTCAACTTAGTAGGGAATATTTGGGATCTTTATTACTCTAAATAAATCTATAAAATGTCTCTTGCTTGAGGCTCTTTATTTTAATTTCAGATGAATAAATCACATTTGGTTCCTGCCATCCTATTAAGATAAGCATGGACCTAAAAATAACAAATGTGTTTGAAGCCAAATGTTTTCAGATTAAGTAGGGGTAAATTTCTCTGGATGACCCCCAAATCAAATTGACATTATAATATTTTGGGAAATTTTGAGAGTGTTTTTTGAAGGACACAAACCTGTTTAAATGAGAGGTAGAGTTATTTTCGAATCATCCATGGACCTACTTATACAACATGATTCAACTCAAGCTTCCTGTGGCAGCAAATCCATCTTTCAAGTGGGGATGCTTCCCCAGCTATCTTAGGGGCAATTTTATATCTTTGAAGGATCATCTAATGTCTTCATCTATACCATGCTTTATTCTAGACCTGAATTTCTCATTATCTTATATGCACTTATACCTAAAAGTCTTAAAGGCAGTTCAAATCACATCGATTCAGTAACTGATTCTTCCTTTGCCCTCACGTCTTCACATCTGCTCCTCCTTGGGAGTGAGATCAAACACTGCCTGCTCAAGGAAGCCTCTGGATTTCTGAAGGACAGTCTCCTAAAACTTGTTTTACAGATGCCTCCACCTAGCCCCATAGAATAATCTTGATAAATATGTGTGAATTTTCTTTCAAACACAATTTGGAGTGAAGAGAAGGGGATGAGGCCCATAAGGTTTTCAATCGTCTATTTAAAATATTTATTAGGTTAGGACCTAAACATACCTTCTGTGCTGGATTAACATAGTCCTTTAATTTAAAGGATGGATAAATTTGATTAAAAAAAAAACAGGAGAAAATCATGTGTATAAAGTTAATATAGTTTTACTGTGGCATTTTTTATGTCTCCTAGCCCTAGAAGACCTGAGTTCAAATACCAGGCAACTCCTTAAGTAGCTAAACATGTAGATCGCATACAGGTCACCTAAATAAACTGTTATGCTCATAAATCCTCAAGTACAAAGTCAAATATGAACCTCAATGATCTTCTAGTTCAGTTAACCCAGATAAATTTCTGGACTTAGTTCTATTAGTCCCTTTTGCTACTGAACAAAATTCAACTTAAAGACAAGAATGCTACTTCACCCAGGGCTTCAGAGCTACAAGAAGCCTAAATGCTTCCTTGCGCCTCTAAAGCAGCAGCAGCAGCAGGCTATAGTAAGCATCCTTTGGGATACTGCTCAGCCCACCAGCCCCCTGAGTACTGTCCAGGGATGACCTAACTGTTGAAGCATGTGGCAATACCCAATTTCCAGAGCTCTGATTTATTCCCCCCTATGCTGAGCAGAGGGCATGACTTCCAGGCAATACTCTTATCTTGGCAGGGGTTTGAGACTGTCTGCATCTCTAAAACAACCCCTGGTGGGTAATTGAGAAGTGACATTGATGGGATTCCAGGGTGGCCCTTATGCTTACACTTGCCCTAGAATACAGCTATGATTTAGAAATCCATCCCAGGGGCTGAGAGGAGGGGGAGATAATGTAAAACGTGCTGGCCCTGGTCTCCTTTGACCTCAGCAGAGTGGGGCAGGGGTGCAGGGCTGGGAGACCATGTGCTCTTATTGAGTTGGCATAGCATGAGGTTTCCTTTCAGAGCTTTTATTGCTATTACAGAGCACTGAGCTCTCTCTGTTTGCTACACATTCTATCCCCCAGAGATAGCCTCTTTTTCTCCTGAAGGGACTTAGAAAACAAATCACAGTTCTTATTTTATTTGGTGTCCACCATTAAGAATTCATGCAGAGCAGTTTTACTTGTTGCCAATTAAGATCTCCCAGTGGAAGTCTATGATTACAGCAAAGGCAACCTGTTTAATACTCAGAATCTCCTTAGTCTACATAAATTAACCCCATGAGGGTAGAGATGTGCTAATTCTTAAGATGCCTAGATAATTTGATTCTAAAATCCAAAATACATAGAGGGTAAATCTCCAAGAGCTCTGGGCTTTACTTTTCTCAGGGCGTATGTGCTTTTGCTTCTTAATTCTATTCTACAACTCTAAGACAATTTCTAGATAAAGCACGAAGAAAGACTCTTCTTTTGCCAGGGACAGAGTAAGAGCATACACCCTCTCAGTAAGCAATTTTAATATCACTCACATTTTATAGAAATTAAGATTAGAACCGAAATAAATTTTATGCAGTTGTGCCAACTATCTCCCCCTCCCCCAAAGTGTGTAAATATATTGAAATTAGGGAGCACATGAATGAGTATTTGGAAGATAGATCATTTCATTCCAGTATACACTCTTAGATAAATACCCTTTTAGGGGCACCTGGGTGGCTCAGTCGGTGTAGCGTCTGCCTTCGGTTCAGGTCATGATCCCAGGGTCCTGGGATTGATCCTGGGATCCAGCCCCATGTTGGGCTTCCTACTCAGCCAGGAGCTTGCTTGTCCTACTCCTCCCTGCTCATGCTCTCTGTAACTATCTCTATCTCTTTTCCCAAATAAATAAAACCTTTTAAAAAAGGTAAGTAGCATTTGAATCATGGAAATAAAATACTTTTTGTCCATTTTTTTTGTCTTACCTCTTTCCTGAGACTAAGAATCATAGATAAACCAGAAAGCAAGAGTAAAACTCTATTTTAAAGAACTCTGGAAGCACAAAAGATTGCAAATAGCCAAAGCAATCTTGAGAAAGAAGAAGCCGAAGGTAGCACAATCTAAAATTTCAAGATACACTATAGAGTTGTAGTAATCAAAAAAATATGGTATTGGCACAAAAACGGACACATGGCCAATTAATCTATGACAAAGGAAACAAGGATATACAATCTCTTCAATAAATGATGTTGGAAAAACTGACCACATACATGCAAAAGAATGAAACTGGACCACCAGTTTCTTTCTTACACCATACAAAAAACAAACTCAAAATGGTTTAAGGACCTAAGTCTGAGACCAGAAGCCATAAAACTCTACTAAGAAAATACAGGCAGTAGTCTCTTGGACACTATCCTTAGCAACATTTTTATGGTTATGCCTTCTCATGGAAGGGGAACAAAAGGAAAAATAAATTCCTGGGATTATACCAAAGCTGTTGCACAGCCAAGGAAAACATTGACAAAACAAAAATTGACCTACTGAATAGAAGATATTTGCAAATGATATATCTGATAATGGGTTAATATCCAATCTATTTTAAAAACTTATACAACTCAACACACACACACACACACACACAAAACACACAAGTAATTTGTTTAAAAATGGGCAGAGAATCCAAATAGACTTTTTTTCTAAAGAAAATATACAGATGGCCAATAGACACATGAGAAGATGCTCAACATCACTCATCATCAGGGAAATGCAAATGAAAACCACGGTGAGATATCACCTCACACCTGTCAGAATGGCTAAAATCAAAACAAAGTAAAAAGTTTTGGTAAGAAAGTGGAGAAAAGCGAACCCTTGTGAACTGTTTGTAAGAATGCAAATTGGTGCAAACACTGTGGAAAACATTATAGAGATTCCTCAAAAAATTAAAAATAGAAATACCATATGATCCAGTAATTCTACTACTAGGTGTTTACCCAAAGAAAACAAAAACATTAATTCAAAAAGATACATGTACTACTATGTTTATTGCAGCCTTATTTATAACAGCCAAGATATGGAAGCACCCTAAGTGTCCAGTGATAAATAACATATGATTTTACACAGACACATACATACATAAACACAAATACACTCTGAAATATTACTCAGTCACAAAAAATAATGAAATCTTGCCATTTGCACCAACATGGATGGACCTAGAGGGTATCATGCTAAATGAAAAGTCAAAGAAAAGCAAATACCATGTGACTTTACTTATGTATAGAATCTAAAAAATGGAACAAACAAAACAGAAATAGATGCCCATAGAGAACAAAATGGTGGTTGTCAGAGGGGATGGGAGATGGGTGAAAAAGGTTAAAGGGACCAAGAGGTACAAACTTCATTTATAAAATAAATAAGACAGGCGATGTAAAGTACAGCATGAGGATTATAGCTAACAACATTGTAATAATCCTGTAAGCTCACCGATGGTAACTAATGGTGGTGAGCATTTTGTAATGTATAGATTTGTTGAATCACTATGTTATACACTTGAGACTAGTAACATTGTATGTCAACAATACTTCAAGTAATTTTGTTTTTCATATTTGTATACATTAAAATTATAATTTTATTGCTGGAAAGGATAGGCCTTAGGGACTTTTATATTAACCAGAGATCTATATATGGTTTTCAGTTAGGTATCTTACTCCCCTTGATGATGTAGGAAACCATCACTTTTCCCCTTGAGGAAGCAGAAGTTAAATGCTTTATTAGGGCCAGCATAGCTTGTAATCAATAGCAGTTCAGATTCTTGGAGTTTTGTATTGAGGCTTGGGCTACCCCAGGAGCAATTTTCATTTTCCTACCCCTCAAGAAAATGGTGAAGAACTAGAAATTGCCCTTTTCCTATATTTCCATTCCCCTTTTACTAACAACCTGGACTTCTCACACTGTTAGCTGATCTTCAATTACAGTACCCATCCCAGTACCAGTGAAGTAAAGTAAGAGGGAAGAAATAGTTACAACAATGTTTCTGTATATTTCATTATTGAACTGGATAGATTACTATTTCCCAAAATATGTTCCTTTTAGCTTTAATCAGAATAGATGCTGCAAGAAAGATAGGATTTTTTTAAGAACTCAAAATTCTATTTTATATCCTATATTTGAAATTCATAACACATTAGCCACTTAAATGGCTCTGAGAAGTTCTAGAATTCAAACATTCTAAAACTTGATTTTACCTATTTTACCTAGTATATCTCAAATTTGACCACAGAGTTACTTATTTTATTTTATTTTATTTTATTTTATTTTATTTTATTTTATTTTATTTTTGAGTTACTCATTTTAAACATACACACACACACACACACAACAAAACACCTCTAACATCGACCAAGGATATTCATTTTTCTTAGAATGTGCTTGAGAAAATGCTCACAGATCATTTAGATCACTAGTCTTCAACATGGAGGAAAGAGGATTCTGAACTCTGGAGACATTTTTGATTGTTCCACAGAGGGCTTGGTACTGGCATGTGGTGGGTAGAGGCAAGGGATGATGCTAGACAACTTATAATGCACAGGACAACCTTATTCCCAACCCTCAAGGAAAAGACTGGTCTGGCCCCAAATGTCAATAGTGCCTTGACTGAGAATCCTTAGCCTACATAGAGCTTCTTCAAATGGGATTCTGATCTGTGATCTGTAGTCTAGAAGCTGGCACTCTGTATTCACCAGATCTTCTCATTTAATTTTGGCTGCATGGAATTATTCTTTATGTACAGACTATTGATAACACTGTCTCTAATTCAAGCCATGAAACTCTGAGGTGAACACTTGGATATTGTCAGGATGAGTTATTAGCAAGCTGCTAGGTATTTCTGCTATTTTACTGGTTTCTACTTATGTTCTTGGAAGCTTTCTACAATATATGTATTAAATACTATAAAATGATCCAGATGTATAATTAGAGAAAAATAAGGTTAAACATGTATTTGTACGTGTTATATAAACGTATTATTTTAACCACCATGTGTTTCAAATAATCTCAGTGTTCAGTAATTTTAAATATTGGCTTTACTGATAGATTCTTTTTACAGAAAAGGAAACTTATTCTAGAGAGGATACCCCGTGGCCAGTTTGGGGAGGCCAGGCCAAGAGTCCAAGTCTCCAAAACTTTCAGGCCTTTTTCTATTTCTATAGTATTAATGTTGCTTCCATTTTTCACACTTACTTTCACATGTGATATGAAAGTGTCATTAACACTATAAATATTCATGAATTCAATTGGTGTCTTCCAACTGTTTGTGTTTGTTCTAAACTCTTTTAATTTGAAGCTGAGAATGGATAAAGATTTCTATCAATTGTTAGAAGAATTTTAAGCAGTTGTTTCCTTACCATCTCTCTTGTCAGTCAGTTGTATTTCACCAAATCAGAAATGGTAGATGATTTAAAAGACATTAAGTGTAAAAGAGCCTTTTCTCCTATTCTTAAATTTCCACATTAAAACAAATAAACATAGAGAAATTTAGCATCCCATTTCAACATTTACTACTAAACTAATTGTCACTGAGGATTTTTAGTTTTCTTCCTCAAACAGGGAGATGCAGAGCAAAGTAGGTCCACCCAGACTTGTACTCCAGTCTTATACTAGATTTTAGATTCTGACTCAATCTACTCAGATGAATTCATAAGAATTTTCTGTTGGTGTCAAAAAGTGTCTTTTTTGAGCTAAATGACTGCTCATTCTTAGACAGCTATATTTGAACTTCAGATTCTTTTGCAATTTGAAAACTAGAGACAGATTATATATCTATTTCGGTAGAATACTAAACAGGGCACCAAAATAACTAGTTATTTTGAGAGTATAATTAGGACAAGTATTTGTGTCACAGCAGATGTTTATACTATAAGACACAACTACAACCTATTAAAGACTAGTAGCCATCTCCATGAAAATAAGGAAAGACTTATTTTTGTATCTGATCTTGTATCAAATCTTCAATTGGTCCCATTCTTTCATTATTAAGCAAGTAGCAATAGTATACCATGTGTCTATAATGCTTTTGATCAATCCTTAAACATTGTGGCCATAAATTAATGCTGAATACAATTGTTGTTGGAACATCTAAGTATTCAGGATTTGTCTAAGTTATATGTAGGTTAAAATATAAATCGAAGGCCATCAGTTAAGATCAGCAGCAATGATAATAGCCCACTCCGTGAAAATTGCAGCAGCTACAAATCAAAGGCATAATACAAATCAGAAAAAAGTTTATACTGACTTATGAGGACATTTGTTCAACTTCAGACAATCCAATTGTGCTTGAATACGTGACATGCTATTCCTGTGATCCTTTGCATCATAGATTGTACTTTAACTCAAGAAAGTATTTTAAAAATTTAATTATAACCAGAAAGAATTTCCCCGCGCTGCTCACTGTAACTGGCATATCCTTCACCCAAAAACAATTTGGCTAGAATTGCAGTTATGATATTGTCCCAGCCATCAGAAAGCCTACCACTTCAAGTCACTCAAGATCTGTTTATAAAATATAACCAAAGATAATTTCATGATTCAATAAATAGTATATAAATCTGCTATTATTGGTTTTCATTTTCTTTTCAATACTACCCATTTCCATCTTCTCCTTGGTAGTTTCTGACTATTGAAATATCATTACTGCCCTTTATTGTTATTCAAATGAAGTTTTTTTTTATTAGATCTTCTGCCACTATGTATAAGGCTTTGCTTCTTCAGCAGCAATAATTCTATTTCTGAAGGAAAATAGAAGTGATTGCACACAAAATTCTGAGCTCTTACTTTATGTTAGGTTAAGTCTATGCCTGAAAAATTGGATTTTCATTTAATCCAATCCAAAAAGATCAAAAGATTTTTATTAGCTTTCTTACCAAAGGAGGAAAACAGGCAGGTTTTTTTGGTTCAAAGACCCATGAAATCATAACTCCTCCCCAATGATGTATATAAGACACACTTAATGACCGAATTAAACTCTAATTTCTTTCATCAGATGGTATTCATCATTTTTTGTATATATTTTTCTTTTAAAAGAAAGGGAAAACCAAATATCCTATATAAATGGTTGAAAGAAAATGTTACAATTCACTTAAATAATGTTTTATATCTTGGAGGAGATCTATGAGAAATATAATCTAAAAGATACATAACTATAAATACATTGTTGTGGCTTTATTAATACAATATGTTGATTAGCAAAAGAAAACTTAATTGACACCACGTATAGCTCTCAAAAACACATCTAACAGTTTCACATTGAGGTATATAAAATTAGTTCGTTATGTCTGCTAACAGCAAGTGGACTTAAAAATTATGTATTGTAGTATCCTATCAGCAGTTTTTCCATGCACAGAAATGGAAGAACCATTGCTAGAAGCACAGTCCTATTTTTTGGCAGGGAAACTAATATAAAAGACAGAACACATGAAATTATTAGGCATTTTGACCAAGAACTACCATCCCTGAGATAAGACAAATTTCAAGGTTATTGGGATTTGTTACAAGATACATGAAGAAGGAGCAGCATTGCCTGGTACAAAGACTGATGGTGATACATTTGGATGAGATTGGGCAAGAAGGCCACAGGGTTAGCAAATATTTACCCGCCACCTCTGTGTATAAAGAGAGCACTCTCCTCCAGCTGCCAAGAGATAAGAAATAAAGGACTTCAGGGGCTTACTGACCCTTGGGAGAGAAAGCTAATTACATTAAACAATTCTGGTACAATGTGAGCCATCGTGTAATTAAATACTAGCAGGTTTATTCCAGATACCATGAGCCATAGTAATTTAGAAAAAGAATGGCAGATTCCATAGGAGTACCTATGCAGAGCATGATCACATGGACCCTAAAGATCTAGAAATATAACAACACAATCATTTTAATCAGCTTCGATTCCCAAGAGGCACTAGTGAACAAGTAACTTGAGAATATGCCTTTTATGATATTAATCTCTTTTTCCAGTTTACCTGCACCAATGTTCTCCTATACACTTCCTCACTGAGAATCAGAACCCACCACATAGAAAAACTAAACATGAGAGGCCTACAGAACAGCATTCTTAAAATATTCTCCTTTAATATGAAGAGAAGCAGACATTTTAAGCAGCTAGACTCAACTTTTCAATTACAGAAAAAAGCTTGATCTTGAAACAGACAAGGATTAAAACAATTTGGATTGTAGTTACGACAACATAAGTTTGTTCTGTGACCTTGGACAAATTTATTTCTTGACCTTAACGAAGTGTCATGATTTTCACCATCCTCCTGGCTCTGAGCAGGTCCTTGACTCAAGGACAACTTCTGGCACTGTTGCTTTACTTTCATTAAAGGGATACAATTCTCTAAGGAGTCTCTGGTGATTTCTGCTTCCAAAGGTGCTTTTGACACCATGTGTAAGAAGAGACAGTTTGCCATCTCCTTGCCTCCATGATCATCATGAAAACTCTCAGGGCTGCTCTAAGGTAAAGACATGGATTTCACTCACCTCCATAGACTTCTATGTTGTTCCTCGAGCTGAGTTAGAAGATGCTCAATGTATTTATTGGAGTCCATATATTCCTATACATGCAGACATACAAAGACAAATAAAGCCTCATTACAATAGGCACCAACATTCAGACTCTATTTCTCTTTATAGGATTTTTTTAAAAAAATATTTTATTTATTTATTCAGGAGAGACACAGAGAGAGAGGCAGAGACATAGGCAGAGGGAGAAGCAGGCTCCCTGCAGGGAGCCCAATGTGGGGCTCTATCTGAGGACCCCAGGATCATGACCTGAGCTAAAGGCAGATACTCAACTGCTGAGCCACCCAGGTGCCCTAAGGGAAAGATGTTTGACAAGATAATCCCTGGTCTCTCTAGTTCTAGGAATTAATATATCTGTTACTTATATACAGAGTTCCCTGGAGATAAATATTTTCTCCATATTATCAGATCATTCTATAAACAGAGAACTGGAGTTCTATAGAGTCAGCATAGAAACCCTCTTATTCACAGAAGAAAGGTAAATTTCATAGTCATCTACATTGTGGTCCATATATTCAACTATATAAAAATAAGCAAGCCAAGGACATTGGGTGGCTCAATCAGTCAAGCGGCCAACTCCTGATTTTAGCTCAGGTCATGGTCTCAGGGACCTGGGATCAAGGCCCATGTAGGGCACTTTGTTCAGCAGGGAGTCTGAACTTGAGGATTCTCTCCTTCCTCTGCCCCTCCTCCTGCTCACACTTGCATGTACATGTGCTCTCTCTAAAAATGAATAAATAAATCTTAAAAAATAAGTAAGTCAATGTTGCTGATTTTAGAAAAATAAGAATAAAGTAGACAATGCAGAACTTGATTATACCGGTCTTATGATAATTACCTCCTAGTAAAAATGCTACTTTTGAACTAGATAGAATGCTTTATTTATTCACTGGGCATATTGTTGACATGGATGAAACATGTCCATTTCCCTTTATCTCCTTATATAAAAACATAGTCTAAATTGTTTTGGGGGTTTTGTGAGTTTTTTTTTTTTTTTTTTTTTGTCTCTGAAAAAAATCTGGCTTCTAAGAAGATATGAAAGCAAGGTATATTTTTATATTCTTCTCAATCAAACCATATTTTAAAGAGATATTTCTGAAAAATAACAAATTCCTTTGTAACACAGGTTTATAGAAGCCCATAGGTTGGGCAGCCCCAGTGGCCCAATGGTTTAGTGCCACCTTCAGGCTGGGGTGTGATCCTGGGGTCTTGGGATCAAGTCCCACATCAGGCTCCCTGCATGGAGCCTGCTTCTCCCTCTGCCTGTGTCTCTGCCTCTCTCTATCTCTCTCTGTGTGTGTCTGTCATGAATAAATAAATAAAATCTTAAAAAGAAAGAAGTCCATAGGTCATAAAATAGGATTTTTTTTAAATTAGTGATTTCTGAGTATGAAGTTCATATGCAATAATTTCAGTTGCTAACTATGGAACTAAATACAATGTTTAAATTTGTGATGATTGGTTTCATCCTGAACCTGATATTTCTTCTACTTTCTATTTGAACATCTAGCCTACCCTCCTCTGTGTCTATAGTATATCTGTCTTAGATGAACTAGCGTACAATGGTTCCCGTGGTAAGGTGCCCGTGAAAGTTACTGTTTTGTTTCTTATGGATTTGAGATAAACTAAGAACTTTAATTAATGCTGATTCTTTCTGATATAGATTTTTTTTTAATTTTTATTTATTTGTGATAGTCACAGAGAGAGAGAGAGAGGCAGAGACACAGGCAGAGGGAGAAGCAGGCTCCATGCACCGGGAGCCCGACGTGGGATTCGATCCCGGGTCTCCAGGATCGCGCCCTGGGCCAAAGGCAGGCGCCAAACCGCTGCGCCACCCAGGGATCCCTAGATTTGTTTTGATTAAGTGCTGTATATAATCTACTGCTCCTATAAGAATAAGTATTATAATGGGAGAGGGCAGAAACTACATCTGTAAGAATTGACCTGATACTATGGAAAAAACCCTTTCCTAAGTTTCTGGAACTGGGTCTACCCACTTAGTCTTTTTACTTTCTACCATATTTCAGGTAGGCTAGACAGTGCACCATATCTTTACCTAGCTAAAACTGCTCTTCTCTGACAGTATAACTCCATTGCAGATCATGAACTAAAGAATTTTATTCTTTTCAAATAATATTCTTTTTTCATGTTAATTATTTAAAAGATACCATTGGGCATATCAAAACTAAAGCAGATATCTGTTAGTGCAGAAAGTTATAATAGTTTGTATTTATGGCATTAAGCATCCTGATCAAGATTTAAAGGTTTAGAACACTTGAAGTTATCAAAGACATTAATTTTCAAATACATCCATCAATATTTTTAAAATACAGTTTCCAATTAGAAACAAATACATAAATCTCAAAGTCATTCATCCATTCTTTATTCAACTGTTTTATCAAAATGTATTATACTCCAAATGCTATTCTAAGTTTGCTTCATAGAGTAATAACTGAGAAAGAAAAATTCCTTCTATCAAAGAGCTTATATTCTGTAGAGAGAAACATAACAAGTGAACACATTGACTTCTGACTACTGACTGATATGCTATGAAGGAAGCACACCAGTGATGAGAGAATTTACATAGGGAAGGGGCACCTCCCTTATATAAAGTGGTTGGAAGGAGACTCCAAGCAAATGGTATTAATCTAACACCTGGAAGAAAAGGAGGAGGTAAGCATATTGAGAAAAGAGGGATGAGGGAAAGAAAACAGCATCTGCAAAGACTCCAATCTGTGGAGACCATTACCTGAGTGAATACTAGGACTGTGTTGTTGCTAAGGTGAAATGAAAAAGCCAAATCTTGTTCAGAAGACAGCAGTTACCACCTGGAAAATTCAATGCACGTAAAGGCTTCCTATTATTTTTATCTTAACTAAAGCTTTCACAAAACGTCATTGTGTCAGGCATTGTGCTAAGTACTTTCACAATGTTTTCTCATTTAATCTCAATATCCCCATAAGGTAGATACTATTAGTATCCCCATTTTGAAAATGAGGTAACAGACTTTCCAGTGTTCTATAGCAAGGAAGTGGCAGAGCCAGGATTTGAATCCTGCCATAAATCTAGTCCAGAACCATCTGTGTATGCTCTTCCTAAACCCACCCTCTGACCTTCTCATCCTCAGTGTCTTTGTCTATGCTATTCCATTTGCCTAGAACACTTAACCCCACCCAAAAAAAAGTGGTAACAGTAATAATATTTACTATGCAAATTAAATAAAGTAGCTCCGCCCATTTCCCCTAAAACTAACTGTAATGAAAACCATGCGCTCTTAACCAATGTAATAATGGGAAAGTAGGAATATGAATTTTCCTTCCTTTTGAGCTATATTTTTCTCCATAGCACTGTCCCTTCTAACATCCAATATATTTTACTTGAGTTTTTTGGTGTTGCTTATACCCCACTCATTTCTCCCCGACTTCTCCCCCACCACACACACACAGGCTAATGGAAATGAAATGAGAAAAAAATACAGTGCATACATGTACTTTCTGTTGAATGAATTAATTTTTACCCCAGATAAATTCTACCCTTATGCAGCATCCTCACCTATTTATCATTTCCATTCCCTAAATTGGAGAAATTAGTTAACTAACAAGAAATATCTATCATTTTATAAAAATAAAATAGGATTATTCCATTTTTTGTCTATTTGGATATTAACTCCAAGAAAACAATACATGGTGAAGGCAGTGGGGCTGCAGTGGTTTGCAGTAAGCTATAGTCATATCAAGTTCAATACTGTAGCTACTATACCCACAGCAAGAGCTTGGCCATAAAGCACATACTGGATGTTATTAAATAGGGTACCCAGTATTCTAAAGTATCAAAGGTACAGATGGAAAGAAAGGACATGGCAAAATCCCACCTCACTAAAGCATAGCTCCCCAAATTGCCTGAAAAACACTGGATATTTGAGCCAACTTAAACAAAATTTCTTTATAAATGTAGATAGCAAGGAAATAGAATATTCACTGTCTATTGGCTAACCCGGAACTGGATGGATCACTTCAGAATAAGTGCATTGGAAACAGACAACATAAAACCCATGACAAAGTATGAAAGGACAAGAGATACAGAACATCACCCTTAGTCAGGAGACAGAGCACCACTTTGAAAATGATTAAGAGAACTATGAAAGCATTATAGAAAAACCTTAACATGTTCAGTAGTATCCTGAAAAGTATGGACCCTATGAAATGTGCAGAAAAACTTAAGGGAAAAAAAAGGTACTGAGATGAAAAGATAACCAATTTAGGGTTTATTTTTTAGATTTTATTTATTTTAGAGAGAGAGAGAGTGCGTGCACCCAAGAGAGAGTTGGGGGAGGGGCAAAGGGAGAGGGAGAGAAAGAATATAAGCAGACTCCTCACTGAGCACAGAACCCCATGTGGGGCTCAATTCCATGACCCTGAGATCATGACCTGAGCCAAAACCAAGAGTCAGATGCTTAATCAACTGAGCCACTCAGGTGCTCTGATAGCTCAATTGATTTTTATAAAACAAGATAAGCTGAAGTAAAGAAAAAAAATTAAAAGGGAGCTGAGTGAGCTAAGAATTTCAAGGAAATACACATCGCAAATGCAAAATTAAAACCTGTCGGTCCCCACTGTGATTTTTATGACAAACTAACTCTTCCCACCATGGAAAGGCAAAGGATTTTGGTGTATTGGCATGAAATTGGTCACACAAATGAAGTCTACTTCTCAAGTATCTCATCTAGAAACAATTATGGCCAGAACTTAAATACTCACTAACCCTTCTGCCCTTTCTTTAGTAGAATTAACTTAGTTCTGAAAACCCTACAACTAGAGAAAAACATACACATATAACCCAATTATCCGTGGTGTCAACATTCATTGAGCGCAACACAGCTTACCTGTGAAGGCTGTCAGTTTCTCAAGCATTCCTTTGGCCACTCACCACAAAGACCTTGTTCAAAGTAACTAACTCAGTCAAGGTTCTATTCTACTCATTTTCCTTATGAAAAACTCATCTTAGATATGAAAGTAGAACTGACCTTGAAAGCACATACATAGTCCTGAGGACAGATATAATCTAAGTATATTAAGTACAAGATAAAGACGAGAAAAGAAACATAATGAATATTGGGTCAGAAAACGTAGATTTGTCTAACAATTATGGCTCTGGAGTATTTTACAAGATTTGGGATGGAAATAATGATCAAAGAGATAATTTTTTAAAAGATTTTTAAAATTTATTCATGAAAGACACAGAGAGAGGCAGAGACATAGGTGGGGGGAGAAGCAGGCTCCCTTCAGGGAGCCTGACACAGAACTCAAACCCAGGATCCCAGGATGAGTCAAAGCCTCAACCACTGAGCTACCCAGTGCTCCTGATCAAAGAGATAATTAAGGAAATATTTCAGAACAGAGAGGGGAAAAAAAGACTTGAACATGCACATCAAAAGGGCTCCCCACATCACATTCTAGGGAGAGTTTTTCTATAAACCATCCACACATCTGCTTGCATAAGAGCTAAGAAAAAATAGTGGATGTAGGGGGGGACCACAAGCATCTAAACCAACAAACAGGTTTCCTACCAAAGATTTAAGAAAGGCTGTTTCGTAGCTTCCAGCCATCCCCAATATCTACTGAAATAAGCAACATAGACCTTTGAGTTTAAATCCACAATCACCAATCAAGTAGTTGTTCTAGAACAAAGCAACAGAAAAATATTCACAGGTACTCATGAATTCAGGAAATAAAGCGTCTAATTTAATTGAAACATGTGTGTATATATGTATCTTGAACTTCCTTGAACTTACATATACACATATATACCAAATGCTGAAGAGATGAATATATACCAAATATGTAAATGTAGGCATGTGTGTGCATACGTGTACATATACACACATTCTTTACCTGAGTGATGCATAAAGAATTTATAATATAAAACAAAAATTCAAAGGAATTTAAATGGATTTTATGTCTATAAATATAAATATAAAAGTAAACAAAAGTCCCAGATGTAAGATGTAGAGTATACATTATATATCTTTGTCATGGACAGATGGAGGGGAATGAGAAACAGGAGAGCCAGATCACACAAAAGTCTCTTTGTACATAGGAACAAAATTATTGTTCTACACTTAATAATCAGGAAAGTTTAAGTACAAGGGTATATTTTGTCTACATGTTTAACAGCTGAGGAAAGCAATTTGATAATAGGTCATGAAAATGAAAACATCAATGTACCTTTGATCCAGAAACTCCATGTCTAGGAATCATCCTGAGTAAACAATCAAATTAAAACAAATGATGTTCAAATATTATTTATGATGACATGAAAAAACTGGATATATCTTAGCTTCTAAAAATGTGGGAATGATTAAGATAAAGCACTCTTTGTCCATTTGAGGAATTACGTAATTCCTTCAATTTGTAAAGAATATATAATAAAATGGAAAACAGTATAATATTAGGTGAAAGACCTAGGATTTAAAACTGCATAATCCTTTTTTAATTACAATATTGAAAACATATACAAGAGATTAAAAGAGAAGAAAGCATAGTATATGATAGTATTATGGGTTAAATTTCTTCTGCATAATTCTCTTTCTAGTTTACTATATGCTTACTACACAAATTTAAAAAGTCATGATTTTTTTAGAAACATATAGCTCCAGAAAATAAAATCAACAAAAATTTTATTATAATTAAATTTAAAATATCACAATGCAACCGTTTATGTTAATTAAAAAGAAACTAAGCTGGTGTTTGAAACAATAGTGTCTCTTTTTTATTATTACTCACCTTTGTCAGTGTTCTGCTAAAAGCAATTCACCCAAGTTAAGATTAGAGAGGAACACCAAGTTACACCAAGACATATTTGTATAATGTGCTTAAAAGTTTTACAAAGGTACAGCACTAAAAAGACATCTGTTTCTTGGCTAAAACTTATGCAAATTAAAATCATTTTGGAGATGTATTTCAGGAAATTTGCCTTTCATTTCTTTAATGCACATGATTCAGGGCAATTAGTATGAAACATTTAAAGTGATTAGAGGTTTATAGATACACCTAGCATTGCATATCTGTGTGGCATAAGCCCACTTAATGTGAATTGTCTGATCTAGGTCAATTCTGAGTAAGACCCATTATAAATGAATTCTAATGATGAGAGGATCTAATGTATCATTAGTTTAAAGTGGAGTATAAAATACAATACTAAAATCAAAGCTTGCAGGGATCCCAAATCCCTCCAAATAATCTTGATGTTATAATCAGTGTAATTTATGGCAGAGTTTGTAAAATTGTGTCAGCACTCTTGTCACCACTAATGTAGGATTCCCGGTTCACCTTTGGGCAAAGTAGCACACACCAGGAGGCCAGCTGTTCAGATCAACACAACTAACATTAGATAGAGGGGTTTCCACAATTAGAAAAATGACTAACAACTATAATAAATGATGCTACCTTCAAAAATTATTTGTCATCTTAATAAAAAGGTACACCTGCACAGTGATTGTAAAAATTTCAAACATACCAAATTTGGGAATTACACAGCAAGTGATGGAAAATTCTCTCACATTTGACTGGCATCTGTGCCGACATAAATTCTTCCAATGATATATTTTTAAATGTTAAACACAAATCAATTCAGAAATATCGATTCTAGCAGATTGATCTCACTGCCATTATCTCTCCATTAGCCAACCTCTAATTCCTCCTTGTTCATGTATTAAACAATTCAACCTTTCTTCCACTGGCACTGCAAACTCTTCAGCGGAACTGCTTTATTAGAGCCATGAGTGACCACCGCAGGTGGAATCGCAGGGCATTGTTCCTGATGATCAGTTCCTGTAGTGCTTGACATTTCAAATCATACTCTATCCTTCTCTGGTGTTCTCTGAAAGGGTTTCCTGTTTCCATCTACTGCTCTGAGATCCTTGTCTTTTTCCTGCCATCGTGTATCAAGGGTATGGTTCTATCTCAAGGCTTCTTTCATTTTCTCCTGGAAAATTTAGTAGACTGTCAGGGCTTCCACAATCACCAAAAATCTAAAGTGTCCCAAAAAGTCATAACCAAAGTTTGCTATCAAATGGATGGACACTTAATAGCATGTTGAATAGAAAACCCTACAGAGCACAAACATCTTAGTGCCCTGATCATAAGATGTTTATGACCTCTGCCATATATGAAAATTTCATTAGTATCCATTAACAGTAACAGAATATAGACACACAGAAACCAGAACCATTGAAACGTCTTATTGCTTGCTCCTGGGTATCAATGTAATGCAATCAATATAAATCAAATTATGAGTACAGCTTAGCAGAACAAGACATCTCAATTTGCTGGAGACTACAAAATTGTCCCCCATCATATATATTCCTTTATTTCTTTTTAAATATAGCTCCTTCTCCTTCTCAGTTTCAGCTGAACACATGGCTTCTGAGCGAGAGATTCTTTTTCCAACAAAGGTGATGTGAACATGTAATTGAATTCAAGCCAATAGGATGTAAGCAAAAATGGCGCATGCAATATCCAAAGGATCTCCAACCTAAAGACAAGGTGCTTACCCATATACACTCATCCCCCAGTTGAGAATGCTAACAAACTTCAGCCCTGAGACAGAATAGGACATGTTGAGAATGGCAAAACTGATTGATCTTAAAGTAGTTGTCCACCCACTCTAACCTTTTCCTTTGCCCCCTTACCTGAAAAAGAATGAAGTTCCTATTTTATCTAAAACATATTATTTTGGAGTCTCTATGTTACAACAGCTTGGCTTATACTGTAAGCCATAAGCTTGGCTTATACTGTGTATAGTAACACAGTAAATATTAGTCAATTCTTTTGAAATTAACATGGCAAATATACAAAGTTAAGTACTAAGCAGCTGATGTAACACCGGTGTATTGATCGATGGACATAGGTTTGTAGTCACAGTTTTCTTTGTGAAAAGAAAGCACTTTGGTGTCCTCATTTGATCCGCCCAATAGCTTTGAGTCATGATTACTATTTCAACATAGAAAACAAAGGCTCAGATTGTAGTTAAATGATTTGCTTGGGGTTCCACAATGACAGATTTAAACAATCGCTCAATCTAGCACATTTTCCACTCTAACAGGCCAAGTTGAAGCAGAACACACCCTTTCCACTGGTGACTGCCCTCCAGGTAGATTCCTTGTTGGTAAGATGAGAACTGGAGGCAGTGTAAGGGGGACAACTCTATTGTTCCCTACACTTAGGGAGATGTGGCTACATGCAATGCCATCAAACAAGGTCAGAAATAAACCTTCAGGTGCATGCTAATTGGACAATCTGCATTAAGTTTGGCTTTGCTTTTGCTTTGACTTGCCTGCCCAGGTTCAACAAGGCCAAGGGCAGAAATTAAATTATCATCTGATATTCAGCACTCTATTCTCATAAATGGAATGAATCCAAATACACATCTTTCAATTTTTATCAAACTTGATGATTGTATTACTTATGTATTCTCTGAGGAAAAGACATAAGAGCTATACTTACTTGGTTTTAAGTGGAAAAAAAAGACATGATAATTGTATTTCTAAGCTGTCTATTCCATTTTATTATATATGGCATTTAATGGCAGTTTGAGAAATAAGATAAATTGTTTAGATGAAGGAATTCACTTTTGTGGTAAAAGTAACTCAATTCATTTTAGTACCCACCCCCAACCCCACTGAGAGTAAAGTGAAAAATAATTCTATCTCTCCTAAAGTTCTACAAATCAGGAACATATCAATTGTCAACATGGCAGTAGATTGTGTACATACACAGACAAAAACAAATATACAAGTGAAATAGAGTATTTTAACCTTATTGCTTTGATAGACACTGATAGAGCTTTAAGTAAGTGGAATGCCTCAGTTAGGTCACGAGCTACTTTAGGTAGAAGAGTTCAGCCACAGAAAGCTATAGGACCACCCAAAACCTGGTATAATGTCAAAACACAGAATTAACTAATGGATCAATCACATCAATATATTGTACTTATTAAATGTTTCCTTCCACTCAAGTATTGGATCACAGAATGCCATTCCACTCTCTATACAGTGCAACAACCCCCCTCCCCCCCGCCGAGTCTACTATCTGTGCCCTTCAAAATCTGAATAGTTATTTTCTAATTCTATCTCCTACTACTCCTCCAAAGTTGCCCTGGAACACTGGAAAAGCCAGACTCCTTGATTTTTCTGAAAAGGTCAAGATACAAACTCTTTACAATATCAAAAATCCACTTAGTGCAGGACTTGCAAATATGTGCCAAGAAGTAAGTTGGCACCAATGTCACTCCAGTCTATTAGAGCCTTAAGGCATTTTAAGAAACTAGTGCACTTGAACTTGGTTGAAGCATCATCTGGGGGAGCCTAACACATTTATTTTCACAGAGTCATTGGATCTCATTTGTTCATCTGAATCATCTGAACCACCTGGGCTGGTTAAACCAAATTATTGGGCCAACCCCAAAGTTTTTGATTCAGTGTGTGTGGGATGGGGCTGGAGAATTTGCATCTCTAACAAGCTCTCAGGTGATTCTCATGCTACTACTGGTCTGGAGACCACTCTTTGTGAATTATTGCCTTACTATCGCAGGGATTACTTTATTGTATAGCCCTATTACCATTCACTGTCTTTTTAAAAAATTAATGAGATCTGTGTAAATAATGCCAAAGTCAATTATTCAACAAATATTTTTGAGTGTCAATTTATGTTTAGGCACTCTTCCATGTCAAGGAATCCAGCGTGAACAGTATAGACAAAAGTCTCCACCTACATGAACGTTACATTTTTGTGGAGAAAACAGACAAAGTAATTAAATGAAGTTAACTTTTATGTGGCAAGATTAAATAGAGAAGAGGGAAAAGAGGAGCTGAAGCAGAGGGTTCAGGTGAATGTAACCTGATGGAGGAGGAGACAACATTTGAGGAAAGCCTGTAAGGAAATGAGGAAACTAACCCAGATAGCTATCTTGGGAGACTCATCATAGGCTGAGAGAAGAACAAACACAAAGACTCTGAGGCAGAAGTGTGCTGGCAATTTCCAGGAACAACACAGACCTGGGATATGGAGAAGAGACAGATCTGTAAGGGTCTCACAGTCCTGATAAGAACTTTATCTTTTGCTCTTCATGAAATAAGGAGGAACCTCAGGGGAATTTGATCTGAGGAATAAAACCATCTCACTGAAGTTTGACAATGATTGCCCCGCTACTGTTAAAGGCAAAATGGGAGTGTGTGTGCACAGCAGAAGGAGCAGAAGCCAGGAGACCAACTGGGGGCTACTGGCAGGACAATCCCCGGGACCAGAGACATCATACATAGGGAGAGTCATCAACTGTTGGATTCAAAATGTATTTTTGAAGATCAAGGTGATAGAATTTACTGCTGGATTAAACGTAAGAAGACGGAAAAAGGAAGTTATCAAAGGTAGTATTCTGTTTTTTTTGCCTAAGCAATTGGATAATTAATGTTCCATTTACTGACAGAAGACTATGGAAGGAGCATGTTTGTGCAAGGGTATTGAATAAATTTTTCTCCTTTGGGCAATTAGATTTGAGAAGTCTACCACATATGGGAGAAAAATGTTGATGAGGACATTTGTCTTCAGACAAGAGGTCTGGGAGGCAGAAATTTGGGATTCCATAGTGTGGATGAGTAGTATTTGGAGCCAGGAGACTGAAGTGAGATTCCCTGATGAAAGAACAACACTAAGAGGAAAGGATCCAGAAACTGGAGGTTGGGAGGAGGAGAACAGGCCAAGAAATTAAGGAGAAGCCAGTGGGAGAGGAACAAGAGATTGGTATTTCAGAACAGTGTTTCAGGAAGAAGGGAGTGCCAGATACAATCAATGATCAAGTAAGGGAGGCCCTCAAAATAACCATGGTAGTTGCCAATCTGGAGGCCCCTCATGTCTTGACCAAAGCACTTTTAGTGGAGGTTTTCCAATGTCCTCACTGGGGAAGGAAAGAGAAAATTTGTGACAGGGGTAGGCTGAACCTGCCTTCTATGAACAAAACTTTCTAGAAAATATGAGATGCTTATTAAAGTTCAGTGTTCCTGAGAGGCTACAGAGGCACTTGGGAAAGTGGCAGATGCCAGGTCCTGGACCAGAGATACAGATACTCTGAATCTGGGAGTCAGATCGGGCCCAAAAATGTAATCTTAAGAAGACCTAGGGGAAAAGATGTTGCCAGTTCTCTCTGAGGCACCTTTGGAGAATGGTCTCTCAAACGATGATCATTCTTAGGGGCTCACACAACAAAACCGATCCATCATCAGCCAAACCTTCCCTGCAATACTCCAAACTGCCCCTGCAATACTCATAGCACCTATTCTACTGAAGTAAGTCAAGGCCTTAAGTTTGTTGACATTCCTATTATCATTAGGGAATAAGACTGAACATAAAGATGTTTCAGAAAAAAAGAGCAGATGGTACCACTCACGTTAAAGCCAGGAACTCTTCTAGGAAAACTTGAGCTGCTTATCCAAGGAAGATGCCCTTTGCTACACAGGAGGGGGAAAAATATATATTTAAATATTTGCTTTCATATTCATCTTTAGTAAGAGGCTCCCCTCAGGAAATGGGGTATTTCCTACTGGGTGAAGGGATTATGCATTTATGCATTAACACATAAACCTTGTTTGCATTTTATTTTCTGAGCCTGAAAGATTCAAGGATTTGAGTATGTCGCCTGTTAAGCTGCATTTCTCACTTGTGGACTCATAAATCACATGGGAGGAAAGAACATTCTTCCTGGAGCAAGGTATTTCAAAGACTTTCCCTCCATTGCCTTTGGGTGGGAATAGGTGGTGCTCAGAAGTAGATGCCATTTATGTCTATTTTTCATTGTAAAAAATCAGAAAATGAAAGTAATGGAATGGATCTTAAATTTTCCTCACTTTCACGTGGCTGCAGGCTACTGTTTTAATTATTTAAAACATCCAGACTTGTTTTGGGGAAGAGAAATACTAGTTCTGTCTTGTTGAATTTTCTAAAACAAAAAGGCATCAGAACTTATGAAATGCCACCAGCGCCCACCATGTTTCCTCCTCCCCCTGAGTCTGTTCTCCATGTTAACATCAAATGATGTATTGTGGGAGACCACAGATATCCCCCTGCCACACATCACATGAAATAAAGGCTGGAGGCTCTGAAGAGATATATTGTCCTCTCTCAGCTACCTTCTCAGATGTAGTATTTTGCAAGGTATATGTATGCACGTGAATACACATAGAATAAAGCCATGTTGCCAATGCGAAATATGCAAAAGTAATAAATCTACAAATTATGCAAAATCAGATTTTAATGTGATTGACAGAAGCTACAAAACCATAGTCAAAAATATTCTCAAGAGAAAACTGGTATGAAGAGCTGAACCAGAAAATCTTTAAGGTCAGACCCAACTTTGAAAGAGTAAGCAGGGTCTCTTGGGCAATAGACTATGTGATTGATTTGAACACAATATTCTGTGGCCATCTCCCCCTCCCCACACTAAAGAGCAAGTACCAGGGAAATTCTAACAGAGGATAACAAAGAACTGTCCTCTCCTGTCAGTTAATTTCATCCTGAAGAGGTAGAGCCAGTAGGCTGGGGTAGGACTTGGGTTCTATCTGAGTGTGAGGGTCTAAGAACAAACCAAAGCCTGAACTCACTGGAGCCTCTGCAGCAGACACGGTAGGCGTGTTCAGTAGAATTGTCCTCCATTAGGGCTGCCAGCATGGAGGACCCCTAATGTAACGAGAATTCTAGGCCCTTTCTTTAGCTGTGGCAACCCTAGTGCTGAAAAAAAAAACACTTGGACTTGCCCAGCATCCTAAAGGAAGAGGCCAACTCTACAGAAACAAACTTAGCTCCTTGAGGACCAGTTAAGTGGTATTTCAATATGGTTTCCTAAGCCAACATCAATAGTAGCATAACGAGCATGGGGCAAAGCAGAACACATCTGGCTGCCATTGTTATTTTTCATATCTTTAAATATGACCAGGAAAATGCCAAGTGGGAACTAACAGGAAGGAAGGGGAAGAATGAAGCCCCTCTTTTGGCAATGGGTCCTGTCTCCTGTAAATAAAGAGACTGCATCAGTTGGCAGATGACCACTTTCATGGGGCAGCACCTCTTTCTACTTGGCAGTCTTAGCTCTGCCAGGGCAGAAAGTGACATTGAGCAGTGGGAAAACATGCTCCCCTCTGAGCATTTTCTTTCGACCTGAGAGAACCTGAGCCTACAGTTTTGTCAAGTATCAGAAATAACTTCCAGGAGAATCATGCTTATGGGATCAACTGCCAATTATACAGGAAGATTTCAGCATTGTTTTGAAAGATGGAGAAAAGGAACTTATGAAGTGCAAGATACCCCAATAAGAAACTCAGTAGCAAACTTTTCATTTTTCTCAGAGACTAGATTAAGTACTGTTTCCTGGTAACTTCCACTCTCAACTCTGTGGCTTATTTTATGTGAAAAAGAAAACTGAGATTATCTGCCATTGTGCCCCAAACGTGGTATGAAATCATTACCACTCTTCTGATTAAAAAGTGTTTTTATTAGTGGTAACCCAAAGGGCTGATATAGCCTGAAGGAAATTGCACTGTTCTCTTGTTTGAAAGGTAATTAAAAAGCTGTTTTGCCCTGACAGTGGAAACTCTCTGATTCAGAAGAAAAGAAGTTTCTTCTCTCTTGAAGGGCAAGACAAATTAAGTATGTGTTAGAACGTGGTGACACAAGTCTGTATGCTCCCACTGGAAAATCTGGAGAGAAATATTGTAACACACAGCAACTTTTAATTTAGAGCAAGACAGAATGCATGCCCAGAACCTCTATCTCTGGGCCAATTCATCTCTGCCAAGGCAGAAAGAAGAGAAGCAGGGTGGTAACCCATTGTGTTCCCTTGGCCAGCATCATTAGCATCACCTAAAAATATGTTAAAAGCATAAATTCTGGGGCCTTTCCCCAGACCCATGAATCGGAAACTCTCCAGGAAAGGTCCAGCAATATGATTTTGCCAAGTTCCCCGATGACACTGATCCCACCCAATCAAGAACTAATAAGTTATTTACCTGTCACCATTACATTCATTACCCACATATCCCCCCCAAAAAAATTTAAAAGAAACTAATCACGTAAGTCAATAATTCTTGAGTTGCCCTCAGCACTGCATAACAATTCGAGGTTTCTTTCTAATATATCCTACTTTTGAGGGTGGGGGCTGGGGAATCATTAAGTGACTTACTTCATTGCATCAGGTGAAAAATCAAAGTTTAATTAAAATAATGTAAAACCAGCTTCACTTCCGTGAAGCCCACATTTCTACCAATTATGTAGGTGCCATTTTAAAAACAGCAGGAGATCAGCACACGTGATAAAATGGTAGCAGATGCACCTGTGCTGTTACTTACTTTTTTTTTTTCTTCAAGTGTTTCCTCCGAAAGTCTTAAATTGCTAAAACCATTAAATGCATGGACTATACAACATTTGGGATCTCAAGAGTCAGGGAAGTGCTTTTTACTGGAACAATCATCCACGACAGGAACTCCATTTTTAAAAATCCATGTATAGGGTAGCAATGCAGACAGTTCACTTACCAGTGGATAATAATTTAACTATCCTAATCCTTATTTTTGATGAAAATCAGCCACACTTAGACAAGGCAGATGTGCTAAATCGATTTAGGAAGGCAATTTACTGTGATGAGGTTGTTACTGAGTCAAAAAGAACATCAGGAAATTTATGCAAATATTTTGGGGAATTTGTTCTGAGTATGCAAATGCCACATAATTAGTTATCAAGCTTTTCATGCAAAATTAAATTTGCTATAATAACAAATCACACTTAAGAATAAGGCTAGTTAACATGAAAAGGCCCCTCATTCTTATGACTGAAAAGCTGCAAATTGAGGGGACATTGCAGGTGAGTCTACTTCCAGCCTCTAGTATTGTTATTCATTGTAGTCAAACAAACCTACTGCAACAAGAGGTGGGAGGATTTGGATCCCTGGTGGCTCAGCAGTTTAGCACTGCCTTCGGCCCAGGGCGTGATCCTGGAGACCCGGGATCAAGTCCCATATCAGGCTCCCTGCATGGGGCCTGCTTCTCCCTCTGCCTGTGTCTCTGCCTCTCTCTCTCTCTCTCTCTCTCTCTCTCTCTCTCTCTCATGAATAAATAAATAAAATCTTAAAAAAAAAGAGGTGGGAGGATTTGGAGGCCTCTGTGGGCAGTATTTGGGTACAGGCAGGAATCAGAGGAAGTAGAAGCGATGGAGCCTCTGATTTAGGATTAGGCTGCCTCAGCATCTTTAGCCAGATAGAGTATCTTTTAGCCTTTTAGCCTGGAATTCTTTTTGAAAGACTCGGTGCTATGGTTTAGTTTACCAGAAAAAGTCAGATTTCTATTTTGGATGTGATCTCTAAAATCTCACTACTGCTCAATTCCTGCCCGCTCCAGGCTGACAGGGGGGAGAGAAGTTGGACTTTAGCATATTGGCTTTCCCTGACTCACTCACTCAGCATCCCCTCTGCAAGGTGGGCTCTGGACCTCCTCTTGCTACCAAAGCTCTGTTTCCACTCTCCTTGCTGAAAAATATAGGAACTGAGCTCTAAATGTGTCCTGGCCACTTAAGCTGTAGTTCATCCCTGCTTGTCCAGGGCTCAGAAGTTTCTCAGGATGTGAAACTTTCGGTGCTAACACTGGAGAGGTCTTGAGCAAATTGGGACAAGTCGTAGAGTCTTCCATAATCACATGTTCCTCTATTACTGCAGCCTCTTTGCCCATTCCTCACTACTGGGCTTCAGTTTTTCCAAAAATAATGTGAGAATGGGCTCAGCCCTGAAGTTCAGTGCTACTGACCAGCACTAACTCCAGGACACACTTTTGCTCATCCACCATCCACCGAAGAAGTGAAGGCTTCTTCCGGCCCATCCCGTCACTCACTGAGGTCTTGCTTCATCCCAGGTGGACTGCTCTGGAATGAAGGGGTCACCATCTTCCTGAGGTTCACTCTCAGAAGGCTCCTGCTCTATCTCCTCCAGATCAGAGCCCCGAAGACTGATCTGTTTGTATCACAGCCATGCCCCCACCTTGCATACCATGCTTTGATATCAATTTCTATCCTTCAACTAGATTAGACTCACTTCTATTCTTGGTTTACATCTAGTCCACACTGGTTCATTATTGACGTTTGCATTTTACTACCTTAAATATATTTTTCTATCTCTTATAAAAGTGATTGGTATACTTTTTGAACATTCAATGCTATCTTTTCTCAGAGGTCACAGAACACTGGGCATAATATTGTTTCGAGTCAAGACTAGTCAAGTGCTTTGCCACATTAGTATAGAGTGTATAATGACAAAAACAGATTTTACTATCATGCTTTTTTGGCAAAAAGAGGGACTTAAAGCTATACTGAAGCTAGTAGGCTACTCTAGTTTTGAAAGCCGCATTTATCCCTCAGACAGAGAGATCAGACAACAATGGTAGAGATATTTGTAAAAACAGGGAAGTGAGTGATAACAACACAATGTCTGTCTGGCTGCCCACACATGGAGACATCTAGTTTCCTCTTAAAGCTGGCTGTTAAAAGTACCTGACTTCTTTGGTTTCAAGAGCTCAATTACCTACTAGTTTCCACATCCCAAACTTAACAATGAGATACTCCGTCGCCACCTGCAGTGTGTTTGACCCCTTCCCCCTCTATCCCTCTTAAACTAAAAAACCCCAAACAGAACAATAACCAGATCAAGTCTCGAGATTCTAAAACAATAGCTATTTCATTCACTCCAGCTCAATAGTATTGCCTTCTCGACTTTAACTTTAACCATGCCTTGTCTTTGTCCGATATTCAACTTAACTAGCTGAATCTTAAAATATTGAATATTTATACATTTCCTTGACGTGAAAGTTGTTTTTGTAAAAATTACGTGCATATCTAATTTTAAAACATTTTATAATGACTTTACCTCACAATAAATCATTTGTAAAGTATTACCATTGGCCTCTGAGAATGGAACAAAGTACAGATGCAGGACAGTTATGTACAGTAAATTATACAGATATATTTTATAACAAAAGGCTATCATTCTAACCATGATTGAGATCCAGAGGTAAGATCAAGGCTTATTTAAAACTGAACTTGTGGGAAAATAATTTATAAAAAATCTCATTTTATATAAAGCTCTATTTTCGTGCAGCCCGGGTGGCTCAGTGGTTTAGCGCCTGCCTTCCGCCCAGGGCGTGATCCTGGAGTCCTGGGATCGAGTCCCGGGCCGGGCTTCCTGCATGGAGCCTGCTTCTCCCTCTGCCTGTGTCTCTGCTTCTCCCTCCCTCCCTCCCTCTCTCTCTCTCTTATGAATAAATAAATAAAATCTTTTTAAAAAAGCTTTATTTTCAACATGTCATCAAGTTACATGATCTTCCACAATATACCAAGACAAATACTTCTATCTCCATTTTACTGGTGAGAAGCCTGAACCTCTAAGGTTCCAATAATAATATCTGAGAGAGTAATTGAAAACAAAATGTTAATCATCAAAAATGAAAGTAAATAAAATAACTTTCCACAAGATTTCTCTAGTGCATAGAGAATATTATTCAAAAAATTGCTTTTCAGGGGTGCCTGGGTGGCTCAGTTGGTTGTGTCTGCCTTTGGCTCAAGTCATGATCCCAGGGTTCTGGGATCTAGTATAGGTTCCCTGCTTAGTGGGGAGTCCGCTCCTCCCTCTCCTTCTACCCCTTCCCTGCTTCCCTGCTCATGGTCTCCCTCTCTCACTCTCTCTCAAATACATAAAATCTTAAAAAAAAAATTGCATTTCAGAATCTTTTCTGGGAAGAGAACCTAGAACATATAAAAACTGCATATATCCCATGAGTCCTCTGGGTCTCCCTTTCCTTATTTATAAAATAAGGAGGTCCAGGGGTGCCTGGGCAGCTCAGTCAGTTAAGGGTCCAACTATTGATTTCCACTCAAGACCTCAGGATCGTGGAATCAAGCCCCAAGTTGCACTGCTCACTTTGTGGTGAGTCTGCTTGAGATTCCCTTCTCTCAACCTGTCTCTAAAATAAATAAACAAATCTTTTTTTAAAAATGAGGTGTTGGAGCCAGATCCAGGGTGAACAAATTTCAGGGAACGTCAGAATCACCTGGAAGCTTCGTTATAACACAGATTGCCATCCAGCTCTCCCCAACCCCTCCAGAGTTTCTGATTCAGCAAGACCTGAGAATCTGTATCTTGTATCACAAGTCTGCAGGTGATGGTGATGCTGCTGGTCTAGGCACACACTTTGAGAACCACTGGACTAGATCACCTCGAAGGCCTCTAAGATTTTGAGTGTGGAAAGAAAGATTCAACTCATATTCTCACATCTAAATCAGTTCAAATAAGTGTTTGTTCATCCATCCATCCATCCATCCATCCATCCATCCTTCCATCTATTTAATTTAACAAATTGTTTTGAGCCTTTATTGTAAGTGGGTTTTCAAATAGATCCTAGTTTGGGTAAAAATGGAGAAAATGATTTAGTAAAGAAAATAATTTATAGCATTTATGGGTGTTTGATAGTTCTCTAACTTCATTCTGATGATCATGTAAAACCAGGAAAAATGAATTAAATCAAGAAAAGCATGTAAAAATGATTAAGATAGCATCTGCCATAAAAGATGAACTCAGCAAACGCTAGCTGCAGGGATCATTGACACACAGACAATCCATGTATCATATCTGTTCCTTTTCTCACATTTTTGCTAGAGCTGCTAGCATCTCTCCTATTGCAGCGCTTGCAGGATTTCCTCCCTTTCCTTTACTGCAGAAGGTTAAGCAAGCAGAGACCAAGGTTAAGAAACCAAAGATCAAGACCATGCTGAGAAAGGGAGATGCTGGATTAAGAGCAGGGGAGGATAATCATATACAAACAATATAACTGCTTCCAAATGCAAGTTACCCAATTAAAAACAAACCCCCTGCATTATACATGGTGTGCTCGCCTTCATTAGGGCTGACTGTGCCTCAAGGCACACTTCCTGTCTGCCACCTTGCTCCTGGGCATGTAGTTGGGGTGGGGGGAGGGAGAGGCAGGCAGCAGGGGCAGGGAAATAAATGGGTGAAAGCAGTCTGTCTGTGGGATATCACAGAGAAGTAAATTAAACCTAATCACAGTCCTGGGCCAAATCACATTTTTAAAGGGTTGAGGCTCTGTGGACATATGCTTAAATAGTAATAATAAAATAACATTCCTGATGCTTTTTAAAATGAGACCTAAGCCCTCAGGTGCTCTTAGCTTCTTACTGCAAGAAGTGCTTCTCTCAACTAGAGCCTGGTATCAACAATTGGAAATTATGCCTAAAGAAACTTCCAGAAACTCCTCCGGGAATAGCTCAAAGTCACCTGCACTGTGTGAGATAGATGCTGAGCTCAAGAGAGAAATCTTAATTTCAGGTATATCTTCTAAAAACACCAGCGCTGGGGCACCTGGGTGGCTCAGTCAGTTGAGCATCAGACTCTTGCTTTTGGCTCATGATCTCGGGGTGGTGGGATCGAGCCCCGCATGAGACCCTGCACACATCAGGAAGTCTGCTTGTCCTTCTCCCTCTGCTCCTCCCCAAGCTCGTGCTCCCTCTCTAATAAATAAAATCTTCCATAAAAAATTAAAAATAAAAATACCAGCCCTCATATACATCTTCTAACTTCTACTGGTTTCTTAGCTACGACCAGTTTGAAATTGCAACTTTAAGAATGCTGGACTGCATTAAATTTAACTCCCCTAGGGTAAACTAGGCCTACCATGCAAACAGATAAACCCCACTTTCCAGGATGGCTCAACGGAGTAAGAAATACCCTCCTGCGGGAGCACAGAAGGCTTGAGGGGCATTTCAATTTCTGTGAACATATTTGTGATGGTAAAACTGACTCACTGAAAAAAAATCCTTTAAAAATATTTACTTGGACTAGCACAAAAAATATTTTAATGGATTTTTAGGAAGTAGAAAAGTCTGTTTCATGGCAGCTAAGTCAGATGGAACTACAGGAAGGCTTCTAGAAACTTTCAGCAGTGCTGGGCCTTCCTAGTGGTACGGCCTCTAGATGTACTTCTGAAGCTGAGTAAGACACAAAGAGAAATTCCCAGGATTTCTTCAAAGACTTCACAAAGAATGCCTTATTTTAGCCAAAGAGAATGAATGTGTTACTGTGTCACACGTGAGCATCCATTGCAATCAAGTAAGAAAAAAAGAAAATGCATATTTCAAAGTACACACTGTAGGCCATGGATTTTCAGAATTCATGTATTTGTTCACTCAACAAACTGTGCTGAGTCTGCTTTCTGCGGTACTGAGAGCAACTGAATATAATGGTGATAAAAATAGACAGGGTCCCCTTCATCACTGCCACACATAATCTTTACAACCACCTGGGATGGAAGAGGCACTGTTATCTTACTTTATAAATGAGGAACTTGAGCTTTAATGCGGCGAGCCACTTTTCCAACTATACACAGCATGTAAGGGAGCGCCAGAAATTACAAGCAGGACTTTGTGTCTCTGAAGTGTGTGCTCTAACCTCTGGGGAAGGATGGGTCCAAATACTATAGGAAAACTTAAAAAAAAAAAGAAAGAAAGAAAGAAAAAGAAAACTAGACTACTATAGTCTGCAAGGATTGCATTTATACAATCCCCTGAACGCCTACGTAAGCCTAATGATAAGGTCCTCTTCTAACAGAAACTGGCTTTCCTTCTTAGCACAGGGCCTTTGAGATGACGTTTCCTGAGGGATTTTCATGTGCTATAACTCATTTCTATTATTTCAACCCTAGCCTTCCCTAAGCACTGGCATCTCTAGTTCCTATAGCAGCACTCTGCACTGGTTTAAGAGGCACTGCAATCCTCGAAGTTATTAGTGGGCGCATGCAGTAGACATTTGTGACTGCAGAGAGCATGAAGTCCCCTTCTCTGAGAGAACCACTCCTCCTCTACCCTGTGGCCTTCTATTCCTGCTCTCAGGGCAGAACCTGTGACCTGCATGAAAGGCAGTCAGCAATCACATTGCCATGGAAGATGCTGATTTGGTCAAGGACGGGCACTGGATCCAATCAGAGCCAATGCAGTTTTACTGGAACTAAAGTGTAAAGGGCGTCTTCCCTTTGCTGGTCTCGGAGTTACCAGCTTCAGCATTCGTTACAGTGATCATCACCCACATCCATCACATGTTGCCTTTTGCCTACCGATCCCCATTTCAACAGGCCTGAAATGCGCACCTTTACCAGACTTCATCGACAGAAAAGCTCCTGATAGTGTGAGCTACCAAAGGTGAAATCATCCAATAAATGTCACCAAGGACAGAATGGTGACGCTGCCTCTCAGCAGTTAGGATTATTAAACAAATGTAATGATGTAGCTCTCTTTTATGCTCACGTGGGAGGGTGGGCTGCTTCTGAGACAAACGGCTCAGCGTTTGTGGCAGAGGAACAGCAGCTACTTAAAGATACCCCTGACTGAGGAACAACAAAACCCTCCCCCGGCTGGTAAGATGGGAATGATGAGGGCAAGAGTCCTGAAACAACAGATAACAGTTCAGTTCTCCTTCCCTCAGAGATATGTTTGAGCTTCTCATGTAAAATTCTTTATAGAAACCTGAAATTCTGGACATTACTGATATTAATATGAAGATTTGTTTCATTCTACACCCCCATATCCATGAACCTCTATCTCATATTAATGACCTGCCTATGACAGCTCTAATGTCACCCACAGAGCAGGATGTAATGATGACTCATCCTTCTTTCCTCCTGTTGCCTAAAGCCATGAGGATCCGTGTTGCTCCAAAGGGGTGCACAAACCTGAAGCAGGAGCACCCTCCTGGGTGCTGGTTAGAAATGCAGAATTCCAGATCCTGCTTCAGCCCTATGGGCTCAGAAGCTGATTGTAACAAACTCCCAGCTGCTGCCACTGGCCTGTGGGCCATATTCTGAGTAGCATGGGTTTGGACTTCAGTACTTCTTAATTCTACTTAGATCTGAAGTTTACCTGGAGAGCTTCTTAAAAATACCTATCTCAAAAACAAAACAAAACAAAACAAAACAAAAACTATCTCTGGGCACAATCTCAAACCTTCTGGATTAGAATCTTCAGAAAAGAGACTTGGGTATTTACCAGGCAGCCAAGGTGACTGTTGGGGGCAGGTGAAAATGAGAGACACTGGGGATCAAATTTTGAGTGCCAGGCCATGCCTTCAGCCACCAATTCTTATCCTGCCTGAATCTGGCTTAGCAGATGGAAACCCACTACTGTTCCCACTTGGGCTGTTTCTTTTTCCTTTTCTTCCCTCCAGAAAGCTTGCTATCAAATGCTCCATATGTAGCATCTGCAAGTGTGTGTGTGTGTGTGTGTGTGTTTTACCTTTTTTTACATTGCTATATCAGAAAGGACCTCAGAAACATTAAAAATCCCAATTCAATGCAAAGATATGAAACTATGCTAATAGTCATGGCTGAGTGGCATGGAACTAATAGCCTTAGTGTTCCCAAGATACAATGCAGATTCTTGGCCTTGATTATTCTGCATGTTGTAGACCAAATATATTGCTTTGGCTAAATAAACTTTTTTGAGGACTCACAAACTGCAGCAACAATGTTAGCAATGAAAAAAAAATGGATAGAAATAATATAACCCTCTCCCTCTAGGATCTAGGAAAACAGTGCTTGTTAAGGTGTTCTTTATTGTTTAAAAACTGACAAATATATTTAATATAGTTGCTAGAATTCTTAAGACCTTTGAAAAAATTGAAAAATCCTTAAATACTTTCCTTCTTTAGCTTTGAATTCTTCATAAGACCATAGGATACTCATACCTGAAGGGTTTCTCTTGTGATGAGCCTAAAAGGGAGCATGTGGACCAGGGCTTCTCACTGGGGAGATGTAGGGGAGGGTGACTTTAAACCCAATGAGACATTTTTGGTTAGGTTGTCATATCTGGGAAAGAAGGGAGGTGGTACTGGCAACAAGTGGGTAGAAGCCAGGGATGCTGCTAAGCATCCTACAATGTTCAGGACCGTCCCCACAATGAAGAATTTTCTAGTCCAAGATATTAATGGTGCCAAGGCTGAAAAACTCTGATGCAGACCAGACACTATCCACATCCTTAGAGCTCAGTCAATAACCATCAATCTACTTTCCACCTATCTCCTCTGTTCAGCTTATGGTTACCTAACTTATAGGATCCAGATTTGAAACCACGTCCCCGTACCACCAAAGTTCTATTCTCTCCATTCCAACATGTTGTCTCTCATTACAGAGCCGACTATGGTAAACTTTTTCATGTTGATTTATAGGAGGTCCCTCAAATTGGAAATCCTATACTCAGTCTCCAAATTCACTGAACATTGCTTTCATTGTGCCAGTTTCATGTGGAAAATAGCAAACGGAGACTTGGAAAATGGGACAAAGCACAAGATGCAGAAAGTTAGAGTAGATGAGTATCTTCTATCTATTTTGTCTTAAAGCAGCTGAGCTCTCATGAGAATCAAGATATTTAAAACTTAATATATTTTAAGAGGAAAAAAAAAATCAGGATGCAAATGACAGAGGCAGATGTAGAAGTTGAAAGGGAGGGCAGCCCCGGGTGGCTCAGTGGTTTAGCGCCGCCTTTGGCCCAGGGCCTGATCCTGGAGACCTGGGGTGGAGCCCCACGTCAGGCTCCCTGCATGGAGCCTGCTTCTCCCTCTCCTTCTGCCTGTGTCTCTACCTCTCTGTCTCTCTGTTTCTCATGAATAAATAAATAAAATATTTAAAAAAAAAAGAAAGAAAATGATTAACACTTTTGGACTTCTCTTGCCACCAGATATATCTCCTAGAGTCTCCATGGCTTGGACAGTACTTGACATACTTTGACAGCCCAAGTGTTAAAAATTCAAGATCATTAAATAATGAACACACAATAGAAACCTGGGGGAAAAAATCAAACACTGTGAACTCAATTATTATATGTTGGTAACAAGGAGTGAAAGCAACTGACCCACCTACAAATGGAAATAAATAAATAAATAAATAAATAAATAAATAAATAAATAAATATATTTATTCAAAATTTGATTCAAAAGGTAGAATAGATGCATGCCTCATGCTTAATTTAAAATGAACTTGCATTTAAACCTTGGATGAGCAGTGCTGAAATATCATTAAATGCTGGAAACTTTCATGGAAAGAAAAACTTACAGCAATCATAATATTAGATTTTTATTCCCCTAGGGTATCCATAATCATAGGACAAATGATTAAATATACCCTTTATGTGGAAATGCCCTGTAGTTACTATGAACCTCTTATTATAAAGAAAAAGTAAGACAATAAAAAGGAATTCATTTAAAGAAACATTTAGAGTTTCATTTAACTATTTCCTTTACCCAATACATCAGCCATTAAACCCTCTCTATTAAACCTTCAGTAAGTTTTCTACCAAATTATTGAAGAAGAAGAATTACTGAAGAAGTCTGAGAAGGGAACCAGTGGGCTGTTCTAAGATAGACACTATACTGGTAGAGCCATCAGGAATGTTTCAGCCTTCCTGTCTTGCCTCATCAGCTACTCCTGCTTTGCAGTACACAGGCCCATGATGGACAAGTAGCAAGCAGGGGGATGACAAAGTGGCCAGTGGGCAAGGAAAGAGGCGCTAGGGACAGCACCTAAAAAGAAGAGGGAGTTCCAGGTAAGACTCAAATACTTCACAGTATTAAACCTATCAATAGAGAAAAAAATAATAGAGATATAAGCAGAGGAGCTCAAGGTAGAATTTACATACCAAAGACATCATCGGTTCTAATAAAAAGCAGCCAAGTCTTAAAAAAAAAGAGAGAGAGAAAAAGAGAATATCTGATAAAATCAGTGGTGGGAGATGGGCAAGACATTGGAGAGAAATGAGAGGGGAGAATGGGTTCAACAGTGGCTATAACATATACTCATTCAAACTGTGAAATTCACGTTAGATATGAGAGGGAGTATTTGCATGATGATATATCAAATGATTATTCTATTAATGAATTTATTCATCAGAGCTAATGCTGGGATAGATGATATGCATTTTATAACATCTGAATGCTCCAGAATTTGGGGTACACTAAAGAAGATAAAGGACTCAACTGTGGGCTGAATTGTACACCCTCCAAATTCACATGCTTAAGTCCTAATTCCCAGAGTCTCAGAATGACTATGTTTGAAGATATGCTCTTTGAAGAGGTGACTAATATTGAATAAGATCGTTAGGGTGGGCTCTAATCCAACACGACTGGTGTCCTTATAAGAAGAGGCAGTTAGGACACGGAGAGGCAAGGAAGAGAGACCACATGGATATCTCAGGAAAAGACAGTCATCTACAAGCCCAGGAGAGAAGCCTCACAATGAAACGGACCTTTCCAACACCTTGATCCTGGACATCCAGCCTCCAGAACTGTGAGAAAAGAGATGTCTGTTGTTTAAGGCCCCACTGTGGTACAGGGACCTTGTCATGGTGGTGCTAGCAAACGAATGCAGACCTTCACACACTGTACTCCCAATGGGCAGGAAAGAAGCGCTCACCCCTGCTCTGCCCAGCTTCACAAAATCTGACTCTATGAAGTCTTACAACATGAATTCTCATCTTCTGATATGTGGGTTTGGGATAAGTCTGAGGAATCTGTGTGGTTTACATGTTCTCTAATTGCCCTTGAGCCTTAACCTGTAGCGGAAGGAGCTCAGATGCTATTAAAATGAGAGAGAATGTAATACTGGGCGTTATTTTCCAGAATTAGAAGGGAAAGGGGGGGCAAGAAAATAAGTGTTTTTGTTTCTTATTAAATATATCAATAATTATTTTTTTTTAAAAAAGGATGTGTTGTATATTGCCTTTTAAAAGGACAGGTTTGTAGTATAAAACATCTATTAACAAAAAGAAAAAAAAAGTTTCCAAGTCCCTTAATTTTAACTTAGTGCATCACGGTGTTCGTGGCAGCTAAAAAATATCGAACATACGCTCTGTACAATGAATATATATCAACTTATTTAACTCACATGTAGATACATGCACACACAATCTCTCTCTCTCTCTCTGTCTCTGTCTCTAACACACACACACACACACACACAAACACACACACACACACACTCCAGTGCAGCATGCACTTACTATGACTATACTTATTTTACAGGTGAAGAAACTGGGTGAATATGTGTGTGCAAGCAAACGTAAGCATGTGCAGTTTTAGGTGAAATATAAGAGATATCCTAATTGTCCTTGACTGATACTAAATTTTTTACACCATAATTAATATTCTTGTGCTGTACAGATTAGCTTTTATCAGTTCTGGGTCTGAATATAAATATTTATACTCTTTCTCCTTTCCTTGCTGGCAGGGTAGAGTAGTTTAAGACACCTTTGTGGGGAGGGTATAAGATGAATAGCAAACACCTGACGAATTTCTTTAAAGTTTTACATTAATGATTAAATGGCATCATCTGATGACTTACTCAGCAGCTCGCAGACAATAAAATACAACTAAATCTGTCAATTAGCATTTTCATCTTCTCTCCTGACAGAGCTTAATGGCATCTGCAAAATGCAATTTCCAACCCCGAGCTCTTTGACATTTTCTATTTCCTCCTGCGTTTCTCTCCCGTCGCTCCTGTTATGACTGAAAACAGCAGTGTGTTATACTCCATGGTGGCAAATGCATCACCTGCGATGGAAAGGAAAGCAATTATTGTGTCCTGGCTAAATCTCAGGGATGACTTGGGTACCACTTTTCCACTTAAGTGCAGGAACAGACAACCCAGAACCTGTTTTAAGGGGCTGAGCCTTAGTGACAGCAGCTGGGCTGCAGGTTGATGTCACCTGAGGGTGTGGAAAGCTGCCAAACAAGAGTGCCCCTCCACCAGCTAGGAAGGAGCACGCCACATTCCCACATGCAAAGTGACAAACAATGGCTGGGAAGGTAACATACTGACTTCCCGTTCCTGCTCCCTTGGTCTGAAGACAGTGACCGGAGTGGAGGCTGGGCTATTGCTCAGATGATTCTCCAGCTGGATGGATGCTATTTATACAACTGTCAGGAATTACGTCTCCTTCTTCCCCAGGCAGCTATATTTAGCTCACGTATGTGTCACATATGCGTTGAATCCTGTCTAACTGCCATTCTACAGAGTCGAGAAAGGAGGTTCCAAGTGATGAAGAAGTGCGCCTTCAGGGAAACTTCAAGCATCACCTTAGAGCTTTGCATCTAATGGGGACATCTTAATTATTTCTACGCTCAAGAGTCAAGTGCCCTGACAACACATGTTCAATGTAACACTTCCTCTTGAATTATTTTTTTAACGCATCTCTGCCTCTCTGTGCTAGAGAAATTGCCTTATAAACACTACCAAGCATCAAATGAAATGTTCCATTCTAAATAAATACTGCAAGCCCCTATTAACCAGAATCCAATGAGCTGATGCACCTAATTAACCAGATTCAGGTCTAATATCCCATTTTTAGGAGAAAGAATCAGTGTTCAAGAGGATATTCTCATTTCAGCCAAAGAAACAAATGTCATTGCTTTTCCTGGATCCAGTTAACTGAGTGTTCAAGTTTCCAGTGTCTTATACAGAAAAGGGATTTTTAGAATATTGACCCGGAGGCAATAATCATCCGGTCACCACAGAAAGACAGAATTGTTGGCATGCCTGTGCTTAAGACCTGAACATTTTAGAAATATTTTCCATGCAATTGAACATAAAAAAATAAAGGATTTTGGCATTAATGATAAAGTAAATAGAATTGTATATTCATGTATACACCCCTTGGTTTCTAGTATTCCACAGTAAAAATTTTAATTATTTCGTCTACTCTGCCATTTGCTTTACTTCTGGGGGAGGGATGTAACCTTTCTCTCACTTCACAGATGGATGACCCGAGGTGGGAGGTTAAATGACATGCTCAGAGTGAGACAGCCTGTCGATACCAAATGTAGGTTAGATGCATGAGCTGTGGGCTGAGCATCTCCTGAGTAAATCCATCACTACAGAGGTAGAGCACTTGACACCACTTCTCTAAAAGGTTCCCTTTTGAAGAAAATTCTGGTTTAAGAAAAAGAGTTTCTATTACCCAACAATGGGATTCCTTGCTAGTTCTTTTTTGGAATAATTAATTATAAGTCTAAATTTTGCCACTGGTCCTCTGAACTGTCCCTTGATATTAACTAGCAGAATGAATACAAAGCCTATGCAAATTAAATCTTCCCAAAATTGGCTCATAAAGTACAATTTCTATTGCTCTGACTAGCAGCTCCAGGAGTTTTACTGGGCATAGGTGGCTAATTCATTTCTGAGTTGTTCTAGACAAAAAAAAACAGGGGATAATAATGTGTAGATATGGTTAATTCTTTTGTTTCTTTTTTAATATAAAAACCTGGCTCCTGGAATTTGAAGAGGTCATTGATGAGCACACAATATGCTGGAAAAGCACAGGCTATAGAGTTACTTGGTCTTAGTTTGAAGCCTGCTCAGCCCTTGATATGTAATCAATGCTCTCCCTTTCCTCTCACAACTAGGGAAAGCCTTGATGAACTCAACAAATAGCGTGTGGAAGTAAAGTCAAACAGAAATGCTTAATGGCCACTCATTCCTACAACTACTATCCATATAAGTTGCACACTGTCACCTTTTCAACATCACTGGATTAGTAGATTTGGGAGTGGTGGCCACTTACCACCCTCCCATCTTCTGAAACTTACCGTAATCATGTCTGGAAATGTCCTGAGAGTCAATCACACTGCACTGCTAAGCACCATGTGTCAAGACTGTCCTACCAGAAAAAACTTCTTCAATCTTCTTTGCCTCTATTTTTATACTATTTGATGCTCACCTACATTGTGAGGGATGGCAGCAGGTACCTCTTTGGAACTGAAAGTGACAAAGACAGGGAAGGATCTTGCAGCCTCCCAAGAGAGCCATATGCATATATGAATCTAGTACAAGGCAGTGTGATAAGTTCTGTGAAAGGGACCAAATTTACTATGAGAAGGAGAAGCAAAGGAGGGAGGAAAGCCAGTTATCCTTTAGAGATGATTTATTTGCGTGATATGAGTATGGATACTGGAGTCACTTGGCTTCGGGTCAGGCCTAATTCTGTAATACTGGCTTTTTAACCTCAGGCAAATCCTTCAGCCACTTTGTACCTCAGTTTCCTTATCTGCAAAATGGGAATCATGCTAAAGATTCCTACTTCAGACGGATTTTTAAGAATATCACATGAATTAATTAATACTTGTAAAGCTGGCACTCTGTAAAGATTAGCCTAACTCCTCCTAAGCAGTGAATTAGCACAGCAATGCTCACAATAGTGGTGGTTGAAATTATCTATTTTGGAAGGCATGTCATGGGACAGATGTCAGCTCAGGCACGTTACGTTCACAATCTTATTTTATTGGCTCTTCCCAGCCAGTAGCTATCATTTCCCCATTTCATAAGTGATTGCTCACAAAAGTTGAATAACTTGTCTGTGGTCACAGAGGTGGTGAGGGGCAGAGTGGAGATCAACCTTATGACTGTCCAGCTCCTAAGTTCATGCTTCTTCTATCACTCTACACTGTCTGTTACTATTTCTCCACATTTGCACATAAAAGGAATTTCCTTCAATGGAGTGCATGGAGATTTGGCTTTGTTACCAAGCTGTTCCCCATTCATAACTGTCCCCTTCAAGAGGACTGCTGCACATCTTCCAGGAGAAATAGCAGTGCATGCTAATTAAAGTGTGGAGCACCAGATGCTTTGCCAGAAAGTAATTAGTAAATTCTTGAATTAGGGTGCCCCTTACACTGGTGCAGGGCAGAAAACAGCTTACTGATGTGAGATTTTTCATCTTGAGAAGAGGGATCAGCTCCTTTAAACCCTGGCTGAGCTGGGTCTCTGCTGCGAATCGAAGATGTATAGAAATTCAAGCACATGCTCATTTCCTTGTGATTGTTCACTACCTTCTTTAATAAAGGCAAACATTTGCTGAGTGCTAATTGCATGGCATGCATTGTGTTAAGTGTTTTACATAAGCTATCTTCCTTAACTTCTGTGCCGCCCAATGGTGTGAGCCTTACTGTTGTCCACAGTTGGCAGGTGCCCAAAATGTAGACACAGAGTGGTAAGGTAACCTGTCCAGCATGTTGTGTATCTGTGGAACATCTCGATGGAGCTGGGATGCAAAAGTGGAGATCTGCTCTCTGACCTAGAGGCACTGTGTTATAGTTGCTTCCCTTCTCACTCCTAATCAGAGCCAAAACTTTTTTTTTTTTTTTTTTTTTTACTTCAAACAAGCAAATTGATATCTTTCACAAGAGAAATATAACCCAGATCTTAGTTCCTAGAGTTCTGGCAGTTCTTCCTATTTGACCACTAATTGGTGCTCTAGCTGAGATGAATACACCTTTTCCCCTTCCTTTAGTTGAACAAACACATAGAAACAAAGAGTATGGATATTATCATTCATGTAGGGAGAGAGCTAAAAATCAGTCTAGTGTTTGGGGGTTGGATATCACCAAAAGAAAAGCTCCTTAATCCTGTATGTATTTTACCTTTACTGTAAATCTCCTTCATTTTAAATCTGTCACTCGCTCTATAAAAATGCATAGAATAAGAAACCATAAAAAAGTCAAATAAAAACTTTAGCCTAATGATATATTGATTGTGCATACATATCTTTATTTTTACATATTCTGTGTTGTCATAAAAAAACCATTAAAAGCTGAGTTTAAATAATTATTCAATTCTCACATTACTATTGTAATCAATTGCCTATTATGAAAATTATTGCCATCTTTAAGAATTACTTTGCTAAGTGAAGTAATTAGAACTGATATTTTATTTTCTATTTCAGTTCCCCAAATTGATTTTTTATGCTAATCTTTGTATGAAAAGTGGGATATAAATTTCTTAAAGCAAAATGAATAGGCTAGCCAGACTTCACATTTGACACTTCAGATTGTATTTGTGGGTTTTCAAGGCATTTTGCTCTTAAGAAGACATTGCTGAGTATTATATCTGTCAGCATTGAAGTAGGCAGAAATTTCTCCATTTTATGGTCTTAAATATCTGATATTCCAAGAATAAAGGAGTGGAGACCTTCTACCAATATAAAGAGTTGAAAAATCACACCTGTCTACTAAAATCGCCACAATTTCTTAGAGCTTCAAGAGAAAAGCAGGGAAGAGATAGATACTATTTATTGAATGACTTGGGTGTACCTGACATTAAATTCAATAAAACACATTTTTTGCAATTTCTTATAGTTATGTGGGCAGGCAATAATCATTCGCATTCATACAGATAAGGAAACAAGCGCAGCCAAGAAATGTAATTTGAGTTCTATCAAACAGCAAGTAAGTGGCTGCACTGGGAATCAAACCCCAGTCTGCTGATTCAATGGCTGTGCTTTGTTATTTTCCTTAACCCTGCACAGGCAAACAGTGTCAGTGAACATGTTTTAATGCAAGGATTGGACTTCATGACGATTTTGCCCTTTGACATGACTGTCTCCGTAACATCTCAAATCGAAGAGAATGTCCACACCTGGCTTTTCACTATGGTGAATGGTACAGGGAAACACATGAAATCCCGAGTTGAAAATGTGTTAGAGGCAAAGGCATGAATAATCATTTCAAATATAAATGGAGTTGGTGAGTTGAAGTAAAAGGGAGAAGCACTCAGTGCGACAAGAGGGTAGTCCTGATTCTAGATGAGCCCGTATTAAGCTGGTATATTTGATTAAGTGCCCCCATCACACTGGCCTTGAAATATCTCATTTGCAGAATGAAGGGTTAGGTTTTTTTAGGTAATGACTTCTCTTTTGCTACTGAAATGACTGATATCGAGGCCACCCCTGAAAGTGACATGCAGGCAGCTTGTGTCAGCCAGCAGTGTCCCCAACTGTATCACACTGCTTCAAAAACACAGCAGGAATTCATTAAATAACGTCACCATGATCTGTCCCCAGTATCCTAGGTGTCTATTAGAGACACATAAATGAGGTTATTATAGTAAATACTAGACAACTAAAAGTGTCAGATCCTTCGGAGGCTCTTGTCATAAATTAACAAACCCCTTGTGGCTATATTAGAAGTCGGGCCTCTCAGCAACTGTGTTTTCTGCTCCCCTCCCGGCTCTACTCCTCCACTCCTTCATTTTATTATTATAAAGAATGCAACCTACATATATATCAATGCAAATGGACAATGTTTGTTTTCTACATGACATATTCAGTCCACACATAGCATACATGGGTTTTAAATTTAGCTCTGCCACTATTTAGCTGAACTACCTGAACTTCATCTGAACTTCTCTGGCCTTAGGGTCCTCTCTGGCTTGAGATTGCTCGTGTCCTGAGTGCTCCAAATTCAGGGCAAATTTAAGATGCAGGTTGATAAACTGGATCCCTGCATTAATGCTCTGCTAATTGTCTTTGTTTCAGGACTGGGTTCAAACCAGACTGATGTAGAATTGCCCTCATTGTTTGGGGCTGAATTGTGTCCCACCAAAATCCAAACGAAGCTCCAGTACCTCAGAACAGAATTGTGTTTGAAGACAGGACCTTTTTTAAAATTAATTAATTAATTAATTTAGTCATGAGAAGCACAGAGAGAGAGAGAGAGAAAGAGGCAGAGGGAGAAGCAGGATCCACACGGGGAGCTCAACATGGGACTCGATCCTGGGTCTCCAGGATCACACCCGAGGCTGAAAGGGGCCCTAAGCCACTAAGCCACCGGGGTTGCCCTGAAGACAGGACCTTTAAAGAGGTGATTAAATTAAAATGGGATTGGGGCCCCTAGATGGCTCAGCAGTTAAGTGTCTGCCTTCGGCTCAGGGTGTGATCCTGGAGTCCACATCAGGCTCCCTGCATGGATCCTGCTTCTCCCTCTGCCTGTGTCTCTGCCTCTCCCTGTGTCTCTAATGAATAAATAAATAAAATCTTTAAAAAAAATAAAATAAATTAAAATGGGATTGGTAGAGTCGTCCCTAATCTCCTACAGCTGTAGACCCTATAAGAAGAGAAAATCAGGATACAGAGTTATCAGACACAGGCACACACAGAGAGACAACCGCGTGAACACGCAGTGAGAAGGTAGCCATCTGTGAGCCAAGGAGGAGGACTGCAGAAGGAAACAAATCTGCCGCCATCTTAATCTCAGACATCCAGCCTCCAGGACTGTGAGAAAATAAATTTCTACTGTTTAAGCCACTCAGTGTGTGGTATGTTATTATGACAGCCTTAGTAAACTAATGTCCTCATTATACCAATAATCAATCTCCTTGGAAAAGATGGAACATTCTCATGATAATTTCATGCTATAGCAGAAAACACAGAAGCCTAGACAAAATTTCCCTCAGTTAGCAACGGATTCTTTAGACTATAAACAAATGCTATGATATGTGCTATACTCAGATGTTTAAACATGTTTTATTCCATCAAGTATACATATTTGAACCAAATTTTTAAGAGGTCTGGATTTAAAAATTTGCAACTAATAGTAAAGATTCTCAGAAAATTTAAAGGGCATGATTAAAGGAAAACCCGACTGAATGGTCGCTTGAGTTTTTTGTTTGTTTAAATCAAATCTCTCAATTTAATAACTTGGTTAGGAAAAAAAAATTAGTTTATCATCTCAGGAACTTGGTTTTTAATGGGCCAAAGTCTTGTACAAAGTGACCAAAGTCTTGTACAAAGTGACAGCAACATGCTATTGTCCAGAGATACCAATAAATGTTCAGAGATTCTATAAGAGTCTTATAAAAACATACCAGTTACTATGAATGATAATGAATTTCTGCTAGGAAAAAATGCACACACATGGTCTACCACTGCATTCCAGCTCATTAACAATAGAGTAAATCACAGAAAGCATCCACAGCCTAAGAAGGCTTTGACCCATATACTAGCAACCAGATAACGCACTCCTGTCTTACAGTATAGCTCTCACCAGAAAGATGAACGCCTATTGCACTGTCCACGGATCAGTTATGTTCATTCTTACTGCATTCCAGCAGAGATAATGAGTATCAGGTTCTATTTGATATCTAAGAAAACTGAGGCACTGATAAGAGATTTGCTAAACCATTAGATCTATTAAGAGTTTGGTGATGCTGTCGAGACTAGAACTAGAATATACACATATATTCATTCTTCCCAAGAGAAGGTGCTATTGTTATGTGCAAAGAAAAAAATTGAAGCTGCTAATATAACACAAATTCTTGGGAATTTAACTACCTATCTTGTTTCTCCCTCCTCCCTCAAGTCACTTCCACCGTAGAGAAATGTTGAGTTGTACACATTTTTTAAAAGCAAATCTGCCAAAGGAAAGAATCTTCTAGAAATAATGAGAAGTTTATGGAACTTTTTCTCTTTTGATCTTTAAAAAGAACACAAGGTTAAGTTGTGGGAGAAAAAAAAAAAAAGTTTTATGAACCAGGTCCCCTGGGCTGTGAATCCATGCCTCTGAGCTATTTTTAACAAAACATATAAACAGTGGGTTGCTTTGGTCTTTGAAGTCTTCAACTTTGGAATAAGGAAGAACGAAGAATTTCATGACTTTTGACATTTAAGACTCTTTATGTGTGTGAAGGGGGAGCTAATTGAACAAGCTAGGATCAGAGATGGAGGAACCATATTTTAACCAAGCATCGCTAATATGCTCAATGGCAGCCATTAATTTATTTCTACTAAGATAGATAGGCTTCTGTTTGATAACAATAAAGGGAAATAATTAAGAAAATCTAGAGCCAGAGTGAAAAAGATAGAGTGTCTTTTGACAAGGTGATTCTTCAGTTTGTAATTAGCGACTCATAAAGTGCTATGTATGTTAATTTTGGGGAAGAACAGCTAGTTACTTAAAATACTAATCTTATTTACTTTCTAAACCACCTATTACTGATAGTTGCTCTATTTTGTCCCATCTCATGATTAGGCCATATGTTTTATGGAAAACAAACCAGTTTTAAAAAGCATCAGTGTATATACCAGCTATAGTTCTAGAAACATTGGCATCATCTTTGGTTTTAAAAGTTTAATATTCAGGGGTCAGCAATTTGGCTCACTCAGTAGAAAATGTGGCTCTGAATCTCAGGGTTGTGAGTTCAAGCCCCATACGTTGGGTGTGGAGCTTATTTTAAAAAATACAAAATATAAAATTACATTTAAAAGTTTGTTTTCAGAAGCAACTGTAATAATCAGTGCAATCATCCAGTTATTTTAGTTTCCTGGGGTTAGAAAGCCAATCTTCACCCCTATGCCCTGCATACTTGGTCTTCACTGAACACCCCAAAATACATATTCCCTGGCAAGCAAATCATTATGTTTTTTAATTATGCCAGCTGACATGCACACAAAGGCTGGCTTTTCATGAAGCAAAGGGCAAGCACTTGAGACATCAGATCATAGTAATAGCAAGTTATTCATAATTATCTGGAGTTGACAATTTTTTACAGCTTGGAGGTAAATGGCTTCTTGTTTAAATTGAGGATAACAAACTCTAGTTATCATTTTAGGAATAAAAAACAGCCCTTGTTCTCTTCAACTTAAAGAATGTTTAAAGAACTCATTTCTCGGGATCCCTGGGTGGCGCAGCGGTTTGGCGCCTGCCTTTGGCCCAGGGTGCGATCCTGGAGACCCCGGATCGAATCCCACGTCAGGCTCCCAGTGCATGGAGCCTGCTTCTCCCTCTGCCTATGTCTCTGCCTCTCTCTCTCTCTCTATGTGACTATCATAAATAAATAAAATTAAAAAAAAAAAAAAAAAAAAAAAGAACTCATTTCTCCTTGAAAGTCCTTTTCTCTGGCCAACCTAAGTTTTACACACACACACACACACACACACACACAAAAAAAACCCTACAAAAATAACCCATGGTATTTTAAATATTGGTAATCTCAGTCTTCTTTTCTTCCTCCTCTCTCTATATTCCACAAATATTTTTTAAGACTCTATTATGCATTAAGTTAGATCCAACATAATGCAATTGTTTTGATTGACAAAAATGGCTCTAGATACCCCTTAACAAAATGTGGGAAAAGCAGAGACAAGCAAGATATAATACCCATTCCCAAAGATCTTTACAATCTAGTTGACAAAGCTAAGAAAGAGGTAATGAATGACTCACAACAAGAAACCTTAGTAAATATAAGTTTAGTATATTTATGACATAAATAACATAAAATAGTGAAGGTAATAAGAGTTCAGAGAAGGTGGTAGTTCCCACTGGTATAGAAGACAAGAATTCTTTGCAGAAGGATGGGATTAAGCTGGATTATACAAGCATATTTTGAAAAAGAGAAGGCATTCTAGAATCTAAGAATTTCACTTCTCATGCTTGACTGAACTCCTATTTTCTTCTCTTTCTCAGCAGCCAGCTCATATCCTCAAGGGGCATCGCTGCTTCCAGACTTCCCAAAGAACATTACCAAATGAATTTATTTAGATACCATCCTATGTCACTGGCTTCATTCAAGCCATTCTAGGTGTGGTCACAGTTTTTCACAGGTCTTTCTTTCCTTTTCTTTTTTTTTTTTTTTCTTTTTTTTTTCTTTACCATTGTCAATTCCATGAATTGCCATCACTTCTGAATGAATTACAAAGACCATTGAATCAAATTCATCTTTGTCATCTCCTACAACCACACTAATTTATCCCATAAGATAAATATTTATTACAGTTTATACATGGCTATAAAAACGTCAAAATATAACAACGTAAGAAGTGACCAACTGGACCACCCTAGCATCTATCTCTGATCTGTCACTCTGAAAGGAAGCAGCAGCTTTCAATTTTTTCTCTATGCCCATACACCTGAAGGCTATGGCTTACTCTCCTCACAAAGAGTGAACTCCTTCAGACAGTGTTTCTAAGTGGCAAGAAGATGGTCTCCCTTGCTTAGAGGACTACAGCAGATGCTCCTGTGGGACCAGAAGTATGTAATCCAACAGATTCTCCCCATCCTTGGGGACCCACCATTGAAAATCATCACTTTACTGGATTTATGTTTTTTTCTTAACGTCAAGCTCAAGGAGTGCCATGCTAACTTCCCTTGATAACCTGTTATTGATTTATCATCTGAAAATTTATCTAAATGATTTGTGGGCAGCCTGGGTGGCTCAGCAGTTTAGCACCACCTTCAGCCCCGGGGTGTGATCCTGGAGACCCGGGATTGAGTCCCACATCTGGCTCCCTGCATGGAGCCTGCTTCTCCCTCTGCCTGTGTCTCTGCTTCTCTCTGTGTCTCTCATGAGTAAATAAATAAAATCTTAAAAAAAATAATTTGTAAAGTATCTCTATTTCACAATACTGGTGTTCAAATGTCCTGTAAAAACTTACCAGCTGTTTATTTATTTTTTTTTAATTTTTATTTATTTATGATAGTCACACACACACACACACAGAGAGGCAGAGACACAGGCAGAGAGAGAAGCAGGCTCCATGCACCAGGAGCCTGACGTGGGATTCGATCCCGAGTCTCCAGGATCGTGCCCCAGGCCAAAGGCAGGCGCTAAACCGCTGCGCCACCCAGGGTTCCCTTACCAGCTGTTTATTAGCACAGCACCCACCACACACAACCATCCTAGATGATCTCTTTACCTGTGTGCCTTCCCATTCACATTCTAAACTCCTTGAGGTCAAGAACCATTTTTTTTTTTTTTTGTCTTTGCATTTCCAGCCTCTGAGACAGGGCCTGGAATTTAGCATTATTTAGAAGCACATTAAGTTGCCAGTTTTGCCACTCAAACATGGCCATATATCAGCAACTTCATAAGCTTCAATTTAATCATTATAAGCAATAAATAATGAATGGAAAAATAAAACACAGGCCAACACATACTTAAGGGCATCAGGGAAAGGAATTGAAGAGAAGAAAACCTACATCTACTGAGATTCTGATGCAGAAGGTCTGGCGTGGGACCCAGGATCCTACCTTATAGCTAGAATCACAGATAATCTTATGCAGAGGATGCATGGACCATTGTGCAATAAACACTGCTCTTGGGGACACAAAGGGAGTAGGAAGTGCTTCTGGTCAATTAGGAGGAGACAAGAAACAAGCCTGCCTCCCACCCCTTTCCATACTAATCATCCTCCTCCCACCCAGAACCAGCTGTGCAAGCCAGACTCAGAGAGCCCAGGACAGCTTGGATGACTGTCCTCATCCAGCCTGCTGCTACATATGCTTTTCTCAAAGATACTTTGTCCTTTAGAAAGCCACCAACAGCTTTTTGACTGTTGCACAATAATGCCTCCCCTGCATCCCTCTCCTAGTCTGCACTGTGCATGCACAGAGTGGGATCATTTAGCTCCTGCATCCTTGATTTGTGCCTCTTTTAGGAAAAGATTTCTGTTAATGTGCTCAGAGACAAAAGCACCAAAGGTCACTGTGTTCTTTGTTCAGGTGGCCTGAAGGACTGAGAACACTGGGGATGTTTGGACAGATTTCATCCGGTTGTGATTAATTAGTGCCCACACTTGACAGGCTAGGGAAGTTCACCACAGTGGTTCCCACAGGACATGCACCGTGTCTTCACCACGGAACAGTGAAAAGCAGGTGAGAAGATGATCTCCACAACTAAATGGGAGGAAATAACCCTGTAAAGAAGGCTGCAGGCTCACCAGATGTAAACTCCTTGATGCCATCTTCTGAGGAGTACTAAAGGTGAAGGTTTATTCAGTAGAACTCAGAGACACAAATCCTCTGTGGCCATGCATCGCAAATTCAGGTGTCATGAGTGACGGGCATGTTGTGCTAATGACTGTACTCCTTACAACTTCTGCGGTGCTCTGAGCCAGGCATTACTCATGAGGAATGACATATTAAACTCATCATGTTATGTCACCAGACATAGCATGCAGTGTCATGTAGTAGCAACATACTAGCCGTTATGTATATTTTCTTGGGTTTTGGCTTCCCTGAAAAATACTGAAAAAAAATGATGTATGTAACTTAGGCATGAAGGGAAGAAAAATGTTATTAGCAGAAAATGACAAATACGATATGCCTACAAAAAAAATCATATGTTAAAATGAAAGAAAAAAAAGGATCTGTGTACTTATGTTTAGAGCAGAGAAATATTGCTCTAATATGCCAATTATGTAAGGAAAATACAAGGGAGAAGAAAGAAACTTGACCCTCTGAAAAATTCTGAAAATTGTAATGAGACCACCAAAATCTGACATTCATTCGTCCATTCACTCAACTGCACATCTGTCCATCCACCTACTCAGTAAACATTGACTTAATGCCAACTATGTTCAGGTTCTATCATAAACAGTTGAAATGTGATCAGATGCAAAACTTATACTAAGTCTGTGTGCTCATAGAGCTTAAATTCTTTTGGGGGAGACAGACCAAAACACGTAAGTTTATAATCTAAATTCATGTAGTCAGAAGCAGTGGCATATGTCCAACAAGCTTTGGTGAGGGAGCGCTTGATTTGTGGCATTTGTCGTAGTATAAATACTCCTACTTGGGACAATCTCAAACTACCAATGAGATGTCACAATCAATGTGACAATGTGATGTGCACAATCAGGACTATAAAGCAGCAGTATAAAGCCCCCTCCAGCTCACACCTGGATATGACATGAAGAAACAAATTGTGTTAGTGGCCAGCTATTTCAGGAAAGGGTGAATCTTTTAGGCAAGTGGTTGGAATAACTCTTGGGCTAATGACATTTGAGCAGTGACCTAAATGAAGAGGAAAGAAGCCATGAAATTATGAAGTAAAGAATTGGAGGAGTAGGGCAAAAATAGTAAGCACAGAGGCAGGAAATATATCTTGTATGTCTGAGGTACAGAAAGGCCACCATGTGAGGAGAGGTAGACAGGGGCTAGATCATCTATGGCTGTGTCAGAATTGGGAGGAATTTGAACTCTTTATGTGAGAAGTAGGAATTCAATGAAGAGTTCTGAGCAGGCAGTGATATGACCTGATTTGCCTTTTTTAAAGAATCAGTCTGGCTGCTGAGAAACGAACACAGAAAGAGCACACTGCAGTAAAAGTGCCCCCTGCAAAGGTGAAGACGTGATGACCATAGAGGAAGGTACCTAGGTAAGAATGAAGGGCTCAGAGTGGAGTGGTAGAGGTCAAAGTTGGACGAAACACTCAGGTTTGGAATATAATTGATAGGTAAATCTACTGGAAGTCACTGACAGATTGGATAAGAGAGGAGGTGGTATGTCAAAAGTGACCTCGAGAATTACTGAAACTTAGCTGCTAGGTGAATAACAGGCTTAGCTACCCTGTGGGGTCATTAGCTGAAATGAAGAACACTGAGACAAGAGCAGGTGTATGGGGGAAAAACCACAAATTCAGTTTTGGTCATTTTAGGTGAGAGTTATTGACATACGAGTGGAGACGTCAAGTAGGCAGCAGGTTATACAAAAGTCAGGGGAGAGGTCAGGAATGGAGATACAAATTTGGAGGTCACCTACTCTAGATGATCTTAGTGATTGTGCCACTGAAGCATCACTTGAGAACCACTTTCTTAGAATGACAGGCACTTGGCCTTTAAGGAGCCTCCAGGGAGGAGGAATCTGTTAAGGGGAGATGTGAGAAGCACAGACCAAAAATCTCTCCCCTGTTAACAATTCATGTTCCTGAAGTTACAGAAATTAAGGAATATTCCATGTCCAGAATGACCCTGTTAAAATTCATATTTAGGGGCACCTGGGTGGTGCGGTGGTTGAGCATCTGCCTTCAGCTCAGTCGTGATCCTGGGGTCCTGGTATCAAGTCCCACCACATCAGGCTCCCTCCGGGGAGCCTGCTCCTCCCTCTGCCTATATCTGCCTCTCTCTGTGTGTCTCTCATGAATAGATAAAATCTTTTATAAAAATCCGTATTCAGGCTTATTAACAAACTTAAAAGAGACTTCTTACCTATCAACTAGAGAACTGGATATTTTGATGTTCTGGAGGTGGAGCACTGGTTCTCAACCCTGGCTACACATTATCCTCACCGCGGAGCTTTGAAAACTCTTAATACCTAGGTCCCACACCAAGTAACTCTAATTCAATTGTGGCATGGCGGTAGATGGTGTGACTTTATTTTTAAAGAAGCTGAACAAGAGATAGGAAAGGCAGTGATAGAACCAAAGACATCTGGGTGGAGAAAAAAGGATGTGGTCTGAGAGTGGTGATGTGCGATGTGCACAGTCAGGGTCACCTGGTGATTCTGAAGGTGGTCCAGGATGTGGCATGGGAGTTGAGATGAAGTAAACCAAAAAGATCACTGGGGATAAAGAAAGTGAAGTAACTGAAGGCAGGCAGGGTTTTGGAAACCCTGGAAAATCCCTGGGAACTTTGGAGTATGAGGCTTGCCTTCTTCAGGTTCTACATAAAAGTGGAATCATGGAATGTTTGTCTGTGTTTGGCTTTTTTCTTTTTTAAGGGAAGGAGAGAGAGAGGTGGAGGTGCAGAGGGAGATGGAGAGAGAGAGAGAGAATCTCAAGCATGCTCCATGCCCAGCACAGAGCCAGACACAGGGCTCCATCTCACAACCTGAGATCATGACCTGAGCTGAAATCACGAGTCAGACACTTAACAGACTGAGCCACCCAGGCGCCCCTGTGTCTGGCTTATTTCACTTAGCAAAACGTCCTCCAGTCCATCCACATTGTTGCAAATGGCAGGATTTCCTTGAAATTTGCTGAGAAGGTAGACCTCTAGTGCGTACACACACAGGATTTGTATTTGCCAATTATGCCTCCATAAAGCTAAAAAAAAAAAAGAGAGAGTCCATTCAAAGTTTCAAACAAGTGCCTTTTGGAACATAACAACTTGGTAAGCAGAAGCCCATTCTTACATAAAGTTTTGTTTGAAAAATACTGTTTAGAAATCATTCCAGTATCTAAATCCCCATCCATTTATTTTATTGATCTACCTAGTGTGACAAAACACAAAGGCTATATTTCAGGTTAGAGTGTGAGAGTAGTTCTCGGAAGCCTTGAAGAACAACATTACAGCCCTACTGCGCCAGTAGCAAGTCACTTCTCCACCTTCCCAAATGCCCACTGCTGCACGGAGGACACTGCATGCTGTACTGCAATTTGTATTCTCTCAATCATGAGAAATACAGGCCCTAAGATTGCTAAAAGCAAAGATACTTCTTTCTCTGACTCCTGCCACCTTAGTATTGTTAAAAAAAAAAAAAAAAAAATCGACAACAATCTCCTGATGACGGCTAATGAGTGAAGTTCAATGTCCAACAAAGGCGATTCATCTTATCAAGACTGTAACCTCCTGCCCAACCAAAAACGATTTACAAGAAATAAAAAGATGCATAACAAAGAGGAGCTAAATTTTAGAAAATCTCTGCAGATTCATAAGCAAATAAAAAATAAGTAAATACCAAAATATTTCTTGTGAGATGTTTTTCAGGTCTGGTGGCTTTCGCTTGTTCTGAGTAATATAAAATATGCTCTCCCCAAAATAACTCTCAAGCACATTTTTTTTCCAAAAGCATTTTATTTTGAGCACATATCCTTTTCTACCTCTTATTGCTTAATCTAAAAATGTCCTCTCAACTCTCTCCTTTCGACTGCTTTCCCTCTATCCAAAAAAAAAAAAAAAAAAAAAAAAAAAAAAAAAAAAAAAACCCACCAAAAAACAAAAAACAAAACCACAGGAAAAGGCATATTTTAATTACTTGTAGGTGGTAAATTCAAACCCTGTTATCACCATTCTGTGGCCTTTGGTTTAAGGAGAAGTCATCTTATTTCCTCAGAAAGCAGTGAAGAGACCATAGCGTGATGAATGATTTTGCTTTTCCTGGCACCATTCTGACTACCCTTGGAAGACCAAGAGGAAAAGCATGTTGGAAGGGAAGCCCTAATTCCCCCCTGTGTGTTCTTCTTCTAGTTCTTCTCCTGGTAGAAATCTCCGAGAACAGAAAGAGATCAGATGTTCAGAGTCAACTGCTGCCTTTGCATTTTAAGTGTCTCTTGAATCCGTTCACTTCTTTCCAGTGCCACCATACTATTTTGCCTTCCACTCTTGCACGGTTTCCAGAACTAGCCTCCCCTCTTAATCTCACGTTTCCAACTGGACTAGCTCTTATCTTCTCAGCAACCAGAATAAATTTAACTTTTTTCATTCTGAAAAAAATGAAACCTTACAAGAAGTGCAAAATTAGAACACAGAGTTCCTTGTGCCCTTCATTTAGCTTTCCCAATGATAACATTTTATGTGACCATAAACACAACATCTAGAAAATGAATGTTGGTCAGTACCATTCTCTAAATTCGGGGTGATCCTTTAAAAATGCCAGCCTGGTCATGCCAACTCTCCACTCTTTCCTAAACCTATCACTGGCTTCCCATCAACTCTTACAAGGATTAAAATTCTTAAACTGGCCTGTAAATTGTGTGATTATCATTCCAGTTTAGCCAGGACAGACCCAGTTCTCACATGTAGTGCCAACTAACTGTTCCATTTAGCATTTTATTGTTTTTTTAAAATTATTTACTTATTTATTTATTTTTAAGATTTTATTTATTTATTCATGAGAGATACACAGAGAGATAGAGAAAGAGGCAGAGACACAGGCAGAGGGAGAAGCAGGCCCCATGCAGGCAGCCCGACGTGGGACTTGATCTCAGGACTCCAGGATCACGCCCAGGGCCAAAGGCAGGCTCTAAACGACTGAGCCACCCAGGGATCCCCTCCATTTAGCATTTTAGTATGCTGAAAAGTATGACAGTTTGGATGGTAAATTATGTGGTCAAGTCACTCAGTTCTGTGTCTGGTCAGCCTGTGGAGACCTCCAGCTTTTGTCTTGTGCCACTCCACTTCTGGCTCCTGAGCCTCTGTGACACAGACCTTTTTTAAATTCCTAGGATAGGAGGCAGGATGTAAAATGTTTCCTCCTGCCACAGGACCCTTGCCTGTTCCCATCTCCATTTGCCTGGATGGCTCCTACTTCTACCAGCTCAGCTAACTCACCACTCCACCTCCAGACTAGGTCACATTTCTCTATTAAATGCCCTCACCATGCCCTGGACCTCTCCTCTGAATTATTTATCACAGTCATAATTTGACATTTGTTTCCACAAATAGAGTAAGCTGTAAGAAGGCAGGGAGCGTATCTGCACAATATCATATCCCCAGAACCAGCAGGAGCTTCCTGCATGGGAGGTGATTACCTTGCAGCTGAGGACTCAATGTATCAAAGCTCACCTCACAGCTTCCTGAGCAACACAAGCAAAGTGGTTAATGGCTTTAGGAAAAAAGCAAAAGCAAAAATCTCTTGCATTACCTTTGCAGGTTGCTGCCCATGTGGCTCATTTAGTCATTTAAAAACTCAGCTTTAGGGCAGCCTGGGTGGCTCAGCGGTTTAGCGCCGCCTTTAGCCCAGGGCCTGGTCCTGGAGACCTGGGATCGAGTCCCACGTCGGGCCCCCAGCATGGAGCCTGCTTCTCCCTCTGCCTGTGTCTCTGCCTCTCTCTGTGTGTCTCTCATGAATAAATAAATAAAAATAAAATGGAAATAAAAACTCAGCTTTGGAATGAGATAGACCCAGGTTTAAAACTTGGTGTTCATATGCTGAGGAACTTTATGCTAGCAATTTAACTTTGTTGAGCCTTAATTTTTTCCATATGTAAATAGCAGTAGTTCTAATAATGATACGAAAGTCATCTACTCTACAATGACAATTATAATTATCATAATGTGATAATTATATAATTATAACAATTATTAGGTATATAATAATAATTATTATAAATAATAATAGTCATCACACTTTTGTGAAGGTTGAATGAAAAAATGCACAATGCTTAATAGTCAGGCATTATTAAGTGAACGTGAACTCTATTATAAAGTTGTTTTAAGTGTATCATTTCCCCTGTGTCAAGATGATTTCCTTGTTTCATAGAAGACATGCAGGGAGGACTTAATGATCCTCACCTGGCACTGCCTCCCCATCACCTGTTCCCCTTTGGTCTCCTCCGGCTCAGACATGCAGTGCTATCCTTGGTTATCCAAGCCCAGGCCAAACCTGCCATCTTCTTTGACTCTTCCCTTACCTCCACCACACACCAAATCCATCAAGAATGCTGGTCGCTTCCTCTTTGAAATACACGCAGAACCCTGCTGCTCCCCACTGCACCTGCCACCGCCCACCATCCCGACCTCCCCAGATGACTCCATCAGCCTCCAAACAGGTCTCCCTGCCTCTGCCCTTGCCCAGCAGAGCAGTCAGAGGGACACCATTAAATTCCAAGTCATGGCAGGTTATTTTCCTGCCTCAAACTCTTCAAGGCTTCCAGGGACCCCATGGAATAAAGTACGACATGCTTCATGAAACCTCTGCCCTCTCTTGTATTCCCTCTGGCTCATTCCTCCCTCTTTCAGATCTTTTCTCAAAGAGAGTCTTCCCCAAACACCCTACTTAAAGCCCACAAGCTCAACACTCTATCCACTCCCCGCTTTTGTTTCTTCACAGCACTCACTTTCTATACTTTTTGCTTATTTATTTTCTTTATAATCTGTCTTTCCCACTACAATGGCAGGTCCATGATGGTAGGGAGTTTTGTCTCCTCTGTCCCTGCTCTCTCCCTAGCATCTAACACTGTGCCTGACCTGTATTAGGTGCTCAGTGAATATATCTTGAATGAGTATACAGGTGAATAAATGAATGAATGAGGCACCACTGTTCCCAGGCAAGAGCTGTCTCAGACACAATTTGGCATAAATTACAAGGCACAGACTAAAACCGCAAATCCGCTTCAAGTGTGTTGGGCACGGCTCTAGGAAGAGGAGGAAGGTTAGGGTGCACCTAAGCACATGCTGATGCATGGCTCAGGGACAGGCCAGCCTTAGCAGGGACGCTCATAGTACCTTGGTAGTAGCAGTGCCTGCCTTATCACTTTGGGGCTGCCGAGTGGCTGAGTGTAGGATGAGGGTGGGTGTTCTCCACCCATAAAAAGGGAAGCAAGTGTTCACATTCAGACCATGATCCGATGTGACGGGCCCACCAGGGATTTAGGTGGATTGCCCAAACTCGGGGAGATACCGGACACAGAAGACTCTGGCTAGAAATCCCACTGGCTTGGGGGCCAAAATGAGGCAGTTTTTTACTAGCCAAATTAATTTCCCTTCGTCAATATGTATGGGATTTCCAGAAGAACATGTGCTGAGAAACTGTCTCAAGATCCATTGTCCAGATGTTGGCAAAATACAAGCCAAAAAAAGAAATATTTAAAGTCGACTGCCTGTCTTGTGACTCCACAGCTTTTTGCCAAACAAACAGGCTTGTCTTGCTAGAAGCTCCAGACTGAGCCAAGGCTCTGGGTGGACCGGCTCTAAAAGAAACCTTGGGCTGTATTCAAACAAACTTGGACCAAGCAAAGGACACTGAATTCTCAATTAGAATGCAGCTATTCACAAACTCAAGGGAATTGAACTTTGCTATGAAAAATATCCAAGGGCTGTAGTACTGAGATCTTGAAAAATCAGCCTACAAATGTGAAGTGTGAATTATGTACTCCCGTCAGCAAAAGGCAGGAAGCAGTTGCAAAAAGAACAAACTGGAATATTACCTAATATTCTAAGAGAGAAGATATTCCCACAGTCTTTAAGGCTCAAAGGCAACCCACAGACATTCTAGTCCAGGTATCCCAAATCTCTCTTCCCTGGACTTGAGCACAGTCTCTCTGAAAGTTGCCAGACACATCCGGGCATTTGCGATGACTGTTCTCACACCTCATTGAATAATCAATTCTTCCTTATGCTCAGTATGTAATACTTAACCTCGGGCCTTTTCATTACTTGTTCAAACTCCCTTCCTCACTCAAGTATTTGGGCTCCCTTGATATCATCATTACACATCAGGCTGGGGTAAAGAACAAAATCTCCAGAAGTTCTGGCCTGGGAATTCTCAGCAGTTGGTCTGAAACATCAACTAATAGACAAGAAAGTTCTTTTTTTTTTTTTTTTGACAACAAAGTTCTATAGAAGATAACTGAATCATCACCTCACTTATTAATGCTAAAAGCAATATGATGGTGCCGGCCTTCTGATTTCTAACAGAATACCTCTACCAACATTAGAAGGGCAGACAAAATAAGTTAGCTTCTAGTTTTTCTGGTGTGAGTGCAAAACTGCATATAACTGCATATAACAATATTGAGATATTATAGCTCTCCAGGTAACACATCCTAAAATCTTAGAAAACAATGCTTGGTCAAAAGAGTGCCCATGTATATAAGGCATATGATAAGACAACCTGAAGAGGCCACTTTAAGTGACCAGAGTATTAACTACATATATTCTATCTAGCTTCTATAATGATGTCATTATCTTAGATGAAAAATAAAATCATTCTGGGTGGCTAACATGGTGTACAATAAAATATTTACAGTTCTTAATATTTGTACTTAAAATAATTGCTTGAGGCCTTCACACAGAATCAAAATTAAACATTTAATAGCTCATTGACCTTTAAGGTTTATCACTCCTAAAACTGTGGATAAGTGAAAATAGATATTTTATTCAAATGAAATCATAATATTTTTGTAGCTTAAATTTTTTCTCTAGCTCAATTTGGTAATAGTGTGGCACTTTACTTTACATGAGTCATTATGAGGCTATCTTAAACTGTAGTCATTGCCCTAAAGAAAATGTTTATGGCCTGACTGGGATAATTATATTCTCCTATTAAATATCACTCCTCCAGGGCTAGTTATTGTTGAGTACAAATGTGCCACTTTATATGCAAATAAAATGTACTGAGATGTGAATAAAAAGTTCTGCATATATCTACTCACAAATCATCTTATTATGATTCATATTAACAGATAGAACTTCTCAAGATGTGAGATGCTAATATCACATATAAGAGGCAATTCTTTCCTTGAATTTTTGCTTTCAACATGTTTAGATACAGCTGGAAATATTTGCTTTTCTCACAGCGATCGCAGATTGGGGTTTGCATTCTGCGTTGTATCTTGAGTCAAAAGATTGTACAGTCCTGTGATTACTCATTACCAAAACTTGTTTTCTTTTTTCCTCCTGACCTTGACTTCTCTTCAATCCGTTTCTCACATACCCATACACCTAAAAAAACCTCAGGATACCTCAGAGTCCAGAGTTTCTAAGAAAGTTTCTTAAATCCATCTTAGCAAAGCAGAGAACTCCCAGAAATGTTACACAGAGTATAGTCATCTCATGGCCACATATTTGCATTTCCTCTTTAAAAAAAAAATCTATATTCCTTGAATTGGATCTTTGAGCAAAAATATCATGGTAAAAGCCATGAGCAATGTTTTTGTATCTCAAATCCCATCTCAGACTTGTGTCTTGTATTTTTATTAGGCACCTCTCATCGTGCTATGAAACAACTATTTTTTAAAAAACTAGGTTATGTGTATTTTGTCCCTATATGTGCAGAGTTAACAATATAAGATAAATACTGAGTAAGTAAGGAAGGAACAAAATAAAGCATTTCATCACCATTTTTAACACTTTCCCTGAAGCTTTGCTGTCCTTGCCTGGAACTGTCAAAGGAATATGGGAAGCCCAGTGGTATGAATGCCAAGGATGGAACTCTGATTTTTCTGGCCAATGTATTGAACTCCCAGAGTCAAAGGATCATTTAGCCAAAGAAAAAAATGTAGGTGAGGACATTTCAGGGCTGTATCACCAGATCAAGACATTGAACATTTGGGAATTTAATTACTTATGTTGAAATGTGGGGAAAGCCCTATTTCCCACAAACTAGAAAGTCTTTTATCCAGGAGTCAAAACTAAATATTTATACTTCTTGAGAAATACCTAAAATTTTATGATTGAATTTATAGTCTATTATACTTCTTAAATTAGGGCCTAGGGATAACAGGAGAAATCAGAAGGTCAGTATTTACATTGGGAGCCTGGGTGGCTCAGTCGGTTAAGCATCTGCTTTCAGCTCAGGTAATGATTTCAGGGTCCCTGGATTGAGCCCCTCATCGGGCTTCTCCCTCTCCCTTTGCTCCTTCCACTGCTCATGCTCTCTGCCTCTCTCTCTCAAATAAATAAAATCTTATTTTAAAAAAAGTTAGTATTCGCATTAAATTAAAGAAGGTAAGGAGGCCTTTATGCAAATTTCTAGAGAATCCAGAAATCTATGTTCTTTGTCCACATTTCTTCTCACATGATTCAAGGACAATTGGTAGACAGCTGGAAAATGCCAAGGAACTGAGTGTCTTGATCAACCTGAAAAGCAAGACTTGCATAAATGGCATGATGGGATATATTTGCTAGATTGCAATTTCCACAAGGGCAAGGTTCCTTCTACTTTGCACATTACTGCTTTATTCTTGCTCAGAATAGTTCCTGTCACCTAGTAAGCCCTAAAAAATGTTTGACAGAGTGCTCACTTCGGCTGCACATATACTAAAATTAGAATGATACAGAGAAGATTAGCATGGCCCCTGCACAAGGATGGCATATAAATTTGTGAAGGTTCCATATTAAGAAAAAAAAAAAAAAGAAAAAAAGAAAAAAAAATGTTTGACAGAGAGATTTAAAAATGAGTACACGATTTCCCACCTCTAGATACTGAACTAGGTCTTGTCCATTCTTCCCAAATTGTAGTCACCCAAAACTTATTCCTAATAGTTGAACCATGCATACACACACACACACACACACACACACACACACGTAGGTTTATGTGAAAATACTTTTTTTCTTATAGTCTTTAAAATAAAATATATTCTTAAGTGTTCATAATCATTTAGATATTCTGCTCCGAAGCAGAGAAATGGACTAAATCTATCCTAAAAATGAAAATAGTTTCTATAGTACAATATTAAATTGATTTAAGAAACATTTTAATGTTAATAGGACATGGCTAAAATCATCCTCAAAATAATTAATGTAAGTAAAGATCTTCATGGTTAGAGAGGGCACAACTGGGGCAGCACGGAGCTTTTCCTTGCTCCTTGATATTTGAGACAATGGGGTTAGATCACTGGAAAAGTTTGTGCTTCAGAAATGACCTCTTTATCAATCTTCCTGTTTGGAGTCTGTTCCCTGCCTCATTCCACTCTCTAGCATGGAGCTGGGCTTCTATCTAAAATGCAAATTGGGTCCTGTCCCTAGCTTGCTCAAAACACATCAGTACTTCAGTAGCTCCTATCTTTTTAAGAGCAACTGTTTTTGGCCATTTGCTTATCATAAAAGGCCTGACTTTAATAGTGTCCCTCCTATGGATCCAAGCCCATTTCCCTGCCCCTCCTGGCCTGAAGCTCTGATAACACCAAAGTGGTAGTTGTTACCTCACTGAACATACTGCATTAGTTCACACCTCTGGACCTTTGCTCATACCATTTCTGTCGTGAGCTGTGCTTTCCTCCCCTTTCTTCACCTTGTTGACACTTTCTCCCTTTAAGATGCATCAAGTCTTCTGTAAAGGATTCTTGGTTACATGCCCTTCTGTTATAGTCTAATATAAGCCTGAGCCTATCACGGTATCTGTTAAGTTACACTGAAATTAACCAACCACATGTTTGTTTCCAGCTCTACATTCTAAGTATTTCCATTTTGCGAACCAAAGTCAACTTTTGGCTTCTAGCACCTGTTGTGAAGTCAGAGGCATAGTACCAGTGGAATTAATGTGTACTGCACCAAATTGAGTATGTGACATCATCTTGCTCTTCTGCACATCCACACTGCCTCGTCTTTCAATGTGCTGTTGTAGCCTGGGAGTTTCCAGAAATCATCATCCTTTTTTCTTATATGAATTGATTAATTAAGCTACTAATACATTTCATGTAGGGCAGCAGCATTTTATAAATGGGTGCTAACAAAAACTAAATTACTGACACTGATCTATTAGTAAATAACATTATATTGAGGACTCAGATGGGAAATATACCCAAGCATAAGTTAGCTATACATGCTAACACTTTTTTTTACATGCTAATACTTAAAAAAAAATCATTATTTAAATTGCAAAGAATGTTTGCATTGAACCATATCAGTTACATTGTATAGTAACTAAACTTGATATTATTTGCATGCCTGGAGTCTTCTACAGATTTTTTTTTTAAATATAAGAGAGTAAGCAAGTTTTATAAATTCAAAAAATAATTATAAAGTCATCTCTCCATGTCAATCTAGTATGACAACATATTGCCTAGAGAGATCTTACGGTTGTGATAAACCCAGAAAAAAATATAATAGAAATGCTAACATTCCTTTAACAATGGTGTTTCTAGCTGGCACCTCCTATTATCAATAAGTATTGTGGTCCCCAGCCTCCAATTTCCAGACAAGGCAGTGACTGAAACAGTATTCTCCAAAGCACAAAGCAGGCAATCTTTTTTGTCCTTCGTGCATATTTCACATCTTAGAACTTCCCCCTTCAATCTTCCCATGTGCCACCTACCCACACATCCATCCACTGTATATCACTAGTCTTTACAATTTCTTCTGAGTTTAGTTTTGTTACTATGCTGAAATCTCACGCATAATTATGGGGAGTTGCTATGGAGATTTTGTGTGATTTGTCATGAAGAAAATCTATTGTGTTTGAGATAATTCTCCATACTAATGACTCAGGTATCCATTTCCCCTCATATTTTCTTTGGGATTATAACCAACTGCATATATTTGAATATATAGAAGCAAAAGTCATTTTATAAATAACACAACCAGAAAAGTTATTGAATTCACTAAGATGAAGCACTTTAGTACAGCCAGGCCAATTTCTCATGATTTAGGAACAACTTCCATTATGGTACTTTTCTGAATACCAGCTGATTCTTGCCTGCATCATTTTGGAAGAGATCCCACAGAAGCTCTTTTACAATTACATCTCTTGGAATTCTATCACTAATTGTATGATACATATTTTGGCTTTACCATCACTTAGAAAATATAATTTTGGAAAACTATGAAACTGTGTTAAATTAAGGACAAATATAGTAAACTTATTAAAAATCATTTATTTGTCCTTTTATGTGAAGACATTTTGGAGGTGGGAGCTAAGGGTAAAACTACTTGACATTAGTCAAAAGCAATTCAGACTAATGACTGGAATCTGAACAATAGAAAGCAAATTTCACACCACCCCAAAAGGTTATGATTTTATCTTTCTCATCCCATCTCCCACCACCAGCCCCAGACAAAAGAAGTCCTGAAATATCACATCGATTATCATTAGACAACTCACATAAATCTCTCTTCTGGCTTCTAGATTGGCAAAGCTGATTTCAGGATCATGATCTTTGGAGAGGAACCTTCCTAAGTTAGCTATAGGTGGAAGAGAATTTTGATGAATCCAGCAGTTTGCCATCAGGAGAGTAGCATCTCAAGGATAAATAGAGAAGTTAGAGAAGTCAAATTTCGAATCAAAGGAAGACTAATTATAGAAACAATTCCTAGGCAACACTTTGTCTAAAAACATAACCAAGTTACTAATTTCCCAAACAACCAGTTCTGGAAAGGACAGGACACATGATCTTCACTCAGGGTAATTTGACACCATGGGTACCCAGACAGAAACCCAAATAGGAGCTTCTAGAAATAACAAGGAGGCAAGAGGGAGGGTGAATGGCTGGAGGGACCAAATGAGATGCTCTGGGACAGGTGAGATCAGATCCAATGCTTGTGTGGTCCATTTAAAGGTAGAACTGATAATCTTTTGTATAAATCAGGGCCGGTGAGTAACCTATAAATGAGGCAAAGAGGAGAAAGAACAGAAAAGAATGAGAGGAAGGTAGAGGAAAAGATAAACATCACGAGGGGCACCTGGGTGGCTCGGTCAGTTAAGCACCTGACTTTTGGCTTCAGTTCAAATCATGGTCTCAGTGTTGTGAGATCCAGCCCCCTGTCAGGCTTGGTGCTCAGCCGGGAGTCTGCTTGAGATATTCTCTCTCTCTCTCTCTCTCTCTAATAAAAAAATAAACATACAAATCTTAAAAAAAAAAAAAGCATGAACCTGCCTATTCCCAGAGTATGATAAATGAAGGGTAAAAAGGAAGCCATGTAAGCAGCTGTGGCAAAGAGGAATTTAGGTGCCCTGAGAAAGGACTTCAGATCAGTCAAGCACCAGGTGAGCCTGGACAGCAAGGGGCTCTTTTCATTGCCCTGATGGTAATGCAGTGAAGACTCTTCTTCCCAGAGTCTGAGAACTGTCCATGCGGGATGCGCCACTTAGTATTTTTAAAGTACTAGAGCAGGTGACAGGTCAGACCGTGGGGGATTGTTCTCTGTGTCCCAATTAATCAGAAGAGAGAAGTGTTTCCAGAAACAGTAGACAATTGGGCATGGAGGAAAACAGGAGAGAGCTTTTGTAAGAATGTGAACAGAAAATAAATCCAATCTCAAAAGGCTGCTGTGTGGAAGATCATGGCAAATCAAATTTAAGCTGGGAAAGAATTCAGCCTCAGAAACTGGAGCTAATAAATGCTTTGAGGGTCTTCATGGAAGATAAAAATTACCAGTTTAGAGGGAGGATTCAGAACCATCTTGCAAATGGCAGGCATGACAAAGCAACAGTCAACCCCAAGCAGCAGACAGGGGCCTGCTGTGGCCCTTCAGACTTCAGAGGAAAACGGGGTCCTGTCACTTGGCTAACCAGGGCTGTGGGCCTTTTCTGGGAGTATGTATCTGAGGTGAGAGGGAGAGCCTCACCCACTGCACAACCAACACAGATAGGCCGCTCTTAATTCAGGTAGAGCAATGAGAAAAGCAGAGACACTGGCAGTGAGACCTCTGGTGGCTTTAAAACTCAGCAAAGAACATGAAAGAATCTGAGAATGCAAGCAGTCATGTCCAGTTCAAGAATGTGTAGAAGAGGAAAGAGGATCATTTGGGGAGCAAACAGCTTAAAGTTTAGAAAAAGTCAAGAGGATTTGGTTGTCTCAGCCAAGAGGCCTTAAGCAGAGCAGCAAACAGAGATTCAGGATTTCCTCAATATCCAAAGTCCTCTTTTTAGGGACCCACAAAATTTTAATAAATACTTTTAAACATTTTATCTCATTTTAGTGGCATAAAAATGAACATTAAGGGTATTCTGAAAGTATTAATAATTAACATCTTATCAAATATTGCCATGTGGTCCAGAATCTTCTTTGTACTTTTGTCGACAATGACCTTATTAAAAGCTAATATAAAAAGAACAGAGGTAGACCTAATGGGATAATCCTCCTGTAAATAAAGGCAAAAACAATGTATTTACATGTGAAACTAACAAACAGTATGTAGCTTGAAGGGTGGAAATTGGAAAGACAAGTCAGACGTCTTCCATCACAAGACTGTACAAGGCAGCCAAATGCAAAAGAACCCCGTCCTAATAGAAAAGACCACAGAAGCAAGGTACAGGTCTAGCAAATGTTTCAGCAAAATAGCACCATCTGCCATTCAACTCATGAATTTTATTTGGTTCTGTAATTAAAGGAGACTAATAAGCATCAGGATGTGCGGAAGGAAAGACCACAATAAAAACAGTGTCAAAAAGTCCAGGGCAAGCCATGGCTTACAAAACCTGGTGAAATCCACAGGGTATTAGGTTGCAACTCTGTTTAGAGTCAGATGAGAAAAAGGATGGAATGGACTTACTGCTTGATGCTGATATAGAAGCCAGGGAGAAAGTAGGATCATTCAATTCTCGTATTGCTTCCCCCTTTGCTATCAAAGCAAATGATCTCCGAGTTGAAAAGAAGAGGAAAACTTGAAGCCCAAGATAAGTGAAGAGATCCCAAGGGAGATCAGCAAGCTCCTCTGTGTAAATCCAAGTCTCAACAGTAAATTAGGATAATAAATGGACTCCAGATGGGACGTGGAGGCACTGTTGGCGATCTTTGGGGAGTTATGACAAGTCAGAGAGGCTCATAGTAAGGGCAGGAAAATGTGTTTATTTTTTTAAGAACATTTCAGAATTTTTTTTTCAAAGTCAAAGGAAAAAGGTACATATAGGAACCACAAATCAGGCTTTCTAGGCTGATCCCCCTTCAAAAAATAATTTCTAGAATGCAATGTTCTAAGAGTGTGTTAATGGGGCACCTGGGTGGCTCACTTGGCTGAGCGTCTGACTCTTGGTTTGGGCTCAGGTCATGATGCTGGGGTGGTGGGATCAGAGCACCGAGTCCGGCTCCCATTCAATGGGGAGTCAGCTTGAAGATACTCTTCCTCTGCCTCTTCCCCCCACCCCCACTGGCATGTGCACGCTCTCACCCCTTCTCTAAAATAAATAAATGGATCTTTAAAAAAATAAAAGATAGTATATAACAATTAGAAATAAAACCAATGGCCCCTCCGAGGTACAGGGGCTCCCTAAGAACAGCTCCCATTCATATCTTTTTGGAAAAAGGCAACAAGACTGAGAGGCAAAGCGAATCTGAATGTCTGCTGAGTGTTTAATAAAGTATTGCTTGATGACCAAGAAGCAGGACACAGAAAAGGGAACTAGATGATTGTTTCTGCAAAGTGAAGCCACAGATGCATATTGCAGCGTCCTCTGCCTCATACCTGTGCTGAGATCATGTGGCTGAACTTCAAGAAGTGCCTGGGCTTGGTGTCAGAAATTTAAAGCTGAGTAACTGCTTCACCTCTGATGAGTGCAAGGCCCCACTTATCCCGGGCACCGCCCGTTTCTGCAAGTCAAGCTTTACTGGAACACAATGGCATGTATCTGTTTGCCTGTCGTCTGTGGCTGCTTTGGCGTGTCAGTGGCAGAGGACAAGAGCAGCAGTGAAGACCCTACAGCCCACAAAGCTAACAGATGTACCACGGAGCCCCTTACAGAGAAAGTTTGTCAACCCCCTCGTGAGCCACAGAAGCCAGGATGGAGCATAACCTCTTGATACTCATTTTCATCCCCACATTCGTAGAGTCATAGTAGCAAATGCTTCTAGGGCTATGTAAGGGAATAATGTATGCAAAAGCTCTTCTCGGACTGAAATGTGCTATCCACACAGAAGGCACATGTTTTTATGAGCTCTCTGCTTCTTCAAAGATTAATAGCAGGGCTTTGCACATTAAAGACTTGCCAATCTCCAGTACATAGGAGATCCCCAAAATACTGGATGGGCTTTTAGGTGAATGAATGGATGGATGGATAGAAGAATGGCTGGCTGGCTGGATGAATGGTACTAGTAATTACATCTTATTTGGCAGTGACTAGGTGCCAAGGAGCTGTTTGGAACACAATAGCTTGTTTTATCCTTGTAACAGACTTGGTGCATTATTTACATTTTACTGCTGAGTAGAGGAAAAGAAATTTGGACAGTCACAATATCAGAAGCAACAGCCAGTATGTATAAAGCACTTACAATGTCCCGGTCACTGTGCTAAGTGCTTGGTAAATGTTACTTAACTGAATCCCCTCAGCTCCCTCATGAAGCAGGTATTAGCAGCAGCAGCAGCAGCATCTGACACTTAGAGATGAGAAGACGGAGGCCCAACAAAGCTAAGTAATTTCTCAAAGTCACAACACCTGGCAGGCGGCAAAACTAAAGTTTAAACCCTTGTCTTCCTGACTCTTATGCTCCAACCATGATATGCTGGGGCAACCAATTTACACTAATAAGCCTAAGTTTATTGAGAATAAACATCAGGTCTTACTAGAATGACTTAAAAATGAACCCACTTGAAGGCTCATTTCAAAAGGAACCTAGAAGCAGATCCTATGCAAATTGTTTTTGAAAAACTTTTTATTTTGAACTAACTTTGGACTTAGAGAAGAATGGCAAAAATAGTACAGAATTCCCATTATATTCCTCATCCAGCTTCCCCTGATATTAAGATACAGTATGAATACAGCACGGTGGGAAGAACCAGACAATTAATATGGGTATAATACTAGTACCTAAAGAGCTTGCTCCAGTTTCACCAGTTTTTCCACCAATGCCCTTCTTCTGTGCCTGGACCCCATCTGGGATCTCATTCTGCACCTAGTTGTTACCTGTCCTCAGACTCTTCTAGTCATTAACAGTTCTTCAGTCCTTCCTTGTCTTTCATGTTTTTGACACTTTGGAAGAATATCCACTAGCCATTTCTTCAGATGTCTCTGAATTTGGGTTCTTCTGATTCTCTTTTTCCTCATGACCAGACTAAGGCTACCTGTTTTGGCAACACACCCAGATAAAATGTTGTGTCCTCAGTGCATCATACCAGGGGACTCGTGTCAATACGTCTTATTATTTAACAGACTACCATCTCAGTAAGCTGAAATTCATGCAGCCTAGTTGTTAACACACACACACACACACACACACACATGCATGTGTGTGTGTGTGTGCACATATAGATGCAAATCTCACGATAGTTCCAACTATGTTAGGAAACTTTTGAAAGCCATGAGCAAAAAGAATTACTATTAGTCCTATCTTTCTCTCCAGTGGCTACATTATTGGAATAGGGCTGGGTTTACAGAGGTTATGAGCAACCCAAGTTGATTTTTTCCACCTCACCATCTCCCTGCTGGCTGGGAAAGCATGTTGACTGGACTCTAATGTGTGCACCTATGCCTCAAAGCCAAGACCAGCTTGGGTCATGCTCCAAATATTCATTCAGTGTCCCGATCCCCTGTCCCACCCTTGTTGGATAATGGACCCAGGAAGAAGAATCTTCCAGAATCCCACCCTTATACTTGGCCAAATAATACAAATATATACCTTGATTCTATATTTAGATTGAAAGACCTGAGTCTGGGATGTCTGGGTGGCTCAGCGGTTGAGCATCTGCCTTTGGCTTAGGTGGTGATCCTGGTCCTGGGACTGAGTCCCACATCAGGCTCCCTACTTCTCCCTCTGCCTATGTCTCTGCCTTCCTCTCTGCATCTTCATGAATAAATAAACAAAATCTTAAAAAAAAAAGAAAAAAGAAAGATTTAAGTCCTCATAAGACAAGGGGAGTTGATTTTCTCACATCTTCTTCAGCAGCACATAGTCAATTTCAAAATTGTAAATGAACACAAAAAGAGCTCACTGTGAAAATGCTGAAAATCTATCATTCCACTCACACGGGAATAATTATGGAGGCTTTTTATTTATTGATCTGATTTCTATAAGTTTCCTGCATTTCAACATTTTTTCTCTCATCTTCTTGTTAGATTTATATTGTCTGAAAACTACACCTTCATTCAATTTGAAAAGTGTACTTTCTACAATTCAGTCACTGTGAGTGAAAAAAGCCTTTAATAATTAAAGTAGCAAAGGGCACCCTGCTGGCTCTAAAATACTCAGATAAGATGTAAGCCATCAATATTTCTATAGAAAAATGCCTTATTCAACAATATGTCCTTATTACTTTATAGTCACTTCCCTGATAGCATGTATTTAAAACACATAATTAAAAAAATACAGGGGGAAAAAGAGATTGGTTCTTCTTAACACCTGCTTTAAAAAACCTGCAGAAGTAGGAAAATTAGGGGCACCTGGGTGGCTCAGTGATTGAGCGTCTGGCCTTTGGCTCAGGGTGTGATCCTGGAGTCCTGGGATCGAGTCCCATATCGGGCTCCCTGCAGGGAGCCTGCTTCCCTCTGCCTGTGTCTCTGCCTCTCTCTCTCTCTGTGTCTCTCATGCATAAATAAATAAAATCTTTTTTTGTTAAATTTTTTTTATTTATTTATGATAGTCACACAGAGAGAGAGAGAGAGAGAGGCAGAGACACAGGCAGAGGGAGAAGCAGGCTCCATGCACTGGGAGCCCCACGTGGGATTCGATCCTGGGTCTCCAAGATCGCGCCCTGGGCCAAAGGCAGGCGCTAAACCACTGCGCCACCCAAGGATCCCCAATAAATAAAATCTTAAAAAAAAAATAAAGAAGTAGGAAAAGCAGTTTAGCACATAATTTATTTTGAAAATTTACCTTTTGCTCTTTAAAAAAAAAAAAAAAAGAGGGGGGATGCCTGGGTGGCTCAGCAGTTAAGCATCTGCCTTTGGCTAAGGGCATGATCCCAGGTCAGGGATTGAGTCCTGCATCGGGTTCCCTGTGGGAAGCCTGCTTCTCCCTCTATGTCTTTGCATCTCTGTGTCTCTCATGAATAAATAAATAAAATCTTTTAAAAAAAGAAAGTTTACTTTTTGCAATTTTTGATGAACATTTTAAGTAACAATTACTGTTTTGAGACCCTTTCATTAGAAATTGCTTATCAAGAGTAAGAATAAGGAAGATAAAGTCAGAAATGTATTAGAGATTTTAAAAGTAATATTTATTATTTAAATCTTAACTATTTTAATTAAATACCAGCAACTAAATAAACACTTATTTTGATGAAACTTCCTTTTGCAGTGCTTATTAAATTAAAATGACACTTTTAAAATTATAATATTCCAGAAATTAAAAACAGTAAGGAAGCATGTGAAACAACTTACTGATTTAATAAGTCTCTGAAAATCACGACATGAAGGGACTTGAAGGGTTGCATGGTGTATAAATTGGTATGATCTTTTTGAGGACAATCCAACCCTATGTAGAAAAGCTTTCTTTTTCTTTCTTTCTTTCAGAAAAGCTTTCAAGTACATACTTCTACTCCCAGGATTCATCATAAAGAAATGGTACGGCAAATATAAAATAATGTATGTGGATACATATTCACTATGGTTTTATTTGTACAAAAACATTGAAAATGACATAAGTAACCCAAATAGGGATTGGTTAATAAATTTTAAGACATGTGGTCTTGAACTTTTATACGCCCAATCTTGAAATAACATGAACTTCCACAGAATTCCTTCTAATTCTCTTTGTATGCTAAATATGATCTCTTGTTCATCTGACCAGAAAAGAAACTCAGACCAAAATAATGGCAGAAATACCACAACAAACCCCCTCCTGGCTATGGAATGGTGGCACTCTGCCTGGCTAGTGAGCCAGGACAAGTGGCTGCTGCCTGGCCTCCTTGATATCTCAGGGCCTGAGCAACTGTCAACCTTTATTGAGGCTCTTTTCACCAGACCAGAGCAGAGGTGACCTTGGAGTGAGTGGAGGAGGGACCCAGAAGACCGATCTCTGGGTTCCCCTCTAGGGAGAGGGGCTTGACTTTTATCTCAGCCAAGGAGTTGGTTTTCTAGGTAAGATTTTATCTGAAGATGTTTTCTGAAGCCCAAAAAGAAAATACAAGTTTGAAAACCGTTGCTATAATGCCCAATACTATGATGATGATGATGACTAGTGACTTTTTAAAAGCTTTTGATTCCTGTTAGTTAATATACAGTGTTACATTAGTAGTGATTCAACAATTCCATATATCACCAGTGGTCACCACAAGTGTCTTCTTAATCCCCATCACCTGTTTCACTCATCCCCACCACCCAATCCCCTCTGGTAACCATCAGTTTGTTCTCTATAGTTAAGAATGTTGAAAAAGAAAACCAAAGCAGGAGGCATCACAGTGCATGGCCTCAAGCTATATTACAAAGCTGTGAACATGAAGACAACATGGTACTGCCTCAAAACCAGACACATAGATTAATGTAACAGATGAGAAAACCCAGAAATGGACCCTCAACTCTAAGATCAACCAATCTTTGACAAAGCAGGAAAGAATTTCCAATGGAATAAAAACAGTCTCTTCAATAAATGGTGCTGGGAAAATTGGACAGCCACATGCAGAAGAATGAAACTGGACCATTCTATTACACTCAAAACAGATGGAAGACCTAAATGTGAGATAGGAATCCATTAAAATCCTAGAGAAAAACATAGGCAGCAACCTGTTTGACCTCAGCCACAGCAACTTCTCTCAAGACACGTCTCTAAAGGCAAGGGAAACAAAAACAAAAATGAACTATTGGGACTTCATCAAGATAAAAAGTTTCTACACAGCAAACAATCAACAAAACAAAAAGGCAACCTGCAGAATGGAAGAAGATATTTGCAAATGACTTATCAGATAAAGGGCTAGTATCCAAGATCTATAAAGAGCTTATCAAACTCAACACCCAAAAAACAAACAATCCAATCAAAAAATGGGCAGAAGACATGAACAGACATTTCTCCAAAGAAGACCTACAAATAGTCAACAAACACATGAAAAAATTCTCCACATCACTTGTCATCAGAGAAATACACCACGTGAGCTACTACTTTACACAAGTGAGAATGGCTAAAATTAGCAACTCAGGAATCAACAAATGTTGGAGAGGATGTGGAGAAAGGGGAACCCTCTTGCACTGTTGGTGGGAATGCAAACTGGTACAGCCACTCTGGAAAACTGTGTGGAGGTTCCTCAAGAAGTTAAAACTAGAGCTACCCTATGACCCAGCAATTGCATTACTGAGTATTTACCCCAAAGATAAAGCTGTAGTGAAATGAAGGGGCACCTGTACCCCAATGCTCATAGCAGCAACGTCCACAACAGCCAAACCATGGAACGAGCCAAGATTTCCTTTGACAGATAAATGAATAAAGATGTGGTCTATATATATACAATGGAATATTACTCAGCCATCAGAAAGGATGAATACCTACTATTTACATTGACATGGATGGAACTGGAGGGTATTATGCTGAGTGAAATAAGTAAATTGGAGAATGACAATTATCATATGGTTTCATTCATATGTGGAATATAAGAAATAGTGAAAGGGTTATAAGGGAAGGAGGGGAAACTGAATGGGGAAAAATCAGAGAGAAAAAAAAAAACATGAGAGACTCTTAACTCTGGGAAACTGGGGATCCCTGGGTGGCGCAGCGGTTTGGCGCCTGCCTTTGGCCCAGGGCGCGATCCTGGAGACCAGGGATCGAATCCCACATCGGGCTCCCGGTGCATGGAGCCTGCTTCTCCCTCTGCCTGTGTCTCTGCCTCTCTCTCTCTCTGTAACTATCATAAATAAATAAAAATTTAAAAAAAAAAAAAAAAAAAAAAAAAAAAAACTCTGGGAAACTGAGGGTTGCTGAGGGGGAGGGGAATATGGGGTGAAGTAATTGGGTGATGGGCATTAAGGAGGGCATGTGATGTGATGAACACTGGGTATTATATGCAACTGATGAATTATTGAAAACCACATCTAAAACTAATGATATATTCTATGTTGGCAAATTGAATTTAAATTAAAAAAGAAATATAAAAGAAGAGTCTATTGTTACTTTATTTTTTAATGAAGACTAACAAGAAAAACAAAGTGCTAATTTTAGTCATGGGATTGAAGATCTCATAAATTTAGAATAGGACTACAATGTCTTATTCAAAGCCCTCTGTTCCAGATAAAGTTTGAACATCAGAATATTTGATATTTATCAGGTAGTTAATAGAGAAATATATTCTTTATTATGTATCACTGCTAGGAAGGACTTGGGGCAGTAACTCACAGTCAAATACCTTCACATTTTTGAAGTGAAACATAAAATGTCTGTACCAAATTAATTACATAAAACCCATAAGTTGCCTAACACTAGTTTGTATCATGTTTTTCTGCCAACTGAACCAGGCCAAACCTTTAAAAAATAAAAAGTAAAGAAAACTTTTGACTTCTAGAGCCTGTTGGGTGTTGGAATTCTGGCAAAGGGACTGTGTGGAGACAAAGCTGGAATTTGTGAAGAGATGAAAGTGGAGGCTTCAGCTCAGTCAGATGCTGATTGAACTGAAGCCAGTAAACAAATGTTCAATTAGAAAGACAAAGAGTCACGTGGAAATTTCTGTACCAAAGGCAGAAATATCTCATCAAGATGACATACTTACATACTTCTTTCAGCACTCAGCAGGTACATCTACTCTGATGTTATTCTCTAAAATATGTTTTTAAAAAGGACTACATGTGGTTTAATATACAAACAATTTGGCAATAAATTGGTAAAGTGAAAATATATACTTCACTTGTGAAGTGAAAAAGTGCACTTTTTTAAAAGTAAAGATTTATTTATTTATTTATTTATTTATTTATTTATTTATTTATTTATTTATTTATTTTAGAGAGTGAGACAGAGAGAGCATGGGGGAGGGGAGTCCGAGAAAGAGAGAGAGAGAGAGAGAAAGAACTTCAAGCAGACTCTGCACTGAGCCCCATGCAGGGCCCCATCTCACGACCCTGAGATTGTGACCTTAGCCAAAACCAAGAGTCAGACACTTAACCAACTGTGCCACCCGGCACTCCTAAATATGTGCATTTTGGACTGTTAAGCAGGCAAAGCTGATAAGAAATAAGTATTTCCCCATTATTAGATAAACAGATGATTGATAGGTAGGAAGATAGATCTCTTACCCATGAGTGCACATGTATTAAAATAAATCTATGTGAAATGATAAATAACAAAATGTGAATAGGCTTTACCTTAGGGTAGTGCACACTCAGCTGATTTTTAATTTTTACTTTAAGGGTTTCTGTATTGTGTAACTTTTTTTTATTGAATGAACAGTTATTTTTATGGAAATAAATAGCTCTTTACCTTTGTTGAAAAATATAATTATTTGCAGTTTATATATAATTTAGATCCTCAGGGCTCAAGCAATTCACCTAAAGTCACAGTGTTAATTTGCAGCAAAATTGTTTTTAGACTCAAGTCCTTTAACTTCTAGCCCTGTGCCCTCTCCATTTTTCCAGGTTATGTTTCAAAATGAGGTATGAGTTATGGTCCCTGTCTTTAAAAAGCTAATAACTGAGTAGAAGAGATGATAAATATAGATAGAAAGCAATGATCAAGTAATACAAGATGCTATCTACTTAAGTAACTCCTGCAAGTCCTTTTGGAATCAGTGGGGGTGGGGGGCACATACAAATCTCAAATAAAAGAGGATGAAGTATAACAGTAGACCACACCTATCACAAGTCTCACTGAATTCAGAGGAGAAGATTTAGAAGTACCAGAGAAAGCTTCATGGATAAAAGATGGATATGCTTTAAAAAGGTCAAGATCAGGGAGGTTATTCCCACAAGGACATATCCAAACTGCATGGACGATGATTGAAAGCAGAGCTAAGATGCATCTGTGCTGGGGAGGAGGAGGAACTGACTATACAGGTGGAGTGGGGCCAGATCATGTGAGGTTTCAGAAGCCATGCAAAGAGTGGGTTAGATCTGAAGCCATGGACGACGTTAGCAAGAAAACCGTGTGACAAAAGCCAAGTAACTGGTGTGAGTCATCCAGCAGTGTGTAGGATGGATTGACAGGGGGAGATGACAGTGCAAGGGGTCAGGTACGGGGCTGCAGAAATGATAATGGGCCACGCAAATTGACAAAGGATCAGAATCAGGGCTGGAAGTCAAAGGCTGAGCCACAAAGATGCTAAGGTTTTGAATGAATGCCTTTGAAAACAGTGATCCCTTGACAGAGACAGATGATTTTTGTTAGATTCACTATCTCCAAAGGGAGAACAAAGAATTAAAAAAGCATTACGTGGTCCTGTTCCTTAATAGAATCCTGTGACCATTTAGCTTTGTAGATTTCAGTACTGAAGCCAATTGGCCAATCAATCTTTCAATATTCAACATAGTTTGATTCTGTCCTGAAAATTAAGCCATGCTTCTCTCATTATACCCAGCTATCACAAGGCAGGGCTAGGCCCAAATTAAGGAACACAAGACAATACTGATTAAAGGAAAACAACAATTAAGAAAAAAACGAGCAAAAATCTTCGAAATATAAACACTAAATCAATAGCACTTTCGTTGCACAGTGGAACAGAATCTTATGCGGCTTGAATAGCATTTGAGTGTTTTCTTTTGGTTTGTAAAAGAGAAAGGATAGATTAGAAGTATAGAGAATGGGGATCCCTGGGTGGCGCAGCGGGTTAGTGCCTGCCTTTGGCCCAGGGCGCGATCCTGGAGACCCGGGATCGAATCCCACGTCGGGCTCTGGTGCATGGAGCCTGCTTCTCCCTCTGCCTGTGTCTCTGCCTCTCTCTCTCTCTCTCTCTGTGTGACTATCATAAATAAATAAAAAAATAAAAAAAAAAAATAAGAATTTCTTAAAAAAAAAAAAAAAAAAAAAAAAGAAGTATAGAGAATGGACGAAAATGTAAGCAGTTGTGTCTTCCCTATGTATGCTTGGGTATTTTATGTTTTGTTTGAAGTGTTAAGAAATGATTTATTATCTCCATCCAGTCTGCCCCAACAGGGACACCTCCACTGGGTCAGCGTGGCCAGTTTAGCTGGGATCCCACTGCCTCTGAACCTTTAAATAGACAGTGCTTTGAATTTCATCTCAGGGATCAGGTCACATCCAAATCCACTTAACATTTCACTGGTATGGTTTTTGATGTCATTGGAGACCTTGATGAAATTACAATCCTATTAGTCACGATGGGGGAAGACAGGAGACCTTAGGTGGCTAATGTTCCATTCATAACAAGAAAGAGACGTTTAGCATTTGTAAAGGGCATTGATTTCTGATAGTTCCCTGAAGAACAAGCCTCAAGTGAAGAAATATAACCAGAAAAGGCTGGGGAAAGAAAAGACAGAAAAGGCAAAGCTGCATTTATCCAAACAGTTTAACCCTGTATACTTTTTACAACTTCACTTGGATAAAAAGAATTGCGTATTCATGTAAATGTGAGTAAGAGGAAGGGCAGTGCAGGACAGGAAGGACACAGCGAGCTCCACAGAGATTCCGTTACCGAGAAATCTGGGAAATTACACTGAGCCCTTGATTGATGCCAAGGAGGTGCCTCTAAATATAAAGGGTAAATGGAGGTTACATGGAAAGGACTTTTAATCTGGGTGATAAATTGCCAGATTCCATTATGCTTAATGAGTCTCATCAATGCATAGCTAGACTCAAGAAAATAATAAGACCCCTTTCAGACCCTAGTATAAACAAATTAGAAGAATTAATAATCAAAATCCTATTAATGTGTATGCAATTTCAGGAAGTTAATGAACTTAATTTAAAGAGTTTGGCTAATGTATTTTTAGCATTTTTAAAAAAAATGCCAGGTCATCAAAATGGATTCATTCTTCACTTTCTTTTACGCAAGTATGTCCTGTGTAAGGCTTAAAGGATAACATTCCTTTTGGTTAACTCTTCTCCAGGGAGAGCCCTGCTTAGCAGTTCCGGGATATGACAAAGAGTGTCACAGGCCCCACGATGCTTAAGATGCTTATTGACCTGAAAGTAACAAATGAGATTCATTCAAGTGAATTTGCCCAGCCTCATAATATGCCTCCTAACCAAACAGGGATGACAGGAACACATTAGATTCTCAGTTACCAGTCTGGAAAACACAAATCTTTCGATTCTCAATACACTCTCGGGTAGGAAACAAGCAGGATCTGAAAACAACTATGCGTACGTAGTTCAAAACAGCAGCAGTTGTCTCTCATCAGCTAAGACCCCTGGGCCTACACAAGAGAAAATCTGCTGGTTTTTTGCATCAACAAATATTTGTACAATATACCATCAGTCATGCATTAGAAATCAGGCCCTCACTTCTAGCCATTAGGATTCTTTTAAGCCATCATTTAAGAAAGAATCTCAATACTCAAGCATATAATCAAAGCATGTGGGAGGTGAGAAAGAAGGTAGCCCCTGTTTTGTAGTTAAATCCCTAGGCGAAGAGACACAATCAGACATCTGTGCTTAGTTAGATTTCCATGAAAATGAATGCCATGTGCTCCTTAATGCAATGTGAAATAACATAACTCATGGTTTTCGAATGGTACCAAGGGGCATGGAGATTGTTGGCAATGATGTCCGCTTCAGAAGTTAGGAACAAACCTGTTAATACTATTACCAGATAATACGCATAGTGTCTGGCACACAGTCAGCACTCAATAAATATTTCTTCAAATTTGAATGGAAGAGTGACCTCTTTTATATGCAATCTGCTATATAAAGTTGTACATCCTCTATTTTACTATAAAAATAATAGATGTTCTCATGCACATCTGCTTCAACCTCTGAATCAATAAAGACTGAGTGCCAATCTCTCCTTCTCAAACATTTTTCCTCTCTGGGCTGCTAATGTGCAGAACCAGGTTCCCCCTGGTTCTGCATCCCAATCTCTGAGTATTATGCTAGTGGGCTTCCTTCTCTTGTCACTTGTTGCTGCCCCTATCCTGTTCATTTTCTTTTACAGTTATTCACAGAGTATCAGGTTTCAAGGCCTCAAAAAATCTCTTTATGCAACCCAGTCCTTTAATAATACAAACACACCATTCCACTAGATTTTATAAGGGGTGAAGAGTGGAATTAATCTAAAGCCTCTTTCCTCAGTTTTTATGCAATATAGTTGGGTAAGAAATGAATGCATACATTCAAGGTTAATAATTTTAAGGTGAAATGAGTGAGCAGGACCAGAAAAACCATAATCAGAGAGGAAAGAGTGTTGTGTTGCTGCTGGCAAAGAAGCTAAGGTTTGAGTTTGCCCTGAAGGGTAAGATTCATGTATGGACAATTCAGAAAGAAGAGAGTATCGAGAAGGTCAACTACTACAAGCAAGGATGATGAGGATGGGAAAGTATGTGGCTAATTTGGGGGCAGCGAGGAGACTGCTGTGTCTGCCACAGGGTTTTATTATAGGAACAATTAGGGAGATGATGGGCAGGTGGATGAACCAACCATAATGTCCTTCAAATGCTACATTCGGGAATGAGATGTTATCTCATAGGGAAAAAAGGAACAATGTGTGATTTTTAGCACAGAAGAGATTCAATATAAATGGTTTTCTGCCCCTATTTCCTTTGACTGGAGAACACTTCCTCAATATCTCATCACAGCATGCTTTTCCAAAACCCCTATTTCTTTTCCCCATGTCCAGGGGCTCAGCCATCTCTGTTAGCAGCAAAAACATCCTTCTTGGATTCAAAGGCTGATGTCTTGGAAGTATCTTTGATGTTTGTATCCAACATCAATGCCAGGTGAAGAGTCGATGACCAAGATCACATTGGGGATGCTTTAAATAAGCATATATTCCTAGACCATATTCTAGACCAACTGAATCAGGACAGATTTGGGGACCCAGGTTACTCGCTACCTGTATATGATGAATAAAATATTTAATCTGGCTACTCCTTTTCTTTTCAATGACCCCATTTCCCTTTAAGCCCACTGCCATCGCCTTAACACAGAACTTTCTCATCCATGGCCAGTTACTACCACAGGCACCTCTGGGTTGCATCTTCCCCTCTAATATCAGCATCCTCTTTGTAGAACTCACTGGGGCTCTGGGAAGCCAACATAACTGCAGTTCATACCAGGGGTGACAGATGTCTTAGTGGTGTGACTGACTTCCCCATTAGGGTGGGAAGGCAGTTGAAATAACCTTCTGAGGAGCTCAGAACAGGACCTGATGACTCACTCAATTTGGATATAGGCCACTGTAGTAGCCCTTGGTAATAATCCCTTGTCCTTTAGGCAAGCCACTCTCCAAACAACTCCTAAATGAAGATACCTCCTGAGATAGCCCTCTTTATGGTTGCTTTCCCAATCTAATTTTGAGAATGATGCAAATTACATAGTGAGCAACAACCATGTTATGATTTCAAAAGTCTTCTCCTTGCTCATCCCAACCTACTACACCCCCATGAGCATCTAAAGTATCTTTAAACCATGACTGGTTTCAGCTCAATGACATTCAATTGACTTAAGATTCACTCTCTTTAAATATGTTACATTTCCCAGAACTCTTTTAAGAGGTATTATTTAAAATATATGGTTGACTCTTGAAAAATGTGGGGCTTAGGGACACCAATTCTCTGCACAGTCAAAAATCTGTGTATAATTTTGACTTTCTAAAAATGTAACTCTTATAGCCTATTGTTGACCAGAAGGCTCACTGTTAATATAAACAATGGTTTAACATATATTTTATATGTCACATTTATTATATGCTGTATTTTACAGTAAGTAGAGAAAAGAATATTAAGAAAATCATAAGGAAAAGAGGATACATTTATAGTACTATGCTGTATAAAAAATAAGCCCACATATAAGTGGACCCATGCAGGTCAAACCAATGTTGTTCAGGGGTCAACTGGAAGTTAAAAGAAAAGTGTCTGGAATCAGATTCTCCTGGTTTCTAGTCCCAATTCTCTGCTTGCTTTGTGTGACTTTGGTTATGTTATATAAACATTCCAAATCTCAGTCTCCTCATGTATAAAATGGGAGTGATAAAAATGTTACCTAGATTATAGGGCTGTTGAGATCATTTAATGTACATACTTGTCAAAAGGCCCAGTACATGGTAAATACTTTCTAAATTTAGATATTATTAGTATCCCATTGTGTTTTTATGCATCTATATTACTATAAAAGGCATTTATCCAATCCTTACTCAGAGTGTTGAAGGAAAATGGCAGAAAGAAACTATAGGTGGAGGGTAGCTAAGGTAGGATAAAGGATTATTGTCAAATGTCAAATGATGTATAGAAAAGATGGCAGGAGGAGAGGGAGAATGGACGCCAGACCTGGTTTGTGTCAGAATTTGGGGCAGGAGTGGCCCTGCCTTGGGAAATGACAATGTGAGCCAGATTCACTTTCTAAGAAAAAACAAGATTTTATCTGAAAAAGATGAGTGTAGATACGCTGAGAGGACACACAAGACAAAGTGAGGACCACTTTAGATTCTCAAAAGTCTCTTCCTGGAATTCACAGAAAAACTTTTTGTTTCCTTAGGAGATAAATATATTGTTTTTAATTTTAGAAAAAATTACTTTATAACTACACAAAACATAGTAGTATATTTATCAATACCAATGCAAACAATTCTTTTATGGTTAAGGGATTAATTTATATTGGGGGAATAAGAATAGACTACAGGCATACACATATCACATATATATAGCCTTGAAAACACCAGCAGGAGGGGAGAGGCAAATAATATTTAGGTTCAAAAGCTCCATAGAAACCCACTGTATTTTCTTGGTAGAAAAATAAACGAATAAGTTGCACATTATCAAATAGCCTCTCCCTTTCCAAACATAACATTCAGCCTCTAGAAAATAAAAGAAGTAAATAGCAAAATGTAGTAGTAAAAAGTATAGCACACTTTGTCTTTCCAGACAACAAAAACTCAAATTCACGAACAGAAATTTTCTTGTATTTCCACCATATGTCTCTCTCTTTTCTTTCTGCCTATAATACCGCTGACTCACACATAGTTTATTTCCCCTCACACTTCACTTACAGGTCTCAGTACAGATTAGTAAATGTGATGCCATCATTGGAAGAAAAATGAAAGAGATTTTTCATAGAGGAAAGTGCTCTGACCCTGGACCTGTCAAATTATTAGTTTAAACAAAATCAGTACAACTCCATGGGCCTTAGTTTCCTATATGAAAGTGAGAATTCAAGTGAGATCCCTGAGGCAGGGCTAGGGCCCAGTAATTCCTGGATGAATAATCCATGTGGGCCTGAATGGCTGGCCTCTCCCACCTCATGAGATCTGGTCTGTACCTGAGGCCTACAAAGCTCCCCCACAACCATCCCCCACCTCTCCTCATCAGTCACTAAACCCAAGGAGGTGATTTGGGGCTCATCAGCAGCAAGTGCAATTACAGCAGCTCAACAGTATTGGCTGAATGCCCTCCTTTCTTTTGGGAACTTCAGTTTTCCCATTCCCACACCTCTCCATTACCATAAAGACTGAGCAACTTACATGAATCCTGATCATCGATATGGAATTAAGGAAATTTATCTGCGAAGCAGGATTTTCTCCTTCTCCATCTGCATCCTATGAGGGATCAGAGAGAAAATTCCCTGATGTTCATCACTGTTCATTGTCTTTCCCAAGAAAAGGAGATTTGTCTTCCTAGACTTTGACCTTAATATTGACTCTCTCTTCTCCTGTGTTATCCTCCTCCTCTTAGCAAATCCTTTCCCCAGATAGGACTGAGAGTTGCCTTAGTATATAACCTGTACCCAGGCTGATGAATTACCTGGCATATTCTATCCAGTTGGGCACCCTATTGTTAGGAAATACGAATGGGGTTTTGCCTTTGATTCTCAGAGGATGAGAATCCTCCAGGATGGTGGTTCACTCTTCTCCTCAGATCTAGGTAGGATAAGTCTGCTTTTCTTGGATCCAGCTACAGTGCCCCACCTGTTTAGGAAGAAATTTCTTTCTCAACAATACACTTCTGGTCCAGTTTTACACCTTCATCTATAGTTGATCCTACTATTCTCTCACCAGCCCATCTTTTTTAGGCTCCTGCTAACCAGATAAATCCTCTTGATTAACTTCTCAACACTTTCAAGACTTTCTCAATCGATGAGCACATTCTAGTTGCCTTCCAATGGTTGAAAATGTCTTTTCTTCTTTCTTCTTTTACATCCCCTCTCCCACCACCACCACCCAAGTCCATCCTATCTCCAGCCAACCTCAGGTCACATAGATGGCAAACCAGTCACAAAATAAGCATGGAACCTACTCTTCTCTATGCTGTTGGTCTTTAGGGAGAGCAGAAGCATCTCCAAAGTACATTACAATAAGATCCACACAACTGGAGAAGTAATCAGCCTCAAGAAAACACTCATTAGACTTTTGTGCCTAAGGCCAGATTTACTGTCTTTCCTCTTCTCAGAAATACTCAGAAGACTTCTGGAATTTCATTAAGGATAGACCCCAAAGCCAAAGTGCACTCCAACAACTGGATTTCAAATTCTTCTGAATGGGACAACTCTAAGTTCATAAAGTCAGTCACTCTCCATCTCTCCGCCCTTCTTACATTATTGCCACAGCCCTATGGGAGGCAAAGAGAAGTAGTATTTCTGGCAGTGGGACAAATCCCTAGGAGAGACTTTACATGTTTTCAGGTGGAAAATTCTCCTTTTCCAAGTTCCACTATCATTTGAAGTGGTATATACTCACTCAAAAACGTACTGCTCTCATGATCTTATGTTCTCTTTGTAATTTTAGAGCTTACCTACCCTATTTTCTCACATTCCAATATGGTATTAAACTGTTATTTTTCTAGGGCATTAGTAATATCGTAAAAAGACAAACATAGGCCAGAGGTGGTCAGAATTATGAAATAAGCCAGATGAAATGAATCTAGCATATATTTAAATATCTGGGAAAATGGATAATAACCTGAAAGCCAATATTTTTCAGAGTGGGCATGTAAATGAACACAGGAATTTAAAAAGGGAAATGAGTCTAATGCCTAAAATACCAGCACAAATAGGAAAAAGTATGCTTTAGAAATGTGGCCGTTAAGACAAAGTCAGGGACGCTGGCTCCCCAGGACCAAAGGCCTGGCTCAACATTCAGGGAAGTGTGATGATCCCCACCAAAGGCCTGGCCAAAAATAAAAGAAAAAAATGAAATCATGCACAGGTGCAATAAGAATGAGTAGAAGGCATCAGAGTTTCACTTTCAGTAAAGTCTGGCACACATTATCAATAAATACGCAACAAATATCTGATGAATGAATAAACGAATCTATAAAGAGGTAGGTATCAGAAATGGTGAATTATCCCAATATATTACAAATGTTATCTCAAATTCAGTATACTCAAACCTACCAAAAATAAATGATTAATAAGGGGATGGTATTAGTAATCAGGAACAAATTCAATAAACGGTAATTGACAAGCGAAGCTCACTCAGCATGCTCACCCCCAACTAAATCCATGTGTGATGGGGTGTCACTACTTACTGTGCACACAAGCCAGGACTCTAGGTATCATCCTCAACTCTTCCTCTGCCTCCATTTGCTAGGGTACCATGCCACCAAATTCTCTTGGATCTACCTTTTAAATATTCTTGAACAACATCCCCTTCTTTCCATCTTCATGGCCACTCATACAACTCTCTCCATTCAAGCCTCACTGAGACCCTTGCAAGCCCTTCCTCTACCTGCTTCATATCCCCTCTTCCCCACTCTCCAAACTACAGCTATGGTGGTCTTTTGAAAACAGATTTGATCACCACAGTCTCCTGCTTCAAACCTTCCGGTGGTTGCCTGTGGTCCGCAGCAGCATTAGGTATCACTGGGGACACATGTCTGAAATAAAGACTACGTTGTCACTGATATGTCCCATTCCCATAGAGAACCTGGATTCCTTTTTGGACAAGCACACACAACCTCACAGCTCTATAGAAAAGCCTGAAATCAATTCTGGGGACTGTTCATCTGGCAGCATGAGCAGAAATGCCTTAGATCTCATTCGTAGTGTTTAGTAATTCCTGAATTAAAGGTACCAGAGAAATAAAACAAATTAAAAAAAAAAATCCTACAGGTGAGTGCCTTGTCCTGCATCTCTGGGTCATCAAATCTGTTCCCATACATTGTACACTTTCACTCATCTATACCATCCACTGGAAACCAAGATATCTCTATTTTATCCCTTATTTTAGCTTAACACTACCAAAATAATGTTCAAAATAAAAAATCTACCACAAAATCCAACATTACTATTCATTCCAAATTACTATTACTACTACTAATAATAATAATAGTAATTACTATTAATTACAAATATATAAATTATTTGGGATTAGTCAAACTTTCAAATTTTTAAGTGTGTCAGTGAATTTTGAAAAGTACATAAGTTTAAATAAATACAGTAAAAATGGTACAAAACCTTATTAAATTCTTAGTGAAAGCTGCAGCAAAGCATTGCCAACAACTACACTATTTAAAGTTCACTAGGCAAGTAAGAAATAAATTATTCCCATTGCCATCCTTTATCTGGATCAAAAGCTGGGAGGAAAAGTAAGAGGAAAATACTCAACTAAAGTATTTCACATAAAGAGCCTTGAGATAGAGGTAGAGCAAAGGAAGTTAGGAAATGGGTTTAAGGGGTGCCTTAATGGGCACGTGGGTGGCTCAGTGGTTGAACATCTGCCTTTGGCTCAGGTTGTGATCCTGGGTTCTTGGGATTGAGTCCCACATCAGGCTCCCCGCAGAAGCCTGCTTCTCCCTCTGCCTATGTCTCTGCCTCTCTCTTTGTGTCTCTAAATAAATAAAATCTTTTAAAAAAGTAAAAGGAGTGCCTTAAAATCTACCTGGCTAGGTATCCAGTGCACGCCCCTTAGTTACCCAGAAACAATTCACAGATCACCTACTACGTACAAAGCAGCATAAGGTTTAGAGTGAAGGCAGCATTCTGAGTGTTCTAAGAACACACATGATGTCAGAAGCCAGCCAATCTATAGGAAGATGGAAAGGGTAGTGAGAACTGGTTAGGGCTAGCGAGGGAGCCTGCAAAGGTACAGCCCCAAAGCAGCCTCAGTACCATGAGTCAAGTGAAAGCTCTAACCCAGGCAGGGAGCAGGACATCAGCTAGCACCAGGGGTCGTTTTCAAGGCAAAACCAGGGTTTCTCAAGATGTGATATATACACCATCAGGGTTTTATGGGGCAACTGCAAATAGTTCACAGAATAACAGCTATGTATTTATTCCAGTGCATATTAGAAAAATACATACATAAATAATGCTAACCTTTTATAATACTTTTACAATGAAGCTAACCTCATGATTTTATTAATATACTTGCTTATGGTTATGCTAAATTTTAAAAAGTTGATATAATGAAAAATTATAAGTGAAGTAAATGATAGTACAGGTCTTACTATCAACTAGTATAGTATAGAGAAATCATAAAGATTATACACAAATGACTGAAGTTTGGAAAAATGTGAACTTAACCAAAGAGAGAAGGCATGTCAGTAAAATAGAAAAAAAAAATCTGATACTAGCATTAAAATGATAGTCTTGGAGAGATTTTTTTTTTCCTGCTTTTTAGATAAACTACAGACACAAAACAATCTGAATTCTTACGTAAACTCTCAAATTTTCACAGAATTAGTTTGGGGAATCCAAATCTAAGTTCTTAGCTCCCATTTGACAATTTTTGCATCCAGTTGCACCAGAAGGGGTGACTTCCCACCAAAGCATGTAGATCACAGCTTGGGGCTGGGGACGGGAGTGGCAGGTGTCATTTACCTGGCCGACCCTCCTCCCCAGGCCTCTGCATCCCAGCACAGGGAGTGGCCCAGAGCCCGGAAAGGGTATCAGAGGAAAGCAATGTGTGCCACCTAGGAAATTAATTGAAAAGAACAAAACCTCCCCCAGCACTATCACCCCGATTCAGAACATCTTAATTGCAGAGAGCCTAAGCTCATTAAGGGCTGCTCAACCGTTGTCAGAAGATTATCAAGTATTACATTTAAAACCTATATAGTCTTTACGCTTCCTGATAAAAGTTTGTGAGCGTTATTTTTTCAGAAGCCCAGGCTGAAATGATTGTGGAGTGGTGATTTGTTAAGGAGCTTATCCTACCAATGCGGGTGTGAGTAATTTATTTCTAATTATTTCAATAAGCGAGCTATATAAGAAATCCGAATAACAAAGTAACTTATGCCACAGAGGAATAAATCCTGGTGCTCTCAATGTCCAGATAAGTAACCATGCTATTAAGAGCTGCCTCGTCAAAAACTGTAGTTTTGTATAATGATAGAGCTCTATTTACATAACATGCCATAGGTGTCTAATGCAAAATGGGGTTTGCATATAACCTGAGTTGAATCTGCAGCATGAATTCATAGGCCACCTCTGCATTGGTCGAAAAACATTATTTCACACTCCATCGCCCTAACAAATAAATTCATAAAGCTTACCGCTATTCCTGTAAATCCCGATCTGCGTGGATCTCTCTCCATTCAAAACAGTAACAACTTCTTACTCTTGCCCTTGCATGTCCTTTGAAGCACTCCCAGAGAGAGAATTATTCTCTGGACTGCCCCACCCTGCATCTGACCTCCAGATGTATTTCACCAAACTGGATTCTGGCCAAAGCTGGGGAAGAGATCTCACGGCTAGTGATGGTCTCATCCTTTCATCTCAAATGAAGGAGGAAAGTTACTAGGGTTTTTTCATCCTCTTTAAAAACCCACAAAATACCAAGTCTCATCTTTCCACAATAAAATTGCAGTAAAGCAGTCCAGGCTCTTTATTTACTTGGATTGTCAGGCAGGGACCGTGGCCTTCTCATTTATTCACCTTTATAACCCTAGGGTCTGGAACAGGTAGAGAGGTGCTCAATACATGGCACAGAGCTGGTGCTGAATCAATATGTATAGAATAGATGACCAAGCATTATTAATATTATATCCTAGATCTGAGAACATCAGGACACCTCAAAGGTCTGTAAAATGCATCAGGCTTGTATTTAGTAGGGATCTCATACGGGTCTCAGTGTAAGGGATTCTGTAAGATTTAAAGGAATAAAAGTTGGGATATATGGTCAGACCAAAGGAACCAGCTCAACACAACTAAAACACTTGCAAGCAAATACATAGTTTGTGCACTTATTTGGAAAGATGTTAAAAACATTATATTGTAAGTGTCAAGAAGCAAAGTACAGAAATATGAAAGAGAAAGGAAAGAGGAAATCTTCACTTTTGCTTCCATTGAATCTCATCCTGGGGGACTTTTAATCTAATTTCCACTTTGTTTTTCCCTCTAAAATCTTTATTTGTGTGTTTATGTTAACATATAGACAGACAAGATTTACATAAGCACAGGAAAAGTCTAAACTGTTCACACTGACTAATGATGTTATTGAGGGCTAGGGGTTGGGACCAGGATTTTTTTTTTTTTTTTTTGCTTTCTATTTTATGTATTTCTGCATTGTTGGAATTTCTAACAGTGAGCAAATATCATTTTTAAGCTAAACAAAACAACTAAAAATTTTTTTAAAGCTATAATTAAGTAACTACATTTTGTGGTATATCTTGAATGTTCTATGAGCTCAATAAAATGTCAATTGTCTGGAATGCAATTAACCAAAGACCTCAATCAATTAATATCTTTTCCTGCATTACACTCTTAGGAAAAAGAAGCAAATCATATAATTTATATGAATTTAAGGAGTATTATTTGTTTAAAAAAAGCAGTTTTTAGGGTATGGCTAACAAACACAGAGTTCTAATTTACCTACCTCCATCTTTGTGTGCAATTATTAGTGCTATTTAGACATTTGCTATTCTATGTATATTCTCAGACAAGCAGCTTTTCAGAATCTCTGGCCCCATCCAGATCTACTGAATCAGAATCTCTGGGGTAGGGATCCCTGGGTGGCGCAGCGGTTTGGCGCCTGCCTTTGGCCCAGGGAGCTATCCTGGAGACCCAGGATCGAATCCCACATCAGGCTCCCGGTGCATGGAGCCTGTTTCTCCCTCTGCCTATGTCTCTGCCTCTCTCTCTCTCTCTCTGTGACTATCATAAAAAAAAAAAAAAATTAGAATCTCTGGGGTAGGCTCCAGGAATCTGAGTTTTAACAAGATCCCCAGCTCATAGGTATGTACATGAATATTGGCAAGCACTAGTACAGAAGACTAACTCTGAGCTCCTGTATGATTCTCAACCCACAAAGAAGGAGTTATTTCCATTAAATTGTCCTTTTAAAGATTTTGTTTACTTATGAGAGAGAGAGAGAGAGAGAGAGAGGGATGCCTGGGTGGTTCAGCGGTTGAGTGTCTGCCTTTGGCTCAGGGCGTGATCCTGGAGTCCCAGGATCGAATCCCGCATCGGGCTCCCTGCATGGAGCCTGCTTCTCCCTTGGCCTGTGTCTCTGTCTCTCTCTGTGTGTGTTTCTCATGAATAAGTAAATAAAATCTTAAAAAAAAAGAAAAGAAAGAGGGAGAACATGAGGCAGGGATGGAAGAGGCAGAGGGAGACGTAGAAGCAGACTCCTCACTGAGCAGGGAGGCTGATGTGGGGCTTGATCCTAGGAACCTGGGATTATGACCTGACCTGAAGGCAGATGCTCAACTGACTGAGCCACCCAGGTGCCCCAGATTGTCCTTTTAAGAACAGAAAAGTAGGTATTTCATATTTTCTGCAGGAAGCACTAAACAGTGTTCACCAGTAAACAAAATGAACTAGACACACAGTCATTGCTCATCTATTATTTCACCAAATAGTTGGAAATTAGAACTTAACCCAATAAAAGAGAGTGGAAAATTTCAGCTTCAGATCAGGTTGGGGAAAGTCTAATCCTGCAATTACTTCTTTTAACCACTAAACAATGCTTGGGCATTGTCGGGACAGATGCCAGATCTCAGAACTGGGACAAGGCATGGCGCTCAACATGCTACCATTCCCTATCCCATACCAATGACATTATCAATCAATTATGGCACTTTCTCCTCCCAGCCAAGATGCTACACGAGAATTCTCAACAGAGTACCACAGGTACCATGAATCAATGCTAGCATTTAAGAAGAAATACTTCTCTATCCCTATTTAAAAATTGCTAGAAATGATACTAACCTGATTAAGGAATGGTAACTAGTCTGTAGTTTAAGGCCCCCCTGGGGAAGCAAACCAGATATGAAACATTCCAAAATGGCCAAAGATTACCCTCTATATCTAGAGACATATTTGTCTCCATTCTCTAAACTCTTTGATTAGTGGCGAGAGAGATTAGAAATTAGAATCAATGAGATTCTAGACTCAGGAGGACTCTTAAAGACTATCCAGCTCAGCTGCTTCTCTCACACAGGAAGAAATACTGATCCAGAGAAATCACACTGGCCAAGTCACACAGCTAGTAATGGGAGAGCCCAACTGGGAATCCATTCTATCCAACCAGGATTTCTCCCACTGTATCTATTGGCTCCTAAAGCCACAACAGCCACTGGAAGGATAAAGTGGGTATGATACGCATACATATTTGGAGAGAGAGGGCCATATTACCCCCTAGTTCTAGGGGTGAACCAAACTCATGTAATGGCCCGTGGTACTTCTCAGGACAAGCCCATCCTCAGCCATCAGGTGGAGTGGGGATAAGCTGCAAAATGGGGACTTCCACCAGGGGGCACTGCACAGCTACTTCTGAAAGCCTGTAGGACGGGGCATCAGGAAGGCATTTTCATAGGTCAGCTTTGAGGCTGTACTTGCAGAACATCTGTCCTTCCGTCTCCCAAAGATACTCAAACTTAAGACATCTAAAACAAAACTCATGGTTGGCACAGTGTATCCACGCCAGAGCAGCAACAACAAGCCTACTTCCCCTCTTCCTGTAGTTGTCTCTCAATGACGTCACCGTTTATATGGTTGGTTATGCCAGATGGAAAACTAGAGGTCATTCCTGGCTCCTCCCTCTCCCCAAACTAAATCCAATCAACACGACCATACATTTTATCCCTAGATACCTTAGGAATTCGTCACTTCTCTCTAACTCCCCATCATTATGATGCTCTTAAATACTGACATCTCTGGCCTAGACTTCCACAGCAACTCATTAGCTGATTTCATACTTGCTACGTTCTTCTTCCCAGTCTGTTCACCACACAGCAGCCAGAGTGGATTTTTCAAATCAGAATTCTGTGTCACCCTCCTTCACTTAAAACCATTCAATTCTACCTAACAGGACCCTCAACGTCTTTACAGGATCTGATCCCACCTGTCTCTCTTGCCTCACCCCTAAATTTTCCCCTAACTTTCTGCACTCCAACACACTGATCTCTCAGTTCCTTGGCTCTTTGTTACTTCTTGTACCACAGGGCCTTTATACATGCCACCTCCTCTTTAGTTTCTATTCCTCACACATCAGTTCCAGACCCACTTCCTCAAAGAAGCCTTTTAGATTCCCCAGGGTAGGTCAAAGCTCTACAATGTTCTCACATGGGTAAGTTTTTGTTTCCTGGAGAGGACTCGCATGAGTTTATAATTATACATTCATTAGGGTATTATGTGATAAACATCTGTCTCCTCACCCACCAATCTGTTCTCAGGTATCTTTAAACTTCTGTGAGAACAGGTCTATATCCTCTTCTGCTCACTGTTTTATCCTCTGTGTCTAATCAACAACTGACACAGAGTAGACACCCAGCAAATATAGATTGATGGGCTGAATGAATGCATGAATGAATGAAGGCTTGGGATTTCAGCTTATGACACTGCCTATGAAGTGACCAGTATAACAATAATTTGTCACTTTCAGGCATGTATGAGAATCAGGTATTCTGAGATTTCCGAGGGAAAACAGCCCCTTAGCTGTATGAGTCATTCATAAAGCTCATCATCATATTTCTTCTGCAAAATGACCTATTCTTGGGAAAGGTGTAAATCATAAGATCCACGCCAAGTCATTTCTCTGGGTTCAGACATTACTGCCATGACATCATATGTCCTGTCATCTCAGACCGATTCTCCTGCCCAGGTATCAGCCTCGTAATTTGAGGCAGAGATGCCAACTACATAGGCACCCAAATTAGTCTCAGGTATGGGATAATGATGAATCTGAGATCTGTCAGCACACGAACACATCAGAGGGCAGATTCTAATGCTCTAGTATTTATGAGAGACCATGCAAGGTCAATAGAGAACACAAGGTTCTCCTGCTCTGTACCATAGTCTTGAAGCAGTTTCTAACATCCAAAGCTAATAATTAACTATACTGAACAATCCACATATTTCTGAGGTATGCCACAGCCAAGTGGACCAAAGTGTTCCAAGAGTTGAAACAGAATGTATGGTTCTGTGCCTGCTCATACATTCATGTAGGTACATGTAGGCTCTCTCTCTCCCAGCCCCCTTACCCTCATGCTCTCTCCGCCAGAGAACCCCAACATTGAGCAATGAACTAAATGTGTTTCATACAAAATTACTTTCCTCTTCCCAAGTGAACATCTACTGACTTGTTCCTGCAACAACAGGATCTTGAAACTGAAATTAACTTTCAGAAAGCAGAGAGTCCACAGTACGGCTTCCAGGTCACTTAAGTGATGTCTTGATTAGAACAATCCCCTCGTCTGAAAATATACTTAAAGCATTTCAATCAAAGCCTCAGCAAAGCAGCTTTCAACCTTTCTTCCTACATATACCCTTGCTAGTAATAGTAAATATATAAGATAGTAAAAATAGTAGTAAAAATATAAAAGAAATTAGGAGTCATGTGCAGTTCCTGGCAACCAAGCCCACTGCTGTCAATAGCTGTGTACACATACCTATATCTTATAGGAAAAGTCACCTTGGTACCCTGAAGGCCCTAAAAGGGGAAGACTGCTTCTAGTGGCTTCTACTTTACAACTGGACACTATTTTAGTCCTTGGGAATATTCTGGATTCTAGTCAGTCATGGCTAGCTCCTTGGCTTTCTGGTTTAATGTACCTATTCTATGCATAGCAAAGAAGACATAAAGCTACATCTACATGGCCTGATGCATCATGGAACACCTTGACACCTCCTTTTATTCCAGATCCCCAGATCTATTAGTTTTCCTCAGTAATCTTTGCCTTCCTTCTTATGGAATATGTTCATTCTAATTTTAATTTTCCCTTTCTCTGAAACTATGACATTCCTTGTTTTTTTCTTGGTTCCTTTCCTATTCCCCCAACCCAGGACTTCTACATCTTCTGTTCTCTTCCCAACAATTTGTTATTTCCTCCAGAGTACTAGTTCTACATCCTGGCCACATCTACAAATGATGTGGATGCAAATGCACCTATGTGTAGGCACTATACCAGAATACGTAAGTCAGAGCTCTAGGGAATGTAGCTTGGACACTGATAATTTTTTAGGCCCTTCAGTGATTCCATTGCATACTCAGGGGTGAAAACCACTATCTTGAAATTTGTTTACTTTTCACTTTCATTTACACATTTGGAATTTATTTATTGATAATTTATTTTTATTTATTGAACATTTCTTATGCGCCATTTTGTTGGAACCTGCACTATATATTTTATGTTGATAGCTTGAATATTTCTATCCTCAGCCTCCCTGTTTTTCTTACTTGCACTCCCCACCAGAGAGCTCTCTGCCTCTGTCATGGTACCAACTACCTTCTACTTTCTGAGCCCCCACCCCCAGTCTAAATGATCAGTCCAGACATTTACCTTGATATTCAGACTAGGGTATCTAATTACCTATTGGACTTGTTGATTTGAGTGATCTGTGGACAAGTCAAATTCAACATGTCAAGAAAATGTTTAACTCCCCACTGAAATCACTCCTCCTTCTGCATCCTCTTAGTTGGTGGCCCCATCATCCATCCAGTCACCCAAGTTTCAAGCCTGAGTCTCACTCCCCTCCACCCTGCTCCTGCACTCCCACCTCTCATCTAAATTTGGTGTTATTATCTCCAAAACACTGTGTTCCATACACACTGTCATTGCCTACTGCCCTAATTCAGGCTACTGATGGGTCACCCTGCTGATATTTTGCTAGCTACAGTCCCATCTTCAGCAGAATCACCAGAGTAAACTGTCAGAAGGGACCACTGACTCATGCCATTAGTTTTCCTTTGCTCAGAAGTAAAACATAAGGTCCTTAACCTGGCATACAATGCTTTCCAAGATCTGACTCTATATAACTCTCTAGCCTCAACCAGCATGAATTACTAACCCATAATCAAGGCTGCCAAAACACAAAATGGCTTACAACTTCCCTTTATCAGCTAGGATCTTTCTCACTCCCACCTTCACAATTTTGTTCAGTCACCTCTGTATGGAAGACTCAGCACCACCTCCATACATACACTTTGGTTAATTATATTGCCCTGATACTAAGGACACATCTCAATACACCATTAAAAAAAAAAAAAAGGTGTAATAACCTGTCCTTGCTTTTGTCTTTCCCATTAGATGGTGAACTCCCTAAAGACGGTGACCACAACTTTATTGTCACTGTTTTTCTTGTTTTTTTCTTCATATTTTCAGCATTTGCACCATGGCTGGTATATTTCAAGTGTTCAATAGCTACTTAAGAAATGAATGAAAATTTCCTACCCTTAGGAAGCTTAAAATTAAAAAAAATATATATATATTTAGCTTTTATGTTCATTTATCAATGTCCAAACATAGTTTCTTTGCTCCCAAATTAAAAATGCACCTCAAAAGCCCCATTACACTCACATACAAACAAGACAATTTAAATTTTGCTCACTATAGTTTTCCATGAATATAGAGGGATCATGCATACTATTAAATCATAAGACTGATAGAAAATAACACTCAGGAAGTAACAGAACCTAAAACTTGACCTTGCTGTTTCTCATAATCTGAATGTTTTCTGGAAAAAGTTATCAGCAGAGAGCAGAGTCCAGAGTCATCTCCGTACAGAAACCAAGTCACACAATCAGACAATTATTGAGGCTGGTCTGCCAAATTGAGAGCTATTGATTGACCTGGTCCCACATTCAAATCAACCAGCTCCTCTTGGAAACTAGACTTTGGGACGTTATACTAAAGATGTGAATGAGTAGAACAGAGCTTTCCAAAGGAGGAATTATACATTATGCTTACTTTCCTAGAGATTTGAGCCATTGAGTAGTAAACTCAGGATGACCCTATCAAAATCCTACATTTACCAGAATTTTGAGAACTTGTTGCTTCCACTATTTCTTTTTTTTTTTTTAATTTTTATTTATTTATGATAGTCACAGAGAGAGAGAGAGAGAGGCAGAGACACAGGCAGAGGGAGAAGCAGGCTCCATGCACCGGGAGCCTGACGTGGGATTCGATCCCGGGTCTCCAGGATCGCGCCCTGGGCCAAAGGCAGGCGCTAAACCACTGCGCCACCCAGGGATCCCGCTTCCACTATTTCATTCTAAGTTGTTTGCAGTTTGGTTGAGCACACAAAAGCTTTCAGTTATCAGAAATGTGCTTATATATGCACATTATTTCACATTTATCTGCACCTGCCTAGCACTTGTCACCAGAGACCCCAGGAATATTCAGGGAACCACTGAACTGTGAGCAATAGTTAATAAAAAATTCCTGCAGTTTTAATTACAAACAAAAACCAAGCATGTTGCAACTCCATAAAATGGATCTGGAATACCCAGGGAACTGCTGCTGTTTATAACTACACATAAATTATATTCATCTTTCACATCGAGTTAGTGCAGCATCACAGATTGATATATAAAGTCAGCAGGTTTCAATATTCAGAAAGATATTAGTCTACCACCTGTTTCGGAATTCTCTGTAACCTAGCCTCCAAAACAAATAGAAATTAATAGGCAACTTTATTCATCCTTCCCATCACAAAGATCTCTCTCTCTCTCTCTCTCTCTCTCTCTCTCTCTCTCTTTAAGTCACCTTCCTATCTAGGAAGCTAAACCAGGGACTACTAAGAACTTTGGTGCTCTAAGTTTTGAGAAGTAAAATTGCTATGCTTTGTCCAAAGATCATTAGGGATAGGAAGAAATCAGGAAGCAAACCAAATATCAGAGCTTATCCTTCCTTTTGAGTCCTAACTACCAAGAAACACGGTGAAAGATATCATATGAAATTATTAGGGCTCTTGGTCTCCATTTACTTATTCCTTCATTCACCACCTATTTGTGACCAGGCCTTGTACTGGGCACTTTGCACACAAAGACAGTTAGAAAGTGACCTGCCTCCTTTGCAAAAATGCTCTATCTCTCTATAATAGGATGATTCACCTAAGCAATCACACAATTGGGTAAATGTGAGGATGGAGACATGCATCCTTCATTCACTCTTTCAATAAAAATATTTGGGCTTGACTTTTAGAAGTCAGACATTAGGGGTACCTGGGTGGCTCAGCTGGTTGAGTGCCTGAGCCTTTCAACTCAGGTCATGATTTCAGGGTCATGAGATTGAACCCCGTGAGTCTCCTTGAGATTCTCTTCCTCTTTTCGTCTTTCTCCCTGGCCCTCCCTTCACTTCCACATGCACACACACTCTCTCTCTAAAATCAATAAATCTTTAGGAAAAAAAAAATCAGACACTATATTAGGCACTACTGAACTAAATCCAGATCTTGCCTTTGAATTGTTTATAAAAGGTGTTCAGAAAACAGTAAATACACAATTACAAAATAGTGAGATTGGGCTAGGGTAGGCCAGGTGCATGATAATATCTGCCAAGGTCCTCCTATTCAGATGTAGAGGTCAAGGAAACTGATAAAATGGAGCACCCAAGACAAGACTTAAGAATGAATTTGCATTTAGACCAGTGAAGGAGATAGGTGTGGAGATGGGAACAGCCGGTCAAGGGACCTAGATGCTAGCAAGAACATATACTGTAATGATTTAAAGACTAACGTTGGGATTACTGCAGTTACCCCAAAGAGCTTTTATATGGCAAAAGGAGCAAGAGATATTAGAATTCTTCTGTGTAAACTTTGTAAGTGATGATTGAAACCGTGCAAGTGAATCTAATTAATAAGAAGTAAAGCTTCTTCACAGAAACCCCAGGTACCATTTTGGAGGAGGAACCTCAGAAGACATATAACAAAATTAGATCATATAAGGGGAAAGGCAACTCCATTCACCAAAGAAGTCACCAGGAAAGCATGAGAAGAAAGCAGACCAAAAACTATGAATCCTCAGCCTCAAAAGTGGGCCCAGGGAGATAGGATCAAAGCTTTAAATCATATATAAAAATGCCTAACGCAGGGTCTGGGGCAGAAATATTTAAAAGTCAGATTTATTTACCTGAATCAAATAATATAAGGCATCATCCCTACTCTTCTTTTGGAAATACTAAATGAGAAAAATGAACACTTAGCAGTATGGTGCTAGTATGTTACTATCAGCTATGAGAGAGCAGTTAATAATTTATATAACACATTAGTTCAGCTAGGAAAGATATTTCTTACTTCAGAAACAAACAGTTCAGACTAACATATTAAAGCTTTTTAAAGGGGTGAAGAGGGCACCCAGACTGGGGTATGAGGACCTTGCCTGACGGGGCCCGCAGCTCTGTCCTTCTGAGACAGAAAAACTGGAAGAATTATGTAACTAAGAATGTCATCCATATACTTCTATTCATAGAAACACTCTCCAATACAATGAGGAAAACCCTTCTCCTCATATCTATAGTAGCTGGGGCTGCAGATTTCCTTGAAAACAAAAATATTCAAACCTTGTTTGGGTCACAACAGATAAAACCAAGTAAGCCTTTTGCATTGAATCATATTAGTAACCATTTGACCTTGTAGTTAACATGCAGGAGAAAGCCAGACCTTCTAGTAATTATAGAAGTTGTGTGTATAAATATTTTAAGGATATTTGTAGAATTATCAGATTATCGTGTGGTCATTTCTGTTAGTTTCCAGAAAAAGAATCCTGTTTTCATCCAAACATCTTTTGTTCTCCTTAAGACCCAAACTGCCACATACATAACAAAGATAAATTATCCCCCTACTCAGCACACCATTTTCCTAAGTCTGTCCGCCTCCCTCACATTTTCTTTCTCTTTCACCTTTCCCATTCATTGCCTGTGAGTGTATCATGAAGGAATAACTGAATGGCCAAGACACACACACACACACAAATCCAACGGATATGGCCAGCAAAGTTGGCAAGCTGACTTGGAAGGTCATAAGAATCCAAGTTGGAGTTTGATCAAAGTACATAAAGTTCAGTGAACTTTGTCTACTCCAATAAAAGACAGAAACAAAATTAGTAACCAAAAAGTAACTACACCTAGATGAACAATAGGGTCGTAAGGGCTCCTTTCAATTTCACCGGGGCTTCCATTTATATGGCCTCAGCTCTCCAGCCAAACTGAGCTGAGCTAGTTTTTGCCAAATAGGAATTTCTAATCTCAGGCTAATGCTTTCCGTTTCCCAAACCCACACTGGGTTCCATATGCTTCTCACATCATACTCAGACACCCAATGTGGCTTCTGGGATATTTGTCATTGGCTTCTAACTATCTGAGTTAAGAAACACAGTGTATTAGTTTGCTAGGGTGGCAGTAACAAAGTACCACAAACTAGTGGCCTAAAGAACAGAAATTTACTTTCTCACAGTTCTGGAGGTCAGAAGTCTGAGACTAAGGTGTGGGCAGGGTTGGTTCCCTTTGAGGGCTGTGAGGGAGACTCTGTTCCAGGTCCTTCCCCCAGCTTCCAGTGGTTTGCTGACAGCTCTGGCATTCCTTGGCCTGTAGATGCATCACCCCATTTCTGGCTTTATCTTCACATGGTGTTCTCCCTGTGTGTGTCTGTCCAAATTCCTCCTTTTTATAAGGACACCACTCATACTGTATTAGGGCCCATCCTAATGACCTCATTAAGAAAAGAAAAAAAGACTTATTTGTCTGAGAGAGAGGAGAGGCAGAGAGAGGGAAACGGTCTTAAACAGACTTTGTACTGAGTCTCGAGCCCTACATGGGGCTGGATCCCAGATCCTGAGATCATGACCTGAGCTGAAATCAAGAGTTGGATGCTTAACTGACTGTGCCACTCAGGTACCCCTAATGATCTCCTTTAGAAAATATATTTATTTATCTGAGAGAGAGAGAGAGAGAGAGAGAGAGAGAGAGAGAGAACATGCATGAGCACGAGCAGTGGGGAGGGATAGAGGGAGAAACAGACCTCCCTGCTGAGCAGGGAGCCCAACTCAGGGCCCAATCCCAGGATCCCAGGATCCCAACCTGAGCTGAAGGCAGATCCTTAACTGGCTGAGCCAGGTTCCCCCTTAATGACTCCATTTTAAATTAACTACTTGTGTAAAGACCCTGTTTCCTCACATGGTCACATTCTAAAGCACTGGGAATAAGATCTTCAATTTAATAATAGAAGTAAATAGAAAATCTTTTAAATAATATGAATTTTTAGAGGATCCAATTCAATCCACAACACGCAATAATATCTTTACCATTATTATTATTCAGCTGAGTCCATGGAGCAGCAATCACAATGGGAAAGACACAGGCTTGTAGTTAAATGGACTTGCGCTGAGACTCAGCTCTGTCATATTCTCTGAGCTTCCCTACCATGTGAGAGAAAATCCTCATCATGCAAGAATGATGTGAAGACAAAACAGGGAAAGCAACTTCTATAAAGAAGTAATGACAAACCTTGCACATTACAGATCACTGGTAACCATTTACACCCAGCTAGAATAGCCTGTCAGGTCAGACTTCTCTTCTAATAAAATGATCATAATGCAACAAAATCAAACCCATTTCCTTCTTTTCTCATTATCAAAATGAAACCTCTTAAAAATAACTTTAAAAAATTTCTTAAATATCTTTGTTTACCTCTGAGATTCCAAATACCCTTTTCCTCCCATAGTAAATAAAGGTTTTTATTAATGGTTGCTGTTTACCTAAATCTATAGAAAGGAATAATTTATATTACTTTCTTAATTGCTTTCTTAATTTAGCAATCTAAATTATTCCTTCCTGTTTAACTTTTTATATTTGATTGCAAATTCTTGGAATGGAAGAACAGTGTATTCAATGATATCTGAAAATATGTTCCAAAGATAGCCTTTGTGTTGACTACCTTCTCTATGTCATTCAAGAGGAATTTAGTGACATTGTGAAGAGTATCTCTGCTTCCCAGTCTGTTCTTCCTCACTAATTCTGAAGTCCACTGTCTCCTGGGGAACTATTGCTACCTCTGCTAGGTACAAGCTCGACGGGAGCAGTGGAAGGAACACACCAAGGTAGAATCTCAAGTCCTTGAAGGGGAATAACAGAGACCAAAGCTGGAGGCAAGGATGGTGATGAATAAGCTACACATCAGAAACCAGAGAGCACAACATCCTGACCTCATGGCTTCTAAGCCCTTGGGGCTGACAGATCAAGAGCCACAGGTGCAGAACATGTGCTCTCCTCTTCACCTCTGCCTCAAAGTAACCCTTAAACTCATTATAATGCATTTGCACTGAGGGTACAGCACCTGTCCCACCCTCATGGAGAAAGGCTACCAAGACATGAAGATTCAGGTACAAACCTTGTAGGATCAAAAACTATCCCTCCCAACCTGTGGGAGAAGTCCCCTAAATGGAGGCAGCCTCCATTAGAGGCCACCCCAATGCACATCACAGCTCTTCCCAGCTTAGAGAGACTCAATAATATCCAATCCTAAAACCACCTTGAGTTGGTTCCCCCTCTTGGAACCCGCCCACTATCCCATCTTGGGAGTATACTTTAATAAACTGGTTTGTGTTTGCTACATCCTTTTTTTTTTTTTTTCTACATCCTTCTGACTCTATATTCAGCATGGATCCCCATGTAAATCTTCTTGTGGGGAATCCAAGGACTGAGACCTCCATTCACACAATGCAGATTCTCCCACCAGTAACACCTCTACCCTTATTATCAAAATCTGCTTACAGAAAAACCACTGATGCATCCTTGGGGATTTAAAAAAAAATTTTTTTTTTTTGCATCCTTGGGGATTAAGTAATAAAGTCCTCTGGAGCTTCTGGGTAATATATCAGGCAGGTTGTAGACTGCACAAGAATGCCCCAGTATAATCACTGAAAATCTTTACATTTATTACAATTCTCTAGCAGATAGTCCCAAAATCTTGTTGTCCGATATATGTGGACATTATAAACATTTTCTAATCTGTACAAGAAAGGATTCTTTTTAACATTTGCAAGACACAATGCATGGGCTGACTTTGACCTTGCTGCTGGTAATGCTTATATAACCTTTTCAAGAGATTCTTGGGCAAGGAGATGGAAGACAAAGGAAAAGAGCTCTGTGCAACCTCTAGCACCGGTCATGTGAGGAGCTGACTTGGAAAGAATCTTCTGCAAAGTCCTATATCAGGGTCAGCCTCTCCCTCAGTGTCAGCTCAGGGAGGAAAATTTTTAGTCAGGAGGGGCTCCTGGGTAACTGGTGCCCACATCTACCAGCCCTTAATGTGGCTCATCAGCAAGGTGGGGCACTGAAGTATGAATTTCTTTTTGGCAAATACTCCACTTTCTGGTTCCCACATGTGAACAGAGACCTGATCCCTGGGGAACTGACAACCATGTCCTCTTTACCTGCATCGCAGTTGAATTTCCTGGGAACCATTTGGTAGAAATCTGGCCTACTGATAGTGATAAAGACCTTGACTTGGTGCCTTCTAATACATCAGAAGGAGAGTTTTTTATTGTCTCAGTACAATACAGCAATCTGACCAATAAGGCCAGTCAATGGAATCACTCTACAACATATTTTTTAAAAACTTAATGAGGGTAAGAAGTAGAAGAAAAAGTGTGTGTTCAAACAAATGTATATTTTAGGATAGGAGTGTAAGAAAAATTACAACAATAAATTTGCAGAAGTGGGGAGGGCAAAATCATCTGATACATCAACACTGATGCTCTGAGAGAAAAATGAATGGGATAATGGAGAACGAAGCCCAGTGGATGGAAGTTTGTGAAAAACAGAATGGAGAGAGGGAAGTAACTCAAGTTTAACAACCTCTGAAGCAAGAGAGGGGTGGGACACCACGTGGCAGATAGGACTGAACACATTTTTTGGTGGGGGAGGGGAACCTAACAAATTTTGGACACCTGACTCAAAATCAGCCAATCAGAAGCATCAAGAGGCACAGTGTGAGAATTTAGGTGAACATTTATAACACAGAGCTGGACTGGGAACTGGTATCGCAGCTAATGGTGTCAGATGTCCCATCAACCAAGATTCAGCTGCAGAGGCCACTTTCGAAAGTGTGATGAAGAAAAAGAAAATGTTGAGAAAGGAGGAGCCAAGCAGAGATAAAGAAGCAGGCACAGGCAGTCAGAGAAGTGTCAACACAGAGACTACCTTCCAGTTCACTGAGGGCTTCCTGAATTCCAGGTTCAATTCCTGACAAGTGCACTTCCTTCCAGAGGGAGCCCCAGAGCCTGGCAACAAAATACCCTTACTCTTTCGTTGAGCTAGCCTCAGTGAGTTCATGCTCCTTACAATCACAGCTTTGTCACAAGAACTTAAGGAATGCCAGGCATAGGAAGAGAAAATCTAAGAGGCAGTGAAAGGCTTGAGGCAGTTCACGGGGAGCTGTCCATGGGGTGATGGAAGGTATCAAGCCATGGTCTCTGTCATCAGAAAAGGTCCAGGGCTTTTAATTGCACTGATAAAGAATGACTCATTGGCCCTAAGATGAAAAGACCAGCTATCATTACCGAGCTGGGGGCGTAGGGAGTAGGAGCAGGGAGAGAAGAGCTCTCTTAAGATTCTGTACATCTTGACAGGCAAGAATTAAAATTAGGGAAGGCTACTTCATGATTTTTTTTCAGCATTTTATAATGAGGTTTTAATTCCTCCCCACAATGTTTCCACTGAAGAGAAATTCCCTTCAATAAGAATACTTTTTGCAGATTGTTAAAAGGGACAGTGTGAAAACTTCACTAATATTTAGAAATACATGTAGGAGAACTAACTTGATTCCTTCATCATATTTTCAAGTAACCGGTATGGGCTCCATTTCTGACCACATAACATAGCACAGATAGACTTTTGTGTATCAAAATTAATGAAAAAAGCAGGGATTTAGCGATCTCAGTAGTTCTCCCAATTTAAATACACTTAAGTAACTGTGAAAACTGGTCAGTTTACACATAAAGTCATGCCAGTTTAAAACAGAAAAGTTCCATTGATATTGACCACATTTTTGGCTCCTATTAAATTGCTACGTAAATACATAAAGCAGGTCTGTAATACTATATGTCTGCAAAAACATATTTTTGGCAAATAAAAGTCTTTCCATTTTTAATCTCAGTCTTCCTTACTCAGTATTCTTAAATATTTTTAAATTACTTGTGGTTTTAAGTATCTTATCTGCTCTCCACTCCCCCACCCTACCACCCTTTTTCCATCTTGAATTTATTCATCCTTTTCTTTTACAGAATCAACGCATAAATTAGTTTGTTTTAATGCAGATTGCAATTTCCAGTGTCTGCAAAATCCAGCCTCCGGTTGTTAGTGGAGCAACATCAGAAGTTCAAGGTTAATGAACGATGATGCTAGTGGGTGGACTTGTGGTCTCCTAAAAGATACACCCATATCCAAACCCCTAGAATCTGTGAATGTGATCTTTGGAAAAATGGTCTTTGTGGATATAGTTAAGCCTTTCCACCTGTGGTCATCCTGTATTATCTGGTGGGCCCTAACTCTAATAGCAAATGTCTTTAAAAGGGATGTTAAGAGGACAGATACAGAAAGAAGAGAAGGGAGAAGGCCATACGAAGAAGGAGGCAGAGATGAAGGGATGCAACCACCAAAGAATGACCACCAGAAGCTGAAGAGGCAAGGGAGGAGCCTTCCTGCAGCCTTCAGAGAGAGAACAGCCCTACCTGATTTCGGGTGCCTGGCCTGCAGAATTGTGAGACAAAAATTTCTGTTGTGTTAAGCCAAGTTTATGGTAACTTGTTACAGCAGCCCTAGGAAACTAATACAATGATTAAATGGAATCTATTTTTTTTCATTTGCTTTTCATTAAAGTTGCAAATCATACAAAACACTGATTTTTTTGCCAATATAATCTTTAACATTAAAAATATGTATATTGGGGATCCCTGGGTGGCGCAGCGGTTTAGCGCCTGCCTTTGGCCCAGGGCGTGGTCCTGGAGACCTGGGATCGAATCCCACGTCAGGCTCCCAGTGCATGGAGCCTGCTTCTCCCTCTGCCTGTGTCTCTGTCTATCTCTCTCTCTGTGCTACTATCATAAAAAAATGTATATTGGAACAAAATGTTAAAAAAATTAGAAGTCAAGATGACATTTATTTGTGAGTGCTGTTTATTAAAAAAAAAAATCACAAAATGGTTTTAAGTGGCAATGGTATTTAAATATTTATGTACTTTCCTATTTAATGTCAGCCACCACAACAATTGAATGAAATCTATAATCCATAAGAAAAAATCACAATTCTAGTTTTAATATACCACAAGATACATTCTGCAAGGTAAGAGCAGAATGAAGCCAGTAGAAAGCACAATATATAACGAGATCCATTTTAAAATGGTATCAGAATTAAGACATAGTTCAGGGGATCCCTGGGTCGCTCAGCAGTTTAGCATCTGCCTTTGGCCCAGGGCGCGATCCTGGAGTCCCGGGATCAAGTCCCACATTGGGCTCCCAGCATGGGCCTGCTTCTCCCTCCTCCTGTGTCTCTGCCTCTCTCTGTCTCTGTCTATCATACATAAATAGATCTTAAAAAAAAAAAAAGACATAGTTCGATCTCAGACAATCTATTGAATTCCTACTATGTGCCAGGCATTGTGCTGGGCACAGAAAGGTCCTATCCATCTATCAAAGTGCATTGACTCTACTATAGGGATAGGTATATAAATAAATTGGTTAATTTCTAAATTAATTAAATTCAGAATACAAAGCCTGGGAGTTTTAGGAGATACCTTAATTTCAGTGCTTTATCCGTGATTCTGAATCATTTTGTATTTTGAAACTAAAATTTAAGCTCAAAATAACTAGGTTGAAATTAATATGTATTGATAAAATCTGTGAAACATATTCTCAGATTAAAAAATCAGACGTCTTAAAATTGGGCAAATTTGGTATAATGCTGCATATATATTTAAAAAATATATTTGAGGGCAGCCCTGGTGGCTCAGTGGTTTAACATGGCCTTCAGCCCAGGGCGTGATCCCGGAGACCTGGGATTGAGTCCCACATAGGGCTCCCTGCATGAATCCTGCTTCTCCCTCTGCCTGTGTCTTTGCCTCTCTCTCTTTCTCTCTGTGTCTCTATGAATAAATAAATAAAATCCTTTAAAAAAATTAAATAAAAATAAAATATATATTTGAAATTAGTTTTCAGTTGCTTGACCAATAGCAATTCTATCACTTATTTCAGGGCTATGAACACATCCATTGGCAATACAATTAGCAGTTGTGGATAAAAAGCAGCTCTGTTGGAGATTTAAATGTCCAGAGAAAACATCTGGCCAGTGCCAGATGTTTTCTCTGGACATTTAAATATATTGAATATATATATATATATATTCTGCAGTTGTTGAAAATAATGTCTATTAAAATGTTTTAATCACAGAAAATAATTATGAAATAAGGTCAGGTGATAGAATCAGGGTACCCAGCTACATTATGATTTCAACTACATAAAAATATTCATAGTGATTATCTCTGGGAATTTATATTATGTGTGTTCCAGGTAGTACCCAGAATAATGCTGGATATGTTGTTACACAGTATTACATAACCAATTGTTGTTGAATGTCTACTTATCATTTCCACAATAATGATTTTGCATTTAAAAAAATAGTTCTATCCTAATTTTAACTAATAGGACCATGTTCTCAGGGGAACCTAAAAAAAATTTGAATTCATAGATAAATATGAATGAATAAATATGATAATGAATAAAATAATGATAAAAAATAATGATAAAATAAATAATGAATAAATATTTATCTATGAATAAATTCATAGATAAATATAGATTTGGTAATATATACCACAAATAAGGTCAAAACACCAGAACTGTCCATGCTATCATGTTCATGAATGCATGATCTATCACTATTAGACAATCCATTGTCTCTAAGTAAAATGCAAACGTCACCAGGGGGATCTCTGGTCTGGAAGGTGACAACCTTGGCCTGCTCCATTCTATGAAGTAGATTTCCAGCTTGGTTGGTTCTGGCACATCTAAAACTTTGGTGTATTGTGAATTAATATTGATGTCTGCTGACACAGCTGCCTAGTGGGAAGGTAGGCATTTAGTGTGGTTGTACATATGGGACACTTGGTAAGATAAACAAATGGTAAACCAAAGGAATTTGGGATGTGAGCTAAGTGCAAGTGTAGGGCAGAAATAAGTTCCAGACTTTTTACTGGAGAAGATAGGCCAGAATGAGGAGAATTTAGAAGTGGAGACTAAGACAGGCAGATAGGGGAACAGGAGTATCTTTTATTTGTAGGTTACAACTGAAATTGAGGAAGGGTACCAAGGGGTAAAGGCATCAGCCAGGCCAAGTGAAAGGTAAGAGTATCTATCTATCTATCTATCTATCTATCTATCTATCTATCTATCTATCTATCTATCTATCTATCATCTATCTATCTATCTATCTATTTCACTTATTCATTCATTTATTGACAGAGAGAGACAGCACAAGAAACAGCAGGAGATGGAAAAGCAGGCCCCTGTTCTGCAGGGAGCCTGATGCAGGGCTCGATCCCAGAACCCTGGGATCATGACCTGAGCTTTGTGTCATTCAAATTAATAATCTGGAGCATTTAGACAGGATTCAATCCAGAGGGTGACTTTTGGTGGATGGATGGGGGAAAAGGCAGAAACCCTGGGTGTTCAGGAGGTCTCCAGTGTTAAAAAAAAAAAGGGGGGACTCAACTTGCAGTTTTGTTCAAGACTGGCACCACATGAACTCAAGCCTTCTGGTGATACTCAAGGCAGATCCAGTCAGGAAGGCCTCCTGAGAGTTAGGCCCAAAGTAACTGGTCATCCCAGAGGTTGGGAGGAGATGAGAAGGGAGCTTGGGTTAGGATGCTGGCTTTGACAACTGATGAGAAGATGATTTCCCTTCGGGCTGTAGAGATAGGGATGTTGCAAGATGAGAAAGAGCTGGAGGCCAGTCAGGAAAGTAAATTCATAGCAATGTAGAATATAAGACACAACTCTTAGGGCACTTGGGTGGCTCAGTTGGTTATGCATCCACCTGTGGCTCAGCTCATGATCCCAGGGTCCTGGGATGGAGCCTCACATCAGGTTCCCTGCTCAACAGGGAGTCCACTTCTCCTTCTGTCCCTGCCCTTAGCTCATGCTCTCTCTCTCTCCCTCTCTCTCTGTCTCTCTCAAATAAATAAATAGAATCATTAAAAAACGACATAGCTCTTTGGTAGCAATGCATCCTTATTTACCCATCTGGGCACATTTTTCCAAGAATTTCTACTGAGCTGTGAGGAACAGAAAGATTATTTTAGTTGTGGAAGTAACTGACCAGAGTTACATGGTATGTGCCAATGCAGGAAGATTTCCAAGCCCGAGGTGACGTACCACTTATCTTTGAGTAGCTTTGAAAATAAAATCATACCACAAAACCATGCAGTGATGTGAGTTGTTGATTATGCTTCAGAGAGCTAAGAAAGTCCTAGATTTTAACTAATAAAGTGGGTCTACAAAAATTCATTTCTAAAACAAATAATGTAATGCTAAGTTCATTAGGATTGAGCCATTTGTTTTGTAAGGAAAATGAGTAATGGATAATTAAAATGCCATGCATCACTGATTATTAGTGACAATTGGTATTTTCACAGTATTCAAAAAATACAAAAATTGATTTAATTAAATTTACTTTAGCCAGTACCTCATAAGAATAAAGTAAATGGCCTGTGGCAGACAAGTATGACCACATGGCGTTGTGAGTTATTTCTTGGATATATTTCTTTAGTCACTAAAACTATTTTGTCTAGCTGCCACTGTTTTATTGAGTTTTAAAAAATCTGAATGTCTAGCATTTAACACAAGACTCTTGCTTCGAAATGACTATACTTCACATTCATATGAAATGTATTAGATTTTCAGGAAAGTCCATATATTGATGTAATTCGAAGAACTCTAGACTGATGTTAGCTTGGAACAGTGGGCATTACAAACTGTTTCTGTCAGTGTGGCCATTCCTACTGCCCCCTTTGCCACATGCTGCCCTCACAAACATCCCCACTCTGGGCACCTTCCCTGTGCTCTTCCTCTTTTTTATTTATTTTTATCTTTATTTTTCAATTTTTCCCATGTTCTTCCAAGGACTCTTCTACTTCACCTACTCAAACTCCCTTCTGAATAAAATGGAGTGAAGAGAGCTAGTGTCATTTCAGTTTATCTTTATGTCACTTTTCAGAAGATAAAAAAAAAAAAATGAAAGTGTTTAACCAATGTGTCCAGTCTCTGGGTTCCCATAGGGGGTTGGGGTTGTGTAGCTGGTGTATATATGGGGCAGAAAGGGGAACTTCCCCTTCCCCCCCAACCCCACCACTGCCCAGCAGACCTGAACTGTAGACTGTCCCTCACCAGCCCTCTACCTGGGGCCTCCTTGCTCTGCACACCTGGGTGGCCTGAGTCCTGCTCGATTCACCTTTCCTTGAGGGTTCTGAATTGAATGAGTTAGAAGACTGACTTCGGTTTTGTCAACATTTTGAGGGTGACTGGGAGAAAACTGGACATTTGGGTTCCCTGTCTTATTGAACTATTGAAATTGGGTCCCAGACTGACCAAGTTTTAGCAAAAGCACAATAACATGAAAAGCAATATTAGGAATTATAATTTTGCTGCAGTTTTCATTTTATAAACAGAATAACTACACCTATGTATGCTTGTATGATGTCAAGGGAGGTTTGTCAATTATTCTTTCTTGCAAATGACTAGCCTTTTCTCTTGACTTTTGTGATATTCATATATTCTTTCTTTTAACAAATAATGTTAAAAGAAGCATCTGGGTGGCTCCGTCACTTAAGCATTTGACTCTAGATTTTGGCTCAGGTTGTGATCTCAGGGTTGTGAGATGGAGCCCCACATTCGGTCCTGTGCTCAGCGGGGAGTCTGCTTGAGACTTTCTCTCCTCTCTCTGATCCTCCCTGATCACACTCTCTCTCTCTCTCAAAATAAATAAAACTTTAAAAAAATAAAATAAATGTAAATAGTAAATGATTCTCTTGCCTTTCTCTCTCCAGCCATCATTTTTCCTCCTAGATTACAGAACTGACTTTCAATTTGATCCTTTTCTGTCAATTCTCCAGCAGCATTTAAGTGCTCAGGTAGATCATGCAAATGAGGTCATTTGGGGAATCACCACCAGTGCTCAGGCTTCCCACTATAGTCAGAAGTAGATTCAAACTCTCTAGAGTGACCTACAGGGCCAAATATAAACCGACTGACCCCTGCCTATATTTCTTGTTTCATCTCTCACTAGTACTTTCTTTTTTAAAAAAAGATTTATTTATTTGAGAAAGAAGACAGAGAGACAGAGAGAGAGGAAGAGAAAATCTGAAGCAGACTCCAGGCTGTATATAGAGCCTGACTTGGGACTTGATCCCACAATTGGGAGATCATGGCCTGAGCCCAAACCAAGAGTTGGATACTATACAGACTGAGCTGCCCAGGTGCCCACCTACCAATCTTCTTGTTATACTTCAGCTATACTTACCTCTATGTTTCTTAGCCACATCAACTTCATTCCTACCTCAGGGCCTTTGCACTTGCTATTTCCTCTTTTTGGATCACAACTCCCCCAGATCTTTAAAGGCCTGTTTCTATAATATATTAGTATCTTACTTGTCATACAGGTCTTAAATGCCCCTCCCATACAAACCATCAATTTCCCTTTGGTTCCCCCCTCCTCCGATCCTATCCCTCTGCTTAATTTTCTCTCTAGTATCTGCCTCCATCAGGTGTTCTTGTACTTCTGCTGTCTCCCTTTTTATAGGTATAGCCCTATGGGTGCCAGAGCTTGTCTCTCTTCTTTAACACTATCCCAGTATCTACAACAGAAGATAACATAGTAGGTGCTCAATACATGTTTATTGAATTAGTTAATTAATAGCAATTGTTTTCAGAACTTGTCCTTCTTTGGTGAAATAGAAAAAAAAAAGCCATCCTTTGATAGGACCCAAACTTTGGGGACTAATTTGCAAGTCTATATAAAATCCCTAATTTGAAGATCCATTGCTTTTACAAAGCACCCTCTGCAAAACTCCAGCTTATTATCTTTTCTCCTCATGTTGGGATTTTATTTAATCCCACATGTCATTAATAAATCAACAGCAGCATCTCAAATTAGAAGCTGTGCTGAACTGTTGAGGGAAGAGGGGATTTCAAGCAGTTTTACCTTAGTATTGATACAGTTTTTCTCTTCTCTCCCAGATGAATGAAGACAATTTCCCTTCACTTAGCTTAATTGATTTGCACTAAAAGAGTGAATCATTCTGATGAGTCCTGGGGAGTGGCTTTGGAGAAAGGCCACTTGTGAGAGAAGATAGGAAGTGGGCAGCAGGGGAATGGGTTGTGTGGGGAGCTGGAATCTAGCAGGAAAGCACTGGACTCCTGGATCAGAAGGGACAAGCTGTGACATAGGAGGAAAGAGAGGGAGCTAGGAGGGCTTCGCAGCAAACCCACCCCATTTCACCCTTTTACTCAAGGCTGGGTCTGCCTCATGCCCTTTTGATATGGCACCAATTTGTTCAATATCAACAACAACAACAACAACAAAACCTCTTAATAAAGCTATAAGGAACAAAGGGACAGAGGGAGGGAGGAACAAAGGGACAGAGGGAGGGAGGAGGAGAGAGAGAGAAACTGAAAAACAGGAAAAAGAGTTCAATGAGAAAAGAAGTTTAATGATTAATTAGGTTAATAAAAGATCAAAGTAAAGAATCTATTTGTGGCAGGAATGAAGATAGAGCTTTGTGCTGAGTAAATTCAATGGCATGCAGAGGCCTGGACAGACACTGAAGACACTGGAGCATTTCCAGAGACACTGACCCAAGCCACAGCTTAGCTCCTTAACCCCTAGCAAAGAAGCAAAGTCCATTTCAAGATCCACCTGGCCCTGCCTTCCAGGAGGATTTGCGCTATTCTTATCAACCTCTTTTCTCTCCCACTGTGGGTAGGGGTCTCGTCAGTCTTCAGCACCATTTTTAATATGAATCCAACCTTTCTGACAACATTCTTGAGCTCCCCTGTCTCAGATCCAACATCAAGAACACTCAGGGTATCCCCCAACAAGGGAAAATGGGGGCATTTCTGGGGTCCAAGTTCATGCTCGACTCTAGCCATGTCTGTTCTGCCAAGGAAGTGAATTCACAGGAGAGCATCTGGAAAGCGAGGAGTCTGAGTCCTATGATAAGGAATGCCTATCTGCCAGGTATTAAAGATGAAATAGGGCTCCAGGAATTTTGTCTTAACTTGCAAGGAAGGAGATGCTATTGTTAGTTGTGATCAGTGTGGATTTTCAAGTTTTCTTAGAAGCACGGGTGTTTGCTCTCAGGATAACTATGTTGTTTTCCTTTAGGGCTTGTCTGTACACCATGAAAACAAAGAAACCAGACTAATCCTGGTCCTCCTTATTGGCTTCCTCTAAAACCTTGAGTGGTTTGCAGTTCATCCAGGTCTGCCTAGTTTTCACTGAAGAAAAATCCATTTACCACAGCATTCAAAACAATTTAGCAAGCCTAGGGAGAAGATGGGCAAGGGGTAGCGCTGGGGGCTAGGACCAGGACTGGGGTTGGGTGCAAGGGAAGGGAGGCAACCAATCACATTTCCTGCATCCCTGTATACTGTAAGGCGACTAGCGCAGTCCACTTTACAAGCTGAGCCAGGGGCTTCTTTGGAAGAGTCCAATGCCATGAATGAGTGTCCCTCCAGCTCCTGAGTTAGCTGCTGTGAAGCATGCATTGCATTATGACTATCCTGAGAACAGATACCCTTTAAGTGCCATCCCGGACAGTGCAAAACACAGAACACCCTACAACTGAAAGTGCAGCAATTTCTTAAACTTCAAATTGCTTGACAATAAAACCAAAATTTGTTATTAGACGATGAATTAAAATATACACGTATACACACACAGACTGTACACATACACAAGGGAGCCTGATTTTATAGTGGTGTTTGGGAGGAGAAAGGATATAGGATATCAAGACTATTCAGTGTTAGGGTAGGTGGGACTAGTGTCACAATTCTTAGCCACCCTAATAGTGGAGGACGGAGGGGCTTGTGCAGAGCTAAGCCAAAGGGAACCCAAAGGCAGATTATACCAATCCACTTGGGGTCACAGACTTCATGAGCTAGCCCTACACTAGCTAGCTAGTGCCATTTTATAAGTGAAAAATCTGAGGGCTGGAAAGCTTAAGTAGTTTGCCTAAAGGTGCACAGTCCACGGGGAAGCTAGGACTGGCCCTCCAGGGTACTTTCCTGTCTTCTTCCTCTGCTGTGTGGGGGCAAAACATCTGATTGGAGATGTGACTACAAAGAAGGGAGTCATGGAACTGTTGTCCTCTCCCCTCCCCAAAGCGTGGAGTCTAGCTGGTGCTACCACAGAATAACAATGGGCCTCCTATTCAGACTTGTACAATGGATTTGAGGATGGCACAAAGTATGTGATCTTCTTGTGTGTAGTCTGTGTATTTTTTCAACTCGGTCTGAATGCCGGTCCATGGTAAACCTATATGCTCTCTGAAGCAGAAATCATTTCTCCTCTCTGTGACTGAACACTCATCAAGGCCAAGACCTATGCATTCTATGTTTCTGATTCACCCCCATAATGCAAATGGATGGCAATTAACGAACTGACCGGAATTGACATCCCCTTCGTGACTAAGGAGACAATGAAAGGCCTTATCACTTATCTTGGAGGGTGATAGACGGTACTATCTGTTAATAATTCTCTTTTTCCTCCCATGCCTACTGGGAGAAGTTTAAAGCACCTGCCACTGCCAGTAACTTTGGGATTTGCCATGGAATTGGCTTTGACCAATAAAATGTGGGCAGAGGTCACAGTGTACTAGTTCTAAGCAGAGCCTTTCTGCCTGCCCCTCTTGTGTTTCTGCATCCCTCATGTGGACAACATGCCCCTGAAGCCCAGGTAGGGCTGTTACTGGGGTCTAGGCTCTGGGATAATAAGATAGGAGGAGCAGGCCCATCTTACAGGTTGGAACCAAGTGTAGCCAAGCCTGGCAAGGACCCAGCAGAGCCATAGCAGACCCAAAGAGGCATGAGTGGCAAATAAATGTTGCTTGGTGTACCTACTACATTTTTTCTGGATTGTTACCACAGCAAAAACTATTATACGGAATCTATGTTGAAAGTCTATTTGCCATAGAGCCAGATGCCGTGAACTGTCCTCAGTCAATTTGGTCACACAAAACATGGAGGGCCTTTTTGGTAGATAATGATATCTACCAAAGAAGTATGACCTTGCTACTGACTTACAATGAAAGCAAACCTAGATCAGATATCCCTACATAGATGTAAATATTTATTCAGTAAACATGGATTAGCCAGCAGGCATGAAAATGGTCCTTGGAACCTGTTGGGCAAGTTCAAGGAAGCCCCAGATCTGGGTTCTGTTTATATTCCTCTCACCATCTGTCATGAAAGGTTTTCTAGAGGCAGACACCAAACATCCCTGAGGCAGCACGCGTTTATCCTTTTAGTGGACATTAAGCAATTGTAACTCTTTGTAACAAGGCCTGGGCCAAAGACTTATAAGAAATAAGATTCAGGGATACCTGCGTGGCTCAGTGGTTGAGCGCCTGCCTTTGGCTCAGGTTGTAATCCTGGGATCAAGTCTCGCATGAGGCTCGCTACAGGGAGCCTGCTTCTCCCTCTGCCTATGTCTCTACCTCTCTCTGTGTGTCTCTTGTGAATGAATGAATGAATGAATGAATGAATAAATAAATAAAATCTTCTAAAAAAAACAAAAGAAAGAAAGATTCAAACAAAGAGCAAGCCACGGCCTTACTAGTCTTCAACTCTGTTTATGCCTCAGTGGTGAAGCAAACAATCAACCAATCTCTCTCTCTCTTCCTCCTTCCCTCCCTCTTCCTCCTCCTTTGTTTTCTTCCATATATATATATATATATACACACACACACATATATATCATCAAATACACCTCATACATATGAGTAATACACATAATTAAACTTAACATTTGTCAAGCTAAAGAGCAATTCACTAATTTCACAAATAAAAGCAAATTCTGACATTCGCAAAACCTTAGGTATTAACAGATAGGTAGCTGGCTGAAATGCTTGTAGAAGCTACCCCTGGAGTATGACTGACCATCCCTGGAATTCAAATTCTCAGTTAGGAAATCTGATTGTCCCTTCAGTTGAAATTTAAGCTAGTCAGCACATATACAAAATCACACTGGTCTAAAGTATTTTAAAGTAAATTCTGGACATCATAACATGGAGATTACTCTCCCTGCTTCATCCCCCAAGGATACCTTAGACTTCATGCCCAGGGTTAGGATCTTCCCTGCCTGTGCCACATTGACTACAGAAACCAGCTCAGAGACTCATACCTCAAGCCAAGATTATAGCAAACATCATGAAATAAAGAGAAGAAATAGTAGGAGACAGCTTTGATGACCTAAGCCCAAATAGTAATGGTTGATGGCCCCAAATCGAGCAGAGGAAACATCAGGAAAGAAGTTGGATAGTATAGAACAGAACACACTGACATGGTGCTACAGCTTCAGAGAGAATATTCCCTGTACTCCTCCTACGGGGCAGCCAACAGAGGTCCTGGAGTACCTTGCCACACTGTAATGTCCTGACACACTGTTACAAACACATCTATGTCACAATAACTACAAGTGCTCAAGCACATTTTCTACCTCCTCAGTCTTAAAAGAAATCATTCATTCTCTGACACTGACTGAGTACCCTCCTAGCCAGACAATGCATGCAACACCACAGATCCAAGTTCAGACAGTCACAGACCTTTTCATGGAGAAACTTACAGAATTGGGCAGGGATTTTTAATTTGGGGCCTATGACTACGATCCATGGCTGGCTTCAGTGGCCTCTGAATGCTCTGAAAGCAAGGCCTTCTGTGTGTCTGTGTGTGTACTAATCTAGGAAAGTCAATTGTTCATTAAATTCTTAAAGGAACCCATGACTCAGGAAGGATGGAGAAATGTGTGTCCACGGGAAGATTGTAAGAGATGACTTTCTAATATGTGCTTACTCCAACTTTGCTCTAGAAGATCAACCTATATGGCTGACCACATGAAAATAGACATTTTATCAAAATGTTCCAAAAAACCCCTTAGATGTAATAACTGGAATAAGGTAAGAGCTTATTTAGGAAATGTCCTCATAACAGAACTAATGACTAATAAAAGTAGTACTAGAGATGCTATAATAAAGGCAACTCCATCTTCTCCATTATAAAAGTCAATCACAGACTCAGTGAAGTGAGGGCTCAAGGTTGCTTTGAAATGTGACTCTATCCACAGGGTAATATAATGACTCGCAAGCCTCATTTTACTCTCCATTTGCCTCTTCATGTCAAGTATGAAGTTGAATAGGCAGGATTTATAGCCATGATTTGACAATCTACTGCACCATGTTGGCTCCATTGGTCTAGAATACACATTAAAGTTAAGATAATCAATGCACAGGTAACAGGGACATTTCCCTCTTGAACTGTTCAAGCCTGTTCAGCAAAGAGTATGGCTGATGCCTATGAAATTCATGGCCCAGGAAGTTATGTGATATCCATTGTGTGGTTTCCATAATCCCTGCTACATCCCCATATATCCCAGTTTGAGAAGCACAGATTTAACCTGTGTGAAGTTGAGTTTCCTCCATATATTAAATGGGAATACCTAAATCAAAAGGTTCTTGGGAAGATTAGGTGTCATCTATTGGCTAAATCATAGAACGTAATCAATCAGCCTGATACTTAGCCGGTGCTCAATAAGCATTAAGATCTATCTACCTGCACCCAAACTTCCATCCAGATGTGTGCAAAGCTGTGGTCCCCAATCTGATGTGTGGCAGTAGCCTTCCTGGGAACTTGTTAGAAATGCAAATTCTTAGGTCCACCCCAGACTGCAACTCCAGAGCTGGAGCCCAGTGAGAGTATAGGACCAAGCCCTCCATACAATTCAGACAGATGCTTAACTGAAGAACCACTGATGTGGAGAAGTAATGTCAATCATGGCTATCCATTAAAATCACCCGGGATGCTTTTTAATACTATTAATACTCACATCTACCCCAGACTAAATCAGAATCCTGGGCACTGATAGTTATTAAAAGATCCACCAGGGGTTTAAGAGATGTGCTTTAAAACACTAAGGGAAGTCCCCTTCTCTCCCCTTCTGCAATCTGCGATGGGTACTGGAAAGCCCATCAGTATAAAGTCCTCCCCTGTGGACAAAGAGCTTCCACACCTGGGAGACCTTGGACAAGTTTCCTGTACTTCTGTTAGTCTCAGTTTCTTCACCTACAAAAGAGAGACAGTAATAATCCCTACTGCATACTGCTGTTTTCAGATGTAAAAACTGAAGTCCAAAGCCTCTGACACTGGCCATATCTCTGACAACAGGAGTTGAAAGAATGGGACTGAGCCTTCGCCATGTCAGCTCTGCTGCGGAGTCCGGTATAGCAGTGAGAGGAGGAGAAATATCTGGGGTCATGGAGAGGGCTTTGAATAATACTTTTGGGCTTAAGTACTGAAAGGCAGGGCTGCCAGGTAATGGCCGGAGAATGTGCCATCTGGAAAGGTGATGGTAGCGCTTATCAGACTCAGGAGGAGACATATGGGACAAGGAGAAGGATCGTCAGAGGGAAAAGAACGCCAATTCCATGTACCCTGGGATGGATTTGCCACTCATTTCCATGAGGGCCAGTACAGAGGCAGACAACACTGGCAAGGATCCATGGAGACTCCAACTTCAGAGTCAAACTGAAGGCAGGGCTTAAAGAGATGGCATAGAACAGAGCAGAGACAATGCCTCTGTGCACTTTGGTCTAATTGCCAGGAAGAGAGGTGGGACCCAAGAAAAATTTAGCTCATTTCTCCTAAAATTGATTTCTTTTGCTTGGTAAGGGAGGCAAAATCCCAATGATCCATTAGTTCTACAGTATGTGGGAGCCCAAAGAAAGTACAGTTGACTCTTGAACGACATGGGTTTCAACTGTGTAGGTCCACCTCTATGTGGATTTTTAAAAATACAGTACTTTATCAGTACAGTACTTTATAGTATTTTCTCTTCCTTATGGTTTTCTTAACATTTTCTTTTCTCTAGCTTATTTTACTGTAAAAATATAGTATATAATACCTATAACATACAAAATAAGTGTTAATTGACTGTTTATGTTCTCAGTAAGGCTTCTGGTCAACAGTAGGTTATTTGTAGTTAAGTTTTGGGGAGTCAAAAGTCATGCACAGATTTTTGATTTTGTGGGGGAGTTGGCATCCCTAACCCCCACTTGTTCAAAGATCAACTGTGGTTACTCCAGGGAAATTTTACTTTGGGCTTATTGAATCTGTTACTTTGATTCCTTTTTTCTTCCTCTGCTTCCTCTCCATGATATATACGTACTTCAGAATCACCACTTATGCTCGATGGGAATGGTTATTGTCACCTCAGAAGGAGCTTCAAACTAAGCTTCACTACTCCCACCTCCAACTACATATACAATAGTTGAGGATCAAACAATGGGAAGAAGCCAGCTTGTTCTGGACTGTGACCCACCCTAGGCCATAATGGTTTCCGTGTACTGTGGGGGCACTAGGCTGTGCCCCTCTTTTCTTCCCTGACACATGCTTCCTGGTTCTGAATCCCACCTTCTGATCATGGCCCTGGTACTCAGAAGGCTCTGATCTCCCTTACTGTGCTTTCTTCTCTGGAAATGGCTCTTCCCATCTTTTGTCATGGTGACCAGCCATGGTCAGGAATGGCATGGGAACTATTTCAACGCTTGGGTTGGAAAAGGTGCCAAGGTCAGTGATAACACTCAAGAAACACTCAGGGAAGACTCCAACTTTTTCCTTCACTTATTACAAAATAGAAAAAAATCTAAAAGCATATTTCGAACCACAACACTCTGAGACTTTATTGGCATTAAAAAAATATATCAGAGGTCTTAAAGCCATTTACAGTAAAAACTGGCTTTTTATGACAGATTTTATAAAAACAAAACAACTCCATAGTTGTAATCCCCAAATCATGACTCACTTTATTTATTTAAAGATTTTATTTATTTATTCATGGGAGACATACATAGAGAGAGAAGCAGAGACACAGGCAGAGGGAGAAGCAGGCTCCATTCAGGGAACCTGACGTGGGACTCAATCCCAGGTCTCCAGGATCATGCTCCGGGCTGAAGGCTGCGCCAAACCACTGAAAGATCTGGGCTGCCCTCGCTTTATTTAAATAAATAAGTGAGATTTCAAAATTCCAGCACAAACAAATTCTTTGGGTTCCTACCACCTTGAAGCACTTGTCTTTGGTGTGTGTTGTGGCTTGGTGGGGAAAAGAAGGAGGTGGGAGAGAATTCCAAGAAAGCAAGTATGAGATGCCTGTGAGTGCAGAGAGCCTGCAGGGATAGGACTGCCTGAAGGATACATACAGGCCAACCGAGTGTCGGTGCAAGCTGAGGCCAGCAAGTGGAAATATACCATGGGCACAAAAGGTGCAAGTGTCAAAGACAACCCAAGTTGCAACTTGAATAGGCAGGGGTAGAGTGGAATTCAGACTGGAAGACTAGAAAAGTACTCAAGCATGAAGAGCTAGGAGAGGTTCACCTTCTAGCAAAGTTTTAAACAGCTTTTCCAGGTACAGCAGTGAGGACCCAAAGGCATGAGCTGGTCTCCTAAATCCAGCAAGATTGTAATTCACAGAAGCTGCAAGCAGTAGTAGTAAGACAGGCCAACTCTGTCCTTCAAATGTGCTTCGATTGGTCTGCAAAGAGTTTAAAAAGAATGAGCCAATGAGGTTAATGTACTGTATCAAGGTCAATTTCCAGGTTGTGATACATGCTTCTGGAGCACCCGAGATGTTATAGTCCTAGGAAATAAGGGAAAGGTGTAGGGGATGTCTCTGTATTATTTTTCACACCTGCATACAAATCTATACCTCAAAACTAAAAGTTTTTTTTTTTTAAATGAGCTAACCTTTATAAATCAAATGTTATATAAAAATCTTATTTTCTGGCTGTTTGTGAAGAGTTGGATGATCTGGCAATACTGGGCCTATACTATGTTCCTGCAGTAACATGTTAGCCTATCAAAACAAGCAGAGAAAGCAGAGTAGCATCAGATTCGCCAAGACGGGCATTAAAATCTCCGCTGTGCCCCATTCTGCACCCAACACACTTCACTTACTTACATTACTTGTGTGGTCCCAATGGACACTAGATTTTTCCCTCTCTTCTATAAAGAGTGATGGAGTTGAGAGCTCAGTCGTTCAAAAGGTCATCCGAGTTTGTATAATTTGTCTGGAGTTTAGCACTGTATCATGAATGAAAATACAAGGACGCCTCACTATCCTGGTTCCCTTGGGGCTGTGCACATAATAGGTATCATTACAGTACACTTCTCTAGTTGCAGAACTACTTACGATGGGCTCCAAGAAAAATCAATGCCGTACTAAATGTCATGCTGTTGCAATTTCTGTCATAACTCAGGAGCCATATAAAATATAGTGAGCTCTTAAAGCCACAAATGCTCTGAAATTATTTATGAAATAAGAATTAGGTTAGGTCTAATTTACCAAAATTGAGACTATCTGGACACATGGTTTAATTGGATCTCGTCATATATGCACACTGTGATTCAAAGACAGAGTGCCATTCCACATTGAGTTGGCCTTTTCGTTTTCTGAGGTTAAAACATTTTCCACATTAAAAACCTGTCCCCTTTGGTTTTCACATGGTAAATTGCTCAACTGGAATCATTTACCCCAAAGGCAAGGCAATGCTCCCATTATCACTAAGCAGCAAAGGGCAAAAGAGCCAGTGGGTAGAGAGAGGGAGGATAAATTGAGGTCATTTCTTGCTGCATCAAAGAAAAGCATGGAATTGAGTCATATTTAGGTCCACCTTTGTGTTTATTAAAAGATACTTTGTACAATCCTTATTCTGCTCAAATATAGGGTCCATCTCTCTACCATCATCCCCCTAACCAGGCACATCATGCTCAGATGCCGTAGTTTTTCCTGGCTAGGCCATTCTAATAATGACGCTGTCACAATTTTAGCTATAAAAATCAGATTTCCTCTGGAAGGAGTCTATTAGGGCTAGAATATTATGGCACACCAGCTAGTAATGGGGACAAAGCTTGATATTTTTACATATCCTTTAACACACGAGTTAACTTATCAAAAGAGTCAAATTGCATTTAAAATTCAGGGGCAGATGTAGGTCCCAGCTAATGGTCCCTCGAGTGGCCTTGCTGTGTCAAGGATTCACTGATAGGTTTCTCTCATCCCTCTCTGCTGTTGAACTCTGACCCACAATATGCTCCCTTTATTCTTAGCTGTTTCCCAAATCAGTAAATACGCAGACCAAGCTGCTTCTGTCCACTATGCCCTCAGATTTATTCAGTTTGGTTACACAGGTTAATTCAACCCTGTAGTCCTTACTGATGCCACCCCAGTTCGGACGGGCAGAAGCGGGTTATTAATGTTGCCATTTTCACTGTGTCGCCGCCAAAGAGGCTGTACATCTGGAATTCCCTGCAGAATGCCAGGAGTCTGTGACTTGGTCGTGGCCAGGGGCTGCTGATCTGACCATAGCTTGTGCATTTGGAAAATTAAATTATAAACGTGAGGTGCTCACTCTGCTAGATGGAAAGTATTGGTGATGACATGCAAACTCAGTCATTTTATGTGAAATATGGAATTGGTTTGCACCGTGTGGGGCATCTACTGAACCCTGCCATAAGGCATCTGGTGAGGCCATGAGTCCCCTCCAAGTTCTGTTGCGTGCGTGTGACAGCCAGCTGGCAAAGCAGCTGTAGCCCGCTTACTTTGGAGCCAGCTGACCATTACTCCCTCAGACAATACATTGAAAGGTCAAAGGGGTTTTGGCTCTTACTTTGAACAAGTGTGTTTGGTCACCAGGGGTTCCAGTGACCACAGGGCAGCAGAACATGCAAACAATTTGCAGCTTCCTTAATTAAGGGAAACTCTAATTCCCAAAATAGAGCGCCATCTCAGACATGGTATTTTAATTTCTTATTCGAATATTTTGTTGCATGCCACACATCCTTCTCTGTATATATAGACTCTCCTTTGTTGAGGCTTTTGGGGGAGAAAAAAACCCCTATTTTTCTTTTTTTCTATTTTTGAAGTTAGGCACTTATTCTGAATGGATATATCATAATACATAGAGGTATAGATAGAAATCAAATATGGTTTTGATTCCCAGAGATGAGTTTATCTAAGCAAAAGTAAATCATTACTGTGAGCGGTAGTGGTACAGTATAAGCAACTCGGTTTGATTTTGAGAATAAGTGAGTTATACCCATAGTCATAGTGAATATAATATTTCTGTTTTTCATTTTGTGCCGGTCCTCTCTGCTACTAAGAGATCTCGGGTTTCTGTCTGGCCAAGGAAACCTCAGGTCTCCCCTATCTCTTCATGATGTGACAGGTTATTACATATTAGACAAATAACTAGAGAACACCATCCTCTGTGCCAGGGGCCATGTGGAACTCTGGGTCCAGTGGGGAACAGGACAGATGAGGTCCCTTCTTGCACAGAATGAAATGAGCAGACATTTCATTCTGGTCTTCCTTTCCCAGCAAACACATCGTGTTCTGCTTTCTAAATTCCAAACAAGGCACAGTAGAGACACCTTTTGGGTTTATCAGAAATCACCTATCAGACTAGAGAGAAAAGATGTGCTCTCAAACAACTTTTTCATACTTGAGAAAGTCTCAGGACTTCTGAGAGCTTGGCACCTTTCAAGGGAAAAGAGGCTGTTTTCTGTGCTGTGTTGATGAGAAGGATCATAGCAAATGGACACCATGGGCATCTTGATTGTCCCCAGACTATGTCTGAAGGATACGAGTTCCCTCTCTACTGTTAAATTGGATTTGCAGCAAAAAGGTCTAGCATCCAACTTGATATTGAAAAGAATCGTTTCTGCCATTATCCAAAAAAGTTAGGTTGGTATCATACTGAAATTGCCACACTCTGCAGGATGTTTATGGGATTTTTTTTTCCTGTTTTTATCACTCAATATGATTTTGGCTCAGTCCAGGCCAGCCATCCTCCTCTTTGTATGAGAAACATATCAGGCCCTGAGATCAAAGGGGTTCATCCTGGAGACGAAAACTCTATTTCCAAAGCAACATGCAACTTCCCAAGTTTAAGAAAACAGGCAGGTCTCCAAGTGCAGCATCTTTTTATTTTACAAAACCCCTTTCTCTGCCAAACATTTGGGTTTGCATGCATCTAAGGGTGGGGCAATGCTTAGAATTAGAGCAAGAAATACAAGTTTCAGTGAAAGGGTTGCCAGATACTCTGCTTTAAAAATGCTGCTTGAAATGAAAAACACTTTTCGTCTTACGCTTTAATATGAATAATGACAATATCTTTCTCTCAACCCCAGAGAGGACATTCTAAAATAAAAATTTAAAAATGTATTGTTTTATTCATTTTATTTCTTTTAAGGACCACATTCTCTTCCACTTGACTCATCTGGTTTTTCCACGTATTGGCCCCCGACGGTTGGCAATTTGTTCACATCGGCCCCAGAGGAGCCAGAAGGGTCAGCTCTCCCAGCATTTTCATGATTTGTGACAACCCCAAATGGCAATTTTCCATTAACCCCCGATTACCCCTCTACCCCCCCATCTCCCCCTCGACCCCTGAAGGCACATGCTTCTCTCTCATCAGGTGAGCCTGTGGCACTCCTAAAGATGTCACAGCGTGGAATCAGCCTCTGACTCACTTTCTCGGGTTGATTTTGTGAGCTCAGAAGGTCAGTCTGCCATCCAGCTGGCAAAGTGCCTGCCCAGTGGCAGGTGTCCTTCCAGCAGAGAGCTAACACCACTGCACCCAATATGGGAAACATGCTAATCCGAGGGGTTGGGATGGGAGCCCCAGGCTTTGTGACCTCTCATTTGAGAGGCTTTCGTGCAGTTTTTACAAGATGGAGCTATTGTCCTCCATGCCTTCAATGGGAGGATTCAGAGGACCACAATGTAGATCAAAGGATAGCAGAAGAGGACCTGGGAGCAAAGGCTAAAGAGCCTCGGTATTATTTTGCTTGGAGAAGAGAAGACTGGAGACAGAATGGGTCGAACAGGCCAGCTTGGCAGAGCGTGATTACGTCGTCAGTGTGGCCAGCTGTTCGGCATTTTCAGTGAGAAGAAAAGGAGGAGGAGAAAATAAATGTAAATGGCAATGTGAGAAATCTGTTCAAAACTTGTAAAAAAAAATTCAAACAGTGAGGGCTGTTATTATAAATGCTAAACTTGGTGACAGGGGAAATATACTTTTTTTACTTTAAAACAAAGACTTTTCAGTCAAGAGTTTCAAAGGCAAAGTTGCCTCAATGCAAAGAGCAGATGGGAAGAAATTTTGAGGCCCACTTCACTTAAATACAGGCAGCATATGATTTGGGCCTTCACAAACTGCTCCTTACAACTGACATTTTCTCAGAGGACAGTGTTAGAAGCTACTACATGGGACTTCTTAGCCTTTGCTTTATTTTTTTTTTATTTTTTTTAAGATTTTATCTATTTATTCATGAGACACATAGAGAGAGGCAGAGACACAGGCAGAGGGAGAAGTAGACTCTACGCAGGGAACACGATGCAGAACTCGATCCCAGGAATCCAGTATCATGACCTGAGCCAAAGGCAGATGCTCAACCACTGAACCACCTGGGCGTCCCTTAGCCCTTGTTTTAATGGCTTATTTAGTGGAGGCAGGAATCATCTGTGCGGCCAAGGGACTGACAAGTGCGTGGGGTGATGGACAGCCTGATTTCAGTTCTGCAACTCATCAACTCGGACTTTGAATGAATATTGCACCTCATTTTCCTCAACCGTCTAATGGGAACAACATCCCCATCCAACCTCACAGGATTGCTTACAGGAGTGAATTATGCAAGGCATGAAACGTTTACCGAACATAAGTATGTGGTAATTAGACTGTTCAGACCTCAGGGCTACTCCCAAAGAGAAGAATGTGTGGCTCTTCTAGTGTTGTTTTAAGTTACTCCCACTCCAGCCTCTGGGTGAGAAACATGAAGAATCAGAAGAGCAAACAGAGAACTCAAGAGCACAGCTCAAGCTGGTATCCAGGCTGTGATTTCATTCTTGCTTTCTCAGGTCTGCAGCCTAACATCACGGCAACACCAGGCCAAGGCAAACACACAGTGCTTTCCTTCCTGGGGCTGCGGTCTCTGCAACACTTGGACATTGTGACTGGAAGTATTTCACCATGACATCCTCAAATATCAAAACTAGAGAATTCCATTGCCCTTGGTACTTGTAATAGGTAGATTTTAAATAGATAAAAAATAAAGTGATTTTTTTTTTTCACCTGTGAGTTTGGGCTGAGAACATAATTTGGTCACAATGAAAGAAATAAAACTTAATTCTATTTATGGATGAAATATTCTTCCAAAATGAAGGCGCAAAAAAAAAAAAAAAAAAAAAAAAAAGACCTTTTCAGGCAAAAACTGGGAGATCTTGTCACAAGCAGACTCATACTTTTAAGAGTAAAGGAGACTCTTTAGGCACCCCCTGCCTTTTCAGGCTGTCTTCATGTGGAAGGCTGTGTTTCTGTCCATAAGGTGGTCTACATAATCTGTAGAGACAGAACTCTGGACTGGAACTGTCCTTATGCCAGCCAAGAATGTTAGAGGTGAAAAGACCAATTGAGCACATTTCATCAAATCCCCTTATCTTCCAAAAAGGTAACAGAGGGTCAGACAAATGGGACAAACCAAGAATAATGCAATCAGTGGGGGGACAATTCTGGAATTAGTCCCCAAATGTTATGTTCACCAAGTAATATGAAAGCCCACCAGCTGATCCCCAGTGTGGTCAATGTGATTCATAGTCATGTTTCATTTGGAACAAAAAGAGGATTAAAAAAATCAAAATTAATTGCCTTCAAAAAATTAAAAGACATTGTCAAGTAAGCACATGTACCTACATGAGCACAATCAACTGGAATTCCAATGTTTTCTGCCCCTTTAGAAGGATGCATGCTCTCTGGTTTGCCATAGTCACCTCCACACCCTAATGTCTCCACAATGGTGAGACCATGGGTGACTTCAAATGAATTATCATGTTCCCATCATTGCTCATCTCAGCCATGCATTTCAGTCATTTATCTCATTTCCCTGGGCTATTTGAATGTTTGGTTTTGCAACCCCTTCCCTTTTATATGCTATTTCTATTTTCCTAAGCAGTAAAACTATTCACGGTTTCTTTTTATAAACAAAAAAAACATGTCTACATGCATGCATGGCACACACTTGATCCTATAGTGATTTTGTATATAGAACTCAAGAAAATATAAGGTCACATAAGCTAGTATAGGGAGCTGATTTATTTGATCCACTTTTGCATAAGACATTAAACAATGCCAAAGACCCATTTGTCATAGCACAATGTTCTGAAGGAGAGAGATGAGCATTTTATCATTTTCCTCAATTTCTACAGGGGAAAAGGTAGCCTACCCTAGTTTTTTTTTTTTTTTTTTTTTTTTTTAAGAGAGGGAGGGAGGGTCAGAGGGAGAAGGAGAGAGAGAATGCCCAGGACAGAGCTTGATGTGGAGCTTGATCTCACAACCCTGAGATCATGACCTGGGCCAAAATCAACAAAATCTAGAGTTGACACTTCCTGACTAAGCAACCCAGGCACCCGTATCCCAGTATTTTCTATTGCTCTCATAATTTCTGAGGAAGATGGGGTAGAAGAGCCTAGTTTTACAACTATATTAAAAAGATAGACACATCAGGGGGTGCTTAGGTGGCTCAGTTGGTTAAATGTCCAACTCTTGGTTTTCACCCAGGTCATGATCTCATGATCATGGGATCAAGCCCTGTGTTGGGCTCTGAGCTCATCACGAAATCTGCTTGAGGTTTTCGCTCCTTCTCCTTCTGCTTCTCCCTCTCTGTTTCTCACCCCCTTCCCACGCTTGTGCAATGCTCTCTAAAATAAATAAAATCTTAAAAAAAAGACACACTTGCCCACACAAAATCTTCTATGTGAATTTCATAGTAATACTATTCCTAATGGCCCCCAAATGATACAATTTTATTTATCCATCAAGTGAGAATGGATAAATAAACTGTATATCCACACAATGGAGTATTATTTGGCAACTAAGAAATTGAAGTACCAATACATGCTACTGAATAGATAAACCTTGAAAATATTATGGTGGGTGAAAGAAGGTAGTCACAAAAGATAACTTTGTATAATTCCACTTATATGAAGCTTCCAAAATAGGTAAAATCTAGAGATACAGGAAAGAGATGGGTGTTGCCTATGACTGGGGACACTGGGAGGAAATGAGGAATGACCACTAGTGGATATGAGGTGTCTTTTGGTGATGAGACAATGTTCCAAAATTGGTAGTGGTGATGGTTATGCAACTCTGTGAATATCCTAAAAACTATTGAATAGTACATTTTTTAATGAGTGGATATTGTGGTTTATGAATTATATTTCAGTAAAGCTGTTATTCAAAATGAGATAAAAGAAAATAAGCCTTTGGAACTTGGGAGAGGTGGGCAAATATTTTGGAGAGAATTGCTCGGGACCAAGCTGACTCTGGTGTGGTTTTATATGTCTTATTTTATTCAAGTCTTGCAACAACCTGCCAGGAGGCTTCATTCTGCCCGTTTCACAGGTGATGAAATAGAGACTCACAGACATTAAGCTGCCTTAATCCATGAAGGTGAGATTTGAACCCCTGTTGGACACCAAGCATATTCTCTTTCTCTAAAAGACAAGGAACCAAATAGAGCTCACTTGCCTTGGCTGTTTCTTATTGGTACATGTGACTATTTAATTATGGACATCATCTTTTCTTTCTTAAAAACTACCCTGAGCCATGCCAATTGATTAAATAGTCTTTCTCAAATCAAATGGGGTGTTTTTTTTTCTCAAGGTGACCTGTATCCATTTCTAAAAGCAGTGCTAGACCTGCTTCAACCACTGCTCTCCTTCTGTCTGTTGGCATTTCCCCACTCACCTGATATTCTCCTTGAATTCACCTCTGCTTGCTCCTTGACTTGATATGAGAGCTAAAAACATTGCCTCCTGTATGTCTCCCTCCCCGCCCCTACCCCTGCATCTACAAAGTGGCACCCGGGTAGTACTGAACATGCTCACGACCTCCTAATCCTACTGCTGTGTATGTCTCTAATCGTTACATCAAGGAGCACTTACAAATGAATTCATATGGACAAAGTCCTCCACTGAGCATTCCAAACACATGCACCAGCATCCAACCCCAATCACTTTAAGAGGTTATATTAAAGCACAAATCATTTGGGAGTATGGTAAGGTGGAGTGAGAGGAGAGGATTGAAATGGAACTCATGTTCCTTGCCCTAAATGAGGATCAGCCCGAGCTCTACAAGAACGGGCAGCCAACAGAGAGCGTCTGGGATGCCAGCCATCTCCAAGCCACAGGCACGGAGTCTGCACTCACTCACATCACAACCTATTATCTTCCCAGCCAGGCTCCAAACCTTACCTCTGCTGAAGCAGAAGCCAAGTGCACCAGCGAGTGACCTTCCTGGGTCATCAGGATACTATAGCCAGTCGCTTTGGCTCCTTATGGCCTCAGCTCTCTGATCTGACAGCCACAGCCAAGCCTTCCTTTCCTCTTTCTGAACATTCCCAGTATGCTTCCTCCTGCCTGTCAATATTTAACTACCCTGTCAAGTTACATTACATCACCTGCACTAAATCCTATCCCAGCGATAGCTAGGGGGTGTGCCTGCTGTATTCAATTCAACTCAACTATTCTTTATCGAGAGCCTTCATTCATTCATTTCTCTCAACGCATATTGAGCACCTACTGCATTTGGTACTGGAGATACAAAAATGAAAGATCTGATCCCTAAAGTCTTGGAGAGACAGACAAGACAGTGTGGTATGTGCTATGATGCCGAAGCACAGAGCTCAGGAGGGTCTTCCATTACAGGCTGGCTGGTGAGAGACGCAGTGAGGGGGACCAGAGCATTCCCCGAGATGGCAACACTCAGGATGACATCTCTAACGGGCCAAGCTAGATCTGGGAAGACACAGGATAATGAATACCTGGCCTCGGTCCTCAAGGAGCTTAAACTCAACACAAGGAGATCTGTCATTCCACAGCCTAGTAGTTACATAGGTGCCACATAGGTACAGATTATCAAAGCAAATGGGATAGCTATTTCTCATATTTTTTCCCATATTTTTTGATGAGTTGATCATCAGCCATTTCTAAGAATAAACACTTAAACAAAGTTGTCTCAACAGGAAAAAGCCGAGTCCAGCATGTAGATACCTTAGTTTTACAAATAGGTAATACAAATAGTATTAGTTTTACTAATACAAAATTAGTTTTACAAATGATTTCTCCAATCTCTGGAATAGCAGGTAAACCTAGTGAGTAAAGGAGATTGCCCAGGACCCATTTTTAAGACCAGGAAAATAATTCAGGTAACAGAGTAACATTCCTCCCTGGTCAAAGGAATTAATCTGGGACAAAATGGCTTGGCCACAGGTAAACTACATACCCTTCTAATATCTCCATGACTTTTTCCAACACAAAATTTCCTGACATTTAATGATTGGCTGATTTTTTTTTTTTTTTTTTTTACATAATATAGATAGACTTGAAGAGCCACTGAGAAATACTAACCTGCGGTCTTTAACACCATCTTAGATCAAAAGCCTGAAAAGTTACTCACTTTGGGATTTTTTTCAATGTTTGAGTTTACCGTCAAAGCACAGCTCTCAAATATGCCCCACGTGGTCTCTTTTCTAGCTAATCTTACTGTAGCTTCATACTCCAGAGAACAAAGCCCCCCACATATGTGTGAACATTCAAAAGATTCCACCACTGGGGAGCCTAGGAGGCTGCTGTGGAAAGTGCCGGAATATTTGAATTGCAAAACACAACTCAGTGATCTCAATACATCCAATTTGGGATAAGTTCCAAGCTCAAGAGCATCTCTGCATGGAAGCAGTTCTATTAGTTTCTCAGGCAATTTCCCAGTTCCACACGTACACTTCTCCAAGAGTTTCGAAGGCGAACACTTACAGTCTGTTGCAGTATTTTACTACAAGGTATTTAGGGTTTTGACAAATACTAACTGACATTGCCACCATTCCAGTGAAAAGTGATGACCCGTATCTAATGCCTACTATTTGGTTGTGGCTGAAGACATTTTTTAGTCAGGGAGTGATTTTAAGCAGAACACTGTTCCAGACCCCTCTTTCACATTCTGGAAACATGGTTTCATTTCAGTCTTTAACAAATCCACGTTGCATGTTGAATTGTCAGAAAATTGAACTGAAATTTTGCCACACTCAAGCTTGCTCTTTTTTAAACCAAGACTTTTTCAGAGCCTTTTTTGCTTACTAACACATAGCACACTTGGCATTAGGAATATTATACATTATTAATGGAACAATTGTTACTGCTAATTGCCAAATGCCCAGGGATTTCTGGATCCAATTAGAATGGATTTGTGTCATTTATCTTAAAATCCCACTAGAAAGATGAGATATTGTATGATCTATGTTTGTTTTTACGGGCATTTTTAGTAAATTTTAACAAACGTGAAGTAATTTTTTTCTCAAATAATATCAATAATATCATGGTAAGATAACTAACACTCCCAACCCAAATTCTAAATATTTCAAATGGGGAGCCAGAAAGAGAACAAGTAAAAAAAATAATTTATTTTTTGTATATATTTAAAATATATAGGTATACTTAAAATATATCCTGTTTATCTCTTATATATGCAAGCTTTACAAAATAGAAGAAAGAGGATTTCAAGTGTTTGTTTTTAATAAGTCATCTTGTTGCAAAGTTCCAAAATAAAACTAATTGCCCCAAAATTGATTCAATAAATATTCATCTGCTTTAGAAAGCAATGGTATTGTATCCTCACCATGAGCATAGATAAAAAGCTTGAAGCCTCAGTCAATATTATATGACCCTGGACAAGGAACTCCAACCCCATGATAAAGGTCTAAGCCTGCTTCCCTCTTAGGAGGAATAATTAAGGAAAAGTGATTTGTTATTTAAGGTATACATCAACATTTATGTGTGTCAGGGAGTATTGTACCTTTTAAACAGTCACTTTGGGAGTATAGGACACGTTCCAAGTCATAGAAGAGTCCTCCTCATGCTGCTATTAACTGTCACAGTTTGTCCAAGACTGGGACTCTTCCCACGAAGCATTACTTGGAGTGCTAAAATCAGGAAAGTCATAGGCAGACCATGAGTTGGTCACCTTACTGCTATTATTTGGATCATGTTAGAACTTCCTCTGGGAAACTGACTTTATATTATAGGATACCTTGTTTTGCGTCTTGAGTCAACAAATTCTAATTCTTTAGAATTTAGTTGACTTTTGAAATAAATATTTATAGCCAGGCCTAATAAATAACACAGATTTTCAAGTTGTTTGAAATTTTTTATGTAAAAATTGAACTGTGTCTATCACAGAGATTTTTTTGAGGGGTTCAGGAGCTAAATCCATAAACAAATGTAGAAAAAAAAATCCAAAAGGATTTCATACCCTTGCTACGCAAATTGTGGTCCACAGGATTAGCAATATTGGCAGCACTAAAGTATGGTAAAAATGTACAAACCTGGCCCATTCTAGACCTCCTGAATCAGAATCTGCATTTGTATAAAATCCCTGGGTGGCTCTAAGGCACAAGACAGTTTGTGAAGAATTTGTTTAAGCCTAAAATAAAGAGAAGCAAACTTCCATAAAAACATTTGATGGAGTTATAAAAAAGAAAACATTCCTGCAACTCAAAGCATTTAACCAAGAAAATGAAAGGTGTTATTGTAATTTATGTTTTCTGGGTCTTGTGAATTTTAACTTCATAGTTCAGGAGGCCATAAAATGTAGCTAAACTCTAAATGAGGCCAATGATTCAGTGGTTTAACTACAAGGAAGCCTTCAGGATGCCAGGATCCAATTCAAAGGGTAGAGCCAGGGATCCCTGGGTGGCTCAGCAGTTTAGCGCCTGCCTTTGGCCCGAGGCGCGATCCTGGAGTCCCGGGATCGAGTCCCGCGTCCGGCTCCCAGCACGGGGCCTGCTTCTCCCTCTGCCTGTGTCTCTGCCTCTCTCTCTATGTCTATCTTGAATTAAAAAAAAAAAAAAATCAAAGGGTAGAGCCAGGGTATATGGGGACCCCCTGTGTGCACAGGTCTTTCCTCACCATCCTCTGCCCCTAGCATCTCCCTTGAGTAGGGGATAAACACGAGATGACTCCTAGGTTGTAGGCTTACAACGGAAACATCAGTGGCCAAAAGCATGTATAAAGAGCAAGTTTCTGATATACAGGTTGAGACGTCTATTTTGGAATGGAAGGTTTGAGGGTATCTAAAAATCACCTGGGTAGAGACGAGGTTGGTATTTAGACATACTGGTCTAGGGCAAAGCAAGTTACAAAATAGTAAGCATATGACTCATCTTTGTAAAATAGTTTGGGGAGCTGTCAGCAGAAGGACTATATCAGATAATAAGGGGTTAAGGAATTCTATAGAAGAGAGCATTTCAGGCTTAGAGGGCAGTAGAAACTGATGTCCTGTGGCTAGAGGAAAAGGAGGAAAAAAAATGAAAGCATAAAACAATGAAAGAATAAAAGTTAAAGTGAAATCTAAAAAGAGTACAAAAACCATAGTGAATTGCAATAATATAAAGGTTAAAAAGATTTCTGTTTAGAAAGAGAAGATGAATATTATAACGACCAATACATAAGATCCTGAAACCCAAATTCTAAATATTTCAAATGGGGAGCCAGAAAGAGAACAAGTAAAAAAATAATTTATTTTTTGTATATAAGTAATTTGTACAAGATAAATAGAAAATGTAGTCTTTTTTTTTTCTTTCTTTCTTTTTTTCTTTTGCCTACAGGGTGTAAATTTACAGAAGTGATCACATATGTAGCCACAAAGAATACACAGAAATTCCTAAGCAAATAAGGAAAAGTTCAAAACAAAACAAAACACAAAATTCTAGGTGCATCTAAATTAAAAAATAGCCTTCTAACTAATCCAAGAATCAAAAATGCAATAGAAGTACAAAGTACACATTATATAATGTGAATACAACCATCAAGACTGGAATTCAGCTAAACTCAGACTAAAGCTATAAATTAAAATGTCTTTATGAAAAAAAGAAAGACTGAAAATAAATGAATTAAATGTTCAACTTAAGGAGTTAAAGAACCTAAGAAAACAAAATAAACTTGAAGAAGCACAGAAAAAAAACCCCAAAGCCAATTGGCTAGTAATTAATTTATACATTAATTTGACAAACATTCATTGAACAGTGACTAGAAGCTGTTTTTTGTTGTGTTTTGCTACTCTTCTAGATTCAGGGATATGGCAGTGAATGCTGATAATTAATAGATGAGCAAAAAATTAATTGTTAAATAATTTAGGTAGATATTTCACACTTGGTGAAAAGAAACATAACTCCCCACACTTTTTTTTTTAAGATTTATTTATTTATTTTTGAGGGGATTGAGAGAGAGAAAGAGAGAGGGAGAGAGGGAGAGAGTGCAAGCATGGGAGCAGGGGGAAAGGGCACAGAGAAAGAGAGATAATCCTCAAACCCACTCTGTGCTGAGTGCAGAGCCCCATGTGGGGCTTGATCCCAGGACCCTGAACTGAGATCATGACCTGAGTGGAAATCAAAAGTTAGCCACTTAACCTAACCCAATGAGCCACCAAGGCACACCTCCCTACACTTTTAATACAATATAGACAGGGGAAAAGAATAATTTTGTTGAGAAACCTGACAAACACTACCTCAGCCAGGAGATAAAAGTCAACATCATCTGTGATAGATCCTGTCAAAAGTATGAAACCTTGATAGAAAGTGATGAAAATGGCTCTTTACTTCAGTGGTCTTCCTCCTCAAACTCGTAACTCCCCATATAATCATGAAATCAAAACAAAACAACACCAGACAAGTTTCAATCAAAAGGCATCCTACAAATTACTTAATATTCTTAAAAACTGTTAAAATCATCACAATAAGTAAGACTAAGATTTAGTGGTAATTCAGAAGAGCCTAAAGAGACATAACAACGAATGTGAATACATTCTAGATGGAATCTCAGGACAGGAAAAGAACATTAGGTAAAAGTAAGGAAATCTGAATAAAGTATGATCTTAATTAATAACCATGTATCATTAATTGTGACCAATGTACCATACTAATGTAAGATGTAATCACAGAGGAAACCAGGTATGAGGTACAAGGTAACCCTATACTGTCTTCTCGTTTTTTCTGTAAATTGATAATGGCTGTAACAATAAAATCTATTTGAAAATCTAAAAATAAGTGGGTAATTTCAGATAATGATACAAACCATAAATACAGATCATAAAATAGGGTAATGCAATAGGATGGCCTAGGATGGGAGCGTGGCCATGAAATATCATCAGCAACATTTCCCTGAGGCATCTGAGCTGAAACTTTCATAATGTATGGAGAACCAAATGAAAATTTCAGGGAACTTGATTCAAATAGAGGACAACATCAAAACAAAAAAGCAAGCAAGCAAGCAAGCAAGCAAAGGATAAATTAAATTGAAAGCTGATTATCTGAAAAGACAAATAAAATAAGCAACCATTTGGCATCCTGATTAAGAAAAGAAGATAAAAGCACACAACACAAAGACTAAGAAATAAAGTTTACTAAGTCAGCATGTCTTAACACGAAAGTCTGATAAAACTGGCTTAACCAAAGAAACTCTAATTTCACTTATAAAATTAAACAAACGTGTTTTAAATGGAATGTCAGCCAATTATACGCAGCCTTGTAATAAAGCAAACTATGACCAAGTATAGTTTTAGTTATATAAGGATGAATCAACATTTAAAAAAAAATCTCAATTAAATTTATATTAACAAGTTAAAAGAAAAAATGTAATTATATCATTAGGTGCTAAGAAAATCATTTACTACTATTTTGTAAGAACTCTTCTTAAATCTAGTAAAATAAACATCAGAGGAAGCTTCCTATGCAGGAGAAAGCATTTATCAGAATCCAATATAAAACACATTTATATTCAAGTCATAGGTAAGCATGTCCTCTATCACTATTTACTTTTCAACACTGAGATGTAGCAAGAGATGTTGTAATACAACCAGCAGATGTAATAAGATGTGAAAATGAAATAAATGACACAAATATCGGAAAGAATACAGTATATAAAATTACTCATGGAATTATGTACATCTAGAACATCCAATATAACAAAATCCTTTTAAAACCAGACTGTATTAAGGCAACTGAAAATATGATAAATATAAAAACACAATAGTGCTTATTTATATTGTACATTAACAGGAAAGAAAAGTAAAATAAAAAATCTCAAAACTCTTCCTGTTTTTTGAGAGAGAGACAGAGAGAGAATCTATTTCGCTGAAGTGTCCAAGGGCCAATGAGACATTGAAACATAGGAAACAAACTAATACTATATTTGATAGTCTCAGAATTTGAAGTAATAATTCCCCAGAGAACAAACATCCACAGAACTTGGCTTTTCCATCAAGGGGGTCAGTCCCACTCTCCATGTTTCCTATGTTTCAATGGGTCGTTTCATGTTGTCTCCAAATGTGTCACCTACTTCCAGCACAGAATTAATTACTGTATGTTGATGCAACATTTGAACCATCACACGCTCCCACTCCGGCCTTTTAGAGGCAGAAGAGAGATCCATGTCCAAGGTACACTCAGAAGCCCTGAAGGCTGCCCCTTTGATGTGGCCTTTTTGTTTTACTGACTCATTCCTAGAGAAAGCACGCTGGAATTGCTGAAAGATCAGTTGAGATCTCTGCGGTGTAAGCAATAAGCAAATGAAAATTTCAGGGAAATTTGTTGCTTTACAAGGCCTGCGTAAACACAGAAGCACAGAGCAACAGGGTGACCTGCCTAGTGAGTGGTCTTTTTGATAGCATGTTCATAATCTGTGTATATGTGAGAGGATTATTTTATTTAATTTTAATTTAATTTAATTTAAATTTAATTCAATTTTTTTTAGCAATCATACTTAAACCTCAGTAGCAAATGCTTCTTCATGATATTGATATCAAATGTGTGGAGGTGATGCTAATAAGGATGGAAAGGGAGAGAACCACAATCTCCTTTACCATCAGAATAAGAAACAAGGAATCAGTGTTCCATGCAAATTAAGAGAATAATCGAATCCACTTAGGTGAAAAAAAAAAATTAAGAAATCCCAACCCAAGACCGGAAAGCATGATAGTGATTCGCAACTCTGTAAAATTGTCGCATTTATTTTTTATTTTTTAAAAATATTTTTATTCATTTATTCATGAGAGACAGAGAGAGAGACAGACACACAGGCAGAGGGAAAAGCAGGCTCCATGCAGGGAGCCCGACATGGGACTGGATCCTGGGTCTCCAGGATCATGCCCTGGGCTGAAGGCAGACGCCAGACCGCTGAGCCACCCAGGGATCCCCCAAAATTGTCCCAGTTAAAAGAAATAAATGTGTTCCCTTCTGAAACATACACATTCATCATATACTTTGATTCAATAAATATCCAAATCACAGAATCTGTCATTATGTCATTCCTTAGCCTTTGCTTCAATATCTGCAAATTAGGTTGAAAAGTGAATTTTCTTTAAGGGCCTAATGTTGTCCTTTGTCACAGCAAGAGCTCATTAAACTTTGAAGAGGGAACATGGCAGTTTGCAGTGGAACTGCAGGACGAATCCTACCGCATTATCTGTATCATGCAACAAACTTAGCATCATTATAGTTTCATGAGATACAATAAAAATTGCTCATTAATTATTTATATTCTGTTTCCAGTACATAGAAGAAAAAAAATACATGAGAGAAGCAGAAATGTTGTTATCCTAAACATTTAGATAGGTCAAGACTCAGCTGAGCTTGAAAACATCAGACTGCAGAGCTCCTAATAGTATTGATGGCTTGAGTGCTTTGAGAGTGCCACACCTCCTTCCCTACATGCTGTCAAATGTTCCCATTACCTACTGTCATTCTTAAGCCCCAGAGAAACACAACATCAAGGTTATCCATCCTGTATGCTGAATGACTCAGCCCCAAACCCAAGTCTGTCAAGTAACATGTTGAAGGCAAATCTTTTTTTTTTTTTTTTTAAGATTTTATTTATTTATTCATGAAGGAGAGAGAAAGAGAGAGAGAAAGGCAAAGACACAGGCAGAGGGAGAAGCAGGCTCCACGCAGGGACTCCCATGTGGGACTCAATCCAGGGTCTCCAGGATCACACCCTGGGCTGAAGGTGGCGCTAAACCGCTGAACCACCAGGGCTGCCCAAAGGCAAATCTTTAAACAATCAAACTGGCCTTCCTATCTAAATACCTGGCCAGGAAGGTGGCATATTATTTTCATTAGCATTTAATTCCCCTACCAGACTCTAAATTTCATGGGCTCAGGAGCAGATGGTATTATTTTGCTCATCACTCTAGTTTCAGAATCTGGAACAGTGCCTGGCACACAGAAGACAGTTAATATTTATGTTGACTAGATCATAGAATAAGAGTCTTTCCACTTTATGCACCTATAAAATGGACATAATTCCTGTCACTGCACTTTGGCATTGTTGGGCATTTAAGTGCCTTCTTCACTGTAGAATTTTAAACATTGTTGTGATGAATATCTTTCTTCAAGTGATTTCTTCATATTTTGGGTTCCCAAAAGGAGAATTGGTGGGTCAAAAAATGAGAACATTTTCATGGTTCTTGATATATAGTGCCAAATTATTTATGAATGAATCATATCACAAGTAAAATTTGGAAGCACAAGTTTTACCACTTGCCCATGAAGACCAGCCATTAAAATCCTTTTTAAAATAGTAGATAACTTAAGGGAAAATGGGAATGCTATCTAATACTTTGCTGTAATTTGAAAGTAATTAATTTGGCAACTTGAGCATTTTTCTCTATTTATTTAAGTAATTGTATTTTCTCTTGTGTGCATTTACCAAGGAAGGATCAGGTCATGGCTGTCCTTCTGTGTGTGGGAGCCTTTCTCAGATACTTGAAGAAACTTTTGCACCATAACTTCTCTGCTAATTTCATTCCTCTTGCTTCAAGTACTCATTCTCAAGAACATAACAGGATCCTTGAAAGCTGGAGTTTAAGGTGATACTTCTACCACCCAGGGATCTCATTATTATATGGACTTAGATGATAAGACCAGGAGTACTTCAGGGGTCATCTCTTGGGTCCCTCATGATGGTCATCTACATTATTTACATGTGTGTTGATAAATACTGTTAGAGGTTTTCACTCTGGAAAAATTGAGTTATTTTACAGAGTCAGGCCAGTTTTTTTGGCCAATAAGTACTAGCCTAAGTAAGTCTTGGTCAGGCACCAGCCTCCACAAAGAAATCCTATACCTATAAAAGTTTCAGCAGTAATACAATTGAAAGCTGTCACCAAATCCTGTTATCAATCTGGGTAGAAAAGTCCTCAACAAAACAGTGATAGCCCAGAAGGTAGAGAGCTGAATTATGGCCAACAAAAACCTTTGAGTGAATGGTAGATTCAAGATAATAGCTGAGTGATAAAATAAAACTTTCCCAGAAACCCAAGTCTAAATAAAATTGCTTTGTACGTGCTTTGGGGCTACTGTAACTTCTTTGTGTTCCTAGAGCTTGAGGACATTTGTACATTTGTATTTTTTTTTTTTTTTTGGTATAGTAGGCACATTTATGGGTGTGTAGGCAATCAGGACAACTGGTAATGGGGCCTAAAGTGGAATCTGGTTTGTAGAGCCTAGCAAAGGTCGCTATTCTTACATAAATATTTACATATGACTTCTAAAAGAAAGCAATCTGTCATTGTTCTAGACACCCATTGCTTAAACACTTGGAATGAAAGATTCCAAGAATACCTATAAAACTATTTTAGATTTAAGAGGTCAAATTTTCTCAAAGATAACCCAAGGTATGTATGGTAAAACTAAATGTTTACCTCGTCCTTTGTTTCTAGTTGGCTGGACAATACCTGATAAGAAGAGAAAGAACACTTACCTTACAAGTAATCCTTTTCAGAAATCATTTATATACAGAGAGCTAAATGTCAGCCACAGATAAACTGTAACCACATACTACAAATAAGTTAAATTCAAGGGGTGGGGGTGAAAGGGTTCCTTTTTGTCCCCCCGTACCCCCCGGAGATCACAGTTGAACAGGGGGAAGGAAGCAAAGTATAGTGGTTAAGAGAGATTGGAGACAGGCAGTCCCTGTATAGTCCTAGTTCTGCCTTTATTAACTGTATACTTTGGGATGTGCCATTTAACTCTATATTCCTCAGTTTCCTCATCTGCAAAATGTGTTTGATAATGACAATACCTACCTCACAGTGTTGCTGTGAAAAGTGGGCTAAATATATAAAAACCCTCCAAAGTATATGACCCAGTATATAGAGCCATATATTTTCCAATATGAGATCACACATATCTTAAAAGTAGAGTTTATATTACTGTGTTCTCTAGTACTCAACATTACTGCAGCACATAGTAGGTGATCAATAAACTGTTGAATGAACACTTGACTATAAAGGATTTCCTACAAGAATTTCTTTAAAAGACAGCATTTCATTCTACCATCAAAACACAACAATTCAATTGTGTCAGGACTGACAGACTGTTTTCAGAAATAATTCCAGGGTGTAGAGTACGTGCACCTCTATGCATCAGCAGAATGAATAATGAGAGAGCAATGGATAATATTAAATAAAAGATAAAAGTTTTAAGGCAAATCCAAATGACTTTGTATTAAAACAAGTTCTATTTTTTTGGCATAGGTCTGGGCTGCCCTTCTACTCCTTACTGATAAAGCCATGACTATTACACCATCTGGGATAGGTCAAGACCAAGTGGAGATTCTGAGCTCATCCTTAATTATTCCTTTATTCAAGTGGGGGTTAGAGAGTGGGTGGGAAAGTTTTAGGGAAAGATTTTCAAATGACACAGATTCACTAATAAAATGCTCAGGAGCTGATTTAGGCCTATTTAATCTCCAAGACATCTGAAACAACACAACATCTGTAATGACTTCTTATCCTGGAAAATCCCAGAGCATTTTGAATTTTTTTTTAATCCATGTATTTAGCAGTCACATCGCTCATTACTGAAATGCAGTTCCTGTTTCTAGAGTAAAAGAGAGAAATGTTTTTAATAGGTACCGCAAGATAATGAGATGACTAGACACATAGCTCACATCACTGAAAGTGGAGACAGACTGGCTTTAACCGAGCTGGAAGAGGGCCAGCCTCTACAGCACTCACCACATTCTGGCTGTGGCATCACCAGCTTCCTCCTTGGACAGAAATGGGATAAGAGGCTTGGTAAATATATGAGTGAGGTGATGAGTGAATGATTAAATGAACAAATACAATAAAGTTAGAGATGGTACTTGCCTACAAAGAGTTTAGTAGAAAGTAGCAGGGTCTTCCCCACTTATCAAATCTGCTAAAGAATGGATTCCATTTTAAACATCAACCTGAGGCTAGTGGCTATATTAGTGAAGTCTAGATGAGTTCCTTGGACATCTTTTTCTGTCTCCTTCATGGTGTTCTCTTCTCTTACCTGCTACTTACACATTGGGGTTCTTCTTTGGCCCCCTGCTTTGGGGACTATGCACCCTTTCTCTGGCTGTCCTTGAGATAACTGATATTCTGCACCACTGAAACCTAACTTTTCAATCTTCCCATGTAAACAGCTATTCTTCATGAATTGATTACTTCAGTTGCAGGCACTACAACCCACCAGGCCCCCAAGCAGGGAACTCTTCTTGACAGCTCATCTCTCTTCTATCACTCTCAACGACATGATTATCAGTTCTTGGTGTATTTATATTTACCTCCCAATTATTTTTCAAATCCACCCTCTGCACCCCAATTACCATTGTATACTCCAAAATTGCCATCTACTCTTTCCCTTTCTTAGTTTTAGCTGCACATTAGAATCACATGGGGAATTGAAAACATGACCAGTGCCTGGATCCACCCCAAGAGATTGTGGTTTTATTTAGGATGAGCTGGGGCCCAGGCATTGGTATTTTTTAAAGCTCCTCACATCACTTTGCACAGTCAGACTTGAGAATAATTCATCTTGCTCATCTTTCTGGCTCTAGCTTTGTCCCCCGCTATAGCCACACGTTGGAAAAGCACCAGGGTGCTCTTTTCTAGAATGTTCATCTAGAAAATGAACCCAAAATTTCATAACTTTCCCTAGCCTTCCTACTCATGTCCTGACATTTTCAAACTCACAAAAGCAGAGAGAGGGATGGTGGTGTCCAAGTACTGGTAGGGAGTTGGGGGGAGAAGTAGGGACAGAAATTGGGGGATGTTGATATAATGTTTTAATTATGCAGGATGAATAATTTCTGGAGCTTTAATGTACACATGGTGACTATTAGGTAATAATAATGCCATGTATACTTGAACTTTGCTAAAAGAGTAAATCTTAAATGTTCTTATTGAACACATATACACACATACGCACACACACAAATAACTACATGTGGTGGTATTTAAATTAGCATAATGGTGGTAATCATCCACAATATATTTGTATATCGAAACACACTGCATACCACAAATATATAAAATTGTTATTTGTCAATTATGCTTCAATATAACTGGAAAAAAAAATATCTGATTAAAAAAAAACTAAACAAAAACAAATCATCCCATGTCTACTCCTTAAGAACATGATTTTAGAGATTAAACTTACATCTTCTCTCTTAGCTTCAGAATATTTATTGTACTTTTCTATGTTCTCTGGATAGAAGAACTGATGCTGGAGAAGTTCCACATATCAACAGGTAGATGAGGATAAAAGTATAGATGATTCCTGGGGATGACTCTAACCCATGTCTGTTCTCACAAGAGCAGGTCTGCTTTTCGTGGCCAAAGATATGGACTCTGGGGTCAGATTATCTGCATTTGAATTGTACTCTTCCACTGGGAGGATGCATGGCTTCAGTGAGCTATGTAAACTCCCTAAGCCAATCTTATAATGGAAGATATTGAGATTCCTACCTCATGCAGTCCTTTTGAGAATTATATAAGGAAAACTAAGCAAGGAGTTTACATGGTGTCTGTCACAGCAAAAGCCCAAATTACTTTGTCTTTTCCTTGTTGGACTTAACAATCATATTCAGTTGAGGAAGGGATTTGTCTGCATTTTAAAGTACTTTGTGAAAGCACTGTTCTAGAATGTTGTGACTGTAGAAGGTCCAACCTAGTTCTCTCTTGGGATCTCTGTAATTTGAGTTGCTAATGGATCCAGTGTTATTTCTTTACTCTGCAATTCAGAGACTGAGGCCCACGCCTTGCCTATTCACTAGAACCTGTCAGTGGAAAAGAAAACACCAACCTAGGACTCACATTTCGATGTGAGCCACAGGTGTTGGTGGGTGCCAGCTTCTGGCAGCATGGCATAAAAAGAAATGAATGCTCTTGCCAATGTTGAGAATATGACTGCAGTATGCCTATTACAAATATTTACCTTTTTAGCTGGAATACCAGGGGACACTAGGGTTTCTGTTTGAACAGTGCTCTGAGGCAGAACGCATTGAAACTACATGGAAAGCTTTGCATAAATAAACTCTTTTATGATTATACTTGTAACACATCATACCATCAGACTGCAAAAAAAAGCAAGGGGGGACAAAATAATCCCAGTTCTTTATATATAACTCTAGTTCCCCACACAGATTTGTAAATAACTTTGCATAAAGTATAATAGGCGATCTTTTATTCCTGGAAAAACGAGCCTATCGTCTAGGGTTGAAAAAGCAGTAAAATTTGGGATTACAGTCTAGGGGCTATGGTGAATGTCTTTGGAGTCAAATATAGGTCTAAGAAAAATAAGGCACTTGGAACACCTAGAAACTAAAATAGATGCTGTAAATTTTAACTCTGATAATACAGTAAAATCATCATTAATATATTATCCTCCAGGGGTATGTGACATAATCCTACCAATCAAGTATTTAGGTTGTATTTTAATCTACCACATTTTGATTTTTACTGCTGCTATTAATTTGTGATTTTTAAATCAACCACAAAATACTCACAGAGACTTAAAACCTGGTTTCAATAATTTCAATTTTCTCTGAGAAGTGAGCGGATCAACACCGAGCTATGGAAATGAGATTGAGGTGTCTGCATTTTCATGACCAGAGGCATGATAACTTGTCCTAAAATTGTTTGATCTTGTTACCATTTGGGCTGAATACTCTGAGTCATGCCAGAGTACAGAATGCCTTTTATTCAAAAGCTTCCAAAAGAGAGATTGCATCAACAGAAATTCAGAGCAAACTGCTGAAAGGTTATATTAATCCCGATCCTGGGATATTACACTAAATATTTGACAGGAATCCAAATTTTCCTGTAGCCTTCTACTAAGAAGATAATCTTTCATAATTTTAACTGTGAAAGGGGAGGACTTGATCTTTTGAAATGGAAAAGGTGAGTCTAATTGAATTTCCTTCTTTGGTTTCTTATTAAAGATGGGTCCGGATTGAATCATATTCAATTAATGATTGTACTTGGGATACATTGTTCTTTTCAGAAGCTGAAAATAAGATTAACAAAGCCAGAAAAAGATGTAGGGGGCAGTGGTGCCAATTCAACACTTAAAGGGCCAGGCATATGTAGAAGCAAAGACCTATTTCAATGCCATATGATTCCGGAGCAGGGCATTGTTCTTGATGAATTCAAGGACCGAGGGGAAAGCTGTGGGATACTGAGCATCACCTATGAGGAAAAATAAACTTACAAATAATAACCAAGACATACCATTCTGACCTTGCTTTTCCCATGACTATCCATCAAATATACTACGATCTTGTTGTTGTTGACTCAGTACACACCTGTCAGGAACTCACTGCAGCCTCCCTACCGGGTTCCCAGCCACCACAGCTCAGGTTTAAGACTATCTCCCTCCATAAGGCTGTATCCAGCTCTGATAACCAGGAAAGCATGTTTTATGAACTAATAATTGTGATATGAGATTGGATTGGTAAATTGGCATAATTAGACCAAATACTGTAAAAGGAGGGCTGTCCAGGAACACAGTTTCTATAATTAAAATCTCTCTAAAAATCTCCCTTTTAGCGGCAGCCTGGGTGGCTCAGCGGTTAGCACCGCCTTCAGCCCAGGGCCTGATCCTGGAGTCCCTGAATCGAGTCCCAGGTTGGGCTCCCTGCATGGAGCCTGCTTCTCCCTCTGCCTGTGTCTCTGCCTCTCTCTCTCTCTCTCTCTCTCTCGAGTAAATAAATAAAATCTTAAAAAAAAATCTCCCTTCTATAAGCCTTTCTGGAGATATTTTTCTTCTATGTCTTAAACACTGGCATTTTATCACAACAGAACTTGCCATTTTTTTTGCTAATTTACTCATATCTCTATTTGTATTTTGCCTTCATAGTGATGATACAAGTGCTTCCAGAACAAACTGACCAGCTCTTCTATTCTTCAATGTCTACATAGTACAAAACACATAATAGAGGTTTAATTAGCACTTCTCTAAATAAAGCTGGTTTGTAGGGGTGTGTGGGAGGGGAGGAGGTGGTACAAATTTGAAGACAGAATCTAGAATTTCTTTCCAGCTCTGATCTTTGACATCTGTGTGAGCCAGAGTGAGTCCACATTTGTAGAATAGGCATAATAATACACAATATCATGAAAATATTATGTGACATTTGTGCAGTGCTGGGCATGTAGGAAGGGTTTAATCTATACACATTCCTTTGGTGAACAGAAACAATGAGCTAAAAAAGGTTTTAAAGAATGAGAGGGTTTCCTGCCTTGCTAATGTTCCCCATTCTCACTGGTGTGAGGTGGTATCTCCTTGTGGTTTTGATTTGTATTTCCCTTATGGCAAGTGATGCAGAGCATTTTCTCATATGCATGTTGGCCATGTCTATGTCTTCCTCTGTGAGATTTCTGTTCATGTCTTTTGCCCATTTCATGATTGGATTGTTTGTTTCTTTGGTGTTGAGTTTAATAAGTTCTTTATAGATCTTGGAAACTAGCCCTTTATCTGATACGTGATTTGCAAATATCTTCTCCCATTCTGTAGGTTGTCTTTGAGTTTTGTTGACTGTATCCTTTGCTGTGCAAAAGCTTCTTATCTTGATGAAGTCTCAATAGTTCATTTTTGCTTTTGTTTCTCTTGCCTTCATGGATGTATCTTGCAAGAAGTTACTGTGGCCAAGTTCAAAAAGGGTGTTGCCTGTGATCTCCTCTAGGATTTTGATGGAATCTTGTCTCACATTTAGATCTTTCATCCATTTTGAGTTTATCTTTGTGTATGGTGTAAGAGAGTGGTCTAGTTTCATTCTTCTGCATGTGGATGTCCTATTTTCCCAGCACCATTTATTGAAGAGATTGTCTTTTTTTTCCAGTGGATAGTCTTTCCTCCCTTGTTGAATATTAGTTGACCATAAAGTTGAGGGTCCACTTCTGGGTTCTCTATTCTGTTCCATTGATCTATGTGTCTGTTTTTGTGCCAGTACCACCCTGTCTTGATGACCATGGCTTTGTAGTACAACCTGAAATCTGGCATTGTGATGCCCCCAGCTGTGGTTTTCTTTTTTAATATTCCCCTGGCTATTCAGGGTCTTTTCTGATTCCACAAAAATTTTAAAATAATTTGTTCCAACTCTCTGAAGAAAGTCCATGGTATTTTGATAGGGATTGCATTAAATGTGTAAATTGCCCTGAGTAACATTGACATTTTCACAATATTAATTCTTCTAATCCATGAGCATGGAATATTTTTCCATCTCTTTGTGTCTTCCTCAATTAACAAGGCAGGAAACCGCAAATGTTGGAGAGGATGTGGAAAAGAGGAACCCTCCTGCACTGTTGGTGGGAATGTGAACTGGTGCAGCCACTCTGGAAAACTGTGTGGAGGTTCCTCAAAGAGTTAAAAATATCAGAAAGGGAGACAGAACATAAAGACTCCTAACTCTGGGAAACAAACTAGGGGTGGTGGATTGGGAGGAGGGCGGGGGGTGGGGGTGAATGGGTGACAGGCACTGAGGGGGGCACTTGACGGGATGAGCACTGGGTGTTATTCTGTATGTTGGTAAATTGAACACCAATAAAAAATTAATTTATTAAAAAAAAAGAAATGGAAAAAAAAGAGTTAAAAATAGATCTGCCCTACGACTCAGCAATGCACTGCTGGGGATTTACCCCAAAGATACAGATGCAGTGAAATGCCAGGACACCTGCACCCCGATGTTTATAGCAGCAATGTCCACAATAGCCAAACTGTGGAAGGAGCCTCGGTGTCCATCGAAAGATGAATGGATAAAAAAGATGTGGTCTATGTATACAATGGAATATTACTCAGCCATTAGAAAGACAAATACCCACCATTTGCTTCAACGTGGATGGAACTGGAGGGTATTATGCTGAGTGAAGTAAGTCAATTGGAGAATGACAAACATTATATATTCTCATTCATTTGGGGAATATAAAAAGTAGTGAAAGGGAATAAAGGGGAAAGGAGGAAAAATGAGTGGGAAATATCAGAAAGGGAGACAGAACATGAGAGACTCCTAACTCTGGGAAACGATCTAGGGGTGGTGGAAGGGGAGGTGGGTGGGGGGTGGGGGTGACTAGGTGATGGGCACTGAGGGGGGGCACTTGATGGGATGAGCACTGGGTGTTAGTCTATATGTTGGCAAATTGAACACCAATAAAAAATAAATTTATAAAAAAAAGAATGAGAGGGAATGGAGTATACTACTCATGAGCATGAACTCTAGAACCAGACTGCCTAAGTTCAAACCCAATTCTAAGCCTTTAGCCATGGGATTTAGGGCTAAATGCTGAACATCTCTGTGCCTGTTTTTTCACCTGTGAAATATGGATACTAATGATACCTACATCTGCAGACTGTGAAGGTTAAATGAATTAATGCTTTATATCCTTTAGGAGGGCCTGACATAGTCAGGTAACTTTAATATTAATAAGGATAAGCCCACTCAAGACACACAAATGAAAGAAAACATGTATATATATTCTTCCCTTTGAAGCCCCACATATAAGAGGAGGTAACATTCACACTGAGACAGACTCCACTGCCTACATGCACACACAAACACAGGCACACATCAAGGTTACTGGAGTTTAACTTTTTTTTTTTCCTTCTTCTCTTACAACTCACACATCTGCTACCTGCAATATCTGAGCCTAATGATCGTATAGTCTGCTATAACCAGGTAGGAAGCTGAATATGAGAAGGAAAGCTGAAGTCAAACCTGATATTCAGTTTGAAAGACTGTTTATTAGAATCTTAATCTTCTCAGGGCACATGGGTGGCTCAGTGGGTTAAGTGTCTGCCTTTGGCTCAGGTCATGATCTCAGAGTCCTAGGGTTGAACCCTGGCATTGGGCTCCCTGCTCAGCAGGGCCTCTGCTTCTTCCTCATCCTCTGACCTCTCCCTCTCCTTCTAGTGCTCTCTTTCAAATAAATAAAATCTTTTTTTAAAAAAAGAATATCAGTTGTCTCTAGAGATGGTCTGAATGGAGAGCTGTAAGTGGTTTGTCTAAGATAGATGCTCAAGGAGGAAAGGTCTGGACTCAGAACCTGGCACTGAACTGAACTTTCAAAGAACCTTCCAATCAAGTTCATCGGTGTCTAAAATTTAAGGTCCTTGCAGCAGATGGGCTAGGCCAGCACATCATTTCATTACATAGCTAGCCAGAAGTCATCACATATCTGGGACACAAAACACTTGCCAAGAAAGACTAAACATTACAGGAGACTCATTTTAGACTTAAAGACATATGCAGATTGAAAGTGAAGGAATGGAAAAGGATTTATCATGAAAATAGAAATGAAAAGACAGCCAGATAGCCATACTGCTATTGGACAAAATAGACTTTAAAACAAGAGAAAGCGGACACTGCATAATCATAAAGGGAACAATCCAGTAAGAAGAAATAACAATTGTAAATAGTTATTCATCCAATATGGGAGCACTTAAATACACAAATCAGCTAATAATAAACAGAAAATAATCAATAGTAATACAATAGCTGTAGGGGATTTTGCTATACCATTCATATCAACATAAGACATCTTAAGACGTACATCTTTTTTTTAATTTTTTAAAATATTTTTTATATGTTTGACAAAGAGAGAGAGGCTGAGAGAACACAAGCAGAGGGAGTGGAATGCAGAGGGAGAGGGAGAAGTAGGCTTCCCACTGAGCAGGGAGCCTGATAAAGGACTGGATCCCAGGACTCTGGGATCATGACCTGAACCAAAGGCAGATGCTTGACCCACTGAGCCACTCAGGAGCCCCAGGATGTACATGTTAAGTACAATGTAAGTACATCCTCAGATCACTTAAATAGAAAATCAACAAGGAAACAGTGACTTTCCATGACACATCAGACCTGATGGATGTAACAGATATATTCAGAACATTCCACCTTAAAACAGCACAATACACATTTGTTTCAAGGGCACGTGGAACATTCTCCAGAATAGATCACATATTAGGCCACAAAATAAGTCTCAACAAATTCAGAAAGACTGAAGTCATACATGCATCTTTTCTGACTACAATGCTATGACATTAGAAATCAACCACAAGAAAAATCTGGAAAGAACACAAATATATGGATATTAAATAACATGCTATTAAATAATAAATGGGTTAACCAAGACATCAAAGAGGAAGTAAAATAAATATATGGAGACAAATGAAAATGAAAACACAACAACTCAAAATATTTGGGATACAGCAAAAGCTGTTCTAAGAGGAAGTTTATAGGACTACAGGCCACCTCAATAAAAATCTCAAATAACATAACCTCATACCTAAAGGAGCTAGAAAAAGAACAAACAAAACCCAAAACCAGAAGGAAGTAATAAAGATTAGCATAGAAATAAATGAAATAGAAACTAGATTGATTGAATGAATGAATGAATAAATGAATAAAAAAAATAGATCAATGAAACAAGGAGCTGGTTCTTTGAAAAGTTTAACAAATTGATAAACCTTTAGCCAGACTCATTTAAAAAAAAAAGAGGAGGATGCAAAATGAGTAAAATCAGAAATGAAAGAGGAAAAATAATTACCAACACCATAGAAATACAAAGAATTATAAGAGAATATTATGAAAAATTATATGCCAACAAACTGGACAACTTATTTTTTTTTTTCGAACTGGACAACTTAAAGGGAATGAATAAATTCCTAGAAATATAAAACCTCCCAAAACTGAATCAGGAAGAAATAGAAAATTTGAAGGCTGATTATCAGCAATGAAATTGAATCAGTAATCAAAAACTCCCAACAGACCAGATAGCTTCACAGGTGAAGTCAACCAAACATTTAAAGAAGAGTTAATACCTATTCTTCTCAAACTATTCCAAAAAATAGAAGAGGAAGAGAAGGATACAAAATTCATTTAATGAAGCCAGTATTCCCAATATAAAAACTAGATAAAGACACCAAAAATAGAAAAAGACACCAAAAACAGATGAAAAGAGAACTACAGGTCAATATCTCTGATGGACACACATGTAAATATTCTCAACAAGATATTAGCTGACCAAACCCAAAAATACATTTAAAAAACCATTCATGCAGCACCTATGTGGCTCAGTAGGTTAAGCGTCCAACTCTTGATTTCAGCTCGAATCATGATCTCAGGATCCTGGGATCCAGCCTCAAGTTGGGCTCAACACTTAGTGCAGAGTATGTTTCAAATTCTCTCTCTCCCTCTGCCCCTCCTCCCACTTGTGTTCACTTCCTCTCTCTCAAACAAGCAAGTAAATATCCCTAATTAAAAAAAATAAAAATCATTCATCACAATCAAGTGTGATTTATTCCTGGGATGCAGGAGTGGTTCAATATTCAAAAATCAATAAACATGATGCATCACATCAACTAGAGAAAGGATAAAAAAAACCATATGACACTTGACGGGATGAGCACTGGGTGTTATACTATATGTTGGCAAATCGAACTCCAATAAAAAATATACAAAAAAGTATGACCATTTCAAGAAAGAAAAGAACAGAAAAGGCATCCAAATTAGTAAGGAAGAAATAACACTTTTACTATTTGCAGATGACATGATACTACATATAGAAAACCCTAAAGACTCCACCAAAGATTACTAGAACTAATAAATGAATCCCATAATGTTACAGGATACAATATCAATGTATAGAAATCTATTGCCTCATATACATTAATAATAAAGCAGCAGAAAGAGAAGAAAACAATCTCATTTATAATAACCCCAAAATAATAAAATACCTAGGAGTAAACTTAATCAAAGAGGTAAAAGACCTATACTTTGAAAACTATAAACAACGATGAAAGAAATTGAAGATGACACAAAGAAATGGAAAGAAATACCATCCTCATGGTTTGGAAGAACAAATAGTGTTAAAATGTCCATACTACTCAAAGCAATTAACATATTTAATGCAATCTCTATCAAAATACTAATAGCATTTTTTACAGAACCAAAAAAAATTTTTTTAATTTGTATGGAACCACAAAAGACCCTGAATAGCCAAAGCAATCTTGAAAAAGAAAAACAAAACTAGAGGCATTACAATTCCAGACTTAAAATTTTATCACAAAACTTTTGTAATCAAACAGTATGATACTGGAACAAAAATGACACATAGATGAATAGAAAACCTAGAAATAAACCCACAATTATATGATTCATCTTTGATAAAGAATGTAAGGAATTCAATGGGAAATACCATCTCTTCAATTAATGGTGTTGGGAAAAGTGGACGTGCAAAACACACAAAGGAATGAAATTAGACTACTTTCTTTTACCATACACAAAAATAAAATCAAAATACTGTATGTTAACTAACTAGAATTTAAATAAAAATATGGAAGAGAGGAAAAGAACTCAAAATGGATTAAGGTCCTAAATATAAGGCCTGAAACCATAAAAGGCCTAGAAGAGAGGAGAGGCAGTAATTTCTCTGACAATAGCCATAATAGCATCTTTCTTGACATGTCTCCTGAGGCAAGGGAAAAAAAAAACAACTATTAGGACTAATCAAAATAAAAGGCTTCTGCAGAAAGGCAACAATCAATAAAACTGAAAAACAACTTATAAATAGGAGAAGATATTTGCAAAAGACATATCCAATAAAGAGTTAGTATCCAACATATATAAAGAACTGATACAACTCAACAACCAAAAATCAATAATCCAATTAATAATGGGCAGAAGACATAACATTTTTAAAAATGCATATGAAATTAATTTAACCAGAAAAGGATCAGGCAAAGTTTGTCCTCATAGTTGCACATTGGTGATTTTGCAATTTGCAAAATAATTTGGGGATTCCAAAGAAAATATAGAGTAAGTCCACCATCAAAATGAATAATGAACCAAGATAATAAACCACCTTTGTGACCCATTTTATACTGAAATTCTTAGAAGCAGACCTCATCTACTAATGACCATTCCACACAGTTTTCATGCTACTGGCTTCACTGACTCCCTTTCTCTGTCACTAGGCTTTTTAACTATAATTTCACAGAATATGCCAGTTACCTTAGGCATTTCCATGACAACTCAGGGGAAATTAATACCATGGCTCAAATTTTTATTTATATATTTAAGAGTCTTCTCTGCATCAGTCTTGTTCTTTGAGTTTCCCTGTCATAAAAACTACCAAGTATCACTGTTTTCCTACTCCCAAATTTGATCAAATGCACTTCAAATCAGGGAAACACAGAGAACGGGGCCCACAGTGCTTTCAGAATGGAATGGAATGCAATAACAAGATCTACTGAAGAAACAGATGGAATGTGGTTTCATAGGAAAATCTAAGCCGAGTTTGGAGATTACCAGATTACCAGAGAGCTCTCTGCAGGAACAGCAGGTAGATGCCAAATGAAACTTGAGTCCTTGTTAGAGGCGTCCACACAAAGGCGGCTCTTTGGTGTTCTATGAAGTCAGGTATTACCACACACCTGAGCTGTGTTCAGTGAAGGAGTCAGGTACATGAATCAAGGCAGGAAGGAAGAGAAGGAGGGAGAGGGGAAATGAAATAATAGAAGTTGCAATAATTGGATTGGATTAGTGACTCCAGACAGAGCAATAGAAATAGGAAAAGATGGGGGGCCATCACAAGGAGAACCCTCCCTTGGGGATCCCTGGGTGGCTCAGCGGTTTAGCACCTAACTTTGGCCTGGGGTGTGATCCTGGAGTCTGGGGATCTAGTCCCGCATCGGGCTCCCTGCATGGAGCCTGGTTCTCCCTCTGCTTGTGTCTCTCTCTGCCTCTCTGTCTCTCATGAATAAATGAATCTAAAAAAAAAAAAAAAAAAAAAAAAAAGGAGATCCCTCCCCTAGAAAGACATCCTGCATTCATTTGTACCTATCAAAACCTTCCCCATCTTGCAGTCATTCCTGAGACCATTGTTCCTGTAACAACTGCAAAACAGCAAGACCTCCCCTTTGATACCTAATGTCCTTTATTTACATCAGTGTTTCTCAACTGGGAGTGATTTAGCCTGCAAGGAGACGTTGTAAATGTCTAGAGAATTTTTGGTTATTACAACTAGGAGGGTAGACTGGCATATAATGGATGGAAGACAGGAATGCTGCTAACATCTTATAAAGCACAGGCCAGTACCACAGCAAAGGGCATCAGTAGTGTTGTTGAAGTCTCTGGTCTACATCACCGTCAGCTGGCCCCAAACCCTCTTGGCCTTGAACACTACCTCCATGTTCTGGGTATATGTCTGGACTCTCAGTCCAGCTTATAAGTATCTTTGGGGCATGGAGCACCTTTGGTTCTTCATGCCATCACCCAGCATCCTACAGCAGGTAGAGTGTGTAACAAGTAGAGAAGAAAAAGTGCAAGATGTGTTCATTCTCCTGAGTCAGAGTTGAAGGATTTGCTTCTTGGCAGCACCGTTGCCAAACCTTGCTGGGCACAGAATGGCATAGCAGAGGCATCTTCCCCATCTGAACAATGGGCAAGGGACGAGCTGCTTGGGTGACAGAGACAGTCCAAGAACTAACTCAGCTAAGAATGAAGAGGTGGGGGCTAGGCTGCAGCATCACATCCAATAGTCAGTGAAGGAAAACACTGAAAAATGGGCATCTCAAAATTTAAATGATGTTTTTAGACACAATTTAGAGAAAAGGCCAAATGCTATAGAAACCAGGTAAAAATGGATCTGTGCTGCTGGGGCTCTGCTAGTCCTCTGCACAGAACTGACTACAGATGCACCTGGGCTTTTTGAGGCTTTTGCTGAGCAGAAATATCATGGAAAGCCTCTCTCTCTTTCTTTCCTTTCTCTCTCTCTCCCTCACCACCACTTCTCTCTCTTCTTCTCCCCCCACCCTATCTCTTTCCTCACCCTCTCACTCTCTCCCTTTCTCCCTCCCTTTCTTCCCCTCTTTTCCTTTCTTCCTCTCCCTCTTCCCTGCCCTATCTTCTCTATATCCTTCCCTCCATTCTCATCAGTCCAGAAAAAGCACAATCACCTCTGCCATAGAGCTTCCAAAGGCCCATCCCGCTGCCACCAGCCTCGAGTGTGGGTCTCCTACTAAACCATTTCATAACTGATGGTTCCAGAGCTGTTGCCCCACTGGGCTGTGGGTCATCTCCCTGGTGCTGAGATCACACATTATCCTTTAGTCCACTAGTACCTAGGAGAGTCCTAGGCATATCCCACCTGCCTGATAGGCAGCAGTTTTGAATTGTTGAAAGGGAAGACTTGTGCCTCTATGACATGAACCCACACCTTGGGTAAAGGGCCAATTCCCAGCCAGCACAGCAGAGAAGCTGGGCAGCATCAGGTGAGGACATCTCAGATGCTGCTCAAGTGACAAAGTCTGTAAGCTTGAAGGCATTCCCATCTGGGAAAGAGAAGTAGCCACAAAGTTCTCATTCTAGAATGCCCCTGCATTAACTGCATGTAAATTTCTGAGCATTCACTTCTAATAAAGATAAAAAGCATTTGTAGGACACCTGGGTGGCTCAGCGGTTGAGTGTCTGCCTTCGGCTCAGGGTGTGATCCCGGGATCCGGGATCGAGTCCCACATCAGGCTCTAATTTAAAAAAAAAAAAAAAAAAAAAAAAAGCATTTGAGGCTGCCCCTAGATGTTAGTTTTTTTCAAGCAACATGAACTGTACACTTCTAAACACACATTTGCCAAGACATAGCTTTTCTTTTTCTACCTATCCTATCTGATGGCAAAAACAAAAACAAAATCTTGACCTAGTCACTCCAGAGTTTTCTCAAGCCAATTTTCTCAGGGGTTCAGGTTTAAAGGACTATCACATTCAGCATTAAAATGCTCTCCCTTGTCTCTCCCTGCCTTGCTTGGCTGGAGTCACTATGGAGTTCCTGCAGGAGAAGATTCCTACAGGAGATGAGGGGACAGCGAATCCACTGCCTGGTTCTGCTTGTCTTCTCTTCAATGCTGGCCTTTGCTCTAGATGTGTCTCTTCTCATCCGAATTTTAGCAGAACAGCATTCCTCCAGTGATGGCTGCTGGACGATCTGCGGAATCCCACAACTCCACTCTGGTGGCATGGCAAAGGACTGAGGCTCAGCCCATCTCTGGCAGGTTTCCTCCTGCTTCATTCTGATGCTCTTCCGTGGGATCTGCCCTTCTTCTGTGGGCCTTCTCTCTCCTCCAGCTCAATGCTGGACTCTGCACACAGAAACTCCCTGAGACCTATGAGCTGATGGCAGCCCCTGTGGCATGAATCATCCTGCTGCCATTTCCACTGTGCAGCTTACCCCAGAGCATGTGCCCTGAGGTGGCTTCTGTCCTTGCTGGACCACACCCCTAGATGGTCACATATTCCTGTCTGATTCCCTAAAGCTTCAAACAGGTTTCCATCAGATGCTGCCCCAGCTTACACCTGAGTCACTTGCTTCCATTTCAAACCTGCTCTTTATTCTTCCTCCACAGAGCTGTTTTCTCTGCTGGAAGAGGGGGCTACAGAAAACAATGAGTATAGGGACCTGCTGAGTCTGTTTGCGTTCTCCTGATGAACTTCTCTTTTATCTTGAGAGCTGACTTCTGAACCTACAAGTCAAGATGCTGGCAAACTTATTCACTCATATGTTTCAAACAATTTCGGAAAATTTCATACCCTTGCCTAGGGTAACTGGCTAACCAACTCCTAATTGCCTGTGAGGTTATTAATTAACGTACAAGAAAAACTTGGCAAGTATAGAATTTTGTGACATTCCAATTCATTTTAAGTGTTTAAATATAGGTTTGCTTTTTTTTTTTTTTTAAGGGCAATGTTTTCTTGTTTTCTTTTTCTCTTTTCTTTCTTTCTTTCTTTCTTTCTTTCTTTCTTTCTTTCTTTCTTTCTTTCTTTCTTTCTTTCTTTCATTAGTCTACTTCATTGTCCAAAATGTTCTCATTCTCATAACTGACCTGCTTGAGGTCTTTAAATAAAGCTAGTAGGCATCCAGGATTCACTTTATTTCATTCTTCACATGGGGAAAGAGAAAATAAGACAGGACAAAGGACTAACACCCTTAAAGTGGTGGTAACACGATCTAGAGAAGTAAGTACAGCACTTCAGGACCCTGTAAGCACGATGGAAGTGCTAACATGCAGACATAAGGGGCCCAGAAACTTTGTCAAATTGGAAAGAACTTGGAAAGACAAAAACTAGAAGAGTTTTTTTTTGTTTGTTTGTTTTTGTTTTTGTTTTTTTGAGTTATACATCTCTGGGTATTGCTTGAAAATACCTTCTTTATCTATTAAGGGAAGTGGAGACCCACTTTCCTTCTCACTCTTTACTGTCAAGCAAGAGGATAAGGAACTTTGCCCTCCTTACCCCAGTGGGGTTTTAAAAGGATAAAGTGAGATAGCAGATGTGAGACATCAAGCTAAAATCAGATTATTAGAAGTCTCTCTGTGAGTGCTATCTCCGAGGATTGACCAGGGTTCTGCGTTTGGATCATTGCCTTTCCACTGATTCAGGCAGAACAAGAGTCAGGATTCTCCCCTCACCAGTTGGCCAACACCTCCGAATCCAAGGCCATTGCTCCTTTGAATCCAACTGTTCTCTGAATGATCTTCCTCAGCAGACTTCTATGACCTTCACTCACCATGATTCCTCAGGGATTGTGCTCTCCATGTGAAGAACTGTCTTAACTAATTCTTTGCCTTTTAAGGTCTCAAGGGGCCAGAATAGATGCCATCGAAAATAAGAAGCAATCTCTTTTATATGAGGACACTAAATATTTCCTGTGACTGAGAGATTCATTTAGGACAGGAAATAATTTATTAAAAGGCCATTCTCCTTATTTAAGAAGTAAGCTGTAAAAGTATCAGGTAATTTAAATTTCCCATGTTTCATTGCCTTGAAATGGCTCCCAAATCTAGCTTGGTCTCCATTATGGTGACAGATGGGATTTTGAAAAGAAGAAAGTCATGATAAGAATGTTTTACAAGTTGAATCTTATAGATTTATTTACAAATGTATAGGACATCAATTCTTAAAAGCCTACATTATGTAAAGTGTTGGAGAAATAAAGATATCAAGAATAAAATGCAAAGCAACTAGTCTTAAATGAAACTTTAAAAAAATATTTTAGGGATCCCTGGGTGGCGCAGCGGTTTAGCGCCTGCCTTTGGCCCAGGGCGCGATCCTGGAGACCCGGGATCGAATCCCACGTCGGGCTCCCGGTGCATGGAGCCTGCATCTCCCTCTGCCTGTGTCTCTGCCTCTCTCTCTCTCTCTGTGACTATCATAAATAAATTAAAAAAAAAAATTAAAAAAATATTTTATTTATTTATTTGAGAGAGACAGAGACAGAGCATGAGCAGGGAGAAGGGGGCAGAGGGAGCAGGAGAAGCAGAACCCCGCTGAGCAGGTATTCCTATGTGGGGCTAGATCCCAAGACACTGAGGTCATGACCTGAGTCAAAATCCAGAGTCAGACGCTTTACCGACTGAGCCAACCAGGCATCCCTAAATGAAACTTGTTTTTTACTGCTAGTTTTAAAACACTTTTCATATACATCTGACTTAATTCTCATAAATACCTGTGATATGCTTATTGCTATTGCTAATAAATGAGAAAATGGAGGCTGATTTTGGTAGACCCTGAACTAAAATTCCAGTTCCTGTAACTTCAAACTCCAAATCCTTTTCACTACACAACTCTCAGGCTTTTGGTTTGTAGTAAATAAGCGTCCCTCAGAGGTGTAAATGCAAAGTGCTCTTTGGTTCTTCCAGCAAGCAATCACTTCTCACTGGAGCTCCCCAAGGTTTAATAGGGTGGGTTGTCATTCCAGTTGGTCCCAGAGGAAAGATAGGATCTTGACAGCCCTGAGAGAGTGAGTAGGGGATAGTTCAGGGGGAGGGGTGTAGGTGAACATAAGCACAGAGGTAAAAGGAAGCTAAGTAATTTTATAGAATAGCAATTAGAGCAGATTGCTATAATATGGAGCCCCTGGAGAAAACAACAAAGGAACAGTAAATGAAAAAAAGAGAGGTTGCACAGGACCTTTCAATCGGGTTGAAGGATTTAGATATCATTCAGTGTCCAGTGTGTGTGTATTTGTGGCAGGGTGGTGGTGGTTTCAGATGAAGATGGTGTGATTCAGCTTTGTGTTTCAGGGAAATCAGCCTTGTGATAATGAAAGACAGACCTGCAAAGAGAGGAAACAGGGACTGAACAATTGCAGGAGACAAAGTAAGAAGCTCTCCTTTGAGCTCAAGGAAGAATTTATATAGTGGTTGTAGGAGAGGGGAAGAAAAAAAAGCAGAGAAAGAAGAAACATAATAATTAGAAAATCTAAAAGCCTTAATAATTTATAGAAGGTTGACAGTAAGAGAAGAATGGAAGTCCTGTGGTTCATGTTGGGCCCCTGGAAAATTGATTGATGTCCCAAATATATGTGATCTTAAAGAAGAGAGTTCTTCAGAAGCCTGAAGTTTTCTAAGGATAAAAGAAAATAAAAATAGTAAAATAATAAAAAACAGCTAACATGCACTTGCACACTTACTGTGTACCAGGCATTTCTAAGTTCTTCACATGTAATAGCTCATTCAATTCCCACAATTGTTGTGAGCTAAGTAGGATTATTACACCTATTTTCACAATGAAGACACTGAAGCAAAGAAAGTTAAAACAACTCGCACCAAGATCACCCAGCTAATCAGTGTGGGAGGCAGGAGGGATGTGGACCCAGGCAACCTGGCTCTGGAATCTATGCTCTTGACCACTATGTTCTGCTACCCTTCTAAGATGACCCTGGTTCTGAACATGCTGGCTTTACAGTGCTCTGGAGATGAAGATCCCTAATAAGAAGGTCAAACTCAAACTCCAGTAATTGAAAACTGGAGGTGCACATCTGGAAGGCATATGTGTGATGCGAAGGTGAAAGCTGGATCTGTGGAAGGGATAAGGACAACCAGGGGAGGTGGGGGCAGGGAGAGGCAGCAAGAAGTGAAGGGGAAGGAGGAGTAGGGATGGGAGAGAAGACAGAGAACACAAGCTGGAAATGTATATACTGAGTGAGAAAGAAGAGGAACCAAAAGCGTGCAGTCAATGAAGGAAGACTTTCAGATGAATTTCAAGCGTGTTCTCAATTACATGAAATGGGGAAGACCAGTTAGGCAAGGAGCCAACCAACCAAAGGCTATTGGTAAAGCTGAGTGAGTGATTCTATATGGAGGGGGTTGGGTGAAGTTCAGGGCTTCGTGGAGCCCACGTGGATGACACACTTCCAGCTCCACCTATCATCCACTCACTGCCCTTCTCCCAACCAAACCATTGGGGGCACGAAATCAAATCACATAGATCCAAGAGAGGGTCAATGTTTAAGAGGAAATTCCATTTGCAACTTTTACTGAGCAACAGAAAAATTCAGAGATAAATGGCAAGGTCCCTGAACTCACTCTTTTAGTAGTCTTCTTACGTAAATAATTAACCCAAAGTTAATCTTATTAACAACCTCTTCTCAAAGTCTGTTTCTTTGTTTTAAATAAGGAAAATTCAGTCTCAAGTCAGTGTCATCTTGCTCCTCTACCTGTGGCCTTCACCTTGGTACCCTAAAGAGTAGCCAGTCTGTGTCCAGCCTGCTGAGACAGCGTTCCACATACAGTACTTCCAATGACCCTATCCATACATATTTGTCTTCCTCAGCTCTAAGCTCACTGCTGAGATTACTCACCAGACTAAAATAAACACACCTATTAAACATTATAAATAGATGTACATGAAGCAACAGACATAGTAACAGAATAAAACAGACACCGGCTGGAAGATCAATTTCCTTAGCCCATCTACCTAAAATGTATACTTCTAATTTATTCTTCCCATACTATTTTATATTAACTTCTGAAATGAAAGCGAGTATCATTCTCCTGTTGAATTTATTCTCCTCCTTGTCATAAGAAGTTTGATATTTATTCTAGAGGGGAGAAAGGCATCATCTGTAAGCTTCCAGAAACTCTTTGCCACAAATCAAACCTTTTGAATCATCTCAACATGGGGAAGTCCAGGCATTATTTCGACTTGGGAGGAAGAACAAGCACAAATTTAGCTAATCCATTCTGTATGGAATCGTGTCAAGTAATCCAGTTGTTTATCCTGAGCAGTCAAGAGGAAAGACTTGTTACATCTAAAGCATGTAAGTGCTTGATTTGGTTTTCTTCAAGATTTGTCCAAAGGCTACATATTGAACTATGCCTAGAAGTGCATGTTTGGGCAGCTTTTCCCTAAAGGATTTCCCTTCCTTTAAAAAAGCCTAATGATAAGAGAAAAAAAAAACAAAACCCACATTTCTGTAGGTATTTTAGCCTTTCAGTTTATGTGCTTCTTAATCTATCTTTCTCCTTTCTATAAAATGACATAGGTGACGAGGTGCTATGTTTCCACAGACTTATGTAAGATGTACACATGAGCAAAGACAGAGGCCTTTTTGCCCCACTGTGATGTACTTTGATACTTCTGTGCACTGGGTATATGACAAAGCTCCTGTCATACTGGGTTATATACCTCCCTGCTAGGCTGAGAGTGCAAGACCCAAGGACGGGTTCTGACCCACTCTGCATTCCCCTTGCCTAACATGGAATAGCTACTCTTGTAAGTCTTTGGTTGATCAATGAATGAATAAATGAAAGAATGTTCCCTTAACTGCTGTTGGCTCTCATGCATATTAGAAACTGAATTTCTGCCTCGGGCTTTTGTTCCTTTTTTTCTTAGACTCTAGCTTGAAGATTCAGTGCTCTTGTGCCGGAGGCAAAAGTGATTGAGAGGAATCTATTTTATACTCAGGATATTTAAAGGAATTTTATAACATATTACAAAAATGGGAAATTATCAAAAAGGGTGAATGCCATTTTATAGATCACAGGGAATATATGTTCTCCTGAAGATAGAAATACTAAACCCAGATAGCTCTGAAATTTGAAATAGGTGGATTTTTTCCCTTCCAACTTTAAGAATTCTCTGAACAAGAAAATAGTAGTTTGTCCTAAGGCACAGTAGCTCCTTTTAATAATATGTCTCTCCAATTTTCAAAATGTTCCCTCTCCAAAATCTCTAAGCCAATCTGAAGTAGATTTCATGTCAAGGTTGTGATCAGAGATTGTATCATCTTGACCTTACCACCTTTTCTCTGCTATATGCCATATTGATTTGATCCATAAAGGGAGGTTAAAATATATAATGAACATCATTATGCCTCATCCAAATTGTACAGTTTTATAGTATTTTCTTTCACAAGAAGTTATAAAACTTAGAGGCATAAGGACCCTTAGAATCCAAATAGCACAATTTCCATCAATTTTCCAAACTGTTCTGACAACTTGGCTGTGTGCCCGTGCCTTGAGCACCTCAAACTCACTGTCTTTCAGGCAATCCATGGATCTCAGCAAAGAGGTCCTGTGACAAGGTATCAAAGATGTACTTTCCAGAAATATCCATTGATTTGTCAAAATTTAGCCTGTTGAGGTAATACAGGCTAAAGTTGAGTCTTTTCAAATAAACATCCACACAAATAACTTGAGGATTTAAAAGAAAGCTTATTTTTTTTCAGGCTGATTCTTCTTATTCTTTAGGCCAATACTGCAAGTTCCATCTATTCCTCAAGTAATGTCATCTTGAGTCATTTACTCTAATGGTCATTTTTTTTCATAATACATTCCAAAACATCCAACAAATTTCATTAGTATTTGGTAACCTCCACTGAATATAATTATTTTCAGTTTAATTTGAAAAGTCCAAAGTAGAGGAAGAAGATGACCTTCTTTATTCCATTAATAGACCCTCTGGTTTACATATTACTTTTTTAGGAGCCATTCACATTACCACTATTTAAATACATTTTGCTTCTAAGTCAAGAGCACTCTAATACTCTAATATACACTTGGTTTTAGAGCCATGCCAAACTTTACATTTATTTCTATGAAATATCCTTTTCATTTTTTTCTTACCTTTTAACACCTTTCTTCAGCTGAAACTTGAAAAAATCCAGCGAGATATATATAACTTCTCAATGGGATATATATAACTTCTATTATCTTTATTCACATCACTGACCAAAACTTGCACAGTCCCAGGGTCATGAAAAAAGTGTGTAGCATTCCACAAAAACCTTCTTCTGGTTGACATCAGTCTTCCTTTGGGGGCAATAATTCAACCAAGATCTAATCCACCACATAATATTAGCATCCAGACCACATTTCTCCACTTTTTCCACAAGGGAAAATGAGAAACTTTGTGAAAGGTTTCCACATGATAAAACTAAAAGAATGTTTTGCCAAAAATACAAGACAGAGAAAAAATTTATTCTTGTATTACTCACCCTGTGTGTACTGGGTTAAATATTCACATCCACCCGGAACCTGAAATATGACCTTATTTGGAAATAGGGTCTTTGCACATGTAATCAAGTTAAGATGGCTCTTTGCAATGACTGGTACTCTTACAAGCAAACAGAGATTTGGACACAGATATAACACAGAAGGAAGACAACCATGTGAACATGAACGTAGAGAATGGAATTTTGCTACCATAAGCCAAAAATTGCTGGCAACCACTAGAAGATAGAAGATGCAAAGAAACAACCTTCCCTAGAGTCTGCAGAGGGAGTGCAGCCAGGTTGACCTTGGATTTATACTCTAGCCTCCAGAACTCTTGAAAGAACAAATTTTTGTTTTTCCAAGCCACATAGTTTACAGTAATTTGTTACAGCAGCTCCAGGAAACTAATACATTATGTATCATACGGAGAATGCTTTCTCCCCCCTACCTGCCCTAATCCTATAGGCACATCAAATATACCCCTTGCCTCAGTCTATTTCAAGTCCATATACAACTCTTCCTTTTCATAGTTCAGTCATTAAAATGAGGACTACACAACTTGGCAGCTAATAATGCACTCATTGTAATGTCTTACAATTATTCCTTGAGTAGTACTCTTATATTTCAAATTAGATTATAATCTTTGTGAGAATAGGACTAATATTTTGTCTTTTTGTATAGCTTACAGCACCAAAACCACATTCTGCCCATTGTTGGTAAAACATGATACCACATGTTCACACACAACAACGGGCCATGAGAAAACTGGCCTAGAAAGCAAACAAATTCATTTAAGATGAAGTCGTAATAGTTTCATCTGATAAACATCATTAGCAAGATACTATAGCACTTCTAAAAAATATGTTATAATATGTTAATAGGGAGAGAATGTTATATATTTTAAGAAATTTTCACCAAGGTAAATTTTAAAATTAATCTCTTCTTTTATTGGAAATGAATATTTTTTATAGTATGTATTTTTTCTTCTTTCCTCTTTTTGGTCTTTTGTCTGGTCCTACTCTTAGTTATTTCTTTAATGTAGGATATATGAATGCTCTATTCAAAAAGTGACCTGTAATATAAATATGCTTTCCATAGATCACTCAATATCAAGAGAGCTACCCCCCTAGACAAGCAGGAAATCTTGTGATCTATAGGGCCTGCACAGGGATACTTAAGCGAGACCTAGAAGCCATCCTCTACTCCAGTGTTAAGTTTATGGATCTCAGTACCTCTTTTTCATCAGCAGCAGTCGTGAAATGCAAAACAAGTTCACTGAGAACCAGCTTTCATCTCACCCTTCTCCACTTTTCACATTGCAAAGAAATTGAAGGCCCACATTTCAGTGAGCTGGGCCAGGACCTATTCATGTGCAGATACAGAAAGCTTATACCCCCAGCTTCAATGAGTACCCTTCTCCGTAATCAATTTCATCAGTGAAAGCCAAGTCATTTTCTGCTGAAAAGTGAGCTGTGATATCTTGTCTGTTTCCTAATGGATCTTTTCCCTGGAATGCCACACATGGCCATGTAACAATCATTCAAAAGTACAGCCTTTTATTTTCCTGCCAAGGTAACACATCCACCTCACTAAGAACACACTGATTTTTTTTTTTTAGCTAAACCTTCTTTTTCCATAGCAAGGCAGAGAGGGTGACCATGTCAATATCTATAAACCAGATGACCTGCATCTCTAATGCTATCTGAAGCCAGGTAACCCCACAAATCTCAGAGACCCCAGCCTGAAAAGGAATTATGACTTTTGACTTTTTTTTAATAAATTTATTTTTTATTGGTGTTCAATTAGCCAACTTACAGAGTAACACCCAGTGCTCATCCTGTCAAGTGCCCCCCTCAGTGCCTGTCACCCAGTCACCCCCACCCCCCGCCCTCCTCCCCTTCCACCACCCCTAGTTTGTTTCCCAGAGTTAGGAGCCTTTATGTTCTGTCTCCCTTTCTGATATTTCCCACACACTTCTTCTCCCTTCCCTTATATTCCCTTTCACTACTTTTGACTTCTTATGGGCTAACGTATCTCTATGGCTCTGCCACTTGGTACTTGACTAATAGGTGCTATTGAGGACAAGTCTTCTTAACCCAAAGGAGTGAGGAGAACTTCAAACATTTCCCCTCTGAAAGGGAAATGTATGTGGTCTTCCCTTGCACAATTTTACACTGAGTAAAGGGTAGGGGGGAGGTACATGCACACTGGAAGGAAAATTGAAGAAGAAACTTCATAGGAATGAAAGTATTCCATTTGGCATTCTTTAGGACAGGTGATCTAGCAAATGAGTCCTCTGAAATAGCTACCCAGCTCACTCCGCTACATTAGTATTTCAATTCTCTGAGATGGAGAAGAAAACAACCAAGCGGCCAAAAATAATAATGCTTGGCTCAAAAACTACACCATGCCAAATACAACCACCTCTCCTTGAGAAAACTGTTTCACATTTATGCAAGTTCAGGGCACACTGAAGGATATCCCTGTTCTCCAAGACAAGGGACCATTTGAAGAACCAAAGCATGAAATACAGCCTATCAGGAGAGCCTCAGTTCTGCAGGTGGTCTGTGTAAAGGGGAATATGGGATCAGAGGAAGCCCTGATTAAAAGGAATATGTGTCCAAGAAGGAAATCCACTGATGGAGAAAAATACATGGGCTATAAATTCAGACCTACTGCTGCCACTAATGGAATAAGGAAGCTCGCACTAAGAAAAGTCATTCACAGCCAGGCATTTAAGTGGCAGAGGTGAGGAGGAGGGCTGGGGGCTGGCTGATGCATTCCTTGCCTGGATACAGGTCCCCTAGTTGGCTCTTGTTAAACAATTTCTGAAACGTAAGAAGTGACATGACAGGAAGCTATTAGAAGGAGCAATGTGCAATCAATCTGTCAATTCATTTAGAGCAACATTGAAGTATCAGAAGTTAGACTGTGACACAGCAGAAAAAGTAATTGAAGTGAGGCACAGTTTTACCCACTCTTACTGTGTCATCCCAGCGCCAAGCCCTGCCTTTACCAGCGAAGGGTGGCACCTTTCCTCTGTGTTGCCATCTCCTGGCACTAGAAGTTGCTATATTTCAACTGACCACAATTTAGTATAACATATATCTTCATATCACCACATACTGAGCTCTGTGAGGGATCCTCTCTCCTTCATGTTTTTCCTCCTGTCCCTACCATTGTGACAAAAAATAAATTCATTATTGAGTCAGTGAATTTATACATAAAGCAGGAGGGTTCAAATATCTGCAAGTGAATCATTCAGTAATGAATCAAAAACAACTTTAATTTCACAGAAAAACAATGAACTTGAAGTGTTTTATCATTATTAGAACCTAACTTTAAAGGAAGAACAGCAGTTAGTAAAACAATATATGTTGATTCTCCCTAGCTATCATTAATTCAGCAAAATGAATGAATCATCTACCCATTTTAAGATTTATAGAACTACAGGATAAAAAACACTGTAATCTTCCGTCTCTTTAAAGCAACCAATAATTTTAAACTGCAATAATCTCAGTAGATGAAAATCTCACCTGATTTAAAGGATTTGAGGAAACATTCTGTATATCATTGATCAAATAACTCTGCTTCCAATAAAATTTCCTAAGATATTAGAAATAGATGTTGACAAATCCTTATGAACAAAGATGTTCACAGCTTTTTATGATAGGGAAGAAAGGAAGGAAGAAAGGAGGAAAATTCAGTTGGAAATTGACAAAATATTCTTTCAATGGAATATAACGTAGCCAGTAAAATAATATTAATTAAAATGTTATAATTCCACTGGAAATCATGGATAAGATAGTACTCATGAAAACAGAAAATGAAAGATTAAATCTTTCATTGATTTCTAATGAATGGATGGACAGATGGACAGGTGGATACTCACAAGGAAGGTAAGGAGGAAGAAGGGCCAAAACATCAGGTGGGTTTTCTTTCTTTGAACATTTATAGATATTTATAAGAAGCAGGGATTGTTTACATACTCAGAAACATATTAATGACAAATTGTTGAAAATAAAAAGTGACACAGGAGCCAGGTTTTGAGAACCATCTCCAATCACTTTCAAACCCTTTATTTACATGTTAGAATTTGTCATGTATTTCTAATTTACCTTATTATCTGAAAAACAGCAATCATTTCTGTTAATTAAATTGCTTTTTTGTTAGTCTACAGTTGCAAATCAGTGAAAAGGACAGTATATGTTCATTTTTAGTAATAAAACTAAGAAATTAAGCATCTATGAGTAGAAACTGAGAAATTAAGCTAATCATATTCAAATTTCTCTTTTAAGCTGAATTAAAAGAAAGACTTTGCCTTTGGGGGTAGGATATGTACATTGAGTAATATAATTTTTTAAAAGATTTTATTTATTTATTTATTTATGAGAGACAGAGAGAGCGAGAGAGCGAGAGGCAGAGACACAGGCAGAGGGAGAAGCAGGCTCCACCCAAGGAGCCTGACGTGGGACTTGATCCCTGGGATCATGCCCTGGGGTGAAGGTGGTGCTAAACCACTGAGCCACCTGGGCTGCCCGAGTAATATAATTTAAGTGGAATTAGCCACTCTGCATGTTGTGATTACTATATATAAAGATTTACTTCAAAATGAATATTTGGTACTGAATGACACTTCAACATACTACTGAAGATATTGATAAATATTATGTTTGTTGCCTGAATCAGGTCATCAGGAACAGGACTTCAGAAAATGGAGAAACACTTTAGAAACCGATTACAGTGCTCTAAACGCCTGTGAGATGGGCCTATCGTTAATACTCTTATCGAACCATGTGATATTTATTAAACCTTCATTTGCATCAACATTCGACTACCAACATTGTAGACTGAAAAACATATTTGTAAATTCAAGCCTTCCTTTGCCCAAGAAGAGCCTGTTCAGAATTTCAGATCTAAGCTTCTTTAGGAAATGAAGTGCTTTTGACATGGCTGAGATTTTTCAAAATAATCACACCTCTCATACCAGTGAAGCCAAGGTAAGTGTAAACATTTGTGCATTCTAAAGATGGTTCAAAGTTTCAAGACTGTCTGGATAAGCAGGTTATGTGGACCTACATCCTTTCAGAGATGTTTTTCTTTTCCCCAACTTTTGTTTAAGAGGTCCAAATATTTTACCTAGAATTATAAAGACTTATTTGCACAACCCAGCATATTCTATTCTGGTAACCAGTCAAAAATGAAAACAGTGGGATGTTACCTATCATATAGACAAAACATCTGGGAGAATGGTCACATATTTTTATCCAAAAAGCCTGAACCGACCGAACAAATATGTGGCATGACACTTACTTTTAGTGTATTATTTTCAGCTTGGGTGGAAACATTTTTTGAACAGAGCAGATTCCTTCAGACTGTAAATGCAATTAAGTTTCCACTTGGATCTGACAGAAAGGCCAAATAGTAATTTCAAAAGAACCTTTCTTAGGGAGTTCAAAGCGAAAGGTGTAAATACATTTTCTCTGAGAAATATGACTAACGAGATATTTGCATCCACTGAACTGCATAGGATCAGGAGACTGACTACATGCAGGGCCATCCAAAGAAGTTCTAAGGCCATGAAAATGATCCCAGTCCCATCGACTGACTGCACTCTCAAGATGTGACAGTAGTTATTTGACAGCCAAGATGTTTTGCTGATCAAATTAATCCAACTCTACATCTCAGTCTTCAAAAACTATTTCATGATAATTTGTGTCAATCTTTGTTAAAACACTGGATGCAGCACAGCTTTCTGCTAGCCACAGAATTTTCATTGAGCCTGGATTTGTTTCAAGCAATACCAAAAGAGAAGGGTGTTCTTTAAAGAGATAGTCCAAAGAAAAACGATCTGCAAGTTTTCTTGGCATGCTTATGATATCTTAAAGCCCTGACAATTAAGACACTTCTTATAAAGCCTGAAGTGACACATGTGCACAACAACAGCAACAAAGTAAAATAAAATAAAATGACACGTGCCAATACAGTACACGTTGATTTGGTCCTTCTCTGATTTCAAGGACAACTGTTCAAAATGCCTCTATGAATACTGAAATGATGCTTCTTTCCCTTCTAGGCTTTATTACAGCAAACGGGCTTTAGTCATTTTCCTGGGACAGATTTTCCAATGTCTTTATTATTATTCAACATCTCCATCCCATACTCTTTTAAAAGATTTTATTTATTTACTTATGAGAGACACAAAGAGAGAGGCAGAGACACAGGGAAAGGGAGAAGCAGGCTCCCCATGGGGAGCCTGATGTAGGACTCGATCCCAGGACCCCAGGATCACGACTTGAGCCAAAGGCAGGCGCTCAACTGCTGAGCCACCCAGGTGCTGTTCCATCCCATACTCTCACCACTAAGACTTATATATCACATCCATTACTCAGGAAGTTCTACCTAATGGAATAATTATGTCTAGAATGTCCTACAGCATGATCTTTTTCAATTTGGTTCAAATTACAATCTGTTTCTTTTTTTCGTTCATGGATTTTTCTGCTTGGACAAATGATGATCAGAAGCAAAGATACCTTCAAGTCCAAATGCTCTTTCCACCACTTCTACCACCTCCCACCTCAGGAGAAAGAAAATATGAAATGAGAACATAAAGGACCTTGCAAAGAACAAAAAAAGTCCTTGCACTTAGAAGAATCAAGTTATTTTTTTTCCTTATGGAAGATCAGAACATAAACCTCTTTTTTAATGTTTGAAGTCCTGACAATCGAAAGCTGCTAAGGTTCACAAACATTACATTCTACATCAGCCATGGGTAGATGTAAATAAATTCACGGTAAGAATCACTCAAAGCAAAAGCACATCATAATTTACTTTCCCAATCACAGGAGCTGAGAAGCAGCTACAATTCACTAAATCAAACAATATCCAAAAGAAAAAAACATTCGTGCTCTGCATCTATTGAGTGGTGGTGTACTATATCTTGTCTGAGTCTCTGAACATTTGTTGTTTTATGAGCAATGAAATCATCACTTTGTGATTCTAAGTGAGGACCAACAACGAGCAAAAATAAAGGATGGGAACTGGGGCAGAGATGGGGACCTTCCTGTGAATTTTTCATTATTCCTTTTATGCTTCACTAACACCCTAATCCTGCAAGGGTAGAAATATACTCAACTGTAAAAGATCATTTCCTAGAATCATTTGAGGATAGGGGTAGCAATTGACTTATAAGCTAAAAGCATTGCCATTGTACAAGACTTCCAAGAAAACTCTTTAAAGGTCTCTGAGTTAGTTGTCAGGTACCCTTTTGCCTCTTCTCTTCCTCTTCTTTCTGCCTAGACTTCCATCATAGTGTCACCTGAGGTGACAGTGATGTGACTTTGAGAATGGAAGCTCTATGAAAAGAATAGTGGAATAGAAGATAAAAGGAGTAATATCTGGGATATTACTATGATAATATCCGGGAGTCACCAACATCAGCAGGAGTGCCTCCTCCAGAACTCATGTTACATAAAAGTAAATCCTTTCTTGATCAAGTTATGATAGTTTAGATCTCTTACTTGCAGGTGTATACATCAATTCCTAATTGATTTAATAGCTTTATTATAAATGAATTTGAGGAAGGCTGCTGACCCCCAAATCAGTAATACATTTAGTCTTAGGTTGTTTTTCCATTGCTGAGAATAGGTTGGATAAAGCAAACACAACTTTGATTTTAAACTGGCCCTTTTAAAAAAATATATATAAGTATATATCTCCTAGATATTTTGAAGTAAAGTGGAGAAAAATGTACCAGCCAATATTGCTGTTAACCACACACTTAACTACATTTCTCTCTGAAGTTGTATAAATGTACTTGCTAAAGTAATTGGGACAATTGGATATACCATTAGTGTAACGAGATCTTTGTTTTACAATTCTCGCACTATCCAACCAGCTCCTTTCACTAACTACTCCAAAGCCATGAGCTTGAGTTTCAAGAAGCAACACAAGTACCAAAGAGGCACCAGGTAAGAGTGGGTGCTTAGGACAAGAATGCATCATATTTCATACAAAAAAGGGACTTGACTTCCCTAGAGAGTTTTATGATGAGAAGAGAGATCCCATTTGACAAAGTGGTTCCCATGTGGCCTGCCTGGAGCCCGGGGAAATCTAATGAAATAGTTTCTGATGGCCTCAGTTAGGATAAGATTTCAATGATCTTTATTAACTTCATTAATCATGTAATCATCTTTCCATTTTGTTACTGAATTTATACCATTTTAAGATAATGGCTTCTAAGGTCTGTAGAGCCAAAGCTACAGTATGACCTCAAAGACACATTCCTTTCCTTGTTTGAGTATCAAATGCTGCCACTGAGAATTATTTTCTAATTGATGTAAAGGGAAAGATGTTCACAGAAACATTTATGCCTTGGCCAAGGCAGAATGGCAATACGGCCTTAATCTTCATATTTCAAAATAGGATGCTTCCTAAATAGTCTACAGCTGGCTCAAGGAAAGTATAAAATGATTAAGATGGAAAGATAAATTTTAAAGTAATTTTTTAGATACCTTGAAGGAACAAAATCTTATGGAAACTATTTCATTTAGGACAAACAATGATACACATCAAAAATAATATTCATGATTTGCTAAGTGGGAAGAGGTATAAGACAACACATTAAGTCCACTGAATAGCATCCGTGTAATAAGAAAAAAATGCAAAAATCCATTCATGAGGGTCCATTTTCTCCCCTTCCTGTTTATATTTTTATTTATCTTTTTAAATTTTTTAAATCTTTTTCTTAACTTTTATTAAGAAAATTATTTTTCCAATTTTTCCATGCTGTACCTAATAATTATAAAAAGAAAATGGTATTCCCTGAGATTTCTGACACTTTTGCTAAGACAAAATTAAACATGATTTTCTCCCTTTTCCTTTTTTTTTTATAAATTTATTTTTTATTGGTGTTCAATTTGCCAACATATAGAATAACACCCAGTGCTCATCCCGTCAAGTGTCCACCTCAGTGCCCGTCACCCAGTCACCCCCAACCCCTGCCCACCTCCCCTACTTTTCCTTTGCTTAAATTAGTAAGTGTGCAAGTTCTTTGGAGTTGTGCGTGTTCTGTTTTGTCCTCTCTAGTGCTCAGCTCATGAGAAGGACCATTAACAGAAGTCCTGGTCAATAACTGGCATAGCACTTGACATTTGGCTAAGGAAGGATTCTCTTAGCATTTTTCTTCACAAAGCTAGACTCCATGTACATTTATACATTTCTCCCATAGAGATGTGAGCTGAAGCAAAGCCCAAGGATTCATGTACTAACAACTTGTCTTGTTGGCTGATGTGAGTACAAAATTTCTATAGGGTCCCTCTGGGGTCTATCACAGGCAGAGCTCAGGGCCAGTTAGACCAGGCTGTCTGCTTATCAATAGCTTTAAACAGACCTCTGACTTTATCTTCAAATGTAATTATACCTATGGATGGTGAGTTACACAATGGATTGAGGGAATAGCACATCAATGATTTAATTTAATGACAGATGTTCAATGGAAACATTTGTAATACAGCATAGTGTTCTTGTTTGGCATTTCCAAATTCTTTAATATAACAATATCTTCAAAAAACTGAAATGGCCCAGACTCTGTTGATATGCTAAAGGCCTATAGAGGTATATAAATATATCATAATGAATATCTAACATATATGGTCAGGAATGTGAAGCTTACATTTACATAAAGAAGCACTCCTAGGTGAAATGTTACTCAAATGTGCATAAATCTATATAGAGTGAAAGTATTTTTGCTTCAAATATCTAGTTCAGTATTATATCTGTTTCATCATTTAAAATGCTTATAAAGTACATAAAATATAAGACTTACATGGAAAAGGAAGAAAAAACTCACATGAGTTCATTTTCATCAATCAGGAGATAGAAAAAGTGGGCTATTTTTAGCTGATGTTTAGCTCTATGATTTTAAGTTGTATTCTGTCCCCATTGGATGGATGAATAAGAGTCTGATAACTACACTTTCCTCTTTTTACCCTTCCCAAACTAACAGGGAAATTAGCTCACACACATTTATCATTTAATGTGGTTTCATTGCTGGTTATCCACTTTGATATTCAGCAAACGTTCTAAATTGCTCATTTACTGAGCTGATTCACATGTAGGGCTGAAATAGATCCATTAATGAATTATTATATTACTGTAGGTCTACTTAAAGTTACTTGATTTTAGGCTTAATGGCAGAAAAAAAGCCTTAAGAGGATGGATAATATATTTTAATTTTATGCATTTTACCTATTTTAGCAACATATTCTCACACTGTTTTTGCTGTAAATATCTTATTACTACTAAGTATTAAAGGGAGGTCAGAAATATCCATCAATATACTTCATATTACAACTTCAATTGAAATTGTAATTTAATTTACACTTTTTAGAACAGAATAATAGTTCATTTACTAAAATAACTTAATATGAGCAAATGCATTTGATTATAAAAGCATGAAAGATAAGCCATTTAACTAGAATTGTCATACACAAACTATAAACTGTAATATAAAATAATTTTATTTTTTCCTTTAACCAACAGAAATAGCACCCAAATACACTAATAATAGCTAAAATTTAATCTTGAGAAAAGATTTACATTTAAAATCTCTCTTATAGATGTTATTCTACTTAAAATATCCCCTTTACAAGATAGCTAATATTTAAAATCTAAATAAAATTTGAAACTTAATCCAAAATATAGAATTGAAAAAACTTAAGCTAAATTAGCACATTATTCATAATTTTTAGAGAAAAAAAGCTACTCCTTTTGATAGAGTAAAATAATACCTATGAAAACTACTTTTCCAACTTGGATTTTTTTAAAAAGAGTATTTAGCAATGGAATAAAAGACACAGAATAGGTGTGTAATATAGTTAATGGTCTTGTAACAGTGCTGTATGGTGACAGATGGTAGCTACACTTGTGGTAAGCATAATGTATAGAGAAGTTGAATCATTATGTTGTACACCTGAAACTAATATAACATTGTATGCCAATGATGCTACAGGAGATTTAAAAATTAAAAATAAATAAAATTAAAAAATTGAAAGACAAAGCTTAAGTGACTCTTTTGATGGTCCAGAGAAAATCTAAAGGATGTTCTTTCTGGACCAGCATCACAAAGCACTAAATTTCACTGCAGCCAAATGGAAATGGGATGACGGCCAGTGAATGAAAAGTGGCAGGAGAAGGAATCTGGTCTTTGGCAATCTTCGTACTGTGCACATTTGGAGGAAGAACTTCTCATTGTGAACATTAGTTATCTTTGGAAGGTGAAAATATGGAAAATGTTTCTTATTTAACTCCATTTCCTTGTATTTTATAAAAGGTGTCTAAATTGAATGGAGATTTTTTTCCCCCTAGATGTTCTATTTCATTCTTTGTCAAATCTCCCTGGCCTTTTTCATAGTTCTTTGGGTTTTGCTTATATTTTCAAGCTTCTCTATTTCAAACAGATATTAGGAAGGGTAAAGCTAGAGCTTCAATATAATAATACAGAGACTTGAAGAACTAGGAGGTTTATAGTGGTCTCATCTGCTCTTGCTGTGAATGGTCCAGGCCTCTCCATGTTCATTCAGAGACCTAGGTCCCACTCAAGCCATTGCATCTCCATCCCCTAGGACACTGTCAACAAATACCTGGTTAAAGCCAGGTTGTTGCCCATTGGGGCTCCAGCCAAGAATGAAGTAAGAGGGCCAGTGACACACACCACTTCCACTCACATTCTATTTGTGGGAACCTACTTACATGGCCACACCTGATGTACAGTCAACTGAGAATGTAGTCAAGCAAGGCAGCCATACACCCTTCCTCTCTATTACCTTGAAATAGGTGACAATCAATTATGGATAACTGGCCATCTTAGCCACAACATGAAATATAAAGATTTTAAATTATGTGCTTCTTGTATCTGGAAGTCTCTACAGGTCTGATTCTGGCACCTACTACTTCTGTTTTTTACTAATCACATCATATTTCCCGTATGTTTTGTGATTTTTGACTGTGAGTTCATGCTCTATGGAACCTTATCTGTGGGAATGTTTTGAGGCCCATGTTGAAGTTACATTCTTCCAGGGAAGAAATGCATTTGCTTTTGTCTACCAATCTTAAACAATTTTTAACTAAATTATTTATTTAAGTTCTGGTTATACCTTACATACAAGTTTCCTGTCAATCCCTTCTGAGCAGTGGGACCTAATACTAGCCCTCACTACTCTAAGATTGCAGCTTTTTTGGTTAGCACCTTGAGTGGGCCCTGTGCTTTCCTGGCCAGTCACATCAGACCATGAAGCCATTAGAGTGCTAGCCAATGGATTGTCTGACACCCTCAAATGTAGTGGTGCCCACTTACTTCCCAAATTCTAATTATTAGTTAATTTTTGGCCTCTATCAATTCCTTGCTTTTGTGCCAGCTTTGCAATACATTTAAAATTATGGGGGATCCCTGGGTGACTCAGTGGTTTAGGGCCTGCCTTTGGCCTAGGGCGCGATCCTGGAGTCCCGGGATCGAGTCCCGTGTCAGGCTCCCGGCATGGAGCCTGCTTCTCCTTCTGCCTGTGTCTCTGCCCCATTCTCTCTCTCTCTCTCTCTCTCTCTATGTCTATCATAAATAAATAAATAAATCTTTAAAAAAATAAAATTATTGGTCTTTCCTTGTTTGTTTTACATTTTAATCAGCATTTTAGATTTCTTTTTTGGGAAGATTATTTGATGTTTCCAGTCTAAGAGATAGAAGATACCAAGTATCATTTTGCATGGCATCCATATATATATATGCATATATATTATATATGTATATATATACACATATACACACATACATATCTATTTATGTTTTAATATATTCTATTTATATTTTATAAAAATATATTTTATATCTATATACATACATGATTTACAGATGATTTTAAAGGACATCATTGAAAGAACATGAGAGCTGGAATCACAAGACTAGAGTGTCCCTCCTTAATCTTATCTGTTGTATGATTTCTTTACACAAGACGAGCAATAGCTATTTTAACAACCTCTGTGAGATATGATGATCAGACGATAAAGAGTTCTGCAAATTCTCAAACAATATTGCCAGTTGGAATTAGGACCAAGAACCTTACAAGCTTAAAAACATCCATATGTCAATAGGTACAGAAGTGTTCCAAAGCAATGATTTACCAAGTCTTTTTCTTGATATCTTCCACAGTCTCTGCCCCTGCTGAGCTGGCCCTTTAGTTATTGGTTTCACCTGTGAACAGTTCACTGCCACTGCTGACTTCATCGAATATCTTCTTTGTACTTCCATCTGCATTTTATGTGAACTCTGGAGCGATTAGTTGCTAATATCAACAGTGGTGCACAGTCTAGGAACATTTATTGCTCCCCTGCCTGGCTTAATGTTTCTGACTTGGTACCATAATATTATTAATAGTCACAGGGCACAATAAAAGAAAATTAAGTGTTTATTTTGTTTAGGATTTAGCCACTTTACCTACAGCCTTTTTCCATTACATTTGCACATAAATGAGCATACACTACATTTTTTAGATGCAAATCAGGTTCTAACTTTGCTAATCATATAGTTTCCTTTCTGGGCTGGTTTCAGTGTTACTCCTGATGCATGTATATTGTAGCAAATGAAGAAATGGCCATGTGGTTGATGTTTGCCCTTTTGTGATTCATTAATAGTTTTTTCTGCAGAGCAACGATATTTTAAAATCCAGTGGTACTCCACATATTCTTTTGCAATTCCAGGAGCATATCTGTTAAATTCCAGCCTGAAGTCAATTGTTCAATTGCAGATCATCTTCTAATAAATAGTTAGAAACAATTGCCTTGAAATATGGAATCAAAGACATGAGAACTACTTCAAGTAAAGTGCATTGGAACAAAGTTTCAGCATTAAAAGGTCCTCACCTTTCAGCCTGAGAAATACCCCCAAAGACGTGAGCCACTTAGGGTGTCCAAGGTCAACAAAATGAGTTTATTCCACATTTTCTGCTTTCCCCACCACCTCTTACCTAGTGTTCTTCTAAATGAATTGTTTGTTCTGCTTTGAAAAGATAAATTAATATTTTACATGGCAAGAACCCTTTTATTCCTTGGTGGGATATTTTAAACTTGATTTATATGACGGTGTTTAAATGTTTAAAAGCTTTTGTAAGGCAAGTTCTCAATCGATTAAAGAATTTAGTTTCCCTTGAGGTTCCCACATCAGGTATTTTCTCAGAAGGCTTACTTCTAAAGATTTACAATCCAATCACTTCTTCCTGTTAACAGTATATTTCGGTGAGCATCCCGTTGGACCTCACACGGGGTTTTTGGCCCAGCACTGTCACGTGAAGTGACTGCAAACAGCACTCTGGAACCTGAATTTCCCAACACCCCATCACTGGGCTTTGGTCTGCTCACCTGGAAATCTGTATGAGATCTCTGGAATTTCTGGGAGTATCAACACATAGGTTCAATAGGTTATTCTAAGCAAAGAGGCAGAAAAATAAAATTCTGAGAGAATCTGGGTAAGAGGTACTAAATTTAAATCCAAGATGACTCTGAAAAATAGGAATAAACTTTTGCATAATACTTTGCAGTTTTAAAGATGTTTTTCCTGAATATTCCTTTTCATCTTTACTACAAAGGCAGGCATTATGATGACAGAGAATTTATTGATGAAGAAAGAGAGTCACAGAGATGTGGGGGGATTCACTTTGGACATAGATTCAGGTCTACTGGATCCTTGACCAGACTGTTCCTTCTTCACTATACTGCATGGGCAGCCAGTGACACCTGGTGAAGCTGGCTCCACACTGCAGACTTCAAAGTACCTTCTATACCTCTCCCCATGGTGTTTTCCAGTCATACTTCGTGCATCAAGCCTCACTCTTGCCTTACTGCCTGGGTCTTGGAATCCTGTAAAAAATAGCCACCTATAGCACCCCCTCTGCCATCTCCATCACCACAACTGACCAAAGTCAACATAACGCAAAGTGCCTTTGAGGACTCTCTTTGATGGGATCATTGATTTTACCATAGTTTTACCTACCAATCCAGTTGTAAAATCATATAATTCCCTTCTAGCCAATCATTTGTATTCATGTTGTTGATTTTATGCCTTCTATGCAATAGAAAGGTATTTTCACTGCAGTGACCTTCTCTCAATTTCAGTGCATCTTTCCCCCTTTCACCAAAGGACTGTAAGTACTATGATAGTCATAGTTATTAAAGTTCCTGAAAGCTTTGCATTCTCCCTAGCCAATGGTACTCTTCCTGAAAAGGATAAGATAGCAAAAAGCCCTTTGTGCAACACCCCATATCTATTTGACCAGCCTTATAACTTGCTACCTAACTCTCATCCCTAAAAAGAAGTGTGTTTCTCTATAGTTACCTCGTTATTTCAAATTTGCTCTGCCTTTGCAAGGAACCTCGTATTAGCCATTAGCAGGTTCAAAAATCCTAGAGAGTGAAAAGCTGGGACAGGGGAAGCAACCAGGCAGGAGGAGACTCAAGCTGTGGTCATCATGGGGTAAATATTCAGTAAGATGTCACTCTTGATGACCTTGATAGTGTTTTATCTGAACCACTAACATTTCAGTTGTACAAATAACGTGGCTCCCTCTAACGTTTTTCCAACATAGTAAGATCTGGGTAGCGCCAAAGAACTCGCATTTCTAGCAAATTCCCAGGGGATGCTGATGATGCAAGTCCGAGGACACACTTTGAAAACTGCTGCTCTGAGATAATATTTAAAGTTTCTTATTGTGTGTGTTTAAAAATCGGGGCTCAGTTTATTCTTCCAGCCTTACTTTATAGAATTTGTCCAGTGAAATTTACTTCCCTGCCATGCTAAAATTGCCAACCATGCTCAGTTCCTGGCTGCTTTTAGAAATGCCCCTCATTATATATGGCTGCCCTAGTAGCCCTTATAGCCAACATTTCTTTTTCTGTTTGCAAACACCTACCAGAAAATTACAAACTCAAACTTTATACCAAGTAGGTAATAAAAATGCATAAAATACAAGAACAACATGAGGAGAGTTCTTTTTTTTTTTATTTTAAAGATTTTATTTATATATTTGAGAGAAAGGGAGAGGGGGAGGGAGGGAAGGAGAGAGAGAGAGAGAAAGAGAGAGAGAGAGAGAAAACACAAGCAGGGGGAGGGGCAGAGGGAGAAGGAAAAGGAGACACAGAGAGGCTCCCCACTGAGCAGAGAGCCAAACACAGGGATTAATCCCAGGACCCTGAGATCATGACCTGAGCCAAAGTAAGAGGACTGAACCACTCAGGTGCCCTGAAATTTCTTTTTAAAGGAATAGCCTATACCTAATTCCTATCAATTAACTTCCTGAGGATAATAATGCCAAATCTTCAGATTTTTTTCAAAAGAAGCCACAATTCCAGATTTTAAGGCACATCTTCAGATTCTTGGATACTAACAGTGGATCAAAAATATTTAAAACCAGGAAATCACATGCTGACTGAATTCAGCCCAGGGCCCATAAATTTACAACATATAGTTACAACTTGGTCTTCTCAAAACTAAATCTAGCATCTGATCCTCTATTCAACTTTCCTGATGCACTCCCACAACAATACACTCATTGTGCACAGGTGTATGTACAGGCTTTGTTGTACTGTCCTGTCACTTGGCTAAAACTTATATAAAAGTATTTTTTTTTCTTTTTTAAATTGAAGTGTAGCTGACATACAATGCTGCATTAGTATCAGGTGCACAACACAGTGATTTGACAACTCCATACATGAAGCTATGCTCACTTCAAGTCCAGTCACCATACAATGTCATTACAATATTATCAGCTCTGTTCCCCATGCAGCACCTTTCATCCTGTAACTTCTCCATTCTACAAGCTCATACTTCTTAGGCCCCATCACCCCTTTTGCCTATCTCTTGAACAACTCACTCCCCTCAAAACTACCAGTTTGCTTTCTGTATTTATGATTCAGTTTCTGTGCTTTGTTTTTGTTAGACTGCACATACTGAAAGCATTTATTTCAATTAAACTATTAAGCTAAGTGTTACCCCCACTACAAAGTAAAAAGCTCAATGGCCAAAACTAGGTTTCATACTTCTCTTATTCTTATTTCCAAATGTAGTGCCCCTGACAAATATTTGTTGAAGGAAAGAAGGAAACTGAGTGAGTGAACAAATGAAGGCAAACTCTCCTTTTATGATGAGGCATAGAGGACTTTTTTTTCACATATCATAACTGCCCTTTGTTTGGATTTCTTTAGTGACATGCTATATTTCCCACAATGAAATGCCCATATTTCAGCCATGCTTTCAACAGATGTACAGAAAATGTTGGTCCAAGTAATCTAATATAAACACTGGAAGTATTTGGATCAAGCAGCATTATCTTGGCCTGTCTTTCAAGAGGGAAATGATGGGTGTGATTCATGACAATGACTAAAGGCATCAGTATTCCCTTATCATAACGCCAGGTAATCTTTCACATGCATGCAATTAATCTCAGCATTTAGAAATGGGAAGATTTATGAATCAACTCAAGAGCCAGCTGTCTCTCACCTATTTGACCCAAAACAAAAAAAAATAAAAAACAAGAACAACAACAAAAAAACACAGTTCTGTACTGTGTCTGACAGAGAAGAAGTCCAGCCAGAAATTCTTCTCTGTCCTCCATTAATGCCTTTCTTTTACTCCTGGAGTTGTCCGTAGGCCTGTGTGTGATTTGAATGCTGTCAATAGAAAGCCAAAATTGAATTTAACTAGAGGGTTTCTTCAGTCCTAATAGTCTTTTCTTTTTTTTTTTTTTTCTAATAGTCTTTTCTAATAAGACAATGGTATTGTCAATGGTGCTCTTCGATTCAAACTTAAAGTGTAAATAAAACTCCTTGAAGGTTGGAATTACAAATTCAGGTATCCGTTTCATCTTTTACTAAGCATTGAGGATAACTGTGATTTTCTTTAACTATAAAATATAACTTCATAATTTGTAAGGCTTCTTATTAACCAAGGTCCATCAATTCTAATCAGACTGACCTCACATTGGAGAGGCTCAGGCTGGTGTAATTAAAGCTGCTGATTCTGCTGACAGCATTCTTTAGTTTCCAGAGTCCTTATCAATGGTGGATAAGTCATCAAGTAGCATGTAGATAGCCCTACATGCTGCCTTCTGTGCTTTCACATTTTGGTAGAGTAGCTAATCTGCACACTTCTAATTTACTCCTCATGCATACTTCCACTAGAGCCAATGATATTAATCAGTATAAAAGAAAAAAAGAAATTAATAGGTAAAATTATATTTCAAAATGTTTAAATGAAGTGATCCATCTTTAGTTGCCGTTTCCCATTCATATTGAATATGCTTCATGCTCTTATATAGCACATTGATTTTTATATTACGAATTAATATTTTCTTTAGGAAAATACATCCTATTTCTCGTATCCTCCAATATAAAATACCTAAATCAATAAGGTAGTTGCTGATCATGCTGTTATAATTACCTCTTTTCCTTCTGAGCACTTTCCCATCATGAGCTAGATGTGAGATTGGAATTCATGCCATGGTCCCCTATTTAAAGTCACGCAGGCTAACCACAACAGAGTCCACCCAGTTCTGCTCTGTGCCACCTTTCCTTCCTTCACTTCTTCTTTGGCAGATGACCTTCAATACTCTTCCCCAAAGCATACTTCTAATCATTATTTCTCTCTCTTGGAGAAAACTTAAGGTTGGTCTAACTAGCCTGGACAGTCATTAAACATTTTTCCAAAGCTGTTGAGCCATCTGACCTTAATTTTACCTTCTTAGTAGAGAAAAATGGAGAAGAAAGCATTGACCTTGATTCCAGGTATCCTGGCCTAGTGGCCTGACTAGCTGGCTACTCCTGTTATAGGTTCAAGGTCAATGGACTCTGACCATTGCTTTTAGCATGCAACTGTAAAGTTGTAACTACTCCTTTTGATAAAATCTTGGCTGACTTATTTCAGCTTGGACATTCTTCTCTAGCAAGATCAAGCTGCTTTTGGTGTTCTATGACTTTTACACATCTTCCACTTATAACTGAGTTTTACATGACACTTACAGGGCAGTGTTTTCCATAAACACTCTCCATTATTCAGGTTCACAGGGATTCATAACATACCTTTCAGAGAGAGAGAAGACACAAACATCCCCAAACTGAACCAAATCCTCACAATCTGGCTTCAGACTCACTTTCCCTTTCAAGTCTATCACAAAGAACCTTCCAGCACCAATCTTGCCAGCAAGCACCCTGCTCTTCATTCATACCAGTAGATTCTTTAGCATCACAACATATATTCCCAATACATATTTCTGACATGTTTCCTTGTATTTTTTTCCCAAAACCTTATTTGATAATTAACTCCTTCAGGACAATGAAGCATACTTCTTTGCTTCTTTAAAATTTGCTTCAACAGACATAAGCATGAGCTTAGATTTGGAGTCAGTAACTCCACCATTTGCTAGTACTGGCACCTTGAGCCTTTCTATCAATCTCTCAGAGGCTTGGATAATTTCTTATCATTAAATGGAGATAGCCATGCCACTTGCCTTGTCACCTCAACAAGCAGGACTGTGGGTAAAGACCATATAAATTAGAGTGTGCCAGAGTACTTTATAAATGGCTAAGGCCATGCAGATGCTATAAGAACTATGCTGAATAAATACTGTTGATACATAAACCAGGAAATATTTACAATAAGACACACAGACTAGTGGTTTGCTACTATAAGTATATGAACATGAACATAAATATAAATGTGGTTTCACTATAGCCACCCAAAATGCATTTAAGTTGTTATCTCTTTTCTATCCTTGTGAAGATGCTAGAGTCTTAAACACAAATGTAAAAGGATGAGGAGGCCCTAGAATGCATAAAAACAACTTGGCATAAGATTTATAAGGTGTGCTGAGGGCTGCAGCAAACTAGAAAGTTCATGTCTTGTCTTAGTGGGGAGCTGGCACTGGGCTCAATTAATTGTACCATGCAGAAAGGTGAACCAAATATTTCGAGAGAGGTAGAAATCCGTATCTTTATAAATAAATTATATAGATTTTTAATTGTTGTTTTTTAATTCAGTTCTTGAAATAAATTAGAGAGGGTGACAAAACATGAGAGACTCCTAACTCTGGGAAATAAACAAGGGGTAGTGAAAAGGAGGCTGGAGGGGGGATGGGGTGACAGGGTGAACGAGCACTGAGAAGGGCACTTGACAGGATGAGCACTGGGTGTTACACTATATGTTGGCATATCAAACTTCAATAAAATATATATTTTTTTAAAAAGAAATAAATGTATAATGGTCAAAAGAAATACATTTCCACTAATGGATACACCATATGGCTCATAACCCTGAGGGCAGGACCTGAGCCAAAATCAAGAGCCAAACGTTCAACCAACTGAGCCACCCAAGTGCCCCTATCCTCTACTATTCTAATAACTTCCTTATTTCACATATATCAGCCAGTTTGACTTGTGCTTACCATCAAAGGACCCTAATTGGTTTATAGCTTTATTTCAAGTGGATCCATATTATACCATTGTATAAAAGAAGGAAGGTTCTGCACATATACAAATAGAGAAATCTTGCTGATGATCTGTGTGGTTATTGCTTTAGATGGCAAGAAACTCTGAAACATCAGACAGTATTATTAGATGGTTCTTAAACAGCTTACATTACAGGTGGGCTGTACAGTCATCTGCCAATGCCCACACCTTGATGATGAAGTGTTAAAATCCAGCATTTCCTTGATAGCTGCTGGGTCCTTTAAAACTGAGATGCCATATGATTTTATACCTTTTCTATTAGTTCACTCATCACCTCTCTGAAATCAGTACCTTTTATTGTTTCTCACCTAAGCCCCACTCCTGTGATAGAGTAATTCTGGAAGGAAAATACACATTGTTTTCTATTTTCCATTTCTTCAGGTGAGGAACTAGAGAGCAGATACAGGATTTAAACTCCTATCTCTTGCTTCCAAAGATACTGTTTACCCACCAAATCACACAGCTCTCCATTGCCACTTCAAATAAATGGGTTAGATTCCTACTAAGACCAAGAGTATCTATCATCCATTTATCTATCATCTATCTATCATCTATCTATCTATCTATCTATCTATCTATCTATCTATCTATCTATCTCCCTCCCTCCCTTCTTTCCTTCCTTCCTTCCTTCTTGTATTATCTATTATTCTATTTAATTACTAAGTGGCTCCAAATACGGAAGTATAGCCCCGAAGAATGGCCATTTTTCAAAAATCTGCATCTGAAATTGCAAAGAGAAAGCCTACATTATTATAGTGCATCTGGTCCTTGTTAATTCTTAATCTGTTGTATCTTTAACTGTCATGATTTCTCCAGATGTGAGAGTTTATCTCATAAGTTAATGTTTTACATAAACTACACTACAGAATTGTTGAGACAAAGTTTAAACTCCTTGGCCCCCAGCACTCTCTCTATACAGGAGCCGTCTACGTCTACCTGACCAAATGCCAAGGAGATCATAAAAATCCACTGACTAAGAAACTTGCCAATAACTCCAAGATTCCTCCCAGCTTCATGGAGTATATGTGTTTTACATTCTATTAGGTTTATAAAAGAAAAAAAAAAAGGCTAAGAAAAATCCACTGTTTTGCTGAAGACTAATAACTCTTTGAGAATTTTGCTAGTATCCTACAAAGAAATAGGCCTTTTATCTCCTAAAATAGAATTCAGGACAACGGATTTGCTTTTGAACAATGGGTTCAAAAATAGAACTTGCCATTTGGAAAGTTTCTTGAGATTTTATAGAGCAGTGGTTACTAAATGTAGCCCATCATTAGACTCACCCAGGGGGCTTTAATAAAAGAGATGATTCCAGGGTCCCATCCTAAAACTACTGAAGCAGAATATCTGGCAGGTAGGACCAAGCTTCCCTGATGATTCTGACGTTTGGCCAGGTTTGCAAATCATGGCTAGCGTCTAGAGTCTGAACATTAAATATTGCCTTAGCAGTTAAAATTTTAGTGCCTGTGATTATAATTTTATTATATTAATTTCCTTTGGATTTATATTTTGGAAGAAAAGACTGGATGGGAAATCATTTGGCCATTATTTTGTTCAAATTCCCCACTTTGAAAAGGCCCTTTGGAAAGTGTTAAAAAGACTGAAATGGCAGGTTTGCCCGCCAGTATCCTGATTCTTTATTGCTATAGTTTGATTGTTCTTCTGTCAGAACTATACCTTGAAAAGCATGAAGATGGGAAGTTATTTCCACTCTGGCTGAATCATCAGGATTGAGTCAGAAAGCTGGAAAGGACCAGGAGAGACCATCTGGCTTAGTCTCTGTCTTGATGTGGTTGTGATTTGCTTCTAGGAATTTCAAGGCAGGGAGAGTTCACTGCTGGTGTTTCAATATCCTGATAGTGAGTAAATCCTTCCTTTGGGCCTCCTCATGCTGCTACCAAGCCAGCATGTCTTGATCCCTGGTGCGGGGGTTTTTCTATTCCTCCCCAATTTAATCCTTAGTTACAAAGAGCTGCACTTAAAATAACAGGAAAGGATGGATGATAAGCCCAGTAGGAGCATGGTACCATAAAGCGAACCATAGATTGAGTCAAGAAATTTAGATGGGAGTCTGAATAGGGCCACTAAGGGAATGTGCAAATTAGGACAATCATTAATAATCTCATGTTTTAGTTTCTTCATCTGCAAAATGAAGAAATCAGACTGTTCCTGGCTTGAAGTTAGGTATGTCTATCATTCTTTTATTTCCTTTTGGATGTGTTCAATTGCCTTCAATAAGTTTCAGTGAGCTGTGTGTGGGGTATAAGTAGAGAAAAAGACAAACATTCTCCCTGACTACAAGAAATTTATGGTCATAAGGAAAACAAACAAATAAGGAGCAAACAGTAAAAATGTAATTACATCAACATCATTTCTGTGGAGGAAAAGGAAGATGTTGAAGCAGCCTAAAGGAATCACTGAGGCTGGAATCTTCCTTCCTCTAGACAGCACACCTGGCCCTCTAAATCACTGAGGTGTGAAAAGGCAGATAGCTGGTGTGTTCTAAGAATTCTCCAAATGAACTGGTTTGCCCATTAGCATGGAACTGATAAATCTTATTAGATTTTGGCAGCTTCTAGATGACCATATTTATGAGGAAGTATCCGTATTTGCTTGCAGGACTATATAAACAACTGAGAAAACCAACAGAGTCTCCAAACTTTAGAAGCTAAAGTGATGTGGCCCCAGCATCAGCATCATCACTTAGCTACGAAAGGTCAGAGTCATAAATTTTGGCCCATTAACTTTGCTTAGAAAGAGTGTCTCATGGCCACAAAATAAACTATTAACATTGGCTCTCCTCCCAATCATGAGCTGAATGTAAAGGAACCCAACAACATATGGATAGCTGAGTCAAGTTTATGACCAGTAACAGAAAACATCTTTTGTGGTATCCTCTTTGCTGAATATTGGGTGAGAGCTTAGCCTACTATCAATAAACTCCATTAATAGGTTACTACTTTATGCTTGGGCGCCTTGTAACATAGCTTCCCAGGATGTTTTCAGGTCAGTTGGCAAAAGTGATATATACCTAACAAATCTCTAAGGCAGATGGGCCGATGCGTGATATCACCTGTCCATCTGAAAGAAGAAAACTATGGGTGGAAAGAATCACTTCCAAATCATGTATCTAATTGGAAAATATGCACACATGTATATGTGTGTGATTGTGCATATGCATACATGTGCATGCCCGTGCACAGACCACAAAACTGTTTGTTTGGTTATTTATTTTCACAAAACTGTTTATACCAAAGGACAACTATGTGGACACTGGAAGTCACAAAGTCACAAATAGAACAGAGTCCATGGAAAAGAATACATAGCTAGATTACATGGAAGAGAATTGAGTACAACTAGTCTCCTGTTGTCCTATAAAAGTCCATGCATTCTTTTTCAGAAGCTGAGCTGCCAGTGAATGAATATATGGGAAATGCCAAAGTAGATAAATATCGCATGCCTTGTTGGCATGTATGTATGTATTTATTTATTTATTTTAAAGATTTTATTTATTAATTTGAGGGAAAGAGTACAAGCCAGAGAGAAAGAGAGACAGAGGCAGAGGCAGATTGAAGCTCAATCCCAGGACCCTGGGATCATGAACTGAGCCAAAGGCAGAAGCTTAACCAACTGAGCCACCCAGGTGTCCCACATTTCTTTTTAAAGAAAAGAGATTTTAGGTGAGACACCTCTGAAATCTTTCACTATTATTACTGCTGTCAGTAGAAGCATTACCATCATTTTTATTATTTATTTATTTATTTATTTATTTATTTATTTATTTATTTATTTATTTTTGAGTAGGTCCCACACCCAGTACAGAGCCCAACGTGGGGCTCTAACTCTCAACCCCAAGATCAAGACCTGAGCTGAGATTGAGAGCCAGATACTTAACTGACTGAGCCACCCATGCACCCCCGTTATTCTTTTTAGATGGAAACTCAAACTCCAACAATGTGAAGTTCACCCTGTGACCACAGTGACAAACACTTATTCTGTCCCCAAGGTACCATTCTTAGCAATCCTTCATATGTTTACTTACTATTTGAAGTATTAAAGCTCTTCAACATACAGTCTGAAACAAAACTGGAGATTACAGATGGGTTGGCATTTGACACATGATAGGGCTCTGGTTTGGTCAGCTGAATTGACCTCATTAGTTTACCAGAAATTTTGATTCTATGACAGACTGAGTAATGAACTATTTAGAAAGGATTTTATTGATTTTTTTGAGAGAGAGTGTGTGTGTAGGAGTTGGAGGGGCAGAGAGGGAGAAGCAACCCCTTGCTTAGCAGAGCCCAACATGGGGTTCAATCCCAAAATCCCAAGGTCATGACCTGAGCCTAAGGCAGAGGCCTAACCAACTGAGGCATCCAGGTTCCCCAGTAGTGAACTTTTAAAAATATATTTTCCTTGGAGCAATTATACAAAACATAAATGGTGTGATGTAGCTAAATAGGGTCAGGCATTGCGAAAAGCTTCTTATTGTTTCTGTTCTGATAAAAACAATTAGTGATGTATTCCTGAGAATCATTGATAGACACCAGTTCATTCAACAGGTCATTGTGTTTCCTGTGATTCAGTCTTCCCACACTTCTGCATGAGGGCAGTCTTTGGCTGAGGCCCTCTTTGGGGGAGATGGGCCCTTGAAGAAACAATAACTACAGCTTTTCTGAACTGCACCCTGGAAAACACTCAGCCACGCTGCAAGGGTAAAAGGCTGCACCCTGTTCTGCATCTTTGAAAGTGTGGCTTAAAAATAGCCCAGAGCACTTTCCTGTTTGGAGGACTCTGTAACAGCTGTTCATAGCCCAAATTTCTTTCATACTTCCCTCCTCATCACAAAGAAAATACAAAGTAGCACTGGCTATAGGAATGGACATTATTCAACTTTAATGTGCCTTCAACAATAGTACAGGAAGAGTCATAGACACAATGAAGGGGAAATGGGGAAAAGTTAGGAGGAGCAGAAAGAGTAGGGAAGAGATACTTTTAAACAATGAGAAATTTAAAGTAAGCAGGAAGGCAAGAAAGAAAGGACAGGATTTGAAAGGTTGCCTCTGAGGGGTGATACAGTGGTGTGAAAAGGGCATTGTGGTGGGAATTCTAAAAATCAATGTGTTTACCAGCTCTGCAGCTAATTAGCCATGCTTTCCTGGGCATGCTCCTAAATATCTCCAGGCCTCTTTCCTAAAATGGGCAGAGGGTGGATGAAATAGAGCTAGTCATCCTCTAAAAATCTCCTCTACTTCTGAAAATGGTACATGGTGTGAATGTGGGCTAGTGGACAGCAGAGGAGTTGGGAGAAACCTGAATTTACCCTCGGAAGATTTAACTTCCAGTCCCCTACCGGAGGGCATTAAGGTGTCAAGATGAGGCAAACGGAAGCATACCCAGCTTCATGGCCACCTCTTTCCTTCATCCTAGGAGCACTGCTTAACAGTGAGAAATTGGTTCTTTCCCTCCATGCTACTGTAGCAGCACCCACGGAGCCACACGGTCCGATTCTCAGAGATCCACAAGCCAACATTCCCTCCCGTCTTCCATGGGGCCTTGAAGGTTCCTTTCCAAGGTTCACAAAGTCAAGATGGCAGGATGCACTACCTCTGACTGGAAAACGTGTAAGTACTGAGTAGGTGGAGAACATGCAGAGCACAACAGGTACAGAGCACAGATACTGGAATCCATGACCTTTGCTAAATCAATATCTTTCTGACCTTCAGTTGTCATTTTTTTTTCTTAATTTCTAAAACTGGAGACAGAAATGCTGTAATGAGTTTCAAATGCAGTTAGCAAAGTGCATGATGCAAAGTAAGCACTCGGTATACATCACCTACTATTATTTCTTAACATGATTTTCATGGAGTGTTTTGCTTCCTTGGTTTTGAAAAATGTCCTTACCTTCTAAATCACCCTATCACCTTTGGTGAAAACAAAACAAAGAACCTTCTAGAGTGGATGGTCACGTGGCAGTGTGTCATACGTTGACTAATGCTTTACCAAGCAGGCAAAAATCAGTCCATAAGTTCCTAATGTGAACCGCTTTGTAAGTGAATCTAAACACTTAAAAGTGGAACTCCAATATTCTAGTTGGAGTTCCACAGGGCAAAACAAGTTAAGGTTTTTACATGCAGCGTAGATATGCAGAGCATTTCCCTTCTACTCACACCCCCACCCCACCTCATCAAGAGAAAAGACCCAACGTGTCTCCATTCTGGCAATCTCACAAGGTAGGGCACTTCCTCTGGTTCTCCTGTGGTTGAACTATGCTGAGAAATCAGCCAAAAGTAAATGCCAACTATAGGTCTATGTGCTTATCTGAAGCTAAGACCCTAGCTTTAGTGTCAGCCTTTGTGAAGACATGAGGCTAGAACATCTGAAAACACCCCCGCAGGACAGATCGTCTTAACTGAGAGAAGAACACTCCAAGAAACTAGTTAATATTCACGGAGATAAAACTGAAAAATGAGTCACACAGGGGATCTTTCTTGGCAGAACTGAGAACAGACAATCATCCATCCAGAAGGATTCCTGAGAGTTGCCATATGAAAGCAAGGCTTTGATAGAACTATATTTCCTAGTAATTTTTACTTAGACACATTGATATGGCCCTCTTGCAGCAAAATGGAATCACAGAATTATAAAACAGGAAGAAACTATATACAATGCTTACTTGAAACCGTTTATTTATTTGCCCGTGTAATGAATTACTTGTCTATATTTTAAAGTAGATTCCCAATCACCTAAATATTTGGGCCCAATAAAATCACATTCAACACGCAGCTTCTTTCTTTCTTCTTTCTTTCTTTCTTTCTTTCTTTCTTTCTTTCTTTCTTCTTTCTTTCTTTCTTTCTTTCTTTCTTTTTTTTTTTTTTTTGTATTTGTTTGTTGCTGCACAGTAAGTAAATCTGTCTAAATGTCTAGGTTCCTGGATGAGGCTTCAACTTGAAATGGATGTGGTGGCAACGATATGGCTAAGGACCTGCCAAAGCAAGCAGAACACCCAGAAACCCAGAGATTCAATCTGATGGAAATTATGATAATCAACTCTTTAAAACTATGGTTTCAATTTCACATGGAAAACTAGCCAGGCTCCAAAGGAAGATTTCTGGGATGCTAGGTAAAGGTAGCTGTGGAGAAGGTTGGGAGAAAATAGGCTCAGGATGCTGACAAAATCGGAGCCAGGGGGTCTTGGAGATAGAATACCAATCCCACAAAAGGCCAAGAACCTCCCTTTGGCAATTCTGTCCTTTTTGATCTAACAATTTCCCTGATGTCCAATTTAGGAGCACTCCTCACAAAGCTCCCTCTGCCCAGCATCACTGATGAAAACCCTGGAACTGGGTAAAACCCAGGCATCGCAGTTACCCTTACTCCCATTTCCTGATTGGAGGCTCTCTAGGACCTGCGTCACCAGCCAAGAGCGGGCCATGGAGAATAGGTCAAGTGATACTAGTGTCTCTAGAGCCCTGAGGAAGCACATATTCTCAGGTGATTCAAATGCTAGTCCAGAAAGCAACACAAGTCAATCCTGATTTTAAATTTTAGATTTCTCAGGCCCTCTCAGTGAGCCATTAAGATCTGCCCATGGCAATAATGGTGTATGTGGAACAGTGCAAGAAAATCACCAAGGATATAATTAAATCTGAGAGGGTCTCTAAGCAGATAGAGCCAGGTAAGAAAGAGGAAAAATGGCAATGTCCAAAGGCAAAAAATCCCATCAAAAATTCAAAACACTGTCTCTATGGCAGTGTTCTGCACTCTCAGCATAATGAAAACAAGGTCTAGAGCCAAGAGACTAGGGTTTTCTCAGAACAGAAGTCAAGTGAGGACACAGGGAGAAAGAGGCACCTTATGTATCATCATTTAGCATTAAGCAAGTATTTTTAATACCACTGGACATAACTGGTCAGACCTAGGCAAATAGAACTGACACAGCTGACTACAAGTTTTTTGGTGTCTCATTCCTAGAATATGTTCCTTTTCAGCCAAGTCTTGTGGACTCAAGCTCTAGCTGTTTGCTTTGTATTCACTGTGTTTATAATCTGTTTTAGGATTTCTGTTAAGAGCTATGAGTTTTCCTGAAGAAAAGGTTTAAAGTAGGCCTGCTTACTTCTCCAAAAGAACCAGAAGAAACTTCAAGGGAAATGCTAAACCAGGGAAAAGAGTGAAATTTGATTCTGAGAGACAGAGAACATGAGAAATTCTCAAACTCATCTCACATTCACCTAAGATTTTTGTATCAACCTAATTCAATATTTATTCATACATTTATGAAATCATGCATTAATATTTTCAATAAATATTGGACTTTCAGAACATCAGGCCCTGTGAAGGCACCTGAGAAATGGTAATAAGGAGTTGCTCCTGTATAATTTGCCATGTGGCCTGGGAGATGGACAATATACACATAGGTAAGTGTTTGCATGAGTAACACAAGTAATAAGTATAATAATGAGCAGGGATCCCTGTAAAGTGAGGCAGGGAATTCTGACATGAATTGGAAGATTAGCAAGCCTTAGCTCAGATGTGAGCATAGTTTGAAGGGCCTCAAGATGACCAAAACAGCTAAACCCAAATGGGCCCAGTTATCTTAGAAACAAGAGACAACAAAGCTACTTCTCCCTGTAGCTAGGGCCAGGTAGGTAAAGAGTTCAGCACATTGTTTGCCACATACGGGTTTGCAATGTCTTTATGTCTATTCATAAAGCCTTGTGAAAGTATCACATGTTTCTTTGTAAATGTGCTTAAATCTTTTCCATGCATTTTTGTTGCGCACAATGTAGAACTATTTTTTCCATTTCTTCTCTAGGTCACTTTCCCCTGGAAACTCCCATTTTCCTGAAGCTTTTAGGTAAGGTCTTCCCAGCTACTCCAGGCCAAGATGTTTGCTCCCTTCTCCGACCCAACTCATATTCTGATTCTGTTGCTCAGCTTGAGACTTGCTCCACCAGTGCCAGATGTAGATCTAGTTTTTTGCATGTAGGGCCATGTCATTTCTGGAGGGGCCCTTGGTAAAAATATGGGCTGTGGAGTTAAGGAAAGATGCGAATTTTAATTCCAGCCCGTCACGCACTTATTATAAACTAATATCCCAACCTCCAGTATAAGTGGGATGATAATGCAAGTATCTATCTTATTACATGGTTGTGAAGAGGGTACAGTACATAAAGAGTGCTCAGGAATGGATGTTTCTGTCCACAGATGTGTATGTTCTCATGGAAAGTGGTTATGCCTTTGATCTTTAGTTATGTCCCAAGTACCTATGATACAGTATATCCTCCATCAATGGTCCTTAAAGATAGCATATCATACTCCCCAGAGCACTATATTTGGAATCATCAGGGATAGATTCCTTTACAGGCTCTATCACTTATTAGTTATATGGCCAAGAATAGTGGTTATTTAACTGTTTCAAGCCTCAATCTTCTCTTCTATTAAATAGGAATGATCATACCAATTGCACAAAGGTGTTAGACATAAGCCCTGAGACAATATATGTAAAGAAGAAAGAATTTCCTGATCTAAACTTCTGGTTCTGTGGCTCTTAAGTCTTGCCGATTTAAAATAAAACCCTGTTATATGAATCCATAGTTCCTTTAAAAAAGAATTCATTGACTGAATGCCTCTTTCTGACAAGTCCTCCCTGGACTGGAAGACCAGGGTATGGTCAGAACCATCTTGCTGTTGCCTAGAACAACAGTCATAGGAGAGAGCAAATGCTTAAGGTACGTGTGACTGCTCACATTTATCAGAATCCCATGTGTTTCTTTCCAAGGTTAAGGTAATTAACGGCCTCTGTACTGGCAAATCTAACAAACTACTTTGTATTTATTTTATCTTATACCTGAAGCAGTCATGTGATGTCATAAACATCTCACCAAGTGGCAGTACAAAGTTGGGCATAGCTAGGGAAGGTCACCATGCCCTAGTAGACATGTCCAGCAACTTTCTGCAATTTTAAATGGTACTCTGACCTTGAAAGGAATTGTATTTTACTGATATGCTTCAATGTGTTGTAGATAGATGTAAAGCAGTCAAAGAATAAGGAAGGCATGAATGCCAATATAGGTCCATAGGGCAGAAAGAAACTAGCCTGAGCATGGGAAAAGACAAAAATAGCTAAAGCAGCAGCAATTACCATTAGCCAATGACCAAATATCTCCATACTATTCTTGTTCAAGACAGTCACATTATCCTCATCATGACTTTGGTAAGCTTATAAAATCCCATGACAGTATGAACATTACTGAAATATTTTGTAAGCCCAATCTGCATGTGCCATGAGATCAAGGAATTTTCGCAATTTTTGTTTACTGATAGTGCCTGGCACATTGTAGGTACTCAATAAATATTAACCAAAAAAAAAGGAATGAATGAATGAGAATCTTGTTTGGGGGTTTCCTGCTGAATTCCTGGTGCATTTGACATTGCAGTTACACGGCAGCTTGTGTTAATTATCATCCTTTGACACAATTAAAGCTTTTCACAAATTATTTTCTATAGTTGACTTCCCTATTTGCTTATGGTACAAAGCGTAATAAATCAAAATGGACAGTAACATCAAAATAAAGTGGGTGGATTGAATAAATGATGTGACCAAGGACAGGCAGAAAGACAGTGACCAAAGCGAGGATCTAGAGGATCTAAGTCCAACCAGCTCCCCATGCTCTATCACCTGAAGACCTATCTGCTCACTTTTTGGGAAGCAAAGAGATAGAGGTCCGGTTGTTTTTCCTCACTCTAGAATTTACTTTATAAGGGAAGGATGGGTTTATGAGAATAAGTTGATAGTTCTGTGGATTGTTCTACATGGGCATGCATTCTTTGGCTGGCCTTTCTGTTCGGAGACAACACGACAGAGCATAATGTATAACCTACCTCTTTCGGCGTAGGAAGTAAGAGGCCCATGTAGGGCCCCTTTCTTTTTACCATTAGAGAGACATATGTTTGCCTCTGCAACGTGAGACTGATTCTTCATTGCATCTTAACTGTCCATCTTTGACAGACCAAAAGCCAGACTTACCAACAAATGTGCTTATAGAGCCTAATTCTTAACTTGCCCCAAACCTGGCCCCTAGAGATGTTCCCTTACCCTCATTTCTTGTACACCAAAATTTCTTAACTTTGTCTCTCATAATAACCTTCGTCTTAGCATTTCCACTGCCATGGCCTTATCATGATTTTTTTCTTGGGTTTTCTTGGAGACGAATAAAAACGTTTCCTAACCAGACTTTATGCCTCAAGTCATACACACCCCTCAATCCCTTTTCCATAATAAGGCACTTCGTGATCTGGCTCCTGTCACCCTCTGCAGCCTCATATTCAGCCTCTCCCTGATAACTCCGCCTCTCAGCTCTGGTCACCCTTTTGCCATTTCCCGAGTGTCCTAGTTCTTTCTCCCTTATCGTTGTGCTTTTTCTTTTATAGTTTTTTGTCCAAAATGTCCTTCCCTCTGTTATCTGCCTGCCAATCTCCTCTCTGTTTTTAAACCTACCCAAAGTTTGAGTCCAGACTAACGTGCTCATCAGTTTCTCTAAATCCATCAGGCCGACCTCCAACCACCCACTCTGCATTCCTGCAGCACCTTCTCTTTCTATGATAGCAACCACACATGAGGTTAAAAATTACTTGCTTACTTACCTCTCCCTAAAGTTAAAGACTGCATTTTATTTATAGGAATACACACACAAACACACACACACACACACACACACACACCAAGGACGTTCTCAACACACAACTAATGCTAACTAAATGGTTGCTGACTAAATTAATAAATAAATTTGTCATTGTCTCTCAGAGCTGCCCTTCCATTCTTCCAGTGAATAATTTAGTTGCTGATTTCCCAGATACCAGAAAGCAGCTGCTTGAGTACTAAAAACAACAACAACAACAAGAAACAACTGTATTGCAATGCCACAGAAGAGATTGAAGGGATAGAAAACACATCCTACCATACCCAGACAAGGCTACTGGTCTGTGAGAAGGAAAGAACAAACATCCAATTACTATATTTGAAAGCAGAAATGGAAAATACAATCTTTGGCAGAGTTTTTCAATTGGATGCCTTGTCTTCCAGCCATTAAGGACTAGATATGTGCAGACCAGAAACACACCAACTCTTAGAGTACAGTTGACAAGGGACTTGACCAAGAAATGTGTGCACAGATTTACACACTCAGAACGAGCTGATTACCAGCTGTCACCTGCCAAGAACAATTATGACTTAGACTCATCTGAAATTTGTCAAGTCCAGTGCCAGAGAAGCTCTGTCAATGATTCCAACTGCTATATTATTACAGCCTGCTTCTGAAGGTCTGGCGTAATCTGTGCATAGAAAGACTTCCCAACGACTGAATAATAGGGCGATGTAGAAAGATTCAATCCAGAGGCATGGCATGGATGGTGCTCAATTAGTTCCACCTAGGAATAAATCCACCAATTCATCTGGGTAGTATAAATAGTAGAATCACCAGCTAAACTTACATTTAAGATAAACAAACAGTAAAGCATTTCCTTGCTGGTTACTCTCAGGCAAAATTTTATGTCTGCCTCATGTAATGTCTTGATGTCTCAAGATCTAAACTAAATAAGCCACTTGCTTTGACAGATCATTTGTTTATTCAGAAGTTCATTAAAACCAGGAGCGTATATAAAATCCAACAATACTGAAAGCTCCGAATGTTTTTTTAACCAGTATTTCAGTCCAAATATATCTAACAAAACACTTTTGGAGAGAGGATATTAGCAAACAAGGCTAACTTTGTGATATTATTTGTAGACAAGCTGACATTACTCACCTAACAAAGCAGTGCTTGTCAAATCCCTGATTAATTACAGCAGAAGGAAGTCTTGTAGAAGTGGGAATCTTGCTCATCTGGGAAAGGGGTGATCTTATGCGTGATACATGGGGTCACTCTTGAACCCAAGGCTGGGGTACTTGTTAATTTCTGACTAAAGATTTATTTTATGAAAATTACATTTTCACATGCTTTGTGGTCAGCCATGGCCCAATGTCTTCTCCCAACCCCACCCCGAGCCCTCCAGCCCATGTTTACCTCTCTTTCCTTGACTACTTATATGACTTATATGTCTATTCATCTTGCTTTTGCATGTAACTCACATGTAATCAATATAGTAGATACATCTGATGAAATAGGACAGTGCTAACTCAGCATGTAGCAATGACCCAAAAAAATGCTTTCTGAGTTTTATGGCTCTTTTGACAAAGCTTATGGCTTTCAAGGTGTGGGCCCCCACCCATCAACATCAGCATCATCTGGGATCTTGTTAGAAATGCAACTTAATGGCCTATCCCAGACCTGTTGAATCATCCCCTCTGGGGCTGGGATCAGTCATCTGTGTTTTAATGAGCCTTCTACATGATTTTGCTATAATCTTAAACTGGAGACTTACTGCATTAGGATTACAAATCTGCACGTATTTGGGAAAGTTTAGTTCATGAGAAGGGGAAAATATCAAAGTTCTTAAGATGAATTCAAATAAGTTAAAAAACAAAAGAATTTCCAATTATCTTTTAAAGAACTACTTCTTGCAGAAAGGAGTCACAGTAAGATTAGACATCTGAAAAACAAACAAATACCTAAGAAAATGTTTGTCCAATAAAGGAACACAGATGATATTTCTAATTATCAGGAGAATCCCTTAGCACTCAATGTCAGGACAGCCACAACCTCCTGAATTAATTCCGATTCTGAGCTGAATGAACATGCCAAGCTTATTCCCATGGAAACTGAGCACTCTACAGATTGCTAGGGTTATAGAACATATAACTGAGCTAAGGCAATTGCCAATTTCGGAAGATTAGCATAGAAAATTTGATGCCACACATTTATTTCCAAATATCAGATGTGCTTCATCTATATTCGAGGATAAAGGACTGTCGAAATTTGATTTAAGAGAAAAGAAAAAAGTCCTACTGCAACACAGCCTATCATCTTTGAGCTCTGACCAAAATGAGGCAGAAGCTCTGTTTTCTTAATACTGCCTTAATTACAAGGACACTGTTTTGAACGTTGGTTATTAAACGGGTTGCTATGGCTTCCTGCCCAAGAATCTGGCATGCAAGTTGCAGTCATGGGCAAGCTCTGAACAGTATGAATAAGGTGCACACAAATAGAGTTTATCACCCTAAGCCCCCGCCACAGAGCAGCCATCAGGAAGATTACTGGGAGGTAACAGAGCGCTAACAGTTGCTCGCTCTCTCTTCACTTTCTTGGAAACTCCTTCTAAGCTTCTTACTAATCACCTGGTCACACAGAACGGTACACCTATATAAAAAGGGATTGCTTCTCAAACAGCAGCAGACCTGCTGTGGCCATTTCTGAGCACACAGAACCATGTGGAATTCTGTTTAGACTTCCACAAGATTTGTTTGTTCCTTGGGCAACTTTGGCGTTTCCAAATTTTATATATGACTGTGACCTACAGGGAAGAAGGCAAACAAGAAGTTCAAAGCAGAGCTAACTATGCTCAGATACAGGTTTTTGTCGCTGGTAAATAATAGGAAGTAACCACAGGGAATTTTATCTTTGTGTTCTCAGAGAGATACAAAGAACCTCAGGTAACACAAATACCAGAATGTTCAAACTGAGCAAATGCAGCCCGCAGAGCTATGTTTATGCTTAATATCTATTCAGGTATCTAAGACCCCTTCCAGCTTGAAAATTCTCTACTTCTCTGATCTTGTAGCTTCTCATGGGAATGGAGAAATTGGAAATTTCATGCCAGGTTTTAGCAATTCAGGTTTTGTCAAGAGCAAAAAAGAAGTCCATAAGCAACATATGCCACAAATTTGAGCTTGTTTTTGTAAACACTCAGCATTTGAGAGCTATGCATTATATTCTGAAGCACTAGTAGTAGTTTTCAGAGTTTCATATTTTAGAAGGGAAGGGAAGAGATGTTTGCAAAGACATCTGTAAGAGAAGAAAGAAGTAATTTTATCCTATGTCTTGTATTCAGCTATGCTGACCTAAAGGTCTGGAGAAGGTGAAGGAGTTTGTACTCTTTATTCAAAAGGTGATCGACTCCTATCCTAAAGCTTGACATGGTTATTTCATAAGCTTTGATAGTTCATTATCTTGGCTTCCACAGATAAAACTTCTATGGCTCCAAGAATGACCCGGTCCCCTCTGAAATGCCCAGGCCAGTGACCTCCTGATGCAAGGAACTTGCTAGCTGACAATATTACTTGAGCTCTAAAACAGGTTATTTCCTTCATGTGGGGAGAAGGATGCTCTGCAAGACTACCTTGGGAAGTTACGGTTAACATCCCAATTACAGGACTGAGGCTGCCAGATGTCACTGACATTATCCTTTCATTTGCAATTTTGGCAGATTGGCCAAAGTCACATAAGGACTTAGACCAAAGAACTATGATCTAGTTTTGGTTTGAAACCCAGTACCAAACTGGTGAAATGAACCAGCCTTTAGTTGGGAAGAAAAGTTTTCTATTATCCGGATGTGATATAGACATGTAACTCACAACGCTAATTTGCAAGTTTAACTATGATCACAAGAGAAGAAAATACTCAAGTCTTTTGTCTCAATCATCTCTGGGTTCTAAAAATGCATGAACTAGATAGAATCCCTTAAAGACGTTTTCAGAAGGTTATGTGATAAAATCTATGCCAGGTGGACACAGCTTGCCACTTCACCAGAGGCCATACCACAAACACCAGCCCATGACTTGAGGCTGAGGAAAAGTGACATAAAAGTCCAAGTGTTATTTTGCAGATTCCTTGATTTTCACAGGTAAAGAATGGATCCCAACTTGTTTCTGACCCAAAGCTATTTTTCAAAGAGTTTCTCTGATCATTCACAAGGATTTAGAAGAGCAAACACTATAAGCATTTATGAGTTTGGACCTAATTGCCCAGAAGTATATAATTATTCAATCTGAAATCTGCAGAGTCTAAGTCATCTTGCAGCAAAAACAAAATCCTATGAAAAGGACACACGCTGCTTTTAAGAACTTGGATGTCTGATTTTAGCTTTGCAAAGCAATGCTAACCACAGATAAATTATTTTTCTATTTATTTTTACTCAAGTATAATTAACATTCAAAGGTATATCAGTTTCAGGTGTATGGCATAACGATTCCAGGATTCTATACATTTCTCAGCACTCATCAAGATAAGTGTATTCATAATCTCCATCACCTGTTTCACCCATTCTCCCCACCCACCTCCCTTCTGGCAGCCACCTAAGTGAAATAAATCAGCCAGAGAAAGACAAATGCCACATGCTCTCACTCATATGTAGAATTTAAGAAAAACAAATGAACAGAGAGAAAAAGAGACAAAAAAACCAGAATCTTAAATACAGAGATAATTTATTTTTCAAAGCAGACAGAGGAAAAAATCTATTCGCTGTTAATTCAACTAGAATATAAATTTGGAAAGACTTAGGCTTCAGTCCTTTAAAAAATGTTCAGTCAGAAAGACACTTGTACTCTCAATCTTCCAAATCAGTGAGGTCTTACCATTTATTCAACCCCTCTGAAGTTCAGAAAAGTGTGACTTTTGGCAAAGCTTTTCCTTATAATTTACAACTCAAGCATGCTTATTGGATTGGAGACACTGCTCCATTGACAGTGGAGTGACAAGCCTTTCTGCAGCAGAATCTTGGAAGGCAAAAGAGTGCTGAGGTACAACTTGAGTGGGAGCTCTGCAAACCAGACACAGCAATAATTTACCTCAAATATCAAAATGTCAATTGGATTGGCCAATCCAATCCAATCTGTTTTGGATTCTGGCAAAACAGAATCCTTAAACTGATTTTAAGACTGACAGGGTGTCCAACGATAGATCAATGGACAAAGAACATTTGGTATAAATATACAATTGCATATCACTCAGCCATAAAAAAAAAAAATCTTGCCATTTGCAATAACATGGATGGACTTAGGAGGTATCCTGTTAGGGAAATGAGTCAAAGACAAAGACAAATACCATATGATTGCACCTGTACGTGGTATCTAAATAAGAATAAACAAAAAGCAGAAAGGGATCCATAAATACAGAGAACTAACTGATGGTGGCCAGAGGGAATGGAAGTAAGGAGATGGGCAAATGGTTGAAGGGGAATGAGAGGTATAAGCTTCCAGTCATGAAATGAATAAGTCATGGGGATGAAAGGTACAGCATAAGGAATGTAGTCAATGGTTTGTAATCATGCTGTATGGTGACAGATGGTAGCTACACTTGTGGAGAGTGTAGTGTAACAGATAGACTTGTCAAATCACTATGTTGTTTGCCTGAAACTAATGTAACATTGTGTGTCAACTATACTCAAATTAGAAAAAAAAATTAGAAAAAGAAAAGCTGACAGGGTGGCTTTGAGCAAAGTGGGAAGACCAAACATTAAAGTAGGACTATACACTGACTTATAAAAGGTCTGTCTTGAAATATTTGAAAGGAATTTAAGTAACTCATTCATAGATCATATAAATTATCCAATATTAAATTTCCCTCAGAATTGAATCTTTACAAGTAGGCTTCATATGATAGTGACATATTTGTGACATAAATTTCTTTCCCTATAAGATCTCTTTCTTCCCTGCTCACTGATGCCTACAATTCCATCATTAGAAATTTCCATCTTTATCACTTATTTAAATGCAACAGAGAGGAGAGACCGGTTATGCTTGCTCGGGCACTAAGACCCATCTTTTGCTAGGAACAGACTGATAGCTAGAATTTTCTTTTTCCTTTCCTTGGTATCTCCCACCCTGCACTAGACACTTGATACCATAGAGTCATGGAGCTCTAAGGAACTTGACAGGTCAGTGGAGCCCCAACCTGTGATCACAAAGACAAATAGGTGAAGCTGAAGCTCAGAAGGGGAAAGGAGAATTGTCCAAAGTGTCTCTGCCAGTTAGGGACAAAGCTGGGACCAGAGTATGAAGCCCACAGCCACTTGGCAATTCACTTCCCAGGCATTCACTGAGTGCGGAACATTGCACTATATGCTGGGAACATCCAATGAGGACTACAGATATCTTTTCCTACAGAACCTTGAGATCAAAATGAGTTGGCCAGACTCAAAAACCAATACATGAATCTACCTACCTAAGTAATTATGGAAGGCAGTCCTTCATTAACTCATGTTGATTCAATCTAAGAAACTTAGTGACTAAGATATAAAAATTATTTACTTAGAGATTTTTACCTAAAAAAAAAAAAAAAAGTTTTCACCTGAAAAAGAAGTACTAGAAGTTAAATTCCACAGATTTTTACCTGAGATTCCAGCAAATATAATTTTACTTTATTAATGAATTGTTTTTCATTTATAGAACATGAATAGAGAGCTCAAGCATTTTAATTACATACTCAGAATTAAGGTTGTGTTTATTCATTTATTTAGTCTGTTTATTGGCTGTGTATACAAAGAATATGAACACAGAAATACTGATTTGATTACTCCTGATATTCAGATCTAACTAGTCACTATCAACAACAGTTAAGTTATTAACTTTTCTAATGGATCAATTTGTACATTGTCATGGATGATGGTGACTCTTATTCAAGTGTGAAACCTTAGTCCATTCAATTTTCCATAAATTCTCTCAGATAATTAGTTTCAAGAAATATCACCATGTTACACCTTATAATTTTCCAGGCTCCCTGGGAGTATCTGAACCATGTGACAAGAACACAAACCACAAAATGCAGTAAGGAAGTGGCATTAACATTCACTGTTTGACAAGCAGTCTTTGCTTCATGAGAGCATCAGGTCTCCCTCAATTTTTGTTCATCTCAGGTACTTGTCATAATTGAATGGCCACTGCTTTGGTGCCTGGCCTTGGGTCCCCCCCACATCTCACAACTCCATGATGGCTCTATTAGTCCCTTTGCACATAACTTCATCTGTTTCATGGATAACTTTTCTCAAATGTGCTGGATTGATTCTAGTTTGGGAAATGAGCAGAAAATGCAATGCTTAGGTTGTGATCTACATTTCAGTAGCTTTTGCTAAGCCTCAACCATACAGATATTATTGGCCACTGGCCCATCTCATTCTGGAATATCGCATAAATAAACGCCGGCTGCTTTCTGAGGACTGAGAGAACAATGAAGAAATTGGACCCACTTATTGGAAAGGAGCTGTGCTGTGTGTGTGTGTGTTGTGTGTTGCTTAATGATTTTTCTAGTCTCTCTTTTTCCTTTGGCCAAAGAGTTCTTGCCTGACTGTAAAGAGTTAGTTACTCCAGTCTCAAATTGACTCGGTTCTCTACCCTCTTTCCTCTTTATGTCATATATGGAGGTTATATTCTTGATAGCCATTCAGGGCCAAAGCAGGGAAAGCCTCTGAACCCAGTTCCTCAAGTGTATACTTTAAGCTTCTGTAACTTCCATCTGTGCAGCAACCCGCAAGGGTTCTCACCAGCAGAGCTCTGAGGGAAGCATTGCAGAAATTCAGAGAAAAAAAATACTGAGTTTTTAAGACAGCTATATATTTTAAGGATTTTAATAGGACCACAGTGCCTTGCACATAAGGTGCTCAGTGAAAATTGGATAAGTGGAAAAATGGATGGTGAGCTTCCAGGTGTGTCTGGGAAAGGATGAAGCTCCCTACAGAGATGGGAGGTGGGGCTTTGGACGGCGGAGGGGCCTTTTCCTTGTTTGGCATTGTGGCCAGCTTTGGGAAAGATCTTCCATCACATCCAGATGAGCGAGCCTGCTTCCTGGGCACCTGAGGGCAGACTGAGCACCTCTAGGTCTCAGGGGCATGTCATCTTTGGTTATTTAATGAAGAGTGTGTGTGGATTACTCACAGGACTCACCAGGATAAAGCTCTACTTGGTGGCTGTAGGGATACAGAAAGGGAACAAAGCCAGTGCTGCCAGCAATGACACTTTGTTTTCTCTTCAATAGAGTGACCATTATCGTTCGTTTTTCTTTTCTTTCACCCAGTGATTCATGGACCCTCTCTCAATGCTCCTCTCCGCTGCATGCTGGGGTTGGAACTGTGGACAAATCAAACCTCTGCCCCATTTCCTAGTTCTTACTTATCAAATTTCTCCTCGCTGCCGGGGTTTAAGTTTTGATTTTTTCATTTTCTTAAACTTTGTGTTGTTGTTGCTCTTGCGGCACTTGATCCTTTCCAAGTGCAGGACACAGAAGTTTAGGATAATGTAAAGGGTTTGAGGAGGGCACAGCACTAGTCAGTGGCAGAGCTGGGTCTTATTTTACAATGCCAAGCACAGCAACAGGCTTACCGACAGGGGCAGTCACCTTGAGCTGGATCCTCTCGGAGCAGAGGACTCTGAAAACCAAATATGTGACTTGAATGGCCGTGCCTTTACTATTAACCACTGTGTTTGCTTTTCCAATTTTCTCCTGCGATCTGGTAACCACACAGGAAAAAGGACAAACTCTCTTCCTGCTCCTGTTAGGCTAAGACTCCTCTTAGTTAACTCATTTACAAACAAGGTTTTGTTGCTGTTATTTCCAGACAGTATTCCATTAATCAAGAAATACAGATTTGATCCTTACTCAAGTGTTACAAATAGTACAAAGAATAGAATAACCAAGAAACTGGCCTTTGGTCAGACTTGGTTCTGGTTCAGAAACTTGGTGCCAACTCCCGCTAACTTAGGTGATTTGGGACTAGTTATTTAGTCTCTGGAGCCTCAGGTTCCACATCTCTAAAATGGGATTTATAGGGGCACCTGGGTGGCTCAGTGGTTGAGCGTCTGCCTTTGGCTCAGGGCGTGATCCTGGGGTCCTGGGATTGAGTCCCGCATCGAGCTCCCCACAGGGAGCCTGCTTCTCCCTCTTCCTATGTCTCTGCCTCTTTCTGTATCTCTCATGAATAAATAAATAAAATCTTAAAACAAAATAAAATGGGACTTAGAATACACGTATCACAGGTTGCTGGGAGAATTATTTGAATATTAACTTCATGAAAGAAGAAAGACAGTTGTCTTGTTCACCACAGAATTCCATGAAGAACCAAGGCAGAATATTTGAACAAAGAAATTCATCAAAATATTTATGATGGATCTGTGCAGTGCCCAGGACATCACCAATGGCCAATACTCTACACCTAAGTTCATTTGTCCTCTTTCTTCTTTCCCTTTCAACTCTTCAGAAGATTGGGCCCCGTGGTATGCATAAAAGTAAACATTTAGTGGATATAATTTTCAACAAGGGAGGAACTTTTGTAGACTTGCATGCCAGAAGTCTTTCAGAGAAGAGTGGGAGTTGACTGAAGATATCTGAGTCACTCTGGATTAACTACAGGATACTAGCCGTTCTTTATTGTGCAGCAGTGTCCATCATCCCCAACAGAACTGTTAAGAGTTCAGAAGGAAGAAAGACATCACCAGGGAGGAGTCAAAGCCTGGGAGTCCTGGTTGTAACTTTCCTCTTTGTCCCCGGAGTGAAAACTCCCTCCATGCATGATGATAGGCTCTCCAGGCCCTTTGGGGCTCCTGGGGAAAGCACTTCAACCCAAAATATCATCTGTGATCTGTTTTCCATCACAGGGTAAAAAAGGTCTGATGTTGGACATTTAGCTCCATGGGAAACAAGTACCGCAAATTGAATTTTGAAAATTCAATTCAATTTAAAATGCATTACAGTCTATTTAAAAAAAAATTCTGGCGAGTCCTTTGTTATATGAGGAATCTCTCTGGAAAGAGGAAAAGCAACCCTTGATGCATCTTTTGTATACATCTGGATTCACATAAATAGAATTTTCTTAAAATGAGTGGTGAGGGCCTCGGGGCCTGCACTTCTTCAAGGTACTTCTTCAGGAAAGCTTTCCTCATTCTTTCACTACTCAGAATCCTGGTAGGACCTCTCAGCCCAGCACAGAGGGAGGTTTCCACACACAAGGAAGGCCAGACAGCTATTTGAGTAAAAAGCTCCAGAGAAACTACTTTGAGAAGAACCACTGTAAAAATGGTCACCAGAGCTGTGACACGGACATGGCATCCAGAAAGCAGCCAGCCCCAACAGCACAGGGTCACTGATCTAAGCACAAAGATGCAGGCTCCTCACAACTCTGAAATGTACTCAAGGTGCACAGAGATGGGACAGGTGTCAGCAGCATGAGCTTTGTGGTAGGACAGACCTTGGTGTTTACTAGTGTTTACTAGTCACCTTGGACAAGTGATCTCGGACAAGCTATTTCATTTCTAAGCCTCAGTTTCTTCATCTATATAAAGGGATGTAATGGTATCTCCCTATAGTAGTAGTGAAAATGAAAGGAGCTGATACAAATAAAATATTAAGTCCAGCACCCAGGATATAATAAATATAATGTTAATTGCTATTATTATTAAAGATTTTATTTATTTATTTGAGAGAGAGAGAATGAGCAGAGGAGGGACAGAGGGAGTATCAGACTCCCTGCTGACTGATCAGGGAACCCAATGTGGGACTTGATCCTGGGACTCTGTGATCATGACCTAAACTGAAAGGCAGATGGTTTAACTGACTGAGCCACCCAGGCACCCCTGGTATTATCATTAATCAATAGCACCAATCCAGATGGGAATGAAAAACTATATGGAATAATTTAAGGTCATCCAGTTGTTAACACACATCATCATCATTTCATGGGCCATACATGCAGTGAGGGGAAGGTATACTAGGCCCCTCCTCATCCCATCCCAGAATTCAGTATCCTAAGCCAATGGCTTGGGTCTTGCTGTCTTTTCCTCCTCAGAACACACTGGTTGTCTGCTTCATTTTCTCAAAGTCTTTTCTTAAGCGAATGACAACTGGATAAGCTTTATGTCAGTCCTTTCAAGTGACATAAATACAGCTTACGTTAGCACTTAAAAACTAATTTTAATTCTAGAATTTCAGTACCATTCAGTGCTCACATCTAAGGTACCAACATGCCCGAGCAGAGGATTAGGCCCTAATTAGAAGCAGGCTGTAAATATTATATGAGGACTGTGGTGTTTCTGCTCGGTTTAAGTTACACTGACTTCCAATCATGCATTTTATCTTTTGGCATGCATACATAGGTGCCCAATAAATGTTACCTTTGGTGATAATAAAACAAAAGCCTAACTTTCAAAAGTGAAATAACCAAAAGCCCATTGTCTACATTCTTGGCAGCGGCCAGAGAGCCAGTTTTCCCAAGTCAGCAGCCTCTGAGGAGGCTGGCCAGGGGCCAATTCCCAGGGTTGGCGCATTCCTGGGGCCTGGCAAGAGGCCACTGGGACCCTGTTTCCTCTTTCGTTCTCTTTATGTAGTGGAAAATCTTTCCCGCTTCGAACCCTCTGACTCTGTTTTCCCCATCGAAGTAAAGAGAAGAGTGTCACATGGGAAATGATCTCCAGCCCCTTCCCCAAATCGAGTCTCCCACTGCTCCAAGCTGGCACAGCTCAAAGCAATTGAAGGCAGAAGACAAACAAAAGAGGGCTCTGCAGCCCAGTCTCCAGCCTGATTCTATCAGGGGCACAGGGCCTGGGGCCGAGGACCCAGCAGGACCCTGCGCACAGGGAGTCATTGTACACTTGTTTAGAAGACTATGGGCACTCCTGGAAGCCTTTGGAATAAAACTGCCTGTTATAAATAGACATTGGCTGAGCTTCAAGGGTGAGAGCAGTAGGCCAAAAGTTCCAGAAAAATATAACGCTCCATATAAGAAGGTCTGGAGTACAGTTCATTAACAGGGACAACTGAGGCAGTTGGCCTAAGAAGAAAAGAATCCAAGGTTCAGTCAGATACAACCTGTAGTTAACAGCTGGTGAACATTTCTGACTAATACCACGGATATGCCATTCAGTTTTTAAACATCATAGATGAATATACGCAAACCAAACATTTAGAAAAAAATCTTTTCTGAATGTCTCTTTCCATCTGCAGACAAAGAAAGCTGCCATCTGGAGTCGCCACGTCAGCCGGCTCCACATATTTGCAGCGTGGAAGAGGAGGTGGCATGCCAAACACTACGCTGTGTGCTCCGTTAGAATCCCTTCCCTTGATTCTCCTAACAGCCCATGTCCTTTCTACTACATTACATGGTGTCTCTTTCCTCTGCACCCTTTAGAATGAGTGCTCTGGGGGTGCCTGGGTGGCTCAGTTGGTTAAACATCTGACTCTTGAATTTGGCTCAGGTCATGATCTCTGGGTCATAAGATCGAGCCCTGCATTGGGCCTGGGCCAACATCGGTTGGCTGCATCCCTCCATCTAAGGTGATACTTGCTTCCAAGTGGCTCTCTCCTTCTGGCCACATGGTTGTATATTATCCCCTTGCCCTGTAATCTTGTTGAATTCCCTATATCCTGCCCTGCCTTTGTAAGAGGCCTGTTATTAGGTTGTCCTCCATCACCTGGCTTGAGTGTGCCATCTGTTTCCTCCTAGGATCTCAACTAATGCAGTGAATAATGAAATAATATTGTTGATATAGTCTTTGTAGGCAAAACCATGACAAGTTTCTCAGGTCCTCCTAAGAGGATGAGAAATGCTAACCATATTAGACCTGGCTCTCATATACCTTCACTTCCTCTTTGGTAGACCTCACCAAACAGGAAATAGGTCAGATACTCTGCCTCAGGGACCTAACAGCAGAGTTCCAAACTTGGCCCACGCGATCTGAATAGCTACCTAGTGCCATCATCTAGCTAGAACTCCACACAGGGAGGTGGGAATGACAGCACTAGCCACATCCCAGTCATATCTGGGTGGTAACTTCAAAGACTTCACTCAGCCTTGTGCCTATTCACACTAGATTACTGGAAGCCCTCACGGCCTAAGCATTCCCAGGGATGGCAGGCCTCTGACAATAGCTCCTCCCCCCCAAAAGACCAACAGTCCCTGAACCTACTTATCTGCTGGCTCTGACAGATGGACTCCAGAGTTTATCAGACCAAATGATTTTATTTCCCTCAACACATCTATGTGCATGAGAGCAGTCAATGAGTTAATTATATTAGGAAACCTACCAAGCTGAAGACAATTGCTTATGAGTGAGGACCAGAAAGGTGCTGAAAGACAGAAGGCAAGCAAACCTCTGAGGCATCTTCGGAAATGGACAATTATGATCCATTAAGCCTAGTTAAGGAAGCGAAATTTATGAGGAGGAAACATCTGGAACTTCTGGAATGTAAAGGAACCGGGAGGAACCGTTGTTTGGGCTTGTAGAGAGCAGCCCAGACAAATAGGATTCCATGTTAGGAGGGAATTGCAAAATTAGTACATGAAAGGGACAGCATTGAGGCAGTGCATCTGGTGTTAAGTGAAGCATTTTAATACAATGGCTTCTGGATTTGCTCTTGAAATATTAATTGAAATGGGGATGAGTATGAGGGCTGTCACATGAGTAGAAAACTGGCAGAAAGATCATAAATACTGCCTAAGCTGAGCCAAGTCGATGCAACATGGCAATGCAACAGCAGTAATGAAAATGCTGCCTAATTCTCAGCCACAAACCCTGTGGAGGCTTCATAAATATTAATTGATAATAATGAACTATATAATACAGGGGGGTAAATTAGTGTGAGACAGGCTGCTGAAATACAGCATACACACACACACACACACACACACACACACACGGTTAGTATAACATACACTGATAAGTGAGAAGAAAGGAGATCAAGATGATTTAGCTGTGCTATGCGTCATGCCCACACCAGCAAGTGTGGGTAAGAAGATGAGGAGGGGTGGCAAGAGGGGACATAAGGGAAGTTAAGAGGATAGTTCAGGATCACAACACAGCTTTCTTAGAGTCTCAGCAACTCAAGTAGAAGCCAGGCGCCTTGGAGTCATACTCTATTCTCTTAAAACATGAAGGTTTTCTCAATAAATTTCTGCTTCAGGGACCTCAGGGACACCACAGATTAAATCTGGACCAATTTCACTGAGGGAGATATAAAAGCTCTTCCTCTTAGGAAAGCCCTCCCTGATCAATACAGTCAGAAAAACAACCTCCTTTCTAAATCCCATCACTCCTATTGTTTGCACCACTGTATACCTCTTGGTATTACTGTAATTTTTGTATATGACTAGACTTCATAAAGCTTCATAAAATGGAAATCATGCTTTGCATTTCTGAGCATTCACATAGATCTTCACCCTTAGCATTGTGAAGTGCTTTGAACTTAGTAGGTGCTCAATTCCTGTGCTGGTCAATTAGGAACACTAGAGAGGAATGCAGGCACCTATCACAGAGAACACCCAGCTGCCTCCTGGCTTTGAAGGCCAGCTTCTAAGGAGATCGATGAAAGCTCTATCTCTTGTTATAGACAAAGCACTAGAGAATCTGCCGCAGGAACAATCTTAGGCTGCCAGAGGAGGATACAGAAACCTCGGTTGCCATGGAAACTTGTATGATCTGATGCTTCCCATTGTTGAGAGATGGTGAGACACCAGGAGAATGACAAGCAGATCCCTGAGCCCTAAGAAAACACAGAACATGCCAAGCAAATGTCTCCACTTATTTGTACTTATTTCTTAAGATGCAGTATCATTTCATCATCTATCAATAACAGCATTTATAAAGGATTTTCAAAATGTTGCCAGTTCCTATTTTGATTAAGTGATTTCTGAGACCCCAAGTATGCACAGAGCTATGTTGGAGACAGGCAGACAGCACTAACTGCAGCAGGTGAGTGCAGATGATGGAGCCCACACCAGGGCTTCTGAGATCCTGCTTTGTGACCTGGGTAAGGTGAGCCATCTGTGTGCAGGGCCTGTGGGCCAGGCTTGCTAGACTAATGGCAGAGAGAGGAAGCTACCTAACCATTCTTGGGTCACGGATCCCTTTGAGAATATGATGATAGCTATGGACTCCCACCCCATAAAAAAATGTGCACATATGTGCATACATATAAAATCTAATACAATATACTTTGGAGAATTCAACACCCCTGGGGCCTTCTCATAAATTTACCCTATTGAGCAACCCTGGAACAAAAAAGGGTCCAGGTATCATGTTAAGAATCTCTAATGGAAACAAACTGAGGGTTGCAGGAGGGGATGGGGTGCGGGGGATGGGGTAACTAAGTGATGGGCATTAAGCAGGTCACATGATGTGATGAGCACGGGGTATTATATGCAACTGATGAATTATTGAACACTACATCTGAAACTAATGACGTGCTATAAGTTGGCCAATTGAATTTAATTATTTTTATTTATTTTTATTTTTTTGGATTTCATTTTTTTTAAAACGAATCTCTGATGTAAAGAAAAGTCTTTATGCATACACTAGAATTATCCTTGGTAAAATTGAAAAGTTTGCCATCCCAAACTTCAGAACCAGTGCTCAATGCCTCCTCCAGGTAGTGCCCCCATACTCCATACCCAGTATTTCTTGCTAATGTGTACTTAGTTCATGAACAAATGGCTACTCATTGGTAAGTTCACTTACTCGTTCACTCATTGCACTGAGTGTTTTCCATGTCAGACTTTAGGGAACCAATTGTGAGTATGACATGGCTCTTGCCCTCTAGGAGTTTACAATTCAGCTCAGTCAGGGCTGATGTTGCTTCCCAGAGGATGCCATGCAATGTCTGAGGACAGTTTTTATTATCACAGCTGGGTGAGGACGGCTATTAGCATCCAGTAGACAGAAGCCAGGGATGCTGCTGAGCATCCAACAACGTCCAGAACATCCCCACCCCGCAACAAAGAAATACAGCATCCAAAATGTCAGATAGATTGAGAAACCCTGATTTAAGGTGGACAAGCCTTAGACAAAGCATTAAATGTAGTGATGAAGACCAGAGATAAATATTATGGCAGCTCAGGAAAGGACATTTTAATAAGAATTCTGGAGTATATGGTTATGGGGGCAGACTGCCCTAACTTTCAATGATGGATGGAAGGAAGAGGAAGGAATGAGGAGTCAATCAGCATGAGCCATCACCATAATGAAGGCAGATGTTCTGTTGTGCAATACCAGAGGAGAGGGCATCAGTTTCAAGTGGTGAGCAATCAAATGGCATGTGGAGGGGAGAACATCCTCATAGGAAATGATGTTGGCTCTCTACCAACCCCCATCAGTGGGTGGCTCAGGCAAAAGAATGTGAAACCATTAGATAGGCTTATCACTCAAATTATAAATCCTGTTGCATCCTGGGGGACAGCTGGACTTTGGGTGCACCCTATCATTTACCATTCCTCCTACTCTACTCCCGCTCCAGTCAATATCCCCATCTTGTACACATATACACCACAGCGAGTCCCCATGTGGGTTAAAACACAAAATTATAGATATAGGGTATTATATATATTATATATTATATAGATGTACTATTATAAACTTTAATCTCAGGGTACCTGAGTGGCTCAGTCACCTAAGCGTCTGCCTTGGCTAAGTCATAATCTCTGGGTCCTGGGATCAAGTCCTACATAAGGCTTCCGGCTAAACAAGGAGTCTGCCTCTTTCTCTCCCCCTCTGTCTCTCCCTACTGCTCATTCTCCCTCCCTCTCCCTCCCCCTCCCTCCCTCTCCCTCCCTCTCTCTCCTAAATAAATAAATAAATAAATAAATAAATAAATAAATAAAATCTTTTAAAAAATAAAAAAAGAACTTTAATCTCTGTGGAAGTTGGTTTCAAGACCTGATTAATCAGAAAAAGCACAAGACCAGAAATCAGACCTAGACCAAGTTCCAACACGTGTATTCTTTACTCCTCATATCCCTCTCTAGCTCATCCTCCAACACTTCAACAATTGTTTTACTGAAATCAGGCCTGGTCTCTGCCATCAGCAGGCACAAAGCTGGCACCTGTACACCTGCGCCACCTGTAACACCTGTACAGGAGTTATACACCTGTAAACCTCTAGCCCTATTGAAGCTGGGGCTGTTTAATTTTGGAAAGCACCATGCCAGGAGCTCCCAGTTCCCAGAAACAAGGTTCTCTGCTTCTGAGCCACTAACTGTAGATTGACTGCATGATCTGGAGGCAGCCAGAAGGGGGTTGAAATCCCAGGTCTACCACACACCAGTTCTTTGGCCCTGAGGAAGTTCCTTAATTTGTTAAGCTTCAGATTTTTTTTTTTTTTGTTCGTAAAATAGGAATAATTAAAGTTCTTGTCTTAAAAGGTCATCATGAGTATTGAATGTCAATTTCTATCGAAAGGCAACCAGAGTGTCTGGCACGTAGCAAGTCTCAGGAAATTTCAGCTCTCATCTCCAAGGGAAGGGAGCCATCCTGATCCACACTCAACGCATGGCTCTGCTCCCTGCACACGCTGAGCTGTCTGCTAAAGTGGCTTACATGTTAGACTTCACCAACATCCTTGTGCAGGCACCATGCTAATCTTCTCTGCATCATTCCAATTTTTAGTGTATGTGCTACTAAAGCAAGCACCAAGATCTTTTTTTATTATTATTTTTAAGTAATCTCTACCCCCAAAGTGGGGCTCAAACTCACAACCCTGAGAGTCACATGCTCTACTGACTGAGCCAGCCAGGCTCCCTGCTAGACGTTACCAGTCCCCACTGCCGACATAGTCTACGTCTGCTGCTTGCTTATATTCTATTTCTGTCCCTTGTCCTGCCTTCCATTCAGACCATTTCAGCAGCAGCACTGCTCGTATCTCCAGCCTCCCTCCTGGCACTGTTCGTGGTGGGTTCTGATCTTTTCCTGCTCATCTGGGGCCCCTTTAAGACCCTTAGCAACCAGGTATTTGGGGCTGTACCTACCTGGCCAAGCCTCCCTGTCTTCTCCCAGCCCATCCACACAAAATCTACTCAGAGCCCCCAGGGGTCTGTGTGGCTGGAGGGAGGTGGGAAGGACACTCCTCCAGTGTGTTCCTGACCTGCTATGATGCCCTTAGCTAGGCTGCTGGGCAGATTCACTGCATAAATATTCATTTAAGCATCTGACACTTTTCTTGCTCTCCCACCCCTGCTGTCAAGGGGGAGCAGTCAAAGATTTGGCACAACACTTTGGAAAGGTAGCTAACCCAGGCCAAAGCCAGTCTTCCCCCTACCTGTTGCTTTTTCCCAAAAATGGGCTTTAGCTGGATCCTCAAACAGCATCATACCTTCCCACACCTGGTTCCAGTGCATGGTCTCTGTTCTTCTCAGGACACCCGGTAAGGCAGCTGAGATAACAGCCCTATGGGGGTAGGGGATAAAGCAGCTGGGGAATAAAAACCTCCCTCTTCCTCACTGACATTTCTCTACTTGATATTCACTTGAGAAATCTCAAGCAATCTTGATATTGGAGCACAGAGGTCAGGCCTCCTGGTCTGAGGCACTGAGTAAACCCTATTTCTTACATCAGAAGAAGGGGTCAAGGGTAGCTGGGATTTAAGTAGCTGGAAACCTCTAGCAACCCAGTGGTTTGTGCTCTGTACAGCATTGCTATGGTGAGAGGTAGCCCAATTATAGCACCAAGAGAGTCAAGAAAGCTACAGGTATGCCTGAAGCACTACAAAAATGCAGATTTTTTGGTTAGTATTCACAATCCACTGGCTGCACTGAGCAGCATCAACAATGCCCCTATTTAGCACTTGGAAAAAGTCTCAGTGAGTTTTGAGCTTTCTGAAATGTTTACCTGTGCTCAAATTCATGCATTTGGGTGTACACATCTTCGCTTGACATTCTAAACTTGCTCCTTTGCTTGCCTCAGCACATTGCACATCCCAGGAAAAGTTGAACTAGGCCTTCGAGTTTCCCATTTCTCTACCACATGCAGATATCCTTTAGAATCCAGTCTGTTAGGGACACCTGGTTGAATGTCTGCCTTTGGCTCAGGTCATAATCTGGGGTCCTGGGATCGAGTCCCACATCAGACTCTCCACCAAGAGCCTGCTTCACCCTCTGCCTATGTCTCTGCCTCTATCTGTCTCTCATGAATAAATAAAATCTTTTTTTCAAAAAAAGAATCCAGTATGCTGCCTCTGTAAATAAAGTTTTATTGGAACATAAGCCACGCCCATTTATTCATGTATTGTCTGTGGCTGCTTTCCTGTTCCCAAGGCAGAGTTGAGTCATTATGACTGCTCAGCTGGGCTGTGAAGCCTAAAGATTCACTATTCGGCTTTTCACAGAGTTTGATGAACCCTGCTTCTAAAATTCCTCCTGGTCACTAACCAGGGGTAAAATCATTGAAGATAAAGCAGCACAGATCTGTGAATTTGTCAGAGTTCTATCCCTCTGTATATAAATATAAATATACATATACATGTAAATATAAGTATAAATATAGAAATATTTAATATAATGGATGGAATCATGATTATAGAGGCTGAGACGCCCCAAGATAAGCTGTCTGCAAGCTGGTAGCCCAGGAAACCCAGTGACGTAGTTCCAGTCCAAACCTGAAGTCGGGAGAACCAGGGAAGCTAAGAGTGTAACTAAGTCCCAGTCCAAGTCCATAGTGCTGAAAACAAAGAGAGCCATATTGAGGACAGAAGAAGATGTCTCAGCTCATGCAGAGAGTAGGTTTGCCCTTTATCTCCCCTTCTGTCCTATTCAGGTTTTCAGTCAATCAGATGCCTACCCACAGCAGTGAGGGCAAACCTTTCCATGGATCTACTGGTGCAAATGCTAATCTCTTCTGGAAACACCCTCACAGACACACCCAAAAGTAATGTTTTGCCAGGTGTCTTGGCGCCCTTGAGCCTAGTTGACACATAAAATTAACCATCACAATTTGATGTATGAAAGAAGTTTCCCCGGGAAAAAATAATTCAGCAATGAAGTGAGTTGTTACCAGAGGATATAGGACTGTATCCTTGGGTTGCCCCTTTCTTCTCCAAGTCCCCCCCATTGCTTCAGCTGTAGTACATGTGCTACTGAAGCAAGCTCCTGAATTGCTTCAGAGCATGTTCTAACCACAGCTTCTCCACAATGCTCCTTAAACCCTCCCCTCTTGACTTGGTGCCTCACAGTCAATACCACACCATTTGCCTCCTCTATGTTACATCATTTTTCCTGCTTATTAGGTCAGCTTCCACAAACAAACTATTGTCTTGTATCAGTCAGGGGGCTCTGTGGGAAAATGATGGCACATGCAAATCATCTAAATTGAGAAGATTTTGGTAAAGGGACGATACAAGAAAGTATGGATAGACCTAAAGCAAAGCAACATGAGGTAGGCTGACAACATCCAAGAGTCATTACTACCAAGAAGCCTGAAGGGACATGGAGAAAAGGAAGGTGCCAGAACAGAGAAAACTGTGTTTTGTGAGAAAGGGTTGCCCAACAAAAGATGTCACCTTAGGCAGAGTAGTCTAGTTACTATGATCCAGGACCAGGTAAGGAGATACCATTGTGGTGAAGACCACAAATGACCATCCCCCAATTTTTTCAGTATCTAGACTATGAGTTTATTTTTTCCTGTGGTTCCACCAGCCTACAAACTTGAAAGCTGTTGCAAGGGAGCTATAATTTCTACTCAACATTTCATGATTTGATTGTGTAAAATAAAAAGTATAACCTTATTCTTGCAATACATTATCAGGAAAGCAATTATCTTGTCCTCTCCCTCTTCCTGACCTCTGGTCTCCTGCTAGGTCCCCCCTCCCCCTCCATTGGCCTAACCCAACTAGATCTCAAAAGACATAGGATCCTCTTGATAAGACCTGCGTGGTATGTCCTCCAGGGATCCATAGCCAGGTAGAGAAGGATGGAGTAGATCTGGAGGGAAAAGTGGTGACTATCCAGCATATCCCACAGCTACTAAAACATCTTAACTGTAAAGCAGGCTTTCAGTGATGCTTATTATTTGACTAAATGAATGCCTTTGGAAGGTCTAATTACTCTAGTAGTTTGGATACAACCATCGAGAGGCTGAAGGATGAACTGAGGGACTTGGTGTGGGGCCTGCTCTCATGACTTTATCTAAACTGCACTGCTGTCAGAGCTGAGGATCTAGTGTGGCCAATGCTTTGTCTTCTTTCTGGTAGTGGAAAAAAGGAGCAGGGTACCAGGAAAGAACTTGTCGTTCATAAAAGAAACCTACTCCCATCTGTGCCTCAAAGCAAAAAGTAATTTTTCCTCAAATTAAAAAGGGAATTTTTGCTCTTGAAATGTGAACTGGTAAAAAGATAATTCACTCCCCAGCCTTCTCATCAGCTAAATGCTGTCATAGCTACAAGTATCAAATAGCTATACGAGCAGCCTGGGAATGATTCTTGCAAATAAAAAAGCACAGTGTGAAATACTGACTTTTTTCTGATCAAATAGCATCCTGGGGTGGGTGGAACAGCTTTGGGTCAAGAAGAGGCCTCGATTTCTGGGGTGATTTTTATTGTTATCAGAGAGAAGACTGTACTTGCGGCAATGGTGCAGCAACCCGGCACACTCATACTGGTGAAGGCAAACTTGTAGTCACTTGTCTTTCTCTCAGGGTACTTACCCCCTACATCGAAACAGATTTTTCATTTCAGTTTCACTTACCTGTCACTTTCTTCTTTAAAAAGGTGATTTATCAAGTAAAAAAAAATCAACATCAAAGAACACTTCAGCACTACCAGGGAGCAAGCGCGCGTGCGCACACACATACACACACACACACACACACACACACACACACACACACTCTCAAACCCTCCTGCGTCCTATCCTGAAAGCAAAATTGTGACTGAAGACCACAAATGACCATCCCCCAACGGGGAGCTTTTTTCAGTATCTGGACCGTGAGATTCTTTTTTCTGTGGTTCCGCCAGCCTACAAATTTGAAAGCTGTTGCAAGGGAGCTATAATTTCTACTCAACACTTCATGATTTGATTATGTAAAATAAAAAGTATAATGAAGTTAATAGTACCTTATTCTTGCAGTACATTATGAGGAATTTTTTTTCTGTGCAAAATGTGAAAGTGGAAATTACCTCTGGGCCTTCTAATTCTCAAAAACGTGGGTCATAATGATTCTGTGGCGGAATTTCAAGACTTAAGATTTAGTATATTTCTCTTTCCTCTATTCAGTTTTCCAAAGGGACGTCTTCTCTTAGTGGGATTTTATGTAGTAAAATGTAAAGAAGTGAAGTGAGGGGTAGGAGACCTACACTGTACGCCAGTTGTGGGACCTCGAGAAAAACATTTAACCTCATTGAGTAATAACTTCCTCTGCAAGGTGAAGAGACTGGATAACCCACTCCCAACCTAGCATTCTATGATTTAAAAAAACAATATGAGGTGGAATAAGTGTACATGCCTTGAGAAACAAGTGTGGTATATAATGCCAGGTGTTTCTTTCCCCTTGTATTTTCTAATAACCCTTATCCAGAATCATCACCTTGTACTTCTCTCCTAGTTATTTGTGTGGTTTCAGCAGGGAGCCAATGAGAAGGGCAGTATCATAGGTTCAAGTCCTTTACAGGCCAATCATCTTTGATCTCATCCCTGTCTACCTCTCTTCCTGATGGTCACAACAGAATTCACTCATGGGACTTTCAGTGGGTCTCACTCTTGAAGAACCTACTCAAAACAAGTACTCTTGCTGTCACTGCCTGGGCATCTCATATGAGGAAAGAACATAACACTAAAACAGAAAGCAAATTTATAGTCACATGGCCTAAACCATATAATGTTGAGTGGCATTTAAGGCCTCCCATATCCCAGGCCACCTACTCATAAGAAAGCACAGTCTTTTAGGATTTTCCCAATTATACACATGCAGACATAACACTTAATCTACCTGGAGAGGAAACAAGGAAGATATTTCACTAACATAAAAACTCTCCTAAGCATCATTTGGGGAGATTTAACAGGATTAAGTTTCTCAGGTGGTGCCAAGCAATGGGTTCTTATTTTCACAGTGTTTTCCAATGCTGTAAGTCAGAAAATAGATCTGCAGGCCCCACAAGACTCAGGGTAGAGCCATGTGCCAATGGGAACTCAAACTTGGTTTTGGGCTTTCAGCTAGCTCTACTACTATGACAGGCTTTGATTTATGCTCACAGTCAAGCCTATCCCTGAGCAAAATTTAAATGTGGACGATGGTTTCATTAAAGCTGTTTCCTCTTTCTCTGATTTTCAGGTATGCAATGTTCTCATAGTAATTCACTGCGTCTCCCTCTCCACCCTAAACCAGTCCTGCATCCCAGCACTCCATGCTCTGCATCCTATTGTTTACCAATGCCCTCAACAAAATTTTGCTGAGCTGCTTGACATTTGGGAAAGCTCCAAGACCTTTAATTAATGAGCGCTACTATGAATTATTGAAAGACAATAGCTTAGCATGTTTGCATATATAGCATCTTTGCATATTCTCTGGCACAAAAAGCAGAATTTAGGATGCTAGGGACTAATCAGCAAGGGTATTTTTGTGTTGGGAGAATCTTTCTTGTGGGGAACCTGGGTGGCTCAGTCAAGTTAGGTGTCTGACTCTTGATATCAGTTCTGGTCATGATCTCAAGGTTGTGGGATCAAGCCCCACATTAGCTCTGTGCTCGGCTCAGAGTCTGCTTATCCTTCTCCCTCTGCTTCTCCCACCTGCTTTAGCTTTCTCCCTCACACACAAATTTTTTTAAAAGACTTTTTATTTATTATTCATGAGAGACACAGAGAAAGAGAGAGGCAGAGATGCAGGCAGTGGGAGAAGTCTCCATGCAGGGAGCCCGACATGGGACAGGATCCCAGGTCTCCAGGATCACACCCTGGGCTGAAGGCGGTGCCAAACCACTGAGCCACCCGGGCTGCCCACAATTTTTTTTTTAAATGAGAACCTTTCCTGTGCTGCTCATATTATAATGAGCATCTCTGTAAACAGAGGCATCTCTGTCCTCTGTTAGGTATAGGACAGACCCTATTGGTAGGTTAGTAGGTAAAAAGTATCTTCTTTGGCAAAGGAGAGGCTGATAAATTATCTTTTTATCATATATTTCCCCAGAAACTATCCCCAGGGAATAGACATATAAATACACACACACACACACACACACACACACACACACTATTTGCATCACATTCTACCCGGAGATAGAAAGACCTAAGAGATGAGAAAAGGGCACATCCACTGGGAGGAGAATCTAAAATGCTATATAAGTTCTTAGCCTCTGAAAGTAGGCTGGTCAGTGCAAAGTCCACACAGACACAGAAACTGAATCTAAGAATAAGAGAGGAACTAAACACAAAAGTTTAACGTAATCCTTTTCTCCATCCCTGGAAACACATCTAGGAACAGTTTTAAGCCTCAGCAATTATGGGGTAACCAGCTAGTCTATACACTGGCAGAGCCAGACCTATAGCAGCGGAGTGGGAAAAGTGCAACTGACAAATCCACTCAACATAAATTTGATTGTAAAAAAAAAAAAAACCCATAAATTTGATTGGATACCTACTCTGACCAGACTCCAGGCTAAGTTCTGGAAGCATACAAATGAATAAAGCACATCTCTCCACAACATGTAAAAGAAGAAGCTGAGCTATATCTCTATTTCAGTAGATGAGCAAAAGAGAAAGGAGTGAGTCGCTTAATTTCTTGCTCTGTTCGCATGTATTAGGCAATACAAGAGGTAAGTATACATCTGAGCTCAGAGACAGCCAACCTTCCAAAATCAGTGACTTAGTCTCTTTCCTTGAAAGCAAACACAACCAGGTTGTTAAGAATGACGCTCATCAGCATGAGCACCCTTAGAAAGAAAGATATAAACTATTGAACCATGGTACATACCGAAGAAGATCTCAGATACTCTTCACTCTTCAATATTTGAAGCTCTATTGAATTTTTATTCAACCTATCCCCCAAATTAAGATAAATGGGTGCTGGAACAACTATATATAGGCTTGGCATTTGGCATCAGCTTTACAGTAGTGTTTTTGTATAGGTTAAAGTCTACTTCGGCTGGAATTAATGTAATTATATATAATGTTGACAGATTATGACATTTGCCTATTAAGACACTATACAAACATTCCAATAATTTGCTGGCTTTTGACTTGGTAAAAAATAAATGAAACCAAGTCCCAAGGGATAGGGCTAATGGGGTAACTGGAATAGAAGTTTCAAAAGCACAGGGTTCAGGAAATAACAGTCAAAGAATAATGCATTTTCAGCCAAAACATATAGAGTGGTAAATGCATATTTAGTACTTACCACAAGACTGCTGTCTAGAGACAGCCTTTTTCCAAAGTCTCTTTTCTCAAGCTGTCTCTTTCCCTCCATGGGTGAAGTTATTTATTTTCCTTTGTGATTTATAAGAATTCCCCTTCTGTTTCCAGGATCACTGCAAAAAAGTGAGCACGTGTTTTACCATCCAAGTGAACAGTGTTTAGACCCTTGTTTTTAGCTTTCTAACCAGAAACAAGTGTTGAAGCCAAAATACCCAGACCCAAATCCTAAGTACAGAACTGGGCTCTCTCAACTCAAAATCCTAAGTACAGAACTGGGCTCTCTCAACTCAAAAGACCTCTCCGTGTTACAAATGTCAGAGTCATCTTTACGGAGGCCCCTGTGTTTTTATAGGTCTTGCTAATGGAGTTGGGGAATGGGTTTGCAGGTTGAATCAGCAGACTGTGGAAAAAAGCAAACAGCCCGTTTCATGCCATGCTTGCTCCACACTCGTCCTCCCTCTAGCAGCCAGAATCATTCTGTTACTGAGCACATAGATGCTGTTTGCAAATTCCATGAGATCAAACTGACAAAACCAGGTTCCGTAACCAAGAGTTGCTGAGTCTAAGGCCGGAGGAGAGGAAACTGAAACTTGCCAATATTTCATCATAAAATATTTAATTTAAACATACTTGGGGAACATTATAAGATACAGTCCCTCTAGGACAGGTGGATTCTGAATGAATGGCAGAGGACTTATATCCACTCACTGCATTTTACCATATCAGATATAGTTAATCCCTATATTCCACTGTGGTTGCTTGCTCTAGAACAATCAAGTGTCCTGGTTAGTAAGAATATTATGTGTTTTAAGCACTGGCTTCCAGTTTTCACCAAGATATAAATGGCCTGAAGTAAGAGAAATAGGCTTTAGTCCAGCTTTCCTACCCATTCCCCAAGTAACCTTGGCAAGCCATTCAGCCTCTCTGAAACTCATCTTTCTAAACTGCGAAAACAGGTAACATTGGTGATCAAATGATAGATGTAAAATGATATAAAGGCAATAAGCTACAACTTACATGTAAGTTACAATTATGCACAGATTACATTAAAAACCAGATAAATACTAAAGTTAACATAATTTAATACATCTTTGATGGTTTAGAATGCACTTGGCAATACAGAAATTGCTCATAATCTACATAAAACATATAGCCATTATCCTGCTATTGTAGAAAAGCTAAACTTAAGTAGGATAATATACCAATCAGCTTTTGATAAAACTGAAAGAAATTATTTTCCATAGCCCTCTCAACTGTTCCAAATCTAATGAGGATATGATAGACCTGGCCTCACAGCTCACAGCATATGGCATCTTGCTCCTTGTTTCCCCCACCAGGAGGAGGGCTGGGACAACTGTGCCCCAGATAGGGTTTGCCCAAAAGATGGTCTGGTAGTAAGAAACTGATGGACTCTCCACCTGGCCATAGGTTCTCTCCTCCATCCACTACCTCTCATTTTTAGGAAGACCAATTTCAATTCATTACTTGTTCACTCAGTAACTGCTAGGAAACTGCTAGGAGTCCATTCTGAATTCAAGATACAAAACCAAAATTTTCAACATAGTGTTCAAGGTCTACTTCCTGCCAATTAGTTTCTTACAGTCCCTGAATATGTGAGGCACATTCCCGAAACCACACTTTAGATCAACCCCCTCACCCCGACTGGGTCTAATTATCCCCTCTCCAGTGCCTGGCGCGGGTCCCATCTCCTTCACAGGACCTTCCTGGTCACCCCACTGGGCAAAAACGTCTTTCTCTCCCACATTTCATAGGAATCCTTAGGGACTTACTTATTAACCACCACCATCACCTAGCACAGTTTAAATATAGGATTTCTTACTATATGCTGGTTGGTAAAGCATAGTAGTTAAAAAACTTTTGGCAGCATTTTCCAGAACAAAGTTAGTTGTGTGTACTATCGGCAAACCTATTAGTCAAGTGAAATTTATTTTAAGGGCTTACCTTTCCTATTTTCAGCTATTCCCATCCACTTTGCTGCCCCCTCCTCATCTCAGTATGAGATATATACACTATTTTCATACTGTATGCACTCACTGGTAGCTCAGATATTCTCTGTAATGATGGATCCAGCTTGAGAGACTACTCAGGTCCTAAGAATTCTCCTTCTATCAAAAACATACCCCCTAAGTCATTTTCCTGTTGTCATTTTTCATATATATATATATATATATATATATATATATATATATATATATATAATTTCTCACCCTCCTACATCATATTCCAAAGAGCCCTGGCATTTGGTAGATCGCAATACATAATCCTTTGGCAGGTAGCATGTATTTCTGAAGTGCCTCATGTATGAAGGTCCCAGTCCTTAGGTGTTAGTGACACAGTCATATATGAGAGAGACTGAATTCCTGCCTTCATGGAACTTCATGGAAGATAGAGGAAATAAATAAGTGAACAACTCCGAATCATGAGAGGTACCTGCTTAGGGAGGAAATAACCATCATGAGGTGGTATTGCAGTGTCAAGCATGTGGAAGGGGAGATCATTTTAGACAGAATGATAAAAAGAGAAGCCAGTCATATAAAAATGCAGGTAAAGAGCATTCTAGATAGAGACTAGTCTTTCTGCTGGGAAAAATCCGGAAAGAGGTTTGTATACCTCCAGAATAGGGAACCAGTTTTTTAAGTATGAGTTGGGAAGATAATGGATGAGCAAGTTCTAAGTCATAAAGCGACAACTGCATCACACAAGCATCTTATAGGACAAGATAACTTGTTTGTTCTGAGCACAACATTTAATCTTAGGGTTTGATTACTCCTTGCTAGCTAGTAACATTAGACAAACCATTTACTCTATATAGGCTTCAATTGATTCATCCATAAAATGACATTAATAATAGGACTTTCCTCAGAGTGGGGTTGTTGGGATGATTAATGAGATGATCTATTTAAAGAGTTTTCCCAATACCTGGCACATAGTAGGTAAGCTTTAAATATCAGACATATTGATCATCCCTTCTGGTAAATATAATTAAATTCTTTCATGAGTAACTCTAGTGGCTCGATTTATTGCTCCATATAGGCTGATGGGATTGTCATTTTGGGAAACAGGGATCCTTTTAAAAGTCCTGAAACAGCCCAGTCTGCTATGTGGAAGGCTGATTGAACGGTTTAGCCTGGTCAATTTCTTTTCATACTTTATAGTGTCAGTTATTTGGGCAGAGATTGACCTTCAAAACATTCAGCAACTGAAAAGGCACAGGAATTAGCCAATCAGAAGAACAGGATCAATGGCAACTAGTAGTACAGCGGTAGCAATGTGTCCTGGCCAGTTACCATCCTAAATGTATGTACTACCACCATACCAAGAACTTGAAAATTCATGAATTATTCCATAAAGCAATCATGGAAAGGATCAAACAAAGTAAAGTCATCTGAAAGGATCAAAGGAAGCCCATGCATGAAACAAAGTGGCAACCAGGTTGTATCAATATGAAAAGGAGAGGAGTCCACAAAAGGAAAAATCAGGAAGGCTATCACACTCCACCTCCAGCACTGTTGCGGAACGACAGTGCCCGCATTTACACATACCCAGAAAAGACTGCATGGCTAGAGGGGACGTGAGTATGTCAGATCCCAGATACTTTGGCATTACACTGGCCATTTGTATCATCCAACAAATCCCCTTGCTTAGAGACCACTGCCATAAAACAACCTTCCAATTTTATTTGATTCACAAGTAGTTTTGCTTATAGAAGAAGAATGTGTTGACCAGCAAATATAAGGAGGCAATCTTTTGAAAAGTTACATTTTTAATACAAATTTGCAAGTCAGCATCTGACTCTTTATATTCATCATTTAGATATTTGCTTAGTATATCAGTCAGCTTGCAATATATAACAGAATATTACAGACTCAGTGGCTTAAGCAATAGAAATTTATTTTCTCACAGTTCTGGAAGCTGGAAGTTCAAGATCAAGGTGTTGGCAGTGTTGGTTTCTGGTGAGACATCTCTCCTTAGCATACATTTGGTCACCTTCTGTGTCCCGACATGACTTTTTCCTTTGCATACATGCTTCTGGTGCCTCTTTCTTTTCTCTTGCTTATAAGGACATCAGTCCTATTGAATGAGGCCCCTACTCTTATGACTTTTTTTAACCTCAATTACCTCCTAAAAGGCCCTATCTCCAAATATGGTCCCTTTGGGTGTTAGGACTTCAACATGAATTTCCAGGGGTTACATTTCAGTCCATACAATTTAATTTCAGTCAGATTTCAAAGTCTGATCATATCTAAGGGTACTAATAAATTTATGAGTCTAACACCTGACAGAAAACTCTGAGTGTCAGTGGCTACTCCCAGACCCTCTCTGCTGGTTAATTCACTGTTGGATTTCACCGGCCTCACTACCACCCACCCTTTCCTGCCTTCCCCCGCTATACACTTCTCTTTATTGAAGGTCTAGAGGTCTTGATGAGCAGCATCAACAGCAGGTGACTGCATGATCCAGTACCTTCTGTGATTCCTCCAAGCTCAGTATTTAAAAAGGCAGAAGCAGCTTTTCAGTCCTTCAGTCCCACCAACTTATGCCTTTTGCTCCTCCAGCGTTTTCAAGTTTCATTAAAAGATTCCTTGCATCAACTCTCTTCCTGCTTGAAAGACTGAGTATAGTTTCTCTTTTCCAGGCTTGACAATAATTGAGTCACACCCCATGGAGATACCATTGGACAGGCAGCCAGCCTTCCTTGAGGAATTCCTGGTCTCCTTTATGTAAGCCTTCTGAACAACAGCATGGAATTAAAAATCCCACCAGACACTAAGTTCCTGGAGAGCAGGGACGATATTTTAAGTTCAATGTTCTCCGAGGTAGTATAATGCCTGATGCATAGCAACATGGCAGACACTCAATGAACATTTGTTGTTCGCGTGAATAAAGGAATAAATGAATGTTTACAGCTGTCTTTGTGATCACATAAAGAGCAAGGTGGCAATATAACATTGCTACAGCAAAGAACTGCTATACACATTTATAACCCTGAAATTATTTTTATAGCCAAACACACAGACATACTCAAGCCTCAAAGAAAATATTTTATCATGATTTTAAAACTATTATCAACTTAAAAATTACTGCTTAGGACCTGCCTGAACTTACAAAGTACCATAACTGAGTCCTGTTCATGCCTTTTCTGTGGCTTCTAACAACGCTGGTTATAAAGAACACAGATCTGCCTCCAAGTGATGGGTTGGAAGCTTCTCCCTCCTTGCAAGGGAAGGAAAATGGTCAGATTTGAAGGAAGACAGGAAATTAAGCATCTTTTTTTGCCTGATGGACATTGATATCAGTCTCCCTTCTCCTCTCACGTGCATCTCTCTCTTACTGATGAAAATATCATTTTCTAGGTATCTGTAGAATCTGTGTTGGCCTTAATAAACTCTCTTTAATTTTTCTCACAGATAGTAATGGCCTTTCAACGCTAGACAGGTCCTTTAATATTCCTAAAGACATCACTGATTTCTTTTTTCTGCCAGACTTTATTAACAGACTGTATAATTTTCAAGGGACTGTAATCAAACACCATTAAATAAACCTCAAAGGCATATTTGCTCACAAGTGCATTGTCACTCACATGCAGACACACCTATTCACATTCTCTCATACACTCACACATATTCTGAGAACTTTTCTCCATAGCAATTCCTGCCTCTCTGATTCCCCTACTTCCCACCTCTGTTTTGAAATTTTAATGGTAATCCTGGAAGAAATGGAGCAAAAAGGTAGAACCAAAGGCATTAAAAGATTTAGCTTTCAGCCCTCTTTGCCACGTAAACTTGAGTATGTTCCCTAACTTCTGTGAATTTACATTCGCCAATCTGTTCTCACCAGGTTCTTGTGAAGTTGTGATGAGACAATGTAAGATTCAGGATACTTTTTCAGTCAGCTTCGTTAAGCAACAAACTATGCAAAATAGGATTGTTTGCAGCCTCATATACAACTGGCAAGCTCACTGGCACATCCCTTGCAGTATCCAGTATACTAGTTCCTAATGGTATAAATCCTACAAAGAATGATTTCAGAATTGAACGGGCCAAAGACCAAACAAAAAGGCAGCAAGTTTCTTGTCCCTGACAAGGCAGTTCATGCATCTCCACCCTGGTTGCAGACCTTGTAAAACACATCAATGCCCATATCCCATCTCAGATCACTGAAATCTCTAGGCACAGGGCCCCCAGGCACTAGAGTATGGTGACAGCAGCCTGGGTTGTTAACCACTGGTTGAAGCAGTGGTCCTCAACTTTGCCATCTATTGGAGTCACCCAGGGGAGTCACAGAGATCAAATCAGTCAGGATTCTTAGGGGTCGATGCAGTTTTCATTACTTTAAGCTCTCTGAATGACTCTGACATGCAGCACCAGTTTGAAAGGGTGAAGCACGTTTCTTGCTTTCCTTTCCTTGAAGGCCAAGGGACACACAGTTACTGGCAGAAACAACTGCCTTTTTTCAGTCACTGCAACTAATAATACTTAAGCTGAAAACACTGATCCCAAAGAAGAAGAATATTAGATACAAACAATATGGATCGGCATCTCCCCAGTATGCCCATCCTGTCTAGCTCACTAATCATCTTGCTGAAAGTAGTCTTTCGCTACATGCAAAAATTAATATTGACTAAAGACAGAAATATCATATCTAGATTCTAAGTTAATGCACAAATAGAATCTTAGAAACTCAGAGTGAAGCCATCATTCAGAGGATGGGGAAAAGAACCTCCAAAAGCAAGGACAAGAGTGGAAGAAATTCCTGACTCAAATGCTTCCAGACCCATTCATTCCCTTTCTCTCCACTGTTCTCCAAGAGTATCCTGCTCTTATTTCTAAGTGCAAAGAGCAGGAGGGAAAAGAGGAAACTGAATCTGTAAGATTTGCTTATAGCTACCAAATAGAATGTTTGAAACTCCTGTCAGCTTTGTATTGAAATCTTTTCATCCAGATGTATTAGGTCCATGTAAAGGAAAGCAGTTGCCTTTTCTTATACTTTAAACACACACATACAGCAGTTTCCTCCTAGAAGGTATGTTGGCTCAACAACTTTTTGCTATTGATACATCCATTCATGAAGTACTTGCACATGTACATAACTGTGTGGGGTTGCACACGTGTGAATGTGTAGGAGTGTGTGAGTGCTGGTGTGTGTGCACGCACACTTGGAACAGAAAACCACTGTCTCCATTCTGGACAGGAGAATAAAAAAAAAAATGCCAAATGCTGTGACTTACAACCACAAAATGTCTATTTAAGTCCTAACAGCACCCTGAAACTGATTTAGAAGACTGCATGCTAACAGATTTCCCAAATGTGGCCAGTCCTTGCCAGATAAGTTAGTGGCTGGAAACACTCTCTGCAGGATGTGACAACAGCTTTTTTCTTTGAAGTGGAGGAAAATCTTGCATGATGATGAAAATTGGTTTTAAAGAATGATTTCATGGCTCATGTTTATTAAACTTCTCACCCTAGAAGCTACTCAGTAGCTTACAGCTGATAGTTTAAATGCCAGAAAGAAACCCTAAGAATTACTGCCTCATGGTCCCTTTACATAAACGGCTACCTCCAACCCAGGAACTAGGGGATTCCAGCACAGGCAGGGTCTGGAAATCTTTGCTGTCGTTCAGCATGCAGCTCAGCAAACTACAACAGTGAAAGAACAGATACTAATGTGAATTAAGCTCCTTAGGAACAAAGGACAGGGAAAGCTCTTCACACCTCCAAAACATCTACCATTCAATCATTTCCAACTCTTACTATTTAAATACTTTTTAAGTTGAGATATAATAAAAAAAAGTTCATAAAGTTGAGCCTTTCAAAATATACAACTCAGTGTCAATGCTTTCTATTACCCAAGACATATTTATTTGCTACAGAAAGTCGGGTTATGATTCTCTCTCAGCAGGAACCCAAAGAAGCTTCCTCATGGCAGTTTGAGGCTCTTCCATCCTGACTCTGCTACATCCACATCATTTTGGGTAGCAGCATCCTGGAGAGTCCTGAGTTCAAATTATCCTGCTGAAAAGTTCTGTGACCATAAGTGATCTTTATGAGCTTGAGCAATTTATTTAACATGGCTTGGTCCCAGTTTCTTCCTGGATAAAATGAAAATAGCAGCAGCAGCAATCATCTTAACAAGATGGCTCTGAGGCTTACGATGCTCATTTTCAAGTACTGAGTAGAGGTCACCTGAGTGTCTCAGTAGGTTGGGTGTCTGCCTTTGGCTGAGGTCCTGATCCCAGGGTCCTGGGATTGGGTCCTGCATTGGGCTCCTTGCTCAGCACATAGTTTGCCTCTGCCTTCCCCCCTTCTCCTGCTCTCTCTAGTGTTCTCTCTTCCACAAATAAATAAATGAAATCTTTAAATAAAACCAAATCCTGAGTAGATACTCAATAACTGTTAGTTATAACTCAACAGAATTTCTTTCATTCAGAATTCAATAATAAGTGCAGCGTGGGTGGCTCAGCAGTTTAGCGCTGTCTTCAGCCCAGGGCGTGATTCTGGAGACCCACGATCGAGTCCCACGTCGGGCTCCCTGCATGGAGCCTGCTTCTCCCTCTACTGGTGTCTCTGCCTCTCTCTCTCTCATGAATAAATAGAATCTTTTTTTAAAAAAAGAATAACTTTTATTCAATATCTATTTTGGCCCCAGGGCTCATGAGAAGAGAAGAGAAGAGAAGAGAAGAGAAGAGAAGAGAAGAGAAGAGAAGAGAAGAGAAGAGAAGAGAAGAGAAAGGAGAAAGGAAAGAACACATCCTCAAATTTTGAGGGAAGGAAGATTCATATCATAAAAGGTTTTAAAAAAGTGAATGAATGAATGTTTTTGGCACAAAGAAGACTCATTTCTGGTTGGAATAATCCTGTAAAACTTGCCTTCATTGCCATTCAAGTATTTCCAGCTGATTTCCAGACAGAAACTATTGCTACATTTTTACAGTGTATGAACCAAAAGCTAAGAGATGGAATAGCAAGGCTTTTGGACCAGGATAAGCATTTCAGCTCGGGCTGCTCTTCTCCAACCATCTGTTCTTTCCCTCCCCTTCCTTCTCAGTAAAGCTGTTCTCCCTGTTTTGTTCCCTCCTCTACCTCCTCTCCATTTATTGCTTAAAGAAATGCTTCTAGTACATTACATGAAATGCCCGTATGTTGCCCATGAACTCCTAAGGGGAAAGTCACTGTAAAAATGAGACAGATAAATAAATAACTTTTAAAAATAAATAAAGTGTGCACATAACCCCAGAGGAATGGAAGAATATTTAGATAAGTGACTGGGGAAAAGAATTTTCACACTGTGTCATCTGCTAACGCTAATGAGTTAATTAAATTAGAAAAATTCCACAGCCAGAAGCAAAAACATCCAAATAACGTGGGCTGCTGGGGGAATTATAGACCATGCTACTAAATGCATTCTGTTCAAGCTCCCCCCACCCCCCCTTTGAGAAGGCTGTGGAGAGCTACACTTAAAAAACCATCCAATTTCAAGAGTGTTTTTTCCATCTGGGGCCAGTTGGGGAGAATCTGCTCTAAACTCTGCAAAGCCCGCTAAAAGACAACATGACTTGTTAAGAAAACTGTTTGTGAGAAACAATGTTTCGAGAAGATCCAGCACAAAGTTTAATTGTGATGTCCCCCTACATTGCTGAATTCATTATTTTCCATTAAAAGTGTTAGTACACAAGTGAAAAGCCAAGACGATTCAAGAAATAGATATAGTCAAATAAGTCAGACGACAGTACACTTTTGCTAAGGCTTTACATGGCAATTAGGATTTTTCCAGCTACCTGGAAGCTTTCTTCTCTTGAAGAGTTTTTTTTTCTTCTTTTATGGTAACCTCCTTCCACAACTCCTATGTCCCAAACAGTCTCGATGTGAAAAGAAATGTTCAATGCCTAGTAAAGCAAGGTTGAAATAACCATTTATATGCTGAAACCAATGGAAAGAATTCATAATACACCATAAAATGTAGAATATGACATTAATGATGTCCTAAGTAATAACAGCTGTCAAAACGAAACGTATGAAAAAGTCTCAAAGATGTTTATCTTTTTCTATTCAGTGTTTAATTAAATTGAGAATGCTATTCACTTGTGGGGAGGTGAGCTGAAATCTCTTTCAAAAGTAAAACAGTTGATAAGCACCAATTTGCACTGATAACTAGAGAGAGTGGAGGTAAGGGTGTGTGTGTGTGTGTGTGTGTGTGTGTGTGTACATAATGTATATGCACTACATGTACACCCATGCAGATATATCTATGTATATATATATGGCCATACTTCCCTTCTTGTCCTCATGTCTCCCAGATTATGAGCAGTGCTAATCAAAACTTCTAATTACTGAGGCTTTTTTTTTCTTTTGATGAGTTGTTTCTTTTTATTTGGACTTTGAAGGCTCCAGAATAAGAGAAGTTCTATAGATAGTTGGATAATCAGTGCTTCTCAGATTCAAGAATAGGAATCCCTAGTAGATTCATTAAAATGCAGATTCTGATTAAGTAGGTCTACAGTAAAGTCTGAGACTCTGCATGTCTAATAAGCGGATGCTTCTGGTCTATGAATTCCACTTTGATGCTAAAGGATCTGAAATTTAAAATGGAGAGCTTATCTGGCTCCACTTAAAGGTGAAATTCTATGAATTTTCTCATAGAACTATGATCTTCTAGCTAGATGTCATGGCTTTGTTCCAGACATAATCTGAGATGCATCATGGACTACATAGGTCATGCACAATAATTTTTATGTTTATATCTACTCAGGACGTTTGGAATCCCAGAACCTAAGGTTTAAATGGCTTCTTTTGGACCCCTCTCCCCCATCCCACCCCCCAACAATACAGTCTCTGTCTATAAAATAAGCCTAACAAATTGTTGCCCTGTCTCTGCTTGCTTCTTCCAGTAACAGAAGCTCCCACTGCCTTTTTCAGAAACCTAGCTCACATTTGAGTGTCGTGAATAATTAGAAAGTTTTACTTTGTCTCCTGAATTTTCATCCACTTGGCCATAGCTCTGTTCCCTGGAGCAAATATAAGTTTTCTCTTACTCAAACACAAGATGCCCAGGTTCTTCAACACTATCTCTTATGAGAAAGTTTCCACAGCCCTTGGCTTCCTTGTCACTGTCTCTGAAGCTTCCTAGAACTTGATGAAATCTATTACGTTAATAACATCTTTCATTCAGATTCCTTTAAAAATTATATCATACGCACTAATCTTCTTTGTAAGAGATATAAGCAGTAAAAACACACACATTATCTAATGTGAAAACTGTACATTTTTACTCCTATCCGCAGAGGTAATGACTTTTAATAGTTTTTCCACAAGTTTACCTGCAGAAATATATAAATATTGATTTTTTTCTTTCTATATAAATGGGATCAACATCTATTTCTCTGTGACGTTTTCACCTAATATATTCAATACAGAAGGGCCTAATTCATTGTTTTACAGTTCTACGTTGTTCTGTAGAATGAATGAACAATAAATTGTTTATTAACTTATGAATAGAAATTTAAACAGGCCCCATTGTTTTCTGATTCTAGACAGTGCTGCCATTAGAATTGTATATGCATCTTTTGTGCCTGAGTTTCTCTATAAGGTTTAGATTTCTAAAGGTGGAACTGCAGTGTAAAAATTGTCTAATTTTGATAGAAATTGCCTATTAGCCTTTGACAATATTTTAAGAATGCATGCCATCACTAGAAGTGAGACTACTCATTTTTCACATAGTTGTCACTACTGAATAGAATCAATCTTAAAACAAATACATTAGTGAAAGAAAAAAAATCCCATTGCTTTAATTTATATTACATGATTATTGGTGAAGTTAGGCATCTTTATGTTTGCTGGTCATTTGAATTATTCTCTTCTGCGTACCTTGCTTAGGTTATCTGCCCATTTTCTCACTCCTATTGCTTTTTATTGCCTTATAAGAAATATTACTATAATTTGAGTGTTAATTATTTATGAACAGGCATTGCAAATATGTTCTCCCAGTCTATCTTGGTTCTTCACTTTATTCATCATTGTATAGAATGTTGTAACTTATTTATAGTCAATTTCATCAACCTTTTCCTTTATGCCTTCTAAATTGACAAAGAATTCCATTACATGCTCTTAATATTTTTATAGTATATCTGAATACTGAACACTTTTATCCATGGTATAAAGTATTAGATTTAACTTAGTCTTTGAAAAAGATACTCAGTGGCACTTGGGTGCCTCAGTCTGTTAGATACCCAACTCTTAATTTCAGCTTAGTTCTCATGATCTCAGGGTCCTGAGATAGAGCCCCACAATAAGCTCCATGCTCAGCAGGGAGTCAGCTGGAGAGTCTGTCTCCCTCTCCCCCTCTCCTTGCTCATGTTCTCTATCTCTCTCTAATAAATAAATAAATAAATAAATCTTTTAAAAAAGGATATTCATTAATTCTGTGATTAAATTTCATCCACTGTTTTTGGAATGCTCCCTCACAATAACAAAGTTCAATATATGTATGGTTCTTCTCCTTGATTCTCTATTTAAAAAAATACTGATCCATTTGCCTAATCCTTGCACCATTACCACACTGTTTTAACTATGAAGGTACAGTATATTTTGAAATTTTGTTGGTCCAGTTTCCCTTGTTGTTGCTCTGTTTGGAAATTTTCTTGGCTATCTGTATTCATTTTTGTCTTCTGGTTGAACTTTAGGATTATCTCATTGTGTTCTCTAAAAATTAATGTATCGATTTTCATTGGATTGTATTTACCTATATAGATTATTAAAGAGAGAATTTAGATTATTACATTTATGAGTGATCCGATTTAGCAATGCAAATGTGTGGTAGATTGCTTAATGGTCAAAAATTTCTTCCATCCCAGAATGCCCTTTCTCCCTTTGAAATGAGTCTTTGATGTTCTGTCAGTCTAGGGGTGGTGCTCATTCCAATTATTGACTATGAAAGGGCTTATGACTCTATTGACAAATACAAAAGCAAAAAAATGATGATGATTTCTGACATAAAATCTAAGAAAACTTGAAGCTTCTACCTTCTTACAACCCTGAGATTACCATGATAAGAAGAAGCCCAGTGTAGCCCACTGGAGAAGGAGAACTGAGGTGTCTAGCCACATCAACTGCAAGATAATCTAGGTAAGCCCACTTTGGATCCCCCAGCTCTAATCAAGTCTTCAGATGACTATAGCCACATGAATGATCTTAGGTGAGAACAACAGAAAAACACAGGGATTGTCAACTCATGGAATCATTAGGAAAAAAAAAAAAAAGTTATGAGGTGCCTGGATGGCTCAGTCGGTTAAGCATCTTCCTTCAGCTCAGCTTATGATCCCAGGGTCCTGGGATCGAGTCCCACATTGAGCTTCCTGCTCAGTAGAGAATATGTTCCTCCTTCTCCCTCTGCTCTTCCCTTTCCTTATACCCCTCCCTGGCTTATGCTCTTCTATTTCTTACACTCACATTCTCTCTCTCAAATAAATCTTTTTCAAAAAAAGAAAAAAATAAGTCATTCTTGTGCTAAGTAACCAAATATTGGAGTCATTCGTCATGTGACAATAGATAATTTAAGCAGAATCTCTCCATTAATTTTTGTCATTGTTCAGGTCCTTCTGCAAAGTGTCATAAATTTCATTAAATAGGAATATCTCTTTTAAATCCACGGTATTTGTTTTTGTTGCTCTTGAAGTTAAATACTTTATATTTTCTAACTGGATATAGGAAGTATGGAAAAAAACACTGATTAATAAACTTTGGCATCATTTAAACTGCTTAGATATTATTCTGAACACTTTTGCTAGTTCTAAATGGGCTTATTTTATAGTGTTGGACTCTTCCTTTCCAATATTTACTATTCTTATTTCTTCCTCTGGTCATTTTGCATTGGCTAAGATAGCAAGTTAATAGTGGGAGCTCTTATTCCTTACTTCAATAGAATTAGTTATAATTTTTTCACCAGTGTGTGTTTTTAAGCCAGTACCATACTGTCTTGATTATTACAGCTTTGTAATATAGCTTGAAGTAAGAAATTGTGATGCTACCAGGTTTGGTTTTCTTTTTCAACATTCTTCTGGCAATTCAGGGTCTTTTCTGGTTCCATATTATGAGCGATTATATGACAACAAATTAGGCAATCTGGAAGAAATGGATGCAATCTCGGAAACTTATAAACTACCAAACTAAAACAGGAAGAAATAGAAAACCTGCACAGACCTATAACCAGTAAGGAAATAGAAGCAGTAATCAAAAATCTCCTGACAAACAAGAGTCCAGGGCCACATAGCTTCCCAGGGTAATTCTACCAAGCATTTAAAGAAGAACTAATACAAATTATTCTGAAGCTGTTTCAAAAAATAGAAATGGAAGGGAAACTTGCAAATTTGTTCAATGAGGCCAGCATTATCTTTTTGTTATTGGAGTTCAATTTGCCAACACATAGCATAACACCCAGTGCTCGCCCTGTCAAGTGCCTCCCTTGGTGCTCATCACCCAGTCACCCCTTTCCCCCACACACCTCCCCTTTCACTACCCCTTGTTTGTTTCCCAGAGTTAGGAGTTTCTCATGTCTGTCACCCTCACTGATATTTCCCACTCATTTTCCCTCCTTTCCTCTTTATTCCCTTTCACTATTTCTTATATTCCTCAGTGGATGAGACCATATAATGTTTGTCCTTCTCTGATTGACTTACTTTACTCAGCATAACACCCTCCAAATCCATCTACGTTGAAACAAATACAAATACCCAATGGTGGGTATTTGTCGTTTCTAATGGCTGAGTAATATTCCATTGTATACTAAGACCACATCTTCTTTATCCATTCATCTTTCGATGGACACTGAGACTCCTTCTACAGTTTGGCTATTGTGGACATTCCTGCTAGAAACATCGGGGTGCAGGTGTCCTGGCGTTTCATTGCATCTGTATCTTTGGGGTAAATCCCCAACAGTGCAATTGCTGGATCGTAGGGCAGGTCTATTTTTAACTCTTTGAGGAACCTCCACACAGTTTTCCAGAGCAGCTGTACCAGTTCATGTTCCCACCAACAGTGCAAGAGGGTTCCCCTTTCTCCACATCCTCTTCAACATTTTCTGTTTCCTGTCTCGTTAATTTTCACCATTCTCACTGGTCTGAGGTGGTATCTCATTGTGGTTTTGATTTGTTTTTCCCTTATGGCAAGGGATGCGGAGCACTTTCTCATGTGCTTGTTGGCCATGTGTATGCCTTCTTTGGTGAAACTTCTGTTCATGTCTTTTGCCCATTTCATGATTGGATTGTTTGTTTCTCTGCTGTTGAGTTTAATAAGTTCTTTATAGAACTTGGAAACTAGCCCTTTATCTGATAGGTCATTTACAAATATCTTCTCCCATTCTGTAGGTTGTCTTTTAGTTTTGTTGACTGTATCTTTTGCTGTGCAGAAGCTTTTTATCTTGATTAAATCCCAAAAGCTCATTTTTGCTTTTGTTTCCCTTGCCTTCATAGATGTATCTTGCAAGAAGTTGCTGTGGCCAAGTGAAAGAGGGTGTTGCCTGTGCCTGTGTTCTCCTCTAGGGTTTTGATGTATTCTTGTCTGACATTTAGATCTTTCATCCATTTTATCTTTGTTGTAAGGTGTAAGAGAATGGTCCAGTTTCATTCTTCTACATGGGGCTGTCCAATTTTCCCAGCACCATTTATTGAAGAGACTGTCTTTTTTCCAGTGGATAATCTGTCCTGCTTTGTCGAATATTAGTTGACTATAGAGTTGAGGGCCCATTTCTGGATTCTCTATTCCGTTCCATTGATCTATGTGTCTGTTTTTGTGCAAGTACCACACTGTCTTGAGGATCACAGCTTTGTAGTACAACTTGAAATCCAGCATTGTGATGCCCCCAGCTCTGGTTTTCTTTTTCAATATTCCCCTGGCTATTCATAGTCTTTTCTGATTCCATACAAATCTTAAGATGATTTGTTCCAACTCTGTGAAGAAAGTCCATGGTATTTTGATAGGGATTGCATTGAGTGTGTAAATTGTCCTGGGTAGCATTGACATTTTCACAATACTAATTCTTCCAATCCATAAGCATGGAATATTTTTCCATTTCTTTGTGTCTTTCACAATTTTTTCAGAAGCGTTCTATAGTTTTTCGGGTATAGATCCTTTACCTCTTTTGTTAGGTTTATTCCTAGGTATCTTATGCTTTTGGGCACAGTTGTAAATGGGATTGATTTCTTAACTTTTCTTTCTTCAGTCTCATTGTTAGGGTATAAAAATGCCACTGATTTCTGGGCATGAATTTTGTATCCTGCCACACTGCCGAATTGCTGTAGGAGTTCTAGCAATCGTGGGTGGAGCCTCTTGGGTTTGCTTTCTTTCTTTTTCTTTTGGGTTTTCTATGTACAGTATCATGTCATCTGCGAAGCGGGAGAGTTTGACCACTTCTTTGCCAATTTGAATGCCTTTTATTTCTTTTTGTTATCTGATGAGGCCAGCATTATCTTGATCCCAAAACCAGACTAAGACCCTATCAAAAATAATTATAGACCAATATCCCTGATGAACATAGATGCCAAAATTTTCACCAAGATACCAGCCAATAAGCTCTAACAGTACATTAAAAGGATTATTCACCACGACCAAGTGGGATTTATTTCTGGGCTGCACGTGTGGTTCAAAATCTGCAAATCAACCAGTGTAATACATCACATTAATAAAAGGAAGGACAAGAGCCATACAGTCCTCTCAATTGATGCAGAAAAAGCTTTTGACAAAATATAGCATCCTTTCTTGATTAAAACTCTTCACAGTGTAGGGATAGAGGGAAGATACCTCAATATCATAAAAGCCATATTAAAAAGGTCACAACAAGTATCATTCTCAATGGGGAAAAACTGAGAGCTTTTCTCTCAAGGTCAGGAACACGACAGGGATGCCCAGTCTCACCACTGTTGTTCAGCATAGCACTAGAAGTCCTAGCCTCAGCAATCAGACAACAAAAAGAAATAAAAGGCATTCAAACCGGCAAAGAAGAAGTCAGACTCTTCACAGATGGCATAATACTTCATGTGGAAAACCCAAAGACTCCACCTCAAAATTGCTAGAACTAATATAGTAATTCAGCAAAGTGGCAGGGTATAGAATCAATGCACAGAAATGAGTTGCATTTCTATACACTGAGACAGATGAAAGAGAAATTAAGGAATCAATCCCATTTATAATTGTAACCGAAACCATAAGATACCTAGGAATAAACCTAACCAAAGAGGTAAAGGATCTTTACTCTAAAAACTACATAGCATTTATAAAAAAAAAAAAAATTGAGGAAGACACAAAGGAATGGAAAAATATTCCATGCTCATGGATAGGAAGAATAAATATTGTTAAAATGTCTAGGACACCCAGAGCAATCTACACATTCAATGCAATCTCTATCAAAATACCATCTACATTTTTCATAGAGCTGTAACAAATAACCCTAAAGTTTGTATGGATCCCTATTGTGTTCTGAAATGTTTTATTTTTATTTAATCTTTAAACATACCAAAAATACATAAAGTAACATTCATGTACCCACCACCTATATTTACCAAAGTTAATCCTTTGACATATTTACTTTAATTTTTTTCTTAAGAAATAAGGCATTAATCACTTGCCATCAGGGAAATACAAATCAAAACCACAATGAGATACCATCTCACAGCAGTGAGAATGGGGGAAAATTAACAAGGCAGGAAACCACAAATGTTGGAGAGGATGTGGAGAAAGAGGAACCCTCTTGCACTGTTGGTGGGAATGTGAACTGGTGCAGCCACTCTGGAAAACTGTGTGGAGGTTCCTCAAAGAGTTAAAAATAGACCTGCCCTACGATCCAGCAATTGCACTGCTGGGGACTTACCCCAAAGATACAGATGCAATGAAACACCGGGACACCTGCACCCCGATGTTTCTAGCAGGAATGTCCACAATAGCCAAAGTGTGGAAGGAGCCTCGGTGTCCATCGACAGATGAATGGATAAAGTAGATGTGGTCTATGTATACAATGGAATATTCCTCAGCCATTAGAAATGACAAATACCCACCATTTGCTTCGACATGGATGGAACTGGAGGGTATCATGCTGTGTGAAATAAGTCAATTGGAGAAGGACAAACATTATATGGTCTCATTCATTTGGGGAATATAAAAAGTAGTGAAAGGGAATAGAAGGGAAGGGAGAAGAAATGGGTAGGAAATATCAGAAAGGGAGACAGAACATGAGAGACTCCTAACTCCGGGAAACGAACTAGGGGTGGTGGAAGGGGAGGTGGGCCAGGGGGTGGGGGTGACTGGGTGACAGGCACTGAGGGGGGCACTTGATGGGATGAGCACTGAGTGTTATTCTATATGTTGGCAAACTGAACACCAATAAAAAATACATTTATAAAATAAAAAAATAAAAATAAAAAGGAGGAAGATGGATGGAATGAGAAGGTGAGCATTTAAGGTGATCGGGGCTTAGAGTAGTGAGACATATGTAGGTAAGGGCGCCTGTGCCTCTAACAAGGGTGCGAAGCCAGAATAAAACATTTTTCCTTCGAAAGGAAAGAAGGAAGGAAGGAAGGAAGGAAGGAAGGAAGGAAGGAAGGAAGGAAGGAAGGAAGGGAAAAGAAAAGAAAAGAAAAGAAAAGAAAAGAAAAGAAAAGAAAAGAAAAGAAAAGAAAAGAAAAGAAAAAAAGAAAGAAAGAAAGAAAGAAAGAAAGAAAGAAAGAAAGAAAGAAAGAAAGAAGAAAGAAAGAAAGAAAGAAAAAGAAAAGAAAGAAAAGAAAGAAAAGAAAGAAAGCAGGCAGGCATTATAGATACAGTTGTAGCTCCATTATCCATCACTGCGTAGTGAGAAAGCATTTCTGCTGTGAATGAATTATACTTTTACTACATATGCATGTATAAGAATGATAAAGAGTATTGTTTAATGTGCCTTTTTTTTTTTTTTACAGTTTACATATATGTTACCATGCTTTCTCTACTTACTTTTTTGTTCTCTTAATATTATGGAATCAAGATTTATCTATGAAGATTAAAAAAGTCCTCATTATTTAAAATATTTTAATAATCCCATTAAATCGATTTGAAACAGTTACCCCATTCCCAAAAGATAGATATTTAGGTTGTTTTCAATGTTTTGCCATTAACATTACAAATGATACTGCTATGAACATCCTTGCTCATACATTCTTCTGAACAAAGTCAGAGAAATTTCTGACTTTCTGCCATACAAAGAACTTATGCACATGTTCAATTTACCAGGCAGTATCAAAACACTCTCCAAAAATGGTTTTACTATAGTAGTTTATGCTTAGGTCAGCAATGATAAAATCTGTTTTCCCCTGGATTTTCTACCATATAATGCAGCAATCCCACTTCTGAATATATATCTGGATGAAATTAAATCAGTATCTCAAAGAGATACATGTATTCCCTTGTTTTCTTTGCAGCATTATTCAAAACAGCCAAGACACAGAAACAATCTAAGTATTCACTGACAAATGAATGGAAAAAAATATCACACACAAAATGGAATACTATTCAACCATTAAAAGAAGGAAATTCTGTCATTTGTGACATGGTTGGACCTTGATTTTATTACACTAAGTAAAATAAGTCAAAAGGAGAAAGAAATATTGCACGGGCCTACCTATATGTATATTCTAATAAAGCTGAACTCAGAAATACTGAGCTGAATGCAAGGAAATAGTGGCTTCGAGAGACACATTAGACCAGATAGACCTAACAGGTATATATAGGACATTCCTTCATAAAACGGCATAATGGACATTCTTTACAAGTATTTGCAACATTAGTCAGGACAGATCACGTGTTAGGCCATAAAACAAGTTTCAATAAATTTAAGAAGACTGCAATCATATCAAGCATTTTCCAACCACAGTGTTTCAAAATTAGAAATCAATTACAAGAAAAAGTGTAGAAAGAACACAAATATCTACAGGCTAAAAATATGAATGAATGGATCAACCAATAAATCAAAGAGGAAATCAAAAAATACATAGAAACAAAGGAAAATGAAAACAGAACAGTCCAAAACCTTTGGGATTCAGCAAAAGCAGTCTTAGGAGAGAAGTATATAGCAATACGGGCCTTCCTCAAGGAGCATGAAATATCTCAAATAAACAGCATAACATTATACCTACAGAAGCTAGGAAAAAAAGAACAAATAGAACCCAAAACTAGTAGAAGGAAGGAAAAAATAAAGATTAGAGCAGAAAGAAATGAAAGAGATGAAGATGATGAAGAAGAAAATATCAGTGAAACCAAGATCTGGTTCTTTGGAAAGATAAACAAAATTGATAAAATTTTAGCCAGAGCCATCAAGAAAAAGAGAGGACTCAAATAAATAAAATGAAAAACTAAAAATAAAGGAGGAAACGATAACCAACACCCCAGAGATACAAATGATTATAAGAGAATATCATGAAAAACTGTATCCAAATTGAATACCCTAGAAGAAATGGATAAATTCCTTAAACCATAGAATCTTCCAAAACTGAATCAGGAAGAAAACTTAAATCAACCAGTGAATAGTAACAAAATTGAATTGATAATTTAAAAAGCTTCCAATAAACAGAAGTCCAGGACTGCATAGCTTTAACAGTGATTTGAAACAAATACTGAAAGAAGACCTGATACTTACTCTTTTCAAACTATTCTAAAAAATAGAAGAGGAAGGAAAGCTTCCAGATTCATTCTATGAGGCCAACATTACCTTGTTATCAAAACCAAAGACACTATAAATAACAAAATCTACAGGTCAATGTCTCTGATGAACAAAAATGCAAAAATCCTCAACAAAATATAAGCAAACAGATTTCAACAATACATTTAAAAAAATCATTTACCACAATCAGCTAGGATTTATTGCCCGGATATGAGTGGTTCAGTACTCACAAATTAATCAGTGTGATACATTATATTAACAAGATAAAATATAAAGACCATATGATCATCTCAATACATGAGAAAAAAGCATTTGACAAAATACAACATCCGTTCATAATAAAAACTCTCAACAAAGTGGTTTTAAAAGGAACATACTTCAACATAGTAAATGCCATATATGAAAAACCCAGCTAGCACTGTACTCAATGGTGAAAAACTGAGAATGTTTCCTCTAAGATCTGGAACAAGACAAGGATGTCCACCCTCATCATTTTTATTCAACATGGTACTGGAAGTCCAAGCTGCAGTAATCCGGCAAGAAATAAAAAGCTGAACAAGAAACACAGAAGATAATGGTGGTTGCCAAAGGCAAGGGGTGGGGGAAATAGAGACATGTTGCTCAAAGGGTACAAACTTCCAGTTTTAAGACCAATAAGTTCTGAGGATCTAACGTGTGGCATGTAACTATAGCTAATAATGATGTATACTTGAAAGTTGCTAGAGAGTGAATAGCAAATGTTCTTACCACAGACACACACACACACAAAATGGTAATTGTATGATGTGATGAAAGTGTTAACTAACCCTGTTATGGTAATTATTTCATAATATATGCAGGTACAAATCATCACACTACATCTTAAACTTAACATGATGCTGTAGGTCAAGTATATCTCAACAAAGCTGGGGATTAAAAGAAATGCTTGGTTTGCTTTTCACAGTTGGATTGGGTAGCCTCCTGTGAGGCTGGATTGAAGGCAGCATCTCTGACCGGATTATTATTTTCTTTAGACACTTATTTGAGATCTTTCGCATATGAAGGAACCAGAGCTGACAGGAAAACATTGGCCTGGGCACTAGTCTTTCTGAGGACTGACTTCTCCCTTTATTTTACTGTTTCTCAAACTTTTTCTTTTATTTTGTATCGCCTCCCTCCAGCACCCTTTCATTTTATTTCCTAATGACTTCTCCCCATGAAATTTTAATACCACAGATATACCGTATGTCTATTTTAGTACTGTAGCCCTTTGGAAGGCCTCAAACCATTGTGATTTCTAAGTTTTTCAGTCTCGAGAGGCAATGTTCATCTCTGTTGAGAATGTTTCATCTAAAGATTCTTCAAAACACTTTCAGGTTTCTTAATTTCCTTTTTTGAGAAATTCGACTTGACTCTTACATAATCAGCAAGACTTGTGACTCTTGAGACCAACGGAAGCCGGCCATAGTGACAGTGAATTCCGAATTATTTCACTACATGCACACATATTTGATGAGGTGCCTTGGGGCGGGGGAGGAAAAAATGAATAGGCAAAGACAGTGATGCAAAACCAAAGGGCCAGTAAGTCAAGAAGGTGATGGAAATGAGGGAAGCTGGCCCCGGAGCAAACTGTATCTACCTGGAAGCTCTGGAAGCTCACATTCTGCCCAATACTGGCAGCTGGCACTCAACTGCTTCCAAAACCACTGTGCAGGAATGACAGTTCATTTTACTAAAGCCCTCAATTTTTTTCAAAGATTTTATTTATTTATTTGAGAGAGAGCAGTGAGGGGCAGGGAGAGAGAGAAAGAATCTGAAGCAGACTTCTCACTGAGCGTGGATCCCGATATGGGACTCGATCCCACAACCCCGAGATCATGACCTGAGCCGAAACCAAGAGTTGGACACTTAGCCGACTTGAGCCACCCAGCTGTCCCAGCCCATCAATTTTTAAGAGAGGCCAGAAATTCAGATATTTGTGTAAAATCTCTCAATTTATAAAGATTGCTTATATTTTAAAAATGTATTTTACAAGGTCCCAAAATCAATCTTTCAGAGGTATGTAGCTTATAAACTACAAATTTGCAGACTTTTACTACATGAGTCCTCATAAGCCTCCCACCTCCTCTAAAATATGATGATTTTTAAAATTTTGAATCAGTGTAAAACTGCAAGGAGATTCAGTCTTAAACATTAACACAAAAAAACTAAAAACAACAATGGGAGAGGGGATTTAATTTTCCATCACCTGCCTATGCAATGGAGAAAATCCAAACTTTACTTTCAAAGATAATTTATACTCCTTTTATGTGAAGTCAAAATGTGAAATCAATTATCATGAGTTACAGAGTAAGTTCAGAAAGCATAAAGGTTTTTTTCCTTTACTTCAAAATCAAAATAGTACTTGGGTTGCTAAATAATTTTTAGATATTCATGTATACCATTACAGCACAGAGATTAAAAAGCCTTTCCTTCAAAGACAATTTTATATATTTCTTTAACTTAATATATTCTCTAAGGTATGTGAGTATACACTTCTGTAATTTTTTGGTTGTCTTTATGTTTTTCATTCATTGTTAGTTTCAGTATGTCTTTCTCATTCAGATAAAAAGTTAAGATAACATTTGGATATTTTGATGTTCCACTGATTGAATTACCTAAATTATGGCCATATTTACACCTCATGTTTTTTTATGTGTAGATGGTTTCTCTTGGAGTTTGGCAAGTTTTGTTATATTTCAGAAATTCAAATATAAGATTTGTATATTTAATTCTGTTAATAACTATCTATGTTTCTTCAGACAAATTATTTCTCTATTCTTCAGTTCCCTCCTTTCACATATAAAGGGAAATGAACTCAGTGATATCGAGGGCCCATTTTGGCTCTAACGTATTTTGACCTAGAAAACAATTTATTTTTTATTTTTATTTTTATTTTTATTTTAGAAAACAATGTAAACAATTAAAAAGGAATGAAATATTTGATTTTAAATACCCTGCATTTCTTTATTTAAATCTTTGAGATATAATTCACATACCATAATATTGACCCATTTAAAGAGTACTGTTCAGTGGATTTTAGTGAATTCAGAGTTGTACATCCATCACCAAAATCTAATTTCAGAATACCTTCAAAACACCAAAAACAGAAAAAAACAAAACAAAACCCTTACACGGTAGTTGTCCTTCTTCCTCTTACCCCGCCCAACTCCCCACACCCACCACTGACCATCTAGCTATAAGGCAACCATTAAATCTATATTCTGTCTCCATGGATTTGCTTATTCTGGTTATTTCATATAAATGGAACCATAACAAGTGGTATTTGTGACTTCTTTCACTTAAGATAATGTTTTTAAGAATTATCTATGTCTGAGATGCCTGGGTGGCTCAGTGGTTGAGCATCTGCCTTTGGCTCAGGGTATGGTCCCAGGTCTGGGGATCGAGTCCCACATCCAGCTCACTATGAGGAGCCTGCTTCTCCCTCTGCCTATGTTTCTCCCTCTCTCTCTCATGAATAAATAATCTTTAAAAAAAAAGAATTATCCACATCTTAGCACTAATCAATACTTTATTTTTATGGTTGAAAAATATTCTATTATATGGATTACTATATTTTATTTATCCATTTTTTAGTTTTTGAACATATGGATTGTTTCTGAATTTTGCTATAAAATCCATGTACAATTTTTTATGGACAAACATATGTTTTCATTTTTCTTGGGTATATACCCAGAAGTGGAATTACTGGGTCAAATTGAAACTCTTGGTTTAGCATTTTGAAAAACTACCAAACTGTTTCCCAAAGTGGCCACAACATTTTACATTCTCACCAACAATGAGTTCCAATTTCTCCACACTTTTGTCAGCATTTGTTTCTATCCAATTTTTTGTTTATCATAGCCACTCTAGTTGGTTATGAAGTACTATCTCGTTGTAGTTCTTATTCTTTCCCTAATGGCTGATAATGTTGAGTATCTTTTCATGTGCTCATTGGCCATTTGTAGATCTTCTTTGGAGAAACTTCTACTCAATCCCTGCCCATTTTTTAATTGGCTGATTTATCTTTTCATTGTCAGGTTGTAAGAATTTTTTGATTACAAATCCCTTGGTAGATGTACTATTTCCAATTATTTCCTCTCATTTCTTGGGTTAACTTTTCACTTTCATGATAATGTCCTTTGACACACAGCTATTTTTAATTTTATTAAAGTCCAAGCCATTAATTATTTTGTTATTAAAATTTTTGGTGTCATTATCTAAAATAACCACTGCCTACTTAAAAGTAATGAGGACTTCCATGTACCATAAGAGTTTGTAATTTTAGCTCATACATTCATGGTCTATGGTTTATTTTGAGTTAATATTTTTTTAAAGTGTGGAATAGGGATCCAAATTCATTCTTTTACAAATGGATATCCAGTTTTCCTAGAACTATTTATTGAAAAGGCTATCCCCCCCCCCCCACCATGGAGTTTGTCTTGGCACCCTTCTCAAAACTCAATTGACCATAAGTATAGAGGCTTATTTCTACACTCTCAGTTTTATTCATTTGATGTCTATGTGTAGCCTTCTGTATACCACATGGTCTGGATCACTATAGCTTTGTCATAGGCTTTGAAATTGAGAGTGTAAGTCTTCTAACTTCAGTCTTCATTTCCAAAATGGTTTTGGCTGTTTTTCATATAAATATACCTTGTAGTTCCATGTGAATTTTAGCATCAGTTTATAAATTTCTGCAAAAAGTCAGCTGAAATTTTGATAGGGATTGCACTGAGTCTGCAAATCAATTTGGGGAGTATTACCATCCTAACGATGCTGTGTCCTCCAACCCATGAAAATGAGAACTTTGTTTATTTAGATCTTTTTAAAGTTTCTTTCAACAGTGTTTTATAATGTTTTGGTATACAACTCTTACATTTCATTTGCTATATTTATTCCTAGGTGTTACATTATTTTGGTTGCTATTATAAGTGGGATTGCTTTCTTAATTGTAATTTTAAATTATTTATTGCATTGTATCTCTTTCAAATTTCAAGAGAAACAACTAGGTCATATTTCATTCATTCCAACATTTTTTGTTTTGCTTTAAATTATGTACTCATTTTTATTTTACTTCTAAGTTATATATTTCTATTTTCCAGTTTTATTTTTAAATTTTATTTTTATGAAGTCATGACAAGATTCATAAGAGCTGTAGATGGTATGTTTGAAATGAAGGTAAGCTGGACACTGAGCCTAGTCAAATTAAATCACTTAGAATAAACTGCAACAGACTTCCATCATTTTTACTAGAATCCACTGAACACTTACTGAATGCACAACACTAACATTGTCTCAGTAGCCCACATTTGCTAAAAATGTATTCATTGCCTTCTAACAAGAAAACTGCATTTAACTCCCATGACTTCAGAAAAACAGTTGTTAAGAGACCAAAACATAAATAAATACCCTCATCATTTCAAACTTGTTGTTTTGATTAAATATTTGCATTTCTCCATTAAAGGAAGCATTTCCTTTGACTGCCAAAAGAATTTTAAAAGGCACTATGAAGCTGATTTTCAATTTTACTATTCAAACCTTTCCAAAGCTGCCAGTATACGTTGCCTTTTAAATTTATGCTAATGTTGTTGAAGGTATGAAATGTAATTACACGAAATGTAAGAGGAATAAAATATATTCTGACTAGTAGGGCTTTTCTGAACAAATATAACATGTATTCAAATAGAAAGAATCACATGAGGTCAGTAGCTCTTGAAAACTTTGAGGATCAAAGGAAGTTAAATACTCAACATCCTGGAAAAATACAAACATCTAACATATGTACATTTTTGTGCACAATTTTAAGGATTCATGGTTACTCTGCAGCCCAGCCATGGATACATGGACCTCAAATTAAGAACTACCCATTAAATAATGGTTAAAAAAGATATGTAACTGTCACAGATAAGTTCTCTGGACTATATAAACAAGATAAATGAACCAGAAACTGAGCTCAGAGAATGAAGAGGGTACAAAAGTCCTGGGTTTATGAAGATCTGGGTATAGAGGCACATAAAAATGGGAAACATTTTGACACCTAATATGTATGAGGTGTTAAAATCTTTCTATAAATATTTGAAGACAAAGGCAACAAGCTTTTCATGAAAATATAGTCAAGAAAAAGAGTCCCTCAATCTTGAAGGAAGGTTGGTAAAAACTAATTGCAGCCTGAGGCTACAGTTTATACAGCATGCTGATCTCATAATCCAAAGATCAGACTTTAATCAAGTCATTTGATAGCTCAGTTTCATCTGAGATGTATCCAGTTTTATATTACAGGACAGAAACTTCAAGTCACTCATAGAAGACCTGGTTAGGACTGGGTGTCTGGTAACCCTGCAGGAAGCATCCACAAATCCTCTAGATGGAAAAGAGTATGCAGAGAGAAGGGGGGTATATCCTCATTTGAGATAAAATGGAAACTTAAAGCACATGAGAACGAATACTAAGAAAAGAGTCAAAATAAAGAGAATTCACTGACTAAAGCAATGAAAAAAGCTAAAATTGACATTGAAGAAGACATACAAACATGGCAAACAGGTACATGAAAAGGTACTGGAACTCACTATCATCATGGAAATACACATCAAAATTACAATGAGATGTCACCTCACATCTGTTAAAATGGATATTATCAAAGAGACAAAAGATAACGAGAACTAGCAAGGATGTGAAGGAAAAGGAACACTTGGTCACTGTTGGTGGGAGTATAAATTGGTACAACCGTTGTGGCAAACAGTACAGAGGTTCCTCAAAAAATTAAAAATAGAAAAACCAAAAATCCATCAATCCCACTTCTGAGTATGTATCCAAAGAAAACAAAATCTAATGATTTTTTGAAGAGATCTCTATACTTCCATGTTTATTGAAGTAGTATTCACAATTGCCAAGATATGGAAACAACCTAAGTTGTTTACAACACACATACACACAACATAAAATCATCCAGCCTTAAAAATTAAGAAACCTCTGCCATATGCAACAATATGGATGAACATGAAATAACCCAACTTAGAAAGAGGAATACTGCATTATCTCACTTGTCTGTGGAATCTAAAAAAAAGTTAAACTCATAAAAACAGAGAGCAGAATGGTGATATCTAGGGACTGCAGAATGGGGGAAATGGGAACACATTCAGTTATATTAAGTGGATAAGCTCTGACGATATAATGCATGGCATGGTGAGTTTAAGTTAATAAAGTATTATTAATAGTGTTGTATACTTTAAATTTGTTAAGAGAATTGATCTTAAGTGTTCCCAGAACAGACACACACGCACAAAGTTGTAACTATTTGAGATGGTGTATATGTTAATTAGGTTGACTGTGGTATTAACTTCACTACATATATATATACACACACACACACATATATGCGCATAGATGTATACATTTTGTATATATGGTGCATAAACATGTATGTAGCACTACTACATATATATGTAGTACACTGTACACCTTAAATATATACCATTTATTTATTTGTCAAATAAATCTCAATAAGACTGGAAAAAAAGAATGAGTAAAAATCCAAACATTAAGTTGGAGAAGCATTCATAAAAAAAAAATGAGAATTTGTCATACAAGAATGCACATAAGAAATACAAAGATGTATTATAAATCTAGAAAAGAAAAATCATGGTCTGATACAAAATGCCATAACCCAGATAAAATTTAGATAAGACAATGAAGGGAGAATTAATGAATTAAAAATTATACTGAAGGGGGGGGGAGGAGCAAGATGGCGGAAGAGTAGGGTCTCCAAATCACCTGTCTCCACCAAACCACCTAGAAAACCTTCAAATTATCCTGAAAATCTATGAATTCGGCCTGAGATTTAAAGAGAGACCAGCTGGAATGCTACAGTGAGAAGAGTTCGCGCTTCTATCAAGGTAGGAGGACGGGAAAAAGAAATAAAGAAACAAAGGCCTCCAAGGGGGAGGGGCCCCGCGAGGAGCCGGGCTGAGGCCGGGGCGAGTGTCCCCAGGACAGGAGAGCCCCGTCCCGGGGGAGCAGGAGCTGCACCGACCTTCCCGGGCGGAAAGGGGCTCGCGGGGAGTTGGAGCAGGACCCAGGAGGGCGGGGATGCCCTCGGGCTCCCGGGGACACTAACAGCAACTGCGCGCCCAGGAGAGTGCGCCGAGCTCCCTAAGGGCTGCAGCGCGCACGGCGGGACCCGGCGGGACCCGGAGCAGCTGAAGGGGCTCGGGCGGCGGCTCCGCGGAGGGGGCTGCGCGGCCCCGGGAGCAGCTCGGCCGGGCTCGGGCAGAGGAAGAGGCTCCGCGGAGGGGGCTGCGCGGTTCCAGGAGCAGCTCGGAGGGGCTCGGGCGGCGGCTCCACGGAGGGGGTTGCGCGGCCCGGGAGCGCGAATCCACCAGCGCAGGCTCCGGAGCACAGGGCGCCGGGACACAGCCCAGGATCCCGCCTCCCCCGGGACAGGCAGAGGCCGGGAGGGCCCAGGACAGCGAGGACGCTCCTGCCCCAGCTGAGCACATCAGCGGCCCCGCCCCGGAGCATCCAGGCCCTGCAGACGGAGTGCCTGCCGGAGCTGAATCCAGGTTCCAGAGCTGCCCCGCCACTGGGGCTGTTCCTCCTGTGGCCTCAGGGGGTAAACAACCCCCACCGAGCCCTGCACCAGGCAGGGGCACAGCAGCTCCCCCAACTGCTAACACCTGAAAATCAGCACAACAGGCCCCTCCCCCAGAACACCAGCTAGACGGACAACTTCCAGGAGAAGCCAAGGGACTTAAAGTACACAGAATCAGAAGATACTCCCCGGTGGTTCTTTTTTTGTTTGTTTGTTTTTGTTTTTGTTTTTGTTTTTGTTTTGTTTTGCTTTTTGATTTGTTTCCTTCCCCCACCCCCTTTTTTTCTCCTTTCTTTTTCTTTCTCTTTTTCTTTTTTTTTTTTTTTCATTTTTTTTTCTTTTTCTTCCCTTTTTTTTTCTTTTTTTTTCTCTTTCTCTTTTCTTTCCTTCTTTCTCTCCTCTCTTTTTCTCTTTTTCCCAATACAACTTGCTTTTGGCCACTCTGCACTGAGCAAAATGACTAGAAGGAAAACCTCACCTCAAAAGAAAGAATCAGAAACAGTCCTCTCTCCCACAGAGTTACAAAATCTGGATTACAATTCAATGTCAGAAAGCCAATTCAGAAGCACTATTATACAGCTACTGGTGGCTCTAGAAAAAAGTATAAAGGACTCAAGAGACTTCATGACTGCAGAATTTAGAGCTAATCAGGCAGAAATTAAAAATCAATTGAATGAGATGCAATCCAAACTAGAAGTCCTAACGACGAGGGTGAACGAGGTGGAAGAACGAGTGAGTGACCTAGAAGACAAGTTGATAGCAAAGAGGGAAACTGAGGAAAAAAGAGACAAACAATTAAAAGACCATGAAGATAGATTAAGGGAAATAAACGACAGCCTGAGGAAGAAAAACCTACGTTTAATTGGGGTTCCCGAGGGCGCCGAAAGGGACAGAGGGCCAGAATATGTATTTGAACAAATTCTAGCTGAAAACTTTCCTAATCTGGGAAGGGAAACAGGCATTCAGATCCAGGAAATAGAGAGATCCCCCCCTAAAATCAATAAAAACCGTTCAACACCTCGACATTTAATTGTGAAGCTTGCAAATTCCAAAGATAAGGAGAAGATCCTTAAAGCAGCAAGAGACAAGAAATCCCTGACTTTTATGGGGAGGAGTATTAGGGTAACAGCAGACCTCTCCACAGAGACCTGGCAGGCCAGAAAGGGCTGGCAGGATATATTCAGGGTCCTAAATGAGAAGAACATGCAGCCAAGAATACTTTATCCAGCAAGGCTCTCATTCAAAATGGAAGGAGAGATAAAGAGCTTCCAAGACAGGCAGCAACTAAAAGAATATGTGACCTCCAAACCAGCTCTGCAAGAAATTTTAAGGGGGCCTCTTAAAATTCCCCTTTAAGAAGAAGTTCAGTGGAACAGTCCACAAAAACAAAGACTGAATAGATATCATGATGACACTAAACTCATATCTCTCAATAGTAACTCTGAATGTGAACGGGCTTAATGACCCCATCAAAAGGCGCAGGGTTTCAGACTGGATAAAAAAGCAGGACCCATCTATTTGCTGTCTACAAGAGACTCATTTTAGACAGAAGGACACCTACAGCCTGAAAATAAAAGGTTGGAGAACCATTTACCATTCGAATGGTCCTCAAAAGAAAGCAGGGGTAGCCATCCTTATATCAGATAAACTAAAATTTACCCCAAAGACTGTAGTGAGAGATGAAGAGGGACACTATATCATACTTAAAGGATCTATTCAACAAGAGGACTTAACAATCCTCAATATATATGCTCCGAATGTGGGATCTGCCAAATATATAAATCAATTATTAAGCAAAGTGAAGAAATACTTAGATAATAATACACTTATACTTGGTGACTTCAATCTAGCTCTTTCTATACTCGATAGGTCTTCTAAGCAAAACATCTCCAAAGAAACGAGAGCTTTAAATGATACACTGGACCAGATGGATTTCACAGATATCTACAGAACTTTACATCCAAACTCAACTGAATACACATTCTTCTCAAGCGCACATGGAACTTTCTCCAGAATAGACCACATATTGGGTCACAAATCGGGTCTGAACCGATACCAAAAGATTGGGATTGTCCCCTGCATATTCTCGGACCATAATGCCTTGAAATTAGAACTAAATCACAACAAGAAGTTTGGAAGGACCTCAAACACATGGAGGTTAAGGACCATCCTGCTAAAAGATAAAAGGGTCAACCAGGAAATTAAGGAAGAATTAAAAAGATTCATGGAAACTAATGAGAATGAAGATACAACTGTTCAAAATCTTTGGGATGCAGCAAAAGCAGTCCTAAGGGGGAAATACATCGCAATACAAGCATCCATTCAAAAACTGGAAAGAACTCAAATACAAAAGCTAACCTTACACATAAAGGAGCTAGAGAAAAAACAGCAAATAGATCCTACACCCAAGAGAAGAAGGGAGTTAATAAAGATTCGAGCAGAACTCAACGAAATCGAGACCAGAAGAACTGTGGAACAGATCAACAGAACCAGGAGTTGGTTCTTTGAAAGAATTAATAAGATAGATAAACCATTAGCCAGCCTTATTAAAAAGAAGAGAGAGAAGACTCAAATTAATAAAATCATGAATGAGAAAGGAGAGATCACTACCAACACCAAGGAAATACAAACGATTTTAAAAACATATTATGAACAGCTATACGCCAATAAATTAGGCAATCTAGAAGAAATGGACGCATTCCTGGAAAGCCACAAACTACCAAAACTGGAACAGGAAGAAATAGAAAACCTGAACAGGCCAATAACCAGGGAGGAAATTGAAGCAGTCATCAAAAACCTCCCAAGACACAAGAGTCCAGGGCCAGATGGCTTCCCAGGAGAATTTTATCAAACGTTTAAAGAAGAAATCATACCTATTCTCCTAAAGCTGTTTGGAAAGATAGAAAGAGATGGAGTACTTCCAAATTCGTTCTATGAAGCCAGCATCACCTTAATTCCAAAGCCAGACAAAGACCCCGCCAAAAAGGAGAATTACAGACCAATATCCCTGATGAACATGGATGCAAAAATTCTCAACAAGATACTGGCCAATAGGATCCAACAGTACATTAAGAAAATTATTCACCATGACCAAGTAGGATTTATCCCTGGGACACAAGGCTGGTTCAACACCCGTAAAACAATCAATGTGATTCATCATATCAGCAAGAGAAAAACCAAGAACCATATGATCCTCTCATTGGATGCAGAGAAAGCATTTGACAAAATACAGCATCCATTTCTGATCAAAACTCTTCAGAGTGTAGGGATAGAGGGAACATTCCTCGACATCTTAAAAGCCATCTATGAAAAGCCCACAGCAAATATCATTCTCAATGGGGAAGCACTGGGAGCCTTTCCCCTAAGATCAGGAACAAGACAGGGATGTCCACTCTCACCACTGCTATTCAACATAGTACTGGAAGTCCTAGCCTCAGCAATCAGACAACAAAAAGACATTAAAGGCATTCAAATTGGCAAAGAAGAAGTCAAACTCTCTCTCTTCGCCGATGACATGATACTCTACATAGAAAACCCAAAAGTCTCCACCCCAAGATTGCTAGAACTTATACAGCAATTCGGTAGCGTGGCAGGATACAAAATCAATGCCCAGAAGTCAGTGGCATTTCTATACACTAACAATGAGACTGAAGAAAGAGAAATTAAGGAGTCAATCCCATTTACAATTGCACCCAAAAGCATAAGATACCTAGGAATAAACCTCACCAAAGATGTAAAGGATCTATACCCTCAAAACTATAGAACACTTCTGAAAGAAATTGAGGAAGACACAAAGAGATGGAAAAATATTCCATGCTCATGGATTGGCAGAATTAATATTGTGAAAATGTCAATGTTACCCAGGGCAATATACACGTTTAATGCAATCCCTATCAAAATACCATGGACTTTCTTCAGAGAGTTAGAACAAATTATTTTAAGATTTGTGTGGAATCAGAAAAGACCCCGAATAGCCAGGGGAATTTTAAAAAAGAAAACCATATCTGGGGGCATCACAATGCCAGATTTCAGGTTGTACTACAAAGCTGTGGTCATCAAGACAGTGTGGTACTGGCACAAAAACAGACACATAGATCAGTGGAACAGAATAGAGAATCCAGAAGTGGACCCTGAACTTTATGGGCAACTAATATTCGATAAAGGAGGAAAGACTATCCATTGGAAGAAAGACAGTCTCTTCAATAAATGGTGCTGGGAAAATTGGACATCCACATGCAGAAGAATGAAACTAGACCACTCTCTTGCACCATACACAAAGATAAACTCAAAATGGATGAAAGATCTAAATGTGAGACAAGATTCCATCAAAATCCTAGAGAAGAACACAGGCAACACCCTTTTTGAACTCGGCCATAGTAACTTCTTGCAAGATACATCCACGAAGGCAAAAGAAACAAAAGCAAAAATGAACTATTGGGACTTCATCAAGATAAGAAGCTTTTGCACAGCAAAGGATACAGTCAACAAAACTCAAAGACAACCTACAGAATGGGAGAAGATATTTGCAAATGACATATCAGATAAAGGGCTAGTTTCCAAGATCTATAAAGAACTTATTAAACTCAACACCAAAGAAACAAACAATCCAATCATGAAATGGGCAAAAGACATGAACAGAAATCTCACAGAGGAAGACATAGACATGGCCAACATGCATATGAGAAAATGCTCTGCATCACTTGCCATCAGGGAAATACAAATCAAAACTACAATGAGATACCACCTCACACCAGTGAGAATGGGGAACATTAACAAGGCAGGAAACAACAAATGTTGGAGAGGATGTGGAGAAAAGGGAACCCTCTTGCACTGTTGGTGGGAATGTGAACTGGTGCAGCCACTCTGGAAAACTGTGTGGAGGTTCCTCAAACAGTTAAAAATATACCTGCCCTACGACCCAGCAATTGCACTGTTGGGGATTTACCCCAAAGATACAAATGCAATGAAACGCCGGGACACCTGCACCCCGATGTTTCTAGCAGCAATGGCCACTATAGCCAAACTGTGGAAGGAGCCTCGGTGTCCAACGAAAGATGAATGGATAAAGAAGATGTGGTTTATGTATACAATGGAATATTACTCAGCTATTAGAAATGACAAATACCCACCATTTGCTTCAACGTGGATGGAACTGGAGGGTATTATGCTGAGTGAAGTAAGTCAGTCGGAGAAGGACAAACATTATATGTTCTCATTCATTTGGGGAATATAAATAATAGTGAAAGGGAATATAAGGGAAGGGAGAAGAAATGTGTGGGAAATATCAGAAAGGGAGACAGAACGTAAAGACTGCTAACTCTGGGAAACGAACTAGGGGTGGTAGAAGGGGAGGAGGGCGGGGGGTGGGAGTGAATGGGTGACGGGCACTGGGTATTATTCTGTATGTTAGTAAATTGAACACCAATAAAAAAAAAAAAAAAAAAAAATTATACTGAAGAATTCACCTAGAATGAAGCATAGAGAAATAACTAAAGACAAGAAATAACAATGGAAAGGTACTAAAATGCATCTAAGAATTTCCAAAAAGAGGAACATAGAGAGAAAAACATGGAAGAAATACCCTAAGAAATAATGGTTAAAATATTTTCAAAAGTGAGAAACATGTGTTATGACTGAAAATATACTATAAATAAAAATAAATGTATGTCAACATGTATAATTTTAAAGTTATAGAGCATCCAGCAAAAAAGATAATCCTAAAAGTCACTAGAAATGTTTTAAAAGTGACATACACAGGAAAGCTGAGGAAGGTGAATGAGGGGATGGGCGAAATAGATAAAGGGAATTAAGAGATACAAACTTCCTATTATACAATAAATAAGCCACTTGGGGCACCTGGGTGGCTCAATCAGTTAAGCATCTAACTTTTTATTTCAGGTCAGGTCATGATCTCTGGGCCATGATCTTGGGGTTGTGAGATTGAGCCCTGTGTTGGGCTCCATGCTCAGCAGGAAGTCTGCTTAAGATTTTCTCTCTCTCCTTCTGCCCCCACAATCCATCATTAATAAATAAAGAAGTAAATAAGCCACAGAGATGAATAGTTCAGCTTAGAGAATATAATCAATAAGATCATAATAATGTTGTTTGGTGGCAGATGGTGACCACACATAACATGGTGAGCACTGAGTGAGGTGTATAATTATTGAATCACATTGCACACCTGAAACAAATACTAATCATATTTCAATTTAAAACAGACTTTTATTTAAATAAAATAAAATAATAAATAAAAATAGAAATGCAACATGATTCAATAACTCCACTGCTGAGGATTTACCCAAAGAAAAAAGATATATGCACCCCTACATTTATAGCAGTATTATTTACAGTAACCAAGATATGGATGCAACCCAAGTGTCCACTGACAGGTGAATGGATAAAGAAGATGTGGTATGGATCTGCAATGGAATATTAGACATAAAAAGGAAGGAGATGTTGCCACTTAGCATTAATGGACCTAGCAGACATTATGCTAAGTGAAATAAATCAGAGAAAGACAACCATATGATTTCATTTATATGTGAAAGCTAAAAAACAAAACAGATGAACACACAAATGAACAAAAGAGCAGAAACAGATCCATGAACACAAAGGACAAACTTATCAATGGAGGAATGGGCAAAATGGGTGAAGTCAAGTAGGATGTACAGGCTCCCAGTAACAGAATGAGTAAGTCACATAAAAGGCACAGTTTAGGGAATATAGCCCACGGTACTATTAGAGTGCATAGTGACAGACGGTGGCTTCACTTATGAGCACAACATAACATACAAACTTGTCAAACACTATGAAACTGGTGAAACATTGTGCGTCAACTATACTTCATTTAAAAAAAAAAAAAAAGCCTACTAGTTAGCTAAACTGCCAGCAGATTTCCAGTCATCAAAAATAAATGTCTGGATACAAGAGAATAATGTCTTCAAAGTGTTAACAGCAAGATCCTTTGTACCTAGAATGCCAAAATGAGCTAAAATATAACATAATAATGAGAACAATCTAGAAACTCTTTAGATTTAGTAAAACAAAAATGTTTACATTTCCCACTCACTAAAAAACTACTGAAAAATGTACTGAAATAAAGTTCACAATTTTTTCTTGTAGTCTTTTTTACTTTGCTATATCTTTTAATTAAAAAGAAGATATAACAATATAGTAAATTTAACAATCAAGTTGTTTTTTTCAAAAGAAGAAGAGAATTTAACTGAAATAGGGAATTATGTAAATGAAAACAAAAGATGAGAGCAACATCCACGGAAGAAGATAATCTAATTAAGTAATATATAGTAATTCAAAGATGGTTATAGTAAAAAATCTAAACTTAATACAATGTAGGCTAATTATATCATGGTCCTTCAAATTCTTGATATCCTCATGAATCCTTGAGAAAAATCCTTGCCAAAATTTCTTAAAGAAATATTCCAGGCTATATGCATTATATGTACACTAGAGGTATAGAGAGCATCACAAGAATCTTTGCTTTTAGTATCTGGCTTACTATGCAGCATAAATAGCAGGTAGTTGATAATTTTCTGTTGAATTGATATTTGCAGAAAACAAGGAAAAGAGCAATAACCAAAGACGAGTGTCAACACTATGCTCTAACTGTTGCTGACTAATTAATAAATAAAGGAGATTATTTTTAAAATTTACTGGGTATCTCACAAAATAGTTGGAAGGACTGGGAACTGGACTCAGAGATCAGCTGCCAGAAGCAATCCCCAAAACCACACTGCAGAGCTGGGGTGATGAGGAAGCTGCTGTACTGCCTCCAAAGCCCAGCTCCCCCTGCACTGCTGAAAGCTGTGCTCCTGCCATCACCCATTTAAGACCACCTCGAGGCCATCTACTTCTGCATGTGTAATTGGCATAATAGAATTCTATAGCCATTTGGGTCTAGTGTTATAATATTGTAGAAGTTACAGTTTTAAGTTTCAACTTTCCTTATTTATAAAATGTAAATCACAACACTATTGTACCTATTGATAGGTAGGATCGCAATACCTCTTCCATCATAGGGTTGCTATAAGGATTTAGTAACTCATATGAAGTACGCAGCAAAGCACCAAGCACATTAGCTCTTAAAATCAGCCATATAAAATTGCCTTTTTACTAAGTCCTTGTAAACTTCACATTCAGTATTATTATTCCAACCCAGTATTATCACTGCTAATTTCCAGAAATGAACTTTTCATCAACACCAAAACCTCTAGTCTTTTAATGGATTGTGTTTCCTAGTCATCAGCCCTCTCCTGTCTTTATTTCCCCCTCATTCATCCCAAACCCCAGGATTGACCCCATATAATCCTTCACAAAAACCTATTTTGAGGGGCACCTGGGTGTCTCAGTGGTTGAGCATCTGCCTTCGGCTCAGGACATGATTATGGGGTCCTGGGATTGAGTCCTGCATTGGGCTCCCCGCAGGGAGTCTGCTTCTCCCTCTGCCTAGGTCTCTGCCTCTGTGTGTCTCTCATGAATAAATAAATAAAATCTTTAAAAAAAACTATTTTTTCTCTCTCTAAAGATAATATTTGTGAGTTTTTTTTTTTCCTTTTCACATGTACTACTGTTCTCCTGTTGAATATTTCATCCAGCTTTCTACTGGAGGAGGACTCATGAATAATTCGTAGGTGCTGACATGTCTGTCCTTCCTATGACTGTTTGTCCTCAAAGGTAGACCACACCTGGCTCATCTTGTCACCCCAATCCCAGGGCTGAATGTATGAGACAAGCTTTATTTGTTTAAAATGAAATCAAACTCCTAAGTAATGAATGTCTTTGCAAATAACTTCTATCACTTCACACCTACTTAGAAGTAGCTGGCGATTTGTATCTTAACAGCTTTGAATTGTAGCTTAAATTAAACATTACTGTGTCTGAAAACTGTCTCAACCCAGAGAAAAGCTGGGATTCTGTTCCTCTTTTATTCTACCTTTGGTTACCTCAGGTTACTGGGAAAAATAAATCCTTTTCTCATGATCTCATGAAATTCAAAATATCCCCTTATTAAAATATATATACAGAAAATAAATACACACATATATACATATATATGTTGGTCTTTTTAAAAAGTAACATATGAATATACTCTCAAAATAAAAAGTTAACATTATGTAGAAACTTATGTGGAAAACAGTGAAAGTTTCCTTTTCATGCTCTCCCAATTACATCCTTCCAACAGGAAAAAAGAAAAAAACTATTAACAATTTATCTTTCTAGAATTTTTAAAGCATCATGTATGTACATGTTAAATTATATATGGTTTTGAAACATAAATGGTAACCTGTTCCACATATTTTTTGACAACGTGTGTTTTGTGTTTGTTCTTTTACTTAATAACATATCAAAGAGGTCTTTCCATGTGAGGGTACAAATAGCTCTTCTTAATTTTTCTAATGGCTAGATGGTTCCATAGCGCAAAGAGAGTGTTATTTGTTTGACTCTTGCCCTATTGATAGCATTAGATTGCAAATAACTTAGCATTATTGCAAATGATGCCCCAATGTGCATTCTTGAGCATACTTCTTCACATACGTAGATAAACTGTGTTCTAGGATAAATAGCTAAGGCTCCCTTTATTTTAGAATCCATCCAAATTTCTGTAAATTAAATCACTAACTTTCTTACTGTGCTCCAATGATTGCTCATGGTTTGGGTTCAGAAAGGCAGAGAATGATGCCCACGAGTTCCGAGAAATGTAATTATCAGCCTTCAGAATCAAATTCATATCTAGCTTAAAGTGTTCTCTGCCTACAGAAAATTCACTTTCAACTCATCCTGTCATTAACCCAGAACTCTCATACCCCCATTTTTCAGTGCCCTGTGAATCACGCCTTCACTTGTAAGGGTAATTCTCAATAGTTCTGAAAGTCTGATTAAGAGTTCATCGGAAGGCAGAGCTGCTTTGGATCTCTGGACAACAGGCCTTATGCAAAATCTCAATTGAATCTCAGGAAGGTCACACCCAAAAGGAAGCAGGGAGACATGCAACCAAGTATTGAAGACAGCTGGTGTGGAGAATTGGAGGCTAAATTATTTTTTTCTTCATTCAATTTCCTTTATTATCTGTTACACAATATAAAACTTATTGCTTAAGCTAGTCTTGGCAAACTTTCTGCCTGTTCCCGTTTGAAGTCAATGTGGCAGGAGATGCAGAAATAGCTCAGTTGGGTTGCCTAATATGCATGGTGGTTCCCAGGATGGGGTTTCTTTATCAAGGAAACTGACCAACACATAGGTTTCTACTTCTCTCTGCCTGTGGTCAGCACAGATTTAATAAACTGAGGGCCAAGGCAGAAATTGAAGGTGGTGATGGAACCTATAAGATCGGTGTGGTCTCTGAAAATAATACGTTTTTATTTCAACTGCTGGGCATCGTGGTATAGTATATGATGGGTTCCAATGGCTGCCTCCAAGGCAGCCTCCACAACCAATTAGCTCTGGCGGTCACCACAGTGAGCATGTCTACATGCTAGATGCTAACTCCAAGGATCTACATCCTATACTGTTTCCATTAGCACTCACTAAGTATACATCTACTGCACCTAAGAAACAAAACTGAAACGTTTGGAAGTCACAGAGGAAAATTTTATATCCTTACAAGACATAGGAAGGATGCGGGCCAGAATTCAATGGTCCACGTACTTATCTTTGAAAAAAAAATATAAAGGCTTAAGAATAACCCAATGATATTGAAGAAAATAGCATAAAAAATGTCTTAATTAAGCAAAAGTACTTCTGATTATAGTAGAAAAGATTAAGGCCACTAGTTAAAATTACCCTGGAACTATTTTACTTGATAATAGTTTGATAAAGTGCCTTTTAAGTTTACTTAGTTTAACTTGGAAATCTGAGGATATATAAAATAACACTGCTGTTTTGTCTAACTGAAATGGCAGAAACAGAAGCCTGGAAACTCAAACACACATGCTCATATGCACACCCCTGCATGGGCCTGTGTTTTCTCTCTCTCTCTTACACACACACACACACACACACACACACACACACACACAGAGAGCACATCTCACCATGCCCCTCTGGCTCAGTTCAGACCTTCTGATATAGTCAAATACATTGAAAACCAATGGTAGAAAAGTATCCCACTGAGGAGAATCTATGTAAAAAGAGATTTACAGAAAGGACAAGTAAAGAGAAACCGTCAGGGGACTTATCATTGCCCAAGAGATTATATATTTCTAAACCAGTTGTAAAATCCTAAAAGGAAAATTTAGATGAGTACAATTTATCAGATTTTCTACAATGCCTACCTCTGTAGAACTTCCCTAGAGCAATTTTCAACTCCGTAGGATAAATCTGCTACCCCACTCAATTATGTTTCATTTACCATATACAGCTTGAACTGTAGAATTTTTTTTATCTATAACATTTCAAGTGATATCAGGGATGTGTGCTTTGATATAAAGGCATGGTTGCCACTCTGAATGCAGCACATTCAATGGGGCTTTGAAAGGGAAAAGAGTAGTGCCAGGTCATTGAGGGGTCCATTCCCATCCCTGTGTCTAGAATGTATCTGTCCACAGAACCAGGAAACTACAACAACACAAAAACACCTCAGTGGAAAGCCATTTCAGGAAGATGAAACACTCTGAGAGGCACAGAGTCCTCTCATTTATTCAAAAACCTTATCTATGCATGGTGCTCTAATACAGGAGTCTAGGGGAAAAGGCAATTCTTTGTTTAATGCTTCAAAAAATGTAAGAAAGAGGTAAGGAAGGAGACAGAGAGAGGTAGAAAATAGAGGAAGGAACACCATTGGTACAAAGCAAGAACCTTTTCTTATCAGTCATCATCATCCTTGAGTTTTTTTTTTAAGATTTTATTTATTTATTCATGAGAGAGAGAGAGAGACAGAGACAGAGACAGAGACACAGGCAGAGGGAGAAGCAGGCTCCATGCAGGGAGCCTGATGTGGAACTCGATCCTGGGACTCCAGGATCACTCCCTGGGCCAAAGGCAGTGCTAAACCACTGAGCCACCCAGGGATCCCCATCCTTGAGTTTTCTGAATGCTGTCCCTATATACTCACAATGTACAGGCTATGATGAAGGCATGAGGAAAGTATAAGTCAGAGTACATGGTTTAGGACATTTTACTGTTGCCAGGGAAACACTATTCCTGTACACTAAAGTATTAAGGAAGAGTACATTGGTTTTCTGCTTATTCATTTATTTATTTCTGGCTTCCTTTCCGCTGAGGATTTGCAATTACCTACAAAAATATACACACAGCTAGAGGAGCAAGATGGCGGAAGAGTAGGGTCCCCAAATCACCTGTCTCCACCAAACTACCTAGAAAACCTTCAAATTATCCTGAAAATCTATGAATTCGGCCTGAGATTTAAAGAGAGACCAGCTGGAATGCTACAGTGAGAAGAGTTCGCGCATCTATCAAGGTAGGAAGACGGGGAAAAAGAAATAAAGGAACAAAGGCCTCCAAGGGGAAGGGGCCCCGCGAGGAGCCGGGGCTGAGGCCGGGGCGAGTGTCCCCAGGACAGGAGAGCCCCGTCCCGGAGGAGCAGGAGCTGCACCGACCTTCCCGGGGGAAAGGGGCTCGCGGGGAGGTGGAGCAGGACCCAGGAGGGCGGGGATGCCCTCGGGCTCCCGGGGACAGTAACAGCAACTGCGCGCCCAGGAGAGTGCGCCGAGCTCCCTAAGGGCTGCAGCGCGCACGGCGGGACCGGCGGGACCCGGAGCAGCTGAAGGGGCTCGGGCGGCGGCTCCGCGGAGGGGGTTGCGTGGCCCGGGAGCGCGAATCCAACAGCGCAGGCTCCGGAGCACAGGGCGCCGGGACACAGCCCAGGATCCGGCCTCCCCACGGGACAGGCAGAGGCCGGGAGGGCCCAGGACAGCAAGGACGCTCCTGCCCCAGCTGAGCAGATCAGCGGCCCCGCCCCGGAGCCTCCAGGCCCTGCAGACGGAGTTCCTGCAGGAGCTGAATCCAGGTTCCAGAGCTGCCCCGCCACTGGGGCTGTTCCTCCTGCGGCCTCACGGGGTAAACAACCCCCACTGAGCCCTGCACCAGGCAGGGGCACAGCAGCTCCCCCAACTGCTAACACCTGAAAATCAGCACAACAGGCCCCTCCCCCAGAACACCAGCTAGACGGACAACTTCCAGGAGAAGCCAAGGGACTTAAAGAACACAGAATCAGAAGATACTCCCCGGTGGTTCTTTTTTTGTTTGTTTGTTTTTGTTTTTGTTTTTGTTTTGTTTTGCTTTTTGATTTGTTTCCTTCCCCCACCCCCTTTTTTTCTCCTTTCTTTTTCTTTCTCTTTTTCTTCTTTTTTTTTTTCTTTTTTTTTTTCTTTTTCTTCCCTTTTTTTTTCTCTTTCTCTTTTCTTTCCTTCTTTCTCTCCTCTCTTTTTCTCTTTTTCCCAATACAACTTGCTTTTGGCCACTCTGCACTGAGCAAAATGACTAGAAGGAAAACCTCACCTCAAAAGAAAGAATCAGAAACAGTCCTCTCTCCCACAGAGTTACAAAATCTGGATTACAATTCAATGTCAGAAAGCCAATTCAGAAGCACTATTATACACCTACTGGTGGCTCTAGAAAAAAGTATAAAGGACTCAAGAGACTTCATGACTGCAGAATTTAGAGCTAATCAGGCAGAAATTAAAAATCAATTGAATGAGATGCAATCCAAACTAGAAGTCCTAACGACGAGGGTGAACGAGGTGGAAGAACGAGTGAGTGACCTAGAAGACAAGTTGATAGCAAAGAGGGAAACTGAGGAAAAAAGAGACAAACAATTAAAAGACCATGAAGATAGATTAAGGGAAATAAACGACAGCCTGAGGAAGAAAAACCTACGTTTAATTGGGGTTCCCGAGGGCGCCGAAAGGGACAGAGGGCCAGAATATGTATTTGAACAAATTCTAGCTGAAAACTTTCCTAATCTGGGAAGGGAAACAGGCATTCAGATCCAGGAAATAGAGAGATCCCCCCCTAAAATCAATAAAAACCGTTCAACACCTCGACATTTAATTGTGAAGCTTGCAAATTCCAAAGATAAAGAGAAGATCCTTAAAGCAGCAAGAGACAAGAAATCCCTGACTTTTATGGGGAGGAGTATTAGGGTAACAGCAGACCTCTCCACAGAGACCTGGCAGGCCAGAAAGGGCTGGCAGGATATATTCAGGGTCCTAAATGAGAAGAACATGCAACCAAGAATACTTTATCCAGCAAGGCTCTCATTCAAAATGGAAGGAGAGATAAAGAGCTTCCAAGACAGGCAGCAACTAAAAGAATATGTGACCTCCAAACCAGCTCTGCAAGAAATTTTAAGGGGGCCTCTTAAAATTCCCCTTTAAGAAGAAGTTCAGTGGAACAGTCCACAAAAACAAAGACTGAATAGATATCATGATGACACTAAACTCATATCTCTCAATAGTAACTCTGAATGTGAACGGGCTTAATGACCCCATCAAAAGGCGCAGGGTTTCAGACTGGATAAAAAAGCAGGACCCATCTATTTGCTGTCTACAAGAGACTCATTTTAGACAGAAGGACAACTACAGCCTGAAAATAAAAGGTTGGAGAACCATTTACCATTCGAATGGTCCTCAAAAGAAAGCAGGGGTAGCCATCCTTATATCAGATAAACTAAAATTTACCCCAAAGACTGTAGTGAGAGATGAAGAGGGACACTATATCATACTTAAAGGATCTATTCAACAAGAGGACTTAACAATCCTCAATATATATGCCCCGAATGTGGGAGCTGCCAAATATATAAATCAATTAATAACCAAAGTGAAGAAATACTTAGATAATAATACACTTATACTTGGTGACTTCAATCTAGCTCTTTCTATACTCGATAGGTCTTCTAAGCAAAACATCTCCAAAGAAACGAGAGCTTTAAATGATACACTGGACCAGATGGATTTCACAGATATCTACAGAACTTTACATCCAAACTCAACTGAATACACATTCTTCTCAAGCGCACATGGAACTTTCTCCAGAATAGACCACATATTGGGTCACAAATCGGGTCTGAACCGATACCAAAAGATTGGGATTGTCCCCTGCATATTCTCAGACCATAATGCCTTGAAATTAGAACTAAATCACAACAAGAAGTTTGGAAGGACCTCAAACACATGGAGGTTAAGGACCATCCTCCTAAAAGATAAAAGGGTCAACCAGGAAATTAAGGAAGAATTAAAAAGATTCATGGAAACTAATGAGAATGAAGATACAACCGTTCAAAATCTTTGGGATGCAGCAAAAGCAGTCCTAAGGGGGAAATACATCGCAATACAAGCATCCATTCAAAAACTGGAAAGAACTCAAATACAAAAGCTAACCTTACACATAAAGGAGCTAGAGAAAAAACAGCAAATAGATCCTACACCCAAGAGAAGAAGGGAGCTAATAAAGATTCGAGCAGAACTCAATGAAATCGAGACCAGAAGAACTGTGGAACAGATCAACAGAACCAGGAGTTGGTTCTTTGAAAGAATTAATAAGATAGATAAACCATTAGCCAGCCTTATTAAAAAGAAGAGAGAGAAGACTCAAATTAATAAAATCATGAATGGGAAAGGAGAGATCACTACCAACACCAAGGAAATACAAACGATTTTAAAAACATATTATGAACAGCTATACGCCAATAAATTAGGCAATCTAGAAGAAATGGACGCATTCCTGGAAAGCCACAAACTACCAAAACTGGAACAGGAAGAAATAGAAAACCTGAACAGGCCAATAACCAGGGAGGAAATTGAAGCAGTCATCAAAAACCTCCCAAGACACAAGAGTCCAGGGCCAGATGGCTTCCCAGGAGAATTTTATCAAACGTTTAAAGAAGAAATCATACCTATTCTCCTAAAGCTGTTTGGAAAGATAGAAAGAGATGGAGTACTTCCAAATTCGTTCTATGAAGCCAGCATCACCTTAATTCCAAAGCCAGACAAAGACCCCGCCAAAAAGGAGAATTACAGACCAATATCCCTGATGAACATGGATGCAAAAATTCTCAACAAGATACTGGCCAATAGGATCCAACAGTACATTAAGAAAATTATTCACCATGACCAAGTAGGATTTATCCCTGGGACACAAGGCTGGTTCAACACCCGTAAAACAATCAATGTGATTCATCATATCAGCAAGAGAAAAACCAAGAACCATATGATCCTCTCATTGGATGCAGAGAAAGCATTTGACAAAATACAGCATCCATTTCTGATCAAAACTCTTCAGAGTGTAGGGATAGAGGGAACATTCCTCGACATCTTAAAAGCCATCTATGAAAAGCCCACAGCAAATATCATTCTCAATGGGGAAGCACTGGGAGCCTTTCCCCTAAGATCAGGAACAAGACAGGGATGTCCACTCTCACCACTGCTATTCAACATAGTACTGGAAGTCCTAGCCTCAGCAATCAGACAACAAAAAGACATTAAAGGCATTCAAATTGGCAAAGAAGAAGTCAAACTCTCTCTCTTCGCCGATGACATGATACTCTACATAGAAAACCCAAAAGTCTCCACCCCAAGATTGCTAGAACTTATACAGCAATTCGGTAGCGTGGCAGGATACAAAATCAATGCCCAGAAGTCAGTGGCATTTCTATACACTAACAATGAGACTGAAGAAAGAGAAATTAAGGAGTCAATCCCATTTACAATTGCACCCAAAAGCATAAGATACCTAGGAATAAACCTCACCAAAGATGTAAAGGATCTATACCCTCAAAACTATAGAACACTTCTGAAAGAAATTGAGGAAGACACAAAGAGATGGAAAAATATTCCATGCTCATGGATTGGCAGAATTAATATTGTGAAAATGTCAATGTTACCCAGGGCAATATACACGTTTAATGCAATCCCTATCAAAATACCATGGACTTTCTTCAGAGAGTTAGAACAAATTATTTTAAGATTTGTGTGGAATCAGAAAAGACCCCGAATAGCCAGGGGAATTTTAAAAAAGAAAACCATATCTGGGGGCATCACAATGCCAGATTTCAGGTTGTACTACAAAGCTGTGGTCATCAAGACAGTGTGGTACTGGCACAAAAACAGACACATAGATCAGTGGAACAGAATAGAGAATCCAGAAGTGGACCCTGAACTTTATGGGCAACTAATATTCGATAAAGGAGGAAAGACTATCCATTGGAAGAAAGACAGTCTCTTCAATAAATGGTGCTGGGAAAATTGGACAGCCACATGCAGAAGAATGAAACTAGACCACTCTCTTTCACCATACACAAAGATAAACTCAAAATGGATGAAAGATCTAAATGTGAGACAAGATTTCATCAAAATCCTAGAGAAGAACACAGGCAACACCCTTTTTGAACTCGGCCATAGTAACTTCTTGCAAGATACATCCACGAAGGCAAAAGAAACAAAAGCAAAAATGAACTATTGGGACTTCATCAAGATAAGAAGCTTTTGCACAGCAAAGGATACAGTCAACAAAACTCAAAGACAACCTACAGAATGGGAGAAGATATTTGCAAATGACATATCAGATAAAGGGCTCGTTTCCAAGATCTATAAAGAACTTATTAAACTCAACACCAAAGAAACAAACAATCCAATCATGAAATGGGCAAAAGACATGAACAGAAATCTCACAGAGGAAGACATAGACATGGCCAACATGCATATGAGAAAATGCTCTGCATCACTTGCCATCAGGGAAATACAAATGAAAACTACAATGAGATACCACCTCACACCAGTGAGAATGGGGAAAATTAACAAGGCAGGAAACAACAAATGTTGGAGAGGATGCGGAGAAAAGGGAACCCTCATACACTGTTGGTGGGAATGTGAACTGGTGCAGCCACTCTGGAAAACTGTGTGGAGGTTCCTCAAACAGTTAAAAATAGACCTGCCCTACGACCCAGCAATTGCACTGTTGGGGATTTACCCCAAAGATACAGATGCAATGAAACGCCGGGACACCTGCACCCCGATGTTTCTAGCAGCAATGGCCACGATAGCCAAACTGTGGAAGGAGCCTCGGTGTCCAACGAAAGATGAATGGATAAAGAAGATGTGGTTTATGTATACAATGGAATATTACTCAGCTATTAGAAATGACAAATACCCACCATTTGCTTCAACGTGGATGGAACTGGAGGGTATTATGCTGAGTGAAGTAAGTCAGTCGGAGAAGGACAAACATTATATGTTCTCATTCATTTGGGGAATATAAATAATAGTGAAAGGGAATATAAGGGAAGGGAGAAGAAATGTGTGGGAAATATCAGAAAGGGAGACAGAACGTAAAGACTGCTAACTCTGGGAAACGAACTAGGGGTGGTAGAAGGGGAGGAGGGCGGGGGGTGGGAGTGAATGGGTGACGGGCACTGGGTGTTATTCTGTATGTTAGTAAATTGAACACCAATAAAAAAAAATAAAATAAAATAAAAAAAACAAAAACAAAAAATAAAATATACACACAAAAAATGATAAAATAAATAATTGGGGATGTAAAGCCAAAGGGAAAATACAAGCAGGAAAACAATAAAACGAGGGTTAAGATTAAATAAAGAAATAAAAAACATGCTGTCCAGGCTAGAAGTAATATATAAATTTGGCTTAAAGTTTTATAGTTTTAAACACAGGCAGTAAATTACATGCCACACTATGTACAGAGTCCCAAGACTCTGTTGTATAAGAAGAGGGCAACCATTCCCACACCTAGCTGCCCAATGATATCACTAGGAAGGTTTTCAAAAATTTCATAATGAACCCAAATTCCTAGAACAGGCAGAGAGAGGGAATTCTGGGAATCTCTGGTCTTAAAATCTCCCTAAAGTGATTAGGGTGCTGTGAGCTCTGAGACTTGAAGCCATAGCTGTAGGGATTTAGAAATATGGGGGAGGGATCCTCCAAAAAACCAGATTGCAAGAATTATGGAGGATGGGATACCCAAGCTGAGCCTCTAATTTTGGATGGAGGTTAGATAGGTGGAGCTGAGGACAGAGGGCATTCAAGGCAGAGATAGATGCACAAGCCAAATCACAGAAGTAAGAGGGACCCTAATGCCATGGAGAAGACCACGGTCCCTAGTCATTGTGAAGTAGCTGTGAGGGGCCCTGGGACATATTTAATTTAATCCTTGACCCATTCAACTATAATCAAATCACAGAGAAATTAAAGAGATCACACACACAATAAATAAAAGATAAAGTTGAAATAGAGATGAGTGAAATGTATGTATTAGTTCTCTCTTGCTGTGTAACAAATTATTGTGAAATGAATGGCTTGAAATAATATACATTTATTATGGCACAGCTTCCATGGGTCAGGAATCTAAGAACAAGCTTAGCTGGGACCTCTGCTCTCGTCTCATAAGGCTGAAATCAAGGTGTCAGCAGGTCTGAGCTCTCATCTGAGACTTGGAGTCTTCTTCTGAGTTCATGTGGCCGTTGGCAGACCATCTTACCCCCTACATCTTCAGAACTCGTCATGACTTGCTTTTTCAAGATCAACAAGAGAATCTCTGAGACTTCAGTTCTCTGACCTTGAGGCTCTCTTGAAGGGATTTGCCAGATTTGGTCAGGCCCACCCGAGAAAATCTCTCTTCCTATAACTCAAAGTCAACTGTTGGGACCCTAACTACATTTGCAAAAATCCCTCCACCTTTGCCATGTAATGTAACATAATCACTGGGGTGACATCCATCATATTCTCAGGCTCTGCCCACCCTCAAGAGGGAGGGGATTATGCTCCAGGTTCATGTGTAACAGGGGGGCTGGCATGTTGAGGTCCGTCATAGAGTTCTGTCTATGATAAAGTACAAAGATGAGATGAAGAAAACTGCAAATATGCAAGATATAGGAGTCAACAGAGCATGTGTAAATATGTAAATTTGGCTCTGAGCTTCCTGGCAGCTGAAGTAAAAAGGAGACATGATCACATTTCCTAGTACTCTCTGATCAGTTTCCAGTACGGACTTACACATGATAAAAATATCATGTATATTCCTTTACATAGAAATCATGAAATGATATGGTGTGAAAGTAGAAAAAATAAGACATGGTTGAAATTTGATCCAAAATAATTCTTTGTCAAGTGGGAGATGTTTTTGCCACCACCTTGTCCCCATAATGTAGGGGAATCAGCAATGATAGGAACAGAGTTCATTGGGGTGCTTGGTCAATAGCAGGTCCATGGGCTGGTGACTGGGGTACCCATAAGAGAGATTAATCATGAAGAGACACGGTGAGCTATTCCAGGGGAAATGAGAACACTGAAGTGCAAACAAACTCAAGTTAGAAATCAGATGAATCAAACGTGTGGAAGGGGCAGGAATCCAAGTTTAAGCACCACGTAGCAACCAATGGGTCCCACAGAAATGTTGCCTCATTCTTGTCACCCTCAGTAGGATTTATCAGGCCACTTCCCTATGGAACAGCTATTCCTCAGGACATCTTATAGGCATCATTTGATCTCTGACAGGGTTGGTTAAAGCCTCTACTTTGCTTTCTGGTGCTCATTATTTGTTCTAAGCATTCAGTAGAGTAAACCGTGTCCACCAACATGGTACTCACACTCTAAACTATGTGCAGAGGGAGTGATTGGCTGGCTCAGTCAGAAGAGCACATGATTCAGGTTGTAGGTTCGAGCCCCACATTGACTGTACAGATATATTTTAAAATACACCTGCCGTGGCATGCAAACTTCTTCACTTTCTTCCATCCATGAATATATTATCTCTTTTTATGACCGTACTCAATTCCACCACTTCCTGCTCAGGCCCACATAGCTGCCTGCCTTCCTCCAGTGGCCTCTGCCCTTATGCACGGCATCACCAAATCACTCCTGTTTACTTGTGTCTTGTCTTCCACAGTCTGACTATTTGGTACACACCAACCCCTTTCCTCTTTCAGTTTCCATAGAGCTTACTAGTTTAGATTTACAAAGCCTGTAGATGGAAGAGGCCTTGGAATCCTCCACCTCAGTCTGCCTCAATGATGACAGTCCCATCATTGTCTGAGCACTTCCAGGGACAAGGAACAATTCATAAGGTCCCAGATTCCTTCTATGGATTTTCAAATGATCAAAAAGTCCTACTTAATATTAGTTTACAATTGCTTCTCTTTAATTTATATCCTTAAGTAGTAGTGAAAGTAATGTGTGTGTGTATTTGTTCACCAATGGACATGCCCTAGAATATTCACAGCAGCACCCCTGGTAATGATCCCAAACTGGAAACTATCCAAATGCCCACCAACAGCAGAAAAGACATATTATGATATAAATATAGTCATGCAATATAATATTATACAGCAATGAGCCTGAAATGTGATATGTAATGTGGATGAATTACACCATACAATTTGTTATGATGGAATATCATATATAATATGTGATTCCATTCATATAAAGTTTAAGAACAGCCAAAATTCATCTATGCTACCAGAAGTCAGCATGCAGATTACCTTACGGATGTAACTGAAAGGGAACTTGAGGAAGGCTTCTGAGATGCTACTGTTTCTTGGTCTGACAGCTGGTAATACAGGCGTATTCAGGTTGTAACCATTTGGCAAGCTGTATACTTAGGTGCATTTACTACATGTATATTATACCTTAAAAAAAGTTTAAAAATCCTCTACCTCCTCCAAATGACCTGAATAAATAAAATTTCCTTAGCTATTAGAGATACGCGTTTTAGAATATTCGAGATCCTAGTCATCTACTTATAAAACCTCTGAATTTGGCAAAGATCTGCTCACTCCTTTGGCATTTAATCACATTGACTGGTTTGTAGTGTTCTTTAAATGTCCCATGTGAGACTACCTCCTCCTCCAACATGTTGTGAACCCCATAAAGAGAGGTACTTTCCCTTTTGATTCCCTAGTAGCACATACATTCAGTGTCCATTGCATACTTAAAAAATACTCTTCCTCCCTCCTCGTCCTTAGCAATTGCAGATAAAAGAGATGAAATTTACTTGGGACCTATTTGATTAAACAATCCAAGTATTTTCTTCCCTTTTTTAAGTCTTAATACTAATTCATCCAGTGAAGCCAAATTCTATTTTTCTCTTTTCCTTCAAGTTGATCTAAGGACTGACCTTTGCCCTGATTTATGAGCCCTTTTCAGATGTTTCCATATGGAGAGGTGGAGATTGTTAGCAAGCTGACCCCTCCGCAGCACTGATTCAGTATTCCTTACGTCCGTTCCTTTTGTTTTCATCACCATAAATTGACCTAATGTCTGCACCCCTTTCATATAATATTCTTTTCTCAAGGAAGAAATACTAATATGGACAATGAGAAGATGAGAAAGAACCATTCTTATTCATGTGAGGTTAGTTAGTGGCATTGTCCTTCCTGATGGGCTAAATAGAAGGTAAGATAAATAAGTAAGAGCACACAAACCACATCTCTAATGGAAAGAAAGAATTCAGAGTCCTACACCATGGCATGAAAATAATGCTTTCGACGTTGATAAGGCTCCTGACTGATAACTTATCTTTCCAGAGCAAATACTGTAAAAAATCTACAGAATTTCATATCATGAATGCTGTTTTTCTCTCTGCTCACACACTCATTTGCACACTTGGCACCTGGCATGCACAAGGTTTGCTGAATTTTTCTCTTCCACTTTGCAGTTCTTCCCAGAGAATATTTACGGGCATCAGTAACCTCCATGGACAAACGATAAAGAGAGAGGCCAGCTTCTTGACCATATTCATATTCACTATCACCAGCTGCCTTTGTAACCAATGATTCAGTTTATACAAGTACAGCCCACCCTGTCCCAGGTTTTCTAAATAGAAATAGATAGGTAGATATAAATAGGAAAGTATGAAATTATGAATCTGGGAAAACTCTTCCCAAGCCCGTTGAAGGACTCTCTCTAAAAAATTGAAGACACATGTCTGCTCTTTATAAGGATCACACAAAACAGAGAAGGAAAATCTAAGAAAGCCACTCATGCAGAAACTATTTAATCAAAGAGTAAAGACAATTATAACATCTGTTAATCTTCTGTGGAGGTTATAATTAAATGCTTTGGGGAAACACCCTTTCAAGGGTGATCCTTTAACATCTGTTGTGAGGACACACAGCATTGTGCAGTGACGAATCACTTCAGCACTTTGGGAGAATGGGACTTCTGGGGATCACAAACACTGCAAGAGCCCCCACACACGCAGCCCAGACCTGTGCCCACTGTCCTGGGGGGAGGGGCTCTGCTCCTCAGTGCTTTGGATAATTGTCTATATGGTGAGTCAGACTGTGGTCATTGTGTGTTAAGGAATAACGGGATCACAGGTCCAGATATGGGCTTGAGACTATCTGATCTCTGCCTTCACTTTGCAGGTGGGGCCACATGATCCTACAGCTGGCTTATGGTGGTTTAAAGGCAGGGTTGTTCAATTCTCCTTCCAAGTTACATTCCACCGCACCATGCTGCTGCCTCTTTGGTTTGTCTCTTGGGCTTGGATTTTGGATGTGTTCTTTAATAGGATCGGTATTATAAAGAGGCCCTAGGGGTTCTGAAGTTTATGAAGAAGTGGGAAGACTGAACTGACTCCCTTCTTTATCTTCCAGTCTGCTAAGAAACTCCCACCATCTTCACTTCCCCTCGGCTCTCCTTTCTGGGGAGCATGAGAAGGAGAGAGAAATGAAGATGAAGGAGAATGGCAAAAAAAATAAAAAAGAAAAAAGAAAAGAAAAAAAAAGAAAATAGAAGGAGAGATGGAGAGAGGGGTAAGATTGAGAGAAATAGGGATGGAGAAGTAAGGTGGGGTAAGGGTGACAGAGATGGGGAGGAGATGGGGGCAGGAAGAGCTAGGGAAGTTGGTTCCCAGGAATGCAAAAAAAAGTGTATCTAAGAAAGGCCTCATCAAAAGGAGCTAGACACTCCTTATATCCCCATCCTACTCCATAACCTTGTTCCACTATACTTCAAATAAGCAGTTTTACACGTACAAAAGACCACAGGATCTGGCACTTTTGCTAAACAAAACTCAGAGCTAATAAAGCTGGGGCATCACGTAAACAGATGCAATGTGTTGCGCAATGAAAAATATGTCCAGGGATCCCTGTGTGGCGCAGAGGTTTAGCGCCTGCCTTTGGCCCAGGGCGCGATCCTGGAGACCCGGATCGAATCCCACATCGGGCTCCCAGTGCATGGAGCCTGCTTCTCCCTCTGCCTATGTCTCTGCCTCTCTCTCTCTCTCTCTGTGACTATCATAAACAAAAAAAAAAAAAAAAAAAAAAAAGAAAAATATGTCCATATGGTGAGAACATAATAAATGCATTCATGGCCAGGAGGGGTTTGGGAGTGGACAGTCTTCTTGGTAGTTGTTTGGAGCTGCAAATACTGGTATGTGACAAAATGCTGGGCAGGTGAGGCTCTTGACATTTGGTGTTGGGATTACACAACAAGTCGCTATGACCTGGATGCATAGTGTTGTCATCAGCCCTCCCATCTCCTTCTAGCAATCACCTACTTACAAGGGCCCATAATGTCATCAACAATGAGAAGCCAATAATGGTGATATTGGTCACTATGTACTGTGAGTCTATTTTTTTGCTGGCACTCTAGGTACCTCATCTCATTTAATCCTCACAATGATCCTATAAGGCTGTAATAGAATCAAAATATCCAGGTCAAAGTCTTACTGGGCAATCTGGAACAAACTGACCTCTCAGTACGTTGGTTTTCTCATTTAGAAAATAGGAGTCAGAGGAATACTATCTCAGAGGGCTATCTCGAGGATTAGATGAGACAGCATTAGTAGAAAGTACAACAGGACCTGACATATTGAAAGTAGTTCATAAATATTAGGTGAATATATTATTGCTATTACTACATTTTATGGACAAGGAAACTGTGTTCAGTGAAGTTAAATAACACACCCCACATCAATAAAGATCAAAACAGAAACTGAAGTCCAGGAATACCCAAGGGTAAATGCCACATAGGCCTGAGCTGTGTCTATTTGTTTCTGTTACTCTGTTAACTGACTCCAAAGGTCCTGATCTTCCTAATATGTGATGCAGTCTTTCAGGAAAAAGGTATCAGAGCATCTCCAGCCCAACCTGGGAAACATAAAAGGGTACATTACTCAGTTTAAGACATTATCCTCTTTCTAATCACTGTCCTCATCAATAAGAGAAGAGAAATCCTTGTCTCTTCTCTTCTTCATTTATTCTCATGACTTTAGAGCTCCCATCTGATAAATGCCATGAATACTGAAATTTACATGACTAGAAATAAACAGGCACTCATCATTGAAAGTTAGGTTAAAAGGGGGCACCTGGGTGGCTCAGTAGGTTAAGTGTCTGCCTTTGGCTCAGGTCACTATCTCCGGATCCTGTGATCTATCCTAGCATCAAGCTCCCCTGGTCAGTGGGGTATCTGCTTCTCTCTCTCCCTCCCCCTCTGCCCCTCTCTCCTGCTTGTTCTCCCTCTCCCTCCCTCTCTCTCTCTCTTACTCTTTCAAATAAAAATCTTTTAAAAATGATTAAAATTAAAAAAAAATTAAATTAGGTAAAAAAAAATAAATAATGCCATGCCTTTGTGCCTTGAGTCCACAGGCATTTGAATGTCATGAGATCTGAATGTCCTAGATGGAGTATAAAAAGGAATGTGTTCATAAGTATAAAAATGGAGAGGCCAAAGCATTAAATCAAAATCAGAAAACTTGTTTATATCCATCCATTCCCCCCAAATTTGTTGGGTACCTACCATTTGCCAGCCAGTGTTCTGGGTGCTAAGTTTACAATATTAAACAGGGTAGATAAGACTTTGCCTTCATGGAACTTATAGCTTAGACGGGAAGGTGTTCTTAATCGAATGTTGATCATACATTTAATTACACTAGTGACAAATGCTATGGAAACAAGTACCTGAGGCTATCAGAGTGTATAACAAGTAAGAAAAGACTTCCTGTGGGGCCATTTGGTGGAGCAGGAGCTGCCCCAACGTGGATGGTAGGGAGAAAGGAGCTTTCTGAGAAAGATTTCAGTTGGTGGGAGGAGCTGAAAACAGCCAGTGAGTATGAAGGGAAGAGCCCTGCCCTAATCCACTGAATGACTTTAGAAAAGTCAGCTCATTTCCCTACAGCTATGCTTCCCTCCATGGAAAATAAAAGTGATAGGGAACGTAACGAGGCTCTCCCGCTCTCACATATTCTCTTGATTCTCCTTCCCTGTGTATAAATCAAGGGCTTATCACAGAGTGAGAAAATTCTGGTCCATGTGCAGAAAACAGAAAACCCATTTTTGTTGAGAAATGGGGCTCACTCAAATGTAGGAAGCAAGTATAAATAATTCCTAGGATAAGAGAATCATCATTTGTTTCTCCCATATTCAACATCTGATACTAGATCCCGGAAGGCTCAGAGACCAGTGCTCCAACTCCAAAAGAAATGTCATGTATAGATTGTATGCTTTGGCATCCAGAGTCCTGGTTTGATTGATGGGCTATTAATAATCTATCTGAATTCTACAATTTCCCCCTAAGAAAACAATTAAAATGAAATGTTAAGACTTCTTATTTCTCCAGATAGAAAGAATTACAATGCACTTGAAAAAAATGACTTTGGTAATTTTACTGCTCTTGATCAGGTGTTCAAAATAAATAAATAAATAAATGCCTTCAACGAGGTAACTGTTGCAACTGGTATGTGACATGTTTTTTTCAGTTTAATAAGGCCCTCTACTGGCAATCTCCAAAAACACAGGCTCTTTCAAACAGTTTAAAGTATTTTAACTACTCCCAATGATAGTATCACACATTACGGATTACACAAATCTGGGCTGAAAGGATGAGTGAGAAGAAAATAGGAAAGATATAAAGGTCATTTCGAATGGACCATTCATTGACTATTCATAACTTACATGAGGTATCATTTGCTTTCTTCTGATGAAGCTATTCCAGATGTTAATAGTGCACAGAAACAAAGGATATTTATCACATTAAAATTACTGAATATTTGTGGAGCCGTAAAACCAAATTATGAATGTTATTTACCAACTACAATGAACCAGATCATTTCCATTTACTCAAGTGTGAGTAGTTGACTATAAGTAGAATTTTTTAAAAATGTTGGATGCAGACTCTTTCAATTGCTTCTGATAAGGCACCACTGATAACTAAGTTCCTTTGCTTGATAACTGACCAAAAAAAAAAAAAAAATTCGTATATGATGACCTCAGAACTTAACTATGTACATAAGAAGAATGTTTTAAAAGTAGGTTACCTTTGACACATTTGTCAAGGGGCTGGTGGGACAAATGGAAAAATTTAATTATAGATTCCAGAAAATTAAATAAATAATTTAAATGAGGCAATCAAGAACCTTATAAAAAATATTTTTAACAGAAAAGAAATGTTATAATAAATTATTTGACTCAACAATGAACACTAAAAATGAGCACTAAAGACACAGTTAATCTACAATTGTGATAGAATTCCACTGGAGAAGAGAGATGTGGGAGATACAAAAAATATATACTGTCTATAGTAAGAGGATGTAAATCAATTTTTTTTCAATTTTCTATTATAAATAGATGCAAAGCATTATTTAGAAACATTACATAAAAAACAGCTACTTTTAGTAGAAAAATTCTCTGAGGAACAGGAATGGAGAGGGGAAGAAGGCTGGGGGACTGCAAGATATATAGATCTTTATATACACATGCAATGTAAACATATACATAGCACTATATATGTACATATTTATATATGCTATATGCAATTACATATTTACATAAATATTTTAGTATTATTTGGCTTTTTAAGATAATCATGTATTGCTTTGATTTTTAAAAAAAAATATCTTTTAAAGATTTTATTCATTTATTTGACAGAGAGAGAGAGCACGAACAAGCAGGAGGAGTAGCAGAGGGAGGAGAAGCAGGCTCCCCACTGAGCAAGGGGCCTGACGCAGGATTTGACTCCAGGCTTGAGATCATGACCTGAGTCAAAGGCAGATGCTTAACTGACTGAGCCACCCAGATGCCGCTGATTTTTAAAACTTTTCTAATAACACATTACCACTGACATTGGAACCATTTGAGACATACCTTTTGGGCTGACCTGAATCAGGTTTAATTTGCCCAATGAAGCAAGTACCCTTCATAGAGCAGTTTATCAGACATGCATCTTGACAGAAGAACATTTGTTCCCACAGTTCAGAACTAATAGCTTTTCTTTCAACACCATGATATGTATCTGCCATATTATTGACTGAGTTTATATTCTACAATGTTGGGTTTGCGACTTTCCTCTTGAACTCAGTCCATTGGTTTCCTATAGTCTATCCAAATTCTATCAAAGGAATCACTAATCCAGAAAGTTTATTTCTAAGAAAGAGAGATCTGATTTCTTGCCCTGAAAATACCAAGATTAATTTATGTAACCACTGGGAAGTACCTTGTGTAATTGAGGCTTCCAAACCAACACGACACACTCCATTAGACAAGTATGTATTGGGGCATAGTAAATGTTGTGGGTAATGTTCTATACATCTGAGAGATTTATTATTTCATCTGTAAGAAAACACAACTGGGAATCCTAAGTTCCAAAGGCATTAAACTTTGTAGAATTAGAGAGTTAGAGAAAAACAAGGCTATAAGAGACCTGATGTTTAGCTGGTTCTAGTCTAGGAGTTGGCCAGTGTTCAACCATTCCGGCTATTTACATCCACAATCACAAAATACTACCACTTCAATTGGTAAACTTCTTAGGTACCAACCAATTGGCCAACCATCACTTCCATTTTCTTTTTTAACTTGAATCACCTGGATTACACTCTTGACCAAGCTGAATTCAGTCTACCAACACCCATATCAAGAACACAATCTTGGGCTAGCCTGCAAGAGGATTCATATCTGAGATTAAAAGAAAAACTAATACCAAAAGACTGGGCTTGTGCTTTAGACATTTCTGAAAAACTAGAAAATGTGAATCACCAGTTGACACCAGAAGTGTTCATCTGATTTGTTGATTTGTTGTGAATCTTCCAATACAATCAATCCAGAAGACAAGAAAAATCAAAGTTACCCAATTAGCAAAGCTCATGAGGAAAAAAAAAAAAAAACTTTTCATATCCATAAAACAGTGCAATGAAAAGTTAAGACTGTGGGCTTGGGGTTCAAATCCTGATCTTGTCTCTTACTGCTCATGTGACTTTCACCCATTACCTCATCTTTCTAAAACTCAGTACCCTTGCTTGGAAAATGTGTATAGTGGTCATAATGAGACAGCATGTGCAAAGAGCTTAGAAATGTGCCTGGTATCCTGTAATGACTCAATAGTGATTAGGGGGAAGAAAACAGTTAAATCTTCTCTTACAGTTCCCATTAAGCATGCATTCATACACTTTTATTCATTATTTATTAGAAACTCACTCTGTGCCAGGTGCTGAGCTATGCATGGGATTACAAATTGGCAAGGCCCTGGAGAATAAATTGGGTGGATGGAGAAGTGCCCGGGGCAAAACCCCATAAAGGTGTAGGGGTGTGAAAGAACATACAAGCCCAGCATGTTCAGGTAACAGAAAGCAGTGTGGGTAGCTAAGCCAGTTATTTCCATGCAAATCATCTGAGGAACTTTTTAACAATGTCTGGATCTGAACCCTACCTTGGAGATGCTGATTCATGAAGTCTGGAGTGGGACATGAGCATCTGCAAGGTAAATAATGACAATAGCTAATACTCATTAGTACTTAATATGTGCCTGGCATTGTGCTGTTTTCACTATATTAATTTATTTAACCCACCCCCATGTCTTCATGAAGTAGTCACTCTTATTAGCCACATCTTAAAGATATGAAATTCAAATGGAAAAGTTCAGTGAATTAACCAAGATCGTAAAGCCAGAATGTGGTAGAAGCAGCATGTGAGCCTGGGCAGTCCAGTTCCAGATACCAAGTCCTCCATCACTATGCAGTGCTGCCCCTGGACCTTCAGTGGAAGGTTCAGATGAGCTGTCAGGCCAGGAAGCTCCAGGAGAAATATGGATGTATGTGCAGAGGAATGGAGAAGAGTGAGCCAGAGTAGGTTGGCAGATATCACTTCAGGAAAAGCCCTGTTTGCATGCTCGGGAGTCTTGCCTTGAAGAATGTAAAGCCACTCAGCACAGTTATGTATTAATTTTGTCAACCAAGTGCAGAGGCCTGGGTGTTTGATGAAGGAAAAGGGATACTTAAGTTTAACATATTCACATATTCATTTATTTATTATAAATTGAATGAGGGACACCTGAGTGGCTCAGTGGTTGAGCATTTGCCTTTGGCCCAGGGCATGATCCTGGAGTCCTGAAATCGAGTCCCACATTGGGCTCCCTTCATGGAGCCTACTTCTCCCTCTGCCTGTGTCTCCCCCCCCACCCCCGCCGTCTCTCATGAATAAATAAATAAAATCTTTTTAAAAAAATAAAAATAAATTGAACAAGACTCTGATGCTATGATATAGGAAGTATTAAAACATAGCTCTTGTTTTCAGTGGAAAGAGAGATTTATCTGGCAAAGGGCCCCAGATCTCACAGCAAAAGGTAACGCAAGATATCATGAAGGACCAAAGAAGGAAATCATCACTACAACTCCAAGAGTTCACGGAAGGATCTGATAGGCAGGGGTGTCAGAAGCAAGGGAGGCTCCAGAGAGAAAAGCAATGCAGGGTGTGAGTGAGATCAAACTGACTGTTGGGATGTGAGATCCAGGCCACAGCGAGAGAAGGAAGAGGGAGGAGGAATCAGTGAGAAAGTGAAGAGAACGTTCTACCGGCAAGGGGGGCTCCAAAGAGGAGGAAGAAAAGCAAAATGTGGTCAATAAAAAATAATTTTTAAAAAGTCTAAGACTTGAAAGTAAAGCAGAAGCACAGAATGTCAGGGCTGGGACCCACCTGACATCTTGTGACCTGTACATGACACCAAATGCCTTCATTACTTTCAACTGTGAGAATCACCCCCCTTCGCCTTTTGGCCATCAACTGCAAAATAATCAGAGATCTCTTTGGCTCCCTAGCAAAAAGAATGAGGAACAGAGACATTTAAAAGCATACTTAAGGCCAAAGACAAAACAAGAGCAGGGCCAGACCACTTTATCTACACCTTCACACAGCCCTGTTCCTATAATAAGACCCAGCAACCACACATGGGTCCAAAGTCTTCTATAATCTTTAGGAATCGAAATGTGGAAGGCAAGCCAGGATGAGTACAAGAAACTGAGTTTCTAGTTGTAGCTCTGCCACCATCTTTCCAGGTGACTCTGGGCAAATCATTTCCTTTCCTTGTGCCTCAGGTTTTCTTCTGCAAAAGGATGAGCTCTAGTAGTGTGATAGCTGTTTTAGTAGCAGATCCCTTATTTTAAATGAAAGGTCACCAAAAGCACTGACTTTCAAAACATGAGCCATACCCAAGCAGGGTGCGCTTTGATGGAAAAAAATCAGGGGCTGACAAACAAGCAGGAGGTCGCCCACCCTAGAAATCCACGGAAAAGGGTGGAATATTTAGGACCGTTCTGGCACTGGCTTCTCAGAATGCTCTGAAACCAGACAGAAAGTAGTGAAGGCTGTCCTGCTCTTCTGGGCTAGTGACAGAGCAGCTGAATTGAAAAAGCTGAGTCTCCAGGAGTGAGTCACAGAGTTCGCGTACAGGAGCTAACAGGCTAAGAGCCACTTCTTGCCAATCCATGCAGCAGGGCTGTCAGTTCTAGATGGCAGGAATCAGCTGTGATTTGCCAGTGACTGCAAGGCGCTGAAGAGCAAACCCAGCAGCCCAAAGCACACAGCAGACAGCCAAACGCACACGTCCCTAAAGCAGAACTTCCAGGTGGCCCCGTGCTACTGTAATAAAGAGGGGGCCTACATCCAGGCTGGAGGCACGAGCAGCCCACTCTTCCGATTCCCCCAAGAATATCTGGGCAGTTTTAAAGAGTCAGAGGGAAAGTCAGAGAGAAGTATGGATCTTGAATCCAAACCGGAGTGTCAAAATTTGACTTTTTCAGTAGTACACTAATTCAAGTTCCTCACTCAGAAGACAAGTCAGAACAGTGAACATTTCTCCAGAAACTCAGTGGGAAAATATCCAGATCGGAACAGTTTCAATTTCAAAACATTTTTCTATACTTTCAAATTCCCCAAGAATGAATGAGCCTGGGTGTGTATGTGTGTGTGTTTGGGGAAAGGGTGTAGGCAGGAGGGAACAAGAAAGACACTGTAAACAACATGAGCATATTAGAAATCTATAAACCACAGAAAGGATCAGAGACGAAACCCAAAAAATGCGTTTCCCCTTCCAGCACAGCAATTAAAAATTAGTCTATAGTTTTCTATTAAAATTCCTAGGTCAACCTAATAGTTTTTTGTATGGTTGGTTGCTTTTCAACTGAAAAAAAAAAAAAAAATCCAACCTCCCAGCAGAGGCAAAAGAGGACTAGAAATTCTGTGTTATCTACACCCGGTGCCTGTTCCCAGACGAGGAGTCCTCTGCACCTACCACCCGCAATTCAACGCACTATAATTACAAGGAACAGACGCATACTTGTTGTGGCAGCCCAGAGAGCCTGTAGAAACACCTAAACATCACCATCTCACTTTAAAAGGAAAACAAGCTGTATAAATAAGAAAAATTGTTACAAGAGTGTAAAGTAAAAAAATTAAAATTTAAATTAAAAAAGCCTTACTTGTAGTTAGGTCTTCAGTCAACACATATCACAGTCCTGGGGACAGACACAGGCACGGCTCTCTCCAGCTAAAAATTTCCTCCCGAGTTTATCCTCTGTTTATTTTTGAAGCATTAAAAGGCTGTGCTAAGAGAACACGCTGGGTTTTCCTGAACATCCAAAGCAGCCGCAAAGTCTTGCAGCAAATTCGGAGCAAGTTTGCGGAGACTTGCTCCCTGGGCTTCAGCTCCGTGGTTGCTCCGAGCTTGTAAATACAAGCTCCGTGGACAAAGTCCCAAATGACATCACTGGCAGCTGCTTATTGTTGAGTCTTTATTAACTGACTGTCAAAAAGAAAGGAGGGGGTGGGGAGCAAGAGTATCTTTTCTGCAGCAAAATCAGCATCTCGGAGCGGATTCCAGTTATACATGCGTAAATAATCCCATTGATTCAAATTTTCAAGAACCTGGTTTTTCTCAGGTCAGAGCCTTTCTCCGGAAAAAAAGACACAGAACTGACGCTGCATAAACTGAAGACGTGGAGGGAAAAGTTTGCAATGCCAGCCCGGCCTCCTGGAGCAGTTTACCCACCTGTTTCCAGTCTCCTTTAGAGTTTGAGGATTCTCAAAAGTGAATATTAATTATGTCTTCTGTGGCCTAACAACTTTCCTGTGATCTACAAGCCTGCCTAATGTCTTTCCTAAGTGGATTGTCTTAGGGTGCAACTCTTTTGATTTTTTTTTTTAAGATTTTTATTTATTTATTCATGAGAGACGGAGAGAGAGGGAGAAGAAGGCTCTCTGTCGGGAGCCCTATGCAGGACTTGATCCCAAGACCCCAGAATCATGACCTGAGCCAAAGGGAGATGCTCAAACACTGAGCCACTCAGGCACCCCATTGCGGGGGTGTGAGTGGCTCAAGTTTTTTATCTTGGAGTAGAAGAAAGTGTTCCGTGAAACGCAGGCAAAATTTTATGTATATGTGCAAATAGGTGGATTTTTTTTTAAGATTTTATTTATTTATGCATGAGAGACCCACACAGAGAGAAAGAGAGAGAGGCAGAGACACAGGCAGAGGGAGAAGCAAGCTCCATGCAGGGACCCTGACGTGGGACTCAAACCCGGGACTGCAGGATCAGGCCCTGGGCTGAAGACAGTGCTAAACCGCTGAGACACCTGGGCTGCCCTAGGTGGATTTTTTTTCTAAGGAGAGTGCTGGAAGCTTTCTTTAGATTCTCAAAAAAAATTTTTTAAATTTTATTTTAATTCCAATGTAGTTAACATACAGTGTTATATTAGTTTCAGCTGTACAACAAATTGCTTCAACACTTTCATATCTTACTCAGCGTTCAAGTGTACTCTTAATCCCCTTCACCTTATTTCACCAGATTCTCAACATTTTAATGAACTACTTGCACCATCCCAATTGTGCCAAAAAATAATAATAATCTTTGCCAAGTATCTATAATATTTTCAACGCAGTACTATAAGCCTCAGCCCACTTCCAACCAGCAAGACAAAAATGGGCACTTTCCTGCCTGTTTTCCACTCTCTCCTGGAATCTCTCCTTCTGTCAACTGCTTCTGAAGGTTTTTTATAGTTCTCTCCCCACCCACCCCACCCCCACCTAGGGAAATCCACAAGTCCTCCACCAAGTCTCTCTCATGAAGCTCAACGCTGTAGACTACTGTTCTCCTTCCTTCCTCTGAACTGCTATAATGATGCTGACTATTTATATTTATTTGCAGCTTTTTATATACTGCCTTGTATTTTTAGCTTGTTTTGTAGCCATCTGTGTTCTGTCTCCCCAACCCAGTTTGACAGGTCTTTGAGGGCAACCATTGTGTTGTGTTATTTGTTTACACCAAATCGCCTGCCATAGTCAATCTTAAACAGAAATGGGGGGAGGGCACTAAGAAAGGAGGCAGGGATAAGGTTGGCGGATTCCATGGCATGGGGTGTATATTTAGATTAAACACTCTCCTGGCCCTTAGAAAACAATGACCTCACATCTCTCGGCTTGCCCACAGTGGATGCTCACTGCATATCCAAAAATTATTTTCTCAAAGAGCAGTGGTAGATTATTAGTTTGATAGGCCCCCAAATACTCCACTTTCATATAGGAATTATGTAAAGACAGTGCATATCTCCTATGGGTTTAAACCAACACAATATTTATGGAAAGCAAATTAGAAATACCTTAAGGTTTTCTAGATACAAATCCTTAGAGCCAGCTATTCCACTTTTCCAGAGTGATCCCATCAATAAGTTCACAAAAGAGTTTAAGGATGTAAGCCCAGAAATGTTCTTTGCAGAATTATTTGTAAACCAATAAAGAAAGCAGAGATAACTTCAATATCCATCAGTATGAGAAAAGTTAAGTTATAGAAATTATGGTACATGCAGAGTACAGAAAACCTAGAAGGGGTGAAAAACCTGAGGTAACTGTGCATATACTGATATGGAAAGTAGTTGCTTGTTGAATGAATAAAGCAAATTGCAGTATAGATCATAGCATATGAATGACTATATGATTTTCCAAATAAATCATGAGAAGAGACTAGCTATTTTTTTTAGCAAATGTCTAGCATATAGTAGGTGCTCACTAAAGATAAATCGATTGAACATATCTTTTTGGAGTTTCTAGGAGGATACAGCAGTACAAGGGGATGGGATGGGATAAAGAAGATCCAGTACCAGACACTGGATTTTCATTCCTGATCAGATGATCAATCCCCCTTTCCATTACGTTGGAGAAATGGTTTGAAAACCTCTTAGACTTTGTCCACCTTAAACAGTGATTAAAGTCAAGTGTTCAGAACATAAAGTGCTGACCTTTCTGTTGTGCAATTGCTGTTTGACAAATGGAATTTTCAGGTAAGACAAGTATGAACCGCTCTGGTTCTGTTTGCTGATTGCTAGCAAGCACAGGAGGAAAAGTCAGAAAGCTTGTAAGGGCACAGGTTTGCCCAGCTCCTTGTCATGGCTGGTCTAACATTAAGAAACTCTCCAGAGGAAGGTTAGAAAAGTCTAATCCGTAAAGAGTCTTCAGAGCTCTGTTAAGGACTCCAGGCTTTGAAATTCAGGAGTCTGGGGTGATGGCACAATGCCCAGATCTGTCTCCTCCCCACACGGCCTGTAAGACCTCTATAATGGAAACCCATAGGCATAAGCCATGTATTAGACACGATATTTTTCTTTAGGGGGAAAAAGTCCAAAAGCAAGAACAACTGAAAATTTCCAACAAGGTAAGAGGTTTTTTCAAAGCACTATTTCCGTTCCTCTAGAGAAAACATTCTGGAGTCTTGTCTAACTTCCTAGTGAGAAGGTATCTTATGTCTGTAATAATTTCAAGGAAAGGAAAGCACAGGCCATATTCCCCACATGTTTTTATTTTGCTATGATGCACACATTACAGGAAACTGAGGCCAGATTCTATTTAAATGCACATTAGGAGCCCCTTGGGTATGATAAGATCACACTTTCTTAAGGGAAAGTTAAAGGCAAATATTTAACTTGACTTACAACTTAGTATAAAATTAAATAAGGGTAAGATGTTGGGGGGGGGGGGACTGTTTTTCCCACCTCTACCAGGTGATCATTAACGCTGCTGCCCAAATTACCTCACCTGTTACGATGCTTAGCTCACCTCCCCTTTCAGCTTCATTCAGGCAATCCCCTCTCTCCTACGAGACCTGCCCTAACTCATGGAGGACTGCCAGGTGGTGTTATAGGAGGCATACGAATGTCCATTTATCTGCTCCATTTTCAAAAGTCTTGTACTGTATTCTTCATGGTTGAGTGTTTTCTGGAAAATCCCCATAGTCTGAGATGGTAATCAGATCTGCAAGCTGTGAAACACAGCCAAGAGGTCCCTTAGAGGTGCCTGCTGGTGATGGTCGTGTATTATTGGGGGACCTACCAAGACTATCATCACAGGTACAGTTTTTGTATCTGCAGTATCTGATTTCCCCTCTCTCTGTCTCTTATCCCCAGAAGCAAATATAACTACTGCCATTTATTAAGCGTTTATGTGTACTATTTGCCTTATTAAATGCATAATCTAATTTGCCTTTAAAATAACCCAGTGAGTTATGTACTATTATTATCACTCCCCTTTTACAACTAAGGAAACTGAGACCCACAGAGATATGTTACTTACATAACTTTGACTACAGCCACACAAATAATAAGAAGTAGATCCACCATTTCAACTCAGGTCTATCTGACCTTCCAGGGTCCTGGGGTGGCCTAGATCCCTCTGAGAGTTACAAATCCTAAAAAGAGGTTTCATAAACCAATATGAATAATGACAATTTGGAATTAGAAGCATGTAGCCATCATTAAAGCACTCCATTCTGGCGATTCCTGGGTGGCTTGGTGGTTTAGTGCCTGCCTTTGGCCCAGGGCATGATCCTGGAGACCTGGGATTGAGTCCCACATCGGGCTCCCTGCATGGAGCCTGCTTCTCCCTCTGCCTGTGTCTCTGCCCCCCGCCCCCGTGTCTTTCATGAATAAATAAAATCTTTTTAAAAATAAATAAATAAAAAATAAAGCACTCTATTCTGATTCCTATATGTGATACATGACAATAGACACTCAATAGGCTTTCAGACTTCAATATCAAAGTAGTGTGACTTCTGCTTCTTCCCATAACACAGTCACTCTGCTTAGCTCTTAGAGGAGATATGGTGTAGGCCTCAAAGCAGGTGCAGGGATGCCTGGGTGGCTCAGTGGTTGAGCATCTGCCTTCGGCTCAGGGTGTCATCCCGGAGTCCCGGTATCAAGCCCCACATCAGGCTCCCCACAGGGAGCCTGCTTCTCCCCCTGCCTATGTCTCTGCCTCTGCCTCTCTCTCTGTATGTCTCTCATGAATAAAGACTTGTACTTCTAACTCCATTTAAAAAAAAAAGGCAAGTACAAAGACCAATGATAGGAATCATTCTCACAGGACTTAGGCCCAGAGCATCACTAGTGGAGTAAATTCTTCATGCTCTTGGAGACAGGCAAGATCCAATTGTGAGGAAAAAATATCGAAGAGCAGGCATTTAAGTGTGTTTCCTTCTTACTTTTGTACAGAGCCTTCAGTAACTCATAATCCTTTGCTCCAGTATCTGTTTTTTCTTGCAGAGCTAATGGTTCTGCCAATGTGTGAAAGAGAACCTGTTGTCAGCCGGTCCACTCCGTAAAAGTTAATATGATCAAAAATAGGAAGCAGAAGAGAATTTAGAAGGAATAACATAGGAACACCTCTGTGTTCAAACCAGCCTGGTTTGTTAGAGTGAGTCTTTAGGGGCCCTGAGAATCAGCACGTTTGAGAAGTGGCCCAAACATTCTCATGCATGTGGTCCTCAGACCATATCTTAAGAAACACTGATTATAACAAGAGAAATGAATATAAGACCTTCTTGTCTACAACCAGACATTGATAAGGACACAGTAGCTTTGTCCACTTTCCCCGGGAAAGAGCACCGTGACCAACAAGCAAATTCCGTTAACTGTTATCTACATGGATCACATCTGACACAAAATTGGTACACAAAATGCAACTTGGAAGAGATAAAACAGGTGCCACACTAATGGTTCCAAACACATAGTCAGATAAAAACATTTTCAGGCTTTAATCGCTGCAGATGTTACAGTAGTCTCCGTACATAAATCAAATAAAAACAAGAGTAAACCATCAAGTGTGAAGTCCAACGAAGTTCAGATTACTCTCATAACAACTGCTTTGATGCATTTCATGACATATCAAGTTTCAAACTTCCAAATGCTTTTTTCCTCCTTGGGAGGAATGGGAGGGGGGTCGCTTGCTGGTACCCTCAACTCACATGTAGTTTACTGGGTTGTGGACATTATTGGGGCACCAGGGATCTCTGGAGTGGGGCTGATACAGCAAACATCTGTTGAGGAAGGAGGTGAAGGGGAAAGATGTAAAATTTGACCTACCATGAAAATCTGTCCTGGAAATGGGGTGCTATTCCCGCCATACATTTGCTTTCCCACCCAGCTCAGGCTCCAGGTCCAGCCCTAGAGGAAGAGCGGGGGTTAATGTTCCTCAGGCATGAGAAGACTCTTGATGAAAGGCCCCATGTAAGGATAAAGTATCACCATGACGTTGGAGGATTTTATTTCAGCCTCCTCATTGTGTTGTTGACAGTGCATACTGTGAGTTTGACATTTTTAACTACTTTGCTTGCCCCAAATAAAAAGGGCTGGGCAGGAGGAGGTGGGAAAGGGGGAGGGGGAGGGGAGCCATATTCCCCCCCCTGACTCGGGTCTTGCACCAGTCTGATGTACAGCATTCAAGTCCAGTTTGCACGCCGAGTCCAACAATGCTACCTCAGAGATTTATGCAAATTCATTAAACTACAAGATGCAAGTTGCATTCCTTTTAACCTGAGAATGGAGTCCTCCTGAAACCAGAGCCTGAAGGAGGCCTCAAGGGACACGGCTGTCCACTAACTGAGAAAGCCTGTGGGGATTGTCTAAATAAAAAGACCCGGAGTTCAGTTTTCACCAGATACAGAGAGGCCATTAAAATCACTGATGGAAGTAAGGGAAGGAAGAGGGTGAGACAGGCTCTTACTCTCCGAGATGTGTGAAACCTGGATTATTATGCGATTGGTGCCTTTAATAAAGCCTGCCCTGGATGGCAGGACAGTGGCTTCTCAGGGTTCCTAAAACACTGAATGGTCCCCTCCCCCCTCCTCATACTGGCCCCAGACACCTGCCCTGGGATGCAAAGAGGAAAGGTTGCTAACAGGATAGGGGGCCCAAGGGAGGAAGCAGGAATGGGTCCCCAGATGCTGGACTCACGGGCTTTAGAACCTCTGCCTGCTTTTGCCCAAATGGCCAGGGAGCCCTGGGCCAACTCCAGAGCCCCCAGCACCCCCCCCCCACCCCGCATTCCTCCTTTTATGCTGACAAATCTTCTTAAGCTAAAAAGACAAAAGCTGGGATGCTGGAGGGGAGACAGGGCAGGGGCCTGGTGAGGGATGGGCTGGAAGAGGGGTGTGCCTTTTCTTCTCCTCACTTTTGTAAGCATGCACACACACACACACACACACACACACACACACACACACAATATGAGTTCTTTTCTCTGATGGCCTGATATTTTAGGCTCCAGAAACCCCTTATTTTTGTGGCAAGTATTCCTCACGGGTCCTTTAGAAGGCCTACCTCCAACCAAACAGCCCTGGAAATGGAGGGTGAGACAGAGGGAGAGCTGCTCACTCAGATGTAAAGAACACCTGTGGAAATGTGGGCCAAGGCTCAAAAGGATGCTTTGCCCCAGATGAGCTTTTTCATTCCAGGGCAAGCCTTGCCCTCTTGCCCTAGACCAACAGAGAGAGCAAGTGGTCACCATGCAAGCAGGGATAATGCACGGTTAGAGCATCTCTTTGGAGAGGAAGCCCCTGTTGTTTCCTCACATTCCCAGGCAAAGCTCACTCTGGTGTCAAGACATGGTCCTTTGTCCTTTGTCCACAGAGTACTAGGAGCGTCCATAATTCCCCTGAGGAATGAGTGAGCCTGCAAGACCTAACTGTGCAGATAATAGAGCCCCTCAGCTCTATTGTCACTGTTGTCTTAAGCTTTATACCTTAAATAAATCCAGGGGAATTGTTTGAAGACAGATTAAAGCCTTTTTCAGCTGCAATAATCTATTGTTAAACCTAAAAATCTACTGGCGGGGAGATTATTTTAAATAATAGCCTTTCTAATAACAGAGAAAAATACTCATTCTTTTTATTAGTTATCATTTATTGTTTTGACTGATCACAGTTCTGTGAGTCCTATCAGTCAAGTTCACAAGAGGCTACTGTTAGGCTAGAAACACTTATGATACGGCCCATATGTACCTTCTGAATAAATATAAAAACGATAAATCCCTTGTTTATATAGGAAGAGTAGTATAGTTACTATAATAAGGAACCTTTAGAATGTTAATCTAGCAATAGGATACTTTTGAAATAAAATCCTGCATTGAATTTGGTTACATAAAATGGTTTTAGAGTGGTATCCATGACGTCGGACAGCCCATCCTGCCAGCCATCTCCTACTCCCACCTGCCAGAAAGACCGGAGGAGGGACACATACTTATAGGCATGGCTGGACAAACTGAACTAAACTACACTCTTCTTTCCCTGTCCACTCTACCCCTCCTTGACCCCTGCTCTCTGAGCTCTTTTAATCCAGACCTTCCGTTGCTATAGCTTAGCACTTAATTATACACAGCAAGGACTTATGCGTTCACATTTGCTTTTGGTAGGCCCCTCACCTCCAATCACGTTGCTGTCATCCTGATTCAGAGACCATATTCTTAAACTTCATAGTTAGCATGGTGCTAGGCATGGGGCCAACGAAGTAAGGGCAAGCAGGTAGATTTGATCCAACATGGAAAGCCAGTCACAGACTTGAATGGATGCCAGGGAAGCAGGGAGGCAAGGCATCAGTGCCTCAGATGAGGAAACTTGGCTGTTTCTTTTCTTTTCCTTCTCTCTTCTCCCTCTTCAGCTACCCCTCTTCCAATCCACATGGCAGATGCGGCTTATCAGACCTGCCTGCTCCTCCCAGATGCAATCAGTATCACTTAACAGTGGTGAAAAACTTATGGGCAATCCAGAGAAAATAATGTATTTTTGTCAAACAAATGTCATGTGACCTTGAGGACTATACCAATACATCTCTTAAATCATTATCTTTTTAATTTATCATTGAATTTGCTAATTCATTGACTGAGTCGCTCACCAAACATTATATGGAACTTCACAGTTTACAAAACAAACCCTCATTAGATACCTCCTGTATTCCAGGCTCTGTGCATATTTTGGAATCCAAACAGCTACAAATACTCATAGACTATTTTGCGGGTGTCTGCTGACTGGGAGGCATAATACAAAAATACATAGAAAAATATTTTTACCCCTGTTTTGAGGAAAATAAACTGAAAGTGTAGGGACCATTAGTCTAAGGGTGAGAGGTGGTGAGAGATTTTATTATAGACATAGGAAAGTTAAGGTAACCTGACAATAATGTGCAGTGAATTGAGCATGATGCACCAACCTCTTGGATACAAAGAATTTAGTCATTAGTAGGGAGCCGAGCTCCTTAATGGTATTGTTGACTGAGTGTGAACTGTGTTTAACGTGAGGTTAGAAACTCCAAAGGTCACCATTAGTGAAACATATCAGCTCTTCAGGGCCTTTCTTATAACACATTCCATATTTTGGACATAAAAAAAAAAGCAGTTCTTGCTCTCATTTCAATGTAGAGACAAGATTAATTTCCACCAAGACTTTTTGGCCTTGGATTTGTATTAAGCAAGCCTTAGAAAAGCACTCCCCAAAATAGGGGGCCCACTCCCTGGCCCCCACACCAAACTTCCATACCAGCACTAAATTATGTCCAGTCCCCCAGAGAGATTCATTCACTCTGGGAGAGGGGAGTGCTGGGTATGTGGGATGTCAGTTTTGGGTGGAAGTGGGCTTCTTATTAACTTTGAAACACATACTACACTTCTAGTGAGAGGGAAGGAAGGGAGAAAGGGAGGAAAGGATATTCCAGAATCACTGAGGTGAGGGCACATATAAAGAGAAGGCTCCCCGGATTGTTCAGCAATGCACATGGGTACAAAAGGGTCCTTGTCTGGACTGTAGATACTGACTTGGGGCCTGGCCTAACCAATATGGCACTGTAAATATTCAGGGGCATTATGGCATTTAGCTCTGGATTGTATCTTCAATTTATTGCCTGTTTTACACTCTTTCCATTCTTTCCCTATCCTCAGCAGTTTGTTCTAAAAAAATTCTCTTTTAATTCATTGTCCTCATGTTCCTTTTCCTTTTGATCTATATTTATTAGCTGCCAAGTACATGCGAAGCACTGCAGGAATCATCAATAATGTCACTGCTAACTAGATGGAAAAATATCTGCTCATGGTTTCCCAACTCTCTACCCATTCACTGTTCATGGCTTCGATTTTTAGTCCATGAGGTGCCTTGGGACAAGGCTTTGTTCAACCCACACAGAACCCAAGTTTAGCAATGAAAGTCAAGCATCCCTGGAAACCCAGGATGTTTGGTCTGGGCAAACAGAGAGGGTTGATTACCCTAAACTCATCCAATTTCTCTTAGTAATTTCCTGAAGTCTATATAAAAAAAAAAGTCAAAGCAGGAACACTGTGTTTCTATACAAATCATCTAACACTCCAAATTTGCTTCCATCAGCTCCTCCCATGTAAAGATTCTGCATGGCTTCCTCTCTTTCCTATTGAGTCCCACTTCCTACAGCAACATAAACCTCTGCTCTGGTCTTGTGTTTCCATCTTCCTGGCCACGCTTCCTGCCCTCAGCATCATCCTTTACCCTTGGGCAACCTCCTTTTCTTCCCCCACCCATCCCAGTAAAAGACATTTGTCCAAGTTGTGAAGTCTTTTCAAACAGATGCTGCTGTGTGTCTTCCTGAGATGGCCTTGTCTTTCAGTCCGGAACTCAAGCTGTGGAGGACGCGGGCTTGTGTTGCCCAGATGCCTTCTCAAGCAGCAGGGGGTCACCAGCTGCCAACTCCTTCAAGATTTGCCTTACCTCAGGGCCTATCCTTCCCCAAGTGGCCCAGATTCAGTTTCTGATCCATATAAGAATGTAAAGACCAGGTAATTCTGAGTTGATTCAGAACATTCCATGGGCCATATGCATTTGACAGCTGGTCTGTAGGGGTAGCTGAGGCTCGATGGCATCTGCATTATGGTTCACCCTCTCCATGTGTCCAGTCCACATTTTTCCCTTCCCTTCTGCAGGTATCCTAATTGTCTACCTCTACCCCATAACCCATATCCTAACCCAATCAATATACAGGCTCTATCTCAGTTTCTGCTTCTAGAGAGCCCAACTTGTGTCACTGCCTCAAACCTTGAGAATCTTAAGTACAAAAGGGAAAAGTGTGCATGGTTTCTACGTCTTCAATGCAATCTGTTTTCTCGGACAACTAGAACACGGAATCAGGGTGAGAAACTATGGGATATGCTCTAATACAGAAGCAACCCAACAGATCATCTGAAAGAAATACACTTAAAGCAGAGCAGCAGCTTGAAAAATTAAAGAAAATACAAAAAGTCAAATTATGCCAGCAGTTAAGTGTAATGCCCATAAACACTGACAGAGCACCGAGGATGTGCCAAAAGCCTCTCACAGCACTTCAAATGTCTTCATTCAGTTAAGCTTACGTTGTGTCCTTTCATTATCCCCATTTTACAGTGGGGAAACTGAGGCATACGCAGGTTGAGTAACTTTCTTAAACTTACACAGCTAGTGAGTGGACAGAGCTAGGATATTAACTCAAGGAGCTAAAAGTTCAAAAGCCTCCACCCAACAGTCACTATGTATGATGTGAATGCAGTGCATGTACTCTACGTGTTTATAAAGAGACTGAAGCAAGGGGAATCAGTGGGAAATCAGGCAATGAGGAACTTGAATACACACAGGACTCGGAGGGGCAGCTCAAATGGGACTTGCCAACAGCACATGACAGCAGAGACCTCGATTCTCTGGCCAGATTCTGGCCTAGTCTTTATTCTCTATAGGGCAGGAGGCCAGCTCAGGGTTGACTAGCCCAGGTCCATGTGTGGAGACAGATAAGTGCGTATACCTGGCTAGAGTAAAGGATTTGAAAGCAGAGATGCAGACAGCTCTTAACAGAAATAGGAAATAAAATTGTCTCAATGGAAGGGAAACAGTGATAAGATGAATGCCCTCATCCCGCTCATGGCAATAAACACTGCCCTTCACCATCAATTGGCTATATCAATATTTTGATGACCTTACTTTTTCCCTAGATAAGAACATCCTCTATGTTAAACTGAGATATACTCAGGCCCAATTTCAAACCTCCACGTTAACGTCCCCGTGGGTTTAACATATGTGCCTTTCTCTCTCTATTATGGTTCCACCATGAGAACACAATTCTTTTATTTCCCAGAAATATAGGATAAAGAATGCTGTAAGTATTTTTGGCTTCTGTACATGTCAACACACAAAAAAATAGAGATTAAATTGTTATCTTTTCCTGTTCTATCCAACTCTGGTGCTGCAGAGAAACCAGACAAACCAGTGAGCCCACTGTGAGCACATCAATCAAAAGTTCAGGTGCAAACCATGGATTCCTTCCCTGATACTCAGGAGGCCAAAGTTTCCCGGCTTCCCCTTGTGACCTGTTTGCTCACTCACAAGTTACTGCTAAGCTGGGATAACCCCAGTCACTGCTGCTTTTTAGAGATGAATTTTTAAACCACATTCTACCTTCTACCTCTCTGTGGGAGAAAAAAGAAAAGGATGAAAATAAATTTTGAAAAAAAATCCTACACTCCAAATTATTCATACTCCAAGTCTTTGGACGAGCAGGATCTAAATACTTGTACCTCTGTTTCTCTGAGCTCTGTGTATTATTCAGATGGATGTGGAAAACTGAACCCCAGGCTAGATGCCTATAAGGGAAACAGCTATTTTCTCTTTTACCATGGAAACCCTGTGCACAGTGGGGTGCTAAGAAGAAATGAACAGCTTTAATAACTTGGGGGGATGGCTGCCTCTACCTTAGCCAGCATAATGGAGTTACAGTGCAGCATAAATCATAGAGTCTAAAGCAGGCTGTCTCTTGAAGGCCCAGGGAAGCCTCTTACTCACTTAGAACAAATCAGCATGGTTTATTTCCAGGACTGTGTAGCATTTGCCCACAAGCTTTAATCACCTCTTGGTACCTTAGAATACCCAGTGTGCAGGTCCTCAGAGGTAAGGGAACATTGTGGATGGACTTCGGTTTTGCATGTGACGCTTGCATCCTGAATGCACATTCACACCATCAAAAATATTAGTCATTATTTTTTAAGATCATGTCTCAGGCATATGTGCAAGTATATGAATATATGACTCACCCTGAGTGTGTAATCAGTACAGTTTAAAGTCTCTCTCTCACACACACATACATCATACTCACCCACACCCCTCACACACACACATTTTAGACATATATAGATTTAAAATTATTTTAAACTCAATAACTATTTGCAATCAGTCATTAAAAAAGCTCAGCTGACATCCAGTTTCTTCCCTTTTCTTCCAACCCTCTTCCTCTTTCCCTTCCTCTTGCCCATCTTTCTCTTATGATTTAAAGTCAAGAACTCAATAATATCTCCATTAGTCCCAAACACTTACTCTTTTTCAGAACTCTGTTTCACATGGAATGACCTCATCCTAAGTTAATCCTCCATTGCTGCTAAAATAAATCTGTACTGAATGAGAACATTTGTTTTCCTCTCCCCAATATGAGTTTAAAAAATTTAAAAAGTAAACGCGGGAAGGAAATGTCTCCGAGGCATCTGGGCTCCTGGTGAATAGTATCAAAATGCTGCATGCTCGTAAGACATGGCTGGAGATGGTTATCTAATTGGACGTCTGCACCTCTTCCCCTCCTTGTCCACTTCCTGCTGTGCAGGATTCTTCCTCTGGAGAGTGAGCCCATTTAATTGGAACACACTGGCTAAGGCAGGCCCCTCTGTTCTGCTTAGTGGGATCTCATTGGCCTCCCCGAGGCCCAGGTGTTAGTTTGGGAATGCGTCCTCCCAGGGCAGGCATCTGGCCCTGGGTCCTTGGCAAACCAACTGTGACAGGTTCCTCCAACAGCTGCAGTGGCAGGCTGAGTTTCCAGGTGATTAAATAATCCGGCTTTCTGGCCTGCTCATGTGTCTGGATTGGAGCCATTCCCCTGGAATGGGGCTGAACCAAACACGGTTGTCTGTTCAGTGACCACAACTCAGTGGTTACAGGCTGAGTCTTCTCTGAAATTATGAAATATCCCCTTATCTTTCTCAGGCCACTCAAACCCAGAGTTATCACAAGCATGCCCTTGGAAATATGAGCTCCTCCATTGCCTGAAATGGAGCTGAAAGTTCATTTTTCATTGTAAATAATTACGTTTGATAGCTGTGCATTGAAAAGCAGGGGCTGATTCTAACACTGACTTGAAAATATTCTCTTCTTGCAATATCAGGCATGTCCATGCAGCACACATTCGACTACATGTGTACTCCAGATGAAGATACAGATCAAGAAAAGGTATACTCAATGTGTTTACATTTTCCAAAGACACAACACCATGTCCTGGAGAAATAATTAAAAAGGCTGCTTTTTGGTGAAGCTTAATGCTTCTGATATGCAAATACCAGTGGCCTCCCATTGAATAAAAACACAAATCCACAGCAGGTGGTGGTTTAATTTAAAGAGAGCTAAACTGCTGCAAGGGGACCCCATACACCAGTGATTTTTGATGTGTGGTCTCTGGACCACAGCGTTAGTGTCACCTGGGAGCCTATGATAAATGCAAATTCTCAGGCCCACCCCCATCTACTGTTTCAGAAACTCTGGGTACAACCCAGCAGTGGTTCAACAAGCTCTCCAGGTGATGTCAATGCAAGAAAAGTTTGAGAACTACTGCTCTAAGTGAAGCTGGGGCTTGATAGGATCTCACCAAGGGACTGTGAGGGTTGTTCTGGAGACTTAGGCATGCATACTCTCTGAATCACTAGATCATGATCTACTCCTACTTCAGCTAGCTGATTCATGCTGCTACAAGTCTCTCCTAAAAGGTACTACTATGAGCTAATTCCCTGCTCACTCACAATTATACCCCCCAATACACATAGTGGTCATTAGCTGGTGATTTGCTGCAAGATATGCAGCTCCACAGACATCTAGATGTATCAATTCACCATTAAGTCCTACAGAAAATTCCTCCAAGGGAGAGACAAAATGTCCCCATTTTACAGATGGTGGAAATACAGGTTGCCAATGGTCTTTCAATTAAGACAAGATAAAAATAGTCCTGAGTTCATTCTTTGTTATAGTAAATGGCATATTTCTAGTCTTTCGGTCCAGTCAATCTGGTGCAAAATCAAAAATCCTAAGATACTTTTCTAAGCCTCGGCCAAGTAAGAGATTGGGATACAAATATACTGTTATTTGTTCAAAATGTCTCCAGTCAGCTGATATAAAATTTTCATAGACAAAATCATCTTGCAGAACAGAATCTGGGATAATAACCACTATTGACAAGAGCTTGTTGAAATAGACATCTTTATGCAATGTTAACAGGAGCTGTAAACTGGTACAACCTTTCTGGGAAGCTATTTGGCATATCCTATGACTTAGTAATTGGACTTCTTAGAATTGAGCAAAAGGAAATTGTCCACAGATGGCAAAAATGATTAATACGTAAGATATTGTTCTGTAATAATATTTTTAAAAATAAAGATAATTGTCTTTCTCTGCCTAACTTATTTCACTTAACATAATACCCTCTAGGTCCATCTGTGTTATTGCAAATGGCAAAAATCTAATCCTTTTTATGGGTGAATAATATTCCATTATATATACATGTATATATATATAATATATATATATAAACCTTTCTAAAGAGTAAGATGCCATTCTTTAAAAAATTATGGGTTAACATGCAATACACCAACAACATATTTCCATATGGAAATATATGGAAACACAGAATATTGAAAATGACTGAATAAAAACCACTGATATATTATGAAAAATTACAGTGTTTTATTATAATAAAACTAGGAAAAATAGCATCCCCATTTTATAAATAAGGGAACAAAAGGGATGTCATAAACGATAGTGATTTTGTCCAGAATTACCTAATAGAGATCAAGGTCATGTTTGTCTGAATCAAAGTCCATCCTTTGCATATTCTATTGTCCACTGCTCCTGGTAGAGTAAGTGGTTACACATCATGGTTAAGAGGGGAATGCAAGCCTGGTTTCTTACTCTTGTTTACTGTCTATTGCAAGAAATAAACAAAATATCATCTTGTCATAGGTCATAAACCACTTCTATTTAGATTTGTTCCAACCACTTTAAGAAGCAGTGATAATAAAAATTGCAATTATTGAATTATAGTATGTGTGAAGCATGTGCTAATCATTTTGCTTATTAATTCATTTAATAGTTTTTATGACAACTCTATGTATTACAAGCATGATTTATCTTATTTAACAAATTAGGAAACTGAGCCTTAGAAGGTTTAAGTTTCCGCCCTGTACACACAGGTAGAAAGCATCAAAGTAAGAATTCAAGCGATCTCCTGGACTACAAAATCTGTGCTCTTCATTTCTTCATTCTGAAATATTTCTAGAGAAAAAAGATTTTTTCAGCTTCTTCCATCTCTTACTCTGGCATCAAGTTCATGTGTTTTGGCATAAATAGTATCTTGGCATGGAGCTCATCATTAAACAAGAAAAAGTGAGAACAAGCACTGTTGGCCCTTATAAGAGTCTGGGATTAAGTATGAACAGATATTAGAGATAATAGGCAGATCTGGCGTTTTCTCCTCAACATCTTTAGCACAGAGTTCGTTAAGAGCTGAGGGTTTCAATAGTAAAAGTTCATTCAGTTATAATTAACTCAGACCCTTAGTAGGACCCCATCGAATACTTAAATATTAATGACCAACTGAAGCCAAACATTCTCCTGTTATCTAAATGCCTGAGTCTCAGAACTGTCCAGCAGCTGCCAAAACAAGTGCCACATGACTGGCAGGCCAATAATACCCTCACTGAATCCTCAGTCGCTTCCTTTCCTTCTGTTTCCACTTCCTAGTCTGTTCCTAAACCTTGTGTACTTGACCTGGGCACTTAACTCCTTGCTCTCATTCACCCATAAGGCCTGATGCTTTATATGGGTGATTTACCATCATCTTGACTTCCTCCCTCAACAGCTACTCCCAATCGTTATAGGATCACATGCTATTATGTCAACTTCAGGAAAATAGGCACCAGAATATTCCTCAAGGTCTGGTGCTCCCAATGGGTTCTCATCCAGCAAATGGCTCCCACTTAGATGTGAAGCACTGTGAGAAGAAACCTAGCCAGTATTTGCTTTCTCTTAATCCTCAGAGCAGTGGTATGGGCAGATGGTGGCTATATCATGGTAAGAGATCTAGTGTAAAGTCAGTTGACACTAATTCCCTTTTAAGACAGCAATATCAAACACACACACACACACACACACACACACACACACACAGGTGCAATCTGCCTCCAAGAACTAGGCAGGTAATGCAAGTGAAGCCCAGAGTGGGGATACAGTAAGGAATGGTGAGGAGGGGAACTCTGATGAGCTGAGAAGTACATGGCCAGCCAAAACCATTCAAATCCATGGTTTCTTAAATACTTAGTGGGCCAAACAAAAGCAATCTGCAGAGCCAGTTCACAGTCACTGAATGGGATAATCCATTTTAGCCTTGACTTAACTATACGTCTATCAAAACCTGAATTCAGGAAAAAGCAGTGTGAACAGACTCACACCAGGCTACCATCAATGCCTGTGGAGTTCTCTTTGTTTCACTTCATGAAGCAATAGGCTGGCACCAACTTCGTTACATTATCAGCACATTTTTTAAGAACAGGTAGTGTGTAAGAACTAGAACTCAGGAGCCAGATTGCCTGGATCTGAATCCCAGGTCCCCCATTTACTAGCTAGGTAACCTTGCATAACTTACTTAATCACACTCAGATCTGCAGACAGTGGAGACTAATGGTACCATTATCTCATAGAGTTGTTGTAAATTACTTAGAACAATGGCTGGCACATAATAAAGGCTCAGTGTCAGATAGTAATCACTGTGTGACCAACCGAAATGCCTCAGTTCTGCTCCTGAGACGATAACCCGAGTACAACATACGCAGTCATCTTTCAGTTTGGCAAGGAATATTGGAATGGAAAAATATAGAACTAATTATGTCTTCTTGGGAAAGACATTCCTGTGGATGACAGAAGAGCAGTTAAATTTTGTACACACAGTCTCCACCTAAAAGGAAGGGTGGGAAAAGTCCTCAGGGTGGCAGAGGAGAGTTAGATAGGATTTGAAACTGGGTTGTCTCAGGATGAAATGTGGACAATATAGGGAAAGAGTTTGGCCCTATGCAACTTCCCTGAACCTTGAGAAGAACAAGGTGTTCCTTGCATCTCCCCACCCACATCTTCTGCTGTTATCATCTTAATTTTAAAACACCTTGCTATAAGCTTGCAACCCATGCCTCTCTCCCCTCAAAGCACCCTTGCTAGAAAATTGTCTTTTCCTCTCCAATTCTAACCAAAATGCCAAAATTTTACAAAGAAAGCGGTCTGATTTAGCGAATTCACAGGACAGAACAATTATTGAGCACCATGCCTGTATTTTAACGTTTACGCCCATCAAAATTTTTCAGTATCCCTCTATGGTATTTTTCAAACCACAGTGTTCAATTTATTGTTGATTAACGCAGTTTAAGGCATCCAGACCAGCATTTAATGAAATAAAGTATGTTCAAATGGAATTTAAAAGAATAGAAAATAGAGTGCATACCATGGAGTAAATATATCTATATCTTTGTCTATATATGTCAAAAATGTCATAATGTGAAATGCATCTCTTAGCAAATGTCCATGACCAAAAGAGTTTAAGAAATACTGCTCTAATGGAAAATCCCATTTTCTACTGTTGCTTGGGTTCAGGCCCACAAGAGCGCATGATTCCCTTCTCATTTCTCCCTGCCTCCCTTCCACTTTTCCTTCCTTTCTTCCTTTCTCCATTCCTCGGAAAGTTATTGAGAGCCTACCGACAGCCAGACACTGCTCCAGGTACTAGAGATACAGAAGAAAACAAAACCGATAAATTCCCTATTCTCATCAAGCTCACGTTCTGAAAGGAGAAGTTAGGCAATAAACATAAAAAATATGCATAACATGTATAGTAGGGTTAAGTATTATGGTGACTAACTAGAAGCAGCATAGATAGAGGTGATATGATTGATCAGAGGCTCTCTCTCTAATATGACAGCATAGAAGCTAACTTGAGAGAAATGCAGAAACAAACCATGAAAATAGTTAGGGACAGATGTTCCAGACAAAAGGACCAGTGAAATGGAGTCCCTGAGATGATGATCTGCTTGGTGCTAGGAAGGAATGGCAAGAAGCTGGTAGGATTAGGGAGAGGACAAGGGGGAAAGTGAGGATAGGAAATGAGATTAGGTGGTGGGGGTAGAGACGAGACTTAGGTTGTAGACAAAGTAAGGACTCTGGCTTAGACTTGAAACAAGATGTGAGACCACTGGTGTTTTGAGAGCAGAGGGCTAACATTTCCTGCTTACATTTCTAAAGAAACACCAGGGCTTCTGGGGCAAAGATGCACTGCAGAGAAGTCAAGGGGAACACTGGGACACCAGATAGGACTTTTTCTGTAATCCAGGGAATGACGTGATGCATGATAATGGCCAGAATAGTGGAGGTGCTAGGATGTGCCTCAGATCTGAGTCATACTTTAAATTTTGTTGACTGATTGATTGATTTGAGGGGCGGGGGTGTGTGTGTGTGTGAGCAGTGGAGGAGGGGCAGAGGGAGACAGAGAACCTTAAGTAGGCTCCACACTCAGTACGGCAGATGGAGGACTTGCTCATGACCCTGAGATCAGGACCTGAGCTGAATGAAGAGTTGGATGTTCAACCGATTGCAACCACCCAGGTACTCTCTGGAATATACTTTAATGTAAATCTGATGAAGTAAATAGAAGTGAAAGAAATTAAAGAGCCGTGAATAAATCCAGGAATTTTACCTGAGAAATCTGAAGGATAGAGTTACCTTTCCTGAGAGGGAGAAGCCTGCAGGAGAAGCAGGTTTCAAGAGGAAATCAGGAGTTGTCCTGAATATGTAAAGCTGGATGCCTATTAAGTATCTAATTGGAGATGTCCAGAAGGTCACTGGACATAACGAGCCTAGTATTCACAAGCAAGATCCAGGATGGAGATCTAGATTGGGGAGTTGTCAGTATATAACTAGTATTTAAAGCCAGGAGGCTGGATGAGATCACCAAGGAAGTGCACATAAATAAAGAAGAAAAGATATTCAGACAGTGAGGTAATGTTCAGGCACATTATAATCTTCATGCCCACCAGATGGCCAAAGCCCCTTTCTATGTATGTAGGAAGCTGTACAGAAATATCTGGACCGCAGCATCAGGAAGGCTGCCACTCTTGCATTCAGTGGTCATTGACTGCCTACTGGTGCCTGGCAGACGCGGCACATTGAAAGAAGAGGCAAAACCATGATGCCTTGAGGAAAGAGAAGAGACTTGCTAATGTACACGAAACTCAAGCTGACTTTATTTCCACAGATAAAGAAGTTTCTCACTGCTGCCTGGACAATGCATGGCCAGGTCACTGTATATACGGAAGAACACCGGTGGGCTGGGCTAAAGCCCATCCCAGTTCCTGCAGGCAGCACACTGCACATCCTTCTCCTGCTTCCCTCCTTGTGCATCATCCTGCCTCACCTCCCTGAACTGCAGAACGTTCCTGAAGGAGTGGTCACTGGCTGGACCTGGTGAACGTGCAGCTTTTTCACTTCTTTCTCCTGAGCATCCTTCTTTCACCTGTTTTAGCAAAAATTGTGGCTGATCAAGCTTGGGGAGGGTGGAAAGGCAATCCTAACAGCCACAGGGAACCACTAAACCTAATGTCAGGGCAATAATAACCCAAAAGGAGAAGGAACTGGGGAATTCTCATTTTGTGAATTGTCATAGGTCTTTGAATACCATTCCCTAAGACATAGTGATTGCTCATGGTCACCCTTTCTGGAGGACAAATCACTCTTTTTGCCAAGCTCTTCAACTCACTGAAGCAGAAACTGTTCTAACAGTTTTTTTGACTGCCTCTCATGGTTCGGAGCATTTGTTCACAACATATATGGCACAATGAAGGTGTGGGAAGTGTGTGTATGAGTGTGTATATACGTTGTGAGTTTGAGTGAATAGCACATGTTGGTGTATGAGTGCAGGAGCGTGTATAAGTGATTGTGTGAGGAGTATAGGTGTATATGTGATGGTGTGAGTGTGAGAGCCATGTGTGTTATGAGCGTGCATAGTGACGTGTGAATGTATACGTGAGTATGTACATGTGTCCATGTGTCAGAGTGTGGGTAAGTGTGTGTGTGAGTATATGATGGTGTGAGTGTGAGAGCCATGTGTGTTACGAATGTGCATGGTGGTGTGTGAGTGTATATGTAAGCATGTGCGTGTTACAGAGTGTGAGTGACTGTGTGTGTGTTTATATGTCTCTCCCTCTGAATCTATGTCACTCCTGTGCTGCAGCCCAGACTGCAGAGAAGCTGTAATAAAGCCAAGACTCACTTGGCGGGAACTTCCTACCCCTCTTGGAAGATAAAGTAGGGACTGCACGTCAGGTGGGGCAATGAATCATTATTTAGATCCCAGTGATCAACATTAAACCAAGAGCCCAAATAAACAGAGGGAGCTAAGTTTGGGGCCTCATAAAGCATTTGGATTGCTGGATTTCCCTTCCTGATGAGGCGGTGTGTTTGCCAACTGAGGGTTCGTGAAGTCACGTGTCTCAGAGAACAGCTGCCCTATTCTGCTGCCAGGGGAGCTCTGCTGTCTCCTCCCCTTTCCAAATAATTCAAGCATCTCCCCCAGCATTGGGAACACAGGTCCACATGTTTCCAGGCAGGAGGGGTAGAGCAGAGTGGGGTGCAAGCAGTTGTCAGAGGCGGGAGGGAAAGTACGGTCTGAAAGTCCTGGCCCTCTGCAACGCTTTGGAGAATATTTGGGCTGCAACTGTCACTGTTGGCACCAGGCTCCAATGCACTCAGATAGAGGGCTCCTGGGCTACATTAAAAAAAAAAAAGAGGTGAAAACACCTGGACCCAGCTTTGGAATCTGCAGAGAACTTTTACATGTAACAGACCTTTTGTTCGTCTTATCCACATTGAAAAATGAACTGATCCTCAGAAAAAAATAGTGCAACAGGAGCTGTCTCAGAAATGAGACTCATGCCCAGGTCTTTAATCTGTTTTGCTAATTTTTATCATAAAGGTAACACAGGCTTTTGATGAGGATTTTCTCCAAACTATGCAGAAGAGTTTTTTTTAATAATAAATTTATTTTTTATTGGTGTTCAATTTGCCAACATACAGAGAATAACACCCAGTGCTCATCCCGTCAAGAGTATAAAAGTTAAATAAATAAATAAATAAATAAACAAACAAATAAATAAATAAATCCCTCTCTTCATTCACAGAACTTCAGAAACATCTTCAAGCATAATTATCTATTGCTACCTGTGTCTTCTATTTCCTTCCCAAAACGGTCAATCCTTTGCACACAAATACAAATTTATCCTTTCAAAAAAAAAACAAATTTATCCTTTCAAAAATATAAATAGTATTATTTTATGTACACATTCACGTGGTTATAAAACATTTTACACTTGACAATATACCTCGTATAATTTTCACATGCATATATACTATCTACACAGAATTCGCCTGAACACATGCATCCTATTTTATTTAACCAGTTTCTTGCTGATGAAGGTTTAAATGCTTTCAAGCCTAAGTCTCTCAATTGCACTTAGCTGGCCTTCTTGCTAACAAACTATGGTGCACTAGTCAGATAATGAGAGCTCCAGGTCAGCCTCAAGCAAAATAAAAGTTATTTGCGTGTGTAAGTAGTTTTTTATTTATACAACACCTAATACCACCTAAGGCTTAAGACCTTCACGCCTATATCTCTCCTTTCTGAATCTTTCTCATTGCTATGCCCTTGAACTTTTCTCCATCCCCTATCAAACCCCAGAATTGCTAGCAGGGAACTAGAAAACAGTTTCTTGACTTCCTGTACATCTTAGACTTTGCCTGCATACTCACAACACCAGGAACAATTCATTGGAATACCAATAACAACTGGATAGCACAAAGACCAAACTGCTCACTGAATTTTTCAGTTTCAATCATTGATCTGATGTCATGTAACACATAGAGAAATATGTAGATCAATAGCTCCTTACTTTTTAAAAAGGCATCTTTGATTTTCTTTCTAATACACTTTGCCTGCCATGGCCTTTTATAAAAGGGAAACATTTGTTTAATTGTTTGTTTGAAATGAGTATAAGATTCCTGTTTAGGTTTTGAGGAGAAGTGGTTTTTATTTTTCTATTTGTCTGCAATGCAACCATTTGGAGACTTTAAGTTACAGTTTTAGGAACATACCCAGCTGTGTCAGGAACTGAATGGGGATTCATTTAGCTTAAGCCTTGTTCTCAACCTCGGTCCAGGCCCCAAGAGGCAAAATATACAGTATCTTTGTAGCAGAAAGCAGCTGAGTCACTCCTGTTAGAATAATTTCCAATGACATCTGTGAACTGTGGGCAGTCGGGCCCTGGATTATCTTCCCTGAGGAGGATTGAATAGTTCACAGTGGTTATAAGATAAACAATCATTACTACCATAATTCTAAGTAGATTAACTCCCGACAAAGCTGAAGCAGAATCCACAAGGGAAGCCCAGAACTTCTTTTTAAAATTTATTTAAACGTTTCACGTTACTCCATAGATATGTGTATATAAATTACATCTGTGTGTATGGTATAATTTTCTTGGCCATCTTCACAAAAGAGAAAGAAAGAAGGCACCCTGATCAGCTATGTAGTATGGATGAAGGTTCCTGGACTTTGGAATTTCCTGACATTTTCAAAAAGCAGTAGGATAAACCTCAGAACCAGAGGTATCTTCTATTTACTGCACTTATACACAAAAGAGTACTTTAATGCCCGACAAAAATTTAACTTTTAAAATGGATTCTTTATGATATTCAAAACCTTCTTATTTACAAAAACTTTCTGCATTATTTTTATTCCTATCCTTCGGCCAGAGGATGAGGAAAACCAGGACACTAGTGGACTACCATTTGGGTGCCAGTATGACAACTGGCCACTCATTAGCTCTTGGGTCTTGTTTTCTTGCTTCTTGTTCATTTATCATTCCCAGCTTCAATTTCCTCTTCTGTGAACTAGAGACAATGTGAGGACGAAATGACATACCACACATGCAGAACACAGCATGCGGCGGCCCCAGAGTAGCCTTCAGCACTGTCTCAGATGAACTCTTGAGGCACTTCCCTGGTGCATCTGCAAACAGTGTGTACGCACACCCCGGGCAGGTCCCCTCCCAGGAAACCAGCCAGGACACCAGACCCATGCAGAGCTTATGGAGAGATACAGTGATCCATACAAGCTCTACTTTCTCCCTCACCCCCAATCTTCTCCAGTCTACAACTGGTAAATAAGTCCTCCCTCTGCAATGTCCCTCAGGGTTACAGAACAACCACTTTATGTGGGGCCAGATCTTCCTCAATGGGTGGATGAGGGCAATAGATTCAGGAGGGGTTGTTACTGTTGTTGGGTCTCCATCAGGCAGATGGCTGGATGGCTGGGTGCTGGTCCCATCTCCATCACAGGAAGAGACGACTCTAGATGTCTTGTTGGAAGGCTGGGGAGAGATGCCCAACTCAAATGAGAAAAGCCCCTCTCCCGTTCTCTCTCGCAGGTGCATACGCACACCTGGCTGCCTGGACCCTCTTGCCTCTCCTCTTGGGGCTCCCTGGCCTGCTGCTGTTGCAAGATGAACAAGCTCATCTGCCTAGTGAAACCGCGACCGCCTAGAGTCTGAAACTGTGATTTTTTTTTTCCTTTTTGGATCTTCAGGGCCTAGAGTTGTGCCTCCAACCAAGTAAGTACTCAATACATCTTGAGTGAGGTGAAATTGAAGAGCCATGTAAAAGGAAGGAGTTTCTAGTTCTCTGATTCCCCTGATATCACCAAACCATATTCCACTGCCCCTGTTTTCTCATCCATAAGACAGAGATCATTATTCTCACCTTCCTTCTCTCCCAGGGTGTTGTAAAGACAGAACAAACTGGATCAATTCTAAAGAAACTAGGACAAAGCTCTTAAAAGGGGTAAGAAACAACATAATTATTTTAAGACCTGAAGAGGACATTTCACATCACTTCATCTCTATGGATCACAATACTGCTGAGTCGCTGAGATTACTCATTACCTCATGCATACTTTCATTCATTCATTCTACAAACACACGCTGAACGGAAATGTTGAGTGAGGTGACATCCTCCCTCTCAAGGAGCCAAGGGTCTTATGGCAGAAACCAATGAGTAAGTAAATACCCACAAGGCAAAGGAATTTATGCTGTGACAGGCACCATCTCAGATGCCCCGGGGGCGGTGGGGACACCTAACACCACTTTCTATGCAACTTGGCAGAGAGATGACTCCTAGTGGAGAGAGCAGGAGTTGAACAGAAAAAGCTGAAAAGAAAGCCCCTCCCAGCTGAGGGTCAGTGAGGTCAAAAGCAAAAAGAGAAGTTGTTTGGTGCAAATTGATGCTCTGTGGCTGAGATGGTTTTTTTTTTTTTTTTTTTTTTTTTTTTTTTTTTTTTTTTTTGCATTGTTTTGTTCTGTTTTATTAAATGTTTGTAGTGAGGCATGCAGTCTCCAGTTCATCCAGGGCCTCAGCACTACTCTCTACCTCACCCTTACTTGCTGCTTGTCTGGTTGTTGCTGTTGTTGTTTTGGGTTTTTGTTTTGTTTTGTTTTAACATTGCCAGCCTGAGTTTTGATGGCATTTAAGTTGGCTAAGCCAGGGACCACGGAGGTGAGGCCAAAGGGGTAGGCAGGGGGGATGGATTGCAGAGGTCTTGGTGGGCTATGTTAAGAGGCCTGAACTCAACCCTGCCTTTAACATGCCACAGAAGGGTTTCGAGCACAGGAGCAAGTTGGTGAGATTTCCTTTGCCAATCGGGGTCACCGGATCTTTTCTGTAAATGGCCGGATAGTAATCATTCTAGGCTTTGTAAATCATACAGTCTCTGCTGCAACTACCCAGCTTTGCGACGCAGAGTGAGAGCAGCTACAGCCGGTGTGCAAACAGAGTAGCATCGCCCCGTTCCTGGAAGGCTTAGGTATAGACACTGAACTGCGAGTTGCATATACTTTTCACATGAAACAAAATATTGTTCTCTTAATTGTTTCTAACTATTTAAAAATGCACAAACCGTTCTTAGCTTGTGAGTCACACAAAAGCATACGTGGGCAGATTTGGCTGGTACCTTAGTTTGCCAGGCCCAGTTTTAGAAAGGTCATTCTGGAAGCAGTGATGAGGATGGTGACATTGCAGGGCTAAAGGCAGGGGTGGCACTTAGGAGCCATTTGCAATGTGTGCGACATGATGGACAGGCTCCAGTAGAATGGAGAAGGGTGGACAAGCAGCTTGGAGAAACTGTGATATTGAGTGTGGGAGATACGATCAAGGGTGACCTTCAAGTTTCTAGCATATTCTAGCAGTTAATATTCATATTAACCAAGAGAAACCAAGAGAAGTAGGTTCTGGGGCAGATGGAAACAGAAGCTTCTCCCTTAAATGTGGGGCCCTCTTTGAGGAGTGTATGGGACATGAAGGTAGAAATGGGTAAAGCCGTTCCACCAACTAGAACCATTATGAAAAATAAGCAAACACATCACAGACTTCAGTGATGGAGGGGCAGGAAGGAGGAACCTTGTCAATCCCTCTGCCTCAGAAACGAGGCCTTGCCTTAGACCCAAATCATCTGGGACCAGAGAGCATGCTCCTTCCCTGCAGGAGATTTAACCTACAGCCTTCAGGCAAAACACGAGCTGGTTCTCTCTCCTTCTGCTGCAGGAGAAATGGAGGCCTGCAGGCAGGAACCCCTGTGGGTGGCCCCTGGGAAGCTCAGTTTGCTCATCTTCATGAAAATCACTGCTTGACAAATTTGCTCCCCTAAATGAGTTGCCAACAGTATACTTGGGAAAAATCACATGGAAGATCTTAGTGTCTGGTCTGTGATTATCTAAGGAGTGACCACAGCTTCCACAATGGCAGAGGGTGGGAATTAGCTTAAAGCAATGATTCTTAAAGTGTAGTACTCAGACTAACTGCACCAGCATCACCTGAAGACTTGAGAAAATGCAGATTCTTGGGCTTGAGCTTCTCCCCCACCCCCAAGACCTACTGAATCAGAGACTATGGGGGTGGGTTCAACCACTTGTGATTCAGTAAGTCTTCAAGGCGATTCTGACGGATGCTCAAGTTTGAGAACCACTAGCCTGAAAGCAGTGGCCTCTGCTGTCCCTGTCCTAATCTTTGACTCCCCTGCCTGCCCCACTTCCTGCTCTGGCTCATTGTGACAGCTGCTGTCAATCCCTCCAAGCAATGTGCTCATCTCCGGAGCTGCAGCAGAGCACTAGCGGGTAAGGAAGCCTTGGGTCCAGGGATATAAGATGGACACTCTACCCATCTGGATAAAGGGGGGGGGGGGAAAGGGCCCTAAGTGGTGTTGTGGTTACCAATACAAACTCCAGAGTCAGACTTTGTGAGTGGGGATTTCTGTCTATCACCTGTAATGCAGGATAAGCTCAGAAAAATTATTGAATGTGCCCACTTTCCTCACCTCTGTAACGGGGACAATAAGAGTATCTGGCTCATCAGGTTGTTGTGAGGATCACATGAGCTAATATTTGCAAAGCACATTTAAGAGTGCCCAGTGCCAAGTGGCACAGGGGTGCCCTTTACTATTACTTTTATGCCAGAGATACAGCATCTTCCACAGGCAACGCAACTCATAATGCATCACAGGTTCTTGGGGTAACCATGCTCTGAAGATCTCCTAGAGGGACGCCTGGGTGGCTCAGCGGTTGGGCATCTGCCTTTGGCTCAGGGTGTGATCCTGGGATCCAGGATCGAGTCCCACATCAGGCTCCTTGCATGGAGCCTGCTTCTCCTCCCTCTGCCTGTGTCTCTGCCTCTCCTTCTGTGTCTCTCATGAATAAGTAAATAAAAGTTAAAAAAAAAAATGAAGATCTCCTAGAAAACTTGATCTTCCTGGCAAGTTTACATGTTTCTCCAAAGTCCTGGATGAAGCTCTGAATTGATGAAGCAGGTTGGCCAAACATCTCTGAGAACGTTCCTTTCCTTCTCTAATTCAGAGGGCTAAATGTGAAGCAGACCTCACGAGCCCTCCCCTAAGACTCATAAGCTGACCTTAGCCCCACAGCTGTCACAAGGCCAGCGCTCCGATGGTGGACAGGAAGTGAGTCAAGCACAAGAAACATTCTCCCTGAACAAGGGCCCAGTTGCTCTAATTTGCACCTGGTGGTGACCTTTCTCCCAAATCGCCCCTGGCCCTCCCGAAGTGGGTAAGCCGGAGACCTCCCAGAGAGGTGGCCTGCACATCGTACCTGGTGTCTAGGATTCTGACTAGGATGTAAATGCAGGAAACGGGGATAGTATGTTAGTCTCCTAGGGCAACGGGAATTACAACAAATTGGATGGCTTAAAACAGAAATCTTCCTTTTCTCCCTTGGTTCTGGAGACCAGAAGTCCAAAACCAAGGTGGTGGCAGGGCCATGCCCCCTCTGAAAGCTCTAGGGAAGAATCCTTCCTTGCCTCTCCCTGGTGTCTGCTGGTTGCTGGCAATCCTTGACAGTGTTTGGCTTCTGTAGCTGTCATTCCAAACTCTGCCTGGGTCAACTCGTGGCCTTGTCCCTGTGTGTCAGCATGTGTCCACATCTCCCTCTCTATACAGACACCAGGCATTGGACTGAGGGCCACACTAATCCAGTAGGACCTCATCTCAACTTGGTTACGTCTGCCAAGATCCAATTTCCACATAAGGCCATATCCACCATGTCCAAGGTGACTCAGGGTAAGACCTCGACATACCCTGTTGGGGGGCACGATTCATGCCACCACAGATGACAGGTGTTTCATCGAATGTGTGGACTTAGAGCTGTCGGATGTGGGGTGTGTGAGGGGCTGTGTGAGAACTGAGGTCCTGACCTGCCCACTTGGCACTGGGCACTCTTAAATGTGCTTTGCAAATATTAGCTCACGTGATCCTCACAACAACCTGATGAGCCAGGTACTCTTATTGTCCCCGCTACAGAGGTGAGGAAAGTGGGCACAGGAGTGTGAGGTCAGTTAGCACCACCTTCGAGGGAGAGATGGGGGAGGCTGAGGGGCTCTCTGCCAGGGGTCTGCTTCACCCACCCGGAGAAGGCGAGAGCACAGAGGAGTGAAATGCCTGCATGGGATGTTCAGGTGGAGAATCTGGGACTTGAGCTTGGCAACAGGAGGGTGCCATCTGACTTTTGAGTCCCTGCTAAATGCCAGGCACACTGGAGAATTGGATAATGCATACATTATCTTGCATATAAGACACAGTTCACTGACTTCAAGGCAGGCCTGGCCTTGATTGTGTTGACAGAAAAGGGGAAGAGGCAGAGAGGAGAAGGGCAGGCAGCGGTGGCTGTGGGAACCTGAGGCTCTGGGAAGCGTGCAAGGCCCCTATTGCCCTCCAAGCCTGGGACCCAGGGTGTGAGATGCTGGGACTCAGGAGCGTCCCCACATGCGTCTGCCGGGAAAGCCTGTCCAGTGCCCCCAAGGGCATGAAATGAGAGATGGGGAGGGCGCAGGGGATTTCCCACTGCCTCTAGGGAAGAATCCAATCTGCTTCTCCAAGCCTAGCAACGGTTTTAAAGCCAATCAGTCACACCGCCCGTGGTGAGGTGAGGGGCTGCCAAAAGACTTCTGAAGAGTCAGAGCAGAAGCCGCCTTTGTGGGACTTCTGACTGGCTGGGGCTCAGCTCCAGGCCTGGGTCTCCCTCCAGCCTCAACAGTGGGCCGCGGCCCAGTGAGGAGGGAATCTCCGAGGGGCCTGAGCCATTGTAGGCCCTGCCGCCCCCCCCACCCCGACGGTTCTCAGGACAATCAGCTCATCGCCAGGATAGCATTGAGCCCGCGCACAGGAGGCTAACCTGAGAACGAGTAAGCTTGTTTTTGCCGACATTTAATAACAGATCTTGCAGAAACTCATTTCAGCTCAGGAATCAATTGTTCTAGTGCATATATCCAAGGGGGCCGAATCTGCAGAAGAAATGGGTTTGATTCCACGAGCATTTGCCTGATAAAAGATTTCTCTTCTGCTTTCTCAAGCCCACAGTTCAGTGGGAGAGGGAGGGAGGGGAGAAACAGGGCAAGAAGTGTGTGTGTGGTGGGGGGAGAGACGGAGAGACAGAGAGAGACGGGGGAGGGGGGGGGGAGAGAGAAAGGGTGGCCTCTGGGGACAGAGTGAAACACTTCACTCTTGGCGCACACTGTGGCAAGCACACAAAACCTTTTTTGTTCCGGGGCCAGACCCCAAACAATGGGCCATAGGGACGCCTTTGAGAAAGGCTCACGTGCCCACTGAAGCAGAGCTGACCACGTTAGGAGCAGGGAGCCCAGGAGTTGGCCATAAATTGGTGGAAAATGAAGCTCCATTATAAATCCCCTCCACGGGACGCATCGTTGGCACCTCTCCCTCTTGAGGTGTGGCATTTTCACTCTCGATTCGAGAAAAGGTCCCATTCCTGGGAGGCAGTGGGGAAAGGTCTTTACTCCTGGGTCCTTCCTGAGAGATGAACCGCTGGCAGCAGCAGCAGCAGCTGGGCCGGGCCGGGTAGAGGCCTCGTGCGCCCTCCAGGCTGCAGCAGGAGGGGTGGGAGGGGCAGAGAGGCCCCGCTCTGAAGGGGTCCCTGGGGCAGGTGTGCTCACCTTGAGGCAGGTGTGCTCACCTGCGGGGCTCCCCGCCTGCCTGCAGGTTGGGCCCTGGGCCTGCAGCTCCAGCTGCTTTCTCGCAGGGCCTGCTTGTGCATCCTCTGGCACCCCCAGTTTTTCCCTCTGTGCTCAAACTCGGTTCACACGGGGTTCCACCTCACGTGTCCCCAGGCCACCGCCTCTCCTGCAGTCACCCCAGCACCGCTGCCTGAGGCTGACGCGCGTCTACCCGGTTCCACCCGCGTGCAGAGCGCTGGGGCCACGGGCTGCTGAGCACCCGGAGGGCGGGCGATGGGCTCGGGCCTCTTCCAGTAAGAGGCGGCTCGCCTTGTCAGCCTCTCAACGGATGACCTGGGAAGTGCGTTCACTCAGCCACCATTGCCGGACTGGGGGACCAGCGAGACTCACCCATCAGTCATTCATTCCACAAGCGCCGCTGAGTTCCAACACAGCCCTCGGCTCGGTTCCTGGCGCTCGGAATACAGTGGCGGACAAATGCGATTCTGTTCTTCAACCCCTGCCTTGAAGGCTTTTTTTTGTAATTGGAATTCAATTTGCCAACATATAGTATAACACCCAGTGCTCATCCCGTCAAGTGCCCCCTGAGTGCCCGTCACCCAGTCACCCCCCGCCCCACTTCCCCTTCCACCACCCCTAGATCGTTTCCCAGAGTTAGGAGGCTCTCATGTTCTGTCTCCCTCTCTGGTATTTCCCACCCCTTTTCTCTCCTTTCCCCTTTATTCCCTTTCACTATTTCTTATATTCCCCGAATGAATGAGACCATACACTGTTTGTCCTTCTCCGAGTGACTTACTTCACTCAGCATAACACCCTCCAGGTCCATCCACGTTGGTGGGTATTCATCCTTCCTAATGGCTGAGTAATATTCCACTGTATATACATAGACCACATCTTTATCCGTTCATCTGTCGATGGACACCGAGGCTCCCTCCACAGTTCGGCTATTGTGGACATTGCTGCTAGAAACATCAGGGTGCAGGTGTCCTGCCGTTTCACTGCATCTGAAGGCTTTTTTAAAATGCCAGGGTTCTGAGGCAGAGACACGCCTGGCATGCTCTGGAGCAGATAGCAGGCGAGCGTGGCCCGAGTAGAGTGCAAACAGTGGCCCGTGGGAAGCGAGGACCTTAGGCAGAGCTCAAGTCACAGACCCAGAAGACAAGGGTACAGTTGATTTTATTCTACCAACAATGAGCAGGAGGGTGCAGTCACCTGAATAATGTTGTGAGGTTTTGTTTTGTTTTGTTTTTTAAGATTTTATATATTGATTTGAGAGAGAGAAAGAAAGACAAAGAGAGAGCACAAGCAGGGCAGGGGCAGAGGGAGAGGGGGAAGCAGACTCCCCGCTGAGCAGGGAGCCCTGAGGCAGCACTGGATCCCAGGACCCCCGGATCATGACCTGAGCCGAAGGCAGATGCTCAACCCACTGGGCCACCCAGGTGCCCCCTGAATAATGTTTTTTAAATATCAATATATCTGCCCTATGGAGAACAGATAGCAAAGGAGCAAGAGTGGATGAGGGAGGTCAGTGAAGCGGCCACTGTAGAACTACCTATTCAGTGCAGACAATTGTAGGAAATGCCTTAAGAAAGCCGATGGGAATGTTTGGAACTGGATTTCTAGGTATGCTGATCACAGAGGAGGGGGCATTCGGGCTGAACCTTAAAGATTTTGGCACACAAGGAAGAGAGGAATTAAGATTCTATTCTGAGGACGCCTGGGTTGGCTCAGGGGTTGAGCATCTGCCTTAGGCTCAGGGCGTGATCCTGGAGTCCTAAGTTTGAGTCCCATGTCAGGCTCCCTGCATGGAGCCTGCTTCTCCCTCTGCCTATGTCTCTGCCTCTCTCTGTGTGTCTCTCTTGAAAGCTTCTCTTTTGGATGATGAACAGTGAGGTGATTTAGGAGATGGGGTCAGCCAAGGGTGCTGGAAAAGCCAAGGTTGTGAAGGCTGATGGGTGCCAGACAGTGAGGGCCTGAACACTAGGCTGAGACACTTGTCCTGTGTTCGGCAGGTGAGAGAGCCACAGGGATCATTCAGGAGGAAGAACACAGCGATCTCTAGGAGCAGAGCTTAGAGCAGGGGTCAGCAGACGTTAACTGTGAAGGGCCAGCGAGTGACCAGTGTAGGTAGGCTCTGCAGGCCACAAGTTTTCTCTTGCAGCTGTTCAACTCTGCAGCCCTAGACAAATACATAAACAAATGAGCATGGCTGTGTTCCAGTCCAACCTTTCCCATAAATGTAGACCACTTGGGGGGCTGATTCTAGTTTGCCGGTCCCTGGATTAGAGGAAGGGAGAGAAGTTACCCAGCCACGGAGGGGATCTGGGGGGTGGGTTAGACTAATGAGAGAGAGATGTGAGAGGCATCGTGCAGATTGTCAGGAGAGGGGGCAGAGGAGAGGGGGCTTCATCACCCCCAAATTTCTAGAATCAGGTAGAAGGGCTTTATTCACCAGCTAAGATAGAGAGCAAGCAACAGGCAGGAGGAAGCATGGCTGCAGAAGTAGACAAGCTACCCTCCCCCGCATACGCATACATGCAGAGGAGGAGAGAGTGAAGGGGAGGTCGCATCTGTCTCCGCCGGACAGTCAAGAGATACAAACCAGGACGTCAGTTGAGAAGCAATGAACAGAGGCAGGAGATGACCTGCAGAATGATGCAGCCCCAGGGGAGCTCCCAGAAAGGTGTCTGTCCCCTCGAGGCAGGCTGGAGGTACTGATGGCTTTAGGGATTTTATCCATTGCAGGGTTTCTCCTGCATCTAGTTCTGCTGCCCTAGCATTAGGTAGCACCTGTTTCCTGAGCGCCTACCAGCTATTTAAGGGGCCGTGAAAGACCGTGGGGGGCAGTCTTCACTGTAACTCACAGGAGAGGCAAGAGCCACCGAAGGGCCATGGGCTGTCCAGCTCACTATTGTGTCTGGAAGTGCTGCCCTGGAGGAAGGAGGTGCCTGGAGAGGCAGGGAGGGCAGTGAGACGTGTCCAAATGGGGAGAGAAACAGGCAAATCAGCCAATAACAGCAACGGGCAAGCCTAGCCAAGCTAAGGACAGCCAGTTCTTAGGCCATTACATAATTAACATTAGAACTCATGGGAGAATTTTCATTTTTCCCTTTTGCCCCTAGTCCTACTGTACGTGCTCTTGTTGAGAGGCAGCAGAGCGCAGCAGTGAGTTCGAGTGGCAAGCTCCCCAGATGATGCCGCTCCCCCTTCCGGGACTCGGTCCACTCCCTCTGCAAGCAGGCTCAGGATAGAGCCCACACATGACAGGGGTGTGGTCCTCTAACCCTCAGGATGCATGCAGGGCCCACACCACACCGGGCTTGGGGCAGGATGCCCTTTGCCAGAGCTCACCTCCGGGTGTCCCTTACTGCTTCCGCTGGGGCCCAGGCATGAGGGAGCAGAGCGGGGCTAGAGGTCTGCAGGGCCACCTGCTCAGCACTGAGGGCTGGCCCTTCCTCTTTCTCTCCCTCTGCACCTTACCATGAGTGGAACAAAGGAGCATCTCACAGCCACCACGATGTACCTCCCTGGGCCCGTGCCTTTCTGGGACAGATATTTTCCTTCACAAGATTGAAACTCAACAGGTAGACAGCATTTTGCAGTTTTTAATTAATACAGATTAATCTACCTCCCAGGGCTGTTTGCAGTATTAATCCCTAGCCGGTGCCTTAAGCTCCTTAGCAGGCAGGCACTGTGTTCTCACCAAGTAAGCTGGACGGGATCCCAAAGCCCCGTTCCCCCCGCCGCTGCCCCCATCTCATGTACCGGCCTCCTCGCTCCCTGTAATTTGGTTGGTTGGGCCCTGTGAATTTGGGTTTATCCTCTGCCTGGTGCAATTATGTGTGAAAATCCTTGATCCTCGCCTCTGGCAAGGGGCGGTAAGGGAGATTTGTGTGGTCTGGGGACTGAGCTGGGGTTCAATCCTGCCGTGACTCCGACAGTTGAGGTTGTGGTCTCTGACCTCCTCGGTGGGTTCCTGAGCCACTCATGGGGAGGGGTGGGGTGAAGACTTGGTGGGAGGCACACAGAAGGGCAGAAGGAATAGAGCTGGAAAATACGGATGGATTTGATAATTTGGTGGAATAGCCTGAAACCAGAGTCCCTGAATTAGTCATAGGGCCTTGTTTAGAAATTGCAGTAAGAAATAACTCTGTTCATTGATTTGTGAAAGCTTGTTATGTATAGGGTAGGTATATCAATATAAATAATTTGCATTTGGGATTTTGCTTAGCTTAGTGCTTTGCTTTCGTTGATTTGATTTGTTCCTATGTGGGCACCTTATTTCCTGAGAAAACCCAAAAGAACTAAGTGTTACAAATGCATCTCAGCTTGTTGGGCATATTTAAAATTTCATTGCTTTGTACTTTAGCACATGGCTTACAGAGCTGCAATACCTGGGTAAATCAAGTATCAAAAGACAGCAGGAAATCTCCTCTGAGACTCCATGAGCTAAAGAACCTTAATAATTTTTTTTTTAAAAAAAGGAATACACTCACTAAACTGAAGCAAACTATCTCTTTGCATATACCACAATTGCATCAGCAGATTAATGTAGGAAAAGAATGCTGATTTTTCACGAGTTAAGCAATGGAAAAGGCCATAGTCCTCACCTTGGCCTTGTTGATATTGACAAACCTAATTTGAATCAGATTCTAATGTAGTTTGAAAAGTTTTTTTAAAACAAAATTTCCTAAAGATGAAAGATGCATCATCAATCATCTGGTTATATGCAACACACACACACACACACACACACAAATTATGAGGTGCAAATAAGTTTGGTAAATATCCCCTATTATAACATCTCTTGGAATTCACAATGAGGACGAGCATATTAAACGTTCTGAGAAGTCTGTAGATAAGTGACTTTCTTAATTTACTTAAGTTAATAAGCCTGTTTATCACACAGAATTTATGAACACCACCCCCCGAAATAGTTTTTCATCAAAATACCTTTTATATTTAGTCATAAATTCCAGGAGAAAGCGTCATGCTCCCTTCTCAATATTGGTGATAAATACATCCGGCAGATTCTCATCCCCCACCAAAAATACCTAGATCCCCACTGACATAGCTGGTGACTGTCCCTACAAAAAGCCTCTAAAACAATGTTTCTCAAACTCTAGTATGTACCAGAATCATCTGGAGAGCTAATAAAAGCACAGAGTCCAGGCTTGTCAAGTTAGGACAGGGCCTCTGAATTATTACCAAGTGGCCCCCGTGATGCCGATGATGCACAGCCAGCTTGAGAAGGGCTGCTCCAGAGCCAGATGCAGGGATGGAGAGGGGGCTTGGGAGGGGTGAGGTTTGGGCCTAGCCCACAGGTTGTCAGAACACTGAACCCACAGGAGCTTGCTGAGCACCAATCAACTACCAAGCTATAGCCCCAGTTATAGGCCACAACAGTTCTACTCTCTGGGGGCATTTTTGGAAGGTATGCTATTTGTGTGGGTGTTTGTTTATTTATTTATTTATTTATTTATTTATTTGCTCTAGATATTGCCCGATGGGGGATTAATAGAGTAAAATGGAAGAAATTCAAAGTATAGTTCAGCTGGTCTCTAAAAGTCCTTTTTCCTAGACAGGACGCCACCACTGGTTTCAGACAATAGAAAGGTAGCTGCAAGAGATTGATAATGAAGATGAGAGCCTGAATCCAACACAAATGCCTTTTTCCTTTTTGCATCTCCAAAATAGAGGTTGAAATATACTAAAAATCTACAATCTTTTCAATAGCTTCTATAATTTATTAGGTCAGTAGCCACACTACATAGAAAACCCTCATTATTTCCAATTCTTATCATTTTAATCATTCTGACTTGAGGGAAAAAAAATCTCAAAAAGCTGTGTGCAGGTAGCCTTTGCACAGAAATTGTCTGATCAAATCATTAATCACTCTGAGTCATGGAGGTGAGCTCACCACCTCCCTTCCAAGCCTTTTGCCAGGCATGAGAGCCTCCCACTGCACCTGGGTGGAGCATTTCCACTTGGATGGGATGAAATTGCGTATCTTCCATCCATTGCGCCAGCTCACCAAGCCTAACCAGTCACCCATGCCCACCTTGTGTTACAGTGAGTTGAGTCTGGACTCTCTCACTCAAGAATCAACTAGATGGGGACACCTGGGTGGCTCAGTCAATTAAGAGTCTGCCTTCAGGGCCCTGGGATCCCCAGGATCCTGGGATCAAGCCCCCCTTCAAACTCTTTGCTCAGTGGGGAGTCTGCTTCTCCTTCTTCCTCTGCTCCTTCCTCTCTCTCTCTCTCTCTCTCTCTCTCTCTCTCTAAAAAAAAGAAAAACAGAAAAGAATCAACTAGATGGAGGCAGCTGGGTGGCTCAGTCCATTAAACATCTGCTTTCAGTTCAGGTCATGATCCCAGGATCCTGGAATCGAGCCCCACATCGGGTTTCTTGCTCAGTGGGGAGTCGGCTGCTCCCTCTCCCTCTGCTCCTCCCCGCACTGGCACTTTCTGTCTCTCTCTCTGTTTTTCAAATAAGTGAATAAAATCTTAAAAAAAAAAAAAAAAAGGATCAGCTAGATGGACATGTTTGCTCAAATCAAACAAGCCAAGACAACACCGGATTAAACCTGGGAGCTGGGGGGAGGGCTTGAAAGGGACTGAGGAAGAGACGCTCTTTGAAGAAGCCCTCTGTGAATACCACATATTGTACCTTATAAGGTTCATCTGAAGATGCCTAAGGGTATTTTTCATGCTTCCAAAGTTTAAATCTGACGGGGGCGGGGGGAAAGCACCCTTAATTTTAAAAGTTCAACCTTGGGTTTACTAAAGGAAATGGTGAAATCTCTAAGCACTTGCTTAGAAAGACCACGTATGGCAGACAAGTCTCATGCAAAGCCTGCTATCAGGACTCACGTTCCCATCCCACCCAAGTGGCCACATGGAAATCCTCTTGTGTATTTTCTGATGGGGTGAGTCTATGACTTATTTTAATGACTGTATCATAGTTATGGGCTTCTATTTTTAACATGATGGCTCAATGCTGACGAAACCCAGTGACACGTTGCTGGTATTAACTCACATTGTGTTAGAAAATCCCTGCTCCTAGATCTAGCTTCTGTGACTTCGGGAATGTTTTTCTCTTCATCTGTGGATCCAGGGAATACCTAATGTGAATCTGATTTTAACATTTTCTCTGCCTCCAAGATAAAATTATTTATTCTATGTGATGGCATTCTTAAAAGGTGGCTTGTATCCACAGGAAACAAAGCAACTGAAATAAAGCTGTACCTCTATCGTCCTTCTTACTGAAACTCCTCACTGGCCTTGCATTTCTCCTACACGTCTTTTCTAATCATCAAATAACTTTGTTCTCTAAAGTTATATTTGACCCATTTTTTTAAAGATCTCATTTATTTATTCATGAGAGACACACACGCAGAAAGAGAGAGAGGCAGAGACATAGGCAGAGGGAGAAGCAGGCTCCATGTGGGGAGCCCAGTGTGGGACTCGATTCCGGGACCCCAGGATCACTCCCTGAGCCAAAGGCAGATGCTCAAACACTGAGCCACACAGTCCTCCCTGTTTGACCCATTTTCAAATATTCTTCATCTACCTCATGGAAGATGAGTTTATGAGTGTCTAGAGTCAACATATTAACTATATACTCATTATTTAAGAAGGATACTGGACTAATCACCAAATTAATTAATGGCTGTTATTATACAGCCATTTTGTTAACAGATAAATTTTAGCTACAGAGATGTCCAAACGGCTGGTAACCAAAGAGAGGGGAATCACATCCATATCTGGTGAAATTAAAGGGCACAAGGGTCCAAAATGAGTTTAGCAATTCATGGTAACAAATTTTATCTACACAAACAAAATAATAATAACAGCAACATTGCTCCTTTGATCAAAAGCTTTATGTCTGACAATCCTGATACTCCTTTAGTGTTAGTAATTTGTAATCAATTTCCAATAGCTTGTAAGAAGACATGCCATCATAATGCAGAGATCCTAGAGATGCATAGGCCCTTTCCTGCGAAGAAAAGGAAGGAGCCCTGACAGCACCAGAATTTGAATGAAGGGACTGGGCTTCTTGGAGTAGCTCTGCATTACTCAACATGCCACATTGGGCAAGCATCACCACCTTTCCACCTGTGTTCCCCTCTAGGTAAAACGGAGACAGCACTCCAAACCTCACTGCCTCAAAGGTTTCAATGGAGACTCCATAATAGAGGTCAATGTAAAGCATCACTGCCACCCTCATCTTTTCAATTTTTCCTAAAAATTGAAATGTCTTCATATGGTATTCAAGATCCCTCCCAGCATGTGCTTCTCCTACCTCTCTCTGTGTTCCCAGACCAGCCACACTGAATTTATTGGCACTTTTTAAATGTTTCATGTACTTTCATATCTGGGTCTTTGTACAAAGTGTCCAGTCAGCTCCTGAAAAAAATCCTGCTCCTCCTCAAAAAACAGTCCAAATGTAGCACTCCCTTAAAGATATTTCCCTATTATTCATGCATTCAATATTATGAAGTGCTTTTTACAGGCCAAGTATCAGAATTGTACGATTTTATTTTCCCCAAAATAGTACTTCATGTGTATTTCTAGCATAATGCTAATTTCAGCCTGTTTTGTGGAATTTTTATTACTCTACCGCTAGATTGGAAGCTCTTTGAGGAAAGAAGTTATTCACTGCTCACTTCTCTACTCTATGTCAGTACACAGAAAGCACTTGACAGATGTTTGTTCATTAAATAAACTGCATTTTATTCATCTTGAAATTCTCACAGTTTTGTTATTAACGCAGCCACATGAGTTAAATGGCACTTCATAAGCTCATAATGGATGAAGGGCGATTTCTGCCACTTTTCTTTTTTCTTTTTCTTTTTCTTTTTTTTTTTTTTTTTAAGGAATGAATACAACTGACCCTTGAACAATGCAGGGATTGGGATGCTGAGCCCTCGCAGGTTGAAGTGGACCTGCACACTTAAATCCATGTTATTCAAGGGTCAACTACAGTTACAAGCCACAGACATGAAGGTTTTGGGTCTTATTAACTACCAACTAGAAAAACCATGTCCTCATCTGATGCTTCCCTTTCCTTCTGCACCTCCTTTATTGTCTAGTGGCCAAGACTGGAGCAAAGTTGAGACTGCGACCTCTTCCTGATTTGCCTTCCCTGAAGACAACTAGGCCTCTAACTTCATGTGGGGGAAGCATCCATTGGCTAACTTGGACTTCTCCATCTTGCTGGCTCACCAGAACTGAGTTTGTAGAGACATAAACATGCATTGCAGGGGTGCCTGGGTGGCTTAGTTGGTTAAGTGTCTGACTTTTATTTCAGCTCAGGTCATGATCTCAAGGTCTTGAGATCAAGTCCTGTGTGAGGCTCTGTGCCCAGTGGGGAGTGGGCTTGATCTTTCTTTCCCTTTCCCTCTTCCCCTCCCTGTTGCTCACATGCAATCTCTGTCTCTCTAAAATAAATAAATATTTTTTAAAATAAAAATAAATAAAATAAACACATAATGGACATTAAAAGGGAGAGACTTTGAGGGGCACCTGGGTGGTTCAGTCAGTGAGTAAGTGTCTGCCTTTGGCTTAGGTCATGATCTCAGGGTCCTGGGATCGAGCTCCATGTCAGGCTCCCTGCTCAGTGGGGAGTCTGCTTGAGATTTTCCCTTTCCTTCTCCCTCTGCCACTTCCCCTACTTGTGCATGAGTGGATGCTCTCTCTCTCAAATGAACAAATAAATCTTTAAAAAACAAACATGCATCACAAACTTTAGAAACATTTTTTCAGAATGATAAAGCTTAAACATTTGGAGAGGGTGTGTCAAGAGTGATTCATAACAAACCACAGTAATGAATAAGGCAATTGGTAGAAAAGAGGGTACCACCTACACAGAACAGTTCCTTAGGAATTTTAATTTCAATTCCTGGGTCAACTTTATTCTAGAGAAATATGGTACTTTTTAACCTTCAGAAACCTACTTAATCCCAATAGGAAACAAATGATCCTATGAGAAGCTGGAATCCAATCCTACTTTCTTGGGTCTTTCTCCTCCTCATTGTGAATAAGTAGCATTCATGTTGGAGCTGGAACTCATGCTACATTATCCTTTCCCTCTTCAATGTCATGGGACAGGGGGACACAATAGGGTGATCTCTGCAAAACTGGCCTTATGGCTCTAAGAGGTGTATTTCTCATTCAATAGCGAATCCTGCAAGTACCCTATAGTCCAGAGAATTGATGAAAGAGACAAAGGAGGTAATAAGCTGGGTTCAGATGAAGATGGATTGGAGATGTATTTGTATGGTGACAGTGTGTGCCTTAGGAATATACTAGAAGTGTGAGGAAGAAGGAGGCCAGAAGAGATCATTTCTCAGCTTTGCGTTAAAGGACCTTTGTTCCAGGAGCCCCTCACAGTTGCTGTCCAGGTGTCTCTGATTTCCATTGTGCCAGTGAACACATCATTCATCTCCCTCTTTCCCTCTCAGTGTGCCATGCTAAACACAGAAGGGGAATGGGTGCTGGAAAGTTCCAGGCAACCCAATATCCATAAGAAGGGTGAAGTTTTTTCCTCCAGTGAAAAATGAAGGCCCCCAAACAGTCTGGCATTATTCCACTGGTCCAAAGTTAATAGACACACACACACACACACACACCCCAAAGATCTTACAAATAGATCAAAAGAAATTATAACAAAATGTTTATAGTATGCTATGTATTATTTTATCTTCCCTCTTTCTGTTTACTTATATTTTCTACAGGAAATATAATCTCAATCAGAAAAAACATATTAACTTTATCCCACTGACACAGATTTCCATGAAAATACAATCTATGTTGGTCAGAGGGGACTGTGGGGCTAACAAGGTGCATCAGTAATAAGGGAAGAACACAGAGTTTTTATTTTCAGGGCTTTCTAGGGCTTTTGTACTTTTTCTTTTGTGTTCTTAGAAATGTGGGAGTGACCTCCTGCCCAGAGAAATGACCTTGCATTTAAATTTGAAATACTAGCACAATCTGAATGCCTGCAAAGGGGCATCTCATTCAAGAACATGAGGTGAAATGTTGCTCTGTTCTTTGTTGACACCCATCAGATGCACCCATCAGATGACTTGGGAGACAGGGACTGTTGCATCATCTCTCAGCAATCCCTCCACTTCATGCCAACTGCAAAAACCATCTTCTGGCCCCCTTCCTCCTTCCTCAAAGTTGCAGCAGCCATAGCCTTTCAAGGTGGGGCCCAGAGTGCAACCCAGAGCAGGCAAGTGGTCTTATGGGGAAAATGTACTCTTTCATTTTATCGCTTTCTTTTGCGATATTTGTTAGGATGGCAGGTGTCTGGGCCCCTCATTTCCCCTAGAGGTTCTTTATTTTCACTTGTTTGCTTGGCTCTCTGTCAGAAACAAAAGAACTTTCCCCCACTAAAAGGTTTCTTGTGTTATTTTTTTGTCTGTCCTTTATCTTCAATTACATAGCAAAACTTCTTATCCCTCATGAAGTAACATGATGTCTGAGATTTGCTTTAAAATATTCTACCAAAGATGAAAGGCTGGGTGAGAAGAGTGTGGCAGCTGACAGGCCCTCCTGGTGGGCTCCTACAGGCTATTAGAGATCCCCTCACTAATCTCTAAAAGAGAGCAGCTAAACACATCCTCTCTCCTAAAACTCCCTGTCAAATAATCCTTGTTTTCAAATCTCTCATATATTCTCTTTTATAGACTGGGCAGGATGATTGTGTTGACCTAATCTGTTCACTTCTAGCACATCCTATGCAGAAGTGTCTAGCAGCACCCTGTATAATATGGATGCCCTTACCACCACAGACTTCAGCTTTGGCACTTCGGCCAAAAGTCTTAGACATCAAGAGAGTCATTTTGACATTCTACTATGGTCACATATGTGCATTATTAATTTTGGTTACAAGAAAAAAGTAAAATCTCTCTTTGTGGATAGCTCACTATTTAGTCTAATTGCCATTTGTAGGATATAATAGATTTCCCATACTCTTGAGAATTCCAACAACACCAATGCTGACCTTGGAATTCAAAGATAAGACGGACATTGAAACAAGAAAATGCCAAAAGCCTTCTAGAGATATACTATAAGCCTAATTATGAAAATAAGATGTTGGGGCGCCTGGGTGGCTCAGTGGTTCAGCATCTGCCTTGGGCTCGGGTCGTGATCCCGGGGTCCTGGGATCAAGTCCCGCATCGGGCTTCTTGTATGGAGCCTGCTTCTCCCTCTGCCTGTGTCTCTGCCTCTCTCTCTCTCTGTGTGTGTGACATCATAAATAAATAAAAATTAAAAAAAAAAAAGAAAGAAAGAAAGAAAAGAAAGAAGAAAGAAAGAAAAAGAAAGAAAAAAAGAAAAAAGAAAGAAAGAAAAGAAAGAAAAGAAAGAAAGAAAGAAAGAAAGAAAGAAAGAAAGAAAGAAAGAAAGAAAGAAAATAAGATGTTATTCTGTGAAGAAAAAGAAAGGTAGACATTGACTAAAATACTTTAGTACTTAGTATTAGGATTTAGGATTTAGTCTAACAACAAAAGACACAACTGAGTTATTCCCATGGCGGGGGGAACCCTGAATCAAGTGAGAGTTTCTGGGTTGAAAAGATACATCTTTCTTTATCCCTACATGATCTTCAATCGTGGACACATTAAGAATTATTTTTTTTTTTATGAGAACATTGAAAAGTGTGGCACTTCACTACATAATGAATCACTCTTTTCAGCCTCCCAAGTAATATATATTGAAGTGCTTTTTAAAGTGCAAAATGATGAACAAATATAAGACATCATGATCATTAAGTTGGCATTTTATTTTTTATGTTTTTAAGCTCTTTTTTATGATCAATATGAACATTCTCTCTGGGAAACTTCATTTCTCCTTGTCTCCATGTTAATGTGCTAGTGCTAAGAAATGTTAAGAAGAATGTAGGTGTAAGTTTTATGTTCCTACACTTGCTACAATAAAGTGGTGTGGCAAAGAGGGGAAAATGGACCACGAAGAACTACTTTGTCTCCCCAACCTCTAAGAAAGACCTAATGGATACAAAGCCTTCTGCAGTGCTGTCCTTGAGAGGGTTTTGCCATTCCATCAGCCAGTCCATCAGGAACTTGGACTGAGCACCTATCACACAGCACCAGTAAGTAGCAGGCAGTGAGAAGAGCCACCTCAGAGTGGATGCTACAGAACAGAGTCCCATGAAGGGAACTTGCAGTGTTAAGAAAGCAAATAGCAAGAAGAAACAATTTATGAGGGCTAGCTATAGCATCCCCAGAGCTAAAGTCAACTTAAACTTAGATAACCAGACAAAGTCCCTTGCTTCCTCAGAATCCCTGAAAATAAATCACCGGATGGTAGATTCAAAGCCTCTGTCCCATGCAGACATTCCCCTGACAACATCTCCACCCTTTGATGGAATTACGTCCCTGGAAGAAAGCATACAATGAGAATGGCCCAGTCCACTTTTCCAATACCCAGTGAATGCAAAAGTACTTTGTAATGGGAAAGATTTATACCAAGGCCCACTGCTATAATTATTGAGAAAGATTTTCTTCATAAAGATGGTTTATCATCCATCCATACCAGTCCAGAACCAAAATGAATGTTGCAATAACAGTAGCTGAATGGTATTTATCTAGCTCCTCAAGGAATTTTAGCCTCTATTCGATTATTCAAAATAACACAGGAAGTTTCTCACATCAGCTTGAAAACAGAATAACCTAGGATATGAAACAAAATGGGAGCCTTCTAGCACAATCCTTTGACTGTGGTGTGACACCAGCCACAGCTTTCCTGCCTGTCTGGCCTGAGACACCCATGCTATTTCTTGAAGTCCACCAAAGAATGTCTTCTATAGCTGCCTCTGTTCCCTGCCGGGGCCTCTCTGCATTCTCTTTCCTGTTGGTCCAGCAGTCCTTTCACGGAAGTGGAAAACAGGGCCTTATCCAATCTTGAACAGCACATGATTACGCTTGAGCTATAATGCAGAAGTTGGCTGTGGGTGTGAACAGAAACTTGAAGCACTCCTTTTAGTTTGGTCTTCTTTCTCAGAGCTCTTTCATGAGTCCTTGGAGAGGGCATTCAAAGAATCTAAAGCAGCTCTCTGTCATGATCCATTGTCAACTGACCAAGTTCTGTCCCTTAGGAGGAGTATCTACCCAAGTGTTCCTCAGTCAAACCTACAAATACATCCCCAGTGGGGATGTGCCACAGAACTCCAGGCCCTGAGTAAGATTACCACAGACCAGCCATGCTCCTCCCTTTACGTTTTGTTCAGGGCACCATTTCAGACACTAGAATTTGGGCAGCGCAGTTGAAAAGATTAAAAGGCTTAAAACACAGGAAACAAGTTGGCAATAATTATGACACAATTGCTCCGTGATCTTTCTTGGTGAATATAAAAGCACTCACAGTTATCATACTATCCATTTGGTCCTCCTTCAACATTAGGACACTATTTGAGTAGAACCATTTCCTGTCCTAACAGCACCTTTACAGACTCAACAGTTTTCGCAACACATGTGATGATTTGGGATGCCGCATTATACATATCATACTCTTAATGGCACTTTAGATTAAATGCTCCAACTAAGAGATAACAGCTTTCAGAGTAAAGTTTCATATTTAAAAAAAAAAAACACAGACTGATCAAAACTTAGCAATCCTAAAAACTGAAGGCAAAATGAAACAATGTAATTATGTTGAGTTTGGTCACATAATGTTTAGGGTAGAGAACATTCCTAGTGCAATATAACCCACGAGGACATACTTGCACGTGCAAGTACACACACACACACACACACACACACACATACACACATCTGTAAATTAAACAAGTCTTAAACACTCTTTTTAGTATTCATTTGTCAGGGTGGGTTTATAGTTATTCTGACATTACTGCATGTGTGCTGCAAAACAAACAAATTAGTAATTATGCTGGTACCACTGTAAAATGATTTTTAGCACTAGAAAAGGAAATACAGATGTAAGATCACCATTGTTAAGTTAAAATTCCACAGTCCTGAATGTGGATCAGAAGACTCTATATAAGGACCAGAAGACTCTATTTAAGGGTGGCTCAGTCAGTTAAGCATATGCCTTTGGCTCAGATCATGATCCCAGGGTCCTATAATCCAGCCCCGCATCGGGCCCCCTGCTTGGTGGGGAGCCTGCTTCTCCCGGACTGCTCTCCCTTCCCCCTGCTTGTGCTCTCCCTCTCTCTCTCTCTCTCTCTCTCTCTCTATCAAATAAATAAATAAATAATTTTCTTTTTAAAAAAGAACTTATTTAAATCCATGACATATTTTATCTTAAAGATAATGAACATATTTCTTAGCTCTGGATAATGAAAAAAAGCCTGAAACAATGACGAACCCACTAGCAATGAGCCCCCCAAAACTCAAATCAGGCTTTCCAAATACCAATTTTCACCAGATGGAACCAGTCTTCCTCAGATAAATAAATAACTTTCCTATGAGGCAAGAAAGATACACATAGAAACTGAAACACCCTGTCATGTAAGAGAACAACAAAGTCTCCAAAGACCACTAAGTCCAGGCCAAGAGGATTCAGTGGTCAACTTGAAGAGGCTACTACTGACCAACATGAGAAAAAATTAGATCATTAAGGATAATAACTGCAGTGGATTAAAACACATCCAATGTGTTTGTATTACTAAAAAAGAAAAAAATGAACTGTCACCAGGGGAGGATGCTAAAGAACTAACTCATCATTTTGAAAACTATTAAACACGATTAAAGAATCAAGATTTTCCTTTACAAATTGTACTGCAAATAGCCAACAGATAAGGGAAAGTTTCTTTTAATAGAATTATTCTACCAGTTAATAAAGTTGAAAGAATACAATTGGAATATTGGTCGCTAGGTCCACAATGAATGAACAGGTCTATGCAACAATCATTCATCATTTTTGTCCTCTAAAGGAAATCAACCTGGTAATATGTGCATACTAAAAGAAATATACAATACTATTATCTAGGAAAAATGGAACCTGAGTCTAACCAGGCTTCTAGATAAAAATACCAAGTTAAATGAAATACAAGATAGAGAAACATGTTAAACAACACACAGAATTTAAAGAATAAAATTTTTAATGTGCAAAAATTTATATGGCAACCTATTTTCTGCAACATATATATTGCAAAGAAAATAAATGAGGGAAAAACTTATCAAACTAAAGAGAATTAAGAGACATATGATCCAAACAGTTTATTTACTTACTTGGATTCCTCTTCAAAGTGTAAAGAAATCATGACACAATTATGAACATTTTGTATTAAATAATTAGTAATACTCTGGGTATGATAACGATAATATTGCTATGTTTTTAAAAAGGTCTTTATCTTTCAGAAACAGATGTTGAAATGATAGGATGCCTGAGATAATGATTTGGAAATAATGAGGAAGTCAGTAATAATATATCAAATAAGATTAGGCATTAGTTGATAATTTTTGAAGCTAGGCACTAGACACATAGGGATTTCCTGTACTACTCTCTTTAATTTTGAGTATCTTTAAATATTTTCAGAGTAAGTTTTTGGGCATAGTGTATAAATTGTATTTATTTTAAAAAATATTTTATTTATTTATTTATTTGAGAGAGAGAGAACAAGCAGTGGAGAGGCAGAGGGAGAAGGAGAAGCAGACTCCCTGCTGAGTAGGGAGCCCAGCATGAGACTCAATCCCAGGACCCTGGAATCATGACCTGAGTCAAAGGTAGACACTTAACCAACTGAGCCACCCAAGCACTCCTGGACATAGTGTTTAAATTTTAAGTGAAGTTGAAGAGAAGTAGCTATTCAGGACAAAATCAATTTATATAATATCACGTGCCAAAATTAATTTTAGATGAAAATAAGCAGTTTAATGTTTCAAAAGAATAACATACAAAAAATGAACACAATGTAGAAAAAGATTTTTATATTGGTAGTAATATATTTTTTCATTCAAAAATAAATCACAATGAAAGATATATTGACTACATAAGAGTTTGAAATTCACATACCTTTAAAAACAAAAATATGGAAAAATACCTATACAAACTATGACAGATTAATGGTGAATGTTCCTTCTAAAATGAATGCACAAATCAATGAGAAAAGCACAAGAACCTAAGGAAAATGGGTGTAAAAAGAAAATTCATTAAGCAGAGATTATAAATAACTAATAAACATAAAAATATTCTCCATGAGTAATATTTAAAAGGCAAATTAAATCAAATTTATAATTCATACTTTTTTACAGATTTATTTGTTTATTTTAGAGAGAGACCACAAGTGGGAGGGGGAGAGGGAAAGGGAGAGAGAATCTCAGGCAGACTCTACACTGAGTGCAGAGCCCAACACAGGGCTTGATCCCATGACCTCGACTGAGATCACAATCTGAGCTGAGAGCAAGAGTCAGATGCTCAACTGAATTCCCCACTCAGGTGCCCCTATAATTCACATATTTTTAAATGTATCAAATTTAATACTGGCATGGATGTTTTTCTATAGGCACTGTAATAGACTACTGTTGAAATACAAATCAGTACAAATACTCTATAGGGAACATTTGGCAATGTATATTAATAAATATTAAAAACAAAAAGTTCCCATTTTCTGAGGCAGTCATTCTACCTCTCAAATTCAAGGAAAGCAGCATGCAAATATGGCTGCAGCTGCCATCATTTTTCTCTGCAATCAGGCCCCTTCTCAAGGTGACTCTGCCTCTGCTCTCATCAGGGAGGGGGTATCTATTTCTCCATCCTAAACTCTGGTTTTGGTCATGATCTTTGCTTTGACCAACTGGACTTGAGAAAGCGTGACAGGAGCAGAGACTTAAAAAACTAATTGTGCATGGGACTGGCCCTTTTCTGCTGCTGGGGACCCTTCTGCCACCATGACTGTGCCTGGGCTAAACTCCTGGAGGATGAAGAACCAATGCAGAGAGGCCCAATTATCCCAGCTGTCCCAGACATTGGAATTGGGCCATTCCATACCACCCAACTCCAGTAGAGCCAACATGGCCCAGAAAAACAGATTCTCTGTCAACATACAAACTCATGAAAATTAATAAATATTTATTTTAAGACATTGGCTTGGAGAGTTTTCTTAATAAAAGTGAATGGCTGAAAGTAAACAGTTGTATATGTGCAAAGATATTCATTTACATTAATAAACTGGAAAAACCAAATGCCCAATCTTATTGTTTCTTAACAATGGTTAATAATAATAAGTACAGATTTGAAGATTCTGAAATAATCAAAAATCATATTTTCAAAATATAATATTGTATCATTGATAAACCTTACCAATGACATAAAATTTTAATATTGGAAAATGTTCACAGTGTAAATTAAAGACTATGGAATCACATATAAAGTATGATTTTTTAATTATGCAAGTGTGTGTGTATTGTATCACAGATGGAGATATGACCTGAAGGCTTATTTTAAAAACCACTGTTTTAAAATTTGCATGCAATCTCTCACTTTATCTTTAGGGAGCTTCTTCCGGGCTTCTGTGTGGTCCCTTGAAGTTATGTAACAGAAAGCAAGAGTGAATATGTAAATGTGTTGAAGCAATCTACATGGAAAAGATTTTGGAGACTGATTAATAAGTACAGCATGATTGCATTTAAAAATTGTATCTTGGGCAGCCCGGGGGGTTCAGTGGTTTAGCGCCACCTTCAGCCCAGGGTGTGATCCTGGAGACCTGGGATTGAGTCCCACGTCAGGCTCCCTGCATGGAGCCTGCTCCTCCCTCTCCCTCTGCCTGTGTCTCTGCCTCTCTCTCCCTGTCTCTGTGTCTCTCGTGAATAAATAAATAAAATCTTAAAAAAAAAAAATTGTATTTCTGGGGTGCCTGGGTGGCTCAGTCAGTTTAGCATCCAGATCTTGATTTCAGTTCAGGTCATGATCTCAGGGTCATGGGATCAAGCCCCACATCAGGCTCCACACTCAGCATGGAGTCTGCTTGTCCCTCTCCCTCTGCTCCTCACCCATCTTATTCTCTCTCTCTCTCTCTCTCTCTCTCCCTCTCCAAAATAAAGAAATAAAATCTTTAAAAATTATATCTCTGAAGATTGATTCCTTTAGAGAATGCTTCCCCTCTAAACCTGGTTTTTAATTGGCTCGGCCGTACACCCTCAAATTATTGCTTATTCTTTAAGAAATATGATGTTGTTCTGTGAGCAGTTGTTTGCAGAAGGTGTAGCTCTGCACCTTTTTAAAAATAGAGGTTTGATCTTGTCTTCCAGGTTGGAAAAGACCCAGAAATCAAGGTCTGTGTTGGGCCCCATGCAGCAATAACCTGGACTTTGGGAAATTTTTTCTGAGACTACTTTGAGTAAATCATTTGTCCCATGGCCAGACAGACTGGCCCCCTATGGGTGGGGTTCAGGTCCTCTATTCTCTGAAGGGAATGGAACTTCTATTTCAATCAGCTGGAAAAGATTAACACTGGGTCAGTCAAGGAAGCTGGCAAAGGCAATTCATGGACTTCATTGGAGAGAGGGATTTCCATTTCCTTTGAAGGTAAGGTCAGTTCAGCTTTATAAGTGGACACTTCTAGAAGCAGCTTCAATTTATTTTAAAAAACAAATTTCTCATTCCTGTCCCCTAAACTTCAATAAATTCTTCTGAAAAACACAGCCTGTTCTTAACTGGAATTAATTAATTGGGAAATTATGGAATTTCTGTCGCAAGAACTGGAAGGCAAAACCAAGAGATAACCAGTGGCTTTTTGTGGAAGGTCTAGTAGTGATATCACTGGTGGTCACCAGGACAGGTCTGGGAAGGAATCATTAAATTGGTCACATCACATGGGCAGCCACCGACGCAGCGTAGATGTATGTAGTAGAGCCAGTGTGGGACAAGAGTCTGTTTCTGAGCATTTATGAGACCAAGACTCTGAAAAAACTCTCAGAAGCTGCTGAGGTACACTTTCTGGCAACTTTGTTGGAACTCAACCCCACCTACCTGAACAGTAAAAATGAAGGTTAAAGAAAACTAACAAGGTGACCTTATTTTATAGCCTTGGGCAAACAAGGGCCCTGTGGGCTAATACTTTATATGCAAATATGTAAATGTCTGTGCAGGGGGGAAAAAAGAAGAACTCTACAAGGACATGTACCAAAATGTTAACTAACCAGGTCCATTCTTGCCATGGGATTATTAGAAAAGTTTCTTTTCTTTTGTATACTTTCCACATTCTTGGGAAGTTTCTACCAATATCAGAACAAAGGTTACTTTTTAAAACTTCAAATGGATGTGTAGTTGTCTGAAAGGTTGGAGTTCTCCAGAACTTTTCTGACTTATCCTATCTACTTTAGAGACTCTCCATCTCCCCCTAGAAAGTCTGTATTTTGTGTTCACAGGAAAGACATTATCTTTCTTACTTCTTTATCCTCATTTCAAATAATCTCTTCCATACTACCACCCTTAGGTTCTTCCAGAAAAACTTATATTTTCATAAAGGTTAAAGAAACACAACAGTAATCAGAGCAATCCAGTCCATGGGCAAAAAGTGAGGAAGGTATTTTGGTTTGTTTGGCCTTTTCCTGAAACTAGGAAATTGTTTCATTCACAGAGGCCTCTGGATATAATAGATTTTTTAAAACACCATCTTACATAAACCCAGAGTCTTTGACTTTGGAGGTCAGGACTGTGCGGGGGTTTGCTGGAGGAGAACTTTCTTTCCTCATAAGCCCTCATGCATAGGCTGCTTTGTAGCAGCAACTTCCAGACTGACCACAGCCAGCCTGCATCTGCAGAGACTAGCAGCTTGGTCCAGAGCACCTTGCCTGTTCCTCCAGGGCACTGTGCAGGAGGAAATGATTGGTAAGTACCCAGATCCTAACAGAAACAAACTGAGTTCCTCCTTCACGTTTTCTGTCACAAATCCAGTAGGTAAAGAGTAGTGAACTTGAGGAACGTGGCACCAGAAGTGGAGAGAAGGGCATAAATAGGGGGTATCATGTTCCTGAAGCAAACCACCCGCTTCATAACTTGACCAAGGAGAAAGTTATCAAGAACACACAGCACAGATGCTACTGCTTCCTCTTCCTGTGCAAATGGCAGCCTTCACCATCAACCAGGGGCCTTTCTCACCCAAATCAGGGCAGCCTCACCCGCTTTCTAAACACATTAATGCAGGCAGCCAGTGCCAGCTAATTAGGGTCATCCAATCAGGTTCAGCCATGGGCAGACAGTCTCCTTCACCTGTGGTGTACCATGAAGTAAGGTATCTCAGGAGAGTCAGAAACACCAGCAGGAAGTGCAAACTGCAGGATGCGGGCAGCCTCTCCCATGTCAGGCTCAGGCAAGGAACAGAATGTTAAGGCAGCACACAATAGCCAAACTGTGGAAGGAGCCTCGGTGTCCATCGACAGATGAAGGGATAAAGAAGCTGTGGTCTATGTATACAATGGAATGTTACTCAGCCATTAGAAAGGATGAATACCCACCATTTGCTTCGACGTGGATGGAACTGGAGGGTATTATGCTGAGTGAAGTAAGTCAATCGGAGAAGGACAAACAGTGTATGTTCTCATTCATTTGGGGAATATAAAAAATAGTGAAAGGGAATAAAGGGGAAAGGAGGAAAAAATGAGTGGGAAATATCAGAGAGGGACACAGAACATGAAAGACTCCTAACTCTGGGAAACGAACAAGGGGTGGTGGAAAGGGAGGTGGGCGGGGGGTGGGGGTGACTGGGTGACAGGCACTGAGGGGGGCACTTGACAGGATGAGCACTGGGTGTTACACTATATGTTGGCAAATCAAACTCATATATATGTAAAGGCAGCACACAGATAGAAAGGGTACTACCTCCTCTCGTGGAGCACTTGTCTTTTTTTTAAGATTTATTTATTTATTCATGAGAGACACACAGAGAGAGAGGCAGAGACACAGGCAGAGGGAGAAGCAGGCTCCATGCAGGGAGCCCGATCACTACCTGAGCTGAAGGCAGGCGCCCAAGCACTGAGCCACCCAGGCGTCCCTCATGGAGCAGTTTATAAACAAACACCAGGCAGTTTGCATCTAAGGAACCCAGTTAATCCACACTACAACCCTCAGATATGAATAGCTTTGGCTTCATTTTATAGCTGAATAAGCTCAGGGTCAGTAAATTTATGTCATGGCTCAAAGGACAGGACTGGGGGAGGGGGAAGATTTGAGCCCAAGTCAGACTGATTTGAAAACTCAGCCACTTTCAATGACACTAAATAGCAGCTATCCAATGATACATACACTAGGATTGATTGGGCTTATGAATAAATCCATCTCATCTCAAATCACACAATCTTGAAAAGACTACACTCTCTAGGGCTCAGGCCAAAGAGAAGAGATCACAAGGCTGTTCCACACTGAGAGGCGCACTGCTTCATCTTGAGCAAAGAATAGTTTAATCCTTCAAATAGAGACTCTTATCTTCACATGGGTAGATTGAAGTTTTTACAGCCACTTCCATCCTACCTTTAACCACTGTGCAGCTCCTCTCCAGTCATTGTCTGCTAAACCTCTCTCTTACTCACCGAATTTTTCATACGTGAAGTAATGGAACACAGAGCTATGGGCCGTGTGCTCTCCCTTTGGTTTCCATTTAAATTTACAGCTTGCCTGGATGAAAAGAGTCCTGGGGCGCTAACTAAGGTGGTGATTATACTGTCCATCAATTAGTTTGCATTTCGGCACAATGTTCACTGCCACCTTCCACTCCCTCATAACAAAGGGCTGTTTAACTCAACACATACACACGCATGCTTTCTCCCAGGCATTTTTACTGAGTTGCCGACTGTGTGTCACCCAGATGTGCCTGCCACAATACGTTAGTTGTATTGGAAAAATTACCAGAAACATACTTGGGTTAGGAAACTCCCACAGCTGAGACCAGTTTTTCACCACAGGCTGATTTTTTCACCATTCTACTTTAGAATGAATTATCCGGTTGCCATGTTACATTCCTCTCCACACTTAAAATCTGCAAGCTAGGGGATCTTCGTTTGATAGTTTCCCAGGGAAAAAATTACTTTTTTGGGAATCTTCATGTCTGTATGTAGAAACCCTTTTTAGATAATTATGATGATAAGGAACAACAAGCTGGAAGTGGTACACATGAAGGGTTGCCAGTTAAAATACAAAATGTCTAGTTACCTTTGAATTGCAGATAAAACTGATTTTTTTCTTTTAAAGGCATGCCCTATGTGATACTGGAACATATACTAAAAAATTGTTCATTTTTTATCTGCAATGCAAATTTACCTGGATGTTTCGTATTTTCATTTGCAAAGTCCGGCAATCCTATGCAGAAAGAAAAAAAGGAAAGAGGACAAGATTCACAGGTATTTACAAATAACTTCATGGCTGATGTAACAGTGAAATCTATTAGAACAAATGCTCTGAATAGGCATAAGCTACCTACATCTACTGCAATTTATACATTGCAATAATTTCAAAGTAAAGGAAGAAAAAACAGAGATTTGGGGAAATTAATGAAAATGCTTCAGAGGCCATGAGGTTACAGGATGTTTCGTGGGAGGACTTTTTCATGAGACTCTAGGATTTCCCAGTCTTAGGACCATCAGCCTGATGGAAGATCTCATATAAAAATAGGACTCCCCTGATAATAAACAAGATTAAGTGAAATACTCTTCCAAATTGAAAATGAAGATTAATACTGCTTAGGAAGCTCTAGCAATTTTTCTCAATTGATCTTTTTTTTTTATACAACCAGGTTGGAATATTGTATGTCCTACTATGCCCTCATAACCACTGAAGGTAAGCAACTTAATTAAATAATAGATGAATTTGTTGAAAGCTACCGAATACATAGTACCGTGCTCAGAAAAATGAAGGTAATAAGGAAAGGATAGTTTGTACTCAAAAAAATATGAGAGAGAGAAAGTTACAGAATAATTATGACTGACAACATGAAATGTATGTGTTACATGAAAAGCATGAATAAAGTGAGCAGCCAGTGGGACGTGGGAATGGGTTGAACCTTCACCAAGGCGAAATCCCAGCATAACTTTAAAGGAAGCATATGATTTCAACATGCAGGCATGAAAAGCAGATACTGTGGGGTTATGAACAAAGACAGAGTAAAATGTCATCATGGTCCAAGAAGGACAGAACGGGACAGTGTGTCGAATTTGGTGCCTGAGAAAGTTCAAGAAGGAGTGGCTAAGAATCCTATTTTAGAGAAATTATAATGCTCAAGATTATATATATTGACAATAAAAAGTTATCAAAGATTTTCAAGGGCAAGAATAGTCATAAGATCTGTTTTTTCAAAAGATAGTCATAGAAAACAATATAAAAGCTAGCCTGCAGAGTTCAGAGGTCAGAACACAAACTTAGGTGTATACTCAGTCTCTCCGAGAGGCATGTTTACTTTAAAGAAAAAGCAACAGGAAAGAGAGCTATTAAAAAGAAGACGGACAATGGCAGGTCAGAGAGGTAGAAGTAGAAGAAGAAACTGGAGTCCCCGAAGTCAGTGAAAAAGAAAGGTTAACCAAGATATGAGAGCTTTCAAGTAGGCAACTCTCAAGAAGAGGCAGTTGGATTTAGCAATAAAGCATCACTGGAAGAATTTTCAGAGAGCAATTTTAGATCAGTGGTAAGGGCAAAGGCTTGGTTAAAGAGTGAAGGGAAGCATTTCTGCTTTCAGCAAGATAGCTGATAAAACATGGCAAGCCCTTTTAAATGCATATCTCACTTGAAAGGAAGGGGAAAATCCTAAGAGCTAAAAAAAACCACACACCCAACCAACCAAACAAAACAAGGAGAAACAAAAACAAAAATAAAACAAAACAAAACATCCACACCCAGAGAGGAAAGCAAATGCTGAATCAGTCACTATGCTGATGGAATTTTCTGGTTCCCAGGACATACAAGAACTTGGTGAACAGGTCACAAAACATCCACAAGGTGGGGAACTAGAACTTGGATGCCCACACACACACACACACACACACACACACACACACAAAAAAAAACAAAAAACAAAAAAACACCTTTGAAAGACTGGATGATCCATGAAATGGTGGATTGGGAAAAAAAAAATCTCACCTACAAAAGGAAGACAATGTTGAAATTTATCCTATCAACTTATCAACTTCAGGTCTTGTTAGGAAAATAAAACCTTCCCATCCCCTAGCCATAAGGAGCCAGGTAAAATGTAGGACAAATATTTCATGAGACATACTTAATAATTTTAAAAGTATTAATTATTTATCTGAAAATAAAGTTTAACTGGGTGCCCTGTATTTTTATTTCCTAAGTCTTGTCAAATGAACCTTCCCACTCCTCCTCCACAACAAGGATTTTTAAATACAAGCCTATTCCATGTGAGCTTGGGGCTCAAATTTATATAAACTTCAGGGTTTGTAAAACTATAAGCCAAAATAGTAACTGAATATTGCCCTGATTTGGTAGCATCTCAGATCAAAGCAAAGGAATAAATGCCCTACCAGAGCTCTCAAGATTCCCACAGATAAAGATTGGTCAATATAAGCTCTCAATTCAAAAGTATATCTAAGGAAACAGGGCATCAAGATAAGGACTTTGAAGAATAAAACTCACAAAAGTAGTCTCCCCAGTGTTCCATCTATCAAAACTCAAAAGAGATAACAAAACACAAATAAGCAAATTTGAAAGAGAACCAATGTGGATTTATTAAAATATAATCACTGAACATATCTGAAATATAATTATTGAAATAAAAAATCCAAAGGATGGTTTTAAAAAGCAAATGGGACAGAATATAGAAAAAAGAATTAATGAACTGCAAAACAGATTCTAAAAAAGTTTCTAGAATGGAGCAAATAGAGGTAATGAGTTGAAAAATATGAAAAGAGTTTTCAGAGAAATGGAAAACAAAATGAGCTTTAACATACATCTAATTGGAGTTCCAGGAGACAATATTTGAAAATATAATGACAGGGCAGCCCCGGTGGCCTAGTGGTTTAGCGCCGCCTTCAGCCCGGGGTGTGATCCTGGGGCCCCAGGATAGAGTCCCACATCAGGCTCCCTGCATGGAGCCTGCTTCTCCCTCTGCCTGTCTCTGCCTCTCTCTCTCTCTCTCTCTGTCATGAATAAATAAAATCTTTAAAAAAAAGAAAGAAAATATAATGACTGAAGAAGTCCTTGATAAAAATCACAAATCCTTAGATTAAGAAAGTACAAAAATTTAAGGGAAATTTTTAAAAACTTAAATATGTATATTTTTAATCTACACCTGGATATACCATAGCAATGCTACAGTCACCAAAGACAAACGTGACCTTAAAAGCAGCCAGAAAGAAATTACCCTAAAAAAAAGTGTATATATCCATATATCTCCATACATATTATTTACATGTATATACATATTTACATATATTTTATTTATTATAAATAATATATAATTATATATTTATGTTATATTTATATATTTTATATAATATAATATATAATTTACATATATATGTATAAAACAATGACATCTACATGAAATTAAGATTGTAAGGATACTAGATTTCTCAGAAGCCATGGAAATCCCTTCAACTTCTAGTTTCCTACCTACCTAAACCTCTATTCAGGAGTGAAGTCAAAGAAAATGTATTTTCTGACAAATATTCAAGTTTACATAAACAATAAACTTTCATTAAAGAATGACAACAGAAAGTCTGAAATGACTGGTAACAAAGAAATTGATAAAGGCATTGGTAACTTTAATCAAGCATGGGCAGTAAAAAGCCATATGATAGTGTCAAATTAGTGAAGTACAAAAACAGGGTAGAACTAAGATATTGTACAACAATCAAAAGTTTTTAAGAGATTTTTTTTCATAAGGGAAGAGACAGTTATTACATTAAGCACAGATATGGAATTTTAAGAGCAATGAATAAACGAATAGAAACCCATAGTAATTAAGAATAAAAAAGATCTTTGAAATTAGGCTTAATAACTAGAGATGCGGAATCTCTGGGCGGCGCAGCGCTTTAGCACCTGCCTTTGGCCGGGGGCGTGATCCTGGAGACCCGGGATCAAATCCCACGTCGGGCTCCCAGTGCATGGAGCCCGCTTCTCCCTCTGCCTATGTCTCTGCCTCTCTCTCTCTCTCTGTGTGTGACTATCATAAATAAATAAAAATTAAAAAAAAATAACTAGAGATGCCATTACATCCAAAAGTTAAACTTCTGATAAACATTAAGACCATTAAAAAATATAATGCAATGGCCAGAGAATCGGAGAAGGATTTGCAACATAGAGGTCCACACGAGTAAACATCCAGAACATAAGATGCCTACAAGTCAGAAAGAAAAAGACACAATTCACACACACACACACAAACATGAAGCAAAATGATAAGAAAAGGCAATTAATGAAAGAGGAAACACTAATAACCAACAGATCTAAGACAACTGGCTCAATCTTAACCATAATCAAAATAGTTCTCTGAGGTACCATCTCATACCACTTATAAAATTAGCAAAAACTAATGAGTTTGGACAATATCAGTTATGAAAGAGGATGTAGAGCAATGGGAACTCTAATGTGTTACTGGTTGGAGTATAAGTTGGTTCAATAACTTGAAGAACAAATGGCAACCCTCAGTACATCTGACAAGGCACAATCCCTACAATTCAGAAATTCTACTCCTAAGCATATACCCTTAAAAATTCGTGCATATGATACAAGGAGACATGATCACGGCAACAGTATTTGAAACAAGAAAAAATTGCTTTGTGGTGACAAGTGATAATAAAGGATTTTCTGAACTGCTCAGTAAGGAACCTCTTATCAGTTGGAAGAGTCACACTTCCCATGGGCCCCCAAAACTCCAAGTTGTAGGTAGTTTATGTGCCCGACAACTGAAAACAGCTCATATTTGACCCTCAGACTGTTTGACGCAAAAGCAGCCTGACCATCTCCAAGTCCTATGAGGGTCTGCTCCTGTTCAGCTCACCAAAAAGGAGAGCAACAAGTTGGGAACATCCTATTGGTGGATCCCTTCTTCAGGAAACCCATCCTCCAGTACCTCCAAATGTGCATGAGTTCAAGCATACCTCTGGAAAGGATGCTGGAAGACCACCTCTACACTTTCCCACAAGCGAGTCCCTCTTTGCACCAAGTAATAATGCTGATATCTGCCCTGACCCCTTGACGCAAAAGTTGCAAGTAAACTCAATGTGCATCAACAGAAGAGTTTATAAATATATTGTGGACTTTTATACAAGGGAACACCACCATCATGGATGAATCTCACCAAAATATGGAGGAGATACCAAGTGACAGGAGAACACTGTCAGTATAATGCCGCTGACACAAAGTTTAAAAAATATGGAAAACAACATGACATAGTGATTAGTCACACATACATACTTAGTACTATTATAAAGAATGATATGAAAAAAAAAAGAATGATACGAAAATGGCAATTACGTCAATCCAAATTCAGGACAGTAGTTGCATCATTGTGCATTGGGAAGAAGTGAAATGTGACTGGTGATGGGTGCCCGGGAGCATCAGTTTTATTGGTAATGTTCTATTTGTTTAGCTGAGTGTCGCTACAGGAGATGTCACTGTGTTCTTCTACATGCATTCTTGTCTTAAATATTTCATAATGTTTTAAATGAATAACTATGAGGTAAGGAAGCCGAGTGAGCACATATCATTCTCGCAAAGGAGGAAATGTGTAAGAGGTGAGGAACGTTTCTCTTAGGTTGGGGATGGAGGGCCCCTTAGAGGCCACTCGAAGGGAATTCACTAGAAAGACAGGCATTCTCCAGAATGTTCTCAAGTCATTCCATAGGACTGAGATGCTTATCAATAAAATATTTTCACTGGCCTGGGGAGGTGAACCATATAATAGCTTTATTTTAATTAATCACACAAACTTCTGCCCAACCAACAGTTATTTTGCCTTGTTTTTAAGAGGCACTAAACAACTCCCACACACAATATCCTCTCACTTGCACGTAAACCACTTCCTATATTACCTATGCAAATGTCAACATTTAGGCTGGAATTGCACTACTGTTGATTATACATGCTTCTGGTCTCGTATGGTAGCTCTGCCTCTAACCGTTTGCCAGTGCACAAATGAATTAATAAAATTAATGGAACTCTCTTAAGAATTAGTGTGTAAAGAATTGCCTTAAATGGCTCAAATTCATGTTGATGACAGCCAAAGCCCAACTTCCAACAAATAAGAACAACTGCAAGTCAAGCGTTGTGCGGGGCACTAGGGCTGTGAAGACAGTTAAATTGCTTCCTGAGAATCCATGCCAAGCTTGCATTGTAACTCTTATTACTTCTTACGGAAAGGACTCCCCCATTCTCCTATTTTTCTTTTTGAAAACAGATTTTGCTCAATTTCTCTCTTTATTCCTAGTCAGCAAAAAGGCAGAGGTATAGGTAGATAAAGGTGACAGTTAAATTATAGAATAAAATAGAAGCTCTCAGGAGTTCTCTGGTATTTGGGGATCTTTTGCAATCATATGCATCATATGGACATCAGAAATTTGTTTTTAGCTCCAAGAGCAGCAAATGTTAGCAATGAGGCATTTCCCTGCTTTCTCAAAGTAGAATGTTCCCCAGTTGTTTTCTTTCTATCGTCTTACTGAAGTCTCTTCCCCCCGCCTTCAAGCAATTACATTACTTTAGGAGAGAAAATATATAGTTCTATTTTAAGAGATATCTTATTTTTACCTTTTTCAACCATCTAGTAGCTTCTTCCACAGTTGCATCTGGTTCTGCATTTTCTAGCCACCAAGGGTGAGGTTCCAGAAATTTGGCCTATAATCCTAGCCCATTCTGAGAGGCCAGCTAAGAGCTGGGAAGACTCTGGAAATAGGGTTTCTGGAGCAGGTCAGGGTCAAGCACCAACTGCCCTGTCCACGGCCATCCCCTGCTCCTGTTTGGTTGTGCCTGGCACCAACGCAGTGGGAGATGATGAAGGCAAGCACGTGGGCACAGCTTCCTGCCAGGGCAGGAGCCAGCCCCCAGGCCATGGCCCAAGAGTCTGCTCTGGGAGGCTGTGGTTTGTCCAGTTTAACCAGCTCAACCCGAGGGAACCCCGTGCCTCAGCACGTAGGGATGAGAGGAATTGGCAGGACTTCAACAAGCCAGATGTCTGCTTAGCAGAGGCACCTTGAGTTCTAACTCTTCCAGACCAGGCTCACAATCAATTGCCTCTACCATGTCAATGGAAAACCTATCATTGCAAGACGTCTTCCTCCATTCAAGGTCAATATATCTATCCTGGCTAAACTCTCACCAGCAAATCAGCCCAAATCATATTTCACCACCTTCCCCAAGTGAACATACAGAAAGTCTTGTCTTCGGAAACAGGTAGTCCGCCTGGTTTTTTTGCTGCAACAACTCACAGAAGAGCGTGAATCAGCCAGCCAGAGGGGAGGGGAAAGAAGGGTGGCTGATACACCCTTAAAAAAAACGGGTGTGCTCGGTAGTTAAAATATGTATAACTAGAGCATGATCTTCATGGAATGAAGCTAATAGGTTTCACAAGCAGGAGGAAGTATAAAAATTCAAAGCTGGGATACCCGTGCCATTTCACATTGCCCCTGAAATACTGACAGGAAATAGGACTTTCAGAGCAACTTTTATAAAGTTGGGATAATGTAGTGAGAAATCTAACTGCTGAGGAACTGGATTCCTGCCTTCCAGCAGTGGTTGGTCCATTCATTTATGGCAATAAATAAATGTTATGAAAGTTCATGTAGAAACCATTATCTAAATGGCTAAATATGAAAGGCTTGCTTTGTGGCCAGGCATGCGTTTCTGGCAGAGGAAGTACAAGTTTGTTCACAATGTCTTTTTTTAGACTACTTTGGAGAAGAATGTCATCATTGGAATACTGCAAACCATGGCAAGTTTCATCTTTTTTTTTTTTCTTTATGGAATGAGAAATGACATCAGTTTACATGTCATCTGAGAAGAGAGGAATTTATTTTGTTGAAAGGCATCCAAATCTCCCTGTCTTTGGGAAGCTTTGTTACTGAAACAAACGTTATCGTTGTTAATTGTTTGGCCATTTATGGGATTGGTAGCTAAATAAAACTTTGTTTCATCAACAAGTCTGTACATTTATACATATTTTATTGGCCTAGTAATTTTACCAATGTTATACACCCATGACAATGTTAAGGAAATGCCAATATTTAAAACCCCATTATTCTAAACTCAGTAGGAAAACATCAGAAGAAAAGGAAAACCTTTAACCCATATGTATAATACCTAAAATTATCTCAACCTACCCCACAACTCCTCCCAGGCCTGCAAAACTTCTCTTTCTCCAGTGTTTCCCATAATGATAAACAGATTCTAGTCATCTCCCAAGCCAGGATCCAAGGAACAATCCTTAGTTGCCCTATTCCTAGGTCATTTATCCATCTGATATCTGGGCTGCAGCTTCTGTTTTAATCAGTCTCAAAACTATCCCCACTGCCACTGCCTCTGTTCAGATCTCGACATCTTTCATCTGAATTAATCCAATAATCTCCCAACTAATATTCCCACTTTCAATCTTCCTGTCTACATTCCACTTTCCACCCAACTCCCTACCTATTTAAAATCACTTTGAGACTCCCCAAGCCTTGTAGATAAAGTCCAAAAGCCTACCTTGTGGTACCCCATGTAGACTCTCATGACTTGGGACAGCTTTTCTCCCCCTAACCAGTTCACCAAATTCTCCTATTCACATTCAATATGCTGACTACAGAAAAATAGTTGCAGTTCTTAAAAGCACCTGCCCTCTCTCACCTGTAAGCCTTTATATCTTTGCTTTCCTCTGCCTAGGAAACACTTCTTTCCAACTTTTCCACACCTGACTGAAATCTTTACCCACAGAGCTCCTCCTTGTCCCTTAGGATTTAACGCTGGCATCACTTGGACTTGAAAGCCTTCTTTGACATGCTTTTGCCCCTACACCTTGGTTAAGTGCCCTCTGTATGCTCTCTGGATACTAAGTGCTTAACACATGTTTGTGAAATGAATCCATCACCCTAATAAGTATCTCCAATCCCATGAAACCTCTAATGTGACCATCATCATTTGCTTGCCACACCATGAACATGTGTACATGCCCATCTCTACAACTTTGCCTGCACTATTCACCACCTTGGGATATTTTCCTTCTTCCTCAGGAAAAAATTTCTCTGGACATTTCAACCCTAGGCAACATTTCCAACCTCTGAATTCATGGCACATTTTGCATATGTTTCTCATTTAGCATTTACTTATTCACAGTGCCAGTGACATCCTTTATATTTTAAGTTATTTAACTTTTTTATGGACATACATCCAGTTCCCCTGTCAATTGTACTTTAAGCAAGTTAAAAATAGGAACAAAGATATTACTTTGTATTCCTTTTCTTCCTCCTTCAAATTCACATAGTTCAGCACAGTGTACATAACAGAAAATCAATACATATCATTTAACATTTGTTATATGATTAGGACAAAACTCATAAATGAAGAGAAGACTGCATTGTGTGATAAATATATGTTTCATTTTCAAAAGAATAAATTATTTCAAATGAGATCATAAACAAAAAGAGAAATTCACGACCATGAACATGATTTACTGTAGGCTGGCACATGGAGTCTGTGAAGCAGCAGCTGTAATGGAAACTCCAATTATCGTGCTGACAGTGTTGAATGAACTCAGCTGTAGGACGAGCCAGATGTCAATCAAAAGTGGGATAAAAACAAGATGTACACTCTCCAAACCAATTTGTATGGATATTTAATCAAAGAACTCACAGTCCATATGGCAACAGTAAAAGCAAAAAAGAAAATTAAAGGAAACATAAAAAATAACAAAACACTAAAAGTCACAAGTAAATCAAACATATCGTTAACACAATAACTGTAAGTGGGTTAAACTCCCCTAATAACCATTTGACATTCATCATAAACAACATCCAATGATATGCCGCCTAGAAAAGATATACACCAAATGAAGTGACTCTGAAAGACCTCATCATCCCCAGATATTTCTTTGTAGGATAGCAACTATACATCAACACCACATTATATGACATAAAGATTAAATGTTAAAAGATAGACAGGGATATACAAGGTGAATGTAAGCAAAAAGGAAGCAAGGGCCACAACATTAACATTAAAGAAGCAGTGTGAAAGGCAAGAAGCATTATGTCCAACAAAAAACTGTATTATCTAGTTTCTGTTAATGAACACAATCCATCAGAAACCTCATTAGAAATGATGACTATATGTATCTACCTCATATAATTGTTGTATTAAGTCAAAAAAATCATTTAATGTAATTCGTTCCCAGCTCAATACCTGCTACATGGTCCATGCTCAAACACTTATTTTTTCTTTAGTATTTGTAACAGTAGTATTAACAAGATCTGATAGTCACTGATATTCAGACTGTAGATCACATAACATCAAGGTACAAAAAGGAAAATATTGGAAATACAAAGAGAAATTTATAGAATCATAATAAAAGAAGACTGTGTAGGTTTTACCACACTTTTTTTTTCTTCTTGAAGCAATGATTGACCAAAGAAAAGTAATGAGATCTAAATAATAATGACTGATAATGTATGTTAGTGTGTGTGTGTGTGTAGATAATGCATTTCTCTATATTCTACAAACTCCTGATCTACAAAACATATATACTTTCTTTTCATTGCTCATTGAACATCTATCAAAATTGATCATTTTATTAAAAAAATAAAATTTGCAATTACCAAAGCAAAAGATAAGCATTGTTCTTTAACATCTGCAAGAAAACTGTAAGTAAATTATGAAAACTAGAAAACAAACAGAAACTTGAGGTTATAATTATTCTTCTAAATATGTCTCAGATCAAAGAGAATGTCAAAACTAAAATATAAAATAATCAAATCATTAAAAATGATGACAATAGGAACATGACACAGAAAAGCTTGTGGGATGCAGTCAAAATTGTACTCAGAGGTAAACCAATATCTTTAAATGATTTCATTATTCAAAAAGGTAATAATAAATAATAAATGACCAAATCTTCATATTCCAAAAAGGAAGAAATACAAATTTGGGAAAAGCATAGGAAGATTAATATGGTTTGAAGCAGAAAATAATTTTAAAAGCAGGAAGTGTCAACGGTTTGAAAATAAACTTAATATCATACTTCCATAAGAATAAAAATAAACCTATGATAAGAATATGAAGAAAAAGAAAAATCACAATATTCAAGAATAAAAATTAAAGCAAATGAATATATATATGTATGTATATGGGTAGATAGGTAGATAGATCTCTATATGTAAATAAAAACATAAATTAAAAAATCTCTATATAAGTATATATACTTATATTTGGAGAAGGAGAGATCTATATATCACAGAGTATACCTTATACCTGGCCTAATAATTTTGAAGATCTCAATAATCTAGAGGTAAATTTCTCTTGAAATTAGTCATTAAAATTAACTTAATGAAATAGGAAAACTGGACAAGTTAAAGGAGCAAGGGGAAATGTCCAATTTTTTTTTTTTTTTTTTTTTTTTTAGGAGCTTGATCCCACAACCCTAGGATCATGACCTGATCGGAAACCCAGATTTAGAAGCTCAACCAACTGAGCCACATAGGTGCCCCAAACACTCTTTTCTTAAAAAGTTATTCCATTACTACACACAACTAATTTCAAGGAAAAGATCATTTCCACGCAATAATAACAATATCACTATCATCATCACCATCTTTATCACCATATCTTAGAAACAAACACATTTATTTAATGTTTACACCAGCCAGGAGCTGTGATAGGGCTTTGCATATATAATCTCACTTAATCTCACAAAATCTCTGTACTGTAGGTGCTTGTGTTTACATTTTATAGGTAACAAAACTCACGCTTAGACAAGTTAAGTAACTTGCCCAAGGTTATAAAACCTGCAAGTGAGTAAGCCTGGGTTTGAACTGAGGTCTATGCATGTCCCCAAAGCCCATGGGCTCAATGACTGTACTTTACTGCTAGGTTTACATAAACAGTTTCTGGAACACAGAGAAAGATGAACCACCTCCAAATTCATTTTGGGAAACTTGTATAAACCTGATAGGAAAACTTGATGAAACTAGCAAATAATAACAAAGGAAAAAGACAATGATGGTGGTAAGGCTGATATTTATGAATTCTTCAAAGAGCCACAAATCAAGGCCTACAGCTTAGAAAAGGAAGAAAGAATCATAAACAAGAAGTGTTTGATACAATTTAATCTACTACAATACTAGATCAAGTAGGTCATCTAACAGATGTTTTAAAGACATTTGTGAAATTCAGCATCTATTCTTGGTTTTTGCTAATTCAAGGCAAATCAGAAATAGAATACTTCTATAATATGGTAAAGAAGTGCTATTTAAAACTAATAATCAAATGTAATAAATAATAAAACATGATAATCATTCCTCTCTGCATCAAGGATAATACAAGAATACAACAGAATATTTCCAATCAATACAATGAGAATAGAAAAAGAAGGGAGAGAGAGAAAAAAAAATATTGGGAGAACATTAACTTTTTCAGACTTTCATTTCTTTGCTTTAGAAAGTGAAGGAAAATAAGTCGATTAAGTTTGGGAATTTCACATTCTAGGTAGTAAGTGGTATAAGTGCTTTAAATGATTTTAATTGAAGTAGAGCATAATTCTTTTTTGGTTATGAAGTTTCCTCTTTTTTAACCTCAAAACTTTTCACAAACTTCTATGTAATAATTTTACACTTTTACCATTCGCTGATTCGGAAAAAAGGGATTATGATTAACACCTATTATGAGTTTAGTAATATTTTAATATATTTTTAAAAGCCATTATAATTCATTCATTCATTATTCTATCTATCCATCTATCTATATGTGTATATATATATACACCCACACACATACAAATGTATACATATATATATATATCACATACTTCTATATAATTTTGAAAAATCATAGTACACATATGGCTGCTTGGGTTCATCTGAATTTACACACCCTTTGCAATAACTCTGCATCTCCCTCCCACTCACAAAAGTTCATGGCCCACAGGCAGGAACAGCTGCTGAAGATAGCCTCAGAAATCAGGAAAACAAGAAATCTGAGTGGGAGAGTATGGCCCGAAGGAGACAGACTCTTGATCTAACAAGTCTGCAAGACTACTCAGGCATGGCTTCGTGACTCACAATTTTACAAAAGCTGTGAAAGGCACCTGATAGGCACATGAAGTTCAGTTCCTATATTTATTTATATAGTAGATTAGAAGGACTCCAATTCACCCATGTAATTTCTAATTAGGAAAGATCAGAGAGGGAAAACCAAGTTCTTAAATTTTAATAGAAAAAGATACATATACAGAACAAATGATCATCACAAGGCAAGAGAAGAAGGTGCAGAGGGCTTAGTGAGATATTTACTCTTCAGGAAAGAACACATAGTTCATAAACAAATATCTACTGCCTCGCAGACAGGGTCACATATGTACATGCATAAAGAATTACAAATAAAATAGTGAATAATGGCTATTAAACGGAAAGCAACAATTTACTGAAGGAGAATTCATCCATTAAAAGCTTTTCCATTCAAAATGGATTTTGGCCAGAAATTGGTTCTTCATTCCTCCCTGTAGTATGCATTCTTGGTAGCTACTTTCAGAACATTGCCAAACACCATTACACATTTGCTTTATATAGCTTTCAAGTTGCTCTGTAGTTTGCCTCTGGCCAAAAAACTTTACAAAAACTACTGGGGGAATAAGAAACATAGACAGGTCGCCTCCCAGACCTGGAATCCATTGCCTGAGCAGTTTTTATCCAAATTTCTATCACTCCAGTACAGTTAAAATGGATAGTGATCTCAGCTAATTATTATATTACTGAGTTTAGCGGACTGTATAAGGGTGAACTGGAGACCCACATTCAACTCATACCATTTGCTACCCACTCACACTGACATGTCTTTTCTCCAGGTAGACCTAGAAACAAGTCCACCTTCAACCATTACTAACTGGGAAAATTTTTATCTTGCCTTTCTGAATCTCAGACTCCTGATCAGTAATAGAGAAAGAACATGATCACATGGAATTAACACAGTAGCAAGTTTAAAGTACCTGGTTCACATCAGGCATTGCCAGGGGAAGTTTCTGGACTTCTCTCTTGCTCTTTTATATCCTATGTACCCAGTTTTAGGGATTCATCCGTGGTCTGTCCTCTTGCTGCAATTTGTGTCTAACTCTGGTTTTAGGGCTTTGAGATGAATTTCAATATTAGAGACTGCCTTGGGAAAGCATATTAGCAGCTCTTTCAAGACTCCAAACAACATAAACTTCCCTTCTATATTGTCTTCTTTACTATGCCAACAGTTGGAACTCGTGCCTTCAATTCAAAGCATATTAAGGAATGTATTGCCAAACTGCTCTACAATTGTTCTCAGACACATGCCTTATTTCAAATAAATGGTAAGATTCTTAAAAATAAAAGGAATACTTTCTACTCCTTTGCTCCTGGACAATGAAGCTCCGTTTACTTCTCCGTACATAATGGCACTCAATAGATACTTGTTAACCCACTATGACTGTTATGAAACAAACCAGGATATTTTTCAAAAATAAACATGAGTCAATGTCATTTACCAAACACATTTTAAATGTCCTTTAAAGATAACACCATTACAATGAACCTTTAATTCATCACTAAATTCAGATGGTTAAATAGCGGGCAGTAATTTCTACAAACAATTTTTCTCTTAAAGCTGAAAAACATTTTAAAGACTTGATTCAAGTGAACTCAGCAACATCTAGGACCAGGTCCTGTGGACCACTTATCTGGTCCAGGGGTTATTCAAGTGTCCAGGGTTGGGTACTGGGTTTAAACTAGCAAATGACACACTTATGCAAAGATCGGCTTTTGTGTTGCCTTTATCAACAGAGAAAAGCACAAATCAAAAGATCATAGACTTGAGAATTGAAAGAAAATTAAGAAGATAGGGGGTCCAGCCCTTCACCTCCAGGGAAGTAAAGTACCATTTTACTGATCAAACAACTAAGACCCAGAGTGCTCTGATCATTTTTCCAAGGTGAATGTTGAAGAGGGGTTGGGGGGAGAGGGGGCAAAGTTCTGGTGGTGATGAGACCTACAGTTCTCTGGTCTTCCAGGCTGGCATTCCTTTTGCTGCATCACATGCAAGTTTAATAAATTCCTCAAATCCCTAGACTCAGGATTATCAAGATGACTTAGGCAAACAGTAGCCCCTATCCCAGGCTTTCCTATGTCCTGGCTCAGGAGCAATGATTTCCTGCCTGTGCCACCAAAGCCTCCATGTCCTTCCTAAAAGGTTCTCTCTGAGCAGTTTCCATCTGTAGAGTCTGGTTCTGGGCTGACATGGCTCATGTCTTGTCTTTTCCTAATGTCCCACCGACAGGAGTTTTTTTGAAAACAGACTGTGTCATGTTCACAGAACCATTCTAGTGTCCATCACAATACCAGGCGCATAGTAGGTACTCCTTAGTTTTCATGAATGATGGGCGCCTCAGTGGGGCTGAGCTGCCATGAGGAGTAGTTTGATCTGTGAACTTGGTAAAAGAACCACCTGCCATAATCCACATCTTCTTTACCATCACAGAGTTTCCCAATTAGCCTCTTTTCAATACCCTAGGAGTGCCACAGCCTTCAACTGGGGTCTTGGACAGACTCATGCATCACATAGCAGAAGCATAAGGCTTGGCAATTCAACTGAGTTACCACTCCAATTCAATCAAAGCTGCCTTCAGCTGAGAACTTTAACTTAGGCAGACATAGATCATTATTCACTCATTCAGCCCTTTCTTTGGGCTCAACTCCCACATTTCTAAATGAGGATATTATTTACTCCCACAGCTAGTGAGATCATGGCAAGCTTATGAAGAAATATTCTCCCAAACACAGCACTATCCTCGATATCCTCCATGTGGTTTTATGCTACTATGATATCATTCACTTTTCCTAGTCTGCAGATTTCCACACAAATACCTAGTTTTAAGGTCCTAGTATAGTCAATGAAAGTAAGCACAATATAGGCGCTTTTTTCTAGAGATGAAATTATATTACATCAATATAAACTGTTGTGTCCACATTGAGAATTCATTTCTGACTTAGTTTTGCTTCTCTAATATGATCTTAAGAGTGCAAACACTAGCCTAGAACCAGGGGTCAAAGTGAACATCAGGAGAGAACAGAGCCTAATAGAGTTAGAAGTTGAACTTTCCACCCTACTGCTGATCACTCTCAACAACTTTTCCTTAGACGACACACTGAGATCAGCACTGGTCTGAGACAGATTTGGAAGCAAGTCTTAGCAGGGAGTCTCACCAATCCAGATTCTCATAGCCCCTACCTCACCCTCCCTTCCCCAAACCCAGCAGGGAACCTGATCCCAAAGGTCTGGGAAAGGGCCCTAAGTGTCATCCTTTAAGTAATGGGGAATACAACAGTGGCACTAACAGGGAAAACTGCAGCTGCCAAAATCAGAAGCAGCTGCTGAAATTTAGTAGCCAGAGAGATTGGCAGCAGGAATTCAGAGATCCCATCTGTGAGACAGCAGAGCGGAGGGAGGTCTCTAAGGTACTTAGGGAGGAAGAGCTTGGAGAGGATCAGCCTGTGCACAGGTCCAGAGGGCAGCTAGGACCACAGAGGACAGAGTTTAGCAACCAAAGTAATAATCCGAGCCTGGAAATCATAGCATTCACAGGGGGGCCTCAGCTGCTGAATCTTCCCCACTCTGAGAAGATAGCTAGCTAGTTGTTAGATAGATATTTATTCTCATCAATTTTCAAAGGTTCTAATGTATCTCCCTCTCTTTTCAAATGCAACATACACCATAAAAGTAGAAAAACAGCATATTAAAAATCATGTATTTGGGTTGTAGAGTCAAACAGAACTGCGTTCAAATTCTGAGTCTTAACCACCTCTTAGTTAATTGACCTTGGACAAGTGATTCAACTTCACTAAGCCTCAATTGCCTCATCTGCAAAATAGCCATCTTTTGAGGAGGAAACCCATTCTATACATATTTTTTATTCAATCAGGAATAATGATTACTGCTCAAAAGGAAAATACCCATTGAGAACTTTCTTACAAATTAATGACTGCACTTACTTATCTTTCTTAAACTTGGCTTTTCTCTCCCCTGTACCTCAGGAAAGCTGTTATTTCCAGAATGCACAAAGCACCTGACACAGGATAGACACTAATGCACTAGCTATTACAGTTTGCTGTTAGCATAGTGCTTGGCACACAGTAGGTGCTCAATAAGTCCTAAAGGAATCCCACCATCAGGATTCAAACTAACAGAACTGAAAAGTGGGATGGAAGATTGTTGCTTGGGGTATGGGGTCTGGAAAGTAGCCATCAGGAGAGGAGAGACAAGCCCAATTGATCATGAGAAACAGTAAAGACGACTCCCCTCCTCCACCACACTCTCTGCTACTCCAGAGTTCTATCTCCTTCCAGGCAGATTTGGCACTGAAAAGGCTCTTGTTGTCTTAATGAAGCAAGGCATTATCAGCAATTGAAGTCCAAATTGAAATAAAAAGATTCAAGTGTAGGACTGTCTCCATCAGACTGGACTCTAAATACAAAGAGGATTTTACTTACATTTTCACAACCGGAGATGTCTTTTATTTCTCCTTGGATTCAAATCTTCATACATAAGAGACATTTTCCCACCCAATTCTCTCATGACCACCCCACCATCACAAAACAACTTTGTCTCCCTGTGACATCAGCACAACACACCTCATTGTGTACCCTGAATCGTTTCCCCTCCTCCCACTTCTCCATCCTGCTAAGTAAGTAGGAATAAGCCTGGCCACTGAGCTACTGGTCAAGGGTATCTGTGCTGGGGATGGAGATACGCGTGGGCTACATGTTAGCCAGGCATTCACGAACAATGCTGATAGTTCAAACCACTGAATATATATTTATAATGCACGTGCATTACCCCTGAGTGAATCAATGATTCAATGATTACTGCTCAAAAGGAAAATACTCTTTAGGCATGCAGCCTTTGGGAACTTCTTACAAATTAATGACTACACTTATTTATCTTTCGTAAACTTGGCCCTTCTCTCCTCCTGTCCCTCGGAAAGCTGTTCTTTACAAATACAAAAGGTGAACATCTACTTTCTCAGAAAAATCAAGAGACATTGCAGCCAACAGTTCCAAGGATGAGAAAAACCACAGCAGTGCTTGATATGACAACAAATTAATGCTTTTCATGGTGCCTAGCAACCTTCATCCTAAATGTATGTAATTAAAATAAGAACCTGCTGTTACTTTGCAGTGTGGTCAGAGATAGTTTTATTGAGAGCAGATCACACCAACTGAGTGCTCTGTAAACTGCAGAAAGTAGAGAAGGGGGCTGGGAGAGGCCAGAAGGAGAAGGTCCTAGAAGCGCTGAGTCAGAGCTCAGCTATTTGGGGGATTCCACTCTCCTCCCCACGGACTCATAGAACAGAAAAGACAACCAGTTCTGACCCCTGACGATAAACAAGGGAAAGAACCCAGAACTCCACAGAATTTTGATGGATTAAAGAAGCCCTAAAAAGAAATACCTTAAAGAGTTGGAAAGTTCAGAATAAAGGCAATAATAATAGAAATGTGAGGGCAGGGCTAAAGCCATGATTTGGCTGACAGCCCTCCCGTAACAGAGCCCATCATCAACATTCCCCCTCAACCCTCTGCATTCAGCTGATGTCGAAGGAGGCAAACACTCCCTGTGCGTCCCCAGCTGCTAGAAGGGGGCAGGGTCTTTAGGATCATTTGGGACTGGAAGGAAAGTCAGGTTTAAGATTATAAATTGGCTGATGAGCATCCACATGTGAGTTATGAAGACTTGACTGTGGCCCCTGGGGTACCCCAGGAATCACTAGCAATTGGAAAACACACCCCATAAGCCTGTATTTAAAGTGCAAAGGGAGCTGGGAAGTAGTGGTGTGTGAAACACGGCTCCTGACCACAGGGAGAGTATAACTGCATTAGAAAAACAAGTCGTGTGAAATAATGAAAGGAATAAGAAATAATGAAATAGAAAGATGAAGACAGCTTGGCTCTGTGGCTCATTGATAAGAAGAAAGCGATGAGAATAGCAGAAGAAAGAGTGGTTTCTCTGCTGTCCTGAGAGTGGGCATTTCCAGCATCCTCGGCCCTGTTATTCTGGAGGATTCCTCACTGTGTGTGACACGGATGGGCTGGAGTGGACCTTGGCCCGCTGCCCACACGGCGTGGGCACACAACTCTAGCTCATCCAGCCAGAGGCTCCCACCTGTTTCCGGATGCAGGCGTGTGGAGGCAAAGACTCGGGCACAATCAGGCACGCTCATGGTGTCTTCGGTAGTGTTCTGCAATGGCTCTGATGTCCTGGTCTTACTTCCTTTTGCCCAAGACAGTTTCTAGCGGCCTATTTCTGAGCTACTGGACTTGCCTCGGTTGCAGTTTGCAGGCTGGTTCTCCAATCTCCTGCTCCCTCTCTGAGCCTCTGACTGTGCAGCTCCTTAAACCAATTTCTGTGGCTTTGACCAAAAATACTGACTTCTACAGCCATCCTACTTGTAGGAAATTCCCTTGTTTCTAGTGTACTATTATTAGCTTTTAAAAAATAAGAACTGTGCTTATTCATCTCTCCTAGCCCTGGAGCTCTTGGCACGGATAGCTCCTTAGGAAGAATAAGATTAATTGAAAAAAAAAAAAAAAACCCTTAAAGGCATCAAATGAGCAATAAGTACTCTTTTGTGTGTGTTTGTTCTACTACTATATGGCACGTCATAGATGTTCATTTTGCTATTGTGGGAAGAACCCTGCCTTTAGAGTCAAATCAAATTTCACTTCTTCCCTGGAATCCCTTAGGGTGCTCAGACAAGTCACTTACCCTCCCTGAGCCTCCATTTCCTCATTTGCAAAGAGGGATTATAATTCTTAACTCCTCAGACTATTGTGAAAATTAAATCAGACATTAAATGAGATGATAGTCCTTTCAATGAATGGTACTGAACAACAGAATATCTGCCTGTAAAAGAATAGAGTTGACCTTTACTTACCTCCCACCATTATATATAGATGGCCTCCAAAGGGATCCCAGAGTTAAATGTGAGGGCCAAAACTGTAAAAATTCTTAGAAGGAACATGGAAGTATCTCTTCGTGGCCTTGGATTAAGCGATCGATTTTAGAGGAGATAAAGTACAAGCAATACAAGAAAGAAGCAGATAAATTGGACTTCAACAAAATTAAGAACTTTTGTGGGTCAGAGGACAGCAACAAAAAAAAAAATGAAAAGACAAGCCATGGGAGAATGGGAGAATATATTTGCAAATCACACATCTAATAAGAATATACTGGGGTGTCTGAGGTGAATGAGAGTGACTGGTAAGAGTAGATGGCTACAGTGGCCCTTGGCCCCCCGCCTAGGGTAAGAGTAGAGGGTTCCTTTCTGAGGTGACAAAAATATTCTAAAACTATATAGTGTTGATGGTTGCACAATCTGTACACATACTAAAAACCATGGAACTATACACTTTAAATGGTATGTAGATAATATCTCAATAGTTACAAAAAATTCAATGAGACGGTGCTAAAATGTCCACGTCTAACCATTGCCCACAAATACACACAGAGTGAGGGCTTAAAATATTCTAGATTGTGTTGCTTTTATTTATGATGATTGATTAGGCAGCAAGTGCTAGAGAGAGTGACTAATGGAAGATGCTTCAGGCTGAGTTAGTACAAGAATTCCTCCTATCCAAAGCCATTGGACTGAGACATTCTTTTATAAGGATCCTCCAGATGTCTCACAGGGGCTGTACGCTGTGTTCACGCGTGTTTCACCTGTGTTTGAACCTGTCACCACTGTATGCAGTGCCCCCAGTGGGCCTGTCCTTATTGGCCTTTATCCCTTCAGTCAAAATGCATTTAAAATGCTGAGGAAGTGCTCATTCGCCTCTCTTATGAGTTGAATTCTTTCTTGTGGCCTCACCTTTCAGCACTTTTTTCTCACTGCTGACTTATGTGGAATGAATTTACCACAAAATTCAATTCTTGATATTCAGATTATTTGCATAAAGTCAAGGGTTTGTCTGCTTTTTTTAGGGGGGGGGGTTGTTGTTCATTTGCCTGTTTTTCTTAAAAGCATAGCAAAAAGATTAGGAGAGTACACACCAGAATTATAACAATGAGCATCTTTGGGTAATGGGATTATTTATAACATGTTGTCCTCTTTCATATACTTTGTGGCATTTTCCAAAAATTCTATAAAAAAATCATTATTTAAAAACACAGTACACAGTAAAACATTGCATATTTAAAATGTTAAAAATTAGGGGTACGTGGGTGGCTGGGTTGGTTAAGCATCTTCCTTCAGCTCATGTCATGATCTTAGGGTCCTGGGATGGAGTCCTACATCGGACTCCCTGCTCTGTGGGGAGTCTGCTTCTCCCTCTCCCCTCCACCTTGCTTATGATATCTCTCTCTCTATCTCTCAAATAAGTAAAATCTTAAATAAATGTTAAAAATTAGCCCCAAGATGGTTTATGAAGATAATTATTTCCAAAGTTAAAATGCCCCAAAGATGTATTAGAATGTCCTCTAGAATTAAGGTATATGTGTGTGTGAGAGACAGAGACAGAGACAGACAGAGACAGACAAAGAGTCAGATTTATATACATTTTACCGCAGTGGCGATGGTTGCTGTGGAATTGGGGGGACACGTCCTTGCTAATTTCAGGTCTAGGCAGTAGGCTAATGTTTGTTCCAGTTTGTAGATTTAACATGATAATTTCCACCACTGTTCATACATCTTTTAACCTTTCCCTGGCACCCTTTCCTTGGATTCTTACAGGCAAAGGAAACCTGAGTGATTTGTATCACCAAGCCACCACCCCTACATTTACAGTCTCACAAAAAATTCTAGTCTAGACAATAATTAAAGTCAGAAATGTAGCTTAATTAAAGCACATCTTTCCCAAGCCCTGAGGGCCATTCCTCTGTGCTCACATTCAGCAGTCTACTATTTATGTAGGCTGTTCTGGGGGTTCACGCGGAGGTATCCTCTCAGGCACACCCTTGTCTTCCTACCTCTTAGAAGGAATGTGAGAAAGGACCAGGGTCAGAGAGGGCTGATTTACGTGGGTGTGAAGATGAAAGAGGGATGTTTTCCTAAATATGTAAAGGACAAATGTCAAGAATCACAGTGGCATAATCAGCACATCAAGAAAACAGAAACGGAGTTTGATCTATCAGGAGCTCTGTAAACGCTCAAGACAGAGTATGTCCCAGAAATCACAAACCAGCAACTCCAGGAGTTTTGATGGCCTTCAGATAGATTCTAGTTGGCCTACAAATTATTATTTTAAAATTACAGCTAGCATTTCAAATGGGGAGATTTATGTAAAAATCAGATTTCCAGCTTTTTAAAAATAATTTGAAAAACACACACAGAGCCAGCTCTTTCTGGCAACAATTGCTGGTGCTGAGGAACAGCTACCTCCTCCCGGCATTCAGCAGGACACACTCCCCAGTTCACCCACATCCTCATGAATCCCTGCTGCTCTGACACAATGAGATCCAGGGGCAGTCCTATTTATTAGCATGCAATTGATTTTGTTTTTCTCACTCCTGCCAGGCTTCTATTTTTTTTATATTCACCTGCGTGACCTTCACAGACATTTGGGTTTAAGACCCCACTCACCTCCCACTCACTCCTGAAACACTACCCTTGGCCTATGCCTTACCGAAGTCACTCCTTTGGCTAGAATTCCTCTTTCCTTTCAGCTCACTGGTGCCTTGTTAGAAAATGCATCCAGGTTCAATCTTGGAACTACCTTAAAGTCATCATAAGCTTTTGAGAGAAGAATAGAATGATAATATGTAGAAAAACAACTGCATTTGGAGGCAATTGTTGTAAACTTGGATTCAAGTCCCAGAAATAAATGGATTGTTAGAAGCATGTGGGTTCAGATCCCAGGTCCTTGAATTTCTAGTTTGAGATCCTAAGCAATGTATTTAACCTCTCTGAAGCTCTTTCCTTATCTGGGAAATGTAAATATTTACCCTGCCTGACTCACAGGGTTGTTGTGAAAACCAAAGACTATAATCTAAGAAGGTGAGAAGACTAAATCAACTTAAAATAATTTGAGGGTATGGGGGGAAGGGATAAATTATTAAATTACTTTGGATGGTTTGGCAAAAAACACACCTTACCAAATTTTCCAAATGTGCTCTCTGAAAAAGCAAACAAGATAATATGATTCATCTAAGCCTGTGGGTCATTTACCAAATGTATAGAAGTGTTTTAAGAGTCTAGATGACTTTTCTCTATAACCCTCTGGGAGACCCAACTACCTACACTTCTTCCTGTCACAGTGTCTACACTGCCCACTGGTAAACAAGTGCCCATATATAAGCATTTTGTAATTGGTTCATGACATATATCTGGTATGTACAATATATACTCTACTGTGTGTATTTATAGGTGTACCTATGACATTTTGATCTGTGGGACCTAAAAAAGAGAGATTATGTAGAAATTGGTCACAAAACAAGTAACTCTTTTAAATTGTTTAAATTTTTTTCCAAATACAAAAATGATATTTATTATAAATACTTTGGCTGTGGCCATAATTCTTGTTGTATGTATGTGTCATAGATAAACACTGTTAACATTTGATGAATTTCTTCTCCAGTCTTTTCTCTATGTATTTTTTATTTAATTTATTATTTTTTCAAAAATCACTATTTTAACTGGCTATATAATATTTCATTTTATGAATGTATTATTTTATTTCTTGGATTACAATGGTGAATGGTGAAGGTGCATTTTACTGATTATGCTATTAATATATAAGAATTAAAGACAAATTCAGTAATACAAAAAGATATAATAAGAAACAAGTTATCTCATGTTAGTGGTAGGACTTTCTTTTTTTTTAAAAGATTTTTATTTATTTATTCATGAGAGACACAGAGAGAGAGAAAGAGAGAAAGAGGCAGAGACACAGGCAGAGGGAGAGGCAGGCTCCATGCAGGGAGCCCAATGTGGGACTCGATCCCGGGACTCCAGGTTCACGACCTGGGCTGAAGGCAGGCAGTTAACCACTGAACTACCCAGGCCTCCCAGTGATAGGACTTTCAAACTTTTGTTTGTATGCACATATATGCAGATGAAGATGTGCATTTTTAAAAATAAGTTCATGATACACATTTATTTTTAGCCTACATTTTCCACTTCCTGTATCATAGGATCATCCCTATCAACTAGATCTACATCAATTTTTCTTGTTTGCTTGTTTGTTTATTGGGAGAGAGAGTGTGTGTGTACATGCACAAGCTGGGGGAGGGGCAGAGTGAGAGAGAGAGGCAGAGAATCTCAAGCAGACTCCAAACCCACCATGGAGCCTGATGTGGGGCTTGAGCCCACCAACCCAAGATCATGACCTGAGCTGAAATCAAGAGTTGGTGGCTTAACAGACTCAGAGTCAGGCACCCAGGAACCCCTTGATCTACATTAGTTTTTAAAGGCTATATAGTATTCCCTCATGTGGTTGTACTATCATGTATTTAACAATCACCTACTAATGTGTTTTGGATTATTCTCAGTTTTCACTAGCATGAGTGTAACTGGTAAATATCCTATACATGTCCTTTGTAGACTTGTTGATTATTTTTAAAATACAAGCTTAGAAGTGCACTGCTGAGTCAAAAGTATGCTCTCTCCCATTCAAATTTCTCCCCCTCCACATTTGTGCCAATTACACTCCAATGAAGAGTAAATGAGAATGCCTGATTTCTACCTCCTCATCAATGGAACAGTTTCATCTTTCCTAATAGTTAAAATAATATATCATTATTTTCATTTGTATCCTTTGATTCCTAATGAGAATGAACATCTGTTCAAATGCTTCTTAGCCATTTGCATTTCTTTTTGGTGAACTGCATTTCATTTCCATTAACCATTTTCTATTCGGGGACATCATCTTTTTCTTGTTGATTTACAAGAGCTCTCTCTATTCCATGATGTATTTGATCACTCTTCTATTGATAGATAGTTGTTTTCCATATTTTATTACTATAAATATAGTAATGAATATTTTTATAAGTAGGTATTTGTCCACACCGCATATTATTTCTATTGAACAGATAAAATTAGAATAGATTAAAATACTCTAACACATGTTGCTAAAAGGCTTTCCATAAAAGTCATGCCAATTTTTACTCCCACCATCAGATTATGAGAAAACCTACCTCAGAGCAACCCGTTTCAAATCCAATCAGAGCATTACAATAGGATGCAGATCCAGACATAAAAGAGCATGACTTGTAAATCACAGAGGCAGGTGACAGTCCGTCCCGCTATAGGATTTCTAAAAGCCAGGAAAGAAGAGGAGGACATGGACATTTTGGTAGAACTGAAATGGAGAGGCATATAATCTTTATTTCTTTTAGAATATGGCCTAAACCTATCACCTTCACAGCTCACTGAAATTACATGATTGCTGCTTATTGATAATAAGAAACCTGATTAACACATTCAACTTCCAACCTTTCCATATTCCTCCAACTAAGTCCAATCACTTATTGTGCAGATACCTGTCTCTCTTAGAAATGCACAAATGCCAACGAATCCAAAGAAACAACACAGCCTCTTCCCGGTGAGGAGGTGAGAGTAGGGACTCCTGAAGCCAGACCTGGATGACAGGATAGAGTAACAGTTCTGTGCCTTGCCAATCAAAGTACAGAAAAGTGTTTTAGACAGAAATTTAAGCCAGTGAAAACATGCATATTTTACTCATTTGGCAAGTAAACAAATGAAACACTTTGCAACACCAAACTCAAATCAATGCTCTTCCAATAACCAAAAACCAGCAGGTTCTCGGTTTGAAGTACTTTTCCCAGTGAACAAGTCACACCATCTGGCATAAATTATAGCACGTGGGGGAATGGCAGCAGCAAGCAGGCTGGTAATGTCTAATGCAGAGAGCTGATAAGAAATGTCTAATTAATGGTTCTGAAGTACTTTCAGGTATAAATCTAATAACAACATTAACTAGCATCATCAGCCAGTTAAGGCAATTAAGAATTAACAGCCTATTTTTCTTCTTTCAAACACAGGTTATCACAGCAAAAGAATCCTAAGAAGCAAAACTTCACCAGTAATATATTTTTGTTGTATGTATATTTTTAAATATAAGCTATAATTTATATATAAATGAAAAATTCAGTTCTATGTCTTTTCCATTATAATTTGGCTGATTTTATTTGTTCTTCCCACCTTTTACTGGTTATGGATCATATTATAATAACCATTTTCTTTTTTTGTAAGATTTTGTTTGCTTAATTCATGAGAAACACACAGAGAGAGGCAGAGACATAGGTAGAGGGAGAAGCCGGCTCCTTACTTGGAGCAGAACTCAATCCCAGGACCCCGGGATCATGACCTGAGCTGAAAGCAGACACTCAACCACTGAGCCATCCAGTTGCCCTATATTCACCATTTTCTAACCAAAAGCATCAAGCTCACCATGAAGACTCTACTACACATCATGACAGTTTCTTGCAAATGGTGTTATCTTTGTCTTTTGTTTAAGTAGGAACATTTCAGAGTCTAATTATTAATGGTACTGCTCTGTTGTGTTTCATTCCATTTGGTTCTTAATCCCCCCTGGGACTCTGACGATTCCAGGGACTTCTAAATCATTTTACTAACTCAGACCCCTTTTCTATACTCCAAGCATGTGCTTCTCAATACTAATTGGTAATTTCCACCTAATATCCTACACATAGCTCAGCCTCACATACCCAAAGCCCAGCTCTCAAAGTTCCTCTACTCCCACCTGATAAAAGAAGAAACCTACTTCTTCTTTTATCTCTTAGTTAATGATGTCACCAGCCTGAGTCAGTGAAGTTCTAAAGGTCAGCCACCTCTTTCTCCTTTCTCACATCTCTTCCTCCTTCTACATCTATCTATCTCTGCTGACCCAGTTTTAGCGTGCCTGATCTATCTGCCAAACTATCTCCATACTATGATATTGGTTTGTGTCCACCTCAATTCTGGGGAGGGTGATCACCACTGCTTACTTACTGCTACCATCCCCAGGCTTTCCTCTACCTACACCTTGACAGGGCCACCAACAAGCTGTTTCAGAAATAATGATACTATCACATCTTTGTTCTTCTTAAAGCCCTTGCTCATTTCCCATAGCCAACAGTATAGAACTGTTCCTGGATGAAGATGTATTTGTCAGTGCAAGGGAATAAAACACATTTAAGACTGTGATTGCTTGATTCACAATTTTAAAACATTTGACTTGTGGCATACGGACGTCTATTTGCACTCTTGTCTATTGCTCAGAAATGAGTAAGGTGAACCTAACTCAGAGGAGTCCAGTAACTCTGATTTTCCCCTTAGCATATTTTATAAATAACAGATTTATTGAGATATAAATCACATACAGTAAAATTATCTTTTTCAAATAAAGAGCACAATTCAATATTTCCTAGTATATCCATGGACATGTGCAAACATCATCAATATCTAATTCCAGAATATCTTATTACCCTCCCCCCAAAATGCCGGGTTCCAGAATATTTTATTACCCTAAAAAGAAACGCCATGTTAATTACCAATCACTCCCCAATCTCTCTTTTTCCTAGCCCCTAACAACCACTAGTCTAATTTCTATATGTATTTGCCTATTTTGGACACTTCAGATAAAATGGAATTATATAATATGTGGCCTTTGGTGTCTATCTTCATTTGTGTAGCATAATGTTTTCAAGGTACATCCACATTTAGTATGTATCAGTATTTAATTCCTTTATATGGCTTGATATTATTCCATTATATGGATATACCACATTTGTTTATCCATTTATCAGTTGGTAGACATTGGGTTTGTTCCACTTTTTGGTAATTATGCATAATGCTGCTAAGAACACTCATGTACACATTTTTGTATGAACATATGCTTACAATTCTCTTGGGTATATACTTATGAGAGGAATTGCTGGGTCAAACAGGAAATCAATTTTTAGCACTTTGAGAAATGGCCAAATCTTTTCTAAAATGGCAGTACCATTTTACATTCCCTACCCGCAATATATGAAAGTTTTAATTTCTCCACATCCTTGCCAACATTTACTATTGTTTATTTTTTCTAATTACAGTCATCCTAGTAGGTATGAAGTGGTATCTTATTTGGTTTTGCTTTGTGTTTGCTCTAGTGACTAATGATGCTAAGCAAATTTTCATTAGTTGTTTATCTTCTTAGGAGAAATGACTTTGAATCTTTTTCACATTTTTCAAATGAGTTACTTTTCTTCTTGTGAGTGAGTGGCAGGAGTTCTTTATATATTCTGGTTGAGTAATATTCCATTCTATGGAATACAAGTTTCTTCTCAGATATATGCTTTGCAGATACATTCTCCCATTGTGTGGGTTGTCTTTTCACTTTTTTGAAGATGTCCTTTGAAGTACAGAAGCTTTTAATTTTTATGAAGTCCCATTTAACTTTTTTTTTTTTTTTGCTTTTGTCATTTGCTTTTGGTGTAATATCTGAGAAAACCGCCTAATCCAAGATCAAAAAGATTTACTCCTATGTTTTCAAGAGGTTTTTATAGTTTTAGCTCTTACATTTATCTAGGTCTGTGATTCATTTTGAGTTAATTTTTGTATAAGGTCTGAGTTCAGGGTCCAACTTCATTCTTTTACATGTGGATATCTATCTGTTCCAAAGCCCTTATGTTAAAAAGACTGTTCATTTCCACTGAATTGCCTTAGCACACTTTTCAAAAATCAACTGGCCATAAATAGGAGGGTATATTTCTCAGTTCTATTCCACTGATATATAGATCTAGTCTTATGCTAGTGATAACACTCTTTTTTATTATGGTTGCTTTTAAAATCAGGAATTAGGGGGTACCTAATTCTGAATGGCTCAGTCGGTTAAGCTTCTGACTCTTGATTTCTTTTTTCTTTTTTTTTTTTGACTCTTGATTTCAACTTAGGTCATGATCTCAGGATTGTGAGATCGAGCCCCATGTTGGGCTCCAAGCTCAGCATGGAGTCTTACTTGAGTTTCTTTCCCTCTGCCCCTCCCCCAGCTCATGCACTTGCCCTCTCTCTTGCTCTCTCTCAAATAAATAAATCCTTAAAAAAAATAAATAAATCAAGAATTAGAAGTTTCAACTTTGCTTTTCTTTTCAAAATTGTCTGTACTATCCTGGGTCACTTGCATTTTCATATAAATCCTAATATTAGCTTGTCAGTTTCTGAAAAAAAAATCAGCTTGAATTTTGATGATTGTGTTGAATCTGTAGATAAATTTCAGATAATATTGCTATCTTAACAATATTAAGTCTTCCAATGTGCATGCATAGGGTATCTTTCTATTTATTTAGGTCCTTTATAATTTCATTCAACAGTAGTTTTCAGTGTACAAGGCTTGAACATCTTTTCTTTTTAATTTCTTCCTAAATATTATATTCTTTCAGATGCACTTAAATTGCATTATTTTTCTTAATTTCAGTTTTGAACTATTCATTGCTGTTATATACACATACAATTGATTTCTGAATATTGATTTTGTATCCTATAACTCTGCTGAATTCATTTATTACCTCTTTTTTTTAGTGGATTCCTTAGGATCCTCTCTGTACAAAACCATGTCAACAAATAGAGATAGGTTTTCCTCTTCATCTCAAACTTGGCATCTTTTCTTTCTTTTTCTTGTCTAATTGTTCTGGCTAAAACTACCATACAATGTTGGAGAGAAGTGGGAAGAGCTGACATCTTATCTTTTTCCTGATTTTAGGGGGAAAGGTTTTTTATTGTCAAATGCAATGTTAGCTATAAGTTTTTTGTAAATGCTCTTTATCAGGTTGAGGGGATTCTCTTCTACTCCTAGTTTATATAAAGTTTTCATCATCAATTTTTTATTCTATCAATGTGTTATTATATTACATTGATTATTTTTCATGTGCATAACTAGTCTTACATCCCTGGGATAAATCATCTTACTTAGGCCAGTGTATAATCCTTTTTATATATTGTTGATTTGTTTTACTAGTATTTTGTTGAAGACTATAGTATTTATATCCATAAGGCATGTTTTTCTGTAGGTTTTGTTTCTTGTATCTTTCTCTGATTTTGGTATCAGAGTAACACTGGCCTCATACAATGAGCTGAGAAATGCTTCATTCTTCCAAAACTCTCTTTTGGAAGAATTTGTGAAAGATTAGTATTAATTTTTCTTTAGATATTTGAATGAATTCATCAAGTAGCTACCTTGCTTGGGCCTTTTCTTTGTGCTATGTTTGTTGATTACTAATTCAATATTTTTAATTCATAAAAGTCTATTCATATTTTCTATTTGTTTTTTAGTCAATTTCAAGAATTTTGAATATGAATTTTGTGTCTATGAATTTGTCTATTTCAACTACGTTGTCTAATATAACAATATACTTGGTTTAATACCTACTTTATTTCAGTATTATACATAAACTTTGCTTGATTATAGCTCTATTAACTACTTTGTCCTTTTGTTATCATACACATTACAAATTCATCCACATAGTTTTATGAAAAAAACTTACAGCTTTGTCTTATAGGCATCTTTTAAATCAGGCAGAAGATAAAAAGAGTTACAAACAAAAACACAATTGCCATGTCTTTTATATTTTACTAATGTTCTTTATTTCTTTATGTGGGTTCAAATTAGTATCTAGTGTTTTTTCATTTTAGCCAGGCGATCTTCCTTTAGTATTTCATGTAGGAAAATTCTGTTAGGGGTGAATTCTATCTGTTTTCTTCATCTGGTAAGGTCTTCATTCCTCCTTCATTTTTAAAGAATAGTCTTGCTGGGTATAAAATTCCTGGTTGATGATTTTTCTTTCAGTATTTTGAATATGTCATCCCATAGCTTTTGTACTTCATGGTTTCTCCCATCCAAGTCCTAACCAGGCTCCACCTTGCTTAGCTTCTGAGATCAGATGAGATAGGGCACGTTCAACTTCATGGTCTGATGAGAAATTGGCTGTTAATATTAATGAGACAAATATATACACTTCTGTCTTGCTGCTTTCCAGATTTTTTTTATTTTTGGCAATATGATTATGATGTATCTCAATGGATTTCTTTGATTGAACCCAACTTGGAATCCATTGAGCTGCTTAGAGGTGTAGATTCATGTTTTACAATATATGTGGGAAATTTTCAAGCCTTATTTCTTTAAGTACTCTTTCTGTCCCTTCCTATCTCTCTTTTCCTTCTCATTCTCCCATTATGTTGATACACTTGATAGGCGTACCACTAGTCTCTGAATTTTTACTTACTTTTTTCATTCTCTTTTTCTTTCTGTTCATACATTGAATAATCTCATTTGATATGTCTTTAAGTTTTCTCATTCTTTTGCCTACTCAAATTTGCTACTGAATTGCACTAGTGAATCTTTCATTTTAGTTATTGTACTTTTTCAGCTCCAAAATTTCTACTTGGTTTTTCCCATGATTTATCTTTATTAATATTCTTCTGTTTGCTGAAACATTCTTCTTATATTTTATTACTTAAGTCATGATTTCCTTTAGTTCTTTGAACATATTTATGGACAAACATCTTTGTCCAATGAGTCCAATGTCTGGGCTTCCTCAGACATAGTTTCTATTGACTACCTTCCCCACCCCTCACCACCACCCCCGCCCCATCTATGGAACTTTTTTTTTTTTTTTTTTTTTTTTTTGCTTTTCTTTTTGTCTCATAAACTTTTTGGAAGGTTGGACATTTAAAATAATATAACTCAGGAGTGCCTGGCTGGCTCAGTTTGTTAAGTGTCTGCCTTTGGTTGGGATCATGAATCCAAGGTGCTGGGATTGAGCCCCACATTGGGTTCCCTGTTTGATGGGCAGCCTGCTTCTCCCTCTCCACCACTGGTGTGCACTCTCTCTCTCTCTCTATCTCTCTCTCTAATACATAAAATGTTTTAAAAATAAATAAATAAAAGAATATAATACATCAACACTGGAGATCAGATATCTCTCTGACCACTGTTTGTTGTTTCTGTTTGTTATTGTTGAAATTATTGTTGCTATTTGTTTAGGGACTTTTCTAATCCTATTCTGTAAGATCTATATTCTTTTTAATGCATGATAAGCTTAATGGTCAGCTAATAGATGGGCATATTTTTTTCTTTTAAGATGCCTCAACAAAAAATCTCTTCCAGGCTTTGCTGAAGAGATTTCTGTGTATGGTGAGCCATATCTTCACTTTGCCAGCTATTTACAACTCTTTATAGCTTTCACTCCTTGTTTGTGCAGAGCCAGAAGAGCAACCATAGGTGAGAGACTAGGGCCTTTGTAGGTCTTTCCCAAGAATAAGTACACCTCTACACATGTGCATGTCTTTTATATTCCCAGGGAGATATGTGAGTTTTTCAAAGCCCCGATGGACATCACATTTTCCAATTGTTAATTTAATTTTTTTTTATTTTCATCCTTTTTGCCCCAACTCTTATTCCTGCTTGAAGCAGCTGCAATGTTAAACAACTGCTTTGATTGTTTTTGACAAGTGTCCCTGGAGAAAGGTTTTCTGCACTGAATGAGTTCTGAACCAGGTCAAATAATGACAAGACCTAGAAGTGGGAGTTCCTAGAGAGCCAACAGACAGGTCAAATCATGACAACTCCCTAGGAATAAGTCTCTTTGTGGAGCTCCAAATAGATTTTGACCACTCCAGTGGCTTCTAGGCTACTGTTTTTCAGAACTACCATGGATGGCAAAACTGCTCATTTTTAAAGCTCTGTCAAAGCTGGAAAGATGGGAATGAGAATGTGGCAAGTTAAATGACAGAGCTCGTGTTCTTACTGAAAGTCAGGTATTTTTTTTCTCCTGAATAAGTGCTCCTTGGATTGTTGCAAGCCTTTGTTTAATTTCCCAAGTTCTACAAATGTTGATTCAATCATTTTTGTTCATGTTCGCCTTGCTTTTATTAAGTAGTAGAATTTCAGAGGTATTTACTACACCATTCCAGAAATACTTCTCTTTCTCCTTAGCATTTTACAGCTACCAAAGTCAAGACTTTATGTGTTTTATCTCATCATATACATCGTTATCAAGTAATCTTTGTTGAGTACTCCAACCCTGGTCAGAGCCTCTTTTTTCAGAGGTATCTTTGAATCCTTTAAAATTTTTAAGTGTAACCATAATTTTCAACTTGTTTTCTGCCATCAAAGGACAAGTACAACTGCTACCAAATGTTAATGTGTTTAATAGAGATAAAATAAAGTAGAAGTTTAACCAAATAGAACACAAAAATTTGAAATTTTTAATCAAACATATAGTATGAGGCTGGAGGGTTGTGCCTTATAAATGATAGATTCTGTCCTTTAGAACTTTTTGTCCTTAAGAGCAATGTTTGATACCTTTAATCACTGTGGATCTAGACCTTTCCTACCCCTTTACATGCTCATTTATAGACACATAAATTCATTGTTGATAATCAGCAATGTTAGCAATGATGACCAAGGACCTGTACTGATGGCTAGATTTCACCTTACTAAGACATAAAGCTGATAATGCAATAGATTGAGCTGATGATTAAATAATTAACCTATTAATTAATAGATGCACTAGGATAGAAACAAAACTGGAAGGTCTTAGGTGAAGGAACAACAACCAGAAAAATGTTATAACTACATGCTATAGTAGTTATAACATGGGTTATAACTACATGTTAATAGTACAAACTTAGGTTTTAGAAAGTTGTGGAATTGAATCTGGCTCCACCATTCATCAGTTCTGTGACTTGAGGAAGTCACTTTACCACACAAAGCCTCTGATTCTTCTCTGTAAATGAAATAACACCGACTTTATCAGGCTATTTTGCAGATTGAGCGAGTCAATGAATTTATAGCACTTACTGTAGTATATATCTAATCCCTTAGCAAATGATAATACTAGGAAGCAACCAGAATATTCCCATCCCTAAACAGATTGGCTCACTGCAGCTATATGAGTATGTTTCCATTTTGAAAAACAAGGTATGGTTCAAAAGTGAGAGTACTTACTGCCTGTGGGTAGTCTCCTGTCTCTCACCATAGAGACATGCCCCAAGCTGATTCATATCCATTAATCTCTCTCATGTATGCCCCATGCTACCCTCCTATAAACCACAGACTTCCAGGAAACATGCCATTCATTCACTCATGCCTCTATTCTCGTGGTCAACATTTATTGGGCATGTTACACATGCCGGGCACTAGTCTTGGCATTAGTATATGGTGATGAGCAAGCAGACAAGATTCCTGCCCTCATGGGCAGTAACTTCAAATAGGGGATGGGGGTAGATTCTGGTGACTCCAATAGAGTAGTAGAGACTAAAAAACCTAAGGCGGTATTACTTGACACTTTGATAGCTTAAGTTCTTCCACGATCCAGATTTCACCCAGGAGAACCTCCCCACACACATCAGTGGGATTTTAAATTCTGAGTAAAGATCATGAGATAGATGTTTCTACTATTCCTGTCAGAGGCTTATTATGCAGTCTCTTTAGCAAGGAGTATCCTGTCCTAGCTTCATATGATTCAAGAAACAGAGATTCTCACTTTGGTAGAAGAGATGATGGTGTGACCCTAGAGCTGGCAGGGGTGGCATCAGCTTCCCAATTCCAAACTTTGTACAGTGACAAACACACAGTGGCAAATTCTGTTGTGTCATTCTGAGCATTAGCTCAGAAGCTCTGTCTGCCTCCCAACTCCTACAAGATTGTATATGTCCCCTAAAACCAGTATGAAATCCCTTCCTCCTTAAACCAGCTGCAAGGGATTACATTATCTGTTACTGACTTCAGAGCACTACAGGGAAATAAATCGTAGAAAGATAAATAAATAAACAAGGCACACATTCCCTGTAAGAAGTGCTCTAAAAGAAGGGTGATGTAAGAAGAGGAAAGGTTTTTCCGAGGGAGTGGCCCCAATGTCTCCTTGAGCAAGTTAACTGAAACAGAGACCTAAGGAAGGGAAGGGCTAAGAGAAGAAGACAGGGAAAGAGATTTCCAGATCAAGCAAACATCAGGAGCAGAGGCCCAGATTCGGAAAAGAATTCCTTGTATTCCATCCTCAGCAAGAACAGCAGTGTGACTGGAAGTTGAGAACAAATGGTACAAGATGAGACTAGAAACCTAAGCAGATTCTATAGCTGCTCAGAGTGTGACCAGCAGCAGACTGGGCCACAACTATTTGCTGAGGATCCATAATGAGATTAGCCCAAAATATAAGAGTAAATGTTAGAAAATTTGTACCAATTTGATATTGTCAGAGCAGTCGAGCAACACTTCTATCACATTTAATAAAGCTATCAGTCAAGAACACACTGGAAATTTAAACAAAAACAAAAAACTGGTCCTTCACCACAGAGAGTTTGAGAAGCACTGTTCTCCATGTCTTACCTCTCAAATGTACCTGCGAAGGGCCAGGTAGTATATGTCTCAGGCTTTGGTGGGCTGTAGGGACTCTATTGCAACTACCCACCCTTGCCGTGGTAGCACAAAAGTGGCCACAGGCAGTATGTAAATATAGAGGCATGGCTGTGTTGCAATAAAACTTTATTTATAAAAATACAGCATAGGCAGATTTTGGCCTGTCATGCGGTCGTTTATCAACCCTGTTCTAGGCCACAGTAAGGAGACTGTTGTACCCGATAAAGCCATAAATACAGCCGCTTAACCATTGTATGTTAATTATGCTTTGATTTAAAAAAAAAAAAAACCCTTCCTGCTTAATTGAGATCATCCCTCACTCTTGATCCTTTCCCATCATGCCTGCAAGTATTTGTAAAGTCTTTGCTTCCATGACTCTGAGTCAGAAACAAATCTTGGGGCTCCTCCTAGCTCCAAATCAGCATTCTCCTCATGGTGACCCTGAAAATGAAGTCTCTGTTTAAGGGCAGGGTCCCCTTTTGTCTATTACCTGCATCCTCAAGGAATGAAGATGACAAGTTTCACCCTGTGTTGTCCTGATGAGCCAACCTACGGCCCCAAGGGGTCACAGCCTTACATTCTCCAGGACCTGGTCAAACCTAGGTCCACGTTGCTCTCTGAGTCATTAGGCCACCTCAGAGCCAATTTCCTGCAGCATACTACCCCATTTTTCTTCTGTACAAAGTTAGATTTCTAAGTCCCAATGTACTTCTGTGGCCACTGCCCATCTCTGGCTCTTTTGGTATGTCTGAAATGGTTGTGTTGGACAAGCGGCCCACCACATGTGTAGCCTTGTTTTCCTCTGGGCTCAGACACTGCCACAGGCAGGAAAGCTTTCTGCATTCACACATGTCTCCATTTACACAGCACCCACTTCATAAACACCGCCCAACCCCCGTACAGTAGAAGGCGTTATTCTCTCCCCCACCTGGAGCATAGACCGCTGTATGAGGAGGTGCACTCCTTCCAGTAGGTCTCACACACAGAGGGTATAGAGCGGACGCAGTTCTCGCTGAAATCTCTTTTATTTAAGATTTCTTTCACTGACTCATGACAAACTTAACGGGTTAAAAAAAAAAAAAAAAAAACTCTGCTGTTGCAAATTTCCTTAAAATATCCCTTCTGGGCCTACCACCGTTTATCTTGGCAGCAGGTAGCTTGGAGAGTTTTGGAAAGTCTCAGCTTGGCATAGCCTCAGAGCTACTGGCACATTAAAGATTAATAAAGCGCATTTAACTGAGCTCAGGACGCTGCAACGTGATCCTTCACCGTGAAATGTGCAAGATTCTTTGTTTGCAATGAACAAAACTGGAGCCAAAAAGGGCCTCCCGTGTCGAGCTAAGATAGGAAACAATCAGGAACTTTATGTGGCCTTCCCTGTAAATTGATGGGTAGGAATCAACGCCCCTGCTCAGCCACACTCTCGTACTTAGTTCTCAGGAATTTAAGATGGGCATCCGAGGACGGTGCACACACCTGGGCATCGAGTGAGCTGCAGAACCACCGACAGTCCTAGGGCGGCCGCCGCCTTAAGAGTGCACGAGACGGCTGCCTGCAAACAAAACTCCTAATCGAGCAGGTTCTCCAATCAAAGTCCAGATCAAGCAAAGCACTTGGAGAACGTTTTGGACACGGCTTTGGTAAAACGGAAGGCTTTGCGCCCGAGGGGGTATTAACCTGGGGAAGAAGCAAACGCCCCTCGCCTGCAGAGTGCGGGGCCGGCCGCGGAAGGACCGGGCGCCGAGTTGGATGGAAAAGGAAAAACTAAAGCAGCCCGTGCATCCGGAGGGTCGGTGCGCGAGAGGCCGCCCTCCGCTCTGCACCTCGGGACACCTGGACCCCCGCCACAAATGACTGGGATGGATCTGCGGGGGCAGACGCTGAAAAAACGTGTCCCTCGGGGTCGTGCAGGGCGGGGGGGGGGGGGCACGTGCTGGCAACGCCGCGCGCCTGTTTGCGCAGCGCGAGCCCCGGTGCGCGGGGACCCGGCGGCGACCCCCGCGCAGCGCAGCGCAGCCCGAGCCCCAGCCCCAGCCCAGCCCAGCCCGAGCCCGCGGGGCGCCCCGCCGCTCCGAGCTCCGCGCGCACGCCGGCACCGGGGGGGGGGGGGGGGGGGGGAAAAAAAAAGGAAGAGAACAAGAAAATTCTGTCCTTACCGAGGAGGCATAGGAGGCAGGGGCGGTGAGTGTTTCACGTTAGCTCACCCGGGGCTTTTTCGCTTTCATTCGGTCAGGGCTCTAACCGCTTAGTGATGCGAGGCCCCGGGGGTGCTCGGATCCTCCTTCGAGAGTTTTGATCCCTGGCCTCCCCAGCCCGGGTCTCACAAACACCGCTGTGTTCTGTCAATATTTGCATGCAGCACCACGTCGGGCAGCCGGCCAACCCCCGCAGTTTCAAGAGGCAAGGGGGGAAAACTGACACCCTAACCAACAGGCTGCCCTCTTTTGTGTCTTCCGAGGTGGCGCTCCAAGTGTCATCTTGGATTCCTACGGGAGCTAAAGCGACCCTCTTTTTTTTTTTTTTTTTTTTTTCTTTTTTGGTGACTTTCTCCACTGCACAACCCCCCACCCCACCCCACCCCCAAACGCCAGGCCCGGCTGCCCGAGCTGGGCTCCGCAAAGTTTGTGTTTTTGTCTCCCTGCCCCGAAGTTCTCCGCACAACCAACCGCCCGGCTTGCCTCTCCACCAGCTGCACTTTAAATGTATTTTAATTGGCTGGAATGTCGAAAGAATCCATTTGGCAGTCGTTTGCATGTGAAGCACGCCCAGGGCAGCTGAAAGAGGCCCCAGAAGCGGCCGATTACTTCATCAAAAGCTGCAGCTTGAATGCCATTGACTCCTACATAACTACAGTGAACTCGATTCTATAGGCAAGAAGGAGTAATTAATAATTTGCTGAGAAAATTCTTCATTCATCTAAGAGCCAAAAACGCAAAGGGGAGAAAAAAAAATCCCTGCAGACACAACAGTTCTTATGAAAGGCTTGATTTATAGCCTCCAGTTCTCCTCTTCACAAACATTGACTTTGTATAGCATTACAGGAGGGGGTATAATGTATAATTCGGTTTGCCTGAAAAGTTAATTTAACTAATTTTCCTTTTGAATGATCCCCTGAGATCCATCGTTCTAGTACCTCTTTATACATTAGCCATATGCTACAATAAATATTGTCAATACTTGTGGCATTTCCTCATTCCCTGTATTTCTCTTGGTTGGTCGCAATAATTAGTTTGTGGCCTCTGCTGGATCCACTCACAAATAAATTCACTCTGAGTCAAAGTGGATAATCATCACTACGCAGAATTTACGAGACATATTCAAGTTTAAAACACTCAAAAACAAATGTCAGTTTAAACAGATTCTAAAAAAAAAAAAAATAAAATAAAAAAATAAACAGATTCTAATCGGTGTGTGGGGGCACATATACACACTCATAGATATACATATATCCAAAAAATAATAAAATATATAAAATCACAAAGAAATGCAATAGCTTTTAAGTGGGGCTTTACCAATATTTTGCTGAGAAGCCTTTCCGATAGAATAGGTAAACTGGGTTTACAGATTTAGGAACCCTGGGAAGTGTATTTTGAAGAAACATCCTAGGTGACCCTGATCTCTACCCCTCATTAAGAACCCCTGGTTCAGAGTCAGAATATCTAGGAGGATCTTGGCACTTTAAGGACATCTCTCACTGGAAAGTATGAGCCAGAGAACATTGTCAAATCTGTTCTAATGCCTTTTCCTCACTTCAATAAAATTGTGGCTCTTAACAAGACAGTACAAGAGAAAGAATGGTGTACGCAAGTTGCTTGGGTGGATTTGTTGAATGGCTCAGAGACTTCAAAACAGCACCCAAAGCGAATGGGCTTCATTTGCAGAAAGGCAAAAGAGCAGAAGATTGGGAGAAAGGGTGAGGGCCAGTTCCATGGACACACAACCTAGATGGTCACACAGAGCGCCCCCCTCAGAAAGGAACTGCTCTTGAATTAATGCTGTGCTGGCACCATCTTGAAACTCTTGAAACTCCTGACTGTTGAGCCAGGAGCCCAGCATTTTCATTTTGCATTGGATCCAACAAATTATGCCGCTGGTCTTGACAGAGATAGTATAAATCTATCCATTTTCAACACATGGTTGGGATTGGCAAGCGCTGGGAAGACCATACTGAGGGTATAGGTAACGCGCTGCTTTTCTTCACGCCCAACATTCTACTTTAGATTTTGGAGCCACTGAGAGGATTGAAGAGGGTGACTTAGGAAGAAGAATCTCTCCAGCAAACACAGAGGGTGAGAGTGATATGGCAGGTTCTGACTGGTTTGCCCTGAACTGATGGTTGGTTCACTGCTTGCTATATGACCACACTTCATCTTACTGTTTCAGAGCGAACTTTTTCTTTCTCCTACAGCCAGTCCCCACCTGTCATTCTATGAGCAGAAAGCTCCATGTATAACTGTAATCCACCTTTAAATTATTCTAGAGTCTTGATTCATGGTTTGACAAAATTAAATTCAGGATTAAAGGATCAAAGGCACTCTTTGCTCACTACTGGGAGGTCCAGTGGCTCACAAGTTACTGGAGTTCCATGGAATGGAGACCCATGGGTCGTCTTATGCTCCCAAAGGCATTCTCTGAGACCAACCCTAACACCTGAATTTTCGCCTGCCTTGGCCTTAAGAGAAACTATACAAAGAAAATTTTTTTTTCTTCTAGAAAAGAAGTTGGTCTCAGATGCCAAAATGTTGCTGGCATCCTGTATGTGTTAGCTGGACTCTTAATGTGCTCTGATACTGATACTTAGCAAATAAAATAGATTTGCATTCTAGAAATAGAATTTACAGCTTAGCTGTTCCAAACTATTATTTTTTAAAAAGGATAACCACAGCAAGAAATGATTAATGTCTTCCCAGAAAGTCAATAAAACAAACCTGTCCAGGTTGCACACTTCCTTTTTGCTACTTATGTTCCCATGTTGGACTACCCAAGCGGTTCCCCCATTCTGACTTACCCACTGACTATTAGATATTCTCCTCCTTTCATGCCTCCAGATTTATTTCAATTGCCCAAGGCCCAACTCCTTGTCTTACCCCTGATAAACCACTTTCATGCACAGCACTGAGCGTGCTGCACCTATAAAGACATCTGATTTTACACAAGATACATGGCCTAGCCATGATAGAACAAGGCCACCTAGGAATTCTTGGATCTTCTGAGAAAAATTCTTTTCGGCCACTTAGAGAACTTTATTACATATTCTGGTAGAGGCAGGTTTGAAAGCTCGCAGTGTCTAAGAAATAGCAAAGTGGTCCTGTTTTAACTCCCTGCCAGAGCTTATCAGCTTATGCAGCAATAGAAAACAGAGATTCCTCAGAATATAGCTGGTCAATATGGGGGCATGTAGAGGCTCATGATGAGTCATGTTCACAAAGCAAGAAACCATGCCCTGGGATGCAGAATAATCTATTAGAATGATCTGGTAGGTTCTAGAAGTCATAGAAATGTCAAGGATAAGAGCCAGGAAGGCAGAGGGAAAGATTCTGAGTATGAATGGGAAGGTCTTAGTACTACTGAGAAACAAACCAAATGCCTAATGTGCCACTTTCTTGCACTGACCCTGACAGGGCCCCAACTTCCTCATGTGTCCATGGGTAGCACTGAGACAGCTACCCACAGGTACACTGACTATACCTGCCATTCAAGATTAGAATGTGCACGCTTGTCACACTCTTCAATCATGGAGACACTGAAGCCATGGAAGCAGGGACAGCACTCAAAACCCACATCACAAACCTAGGTCAGCCAGGCAGTAGGTCAGAATCCAAGAAGACAGATGAAGCAACAAAGTCCTAGTTTCTGGCAAACCAGAAGACTCACACAAGGCAGATAGCCAAATCACTGAAAAAAAAGCCAAATCCCAGGCTTCTTGGTTCTTCAGGAAATAAAGAAGCAAATTAAGACAAACAGCAAGTGGGTTAAGATACTGTTTTTTAAAAGATGACCATAAAGGGTTTCTGCTTGGAGAAGCCGGAACCTTGTGTTAAACATGGCCAGCCTGTGGCTTGGGGATGTTCACCAGGAAGTAGAAAACCCAGGAGGAAAAGTCAACACAAAACATTTGATCTGTTAAATTCAGTCAAACTGGAATTAATGGAGCTCATGCTGAACGAAAGGTCCTTCTCAGGACCACAGGGCTGAGTGAGAAATCGACCTAGCATGGGGTTATACCATACTATGTTAGGGCTGCCATAACAAAGTACCACAGACTGGGAGGCTCACACAACAGCAAGTTATTTTCTTACAATTCTGGAGGCTAGAAGTCCAAGATCAAGGTGTCATCAGGGTTGATTTCTTCTGTTTTACAGATGGACATCTTCTCCCTGTGTCTGTAAGTGGTCTTTCCTGTGTGTCCTAATCTCTTCTTCTTATAAGGATACAAGTGATATTAGATTAGGGTCTACCCAAAAAAAAAAAAAAAAGATTAGGGTCTACCCTAAAGACCTCATTTTAACTTCTCTCTTTAAAGATTAGGTACCTAAGTACAGTCACATTCTGAGTTACTGGGGGTTAGGACTTCAATATATGAATTGGAGGCAGGAGGGTACAATTCAATCTATAACAGGTGCCTTGGAGGCCTCTTCTCATTTACTCCAGAGCCACTTTACTATTGACCATTCACAGATGGGAAAATTTGAGCACAGAGAGATTAAGAAATCTGTTGGAGGACACAGAGCAGAGCCAATATGTTTCTAGAGCTCTAGTTCTTGACCCAACACCTAGCTATCTTTCCAGAAGCCAAGTTTTTTGATATATTTGATTAACATAATTCCCAAAACACTTGGTACCCAGGACCTATAACTCATATCCCATGAGTTCCCAAAGCTTGGCCATCATAAGTCCAATTCATTGAGCATTTATTGAGCATCTATGAAATAGGCCAAACTTCTCTGCTGGCTAGTAATTTTTCCTAAGAGGTAACAACAGTAGTCATAGGGTAAGTGACTAAATTTTGGAGAAAGATGAGACCTAAGGACCCAGGATTAATGCTTTAATGTCTACCATGGAGTGTCCTATGGTGAGGAAGGGAGGCTGACAGCTACGGGGAATCCCTGAGATTGATGTTCAGCTTTCAGAAGCCAGAAAAACCACATCTCAGCTCCTAGAAGTGACAATTACCTCCCAGAAGCTAGAACTTAGAATCCCACAAGAAGCCCTGGGCAAACTGATGATCACATGTGAGGAACAAAGAGAAGGGAAAGAGGAGAGAAAAGAAGGCAGAAAAGAACGGAGGAAAATATGGTAGGAAACATGGGACGGGCACCTGTTATGTGGCGGTTATGATGCTGACACTACTTACATTGCCTCTTTTAATCCTCACAAAATCCTCGGAAGGAAATTGCACTTATCTTTATTTTAAAGATCCATAAACTCAGACTTGGATGTGTTAAAACTTTTGCTCACATTGTCACAGTGAGAAATTGGCAGAGCCAAGATTTAAACCCAGTGTTATTTATGTTTTCCTTAAACCACTCTGCCTGCGAACTCTAAAGTGAAGCAACAAGAAGCAAGCAGGGAGCTCATGCTAACAGTCAATGGGACTGTGTGGGATGAGGCAGAGCCTCTCACGGGGAACAAGTCCAGTTACCTACAGAGGTCAAAGCCCCTGCGTGTGAAACCATGACATTGATTGCAGAAAAGATTGGCTGCTTGAGACAGTGCACAGTAGCGTGAACTGAAGTGAGAAAGGTCGGAGAGGCTGTGTGCTGATGGATAGGGCTAGCACAGGGCTAGTTCTCTGATAACCAGATAAAGGGGGCTTATTGATGGGGATCACTTACTTTATGCAAATGATTCTGCCCCGTGTATTTATTCCTTTGTTGTGTCGGGGTTTGCCTTGATAAAATATATCAGCTCCAACCACCAGGGAAAATAAATCTTGCTGGCCATTCAGAAACCAGACTCCAGATTCAGAGCTGGATGAGACAACCTTTTAGTGGAATCAGTGGTCTGAGGAGCACCAGGGAATTCGGATGATGTTTATTCAGTGAACAGATAACAATTTATAGCCAGGAGAGAAACAGAGACGGAATCAGACAGGAGAGAAAAACACCCTGACTTGTATTTGTATTCAATGGGTGCCGTTTAAAGCACCAATATTTAAAGAGCTGTCAGAAAATGAGGGGTGAATCAATGACTCACCAATATTTTGGTGAGCCACAGATGGTGGACCGAATATGACAGCAGGTGCTGGAAACAAATGTATAACTCCAACTTCCGTTTTATCTTGACCATCGAAGAAGTCATCAAAATAGTGAATGAGAAATAAAATTAAAAAAAAAGAGAAATAAAATAATTGCTATGGGGTATAGAAATGCATTTTTGGTAAGTGAGTCTTCCTAACTTTTGTCACATGTAAAGTCATGACATGATCTTATATCCTTTAGGGTTTCATTCGCTGGCTACTTGAGAAGACAATTCAATGGCATGTTTGAGAGCACCCATGCATAGTCCTTTCTATATAGCAGATCTTGTTCCAAGTGCCCCACAAAGAATAGCTTTCTGAAAGTAGGTGCTGTCATTACTCCCATTCTACAGGCGGAATAACTGAGGCTCAGTTAGTTGTCTTCACTCACAATGACATAAACACGAGAGCTGTGATTCAAGCCAGGAAATCTGGCTCCTCACCACTGCCTATCCTGCCTCTCCTGGCAACACATGGTCCTGGGCTGTAGGAATTGAGCACATGTGTACAGAGCCCCAGCTTCATCTGGCTTCGCTTTAGTGGCCTGCCTGTTCTTCTACTACCTTCTCCAACAGACAGGGGTGTCTTCTCACCTCCACATAGGTCTATACAGGTGCCCAGTTTGACAGAGGTATCTTAAACTTGTTTTTGTTTTTTTTTTTTTTTTCTGCCCAGGAAGATGTTTTGCTAAAGCATCTGTGCAAACTGAATTTTTTTGGTCAAGGCTCAGTACCTTCAAAAACAAATTGGTGTTTGTTACCTTGGAATTATAGATTTTCTCATGGACATTTCTCCTCTAGGGAACCTACCTTGACTGTTCTCTATCATGTTAATCCTCTCCAGGGACCAGAGCTTGGGTAGCAGTAGCAGAGGAGGAGGAAGAAAGAAGTGACGGACTCTGTGCCTGAACTTGTCTTTCTTTTTAATTCTTTTCAAGAATTTATTTATTTATTCATGAGAGACACAGAGAGAGAGGCAGAGACATAGAGGAAGAAGCAGGCTCCCTGCAAGGAGCCCGATGCGGGACTAGATCCCAGAACCCATGATCACACCCTGAGCCAAGGGCAGACGCTCAAACCCTGAGCCACCCAGGCATCTCCAGGGGCCTGAACTTGTCTTAAGGCTTATTTTCAGGTTAACCAGCCGCCCACCTCATCTCTGTGCTATATACTTCTTTCTCACAAAAAAAACAGAAACTCCTTCTATCCAAGTGGAGACAACAGGTCTCAACGAGAAAGGTGTCTGTCCTCACAATCAGACCTACCTAGGGTCTGCCTCTGTCTGCTCTGCCTTTACTAACTTTGTCACTTTGGAAAGGTGGCTTAACCGCCTTAGCCTTAGAGTCTCCATCTCTAAGGAGACGTTAATATGACTTTTTAAAAAGTACTTGGATCATACAATATGAAAATGTCTGGTTTCTTGGTGGTCCTTGGTTTATGTGAATTTCTCTTTTCTTTTTTCCTCCATTGTCATGTCTGGACTAAAGCTACTGAACATGAAGACAACCGGGGCATTCTTTCTCATAGACCTCTCCTCAAGTACTCTGGACTTGAAGACATTTTAGCCATGCACTGAGCCTCCTACTGGCATTATCTTACCTGCATAAGCAGAATCAGTTGCTAAGAAAAGCCTTATATGGTAAATACCTATAATGGTAAATAATATCACCAAACTATTCTGTAGGGCTTCTGAACTCAGAGTGACTGAATTCTAATTACATGTGGGAGAATCCAGAAAGCACATGAGCCCTCAAAGCAGTTTGCTCACTAGATTTACCCAGTGTAATGAATCTTTAAAATGACTTAATGATGCGAGTACATATCATTATTTGGTAGCTTTAATGATGGTTTCAAAGAGAAATGTTATCCTATTTTTTTAAGCAGCAAATAATAATAATAATAATAATAATAATAATAATACTTCCCATAAGTATGGTTGCACTTGAAAAAGTTATCTTTCAAAGTCACCATATTTTAAGAGCATTTTTCTTATCATGCCACTTGACCATTTTTCAATGTCTTCCCTCCATTCTACTTTTGTCCCCTCCATTAAATTATAGGAAAGGCTGGGGCATCGGGGGTGGTTCAGTAGGTTAAGCATCTGCCTTTGACTCAGGTCATGATCTTGAGGTCCTGGGATTGAGTCCTGCAACCAGCTTCCTGCTCAGTGGGGAGCCTTTTTGTCTCTCTTCCTCTGACCTCCACTCTTGCTCTCTCTCTCTCTTGCTCTCTATCCCAAATAAATACAAATGAAATCTAATTTTTTTTAATCTTTAAAAAATTAAATTAAAATCTTTAAAAAAATTACAGGAGAGGCATTTAGGAAAAGCAGACTGGAGAACATCATGACAACAAAGAAAAAAATTTTTAATGTAAGTGCAGTAAAACTAGAACTAATTTTTGCCTACATACATATGATAAGTTTAGGAAATATCAGTTCCACATGCAACAAAGATGCCTAGAAGAGGTCAATAATGTAATTATTTATTTACTGTTTTAAATCAAAAAATGGCTTGAATCTTAAATGGATAGAAGGTAAAATTTCTAACAGACATCAAGTAGAGATAGTTGGCAAGATGTATGGCAAAATTATGATATATGGGAACAACAACAACAAAAGAAAACTATATATAGAGAAAATCGGTAAATAACCAAAGGGAAGCTTAAGATCAAAATAGTGAGATGATAGTTAGAGGATCCTCTTCTAGGTTTGAGTTCCTTTGAAAGATCATTAATCCAAATGAGTACTTGTAAGAAACTTTTTATTTGGTATTGAAAGAACACCTTGGTGATAAACAATGAGAAGATAAGAAAAAAAGACTTTTGTCCTGATCAGTATAGAGTTCCTAGTTCAGTTAACTTGTGTAAAAATTATACCCACTTAGGAAAAATGCAAGATTGAAATATTAAAGTACCTGTGCTCTGAATGCCAGATGAAGCAGTGTGAGTTCATTTTAAAGCTACAACTGTATAAGAGGGTTCCCTTTTCTCCACATCCTCTCCAACATTTATGGTTTCCTGCCTTATTAATGTTCCCCATTCTCACTGGTGTGAGGTGGTATCTCATTGTGGTTTTTATTTGTATATCCCTGATGGCAAGTGATGTGGAGCATTTTCTCCTGTGCATTTTGGTCATGTCTGTGTCTTCCTCTGTGAGATTTCTGTTCATGTCTTTTGCCCATTTCATGATTGGATTGTTTTTTCTTTGGTGTTGAGTTTAATAAGTTCTTAATAGATCTTGAAAAACTAGCCCTTTATCTGACACATTGTTGGTGGGAATGTGAACTGGTGCAGCCACTCTGGAAAACTGTGTGGTGGTTCCTCAAAGAGTTAAACATAGACCTGCCCTACGACCCAGCAATTGCACTGCTGGGGATTTACCCCAAAGATGCAGATGCAAGGAAACTCTGGACACCTGCGCCCCGATGTTTCTAGCAGCAATGTCCACAATAGCCAAACTGTGGAAGGAGCCTCGGTGTCCATCGACAGATGAACGGATAAAGAAGCTGTGGTCTATGTATACAATGGAATGTTACTCAGCCATTAGAAACGACAAATACCCACCATTTGCTTCAACGTGGATGGAACTGGAGGGTATTATGCTGAGTGAAATAAGTCAATTGGAGAAGGACAAACATTATATGTTCTCATTCATTGGGGGAATATAGATAATAGTGAAAGGGAATGAATAGAAGGGAAGGGAGAAGAAATGTGTGGAAATATCAGAAGGGAGACAGAACATAAAGACTCCTCCTAACTCTGGGAAACGAACTAGGGGTGGTGGAAGGGGAGGAGGGCGGGGGGTGGGGGTGAATGGGTGCCGGGCACTGAGGGGGGCACTTGATGGGATGAGCACTGGGTGTTATTCTGTATGTTGGCAAATTGAACACCAATAAAAAATAAATTTATTATTAAAAAAAAAAAGCTACAACTGTAATCTCAATTCCATGCCATGTTCCAAGTTTATATAATCCATCCTCAGGCTATCTTTGGTTTTCTTGTTTTCTTATCCCAATCTACCCATTTGCTCATTTGTCCTCCAGTCCTGTTCTACATATTCTTACTGTAACATTTTGGGCATGTTCTTCAAACACATACAACACACATCCCATACGTGTTCCCATATCTACCTGTGCCCCAGGTAATTCTCATTTCTTGACTGAATCTTCCAAAGCCCAAAGTTAAGTCCTATTTCCTCAGAGATGTTTCCATTCCCAGTCACCCCAGCCCACAGCAAAATAGGGACTGCTCTCTCTTTGTCTGTGGTAAGTGACAAATAATATTAAAGTACGCCTTATGCTGGGATTTTCTCATGAATACATTTCATCTGTCCATTTACAATTGGTTGTAAGCTCTTTGTGCCAGGAGTGTTGCGATGTAGCTCTTTGATCCCTGATTTCTGTTTCTTGCACCAAGAAGGTAGTCAACAGCACTCTGCTGACCAGAGATTGGTACCCTTTCTGGTATCAGCAGGCAGCTTTAAAACTCTTCCAACAAGGGCAGCCCTGGTGGCCCAGTGGTTTAGCGCTGCCTTCAGCCCTGAGCATGATCTTGGAGACCCAGATCGAGTCCCACGTCAGGCTCCCTGCATGGAGCCTGTTTCTCCCTCTGCCTGTGTCTCTTCCCCCCCTCCCCCGCCGCTCTGTGTGTGTGTGTGTGTGTGTGAGTGTGTGTGTGTGTGTGTCTCATGAATAAGTAAATAAAATCCTTCAAAAAAAAAAAAAGTATGCCCCCTTTAAAAAAAAAAAAAAAACTCTTCCAACAAAAAGAAATAGAAAGTTCACTTAAGATGATTTGCCTGGGTTAGTCCAATGAGTCTATGCCAAGGAGGCAACCATGAAATATGCGACTGTGATAGGCATTCAAAGACCCAAAAGACGATTGGTTCATTCATGCTATGGAGCTGGCAGCCTGAAATCAGTATGCTGGGCTCCCCTGCTTGCTAACTGTGTGATGTTGGGCAAGTTCTGTGCCTTGGTTTCCTCATTTATAAAATGGTGATTATAACAGTTATAGCCTACAATTATAGAGTGTCCCTTAAGCATTTTGCAAAGAATTCATTTTAAAAAATTCATTTAATTCTCATAATGACACTCTAAGGTAAGTCCAACTAGTATTATTTCTATTTTTGAGATTAGGAAACTGAGGCACAGAGAGGATAAATTTCTTGCCTACAGTCACAGAAACGAGAAGGGCCAGAGCCAGAATTTTAATCTAGGTAGGGTAACTGCAGACCCCATGTTCTTAACTACTATGCTGAACTGCCTATCATGAAAAGTAATATATGCTATCAGTACAGTTTAACAAGGACAAAGAATCTATGTAAGTTACTGGGGACTGTAAGGGAAAGATACAGTTTGGCATTTTTCTAATATGACTACTTTATATATCCAAATATTTCCACATAGGGCACATTAACTTCTTTGTCAAAGCAAGAATTAGGCTGTTGGAAGGATAAAATGAGATGGTCCTGTTAAGTAGTCAGCATAGAGCCTGGCGGCTGGCGTGAACTCATGGATGTGGAGCCACTACAATTATTACTAGAATGATGGTGATCGTTGAGGAGGAGTTCAGACACCAATGATGTCACTGCTGGCTCCTCCTTGGCCTGTCACCTCTCTGCTTTACTCTGCCCAAATCTCTGGTTGGAATCAAGGACAAATGGATGGGTTGAAAAGTTATCCCTTAAGAAGGAAGGGGAGGAGCAAAGAGGCACCACCCATGGCTTGATGCACACCTCACCTTCACCTTGGTAGATCTAAGATCTAAACGTGTCCTCCACATGTAGACCAATTGGATTTTTTTTTCTCCTAAATGTCTTGTACTTTTCCAATTTCAACTAATTTTTCAGCCCATACCCTCCAGTACAAACTTTCTCCCAAATCTACTGGTATTTGCCAATTCTTCTAAACACCTTGAAATTTTACCATTGCTACAAAGCCTTCCCTTCTCCTGCTAAATGAATCAATGCATTCATCCAGCTATCCATTTTATCAACAATAAGACCTATTGTACTGGGTGGCAGGCACTCTGTGAGGAACTGGGAGTGATAAAAACCAGAGAGCCTCTCAAGGGGGCAAGAAGATCAATGATTACGATGCTATGCATGTAACTTGAACAATATCACTCCTCTCTTTTGAATTTCATATCCTCTTCTTTGCATTCTTGTGGCTCAGCATATTCTGTCTACCATTATTTATGCCCCTCTTTTGCACCCTGAGGTGTAAGGTACTGAGGTGTAAGCTGACTGAGGCCAAGGTACATGCCTATTGATCCATGGATCATTGGGAAAACCTCAAGTTCGAAGTCTCCCTAAATTGCATTGAACTCTGAATTCTGTTGTGCTGTAGGTTCTAACAATACTCCATTTATAAGAACAATTCTGGGGAGTTAATCATGAGTTGAAAAAAAAAAAGACATGTTTCTTCATTGTATTCCAGGGTTCCTTAAAAGGCAACACCCAATCAACCCTTGGCCACACTCAGACACTGAGTGAGAAGCTGGGAGATTTAGAGCGTCAGCTGCTCAAAAGCCATTGTTGCGGCAACATGCAATCCAGCAATGACATATGGTTCTTTATTACTCGGCCTAACAGCCCTGAGCAATTGTATCTGCCAAAGGGGGAATATTCACTTCAGAATTTTGGATGTAAATATTCAGTCCCTTGTGCTTTTCATGTCATTGCTAATGGTATATAAAGAATGATCCAAGAGAAGTATAAATAATCATTTGGCTCTACAATGAAAATAGCAGTTCTGACTGTAACCAGCCAAAAATGAAATAGTGCAAACTTCAAACTCAAATCAGGAGGTTATCATCTGTATCTACCTCAGAAAGGAATTCTTATTGTCAGAGTACAGAATGAATTTCTTAAAAAGAGGAAAGCACTAGCCCATTTTTGCAACCCTATCTCCGCTAACAAAATGAGCAGACCCCAAATTACAAGTGGATCATATTTTTAAAGGTCTTTTGTAAGTTGAATGAGTAGAACCCCATTTCCAAAATGACCATATAACAGTGGTCCAGGTTCCAGAAATAAATTTGCCATAAGGGACTTGAACATCTTTGAAAGTGTTTCAATGGGGAAGTGAGATTTCAGTTCCAATCGCAAAACACAGGATGGGAGGATAATCTGCACAGATTGATTTGGCTGCTCGGAATAGATAAACAGGTGTTCTGTTCTGTGGCAGATTGAAAAATGACCACACAGACCTCCCATTCCTTTATACATGCTTCTTTGCAATGTGACTTAGCAGCTCCTCCTAAGGGAGAATGATGGTGTCAGTACTTCCTCCTTGGAATCAAGTGATGGAGTCTATATTTTAACCCCTTGAATGTGAGCTTAGCCACTGCGACTTCTTTCAGCCAATGGACAGTAGCAAATGTGATTCAAACAGAGTTTTGAAAAGTGCTTGTGCACTGGGACTTGCCCTCTCTTGCTGTTCTTGGGAACCCGGATTGCCAAGTCTCACCGAAATGAGATCAAACAAACAAAGAGACTTGTGAGGGAGTCTGTCCTAGACCATTCAGTCACACCCAAGCCACTAGCTGATTCCCGAGATCAGCTGAGCATTCCAAGACCAGAAGTCATGGCCACCCAACCCACAGAATCATGAGAGAAAGTGTTTGTTGTTGTAAAACACTGGGTTTTGGTGACATTTTATGTAGCAAGAGCAAATTGGTATAACTTTATCCCATGCTGCTTGCTCCATGTAAATCTCTCCCCAAATTCTATATTTTGGTAGTGAGAACTACCTGCCCAGAAATTGGTTAAACTATACTCAGAACTCACAGTGCTGGAGACATTTCTCTCTCTCTCTCTCTCTCTCTCTCTCTCCTTCTCTCTCTTGCACAGTTACAGATAAAAGCCAGGGAGCTAGAATGACAGTTGTCACAAGAGACCATCTTTCACTCTGACTTGAGCAACACCTGGTAGCATTGATGGGGCTAGGGGCTCCAAGATGCAGAACGGGAGCAGAAGATGCCATAACAAAGATTCCCTGATAGTGCAGGGAATTTTGAAGTGGGAGATTTGTATGTGTTGGGGTGTGTCTTTCAAGCCAAATCATTCAAATCCATCCTAGCAGCCACCAAACTCCCTCTAGACCTATGAAGGAGGCTGAAGGTCCTGTAAAAGGGAGCCTAGAATAGATTCCATGCACTAAGAGGAGGTTGACACGAGTGTTGAATGAACCCCCTGCCATACCTGCCATTTAATTAAACCCTAGCTAAGTCCCTCATTCCTGAACATTTCGCTTTGACATCTGCTTTCCTGAATATGTACATTTTCTAGTACCAAATGGATAGATTTGGCCGAGGATTGCCATATATGCAGCACAAATGCCACCTCTCCCCATCTCCACTGATGATGGCTATAGGGCCAAATCAATTCCTAATAGCCCTAGCCTCAGAAGCCCTCCTATCACACTGCTGCAAGAATCCACTTACCAATCAGTCAGAACTGAAACATAAGCTGACCTCTTTCTTTTTTTTTTTTTTTTAATTTTTTTTAATTTTTATTTATTTATGATAGTCACAGAGAGAGAAAGAGAGAGAGGCAGAGACATAGGCAGAGGGAGAAGCAGGCTCCATGCACTGGAAGCCTGATGTGGGATTCGATCCCGGGTCTCCAGGATCGCGCCCTGGGCCAAAGGCAGGCGCCAAACCACTGCGCCACCCAGGGATCCCAAGCTGACCTCTTTCTGCCATTTCTGCCATGACTCCATTCTGAGCCAGGTTGAACTCTGTTTTGTCCAGAATAATCTTGAACACTATGTCTATCAATCTTATTTTTATGTATTTTCCCATAACATGGACATCATCATGTTAGGTACTGTTTGCCTCCTTTCTTGGCTCTTTCTTTGCCCCAACACTTGTTTTCTTGATTCTGTTTTAACTATTTTTAATTTAGATCACCTTATTTTATATCATGTATCTTTAATGGTTGCCACACATCTGTATTGGAACAACGTAATATGTAAATATACACACTATCTATGAAATTATATCTCTCTCTCTCCTTTTCTTTTTTTTTTTTTTTTTTTGACCTGAAAGCAAGAATTTCATTTGTGTATTGCTAGGTTCATTCTGTAGTCTTCCCAGTCCTTCTATTACAACATCTTTCTGGATCCTGATTGTTTTCAGCCAACATATGACTTAGTTCTCTCAATGTTTGTTATCTGAAAATATAGCATATATGTCTTCCATGTTTGCATCCAGGTCCATATTAAAAATTGTCAAATGAGAGAACACTTTGGCACACTACTCAAGGTCTTCCTCCAAACAACCTCAAATCATTCGTCAGTTATGAATCTACTTAACATTATAGGATCCAGCCCACGTTTCTATAATGAAATCACAAGAATCTGTCAAATGCCTAAAGAATTGGAGAAGGGGGGATCCCTGGGTGGCGCAGCGGTTTAGCGCCTGTCTTTGGCCCAGGGCGCGATCCTGGAGACCCGGGATCGAATCCCACGTCGGGCTCTTGGTGCATGGAGCCTGCTCCTCCCTCTGCCTGTGTCTCTGCCCCTCTCTCTCTCTCTCTCTCTCTCTCTCTCTGTGACTATTGTAAATAAATAAAAAAAAAAAATTTAAAAAAAAAAAAAAAAAAAAAAAAAAAAAAAAAAAAAAAAAAAAAAAAAAAAGAATTGGAGAAGGGAACATTCCATTCGGGGGGGGTGGATAAAATAAGAAAAAGAGCAGAGAAACAGATGATCTATTTCCATAATGGAAAACACTTTTTTGCATTAAAATATTAATATGAGGGGGGATGCCTACGTGGCTCAGTGGTTGAGCACCTGCCTTTGGCTCAGGGCATGATCCCAGTTTGGGGATGGAGTCCTACATCAGGCTCCCTGTGAGGAGCCTACCACCTCTCCCTTTTCCTATGTTTCTCCCTCTCTCCATGTACCTCATGAATAAATAAACAAAATCTTTAAAAAATATATTAATATGAGTCTACATAAAAAAGTTTAATTTTCTATGAACAGCTCTACATTTGAGTGTTTTAAAAGTTTTATTTAACTTAATTAAGAAAATGGATATTCTTTCATCTCTGTTTCCATAGAACTTTCATTTGTGGGATTGACCAAATATTTCTCCTTCTATTCCTTCTATCTGCCTGCATGATATGGTTTTACACTCCTACCCTCTCTGACATTTCGCATGACCACGTGCCCTACTTTGTTCCAAAGCAATGTAATCAAAAGCATCATATCATTTTTGAGTGAAGGCCTTTAAAAGCTGATTTACCTCTGTCATGGTGCCTGGGAAGCACCTGCTGAGATGTAGCTTCCATCAGCCTGGGTCCCTCAGCCACTACCAGGAGCACAGGTCCTCTGCTGAACTACACTGACCTTGTGTGTGAACGAAAAGACACTGGGTGTCATTTGCTATTGCAACATAGCCTATCCTACCCAAACTGGTATATAGTGTTTGCATGTGTATATGCGTGTTGAGTGTGTCTGTACTGGAGCGGGGAAATGAAGATGAATTGGGTGTTGGGGACACAACAGTGAATAAGATAGACAAAACTCCCTAACTTTTATGGTGCCTCTAGGATATTACAGAAAGTCAATAACCCCCTAACTGTCATTTCATGTGACTCAGAAATTTCATTATCAATTGTGTTCATGGTGAGTTTTATCTGAGGAAGCCACATGTTGGACAACTTCTTCTTCTTCTACCTCAGTTATACAGGGATGAGTAAAAGGCACTCTGTTACCACCCTCTTTCTAGAGTCCGTCTATTCTGACACATGCCCTTAGTGCAAGGTGAAGGTGTCTCTCCATTCTTCCAGCAACATCTCAGGCTGCTGTCATTTGCTCCATCCTCTCTAAGCAGTGATGCCAATATTACCGGTGTGTGGACCACTAATAGGAAGGGCTTTGGCTGGAAAGTCCTAATACCTCCCTGCCCCCTAAGTCCTGAAAGCAGCTGGGGGTGGGAGTGGGGTGGAAGGAGGGTCAAGTCCAATGGTCAATTGTGGGTCTTCAGTTCAGATTCCATTCTTGGCATTTGTTTTCAGCAATGTACTGCAAGCCCTTTGTTTCCTTTTATTTAAGTTGTACTCATCCTGGTCGCTCATCGGAATCACTATTTTTAAAAAGCTCACCTATGATGCTCTGTGCAGCCCATAGTGGAGAACCACTCAGCACAGGCACCTTTTCCAAGAATGAGAGAAAGGTAACATGCTGGGGACACCTGGGTGGCTCAGTCAGTTGAGCTAACTGAGACTTTGGCTCAGGTCAAGATCCTGAGGTCCTGTGATGGAGCCCTCCATCCGGCTCCCTGCCCAGCAGGGACCCTCCTTCTCCCTTTTCCTATGCCTGCGGCTTCCCCCTGCTTATGCTCTTGCGCCCTCTCTCTCTCTTTCTCTTTCTCTGTCAAGTAAATAAATAAAATCCTAAAAAAAAAAAAAAAAAAAAAAAAAAAAGAAGAAGAAGAAGGTAATGTGCTAAGGCTTCCCCAGAGAAAGTCAGCAAACCCCTATTATGAAAAACAGAGTTGCCTTTCTCTTTTGATTGGGGTGGGGGCAGGGCTATTACTCGAGTGACATTGATCTTGAATAGTATCTACCTCTATTGTTCCAATGGGTGGATTCAATTAAATTCTTAGCATTCAGAGGTGCCTGGGTGGCTCAGTGGATTAAATGTCCAACTCTTGATTTTGGCTCAGGTCATGATCTCAGGGGTCGTGAGATTGAACACAGTTGGGCTCTGTGCTCAGTGGGGAGTCTACTTCAGATTTTCTCTATGTCCCTTCCACTGCTCACATGCCAGCACACGTGCACGTGTATGCATGTTTGTGCATACACATACCCACTCTTTCTCAAATGAATAAATAAATTTTAAAAAATCCTAGCATTCATTGCTTGTGGGAGGAGCTGCTGATATCTCCTTCTATACAACAAACCAATATTAGATGAAATCTAAAAAGCTATTATCTGTAAACTCATGTACTTTACCAAATAGAATGTGGGCTTTGCTTATACTAAACTCTGATTCTGACTGTGATTAAGTTTTTTTTTTCTTTTATCCTTTCCTCCTCATTGTCACATAATCTCCCATTTGTTCCCAACAGGTTTGTTCTGTGAGTTTACTGACATTTAAGCCCTGAGCTTTCTGAGTTTCAATATTCCCTTTATTTACATCTCCAAACCTTTAATTAGGTCATGAGAAGTCATAATCTATTTAACAAACAGCATTGGCCACCGCTTGAGAAAAAGATGACAACAACAAGTTTATCAAACAGTAAGAGATTGTAAGAAATTATCCACAGAGATGAATAAGTAGTCTCAATCTCTACAGCAGTATCATACAAACTGCAGGTTGCCACATATTAGTGGGTAATGAAATAAATTTAGTCATTTCTGACCAACATTTCAAAGGACATAAAATAGAATATATCAGCGTTTGTCAGGCATAGGGAAAGATACTGTTTTATGAAATTGCACTTCATATATCTGCCTGTGAATGTGTGCACATTTGCAAGTCTGAGTGTGGGCTGTGATATAAAGCATATTGAAAATCATTCATCCGAAGTGTATCAAATGATGTCAGACATTCTAAAAAGTGTTCAAATGGCAGTTTACCTTCCTGTTGACTACCTTCTCCCCTCTGTGTTTCTGCCTCCCAAACACTTCACCTTATCTCCATAAAAGGCATTAGTCCAAATACTAAAGTGAAACACATTAAGGCTGAATCTACATGAGCCTTTAGATTTCCACCAATCCAGTACTAGAGTTGGCTCAGACAACCTTTTGCTTGTCCAGCTATGGCGTGTATTATAGCTAATTAAAGACAAGCGTAACTAACTCACAAAGTGCCAATGCAGAAGCAGAAAGCCCTACATGGAAAATAGGACTTAAGGTTGTGAAAACAAATGTTTTAAAGGCAAAATAGTATTATATGCAGCTTGGGTAATTTCTTTTCAAATTACAGGCTTTTTTCATTGCCACCCAAAATTTTAACACTAATTAATTCAGCAGAGCAATACTGGGAATTTAACATCTATTTTCAATCACCACTTTCCTGGACCTTTTTGCTCTTACCCCTGGGGTGCTTGTCAAATAAAAGCAAAAAGTTTGAAGGAACAAAGCCAAAGTCAAAAGTGAAATGATAAAGCTTGGGAATGAATAGAGAAAGAGAAAAATGCATACAGGAGCAACCCTAAAAGGAATAGGAGAACAGAAGTTGTGGGAGAAAGAGACCCCACAGGGGAAGAACAAAACACACTCAGACCAGCTTCAAAGAATTCTTCATGGCTAGGCACAGTAGGAAAAGGTTAAAATAACATGTGCTTCTTTCAGTAAAATCTCAAGTACAAAAGGACACTGAGCAGAACTAGGGTTTTGTATTTTCTTGCACCTGTTCTCTACAGGAGGACCTGATAGACCCTGGAAGTGGAATTCCTGGCAAACAATAATTTTACTTTGAAGGAAAAATTAATGATGAATATAGACATGACTATGATAACCACATATGCAGTTACAATTCATAAAGGTAATCGGCAGAGTGGTGTTTACTAGATTATAGCTATATACCTCCCAAGTAATAAAATGGAATTGGAATCAAAATTTCCCTAGATATTCATCCAAGGTAGACACCCATCAAACCCCATATCTAAGGCATATTTTGTAAAGTTGGGCAAATGCAATGGTCATACAACAGAACTCATCTCTCTTTTTTATTAAAGATTTTATTTATTTGTTTGTTTATTTGTTTATTTGTTTGTTTGTTTGTTTGTTTATGAGAGACAGCAGAGGAGAGGGAGTGAGAGAAAGAAGCAGACCCGGCTCTGAGCATGCAGCCCAATGGGGGCTGGATCTGAAAACCTCAAGATCATGACTGGATCCCAAATCAAGAATCAGGCACTTAACTGACTGAGCCATCCAGGCACCCCCAGAACTCACCTCTCAAAGAGGACTCCCAACTAATTTTTAAAAGACCCCACGTTACAATCATTACCAGTTTTTCTGGTAGAAAGATTAGAACCAAAATTCAAATACATATTTCTAATATTTCCATGTAATAACTTTTTAAAAATTATCAGTGAAATTAATCTAAACATGGACTTACATGCACTAAACTTTAGGCAAAATTCTCAATCCACAGATAATAATACTTAACCATTTAGGCAATACATTTGGCAGATACAAAACCATTTTTATCACTTGATCTTAGTCTCTGCTCCATTGCTACCAAGGTCTCACATTCAATTCAGCTCAGCAATTTTTTTCTACAGAGTACATCATTATAGTCATCTTTTGTGATAAGAGAATACCCCTGTACTTTTTAAAATCTCATAACTTAATATAATTTTTTATACTTAGAGAAAATTTTAAAAACTGTAATTTATGTGTTCTCTCTTTCTTTTTAGTTTTTGCTCAGTCAGAAGCTTTACCGATTCAGTTTTATTGTCGTTTTTATTGTTGTTTCCTTCCAAAAACTTGCCTTTGAGTTTCATAAACTTTTCTCTATTATTCATCTGTTTTGAATTGTATTGATTTCTGTTGTATTTACTATTCCCTTCCTTCTGCTTGTTTTGTGTTACTTTCCTCCTTTCTCCTAATTTCTTAAAATAGAAGCTTAGATTATCAACTTGAGATCTTTCTTTTTTTCCTAATATAAGCATGTAATGCTATAATTTTTCCTCTAAGTATTGCTTTAGCTGCATCCCACAAAATTTTATAAGTAGTATTATTTATTTCAAAATATTTTAAAATTTCTATTGATATTTCCTCTTCAACATGTTTGTCATTTAGAAATATTTTAGAATTCTCCAGATATCTTTTTGTTATTGCTTATAGTTTAATTCTATAATGGCACAAAAGCACATTTTACATGGTTTCTAGTCTTTTAAATTTGTTAGGGTTTACTTTATTGTATTAGCACAATCTATATTGATGAGTTTTTATATACACTTGAAAAGAACAAGTGGTTAATTGTTATTGGGTGGAATAGTCTATAAATATCAATTAGGTCATTTCATCTGATAGTGTTATTCAGGTCTTTTATATTCTTACTGATTTCCTATACTCTTCTCTATTAAATACCCAGAGTTTTGAAATAGTATTCTATATTTGTGATTTGTCTATTTCTTTTTCATTTCTGTCAATTTTTGCTTCATGTATTTTGAAGCTCTGTGGCTAGGTGCATCCACATTTAGGATTATTACGTCTTCTTAGTCAACTCTTTTTATCATTTTGCAATATTCTTTATAATCTCTGATAATATCTCTTGTCTGAAGCCTGCTTTCTTTTGTTTAATATTTTAATTAATATTTTTTAATATAGGTTTTTATGGTTGATGTTTGCATAGTGTATCGTTTCTATTTCATCTAACCTTTCAATGCCTGTGTACTTAAAATAGATTTTGGTAGGTAACATAATTAGGTCTTTCTACCTCATCCAGTTTGACAATTTCTGTCTTTAAGCTAGTTTATTTAACCTAATCACATTTAACATGATTGTTGATATGACTAAAGTCTGCCACCTTGCTAGCTGTTTTCTGTTTGTCCCATCTGTTCCTTATGTTGGAAGGCAATTCCCTGTAATGTTTCTACACATTTTATAGCAGCTATTGTTTCAGATAATCTTTATAAGAATATTTGCATAAGAAAAAAAAAACTTGGAAGGACAGAGATAGTGGCTACTTGCAAGATAGACAGCAGATTTGTTTCCTGACCCAGAGACCTGAGTTTGGTTTGTTTGCTTTAGACTCCACATGTATGTGAAATCATTTAGTATTTGTCTATCTCTGTCTTATTCACTTATCATAATGTCTTCAAGCTCTAACTGTATTGTCATAAATGGCAGGATTTCCTTCCTTTTCATGGCTTAATAGTATTCCAGAATATATATAATTTGCTTATTTTTATTCCAATATATATAATTTTTATCTAGTATGTATATGTAAAATCACATTTTCTTTGTGATGGAAATTTAGATTGTTCTCATGTCTTGACTACTGTAAATAATGCTGCCTTGACCACGAGGATGAAGATATCATTATAACATATTGATTTTGTTTTCTTCAGATATATGCCTAGACGTGGAATTGCTGAATCTTATGGCATTTCTATTTTTAATTTTTTGAGGAATAAATAATTTCAGATAACAGAAAAACTGTTTCTCTCTCCAGCTCCTTACTCTTTCCCTTCCAAGGAAAGAAGGACTAATTTTATTGGTGACCTTGGGAAATGGGTCCTTATGCATGTTTGTCTTAGATTTTCTTTGGTTCTCTCCCTTGGAACCTGTGAGCCCAAGGCCATGCTCCTTCTCCTCTCTGCTCTTTGCTCTTCCAATTAGTGAACAAACTCACCAAGGTAGAGTGCTGTATCTTGGAGAAATGGAAAAAGAAAGGCTTTTATTGTTTAGTTTTATCAAAACCACAATCTCCAACTCTGCTTTACCAACAAAAAAAGTGAGCATTGACACCTATCTGACGTGTCTTTTTCTCATTTGGTTCACAATTATCATTCCCTAAACCCCAAGAGTAGTGCAGGGAGAAGAATTTGATGAGATGAAGTTAAATATGCTGGGAGGTGGAAAGGGAAGTCATGGAGGACCTAGGTTGAAAGCAATGTAGCTATGATAACTACTGCCTCTGAGGAATGAAGCTGGTACACCTACGAAGAGTTAATGTGAAGGAAGAAATGCCACGCTCATTACTGGTCCTGGGGAAGAAACTCATGGTGGAGCTTTCTTGTGAACTATTCTCTCCCCACCAGAATATTCCCAGCTCCTTGTTTTCCTAGGATAAAAACTTGGGCAGAATAAGAACTTTTTTTTTTGACATCTTGTAGTGTCTTAGCCCTTCCAAATGTAAGGTTTTGTGAACAAATAATCTTTTGAGAAAAGAAAATGTCCTCTTGATCAAATTCTATCAATCAGAATTGTGCTTGTCATGATAAAACACTCCCTCATGTAATGCAAATATCTGTAATATTTTCCAAAATAGGTCAGCTAAAAAGATAATTGGTTTGGCCCTATTGTATACGCCAAGCAAGTTATCAGACCAAAGCAATAACACTTCCATTTGTATGCAAGTCAGAAAAGAAAAAAGGCACCCCAGAGATGTCTACATTATTCTCTGAACAGAAAATACTGTATCAAGATATTTGTATTTTGGTCTGTAGTGCCAGTAGGTAGATTTTTTATTATCATTAGTATTTAGTAAATGGCATCAGGCTCAGAGACAAGCCTTCATTCAAATGCAATAATGCCTTTGTGATACAGGTGTTATCTGTTTCACATAAAAAGCTTTCTTAAATTATTGTAAGTAATGTGCTCTTTGTAACAGATGTCAGCTCAAAGCAGAATTGTAAACACTTTGTGGCATGGGAGATAATACAGGGTTGATATTCTGGACTGTTCAAATCTGTGATACAAAGATGGGTAGCAAAAATATATGAATAGCTCAAAGAAAGAGTTGAAGTAAAATTATTTTTCCACTTTCTAGAAACTTTTACAATCTCATTCTCCAAGTATGGTGGGTCTGAAGCAATTCAATTCCCACACATTTGACCTTTAAAGTTTGGGAGTAATTTTTAAATGTATACAAACACAATCACAAAGAAACCAGTAACATCGGTTGAATGTGTCTGGTAAAATTTCTAATCATTTTTTTAAAGATTTTATTTATTTACTTATTTGAGAAAAAGAGAGCACATTCACAAGGGGATGGGCAGAGGGGGCGGGACAGGGGCAAGCAGATTCCCCACTGAGCAAGGAGCCTGATGCAGGACTTGATTCTACAACCCACAAAATCTTGACCTGAGCCAAAATCAAGAGTCAGTGTTCAATTGACTGAGCCACCCAGGCGCCCCCAAATTTCCAATTCTTAAGAAAATTTTTATGAAAGATTAATTCAAACTCCAATATATAAAAAGTTCAAAATCAAGCTGAGAAGACAATATGAGCAGCAACAGACATTTACATTAGGGCAGTTACAAAAATTTTAATTGACTATTAAACTACTGATCTTAATCGGATGTTCGGGTACATAGGTTTTAAAAGACTGTTGCTGTTCTTACTACACTGACTGAATTTGTGCAGTCTAACAATGTTACCATGAAGGAAGGGGCAATTCCTTAATCTAGAATAAGAAGACACATTACTAATAAAGTATTTAAAATTTATAAGTAGAACGTACATGTCATTTAAGAAGGTTGTGTCTGTGCAATCTTGAGACTTAAGGAGTGATTTAACATGATTATTGTGTTAATTCACACACACACACACACACACACACACACACACACACACATAGACCACCACCACCCCAACAGCTAAACAATACTGAATGATTAAACTTGGGGAAGTTGAGAATAAGGAAAATGTTGATTTATGCAGGTTGATGATATAGATAGATCAAGTCCTGAAGATAATTATTCAGAATCAGTTTTAATCTGGTTAAAGATTATTTTCCTTTTCCTCCTTCCAAGTGAGAGACATTTTCCAGATGTAAGTACAATAATTAAGCAAGTTTTAAAGCTGCCTTTCACCTTCCTTGATTCTTGTATTGAGGAGCCATCCCTACCCCAAGACAAAGCAGAAATCTCAGCGCTTGCCACTCCAGAAGAGAGAGCCATCCTGGTAGCCCATGGGGCCCTGAGATACTTTGGATCAGGAAAGATCAGTAATTCCTTAGGTAGGTTCCAGTAGTAAAGGAGCAAAGACATATTCAGATTGCCCTAGAAAGAGAGAAATAAACAAAAACCAGAAAGATCTTTCTGTAGGGTTGTATTCGTTTCCTATTGCTGCAGTAATGAACTACCACAAACTCAGTTTCTTAGAACAACACAAGTTTCTTATCCTGTAAGTTTGTAGGCTAGAAGTCCATCATGCTCCTCATAAGGCTAAAGTCAAGGTGTTAGGAGGGCTGTGTTCCTTTCTTAATGTCTAGAAAGGAATCCATTTCCTTGCCTTTCTCAGCTTCTAGAGGCCTTCCACATTCCTTGGCTCATGGCTCTTTTACATCTTTATAGCTGGCAATGCTGTATTTCCACAGTCACATCTTCTGTCTCTCTTTGGTCTCCTTCCCATTTTGAGGACCATGTGATTACAGGGTACCCATTCATTGAGAAAAATTCAAGATAATTACCCCACCACAAATTTTTTATGTAATTGCATCTGCAAAGTACATTTGCCACATAAGATAACATATTCATAGGTTCTGGGAGTCAGGAAGTGGATATCTTTGGAAACTAGTATTCTGCTGACTGGCTAACTGGAATGCACTTTAGTCTTGGCTATTGTCAAGAATGATTGACTTTCATGGTGCCAACCGACCCATGCATGAGTGAGTAACCAGTCCTTTCAAATCATATCATGGAAAACCAACCACCCCTTAGAATTTATATATGCACTTAAATACAAACCACCATTCTCAAATACTTCCTTAGGTCTTTCTTGCCTAAAACTAATGTGAACAGCTTTCAATAGGGTTGTCTCTAGAGAACTATCTGAGGTCCAAAAAAGGAAAAGCTCATAACAAAATGACATTTGCTTGAAGGGCCTATTGATACCATTTGCAAATGAAATGTGAGAAGAGAAATAATTGTCTCAGTGTCACCTCAAAACTGTGTTCTATGAGGGAATAGTCTTTTGAGATGCTACACACACATGCACACATGCACATACACACACACATGCACAGGCACACAGGATTCTGAAATCATTCAGGGAATTGCTGGATATTATTCACTTCATGAAAATTCTTAATGCACATTAACATTTTAAAGGTCTGAGAAAATCTACATTGAAGAAATATGTGTGTTTTTTTTAAGATTTTATTTATTTATTCATGAGAGACACAGAGAGAGAGGCAGAGACACAGGCAGAGGGAGAAGCAGGCTCTCCACAGGGAGCCAGATGTGGGACTGTCCTGGGACCCCAGGATCACGCCCGGAGCCAAAGGCAGAGGCTCAACCACTGAGCCACTCAGGTGTCCCAAGAAATATGTGTTTGATTAACCTATGAGTTCTTAAAAAATATAAGGGAATTTCCAACTTTAATCTGACCTTTATTTTGGGTGTATGGTGCCCTCACTGATGGATACCCTCATGGTAGAGATTCCATCTGATTCCAGAACTTCTTTCTGCTGAGCTTTAGAGTAGTCTGTAATAAGCTTGCGGACATCTATAAGAGTAGTCTCCAAATTTGTTCTGATCTGGTTGTCCACTCCCTCAGTAAGATTTTTCGAATGTCTTTACTTATTTATTAATTTATATTTACTTACTTATATATATTATATATAGACATTCAAAAATGTTTACTTTTCCAAATTTCACATGTAAATTATACATATATATGACTGTACTAATATATATATATAATAAAAATTAAGTAGGCATTACTTTTTACATTTGATAATTACTGTTGCTTCTATTATCAAGTTAACATCTCAAAGAAAAGTGCATTACTGTTGTCTTTACTGAATCTGGCTGCAAATTCATTCTATCAACTAGTTGTCTTCGTGATTTTCAGAGCGTTGGTCCATTACTTGTCAGGTCTTATAAGATTATGGATGCTTTTACTTCACAATGTCATTGAAGAAGTACTTACCCTAAAAGTGGAAGCATCGTCTCCATTTTCTAGTGACCTAATTAGGCTTGCTTTTATCATCTTGGATCTATGATGTGTTCATGTTGTTCATCTTATTTGATGCTTTGAAGAACTCATTTCATATAATTTATTCATTTTGTGACAATCAATTTAGTTAAGAGAAGGTAATAGGTAATTGTGGTTAAACCAGCACATGTAACATGGTACGTGAAAACAAGTGAGGGCACTATTGACAAGCTCCCTACTATAGAACACCCTTGTTATCTCAGCAGCTTGCCTGGCTCAGAAAGCAGAGGACCTATTGACATATAGCCCAAACCCATATATCTATATCTCAGATATTAGTAATGATTAATTCCTTTCTCCCACATTTTGTAAAAATAAATAAATAGGAGTTCTAACATTTTGCTCCTGAACCCAACTGGTTTGTGTTGCTCACTGTCTAGGAGTTCTCTGCATATTCCATGACTACCTTTCATCCTAAAACTGCAGCTGTGAATTCAGGGAGGTCAGGGTTTAAACCCAAATCTGCTGTTCTAGCCCATTTTAGAGTTTCAAGGGCAAAATGCTCAGTAGTGCTCCCATGAAGATAAATACTGGACTTTTGTTTGGGAAGATCAGTCTTAGGAAGTTGGGGGCAGGCCTGTCCTAAGAGGCACTGATCTTCCCTGGGAAGACTGCACTCCATTGCTGGACCATAGACTTAATGGTTAACCCAATGTGCTAGGACAGAAAAAAGGGGGAGTACTATAGAGAAGTATGTTCCCTTAGGCCTCAGGTCCCAAATGGAGAGATACTCATGAGGGTAAAATCCTTAGTTTCCCTTGAGGAGGCAGAGTGAATTGCTGGACAGGCAGATTAGAGCACAGAAGCTGAGAGCAACAGCTTAGCCCTTACCTTTCTCTTGAGCACCTGCCTGGCCTGCAAATGAGACACATATTGAGGGGTGGGTAGTCTTTACCCCTACTTGAGGAGCCCCTATGCTGGGGCTGCCTTTGGATACATGTGCACATTTGTCAATTCTGGAGTTCCATATTGCATAGCCCACTGTTGCCACATACCTAAGTCACATTCTCTCAGATATCTCAATCGCTATCTGACTAGCTCCCTTGTTTATTTCTAAGTGATTCCAAAGTGAATCAGGAAAATGCAACACAGAAATATTGTGGGATCGTGGGCAAATTTACTTTAACTCCATGTCTCTGTTTCTATGCCTGCAATATGATGTTCGTGATGCCTGCCTTTCAGGGATTGCCTGGCCCACACCTTAACCTTAACTGGCTATTTTTTATGTGCAGACACGTGCTAAGTCTCTTTCTTATATTTCTTCATATAATATTCACAATAGGTGCATAGGCAGGGATTATTATATCCCTATTTTAAAAGCAGGACACTGGTACTCAGAATGTGAATAAGAGCACATGGACCATGCCCTCATGAACTTATTTTTTAACAGAGAAGCAGAGAAAGCATTCAGAACCTACACCTCAATTTCCTTTCTAAAATAGCAAAGCAAATGGAGGTAATAGGGTTTAAATCAGGAACTTTATACAAAAGTGATTTTTCAGCTACCAACTAATTATTCTTATTCCCCAGTGGTTCTTGAGGTCCAGAGTCCTGAAAGCCTTACTCCTGAACCCCAAAACTTCTTTGTATCAGTGTGCTTCAAATTACAACTTATGGTCCATCAGTGAGTCATGAAATCAATTTGTGTTTCAAGGCCAACATTTCTCTGAAGGAAAGAAGAGAAGGGAAGGAGAGGGGAGGGTTGCTGAGGGGAGGAAAGGGAAGGAAACAACATGGAAATGGAAACAGTGTCTACCACATAAGGACCACATTATAGTGTTTAATGTAATGGTTGTTGTTGGGACATCTGGGTGATTCAGTGGTTGAGTTTCTGCCTTAAGCTCAGGGCATGATCCCAGGATCCTAGGATCTAGGTCTGCATCAGGCTCCACAGAGAGCCTGCTTATGTGTCTGCCTCTTTCTCTGTGTCTCTCATAAACAAATAAATAAAATCTTTAAAAAAAAAAAAAAGGAAGGAAGAAATGGTTGCCATTGTGTAAGTGTGCGTGCATACTAGGTTGCAATGCAGAGTATTTTCTATTGTGGTTCATGATCCCAAATATTTTAAATTCATAGTTTCATCTTATTTAGCTTATCATAAGCTTGTTTTCATGGCGTTAAGCTTGGTTCTAACCTTGCTTAAAGCTCCCATCTATTTTTCTAAGCTGCCTCTGGAAGAGAAAAGGGAAGGGTTATGTGTGCATAAGACAGTAGTGAGAAGGAATGTGGCAGACTGTGGAGAGGGAAGTAGGAGAGGTGGAGGGGTCATTCATGACTTGCATGGACTTTGTTTTTAAGCATAAAGGAAAGCTTGCAGGGCTTTTGATTAGGGAAGTGATGTGATTCCATTTACATGAAAGGCAGTGGATGGGAGGGGGCAAGAATGGAAACAGGTGAGAAAGGTGGCATGTTCCAGAACTTTAGTAGTTGAAATGAAGAAGGAAAGTGGAAAAAAGCAGTCAGGGTTGGCTCAGAGGAATAGAACAACTAGGAAAAATATATGATAAAGACAACACTAACACAGTGGGGCACAGTGTATGTGAGACCATTGTTCCTGGGCTTGGTGCAAGAGCCTGAAGGCCTCAGGGCCAGCAATTGGGAAGGGAAACAGCCCAGGTAGTGGAGGAAATAAGGACAAGCAGGAACCTGTGAGACAGAGCTGGAAGTCACCAGGAAAGATGGCAATCTGCTCTCTCTTCCTACCTCCTGACCTTCAATTTGGATGATACTAGGTTCCTGAGTGAGAAGCTAGACCTGTAATCAAGGTGCTCAGATGCACCTAGCCCCAGACTCCCAGAAACTAGAGTACAAGATCTGCAGGAGCTGGAGGCTGGAGGCCTGGCCTTTTCCCAAACCAACAAGGTGACACAGCAATCACATAGGTGAACTATAATAGCCCTTGTGCTCTGCACCCACATGCTGAGTGTTAAATAATAATAATAATAATAATAATAAATAAAATAAAAACAACACCAAGTCTTGTGCAAAATTTTTCTTGAGGCCTGTGATAATGGGAATTACACAGGAAGAGAATTCTGAAAAATGTGTTTTCAGCTTAAATTTATGCAAAATGAATACATCAGAGGGACCTTTCCTAAAGCACAGAAGAGGGAAGCTTTAATTTTGTGCTTCCTGGGAAAAAGATGACTCCTCGGGGGAACGTAGCTAAACAGCCTGCATAAACAGTGACCCACAATATCAGCACTCAACACACTACAGTTTATGTCTTCCACAGTCTACTGTAGATCTCAGCAATTCTGCAATACAGCTCTCTGCCACACGGTGATCAAGTGATCTGGACACACCTACCTTGTGGACCCAACATTCCAACTCAAGGCACCATGGTCACTGTAACAGAGAAAAATAATGCACCTTCCATCCTTCAAACTAAAGCATTAATTGTACTTCTGTTCACAGCACTTTGACCATCAGAGGACATTTTGGAATAACAGAAACAAATTATTAATTCCGGGTTTATCATCATCATCATCATCATCATCATCATCATCAATATTGTCCTGTGATAAGTACAGAAGATACTCTTACCACTTGTATTACTCTTATCAGATGATAAGAGAATATGTCCCCATCAATGTCACTGTATTAAGATGGCATCTCCAAGGGTTCTGCTATACCCATTGCCATTGTTGTATGATTTCTGCATCATACATTGCCTGCCCCAATTCATGGCCTACACTAGTTTGCCACACTGAAGATGCTTGACTATTGGGAACACTTTGAAATAAGGTTTTTGAGAGCACCTGGCTGAATGTCAATTTCTTGCCAGGGAAAAGAAGAGCTTCACATTGAGATTTTAACAATTTTAATATAAATCAAATTGGCCTTAACAGGTATCTGGGCTTGTCCAGTGTTTTCAGAAACCAATCCTGATACCAAAAGTGTGGCATCTGAAACCAACCAATTATCCAATTCTCTAACACCTACTGGGTTGTGGGTGTCCCTTTGTTCACTGCAATTCTGACATCTAGAAATAGCATGGACCCCTGCAAGTTAAGGACTCAGTCCCACAAGACCGCCCCAGTGCAGATACACCACAAATAAAGTGCCCACACTTCCACTTGGCCAACTACGAATTTGAGATTTCCCATGATGCCCCCTCCCTAAGATTTGATAATTTGCAATAAAAACTCACAGGACTTATTAGAGTGTTATATTTACAATTAAAATTTATTATAAAGAATGCAAATGAACACCCAGATTTTAAGAGGTGCGTAGGGTTAGGTCCAGAAAAGTTCCAAGTACAAGAGCCTCTGTTCCCCTTGGAGTCAGGATATATATCCCCTTAGCACATGGAACTGTTCACACACTTGGAAGTTTCCTGAACCCCAGTGACAAGAGGTTTTTATGAAGGTTCCTTTAGATGGGCATGATTGCTTAAATAATTGCTCACTGATGATTGAACTCAATCTCCAGCCCCTCTCCCTGGAGTCCCAGGATAGAGCTAGAAGTTGCAACCTTATAATCATGACTTGGTATCTTTGGGGAATCCCTGTCATAAAACTATCTAGTCCCTGACTCCCATTTCTTCACCCCCAAACCCCCACCTCCCCTCATGTGTCATCTCATTAGCATATAAAGACATTCTTATCACTCAGGAGATTCTAAGAATTTTAGAACTCTGCCAGGAACTGAGGAGAAAGAGCAAATATTTGTTTATTTCTGTTGTTTTATAAGATCTAAAGATCATATAACAAGTGGAGAAGAATCCAGAGCCTGGATTATTGGCCATAGGACAGAGGGTAGTGGAAGAACACCACAGTATGGGTTCGTGGAGTACTCAAGTACCATGGAATCCGGCCAGCAAGTACTAGAGAGGCAAAGGAAATGACTGATAGATGACTGCAAAGGGACATCCTACCAAAGACCACCTAGAATAGAAAAGTTGGTATTCTAATCTCTTTTAAACAATAGCTAGCCAGGTGTTCTATAACACTCAGAACTGAGCACCGCAGAACTGAGAATCCCATGTATGCAAATCCCCCCAGGTCCTCCAGGGAATAAAATATTCTAACCCAGGGTGCATTTCCTCAAAGGAAAGAAGTTTATTTTGGCTATTTTCGCTCTGAAGAATAAATAAGGAATATAATATAAGCATTTATTTAAACACTAACCTCTGGTATAGTGGATGTAATGAAAGTCGGGAGCGTGTATGTACATGTATAGGAATGACAGAGAGGAGAGAGAGAAAGAGAGAGAGAGAAGAGAGAAGAGAGAATGGGTTATCTGGAGCTGGAGAACTATAGAGAGCTTTGGCATTTTCTAATTGATGTTGTTTCCCTGGGAGCTAGAACACTCTGTAACTACTCAGGTGAGTGATAATGGACAATTAGCTTAAATCGAGTAACTAATTAGGTGCTTTCATTGTAAATGCTATACAGCCATGAAAGCACTGCAGGACAGGCAAGAAAATAAAAAATTGGAGAGGGGAGGAGGAACCTGTCTCTAAGACTAAGAAGTGATAACACCTAAATGATAGAAACAAAAGTTTTTAAGAGCTAACACGAAGGAACTCAATTAATACAAGGACTACACATTATCTATTATTAAGTGAAAAGTGTTTCTCAGTTTTAGTTAAACATTTCTCCTTTAAGAACCAAGTGTTAAAAAAAAAAAAAAAAAAAAAGAACCAAGTGTTTTAGGTGTTTTATTCCTTACCAGGACAAAGACGGACTTCACAAGTATGTGCAGGGGGTCATCCGATTTGAGGCATTTCAAGAAGTGTCTCTTTCCCAATATATCTCTCCTAACCATCACTTAAAATTCACTCGTTACCTTCTATCATTTCCAGGCCTATACTTAAAATGCAAACACCTCTGGGATAAGTGAGATACAGCTGCTTTTATTTTTTTTTTATTTTTTTAAATTTATTTATGATAGAGAGAGAGAGGCAGAGACACAGGCAGAGGGAGAAGCAGGCTCCATGCTCCGGGAGCCCGACATGGGATTCGATCCCGCGTCTCCAGGATCGCGCCCTGGGCCAAAGGCAGGCGCCAAACCGCTGCGCCACCCAGGGATCCCTACAGCTGCTTTTAAGGAGACCACTGCCAAAGTAGTGATTGGACACCATTAAGAGAAAGAGGAGCACCTCTTCAAACCTTCCATCATGCCTTGAGAAACTAATCTGCTGGAACAAATCTAAGTCCTAATTTCTCTGTTTTGTTTCTTCCTGCATCCCGGCTGAATCTGCCAAATGTTCTTCATCACTGGACTCTGCATGTTTAGTGCAATTCTGCTTCTCCCTTCATCCCTTGGCCCTGACTTTGGACCTGGTGAACTTTCCCAGTTCCCTCAGCATCTGCTCCCACTTTTTATCTCTGATTTGATTACATCATTGGCTCAATTTTCCTTTCCTTCTCACACTCATGGGAAGAAGGAAACACTGGTCACGTATGACCACATGAAGGTTTTTAAATCTACACCAAGTAAATGAGGTTGGCTCTAGATATAAAAGAGGATCTGATATGTCCATCTATTGTGTCTCACAGACCCACTGATGCACTTCCTTTATGTTCATTTCTCCTCCAATGGGGGGCTTTACCTTAACATAGAAATAATATCAATAATATCAAATGGATTGATTTTATGGGAAATTGAGTTGCTGAGGATGGAGCCACTACGTTGTCCAATGCCAAGGGTGTCATCTACATCACAGTGTATGTGAATGGTGCCCATGTAGGTGTACAATGCACAAATCTATGTGCTCATAAGCAGCAGCCATCCCCAAGGGAATAAGATATTAATTTTAGATGTAAATTGTATTAAGTTTTAAATCAAAAAACACAAATAAAACTCCTCCTCATATCCTGTATAAAACTAAAAGGGCCTAGTGGCCCAGTTGGTTGAGCATTAGACTCTTGATTTCAGCTCAGGTCATGATCTCAGGGTTATGGGACCAAGCCCCATGTCAGGCTCTACACTGAGTGCAGAGTCTGCTTGAGATTCTCTCTCTCCTCCTGCCCCTCTCCCCCTTGCATGTATACTCTCTCTTTCTCTAAAACAAACAAACAAACAAACAAACAAACAAACAAATCTTTAACTAAAGGGCCTAGCATCAGTTTTAAGAGAGTACCCCTTGATAAACAGCAAACTATTAACTCCTGGGATTTAGCCTGGCTCTATCACTAAATCTTTGTGAGATCTGGTTAACACTGCAGATTCCTTATGCTTGCTGATGGCAAGTATCTCAGAGCTTTTGACGATCTTTTAATTCCAGACTCTACCATCCAGATGACCTCAGAAAGAGCAGATGGCTTGTTGACCTGAATCACAACATTTATTAACTATATCAGAACAAGCAGGCAAGATGCCAGTGCTCTGAAAGCCATTCCCACTAGATTCTGAGGTCTTTGAGGGGAGCATTCTCCTACTTTATTTTTGTTCCTCCAGGAAAAAGTGAAGTTGTTAAAGTTACTCTGTAAGTGAGAATAACATAAGAGAACATGCTAAAGCACCTGCAAACAACAGTGACAAGCACAGGTGGGTAAGATTACTATCTCAGGAACCACTGTCATGATTGGGCCCTAATAAGAACCCAACTCTTCCTAGATATGTAAGCATGCGCAAGCTACTTAAACCTTATGCTTCAGTTTCCTCTATGTAAAGGAGGGTAATAATGGAAGCTTGGAACAAAATAGTAGCACTAAGAACAGAGCCTTGTGAGTAGCCCATTTATGACCAGTACTAGTTACTGTCATCACTTTCCAAAGATTAAAGTGGTATAGGTAAAATCTCAGAGCTAAATGTCTATTTATATAAGAAAGAGTGTGGTTAATACTGTATTGTCCCAGCTTGTAGGTGATTTGATTTACTGAAATGGATTTAAATCTCACTTCAACTCAAATGACTATTTCTTTGAGCATGTACCACTGAGCAAGCTCACCATTTAATAGGGGAGACCAATAATCTATATGTGGTAAATGCCTCAAGAGATCTAAGTATAAGAGCATGTGGCATAGAAAAGGGACTAGCTCTGAAATCAGGCCAGCATCACCTTAATTCCAAAACCAGACAAAGGCCCCACCAAAAAGGAGAATTACAGACCAATATCCCTGATGAACATGGATGCAAAAATTCTCAACAAGATACTGGCCAATAGGATCCAACAGTACATTAAGAAAATTATTCACCATGACCAAGTAGGATTTATCCCCGGGACACAAGGCTGGTTCAACACCCGTAAAACAATCAATGTGATTCATCGTATCAGCAAGAGAAAAACCAAGAACCATATGATCCTCTCATTGGATGCAGAGAAAGCATTTGACAAAATACAGCATCCATTTCTGATCAAAACTCTTCAGAGTGTAGGGATAGAGGGAACATTCCTCAACATCTTAAAAGCCATCTACGAAAAGCCCACAGCGAATATCATTCTCAATGGGGAAGTACTGGGAGCCTTTCCCCTAAGATCAGGAACAAGACAGGGATATCCACTCTCACCACTGCTATTCAACATAGTACTGGAAGTCCTAGCCTCAGCAATCAGTCAACAAAAAGACATTAAAGGCATTCAAATTGGCAAAGAAGAAGTCAAACTCTCCCTTTTCACCGATGACATGATACTCTACATAGAAAACCCAAAAGTCTCCACCCCAAGATTGCTAGAACTCATACAGCAATTCGGTAGTGTGGCAGGATACAAAATCAATGCCCAGAAATCAGTGGCATTTCTATACACTAACAATGAGACTGAAGAAAGAGAAATTAAGGAGTCAATTCCATTTACAATTGCACCCAAAAGCATAAGATGCCTAGGAATAAACCTAACCAAAGAGGTAAAGGATCTATACCCTCAAAACTATAGAACACTTCTGAAAGAAATTGAGGAAGACACAAAGAGATGGAAAAATATTCCATGCTCATGGATTGGCAGAATTAATATTGTGAAAATGTCAATGTTACCCAGGGCAATTTACACGTTTAATGCAATCCCTATCAAAATACCATGGACTTTCTTCAGAGAGTTAGAACAAATTATTGTAAGATTTGTGTGGAATCAGAAAAGACCCCGAATAGCCAGGGGAATTTTAAAAAAGAAAACCGTATCTGGGGGCATCACAATGCCAGATTTCAGGTTGTACTACAAAGCTGTGGTCATCAAGACAGTGTGGTACTGGCACAAAAACAGACACATAGATCAATGGAACAGAATAGAGAATCCAGAAGTGGACCCTGAACTTTATGGGCAACTAATATTCGATAAAGGAGGAAAGACTATCCATTGGAAGAAAGACAGTCTCTTCAATACATGGTGCTGGGAAAATTGGACATCCACATGCAGAAGAATGAAACTAGACCACTCTCTTGCACCATACACAAAGATAAACTCAAAATGGATGAAAGATCTAAATGTGAGACAAGATTCCATCAAAATCCTAGAGAAGAACACAGGCAACACCCTTTTTGAACTCGGCCACAGTAACTTCTTGCAAGATACATCCAACGAAGGCAAAAGAAACAAAAGCAAAAATGAACTATTGGGACTTCATTAAGATAAGAAGCTTTTGCACAGCAAAGGATACAGTCAACAAAACTAAAAAACCTACAGAATGGGAGAAGATATTTGCAAATGACATATCAGATAAAGGGTTAGTTTCCAAGATCTATGAAGAACTTATTAAACTCAACACCAAAGAAACAAACAATCCAATCATGAAATGGGCAAAACACATGAACAGAAATCTCACAGAGGAAGACATAGACATGGCCAACATGCACATGAGAAAATGCTCTGCATCACTTGCCATCAGGGAAATACAAATCAAAACCACAATGAGATACCACCTCACACCAGTGAGAATGGGGCAAATTAACAAGGCAGGAAACAATAAATGTTGGAGAGGATGCGGAGAAAAGGGAACCCTCTTACACTGTTGGTGGGAATGTGAACTGGTGCAGCCACTCTGGAAAATTGTGTGGAGGTTCCTCAAAGAGTTAAAAATAGACCTGCCCTACGACCCAGCAATTGCACTGTTGGGGATTTACCCCAAAGATACAGATGCAATGAAACGCCGGGACACCTGCACCCCGATGTTTATAGCAGCAATGGCCACGATAGCCAAACTGTGGAAGGAGCCTCGGTGTCCAACGAAAGATGAATGGATAAAGAAGATGTGGTCTATGTATACAATGGAATATTACTCAGCTATTAGAAATGACAAATACCCACCATTTGCTTTGGTGTGGATGGAACTGGAGGGTATTATGCTGAGTGAAGTAAGTCAGTCGGAGAAGGACAAACATTATATGTTCTCATTCATTTGGGGAATATAAATAATAGTGAAAGGGAATATAAGGGAAGGGAGAAGAAATGTGTGGGAAATATCAGAAAGGGAGACAGAACGTAAAGACTGCTAACTCTGGGAAACGAACTAGGGGTGGTAGAAGGGGAGGAGGGCGGGGGGTGGGAGTGATTGGGTGACAGGCACTGGGGGTTATTCTGTATGTTGGTAAATTGAACACCAATTAAAAAAAATGGGAAATAAAATAAAATAAAATAAAATAAAAGGCAAAAAAAAAAAAAAAAGAAAAGGGACTAGCCCTGAAATCAACACTTGTGATATTTATGATACATAGTATATACATATACATATAAGTGCATGTGTGTGATACATAATTTATATACATATGTGTATGTGTGTGTGTATATATATATATAGACACATACACACACTCTGTATATATAGACATACATACACACACACACACATATATAATGTATCATATATGGTGTGGCCCTACAAGCAGCAAAATTAAATGAACAAATCCACACTGGTACCTTTCCATTATTTTAGATGCAAAGATCGGTTGGGATAGGGACCTCCTCTAACTATGCTTAGTTGCCTATTTCACATATATATTGGTTTTGTTTTTCTTATAACTTTTCTTTCCATGAGTAGCCCCAGGGTTGAAAAAACAATGACTTTATCTTTACTATGATTCTTTAGAATTTTACTAATTATGTAGTTCATAAAAACCATTCTGAGTCCTCCCTGAATGACCCTATTCTAGTAAAAATCCTTTGAATGAAGAATTTCAGAAACTGTAACTTGGAATTATGGAAAACATTTTCTACAAACATATAGCATCTTAAATTGTGCCGTGCACCTCTTGCAGCTAACTAAATGTTAAATGCAAGAAATGTGTTCTTAGAATTCACTCTTGTAAAACATTATAAGTACTAAGAGAAGATCCTTTGGGCAAGAAGCATTCAAGGAACACAGAGTCATGAGGGTGGAAAGTGGACAGTTAACAAAGTAGAATGGGCTAGGACTGCGAGAGAAGTACCAACATTTGCACTCATGGAAGATGTGAGTGATTTTTAATTATAGAGTCAGAGAGAGCTTCAGGAAAATGGGATACTGGAGCCACTTTGCAGGGTGGAAAGGATTTTGACAAGTGCAAGAGGGAAGGGAAAGACATTGCTCGAATTGCTGGTAAAGGGAACCATGTGGGTAAAGTCCTGGAGAACAGGGAAAGGGAAAGCTGAGCAATTCCATCAGCTGGGCTGACTCCCAGTGTGCAGAAGTGAAGCTGGAATTACAAAGTAATTGAAGCCCCAATATGGAGCAGCTAGGAACTATTCTGCAGGTCCTGGAAAGTGTTCCAGATGCTGAGAGTACCAGAGTGACATCAAGAGTCATATACCCTTATGGTTCTCAGGTGGAAGCTGCAATCAAGCAGACCTCAGCTTGAACCTCATTTCTTCCTCTGAATATTTAAACTTCTCTAAGTCTTGATTTCTTCATCTGCAGAATAGGAAGAATAATGGCAACTAACTAAAGGGATTTTATGAGCCGTAACTGTGATGAGACACATGAAAGACATTAGTCCAAGTGGCTCCTATAAAGCACTCAAGAGATGACAAGGATGACAGTGACCACCATGATGGTGAAAGAGGACAAGGAGGAGGAGGGCAAAGAAAGAGAAGCTTGTCAACAATGACGATAATGTTTGAATCCATTTTTATGTCCCAACACCTGGTACATAAAGCCTGGCCTGCTGTTGGCACTCAAGTGTTTGTTGAATTACACTAAAGAGCAAATTTATCTCAGGGAACCTTAAGTACAATTATGATGTCTTTTCTCTAAGATCCCCAGTAGATGCCTTAAACCTCAGATGTTCCTGAACCTTATAGGGACCAGGTTTTTCCTGGTACATACCTACCTATGATAAAGTTTAATTTAGGGATCCCTGGGTGGCGCAGTGGTTTAGTGCCTGCCTTTGGCCCAGGGCGCGATCCTGGAGACCCAGGATCGAATCCCACATCGGGCTCCCGGTGCATGAAGCCTGCTTCTCCCTCTGCCTATGTCTCTGCCTCTCTCTCTCTCTCTCTGTGACTATCATAAATAAATGAAAATTTAAAAAATAAATAAAGTTTAATTTATAAATTAATCATAGTAAGAGGTTAGCGCAATAACTAATAATAAAAGAATAATTATAACACTATACTGTAATCAAAGCCATGTGAATGTGATCTCTCTCTTTCAAAGAAGGATGACATAGACGCTGTGACATAGTGGTAGGCCACTACTGACCTTCTGACAATAGGTCAGAAGGAAAATCATCTGCTTTCCAAGCATGATTAATGACAGGTAAACGAAACTGCAAAAAAGCAAACCGTAGGTAAAGGCGGAGTACTGTATATTTGTTTGATATATTCACCAGGCTTGGGGGAATGAAGGGAAAAACACGTGTAGGTAGCGAGAAGCAGTCTGAAAAAGAAAAATGTAGACTGGATAATTTGAAGTGCTTATTAGAAAACTCTATGATGAGAATAATTACTAATTATGCTAACCAAATTTATTATCTTTATATCACAATTGGGAGAAAAATGTCAAGGTCAGTGAAAACCACAGGGCTGAAATGGAAAACCTGGCACCCTTGAGAGGTAATTGGGTGTTCTTACTGGCTTCCCTCTCATTAGATTTGATGTAATTGTTTTTAAAACGTCAAGACATAATGACAAGTATGTATTTCAATATAACCCTGATGCAATAATCAAAAGGGCACTTAAAATTCACTGTACAATTACAGTCCCATTAAATCGAAGTTAACTGCCCATTTGAGTCACTAAATCTAATCTGTTACGTTGCAACACACATGCAGTGTGTCTGTGTCACAACTGAATCATAACCAGACTTTGTCAGTGACGCTGGGAAAAGTTCTGCAATAACATTTTAACAAGGGCCAAGTGAGGCATACATGCCATAGCAATGTGCCCACAGAATCACTGGGAGCCCAGTACTCAGATTGTCACATCAGGAGTGGGAAAGGGGCAGGACCACTCATGCAGCAACAGGCAGCCTGACACATGCCACTTACGCTCCTGCTTAGGACGAGGAGGAATTTGAAAGCATTGTCAGGTCTTTGCACTCAAAAATCTGACTTCAAGCCTACCCCATTTTGTCCGTGGGCAACTTCTGAAGGAATGGCCAAGATGATCCCGTCTGCATTCCTCCACCTACCACAATAAAATGACTTCAAAAGAGTCCAAAGTGGGACTGGCCTCAGGGCATTCAAAACTTTGTGCATAAGGGGTCTTAAGAGGAAATAGCTTTGAAAAGACAGCCATCAAGTGCTCTGGGGCAGGCAAGAGAAAGAAAAGATCCCGCAGGGAGGCAGCTGGCCCATCCAGCTGCAGAGGGAAGTGGCATGATGGATGGCTTCCATTGGGGACAATGGGCGGCCGTGAGGGACAAGTCTTTGTTCCAGGGTTCCTGCACCCTCTCCTTTGACCTGCCCCACTGACCTGTGAGCTTGTGCACACTGTAGGGACGCCTGGCCCTCTCCAACTTAAGGCCTAGCACGATTGCTCATGCACAGGGCCCACTGCCTGCTGCTCCCCGCCCCCCATTTCCATGTGGTCCGGCCAGATGGGGACAGGGTTGGAGGTGGGCTCTTGGACTACAGAGGCCAAGGCTTCCAATCTGCAAACTCATTTCAGGATTAGCACAAATCAATTGCACTGAAAGCTAAGAGCTGGGCGTTGGGAGTAGGCACTAGCTCTCCTCCAAAAGGGGGAGTAAGTAATCACACCCAGGTGGTTCCTGAAGGCATAATTAATTTGTGTTCCCAGAGATGTTTTCCAATTCAAAGTAGAAAGCGGGCAGATCTGGGAATCTGGGGAAATTCAGCATATTCCTCCCACAATTGCATATTTCTGGTCAACTTTGTGGGCGTGAAGGGCAGGCCTGAGCTTGTGGTGTCACTGTATACCTCTCTCACTCTGGCCTCAGGATCCTTGTCCATAAAACATGTTAATGCTTCCTACCTTTCTCAATCATGAGTACCTCACTGGAACAAGACAATACCACAGAGAAAGAAAAATACCGCATATCACTTCTACGTGGAATCTTGAAAAGTTGAGGAGTTCATAGAAGCAGACAGTAGGATGGGGCTGGAGCAGGGGATGGGGAATATGTAGAGATGCCAGGCAAAAGTACAAGGCTGCACTTACGTAGAATGAACGAGTTCTAGGGTTGTAATGTGTAGCATGATGATTATAGTTAATAATCCTATGTTGTATGCTGGAAGTTTGCGAAGAATAAATTTCAGATGTTCTCACTACAAAAAAAATTGAAAGGCAACTATGTACGGAGAAGGATATGTTAGTGAGCTGGACTATAATAAGCATTTTGTAATGTATATAGATATCAAAATATGTTGTACACTAAAAAGAACTTATTTTTAATTTAATTCATTTTACATTTATAAATTTTTAAATTAAAAAAAATCTTAAGTGAATGTAAGTGGAAAAAACATGATCAGAAACACAAGGAGGACTCATCCAATGACTTAAAATGCACAGTATTTCAACAAATATTATAATCAGCTGTGAACACCAAGGTCTGGCAATAATAAGAGTAATAGCTCTAATTGCTATGCACCTACTTGATGGCAGGCAACACGGGCACCACAGAAATCAGGCATCACTAAGCCTCATTACCAGGCTAGAGAGCAGTATTATTAATCTCATTTTACACACGAGGAGACGCGGACTCACAGGTGTTAAGTGACCTGCCCCAGGTCATGCAGCTAGTAAACAGGTGAGCTACATTTGAACTTGGTCTCTTGGCCTGAAAACCTATACTCCTCCCACTGTGCCACATTGTCTGTGTCAGACTCCAGAACCTTGAGGCTGCCCTGGAGCTCAGGTTCAAGTATACATGGAATATAAAGACCTTTCCACCCAGGGCACATGAACATGTCGTGTTGCCATTGGCAAGCTTCCATATTCACACGCTGACCTCTCCCCTGCAGCTCCATGCCTGTATCCCATGACTTTGGATCACTGCTTACAGGTGTCCCTTCTGTGCTCAAAATTACCATGTTTAAAAGCGCACACATCCTCTCTCCTCATCCTACCCACCCAACCAGAATCTCCCATGATTCATCCTCATCCAATCACTCAGGTGGAAACTCCACACCATGCCTGCTCTTGTCTTGCCTTTTCCACTCGGCTCATGCAGCACACCGCCGCACCCCCCACCCCCCCACCCTCAGCAGTTAAAGCCTTTATTATATTCCAGCTATATAGTTACCATAATTCCCTGTCCTATTTATCCTAGAAATAGTTCAACATCACTTCCTCAAGTGCAGCTGGGACCCTGTCATTGCCTCGCTCAGAAAACAATCCCTCTGTTACCTCCACAGTGAACCCTTTAACTTTTTAACAAGCATTCAAGACTCTCCTTGATAGGACATCAACCTACATTCTGAGAGGACACCTTCAATTTTCCCCATCATATACATTAATCTACTACCAGAACCAGTTAATCAAAATTCAATTGCGCAGGATTTGCTAGGGCGAAGACTATATACCAGACAGATATTCCATAGCTGAGCTGGTGGGGGGTGTGGCGAGGGGCGGGCAGCTGTACTGCAGACACCTGGTATGGCTAATGGCCTGGAGCAAATAGGTCTTGCCAAAACAGTCACACCAGGCAGTGGACCCATGTTCCATATCTGCTAAAACCAGGGGAGGTGCAGGTCTGGGGAAACGTGAACACCAGACAGGATACAAACCAGACAGGAAGGAACAAGACAGGAACACGGGACAGGAACTGCATTTCCAGGTGGGAGTTGAAGTGCGAAGAACCAGGTGAAAGAGCCCAGGTACTAGAAGAGGAACAACCTGGCAGAGAGGAAGCAGCAGCAAGGCGGCAGGTGTAGAGCTGTCAGGGAACCTGCCCAGGCACCTTCAGTGTTTCTTAGCACGATGGTGTTCATAGGTTTGTATGGTTTTGGCTTTTAATTACTGAGGTTTAAGTTACGGCAGTGAATGACAGACATACTCATTCCCCTTTCCCCTTCAAGGTGGGGGACTTGTGAGTGGGGAGGCATGAGCTGAAATGGCAGTGGTGGGGTCCTTCCATGACACGTTGGAGTATAGTTTACCCCTGCTTTTTGCTTCTTCCATGGTGAAAAACTTGAGACATTTACTGGGTCCCTGAGAAACTTAGGACTGCAAAGCAAGTTTGATAATCTGGGTGGCTGATTTTGAGCACTATTATGTGTCAGAGTTTCCTGGTAATTCTATACATACATATTTTATTTTGTCCTAGTGTTGGCATATTACATCTTGGTATGGGGAGGATAGAGAAGGCATATTATAAACTAGGGGAAGATCTGGGATTCTTTGTACCACTCCCTTCACCCCCCACACTATGACACTGATAGAACAGTCATTCTCATTTTGGAATTTGGGTTTCCGTCACTCAACAAATTCTTTTGTCACCTTCATAAACCTCAGAGCTACAGAGCCCCAAAGACATTGTTAAACACAAGGCCCTTGGCTGGAGGTATCAGAGCTGACTATTGTGTCTGATATTCTCGTGTCTGATTTCAGTAAAACAGGGTAAGCTGATAGACGCAAAACCACCTCCAACAGAAAGAAATGATGACTTTAGTCTTAATTCTGTCTGGACGTGATATAAGCCCTCCAACACTGCCACAAAGAAGGAGACAGCTTGCAAGTGCCTTTTTTCCCAGTACTGATGTAAATTAGAACATTTCCTAAGACAGGTCAGCCTGGAGTAATTTTCCAGTTGACTTGTCAAATAACCAAGGGACAAGCTCCCACATCTCAGGGTGATGCAGAAGAAAACCCCTTGTAATTTCTCTTGGGTTTTCACATTTGTTCGTTTATGGTGTGGAAAATTGTTTGGCTCATAGTATAAGCAGGCTGGTGGGAATCCATCCAAAGCTAGGCCTGGCACGTAGTGGGTGCTTAATAAATAGTTGTTGATTACCACTGTGAAAACCGAATGGTCCTTCTGGGCACTGGACACTCAAATACCCAGCAGATGCTTTTGAAAATTTCAGCCACTCTGGCAGCGCCAGGAACCCCCCTATATGTAGATTCTCCTGCCAGATAACATATGAAATAAGGGTTTGGGTCCATTTTAAAGAATTTTTTAAGTGGTTCTATTTATTTATTCATGAGAGACACAGAGAGAGAGGCAGAGACACAGGCAGAGGGAGAAGCTGGCTCCCTGTGAGGAACTCGATCCCAGGACCCCAGGATCATGACATGAGCCAAAGACAGATGCCCAACCACTGAGCCACCCAGGTACCCCCATTTTAAAGAATTTTGAAAGAACAAATGAAGCCTTTTATTTCATTCCCACAACATATACGTGTTGCTCAGTATTTATTCAGGCTTTGTGGCCTCCATATTTAATCAGCTCTCCCACGTTTGGAGAATGTGCTTCATTATGAGCCCTACCTCCTCAGGTAGATACCAGACACATACTTTTCTCAGGCTTGGACTTCAAAAATCAGATGCACTCACAAGTGATGTTCATGTGAAGTGAGGCTAAGAAGGTACAACCCAGCGTCAGGCTGGGATCTGAGATATTTGTGCCCAGCAATGAAGGCAGTGGGGTCTTCACCGACTGGCCTCATGGGGGAGAGGGGGTCCGACATTGCTCCCAACTACAGAGTCTCCAAGTCTACTGTTGGCCCTGCCGTAGATTCTGTGGACACTAAACTAACCTATTTCATTTGTCCCCCTTCTGCTTAAACCACAGGGTTAGGATGTGCTCAGCTGAGAACAACGGCTGCTGTGCGTCCATTGTGCTAAACCCAATAGTCAGGGTGGAGATACGAAGGCAAATAAGACATGAATGCAGCTCCCAAGATTCCACAGTCTAGAGACAGGTACAGACTTGAGCCCAGCAGTGTAAGACAGTATGTGTCACCCGGTGTAATCAGAGTTGTGGGGTGGGCTCCCAAGGACACCCAGGGTACGGCAGGGCAGAGAGAAGGGAGCAGACCCCTGTGTACCTCAGCAGTAGATCCTGATGGTGCCATCCACACCCCCTCAGAACACGCCTTTACAATGGGCTGGGTCCTACCCTGGGACTTGGGACAACAGACACTTGGATCCTATCACCTCGTGGGCTCACATCTATATACAACCACAGCCCGGGCGTGCTGGGACGCAGCCTCAGTGGTTGGACTCTTGTGTTCTTCCTTCTATCTTACTGTTCACTGTATCTGGATGTTGGACTCCCCTCCTGTCGTGGACAAGCGGTGGCCACAGGGACAGACACCTGCAGGGAGCTCTGGTCCCTCAGAGTAGCATGCGGCGTAAGTGGAATCGGCTGGCGCAGCCCGTTCTCAGCTTCAGGAGGAGCAGGAAGGGGGCTGTAGCACCAAGGGGCCTGAACAGTCTTTCGGGGGGGGGGGGCGGGGAGGCTAGCACTCTTCCAACACTTCCAGACAGAACTGCACAGAGAAAGAAGAGGAGGCAGAAGGAGGGCCACAGACTAGGGGCAGAGTCACCAAACTTCATTCAATAGTCTTCACGGTTCCTGCCTTATCTGTGTCCTAATAATTTTTCAATATTCAGTTTTTCTATGTTACATTCATTTACTTTAAAAAATATATTGAAAATTGGGGCACCTAAGTGGCTCAGTGGTTGAGTATCTGCCTTCAGCTCAGGGTGGGATCCTGGGGTCCCGGGATCGAGTCCCATATCAGGCTCCCCACAGGGAGCCTGCTTCTCCCTCTGCCTGTGTCTCTGCCTCTCTGATTGACCATCCTTGTTGCAATCATGTTTGATTCTGGTTGTTTATACAATAATATCAACAAGTTTATAGTCACAGGGTGGGGGGGCAGCACAGCAGGGAGTCAAGAGGTTGCCAAAAGTCGGCATCAACCCTAAAGCCCCAAGTGTAGGCAGAGCAGGAAACGCAGGTGTGAAGGGGCTGGGAGGAGGGACAGAAACCCACCTGTGTGCTCCCAGGACCAGGTAGGCCCGGAGCAAGCTCCTGTACCTATCTTTATCCTTCTGCCCCGGTTGGATCCCCATCTGGGCTGCCCACGGGTACCCTTCTGGGCCTCAGGGGAGACTCCCAGTGCAGAACTGACCTGCCATCCAGAAGCCCGCTCTGTATGGACAGTGACAGCTTTGCCTAAACCAGCAGCTGAAGTGCCCCGGACATGGTAGCCAGTAATCCTCAGCAGCAATAGCCTCCAAATTCGACGGGTTCCCAAGGGTGCCTCTGCTAGAAGAGAGAGGGGCTTCCCAAAGTATGGCCCCTGCCAGGCCAGACACCAGGCTCCTGTAGGTTGTACACGCATCGGAGGGGAAAATAACTCTACATCATGGTAGGAACGTGGGGCCCATCGTTTCCCTTCCCCTTCTCTTTCTGTCCCTTCTTATAGCAAAGGAGCAGTCTCAGCGAGGTGCTGGCCTGTCTTGAACACCTCACCTCACCTCCCTATTAACCTCCCTTCATAAACAAGGCCAACGGTCTCAAGGTCAGGATTTCCACTGGCAACAATAGCTAGCTAAAAAATAATAATAGTTCTGTTTTCATTGTACCGATGCAATCAATCTAAAAAACTATGCCTTTTTTCCATTTAGGGTAATAATACTGATATTAATTGCCCTTTTAATTTTCCATTTTTTTAAGGATTTTATTCATTTATTCACAAGAGACACACACAGAGAGAAGCAGAGACACAGGCAGAGGGAGAAGCAGGCTCCATGCAGGGAGCCTGACGCGGGACTCGATCCGGGGACCCCGGGGATCACACCCTGAGCCGAAGGCAGATACTCAACCACCGAGCCACTCAAGTGCCCCAATTTTCAAATATTTTTAAAGTAAATGAATGTAACATAGAAAAACTGAATATTAAAAAATTATTAGTACACAGATAAGGCAGGAACTGTGAAGGCTATTAAATGACTGAAGTTTGGTGACCATGACCCTAGACTGTGGCCCTCCTTCCTCCTCTTCCTTCTCTATGCAGTTCTGTCCCTGGTCAGGGGAGTGGGGGGGTCACACCATGGGCAGCCAGCCAGAGCTGGGGTACTTGAAGTCATTGGTATTTGATTCTTTTCTCTTTTTTAAATTGTTTTCATCATTGTTTGTCTTTCACCCCATTTCCCCATTAGGGGGCGAGTTCCTTGAGGGCAAATACAATGTCACTGCTGTCTTTCCAACTTGCTTGCAGCTGCCAGTTGCAGTATTAGGCACTCAGTGGGCGTTCCATAAATGCTGCTGTCCGACATTCAACACTCAGGCAACACCATCATCCCCGCTCACACCAGACACTGGAAAAATAGGTCATCTGTTTGGCAAAGGCAACAGGATTCATCAGGACAAGATCTATGAATGGCGTAAATTACCAACAACAACAACAAAAAGAAACACATCAAGCTCAGCCTTTTGGAAAAATGACATCTCTGTTGTAAAGATGCCAGGATGTCTGAAAATGGCTAAAACCTGGGGATTTTCCAGAGATTAGTCATGTGGTTTAAATAATTAGAACTGAAGGCCCAGTAGGAGATTGCCCCCAGTGAAACATGAGCAGGTTCCAGGGTAAGTTTAGTCATGTGTAAAAAGGAGAAGCTCCACAGATTGACAGCCAGGAATTAAAAAGAAGGAAGAAATCAAGAAAGAACCTGCAGCCCAGAGAGAATGCATGCATTATGTGGGCTGGGCCTCAAGAAAGGGGTGCAGAAAACTCAGGCAATGTGGTGAATATATTTGCAACTTTATGGAAAGACCCCAGTCTACATCGAAAGCATTTGGGGTGTTTGTTTTAATAACATTCTAAGTGAAAGCCTTTTCTCAGGTAATAGAATTTCTTTCCATTTTTATGAAGTCAAAAATGAAAAATAAGCTAAAGCAAAAGAATCTAATTTCCTATAATAAGGTTTTGTTTTTAGTTACTTACAAATGCGAAATCATGGGGCCTTCGACACCAGAAGGCGTATGTTGGTCACGAAAATAAAATAAGAAAAATAAAAGAAAATATTAGAAACCCACTCATAAATATTGACCTTCCCTTTTCCCTCCCTCCAGCTCCTACCTCCAGCTTCACACGTGAGTGCCCACAAACGCACACACACATTCACTCACACACCCTGGGAGAAGTAACAACACTGGCTTTCAGAGGCTACGCAAGACAGACTGTGAACTGACCTGTTCTCTAGATAGAACACATTTGTTCAATAAATTCATCACCTCTGGGTGGAAGTCCTTGGAATCCAATACTGCTGCCAAAAATGCCCATACTTAGAAGGGATCAGGAATACCTTGTGGTCCCAAGAAGCCCACGGGACACTGAGTTATTGGGGGGCCTTTGACGGGGTCATCAGAACTATACACCATGCCCTTTCTCAACAAGGTCAGACTACTCAGTGAAAGGCTATCATCTTATTGTAGGCTCTGGAGTCAATGACACAGCTTCTGCATATCTGTTCCATTTTGTCAGCAACCTAAGCCATGTATCCTGTAGTCCTTTAGTGTGTCTTCTGTCCAGCATATTATCAAAAACTGCTCATGAATCATCAGTTGCCCTCAGTTTTTCTTGTTCCTGAAATAGCAAAGGTCATACTTCCCATTTATACATATTTGAAATTGTCATCATGAGCTGTGAGCCATGTTCCTCTCATTTTTACATCTCTTTGGGACCTCTAGTCTGCCTATTTCTAGCACAAGAACTAATTTTGCAGCCTCATCCTATGAAGCCACAGGCCTCTCTCCATATTGACTGCCACACACTAGAAATAAGTATCAGTTAGGTGAAGTTGGCCAGATCTGTGGCCCCACATAGCATCCTCCAGTCTTCCCTCATTGGCTTGGCTGGTCAACCTTCTCCTCATTGGCCTCCACTTGACCTCCTTCTTCTAGAGGCTCTCCAGCTTCTACAATACCCAGGCTTTGGAAGTGGTTCATACAGATATGAGGGAAATGAATCTTTGACCCTCAGAAGCCTAGACTAAATTTTAACTTTAGTTAAAATTAACTTAACTGTAACTTTTTTCTACTTTTCGCTCATTTGATCCTTCATCCTTTTCTCTACTTGGGGTCAATATTCACCCAGAACTATGTACTCAAATAAAAAGAACGGTTTAGGATGACTTTTTAGAAAACTCTTTGGAAACAATTGCCCCTATGAAGGAGCCACTGGAAAAACTGGATGGATAGGAATATCAATATTCTTGTGTATGTACATTGATGTTTAAATTCATAGAGTGCCATGGAAATAGTGGTAGTTCCTAATCAGCCATGCTGAGATTGAATCGCAGCTCCACCAAGAACCTCAGGCACCATCATCGATCCTTCTTGGCTTCAATCACCTGATCTCCAAAAACCATGGAGATTATAGGAGCTATTTCAGTAATTTGGTATAAATATTAAATAAGTTCCTTTGCATCAAGTCTGTAAGCTCTCAATAAATGCTTGCAAGATGTTGGGAATATTATTATTATCCTCCTCCTCATCATCATCATCAGTAGTAGTATCATCAGCAGCAAACATTGCTGCTGTTTGAAGTGAGAAGACCTGGTTACCAAACTAGTTTTGTGAACAACTCATTTTCCTACAATAGATCTCTGAATGTTCTTTCTTCTTCTGTAATAGAGCATGAGGGTTGAGGCTGTAGATTCTAATTCTAACTCCTCACTCTCCTCCATTTAGGAGTTGCACAATGTTGAGCAAGCTACTTAACAGCTGTGAGACTGAGCTTCTTCATCTATAAAATTCAAGTGATAATAGCACCTACTCCAAAAGGCCATTGTAATTATTAAATGAGTTAATGCATGTAAAATGTTTAAAAGTGCTTGGCACATAGTAAGTGCTCAAGAAATGTTTTCGAAATCTGTAATAGGATGTATTGACATCCACCATTCAGATTATGATGGGGATTTGAGATAATGTATGAAAAGTGCCCATACCATCACACAGTCTGGCATAAGTCGTTCTTAAGCCAGTGTGTATCTTAAGAGTTACCTGGGGATATTTTAATAAAATTAATGCCTCTGTCTTGTTCCAGACCAATTACATCAGAATCTCTACAAGTGAGGCCAGGGCGTTTTCGAAACCTCTTTGTATGATTTTAATGTGCAGACAAGGTGAAAAAAATCACTTGTCTAATGAGAGAAGTTGCTAAAAGGTGGTCATTATTAGTCTCTATACACACACATGTATCCAAACCTACAAAAAAGGCAGAGCGCGGTGGGGGTGGAATATTGCCTGATTTATAGAAAGATTAAGCACTTAATAAAAACACTCTGAAATTATTCCACCTTCACCCACATTCCACCCAACCAAGTATTCATTTACTAACCAGGAGGCAGCTGCCAGATAACAGTAAGAAGCTGACAAACAATAAAGAAAGCTTTAGTAGCCACAACCAAACTATAGAGGCACACAACTGCCTTATACATTTTCGGGGCTCAACGGCTGTTTGCTAAATTCAATTGACACCATGATGTAAACCAACGGGAGAAAGACTGATCAGTAAATGATGCTATGCTCAAAGCAAGATACATGGATGCAAGCACATGTACACAGTCTCCCCCCACACACCTCTCACTGACCCCTTTCACGTCACTGGGATTTTCCCTCCCCTGAACCCTTCTCAGCCAGCTTGACAGTAACACTCCTGCCACACAAATAACCAATATGAGGGAGTCATACTTTACCTTATACTCCTAAGCATTTATGCCAACTGTTCTTTAACATTATCTTTTTCTGCAATACACTATAAAAATTGATGCTCTTAGAAATGAAAACTTATGTCCGCACAAAACTATGCATACAAATGTTCATAGCAACCTTATGAATAACAGCCAAAAAGTGGAAACAATTCCAAAGTCCATCAGTAGATGAATGGACAAAGAAAATGTGATAAATCCATACAATGGAATGCTGTTTGGTCACAAAAATGAAACAGTGGTACATGCTACAATGTGAGTGAGTGTCAAAAACATTCTAAGGGAATGAAGTCACACACAAAAGACCACATATGATGTGATGCTCTTTATGTGAAACATCTAGAGGAATGAAATTCATAGAGGTAAATAGTAGACTGGTAGTTGCCTAGGGCTGAGAAGGGCGGGGGTGGGGTGGGGTGTGAACAAGTGCCAAAGAGCAGTGATGGGGAGTAACTCCTGATGGAGTACAGGCTTTTTTTCAGGGATGATGAAAATGTTCTACAATTAGATGGTGGTGATGGTTACACAATGCTAAATATACTAAAAACCATCAAATTGTGCAATTTGTGGTATGTAAGTTACATCTCAATAATGCTGTTAAAAAAGCAATGTTCTTAAAAGATGACCCTGATCCACCCAAAATAAGAAAAAGGCTTAAAATATTTCCTAAGCTTTAGCTAAGAAGGGGGAATAATATATAGTTTAGGAAAAATTATTTAATATTTTAGCCTTTTAAATTATGTGGACATTTTATTCATGTAAGTCAACTTCATTTTCCAGTAGCATGAGAGGAATGAGGCTGGTGGATATGGTCTTTGCTGAGCAGGGGATCACCTGCAGCTTCGCCTACTCCCAAAGGAAGAAACTGGGAGGGGAGCATATCTTTAGTTTTTCCCAAGAAAGTTCTGCCTACTAGAGTTCTCCAGCTTCAGTGGAGCTGGTCTGGGAGTTAACTCTCACCTGTCTTGTGGGCAGAGGCAGATCCCAGGAGGTCTTGCATCCTGGTAGGTTTCTCTAGGGTCACTGCTCAATAGTTGACCTGCCAGTTCTCATGTTATTTTTAAAATCTCTTAGGGAAGTCTATTATGTTACCCATCCAGGAATCACTTACTCCTCCTCCCCTACTTTCAAGAATCTGGATTTTGTTTAGGTTGCAAAATGCACAATGTCAAGGGATAGTTTGTGTTTTGCTCTTAAGTCAATTATCAATTATGGTCATCCATTTCTCTGTTAGTGAGTGGTCTAGATTTCCAAGTCTGGCTAATAAGGGGAAGTTTGCATGAGAATACATTAGAAATACGTATTAAATTAAAATTAAAATTAAATTAAATTTAAAAAATTTAATTAAAAATTTAAAAAATTAAATTAAAAAAAAATCATAGGGATGTTTAAAGCTAGTCCAAACTCTTTGCTCTATTCATTGAGTATAATTGTGTATAGATACTTTGAGACTATGAGGGAGCCATTTCCTAAATGCAGAAGTTGGAAGATCAGAAGAATGGCAAGAGCCTGGGTCCGTGATGAGATTACCAAGCTGTTGAATCAACTTTGGAATTGTCTACCTTCTAACTCCCTATTATATAAAATAATTAACTACTCTATTACTTAATCTATCATTACTTAAATGTGTATTACATGTAATCAAAAGGATATTAACTGCTACATCTGCCAACCTAAAGATTCATAGTTTCTTCTAGACAAAGGCTTTCTGACAGCATCAGTCAGAATTAGGTTTGATAATACATAAGTGTAGCTGAAACAAGTAGCAGAGAAAGAAGTTCAGAGGTAGGGACTAGAGATCTAGTATGACAGCTCCACAGTCATCAAGGACTCAGGTTTCTTCTATTATTATGCATTATCACCCCTAAACTGCCATTTTCAAGATCACCTCATGGTCTCAGGTGGCTGCTGGAGCTCCAGCCTCCACATTCACACTCTAAAACAAAAAGAAAGGGAAAGTATGGAAGGACAATAAAGAAGAATACTATATATCTGAATTTCCCATAAGGAAAACCCTTAAGTATCACACAACACCCTTTACAAGTCAGGACTAGGCCAGCTGATCACATTGCATTGCAAAGAAGGCTGGGAAATGTTTTCTAGCTAGCTACATTATTATGAGGCACCATTTTAAGAAATAAGGGTAAAATGGATATTGTGAAAACAATAAGAAATCTCTGCTACATAGGGGATATGTCCTCAACCTCAGTATACTCTTCCATTAACTAAAGGTGACAAGATGCTTGATGCAGACTATCCAAAGGCATTCGGCTGCTGGATTGCACAGTCAGTGGATCAAATGTGTAATAAAATGCATGTGCGTTTTAAGATGACACATTGAAAATGGGTCATATGTTTTTAAATGAAATCCAAATGAAACTCTCGGGTAACATGAAACTCAGACTGAAAACTAGTGAAATGATGAATCACTGATAGTACCCCACTTGAGATGGGGAAACGATTCCAAAGAAGGAAATAGCACCGGGTACCATAGCCGTAACTAACCAAAGAATCAGTTTATGAATTTTAATTTAAAAAAAAATGGCTCAATGAAAATAACTATATATTGAGTTGTGTGCCAATAAAACTTATTCTTAAGAAAAACTTGGGATAAAAAAAAAAGAAAAACTTGGGATAAAATATCTTCTGCTATTTTTGGTTAATTAAATAGTATCCTGAGAATCAAGAGTAAGTTACTTAAAGACATATCTTTTACTACCCCTTATCTGTGTAAACCACCATTTTCTCAAATCTGTGGTAACAGGGAGAAACATACTGGAATTGATAAAAGACTGCAACAGTATATTCAAATTTCAAATTTTATGGATATCAAAACAGTCCCACAGTTATCCCTGATGAACTTTATATAAAATAAATGTTATACATTTATACTGATAAAATACTGAATTGTCTATTCAATATCATGGACTCTAAAACAAGGTTTCTTTTTTTTTAATTTATTTTTTATTGGTGTTCAATTTACTAACATACAGAATAACCCCCAGTGCCCGTCACCCATTCACTCCCACCCCCCGCCCTCCTCCCCTTCTACCACCCCTAGTTCGTTTCCCTGAGTTAGCAGTCTTTACGTTCTGTCTCCCTTTCTGATATTTCCCACACATTTCTTCCCCCTTCCCTTATATTCGCTTTCACTATTATTTATATTCCCCAAATGAATGAGAACATATAATGTTTGTCCTTCTCCGACTGACTTACTTCACTCAGCATAATACCCTCCAGCTCCATCCACGTTGAAGCAAATGGTGGGTATTTGTCATTTCTAATAGCTGAGTAATATTCCATTGTATACATAAACCACATCTTCTTTATCCATTCATCTTTCGTTGGACACCGAGGCTCCTTCCACAGTTTGGCTATCGTGGCCATTGCTGCTATAAACATCGGGGTGCAGGTGTCCCGGCGTAAAACAAGGTTTAATCTGAAAACAAAATTCTAGGGACAGCCCTGGTGGCCCAATGGTTTAGCGCCACCTTCAGCCCAGGTTGTGATCCTGGAGACCCAGGATGGAGTCCCACGTCAGGCTCCCTGCATGGAGCCTGCTTCTCCCTCTGCCTGTGTCTCTGCTTCTCTCTCTGTGTCTCTCATGAATAAATAAATAAAATCTTAAAAAAAAAAAAAAGAAAAAGAAAACAAAATTCTGTTGCTAAAAAGTATTTGAAAGCAATTGCAAAAATGATTTGAAAGCTACTGTCTTATTCTAAAAGTGAAAGTCAGTCCAAATGTGGTTTTAACTTCTCTTCTTGAGTTCCGAACCAAAAACATTAAAAATAAGCATCACAAATCTTATAATTGGATGAAAACCTTATCCCTGGCCATATCCTAATTTATGAGTGGATATGACTTTATAGCATATCTCAGACCATATGTTTGGATTTTAACATCCTCCCCCACAAATCACTAGCATTGCACAATTTCAGACTCAATTGATAACAGGGACATTCCCTTTAATTCCCCCCACACACAACCCAAGCAAGCAGATACATGCCTCGAAATCCACCTCCTCACCATCATCTCCTCTCCATTCTATCTACTAGGCTGGCCATGTCCTCTCCCAGACTTGCAAACACAGGCTCCTAGACACCGCCCCCTTCCTCACCTTCATGTTCCAATACCGATTTCTTACTATTCTGTTGCTTGATGATGGCTCAAAGTTCTCCTGCTGCCTGATAACCAAAATCCAGCGTTGTATCACAAGATTAACATTTTTCTTGCCTGCAGACATGGAATCTGCTTTCTCTTGGAGGTTTTCATTCCTTCTCTGTGAAACTGCCTCAGGGACTGCTGTAAACCAGGAGACCCTTCCATCCCCTCCTCTCCAGCAGGTCCTCTTGATTTGTCCTATGTATCAAGTGTTCACATACGAAGTGCCTGGGTGGCTGAGGCAGTTAAGCATCTGACTCTGGGATTCGGCTCAGGTCACGACCTCAGGGTCCTGGAATTGAGCCCGGAGTCAGGTTCCACACTAAGTGGGGAGTCTGTCTGAGGAGCCTCTCTCCCCCTCTGCTTCTGCTCCTCTTACACATGCTCCCCATGCTCACACACACACACACACACACACACACACACACACACGCTCTCGCTCTCTCTCAAATACATAAATCTTTAAGTATTTACATAAAATGTAAGAACAAAAGCTACACATTTATCTGTAAGAACATTGGAAACAATAGCTTTTCTCAGAAGTGGCTTGAGGAAGGACAATGTACTTGCTCTTCCTGAAACACTGAACGCATCCAGTGCTCACGCCAAATACCAGCTATGAGAAACATGTCCCTCTTTGTGTTCTAGAATGGGAGGGCCACCTATTTATCCTCTTCAGAATTTTGAAAGAATAAGTTGGCGTTCACGTCGTCCAAACCCAGTGGTTGCTTTCATGGATTTGAAATAATATTCCAATGTAGTCTTTAATCTTTCTAACTGAAGATTATTTTTAAAAAAATCAGTCCTCTGGAGAAAACCCTTCGATCGTTCCAGCTGTATGTCTCATGACTATCTTGGACTGTACAACATCGGTCTTAGAGACTAGCATCAGCAGCCAGGCATGGACCCAGCACACTATCCCTCCTGGTGCCTCTGGTGGCATCCTGGACCAGCAACACACTGTCCTGTTCTTCTTCCAACAGGTGACTTTTAGCAGGCCATGCTTTGCTTTAAAGACCTTCTTCGCCTCTTGGTTTCCTTAAGAGGCAGTCACGTAGTAGCCACTGAGTACATGAACCCTGGCATCATCAGACTGCCTGAGATTAAAGCCCCACTTTGCCACTTACCTGATGTATGACCTTGAGCAATTGCTTAACTTTGCTAAACTCCACCTTTGCCAGCAGCAAAATACAGATTAAAAATATCCCCTACCCCTTCATAGGGTGCTGTGAAAAGATAACACAGAAGAACAGCTCAGCCTGTGTCTGGCAATGTTTGGTCCACATTAGCTAATGCCACAAATGAAGCCAATGTCTGTGCCTCCACTAAAACCAAAGCTACCCAGAGTCAGGGACCTGGAGGCTCCCAGTAGTACCTACTTAGCATGTGCTGAACAAATGAATGGAAGTCTCCTTCTCCCCAGGCGACCTTGAGTACAGGGAGCTAAGCCCAGATCCCCTTGGGGTCCAGGGAACACAGGCTGCTTTGGGAAGGAAGCAGATGCATTCTTAGCATAATGTAGCCTGGGTTACAGTTCTTAGGAATTAGTGTTAAAACTATGTGAATAGGGGGTCTGTGAAGGAGAGTCAGCTGGGAGGTTTGCTGCATTAGAAACATTTTAGCTGAGAACAAGCTGCAGCCAGTGTGGAAGTTCTCTTTTTGCCCCTCCCTCCCCCAATGGTCAGTACTCACCTTCTTCCCTCCCAGCCCCTAACTGGGGAGACCCTGAAACGGTGCTTCATCATCCAGACCACATAGCAGCAGAAACTGCAGAGAAGTGCGTCGGCAGTAAGTGGATAACCAAGGTTGGGAAATGTGTCAGATGCAAGAGAGAATGTGGAACTTCATGGTTTCTGAGGGAGGGTAGATGGACCCAGAAGTCTGGTGGGAGCCTCTGGAGAGGAAGAGAGGGTTAAATAGGAATTTGGTGAGGGGGTTGTGATAGCCATGGAGGTGCCACTAAGATCTTTTCGAGAAGAATTGCTGTCCGGCTTCGAAAAGAGCCATTAGCTGATGGCATCCAGCTGCTGGCATCTTCAGGTTTTGTCTTGGCTCTTTTGCAAATGCCGCATTTTTCGTAGGCATCTGCCAGCCAGTGATGGCAAAGGAATCTGACCATTTATGCCCAGAGCAGGACCCCACTAGTGGGGATCTTTGCTCCAAAACTCTCAATGGCATCAACCGAGATGGGTCAGAGCAGCATCATGGCCTGAGGTCCCCTGGCACAATCTTGCTCTTCTTTTCCCTTTCACCTTTCACAGATATTATCTCTTCCCCTCCCCCTATCAAGATCCCTTGTGCTCCGAACTCTGTCTCAGCAACTGCTGTCTGGAGCACCCAAGTAACCAGGGAAGGAATAAGAATCATTAGAAAAAGACAGAGGATACCCCTGGAAGGCCCTCAAGAGGCCTAAGATGCATCTACACTGGCTAGGACCTGCTTCTCTGTTCCAGAGAAGGTGCTTAGGTGGTCAGATTTGGAGATTAGGGCCCAGTGCTCAACTGCATATACAATATGTTTTGAACATACTGTCTGAACTCTTGAGTAGAGAAGCATTGACCTCTTCTGGTGTGTTTGTGTTGGCCTCAGTGAACAGCCAGAGAAGAACTACCTACCACAGGGTCACTAGCAGGCATAGCAACAGTACGACGGAGAACTGTCAATTGTCAAGAGGATCTCCTTATTGAGATGATAGGATGCCAATTTCATCAGCTCTGGCCATGCTCAACAATAGCTTGAGACATAATGGAGGGAAAGAAAAGGAGGTCTCGATGGAATACATAGGTCAGTGTCTGACAAATGGTTGATGCTCAGAAATTACAGTTTTTTACCTTATCCATTAATTGACCTGATCCTATGTTTCCAAGTTCATCTCCTAAACTATGTTTGATTTAGGTTCTCTTGCATGTAACCGGGTTCCCGTGTAACAGTGACCTAATATAAAAGTTTATTTTCTCGCTGGAAAGGTGTCTGGAATTGGTATGGTAGCTCCATGTTAGCAGGGGTCCAGGCACCATATGCCTCTTTCCTCTGCAATCTTTAGCATATAGTTTCCAACCTGAAAATAACCTCATGGTCATAAGATGGCCCTGCAGCTCCAGGTATCATATCGATGTTCCAGGCAGCAGAAAGGAGGAAAAGACAAGGACACAAAAGTGCTTGTTTATGGTTGCATTAGGCCCTGTCCTGGGAGTCCCAGTCCTAAAAGATTTACGCTTCTACCTCATTGACCATTTTTGCTACAAAAGATGCTGAGAAATGTAGTTTTCAGGATGGACTTATTACCTAATCTAATAAAGCGGGAGGTTTCTTATGAAGGAAAACAGAAGGTAGTAATGTGGAGGCAACTAGCAGTCTGTACATCTTCTCTTTAAGCTGGTTTTCTCACAGTTCCTCATCCCAAACAGGTCATTCAGATCCAGGACTGCATAGACTGTGCCTCCTGTGCCATCTTACATAACTGTCCAAATCAAATCCCCTATCCAAGGTCCCAGACATGCCTCCTTTCTCCATGAAGCCTTTCCTAACCCCAACCCACCCCCACGACCTCACCTCTTATTGAGAAGTTACTCTGTTGGTTACTATTTTTTATTTATTGGTCCTACACCTCCATGAGGATATAATCACCTATAGGGCAGAAATAGCAGATTATCATCAGCTCTTAAATCAACAGCAAGTGCTAGGCACAATTTTAGGTGCTGCATGAACCATATACTAGATTAATTCAATTATGAAGCATTTCTAACCCATTTCTTATAAAGTTTGGATTATTTTCCCCTTACATGCACTCAAGTGACATTTTCTTTATCTTCATGGAGTTGCATGAAGTCTTCCTATTGCTTATTCCCATTCATTTGGCATTTCTTCTCACTGAGGGACTCTGTGTAATACATAGCCTGGAGCTTACATCCAAGCAGATGTCCTAATCAGACATAGATTTCTAACTACCTTCAGGCAGGAGATGGGGAGGCTCTCATCTTGTGCTAAACACTACCAGCTGTCTACGCCATATCTCAACTTTGTTCCTCTGCTAACAGAACTCTGATTTAAGGTAGAGGGGGGATGGAAGGCAATGATGTTTCCAGCTAAAACACACACACACACACACAAACAAACAAACAACTACATTCTCACCCCTTGCAGCCATAGATGGCCATGTGACAGAGCATACACAATCATATGGATAGGTGGCCATGTGACACAGCTCTAGCCAACTGCATGGATAGATGGCCCTGTGACACAGTCCTAAGCCAATGAGCTACAAATAGGAATTGTTACAGCCTCTGAGAAAGTACTTTTAAGTTATCTGGCACTCACATTTTTGCCTTCCACCCTTACCCTCCTCTCTGACAAGAACACAGACAAATGGTGGTGGCACAACCATCTTGAAATCATGAAATAAGCATCACGACAAAAACCACATGGTAAAAATGACTAAACAGAAAGAAGCAATTGGTCCCTGCTGGCACAGAGATGCAGCCTCAGATTGGCTACCTCTTGACTTCACTCTGTGTGGTAGAAAGAAACGCCCTCACAAAGTTTAGCAACTCTTACTCAGGTCCCTGTAAACTTTAGCAGAAAGCAATCCCTACAGGGAGGAGTTTCCCAGCTGCTAAATGTTCTACTTAAGCAGGAGGTCGCTTCTGGGCTTGGGCACTCTCAGAGCACAGTATTTTATATGCAAACTTCATGGAGCCCTGCTCCTTTGATTGGAATTTGTGGCTGTGTTGGGCACTGCACTGCTGCTGTCACATCGCCCTCAGACATTATAATTTCTATTCCCTTCAATTTGGCATAATGTACAATAAGTTTTCATTATTAATGACGCCCCAAATGTCAACAACTTCTGTGTTTTCATAAAATCTTCAAATAAATGCAGGGAGAACAGCAAACCATGCATCGTTCAGAAGGTAACAAAGGAAAAGCAGCTGAAAATGAGATGCCATCCCAATTACTTCCTATTTATCAAGACTCACACTTCTCACCTCGATGTGACGTACTTTTGAAATGGCTGTCTTTCATCACATGATGACTAATCCAATTCTGATATGTTCAGAATATAGCATAAATCTTTTGGCCTCACTAAATTATAAGAATTTTTTTTCTTAATCATTCTAAGTAGGTGCTGACATTAGCCCGTCAACTTTCAGAAAAATTCAACTCTTCCTTAATCTGCTTCCTGATGAGAACTAATGGGGTGAACAATCAGTGGTCCTCATTTGCCGGGACTCTGTGTTACTTGTAACGCAGAAATACACTGTTACAACCAGGAAGATCCCAAAGATGGGCTGGCCACCCTGCCATAGCAAGCCTCTCCACAAAAACAGAGAGGAAACCAAAAGGGTCACTGTTCCCCTTAACTACAATTCACAATTCACCCCTTGGCCTTGTACTCAGTGCCTGTGGTAGTCACTTAGTGGACTTTTAATAAGCCTGGTGCCTTTGTTTTTTCACTCATGTTGCAGGCATTGGTATATGCATAGCCGTGTGTGTGTACACACACATGCACATCTTAGACCAAAAAAAAAATAACAATTGGTTTTGTAGTCACCCTCTAGCCTCTGGGATGCCTGAGGATTTGACTCGTGGTCAACATTACCTCAGGGAATCATCAGGCTACCACCTATACTGTACCCAAGGTGAATGGGAAACCAGAAGAGGAAAGCACACCATTCTAAGCCCCTGTGCCTCATTATTGAAACTTTATTGGAAATGGAGGAACCAATATTGATGACATACAGCTGCAGCAGAGAAGGGGCATAAGTCACACATCGCTAAGGGTCCCTGAGTTTGGAGAACGGATTCTGAGAAGGAGACTCACATGATGGAAGTTTCTGGGAGAGGGCTCCCAGGATCTGAACATACCTATGAGGGAGTGAAGGCAAGGGAATCAGATAGAGGGAGAAATGAATTGCTATTTATTTGCAAAAGAGGCCTCAGCTGATCTCCTGGAAAAGAAGGGATGGTTCTTTAGAGATATCCCATAATGGGGTAATCCCTGAAAGAGACTCAGCTATCAGTCATCAGTAGCTAACATCCCTCGAGTAGATGGCAGGGAGAAGTGCCTTGGCTCTGAAGTGGGGGATCTGAGCAGAGTGCCCCCAAATCCACCACAGAAAATATATTACTAGTTATTCATAAAGCTGAAGGAACCCCAAGGCTTATGGTTTTCTGTAGCTGAGATGGTCCCTACTCTCCTAGCCCTGTCTCTTGTGACCATACACAGTATTTTGTGTTGTTGCCTGTCCATTGTGCTTGTAATGACAACTGGTGCTTGTAAGTGTGAATATCAATCTGAACCCAAAGCCACTGCTGCTGGTCCACCAGCTGGAACATCAAAGGATTCCATTTGTACTCGTACTCCAGGCCCAGGGAGGTCAGCGCAGTCCTCAAGAGTAAAACATACAATCAGGAGGCTGGGGCAAGGCTCTCAGAAGAGGTTATAATGAGAAGTAATATATGCAAAATTTTCTTAGGTAGCAGAAAACATTGGACATAAGAGAGAACGTTACCAAATTTGACTCGGAATTTCTTTTTTCTCAAAACACATTACTAAGAGAGTGAAAAGGCAAGGTAAAGACCAGAAAGTGATATGTGCAATACAAGTGTCTGACAATGAAATCATATCCAAAATAGATAAAGAACTTCTATAAGCTAGGAAAAAAAAAAACAAGTATCAAATATTGTTTTTGAATCACAGAACACTTGATTGGCACTTTACCAAAGAGCCTATCTAAATGATCAACAAGCATATGCAATGTTGCTCAACATTATTAAAATTAATAATGCACATGAAAACCTTGATGAGACACCACTCTGCACTTCCCAGAATGGCTAAAATTAGCCAGTCAGTTCCAAGTCCTGACAAGGATGCACTCTCATACACTGAACGGAGCACTCATATGCTGCTGCTGGAAGGTACGCTGTACAACCACTTTCAAAAACTGTTTGGCAATACCTACTAGAGCTAAACTTCCTGCCATTCTCTGGTGTAACAGTTCCACTCCTAGGCATATACCCATCACAATGTCCATAATAGTGCAAGTCATAATAACCAAGAACTAGAACTAAATGTCTTTCAGCAGTGGGATGGATAAATAAATGCTAGTATGTCCACCCAGTGGAATACTACAGAGCAAAAATGAGTGAATGCTGATATAAGCAAAAACCAGAGAGAGTCTCATAGACACTACATTGAGCAGAAGAATTCTGACACAAACATGTACATGTTGAATGACTGCATCTATATGAAGTTCACAAACAGGTACAACTACTCTATGGTGATAGAGCTCAAATAATTTTTTGGCCTCTGGGGAAGGGGTAAGATATTGACTGACAGGAGCCCAACTGAGCCTTCTGGGGCCTGAAGAGGCTTTAAATCTTGATCTGGGTGTTTTTTTTTTTTTTTGTGAGTGTATACACATGGAAAATTTCATCAAGTTGTGTACTTAAAATTTGGACCCTTTAATGTATGACATTATAACTAAAAAAAAAAGTGAAATACTTTTAATAATAAGGAGGAGGAAGAGAAAGAGGAGAGGAAGTGCAAAAAAGAATAATAGGAGGAAAAGGAAGAAGAGAGGGAAGAAGAAAACCATGAGCTATGAGACCATTCGGCAGAGAGAACAAAGTATTGAGTTCCTGACGCAAGAACAAGCTTGCCATAGATGGCAACAGGAAGACCAGGATGTCACAAACAAGGAAGGGAATGGTATCTAATGAAGCTGGGAAAGGAGACAGGGATGCTTAAGTAGGACCTGATGGTTACAGAAGTCTGGACTTTAAGGGCAATGGGAAACAATTGGCTGATTTTAAAGCAGTGAGGAGTAGGCTAGCACATTATCTGATTTATGGTCTTCTTCTAGAATCACTTTGGCTGCTGGGGAAAAGGGAGGTTGTGTTATAAGGGACATGCAAGCACAGAGACCATTCACAAGGCTATTGGAGTGAAAAGGCTCTGAGATGCAGACCTGATAGCAGCAATCAGAAGATGTTCATCTTTCATTCACTGCTTCACTCTCTCACCCTTCACACCCTGTCCTACAGAGGGAGCCTTTAGGTAAGTTGCCTTGACCTCTGACTACTGGTTGTCTCTGCAGAGGAGAGGTCTGGAGGGGAATGAGAGCACTGTTTATTCCCTGGCTCCAGCCCTGATGGATTACCAAAGGTTGACTGAAGAGAACAGCTCCTGTCAGGCAGCCCCTTCCGCCAGCTACATAATCTATGTTCCGGAAACTGCTCCCTCTCTCATCCCTTCAGAGATGCCTACACTTTTCTTGTAATCTCCCCCAGCTACCCCATTTGAGTGTGCCATTTGTCTCCTCCTGAGTATGAATTTCATGCAATATTAAAACAGAGACCATAGCTGGATACCTCAGAATGACCCAGACAAGGGTCAAGACAAGGTCAAGACAAGGATAATGTGGATCCCACATGCCCCTAATAAAGCAAGGAAATATGTTTATCCACTTCAAAGGCCTCTTATATTTCTCCTCAGTAGTACTGATCACAACTGAAGTTAGTTACTTGTGATTTTTATGCCCATCTTCCTTATTAGACGCTAAGCTCCATGGAGGTAGTCTATGGATATGGTCCATGAAGAGGTCTTATTGCCTTCCGTATGTCCAAGACAGAATAATACCTGACATAGAATTTAATAAGTAAATGTTGTTGAAGGATGAAACTGAAGGAGGAAGAATAAGAGGATGGAGGGAAGAGGAAGAATGTGGAATTGAAAATTGGGAGAAGAGGATGGGGACCCAGCTCCCCCAATTACCATTAGCTGTGTGCTCACATGCATCTCACTCCCCAAGGCTTCCACGTCCATATGTATATAAAATTAGGATATGAACTCCTTCCCTATCTAATATTTGTGAAGAGCAAATGAAGTACTACTTAATAAAAGTAAATGAAGGAGTAAATGAGATACGAGATTATTGTTATAATAAAAGCATCAGTACGATGGGGCAGGGCCTGGTTTTTATGCAGCACATCAGCTGTTTCAGGGCATGAGAGATATTATGATTTTTACAGTTTTCATTTAAGAATGTTTCAGCTCAAGAGGCTGCAGTGTTTGGAATCTGGTAACGTGCATCTAGGTGTTAAGGAATTCAGACAAGCATGTACAAAACATGGCAAGATAACATGGGCCTTTTTCTCCCTGATTCCTGAAGCAGTAAAGTGAAGCGAGAGGCCAAGGGATGCAATCATTTCAGGCTCCAGGAACATAGCACACAGTCAGCGCTCCTCAGTTCCATCATGTCCACAACACCACTGCCTGAGGGCTATGTAACCAGGGCTGAGACTGGAAAAAAGCTGAGAAGCAGTGAGTTAACAAAAACAGAGAACCACTCCAACAGTAGAGCTTACTCTCTTCTGGAAGACACTGAAACTAAGAGCATATCTTGACGTTGCAGGTGACCATTCATTTCTAAATAGGAGCAAGTTCTCTCGAGTTTATATTAGCTTTTAAATATGAATTGCACGTCTGTGTTAGTGAGGGTGTCCAAAGAAACAGAAAAAAATTTGAATATATTTTATGTGTAGATAGACATGATATTTGCATGTGTGTATGCATACACATCCATAAATACATACAAACAATTACAGAAGCTGGCAACTCCAAAATCTGCAGGGTGGGCCAGCAGGCTGGAGACCAGAGAAGAGCCAAGTCACAGTGCTCTGTAGGCATGTCGCATGCCACCGCCCCTTTACTGACACTATCCGTTCTTGCTAGGATGTTCTTTCTTTTTCCACTTATCAAAATTCTGTTTATTCTTTGAGATACTCGAATGTAATTTTTTCAATGAAATTTTCCCTAATATCACATTCATTTATTCTCCTCATTCCTTTTTCCTAACCAGAATTAATTACTCCCACCTTTGGGCTCTAAAGCATTGTTCATAATCCCCTGTTGAGAGGTCTAAACATGGTTTTATCTGACTTACTTTATAATTTGCTGGGTAGATGTCCCTCTCCCCCCCTCCCCTTCTCTACAAAGTCATAAGCTCTTTGAGAATAGGAACTTGGATTTCCTCTCCCTTTCTTTTCATTCCCAGTAGATAACACAATGTCTAGTGTAGAATAAATACATTTATTTAGCATTATTCTGTGTATTTATCTATCATACAATAGATACATTCATTTAGGACCAACTTTGAGCTAGGTACTATACTAACTATGCATGTAGTATCTCCAAACCTTATAAAAAACTGAGAGTTAGATATTATCCCAATGCTACAGATAAAGAAACTGAGGCTTATAGAGGTTTAACTGATTTGCCTAAGACTACAGAGTAACTTAGGTTCCAGCCCAAATCTGTCTGAGTCCACTACAGGCCTCCAGAAATCAGATGCCTTATTCATGGCAAGCACAGTGCATCTGTAAAACAAAAGAGACTAAACTCACATGAAGGGCATTTGCTATTTATTACTTTATAGTCCTGGGGAACGAAAATAATCATTCTCCCTCCCTTAACAAAACAAGCACAAACACATGGATACAATTTTGCTTTACAAATTACTCTAAAAGCAAAAATACTGCATTTTCTCATTTTGTATTATTGAATAGGAAATGTTTTATGGGTTAATGAAGTTGAGGGATGAGGAGCTAGTAAATCTAGCCATAAAAGAAGACATTCTAGATCATAAAGCATATTTTATTCATCTTGTCAGTTGTAGTTTAATTTTAAGTATTTATGATATGACTTCATAGTAAATATGTCTAATTCATGGAAGCTAGGTAATATGAGATCCAACTTTGGAAATTTGCTCAAGCTTTTGCCATTAAACTACATGTAAATGGATTTTGTGCTAAGAATTATGGTTTTTATGTAGTAATGACATGAAAATTATCCATATTCCACTCTACTATAAAAGCACTACTTCCACAACTTGTACCATTACCATTACCAAAACTATACTTGATTTTGTGGGAGTAAATCAACTAACATATCCTCTATTATATATCATTTGGGCTGAATATGAAAAATGCCACAATGGGGAGTCATTATATTAAAAAAATTTTTTACCATTTGAGCTTACTTTAAAAGATTCACATGATATAGATTTTGTAAGCTTAAGAATTACATTCTTATATCAACAATGTTTTTACTTTTAAAAGTAGAAATTGATTCTTCTAGAAAATCCTTTTTTGATATTGCACATCTTTATTTTGGGGGCTAGGGAGAAAGCAATGGGATTTTAAGTGATTTAAATCTTAATAAAGACCACAGTTATGATTCCCTACCAGCTGTGAGGGGCCCTAGTCATTGGGTCCAATGGACTGTGACATATTTACAAAAGAAAGCAGAGAACGTAACCTTTGGCTTCCCTGAAAAATCCTCACATGAACAATTTGGCTGTAATTTAGGGAGAATCAGTGAAGAGTCGTCACGGGGGTTTCTGATCATGCTCATATTTATGAACAGTTGTTAGTCATACAAACCCACTGAGACGCTCCACAATACCCATAATTCAATCTTGGATACCAAAGAGGAGAGCCCCAGAGCATAGAAGAACTCTATTTTGAAAACACAGCAAAAATTAAAATAAGAGAACTTTTGAGATTGAATTTATACCTTGTTGAGGAAAAGAAAGAAAAGAAAAGGAATATACAAACAAGGGTCCTGGTGCTCTCTGTTCACATCCTTTTACCTAAGAGATTTTCTGCATTAAATTACTTCGGGATTCCTAACCAAAGTCTCTCCAACAACACATTAGGAGAGCACCCAGAAGCTTTTCCTAGTACTTCATCACTAATTCACTCTATGGGCCAACTTCACATTTTAGTCCCAGGGATGAGAAAAGTGGGCAGTGTTTGCCAACAGAAGAGGGCCCTGTTGGAGACGCTATATTCAATTCTGCCCACTTGTGACAGCACCTGGAGGGAACGGGCCAACAGTATACTGGGAACTGTATATGGGAACTGAGGTGGCCCATCCAATCAAGGAGCAGACCAATAACATTCTCAGTGGATAACTTCTCCAATTAAAAAAAAAAAAAAAAAGTCCACTGTAGCATGTAGCTAGGCCAGAAGAACACTTTGAGCTAGGCTTTGCATTCTCTAGGGGCTTTCCAACTTAGACTTTGGAAGCCATCTTCAAAAGAGGCTTTCAGATAGTTAGAGAAATACACTGAGAAGACTGGAAAGTGAATATGAGCATCACATCTTTAATATTTTGCTCACTGGCTCAACTACACCAACAACATTAATGAGCAATGAATTGATATGTTGCATGAATCCCATGATTATCTTTTATGTTTAAGTATTTGTTTTTAATTTTAAAACTAAAAAAAACATACTGTTTTAATATCTTAATCTTTTAACAACAGAAACTTAAACAGGTGAAAGTTGGGAGATCAAGAAAGACTAAGAATTGGAAAGAAAGGGAGAAAGGGAACTACCTGCATGTCCCTCTTCCATCCCTACCATGGCATAGAATGTCCTTTTCCATCTCAGTGCCCTAAGCCCTACCCAGCCTTCACATGATTCCAGCTGTCTGAGATACAACTGAATTGTATTCATAGCACATCAGAACATTAGGAGTCTTTATTTTAGCATGCAGCTATTTGATCTTTCAATCTTGTCCAAGAGACTTCGACTTCCATGTTAATTCCTTTCTTCTTTTTTTAAAAAATTTTATTTATTTATTTGACAGAGAGAGAGAGAGAGAGAGAGAGAGAGAGAGAGAGAACAAGCCCAAGCAGGGGGAGAGGCAGAGGGAGAAGCAGATGGCCTGCTGAGCAAAGAGCCTGATGCAGAGCTCCATTCTAGGACCCTGGGATCATGACCTGAGTCAGAGGCAAATACCTAACTGACTGAGCCACCCAAGCATCCTAGTTCATTCCCTTCCTGCCCAAGCAAAGTCCTACTCATGCTTCAAGACTCAGGCCAGGCACCACCTCCTCCAAGAACTCTTCCAAGACCCACTTCCCTTCGCCCCTCATCCCATTCATGGTCTGTGCTTGTGCTCCTTCAGAATCCTTAGCACTCCTCTGTCTCTGCCCTTTCCACAGCAGAGAGATGATGCCTACATGCCAGCCTCACTGGGCTGTGATCCACTCTGAGTCAGGGATTCTATCTTAGGCATCTTTTTGTCCCCAGCAGCTAGTACGGTGCATGGTACAGAGCTGGAACTCAATAAATGTTGAACTTCATGAATTACTTTGAATTATTCATTCCAATTTAAGTCTTATCTCCCTTGTCTGTCTCTCTGCTCCACAAGGGTGGGGTAAGATGTATATCTGATCACATGAATATCTCTAACATTTGGTGTATAATGGGACTTAATAAATATTTGTTGAATGAGTGAATCAATGTGTCCTGACCTTAGCCTCTCACTACAATTTCATGTTGCAGCAGAAATGAGAACATAATAATTCCATCTGTGAAAGTATTTTTCTTATTTACAACTGTGTTTTATTTCTAAATTCACTGTCAAGAGGATGCCATAGATCTCCTTTCTTTGGTTTTTGCCAGAAGAGAACATCTGCTGTGGCCTAGAAGGAAAATATACCTATGGTTAAGGGTGGGACAGAGACTTGAGAGATTTCCAGATGTTTTCCACAAACTCCTGCTGTTTAACTGTCCACGGAAAGTCATCAATGAGACATAACCCATGTAGAATAAAAGACTTTGCCAGTTTCATTCACATAGTCTCTCAACAGACATTCACTGAGCGTCTTCTCTGGGCCAGGTGAGGCCATGTACCAGTTGCCAGGGAAGCAATGATGGGTAATAGACAAACCCTCTTCCTCCAAGACTTCAGAGCCCAGTAGGAAATTAAGAGCAATTAAATTAACAACCCCACATCTGTATGAGCAGTGCTGTGTTAGCAGTAAACACAGGGTATGAATGAAGCAATGGTAAGAGTTAATTAATTGACTCTGGAAATTTGTCTTTACTTCCTGAACAGGCAGGGCCACATGTGCGACCGTAGGTACGAAGAGCTGTGTGAGGCTGGCAATTACCTTGACTGGGAGGCTGATGGCGCTCAGATGACCTGGGGCAGAGTGAGACGATTACAGAGAATCATCTACGTGAGGATCTTGCTTTCCCATCCACTGAGTATAGACTAGAGACTCTAAATAAAACTTTCTTGCACATTTGAATCATCTGGAAATCTTGCTAAAAATTCAGATTCTTTTTCAGTGGGATTAGGGAAAGAGTTGAGATTCTGCATTTCTAGTAAGTTCCCAGTGATATTGATGCAGCTGGCCCGTGGACCACACTTTAAGTAGCAAGAATACTGGAGAAAGAGCACTAGCTTTCAAAGGCTAGTGGCCTGGATATCAAATCCCACCTGTAACGATTAACTATCTGCAAGGCTCTTGCTCAATTACTTTTGCTTCCTGATCCTCAGCTTGCTGCATTTGTAAAAATAATAATAATAATAAAGTCCACCTCATAAAATTGCTGTAAGGATTAAATGGAAGCATCTGAAATAGGTACTTAATAATTATTAGCTATTATTTGGAGGATTTTCACTCTTCCCTAAAATGTGTACGGAGATTATCAGAAAAAAAGTCCAAATCTCCTATGGCCAAATACAATGCTACTTATTTTTGATCAGTATTCTCAGTTTCTCCCCACGTGGGCTCACTGTCTGTTTAGGATTTCTTTTTTATTCCCAACACCTCTCAATTTAATATCAGATGCTATTCATGAACTAGCTGGCTTGTTTATCTGGGTTATTAATGAAGCTGTTAAGTGAGCCTGGAGGGGAAGCCAGAGCCCCCTGCTCTCTGCTTCCCCATAAATCACCACCCTGAGCTGAGAGGGCTTCTGCCGCTTGTCAGGTCCTATCATCCCACACATCTCAATGAATTGGAATGAATTTCATGATTAAAGTTTCATGAGGCGCCACATCAAACATTCTCTAAACCTCAAGGTCTAACACTTCGACAGCACTTGCTTTTGTCTTCTCATCCTCTGGTTTTATCATGGAAAAAGCATGCAGGTGCACCTTGCAGGATAGGATTTTTTCCTTTAGACGCCCCCACAACAGATTCCTCATAAAGCTGTTATCTCCTCAGTGGTAAGCAGCTTGCTTTCAGCCTCAGCTCCCCACCTGACAGGTGACCAGCTGGCTCTGCACATAATATATGCCTTTTACCTTGGTAATAAATCTGGTGGCTGTACGTCTGACAGCCTGCCCGTGGCTCCAGTCACCTGCATATGCATGCTGCTGGACCCAGACGGGCATTTCTCCATCCTCCTCCCACACGTGCACAGTCAACAAGCTCCTCTGCATACAACCATGTGCTCCCAGGCCCACAAAAACAACTTTGCTATGTATGATTCTGACTGCTTCGGTTCACATGTTACACAGCAGAGAAATAGGGCTATTTTCTTTTGAAAATCAAAATAAAAGGCTCCTTGCCTAGAATCTGCAAGGCTTTCCACCACTCAAGTGTATTTGCCTGTTAACATCATTGAATGACTATTTCTTGGGGCTCCCTGAACAATTCAGTATTAAGTGAGTTAACAGTCATGACCCCAAACTCTTGAGACACTTAATGGAACCCTTCAGAAAAGATCAGAGAAATGTTAAAATCCACTCTGAGAATGTTCCACCTTGGTATCTTTTCGGCTCACTTTTTAAAGGAAGCTCATTTATTTCCCAGAAGGGAGAAATTAATATAAAGGTAGGTCACTGGGTTTGCAAGTTTGCTTTAGCCTTTCTGAAAAAGAGATACGTGGTATGCAGAAAAGAGGTGTGGTCTGCAGAACCGAGGCAAGAATGCAGTTTAAAAGCTTGCAGAGGGGAATCCCTGGGTGGCGCAGTGGTTTGGCGCCTGCCTTTGGCCCAGGGCGTGATCCTGGAGACCCGGGATCAAATCCCACATCGGGCTCTCGGTGCATGGAGCCTGCTTCTCCCTCTGCCTGTGTCTCTGCCTCTCTCTCTCTCTCTCTGTGTGACTATCATAAATAAATAAAAATTAAAAAAAAAAATAAAATAAAAGCTTGCAGAGGAAATACTATTGACCAGCAGACTCATTCTTTCCCATTTGAGAGTCCAGGAATCTCAAGGCCAAAAATGCATCCTATCTTTTGTCCAAACTTTATTTTTTTCCTATCCTTAAATCATAATAAGATACAAAATTGCACTTTTTCTATAATTTCACTATTTCAAATGGAAAGCATTTGGCTATACCCCTTGCATTCTCTCTCTCTCTCTCTCTCTCACACACACACACACACACACACACACACACACTCTGCTGCCATTTCACCATCTTCTATAACCACACTGCCCTGTATGGTAGACAATAGACACAAGTAGCTCTTTATTTAAAATTTAGGGTTAATTAAAATTAAATACAATTTAAAATTCAGTCCCTTGTGGCTAGTTGCTGCTGCGTTTAATGCACCTATAGAGAACATTTCCATCATTGCAGTTTTATTGCCTAGTGTTGACTGGTAAAATATATATCATATGACAAATATTCAGGAAATGTGTGTTAACTAATTGGGTAAATATACGAATGAACATGTACTATGGTTCTTCCAAATATATGTTATTTCCTTGTCTTTCACCAACTTCTCTAAAACTTGCTTATTTATTTAGGGGTACATGAAGTTAAATTCCCTACCTCACACCATATACTTAGAGAGCTATCCTATTTGGCATAACTTTCAATATTTTTTAAAAAGCTACTAAAAGGGTATACCTGGGTGGCTCAGTAGTTGAGCATCTGCCTTTGGCTCAGGGCATGGTCCTAGAGTACCCAGACCGAGTTCCACATCGGGCTTCCTGCATAGAGACTGCTTCTCCCTCTGCCTATGTCTCTGCCTCTCTCTGTATCTCTCATGAATGGATATATTTTAAAAATCTTTAAAAAATTAAATAAAATAAAAAGCTACTAAAAGAAAATATCCAGTGAGGAAAAGATTGGCAGATTTGTCTATTATACATTTCAAATTTCTATGAGGTAAAAATCATTAAAAAAATGAAAAAATCAACAAACATGTAATTACTTTTAATATACGTGACTAGTAAGAGATTAAGATCCTAAATAAATAAAAATTTTTAAAATCAATTCAAAAAATGCTCCAATAAAAAATGGACAAAATATAAGAACAGCCTAATTCACAAATGACTACAAAGAGTCATTTCACTCATTATAAAAGCGTAATCTTACTACTAATTAAAGAAATGCAACCAAAATAATAATAAGATATTTTCACCAACAAGTCTGATAAAGATTAAAAAATACTCTCCTAGTCAGCACTGGCATGATTGTGGGGAAATAGGTATATCCAATCTTGACATTCTGAAATTATAAATTGGTATGACCTTCTGGGAGGGCACTTTGGCAGTTTCAAGCAAAATTTTAAATATGCATCTATCTTTATCAGCAATTCCATCTATAGAAATTTATCCTACAGCAGTACTCAGGCAAATGCATGGAGATGTATGTACCTAGAAGGTTATTAAAACATTGTTTATAAGAGCAAAAAATAGAGACATCTAAAAGTCTACTATCAGGTTACATGTATCCTTTGGAATATTGTATTATTTGTTTTTTAAAGCAGTTTTACATGACTAAAATAATATATTGCTAAGCCAAAGATACAAGATGTAAAATAATTTATATATCACCACTTCCGTGTACAGGTATACACACAGAGATATAGATCTAGGTAGCCCACTTATTGAGGGTTTACCTTGTGCCTGTCTCTGTTCTCACTGCTTTATATATAACCATGTGTCATCTTCACAAAAACCTATGATATATGTACTGTTACTATTTTCATTTACAGATAAGGGCACTGAAGTATGGAGAAAATACCAGCACAAAAATCACTTAGCTAATAAATGGCAGAATCAGGATTTGAATCCAGGGAGGCTAGCCTCAGAGTCTTCCTACCGAACAATGCCAAGGAGTGTTGTGGAGGGAACTGGGGAAAATACAGATAGAGACATAAAGAGATAAATTTCAAATTTTTAACCTCGGCTACATCCAGGAAGTATAATTAGGCTTAGAGGTAGTTGAATGAAGAGGAATATGGCAAGAGAGTTTAAAAAAAAACAGCAACAACAAAAAATAGAGAAAATTTTCATACAACTTCATAATATTTAAATTTTATTATAAGCATTTCATACCTATAATAAAAAATTAATATCCAAAAAATGTCCTATCTGATTTTCTCTAAAGCATTTAGGAATATGACATTTTAAAAATGAAAAAAGGATCAATGTGATTCATGGAGAACTTGGAAATGTTGCATACATCTAGGAAGCTGGAGGGAAATCAGCAATCTCCTGGCAAAGACTGAGGCTGAGTGGAGTCCTCTGGTTTAGGGGACTTAAAACAGTCAAGAAAAACCCAAAGCCCAAGGGTGACACTCCAGCAGCTGCCTGCACTGCAAGCTGAGCTCTGCCACACATGTGTCTCTATCCTTGGGTGTTGACTTGGCCAAACTAAGCTTTAGTTTCCTCAGCTGCATAAAAGCAATAATGATTGGTCCTCCTCCATAGGCTTGTGGTGAATATCGAATAAGGTCTGAGGTAAGCGCCTCAGGAAAAGCGTGGTGCACCATTGGACTCAATCATCATTGGCCACCATGGTCATCACTGACACAGTGAATTCTCATCGTCCCCTTCTCCTTACAATTTGGACACAAGAATGCAAGTTGACCAAGTCATCTGGAGCAGCCCAGAGACCAGAAGAACGAACTTGGCACACAGAATAGGGGGTGTGACTACAAATGAGAGACTACTGATGAAAAATATTAAAAGGCCTTTATGAACACCTCTTGAAGTGCTACAGGCATTTAAGTGCTGGAAGTCCAATCTGTGTCTATCAGCTCTCAGAATATGCGAACAGTTCTGTTCAGAAAGATGGGATCTACCATCACTCTCCTGTTTACTCAGCAAGGATGAAAATTTCCCAATAACCTTATAAACTCTTCTCGCTTTCAAAGTTCTTGCTCTCAGTTCATAGCTCCTTCCTTTCACTCACAAGCAAGAATATGTATTTAGGAAATAGTCATGGCAAAATCCATTTTTAAAAAAATATTTTTAAAGAACAAAAAAAAATTACCAGAAACTCCTTTTAAAGGCAAGGGCCCCAAAAAATGCCCATTCACAATTTAATTGCCATAATGAAATGATAGTTTTGAGAATGACTATGTCAACAAACTACACCTTCTGCCCCATGGCCATCCTGCTCCACATTGCTTCCATGTGGCAACACATACATATTTGCACAGACACACACACACACACACACACACACACACACATACACAACTTGTCTCCCACAGTTTCAAAGACTGCTTTGAAACACAAGGCACAGCCAGGTTAATAAAACATGCTTGAGGCTGTGTTCTGTGTGTTCATTAAACTATAAAGCGTCTTAAACCTACAATTAATTCTAGGTAAATTAAAGGCATGACACAGCCATGGTACTACTGCAAGAGCATTTGTGCTAATATCTTACATTTTTTACATTAAATCACCCTGCTGAAAGGTTTAACAGTCATTCACATTTATAACTGCTTTCCAGATTTTTTTTTTTGCCTACCTCAGTTGTCAAAGCATTAACGAAGCTGGCTTTTGGGAAGAATTCCAATTCAGAGTTATTTTTCCATGAGGTACTTAAGACTCCACACAGCAGCTCGTGATTATGTTGGCAGTGGCTTTGCATAACTGTTGGTTTCCTGTAGTATAAATAAGTGAACAGCTAAGAATGCCAATGTTTTGCTTTGACCAAGAAAAAGCTCTCAATAAATGACAAGGAATTGTCCTCATTGGACTACTTAAGTTTTCGTGGTGTTTTTTTTTTAAGGGGGTAAGTTAAAACCAAAGCAATAGAGATAAGTGATCATATAATACATTTGACCACTTTGAGATCATGCTTCAAGTTAAAAAAAACTGAATAGTTTAATTCCCAAAGACCTTTCTAGTTGACACTCTCAACTGGACAGAGGTCATGAGGGTCACTGATGAACTAATGCAGATAGTCCAGTTGTGGCTAAATGCAATGCAGAAAAATCAGAGCCTTTGCCCTTCTGAGATTTAGACTGAGAAGAAAGAAAAAAAAAGCCTGGATAGGACAGAGGATAGACCAGAAGGTCAACAAGGGAAGCTGCAGAGGAGAAAGCTTGGTAGGAAGGGAGTGTGCGAATGGAATTCTGAGGAGCAGCCTCTGAGAGGGAGAGGGGCTTTGTTTCACATCAGCTGTCATGGTCAAGAACAGTATAGAAACCGTGGGGTGAGATGTTAAAGATCTTGAAAGAGCTTGTACCTTTTGCTTCTCCACATCCTCCAAAATATCCAGCACTAAATGTTCCCCACCAGCATCTGTTCTCCTCACTCTTCCCTCACCTACAACAATCCAGCTATGTTGAGCAAAAGCCAAGTAAATGTCTTCCCAGAACACCCTGCTCTCATTACTGCCCTTCCACCTTATCTCCTCCCCTGTGCTTTTTGGTACCCTCAAGATCAGCCTTCCAGCCAGGATACCCCTTCTTTCCAGGACCAGTTGACTGCATGCCCTTGGTGTTATGAGCTGTGTCTCACATGGCTGCTTTTCTGTTGTTCTGTGGGTTTTATTTGTCTGTCTCCCCCTCTAGAATGAATTTCTCCAGGATTGGACCATGACTTAGATGATTTTTATTCTTAGAGATCAGCCAAGTGCTGGCACATAGTGGACTCTTAAGAAATGTTTCTTGGAAGAACAAATTAATGAATGAAATTTCTGTTTTCCACAATTGGAACTACCCTTATTACGTGTTACCGGGTGATGAAATAGTAACAGGTACTGCATTAGGCAAACCCTTTTAGCTGATTATTTAAATATGTTTAAATTATTGAGATAATCTGGACAACTAGATAATACCTGTATATTATAATATATATTATAATATATGAATAAATAATTAATATTATATGCACCCCAATGTTATAATATTAAGTTATATTATACATAAAATATTATTTATATATAGTCATAGGTTCACATAAATGTTTCATAATGAATGATACAGTCATAAGTCACGTTTATCTACCTTTGAAAGAACTAGTTGAACAACCACTGTTCTTTTTGCCAAGATAGTCATTAAAAAAATTTTTATAATACCCATCAGTCAGTCATACACAAAAGTTGAGAGAGAACAATAAAATAAACCCCATGAACTTATTACGCAATAATGTTCAACTTAGAACCAGTCCTATTTCATCTCTATCCTCAGCTAACTCTCTGCCCTGTACTACTTTAAAGCAAATCCCAGACATATCATCTATAAATATTTCATTAAGTATCCCTAAAGGGTTCTTTTTAAAATACAATGTTAAATCACACCTAAAATCTTAATAATTCTTTTTTTAATAATAAATTTATTTTTTATTGGTGTTTAATTTGCCAACATACAGAATAACACCCAGCGCTCATCCCGTCAAGTTCCCCCCTCAGTGTCCGTCACCCATTCACCCCCACCCCCCGCCCTCCTCCCCTTCCACCACCCCTAGTTCGTTTCCCAGAGTTAGGAGTCTTCATGTTCTGTCTCCCTTTCTGATATTTCCTAATAATTCTTTCATATCAAATTTCTAATTGAAACATAGATATTAATCATTTATTTTAGTTTGTTTATGGAATCAGAATGCAGATGAGATCCATATATTATGGATAAATTTAACTTTTTTTCAATTCATAGGTTCCCCTCCTCATCTTCTTCTGTCTGACATTTATTTGTTGAAGAAACAAGCTCATTTATCTTGTAGAGCTTCCCAGTCTGGATTTTGCCATCTCCATTCAAGTGGTGTTGCCTGATGTGATCGTCCATCCTCTGCATTTCCTATAAATTAGTACTTGCATCTAGAGGCTTGTTGAGATTCAAGTTTCACCCATTGGCAAGACTACTTCAAAGGTGGTGGTGTGTTCTTTAGTCAGAAGGCACATCACATGTGGTTGCCTCTCTTTTTTTGATATTAGCAGCCATTTATTCTCAATGTCAAGATCCACTCATTCACTAGTGGTTCTGTCATGGTATTATTCCAATGCTATCATCCCTTCTCCTCTTATTAGCCAGATACTTCTTTAAAAATAAATTTCCCACTATTTACTATTTGGTTACTCAGTGGTACAGTTTGTATAGGAAAGACAGAATTAACCTTTGATTCTTTCTCTTTAGTGTTCATTATAATGAGTTGGTTCCCTAACATCCATCAATGGTGAGCAATTAGAGTTTTACTCCCTCAATGTCATTCTGAATTTATGGATTTAATTATATTTGATGAATATCAATCCATTGAAGTTAATGTCCTTATTTGATCCTCAAGTTGTTTCATCTTTGACCAGTGGATCCTGGTTAAAGTTGGCTCTTGAGTTCTTTTGATATGATCCTAGTAGCCCATGACAGTTACATTAAGACAAATTAAAACAGCCACAGAATAAAGATAACTTTCATGCAAATAAGCACCTCTCTTCTCTCCCAGACGGCAACATATCTAACAAAATGCCATGCTACTCACTGAACTGCACTTGGTTCAGAGATTTCCTTGAGAAATGCTACAGGAAAAAGACTAGAACCCAGGGGCTAGAGCCATGTCCTTTAACCTTGCAGACTGTCATCAAGCACTCAAGAAGTGCTAGGGTATTTTGTTAACTATGAGGCTTATATTACTGTTTTCTTGAGACTACAAAGCTGCATTTGGGCAGATGATTAACTTGTAAGAGTATATAATTGCAACAGTCAATTTCACAATGATTCCTTCTGGAAGTCAAAATAAATATAATGCAGATAATGCCCAAGTTCCAAAGGTAAATGGAATTAGTCAAGATGATCCTATGAGCTTGAGTTCTCTCTACCTCCTTCCATCTAGCAGTGGGCCATAATCATCCCTGGGGGAATGGCCCAGACATCAAGAGCTCAAAATTGAGAACCACAAAAGGACAAAGAAGGCACCAGGCCACCACTGCTAAGTGTGCAATATCCATTCCCGAAAATGTTTACAAAACCATGGAGAGAAAACTTGCTTTAGATTCCTTAGGGTAAGTTATAATTTACAATAATAGAGTGGGTAGACCAATTTAAAGCTTTCTTCCCACTAATATGGGACTTATGTTGTCCGACCAGTTAAGCAGAAAGCACAAATACAGGCATACCTTGGAGATATTGCATGTTCAGTTCCAGACTACCAGAACATATCAGCAATAAGGCTTTTTCACTTTCTTATCATTTGTGTGTTCACTAGAGTAGGACTTTTAATTTCCTTCAAGAATGTGTCCTTTGCATTCACAACTCGCCTAACTATTAGGCACAACAGGCCTAGCTTTTGGCTTATCTCAGCTTTCAACATGCCTTCCTCACTAAAATTAATCATTTCCAGCTTTTGATTAAAGTGAGAAACATGTGACTCTTCCTTTCACTTGAACACTTAGAGGCCATTTTAGGGTCATGAACTGGTCTAATATTAATATTGCTGTGTCAGGAATTAGGGACACCCAAGGAAAGGGAGTGAGACAAGGGACTGGCCAGTCAGATCACCCAGAGCATTTATCTATTAAACTCTCCATCTTATATGGTTGTGGTTCATGGTACCCCAAAACAATCACAATAGTAACATCAAAGACCCTGATCACAGGTCATCATAACAAATATAATAATAATGAAATAGTTTTAAATATTTCAAGAACTACCAAAACATGACACAGAGACACAGAACACAGGCTGTTGGAAAAAAGGTATCAATAGATTTGCTCAATGCTGGGTTGCCATAAACCATCAATTTGGAAAAAACAGAATACCTGCTGGCTCAATAAAGTGAAGCACAATAAAATGAGGTGCACCTGTATACGTATATAATATATACACAATATACATATCATATATATATATATGATCATTCTGTTTCCTATCAGTCACTAAGCATCTTCATTGTCCCACTTTAAACCTTTTCAAACCCCCTTCCTTCACCATTTTTTTCCACCTTCAAGCATTCACTCATTCATTCATTCATGCAATAACTAGTGACTGAACAACTTCTATATGTCAGCAGCTGGAGATACACTGCGATGAACTAAACAAGCAAGATCTCTACTTTCAAGTTTCCTTTCTTGTTGGAAAAAATAGTTAAAATATAAGTAGATTACTCAACAAGATAGTTTAGATAGTGCCACATGCTTGAAAGAAAATGAAACAGAATGAAATGAGAGAGCCACTACAGTGCTACCTAAAATGGCTGATTATAGGGGGTTGCAGATAAACTAGAATAGGGATCAGTAACTTTTTCTGTAAATTTCCAGACAGTAAGTTTGCAGGCTATATAATTGCAACTACAAAAGTTCTTTGATCCAGCTATAGGGTTATTATCCTGATAAACTCATCCTAAGTTGAAAATATCACAATCCAAAAATGCATGTAATACACCTCCACTACTGACCATCAGTAGTGGAGCTTAGCTTAGCCCTTCTTAAGTGTGCTCAGAACACTTACATTAGCCTACAGTTGGGCAAAAACATCTAACATAAAGCCTATTTTCTAATAGAATGTTGACTATCTCATGTAACTTGCTGAATGTTATACTGAAAGTGACAAACAGAATGGCTGTATAGGGACAGAATGATTTTAAGTGTATAGATTATTTATCCTTATAATTGCATGGCTGAGAGCTGCAGCTTGCTGCCACTGCCTAGCATTATGAGAGAACGTCATACAGCATATCACTAGCCCAGGGAAAGATCAAGCTTCAAAGTTTGATGTAGGATTTCTACTGAATGGGTATTGCTTTTGTACCATCATAGAGTCAAAAAATTGTAAGTCAAACCATTGTAAGTCAGGGACAATTTGTACTCAGCTCTGCTATTGCAGCATGAAAGCAGCCTTAGACAATATGTAAATGAATGGGTATGGCTGTGCTCTAATAAAACATTATTTACAAACACAGGTGGACTTGGCCTGTGGGCTGTAGTTGGCCAATTGCTGAACTCGAAACTATTTCATTGATGTCTTGATGGTCCTACTCAAGAGACCCAGCCATCTTTCCAGAATAACTTCTGTAGACACACTAAAGCCAACCTATTTTTATAACCACCTTGCAGGGGATGTTGGAGGTCTTGAGCTACATGGACCTACTTGGCTCTTGTCTTACTACCCAAGTGTATAATAACTGAGGATTGTGGATAGTACCCTTAGGAAAAGAAGGGATAATTACATCTTGCCTTGAGCTCTTTATTGGAATGTTTGAAGTATGCTCCTTTAGGAAGCCTGAAGATGCCACCCAATGTGTGAGCTATTTAGCAATATCTTGTACAAAGCCTTTTGGAAATCCTAATAGTTTAAGTCTATTGCCTTACAACCCTCTGCTTTCCACATTATCGCCTTCATTCTTGTTCTCTCTCCTCTCTTCTTCCCCCACCACATTTGTCAAACAAGATTTACCCTATACAAAACCACAATGGCTAGTTTTTTGTCAGTTCATATTTCTCCAGATGTTTTGTGATCTCATTGCTTCTTAATATTTCTCAGATCTTCCTACCTCTGAGGTTAGGCTGGATGGTCTATAATTTCTCATCCCCTGCCACTCTAAATGGGTCCCGGGCTAAGCAAAAGCCCCCTTCAGTGAGGTCAGCCAGAGAAAGTCACACATATCATAAACATGCCGTGAGCTATTCAGCAATAACATTCAGTGGAGTTTGCTTTAGTTCAGAGGCCAAGGGGATTTGGCAGAAAAAAAAAAATACACAAAAGCCTATTCTATTGGAGTAAGCTTGACAAAGTCAACTGCTAAAGAAAACTAGAGCCAGACTCTTGGCATCTAGAAAGGGAAGAAAAGATATTCTTCCCATCCATTTCTCTGAGGTCCCCAAAATAAGAAAACGATACTATATGTGGTTGCCTGTGCTTTCATTATGATTTCACTCTTCCATTATTAAACCACAGTGTCAAATCCAAGTTCGACAGTGACTTGACCCAGAATTATGGGTTGATTTGCTGGAAGCACAACCTGCCCCATCTTTGCGAATGGATCTGTCCCATACACACAAACTCTCATGAAAATGTGCAAAACCCAATGCTGAAGGAACACTTAGGGGATGTGCCATCTGTTCATTTCTTCCCTCTGTTTCTCATTTTCATCTTCTTTCCTCTAAGATACTAACCCAACCTGACAAGACCTAGGGACTTCTGAAATTGGTATCAGCCTCCTTGCTCTTCCAATCCTGGTTCTAATCTTCACCCTCTGACCCTACATGATGTGGTTGTGGGTAGTGGTCCTCTTGCTTTCCAATGGAAACCTGAAAGAGTTGGGCCAGCCAGGCCAGTGCCACCAGATCTCCACTGTAGAAACTGGAGGGGTAAGAAAATCTGTTACCAGAAGTTGATTTATAGGAGCATGAGAATGAGTGAAAATGTGAGACCATACATAAGTAAACCCAATTCTAGAAAGTCACATCAGGGCCAGAGCTTAGGGCTGGTGCAGTTTCAAAGAACATCAGTAAAATAGGGCTGGAAGTCTTCTAGGAGGTTGTCTAGGGCAGATAAAACCCAAAGACATTGGATATCATTACTAGGAAACCAAACCCAGGGACATGGTGGCAGCGTGGTCAGAAAACTGACTTGAGTATAGACCAAGGCAAAGCTTCGGAAACAGGGTTCCTTCCATTAGTCTAATCTACAACCACATGGGGGTCCTTGAGTAAGCAGTACAGTAGGAGACAAACTGGGGTGAGCAGAACATGATCTTCAGCTGTCCTCAGCCTTCTAGTCAGATGATCAAAAATTCTCTTTCAGCTTCATGACAAGGCTTGAAGGAAAAAATGCTTTGTCTGTGCTTGGGTCAAAGCATTCAAGAGAAAGTAGCCCTGGGTTACTTCCCAGCCCTGCCCAAGACAAAGCTGGTACTAGTTTGGGGGGGATGGGAGGAAGAAGAGTGGAGGCAGCTCCTTAACTTCTTCCAGTGCTACCCTAGGCCATCTCAGTTTTCTTTTTAAGAAAGAAAGCATTTCTTTCCCAGTGTGGGAGGAATGTGGGGTGGAGAGTCTCTGTCAGGGGAGCGTGTGAAACAAATGACTTCACCCAGAGAGACAAAGAGTTGTCTTGAGTCATTATCATTCTGGTCCCATATATACCTCTTGGTGTCACAAGCTGGCTGATTGGGGTTGAAAGGGTAGCCCAGAGTCATGAAAACTATGTTGGCCAATTCACACTAAAATCGAGCCCACAAATGCTGACCCACAGCATTGAGCAACAATGACTGAAGGTGACTTCTTAAATACAGCCCCCAACTCCCAAATCTAAAATAAAATGACTTTGTCAATTTACTCTAAAGGAGGGTGGGGGGACCTAGGCACTCATAAAAATCAAACTGTTTTTTGTCAGCAGCACATAGAGGAGAGAAGATTCCTAGAACAATGCTCAGCTGTGTAAATCAAAAGCATGATGTTCCAATCAGCAGTTAGGTTCTATCATTTAATGGAGATGAGCCACATTCAGTGTATTAACAGCACAGGACTGAGATATAACACATCATCCTGAAGCAGCATACAGCCAAATAGAAATGTTTTGGGACTAGAAACAGCATATCCTCTTTTCAGGACAGTGTCCCTATGAGGATGACATGATCCCTTTCCTCGATGCTTTTCCAGTGCCTGAGCTACTTGCCTTCCCTCTGATCCATTCTCAAATAAAGCCTTTGCCTCAGAATCTAGAAGGTGAAACTAATCTGGTCAAGAAATCCTCTGTGAGGCCAAAAAGACAGAGGCTTCCCATCTCATTCCTCTCAAAAGAAACATTTGCATTTTCACACAGCCCTTCTGTGACCTAACCCAGAAAATGCTAAATAGACGAAGAGAGGTATTCACAGGGCTTTCTGAACATAACAATTAGGAGGAAATAAAACACTGGATTTAGAATTGGACAAACCTGGTTTCAGAGCATGTCATTCTATGTGCTTTTGAGCAAATGACTTTTCTTTAAAACCTGTTGCTCCTCTTTCCCCCATTATTCACTTTTTTTCTTCTTCACAACAATAACATTTTGGTAAGCACCTTCTGTCTACTAGGTTCATGAGTAAATTGAGGAAGATAAAAACCACTTGAAAGAATTGTTGTGGGAATTAAATTTCAGATTCTACATAAAGCATGTAGTCTAGTCCCATGCCTAGCACAGAGGAGGCATTTAGAAAACATATTCCCAGCAAGGGCAGCCCCAGGCAGCTGAATGGAGTACTCAAGTAGGTCAGAAAACAACCTCATTGTTCATAGGACCCCAGACAGCCAGACACCCATCTCTTGATTCCAGCGCTGGAATATCCTAAGCACAAGTGGGTGTTCTCTACATCTGGGAGAGCATGAGGAAGCTAAATGGGTTGAGCTTTTATAGGTTGGTCCAGAGAATGAGGTGCAGGTCATGTATGGGTGTTTGGGAAACCCTCCCTTTGTGTGATAAACTTCAGGATAACCAAGGGCAGATATTAGGTATATAAACTAACTGGGGAAAAGAATGGCCAGAGGGCTAGCGTCTTGCCAACAGTTTGTGGAAGAACAGGAGTTAAAAAGCAGATCTCAGGACACCCAGGTTCTATGATATGATATCCAGCTGGCTTCTGCAATTCCTCAGGCCAAAAAAAAAAAAAAAAAAAAAAAAAAGAAAAGAAAGAAAAGTGACCCTGTCTTCCAGCTCATTCATAGAGGAAAAAGAAAGGGTAGATTGGTATGGCACAAAGAACATAGACCTAAAAATCCAGCCTATGGAGTCCAAGCCCCAAATCTGGCCACCAGGCTGAGAGATTGAGTCCAAGAAATATCACCGGCCTCCACATCTGCCATCAGAAGCTACTGGGCAGCTGCTGAGAACTCTCTCCTAGCTCCAGATATTACAAGCATGCAACTCTCTCCAAAATAGTAATAGAACACCCAGGGTACACTTGGCTAACAGACTCACTTCAAGTTCTTTTCCTCACTCTGTCCAAATAAAGGCAACCGCTCTCTGTCCATCTTTTGTCAATAGCATTTTTGTGCTATCGTCCCCAGGGTCACTGGTTGTTTGTTCTAGGAGTGTTTTGTGGGAAGCTTTTTTACTGCCATGCTGAGCCTCTGCAGTGAACTTAGAAGAGCCCCAATCACACAGAACATCTCAGAGAATAAGAAAAGAAAAGCAAGAAGAAGAAAAAATTTAAACTGCAATATTAATATTAAGCTGGTCTATCCCAAACTGCATGGTGTCACAAGTAGGCAAATGGGGGACGGCTAGATGGCTCAGTGGTTGAACGCCTGCCTTGGGCCCAGGGCATGATCCTGGGGTCCTGGGATTGTGTCCCACGTCAGGCTCCCTGCATAGAGCCTGCCTCTCTTTTTGCCTGTGTCTCTGCATCTCCGTCTCTCTCTCTCTCATGAATAAATAAATTTAAATCTTAAAAAAAAAAAAAAAGCAGGCAACTGGAATTGTGCCTTCTTTTGGCTCCAAAATCCCCTGTCACTAAAGCAGAAAAGAACAGGTGAAAAGCTCAACTCTTTGTTGGCTGAGACAAGAGAGTGAGTCTTTGGATTTAAATTCCTCTTTTTTTCCCCTTATATTCAACTCAACTAGTACACAGTGAGCAGCTCCTACAAGATATGCTAGTCACTGCATTAGGAGACAAAGGTAGAGAAATGTCATCCCTGCCTTCAAGGAGATTATGGTTTGATAAGACTGAAAGCGGATGAGAACAAGATTACAACCTAATACCTATAACATCAAGAAGAACATAAGTAATTCATTCAGTCATCTAAGCCTTCTTCCATTCCATAGACATGTATTGGACTATCTGTTAAGTGTCAGGGCAAAATGCTTAGCACCGGGAATTTAAAGCATAAATAAGCCAAGATCCCAGCTTTCTAGGAATTCATAGTCCTGCTGAGGACACATATATACCTAGAGCTATAAGACAAAGTCACAAGAATTCAGAGAGAGGAGAACTTTCATTATGAGTGATTAGACCAGCCCCAAAAACAGAGGTGACATTTAAGGGAGAACTTGTATATTTTCTGTCCCAGATTTGGAATCAGCCATGTCTCCAAAGACATCTAAAAAACAGAGGTCAGGAGAGGAAGCAGTCCAGGTGAGTTCAGAGCATGAACAACAGCACAGAGGCAGGAAAATAGGAGGCAGGCTCATGAAACAGCTAGCAGGTCAGTTGGGCCAGTGTATGGCAAGGCACACAGGGGAGCAGCAAGGTCACAGCTGGAAACTCAAGTTGGACCAGGCTGGGAAACACATCTGGAATGCCCAGCTGAGGGACCTGATAGATCAGAAAGGCCAATGAAATGGCTACATGAAAGCATGACATGACTAGTTCTAAGCTTCAGGAAGATCTGGTAGCAAAAATGCAGCAGTTGTGAAGATTATAGGAATCAGAACTGCTATATCAAGTTTGCTAATCGCAACTGACATTCAAAGTAATGGAAAACCCTAGTACCCAAACTGTGGTCTTGACATATATTTCCCACTACAAGAAACCAGGAGTCCTTGGAGACATGGTTGCCTCCCAGTCTGAGGCAGGAGATATACAAGATGAGTGTAGAGTATCTTGTTATGTCAGATAACAAAGAAGTTATCAAAGACTATTATTAGGTTGTGTAAAAAGAACTTGAAACCTACTTGAAGAAGCTACCACAGGCAAACATAGAGCTATTCAAGTACCACATCAGGATCATAACTGAAGGGAATCGAAACACATCATATATATTAAATCTACAATCTTGTATTTAAAAGACAAGCATTAATTGGTCACTGTTGGAAGATGCTGGAAAACCAAATGTTAAGTAAGGAAAAGGATCGTGCACTTATCTTGCCTTTCCTACTTGAAATGTACCACTGGGAACCCACACATTCAATAAAAGGAAGTTTATCTTCTTACGTTGACAAATGCATAAGGAATGATAGAATTTATAATATCACCATTTTGCCACTTCTTATGAATGAAGGTTCTAAGCATCAATGATTGTTATAAGAGAGACAAGCAAATGTTATGTGCCTTCTATACCATTCTGAAGCACTCTTGCCAAAAAATAATCTGTAAATCAAATCTGGCATTTGTACCAATCAATTTATGGGAAATACAAGGCTCAGAGGAACACATCTAATGACATCACAGGATACAATTGGCAAGATTCGGACCATGGAGAAAACCTAAAAATACAAGACCTGGTTTCTTCAACAAATACATTGCCAGGGAAAGAAAAAGAGAGATGAATAGAGAACCTGTAGCTTAAAAGACACTTAAAAGTGCTATCAACCATTCACAAATGTGGTCTTTAAATGGATTCAGGTAGAAACAAATTGTGAAAGATAAAACCATTTATGAGATTTAAGCATAATAATATTAAGAAAGTATTCTTAATTTCTTGATTGAACTGTAAATGATATGTTGTGGTCATGTTTCTTAAAAATTTACTTTTGTGTGTGTTTTAAATGTTCCATAACAAAAGCTTAATAGTAAAATCAAACAAATAAAAAAGCAATGAAGGATTGAATAATAAGGAGCAGAGGAAAGAGAGACAAAGGGCCAGAGACATATCTGTGTAGGCCTGCAGGGAAACCTAGCCCCTGGCAGAGTGCCTGGCTGGGCAGTTGCTCAGGTCCTGACAGCTCTTGGCTGTTCCTCTTCTCTTGTGTTGGCTGAAATTCTCCTTTGTTTGTATTTTCCTACCTCTTTTTTTAATATCTTCTCACCTGTAACATTCTGGTCAAGCTTCACCTCTTTCTTGCAGGCTTTCAGAGTGCCACTCCCTCCCCAGGTGTATCAGGCATGCCCTCAGTCTCCTCCTCTACCTTTGTGCATGCTTGCTGAAGTTTTCCACCACTACACCTACATCTCCCTAGCCCAAGGACTGTGTCAAATGCATGCTTGCATTCTCCATGCCTAGTGAAACTCTTGTCCCACCACAGACATTGAAATAATTGGATGGACAGTGAACGGATGACTCTGAACTTCAGGGTGATCATGACAAGCGTGATGCCACTTACAGAAGAAAGGAGACATGAAAAGTTAGATTGAAAGATGGGTGACACATTTTGCTTCAGACTTGTTAAGTCTAAAACTCAAAGGACTTGAACTCAGAAAGGAAAGTTGGGGCCAGAACTACAGCTTGGAAGCCCCCTCCACAGGGATGAGCAATGAAGCTATTGGAGAGGAGAGGAGCATTCCACAAGACAGCTATTGAGGACAGACTCAGGAATTAAGAGGATGTAACAAAGAAAAGCATGTTAAGAGAGAGAGAGAGAGAGAGAGAAGAAGAGAGTGATACAATTTTTAAAGAAGGAGGTAGGGTGTAGGACAGGATTCCAGATGGATCCTCGGGAGGACAGAGCCCTGTGAAAGTCTGAGCCAATCCTGAAGAGGAGGCTCCCAGTGCCTGACAAGGATGTGGCTCCATCAAAGAGCAAGTGAAGGTGGGCAGAGGCTAGAGGTCAGACTTCAAGGTCGATGGAGGCAGAAGTGGTTGAAAAGGAAATGTAACTGTGGCTCCCTTTTCATGAAGCCAGTGATAAAGAGACAGAAAGAGGAGGTAGCAGCATAAGACATATTTTTTAACACTGAAAGAAAGGTTATGATACAAAACACTCTTGGGAGAGACATGAGGGAAGGAACTTCTGACTTCCAACCTCTGAATGTCTATTCTTTGTTTTTATCCTGTGTGTGATGGAGATAGCAAAATGTTATTATTACTGGCTCTTAGAGCCATGGTTAAACTATACAAAAGCAGATATTTATGCAGCAGTTACCATTGCTGGTTTGTTCTGTTTTACTGACATTGGCTCACTGAGCCCTTCCAGTCAGGCCTGATGGGCATGGCACTGGTATTGTCATCCCATCTTATGGGGAAGAAATAAAGGCATCACAAGGCTAAGTGACCTGTGCAAGATCAGGTTGTGAAAAAGAAATCTGGACCTTGAACCTGATGATCTAGCTCCAGAGTCCATGTTCTTCACCACCACGCCCTGTGACCTACAATGTGAGTTAAGTATTATTAGAACCATCTTGCAGAGGAGAACACTGGTTCAGTGAAGATGAGGAATGTGCCAACCGGTCAGAGGCAGAGCCAAGACTCAAATCCACATCTTCCTGTGCCAAGTCCAGCATTCTTTCCATTACCTACTATTACCTCTTCTCAGTAAAGAAGACAAGATGTTACCTATAAAAAGAGAGAGAGGATTCTAGGGGAACTGGGATCCTGGAGAGAATTTTTAAAAAGAAAGCTTTAAAAAAAAAAAAGCTTTAAAGAGCTTTTGTGTGTAATGTGATAATGAGTCAACAATACGTACAATTTCAACACATATGCTATAACCAAAAAATAAATTCAACAGAAGAGTTATAAGTAAATATTTGCTGAATTAATGAATAAATGAAACTAATAGAGACATCCCCTTTTCCTCCACCCATTGGCCTCCAAAACTATCACCCAAAATCAGCTATATCAAAATGATGGCTAGCATTTTATTGAAGCTTGTTTTGTTCCTTCCACTGTGCCTAACATGTTAAATGCATAATCTTATTTAATTTTCATGAGAATGCTATCAAGTACCATACTATTATTACTACATCCATTTTACAGAGATAGCACATATGCCTTGCCTAAGGAAGCACGACTAGTAAATTGGAGACCAAGATTTAGGCCCAACTTTGGCAGGCTCAGAGTCTATGTTCTTAATTACTAGAGATGTCAGTCAGTGTTCGCCCTGTCCACAAGGATTCTAGGAGTCTTGGCCTCAACCTTGGATATCCATGTCTCTGAGTCCCTGTTGAAACCACCTAATCCAAGTCCCTAACAATGGCTAATGGCTGGAAAGTGAGCATTTAAACCAAGTGTTGTCCTACTAGAGGCTCACTCTTGACCTATGATTTGATGTAAAAAGATAAGCTGGAACAATCAAATTGACCTTATGGAAATTTAAAAATGGAGAGCCAAGTCACTAAGCAGTTAGAAGAAAAAATAGTTTTATGAGCACGAGTAGGGTTGGACCACAGTGGCTCTTGTAGGACCATGTGTAAGCCAACTGATGGTATGAGAGAAAGTCAATGGTGATGGAGGTGGATGGAACAGATACGGGGAAAGTAGCAGCAATGATATGAACAAATAGACCAAATAGCCCCTAAAGGAGTCAATTAAAAAGTAGATTTGGTACCTTTTGGTCTTCCTGTTCCTATTCTAGTGAGGTCTGGATATTGTGTGTTCATTTCTCCAGAAGCCAGACTTCAAGATGGCACCCAGTGATCCCTACCTCCTGGTATTCATACCCTTACACAGCTGTCTCCCACAGGGTTGCCATGTATGATCATAAAACATGGCAGAAATGATGGCATGTCACTTCTGGGATTAGATTATAAAAGACTGTTTGATTTTAAGGCTAGGATTAAGTTATAAGACTGTGGCTTCTGTCTTGGCTTTCCTCTTTTGGATCACTCACTCTGGGGAAGAGTAGCTGCCATGTGATGAGGACACTCAGCCCATTGAGAGGTGTGCCTGGAAGAACAGAGAGTGTCAGCCAATAGCCAGTGAGGTAAGACCTGTCGACAACCCCATGAGTCAGCTTGGAAGCAAATCCAACCTTAAGATGACTGCTGGACAGCAACTTTATAAGAGGCCTAGAGCCAGAACTATCCCGTTAGGCTGTTTTTGGATTTCTGACCCACAGAAACTCTGAGATATAAATGTTTGTTGTTTTAAACTACTAAGTTTTAGGGTGATTTGAAATGTAGCAATAGATAGCTAATACACTTTCTTAGCTCTTAGGAGATCTCTGCTCTATATATTTCCCTATAAGCTTCCTTCTAAAAAGCACCTACTTCCTTGAAATGGTTTGAATATGACTTTGTTTCTTTGGGCTGAAAGGACCAAATAGGAACCCAAGTCACTGCACTCAGTCCTTAGAGACAACTCTCCCTGGAGCTTTAGTAACTCACCTTGATTCCTGAGCCTATTTTCATTCCATCTGTTTTGCTCAAATAACTGCCTGGGTTAGGACTAATTTTGTTCCCTTCTTGTATCTGCGTCCATGTGGTTCCAAGCCAGTTTGCCAACTTTGACCTACTGACAAGCTGCATACTTGGCTTCCAAGCTTCAGCTAACTGGCCATCTAGGTACTCCATTGGCCTGGCCTTCTAGACTTTTGTGAGTCTCCCAGAACTGACTTCAAGTAGGTCTCCTTTTTCCACCATTGCCAATGTCTCAGCCTTTACAGTCAGGAATGAGACAGGGATGTCCACTCTCACCACCGTTATTCAACATAGTACTGGAAGTCCTGGCCTCAGCAATTGGACAACAAAAAGACATAAAAGGCATCCAAATTGGCAAGGAAGAAGTCAAACTTTCACTATTTGTAAATAACATGATACTCTATGTAGAAAACCTGAAAGACTTCACCAAAAAAATATTGGAACTGATAAATGAATTCAGGCAAGTCACAGAATATAAAATCAATGTACAGAAATCCATCAAGTTTCTATACACCAATAATGAAGCAGCAGAAAGAGTAATCAAGGAATCCATCCCATAGATAGATGCACCAGAAGCCATAAGATACCCAACAATGTCCCATTCACCTTAAATGAATTTTCATCAACACCTGCAATATGGCAGGCATGGGAGATGTAGAGATGAAATAAGACATAGCCTTAGCCTCAAGGAGTTTTCAGTCTAGTTAGAGAAACTGGTGCATGAATAAATAATAATTTAATGTGATGTGAAGATCTCCATGGAAGTGGTGACATTTGAGTGGTTCAGAAAAGCTAATAAGGGATCCTCCAATTAAAGAGCAGGAAAAGGTGATTCCAGGCAAAGGGAATAGCAGAGAAAAGTTTTACATTACCAATGAAAATGGAAAAGTCTCCTTAGAGTTTACACTGGCTACTTAGAAATGAGGCATTTCATATGCATACCATTTAATCAAGTAATTCTAAGAATTATACTTTACCGATATCTCAGAGCCTACCTAGAAATTATTTTGTGGATAGATTCAAAATGTACATGAAGACATAGATACACAGATGTTATTACAACTAGTTTTTTCAATAGAGGAAAAAAAGAACACAGCCTAAATGCTCATTATCAATGAAATGACAGAAATAGACTGTGTACATTCCTACAATGAAATGCTAGGCGACTGTTAAAATAATGAGCCAACTCTACAGGTATAGCTGTAAAATACACAAAATGAAATGAAAAAAGTGCAGAGAAATATAAATAGTATACTACTGATTGTGTGTATGTGTGTGCTTACATTTCTGTTTATTCATTAACTTATTTGACAAATACTTGTTGAGCTCTTCCCTGTGCCCAGCACTATTCTAGAATCTGGGATTCAATAGTGAACATGACAAAATGTAGGACATCAAACTTATATTCTAATGCACTTCGTCTGCTATACTATCTCCGGGATGACAACAGAGAAACAGTCACAATCTTTGCCTGGGGACAGGTACACTGCAGAGCTGAGCATCAGGAGTACGAGCTTCACTGATCCTTTGTGTATTTTTTTGGTCCTATTTGAAGTTTTTACAATGCTCAAGAGTTATCTAGTCCTCCCATGTTTTTAATTAGAAAAAGACAATAATCATTTCATAGAATTAAACTACTTTCAGTAAGTCAGATTTAATGCTGCTCCAAAGCACATTCATTCTACATTCCCTACTCATTCAGTTCTCTCCATAAAGAAAAACTCAAGCCAAGAAATGCTCCTGGAAAAATCTTTCAGACTGATGGTTTCTGGTTTGAGTTTATCTCAATACCAGAAAAGGGTCAGCTGTAATCAAAATGTGTGATTTTTTTTAAAGAAGAAATTCCATCCTAAAGCCACAGAGAAAAATAAATTGATTTTTGTCATAGGCTCTGAGTTGGTTACTAACACACAGTAACCTCCTGTGAAAGAAATAACAGAGTTGGACATGATTAGTATCATTCTACAACATTGCCACAACATAACTTTACAAATGATTCCCAGCAATGAGGGAGAAAGAATGTGCCAAGATTCCGGTAGCAACCCTAATAGCGGAGTTTGGGGCTGGTTCTGGAAGGGGGCACTTGCTGAAATATCAGACATCATGCTTTCATTCAGGTCCTATGGAAACGCCCAATGCTCCCTCCTCCAGCTGAGTAGCCTGCTAACAATATATTACCCTCAGCTCAAACCAACATAATTCACTAATAACATTGCTGGTCGAGAACCATGTTTAGGCATGTATTTGGATTAGGCGTGATCTGTGATGACAAAGGTTTCAAACTAAGCACAAATAACAAGGATAGATTTATGCAGGCCAGGATGCTCACTGTGGTTATTTATCACAATTACATCACTTTGCTTTGCGGTGGAAAGAGGGAATATGAACCTTGTGAAATGAGCCTCTGGACCCCTCACACTGGATCCAGCCAGCACACAGAGAAGCACTGTTTGAGTGGCCCCCCCTGTCTTGTCAGGGCTTTCTTGACATCCTACATCATCCTGGCTGGTCCTGTCAGACATTTGTCTTTAAACAGAGGCTACCATTCAGACCTGGTCAGATGAGAGTCTTGTGATACCTATCATGTCTCTCCAGAGCAAAATGAGGTCACTAAGTACCTGGGAGTGTCACCTCTGGATTGGAGGCAACAACCTGACCTAAGATTCCAGAATTTGAGCCTCTATCTGCCAGACTACATTGAAACTCCCTCTGAGTTATACTGGCTTCAATGTCTCTTTTTGTTCTTTTCCACTGTGTTTTATGGGCAGTGGGTTCCCCTCCCTGCTGGATATGAGGTGTTGTGGCCTCCCTGGGCCAAAAAACCACTGTTGGCTTAGGAGGCTCATACTTGGCTTTCAGACAATCTTGGCAGACGCTGCCCACGATTTGGCCCAGGGCCTGCCCTGCAGACTTTGCAAAGCAACGCAGTCAACACAAGGAGACCGTAGAACGCAATGGCTCAACGTTGCAGGTTCAGTTCATCCAATTCAAAGGATAAGAAAAATATTACAGTCCATGTCAACTGTCTTACATCTACATGTAATGTACAATGCTTCTAAAGGTCTGGGGCATTTCAGAATCTTTGACATCTTCCCCTGGATCTCACAGTGTCTGAAGCATCCACAAAAGCACCATCATTGTAAGGTGGACACAGCAGCCTAAGAGAAGAGACAGGATTTGCCCTTGTCTGGGAGAGCCAATGTTTACAGCACAGCCAGGCACCAGCGCCGTGTCAGGCACTCTGAGACAATGTTTGTAGGCACATGACAGTGTACACTGCCTCGCCCCTCACCATAACCTGGGTGAATAGGCCATAGAAAATATCCCTGTTTCAGATGAAAAGCTAAGAATAAGAGAAGATTGATGTTTTACGCAGAAATGTTCATCCCGTTAGCCTTTGTGGATCAGGGTTTAAAAAGCCACTGACTGTGTTTCTGGTACACAGAGATCCTGCCCAGGAAACACACATACTACATACACAAACCCATGCACCAGTTCCTCTACTTCCCCGAAGTCACTGATCAATCGCTACCTCCATTTTACCAAGAAAAACCTTGGAAGGAAAAGAAGGGGAATTCAGGAAAAAAAAAAAAAAAAGAAAGGAATACAAAATAACTATAACTAGTGGAACACAAAGCTGGGGAGGCTAGGATGGTTTAATCCTGAAATTGGAGGGATGCCTGGGTGGCTCAGTGGTTGAGCATCTGCTTTTGGTTCAGGGTGTGATCCCAGGACCCTGCATCAAGCTCTCTCTCTCTCTCTCTCTCTATAGAGAGAGAGAGAGAGAGAAAGCCTGCTTCTCCCTCTGCCTATGTCTTTGCTTCTCTCTCTCTCATGAATAAATAAATAAAATCTTTTTTAAAAATCCTGAAACAGGAATGTTTACAGTCATATAATAAATAATTTTCAATTGAGGAGTCAAGATGTATCTCAGGGTGATTGTGCAAAAGTCATGAGAGAAGCCAAGAGGCCCTTCCACCACAAATTTCTTCCTTTAAGAATTTGCCACATGCACCTAAAAATTCCATTCCTGGAGCCCATGCTTGACATTCCTTTGTATCACCTTATTAAATTTTATTGCCTTGTCACGGATTAAAATTCACCATTTACACATAAAAGCATGGTGGTGCAGAGAGCAAGGCCATGTGAGAATGGGAGGCTGGCTAGAAAGAGAAAGGCAGGCAGGGACTGTGGGTCTGGGGGCATTGAGAGCAAGCAGGTGGACGGTAGTGGCCGACAGGGTCCATGTCATTCGTGGCAGTGGCAGAGTGATGGTGATGCTATTGATAGGCACAGAAGCAAGGAATTTGGTCATATGGGACTAGCATAAGCACCCTGGAGCATGCCCAGTCAGCCCAAGTGGTGCAGAAGAGGAGTATACATGTGGAACATCTTGCTTTCATTTTTATGCATTCATTTTAATATATATTAGAAAGATTATAGCCAGCCAGTCATTTCATAGATATTAGTGCTTATAACAAAGCTAGGTTTCTAAAAAGTGATTTGATTTAAAATCACTTTGATGAGGGGTCTGCAGACATGGCAAAAATTATGAAGGGGACGTCAAAGTAACGGACATTTTGAAAACCCTGATCTAGACCCCCTGCCATGTTCTCAGCAAACACTGAGCACCTCCTTGGCTCCAAGCACCAGGCCAGGTCTAGGAGTACCTGCCCTTGGGGAGTTCACAGGCCAAGGGTAGTGAGGCAAGAGAAGCATTGCATAAGAATGTGCCCTGGCCACTGTAAATGCAAGGAGGCCAGGGCCCGCCCAGGGAAGCTGCCTGGGAAAAGGAACATGGAAACGGAGTCCAGGAGCATTTGTCAGCATTAGACAAGCATGGGAGGAGCGTGGAGTCGCAGGCAGAGCACATCTACATCAAGCCTCAGGCATCTGAAAGCCGCTGTTGCTTTTTGCCTCCTCTACCTCCATGAAGAGTAGTTGCTGGTGATGGAAAGGAGACAAGAAGGCAAAAGCAAGAACTGACCTCCTAACCAAGGGGACCAGATCCAGCACATACTGGAGGCCCACAGATGCTCTCTGTCAGCTGATTCTAGGTTCCCCCACTTCTCCAGTCCTCAAGTCTGGACTGTGAGTTTCCCTGGGTGCTTCTGGTACTGATCTCCAAGAGCCTTGACCCCACTTTTTGCCATTTGGGCTACTTCCATAGAATGACCAATTCTGATATTCTTAATACCACAAGCCCTGTGTCTGCACTGCTTGTATGTTTGATTATTCAGCCTTTTGTTCTTGACCTTGGACTGTACCACTAATCCAATACTCTCCCCACTGTGGCTCAGGAGTGAGGGACCAGGGGTACCTGGGTGGCTCAGTCAGCTAAGCATCTGACCAGCTTGGGTCATGATCTCAGGGTCCTGGGATAAATAAATAAAATATTAAAAAAAAAAGAAGTGAGGGACCAGATCCTTTCTCTTAGTGCCTCCTAAAGCCAGTGTGCATCTTGTCTGAGGATAAAATCACACAGACTTGAACAAATTAATGGTGGATTTTTCTTTTCCAAAACTACCATGCCTTATATTTCAGAAACATGAAAAGTTCACAATTAAAAAGTAAAATTAGGGGATCCTTGGGTGGCCCAGCGGTTTGGCACTGCCTTCAGCCCAGGACGTGATCCTGGGGACCTGGGATCGAGGCCCACATCGGGCTCCCTACATGGAGCCTGCTTCTCCCTCTGCCAGTGTCTCTGCCTCTCTCTGTGTGTGTCTCTCATGAATAAATAAATAAAATCTTTAAAATAAAATAAAATTAAAGTAAAATAAAAAGTAAAATTAATTAGAACACTTAAAATCCACCAACAGCTACATTCACAAAAGAGCAGCCAAATATAAAGCAGCAGTCACCACAGCCACTGCCTCTGACGGCTCCACCAGCTAAGAGAGATAGGCCCCAGACAGGGCCCAGGAGGCCAATAAAGGACCATATGCAGCCTTAGGATGCTGTAGGAAACTCGCTGCAATTATGAGCTGATGCATTTGGGGCAATGATGTAACTCAATACCTTTAATGAGCACCCAAATACACTTTTAAAAACATTTTACAATCATGCCATTCTTACAACCAATTTTCTCTATTTCTCCAGCCCTAAAAAGAAGGGGAATGGGGAATCAAAGTAAATGTGTAATAATAAATATATTGAATAAGTTTGCATCTCTTCTGCTCTTTGGTAAAAAGAAAAGGGACTTTATACATCATAAGTGCTGAATAAATACATGTTTCATAACATCAAGGATCTAAAGGAAACAAAAATGCAACATTTGATCCAATGCTAAGAGGAGTGTTTTCTTATAGATGTTTTAGGAGGCATCTATTTATCTATTTTTAAAGATTTATTTCTTTATTTTAGAGTGTGCAACTCCGGGGAGAGGCAGACAGAGAGGGGAAGAAGCTGACTGCCCACTGAGCAGGGAGCCTGACACAGGGCTCAGCCCCATAACCTCAAGATCATGACCCTGAGCCAAAAACAAGAGTCAGATGCTCAACTGACTGAGCCACTCAGGCACCCTTGTTAGGAGACATTAAATGGAGATATTGTTCACACGTATCACAGCCTTTTATGAATATGATACTCACCTTATTGTGCATCATCTTCACACCTCAAAGAGTTTGTTCTCGCATTTACCACTCCACAACCATGCAGTCAGCAACATTGGGTAATGTCATTGCCATTCACAGATGAACAAATGAAGGCCTAGAGGAGATGATGCACCACTGCCTCATAACTCACTGAAACAGACCTCCTGACTCTGATGGGTCCTCTCCCATACTTCATTTCATGTACTAATTGTGCCTCACACCTGGTTCTCCATCATGTGAAGATGCTTCATTCTGATTTCCCAAATGGGAATAACCTTGAGAGGAAAGAATTTAAAAAAAAAAAAAAAAAAAAGAAGGGGAAGGAGAAGGAAGCAAGGAAAATAAAGAAAAGAAGGAGGAGAAAGAAAGAAAAAAGAAAAGAAAGGAAAAAAATCAAAATTACCTTGAGCTCATTTCTAAAGAAAATCTATTTCTCAAAGATCCACTAAGCACTCACCCAATGGCTCGGTCTTGAGTGGGTATGCCTGCATGCAAGGCATCATGCTTTTAAGAAGAAAGCATTAGATAAGAGGGCCGAGAACTGAAAACGAAAACCCTACTGAGATCTCCTTAGAGGTGAGGAGCACTCCCAGTTCTAGAGGTAAATTGGTATGCTCAAAGAAAGACAATTTTCATCCTAATGTTAACATCTACTGTGGGGACTCCAGAAATCAACAGGACATCCTCTCTTATATGTCATAACTTCATTGCTGAATCTTCAGAGCTTCCATGTTCCTCCCCAATACACAAGTTCCCCCAAAACTACCATGCTCCTGGGCTTTGCCAGCCCATGGCTCTCTCCTCCGTTTTACAAAACTTGAAGTCCGTTCCTACTGTGAACCTTTCCATCATTAATACTGTGAACCTTTCCATCATTAAACCTGTTTCTCTTTAATCAGGTCAATATGCAGCCTACTAGCATTAGGTACACACTCTGCTTTGCCCCGAATTAATTGACATTTGCTTCTGTAGATCTTACCAAATTACTCCTGACATTTTATTTCTCTCCTTACACTGTAAATTCTCAAAAGCAGAAATCAGAAACTCCTCTTTTCTTTGTGTCTGTTTTCTCAGTTCTCTGCTCCAAAATGTCTCATTCACATGGAGGCACCATTGATTCTTTATTCTCTCTCCCTCGTCCTCTTTTCTCTCTTTCATCGTAGTCGTTTTCTCACCTAAACACAATTTTATCTGACCATCAAAATTACAATTTAATAAACAAGACCCACTTGTTCAATGAGACAAATGTAATTTAAAATAGCATTATTAGTTTAATTACACTTTCTATTTTATAAATTACTTTCACGTATATGATCTCCTCATTTGCAAATTCCAGGTGCTCTTTCTGATTGAAATTCCTGTATCCAAAAGGGAAATCAAGAAGGAAAGTATCTTTAATTGCTTAATTCATTTCAGCTCTTTAGGTATTAATCTAATCTGCACCATTATGTTGGTATCACTTAAGAGCCATTTTTAAAACTAAGTTCAAAGTTCCATTTACCCCCGTGGGAAGATTATATTTCAGGACTAAAAGGGAGTGTGGGGGGGGGGGTGGGGAGTGAAGAAATGAATGCTGTCTCATCAAGAGAACTAATGTAAGAATTTCAACAATTTTTGCTTGCTGGCTAATTATCTTATTGAGAATTAAGAAAACACGAAAAAGTGTTTAAACTATTCCATCCACCAATTGTTTCTAAAAGCTCTTAACTTAATCCTGGGAGGTACCTTTTCACACCAAGTAATCCTGTTGAGAATCCTCTTTGTGTATTTTATGCGCTGCTTTCATTCTTCTAAACCTATGATGAAGAATCTAAAACTGTGGGCACAGCTCTATCTAGTGGTGGGAATGGGTAGGTCAGGAGCTTTGAATCCCTCGGCTCCCAAAAGGCTTTTGAGATCAGTCCTGCCTGCAGCTCAGCCCAGAAGCTGCGGAAAACTGAACTGTTCCCTTGCTTTGAGATACACAATATTGTTAGGGCATCTAATTAGCAGCCAACTCTTTTTTTTTTTTCTTTAGAGGAGAGGGGATGGGTAGAGGCAAAGGGGGAGAGAGAATCTCAAGCAGGCTCCTAGGGCAGGACAGAGCCTGTCATGGGGCTCCATCTCAGAACCCAGAGATTATGGCCTGAGCCAAAATCAAGAGTCAGGCACTTAATCAACTGAGCCACCCGGTTTCCCCAAGCAGCGAATTCTCAATAACAAGAGTCTCTCCTACCCATCTAGCTCTAGTAAGACTTTCTCTTTAATTACGGAGGTAAATCCTAATGGTATAGGTAAGGAATTGCTCAGGAATAGGCAATTAAGAATGGAGGAAGGAGAAACCAGGCCCTCTCAATAAGGTATGATTAGTTCATGAACAAAACACAATGTTGATCCTGCTCAGATCATAATCATCACAACTGATGATGATGGTGGTGATGGTGATAGTAATAGGTAACATTTATCAAATGCTTCTCATGTGCCACATCCTAAGTACCTATAATAACTTTATTAAATTCACTCAGCAACCCTGTGAAACCCATTTCTCTGACGGAAAAACTGAGGCAGAGAGTGGCTAAGTCAATTTGCCAGGGCCAAACAGAAAGAGGCAGATGTGAGATCTGAACTAAGGCAATTCAAATCCAGAACATGTTCCCTTAATAATGATGTTAAGAAAAGTACTAGTTTTCAATATGGATAAAAAGGATTACTTCCTGGAGTAGCATACCACCTTCAAAGTCAGAATAGAGAAGAGCAGCACTACAGATCTAAGAACCCACAGTGTAATTTTGCAGATTTTATCCTGTTTCACATTTGGCTATATATATTCAAGGACACTCCAGTTAAATCTACAATAACCTAACTGAGAATAAGTTATTAACACATACATGCATCAGAGACTTATTTTTAACAAAATAATCCTACACTTTCCATAAGTCCCTGTGTAATAAGAGACTTGTGTTCTGGTGTGGGTCCTGCCTCAGGTAAAATTCCTTTGTCTCGGCATCCTTATCTTCTACTGTCCTCCCGAACTGCTGACACCCTTTGGTGTTGGCTCTCCCAATTTGCCTATCACAGCCACTCTCCATATCTGCACCTTCTTCCTTGCCCTGGCAAGCTGATTACTGACTGATTGCTGGACTGAACCAATGGTTTCCTTGCTCCAATAGTGTTTGGTTAATGGGATCCATAGCAAGAGAGCAGAGGAGAGAAGGAAATAAAGGCCAGGCCATCCCTCTGTCCTTACTCACTGCAAGCAGATTCCTCCCTCCACCTACAGGGAGTAATAGCTCCAAGAGCCCTCACTGTCTCTGAGTTCTGGGGACTGCTCACTGTCTCACCCCGTCAACCTTTCCAGCCCCAAGGACTGCTCTTTCCTATGGTTTCCCTACACCCTGTTTATACCTTTGAAATAATCCCTTCATGAAACTCTCCTCAACTGGTGCCATTTTGTCATTCTGGGGGTCTGGTGGACAGCATAGTCACTACTTCTCATTGGCTCATGTACCCCTCCAGTTTTGCCTCCAGGCAAAACTGCTTTGTCTAAAATCCTACTCCCCATAAGCCATGTATTGCACTGTGTGAGTTTTCTGCCCACTCAGCCACAGCTGTCATCTGATAGAACATTCCATAACAGGCTGGCTATTTACCTACAATTGCAGCAGAGGGGCTCAGCCAATCAGATTCTTCTCTTAGGGATGGAGGCCTGTGAGACAGAGACAACAGAGCAACATTTGTGGCAAACTTCCAAGTTACGAGGCAGACTTGTGGAAATATTCAGGATCGTGTGCAAAGAAATGTTATGAGGCACCTATGAGCAGAATGAGAGAAAATAGCAAATGCACAGAGAGGCATAGCCATGCTGAGAGAGATAGGGAATGTTCCCCAGGACTTCCTCGGTTCCTTAGTTATGGAGTTTCATCTCCATGAAGCCCAGCCGGCCCTGAACTTGAACTCCCGTGAGATCATTATATCAGTACAAAAATATCCCTTTACTTGAACCAACCAGAGTGTCTACTGTGTGCCAGGTGCTATACAAAGCACTGAAAACAGAAGTGAACAGAACAAACAAGGTCCCAGCCCTTAGCTTACATATGTGGGTTGTTGGTGACAAAATGAGGTGGGTCAAGGGAGATACAAATGTGAGATGTCAGGATTAAAGTGAAATCAAAGAGCGGTAGGGTCATCAGCATCTCTACAAAATGTAGAGATGCTGTACAAAACATGGGTGCTAAAACTATTGAGTAAAACTATGATAAAAAATAGGATATTAATGAGGTGTCAAGGTGTGTTCTTAAAAGTTACTTACTAAAAAGGGGAAAATAATCATTTTATAGCCAGAAAACCTGGATGTCACCACCTAATCCAATGATCCAAGTCACTGTCATATTGGCAAGATGTGGACACCAAGTGCCTCCTCATGTGTTGCCCCAGGAAAGTCACAGCATCACTTCCAGGGCAGCCCAGCCCAATATGCAAAACCTGTGTCTAATCATGAGGAAACATCAGAAGCAAATTGAAAGTTATTCCATAAAACAAATTCTCTGTACTCCTCAAACTGTCAAGACCATCAAAGTCAAGGAAAGATGGAAGAAATGTTTCATGTTAAATGAGACCAAAGAAATGTGACAACAAAATGAAAAGGGTGATCCTGAATTGGATTCTGCATGAGAAAAACATTTTTTTTTTTTTCTGTTTGCTCAACAGACTCTTGGGTCTCTTACAGAAGAGGAAAATGAGATCTGGAAACTTACCTATAGACATGGGGTGAGAGCACGGATAACCTGCTCCTCAAATTCCCCTCTATCATCCTGTCTCCAAATAGCTGCAAGTTTTATTTCTAATTTTATTATTATTTCTCTATTATCATCAGCTCACCTGAAGATGATCTATTGCAATAAAATCTTAGTGATGACTCTCCCTCTGGTCTCAGGGCTTCTGATGCCCTCTGATTCTGTGCTGCTAAACATACCTATTAAATAATAACACATCACTGAGCTAAACCTAGTAAGTTGGATGAATTTCTCATTTCTGTTCAAATCCATTGTCTGATGATATTTCAGAAATAAAAACCCAGGCAGTCAATAGTTGCATTGTGGCAATATCAGTTCTGGCTGAAAGGTCTATATTTTTGGATTTAAAAGTATTTCAAGGGGCAGTGAATGTTTTGAAAACTCTGGTAGATGTTCTAGGTAGCAAATGTCTATTTGGTAACTGAGTATAAAGCACTGATAGATAGCTTAGGGTGGTGTCCAGTAAAGATAAAGGAATAAAAGCAAAACCTTCAGCTCACATTAGGCCTTATGGTGGGCTGCTAAAGCTTAATTGAGACACAGTGAGCCATACAAAAAGGTGTGTATTATATCATACAAGCTTAAATGAATAGGCATCACCAATGACTGAGAAAGAAATGAAAGTGCTTCTTGTAGTGACAGATTTACTGATTTTCGGAGCTTTTGATTTTTCTCCAAGATGAAAATATATGTTTGATCTCTGTTTTGCTTATTGGTTTTAAGGAGGTGTCCATCACTTTAATTAACTATGAGCTTCTCTTCTTCCATTATGTATTCCTAACTTCCAATATTGGGATGTCCTCAACTGCTTGACATTTTATTTTACTCTGTGGTTTTTTTTTAATATTTTATTTATTTATTCATGAGAGACAAAGAGAGAGGCAGAGACATAGGTAAAGGGAGAAGGAGGCTCTCCATAGGGAGCCTGATGTGGAACTCCACCCCAAGATCCTGGGATCACGACCTGAGCCAAAGGCAGACAGTCAACCACTGAGCCACCCGGATGCCCCACTCTGGGTACTTTTTAAATTAATTGCTTTCAACTTAATAAAAGTACTTTGCCACTTAATAAAGTACCAGATATGTATAGTAAAAACTTGGTCCTGTTGATCATTTTCATCTTTGACTTAAAGATAAGAATAAAAAATACGTCCACTGAATGCAGGGGAATACTCAGTGCAGTGTGGGGTGCTCTTAAATACACAACACAAGACTCATCTGGTGAAATAAACTGTGGTTAGTAAGAAGTCACTTTAAATAGCACATGAAATGAAGATAAACTTTAAAAATGTGTAATGAAGATTACCATATTGTCAAAATGAAACAAAGATAAATATTGAATAATAATATTAACAAATACTGGGTGCCATGGCATAATTCTAAACATTATATATATATACTTATATTTATATATAGCACCATATATATTAGCATATGCAAACTAATTAATATATATAAACTAATTTAATCCTCACAAAATCTCCAGAGGTACATGCCACTATTATCCCAATTTTACAAATGGAGAAACTCAAGACACAGAGAGATTGAGTAATTTGGTCATGTTCTCATGGATCATGAGTGTCAGAGCTGGAATTTATACCTTAGCAGTCTGGTGCCAGAGTCCATGCTCCCGACCACATTTAATCAGGCGGCAAATATTTCATGACTATTTCACGGTACTGTGTTTTCACTGGAGTGTGCTGGTCAGTTTTTGCTGTAGTAACAGATAAGTTCCATTTCCTAGTGACTTACTACAATGAATGTTTTTATCTCTTGCCCACATTACATAAGAGCTGTAGGTTGACTATGACTCTGATCAGTTCTTCTGGGCTTAGCTTGGCTCCACTGTGCTGAACAACATGCGTCTTTTCCATGCAGGACCAGAATGAAGGAGGAGTTCCTCTCTGGGACATAGAGCAGACAGAAATTTAAGAGTAGTAGAGAAAAGTTCAGCAGAGCCCACATTTACTGCCTCTTCTTGAACATAGCAAATATCCAGTCTGCTTACATCCCACTGGCCGAAGCAAGTCACATGCCCAAGCCCAAGGTCAATTAGGTGCGGTTGCCTACCTCTCCTATGGGTGGCATAGGCTAGTCACATAGTGGAAGTGAATGGTTGAAAACAATAATCCAATAGCTCAAGAGCTCTTCACCCTGCCCAGGTGATCTCCTAAGTAAGAAGGCAAGAGTAGCATAAAAATAATTAAAGAAGGTTGGGAGATACAGACCATCCTTACTTTGCATGGTATCATGGTAAGTGAAATTCAAGCACACAGAACCAGGTCCTTGCTTTGCAAGATTCTATAGTGACTGAGATTTGATCATGCAGTCCTGTGCAAAGCAAGGGCTCCTATAATTAATGATAATAATTGCTTAAAAATAAATGTTAAATTGTGAAATTCTCAGGACATTTAAAATGAAATCTAAACCATGCCTGCAAGGCCGTAAATCATTTGTCTTCTGCCCACCTTCAGACCTCATCTCTCTAGCCCTAGGACCTCTGTATATGCTATTCTCTGCCTCGTGTCCTCTCCCCCCAGATCTTCACAAGGCTGGCTTTAGGCATTGAGGTCTCACCTGCAAGTTGTATCTTCAGAAAGACCTGCTCTGACCAGGCCACCTAAATTAGCCACCCTATCACTCTCAGGTCAGCTATCCTGATTTGTTTTCTATGTAAGCCTTATCACTGCTTGAGACCCTCTTACCAGTATATGTGCTTACATGTTAATTCTTTATCTTTTTCATTGGAATATAAGCTCCAAAGAGCAAATAATTTCTCTAACTTACATCATTCTATTCTTTTTGTCTAGGTTATTAGCTGGCACATACTAGACATGAAATGAGTACTGTTGAGTGAATGAACAGGTGTGAACAAAGGCTAGATCATCTGAGGACTTGTAGCTATGGTTTGGATTTTATTACAAATGCACTGAGAAACGTGCACAATTTTCCAATTATAAACAATCATATATGGGTTCCCTGATTGTCCCTTGTACTATCTTAACACAAATGTGTTATTTGGGACAGAGATCAGCATCCCAATCAATACTTCTCAATCTTGGTTACATTTTGTAATCAGCTGGGGCAAGGGGGCAACCTAAAAAAAAAAAAAAAAATCCTGCTGCCTAGGTCCTAATCCCCAATAATTCTGATTTAATAGGTCTAGGCCGAGGCCCAACATAAGAGCTGTAATGATACCTGATATTCAGCCAAAGTTAAAACCCAGAGTTCCTATGGTACTAAAGTATGGTAGAGATTCCAAATATGTTCCTTGGCTCATTAAGTGTGGCTGATTTGAGTGTTTGGCTTCACTCTGACAATGTCTAACAATACATAGTAGGTGCCCAATCAATATTTGTTAGTTGTCTAGGAAATACTTGATAAATGAATAATTGAATGGTTTAGCTAAAATGGATAGGAAATTAGTGGAGGCAGGGGTCAGTGTAAGCAGAAGTTGTTAGATGAAGCTCCATCACAGGCAGTGGGCATGAAGTGAATGTGACGTCCACTTGCTGTTGTTATAAAATGTTCTAGAAACCTGGAACATCCAAGTTGGAATGGGTTATGGAGACCATCCAATACAGAGGTTCATTAAATTGTTCTGGCCACAGGTCTTTTAGATTTTAATGAAGGTTTTAGGCACTCTCTTCCCAAAAAGATACATTCACAGTTGTGTATCCAATTCAAGTGGGTTCAGCAAGCTCCTAGACAGTGGTTTCTCAAGCCAAAATCCTAAGGTCCATCTTAAAGTCTCCACTGATAGAAAATGAAACTGAGGCCCACAGAAGGTGAAGAACCTGCTAGAAGCACAAGTCAAGACAGGGACAGCAGCTGGACTGGAATCTATTTCTGGCTATGCTGAATGTGGTTGCCAATCTTGACTTCACACATGCTGAGGACAAAGTTAAGAGAATGATAGTCATTTTGTTTCCTCCTCCTTTCACATTGACATTCCATAAAATTCCAATAGGTAATCTAACCCCACAGCTGTGCCACTTCATTAAAAAGTGGAAATTGAAATTCTAGAGCAACCCAGTCTTCCAAATCTACCATGTTTTCATGCCAGTTAAATCTTTGGGAATAGAGTGCTGGAAAATGACTCCATTTAAAGCAGAGTAACCTTGAAATAACCAGGCTGTGGCTGATTTCTAGAGTAGCCTTCTTAGCCAGTCCATGTCTATGAACACATACAGCTGAGGGGGGGGCAAAGGCTGAATTCCATCATGCCAGATGTCAGGATAGCAGTTGTTCTGATCAAATATGAGCTCAGAAAATAATAGGAACAAATGTAGTCAAAGGATCCATAGATTTTAGGAGTAAGAGAAGAAACCGGTATCTCCTTGTCCTGGCTGGGCTTATGTGAATTATATAGCAGAGCACTACCGTTTAAGGATGACAGCCTGAGCCTACGGAAGGTTTATTAAGCCTCATCTAAATAAAGTAAGATTCATTTCTGTCTTGGAAAAGACCATATATGGAACACACTGTCAGTATCTCAAAGGATCCAGAAATGAATCATACAATTCGGTAGCCCCCCAACCCTACCTGCAGAGAATACATTCCAAGACCCCCAGGGGATGCCTGAAACTGTGGATACTATTGAAACTTTTATGCATTCTTTTCCATACATACACGCCTATGATAAAGTTTAATTTACAAATTAGGCACAGTAAGAGATTAGCAACAATAAACTAATAATAAAATAGAACAATTATAACAATATGCTGTAATAAAAGTTATATAAATGTGGTATCTCTCCTTCAAAATGTCTTATTGTACTGTGCTCACCTTTCGTTTTCTTCTTGTGATGATATGAAATGTTAAAATGCCTGTGTGATGAGATGAATGACACAGGCATTAGACTGCTATGACCTGATGACAGGTCAGAAGAAGAATCATCTGCTTCCAGACCATGGTTGACCCCACGTAACTGAAGAAAGCAGAACTTCTGGTAAGTGGGGACTACAGTACCTGGTTCTTCCTCTTCCTCCTCTCTTCTGCTGCTCTTCTTAGGGAGTCACATTTGTTACCAGCACCTGCTACAGAGGACAGGGTAAAGAACAAAATCCAAATTAATCACTTGATAGTTTGTGAGAACCATAGGAAGAGAACTAGTGCCTTTGTCTAAAATGGCCTTTGAGAATGTCACATGAACATGTCTTCTACTTACTATTATATGTTCTTAAATCACTGGGTACAGTATTAGGACTTACTACTGTAAGTACAGCATTAGGACTCAAAACACAAAATGAAATGGTCAGATTCATGGTCCACTCTGCCCAAGAAAGGATCATGGACATAGTGAGGCAATGTGGTAGATGCCCTATTTATAAATTTTCCTTCATTGCCCTTCTGCGATGCTGTGGGCCAGTCATCTAAGATCTCTATTTACCATCTTCAAACCTTTTTTTTTTTTTTTTCAGTTCAGTAAATTGTTTTCAACATGTGTACTTTTGAATAATTAGTTCCACAGATTGGTTTCCCTATCTCATTTCCTTAATCACATGAAACTTGGGATTAGATTAATTAATAGTGTAGGATACTTAATCTACTAGTGGAACCCATTACAACATTAAGTACTTGTAGCCACTCCACAGGTAGACTATCTGTTTCAGCTTACAATTAAGAATACCCTTCATTTGAAATAGCTGAGCTCCAAAACATGGCACTTAGACAAAGTGTATAATTTGTCATGAGTTCTAAATATGAAAACTATCTCAATCAACATTTTGAGATATATAGATCAAATATTTCTATCTACTATGAGTATCCAAAGGTTATATCAATATTCAGAAAGGGCGGCAAGTGTGAGGGTCACATGGTAAATGTGAATTTACCCACACTTTATACCTGAGCATAAAAAACCTTACCCCATACCTTGGTAAATATATGGCATTTTATTAGAGGATATTAAATGGTAAGCCTTTACTGGTTGAGGCCCACAATCCTGTTATTTCTAAGCTTTTATTTGTTCACCTGCCACGGCCAGAGACAACTTGTTTGTAAAAACCTAAAGCATTATTGGCAAACCCCTGCTGTGTAAACAGTAGCAAAGGCTTTGGGGACAAAGCTTGGCACAATTTCTACCTGGCAAGCTCCCTAGACACCAGGCACTTGAGGCCTGAGGAGGGGCCCATTCACCTAGACTAGAGGCAGAGGCCAGCCTCAGGATCTTACTCAGTGCCTGCTTGCTCAGACCCCATACCAGCTCCTGTTCACCTTTCCAACAGCAGGATCATATCACCAACTACAACAAGATGCGCCCTGAGAAAAGAACTCAAAGAAAGCATATGATTAAGAGATTATATCTTAAAAGCTCTCATCACAAGAAAATAAAAAATGTGTAACTTTGTGGTTATGTATGTAGACTAGACATTGTGGTGATCATTTTGCAATATACAAATATCAAATCATTATACTGTATACCTGAAACAAGTATATATCAATTATATCTCAATTTTTAAAAATGCATTTGCCACTCACGGTTTCACATAAATTTCGTTTTTTCCTCCTCCTCCCCAGAGCTCTTCTCCTAGAGAGATAGCCTCATACACATCCCTGAGATGCTCCTAGAAATGGGTAGTCACCAACAGTGACATTCTACACACAGACTTGCAGTAGTGAATTGAAAATTATTAAATTTTGGTATTCCCATCTCCCCCACACCCAAACATAACTAGTAACTGGCTTTTAAACCAATATTCAGACATAAAACACTTGGAGTAACCTGGAACTTCCTGACAACTGTGTAAGTCATGATCCTTCCAGAAGGCACAGTAGGAAAAAAAAAAAAAAAACAAGGCAGCAAACTAGCCACAATCATAGATTTTTCAAATCCCTGAAAATTGATATCCAGCCTTCAGGCTGAGAAATACTGCAGAAAAGAAGCCATTCTTGTAATATTCTTTGCATAAAGAGTCCAGTTCATCTGCAAGTGATAACAGGAAGCATTTCGGTCTAATTTTCTCAATCATTGGAGATAGTTCCAAGTCCCTCCTTTTATGAAAGTTTCTCCTTGATATTTGTCTGATGAGAATGTAAGCAATAGGCTAATTAATGTAGGAACCTCAAGGAGATCTCAAGGGGCAGAAATATCTGAAATGTCTGAGGCTCCTGCTGGCCGCCCTGCCTGGTAAGGAGCCGAGAGTCCTGTTAGTGACAAGCATCAGTAGACATTCCCCACTTTGAATCATTTTCATTCAGGCAGAGGGAGAGGACCTTTCTGAAGGGCAGACCACTGATTCCCTGTAATTTAAAGGAGAGAGCCACATTATGCAGCCCTCTCATTTGAATTATGTAAGACTCAGAGATAAGCATTTCCTCTCTGTGATAAGAGCAGCGGCCTATAATAGCCACGGAACTATTTTCATGAAAGAGTCTCATTTGCACGCTTAGCAGCTGCTAGGAAAGACATGAGCAGCCGGCCGAGGTCTAAAGTGAGCCTGACTCCCAAGCTTAAAGCAAAGACTTGGAGGCACAGCTACAGGGGAAGCCGGCCACTGATTAGACGCCAGCGTTAGTTATGCTGCTACTCTTCAGTGTCAGACCATTAGTTCCAGGATCCTGCTGAGACCCAAATGAAGCTAGAATGGGAACATTCTTAAGAACGCAGTCTGAGAGAAAGACTCACAAATGTCAGTTGTTTGGGGTGACAACTTTTTCCTACTTGAAAAACAGAGCAGCCAGTGGGAAGGAAATTATTTTGTAATGGTACCAGATATGGGTAGACTTCTGACTTGGAAGCAGAGCAGCTCTCTCATTTGTGCATCCAGCCATGACCTCAGCAGGATTGCTATGGATGTAGGGTTATGGGATCCCTAGGGAGCCTGAGAGTATGGCGGGGAAGGGGGGCAGTACACCCAGCATCACTGCCCCATCATGACTGGGAGGTCAAATGATCAGATGTTCCCTTTTCTTCCTTTTTGCATTCTTCCCTCTTTGCAGGGATTTGAAAAATCTATAGGAAAAGGACAAAATAGATCTGCCAAATTAAAAAGAGCAAATGTGGGTATTCAAATCATGAGGAGACTTCTAAAATATAGGAAGGCACTCATTAGAGACTGGCCCACAGGAAATAAATCTGAAATGGACTGGGAGCAAAGGGAATCTGAGGGTGACTAGGAACGAAGTCCATGAACTGCATGGACAGGAGAGATCTTGGCAATCACATAGGGCAGGGAAGGCCAAAGGCTTTGTGATTCATGGGTTCATCAGACTACTCTTTACACACAAGATACGGGAAGATAATATGAGACAGCAACCAACAAAAAGGTGATTAAATAGAAATATCTAAAATCCCTAAGACACATCAACGAAAAAAGGTTTTGGATTGCAAATTAAGTAGTTGTCTATTATTCTGAATGATCATTCAAAACCAATAGCTAAGCACTTCATGCTTTTACAAAGTGCCACAACATGCATTATCGTATTTGATGCTCAGAACAAAGATGTGTGTGAGAAGATAGTTAGGATGGTTATTTTTATGTGTCCACTTGACTGAACCACAGGGTTCCCAGATGTTTGGTCAGACATTATTCTGGATGTTTCTTTCCATTTCAGGTTATTTTTTTAGATGCCACTGACATTTAAATGGATAGATTGACATTTAATAAGGAGATTACTCTCCCTAATGTGGGCTTTAGAGTTTCTCAGATTTTCCTTTTTTGGTTTTTTGTTTTGTTTTGTTTTGTTTTGTTTTTGTTTGTTTTTTGATGACTGAGTTTTGAAATACAATCAGGGATTTTGTAGGATGTCCCCTATGGGACATATCCCCTATATGATACATACAATATCCCCTATATGATATTTTCTCATGATTAGGACTGGGAGGTTATGGATTCGGGAGAGGAAGTAAAGTGCCATTTTCAATACATCACATCAAGGGTATATATTCTCAACATGATTTATGACTGTTGATGTTAACCCTCACCTGGCTGAGGTGCTTTGTGTCAGGTTTCTGCATTGTAAAATTACTCTTTTTTTCTCTTTCCATACTGTACTCTGTAGAAGGAACTCATTTATGCATAGCCCACATTTAAGGATTGGGGAATTATGCTCCTAGAGGCTGGAATAGCTACATAATTTACTTGAAATTCTGCATAGGAGAATGATTTCTTCCCCCAGTTTATTAATGCATTCAATGTAATTTGGGCCCATGGACATATAGATATAGACACAGATATATACATACTTTGGGTTATAATCCAGTATTGCTTTATTTTGTTACAAAAATTTTTCCAGCTTTGGCCATTAGGAACTTTTTCAGTTCACTTCTATGTCCCTTTAACATACCCCGCCAGTGAGTTATCTTTTCGTTTTGTTTTTTGTTTGTGTATTTCCTTACTTTCTGGAACAAGATGGCCCAGGTTCGTCTTATATATTTACTGTCCCAGTCCTAGAATCAGCCATTTCTCTCTCCAAGGAGTCCTGGCACTTCTTATTAGAGAATGATATTAGAAACCATGATCTGGAGGCACCTGGGTGGCTCAGTCAATTAAGTGTCTGCCTTCAGGTCAGATCATGATCTCAGGGTCCTGGGATTAAGCTCAGCATTTGGCTCCCTGCTCAGTGGGGAGCCTGCTTCTCCCTCTCCTCCTGTTCCCTTCCCCTGTCCCCCGCTCATGCTCTCTCTCTTTCTTGTCCTCCCCTCAAATAAATACATAAAATCTGAAAAAAAAAATCAGAGAGAAACCAAGATCTTGGTACTAGGTTTGCTCATAGTTACTGTGGTGTCATTACTTCTAGAACTTCTCAGTGGGCAAAGAAATACATGTGTGCATACTACTATCTATACACTTTTCTATATGTAGCCACTTATATCTACATTAAGTCAAACATTAGTTCTCACTGATGTCTTCAATTCTAGTCTACATGGATTATTCTTTTTTTAATAATAAATTTATTTTTTATTGGTGTTCAATTTGCCAACATACAGAATAACACCCAGTGCTCATCCCGTCAAGTGCCCCCTTCAGTGCCCGCCACCCAGTCCCACCCCCCGCCCTCCTCCCCTTCCACCACCCCTAGTTCGTTTCCCAGAGTTAGGAGTCTTCCATGCTCTGTCTCCCTTTCTGATATTTCCTACCCATTTCTTCTCCCTTCCCCTCTATTCCCTTTCACTATTATTTATACTTACATGGATTATTCTTTTAAATTTTTAAATTGAGGCATAATGGACATTTAACATTATCATAATTTCATGTGTACAACATAATGATTAAATATTTGTGTACGTTGTGAACTGATCACAATAAATCTGGTAAACATCTATTACCATACATAGTTGTCTTTTTTTTCTCCTGTGGTGAGAACTTTTAAGATCTACTCTCTTAGCAACTTTCAAACATACTATACAGTATTGTTAACTACAACCACCATGCTGTATGTCACATCCAAGGAGCTATTTGTTTTTTAATTCTTTCTTTATGTATTTATCTTAGGAAGAAGGCAGAGAGAGAGGGGAGAGAGAATCTTAAGTGGGCTCCATGTCCAGCACAGAGCCCTACATGGCGCTCGATCTCATGACTCTGAGAGACCTAAGCTGAATTCAATAGTCAGACACTCAACTGACTGAGCCACCCAGGCACATCATGGATTTATTTATTTTATAACTAGAAGTCCATACCTTTTGACCACCCCACATGGACCATTCTAAGTTCCTGCCCTTGCTTATCTGTAAATTTCCACTCTAACAGTGAGAAATCTTGATCCCACTAGCCACCATCCATTTACTTAATTGTTCAATTCCAGTATAGTTGTATAGCAGTATACAACTCCCCCTTGTGGAAAATAACTTTATCAACTACATTATATCTCTTCTTTGCAGTTCCTTTGTCTTTAATCGACAGATTTCCATTAATTTCCAGAGTTATTTAGGTCAATATCTTTTCCTTCATCCCTTTCATTGGACTGTTTTGTATATTTCTAATGCAATTATATTCTTTTATTACTAGAATCCACTGATTTCCTAAACTAGTTTTTAATTGATGTGCATTAAGCTTCATTTTGTGCTATAAATTTTTATGGATTTTGACATATGCATAATGTTACATCCAAAATTCCAGAATCATACCGAATATTTCAGTTCCCATAAATGCCCTATACTTCACTTCCCCCACTTCCCTCTGGCAATCATGAATCTTTTTACAATCTCTATCATTTTGCCTTTTCCCATGTTTCAAACAGTTGGAATCATACAGTTGGAATCATACAGTTGGAATCATACAGTTGGAATCAAACAGTTGGAATCATACAGTTGGAATCATACAGTTGGAATCATACAGTTGGAATCATACAGTCTTTTCAGACTGGCGTCTTTCACTTATCAATATTCAATTAAGATTTCCCCATATTTTTTTGTCACTTGATAGATCATTTATTATCATGGAATAATATTGCATTTTAGAAATGTTCCATAGTATATTTCTCCATTCAACTGTTGTTGTTTTTTTTTTTTTAAGATTTAATTTATTTATTTGAGAAAGACAGAGATAGTGAGAAAAAGCATGTGCAGGGAGGAGGGGCAGAGGGAGAGGGAGAAGCAGGCACCACACTGAGCAGGGAACCCAACATGGGACTTGACCCTAGGACCCCAGGATCATGACCTGAGCTGAAGGCAGATACTTAACAACTGAGCCACCCAGGAACCCCCTCTCCACTCAAATGCTGAAGGACCTCTTAGTTCCTTTCAGTTTTTGGATATTGTAAATAAAGATGCCATAAATATTTGCATGCAGTTTTCAACTCAATTGCATAAATATCTAGGAGCATGACTGCTAGATCATATAGTAAAACTATGTTTAGCTTTGTAAGAAGCTGCAAAACTACCTTCCAAAGTGAATGCACCATTTTACATTCCCACCAGCAATGAATAAGAGTTCTTGTTGTTCTACACCCTCATCAGCATTTGGTATTTTTGGTTTTCTGGATTCTAATAATTCTAACAGTTGTGTGGTGGCATCTCATTGTTTTAATCCATACTTCCCTAATAAAAAATTATGTTGAGCAATGGAATTCTTTATATACTTTAGATACAAGTCCATTCTCAGATAAATATTTTGTAAACATTTTCTCCCAGTTTGTGACTTGCCTCTTCCTTCTCTCCCAGTTTGTGACTTGCCTCGTCCTTCTCTTAACAATGTCTCAGAACAAAGGTTGCCTTTTAACAAAAGCTAACATTTGTTTCTTTCATGTATCATGCTTTTGATATCATATGTAAAAAATTATTACCAAGCCCAATGTCGCTCATATTTTCTTGTGAAAGGTATAAGGTCTATATATCTAGATTTATTTATTTATTTATTGGGCACATGGTTGTCTAATTTTTCTAGCATCATTTCTCAAAAAAGTCCTTCCTTTCTCTGTTGAATTGACTTTACTCCTTTTTTTAAATTTTTTTAACAATATTTATTATTTATGATAGACAGAGAGAGAGAGAGAGACGCAGAGACACAGGAGGAGGGAGAAGCAGGCTCCATGCCAGGAGCCTGACGCGGGACTCGATCCTGGGACTCCAGGATCACGCCCTGGGGCCAAAGGCAGGCGCTAAACCACTGAGCCACCCAGGGATCCCCTGCCTTTACTCCTTTATCAAACATCAGTTGACTATATTTGTATGGGTCTCCTCAGGGCTTTCTGTTCTTTTTCCACTGATCTATATGTCTAGTCTTCCTCTAATACTATGCTTTCTTGATTAATGTAGCTTTATAGTGAATCTTGAAGTCAAATACTGTCAGTCTTTCAATTTTGATCATTAGTGTTATGTCAGCTATTTGGGGTCTTTTACCTTTCCATATAAACTTAGAATCAGTTTGTCAATATTCACAAAATATCTTTCTGGGATTTTGACTGAAATTGTATTGAATCTGTAGATAAATTTGGGAAGAATCTGCATCTTAATAATGAATCTTCCAGTCCACAAGCACAGAATACTTATTTAGATCTTTGGGGATTTTTATTGGAGTTTTGTTTTCTGCATGTTTTGAATATATTTTGTCATGATTTATACCTATTTCCTTTTTTGACATGAATGCAAATTGCATTGTGTTTTTAATTTGAAATTCCAATTGTTCATTGCTGACATATTAGGAAAGCCAAATGACCTTTGTATGTTAACTGTGTATTTTCTCACTCTTGATGTAATTGTTTACTAGTTCCTGGAGATTTTGTTGACTCTTTGGGATTTCCTACATGGACAATCATGCCAACCATGAGCCGAGTGGTTTGATTTCCTTCTTCTCAATCTTTATACCTTTTATTTTTTTCTCTTGTCTTAATTCACCAACTATGGCTTCCTGTATGATGCTGAATAGGAGTGGTGAGAAGGGACATTGTTTTCTTGTTCCCAATTTTAGGGAGAAATCATCCAGTTTCTCCCCATTAAATATGATGTTAGCTGAGATTTTAATCAAGTTGAGAAAGTTCCTCTGTACTCCTAGTTTGCTATGAGTTTTTATGATGAATACATGGTGGATTTTGTGAAATACTTCTTCTGCATCAATTGCTATGATCATATTTTTTCTTTTTAGTCTGTTGATATAGTAGATTACAATAATTGATGTTCAGTTTCAAGTATTGAGCTAGTCTTGCACACCTAGAATAAATTTCACTTGGTTGCAGTGTATAACTTTTTATACATTGCTGAATTTGAGATTCTGTAGCTTTTTAAGACACACCCAGGAAATTACTAGTTTCATTCTTTTTGGAATTAAAAATGGTCACCTTGGTATCATTTTTAAAGCTTTTTCTTTAGTGCAATATTCAATTTTCTGTTTTTCATTTTGTTAAGAACTTCTTGCCTCCCTAATTGCCTTGCCCCCATCTCCAGACTTAGAAACCACCGGTACAGAGGGGAGACTTCTTAAGAAGTTTGCTATTCTTTCCCATCACCTCCTTCCTTACTCATTACCAAAGATTTTGGGCCACTCCTGTGTGGGCCTGGGCTTGAGGGAAAAGGAAGAAAGCCCAGTCCCAGATGGTTCGCACAGTAGTGATGAGCCTTGAGCCTTCCAGAAGTATCACATTGCAAAAGTGCCAAATCTCTCAAAAGACATTCAGAGAACCAGTTCCATACTGGGGGCTTGGGGGCCTCCCACTTGCAGTGCCTCTGCCATGAGTGATTATTCTTCTGTCCATCCACTTCTGATGATTCCCTCAGCTCTCTATAGTTCTTCCTTTTATAGGGGATTACCTCACCTCCCCAGATGGTCCCCTTGAGTCTTGAGTAGAAACCTTTATTAAAAAAAAAAAAAAATGGTGCCTGTATCCCTTTCCAAAAATCCACAATAGGCCCACAGGAAGCATATATGTACACATCCTTGCCCCATCAGACTGCAGAGTGTTTCCAAGGTCATCTTGACATTCACTCTATAGAAATCAACTGTAAGCTTTAAGGGTATAAGTCAGATGCCTGTTTTTATATCCTCAATTCCAAGGGAGTTACAGCAATCTCTCTAATCCATTTTCTCAAATTTGGCGTAAGGGGAGGAATTCACCCCTGCCCCATCTCATCTTTTCCCCAGTCAAAATGCGGACAACATATGGGACATGCTGACTGCTTCTTTCCCCTGACATCCTAGCTCTCTTTGTGTAGCCTGGAGGCAAGTGATGGCCCCATGGAGGCATATTCTTTTTTTCAATAACCTTAGTCATGAGGGTACCTCTATTCCCCAACCTGCTTCTCTCCAAACCTTAGAAGTAGGCCAAGAAAAAGGTGATGAGAAGCCAGAAAGGACACCATGGACTGGAATTAGATTTCCCCTAAAGGAAGTAAATATTCCTATCATCAGTCTTTCTTGAAAGAAGTCAATACAATGGGGATAAAATGAAAACCCCTGGAGTGAGACTGAGACTCAACAAAGGGAAATCTTCTGCTCTCTGGTCCTTAGGGCTGTTGGGACCAGAGCTTTAAGGTACAGACACCATAGAACATTCCCACTGAATGGGGCAGCTGGCGCCTGACATGGGAGGCAGGCTAGCAGGCAGGCCAAGGAAGGTGTGAAAGGTAGTGTCTGTTTATGGACCCTCTGAGAGTGCTCTCATAAGAGCTCCCAGTTATTACTGAGGTATGTGACCCTTCTAGGTTACCTAAACCTTTAACTTATTATTATTAAAAGTAGGCTGCCTTGGCTGTGCTGTGAAGAATCCAGAGAAAGTTCTGTCCCTTGCTTCGAAAATGGTGGTAACAGGGAAAGAAATAGCCTCTCCCTGCCCACTGCCCCCTCTCTGAAACAAGTTGGTGGTGATAGCAGAAGCCAAGCCGCACAATGAGGAGGCTAGAATGGAAAGCAAAAGCCAGCAGTGACCTATTCCAAAGGTCCCATGAGACAGCACCAGCAAGGATTTTTGGTAATAGCCTGGGAAGGCACAGGCTGGAAGCCAGTCTCTGAGTATGAGTAGAAACATAGCCTTGTTGATAAGCAAGGGTAGGGAGCCTCAGACTGATCAGTTATGGCACAAAGTGGTCAAGAACTTTAAGTCAGAAACCAAAACTATGTGGACTATGTTAGGCTTGTGATTTCCTTAGTGAAACTGCCATTGTCTTTTGCCCATCTTTTCTATGATGATTGGCAGTAAACTCAAAAAAAAAGTTTCTGAGTCTGTCTTTGAGGCAGCAGTAAAAGGTAGAGGGAAAGTGAAGGAGACAGATATCTCTGCTAACCAAAAAGAATTCCAAAGCAAAGGAGAAGGGATGCCTTCACCACTGAAGAGAGGAAAGTGGCTATCTTCAGACAGAAAAGGAGCGTAGGAAGAAGGGGCTGGGCCTGAGAGAGTCCCTATCTTCTTCAAAAAGAATTTGAAAATGGCACCCCCATTCTCCCACAGAAAATCTGTGTTTTGTGATCTAGCACTGTAGAATTCATCACCCACTTCTGAAGCTCATTAGCTGTGTGTCTTTGGGCAATTTGTCTCAGAGCCTCAGTTTCCTTACCTTTAAAATGCAGCTAACGCCTACCATTGAATTATTATAGAAATTAACTGAGGTAAAACATATAAAACACTTGAAACAGAGCAAAAATTAGTGTGGTATTTTTAAAATCTTATTTTATTCAATATGCTCTGGAGATAAGACTTATTGCCACACATGAGTGGATGCTCTTAAAGGAGATCCTGAGTTCTCAAGAAAGAGTTCACCTTAAAAAGTTTGGTACTTGAAGTCTTCATCAGTTTTCCAAAAAAAAAACACAAACAAACAAAAAACACACCAAAATCCTTTATTTGAAAGGTTTGTTTAAATGACCACAAACTTGGGATGCCTTGGTGGCTCAGTGGTTGAGTGTCTGCCTTGGGCTCAGGACATGATCCTTGAGTCCTGGGATGAGTCCCGCATCAGGCTCCTCCAGGGGAGTCTGCTTCTCCCTCTGCCTGTCTCTTGTGAAAATAAAATCTTTAAAAAATAAAAAAATAAATGACCACAAACTCTTTTATAGCATTCACATCAAGTGTTAGGGTAAGGGCACCTGGGTAGCTCAGTTAGTTAAGCATCAGACTTCAGCTCAGTTCATGATCTCAGGGCCCTGGGATCAAGCCCCGCTCTGCATCAGGGTCCCAGGGGTGCTTCTCCCTCTCTCTCTGCCTCTCCCACTGCTTGTGTGCTCTCTCAAATAAATTAATAAAATCTCTGAGAGAGTTAGGGTCTATGTCTCTCTATCCTTGTGTCTTTGCAGGCTTATAATTGCTTCAACAAATGGAGTATGATGCTCTCAGACTTCTCAGGCTGGATCGTTAAAGGCCACGCAACTTATACCTGCTAGTAAGGTGTAAGGTAGAAGGTGGCCATCATGCAAGAAATCCAACTTTCCTGAAACCAGCATTCTGGAGAAGTTACGTGTAGGTCTTCAATCAACAGCTGTGGCTGGAGGAACATTAAAGGCTCTTTGGGACATCCAGCCCAGGTAAGCCTTCAGATGACAGCAGCCCCAGCCACCCTCTGACTACGACCATATGAAAGATCCCCACCGAGAACTTCTAAGTCAGTAATACCTTAAATTTCTGATGTACAATTTGGTGAGCAAAACAAATGATGGCCAGTTTAGATAACTAATGTTTGAGGTAATGTAACAAGAGCACTTGTATAGAATCCCCATCAGCCTATGATGGACAGACTCGATGTGACAGTCTCTCATCAGACCATAATGAAAATTCACCTACAAGATTAAGAACCCCATAAATACAGTGCTTCCAGAATCTTCCCATATTTCTCCAATGCCTAATTGGTCAATGGATTCAGAACTTTAAAAATAAAATAAACCGGTGGGCGGGAGGATGGGGTGGCTGGGTGATGGGCACTGAAGGGGGCACTTGATGGGATGAGCACTGGGTGTTATGCCATATGTTGGCAAATTGAACTCCAATAAAAATATACAAAGTAAAATAAACCTCTTTCTCATGCCCATTTCTGTCACCTGCTTGATCATTTTGATGCTGATGAACGATAATTCTGTGTTTCTTATGTTCCTCCATATGCGATGAGTGTCTCTCATCCTTCAAACCAGGACAGAGCACCTGTGTCCACTTGCAGGTGGAACTGTAGTCAGCAGGAGATGTGCAGACTGGCAGCCACAGCCCTCCCATCATCAGCAGGGCAGCTCCTCTGTCAGCATCCGTCTGCGTGGAAAATAGACCATTGTTAGTGGAATTTGTGAGCTACCAATTTGTCAATAGCAATGCCTTTGAAGGGAGGAGGGTGAAGGTAGAGAGAAGAAATACAAATCCTATTTTTTAATCCTCTGGGGTTTAATGTCTGTTTCACTGCTGTTAAGATTCTTGAGAGATAGAGCGTGCCTGAGAAAAATACTATGGCAAAAGGAGAACAGTACAAATTGGTTTCCATAGCAACTTCCCAGATAAGAGTAATGGCTGTACCCAGTCTGGAGGGAAAATTGGTAAGACTAAAATATGCTCAAAATAAACACTTTCATGACTTTATTTTTTCCTTAAGTATTTAATTTTATGTGACTTGCTTGATGCACATATTAGAACCCTGACCATGGGGGAATATTTCACCATGTTCCCCCATTTCTGGGGAACTCATAAAATGCAGAACTATACTCTGATGCATAATGATCTATTGTACCCTGTTAAAACAACAATGCGTAACATTTATAATATAAGCAAATTTCAGAGCCCCCAGCCCCAAGACCTAAAGTGACTTGACAAAATCATTCTTGATTGAATATTTGACAGTTTAGTTTGTGCTCTGTTTACTTACCTGGAAATGGGTTCATTGATGTCCTCCTATCTCACAGGTCTATTGTGAAGACTAATTGAGACAAAGTATATAAATATTTTTGTGCAAATCTAAAATACAGAAGTAGTATTAACAATAGCAACAACATGAGTAGTAGTCAGAGTGGAGGCATTATTAATATTGGCAGAACTCAAACACAAGTCACAGAGTATACCACCAACCCTGGTTTTTTTTCCTACCATCCTCCATTATTGAAGTCAGATCCTCTCAACAAAAATGTAATGGTACATGGGGTGCCTGGGTGGTGTAGTCAGTTAAGTGACCGACTCTCGGTCTTGGCTTAGGTCATGATATCAGAGTCATAAGATCGAGCCCCTCCTCAGACATAACACTCAGCATGCAATCTGCTTAAGACTCTCTCTCCGTCTGCTCCTGTGCTTCTCTCTCTCTCTCTCTCTCTCTCTCTTTTTCTCTCTCCCTCTCTCTCTCTCAGTAAAATAAATGAATGTATCTTTTTAAAAAATTTAATGGCACAGAATCTATCCAACCAAAGCCTGAGTCCCATCCCAGCCAGATCCAGTCAGGGCTTAGATAATGTGATAAAAGAAGAGTCAAAGTTTGGTGAGGTACTAACCACATCTCCTGCCATATATTGCTTCTCAGAGTTGGCCTATTGTTAGCAGTGCTTGTCTCTACTCAGAGGACATTTTAAACACCACAGCTAATATGACCCAAGGAATGCTAAATGGATTAGGGGAAAGAAGAAAAGGTGAATTCCAATGAGGAAGAACAAGAAGTTAAGAAAAAAATACTTTCAGCCCACACTAAAGACCTAAACTTGATATTTAAAAATAATTTTAAAATACACAAATATGTATCATATATCATATTAACATATATATCATAAATATATATATATATATTTTAGGTTTTTGTACTAAAATCAATACAACACTGGACTTTAACATAATCACCACTGAGGGGGCTGTGATTTGAGGCTTAAACCTGTTAGGGCTGTTATTTTTCTAACTGACTTCAGAATTAGAACTTAAGTTCTATTACTTTAAAATTTAAAACTGTTAATGACCAAAACTGTGTTATCTCTCCTATTCCACATATCATTCACCAAATGTGGCTATGAACTACCTTCAGTTGTTGCCAGAATTCACACTCACTCTCAAAAGGTAAGTCACCAACAGTGAAGATAAGTTAAAGCATGTGCTCTGAATACAATTAATTCCTACGGGAGCTTGAAACTGCCCTGGGAAATAAAGATTCTATGGGAATAAATCCAAGATGATTACTTTAGACAAAATTCTGGCTGTGAATACACCAGTATATTTGCTTTCCCTTTTAAATTGAGGTATAGTTGACATACTATGTTATATTAGTTTCAGGTGTACAATATAGTGATTCAACAGTTCTCTAGAGTACCCAGTGCTCACCATCATAAGCATAGTCACTATCTGTCATCATACGACGTTAATACAATATTATTGATTATATTTCCTGTGATGTGCTTTTTATCTCTGTGACTGTTTTATAAGTGGAGGTTCAAACCTCTCAATCCCAAGATTAATTATGCTACTTTGTAGTTAGAACTTGACTCATTCATTTACTCATCAATTTGTTCATTTAACAAATACTAATCTTCACCCCTAGTATATAGGTACTAGAACATGAAGCTGAATGTAGGACAGTCTTATCTATATACTGATGATTTCCATACTTGTATTTCCATCCCCAACCTCTTCTATATTTTAGGCCCATAGTTCTATCTGCCTTCTGGAACTTCCCCCTTCATGTTCCATAGATACTTCAGACTTTATGTATCAAATTTTATATCTGGCTACCATCAACGAGGAGACAGAAAAGCTTTTTTGTTTGTTTGTTTGTTTATTTGTTTTTTCTAATTAATCGCTGGAGCACCAACCTGTTCTTACCTGTAGGAAGTCCAGACACTCCTTCCTAAAACATTACTATAATTCCTTGAGATCCTGGAGCCTTTTTCAAACCCAGCCTTTTTCACTCAATGTGACTTCCAGTGTCAAACATGGAGATAGTTTTACGTTTCCATTTGCCCACCATCATCTTGAATATGGACAGACTGAACTCTGGTCCCAAGATCAATGGTGATTTGCCCTGATGATGCTTTTGAGCACAGCCATGTTCTATACACAAAGGGATACTCTCAACTTAGGTTAGGGTTGCAGCTTGCTCTGCTGTATCCTCCCATGTTCAACAAGTTTTTGAAGTATGACACCACCCCAGCATGTCCTACCAGTGTCTACTGGCCTCAGCCACACACCAGTTCCCTCACATGCAAACCCTTAAGCAGCCCAGACTCCCCTTCTCCTGTGGTATTTCTCTCCACTGTGCTGGCACTATGTCTTTTATCCCTCTTTTCTTTGTATTACAAGAGCATCTTAAGAGTGCTAGTTTGTCAGTACCCTGACCTACACATTTCATCACTGCCCTCATAGCTAAGGATGTTGAGTATCTGCTATGCAGCAGACACAGTTACCATAGTTAATCATAGTAATGAAAGGAATCAAATCACTATCATCAAGAAACCTGGCATTTGGAGGATATAACTGATAACTGAAACAAGAAATAAACAGGCTAGGTGCTTCAGCAAATAAGGTGCTGTGAGAACCAGAGGAGGATGTCAACTATGTCAGAATCTTCCAGAGGCCAGATGCTATATTGCTCTCCTTTTGGCTCAAACCCTTAGGCCTATGATCTTTGAACAAGACAGTTTTAGGAAAATGATCTGATACATTAGAGTCATTTTTCCAAACCAGCAAACTTATAGGGATTCCCTTAGCATATTGGAGGGGAAAGGCAGTGGCTATGACCTTGTTTTCCCCTTTCCTGAAGACTTCAATGTTCCTATCTTTAGTTCCTTTCTTTCCCCTGTGAAATAATTTAATCCTGTATGCACAAAAATGGCTTGTCAAAAATATAGCACGTGTAGGGCTGATAGCTCCTGTGAGGGATTACACCTGAGCAAAGGAGCTAACGGTTGTACACAGCGAGTGGGTTGAAATGTCTGTAGCCATAAGCTGTCTCCGAATCAGCAAATTCTGAAGTATCAGCTGTCAGGCAGTAGAATTCTGGTTAATTGGGTGAGCATAAACATCTGCAAAATGAATCTGATTCAAATAGACTCTAAAGTTGATACCATTTTAGAAAGGAAAGCATTAACTTCATTCATTTTGCTCTCCATATACTGAGGTCGCTTCTTCAGTCACATTCAGAATTTTAGAACACACGTAGCTTACGCTTAATACACATGCACAAATACCCACTGATCTCTCTCACACCACCTTTGGAGAGGCCAGAAGACCCTTCCCAAGGTTTTCAGGAGCATTGAGACTACAGCCTCCATCCACCCAAGCACAAGGAAAGAAGCTCCGTACAAAACTACCACGTCCTAGGCACCTGCTGTGGTTTGGGAGATGTTGAAGTGATAAGAAAGCTTAAAGAAAAGAGAAGATGGGTGGATGGAGGGGGAGTAAAATCAAGCCTATGCTATAATCACACAAGGTGAGCAGCTAATTGTGGAATGTCACAAAAAGTGCATTTGACCTGAAACACTACCCAACAACCGGATTGCTGAAGAGCGCACATGTGGAAATCACTCCATTTGGATCAAGAAATGAAGACACTTGTCTACGAAACTTCCAGCACAAGGTAACATAACTCATTTGTACACACTCTTGCATTGTCTTTATTTGGAATTTCAAATTAGCCAGTCATCTAGCAGGACCTTGAAGAATCAATGAAACATGCAGGTAAGCTTTCACAACAGGTAAGAACTAGAACATGGTGGACACAGAGGGAGGCAAGCCTAAGTAGGCCAACTCTATTTAGTCATTTATTCATGCCACAAACATGTATTGGCTTCTTACCATGTATAAGACACTATGTGTGGAAATATGAAGATGAACAAAGCCCCACATTAGTGTGTGTGGGAACAGACACGTGTGTGACTATAAAGCAGAGGAAGTGAATCAACTAACAACCTGTTGTATGACAATATGAAAAGTGCCCTAACATAGGAATATGCCAAGAGCAAAGGCATCAAAGATGAAGAAACAATTGATTCAGTTGTGAGAAGGGGAAATAGGCACAGGTCTGAGAATGTTATTAAGAGAAAAAAGTGACTTAAGAGTTGACAAGATAAAAGCAGTGGACAAAGAGGACCAAACTCAGTTCTCAATCAAAGGAAGGTCCTTTCATGTGAATACTCAGCACCCTTTCCACAAAAGAGAACATCCTTTTTTCTCAACAGATTTCCAGTCAGAAACATATTTGCTAGCCCCACCCACCTTCATGTTCACAACTCTACCTTTTAGCTGCAACAGATCAGAAAATCTCATTCTGACTGAGGATGGAGACAAGGCAGTGGCCAACAAAGCTGCACAGCCATCAGCTCAGGAGCAGTTTCGTGGCTGGAAAAGCCTGTGGGGTCCTATGCCCTGTGAACTCCATGCTGTTGGTGGTTTCCAGGTTCTGGGTCCCTCTGTTCACTCTTACCCCTAGGCTTCTACAGACTGCCCCCCAAATTTACTATTTACACAGACTTTGGACAGCTATGTAGTTATGCACTCTGACTTTGGTTACATAACTGTCTCCTGACTAACCTCCACCTAGAACCAAGCCCCCCTCCCCTTCCAGCATCCCAATAATTCCCTCTGTTAGTTGCTAACTACAGCTATGCTTGATAAAGATGGTTCTTTTAGGAGCATAGCAGGAGAGCTTTTATGCTGGATGCTTTCCATTGGTCCTTCCAGACTTACTCTCCACACTCTGCACCAGACTCTATGCCCTAGGGGCTGACCTGATAGACCACGTCAGTGGGCTCCTTTGTCTTCTGATTCCATTGGGTTTAATAAACTTGACAGAGAAGACAGGTGACCAGGGCCTTTCTTCAGGTTGCCGGAGTCCCTTGTCCAAAGATCACACTCCTGTAAAGCAAATGACTACAAATAGCTATCCTTTAGATTCTGGGAGTGGCTCCTATCTCCTGGTTCTTTTAGGCTTAAGGGTGGTACAGCTGTTGCTAGTTTCACATTTACCTTATTAATGTCCTTCAGCCCTGCCCACAATCCTACTTCATTTAAACTTTCCACACATCACCCAGCCTGAAGTGCTGGGTGTCCCCTGCTGGGGCCCCGCCTGACAGAACTGTGTGTTCTATGGCAGAAACAGGGAAAGACCAACTCTCCCAGGATTCTTGGCCCAGGATTCAACAATTCCACAAATCCCTACTGAGAGCCTACTGAGGACCACACCAGAATGCGATGATGAACAAAACAGCAAAACATCTTGCATTCACGGGTTCTGCATCCAATGAAGGGAGACAGATGTGCTATAGAAATGGGGACAAAGGCGAAGGAGAATGGAACAGAGAGGCCAGGGGTTCTACCTGATATAACATGGCCAAGGAAGGACTGGTTGTCTTTGTGAAGGGTGTGACCATCAGGCTGCAGAGAAGAAAGAAAAAAATCCCAAATTCAAAATATGTGAAGAAATTCCCTGTGAGAAAAAATTTGGCTAACTGGTTGAAAGCAGCAAGCAAGGATTTAACATGTTATTATCTTTAGAGAGAACCAAAAGAATATCAAAATTGGCAACGTTAAACATTTTAACAAAAAAACTTTAAGTACTTTAAGAACTTCATTTACCTGACTTTGTATTCCATCCAAAACAGCACTTTGTCCTGAAAAGGTATGAGGAAAACAGGAAATTTTATCCCCATTAAAAAAAAAGGCATGAAAAAATTAAGAAATTGTTATTTCAACAGATAATTCAGAGCAAAATGGGTTTTTCCCTTTTTTTTTTTTTCTTTTTCTGATAAACTCATTCCCTCCTATTTAAGGAGATAGAGTAGTTATGGGTTCATTGCTGCAAGGGTGGTAATGTGTCAGAAAGGAAGTATTTAGTGGATCTTATGGGATTTGGATGTAAACAAGATGTATAACTGGAGAAGCATTTTTAAGAACAGCCCCTCTCCTCGGAATGCCTCCACACTTGAAGCAAGTAGGATCCTGAGTGAAGAGGTCAGTGCCGTGAGGGGAACTGGATAGCTAGGCTCCTCTATGGAAACAAATAATATTCCACTGCACCTAATCATGCAGAAATAAGGACCCAGAATGGCCTATATTTCATTTTTCAAGAGCAGCCAGAAAACCAAATCTTGACTTGAAACCCCCTGATTTTCAAATTCTAGCAACAAATGAAAAGGTTTATGTATAACACTGGGCCAGCCAAGCAGTACTTCTATAGAAGGGCCTTTGTTTTCTGGCCAGATTTAACTTGTTGGCCATAAGTTTGCTACCTCCACTTCAGAAAGAGAGGAAATGCAAACAGCAAGCAACATGGAGATGTGAAAACCCTCCCTGGCCGCAATCCATCAGTGCAATCTGCTACAAACAAACTCTATGTGCAAGAGATGCGAGCCAGAAGAAAGCAGAAGAACACTTACAGGAAAAGGAGATAAAGTGTAGGACTGTAGAAAGACTCATCTCTTGAACTATATGGCAGGCACAGGGGCTCAGAATATACTGAGAAAGCCAAAGCAATCCTCTCACCTAAAATCTGGAGGAGTGTGGGCCTCCCACTGCACAGCAGACCAGATTTAAGCCAATTTGATTTGGAATACAAAGACAGGGTATTGGAAAGCACAGGAGGGTCAGTAAAATATCCTCCAAACTGAGAAGGCAGCTTAACACCGAAAAATGAAGCAAACCACTCCACACCATTTACACAGCTTTATTCAAGATAACTTACTGACAGTGGGGGAATCGGGCAGACAAGGATCCAGCTGCCACGCAGCCATTCTCCATCTAGTTTGGACCATAACTCACAATGTCTACAGAGAGGCATGGTGGTGAAGTCAGAGAATAGTCAGTCACCTGAAGTGGAGCCTTCTGGTGCCAGTCATCTCTCCTGGTTATGTAAAGCAGGACCTTTAATGCACCACATTAAGGAAGAAGAGAACAAGCATTCCCGCATTCCATTTAGGGCATACATTAACCTTCATGGGACCTGGAACACATAGCCCCAAGGGAGATCATTGCATGATCTTCTGTGCACACACAGGATGGAGAGCCAGAGATGGAGTCACTGCTGTCAGCACTCGCACTCTTACACAGAACTGGCAACTAGATTACTTAAAGATGAAGACATTGTGCTCAGAGGGATGATTTGTCTGGACTCATAGGGTTAAAAGGTGGCAGAGATAGGAGGTGAGCACTAGTCTAGCTTCCTGGGAATTGGATGCTCTTTCAGTAGCTAGGAATCCCATAGTTAGCAAACTCATCAACTAAGAAAGACAAAGATGATGAGGTGACAGAAGAGGAGGAGAAGGAAATAAAGGATGGGGAAGGAAAGACAGAGGGAGAAGAAAGGAAACAAATAAGGATAGGAAAAGAAGGGAAAGAAAAGAGACGAAAATAAATGAAAAACAGCAAGAAAAGGAAAAGGAAGAAAATCAATGAAAATGCAAAGGGGAAATGGAGAAGAAAGAAAAGTCAAAGAAAACAGAGAAAATGAGGGAAAGGAAATAAAAGAAGGAAGCAGGAAAGTTTAACAAAAAATGCAAGAATAAAAAGAAAGGAAAGAAAATTTGGGAAGAATGGCAATAAAATGGAGGCAATAATAGGGAAGTAAGAATAGGAAGTGAGAAAGAGGAAAGTGGCAGGAGTAGGGGGAAGGAAGGGAGAGAGGGAGGAAGAAAGGCTATTTTCAGATACACAGAAGAAAATTCAGTGATGACCACCATGTACGAACTCAACTCTGGATAGTTCTCCCCAACTCACGGTTCCTCTGGGCCCAAACCAAAGGGCAGGAGAACTGGACAGAACTCGGAGGAAGAGAGAACACAAGGAAGGACAAATGTCCTTGGCTTTCTGTGCCCGAGGACACTGTAAGGAATGGCCTTGAGCTGCCTGGGGCTGAAGGGAAATCCAACTAAGGAAGGATTGTTGTCATTTGAGCCAGGTTTAGCAACTCCATACAGTGAAATCTTTGTTATCCAAAGCATGAAAGAGTGAGGGAATTGACTGCATCCATTCATGTTTCTCCAGGTGGCCAAGGCTCTGGTTGCTTCCCTTCCCTCAAAGGGGGTGGGGGCGGGGGGCTGCATAGGGGCGTGTGCAGCTATGCTGGACAAGCTTTGACAGAAACACTCTTTACTCCCAAGCTGCGGTGGCTTCTAAAGAAAGTTTTAAGGTATCGCTCAGGATGTGAAAGATAAGCGCAGATCATTCCTGCCCTAGTATTGAGCACCCAGCCCACTTCTGCCTCTAGGATTTACATGAGAAGAAACAGAAAACAGACTAAAAACACTTTCTGCCCCGTACTAGGCTCTTAGCAGGTAAGGTACTAGTGGACTTGGATGGAATGTTACTCTCTCTTCTACTTTTAAGGTCCTGGCGTTATCAAAGGATCGTAGCTGTAGTTTCTAGTTGTCTTTGGAAGGTTCTGCTTGATGGCTTTCTGACTCTGGGAAATGAAAATACCATCTATATCAACTGGAGGTAGAGTGAACACACCGTCCTCTGTTTTCAAAAGAAATGAAAGGGGGTGCATGAAGACTCCCATTTCTTAAGTACACCAAGGAGAGTTTTAATGACTTGGTCCTTACAGATAAATGAGCATGTGGTATATCCCCCACAATACCTAAAACCTAGCACAGAACTTGCAGGGTACAGATGTCTGCTCAAAACTGAAGTGGTGTGGTGTACGGGAAAGAGCCCTGGACTGGGGTGTTTTCCCTCCAGTTGGACAATAACCAAAGGTGAATCATCAGGCAAGTTACCGAACAGCGTGTTGTAGATTAGTTCTACTAACTAAATCTAATTGATTTAGGTTAGGGGGTCTCAAACTGGCAGACCTGAAGCTGAATCTGACAAGCAGACATGGTATCTGTGGCCTGCACTATGTCCCCAGATTGTCCCTTGGTCTGCCTGGCCCATGAGTTGTGTGGGTGGCGTGTCCTGGGTTAGCCAGTCTGAAGTCCTTACCGTGGCAATTTGGCATCCATCCTCCCAAGTGAAAAACAGACTAGCATGGTGCCATGTTCCTTCCCACCTCGGTGACCTACTTGCCCAGGCTTCTTTGGGAGCTGCACTTCCTCTGCCCATCTCATAACTGTTGAGGTTTCTCGGGGTGCTTCTCATCCCAGTCTACACGACACAACCTGGGTGTTTGCTTCAACACCCAGTGCTTCCCTGGCTGAGCACCCAGGACTCTCCTGCCTACATTTCTACCTCTGGGCTGCTCCATTTTCCTCCTGCCTGTCTCTGCTTAGATGCTTCAAATCACCACGATCTTAACAAGTTTGACGTGTAACCCACATCTTCTGCCTCCTTCTCTACTGCACCACACCTAGCTGCTCTCAGGGACCTCTGCTCTTCCAGCCTCTGAAATTCGCTGTCCTTCCATTTGCTTGGTTTAACCTCTTCCACCTCTCTCTCTGCCTGGAGCCCACTTTCTCATCCTTCAGGTACCAGCTTACTTCCTCAGACAAACTCTCCCTGACCACAAGAGAGCTTCTCGGCGCTCTCATAGCAGCTATCCCATCGGGGCAGTCCTAATCTACTCACCTATGTACTATCAACCCCTAAAGACAGGCTCAGTGCCTTGTTGACTGCTGCTTCTCCTGTATTTAGCACTGCACTTGTCCAGTAAATAAGAAAATCAAATTAAAGACAGATGGTGCTCCTCTCTCCTAAAAATGTGTAATCAACCTCTCAGGATCCTTTTATTCATTTCTTTCTCCTAAGCTTAGCTCATAAATCAATGACCTGCCATGATGCATTCTTTTCTAGTTACTATCCAGTGATGTAATTTGTGCATCGAAGCAAAAACTGTTGTCTGTGTGGATTCTCCTGCGTTTAAGTCACTGTCTCTGTGATAGCAGAATGTTCACTACAAGAGAAATGTTTGCCTAGGAGGGGAGTAAAAGTTTACCATTTAATTCACAAGTGAGTTGATTTGATGGAATGGAATTCCACAGGAAATTAGACCTCCCTTGCTAGGAAGGTCTTTCTGTGCCTGGTTAACATGCACAACATGTTTCTGGTGTTCCTGAGAGTTGGTCCATTTGTGCACATTTGTGGAGGGTGGACCTCTCTCTATCTCTCTCATCTCCAGCTTCTGACACCTCAACTCTCTTTGCCACTTCAAATGGCACTGGCTTGGGGATCGTGTTTTGTGTGCATGGTGACATATTTGCAATTCACCCGCATCCTTAACTTGACCTTGGCAACAGGACTAGATGGTTGAGGTGAAGATTAATGAGACAATTATTTTTACAAGGAATATAAACAGCCTGACTTGGCTGTGTTAACAGCAGCCATGACATTTGTTGCTCCTTTAGCGTCAAGAGTTTGCTCCTTGAATTCTGAGCAGTGGAAAGTCAATGCAAAGTGTTCTTTGAGGTAATCACTTATAATGGAGAAAAGTAAATTAAGATATGGCCTGATATCATTACAAGAAACACTATTAACATTAAAGTCTCTTAAAAAATAGAAGGATAGAGGGGAAAACCTTAAAATGAGCACTAAGCACCCCTCCTTGCTAGCTCCGGTGCTCATACAAACCATTTAAAGACTCAGAACCTCAGCTTCCATATCTGAAAAATGGAAATAATTACTCATGAAAAGGGAAGGAAAAATTGGTACTAATGTAAGAACCAGCTGCAGCCACTTTTGCAAAATTAGTAATTCAAATCTGGGAAGACAGTACTTTATTTAGGAAAATACCTTAATAAGATTCTTTGAGAATAAAAGCCAGGACCCTCCAGAGCATGGTCTGAAAAACAAACAGTTAAAATAATCAAAGTGAGAGAAAATTTAAGCTCAGAGCAAAGGGGCAGAGAGCCATTGGAAGCGAGAGAAAGGAAAGATGGAGTCTGTATAGGCAGCAAGAAGGCTCCTACAATATGGCAGCAGGTGAATATGAAATGCCCTGTGGTGAAAAGTGCTCAGTGGATTTGTGTGAACAAGAACATCTGAATGGAATTTGAAGTGGTTTTCTGCCTGTGGTGTAATTACCTTCCATTTTCCCCAAACTTGAATAAAGTCTGCAACACACCACAATCTGGAATAAGCAGTGAATTGTCAGGATGAAGAAAGGCTGCTGAAGGGATAGCAGGGAGGGAAGGCCTGGCGCTCTCACAGATCATGCAGCATCCTGAAGCAGACAGCAGCCGTGTATGGTGATCAGGGGCTATGAACCTCCCTCACAACGACCCCAGAAGAAGCTCATCATCTCTCCATCTCCAGCCTCAAGCTTGCCTCCCCTGGAAATTCATGGAACCATTGGGGTGGGCCTGCTGGCAACAGACAGAAGGGAGATCCGCGCCCTCTTATTTGGCTATTCTAGTTAGAAGGTGACCCCAAAAGGCTGGAGGACCCAGACGCTCTTGGGGTCATACCTGTCCTGAGCACCTCATAGAGATGCAGTGAGGACTATATGGGCATAATAGACATGAAAGTAGCTACACAGAAACAACGTTCATGAACTAAAACAGCCATTGCAAGGAAAATAATTGTTATAAGTAGTTTCAATAACATACAAAGCAGAACACTAATATGGTAACAACTGACTATTGGATTTTGGTATGTGACCCATTTCTTCCAAGCAATTGCAAAGCAACAAGATTCATAGCTCACTGGGGTTCCTTAGAAAGGACGAGAGTAAGTTCTTTCTTGCAGTTCTTCTAATATTCAGATAACCATACATGTAGCTCCCAAGCATATTTTATTAATAAAATAATAGTATTGTGAGAGCATGACATGAGAAATGCTATGGATGGATTTACAGAGAGGAAGTACTGTTTATGGCCACTGAGCCCAGAGATTATAATGAAGAAAAAAAAAAAAAAACTGACAGAAACCTAGCAAGCAAAGCATCTGTCAAATCTGAGTTCCAAGACCAGCCTTAGCACAAACTAATTGTAACCTTGAACAAACCACTTAGCCTCTCTGGGCTTCTTGTCCTCAGCTGTAAAAGCAATAAATATATCTGCTCTATCCTACCTACCTCTCAGCACTGTTAAAGGGATAGGATGAGACACTACATATGAAAACCCTTTAACAACTATGAAGCACTCTGAAAAAGAAGGCATTACTCGGAAGAAGTGGTTTTTATGAGTGCTTACTTCTTCATCTGTTTTCTAGGTGTTTTGGTGTTAGGTGAACTCTGCATTAGCCTGCTCATGCTGCATAAAATGTCTGATCTCTTTAAAAATACTCAGTGATAAATTATTCACCCGCCGTCCTCCAAGGGTTGGTTCTGCTTCCCTCCCTTGTGCTGGAGAACAGAAGGGCAGGGAACAGCCTGGAGGGAAAGTGATTCAGCTCAGGATCACCCTCTGATTGTTTTTATATGGGTAAGAACTGGAAGAGAATACAAAATACCAGAAAATAATAACTGCATGAGTTAGCATCATGAGATGGCAGGTCCCTGTTTTACATCCTCGGTGCTTCCTTTTTTATAGCTGTAATGTTCTTATGCAACAATAAAAACGAGGAAGAAAAAACTCTGATATGCACTTTGCAACATTTTGCAGTCACAGAGCATTTTCACATACAGCGATGGGATTCTGACTACTGTTCCGTGATATCAGGAGGGCACGGTCATTGACCCCATTTTACAGCTAATGAAACTGAGGCTTGGAGGGATAACACAGGTTGCAGAACCAATATATTCTTTCCTTTCTCAGGCTTTACTTCCCTGAAGAAAAGGAGACACTGCTTCAGGGAGGAACTAAAGGAGGTACAAACAAAGAGTTGTTCAGAGGACCATTCTAGAAAGAGGCTGTGACTCAAGATGAGACAAAAGCTCTGAAAACGTGGTGAAGATGGCCGGACACATGTAAGACAGTGTTGAGCTGGCCTGAGAAAAACTAGCAAGTCTTGTATTTTCATGAGTACAAACAGGGGAAGTAACCCTTCCTCTCCCTAGTCTCAATGCACGGGGATGTGGTAGGGATATTGGGAGCACTGAGCTTTCCCACCTTTTCTGGGGCTCATAAAATGTTTGTTGTAATTTGATGACTTGAAAATTGGTCAAGATATTATAGAAGAGAGAATTTTCCAAGAAGAGTTGCTTTGAGACCATATCAGTAAGCAGGGCCGTCAGGGCGGCAGGTCTGAACAGAAGCCAAGCACCTCATATCCAGGTTCATTTCAAATCCAAGACTCAGGAAACAGAAAGCCTGGAACATCCCCTGAAACATCAGACCCTGAGATAAGGTGGAGGTGCAAACTGGTAGGCCACAGACCAAACCCAACCCTTGGATATGCTCTCTGGAGTCCCCAGAGCTGTTAGCACAGGTGCTGGTGTTATATTAATATGAATCAGTTGCTGACACTTTAATATTGTTGAATTTCACACAAAAATCTAGGTCTCCCACTTTTCTTGAAAATATAGGATGTTCTGGTTTCCTAAACCCAGGATGCCAGCAGGGAGGCAATCTGCTGGAACATTCTCTGCCCCCACCCCCTGGATATCTCCAGCCAAGGGCATTCATGTACCTTATCTAGATGGCCCTGTAAGTCAGGACTCTACTCTAGTGCTCAAGCAAAGATTTGGAGGGCAAGCCCAGATAGGCATGAGGTAGCTCCAAGAACCCAGGCAGTCAAGAAACTGACTCTGCCTTATGTTGTTCAGACTCTGTTTTCTTAATTACCACCTGCCTCAGACACCTAGACTTAAAGGTTGACTGTGTCCCCCTCTAAAGAGAATCAGGGGTCATGGCTGAGTACTGGTGCAGGAGCACAGTTGGAATGTTTACCAGGAGACCTCAAGCAGAATGGATGGGCTCTGGGTCAAAATCATCAGGGACAAATAAATAGACAAGAAGCAGCTGCAAGGGCTCAGTCAGGGGAGGTATGGGGTAAATCCCTTCAACTTGGGTGATTCTCACCAGCACACCTTGTGAAGGCTCTATACCATACTCCTATGGGGGTACTCTCATCCATTAAGACCAAAAATGATTGTTTCTGAATCCAATTCCAATGGAAAAGGAGGGGGCCAGGAGGTGAGGCTTCCATCAGGCTCAGCTCCATGCTTGTCACACAGAAGACCACAATCAAAGTTATTTAAGAACTGAATGATTGGATCAAGTCTGCATCTCAGAGATTGATGGTGATAGAAGCTCTAGGGAGGCCAACTTGGCCATAGTTAGCAAAACCACCAGAAGATTGACTTTCACTACAACCCATCAGACCTACTCGTTGGAGTTTATCTTATAGATATACATACAGAGGCACAAAATGACATGTATACAAGATTATATCATTTTGCTTATTCCAGAGAAAGATTGGAAAGAATCCAATGTTTCCCAAGAGAAGACTAGTTAAATAGTTTGTGGTACAGCTGAGGAATGGCATACTACACAGCCATTAAAAAATATGATACTAAAAAAAAAAAATGTGATACTCTCCATGTACTAATGTGAAAAAATTTCCAAAAACTGAAATGCAAAAAGCAAAGTATAAAACAGTACATATAGTATATAACCTTTTCTACATAAAAGGTAAGGAAAGATAAAAATCTATATTTCTATTTGCTTTTCAAACTTTACACACAAACCCTATAAAATAGGACGAATGGTTACCTATTTGGGGCAGTGTGGGAGGACGGGTGGATCGAGGTAGAGGCTGGGTGGGAGAAAGCCTTTTCACTGTCCCCATTATTGTTTTGCATTTTGAACCACATGGACATGTTACTATTTAAAACACAAATGTAGTGGTGCCTGAGTGGCACAGTCAGTTAAAGGCTTGACTCTTGGTTTCAGCTCAGGTCAAGAATGGGTGACGGGCACTGGGTGTTATTCTGTATGTTAGTAAATTGAACACCAATAAAAAAATAAATTAAAAAAAAAAAAAAAAGAATCTCAGGGTCCTAAGATCAAGCCCCATGTTGGGCTCCATACTCAGTGTGGAGTCTGCTTGAGATTCTCTCTCCCTCTGCCCCTCCCACCCATGTTTCAGTCTCTCTCTCTCTCTCTCTCTCTAATAAATAAATAAATCTTTAAAACACACACACACACACACACACACACACACAAATGTATTTCTTTTCAAATGTCAAGTCAGGAGGTGGAGGCATCAGTGGGCCTGGCATCAGGTGGCCTGCTTTGATACATGGCACCAGTTCCCTTGGAGGTAAATGAGGAAAGGTGAAGACCCAGAAGCAAATTTAACAAACTTCTTTAGGACACTCATGTTATTCAGGATTTGTTATATTACAATGACAGAACATGACATTCTTATAGTTATTAAAAGGGAACTAATTATTTACATATACTGATAATCGTCAACATCCACACAAAAAACTCCATTGAATTTGAGGGAAGCAAAAGAGATGGTATTGAAGGTATCACGTGTTTGTGCACAAAACACAAATACACTGTGGCTACATGAAGATATTTTTAGGTAACTTCAAATATATTTCTCACCCTGTGACTCCTTGCTCCAGGAGCAACCTGGCCATGGTCTCGATGCTTTAGGGGGGAGTCCACTCCCTGTAGCACATAATCACAATAGATTTTGGGTTAATACGAAGCTTGAAATCCCAGCATTCTTCAGAAAGAAAGGAACATCTAGATTCAACCAGGACTGAAAGAACCAGAGGACAGAATTTCTTCAGTGGTTGTGGGAAGGAGGAGGGAGAGAGAGGAGAAGGGAGAGGTCTTCCTCTTTTATACTTCTCTGGAAGGTGCAGGCAGTTTAGAAACATCCAGATAGGTAAGGAGGACAGAGGAGGCAAGACATGGCAGCAAGTAGCAGCTCCCACAGGTGCAGAGCAAGAGACCCACAAGCGTCCAGAAGTCCTCTGTTATGGACTGAATTGTGCACCCTGCAAAATTCGTATGTTGAAGCCCTAACCTTTAATGCCACAGTATTTGGAGTTAGGACTTTGAAGGGAGTGATTAAGGTTAAATGAGGTTATAGGGAGGGGCTTTAATCCAATAAAACTGGGGTCCTTAAAAAAAAGAGGAAGAGATTAGGAATGTGTATGCACAGAGAAGAGGTCCCGTGAGTACATGGTGGGAAGTTAGCCATCTGTAAATCAGAGAGAGGTCTCACCAGAAACCAACCCTACCAGCACCTTAATGTTGGATTTCCAGCCTCCAGAACTATGAGGAAATAAATTTCTGTTTTAAAAGCCACTGGTCTGTGGAATTTTGTTAGGGCAGCCCAAGCTGACTAAGACACCTTCCACTTGCCCCTTGTGTCATTGTCAGGTGTGATGTCCCAGCTCTGGCATCAGGATTAGCTTTGTGTGTCCCCCTCATGAGACATGTATGGGCCTCAGAGGGCCTAGTGGGGTGTGGCGGGGTGATCTTGGAGATGTTGCCAGCCCAGGTGGCCCAAAAGAAACCTGGGGCCCTTAAAGATGGGTTGGAACTTTGAAATCAGATACAAAAGGTGGGAGCCAGTATCTACTGCATGAACATCAAGTCATCTGGACAACCTCATGTCAGCAGTCAATGGCAACAGTCCCACACATGCCAGTCCTGCCTGGGGCCAGGGAGCTCCCAGAGCACGCCCTGTGGATGCACCCCGTCTCCTTGCACTGCCCTCAGGTCACCTATCCCAGACGCCTCCCTCCACTCACACAAGGGCTTTGTTGTTCAAGAGAAGGTGAAGGATGGAGGCAGGTACAGAAATAGGAAAGGCAGCATTTATCCCAGAGAAGCAAAATTACCTGGAGAGACTGTTCAAACTACTGACTCAGGCTGAGATTACCAGATGGGACTAAATTAAGTCTCTTCCAGGACTTCTCACCTCCCATAAGAAGGGGCCTCATCAAGGATATCATATCAGTAATGGGCAATATAAGAAAACCATCTACCTGCATATCTATGTGTGATAAGAGTAACCTACTACTCCACTAGGTATTTTTAGGAATACGTACATCTCTAAGTATGTGTACATGCATGTATTTTGTAAAAGACCATAAAGTGTTTTCCAACAGAGCATTCCATTCAAAGGAAGGATTGATTGCAGCCTAAATTTTAGAAAAGTTTTCTCCCTGATTTAGAATTGCCCAGGGAAGTCTCTGATAGCATATTCCATCTATGTCCAAAGCACTTACCATCTTGTCACATGCCCTGATAAATACAGCCCTTCCAGGGATATATTCACCCTTCCAACCGGGCAAAGCTGCTCTTCTCATTTCCTTGGACCATCTTCCCTCCCCTTCACAGGGGAAATCTCACTTCCTAGAGACCACACTGCCCATACACTGAAGACTGATGAGTGACAGCACTTATCTTACCGTTTAACTTTGCCACAAAATGCTACTACTGCGGGATACAGTCACATGATGGCTGATGGTCCTCACTTACATGTTAAAAATAACAGAAAGGGGAAAACAGATTGGAAGGACAGCTTAGATGCCCGTGTTATTTATTTTTCATTTTGTTTTTTCCAAAAGTGACTGCATGCATTTTACAGCTGAGAAGCAATTCGAAACAAAACAGTAATGTCTTTCTAAAATAGACTTTTTGCCAATATTAAGCAATAATCAATAAGTATTCATGGGGCCCTACACCTCATGGAAGAGGCGGACAACCCCAGAGCCCCAGGTACCTCACAGGACCTGGCTCTGACTCAGACATTAGGGGGACACCTGTGCTCACCACCAAGAGGTCAGTTCTCTGGGAGGCACAGTGGGAAACTCACCAGGTCCCGGGAACTGGAGAAGAGGTCCTAATGTGGGAACTGAGGGGGAGGGTCAAAGCCAGGATATATTAATAGGAGAAACAGGACAATGGAGAAAGAAAATTAGGGGTTCCAAAAAAGTAAGTAGAAAGGAAGGTGAAACGGGGAGAGACATGGGTGCAGAGCAGATCCAGGTGGGTTCAGGATGAATTTTACAGCCTATGCTTGCAGCCTTTCTGCTTTGTTTTTGTCTAAGTTGGTTCTTCTCCCTGTGTTGGAATGGGACTTGCCAGTAGCCTGGTGGTGCCACACCCTTACAGTCAAGGGAGATACAGAGCATACAGGGTGAAAACTAGCTATTCAGGGCAGCACACACAGGATTCGAGGAGAGTGGCACAGATGACAACTTGGGAGTACCTAGAAGGGAGAAACACTTGCACCCGGGAGAACAGGAAAGGCTTTGTGACCCTGAGACTTTGGCGTGGCTGAACAAAAGAGAGCCAGTGGGCATACTGCAATGATGTCTATCATAACCCAGAGAGGACATGATACTCTTCCACACGACTTCAGCCAAGCTCCAAACACCTTGGTCCTCTGATAGCTTTCCCATAGAATGGTCTAAACCTGCTCTGTCCAATAAGGTAGCTAATGACTACCTGTCCTATTAAAATTGAAATTAATTAAAATTAAATAAAATGCAAAACCCAGTGCCACACGTGGCTAGGTGCTACAGACAACACAGACAGTGGACATTTCCATCATCACAGAAAGTTGTATTAGACAGAACTGAGTCAAAAAACCATTAGGGAGTCAATGGCAATTCAGTAATATCAGCTTTGTTTCAGTGTAGATGGAAACTCTGGGCTGGGAAAACATAAAAGTAGTTTTAATCTAAAAAAGTCTTAAAGTTTAAATAACTTGATTAGTTTAAATCTAAACTAAATTTAATCTGATCTAATCTAATCTAAATCTAATCTAAATTTAGTTTAAAACTAAATAATCAAAATGAAGGATTATCCCAAGGAATTTCAAGTCCAGAACTCACGTGTTAACAAATTCAGGTGGTACTAACGTTCCTACAAAATAATACAAAGAAGTTCATTGATTTTCCTTGATTCTGTCTTACTGTGTGTATGGCAAATATGAAAAAAAGTTATTCCCTAACTGGCTTACAGGAATCACAAAAATTGCAGCCACTCACCAGGGAAATTTTGAAAATATATGCTTTTTTTGTCTTCACCCACACAGTCACTTAGTGTAGAGAACACAGCTGTTCATTTGTAAATGCTTCGTGGTGTTTGGGTGACCTCTGGGGAGCTCTGTGAACATCATGCCCATTAGCAATCCTAAATGTTTTGATAGATATCTGACTGGGCTCTTGCTTAAAGCAGGCAAGGCCATCCTATGGCCTCAAATAAAGACCTAGAATGTACCTGTCACATTTCACATTCCTAACCAGCCAAAAAGGTTTCAAAACTTCCACCTTGGAGCTGACAAAATATGTAATAGAGAAGAATAAATGATCACATCACTGTTCAGAAAGCCACCCTCAGCTCATCAGCAGCATCGACATCAGCCCTTCAAAGAGCAGCCCCTGATCTCAGATCAAAGAAGAAAAAGTAGAGGAAAAAAACCCAGACAAATCTTTCACTCCATTGTCTGTTGACTTCCTTTAAAAAAAAAAAAATAAATAACTTATCCAATGACATGGTGGCAATATATTATGTCCTCAGTCTCTTTACAGGGCTCTCCTTCAATCATTAGATCTCTGACTAGTGTGTATTTCTTCCATGAATGAAATAATTTATCTTTTTGAATATGATTCTTCCCCCTTGTCATGAAGATGCAAAATAGCGATCAATTCTGAACTCTGGGGTCTGGGTTATCTGGTTCTCTTTTTGTTGTAATTCTCCAGGAAAAAAAAAAAAAGATAAGAAAAAGAAGTAAAAGATTGAAGACATTCACTTGGATTCTTCCAAAGGATAGTGGTTATGATTACTAGCTAGCTAACACTTAATTATTGCTTACCATGTCCCTGGCAGTATGCTGAGCACTATTTACATGTATTATTTGATATTCACAACAACCCCATGAGGAGATGCCACTATTATCCACTTGTGGAGAAAGGGGAGCCTGAGCAGGAGGGGTGAGGCACCCCTTGTGTGTGTCTTGAGGCACAAGACATACAAGTGACAGAGCTAAGGCTCAACCCAGGTCTGTTAGGTGTCATGCCCAGGCTCGTGCCCACCCAACTATACTGATCTCCTCCTCCATGAAGCTGGGAGATAATCTCTCCCCAGGAAAGAGGAAGGCAAAGAGAATAAAAAGAATGGAAATGAAGCTGGTTGCTCCCAAGGGGGTGCCTTGAACATGTCTGAGAAGGAGGCTGGACAATTGAGATGGGCACCCTTTACACTTCAGGAGGTACGATGCCCTCTATAGCTCCTACGGGGTTCCTATAATTACATAATTTAGCAAATAGTTCACCTTTTGTTTGACCTTCTTTTCTATTTCTCTGTGGCATAAAGAAATCAAAGGGGTTTTTGTAATTGTTTCAAAGGCAAGAGGATGGGAGAGAAAGATGTTGCATTCTCTGTTAGGATCCCATAAAAGAAGGGTGGGCCAGTGTCCAGCAGAAGAAGGAAGAGTGGGCCTCTCAGAAGGGCCTCAGGGGCAAGGGGAGCTGTGCATACTCCTACTTCCCCAGGGTACCTCTCTGGGCAGAGTGAGTTTACAATACTACTAGAGTCTTATGGGTCAAATTAACTCTCGTTGATTAGTTAATCTCCTTACCTACCTTGTTGATGCCTGAAATGCCACTATTAAGGCTTTCTTTTTAGTTCAAGACTTTACTTCCTATTAGAAGGAAAATGTGACAGGTAGGATAATAAGATTTTAGACCAGGAATAGCAAACAGGCTATCTGGTAAGCAGCCCGTCCATAACTAGAAAGAATAAAACAATCCTTGGTACAGATTTTGGCTCTGTGACTTAACCAATGTGATATTTGGGGTGGGTTATATAATCTTTGGGGGCATCAGTGTTCTCATCTGTAACTGGAGATGCTACCCACGTGCCATCATTTTACCATAAAAACTAATGACCTGACATATTGAAAATGCCTGGTCTCTCATTGTTTGGGCGGGAGAATAAACATGCATTAATTGCAGCCTACTATGGGCCACATTGTTTCACAAAAGTTCTCTAGTTTCCAAAACAATTTTCCATTTTAAGGAAGGGTGGAGGATTAGAGAAGTTAAATCATTTGCCCAGGTTTATATATAGAACCTAAATTCAAACCTGTATTTTTGACTTCTGGTGGAGGGCTCCTTCTATATTAACATATAATCTCTCAAATATGAAAAAGTAAAGACAAGGGAGAGGTCTTATCTGATTTTATCAAACTAGGCCACATAGGCAGTCCTCTGCCCTACCTCCAAGGAATACAGATTCTATTGTAAACACACACACACACACACACACACACACACAAACCCACTAGGGTATCTTCCCTTTTGTTACACTACAGCCCTGTTGACCTCTTGAGTGTCTCAACATCCCATGGAATCTCTGTTCCATGCCAAGTGGGCAGTATCGATTATGTTATTACAGGATAACAAGCAGATCCATGAAGTAAACACCTGAACTAATTGGGCCTGGTTTGCTATAGATTCAAGTTTTCTGGCTGAGCAACTTGTGAATTGAATTAAACAAAAATATGTGACATTTGTGACTTCCTTGGGTCTTGGGGATTGTTACGGTTTTTTGAAAGCCTTCTCTGGGCATTTGGGATCATGAGCCAAAGAGCTGAAATGCCCAAGGCACACTGCAATGACCTTTTTAACTAATACAAGAAGAAAAAATAGAGGGCAGGGGACAAAGACGAAAAAGAGAAGGAGAAGGGAATTAATATTCATTTGATGCCAACCATGTGCTAGGCACTGCATAGGGCGCTTTATATCTTTACATTTTTTGGCACCATCTGAAGCCATTTTTATTAGACCCTTTTTACACAGTGCATAATTTGAAATGCTGATATTTCTAATTTGGCCTTTAATCTTGTCAAATGAGGCCGGTTTTGCCAAATATGAAGGGAGCTCAGAATGATCTTTAGCTGGGATTCAGACAGGTCTGACACTCCAGCAGGGGAGGCCTGCCCGAGCTTTTCTGCAGTAAGACTGAGGAGCTTCCCGCAGAGAACTCATGCTCAGGGAGGTGAAGGAGAACAGGCATGTTTGTTGAGTAGCTAAGATCCATTCCTCACCTCTTTCTTATTAAGAGAACCTAAGTATTGGCAGGAATATCAATACGTGTAATTGGACATTTGTTTCCCTAGCCTTCCTTGAAGGTAAAAGTGATTACATTACTGAGTTCTGGCCAATAAGACATGAACAGAAATCTGCAAGGAAATTCTGGGAACTTCCACTTTCCAAAGAAAAGGGGATAAATGAAAGTGGTGCCTCATTCATCTGTTTTTATCCTGCCTGGAATATGGACACGATAGCTGGAGTGGCAGCAGTTACCTTATGACCACGAGCCAACAGTATAAAGTAAGAGGAGCAAAAGACTAGGCAGGGAATTTGCCTGATGTTATTACTCTGCTCATCTGCACCAACAACCATCTACCTCCAGGCTCCTTGTTGTATGACAAAATTACCTATCTGTTGATTTAATCACCTGTTGTTGGATTTTTTTTCTGTTACTTAAGATCAAACATATTCATAACTGATAAACCCAGCAATAAAGCCTTCCTTGGATTAGGAAGGAGGTTCTCATACAACACAGGTCTATTTCTTCGATTTCTCTCCCTTTCCCTTTGCACATGGGACCATCGTTGAAGTATTGAGGAAAGCAGGGCACTCATGTGCAAAATAAAAGTTAACAGAGCTCCTCCCCTGAAATTACTACCGCCCTCTCACAACCTAACTTCAAAGAGAGAGATGTGGTATGAGTTAGGGCTCTTCAGGTTCAAAGTGTTAGGAAAGGTACACAGATTGGTTTGAGCAAAATGAAGAACCAATTGCCTTGCATGATTGTCAACCTGGGGGATGGTCAGGCTTCAGGCACACTGGATCAAGAGGCTCAAATGACATCATCAGGACTGGATCTGTCCCAATTTCCCTACTGTGCTTTAGTCTATGTTGGCATTTCTCTCAGAAAAGCTCTCTTTTCACTGCAGCCCACTAGCCCCATCTTACATTCTCAAAATTGCAAACGCAGCAGACAGGGAGCACCTCTTTCCTGGTCACGCCACAAAAAAGTTGATCTTCATTTGCCTGACTTTGGTCACATGCTGCCCCCAGAACTTGTGCAAGAAGTAGAAGAATCAGGCCTACCCAAATTACATGGACTAATTATGGGTATAAGATGGTTTCCCAAGGAAAATATATTTCTAAAAGGTATAAGGAATTCTCTGCAGGCAAAAGCAATGCCATACTGCTGAGATGCTCTTCCCAACCCTAATATTTAATACTAAAAAGGCTGGGTTTCAGGATATCTCATAATTCAGTTGTGGTGGAACAATAACACTCCCTGAATTAAAAAAAAAATCAGACAATTTCAAAAAAAAAAAAAAAAAGAGAGAGGGAGAGAGACCTCAGACAGTAATGGTAGGTGAAATAAACTTTTGAGGGAGCACCTTTAAGGTATCACCTAGAGATATTACCCGAGTCTGGTGTCTTATATCAGTAAATAGAATTTGAACCGTGGCCTCTCGGGCTTGTATATCACCACAGCTTCTTTTGGTCTCAAAGGCTAGTAAGAACGATGAATTAGCCCATCATCTGACAACTACTGAGTGCTGCCACACACTGGGTAGTTGGTAGGTTAAGGAATTGTGGGCAAATCAAATACTAGAAGACGTGCCAGTCCTCACAAATTTTACAAATACATTCATTCAAGCACAGCTAATAATGCAAAGCAGAACATGCAGAGAACTGATACTAGCTGTGCAGGAAAAGAAATTTTAATGAAGGCTGAGCATGTCAAGGAAGAAACCACAAAGAATGAGTATTTAGGATGTGAAAAGAGGTATTTCCTTGTTATGAAAAGAATATTCCTCTACAAATCAAGACTTTTCTCTTACTACTTCTACTTTCTCAGCATCTCTGAGCCAGGAAGTACAAAGGCCATGTTTGACTTTCCAAAAGTTACCTGCTCCTCAGGATTGACCCAAGGGAGGGCAGGCGGAAATGACCTATAAGGACTCTGTGGAAGCTAGAGCTCACCACAGTGGGTGGGCTGAGATGGTGCTTCCCAACAGGTACAGAGTCCCGATGTCATGGGAGCACACACAGAGCTGGTCCGCAGGCCATCCCACTCTCATCTGATTGATCAAACAAACAGCAGCTGCAGGAGGGAGGTGGGCCCTACTCACAGGACAGGACGTGTGGGGTAAAGGGAGGGTACTTTGTTTTCTTAGGACACTTGAGTATGTTCCTTGAGTATGTTCCACTGCTGGGTAAAAAGTTCCATTTAAGAGGCAGACATGTGCACGCAAGAGGGATAATTGATTAGAACAGGATTTCTGAGGAGGCGGGAAGGTTTCCAGGGTGCAGAGGAGGTTTGGCTTCAGACTGAGGAGGGGATGTGTGAGTAACTCTCTTGGAAGAGGAAAGCAGCTCTAGCTGGCCCAGCCAGACTTGGTGGTCAGGAGCAGCAATTCCAAAGTCAAGCAGAAATTTCAAATTCAAGTAGAGCTAGGCTCAAATCCCAGGTCCCTGCTTCTAAGCTGGGTAAACTTGGGCTCCATTTCTTCACCCCCAAAAATAAGAATTTTATATTTCCATCACAGTATTATCTTAAACACTGTGTGAAATAATGTACACAAAAGGCTGGCCTAATAGGGAAGAGTCTAATGTGAATCCTAAGACACAGTAGCCATAAAAAATGAGGTAGATCTTTGCATGTAAGCCTGATAAAATCTGCAAGACATACTTCTGAGTTTTTAAAATAGGAAATTACAAAGTAAAATATATAGGAGCACCTGGGTGGCTCAGTGGTTGAGTGTCTGCCTTTGGCTCAGGGCATGATCCGGGGTCCTGGAATGAATCCCGCATCAGACTCCCCACAGGGAGCCTGTTTCTCCCTCTGCCTGTCTCTGCCTCTCTGTGTCTCTCATGAATGAATAAATAAAATCTTTTTTTAAAAGTAAAATATATAGAAGCATAACATTTACATTTAAAAATACATAAAATCAATCAATCAACAAATAAATAAATAAATAAATAAATAAATAAATAAATAAATAAATAATTTAAAAAATAAAAATCAATGTAACTGCAATGGATTGAAAATCATGATATATGGATAAATCTCTGAGCTCATTACTACAGAAAAAAAAAGTGTGGTAAGAAAAAAAAAGTGTTTAAAGAGAAACTTTCAAGGATACTAAGAAACCAATTTATTATTTTGAAAATAAGTAAATAAAAAATAAAATATTTCTCTTTGAATTCCCTACACAAACTGTACTTCAGGGTAAGGGGATAGGTTGATAAGGGGAAGGTTCTTAGAATATTCCAGCTAATAAAGAAGAAAAAGCAGAATTTGAATAGTACCATTTGGCAAGCCACAATAAATTAATGTATCTGACTATCGAGCATCAGTAGATGCCAACATCACAAAAAGAAAAACATACAGAAAGTAGGCACCTACTTACAGAACAATACAACACCTCCCGTAAAGGAGTTCTACAAAAAACTCAAGTCTGAATCTAATCCCACCTCTAGAGGCAATGACCAATTTATAGGAAAGATAAAGACAGAGAAACATGATAAATAGCACCAAGGAAATGCCAGCATTCAAATCCAGACTGTGGAAAACTCTCAAGACAAAGCCCAATTTCTCAAAAAACAAAACAAAACTTAATGGGAACAAAAAGCAAGGAAACCTGAAGCTTGAAAAGAATTTTCAAAGTCACCCAATGATATGTGTAACCCACATTTGGATCCTGACTAAACAAGCAAACTGTTAAATAAAATAATGAACACTAGAGACATTTTGATGCAAACTAAATATTTAAAATACTTAAGAAGTACTATTTAAAAAAAAAAGAAGTACTATTAATTTTTTGGCACCTGTCTGAGGTTGGGGTCCCTAGAGCCAGGCCCTGAGACAAGAATCCACATTCCAGTGCTTCATTAAGGAGCTCCTCTCCCAGGAAATATTGGTAAGGGAGTGGAGGAAGGAAAATAGGGAAGCAGAAAATGGAGCAAGGGTACAATTTGAGGCCAATTCCCAGCCTCAGCCTGACCTCTGATCCCATAGGGAGCTCTGAAGGGCAAATTACATTAGTTTGATCCACTATGAGGTAAGGGATCTGGTGTTCATAGTCAGGTACCAGTCACTGGCCGTGAGAGGGGTGTAGGATAAAAAGTACTTCTGGCTCTTGGTCAATCTGGGATGGGGACATAGTCCACATCACCCCTTCTGGAGGGCACAGTTTTTAATGTGGAAAGGCCTTGGGAAGCCTGGGTGGCTCTACAGTTGAGCATATACCTTTGCCTCAGGGCATGATCCTGGGATCTGGGGTCGAGTCCCACATCGGGCTCCCTGTGAGGAGCCTGCTTCTCCCTCTGCCTGTGTCTCTGCCTCTCTCTGTGTGTCTTTCATGAATAAACAAATAAATCTTAAAAAAAAAAATGTGGAAAGGCCACACAGGATTTCCCCAAAGCCTAGAGCCCTCTATGCAAATCAGACCCTGGAGCAGGCCAAGAGTGTCCTGGAGCTCCCCGAAACACTTATGCAAATCTACAGCTAAAAGTGGCATTTCCTTAAGCGTTTTTATGGATATATCTCTAAAATGCATCACATCACAAAACTGAGGTCAATGAAGAAAATATACCTAATATAATTTGAATTTTTCTAGATGACTTAAGGTGACTAAAATATGTCCCATAGAATACAAGTTCCAAAGAATGCTGTAGGAGACAAGCAAACAGGGCTTTCTGACCAAGGTCCCGGGAAAAGAGAACCCACTCAAAGTTAAGCAGGTGCCTTTCCCGCAGGCCCTCCTAGAACTGTTAATATGCTAATGAGCAGTATCTCAAAGGTAAGGATTTCCCAAACCAATAACGTACATCCTCAATTGTAAGATACACATTTTTCTCCATTTTAAAATCCCTGAAATCTGGTACATCTTACATGGATCTTATGAAATAGGGATGAGTGGCTACAAAGCTAAATTTTTCATTTACAATCCAGCTTCTCATGCCCCAAGTCCAAGTCCCTGTGAGGAGCCTGCTTCTCCCTCTGCCTATGTCTCTGCCTCCCTCTCTGTCTCTCGTGAATAAATAAATAAAATCTTTTTTTTAAAATAAAATCTTAAAAACAAAAACAAAGTGGCTTCCACTAGACACAGAGGAACTGATCTCTTTGTTGTACCATAAGGAATTTGGGGTTGTTTTTTTTTTTAAGATTTTTTGAAATTTATTTATTCACGAGAGACACAGAGAGAGAGAGAAGCAGAGACACAGGCCGAGGGAGAAGCAGGCTCCATGCAGGGAGCCCAACGCAGGACTCAATCCCGGGTCTCCAGGATCACGCCCTGGGCAGAAGGCAGGTGCCACACCACTGAGCCACCCAAGGATCCCCAAATTTGGAGTTTTATATAATTTACCAGTGCCGGACATTGGGGTGGACACCTGAACTCCCGGGTTAGTCTGACATACACCTACCTCGGTAGCAGGAACCAGCCTGCAGAGGCTCCACTAGAACAGCCCTCTCAGCCTTCACGGACTGGTTGGGCCCTGCTGACAGCCCATCCATGGGGTACAGGGAGCCTCTCAGCAGTGTCCTCACCGCTGTGACTCAATGCCAAGGTTCTTCGGTGTTCTTGACTTCTGTCACCTTCTCAACTATCCCTTTTCCTTCCAGATACCTTCTGTCCTGCTTTACAATGCATTGTTTTTCATCTGCTGCAGGCTGTCAGGTAACCAAACCTGCTAGAATGGAGTATAATCTGTGAATCGAAACGTTCTTAATAAAGGTCTGAGGTCATGATGAGGGTTCTGGGCTTGCTCAGCTTCACGGTGTGGTCAGTGCATAGGGAGGGGCAGGGATCATGGAGCAGAGCCAGGAGAGCCAATCTTGCTTTCGGGCTGGCCCCTGAGAGGGTGCGTATTAGCCGTCATCCAAAGGGGTGTCCTAATGTCAGTCTTAGGTCAAGCAGATCTCCTCTGTGAGGAGCTCCCACCCCAGAGGGTGGGCCTCAGCAGGAAGATAATCCAGACAATCGGGAATTCCCGAGGTCTTTCTGGGAGGGGCAGCAGGTTCCCAGTGATGAGGACCTCAGAGTCCACAGCCAGGTGGAGACTGAGGTGAGGGGCACCCCTGCCCCAGCCTGGAGGCAGGAATGGACTGGACTCTGCGGGATGCGCAGGGACTAAACAGGAGAGACAGAGGCCACGTGTTTGGGCCAGCTCGGCTGCCACTTGGTGAGGATCACCCAAGATTCTGGGTCTCCTGCACCTGAAGGTGCTGGTCTCAAAGGCCTCAGGAGCCAGGCAAGTCCTCTGGAAGCCAGATGATGGACCCACTAGTGACAGAGGATGGCTGAGAGAATGAGAGCGATTCCCGCCACACACTCTCACAGCCTCCCAATTTGAATTTTTGAAACCCAGTCTGTCAGAGCACCACAGCCCCTCTGGGGACCGGCACCACTAGGGAAACAGATTCAGGTAGGAGAGGGCCCCAGGAGCACCCGAGGCAGGCTGGGGTGCCAACAAGTCTGACGGAGGCCTCAGCTGCACAGGAGATAGCCACAGACCTCCCCCGGATCTTCCTTGGCTCATGTCCTACGTCTGGGTTCTGGGTCAAATGATCAGCCCAAGGCTTACCTCAGTGGCAAGAGGACATTCCCACGTGAAGTTCTCCAGGGACCCAACCTCTCCCTTGCTTGATGACTGACCTGGGCTAAGGACCCTGCGTCGCCCTGGATGATGAGGGTGATGACAGTGGCATGTCCCTTAATCAGTCTCTCCTGCTGGCTCAGGAGGCCCACCTGGGAGATCACACTTCTAGTTTCAGGTTTCTTGGAAAGAATCATCTTCCTGAGGCGACACTGGACTTGAAGTGACGAGGAGAGAGACAGACATTCTATCAAGCAATTTGACCCTTATCGGACTGGCACAGCTCTTTTCAAGGAAACTGTAGTAAACTTCCCTCTTTTTTGCCCTCTGCTCTGTGGGAAAGCAGCACATGGACAAGGGTCCTCATACGCTGTCCTATTTGTAGAGCCAGGCAAGCCAAAGCACTCTCTCCAGGTGTCGCCTAGACTTTACTTCCTGTTTGATTATTACATTCCTGGTCCCCGCTCGGGGGTAGGAGCCTGCCCTTCAGTGAGAACACAGGCCTCAGAGGGGCACCCTAGGCCAGCATTCATGTATTTGGGAGGAAACACTTAATGCTACACTTACCATGTGCCAGGCCCTGGCCCAAATCCTTCTTAAATGCTAATTCATATCATCTTCATAATAACTCAGTGAGGAAGGTACTAGTATCATCCCTACTGACAGATGAAACTAGGCACAGAGTAATTTATCCAGATTGCCCCAGATGCAGCCCAGGTGGCTCAGCGGTTTAGCGTCGCCTTTGGCCCAGGGCCTGATCCCGGAGTACCAGGATCGAGTCCCTCTTTTCCCTGCATGGAGCCTGCTTCTCCCTCTGCCTGTGTCTCTGCCTCTCTCTCTTTCTCTCTGTATCTCTTATGAATAAATAAATAAATAAATAAATAAATAAATAAATAAATAAATAAATAAATGAATGAATGAATGAAATCTTTAAGAAAAAAAAAAAAAAGAAGAAGACAAATTGCCCCAGAAGCCAAACCTTGCATGTTGTAGGTCCTCATAAGTTTTTGATCAAATTGAAATCTTACTGATGGGGTGTGTGTGTGTGTGTGTGTGTGTGTGAGAGAGAGAGAGAGAGAGAGATAAGAGAGAGAAAACTCACATGTGGGGTACATATACCTGCACCCACACTATTACAAGCAGAATTTAGTGTGTGCATATAGCTTCTCTTTAAAGTCTTGTCTCCATCCGGGTACCTGGGTGGCTCAATCGGTTAAGTGTCTGGCTCCTGATCTCAGCTCAGGTCATGAGCTCAGAATCCTGAGATGCAGCCCTGTGTTGGGCTCCATGCTGGGCAATGGGCACACAGTCAACTTAACAATCTCTCTCTCCCTCACCCTCTGCCCCTCCCCACCCACCCCACCCCCACCCACTCACTCTCTCTTAAAAAAAAAAAAAAAAAAAAAGGAAAAAAGACAGTTCTCTATGGCTTGAGTGGAGGTTTGCTTAAGGTAGGAAACAGACCAGATGTTATCTTAAGGACTCTTTAAAAAGAATATACTGACAGTGCACGGTATACCAAGCACCAGGCTACGCACTTCCCTACCTTACATCATTTTAAATCCTCATCAATCCAGTGATGTCAAGACTCTTTATTGCATCCATTTGGAATTTGAGGAAACTGAGTCTTACAGGGACTAAATGATTTGCCCAGGATCCTGTAAACATGGTGTAACTGCGGACCCCTGTTTCTCAGCCCTTCGCATTGAATGCCGAGGTGGTAAAGGATAGGGATGTATTTTAAGTGAGGAGAGTGGTTTATTGCCCTTATTTGGTAAATACAAAAAATGCACTTATCAATTTGGCCATGATGAAAAATAATAACAATTTTAACTGTTGAGGAGAGTTTGGGGAAATAGCTGCTTGAAAACCTCTGGGGAGAGAGTAAATTGGTACACATTTTCTGGAGTGCAATTCAATGCAGAAGCCCTTAAAAAGTGACTATGCTTTAATTCTGTAATCTTGTTTCTAGGCATTTTGCCTAAGAATATAATTGGACAATTATACAGACATATGTGCAAAGCTGTTTATTATAGAAGTTATTGCAATAGCAAAAATCTGGGAAAATGAACCAACAATAGGCAATTATTTAAACAATGGAAGGCGTGACAAAATACTTATGCATCCATGGGAAGTGCTGTTGTAAACCTATATGCTGACAAGGAATGACACACCTGATTTATTTAGGATGAAGTGAGCAGGTTACAAACCAAGAATAATTTTTTCATGAAAAAAGTCTGCAGAACAACCCACCCACAACATCAGTAAGGTTATATCTGATTAGTGAGATTTTAAATAACATTTTTTTCTCTTCATTAGCTGTATTTTCCCCTATAAAATAAATAATATGAAATAATAATTGTGCAATTCTCCCAAAAATAAAATATACTTTCATTTTTAAGATTTATTTATTTATTTGATGATGGGGAGAAGCAGAGGGAGAGGAAGAAAGAGAAACTAAAGCAGATTCCACACTAAGTGTGGAGCCTGACGCAGGACTCTACTCATGACCCTGAGATCATGGCCTGAGCCGAAACTGAATGCTTAACCGACTAGGCTACCCAGGTGCCCCAAAATAAAAAATATTTTTAAAAGGGAGCCCTAGAGCATAGAAAGATGAAGTCAATGGAATGGTCTTGAAGAGTAAACAGCAAGCCTTATGTCCTGAGTCCCATGGGAAATCCTATATGGCACAAGGGCTAATTGCCACCAAGACTCGTGCTCCCCTGGAAGTCAATGTGGATGAGAAAGACATAAAAGAACATATCAACCCAAGAACCATAAAGCTCTTGATATTAACCCATCATGAAAGCAAATGTAGCAGAAATCAATTGAGAGGGAGCTCTTTTCTTTCCACCTGTATAAATTGATCCTAAAGCGGTAACTGCCCTTCCATCAGAGAAGCCTGAACTTGGGAGGTCCAGCTGACAGGGAAGGGGATCATAAACATGGCAACCTGCATGACCTCAGATCAGAGAAGCAGCACCCAGCACGGACAGACACTAGGAAACAGCCTCGGCTCTGGAGTGACTTAGATACCCGGATGGATACCAGTAAACTGCCAACAGCCCCACCCCATCTCCATGGGAGCCCCATGCTTTTGGCAGCAGAAAGCGCTCACTTCCTGGGATGCTAGGGGATTAGACTCCAAGAATGCCAAGATCCCCAGGGGCTTGCAGGGAAAGGGATCATGTCACTTCTTGCTAGTGAATTGTGATGGCCTTTTTGTAAAACTGTCTGGAAACAGCCATCAAAATGAACTGCGTACATGTCCAGCAGTTTTACTGCTGGAATCCATCCCCCAGAAATAATAGCACCGGTTCAGGAAAATGCATCTCAGTAGGTCTGGTACAGTGTTGGCAGTGCATACTACAGCCAGGGTCCTGATTTCCAGATGTTGCTGGTACGGGGTTATCCAATAAGGTGACCAGAAACAAATTCCAAGGTGGGGAGGGCGGGGATGGAAATTCCAAGTTGAAAGTCAAGGAGATAGGAGGTGTTCCCACACAGGACAGGAAGCCCCATGAACTGTGGAGGCAAGGAGCATGGTCCAATCGCACTTCAGGGGTAGGAGGGCTGGAGGTGTAAAATGTGCCTCAGATTTGTTTCAATTAGGTGGGGTGAGGCACAGAGACAGGGCATGTCTGTTGTGAAGGAAGGGGATTTTATAGTCATAGCTCCCTTGAAACAGAAGGCACAGCATGCCACACAGGGCCACACAGGGCAGCACCAGAGTCCGTCGGGAGGCAGAGGGAGAGAGGAGAGAATGTGGGTGAGAGCCTTCCCTGTGTTTTTCACAGGGAGTAACTGTGAGGCAAAGGAAACGGCCTACGATTGGCCAGTCTGAATACTTACAGCAGGCTCTGGGCATAGAGGCTGTCCCTAGGTGGCGAGAACAGGGCTCTAGTGTGATTAGGGCAGGAGTGCAGTGGCCCTGGAGTATAAAAGTCTGACCGAGGAGATGGGGGTGGTGTGGTATGGGCTCTGGATTGGTTGGTTTGCTTATGACAAGTGCACTCCCAGGCAGGTCCTTTACTATCCCTGGGAGTGTCAGCAAGGTCTCAGATATCAAAACATCAGGAAAAAAAACAAAAAACAAAAACGACCTGCTTAATTTAGCTGGCCAGGCCCACAGTCCGGTGGTTCAGAAAGCCAGGGGAACCAACTAATCAAGCGGCAGAGACAGAATCCTAGAGAAGTCCCCATCCTGCAGGGACCACTATGCAAGGAGAGAGAAAACCAGAAGCGATGGCTGGCTGGCTGGCTAGCTGCCGAAGTATCAAGTTGTGCATGAGAAACTCAGAGGCGCACAGAGGAGACTCCGACTGTTGGGAACTTGACTTCTAGAGTTGGGATTATGACCTCATTTCAGGACCCAACATGCCCAGCAGAGGCCCAGGGTGACATTTCTCTCCAGGCAGTAACCTGGGAGAGACACTGGAGCCTGAAGCCCCCATGGGAATAAAGGAGGCGATAATAGAGAAATTCTTCCTTTTCTTTGCGCCAAGCCTAAATTCCAAGGACTTGGGTGGTCTTGGAGTCTCAGGGGTAGGTCAGGAAATGGAGCATGTTCTGAACGGGAAGTCTGACTTCTAATGATGCATGTGCATATGAGAGAGAATGAGTCATCGCTTCCACCACCCGCACTCACCTGCACTCCCTCCCCAACCTAGGTGGACCACGGCTTCCGGTGGGTAGACCCACCTTACTCTGCCCAATTACTTAACAGTGGCAGTTAATATTGAACTAATCTGAAAATTTAATAGAGAGAAGTTTGTCTTCCTTTCAGCCAAAAGCTGGATCCTACTTCAAAGCACTTGTAATATTTGCACAGAGGCAGATACCGGCCTCTCCTACATGACTGGCATTTGAGATGGTTGGGGGGGAAATGGGAATAACCAATATCCTTATCTAATGGAATTCTCTTAACTGTAAGGGCTGTGCGCCTGCATGCTGTCTCCATCTGACACCTAACCCAGCCAGCCATACTGTCCCACTCAGCACCTCGAGTCCCCACGGCACAGTCTGAGGCAACACTGGAGCCTCGTGGCTACGGAAAATTCTTGATGTTCTTGGATTGTGCCTGAAAAAGTCCCAGCTTGAAATGCCCAACCCACTCTCATTTAAGGAGACATCTAATGACCCCAGGTGGTCTTTGGCTGCCTGGATTACCGTATCTGTGCCGAGACCTCACTGTTTTCTGGCCCTTTCCTGCCACCTCTCCTTCCAGGACACTCTGAGCCCACTAAAATTAATGACATGTAGAAAGAGGTAGCTCTTCCGATAATTTACACCCTGAAGTCTAAAATGCCACAGACATGTAGCCCCTGCTTGTTATTACCTGAGGAAATGTGCTAGGGGCATCTGGGTGACTCAGTGGGTTAAGTGTTTAACTTTGGGTCAGGTCGTGATCTCGGAGTCCTGGGATCCAGCCTCTTCTCAGGCTCCTCACTTAGAGGGGAATCTGCTTGTGCCTCTCCCTCTCCCCCTGCCCCTCCCGTGGCTTGTGCTCTCTGAAAGAGAGAGAGAGAGAAAGAAAGGGAGGGAGAGAGGGAGGGAGGGAGGGAGGGAGGGAGGGAGGGAGGGAGGGAGGAAGGAAGGAAGGAAGGAAGGAAGGAAGGAAGGAAGGAAGGAAGGAAGGAGGGAAGGAGGGAAGGAGGGAAGGAGGGAAGGAGGGAAGGAAGGAAGGAAGGAAGGAAGGAGGGAAGGAGGGAAGGAGGGAAGGAGGGAAGGAGGGAAGGAAGGAAGGAAGGAGCTAGTACCCACTAAGTAGGCCCCTTTTCTCTCCTCAAATGGAACAACAGGACAGTTCCTGGTGATTAATAATAATATTACCCCCTCCCCACTGTGGGAGGCAGGGTCCAGTTCTGTGGTTCTCCCAAGCCTACCGGACTACTAGCCTATTAGAGTTCGCTTTAAAAACAGTCTCACCGGTGATCCCTGGGTGGCTCAGCGGTTTAGCACCTGCCTTTGGCCCAGGGCGCGATCCTGGAGACCCAGGATCGAATCCCACGTAGGGCTCCCGGTGCATGGAGCCTGCTTCTCCCTCTGCCTGTGTCTCTGCCTCTCTCTCTCTGTGTGTGTGACCATCATAAATAAATTTTAAAAATTAAAAAAAAAAAAAAAACAGTCTCACCGTACTGCACTTCTCAGACTCTGAAGAACCTACAAATCTGCTGGGGATCTTATTAAAATACAGATATGGTGCCGTAGGTCTGGGGTGGCCTAACATGGTGCCTTGTCTCACAAGCTCCCTGGTGAAGTCGATGCTGCTGGTGCGTGAACCACGCCTTGAGCAGCGAGGGCAGAGGAACTTGCAGCTCCAAGCTTCAGTGCACGTATATAGCTTGCACTTGCTAAGGCGGACATCAGCAACGTGAAAGGGGACCCTGCACCAACGGTCTGTTTGTGTACTTCCGAATTGGCCTGCGTTAAAGATCTCTAAATTCTCCGGATGGCTTTAAGGTGCTACCATTTTGATGACAATTTATAACCACATCTTCTAAAAAACTTCTCGCACCCAAGCCAATTTCGGAAAGCATCTGAGAGAGGGAGACGCCTTTGGGCTGCTGGGTAAATCCCCAGTGGCTGTAGGTGAATGACTGATTTCTAGATGTGGAAACTGAACCCGAAAGGGCTTCAGAAATAACAGCAGGTAGCTGACCTCACCCGGTGGCTCAGGGGAGCCCCCAGTCCAGGCTGACACTGGCCACCCTGTGCTGGGTGCAGCCGGCTGCTTTCAACTTAAGGCAGGGGGAGCTAAGTTGAGGGCCAACCTGCATCTTTGCTCATAGCCATTTTAGAGGACAAATCTTAGTGTAATTTGATCATCCCCCCCCAAAAAAATTTTTTTTTGTTTTAGAGTTGGGTGCTTTTCTTCTTCTTTTTTTCTAGCTTTGCCTCAAGAAGAGAAGCACTTGGGGGTGATAACCGTTCAGTGCCCCGTGGCTTTTGTAGGCCGCAGACATCCTAAACATTTAGGTAACGCAGGATGAGACCGCAGGGAGCTGTCACAGTGGGAGCCACGTCCTCACCGGATGAAGCTGTTCGTTTTGTTGTTTTTTCCAACTGTTCTGCAACCAGCCTTTCCATTTTCAGAAGGAAGTCTTGCCCGTGAACAGACTGCCCCCTTCCCCAGCACCTCTGCACCAGGGCTGTGACTCTCAGAGGGCCGTCGTCTGGAAACCACGCAGGGGACCGTGAAGGGAGGGAGACAGGTGACGCGCAGGTGGCGGGACGTCCGCTGGGTCCTCCAGGAGGCTCACCTGGGCCCCGGGAGGGGTCCCCGCAACCCGGTTAGCGCTCTCCGCAGCCGATTCGAAGCTCTCTGGCACCATCGCCTGGAAACGTGCAAACACGGCAAGAGGAGGATGGCCCATGTGAGTCCCAGGGGACAAGAGACACCGCTTCAGGTCCTTTCGTGGTTGTTGCCTTCACAGATTATTGCCTGTGTTTCTGCCTCTCGTATTGGGCTCTGTGTGCTAAATTTTCTTGAACCTGAGCGAGTGCATAAGCCTTTTCAAAAGAAACATGGTTTACTGGCACAAAACTGATGCGTTTGGGGAGATCGTTAATGCTCTTGAAGCTGTCTTTGTGGAGATGAAACAAATGATGAGAAATTGGTCCCTCTTATCAGAGTATTGGAATTAAGCCTATTTATCAAGTCATGTTCGTGCTCTGATTTTATATACTGGTATCTATCAATAAATGGGATACTTGAAAAAGATAGAGAGAGAGAGAAATTCCTATTTGCTCTAAAAAGTTTACCAGTACTTGGGATCCCTGGGTGGCTCAGTGGTTGAGCATCTGTCTTCGGCCCAGGGCGGGATCCCGGAGTCCTGGGATCGAGTCCCACCTCAGGCTCCCTGCATGGAGTCTGCTTCTCCCTTTGCCTGTCTCTGCTTCTCTGTGTGTGTCTCTCATGAATAAATAAAAAATATTTTAAGAAAAAAAAAGGTTACCAGTACATTATGAGGTTTGCATAGTGTGGTGGGAAGAACACCGCATCTAGAGCCGGCTCGAACTCAGGCCAGCCACCGTAAGTGTTCCAGGACAAGTTGCCCACCTGTTAAACCTTAGCGTCCTCAGTTGTACAAGGGCGATGACCAACTGCCTTGAAGGTTGTTATCGAAGTCAAATATGTTGAATATATAAACCTTCTGGGAAAAGTTAGTCTCAGAGATGGGATAAAATTTTACTTATATGACTCAGCCATGACTTTATTAAATTCTGTCTAAAATCTTGCTATCATGATGCTCGCACCACCTCAAAAATGATTAAGTTCTATCACTATACATGTGGCTCAATTTTTTTGCGGTCTTAAGATTATCTCTTTACATGAAAAGGACTTTCTCTTTACCCATATTCTGACCCCATTCTATGATTTTCATATGGATAGATAATGACTCCAATGATCTCTAGAATGATTAATATTATTTTGCATTTGTCCAGAAGATAGGAAGTAAAAAGCACGCCCTGGACACCTCCCCTTCTTTCATTCTGACTTGGCATCCTGTGGATGTAAATGTCTTACTCACCACTTGGAGGTCTTATGGTTCTAGAAAAAAACCTTTAGTGGTCCTGGAGCCATCATCTCAGATGCTGAGTGAGCTGTCACTTTATAGGAGTTTGAGCTGTCAGACGAAGTATGATTAAGGATGGAAAGGGCATGAGAGGCCCAAAGATGCTGTTTCTAGCCTCTGCCACTACATGGCTGTATGACTTGGCCTCTGAGCCTTCCAATTGTTCCTTAATCCACACCATGTAGGCAGCAATGAGTCTGTCTATGCCTGCACCAGCCCTACACCCTCTCTAAGAGTTACTGGAGTGACTATATTCGCTGGAAACAGTAAACCAAAGCTCAAGATGCATGCCCCTCTTAAAAATATATAAAATTTTCTCAGCTCCCTTTTGTGTTTATGGGTGAATATGTGACACAGCTCTGGCCAATGGAAAGCTAGGGGATGTTAACAAGTGAGAATACTGGGAAAGCTCCATTTAAGGGGAGATGTGATGAGCATTAAGGAGGGCACATGATGAGATGAGCACTGGGTGTTATATGTTGGCAAACTGAATCGAAATTAATTAATTAATTAATTAATTAATTAATTAAATTGACTCAGCTAGCATGTTCCTTTCACCCCTTACCGATTCTCTTCTTCCTGCCACAAATGTAAATGAGATGGCTGGAGAATGGCAGCCATCTAGTGGTCATGAGACAAGTTTGCACTAAAGATGTTTGGAGCGGAAAGATTATAGAAACCTAGGTCTCTGATGACAGCCTGGAGTGGCCTGTTCAGTCCTGAAATGACTATATCCGGACTTCACACTATGTGAGAAAAACAAAAGCTTTAATTAGAATAAGACGTTATATTTTCAATACCTGATATTTGTAGCTGAATGTAAGCCTTAAGTGATACAGCATAGTTATTAAATAACCAACTGCCTAGTCAGTCACAAAAGAAGGAAAGTTTTTTTTTGCATTTTCATAATCGATATTATTGCAGGTACACAGTAAGACTGTTCGGTGCTAGGCACATGGTATTTGTCTACCAATTCCAAATTGATACAGAGGAGCTCATGCCTTGTTTGGTTAACACCTAAATTTTACTTCCTGGTTGCAATTGTATCCTGGCAGTACCTAAATTTGAATCATTTTTTTGAATCATTTTTTTAAAGATCTATTAATTTATTTGAGAGAGAGAGCATGCACAAGTGGGGGGAGGGGCAGAGGGAGACACTCTCCAGCAGATTCCCCACTGAGTGCAGAGCCTGATGTAGGGTTCCATCCCTTGACCCACGAGATCAGGACCTGAGCTGAACCCAAGAGTTGGATGCTTAACCAACTGAACTACCCAGGCGTCCCATGTTGTTGGGTTTTTTAGGATTTCATTTTTAAGTAATCTCTACACCTAACATGGGTCTTGAACTTATGACCTTGAGATCAAAAGTTGGATGCTCCACCAACTGAGCCAGGAAGTCACTCACCTAAGTTTGAATCTTGATAATAGAGTGAGATAAAATATGTAAAAAAAAGGCTTAGCACAATTCATGGCACATAACATTTAATGCTGTGAATGAATGCAGAAAGCTAGAGACTTAACTAAATCTGTACAGTGAAGGGATGTTATATGACAATCCCAAAGAAAATGTGTTCCTGAAATACTAATTTATTATATATTACTAAGAATTATGGGTTTACTTGATTGTATAAACTATGGTACAAATAATAAATACGTAAATAAAAATGTTAGATATATAAAATAGACAATAATAAAAGAGAATGATTTTTATTAGTTACATTCTTATGTGGGGAACTGCATAGTCCCAAAGTGGCAAAAGGAGCTACATGGGGAGAAAGCATTGGGAGTCATTAGGTGATAAATAATCACAGACTCAGGTTAGACTTTGCAAAAGCATGGTCCTCAGCAAGAGTATGAGACTGTCCTTGGTGACTGTGCACCCTAATGCACAGTTCTTTTCTCAAGAGTTAAACTGTCACATAGTTCCAATCAAGGTCACATTTATCCATAGTGAAGACAAACCAAGAAGGTGGATGCCAGGCTCATGGATCCTTGGAGCACTGGGGAATCTAAACACAGCTAGCTGGTCAACACAATCTCCCTTCCTGCCCCTTTTACTCTGTGTAGGTTCCTGCAGTGTTTGAATCTGTCAAACCAACCAGGTATGGCTCCAGATATTTTTGTTCATGGTTCTTTGTTTTGTTCTTGGAGGTAGATAAAGAAGCTCTCTGATATCTTCTGTATGAAGAGCTGCTTATAAACTATGACACTTCAGAGCTGGGATGGTGGTTGACATTGCTAGATGTGGAGACTGACATAGCCAGTCTTTTAAGACCCAGTGGATCCTCTACCTGTGTTTCTTTCAGACAGGCTCAGCCCCTTAAATGACACATTTCTTTGTTCAGTAATTATGTATCGAAATGATTTACTAAAACACCAAATAAATGGCAGAAAGAGAAGACTACAGAGGAATTAATAATCCTCTTTATGAATATACTCAGTTCAAGAAAGTGAAAGAAAAGGGCCCGTTACCATGGAAGGTTTGCATTACAAGTGCCATCTCTCCCTGCTACAGTGCATGCAGGACAGTTTCTGCTCTCATGTATTTTGAATGAAAGTATACTGAGCATTCAGAACATTGGAGAAAATATGTAATGGTAAACTACAAGGGACTTCTTTTTAAAAAATTGTATTTACTTATTTACTTATTTCTTTTGGGGGGGGGGGTGCAGAACACAATTTGGAGTATGGGCAGAGGGAGAAGGAGAGACTCTGAAGCAGTCTTCACACCAAGCACAGAGCCTGACACAGGGCTCCATCTCACAACCCTGAGGTCATGATCGGAGTCGAAATCAAGAGTCAGACCAACTGAGCCACCCAGGCACCCCTACAAAGGACTTTTTATACATACACATTTCCATCTTTTTTCTAGAGAAATAAGTTCAGAGACAAATAATGTAATAAATTATTACAACGTAGATCCCATTAAATGAAATATATATGTATTGGCTCTAAAAAACGTATTCACTCCTCTCCCTTCCTAACAGATAAACACTATATTCCTCCTTTCAAAAACATTTCTTAAAGTTTTGCATTGTGTCTGGTCCATTGTTAGAAATTAGAAATAAAAGATGAATAAAGATAAATGCTACCTTAAAAGGGAGTAGAATAGTATAGTGGTTGAGACTCTAGAGCCAGATTGCCTAGTTGTCAAACCAGCTCTGCCATTTATGAGACCATTAGCATGGGCAATTACACCTCTTTGTGACTCAATTTTCTCCTCCAAAAAATGGGCATAATAATAATACCTACCTCACGGTATTGTTATGAAGAGTGGATGAGGAAAATGACATCATCAATATGGCAAAATAAAGTTTTCTATCTTCTTTCCCCCAAAGAACACTGATTTTGACAATCATCCATGGATAATATGGCCTTTGTAGGAGTCTGGGAGTCCACCAGAGGAGTCCCAACACACTGTTAGAACAAAAATAACTCAAGACTGGACAAACCAATGAGGGTAAGAGGAACAATTTCACCTTCCCCTTGTCTTCCCTTCCCCCAGGCAGCACAGCTCAGTACTAAGAGAGAACATGATTCCTCCCACAGGGAAAACCAAGAGTATATAAATGAGCCCTCAGCTTCCCTGGATGTGTTATACATTGCCAGAGAGTTCCTTTTGTCTCTCACCTCACTGAGAACACTGAGTTGTGAGCTACAGGACTGGGGGACACTGAGTGGCTGGGAGGACATCAGCCAGGGCTCAGAATAAAACATATCAAGTAGATGCAGACCCTACTAACCATATCAGCGATTCCTTGGGAGGTCATGTCTGTGGATCCCCCACCAGCTGGTCTGCAACCAGCCCCCTGAGATTTCACATTCTTCACCCACAAGCCCCCATCCTATTACAGTGTGCACCACCTTACCAATGGTGGTAAGAGTGAGCCTTTGCAGATGGCTGGTGAGCATGTGCAAAAAGCCAGCCCAACTCTGCAGGACTGAGAGAAATCACACAGACCTAAGAATACAGCATTTCCCTGAGGAAAGCAAGCAAAGGGAGGCTGTCAACACTCATCCTGGCTTTGCAGCCATACAGTCTTAAAGTACTCGGTAAGAATTACCCCCTCAAAAGAAACAAGAAATGTGAAGCAGGTAAAATCATAGAAAAGATCTGAGAAGGCCTCAGAATCCCTAACAAAGCTGAAGTATTTCTCTCCTGAAGCCACTCAGTAAAGACTGGAGAAGATAATTGCTTCTTCTAATACAAAAACAGCAATGTAAAACTCCAAGGAAAATTTAAAAATCAAGGAAACCAAAGCCACCATCAAAGGAATACAATAATTCTCTATTATTGTCCCTAAAGAAATGTAGTTTTCAGGCCTACTGGGGAATTCAAAACATCTTTTTTAAGGAACAAAACAAAGAATCAGTACTATCTGCCAGAGAGATACAGAATTTGGATTACAATTCAATGTCAGAAATCCAATTCAGAAGCACAATTATAAATATACTGGTGGCTCTGGATAAAAGCATAAAGGAATCAAGAGACTTTATGACTGCAGAATTTAGATCTAATCAGGATGAAATTAAAAATCAATTAAATGAGATGCAATCAAAATGGGAGGTCCTAACAATGAGGGTTAATGAGGTAGAAGAAAGAGTAATATAGAAGACAAGTTGATGGCAAGGAAGGAAGCTGAGGGAAAAAGGGGGAAAACAATTAAAAGACCATGAGGAAAGGTTAAGGGAAATAAATGACAGCCTCAGAAGGAAAAATCTCTGTATAATTGGGGTTCCAGTGGACGCCGAGAGGGACAGAGGGCCAGAAAGCATATTTGAACAAATCATAGCTGAGAACTTCCCTAATTTGGGGAGGGAAACAGGCATACAGATCCTGGATACAGAGAGATTGCCCCCTAAAATCAATAAAAACCATTCAACATCTTGACATTTAATATGGAAACTTGCAAATTCCAAAGATAAAGAGAAAATCCTTAAAGCAGCAAGAGTCCAGAGGTCCCTGACTGACTTATATGGGGAGAAATATTAGATTAACAGCAGACCTCTCCACAGAGACCTAACAGGCTAGAAAGGGCTGGCAGGATGTGTTCAGGACACTAAATGAGAAGAACATGCAGCCAAGAATACTTTATCCCACAAGGCTCTCATTCAGAAAAGAAGGAGAGATAAAGAACTTTCAAGATAGGCATAAACTGAAAGAACATGTGACCACCACACCAGCTCTGCAATAAACATTAAGGGGGACCCTGTAAAAGAAAGAGGAAGCCCCAAAAAAATAATCTACAAAGACAAGGACTGAATAGGTATTACGATGACATTAAATTCATAGCTTCAATAGTAACTCTGAATGTGAATGGGCTAAATGATCCCATCAAAAGACACAGGGCTTCAGGCTGGATAAAAAAGCAAGGCCTATCTATTTGCTGTCTACAAGAGACTCATTTTAGACCTAAGGACACCTCCAGCCTGAAAATGAAAAGGTGGAGAAGCATTTACCATTCAAATGGTCCTCAAAAGAAAGCTGGGGTAGCAATCCTCATATCAGATAAAGTTTATCCCAAAGTCTGTAGTAAGAGATAAACAGGGACACTCTATCATACTTAAAGGGTCTATCCAACAAGACGACCTAGCAATCATGAATATTTATGCCCCTAATGTGGGAGCTGCCAAGTATATCAATCAATTAATAACCAAAGTAAAGACATACTCAAATAATAATATACTAATACTGGGAGACTTCAACACAGCACTTTCTGCAAATGACATATCTTCTAAGCACAACATCTCCAAAGAAACCAGAGCTTTAAATGACACGCTGGACCAGATGGATTTCACAGATATTTACAGAACTTTACATCCAAATGCAACTTAATACACATTCTTCTCAAGTGCACATGGAACTTTCTCCAGAGTAGACCACATACTGGGTCACAAATCAGGCCTCAACTGATACCAAAAGATTGGGATTGTCCCCTGCATATTTTCACCATAATGATTTGAACTTGAACTCACTCACAAGAAGAAATTTGGAAGAAACTCAAACACATGAAGGTTAAAGAGCATCCTGTTAAAAGATGAAAGGGTCAACCAGGAACTTAGAGAAGAATTTAAAAGACTGATGGAAACTAATGTAAAGGAAGATACAATCATTCAAAATCTATGGGATTCAGCAAAAGCAGTCCTGGAAGGAAATACATCACAATACAAGAATCCCTCAAAAAATTGGACAAAACTCAAATACACAAGCTAACCTCACACCTTAAGGAACTGGAGACAGAACAGCAAATAAAACCTACACCAAGCAGAATAAGAGAGTTAATAAAGATTCGAGCAGTACTCAATGAAATAGAGACCAGAAAAACTTTAGAATAGATCAACAAAACCAGGAATTGGTTCTCTGAAAGAATTAATAAGAGATAAACCCCTAGCCAGACTTCTTAAAAAGAAAAAAGACAAAAATGGAAACCAAAACAAAGCAGGCATAGAGACACTTACATTAGACAAAATAGACTTTAAATTAAAAAATTGTAAAAAGAGACAAAGAAGGGCAGCCCAGGGGGCTCAGCAGTTTAGCGCCACCTTCAGCCCAGGGCATGATCCTGGAGTTCTGGGATCGAGTCCCAGATCAGGCTCCCTGTATGGAGCCTGCTTCTCCCTCTGCCTGTGTCTCTGTGTCTCTCTCTGTGTGTCTCTCATGAATAAACAAAATCTTTAAAAAAGAGAGAGACAAAGAAGATGATTATATAATGATAAAGGAGTCAACTTAGATATGATTGTAAGTTTACATACACCCAAATATCAGAGTGCCAAAATATATTGAGCAAATACTGAGAGATCTAAAGGAGAAAAAAGATAACAACATAATAATAACAAAAGCTATCAATACCCCATGTTCAACAATGGTTAGATCACCCAGACAGAAAATCAATAAGGAAATACTATATTTGAAATATACTTTAGACTTGAAGAAAATGGACCCAACAGATATGTACAGAACATTCCATATAACAGCAGAAGACACATATTCTTCTCAAACATGCCCAAAACATTCTCTGGGATATATCCTATATTAAGTCACAGAATAAATCACAGCAAATTTAAGAAGATTGAAATCATACCAGGTTTCTTTTCTGACCACAATGGTATGAAACTAGAAATCAATAATAGAAGGAACACTAAAAAACTCACAAATATGTGGAAATTAAACAATATCCTCTGGAACAACCAGTGAGTCAAAGAAAAAAAAGCAAAGAGAAATTTTAAAAATCTCCTGAAACTGGGGCTCCTGAATGGCTCAGTCAGTTGACCATCCAGCTCTTGATTTCAGCTCAGATCATGATCTGATGGTCCGGGATTGAGCCCTTCATTGAGCTCCATGCTAGGCAGATGGCTTGTGGATATCTCTCCCTCTCCCTCTGTCCCTCCCTCAGCTTGCACACATTCTCTCTCTCTCTCTCTCTCTCTCTCAAATAAATAATTCTTTTAAAAAAATCTTGAAACAGATGAAAATGAAAATATGAGATACAGTAAAAGTATTTCTAAGAGGGAAGTTTATAGTGATAAAGGCCTACATTAAGATAAAAGGGGTTCCAATAAATAACCAAATTTATACCCCAAAGTAGAAAAAGAAGAACAAGCTAAACCCAAAGATAGCAGAATGTCCATACTTAAAGTCATCTACAGATTCAGTGCAATCCCTATCAAAATTCCAATGGTATCCACAGTTAATATCAGCCTAAATGGAGAGAAACTGAAAGCTTTTCCACTAGTCGGGAATAGGACAAGGGTACCCTCGTCACTTTAATTCAACACAGTACTGGAAACACTAGTTACAGCAATCACGTGACAAAAAGAAATGAAAGGCATCCAGATCAGTAAGGAAGACATAAAACTTTCACTCTTTGCAGATAGCATGACACTATACATAGAAAACCTGAAAGAGGGATGCCTGGGTGGCTGAGTGGTTGAGTGTCGGTCTTTGGCTCAGGTCACGATACCACAGTCCCAGGGTCGAGTCCCACGTCGGGTTCCCTGAGTGGAGCCTGCTTCTCCCTCTGCCTGCATGTCTGCCTTTCTCTCTGTGTCTCTCATGAATAAATACATAAAATCTTGAAAAAAAAGAAAACCTAGAAGACTTCACACAAAAAAAAACAAAAAACAAAAACCTGCTAGAACTAATAAACAAATTCAGTAAAGTCGCAGGATACAGAATCAAATGCAGGATCACGCGGCCGCCGGGGGTGCGAGGGTGGAGGATGCACCCAGAGGAGCACTCGGGAAGCCTGGGGACCTCTCCCTCTGCAGAAGCTCGACACGTTCTCCCCCAGCCTGGTGGGGACCCACGTTCCCCTACCTGCCGCCCTCGGGATGGAGAGAGGAGATTCAAGAGCATCATTACGGATGAGGGTGACTGCAAGGCCGCACTCCAGGGCTGCAGGGCAGTGCACTTCCCCGCGCCCTCCTGCCCCGCGCGGTCCCTCATCTTGCGCAGCAGGTGGTGGCCACCGCTGGCTTGGACCCTGAGCATACAGGCGGTGATTTCAATGAAGAACCAGCCAAGCTCAGTCTTATTCCACTCCTCAAGCACCTAGTGCAGACGGAGAGGAAGCCGGTGAGAGAGAGCAGGGGCTGCCCAGAGGCTCCCTTCCCTGGCTCCCCGCCTTCCTCTGCGATAGAGACGCCCGCACTCCATCTGCTCCGCGCGAGGCCCCCAGGCTCCAGGTGCACTGCTCAGGAGCTGTTTTCTGCTCACCACCAGTCAGCTGTATTTGACTTCAGGCTGGTTATGCCGGGTGATTGCCGCAGAGCCGAGCACCCCTCCTGTCACAGGGTCGCCTCCTCAGAGGCCTTCCCTGCTCCCCTGACCTCCTCCTTCTGTGTAGCAGTTACTGCCAACGAGTTTTATGTTTGCATAATCACTGTCGTGGTTCCCAGCCCTGTGCAGACAGGGACTTTGGTTTTTTCGTTATCACATCCCCCAACGTTTAGAACAGTCCTATGTATTTGTTGACTAGATACATTAAGTTTTAATTTAGTGACATTTGAACACACACACACAAAAGCACTGTTTCAATGAAAATAAAGTTAAAACTGTTTTGGAAAGAACAGTCAAGGCAAATCAGTGAAGCCACGTGGGGACTGTCAGGAGGAGAGGAACTGGGCAGGCTGAGTCAGTGGAGGGTGCAGATCATGATCTCCAGGTGGTGAGTTCAAGCCCTGCATGGGGTAAAGAGGTGACTAAAAAAAATAATAAACTTTAAAATGAACAAACAAATAAGGGGGAAAGCCTGTAAAAATAATTCTGGAAAGATTCTGCGGCAGGCACCTCGCAAGTAAGCATCCCTAAATGTGTTCCACGTGAAGTCACTGGAAGCAGAAATTCTAGATGGTGAGAAAGAGGACTACAGTGTTGGCCAGCAGAGCCACACTTCAAGAAAAGGACTGGATGGGTGATGAATGTGCCTTCCTCTCTCTTCAGTTAAAATAAATGTTTACCTACTAACGATGCTGACACATATCTAGAGGAGGGAGTCCTGGCGTTTACCTCGACATGTATTTTTAAAAGATCAAACTGATAGAGGGGGGACAGATAGTTGATCAAGTATAGTAAAATGCCAGCAGGAAAATCTGGGTGGTGCACACACAAATGTTCACTACCCAATTCTTTCCACTTTGCTGTATGTTTGAACATCTGGTTCACAAATAAAATGTTGGGGGAAATGTCTGTTTCCCCTACTTTGACTTTTTTTGATTAACTGTCAAACAGCCGGTCCCAACCTGACCAGGGAAGCAAGTTTCCATTCCGCCTCCCATGGGGAATGATGACGGGACCAGTAAAAGGCCATAGGCCTGACATGGGAATGGTCACTAAATGGTGAGAATGACTGCTGCCAAGATAACCTGGGGACTCAGCCCAGTGACCAGCTATCCTATCTTACAGTATCCCTTGACTCAGGCTGAGTCCAACCTGCCACCAGCAGTGACCACATGAAGGAGGCGGAGGAAGTCTTCACTGTGGCCACCAAATCCCTCTTGTCCTAGCAGGGTCCCCGCTGCAGCTGGGGACAGGGCCTGGGACGCACCTCTGCCATCTTGTTATGCTCCATGCCCAGCACATCTTCCATCAGGTGGTAAGCCTCACAGATGAGCTGCATATCGCCGTACTCTATCCCATCGTGCACCATCTTCACAAAGTGTCCTGCTCCTTCATCTCCCACCTGTTAGAACAGCGGGTAATACCCCAGAAAAGCCCACATCAACTTCTTTGGCAAGCCTCCCTCTCCCTATAAAAAATGACAACTGTGAAGCAAATATCTGCAGTATTTTTAAAATTAAGAATCGCTCCATAACAACTCCACACTAGCTCAGTGCAGTCCAGGGCTTACTGCAGACCGACTCTGAATTAATTTCTCTCAAGGTTTTTCCAATCATCCCAATTCACTGTGAGTGCCCACAGCTCCTCAGCCACCATCTCCCATCCTCCCCTGTTACTAAGGGCCCCGCACCCCCAGCCTGCCCACCAGTGAAACGAGCCCTCATGCTCCTAAGGTCACCGCCCTCCTAGTCACTGGGGTTACAGTAAGTTGGCTAATTAAATCACTTGTACTTTTAAAAATGTATAAATGTGTTGTAGTTGTTTCTAAGGCTACCAATGGGTAAAATGACTGTAGATCCAGGTCTGGCCCTCAGCCTGGTAGGCCCAGAAATGTGTTCCTGCCAGGGTCTCACAGCAGCCAGGACACTGACTTATAATAACCCTGGCAAGATGTATACAGTCAGAATACCAGTCTACGAATTTAGAGCAAGACACTTAACTACAGATCCTTAGTGGCTACAAGTGTTAGTCCCATTGTTCGTTCTGTCCTTGCAGATGAGCTGTGTGGGAAGCCAAATAGTCTGAAAACTGTCTAGTGGGCCAGGAGTCAGAGCAAAGGGGGTATTGTGGTCAATTATTCGGTGGCATCGGATGCTGCAGTCAGGTGCACCCATCCCGACGACAGGCATCCCCCTGCGATGTTTGCTCGACCTGCACAGTCTCTGCTCTGGCTGGCACCGCTGGGAGCTGTACTATGGATGTTTACATCACAGACCTCCACCCTCTGAGCTGCCACTGCTCACCTGCCCCCTTAGGATTTTGACACCTTCTGCAGCTGCTAAGTAACATGGCTAAGAACATCTTACTTCACTGCATCCTTCCTGTAACTTCAAGAATGAATTAAGGCATGCCTGCTTTCAGTATCTCTACCAGGTTTTTCAATATCCTGAGACTGTGGAAAGTCAATCCCTGACTCTATTAGAACACTTCAGGGCCAGTACTGGTTTTTCTTCACAATTCTGTCCTAAGCATGTCTACAAAGAAGCAACAGTTGAGGTCCTGTTACTGTAGCAATCAGCTACCAAGGCCTGAAAGTTCCCTTCCTAATCCTTCATACTAATGAGAAAATCCTCAACCCTCCAAATCTGGCCCAGTATCTCTTGGCCCTAAGCAGACTTCGCCCGAACTCAGTGACCACTGGTTAAAATGTATGGACCAGTGTGGGGGCCCCGACTGCCACCACCGAGCATGGCCAGGCCTCCCCTATTCCTCGTACACCTCAGGCCTCTTCCATCTCACCTCTTATATCCCTCATACAAAATAAAACTAATAAAGGGGGTTAGGAGCTAAAGAGACCTCAGAGACCATCCAGCCCACCCCCCATAGTTTATAGACAACACTGAAACCCACATACTGTTCTGAGTCGCTAATGTCGCACAGTGATTGGAGAGACAGAATTACAGGCCAGGTCCCCCAGCCTAGTGATTTTCCCACCCATGGCATGGACCGAGGCTGCGGTAGTGATAAAACTGATTTTAGCAGCAACACAAAATGCAGGAAGGGAGGCATACAGGAGTCAGCCTAGGCCTCCCTCCCATTTCATGAAGGCAAAAGGCCATATATAATGTGCTCTGTTCAAGGACAGAATACCTGTGTCCCAGGCTACGGGAGAGAGATTTTCCATATCCATGGCCAGGACATCTGATAGCATCAGCCATTCAATCTTCCTTCCATGCAGGCAGAGAAAGCCCACTTTTGATTTTGACATTTTCTTCATTTTCATGAAGTCACACAGCTAAAACGAATCTCGCTTCATCTCATCCTTGCTGTGCCTTCTTAAAGAATCCAACTTTTAGATGAAATGAGGAGGCCTGTTTTTAATACCAGCCTCAAGGCTCTGAAATATTCAGTTAAGATGCAAGGACACGTAAAACAGTCATGCATCTTGGGCCTTAGCTGCACTAGCGACTTTAAGATTGAGACGCTTGTCACACAACTAACTGCTGCCACAAGGTGGTCCTGGCTCTGTGCACTGTGTCATGTCTGCACCCAAGTTACAACCTGGTTTGAAAGAGAAGCCAGAACTTGCCCAGTCACAGCAGGGATCCGCCGATCTGACCTTAGCAAGGCCTTGGAAGATTGTCTTGATGTGGAGCCTGTGGGGTGGAACCATGTAGGTTAGCTGCTGAAAAGAAGGACTGAGATCTCAATTAAATATTCAAGGACCTCCAGCCACCCACGATTTTTTTCTCTGAATGGGAGGTGGAGGCACTCCCCTCAATGGAAAAAGTAATGAATATGCCAAGTCCATGAGGTAAGCCCGTGAAAGGCTGCACACTATCTGGTTAGAGAAGATAGATCAGCTGGAAGGATCAAAGCACCAGGAGAAATTTATTCGCACTATCAAAAGGAGTTGTGTTTCATGGGAGTACATAACTCTGCAGGATTTCCTGGAGCAGCATTCATTATTACTCCAAGGAAAGGGTACTGTGCTTCACCCCACTGACCCCCAGGACAGGTTAGCTCATGACTTACTAATAAAGCCTTCTTTACAACGACAACAACAACAACAAAAACCAAATGTACAGAAATCCATTTAAATAATGAAGCATCAGAAAGAGAATTTAAGGAATCAATCCCATTTGTAATTGCACCACAAACAATAAAATACCTAGGAATAAACCTAACCGAAGAGGTGAAAGACCTGTACTCTGAAAACTGTAAAATACTGATGAAGAATTTCAAGATGACAAGATGAAATTCAAGAATTTCAAGATGACACAAAGAAATGAAAAGACATTCCATGCTCATAGACTAGAAGAACAAATATTATTATAATGTCTATACTACGCAAAACAATAAACACTTTAATGCAATCCCTATCAAGCTACCAACAGCATTTTTCAGAGTGAGAACAATCCCACAATTTGCATGGAACCACAAAAGACCTTGAAGACCAAACCAGTCTTGCAAAAGAAAAGCAACATCACAATTCTGGACTTCAAGTTATATTACAAAAGTATAGTAATCAGAACAGTATGGTACTGGCACAAAAATAGACACAGTTCAATAGAAGAGAATAAAAACCCATAAATGAACCCACAACTATATGGTCAACTAATTTTCAACAAAGTAGAAAAGAATATCCAATGGGAAAAAGAATGTCTCTTCAACAAATAGTTGAGAAAACTGGGCAGTGACATGCAGAACAATGGACCTGGACCACTTTCTTACACCATACACAAAAATAAAGTAAAAAATATTAAAGACTTAAATGTAAGGTGTGAAACCATAAAAATCCTAGAAGACAACATAGGCAGTAACTTCTTTGACATCAGCCATAGCGACTTCCTTCCAGATAGTTCTCTTGAAGCAAGGGAAACAAAAGCAAAAATTAACTATTAGGAATTCCTCACGGAAAACAAAGCTTCTGCACAGTGAAGGAAATAATAAACAAGACTAAAGAGCAGTTTATGAAAGGGGAGAGGATACTTGAAAATGACATATCTGATATAGTGTTACTATACATAATATACAAAGAACTTATAGAACTCAACACCTAAAAAAAAATTATTCAATTAAAAAACAAGCAGAAGACATGAACAGATATTTCTCCAAAGAAGACATCCAGATGGCCAACAGACACATGAAAAGATGCTCAACATCAGTTATCATCAGGGAAATGCAAATGAAAACCACAATGAGATATCATTTCACACCTGTCAGAATCGCTAAAATGGATTAACACAAGAAATAACAGGTGTTGGCAAAGATGTGGAGAAAGGGGAACCCTCTTGTGCAGGTGGTGGGAATGTAAACAGTTCAGCCACTCTGGAAAACGGTATGGAGTTTCCTCAAAAAGGTTAAAAATAGAACTATGCTATGATCCAGTAATCATGCTATTAGGTATTACTCAAAGAATACAAGAATACTAACTCAAAGGGCTACACACACCGATATTTATAGGAGCATTATCTACAATAGCCAAACTATGAAAAGAGCCTAACTGTCCATCAACTGATGAATGTACAAAGAAGATGTGGCATATATACAGAGTGGAATATTACTGTCATTAAAAAGAATGAAATCTTGCCATTTGCAACAAGATGGATGGAGATAGAGTAATGCTAAGCAAAATACATCAGTCAGAGAAAGACAAAAACCATATGATTTCACTCATATGTGGAATTTAAGAAACAAAACAAGTGAGCAGAGGAAAAAAAGGAGAGAGAGAGAAACAAACCAAGAAACAGACTTTTAATTATTTAAGAGAACAATATGATGGTTACCAGAGGGGAAGTAGGGGGCAGGGAATTGGATGGGGATCAGGGAGTCCACTTATGACGAGCACCAAGTGATGTATGGAAGTGTTGAATCACTATATTGTACACCCCAAACTAATAACTAATATTACACTGTATGTTAGCTAACTGGAATTTTTTAAGATTTTATTTATTCATGAGAAACAGAGAGAGAGAGAGAGAGGCAGAGACATAGGCAGAGGGAGTAGCAGGCTCCCTGTGGGGAGCCTGATGCAGGACTCGATCCCAGGACTCCAGGATCATGACCTGAGCCAAAGGCTGATGCTCAACCACTGAGCCACCCAGGTTTCAAACTAACTGGAACTTAAATAAAAACTTTAAATGAATTCCAATGGCACTTTTCACAGAAATAGAAAAAGAATTTTAAAATGTATATGGAATCACAAAAGACCCCAAATAGCCAAATCGATCTTGACAAAGAACAAAGCTTGAAGCATAATGCTTCTTCATTTCAAACCATAGTACAAAGCTGTAATAATCAAAACTGTATGACATAGGCATAAAAGCAGACACATAGTCTAATAGAACAGAATCAAGAGTCCAGAAATAAACCTTCCAGCATATGGTCAATTAATATTTGACAAGGGAATCAGGAATATTCAATGAAGAAAGAATGGTATTTTTAATAAATTGTGTTGAGAAAACTATTTCACATGCATAATAATTTAATTGGACTTCATTGTTACACTGCTCACAAAAATTGACTTGAAATGGAGTAAAGCTTGAATGTAAGACCTAAAAACTATAAAGCTCCTGGAAGAAAACACAGCGAAAAAGCTCCTTGACACAGATCTTGACAGTGATTCTTTGGCTATGTCACCAAAAGCAGAAGCAACAAAAGCAAAACTAAACAAATGAAACTACATCAAATGAAAATCTTCTGCAAAGCAAAAGAAACAATCCACAAAATGAAAGGGCAATCTATAGAACAGGAGAAAATATTTGCAAGCCATATATCCAATACGGCATTAATATTTAAAATAGATATGGAACTCATGCAACTCAATAGCAATATATATATTATGATAAAAAAATGACCAGAGGACCCAAACAGACATTTTTTTCCAAAGAAAACATACAGATGGCCACTCAGTACATGAACAGGTGCTCTACATCACTCATTGTCAGGGAAATGCAAATCAAAACCACAATGAGCTTTGGTCTCACAACTGTTAAAATGGCAATTCTCAAAAAGAGAGAACAAATGCTAAGGAGGCTAGAGAAAGGGAACTCTTATACACCGCTGGTGGAAATTGGTGCAGCCATTATGAAAAATTATGGTGGTTCCTCAAAAAAAAAAATCAAATAAATAAATAAATAAATAAATAAATAAATAAGTAAGTAAGTAAGTAAGTAAGTAAGTAAATAAAAAGAGAACTACCATCTGATCCCACAATTTATCACTTGTGGATATTTAACTGAAGTAAAAGAAGCAATAACTCAAAAGGCATCCCCATATTCATTGTAGCATTATTTACACAGCCAAGACATGGAGGTAACCTAAAAGTCTGACGATGGATAAATGAGTAAAGAAGACGAGGTAGATATTTATAATGAAATGTTATTCCAACTTGAGAAAGAAGGAAACTGTGCCATATGCAACAATATGGATGGATCTTAAAGGAATGCTAAGTGAAATAAGTCAGGCAGAGAAAGACAAATATTGAATGATCTCATATATACATGGAATTTTTAAAAGCTGAACTCAGGGAAGCCCGGGTGGCTCAGCAGTTTAGCACTTGCCTTCAGCCCAGGGTGTGATCCTGGAGTCCCGGGATCGAGTCCCAAGTCAGGCTCCCTACATGGGCCTGCTTCTCCCTCTGCTTCTCTCTCTATCTCTCTGTGTCTCTCATGAATAAATAAATAAAATCTTTAAAAAAAAAAAAAAGCTGAACTCATAGAAAGAAAGAAGGGTGGCTGTCAAGGTCTGGGGGTGGAGGAAATAGACAAATGATGGTCAAAGGGTACAAACTTCTGGTTAGAAAATTAGTAAGCTCGAGGGATCTAATGTACTACAATGTGACTGTGGTTAACAATGCTGTATTGTACACATGAAAGTTGCTGAGAGAGAAAATCTTGAATGTGCTCACTACACATGCACACACACACACACACACACACACAGGTAATTATGTGAAGTGAAGGAATTGTTATCTAACCGTACCTTGGTATTGTTTTACAGTATATGTGTATCAAGTCACCTTGAACACCTAAAACTTACAAAATGTTGTACCTTGATCACCTTTCAATAAAGCTGGGGAAAAAAAATAAAGATTAACTGAATTAATATTTGTTAAGCACTTAATGTTAAAATGTAGGGATGCCTGGGTGGCTGAGAGGTTGAACATCTGCCTTTGGCTGAGGTCATGATCCTAGGGTCCAGGGATCAAGCCGCACATCGGGCTCCCTGCTGAAAGCCTATTTCCCCTCTGCCTATGTCTCTGCCTCTCTCTGTATCTCTCCTGAATAAATAAAACCTTTTTCTAAAAAAAGAGTTAAAACCTATAGGGTTTTATTTGTTTATATATATATATATATATATATATAATATATATAATAAAAAATAATAATAATAAAAAAATAATTAAAAAAATTAAAAAAATAATATAATATATATTAAAATACATATCTTTTAATTGAAGTTTGATTTGCCAACATATAACACTCAGTGCTCATCCTGTCAAGTGCCCTTCTCAGTGCCCACCTCCCCTTGCACAGCGCCTTGTTCAAATCCCAGAGTTAGGAGTCTCTCATGGTTTGTCTCCCTAACTTTTCCCACTCAGTTCCCCTCCTTTCCCTTGTAAGCCCTTTTACTATTTCTTATATTCCCCATATGAGTGAAACCATATAATGTTTATCCTTCTCCAATTGACTTACTTCACTCAGCATAATACCCTCCAGCTCCATCCACATTGAAGCAAATGTGGGTATTCATCCTTTCTAATGGCTGAGTAATATTCCATTGTATACATAGACCACAGCTTTATCCATTCATCTGTCGATGGACACCGAGGCTCCTTCCACAGTTTGGCTATTGTGGACATTGCTGCTATAAACATCGGGGTGCAGTTGTCCTGCCATTTCACTGCATTTGTATCTTTTGGTTAAATACCCAGTAGTGCAGTTGCTGGGTCGTGGGGTAGTTCTATTTTTAATTCTTTGAGGAACCACCACACAGTTTTCCAGAGTGGCTGCACCAGTTCACATTCCCACCAACAGTGCAAGAGGGTTCCCCTTTCTCCACATCCTCTCCAACATTTGTTGTTTCCTGTCTTGTTAATTTCCGTCATTCTCACTGGTGTGAGGTGGTATCTCATTGTGGTTTTGATTTGTATTTCCCTGATGGCAAGTGATGCAGAGCATTTTCTCATGTACTTGGTGGCCGTGTGATGTCTTCTTTGGAGAAATGTCTGTTCATTCTTTGGAATGGACATTCCAAATGGAAGGGTCCATGTCATGATTGGATTGTTTGTTTCTTGGGTGTTGAGTTTGATAAGTTCTTTATAGATCTTGGATACTAGCCCTTTATCTGATAGGTCATTTGCAAAAATCTTCTCCCATTCCATACATTGTCTTTCAGTTTTGTCGACTGTTTCTCTTCCTGTGCAGAAGCTTTTTATCTTGATTAAGTACTGAATGTTCATTTTTGCTTTTGTTTCCCTTGCCTTCATAGATGTATCTTGCAAGAAGCTGCTGTGGCCAAGTTCAAAAAGAGTGTTGCCTGTGTTCTCCTCTAGGATTTTGATGGATTCGTGCCTGACATTTAGATCTTTCATCCATTTTGAGTTTATCTTTGTGTAAGGTGTAAGAGAATGGTCCGGTTTCATTCTTCTGCATGTGGCTGTCCCATTTTTCCCAGCACCGTTTATTGAAGAGACTGTTCTTTTTCCAGTGGATAGTCTGTCCTGCTTTGTCGAATATTAGTTGACCATAGAGTCGAGGGTCCATTTCTTGGTTCTCTATTCTGTTCCATTGATCTATGTTTCTGTTTTTGTGCCAGTACCACACTGTCTTGAGGATCACAGCTTTGTAGTAAAACTTGAAATCCGGCATTGTGATGCCCCTGGATCTGGTTTTCTTTTTCAATATTCCCCTGGGTATTTGGGGTCTTTTCTGATGCCACACAAATCTTAAGATTATTTGTTCCAACTCTCTGAAGAAAGTCCGTGGTATTTTGATAGGGATGACATTGATCATGTAAATTGCCCTGGGTAACATTGACATTTTCACAACATTAATTCTGCCAATCCATGAGCATGGAATATTTTTCCATCTCTTTGTGTCTTCCTCAATTTCTTTCAGAAGGGTTCTGTAGTTTTTAGGGTATAGATCCTTTACCCCTTTGGTTAGGTTTATTCCTAGGTATCTTATGCTTTTGGGTGCAATGGTAAATGGGATTGATTCCTTAATTTCTATTTCTTCAGTCTCATGGTTAGTGTATAGAAATGCCACTGATTCCTGGGCACTGATTTTATATCCTGCCGCACTGCCAAATTGCTGTATGAGTTCTTGCAATGTTGGGTGGACTCTTGGGTTTTCTATGTACAGGATCATGTCATCTGTGAGGAGGGAGAGTTTGACTTCTTCTTTGCCAATTTGAATGCCTTTTATTTCTTTCTGTTGTCTGATTGCTGAGGCTAGGAATCCTAGGACTAAGTTGAATAGCAGTGGTGAGAGTGGACATCCCTGTCATGTTCCTGATCTTAGGGGAAAGGCTCTCAATTTTTTTCCCATTGAGAATGATATTTGCTGTGGGCTTTTCATAGGTTGCTTTTAAGATACTGAGGAATGTTCCCTCTATCCCTACACTCTGAAGAGTTTTGATCAGGAATGAATGCTGTATTTTGTCAAATGCTTTCTATGCATCTATTGAGAGGATCATATGGTTCTTGTTTTTTCTCTTGTTGATGTGATTTATCACATTGACTGTTTTATGAGTGTCAAACCAACCTTGCATTCCAGGGATAAATCCCACTTGGTCATGGTGAATAGTCTTTTTAATGTATTGCTGGATCCTATTGGCTAGTATCTTGTTGAGAATTTTTGCCTCTGTGTTCATCAGGGATATTGGTCTATAATTCTCCTTTTTGGTGGGGTCTTTGTCTGGTTTTGGAATCACGGTGATGCTGGCCTCATAAAACAAGTTTGGAAGTATTCCATCCCTTTCTATCTTTCAGAACAGATTTAGTAGAATAGGTATTATGTCTTCTTCAAACGTTTGATAGAATTCCCCTGGGAAGCCATCTGGCCCTGGAATTTTGTGTCTTGGGAGTTTTATGATGACTGTTTCAATTCTGTCACTGTTTATCGGCCAGTTCAGGTTTTCTATTTCTTCCTGTTCCAGTTTTGTTAATTTGTGTTAATTTGTTAATTTGTTGTCCAGAAATGTGTCCATTTCTTCTAGATTGCCTAATTTGTTGGCATATAGCTGCTCATGATACGTTTTTAAAATAATTTGTATTTCCTTGGTATTGGTTGTGATCTCTCCTCTTTCATTTATGATTTTATTAATTTGAGTCTTTTTTCTTTTTAATAAGTCTGGCTAGGGGTTTATCTCTCTTATTCTTTCAAAGAACCAACTCCTGGTTTCATTGATCTATTCTAAAGTTCTTCTAGTCTTTAGTTCATTGAGTTCTGCTTGAATCTTTATTATCTCTCTTCTGCTTGGTGTAGGTTTTACTTGCTGTTCTTTCTTCAGTTCCTTTAGGTGCAAGGTTAGCTTGCGTATTTGAGTTTTTTCCAATATTTTGAGGGATGCTTGTATTGCAGTGTATTTCCCTCCGAGGACCTCTTTTGCTGTATCCCAAAGATTTTGAATGGCTGTATCTTCATTTTCATTAATTTCCATGAATCTTTTTAATTCTTCTCTAATTTTCTGGTTGACCATTCATCTTTTAGTAGGATACTCTTTAACCTCCATGTGTTTGAGTTTCTTCCAAATTTCTTCTTGTGAGTGAGTTCTAGTTTCAAAGCATTGTGGTCTGAAAATATGCAGGGGACAATCCCAATCTTTTGGTATGGGTTGAGACCTGATTTGTGACCCAGTATGTGGTCTATTCTGGAGAAAGTTCCATGTGCACTTGAGAAGAATGTGTATTCAGTTGCATTCATATGGAAAGTTCTGTATATTCTGTGAAATCCAACTGGTTCAGTGTATTATTTAAGGCCCTTATTTCTATGGTCAGTTGTGCTCAGAATATCTGTCATTTGCAGAAAGTGCCATGTTGAAGACTCCTACTATAAGTGTATTTTCTAAGTATATCTTTTTGGTTATTAATTGATATACTTGGCAGCTCCCACATTAGGGGCATAAATATTCATGATTGTTAGGTTTTCTTGTTGGGTAGAACCTTTAAGTATGATAGAGTGTCCCTCTTCATCTCTTACTATAGACTTTGGGATAAACTTTATCTGATATGAGGATTGCTACCCCAGCTTTCTTTTGAGGACCATTTGAATGGTAAATGCTTCTCCACCCTTTCGTTTTCAGGCTGGAGGTGTCCTTAGGTCTCAAATGAGTCTCCTGTAGACAGAAAATAGATGGGTCTTGCTTTCTATCCAGTCCAAAACCCTGCAACTTTTGATGAGATCATTTATCCCATTCATGTTCAGATTAACTATTGAAAGATATGAATTTAGTGTCATTGTAATACCTATTCAGTCCCTGTCTTTGTGGATTATTTCTTTGGGCTTCCTCTTTCTTTTACAGGGTCCCCCTTAATATTCTTGCAGAGCTCATTTGGTGGTCACATATTCTTTCAGTTTCTGCCTATCTTGGAATCTCTTTATCTCTCCTTCTATTCTGAATGAGAGCCTTGCATGATAAATATTCTTGGCTGCATATTCTTCTCATTTAGTGCCCTGAATATATCCTGCCAGCCCTTTCTGGCCTGCCAGGTCTCTGTGGAGAGGTCTGCTGTTAATCTGATATTTCTCCCCATAGAAGTTAAGAATCTCTTTTCTTGTGATGCTTTAAGGATTTTCTCTTTATCTTTGGAATTTGGATGCTTCACTATTAACTCTTGAGGTGTTGAACAGTTTTTATTTATGTTGGGGGGCGGGGGTAACCTCTCTATCTCCTGGATCTGAATGCCTGTTTCCCTCCTCCAAATTAGAGAAGTTCTCAGCTATGATTTGTTCAAATATACTTTCTGGCCATCTCTTTCTGATGTCTTCTGGAACCCCACTTATCCATAGATTCTTCCTTCTGAGGCTATCATTTATTTCCCTTAGCCTTTCTTCATGGTCTCTTAACTGTTTTTTTTTTCTCAGCTTCCTTCCTTACCATCAACTTGTCTTCTCTGTCACTCACTCTTTCTTCCACCTCATTAACCCTGGCCATTAGGACATCCAGTTTGGATTGCACTACATTTAATTTTGGCCTGATTAGATCTAAACCCTGCAGTAACAAAGTCTCTAGAGTCCTTTAAGTTTTTTTCCAGAGCCACCAGTAGCTTTATAATTGTGCTTCTGAATTGGCTTTCTGACATCAAATTGTAAACCATATTCCGTAACTCTGTGGTAGACAGTACTGTTTCTGATTCTTTGTTTTGTGGGGAGTTCTTTCTAGTCATTTTGCTCAGTCCAGAGTGGCTGTATGAGTGGGCTGAGTCAAGAATATCACACATGCCCTAAGTAAATTTCACCCTAGATTATTCTGATGAGGTCAGAGACCAGAAAATGAAAATGAAGACAAGAACAAAATAAAAGGACCACTAAAGTGAAAAACATATTTTAAAAGAAAGTAGTAAAAAATAAAAGGCCAAAAATCCCAAAGAAGAAAAAAAAAAAGTAAAGAGGAAAAAAAAGAGAAAAAAGGGGAAAAGGGGGGGGCAGGGGACTGGGAGATGGTGGTTAAGAAGTTGTAGTGGAGGGAGAATGTAGTCTAACTGAGCAGTCCTAGAGGGTGATCCTCTTGGTTGTGAGTGTATTAAATTCTGTATGTTAGAAGATGCTCAATCTGAAACTTATGTAAACCAGCAATACTTGTAGAAAGCCCCAACATTGACCACCAAAACATAAACAAGATAAAAGAGGGGGGCAGAATGGGAAGGAAGAGAGAATATAATCTCACAGAATGAACCAGCACAGTGTTCCACTTCGTTCTGGGTGTTCATGGTTTAGAAGGTATTAACTTCTGCCCTTATAGAACAAAATGAGGCAGAGAAAACAAAAACACAAAACAAAAACCCATTATCCCATATATCTCCTAAAATTAAATTGAGTATGTTGAAGGGAATTCAGAAGTGAAAAATATATCTAGGATCTGTAATTGTAGATTTATGGAAGTCAAAAAGGAAGAAACTTAAAAATGAAGAGGTGCTAAAATATTGTAGTTAAGGCAGGAAAAGAGAAAAAATATTGGAAATTTTTAGTCTGATATAAAAAAAAGAGTTGTAACGGAAAAAGGAAAAAAAATTAAAAGGGGGGGAAACCCTCTAGTTGTACATACTTTATTCCCTCGGTCCTGGAGTCTCCCAGCCTGCTGGGTCCGGAGCTCGCCCTTCCCGGGTCCTTCCAGCGGGTCTCCCGGGGGCGGGGCCTGCGGTGCTGCGTCTCAGGTGCGCGCCCCTGGGGGATGCCCCGCCCCCGCCAGGTGCCCCCCCAGGCCCGTGTCCTCCTGGGATCGCTCCCGGGAGCCCCCGAAGGCAGCAGGGCGCAGCCCCCTCCCCGGGGCCCCGCCCGACCCCCGGCTTCCCCCGAGGCCCCGGGGTGCGCTCCAGCCCTGCCCCGAGATGGGCCGCGGTGGGGGTGCGCTCTCCCCCGGCGCCCTCCTCTGCTCGTGACCCCGGGACCTGGGGGTCCCCCGCCCTCCTGCCGGCCTCCCCGACCCCCTGCCGACGCCCTGGAGGCCTTTCCCTCCGGGGAGAGGAGGGCGCTTCCCGGGGGCTGGGTCTGCCTGTCCCGGAGGCTTTGCTCCCCTACTTGATTCTTTATTTTTTTCCATCTTCCTACCTTATTGGAAGTGAAAACCCTTCTCTCTGTAGTGTTCCAGCTGTTCTCTCTTTAAATCTCAGGTCGAATTCGTAGGTGCTCAGGATGTTTTGGAAGTTACCCAGGTAAGTTGTGGGGCCCCTACTCCTCCTCCACCATCCTGCCCCACCCTCCAACCTATTGTTTTTAAGTAAGTCAAATAAAGGCACCTGTGGTTTAGGGGCAAAACCAGGCAATCTGAGCAATGTGAAAAGTGCTGTGATTGAGATGTGTTCTAGAAACCAAAAAGGAAGAGACCTACCCTGATGGGAAGGTCAGGAAATACTTCTCAGGGAAGGCGTGGGGGAGAGTCCTGTAACTGCATCTTGCAGGATAAACAGAAGTCCTCCAGAGACCAAGGAGGAAGCAGAAACTCCGTAATATCCAGGCCTGAGTTTCCCTTCTCAATTTGTCTTGTGTCTTCACCCTCCCCTAGGTCCTTCCAGACCCAGGAAAGAGGCAAACCCCAAGGCATACCACTCGGGCTAGGCTGAAAAAGGAGAGCTCAGGAGTTTCACTTTCAAAACCTCATCCCTGACTGGTCAGTCCTCAGATGATTGGTCAGCGGCCTCCTAAATGCCCTCAGGTATCATAGTGACCAGCCTGAGCAGGCCAATTTCAACCAGAACTGGGCTGCACCAGTGAGCCCCGTGGAGCCTACAGAGCAGCTGTGTTCCCGAAGTCTGAAGGGCCCCACTCTGCAGGGATGAGGAGCAGAGCTGCGTCGAAGCGATGGAGGAAGGGCAGCCCTCGCTGAATTCCAGCCTTCCTTGGCTCCCCTGGAAGAGCTTCCTTCCAAAGAACCGAAGCCCAACCTGAAAGAACCAGGTCTGTTGTGTACAGGATGATAAGGACCAGAAACCTCTACTTTCATCCTAATCCTCCTACCTGTGTGTCTGCATGAAGAGAATTGTCCAGGCCAAACAACAACAGGCAGACCTCACTTCCTGATCTGAAGCCTCACAGGTAAGAAGACTCCAGCTTTTCTCCTTTGTAGCAGAATTTTTGTCACAAGGACTGTGGTCAGACTCCATTCCATTCCGTATTGGGGCTCCCATCTTCTACCTACCATGTCTCCCATTTATGTCAACTGGCTTCTTTTGTAACAGTCCCTACGTCAATTAACTAATGTCCCAAAGCAGCAGAGATAGGGGGACAGATGATCAGTAAGTAAACACAAAAATAGAAAAGTCTATCATTAAAGGCTTGGCTTCTTCTCAGAGAAACTGGTTTCTAGAGCTCAGAGGCTGGCATCCATGAGAGAGAATACCAGATTCACAAGTTCACCCAGAATTTAGTAATTGTCTAGTTACAAGTTAGTACCTGCTAACTATTCCTAAGGAATGTTTGCCCTTGGGTGCTGCATATTTATAGGATTCCCAAGCCCCCGCAAGTGGAGGGAGTCCTTTTATAGCCAACCTTATTTATTGAGTTACCCAAATTCGTGCAGCATGAATTCACTAACTATAACATTAGTAGCTTGGTTCTGGGTGGCCTTGGGATATATATGTATATATAATATATATATAATCTCTGAGGCAGAGTCCTTGAGAAAGAAGCACATGAAGTACCTCTCTCCCCTACCCTGTTCTGGAAATTGAAGAACAGCTCCATGCACAGCTGGTACCCATTCACTTCTATTCCCATTGGAATTTGTCTCCTCAGTATGTCTTGCCAACTATAAGCCCTAGTCTATGGTTCTCAGCTGCATCAGCATCAACTGGATGGGACTTGATAGGAATGCAGATTCATGGGCTCCACCCTAGACCTATTGAATAAGAAACAAGGTAGTGCCCAGAAATCTGTATTTTAACAAGCCCACCGTTGATTCTGAGATGCATGCTCAAGTTTGAGAAATACTGATCTCGTGGTGAGACTGGTTTTCTATTTGCAGTAGTGATATAAAATTTCCATTGTAAAGACCTTTATTTAAGTTAAAAAAGAGTCTAAGGAAAAATGCTAAATAAAAATACAGGTGGCATGCAGACGTAGCTTAGGTATGGCTATGTCTTGGCTGTCAAGGACCAAATCATGGGATGTCTGGCTTTGTGCACCGTCTATTTTTGTCACAACCACTTCACTCTGCTGTTGTACTATGAAAACGGCCATAAACATAATGTAAGATGAATGAGCTTGACTGTGTTTTTAAATGAAACTTTATTTACAGAAATAAGCAGGAGGCCAGATCTGGTCCCAGGGAGGGAATCTGCCAACCTCTGAGAGGTTTATATAGTTTCATCAATCAGAATTTCTATTTCAGCTTATCTTGGATCCTGTTTTGTTTTTTGTTTTTTTTTGGCATTGTTATTCTTTGCGTATGTTCTGTAGAAATTCTATGTACCCACAATAAAAAAAGAGAAAGTATAACTATGAAGAAAAGTGCAAAGCATAGCCTTTCCAAAGGCTATAATAGCCCCATTTTACCCGAAGGAAACATGTAATAGCCCCATTTTACCCGAAGGAAACATGTAATAGCCACATTTTACCTGAAGGAAACTGAGGCACAGGGCATGATTGGGGCCTCCTATGCCGCACAGTCAACCCTGTGTTCCTTGAGCACGAAAGGCTCCATTTCTATAAAACATGACAGAAACAGTACCTACCAGAATTGTTAGATGGTAACCCAAGACCTGCAGTTGAATTCAACCACACTGCTCCTCCCAGTTGAACTTCCCCTAGGAAAACAATTTCACTTTCTGTGATCTAGATATCCAAATTATGCTACCTCTCTTATGGGGGGGGGGGGGCACACAACCAAGAAACAATAAAAATGGGCAAAGTAGTTAATTACTGGCTTATGTATTTCCCTGGATTTTATCAATCAATGATCCATCTGGAGATCCTATTCTGTTTAAGGGAACAGCTGGTACGCCTTCCTCACCATTAGTAAAGTATGAACATTTTCAACAGGATAGGGACAGGTTTGATCTAGCCAGGATGGCATCTAGGTTCCATCTGAAGGCTTTTGGGGGAGGGGGTTGGGGGTGAGGCTTCAGGCCAAAAACATAATTATTAAGAAAACTAGAAACGAACGTGCCTCGGTTCCTATACTAAATACAGGAGTGGAATGCTGGGTATGAACTCCTGATGCCGGGAAAAATGTGAAAAGATGTGTAGCATTTTCTCATTGCTTTTTGAATTAGCATAAGCTAGGTTATCTCAGCAACAGCTTCCAAACTTCGGTAGCTTAATGCAGCAAAGGATTCTGGGTGAGGCAGGTGCTTCTTGAAAGCAGCTTTCCTTGTGTTATGGCTCAGGGGTCAGGTGGTTTTAATCTTGCACGCAGCTCTGCCCCTAAATCCAGAGCCTCCTGCAGGATCGCATGCCCAGGCAAAGAGAGGTGAGTGGGCGACTACCGCCTCTGCTCACAAGTCACCCAGAACTAGGCACGTGGCCCTGTCCAGGGCAGGGGGGCCTGTCTTCCCCGGCTGGGAGGGGAGGAGAACTGGGTGAGATACCATCACTGCTGGGACTCCACAGCACCGAAGGGAGGTCTGCTTACACGAACGCCAATCACACCTTAGAGGAGGGTTAAATAAGGAGTGTTGTTGTTTGTTGTTGTTTTAATTGAAGTACGGCACACAATGCAGCATATTGGACAATTGTGTACATTACTCAATGCTCACAAGGAGAAGTGTCGCCACCATCTGTTACCCTATAATGTCATTAAAATATTATTGACTGCAGTCCCTATGCTGTACTTTTCATTTCCGTGGCTTACTTGTTTTATAATTAGAAATCTGTATCTTTTAATCCCCTTTAGCCATTTCGTCCATCTCCCCGCCAGTTTGTTCTCTGTATTATGAGTCTGGGGTTTCTTTTTAAGTTTTGATTTTAATTCCATCTATCTTAGAGCGCAATATCAGTTTCAGGTGCACAGTATAGTCAACACTTCCATACCACACCCGGTGCTCCCCACAAGTGCACTCCTTAATCCCCATCATCTGTTTCACCTCCCCCCGCCCATGCTCCTCTGATAATCATCAGATTGTTCTCAATTAAGAATCTGTTTCTTGTTTTGTCACTGTTTTTCTCCCCTCCTTTCTTGCTTTCTTAAATTCCACATATCCGTGAAATCCTATGGTATTTGTCTTTCTCTGACTTATTTCGCTCAGCCTTATACTCTATACCTCCATCTGTGTCCTTGCAAATGGCACAATTTCACTTTTATGACTAATATTACGTACAGTTTCTTTATCTGTTCAGTCGATGGACACTTGGATCTTGGTTTTTGTAAATAATGCTGCTATAAACCTTGAGGTGCATATATCCCTTTGAATTAGTTTTCTCTTATTCTTTAGGTAAATACCCAGAATTGGAGTTGCTGGATCATTGGTGGCTCTAGTTTTAACTTTTTGAGGAAAACTCCATACTGTTTTCCAGAGTGGCTGCGCTGTTTGCACTCCCACCAACAGTACAAGAGGGTTCCCCTTTCTCCACATCTTCGCTAACGCCTATTATTTTTCACATTGTCGATTTTAGCAATTCTGACAGGTGTGAAGTGATATAGCTCATTGTGGTTTTCATTTGCATTTCCCTGATGATAACTGATGTTGAGCATCTTTTCATGTGTCTGTTGGCCATCTGGATGTCTTCTTTGGAGAAACGTCTGTTCATGTCTTCTGCTCATTTTTTAATTGAGTCATTTGTTTTTAGGTGTTGAGTTCTATACCTTCTTTATATATTTTGGATAGTAACACTATATCAGATGTGTCATTTTCAAATATCCTCTCCCCTTCCATAAACTGCCTTTAAAGTCTTGTTTATTGTTTCCTTCACTGTGCAGAAGTTATGTTTTTGTTTTGTTTTTTTTTCCTGAGGAAGTCCTAATGGTTAATTTTTGCTTTTGTTTCCTTTGCCTCAAGAGACCTATCTGGAAAGAAGTAGCTATGGCTGATGTCAAAGAAGTTACTGCCTATGTTGTCTTCTAGGATTTTTATGGTTTTACATCTCACATTTAAGTCTTTAATATTTTTTACTTTACTTTTGTTTATGGTGTAAGAAAGTGGTCCAGGTCCATTGTTCTGCGTGTCAGTGCCCAGTTTTCCTACCATTTGTTGAAGAGACATTCTTTTTCCCATTGGATATTCTTTTCTAGATTATTTGACCATATATAGTTATGGGTTCATGTATGGGTTTTCTAGTCTATTGATCTGAGTGTCTATTTTTGTGACAGTACCATACTATTCTGATCACTACAGTTTTGTAATATAACTTGAAGTCCAGAATTGTGATGACTCCAGCTTTGCTTTGCTTTTTCAAGACTGCTTTGGCTCTTCAGGGTCTTTTGCGGTTCCATACAAATGGTGGGATTGTTCTAGCTCTGTGAAAAATGCTGTTGGTAGCTTGGTAGGGATTGCATTAAAGTGTAGATTGTGGGATGTCTGGGTGGCTCAGTGGTTGAGCATCTGCCTTAGGCTCACGGCATGATCCCAGGTCCAGGGATCGAGTCCCGTATTGGGCTCCCTGGGAGGAGCCTGCTTCTCCCTCCATCTCTGCCTCTCTCTGTGTGTCTCTCATGAATAAATAAATTCTTTAAAAAAATAAAGTGTAGATTACTGTTTTGGGTAATAAAGACATTATAATATTCTTCTAGTCCATGAGCATGAAATGTCTTGTCTTTTCTTTGTGTCATCTTGAAAGTCTTCATCAGTATTTTACAGTTTTCAGAGTACAGGTCTTTCACCTCTTTGGTTAGGTTTATTCCTAAGTGTCTTATTGTTTTTGGTGCAATTACAAATGGGATTGATTCCTTAAATTCTCTTTCTGCTGCTTCCTTATCGGTGTATGGAAATGAAGCAGATTTCTGTACATTTGATTTTGTATCCTGTGACTCTACTGAATTTATCAGTTCTAGCAATTTTATTGGTGGAGTCGTTCAGGTTTCCTATGTATAGTGTCCTGTCATCTGCAAAGACTGAAAGTTTTACTTCTTCCTTACTGATATGGATGCCTTTTATCTCTTTTTGTTTTCTGCTTGCCATGGCTAGGACTTCTGGTACTGTGTTATATAAAAGAGGTGAGAGTGGATATCCTTGTCTTGTTCTTGAGCTTGGGAAAAGGTTCTCAGTTTTTCCCCCATTAAGGATGATGTTAGGGCACCTGGGTGGCTCAATTGGTTAAGCATCTGCTTTGGGCTCAGGTCATGATCCCAGGGTTTTGCAGTGGAGCCTCACATTGGGCTTTCTGCTCAACAGGGAGTCTGCTTCTCCCCTTTACACACCCCTAACCCCTGCTCATGTGCATGCACTCACCATGCTCTCGCTCTCTAATAAAAGAGTCTTTAAAAAATTATGATAGCTGTGGGCTTTTCATAGATGGCCTTTATTTTTTTAGATGGCCTTTATCATGTTGAGGTATGCTCCCTCTGAGCCTATTTTGTCGAAGGCTTTTTTTTATCATGAATGTCAAATGCTTTTTCTGCATCTATTGAAATGATCATATGGTTCTTATCCTTTCTTGTATTGATGTGATATGTCACATTGATTTGCAGAATATTGAATCATCCTTGCAACCCAGGAATAAATCTCACTTGATCATGGTGAATAATTTTTAATCTATTTCTGAATTTGCTCTGCTACTACTGAGAATGTTTGCATCTTTGTTCATCAGGAATTTTGGCCTATTTTTTTACTGGTATCTTTTTCTGATTTTTTGTATCAAGGTAATGCTGACCTCATAGAACAAATTTGGAAGTTTTTCTTCCTTTTCTATTTACTTGAGTAGTTTAAGAATAGCTAGTTTAAATATTCACAGAATTTGCCTCTGAAGTCATCTGGTTCCAGACTTCTGAACTCGTCTTTGCTAGTTATTGGTCTGTTCAAATTTACCATTTTCTCTTGTATCAGTTTTGGTAGTTTATATGCTTCTAAGAATTTATCCATTTCTTCTAGGTTGTCCAATTTGTCGGGATATTGTTTTTCATAAGTCTCTCGTATTTCTTTGGTATTTGTTCTTATTCTGTCTCATTTGTGATTTTATTTGGGTCCTTTCTCTTTTAAGTATGGCTAGAGGTTAATCAATTTTATTGACTTTTCCCCCCAAAGAAGCAGCTCCTGTCTTCAATGATCTGTTCTATTGTTTTGTTTTATTTTTAGTTTATATATCATTTATTTCTGCTCTAATTTATTATTTCCTTCCTTCTTCTGGCTTTAGGCTTCATTTGCTGTTCTTTTCCTAGCTTCTTTAGGTGCAAGGTTAGGTTCTTTATTTAATACTTTTCTTATTGAGGTAGGCCTGTATTGCTATAAATTTCTCTTAGAACAGCTTTTGCTGCATCCCAAAGGTTTTGGACTGTTGAGTTTCACTTTCATTTGTTTCCATGTACTTTTTTTAAAAGATTTATTTATTTATTTATTCAGAGAGAGAGAGAGAGAGAGAGAGAGAGAGAGGGGCAAAGACACAGGCAGAGGGAGAAGCAGGCTCCTTGAGGAAGCCTGATGTGGGACTCCATCCCCGGTCTCCAGGATCATACCCCGGGCTGCAGGTGGCGCTAAACCACTGTGCCACGGGGCTGCCTTCCACATATTTCTTTGATTTCCTAGTTAACCCATTCATTGTTTAGTAGCTTGTTATTAATTTTCATGTATTTGTGCTCTTTCCAGATTTTTTTCATGTGGTTGACTTCTAGTTTCATAGCATTGTAATCAGAAAATATACACTGTATGATTTCAAGCTTCTTAAATTTGTTAGGTTTCCTTTCTGTGCTAATATGTGGTCTGTTCTGGAGAATGTTCCTATGCACTTGAAAAGAATGTGTGTTCTGTTTTAGGATGGAATGTTCTGAGTGTATCTGTTAAATCCATCTGGTCCAGTGTGTCATTAAAAGCCATCGTTTCTGGGGCACCTCGGTGGCTCACTTGGTTAAGTGTCTGCCTTCAGTTCAGGTCATGATCCTGGGGTCCTGGGATTAAGCCCTGATTCTTGTTCTCTGCTCATCAGGAAGTCTACTTTTCCTTTGCCCTTCCCCCTCCTCACCCCCACTTGTGGTCTCTCCCTCCCAAATAAATAAATAACATATTTTTTAAAAAGCCATTGTTTCCTTTTTAGGTGGTTTTCTGTTTAGGTGATCTGTTTAGTGATGTAAGTATGGTGTTAAAGTTCCCTATTATTATATCAGCAATTAGTTCCTTTTGTTTGTTAACTGTTTAATGTATTGGGTATTATTATTTTCTAGTAAGTGAAATCATATGTTGTCATCTCAGTATAATGCTCTCTATGTCCATCCATGTTGTCAACTGGCAAGATCTCATTCTTTTCTATGGCTGAATAATATCCCATTGTTCGTGCACACACACACACACACACACACACACACACACACACACCCCACATCTTCTTTATCCATTCTTCTATTGATGGACACTTGGGTTGCTTCTATAATGTGGCTGTTGTAAATAATGCAATAAACAGAGGGGTGCATATATTTTTCATTTTGTTTTGGTAAATACCCAGTAGTGGAATTACCAGATCATATAGTATGTCTATTAACAAGGAGTGTTTTTTAGTAGCCCTGAGATACTCTGCATATATAATAAACATTGTCATTCCCAAACACCTATTAAACACTGGTCCCTGATGTCCTAGTTAGCAGCACAGGCCTATTTGGGTTTTACTAGGATTTCCTCTACTGTTTGTAGGGTTCAGATCAGCTGATAGATACAATCAGACAGGGTGTCTGTGTAAGAGGCCACCAGTGAATTAGAACCACTAAAACCAAACACAGAAGTGGAAGCAAAGACCAGTTTGTCGTCTTGAGTCTTTCCACTTCCCTTGGCCCTCTCCCTTCAGACAGGACACATTTACCCTCTAGAGTCTCCTGCTTTATCCCGCTTCAGTATCTCAAATTGAATGGTAATACTGAATAAGACCCTGAAAGACAAAGGCTCCAGAACTCCCCTTCATATGTCAGTCCTCTGCCTACTTACCTACCAACTCCTCATCTGTCCAGACAATGGTTCTTTCATAAATATCATTGCCTGAGCATTTACTATGTGCCAGGCATGGTGACAGAAGTTTTATATGTATTATCTTACTTAATACCACAATAGCCCTATGAGAAAGATGTTGTATTATTTTATAGATTAGAAAACTAAGAAAGAACTTGGTTAGGTAATTCCTATACAAGTTTACACAATTAGCAAGTGGCAAAGCTGGAACCTACTCTCAGATCTGATGACTCCAAAGTCAGACTATGTTATATCTGTTGTGCTATGTTGTCTTCCTAGTCATTGATTTTATTTTTGTTTATCAAACATTTAAAGAGTGCCCACAATGTATCCTGCACTTTCACAAGGATCAGTCAGGCAGAGAGAGATGCCCTTTGGTTGCTCAAAGTCTAATGCTACAAATGTGGTGGTCAAGATGTGCATACAACTTTTGGGGAATCTCAAGACGATAGTTGTAATCTACCTGGAGAGGATGGAGAAAATTCAGAAAGGAGATAACGTTGACTATTCTAAAGAAATCTGGAGATTTAGAGTAGGATAAGGCAGAGGATTTTTACTAGGCACTCATTTGTGCCTTTTGAAATCAAGATCCCAATGTGACATTAGCAGGCATGTGGAAATTGGTGGTTAACAGGTTCCTAGTGGGGAGACCTAGATCACAAGTACTCCTGGCTGGCCATGGCCACCACACCACATCACACTTAGAGTGGTGCTTGGTTTCAGGCCGGCAAGGCCAGGTATTGGGACTTTGGTCAGGATTAACTCTTCACTCAAGTGCCCATAATGAGGATGAGGCCAGGGCTGCTGAAAAGGAGTATAATTAGCCCTGGGCCTTAGGCCAGGAGTGCTTCCAATATCTCAGGTGAAATTCATCTATAAGACTTTCCCCTGAAGTTGAGGAAGGCTGGCTCTTCCACTCCAAGAATTTTTTTCTCTCCCCAAAAGACACAGGAACTTGGAAGGCCTACTAAAGTTGTCATTTAACCCTTACATAGGCCTCTGCCTCCTGCCCCAGTTCTCTAGGACCAGCCTGGACCACCTCTTGACAACCATAAATTCTCATTGCCTTCTGGGAAACCATCACATGGCATAGTACAATTTGAGAAAGAGCAAAAGAAGAACTGTCAGGTGTATTGACATGTAGAGTGATGGGCTATTTGCTTGGAGAAGAAGCTAGAAGGAGGTGAGGGGACAGGATATTGAAAAGAGAGGCAAAGAGAAGAGGTATCCTGGTGTGGACACTAGAAGGTTACTTTTAGAGGGGTTCCACAAGAACAAAGTCATGCTCTAGGCCTTGTCCTAGGTGCCAAGAGGGAGTGGCAGGTGACAGGAAATACAAGAACCCCAACAGGGAAGCAGTTAGACAACAGAGCACTTCAATTTACCCCACTGGTTATTGAACATCTACTCTCGACCAGGCACTCTAAAAGCAAAGAAACAATACTGAGGAGTGGCAAGAATTTAGACCCTGCAACTGCCTGGCTTTACATTCCTACTTGAGGTACTGTTCAGCGAGTGCTACCTGCTTTGTTTGCATCTGTTCTGAGTGGTCACAGCCTTGCCTCTGGTTTCCCAGGGCCTGGATCATCCTAGTTGTTAGATCTTTTGACCATCATCCATGATGTCGCTTATTACAGATAGAATTGAACAAATTATTGAAGTCAGTAAGCCTCTCCAACCCTCTCCTTCCTTATCTGTAAAGTAGGAACAGTATAATAATACCTCAAATATTAGGAGGATTAAATGAGTTAACTCAAGGACTGTGCTTAGAACAGTGCCTGGTGCATAGTAAGTTCTCAATAAACACTAGTTATGATAATTCTTTTTTCCCAAATCAGAAACAGTGCTTGAGTAAAGGCCAACTTCCCAGAGTTAAGGTGTCCAGATAGAGTGGCCTGAGTTGCTAAAAGCAGAAACTTGCTTCCTGTAGTGACTTAATTCAAGGGCTCAACACCCACAGTCATGTCAGAGCAGCAGGTGGTAGCTGGACAGCCACATGGCGGGAATCATAATACCATTGCTTGCCTCTAGCCAAAACAGAGCCACTGCACATGCAGACAACCCTGCTCTCCTCCAGAACATGCAGATGCTCTGGCCCAAGTGCTGGAACAGGCGCTTGGAGCCCTTTCAAATGTGGAGAAATATTTAGATCCAATTGAAACCACTCCAGATTGTTGGCTCTTATTTTAGATAAACAGGATAAGCAAACTTGGCCTAAATGAGAACTGGTAATAAATACTCTCTTTTCCTGTTTTTCTAATTCTTCAAAGTCAAATGCTCCAAGTCTAAAGGTCTCATGGGGAACAGCTGACGGATTTCTGAAGCTTATTTTTATTTGATTAATAACAAAAATTCTTTACATTAAATGGACCTTTCACATATGTGTGATGCTCACAATATTCCTGAGAAGAAAGTAGGACAGGTGACCTTACCTTCATACTGGACAGTTGGAAATTGAGGCCCTGTGAATGTAGATGGTTCGTCCTGAGGCTTATGGCCATTTCTGATGGGGAACAAAGGTTATGAAAACATCGCTCTAGACATATATAGTCCTTTCACTGACCGGTTGGATCCCTTTTTCAGTACATTACTCTCCAAAAAATCCATACAGCACAGATTTTCTTGAAGATACCCATGGGCACAGACCTCCACATATGTCAACAACAGCAAAATGTGGTTTAAGGTGGGAAGCAGAGTGACTTATCCCAGCAAAGACTGCAGACCCCTTATCATTCAACTATGACCACTACCTCCCTTCCACACTAATCATTGATAACTGGTTTAATACATATTTTCTTTGGTCACAAAAGTGAGAGATAGGTATATATCTTCAGCTTCCTAAGATAGGTATTTGAGGAGGGGGCAGGATGAAAAAAAACTTTAATATTTAAAAGACCTATGTACATCTCTAAAGACACACAGTCAACTTCATATATTAACAGGACAATATGCAAACATTAAAAAGAGAAAGGAATGAAAGGCGTAATGTGCAACTTTTCAAGCAGACATGGGCAAAAAGGTATCACAATCATGGAGAGCCACCCAGGTGCCCCTAAAACAACTATTTATCAAGAGGTACCAAATATGTATAACTTTATATTGGTACTTCTCCACTGGAGGCAGGGAAGGACCCAGTAAGACCACACAGTGCCTCTCCCTTAGTCCAATTAGGCATCCAATTGCAGCATATGATGGCATGAGAACAAGGAGTATGGCCAACAACCATCAATTCTTCCTCCCAAATAAGTGTAACTCCTTCTTGGTCTTCTGATACCACGCAAAGCCCTAATCCAGGCCCTCCTTCATCCCTTCCTCCTGTCTTTTTTTTTTTTTTTTTTTTTTTTTTTTATGATAGTCACAGAGAGAGAGAGAGAGAGGCAGAGACACAGGCAGAGGGAGAAGCAGGCTCCACGCACTGCGAGCCTGATGTGGGATTCGATTCTGGGTCTCCAGGATCATGCCCTGGGCCAAAGGCAGGCGCCAAACCGCGGCGCCACCCAGGGATCCCCCTTCCTCCTGTCTTAATCAGCCTCCAGTCCTTTTTCTTTGGTTCCCTTGAATGGACTTTGGCCAGATTAATTTTCCTAAACCATACATGAGCAAACCATTCGGTGGCAGCCAAGCCTCTCTGATGCAGGGAATCCTATGTGCACACTAGCTCTGCTACCCTTCAGCTGCATCAACCATTGCTCCCTAGCAGAATCTGCCACTGCAGCCAGAACAGCTTTGATGTGACTGCCCTGTCCACCTTAGTCTACCTAAAAATTCTTGCCCACCTAATCCTCACTTTTTCCAAGTTCCTTAAGCTCCACTTCTTGACTCCTCCATGGCTCTATTTGCCACCATGCTGAGGGAAAAAGGTATAAGAGAATAAAGCCAGGGCACACAGAGAAGTTGAGATGGGAAGTGTGTTTTTTGTACAAGAATCTTTCGATCCTTTCTGAAATTAGGCAAATTGATGAATTTTTTTTTCTGGTCATTTCATAAATTTATTTTTTATTGGTGTTCAATTTGCCAACATACAGAATAACACCCAGTGCTCATCCCGTCAAGTGCCCCCCTCAGTGCCCATCACCCAGTCACCCCCACCCCCCGCCAACCTCCCCTTCCACCACCCCTAGTTCATTTCCCAGAGTTAGGAGTCTTTCATATTCTGTCTCCCTTCCTGATATTTCCACTCATTTTTTCTCCTTTCCCCTTTATTCCCTTTCACTATTTTTTATATTCCCCAAGTGAATGAGACCATATAATGTTTGTCCTTCTCCAATTGACTTATTTCACTCAGCATAATACCCTCCAGTTCCATCCACGTTGAAGCAAATGATGGGTATTTGTTGTTTCTAATGGCTGAGTAATATTCCATTGTATACATAGACCACATCTTCTTTATCCATTCATCTTTCCATCAATTTTGATACAACCTTCCAACCACAATAGCTAAAATTTTTTTTAAAAGTTTCAGCAGAAGACAAAACTATTGTAGGCAAGAGTATTAAGCAAATGGATCTCTCATATACAAATAGGAGGGGAAATTGCTTGATCATTTTGAGAAAATAATAGCAAATACTGAAATTTAGCATACACTTGCTCCCTGAACCACCAGTTCTGACTAAGCCAGTGCTCATATGCACCAGGAGAGACACATTGGGATGTTCACAGCTACACTAACTATAATAGCCAAGTACTAGGAACCTTGCAAATGTCCATTGACTGCAGAAAGATTAAATAAATGAGTAAATACAATGACTTAAAATACAGCCATGTAAATGAATGAAGTTAGCTCATACTACAACATCAATTAATCTCATAGAGATAATTGAATGAAAGAAGCCAATCCCACAAAAGAAATAGAGGAAAAGTTAGAACATGAAGGGGTTTCTGGTAATATTCTATTAATTGAACTGGAGGCTGGTTACGTGGACATGTTTGTTCTGTGAAAATTGAAACTGCACTTCTGATAAAAACAATTTCTCTTATACATGTTACAAGTAAATTATATTTAGGTGTATGTGTGAGCGAGAAAGGAAAAAAAGGGAGGGAGAGGGGGAGAGAGAGAGAGAGAGAAAGATAAAGGGAGAGGGAGGGAGACAAAGAGAAAGAGAGACCTAGAGCCAGACCTAGCCAGAGCACAGAGAGAAGGAAATGGTCCGGAGAGCAGGAATAGCATCCATAAGCACGGAGGGGCTGACTTCATGGGCCTGGGAGCTGTGCATTGGTGCAAGACACCGTACGGATAGAATCCTGAACTTGGATCAATGCTCTATTATTGATGTCTTACAACCCTTAATAACTTTTGAGCCAGGGACCTGTATTTTGTCCTTACCCTGAGCCCTGTTGATTTCATAGCCAATTCTGAGCACAGGTTTCTTGCCAGCTTCTAGTATCTAGTCAATCTGAGAACAGGTCATTGAATTGAATAGATTCAATCTCTAAAAACACTTTTGGATACCTTTTTGAGGAAACCATAACTTCACCATAAAGTCCCAGAGAAGTTTATGAAGGTCAAAGCCTGTAGTGGGTCAACAAGGAGTGGGGGAGGGGCTCAGTGGAGGTTAGCTGCTACCCTCTGAGTCCTGAGAAGGTTCCTGAATGAACCAGCAAACCACCCTTTGAACCAGATACTAGAAGGGAGAATTTCTTCCACAATCTTCTGGTTACCACATTTCTGGCTTCTTTTCCTATTAAGGAGCAGAATTACAAATTTAAGAACAATTGGACATGCTTATCTTAGCTCCCCCTTCTCCCTGTAGGGAATAAGCTGCTCTTGTGGAGCAGGTGGTTTCTGGTACCTTTAGGGGAAGCATGTGAGGGAGGGGGCTACCTTTTCAACTGCCACCAATTTCAGAGGAGGGATGAGTGTGCCTAATTCTGGGGGGGAGGGCACTGTCCTCCATTCTGGGGTGTTTTACGTGTATTAAAAGTTACAGTTGGGGACACCTGGGTGGCTCAGTGGTTGAGTCTCTTGCCTTAGGCTCAGATGGTGACCCCGGGGTCCTGGGATCCAGTCCCTCATCAGGCTCCCACAGGAAGCCTGCCTCTCCCTTTGCCTATGTCTCTGCCTCTCTGTGTCTCTCATGAATAAATAAATAAATCTTTTTTTTTTTTAAGTGACATTTGGCTGAGACCTTCCTCTCCTTTGTCTTATTTCTCAAATCATTCAGAACCTGGGCATGAAAAGGGGAGCTGACCAAATTTCTGATATTCTAGAAAATTATTATGCTTTGTCTTCTCTTTAAAAATGGCAGCAGAATTCTCGTGCAAGAGCAACTCACAAAGTTTTGTGACTGCATTCACAGGTTAAAAACCTGCCTCCAGGCTGGCCTCTGTGTGCTTGTCTTCCAGGCAGGAAGCCCTGCATCTCAGATAAAATAACCTCTCTGCAAATACTAATGAGCTTGCTTCTCCTCTCCTCTCCTCCCACTGTTGGGTGCCTTTGCAGAGAAGAATCCAGCCTCTGGTCACCCGGCAGCCAGGCCACCAAGGTTACTGACTCTGCTTCAGTCCTGGGAGCCCAACCAGTTAGGCAGCTCACCGCCAAATCACTCTGCTAAATTAAATCCAATTCCCCACCCTGGGTTGAGCAGCTGATACCATAACCTGACCGTTGCCTCTATTTTCTGCCTGAATTTTGCTCAGAGTTAATCTCCACAAGGCCCAGGAGATTTTCTGGGGTTATTCCGCATGAAAGGAAGAACTCTGATTTTCAACTGAGAATAGATAAAATTCCCAGGGTACACCTCAAATAGCTGCTCTTTTTGACTGCTGTCTGTCTGGTGGTGGTACTCAATTTCCATTTGCTCCAAGGAAACCTTTTCTTCTCATGTGATGGAAGCAATAAGAACTTTTTTCCTTCACCTGCTATCAACCTGCAGAGTTCCAAATATGAGCCCTGCATTTTGTCACTCGCCCATTTTTGGAGAACCTGTCCTTAGTGATTTACTCTATTCATGCGAACTTCAACCTGCATAATTTCATGCCACCTTGCATTCCTTCATTATCTGCTTATTCATTCAACCATCTAGCACTTAGTGGAACATGCATTCCCTCTACCTACTGTTCCTCTGTAAACTTTTTTTTTCTTTTTTTTTAATTTCTATTTTATTTATGATAGAGAGAGAGAGAGAGGCAGAGACAGGCAGAGGGAGAAGCAGGCTCCATGCACCGGGAGCCCGACGTGGGATTCGATCCCGGGTCTCCAGGATCGCGCCCTGGGCCAAAGGCAGGCGCCAAACCGCTGCACCACCCAGGGATCCCTGTAAACTTTTCTTTATGTTCTTCAATGCTTTCTTCATAAGACTTCTCCCAAAAAGTCTTCCTTAATTCTGTCCTATTCTGATCAAAGCCCTCTGACCTGATTGATTTCTTCTATGCCTACTCAGTACTAGCTGCTTAGTCTGAAGCAGATGATTTCATCTGCTTAATACTGAACTCCCAGTTCTAACCCCCAGGTATCCCCACATAGATAGCTTAAGCTGTACTCCTGTCCAGTGATTTGCAAATGGGGAGAAGGATTGGCAGTGAATCAGTCTAAAGAGAGGGTCCTTAAAGGTCCTTTGTACTTTATAAAAAGCATATCCAATATTTTACTACATTTCAGATAATAGCTATTTGTATTGATTTTTGCAATACAAGCTACATGAAGTGTGGCTTGATAAAATATCTCTAATCTATGGAAATACAGAGAAAATCTAATAATTCTCAGTGGGGACTTGTCTCTGCAGGGAATGACCAGACCCTGAGCCAGGAGAAGGCAAGTTGTTTCTATCTTTCTGTCTATGCTAGAAGTACTAGGTCATCTCTGTCACCAGAACAAGATCCATGTTTCATACGTCTTTGTTCAGACTCTTTACATGGAATGCCCTTCCCTCGCCATGATGAAACTCCACTGTTGTTCTCAACAGTGTTCTCAACAGTTGTTATGAACATCACTTCGTACTTTGACTTTCTTGATTCTACTAAGTGGAACTTCTTCTGAATGCCCTGTAAGATGCTTCACCTATGACACGAATTGAGCAGTGACAAATATCAACACATATTTATACACCCACCCTCATGACAGAAGTTCCTTGAGGGTAGAAATAATCCACAACAAGTTTGCCTTTTACTCTAGAACCCTAGGATACAACAAAGATCGCTTGCTTCTTCCTCTAAACCAACGTAAATTAGTTCTTAGGTAATTAGGTAAAAAGCTTTACCATCTGACTGGAAATGCATTATATTTGTCTTTGCTGGGCTCCCTCCTCACATCTTCCCTCCTCCACCACCACAAGAAAAATACAACACTATTGGGTTTATATGGGACCAGGTAATGCTGATAAGGGCTTCTCCTTTGAGTAAGGCAGTGTCATCTTTGGTGCTTACTTTCCAAGCCCATGTGGGCAAGTTGAAAGAAGTGGCCCCACCACCTCATGCTTATACTCAAAGTCTAGGCTAAAGCACTGTCAACAAGGCCTTCCCAACCTTTCCATCATGCAAAATCTTTGTCTCTTCTTAACCCCATCTCCTTCACCCCCAATTTGATATTGAATGCATTTCAGCATCTGCTTTGGCATCTGTTTTGTACATACTTACCCCTCAGTGAGGCCCACCCCCCAGTCCTAAAAGGAAGAAATCCTCTTAATCACATTTTTATCCCCTACCAGTAGCTAATGTAGTACCTTAAAGTACCGAATGAATGGTTGATCATCTTCTGTTCTTTTCTCTTCAATACAAGAGATACTTTCTGGGGCGTACAACCTGTACCGTAGAACTCAGCCCAAACATGCCTCCTTCAGGGAAACAGTCCCCTGTCAGTCAGTCATTGTCACGGCACCCAGTAAATTTCTTACCTGTCATCACAGCTATTTGTGTCATTATGTAGTCATGTTTATCTGTGCCGTTATCTGTGCCACTAGAGGCCACAAGCTCCATGGGAGCAAGGGTAACATCTGTTTTTGCTCATTCTCTGTATTCCCTAGCTAAAGGTCTGATATCTTGTACCAAATAAATAATGACTTCAATAATAAAAGTCTTGCTCTCCTACCACCAAGGTGCTTCTCTTCCAGCTGTGCTTTTGTTTTCTGACGTGTCTGAAGCCACGGGACAATAGTTCTCCTCTAAGGTAAGAGCAGAGGCTCCAGGACCTCCCTTGGGAAGCAGAGAGCATCAAGATCCTCACCTAGCTGTACACCATATTTTATCACTCCACCTTGCCTTCATGCCCCCTGTCCTGTTAGAAAAAATTCTTACCCCTTTCAACTTTTTCTGCTTCTGAGAGAGATCCATGCAAACCTGAGCAGGAATGACAATTCTCTCAAATTTCCACATGAAAGCCCATTAGGAACCATTCAGGTTATTCTCTAAATACTATTTCCTACCATTAGCATGTGTAGCAATAGGGATTTTTACGTATTTGGTTGAAAACAGCAAAAATTCAACTAGTTAATGTTCTTGACACTTGAGAACTAACAGCTGTGTAATTCTAAGTGAGAATGACATTGATCACATTGTAGATTAGTCTAAGGGACTGTGAGGAACCTAGTTCTCAGTACTCATGGAAAAAATATTTGTTATTTAAGGTTTAAATTAACTTCTAGTACGGTCTAGATCTGTGCTTTTCCATACAGTAGCTATTAGTCACCTGTAGCTATTTAAATTTCAATTAAAAATTTCTCAGTCTGGGGATTTACCCCAAAGATACAGATAAAACGAAACGCCGGGACACCTGCACCCCGATGTTTCTAGCAGCAATGTCCACAATAGCCAAACTGTGGAAGGAGCCTCGGTGTCCAACGAAAGATGAATGGATAAAGAAGATGTGGTCTATGTATACAATGGAATATTACTCAGCCATTAGAAACGACAAATGCCCACCATTTGCTTCAACATGGATGGAACTGGAGGGTATTATGCTGAGTGAAGTAAGTCAATCGGAGAAGGACAAACATTATATGGTCTCATTCATTTGGGGAATATAAATACTAGTGAAAGGGAATAGAAGGAAAGGGAGAAGAAATGGGTAGGAAATATCAGAAAGGGAGACAGAACATGAAGACTCCTAACTCTGGGAAACAAACTAGGGGTGGTGGAAGGGGAGGAGGGCAGGGGGTGGGGGTGAATGGGTGACGGGCACTGAGGGGGGCACTTGACGGGATGAGCACTGGGTGTTATTCTGTATGTTGTCATTTGAACACCAATAAAAAATAAATTTATTATTAAAAAAACAAAAAACAAAAAAAAAAGAAAAAAGAAAAAAAATTCTCAGTCACATTACCAAGCACTCAGCCACATGGGACTGGTGGCTGCAACACTGAACAGTACTATATCACATGTCAGTACAGAAAGTCCTAGGGAACAGCACCACTCAAGGTGTCTTGAGCACACACCAAGTTGGAAACTGGTTCTCTACTTTTAAATAGGAAATGGTCAATAAACGGTCACCTTTTTTACTATGTGCCAGATTCTGTTGTACCTATTTCACACATAGCATATCATTATATCTTCATAACTTGGGAGAGAAGTAGTATATCACCATTCCTCTAAACTCATTTTCTAGTGCTGCAATTGCAAAACATCACAGACATGGTGGCTGTGTTTGATGGAAAATAGAAGACCAGTAAAATGAGTCAGACGAATAACTCTACTTACCCACTTCCCCTTTCTTCCTCCTTGACCATTTGACCAAATATGTCATGATGAGATGGGTTATAATTCCCAACCCAGTTCTCCTTCACAGAGATAAAAATAGCATGCAGCCAGCTCTCTATTAACCACAGAAACTAGAGCCATGAAAGCATAGGCAATTGGAGTTATAGATAAATCCTGAGCTTTTCTCTAGCAAGTGAGCTCATTTTCAGAGGCTTCAAAACCAATTCTAATGTAATAAACAGAGATAGAAATTTTATGAATGCAGCACACATACACACAGCTTGACTTGGGAGGATCCCATGGGAACCAGCCCAGATATCCATTCAGGCTTGACATGCTCCTGCTGAGCCTTTAGACTTTGTGTTCATAAACTCACCACTCTTTCAGGACCTTCGGGCTTAATGCAAATTAATTAAACTGCCATGCAGCTCATTTGACCATTATTGAGGTTTTAAAATAATTAAGAGTGAAAGCAACTGATTAAAGCCTTTCCAGGCTGCTGTAGCAGTTTATGAATTATATAAATTCCATATTAACATGACTCCTTGGTGACTGCAGATTAGCTGGGGGGATATTCATTAAGATGGAATAAAAAGGCAACAGTAGCCATAACATCTTTTTGTTTAATATTCCCTGACAGCTTTCCAGGGAGCTCATTGTGAAGGCAAAAACATACTATATTTCTATAGCATTTTACAAATAGGATAATATCATTTGCTCCATTTGATCCTCCCACTAATTCTATGAACTTGGCAAAGCTGGCATTACTCTCTTTATTTTACTTGAAAAGAGACCAAAACTCAAACAAGTTAAATGCTTCACATAGTAAAAGTGGGAATGTAGTCAAATATCCAGGGCTAACTCCCAATCCAGTGTTTCTCCAGTATGCCATGGCGCCTCTCTTTCTTAAGGATCATGATTCTCCAAAGACAGTCCCACCAGTCTGAAATTTCTAAAGAGAAAGTTTCATTACTTTGGCTTAAAGCAAGGATTCACATATTAAAATAGAGCAGAAGGAATTTCAATGAGGGGAGAATAGAATATTTTTGTTATCTCCTTCCACTCCATTACAACGACAGGGAGAAAAGATAGAGAAATAACACCATTTTAACTAAGGAAGCAAGGGCCTAAACATAATGAAGTGCACCTTGTAAATATTATAAGATCTGAGTCTAGTTGAGGGAATATGGCAAGAGTCAACCCCAGACTGTGGTGCTACATAAGTCAGGGCTATAGGTACACTTAGGAGGAATAAAGAGGTTGTTGAATGAGCAGATACACAAAGGATACTTTTAGGATGTTCGAAACATTCTTTACCTCGTTAATGCTTAAATAGGTGTGTTCACTTTGTAAACTTAGGATTGGTGTACTTTTCTAAGTCTTAGATATACTTCCATAAAAAAATTTCATTGCCATAAAAGTCATAGCCATTGATCATTACCTTAAAGCCAGTGATCTTCCCATTAAAAAAACCAGGGTCAAAGACAATCATAGAATAGGCAAAGGTCACTTCTATTAATTGAACACCTATTTAATTGACCTCTACAGAGTTCAGTTCTTCAGAAGGGCGAGGAGAGGGGAATCTGAAAGAGAAACCCTGCTGATAAACTATTCCTATTTCTTAATCTTTTGATATAAATTCTTAAGATGTAATTGACATGCCTGTAAGAGTAACTCTCTTAAAGTGTACAGTTCCACGTGTTTTGCACATATTCTTTCCCATTCAGTAGGTTGCCTTTTCATTTTATTGATGGTTTTTCCTACTGTACAGAAGGTGGTTAAGTTTAATGTCCCACTTGTTTATTTTTGCTTTGGTGACAAATCTAAAAAAAAATCATCACCAAGACACGTGTCAAGGAGCTTACCACCTAGGTTTTCTCCCAGGAGTTTTGTGATTACTTTTAAGTCTTTAAATTATTTTGAGGTTTTTTTTTATGGTATAAAACAGTGGTCCCGATTCATTCTTTTGCATGTGTCTGTCCAGTTTTCCCTTTTATTGAAGAAACTGTCTTTTCTCCATTGTATATTCTTAATTCCTTTGTCATTAACTAATCATATATTCACAAGTTTATTTCTGGCCTCTCCATTCTATTCCATTGTCTTTGTGTCTGTTTTTATCACAGTACCATACTGTTTTGATTGCTATCACTTTGTAATTCAGTTTGAAATCAGAAGTATAATGTCTCTGGGTTTGTTTAACTTTCTCGAGATTTCTTTGGCTACTTGGCATCATTTGTGGTTCCATACAGATGGTAGGATTTTTGTTTTATCTGTGAAAAAAATACAATTTTTTATAATAGGGATTGCATTGAATCTGCAGATTGTTTTGGGTATTATGCACATGATAAAAATATTCTTTCAATCCATAAATATGGAATATTTTCCCATTTATTTGTGTTTTCTTCAGTTTCTTTCAACAAGTTCTTACAGTTTCGGAAAACAGGTTCTTCCTTCATTAAATGTATTCCCAGATACCTTATTCATTTTGATGCATTGGAAATGGGATTGTTTTCTTAACCTCTCTCTCTGATAGTTTTTTTACTATGTAGAAATATAATTGATTTTTATATTGATCTTGTATTCTCTAGCTTTACTGATTTCTAGATATAACAGTTTTTGGTAGTCTTTAGGGTTTCTAAATACAGAATCTTGTCATCTGCAAATAGTGAGAATTTTACCTCTTTCCAATTTGGACAACTTTTATTACTTTTTCTTGCCTAATTGATCTGGCTAGGATTTCTAACACAATGTTGATGAAAGCTACATGAGTCAGCATCCTTCCTTATCTTATTTCTGACCTTAAAGAGGAAGCTTTCAGCTTTTTATCATTAAGTATGAGGTTAGCTATGGGCTTGTCATATATGGCCTTTATTATGTTGAGATATATTCCCTCTATACCCACTTTGTTGATAGTTATTATCATAAATGGATGTTGAATTTTGTCAAAGGCTTTTTCCATGTTTAGACAATAATAAGATTTTTATTCTTTATTTTGTTACCGTGGTGTACTATTACATTGATTTTTCTGATGTTGACCATGCTTGCAACCCTGGAAAAAAAAAATTCCATTTGATCATAATATATGATCCCTTCAATAGATGGTTGAATTTGGTTTGCTAATATTTTGTTCAGGGCTTTTGTATCTGTGTGTGTCAGGAATGCTAACCTCTAATTTTCTTTTCTTGTGTCATCTTTGTCTGGTTTTGGCATCAGGATAATGCTGGCTTCCTAAAATGAGTTTGGAAGAGTCCTCCTCTTCTTTGTGTGTGTGTGCGTGTGTGTGTGTGTGTGTGTGTGTTTAAAGATTTTATTTATTTATTCATGAGAGAGGCAGAGACACAGGCAGAGGGAGAAGCAGGCTCCATACAGGGAGCCTGACGTGGGACTCAATCCCAGGACTCCAGGATCACACCCTGGGCTGAAGGTGGCGCTAAACCGCTGAGCCACCCGGGCTGCCCATGTGTGTGGTTTTTTAAAAAGAGTTTGATAATGATTGGTATTAATACTTCTTTGAATGTAGGGTAAAATTCACCAGTGAAACTCTCTGGTCCTGAACTTTTGTTTGGAGATTTTCGATTACTGATTCAATCTCTTTACTAGTAGTTGGCCTTTTCAGATTTCCTATTTCTTCATGATTTAGTCTTGGCAAGTTGTATGCTCTTGGGAACTTATCTGTTTTTTCCAGGTTGTCCAATGTGTTGCTATGTAATTGTTCATAGTTTCTTATGATCCTTTGTATTGCTGTAATTAATATCAGTTTAATGTCTCCTCTTTCATTTCTATTTTTATTTTTCAGTCTACTCTTTTTTTGTAGGTTTAGCTAAAGATTTGTAAATTGTATTTATCTTTTCAAAGAACAAGCTCATAGTTTCATTGATTTTTTTTTCCTATTTTTTTTTTTTTTAGCCTCTACTTCATTTACTTCTCTAATCTTTGTTATTTCCTTTCTTCTACTAACTTTGGGCTTCATTTATTCTTTTTTTTCCTTGCTGTATAAAGTTAAGACTGTTTATTTGAGATTTTATTTGTTTCTTGAGGTAGGCATTTGTCACTCTGACCTTCTTTCTTAGAACTGCTGTTGCTGCATCCCATCAGTTTGGGTATGTTCCATTTTCACTTATCTCAAGGTATTTTTAAATTTCTCTTTGGATTTCTCCTTTGACCCATTTCATGTTTAGTAGCATGTCATTTAAGCCCACTGGAATTTTTCAGTTTTCTCCATATAATTAATTTTGAGCTTCATACTACCAGGGTTGAAAAAGATGTTTAATATTATTTAAATCATTTAAAATTTATTAAGACTTGCTTTTTGGTCTAACATACGATCTCTTGAAAAATGGTCCATGTATACTTGAGAAGAATATGTAATCTGTTGCTTTTGGATTGAAGTGTTCTATAAATATCTATTAAGTCCATCTGTTCCAGTATGTCCTATAAGGCCAATGTTTTCTTATTGATTTTTGGTCTGGATGATTTATCCATTGATATTCATGAAGTATAAAGCCCCCTACAATGATTGTATTCCTGTTTACCTTTAGGTCTATTAATATTTGCTTTACATATTTAGGTGCTCCTATGTTGGGTGCATATATATTTACAAATATTATCTCCTCTTGTTAGATTGACCCTTTTATTGTTGTGGAATACCCTTCTTTGTCTATTATTACAGTCTTTGTTTTAAAGTTTATTTTGTCTCATGTAAGTATAGCTCTCCAACCTTATTTTGCTTTCCATTTGCATGGGACATCTTTTTCAATCCTTTCACTTTCAACCTGTATGTATCCTTATATCTAAAGTGAATCTCTTGTCAGCAACATATAGATGGGTCTTGGGGGGGGGGGGGTTGTTTTGTTTTGTTTTTATCTACTCAGTCACTCTATGCCTTCTGATTGGAGAATTTAAGCCCAACTGGCTACCAGAACCAGATAAACAAGAGATATCCCCTGATTGTGGCACCATTCACAGAACTGGGGTGGCCGGCATAAAAACTTGGGCAGCAGACATGTGCTCTCCAGGAGACACCAGTGTGTCTAGAGCATGTCAGAAAGAAAGTGCAAAGATAGTACTCACCCTCCCAGGTCCCTGGAGAGAATTCCAGTCAGCCTATAGGTGTGTGCCCCTTGTGGTGCAACTATGAAGATAAGCTAATAGGCCTCTTCCACAGAAAGACTGGGTACCTCATCTGTTGTTTCTTTGTGGTGCTCTGAGGGGTAGTAACTACGTAAGAGCTTTTTCTCCATTTGTTTCAGTGTTTTGGGACCTACAAACATGAGCCACACAACCAGGCTATCTAGAGGTGTTCCATGGGTGCCAGCTAAAACTCAAGATGCCAGACACCTGTACAAACTCCTTTCTAGGAGATATTGGAGACCTGGAGTGAGACCGAGGGAAATTGCAAACCCACTAGCCTCCATTGGCATTCAAAGCTAGATATTTTGGGGGCTTAGCTCACTGGTGCAGGTCATTAAAGCCTGATGTGGGGCCATTTTATCTTCATGGAGAAGCTTCAGTTTGTGAGTTCTCTCCTGGTTGTGGATTGCCACACCAAGGCCTCTGGTTTATGGCAAGATTATGTCTCAGCTTCTTCTACCAACTTTGATGTGGGTTTTCTTTTATTCATCCAATGTGTAGGAGTTGCTCAGCTAGTGCTTGGATTTTTTTCAGTGCAAATTGCTTCATATGCAGCAGTAGATTCAGTGTTTCCATGAGAGGAGGTAATTTCAGGACCCTCCTATCTTGAATTGGAAATAATTAGTTTTTTATAATTGCTAGATTAGTTTGATAGTATTTTGTAAAGGATTTTTTTAGTCTATATTAATAAACGATATTAACCTACAGTTTTTCTACATTGTCTACTTTTAGAATGACTTGAGAAAGTATTCCTTCCTCTTCTACTTTTTTGGAAGACTATATGAAAAATTGGTGTTAGTTCTTGTTTAAATGATTGATAGAGAGGAGCACCAGGCTGGTTCACTTGGAAGAGCATACGACTCTTAATCTTGAAGTTGTGAGTTAGAGCCCCACAATGGGTGTAAAGATTACTTACTTACAAACACACACACACACATACAGACAGACAGACAGACATAACAAAAAAAGTAAAATAAATAGGGGCACCTGGGTGGCTCAGTTGGTTAAGCCTCTAGCTCTTAACTTCTGCTCAGGTCATGATCTCAGGATTGTGAGATCAAGCCTTGCACCTGGCTTTACACTGGACATGGAATCTGCTTAAGATTCTCTCTCCCTCTGCCCTATCCCCACTCTCTCTAAACAAATTCAATAAATATCTATAAATGAATAAATGATTGGTAGAATTCAGTGAAGCCAATGGGTCCTGGGCTTTTCTTTGGGGGAATGTTTTTGATTACTAATTCAATGTCACTATTTGTTATAGGTCTATTCAGGTGGTCTATTTATTCTTGAGTTCATTTTGGTAGTTGTTTTTCTTCTAGAAATTTGTCCATGTCTTCAGTTTTCTCATTTGTTGGCCTCCAGTTATCATGGCCATATAATTTTTATTTTTGTAAGATCAGTACTGAAGTCCCCCCCCCCCGTCCCTGATTTTATTAATTTGAGCCTTCTTTTTTTTTCCTCAAGTGTATAGCTGAAAGTTTATCAATTTTGTTGGTCTTTTAAAGAGCCACTGGAATTTAAAAAAAAAAAAAAAAAGTAACATTTATTTACTTACATTGTAAGAATTCCCCGTGTAGAGAGGCTCCCTGTAGGTTAATTCAGCAGCTGCAGTGTCATGGAGGATCCAGGTCACTTGCATTTATCTGCTGTGAGATTCTCATGTTGTCTCCGCTTTGGTTTGCCCCTCCTCGTGCCTGCCAGTCCACAGGTACCTTGCAGATGTGATAATGTCCAGTAGAAGAGTATAAAACAACAAATATTTTTAAGACTTTCCTGCAGACCCTTCCTAACATTTCATTACGAGAACTGAGTCACATGCTTATCCCTGTACAGTCTCTAACAAAGCAAATGGGACTAATAGGTAGTTAAATGTAATGACTCTAATTCCTGACAGCTTTTCAGAATTTTTAAAAGATAAACTTCAACATCCTAAAAAGGAGGCTTGCTGTTTTTAAGAAACTGAAATCTCTTATGCTAGACGAAACACTTAGCTAAAATTCAGTAATTGGGATTCTTTTGCTTTGTTGTATGTAACAATATTTTTTTATTTTAGTAATATGCATACTGTAACCCCAGGTTTCTAAAAAAAAAAAAATCAAAAAGAACAAATTCATAAAGGGTAGCTATTCTTACTTAAACATAAATAACCCTAGGAACGATTATATTACATAAATGTAAACTGCCTCTAGTTATCTATGTCATTATCAGCCCTCAATATCTTGGTCTTAATTAACCCAAATCAGCTTATCTGTCATACTGGAAAGCAAAAGAGAGAATGGTGTGGGAAGAAAGAAGAGTTCAGAAAATTTATAGAATTGAAAGGATGGCAGTTCTGGGGAGGCATGGGAGTTCCTGAGCAGCTCTCAGGTAGCAAGGAGCCATTCAGGGCAGGCACATGAGGGCTGGACAGGCAATTTTCCTGTATCTCTCCCTTCCAAATGCACAGAAAGCCTCCTGTGGAACGTTCAAGATCTGAACCACAGTATCTATTTAATAATGACAATATGGCCTTGGGCCAGAAGTTGATGATACAAGGATGAATACGACTCAGTTCCTGCCCTCAAGCACTCACAGTCTAATGGGAAAGATGAACTCATAAAAAGCAATTTTGAGCACAACAATGGAGGTGCAATGGGATGAGCAGTTGCCCAGAGGGGATGGTGATTAATTCAGTTTCAAAAGGCAGAGATAACTCTATAGAGAAAACATAAAAATCACAGGATGCGTTTGAGTTCACAAGTATACAGCAGAAGACCGGATTTTCCAGAAAATGAGAACAGAGATTTGAAGCAGCGTGACCTGCTTGGGGTACCCGAAGATAACTGATGCTGATGCTGTGTGGCTGTGGAGCGTAAGAAAGCTAGAGCAGGGAGTTGGGGACCAGACCTCAGATCACCTCTCTTGCCTTCCCAGGGACAGTGAAGCTTATCCTGTGCATTGTGGGTGTTAGTGAAAGTTTTGAAATAAAGAAATGTCCCAGTTTGCATTTACAAAGAACATACTGGATCAGGTCAAATTGGAAGGCCAAAAACCTATTAAAAGGGTGGTGCACATGGTCGATGTTGGAACTAGGAAAGTGACAGTAAGAAGAAACAAAATATTCACTGTGTATGAGGGTTGGTTGACAGCCATAAAATATGCCATAGCTCTCTGGTTTGTTCAACTAGGTAGGTATATGCTGGAAGTAGGTTCAGCCCAAAGCATGGTGAACTTGAGGTATCAGGGGGCAACCCAGTGCGGACACACATTTAGCAACTGAGCATAGGTCTCTTCCCAAAATACAGATTTAGGAGGCTTGAGGTGGCATCTTCTGAAGGTACAGCGGGGAGGTCAGATTGCCTGGGGAGAGAAGACAAAGTTTGAAGGGAAACTAGAAGGGCCTCCACAATTCAGGAATTGAAGTAAGCAGTCTGCAAAGGAGACTGAATGGGGACAGTCAGAGGGAGAAAAAAAGCAGTGACTCTGTATCCAAAGGGTGAAAAAATTCTCAAAAAAAAAAAAAAAAAAGGACAAAGAGAAGGAAGGTGAGGAGGAGGAAGAGGCTCAGAAGGAGGAAGAAGCAGAGGAGGAGACACATCTATGGATCACTGGCAAAATGTGATCATTAGGTGTCCCAGAACTCTGCTGCTGGTTTTCCCTGCCTTTTCTCTTGGGGAAAGTGGGATGTGGTCAGATGAGGCCCACGCATCGAGGTTCTGCAGGAGGGAGCAGCAGAAGCCTGTGCTGCTTCTAGCGATCCTTCCTTCCCCACCTACCTCCTCTTGAGCAGGGGAGCTTTCTCGGTCAGCTCTGCAGAGAAAGTGCATTCTCAAATGGAGGTTTCCAGCAACTAAATATTAGGAACTTTTCAACCTACCTCATGATGGTCCTCGTCCTCCATCTAACTTTGTGAGATGAAAGCCTGGAGCCCTCCCAGAGGCAGAGGGGAAGGCCAAACAATTGCTTTCACTTTGATTTTGTTCACCTGCTGGCTCTGAGCTATGGAGAGAAGCTTCACGCAGCCTCTAGCCCAGCCAGCCTCTTAGTCTGAAGGTGGACAAGTCTCTTTAAAGACCCCCACACACAGCCTACAAACACACTGAAGACACCATCGCAGTCAATGCCTTGGGGAACTGGGGGAAAACATAGTTTTACTAAGAGCCAGCTCAGTGCCAGGCACCAGGTTAGAGCTGCATGCCTCATAGCTCATTACGTAGCCCCTGAGGCATGTGCTCTCAGGCCCCTTGAAGCAACTCAGCCGGGCATCCTCCCATTTCAAGACCACTTCAGTATTAGTAAGTGGCGGAGACACTTTAATACGGGGTCTGCATGTCCCAAAGTCCAGGATTTTTCCCCCTATAAATAGTTTTTATTACGCATTTATCATAATAGCTCCTTATTCTTCAGATTCCAATATGCAGATGAATCTGAGATAGCAAAGACATGTGTCCCTGCAATGTTGTCTGCAAACTGGGGTTTCGTAGCTCCGATCATATTTCAAGTATCTTAAGTTTTGGGACAAATCGTCTTTCTACATAAAACAACCCTTTCATAGAGCAAAGAGCCATTCCCTAATTTATCTCGTTTCGTGTGTCAAGCTTCCTTAAAGTGGAGCTCAGTTCTGCCCCTAAAGAAACTATATACCCTTTAAAAGCACCGAATCCAGAGTCTCACTTTGCTTTCAGGGAGAGGTCTTTGCAGATGTGTTTAAGAGGCAGAGCTGGGGGCAGCCTGGCTGGCTCAACGGTTTAGCACCGCCTTCAGCCCAGGGCATGATCCTGGGGTCCCAGGATGGAGTCCCACATCGGGCTCCCTGCATGGAACCTGCTTCTCCCTCTGCCTGGGTCTCTCCCTCTCTCTGTGTGTCTCACGAATAAATAAATAAAATCTTTAAAGAAAAAAAAGGCAGAGCTGGGGAGCTGTCACAGCAGCCCCTGCATAGGACCCCCTATTCTCATCTCAGGCAATTTCTCCTTACCGAGGAGCCAGCGAGACTCCAGGCCCTCCTCCTGACCCCGACTTTGGTTTCTACACATTCTCAGGAGTGCTGGGGAAGGTGTGCAGAGCCTGGTTCAGCACAGACCTGCCCCTTCTTTCTGGTCAGGTGAACCTCTCAAGCCGAGATAGGAAACTGAGATCCATCCCTGGGATGTGTCTGTAGAACTGACTCCTGTGCTCATGCTTAACTTCTCAAGTTTGTAGGCAGGTGTCTCCTTCCCTCACTCCACCCCACTTCAGGAATTGAATAGGTAAATTTGATGGCGAGCATTGACAGCTGCTCCCAGGGCCTCCCTCTGTTTGCATCTGTCCTGAATTTATGAGGAAGCTTGTATAAATCCCTGTATACTGTAATGGGCTGAGCCTGGGCTTACCTGGACAGATGCTGTCCTCTTAGCTTGGACTTAACTCTACAGTAGGCTCATTTTTTATGCTGGTCGTCTGTGTCCTCCTGAGCACAGTCCCGTACTTCCCAGCCCCTTTAAAGTTAGACATGGACATGTGACTGTTTCAGTCAATAAAATGTAAGCAGGGGTGGCGTGTGTCATTTTCTAGGTGGAAACTTCAGGAGCAAGCTTTAGAAGCAGTGAGATAAAGCTGTTGTCAGCCTGGGTCCCTAAAAAATAGCAGAGCTATTTGCCAAACTCTGGTGTTCATGAAGCCAAAAGAAAAAAAAAAATAGCCCATTGATGCCATGGAAGTCCCCAGAAAACTCAAGGAACGGGAGGCTGGTCAGGGGATATTTCTTGGAAGAGGTGCTGGTACTGGACGGAAGTGGAGGCTGCATGAGAGTAATCACAAGGCAAAGAGACTGCCTGTGTAGAGCAGGGAAAGAGGTGCTACAGGAAGAGGAAATAGCCTATACAGAGGCCCACAGGATCAGCAGCCGGGGGGGGGAAGGGGGGGGGCACAAGCTATCAGCAGGGGCCACCCATCCTCAAAGGCCTGGCTTGCTTAAGAGCTCTTCCTTTCCTGGTAAAGTTTGGTAGCACCCCAACTCCAACCAGAGGAAAGAGAGGGGGAAAAAGTAGAGTGGAAGAGAATGAGAGAAACCAAAAATTTAAGGAAAAGAGGACTGAAAAAGAACCCAAAAGAGCCCAAAAAATTCAGACCAGAGGAGACAATAATAAACAAGATGAGGCGGGGAGGGTGGCGGGATAGTGACCCCAAGGACATCAAGTCTGCATCCCTGGAACTTGTAAATATGACCTCATTTGGAGAAAAAGTCTTTGCAGATGGGTTTAATTTCATGACTTTGAGTTGAAATTGCCCTGGAGTATCTGATAGCCCTTCATGGCATCACAGGTGTCCTGACAGGAAAGAGGCAAGAGGAAACCCTCACAGAGGAAAAAGCCACGTGGCCACAGTGACAGAGAGTGCACTAATGTGACCATGAGCCAAGGGGCACTTGGTGCCAACAGAAGCTGAGAGAGGCTAGGAATGGATTCTTGCCTAGTAGCCAGCGGGAACCCAGCCCCTCAGCTCCTTGATTTCAGATGTGGTCTCTAGAACTGTGAGTGGATTCATTCCCAGTGTCCTCATCCGCCCAGGTTGTAGTACTTTGTTCGTTGCCAAACTCAATGCACAGAGTTGAGTGCATAAGAGGTAATTAATTAATATTTGCCAGTTGACAGGTAATATGGACTTGGTTATTTTTACTACAACCATTTACGAAGTGCCTGCTGAGTTCCAGGCACTAAGTAGTGAGAATAATAGTAATGATTATTGTGGGGCACTGGGGTGGCTCAGTTGGTTAAGCTTTGGACTATTAATTTTGGTTCAGGTCATGATCTCAGGGTCATAAGATGGAGCAGACCCAGAGTCAGCTTGAGTTTCTCTCCTTCTGCCCCTCAATCCACCCCACCCCCTTCTCTCTCTCTCTCTCTCTCTCAAATCTTAAAAAAGTAACAATGACTATGACCTACAGGCTGCTACTATGTGCCAGCTACGTGATGTGCCCTGGAAATGCATTATGTTATTTAATCCCAGATTATCATCATCTCCCTGTTACCGATGACTCAGCCAGATGGGGGTAATTTGTCCAATGTCACCCAGCAAGCAAGCCTCAGAGCCAGAGTTCAAGTCCAAACCGGACAGACCCTCAAAACTAAGCTCTAAGTAGAGTCTTTTGCGGGGGCGCAAGAAAGCCCAACGGTTTTAGATGGCCATGTCCTTGGCTGCTGCCTTAGGTGCTGCTTCAAGTTCTCACACATTTGGAGTGTTCCTTAGAGTGTGAATCCGGGTTTAGAGCCAGACAGGAGTGTCTATTCCAGAACCTGACATCAGCCACTAGGTGGCACTATTAAAGTGTGTCTGAGACCCGAAAGCCAGCCAAGCCAGGGTGTTGGGGCTTCAAGGGGTTCCTAGAGGTGAGCTGTTCCCACAGACAGGAGAAGCCTGCCCAGAAGGAAATAAGCCAAGGGTCAAAGGAATGGATTGGAAAACATATTTCCTGAGGTGTGCTGAGTGCTGATAGAAAAAGAAAGCAGCAAATCCACGGGCTTGTGTTTCTGTGAAAATCATAATCCTGAGAAATGCAAACTATTTAAGTACATCTGTTTACCAGAAGCACACAGATATCCCCACGGGGGCCCCAAAGAAAGGAGAATTATAGGCACAATCACTGACAGCAAGGATGTCCAAACACCTTAAAAGTCCCTGTTGAAATGGCAGCTCTTAAATGATTCAACTGCCTCTTAGCCAAAACACATAGCAACAGCCATAAATACTCTGTAATTAACATCACACTCAGAGCAAAGGGAACTTGGAAAATATTTCATTTGGTATCTCCAAGGAGTCGTAGATACTCTTCCCCACGAGTGAGGGCATTGTCAAATTATTTATCTACAGCCAGCTGTGCATTGTCTGAGTGAGAAAACACCTCGAGATTGCCGTGTGTTTAGCAGGAAGAATGACAGCCCCCTGGGCAGCACTGCCTCCCTGACCTCGGGGTCCTGCTGGAGGCCTGTGTGTGTGCAAGATGTCCTGGCCAGGACCCCTGCTCCTCGAGCGTGGCTCACCGACCACATCCCCGCTTTGGAGTGTTTGCTACCATTGCCCAAGGAGAGAAGCACGGGACATGAGTGTGAGCACTGGAAACGTGGATAGCAATCAGACCTTGCCCTGACTTCAAGGTTGTGATCAGTTCAACAGGGTTGAACCAGTTGAAGTACTGCAGACATGCTGCTGAGTCACCTGTGGCACGAGATTAGGAACCAGTTCGGTGCAGGAACCAGTCCTGTGCGGTACACCCACTCTCTGATCTGAAGCAGAATGGAAGGGAGTTTGAAAAGCCCCATCCCAAGGAAGATTTCTCCAGCTCCGCCACCCCAGGGCCCCAATCTTGAGAGGCTAAGGTTGCTAACTGGGGGGTGATCCAGGGCCTGGCCCACCTGCCACTGGTAGTTACCAGCTGTGTGGCATTAGGTACAGTACCTAACCTTGTGGGTCTTTAGTTTCCTGAAGTGGGGCTAATAATATATACCTTACGGAGTGTTGGGAGAACATGAAACAAGAAATGTGGTGAGATCGTGAATGCTCAGATGGTTTTCATACCTCTTTCTCAGTCTCTCTGTGTAAACAATGCTCTTTTTTGGGAGAGTTTTCGAGAATGAACCCTTCTGGGTCCTCAAGAAAATAATGTTATCAGTACTGCCTTGGAGGTTCAATAGAACCAGAGCTCTAGATTTTTAAGATTCTATTAATTTATTCATGAGAGACACAGAGAGAGAGACAAAGACACAGGCAGAGGGAGAGGCCAGCTCCCTATAGGGAGCCTGATGGGGGACTCAGTCCCAAGACCCGGGGATCAAGACCTGAGCCAAAGGCAGAGACTCAACCACTGAGCCACCCAGGTGCCCCTCTGGATTTAATCAGCCGTCAAATTCTCTCATGAAGAGAGAATTACAGATTAACAAAAGAGGAAAGAGGAGGTCTGGGGGTGAGGAATGACATGAAAGGGAAAGGAAGACTTCTCTTGGACCCGAGAACAAAGAAAATCTTCAGACCTGACACAGAGGAAGTGAAGGATGAAGAAGGCTGGGGAACAGCTCAATGCTGTTTCAAGGAAGGTTAGCAGCAAGGGCTCAGAAAAGTGGAAGGGGTACCCTGGGCCTCGAGCTCCCAAGACAGTCTTGGCGGGGGGCGGGGGGGGTCCTTAGAACCACAGGGGAGCCCAGCGGCCCTCACTCGACTTAGGCCCTGCCAATACTTGTGTTCCCAGGGAGGCCTTGACTTTGTCCACATCCAAGACCGCATCCGGTGACCACTTGGGCAGGTGAGGCCATTCCAGGACACATGACCTTGCTGCTTCCATGTTATCCTGCCATCCAGTAAATAATTACTGAACACCAGCTAAGTGCCAGGCACTGTGTTCCTTCTGTCCTACAGCTCATCTTCCACATGTGGTGGGAGGAAGAACTAAGAAATATGAAATAGATGACAGTTCTGCCGTCATGGAACAGTGGCATATTGCCACTTCTGCATAGACACTGTGCCCCATGAGTGTTTCACTTTATACTCTGGGACAGGGCTTTCCCTGCTGAGGCCCACAGAGAGAATTCAGGGGAGTTCATGAACTTGGATGAGGAAAAAAAAAAAAGGCATCTTTTTTTTCACTACACCTAACTAGAATTAGAATTGGTTGACAAACATAGAAGTTCCTGTGACTTTGTAACCAGTAAAAGTTACAGATACTTGTATTTTATAGTACACTGTTGCAGGTGTTGTGAAATGTCATTTTTTGCTCATCACTGCTGCCAAAATCATGGCAGTTCTGAGACATGCCACCACACTTTAACACTTAACTCAGTAATAAAGAAGCCCATGTATTATTATATGGCATGCATCTGATTTTCAGAGCTTTGATGACTGTATTCAATCCAACTGGTTTCCTCCATTTGTAAATACTATTTCTAAACATTATTCTGGGAAAGGGCCCCTGGGTTTGGCCAACCCACCAAAGAGGTCCAAGGCACAGAAAAGGTTAAGAACCTCTGCTCTAGGGCCTGTTCTTTCTTAATGTTCAAAGAGCCCTTATCAGGAATCCACCCTCCAGGTGGTGTTAGCACATGAACAACCCCAGTCAGGCATGTACACTCTACAGTTCTGAGGCCGCTCTCCCACTCTGGCTATTTCCATCAGTGCTAGAACATTTATAAATTAGCACTGGGGATAGTAAAAGCCATGTTTCCTTGGTCCAGTAGTGGTGTTCAGTATATGTTGAAAGAGAGTAAATATCCACAGACACGCTTAACCTTGTATGACGAGGAATAGAAGAGTTTAGTGAACCCAGAGGCCTCAACCCTCTGGAGTAGGGCACAAGGCCTGAGACTCCCATTTGATCCTGTGGTGTCCAAGAGGAATCTGTCTCTCTTGTCTGGAGCATGATCTCATTGACTTCAAGCTGAAGCTCTGTGCAATGTGTTGGGAAAGTACTCGGGGAACTGAGGGCTGAGTTTCCCCCAACATCCAACAACGTCGTATGAGGGCTTGTGTGCACTTGCTCCAGTATTTGTGTGAGTGTTAGAATTTGTCCTGAGACCTGCTTGCCTTGTGCCAAACTACCCGGAAGCAAGGTGACGGGAAGGAGACCAGAGAGAAATGGAGACCACCCATGTGAGAACCCACAGAGACTGTTTATTCAGAGCCTGCGGCAGCAAGGGGTCAGTCAGCCACCCCACTTGCACTGGGCTGAGACTCAAAGGCAGGCAGAGGGGTGTGGGAAAGTGTCCTGTGGGGAAAGGCAAGGCCTCAGGTATGTCTGACTGCTGGTCGTTGCTGCGAGGAAGCCAGAGGGAGGCTAACCAGAAGCAGAGGATCTCATGGGAGTGGTTGGAAGAGAATCTTAGGCATTCTCCACTTGGTCCTGGGTGTGAAGTGAGAACACAAAAGGGGTGTGTGTTTGGGGGGGGGTAATGTGCCTGAGTGGCTCCATGGCTCAGTCGGTTAAGCACCTGCCTTGGGCTCAGGTCATGATCTCAGGGTGCTGGCATCGAGCCCCACATTGAGCTCCCTGCTCAGCAAGGAGTCTGCTTCTCCTTCTCCCTCTGCCCCTCCTCCTCGCTTGTGATTTCTCTCTCACGTTCTCCCTCTCGAATGAATGGATAAAATCTTTAAAAAAGAGAAGTTGGTAGTCATTGGACAACTTCCAGGATTAGTCGCTACAGAGGGTGTGGGTCAGTGTTGTAGGTATTGTCATGTATGGCCTGGCCATCCTGTGCTGCGTGTCCCATCTGTCAGGGCCTAGCGAGCCCAGCAGTAAGATGCGAGGGATGTTTGCCAAACCCGACCTCATGGCTCTGAGACACCGTTCAGTTTAGGTCTGTTGACAGCGGGGACATATGCACAAGAGCATCTCCAGCCCAATAATGGTCTTGAATACCTTGTGTGGTAATGTTGAGCCAACTCCTTATACTTTTACCTGGGGCAGCTGTAGTAAACACGTCTTATCCCCCTGAGCTGATGTTGTGATGTGGCTAATGATACCTAATCCATCAGTAACGTTCTGGACACAGTCCCTGACACTAAGCACTCAAGGAAATAGTTGAGGTTTTTTTTTTTCTTCTTTTTTCTAAGGAGTTGGGATCTATGCCAGTACTGCTTAACCAGGAGTCCCCCGAGGAACATTTGACAGTGAGTGGAGACATTTTTGATTGTCACGATGGGGGTAAAAGATGCTATTAGCCTCTAGTGGGTAGAGGCCGGGTTGTTGCCAAGCATCCTACAATACACAGGACAGCTCCGCAGCAAAGAATTATCCAACCCAAAGTCAATCATGCTGAGACTACCTATCCATGGAGAAAGATGGAGGAGGTGTGGGTAACAGAAGGGTGTTCTGCTGGCAGGACAGCATAGTGATCAGGAGAGGGGACTCTGCATTGAGAGTGTGGCTGGGACCGTGCTCCTGCCACTTCCTGGCAGTTTCTTAACTCCTCTAGCAGGGGTGGCTCCCTGTTAGGATTGATTGTGAACTAACCTAAGCCAGCTTCATCTCGCATGTTTCTGAGGTTCCTTTAGGCAGATACCAGTAGGGCAGGGATGGACAGCTCTTTCTCTACTAGCTAGCTATCGGTTTAAAAAGGAAGGAAATTTCAAAATCCTGCCATGCATATAGACATTTATTAGCAAGCAAACCCCGAAGTCCTCACGGTGTCTGTCTGTAAGGCCCACGACGTCCCAGCTTCCAGTCCCTTAATGGTCCAACCCACTCTGCTTAGGGGAGTCCCCCAAGGGGGATGCACAGTGACCATGGAAGCAGAATTCCATTCATGGTATAACCGGCCTCAGGACCAGAGTCTTCCTCCTCACTCATGGCTGGAGATCAGGGATGTAGTTCTGAGTTATTTCTAAAAACTCAGGCTGGAGGTCTCTCTGCATCTTTATAAAATCTGACTCATGTGAGGGTGGAGAACATCTCTAAAATATTTTATCCAGCCCAAATATCTTGAAGATCTGCCTGCATTAGCTTAACTGCAATCTCTCTCTCTCTCTCTCATACACTCTCTCTCTCAAACATACACACACACACACACACACACACACACAAATACATTGTTTTATTTTTTTTTAAGATTTTATTTATTTATTAAGACACAGGGAGCCTGATGTGGGACTCGATCCCAGGACCCTGGGATCACGACCGGAGCCGAAGGCAAATACTTAACCACTGAATCACCCGGGTGCCCCCAAATACATGTATTAATTCGAGTTTCAAAAGCATCACTTAATATTTCCTGAGTATAATTGGAATTTAATATTGAGTAAATATTAGATATTATTACCACTGCTGAGATATGAATTAAAGGATACTAATAGAAGGTTAAAATGATATATTAAAGTGGATCTAATTAATTTAACTTGACAATTTATCCACAGCAAGTTGTAAAAACAACTAAAATACCAAGTTGCTGGAATCCCTGGGTGGCTCAGCGGTTTAGCGCCACCTTCGGCCCAGGGCGTGATCCTGGAGACCTGGGAACGAGTCCCACGTCAGGCTCCCTGCGTGGAGCCTGCTCCTCCCTCTGCCTGTGTCTCTGCCTCTCTCTCTATGTCTCTCATGAATAAATAAATAAAATCTTAAAAAAAAAAAAGTTGCTGTTTCTCATTTATTTTTTTTTAAATAATTTGACTCAGCTTCAATCTCAGTCTGTAGTGAGGACCCTCCCTTCCCAGAGGTAACAGAATCGAGAAGGCTTAGACAGTGTGTGAAAAGTGGTGTGGGTCCTCTAGTGTTCTGTGTGTCATGGGTGCTCCTGAGAGTATCCCTTGAACCTGCCAGTTCTTCTGCTTCCTGGCGAGGCTTGCGGTCTGTGAACCTGGCAGGGAGGGGAGGGCTGGGACCCTGATGCCAAGTGCCCAGCCTCTCTGGATAGCCAAGCAGTTTCTCCTTCCACCAACCTGATGCCTTCTTCTGGAGGCCTCTGCACAGCTGTATGAGGGGTGACACTACCAAGGGAGCCCTCAGAATTCTGCTTTCCATTCAGGGCACCACTCAGGACTCTGCATTTATAAATTCCCCCAAGGAATCCTCACTTCAGGTAACGCTCCCCTAAGGGAACGTATTCTGGATTCCTGTGTTCATTTGTTCATTCACTCATTCACCAGGTGTTTAGTGGCCTCTGCTCTGTACCAGGGACCATTCTAGACACTGAAGAAGCAGTGATCAACACAGTCCTTACCCTCACAGAGCTTGCATTTCTCTGTCGTAGGCAGATAATAAGCTAGTAAAGAAATGCATGCGCCACAGAGTCAGGTGGTGATGGGGAAACGGCATGCAGGGTAAGCGTAAGAAGGGGCAGGGGTGCTGCTTTCAGAAGGGTGATGGAGTTTCCTGGAAGGGATGTCCTCTGGGGCAAGCTCTGGAGGGAGTGAGAGCTCTCTGGCAAAAGGGTCCCGAGCAGAGCTTAGGATTTGCTCGGGCTGAGGCTAGGGTGTGTTCATGTCTCTGAAGGATGGTGGGGAGGACAATGTGGCTGGAGCAGAACAGGCAAGGCAAGACTGAGTTACGTAGTGAGGCAGGGTCAGCCAGGAGGCCAGCTGGGCCAGAAGAAGGACCTGGGTTTTTCTGGATGTTGAAGGGTAAACCCCTTTGGATCTTGGCAATGACCACCGCAGTGCATGCTGTTGGTGCCCTGCCTGGAGCCCCTGGGATTCCTTATTTGCTGCATGTTGGTCTCCCAGCTTCTATGTGTCTTCAGAGGACTCCCAAGTGCACTGGAGCCACCACTCCAGGGTAAACTGGAAATGCCAGAAGAGTCTGAAGAGCTCAAAGCCTGCCTGGGAGGCCGCACCACCCTAGGCCAAGGCTGACTGGTACGATTGTACGCAAGTTGCCCTCCTCCCCTTCCCCAGCCTGCTGACTGGCCCTCCTCTCTGTTTTGTCACTTGCACCAAATCTTGGTTCAGGTTCTGCTTCTGGGAGAACCCACGCCATGACAACCCCCAGGAAGCTGACACCCTGTTGGCTCTCCATTGATCAGACCATGTTCCCTTGTGCCCCATGGAGAGCTTGGCTGGCGGCCTCCAGCCGTGGTTCTGTGTAATTCCCACTTGCCTCCTCCTCCAGCTTTGTGTTCTTGATCCTCCTGAGTCTGAATGTCTCCCTATCACTGGGGGTTCACAGCACGATTCTGGGGAGGCAGCAGAGGCTACTACAGACTTTCCCATCTGAGAGAGTTTCAGTCTTGGCTCTGGCACTTACTGGCTGTGTGGGCGAGCTGCCTGTGCCATCTGAGCTTCAGCTTCCTCATATGGGGACTGGTGATAATCGAGCCACCTGGCCAGGTGCTCGTGCCAGTTAAATGCCACGTGTGAAGTGGGTAGCTTCGTGGTAGCTGCTCAACAAATGCCAGAGCCTTCCTTTCCTATATTACTCTTAGATATTATAACTGTCCTCCCTTTCCTCAAGGAGCTGGAGGGAGGCTTTAAAAAATGATCACGTTAATAACAAGCGTGTATTGTATATTTACTAATATTCCAGGAAGAGTGCTAAATGCCTTGTACCTGTGATCTCTCTGAGCTCTCTTGTGTTGTCAGTGATTTACTTTAGAGTAGACAATGTATTGGGATGCCTGGGTGGCTCAGCAGTTTAGCGTCTGCCTTTGGCTCAGGGCGTGATCCTGGGGTCCTGGGATCAAGTCCCGCATCCCGTTCCCCACAGGGAGCCTGTTTCTCCCTTTGCCTATGTCTCTGCCTCTGTCCCTGTGTCTCTCAAGGATAAATAAATCTTTAAAAAAAAAAAAAACACATTTTTGAATTAAAAGATGAAGTAAAACTATTTATGTCACCGGAATCAGATTTATTTTGATACAGAGAAAAATTGATGCAGATGTCTTTTGTTTCTAACCGAGCTACTTTTAATATTCTGGGAGTGGAGATACCTTTTAAATGCAGATTCGTGGGCCCTGTCCCAGGTCCACTGAGTCACAGCCTCTGGTGGCAGGGCCCTGGAATTTTCATTTTTACCACACAAAATTCTAGCACCATCTATGAAGTTTGAGAATCCTTATGGCGTCTGCCCTCTGGTGAGTGGGAATGTCAGGATAAGCGGAGGGGAGGGGTAAGAGCTAGGCCCCTGCCACCCTCGTGCTCCAGAGCACTTGGTGAGGGATCCTGTGATTAAAAGCCCATCTCCCTGTCCCTTGGACATGGGAAAGGCAACTGCTCCCAGCTCCAAACACTGTATCTATCTCTAGAGGCCTGCTGAGGTGGCTAATTAAACCAAGTCGGGGGAGGCATTCTTGACTTCATAAGAAGGGTGGACAAAAAACAGAAGGAAAACAGAAGAATTGCCAAATAATAAAGGTTAACACTAAGAATGATGTCACTTAAGATATCTTTAGGACATGGTGGAAACGGTAAGGAAAATCTAAACTTCTTGGCAAGCGGGCAGTCTACGAGCTGGATCCAGAGAAAAATCTCTGGCTTAAGGGAAGGAGTACGTGACTGTGGTGGAGATGCCTTGGTTTCACCCTGGCTCAGCCACACCTTTGATCTGTCCCTCTGGGAGAGCCATCTGTCTGTGCCTTGGCTTCCTCATCTGTAAACGCACAGTCCTCTCTGCCTTTCCCCTTGACCTTGGGAGAGGTAGACTGGTGGAGTCCGCTGAGGAAAAATTCTCACCCTGGCCAGTCATGCCTATGCTTCAAAGGATGAGCAGAAACAGGTGTGTCCCCAGGTGCCAGGCCCATGGTCTACTTGCCGTTGCTTGACCATGGCAGGTGCATGGCCACCAAGACTTCTTTCTACTTGGACCAGTCTTTCTCCTTACCTCCTTCTCTGCCTGGAACATTCTTCTATCTCCACATGTTGCCTTCTCATCTTCCACATATCAGCATAACCATCACCTCTTCAGAGAGGCCTGCCCAGGCCTCCTCCCGCCCAACCCCCACCCCCCGCACACTGTTGCATCATTCTCTTGTCTCTTTGTCTTAGGACTTGGCACTCTCTGAAATCATCTAGTTTGTCCCTTTGTTCACAGACTTATTGTCCCCATCTTGACTGGCATGTGAGTTCCTTGAAGGAAGGAGCCTTTTCCCACAAACACGTTCCCTGAAAAGACGCCCATACATATCCAGAGAATGAATGAACAAATTACTTGTTCCCCTCAGTCCACCTCCTCTCTGTTCCACTTTCAATTCTCCCTTTTGTCTATTGATTTTTTATCTCTGCCCTTCCCCCAGCCACCTCCCCGCCCTCTTTGGACTGTCACAATTGTCCTAGATGATGATGGAGGGGAAGGTTTTGGGGATTTCCATTCCTTCCAGGATATTGGTCTGATACCTAGTCTCAGAGGGAATAATTGAAGACAGTCACCACTTCTCTAGCTAACGCTGCTAACACAATGACTCTGGGTTGTATTTTGCACACGTTCTCTCCTTTTTTTTTAATTTTTATTTATTTATGATAGTCACACACAGAGAGAGAGGCAGAGACATAGGCAGAGGGAGAAGCAGGCTCCATGCACCAGGAACCCAACGTGGGATTCGATCCCGGGTCTCCAGGATCACGCCCTGGGCCAAAGGCAGGCGCCAAACTGCTGCGCCACCCAGAGATCCCAATTTTGCACACGTTCTCTCCTCATCGAAGATGGCCTCCTGGCCACTCAGTCCAGGAAGGGAGGGAATGGGGAGGTGGAGGGAGGAAACTATCCTGTCTCATTGTCTGACAGGCATTAGGAGCGATATGTGGGAGCTCAAAGTGAAAAGCCCTCCAGGGGACTGAGAAAGGTGGAAAATAAGATTGCCTTCAGACAAGTAAGCAGGAAACCCACCAACATGGGATCAGGGTCGCAAGCTGGGGCCAGTCCTCTAAAGGAAGAATCTCTCTCAGACAGATGTTGGTCAGTCCTCAAATTAGGTAAATGTTTATTTAGCCTCATTACTTGCCAAACACCTTGCTGAGAGATTTCCTGGCATTATCTCCTATAATCCTCCCAACAGCCTTTTCTTTGCTGCCATTGGCCTTATCATCAATGGGAACAGGAAGCATGTCTTTTGTTTCTCATAATTCTTTTCCATAATATTTTGTCCAAGCATCACAGCGCAGAACACAATAGTAGGAGGTACAATCACCATTGGTGGATTGATTCCTGTAGCCAGAGGGTTCCTCCCTTCTCAAATAATCTCCTCCCATGGCTTCTCTATCTTCAACAGCAGTATTGCCCTTAACCATAGATTCTTCTCTTTCCCTCTGTGAGGAATACCTCTTTCACCTTTCTTTGACAAACATCATGTATTTTAAAGCAATAGAGCCTGGTGGATGGGTGAAGGTGGTCAAAAAGTATAAAGTTCCAGGTACAAAATAAATAATTCTTAGAGATATAATAAACACTATGGTGGCTGTAATTAATAACACTATATTGTATTTTTGAAAATGGCTTAGAGAGTAGATCTTGAAAATTCTTATCACAATAACAAATGTAACTGTAGGGATGGATGCTCACTAGTCTTATTGTGGAAATTTTGTAATAAATACAAACATTGAATCTTCATGTTGTACCCCTGGAACTAATGTATTATCATGTTAATTCTGTCATATATATAGATATATAGATATGTATATGTGTGTGTATGTACATGTATATCTTGGTGGCTGGGGTAATGGACATTTGAAATTAAGAAACCCACGTTTGAATTCCGGTGCTGCCATGAAATAGTCGTGTGATGATATTGGGCAACTTAACCCCTCGTGTCTGTTTGCCTAAACAGAAATAGGTCTCAGAATAGCTAATCCTAGACTTATTCCGAGTTATTTTTTTTTATTTATTTTTTATTGGTGTTCAATTTGCCAACATATAGAATAACACCCAGTGCTCATCCCATCAAGTGCCCCCCTCAGTGCCCGTCACCCAGTCACCCCCATCCCCCGCCCACCTCCCTTTCTACCACCCCTAGTTCGTTTCCCAGAGTTAGGAGGCCCTCATGTTCCGAGTGATTACAAAGAGTTGAAGTGTAAAGCGTTAATTATTATAAAGAGTTAAAAGGTAAGTAAAGACCAAGCACAATACCTGGAAGGAAAAATCAAGCCAGAGAGAATATTTTGGGAAGAAGATAGTAAGTGCTGACCAAATGATGGCCAGTAGGTTTTTTGTTTTCTTTTTTGTTGTTGTTGTCGTTGTTTTGTTTTTGTTTTGTTTTGGTTGTAAGCAAAAATAGCTGCCTTTAGCTAACATAAGGGGGAAAAAAATCATGAAGATCCTGGGTGGGTTGCTAACTGGCTCACAGAATAATTAGAATGGTCAGCCTTGGGGAGAACCTCAGCTGTTGAAATTCATTCTAGAGCCTGATTCTGGGTATCCCACTAAGATGATTTAGCTCCCATTACTTCCTGTTCTAATACTTGTCTCAGTTCACTTACCATTTGAAATCCAGGAAAATCTGGGTCAGGTGGCCTCTTCTTTTTGGGGAGAAGAAGGATAAGCCCATAACTGATAGTCCCCTAGATCATAGAGAACAGGGCAGGGGTTGAAATCCCGGTAAATTTCCTGCTGCTGCTGTAATGAATTGCCACACACTTACTGGCATAAAATAACACACATTTATTATTTTACAGCCCCAGATATGAGGAGGCCAAACTCTGTCTCAGTGGGCTGTAACATTAAGATATCAGGAGTGCCATGCCCCTGCCCTCTGCTGCAGCAGCCTTCCATAAATAAGGTCATCTTGGCCTGACTATACTATTACCTTTGCCATGTACCATAACCTGACAAATGGAGCGCTATCCCATCATTTTCATAGGTCCTGCCCACGCTCAACGGAAGGGAATGTACACACCATCTGTATGTCTAAAATGTACTTTCTAGTAAAGTGAGGATAGAAAGGTAAACAGATCGTAGTGCAGCATAGGAGACGTCAGCACAAAAGTGCGTATGAGACCTTATGGGCAATTATGAGTAAAAAGTGTCTAGAGAAGGAAGGGAGAAATCGGGGTTCAGAGAGGAAGTGAATTCTGAGCTGAGTTTTGATGGATAAAATTTGATCTCTAATGCAAGCTGCGCATATAAAACAAGGAAGAAACCAAATTCAGGTTTCTCAGTAAAAGACTAATGCTTTAATCTAGACCATACTTGAATTCCATAAATCCCAGAAATTAAATCTAGGCATAATTAATCACTTAATCAGCCAGTCATACCACCCTGACTTGCTTTGGCAATTTAAGGAAGCTTAGATAATGCATCTGGAGCCCATTTCTAAAGCTTGCTGAATCTTGAAATTCTTCTTATTTTAGGATTACAGGTGAATTTTCAGAATCTTTTCACTAAAAATAAAAATTGCCACATAGTAGCAGGCACATACGAAGTTGTTGGGAGGAAAAATAGTCATAGTATTGTCTAGATAGTATAGTAGTTGAATTTGCCAATCAGCCAGTTGCCCTGGGCTTATTAGCTCCTTTTAAATCTTACACTGCAATATAGAACTGCAGGATGGCATGAAATGTGAAGAAGAAAAGGGAGGGAGGGTGGGGAGATTATTGAAGCAAGCACAGAATTTAAAGGGAGTGAGTAGGAAGTAGTGCATGAAGTCCCAGCTGGCTAGCAGTGATTGATCATGGCTCCACTAGCCAGTGGAGGGGACACAGGGGTCCTTTTTCCCTAGCTGTTTCTTTAACCAAGCCTGAAAACCTGAAGAATTCAAAGTTTGAGTGTTTTTTTTTTTGTTGTTGTTTTTTGGGTTTTTTGTTTTGTTTTGTTTTGTTTTTGTTTTTGTTTTTTTGTAAATTTTAATCCAGGTAACTCATGAGCAAGTTTTTTTTTTTTTTAAGATTTTTATTTATTCATGAGTGACAACAAGAGAGAGAGGCAGAGACATAGGCAGAGGGGAGAATCAGGCTCCCTGTGAGGAGCCCGATGTGGGACTTGATCCCAGGACCCCGGGATCACCACCTGAACTGATGGTAGATGCTCAACCACTGAGCCACCCAGGTGCCCCCATGAGCAAGTTTTTAAGATCAGGTTTACAGAGGGATATGTGATGAAAGGCAGTCATCTCCTTGTATGCTCCCTCTTCTCATCCCTGTTTTCAGTTGTTTGGAATACTTTCCATACTACCTCCACGTACTGTGTTTAGATCTCTCTAGCTTTGTGTACTAATTTGAGGGGAAATCTCCTCTCTTTAGTAGATGAAGGTTTATCTCACCTGTAGCATCATACCAACCTCTAACTTCCGTGAAGTTTTGACACTATTTGCACTGCCTCTGTTGATTATTTTTATCACTTTATTATTATTTTTTATTTGGGAGAGAGCATGCACATGCAAGTTGGGTGGCAGGGAGGGGCAAGGAGGGAGGAAGAAGCAGACTCTCTGCTGAGTAGGGACACCTCCCCCCAATGCAGGGCTCAATCCCAGGACCCTGAAATCATGACCTGAGCCAAAGGCAGATGTTCAACCGACTGAGCCACTCAGGGGCCCCTTTAAATCAACCTTTATTTCTTGTTGCATTGTCCATTAATAGTAGTACCTCTTGACTTTCTCCTTTGTGTTGAAATGATTTTTTTTATAACAAAGATGTTGGCAAGTGAAAATAGTTACACAGGATGTTAATAGATGGACCATAAAAGAGATGTTTCATGTATAAATATGTTTAAGAAATCCTGAGTCAATAAATAGAATACGTTTCTCTGTAATGGATCATCTCAGAAGCTTTGATGTACAAATACATGATGTGAAGCTTCAACAGGACATGCAATATGTAGCATTTCTCAAACTTCTGATCATAGGAACTTTTTTTTTTTTTTTTTTACTGTGGGACATCTATTAATGTCTTAGGGAAATGTTTATCTAAAGGTGAAGGAGGCAAATGTATGGGAGGAGTATCAAAGTCTCCTTTTAGCAAAACAGGAATGACTCACTCACCCACCAAGTACCTGCTATTGCCAGTGTTACAGTAAGTGTTAACACATTGCATCCCACGAGCTCTGTCCTAGTAGCACCTCCATTTTACAAAGACAGGGACTGAGGAGTAGTAATGCTGAGTAGTTTGACCAGCAACCCACAACTAGTTAAGTGGTGGAATCAGGATTCAAACTGAGGCTCAGAAAGCCCTAACTATCCTATCTCCCTCATGGCCACCACACTGCCTGAGATGCAAAAGTACTTCTAACAGAGCTTAGTCATTTTAACTAGAGTTCCGTAATCATTATGGTGGTTCTTACCTCTAGACAGCAGGTTATAATACACCAATAGGATTTACTTTCATTTTTTCATTTGAGTCTTACCCAGCCTTGTCATATACGTGGAGCTTATGCATAGATAGAATTTGAAGGTGCTGGTCAACCCAACATAGCTAAGGACAAAAATGATCAGGAGTTTGCTTTATTACTGGCTATATTCAAAAGAGTCGACTTTCCAGGTTTAGCAAATAAAAACATAGGACTCCCAGTTAACATTAGAATTTCAGATAAAGAATGAAAAACTCTTTAATTAATAATTCTTTAATGTAAGTAGGTCCCAAGCAATATTTGAGACATACTAAAACATTACCCATTGTTTATGTCATTTTTATCTGCCTTTTATCTTGCAAGTGAGAATAAAACTCAGAACAGAACCATAGGGGTGGGGGTGGGTAGGGAGGGTGATGGGGAGGGACCAGAAAGCAGTGTGAATCTGTCCAGTCTCTGAACCACTGGTGTGTGCCAATGGTGTAAGATGGACCCTGAGAGAATGATTCTCCCAGCTGTCTGCATAGCCAAACAAACCTGGGGGGGGGGGGGGCAGGAACACGGGGTCAGGCACCTCTAGCCATGGCAGTCTCTTCCAGGGCTCCCCAAAGGGTGACCCAAGTGTGGCAAGGTCCAGTGGTGGGCCAATGCTTCTCACAGGTGGCATCCAGAATAGTTCCGTCTGGACCTCTATGTCAACAGCCAGCTGCAAGGCCCTCAGCCTTCCCATCATGAATAAGGGATTCATGGACCCACTAGAGTTCATATTCCAAATGCCTACAGAGGAGGGCACACAGCTCAAGGTGCAACTTGTTGGGATAAAGGTATTCAGGGGGCTCCTGGAGGGTGCAGCTCTAGGCAATGTAGCCTGAAATCTCTATTTCATATATAACAAGTAAGTGTTGCTTGGTGGCTGATTGCTCGAACTAGCGACCCAGCTAGGTTCCTGGTGACTGCTTAGCCATGCGTGTTCTGTAAATTGGAGCTTTGTTGTTATTTTCAAATACTTGATATGCAAAAGATACTTTGCATTTGAACTCTATTTGCATTGTTATAAAATAAAATTTAACATACCATTTGTCAATAAAAGAAAAGGGAGCCTATTAAAATCTTTAAATATAACTTTAATTCTTGCAAACATTTGAGGGATCATAAAATAAAAAAAGGTTTCCAATTTTTTATCACCTCTGTGTGAAACTGTTTTCAATGGTGATGATGAGAATGTGAAGAGAACACATTAAAAAGGCAATTAGGATTTGCTTGTAACCATTCTAACATAAAACTTGATAGAAAAAGCTATGTTGGCTTCCACTTCCACTTGGGGTATAGAAAGCCACGAGAGAACATTGCTCCCAACCTAACAATAAGAAGGAGCCAGATAATCTACAAAATCGTAATTCTTTAAAGCTTATAAGAGCATTCAGGTCGTAAAGAAACCTACTGAACCCAAATACAAAAAATGGTGATGACCTCCTAGGAGAGCTGCTTTTATGCTTGGCAGCACAGTGAATGGAAAGAGGCAACTGATAAGGAACCAGCAGCTAATCCCCAAGATCTAGGACACAGGGGTCTGCACCCACCCGCTGACTCTTTCCTTGGACTTTCACCAAGAGCTCACAAAACAGCTTGGGGATGGGAAAAGAGAGAAAGCCCCTGAGGCACAGGTATGAGGAGCCTGCTGACCTCTGAGCAGAACTGAAGGCCCCCCCCCCCCAACTCTAGCACTCAGAGCATGGCTGCTTATGAGGCAGCAGCTGTCTGCCCCCAGTGGGGAGCTAGAGAGCTGAGGAAGACCTGTTGTCTTTTCCCAGGCGCAGGTACACTTGACCTACCTGCATCTAAGGAGAACTGAGAAATTCCACTGGCACCTATGGACTCATCTTACTAGGGTAGGTCCTTTTCCCTATTCAGAGAAGGCCTGGAGAGCTCGTGAAGGTACCCCTGCTGAAGTCCTAGGGCAGAACAGGGACATTGAGGACAAGGCCAGGGGCCATGTGTAGTGGGGAGAGGGCGAAAGGGTAGAGACAGGCATGAGGCAAAGGCAAACAGGGCGTGAGAAAGTCAAAGACAAGAAGAACTGATAAAATAACCCCAAGCATTCACATCGCAAGTCTCACTAGAGAGAAGGTTCTGATTCCTCTATCAAAAAAAGAATGTGGAGCCCTTGGCAAACTGAATCTAACTAAAGCAGCAAAACTTCAGACCAAGATCAACTACAGACAAGAGTGTCTCAAATCTTCTCAGCAGGAGCCTGCCAGACAAGAAAGATCTACTTTTTTCTAGATATGATTATTCTTTTCTTCAGATGCTACCATTTATATGTAATTCATGATATCTAAATTCAATCAAAACCAAACTCAAAGACCCATGAAAAAGTAAGCAAAAATTACTCTTCCTCAAAGATAAAACAATAAATAAAACCAGACCTGTAGAACAGAACTATTGTTGGAATTATCAGATAAGCACTTTAAAATAATAAATAATAAACATATAAAATTATAGAGTGAAAAAAGTGAACAACATGTTTGAACAGATGGACAATATCAGAACCAAATGGAAATGCTAGAAATGAAAAATAGATCACAGATAAAGAATCCTTTCAATGAGTTTATTAGCAAACTGGACACATTGGAGGAAGGAATCTGTGAAATTGAAGACAATCAGTTTGTTTTTTAATTCTGTTTGCATTCAAGATATCTGATATATATATACACATACACATATATACCATATATATGGTATATATAATGTGTATAAATGTAAAAAATATAACATGTTCAGATAAACATAATTCAAGTCTCAGAAGAAATATTTGAATGGCCTAGCATTTTCTAAAATATATGGAAAATATTAACTGAAGATACAATAAACTCAGCATACCCAAAGAAGGATAAACACAAATACCAATAAAAGCACTTTAGACACATCATAATCAAGCTGCTGAGAAACAAACATAAAGAGAAAATCTTAAAAGCTGCCAGTGAAAATAAAGCATGTTACATAAAGGGAACAACAATAGAAATTACTGCTTCTCACTAGAAACAATGGAGCCCAGAAGACAGTGGAATGACATCTTTAAAGTGTTGAAGGGAAGAAAAAAATCAATCTAGAAATCTAGTTTTAGTGGAATTATTTTCCAAAAATAAAGGCAGTCAAAATAAAGATATTTTCAACAAGGCAAAAGTGAAGGAAATTGTCTCACACAGACCTCTACTATAAAGAATACTAAAATAAATTATTTAGGCTAAAAGGAAACCATGCCAGATAGAGATCCAGTTCTTGAAGAAGAAATAAAGAACACCAGAAAGTGAAAACATGTTAGTAAATATAAAGGACATTAAACACACACACACACACACACATTTGAAAGTCTGTTGACCTTTTAAAGTAAAATAATAACCATGCTATGTGGGGTTCTGGCATATTTAGAAATAGAATATATGATAAGATCACAAAGGGCAAGAAAGTAGTAATTAAAGAGCATTATTTTAAGATTCTTATATTGTTTGTGCAATAGTAGAATAATTTATTGTAGATGAGACAAGTTAGAGATGAATATTATAATCTCTAGATCAACCACTAAAAAATTGCATTAAAAGATATAAATGATAATAACTAACACAGAAAATAAAAATACCTAAAAATACTTAATTCACACATACTACTAAAAGGCAGAAAATGAAGAACAAAAACCATAGAGCGGATGAACAATATAAATTGAATATCACTACAGTAGATTAAAACCCACGTATATCAGTAATTACATGTGGAATAAAGGGCCAAATCAAAGGCAAGAATTGTCAAACTGGCTAAAAAAAACAAAAAGTGTATATTGTTGACAAGCAACACACCTCAAATCTAAAGACACAAAAAAGTTGAAAGTGGAAGAATGGAAAGTGGAAAAAGCTATAACACTCAAATAGTAACCATTAAAAATCTACCATTATGGGGGATGCCTGGGTGGCTCAGCGGTTGAGCATCTGCCTTCCGCTCAGGGCATGATCCCAGAGTCTGGGATCGAGTCCCGCATCAGGCTCCCTGCGAGGAGCCCGCTTCTCTCTCTGCTCTCTCTGTGTGTGTCTCTCATGAATAAATAAATAAAATCTTTTAAAAAAAATCTACCATTATGGGACACCTGGGTGGCTTAGTGCTTAGTGGTTAAGCATCTGCCTATGGGTCAGGGCATGATCCTGGAGTTCTGGGGTTGAGTCCCACATTGGGCTCCCTGCAGGGAGCCCACTTCTCCCTCTGCCTGTGTCTCTGCCTTCTCCCTGTGTCTCTCATGAATAAATATTTTTTAAAAATCTACCATTATTATATTTTATAACCAAAGTAGACTTCAAGACAACAAGTATTACCAAAATAGAGAGGCATTTCTTAATGATGGAAGATCCAACATGACTCAACTAACAGTGAGGGAGCACTACATCCAGCAGCAGAAAAGGATTGTGTAATCTTCTCAAGTGCACATGAAAAATTAACCAAAGTAGACTATTTTCTGGGCCATGAAACAAGTCTCAATAAATTTCCAAAGTCAAAATCATTCAGAGGATATTCTCTGGCTGCAATAGTATTAAATCAGAAATCAGTGACAATAAAATATTCCAACAGAACTCTCTGCAGTGGTAGAAATGTTCTATATCTATCTTGCCAAAGAGAGTCAATATCTGTGTGTGACTCTTCAGAACTTGAAATGTGGCTAAAGTGACTTAGCAACTGAATTTTTTATTTTAATTCATTTTTAATTAATTTAAATGTAAATAACCACATATGGCCAATGACTCCTGTATTAGATTAGTACAAATCTAGAAAATCTCCAAATATATCACATACACAAAAGATTTCAAGTGAATCACAGATCCAAATTTAAAAGCTAAAACTCTAAAGTTTCTAGTATGAAACATAAGCGAATATTTTCATGTCCTTGGTATAAGTGGCCAAAATCATAGAGAAAACAGACAAAGCAGTCATCATAAAATACGGACAAATAGGACCTCGTTGCTAAAATCTTTAGCATGCAACAAAAATACCATTTAAAAAATAAGTCCCAGGTGGGGAGAAAATATTTATAAAACAACATCTGATGAGACGAATTATATCCTGAATATAAAGAACTCTTTAAAAAGACAACCTAAAAAAAACTGAGTAAGTTTTGAACAAACACTTGAAAAAACACTTTACAAAAGAAGATTTATAAATGGCTGGTAACATATGAAAAAAAAGTGCTTAACATAATTATTTATCAAGGAAAGTCAGACTAAAATGATAATTAGATATCATCACAAACCAACCAGAATGGCTGGAAGTAAAAGCTTTAATACTCCCAACCACTGAAATAGATGTGAAAGCAGCAGAACTCTCCTGCATTGTTAGTAGCCATGTATGATGATTGAATGATTTTGGAAAACTGAGAGTTTTGTGTAAAGCTAAACATGCATCTGCTGTATTACCTGGCCACTTTACACTAACTGTCTATCCATGGAAAACAAAAATATATGTTCACAAAAACCCTTGTGCAAGAATGTTTATAGTAGCTTACTTAGCCAAAAATTAAAAATAACCCAGGTATCTATATCAACAGGAGACTGGGTAAATCAACTATGGTTTATTTACACAATGGAATATTACTTAGCAATTAAAAGTAAGAAATTACCAATACATGCCACAGGCAGAATGAGTCTTGAAAATGTAATGCTGGGGATCCCTGGGTGGCGCAGCGGTTTAGCGCCTGCCTTTGGCCCAGGGCGCGATCCTGGAGGCCCGGGATCGAATCCCACGTCGGGCTTCCGGTGCATGGAGCCTGCTTCTCCCTCTGCCTGTGTCTCTGCCTCTCTCTCTCTGTGTGTGTGTGTGACTATCATAAATAAATAAAATTTTTAAAAAAATATTTAAAAAAAGGAAAATGTAATGCTTAATAAAAGGAGCAAGACACAAAAGAATATATGCTATATTATTCCATTTATATGAAGTTCTAGAATAGGCAAAACTTTCTACAATAATAGATAGCAGATCAAGTGGCTGCATCTAAGGTCCAAACATTCACTGAGAGCAGGTATGAAGGAACTTTCTAGAGTGATGATAATGTGCTAGTATATCTTGACTGGGGAATATGTGTACACTTATCAAAAATGATCCAGCGTATATGCTTAAAATCTGTATTTCATTGGACATAAATTATGCCTCAATAATCATTTCTAATAAATAATAAAGGTGTCTTTGAAAAATCAGGGTTTAGTTTCTCATTAAAAAGTTTAAAATACCTTTATAAATGTAGTACACACTCAATATATAACACCTTCTATGGTATGTATTCTTCCTCATAATATCTTAGGTGAATTTTTCCACCAAGCCTTATCTACATGCTCCAAAATGCCTTGCTGTTTGTTGAGTGTGCTGAGCCAATGTTATGTTTTTCCACGTGTGCTACAATCTGAAAATGCTGGGAAGCTCTGCTCTACTTAGAGGGGGAAACAGAGAGGGGTGTGAGGCCACTGGGAAGAGGGACTTGTTTCAGAAGCAGGATGCACAAAAATGTGAAGGGGATGTCTATGTCATGGGGTTCTTGTAAGAATTAAAATGAAATGGAGTCTGTGAAAATATAATGAGATCGTGCATTGAAGGTTCTTGGCCCAATCCCTGGTCCCATAGCAGATGCTCAATAAATATTTCCTCTCCCCTCTTGGGCACTATTATTTGGGGGTGTGGATCTTGTCTCTCTATATGGAAATGTACAGGTTGTATTTGGAGATTTTTTTTTCATACCTTTATTTTCCTATTATACAAGGTTGAACTAGTCAAGGGATCCAGTTTGGTCTGCTCTTCAGAAATGAGCTAATTTATCAAAAAAGAATATTCTGAGTCTTCCCAGTTATGGCCCTTCAAGTAGATGCAAATAAGTCAGAATTCATTAGTCTTTGTGCAATCATGTGGGTTGTGAAAAGGACAGTGTTCCTTCAAAACTAAATAGTTGGTCGAAATTAAGATGACAGTAGGGAGCTTTTCAGAAATATAAAGACTTTTCTAGACAATTATCAAATACTTATTTAAAATATCAAAGTTAGAAATTCATTTATTGACATGCCAAGTGTTCAAGGAGAATTTTAAAAAAGAAGTTTCTTCAAACAGTCCTTGTGACTTAATCTCTCAAATTAATTTAGGAAGAGTAAGTCACTGTTTGATGCAAATGTCTTTCAAGACAGTTTTAAGCCAGGAAAATGTAAATAGTTATTTTTTAAATGATACTGTTGTTTTAGACTTGGGGTAATGATCAAAACAATTCCCTGGGTGTTATTTCATGCTTTGAACAGGAGGCATGGAAAGTTAGGTTTCTTTTTGGCTGTGACCTATTCTGTATTTCTCCAACATTTAACTTTTATTTTTTAATTTTGGAAGACATTTATGGGACACCCATAGTATGCTATGTCACACATATTCCTGCTTTTGCTTTGCACAGCCCAGTTGTCCCCTTTTACAGATGGTAGAGTCAGATGGTTGGTTTATTAACCTAGAGTCCAGGGCCAATAGAAAACAGAGCTGGGGTTTAAGTCTCATGCAGTCCCTATTTCCCAGTGGTTTCTAATACCCTGCCTGCCCCTCTGCACCCCCTCCCTCCACTCTGTAAGCATGTTTGTCATCATATTGACACCATGATGTCAAGGACCCTCCACCTCGTTAGGAGCCCTGCCAGGCAGTGAGACCTCAGAGCAATGTGGCTGAGAGCAGAGGCACCCAGCAGGCACATGTTCCCATCAGGGCTCTGCTGGGTGGTCTTTCTGCCTTCCCCACAACAAAGTTTTGGTGATTGGCTTTTCCCCACTAAGTGCACCTAAGAGAACCTCTGGCCTAGGATCTCTGCCCCCCACCCTCCCTGCCAGGCACAGTACCACCACCTCCCCAGACACTAGGTTCAGACAACCATACATTTCCCCTCCTATCAAGGACTGTGAGTGGGGAATGGGCCACTTGGGTGTAAGAACAAGCAGTACCTAACCCATCTTGCATGATTCGAGTGGTACAAAAGGAACCCTTGAGAAAAGACATCACACGTAACGGTTTGTTACAAAGGCATGAAACTCTCACCATTGTATTCCCCTTTCCAGGGCCTTCTTGAACCATTTGTTTTAACTAGTTTATTTTTTTTAAGATTGATTGATTGATTGATTTGAAAGAGAGAGAAAGCACAAGCAGGGCGAGAGGGAGAAGCGGACTCCAGGGAGCCTGATGTGGGGCTCCATCCCAGGACTCCGGGATTGTGACCTGAGCTGAAGGCAGATGTTCAGCCGACTGAGCCACCCAGGCACCCCTGTTTTAACTAGTTTAAATGACTTTTAGCTAAGTCTCCTATCTCAGCTAATTCAGGAACTGGTGAATTCGGCGAAAATGACTCCTGAGGAAGGCAAAAGACCAACAGATTTTGCCTTTTTACCTTGAGGTTGACATTTGGGGCACCCATCCATTCTGCCCCAGGCAAAGCTCACCTTTTTCTTAACCTATGACTTTTGGTTTTACAAAATGGAAAATGGGGTTTGGAAACAACATCTCACACCGAGCAATGTGACATTAAGACTACTTATCTATGTTTCCAAGAGGTTAATATTTATCTGCAATTATCTGAGACTTAGTTATAGAACTCTCTGGACACACTTGACTTTTGAGTGACCACTTCTAGAATGTCAGGCACTTTACATTTCTCTTAATGATTACACTGTAACATAGATATCATTTTCCCATCTTCCCATTAAAGGAGCCAAGATCAGAGGTTAAATAATGATGAAAACAACAGAGAGCTAACACTTAGCAAGTCCTTAGTAGGGAACAAGTACTATGCAAAGTACCATGTAGACTTTACAAACAGTATTCATTCCTCTCATTTCCTCTTCACAACAACCCAGCAAGATTGCTACTATTATTATCCCATTTCACAGGTGCGAAAGAGAGGTTGGAGAGGAGAGGTCACTTGTCCAAAATCACATAATTAGTGGCAAACCTGGAACTGGAACACAGGTCAAATTGATATCAAAGTCTACACTCGAAAACTCCACTAGATAGGCTGCCTTTTCTAGAGTTGAGATTCCAACCCAAATATAATTTGGGTTATAAATGCCAATTTTCCTACCAAGAAACACCAACCACAGGAAGCCACTCACAGAGGTGGTTTGAAATCCATCTATATATATCTTTTATATGTAAAAGACATATAGAGGAAAATATTGCCCTTGTTTTTAATCATAATATATGATTGTTTTTAATCCTAATCTTGCTATTATCTAGCCTGTAATCCATTACATAAGTCCCTTAACCTCAGTTTACCCATGGATAAGATAAAAAACGAAGGGTTAGAGGATTCTTCACTTACCTTCAAATGCTAATATTTGATAATTCTATGGATGTGTGTGAAGTTGTCTTATAATCTAGATATTACTATAGAATATTTTATCACCACAATCACCTTTTTTTATCATGGAGTTGGGGAAGAGAAGAGTAAAATGATACCTCTTGACTGCTTTGTGTGTGCTATTTCATTTCTTCCTCACCATCTTCCTAAGGGACTGATATTTTAAGCCAAATATCACAGAATAATCTGAAGTTCAAAAATAATGACTTGCCTAAGTTTGGGCAGTTAAACAAGAGGAGATAGCTTTCAAATTTATATCATCCTGTCTTAACCTATATTCAGCCTTGAAAGTGACGTCTGAAGAGAACTAAGCTCACCAGAGACTTCAGGAACCAAGGGGAATTATGTACCTCTGGCCTAAACAGTAACCTCACCATGGCAGTGATTTTCAGGATTGTACCTTTCCAAGGATCTCATCCCTGGGGACCAAGGGAACCAGTGGGGAAAAGAAAGAGAAATGATTTGAGGGCCTCCACCTACCACCGGGTAACTAAAATACAGACCACGTGCTCCAACAGATGGGAGCACCCACACAAAAATGAGAACACAAATTTTCTTTGAAAGAATTTGCTATTCCACCCCAACAAAAGTAAGGACATTGTCATTTAGGGAAACAGAAATAATTTACAATTTATACTGTTTCAGTGGTGACTTATAATGGGGATACCATAACTTTTTTCACTTGCAATTTAATCTATGGACATGGGACACTATCAACTTTTTGAATAGTTTTTAGTTTTAAAATCAGTTAAGCTCACAGCAAAATTGAGCAGAGGGTACAGAGAGTTCCAATGTACCACTTGCCCCTACACTTGCAGGATTTCCTCATTATCAGTATCTGCACCTGAATGATACCCTTGTTGCAATCAGTGAACCTGATGGACACATCATCAGCCAAAGTCCACAGCTTACAATAAGGTTCACACTGGACATTCTGTGGGCTTAGGTAAATGTATCCACTATTATAATGTCATACAGGGGAGTTTCTCTGCCCTAAAAATCCCCTGTTCTCCACCAATTTATTTCTCCCTACCCCCAACCCCTGGAAGCTACTGATCTGTTAACTGTCTCCATAGTTTTGCCTTTCCCAGAATACACTGTAGTTGGAATCATGTAGTATGTTAGCATTGAGATTGGCTTCCTTCACTTAGTAACATACATTTCAATTCCTTCATGTGTTTTTATTGCTTGATAGTGAAGGGGAGGAAGAAATTTTTCTTTGTCCAAGGTTCTTTTAGCTGGAATAATAATTAAATTTATAGGAGACAGATCAACAGGAAAAAAACAAAGTTTTGTTGCGTGTGCGCAGAGGCCCAATGATAAAATTGAGACCCCAAAGAAATGACTGAGGCAGACGGTTTTCATATATTTTAAACAAAGAGACAATAAATTTGTGGTAAATTTACAAGATTAAAAAAACAACAACAACAACAACAACAACCAGGTGTTTAGGAGCTTTAACTAGTAAGGAATTCTAAGGGGAATTTGGCCTGAACTAGTAGATTAGTAAAAAGTGATAACGAGATTTGTTTCCACAGCTTTCTTGCTTTAAGGTTCCTGTCTCTGGTGATAAGGATATCTTTCTACTTCTAAGTATGGGGAGGGCACTTTTCATATGGGCAATGTATTTCCTACTTTCAGTGGGACAGAGAATAGTCTGAGTGTCCTTGCAGGGCTGTTTCCTGTGTAGCTTCAACTCAAAATAATCAGTATGCCATTGTGGTGTGTTTGGATGGCCTGCCCTTAGCCCCAATAATTGTTCATTTCCCTTTAGTGCCGGATAATATTCTCTTGATGTACCACCACTTATCTGTTCACCTACTGAAGGATATCTTGTTTGCTTCCAAGTTTTAGCAACGATGAATAAACATCTGTGTGCAGGTTTTGATGTGGGCAGGGGTACATACCCAGGAGCATGACTGCTAGAACTTATGGTTAGAGTATGTTTAGTTTTGCAAGAAACAGACAAAGTATCTTCCCAAGTGGCAGTCCCATTTTGCATTCCTAAGATTAGTGCATAACAGCTCCTGTTGTTCCAGTTCCTCACCAGCATTTGGTGTTGTCAGTGTTCTGAATTTGGCCATTCTAATAGGTGCATAGTGGTATCTTATTATTTTAATTTGCATTTCCCTAATGACATAGGATGTGGAATATCTTTTCATATGCTTATTTGCCATCTGTATATCTTCTTTAATGGAGTGACTGTTTAGGATCTCTTATCCATTTTTAATTGGCTTGCTCATTTTCCTATTGTTAAGTTTGAAGGATTCTTTGTATATTTTGGTAACACTCTTTTGTTAGATGTGTCTTTAGTGAATATTTTTCCTCATTCTGTGGCTTACCTTTTCATTCTCTTGACACTATAAACTTCTTAATTCTTAAAGCTTCTAAGGTTATGGCCCTAGCTTAATACCCTCTCTACTATGTCTGAGGCTGGGAAACTGTAAGGAATATATCACTAACACTGATGCTTCCTACTCCCAAATACCAAAAGTGTTATCAAGAAAAATTACCCAAGGGGCAACTGGGTGGCTCAGTTGGGTAAGTGTCTGCCTTCGGCTCAAGTCATGATCTCAGGGTCCTGGGATAGAGTCCTTTGCCGAGGTGCCTGCTCTGTGGCGAGTCTGCTTGTCCCTCTCCCTCTTACCCTCACCCTGATTATGCCCTCTCTTGCTCTGCTCTCTCTCTCTCAAATAAATGAAATCCTTTTTTAAAAAATGCCCTGAAATTTAGATCCTATGGCAATATTACCAAGTGGTAATGAGCCACTCAAATGACCATGGCCACCTTTTCTCAAATCTGTTTTTGAAAGAGCATTGGGAATATCACGAACAGACTGCTAACTCACAAAGCACAGAATACTGCTATAAGAATTAGCATTGTATTATATCAGGGGCTGATTCTGAGCCTTTGCTCTGACAGAGACTGTTCCTAGAATTATAGGCTGGTAGGCGCTGAAGATCAAATGTGTTTGGCAAATAAGCATTCATTATTCTTTCATTCTAATATTTATCAGGGGGCCATTGTGTCTATGGCACAAATGAATTATAATGACATATTTCTCAAGTTAATTATAATCTTGTAGGCATTATATGACATGTTTGTAGCTATAAGTAGGCTTTCAGGTGAAAGAGACAATAAATCTTGAGAATAACTGTGGTTTATTGTTCATAAAATCCCAGATTAGGGAGACAGCTCATTTCATCTAATCTTCTCAAAAGCATAGATAGGAATTCTGGTTTCAAATTGCCTAGTTTTGTGGCCATAGGCAAGTTATTTAGGATAACTTAGGACTTTGCCATCTCTTCTGTAAAGTGAATATACTAAACTCCTGGTTAGATACGGCTGATGGGACACACATGTTTGCTTCAACTCTCTCCTGAAACCCTTTTAAAATCACAGCAAAGAATTTTTTTAGCCAAAAGCAGCAAGAAAATGGGAGAGAAAAGAACCATGAGAAAAATGCCTGTCAGCAGATAGAAGCTAACTTCTTTCAGGGACGAAGCCTGGAAACCAGCCAATTCACAACACAGAAACTCAAGAGTGTTTTAGGAATTGAAAGGCAGATGTGGCATTCTGAAGGAGGGGGAGTAGAATGGGAGAGAAAAGGAAAAAGAATTAGTTAAGTAACAGGTAAACCTCTGGGTTGCTGATCCAACCACACGGAGTCCCACTGTGACCCCTCCCTTTACAACAGCAGAAGACTGAAGGAAAAACAGGATGTGGAGACTCCAGGAATAGCAGAAGTGGGACTGCTATATGAAAACAAAAGGATTGAGCGAAAGCCTACATTTTGGGTGATAAGGTCCCATGCCCCCCGGTGTTGTGTCAAATAAACAGCCCCTGGAGTGCCCATATCTTAATCCTCAGAACCTGTGAATGTTTTACATTATGTGGCATGGGGAATTTAGAAACTAGGTGTAAGGGGCATCTGGATGCTCAGTGGTTGAGCATCTGCCTTTGGCTCAGGTCATGAGATCCCTAACTTATATGGGGAGAAATATTAGATTAACAGCAGACCTCTCCACAGAGCCCTGGCAGGCCAGAAAAGGCTGGCAGGATATATTCAGGGTCCTAAATGAGAAGAACATGCAGCCAAGAATACTTTATCCAGCAAGGCTCTCATTCAGAATAGTAGGAGAGATAAAGAGCTTCCAGGATAGGCAGAAACTGAAAGAATATGTGACCACCAAACCAGCTCTGCAATAAACATTAAGGGGGACCCTGTAAAAGAAAGAGGAAGCCCAAAGAAATAATCCACAAAAACAGGGACTAAATAGGTATTATGATGACACTAAATTCATATCTTTCAATAGTTAATCTGAACGTGAATGGGCTAAATGATCCCATCAAAAGATGCAGGGTTTCAGACTGGATAAAAAAGCAAGACCCATCTATTTCCTGTCTACAAGAGACTCATTTTAGACCTAAGGACACCACCAGCCTGAAAATGAAAGGGTGGAGAAGCATTTACCATTCAAATGGTCCTCAAAAGAAAGCTGGGGTAGCACTCTTCATATCAGATAAATTAAAGTTTATCCCAAACACTGTAGTAAGAGATGAAGGGGGACACTATATCATACTTAAAGTGTCTATCCAACAAGACGACCTAGCAATCATGAATATTTATGCCCCTAATATGGGAGCTGCCAAGTATATCAATCAATTAATAACCAAAGAAAAGAGATACTTAGATAATAATGCACTAATAGTAAGAGACTTCAACACGACACTTTCTGCAAATGACAGATTTTCTAAGCACAGCATCACCAAAGAAATAAGGCCCTTAAATGATACACTGGACCATATGGATTTCACAGATATTTACAGAACTTTACATCCAAATGCAACTGAATACACATTCTTCTCAAGTGCACATGGAACTTTCTCCAGAATAGACCACATACTGGGTCGCAAATCAGATCTCAACTGATACAGAAAGATTGGGATTGTCCCCTGCATATTTTCAGACCACAATGCTTTGAAACTAGAACTCACTCACAAGCAGAAATTTGGAAGAAACTCAAACACATGGAGGTTCAAGAGCATCGTATTAAAGAAGAATGGTCAACCAGAAAATTAGAGAAGAATTAAAAAGATTCATGGAAATTAATGAAAATGAAGATACAACCATTTAAAATCTTTGGGATACAGCAAAAGCAGTCCTAAGAAGGAAATACATCGCAATACAAGCATCCTTCAAAAAATTGGAAAAAACCCAAATACACAAGCTAACCTCACACCTAAAGGAACTGGAGAAAGAACAGCAAATAAAACCAACACCAAGCAAAGAAGAGAGTTAATAAAGATTCGAGCAGAACTCAATGAAATAGAGACCAGAAAAACTGTAGAACAGATCAACAAAACCAGGAGTTGGTTCTTTTAAAGAATTAATAAGATAGATAAACCATTAGCCATTCTTATTAAAAACAAAAGAGAAAAGACTCAAATTAATAAAATAATGAAAAGGAGAGATCACAACCAATACCAAGGAAATACAAATGATTTTAAAAGTGTATTATGAGCAGCTATATGCCAACAAATTAGGCAATCCAGAAGAAATGGACGCATTTCTGGAAAACCAAATTACCAAACCTGGAACAAGAAGAAATAGAAAACCTGAACAGGCCACTAACCAGAGAGGAAATTGAAGCAGGCATCAAAAACCTCCCAAGATACAAAAGTCCAGGGCCAGATGGCTTCCCAGGGGAATTCTATCAATGTTTATGAAGAAATAATACCTATTCTACTAAAGCTGTTCCAAAAGATAGAAAGGAATAGAATACTTCCAAACTCGTTCTATGAGGCCAGCATCACCTTAATTCCAAAACCAAAGACCCCACCAAAAAGGAGAATTATAGACCAATATCCCTGATGAACATAGATGCAAAAATTCTCAACAAGATACTAGCCAATAGGATCCAACAATACTTTAAGAAGATTATTCACCATGACCAAGTGGGATTTATCCCTGAGATGCAAGGCTGGTTCAACACTCCTAAAGCAATCAACGTGAATGATCATATCAACAAGAGAAAAAACAAAAACCATATGATCCTCTCAAGAGATGCAGAGAAAGCATTTGACAAAATACAGCATCCATTCCTGATCAAAACTCTTCAGAGTGTAGGGATAGAGGGAACATTCCTCAGTATCTTAAAAGCCACCTATGAAAAGCCCACAGCGAATATCATTCTCAACGGGGAAACACTAGGAGCCTTTCCCCTAAGATCAGGAACGCGACAGGGATGTCCACTCTCACCACTGCTATTCAACATAGTACTAGAAGTCCTAGCCTCAGCAATCAGACAACAGAAAGAAATAAAAGGCATTCAAATTGGCAAAGAAGTCAAACTCTCCCTCTTCACAGATGACATAATACCGTACATAGAAAACCCAAAAGACTCCACCCCAAGATTGCTAAAATTCATATAGCAATTAGGCAGTGTTGCAGGATACAAAATCAATGCCCAGAAATCAGTGGCATTTCTATACACTAACAATGAGACTAAAGAAATAGAAATTAAGGAATCAATCCCATTTACAATTGCATCCAAATGCATAAGATACCTAGGAATAAACCTAACCAAAGAGGTAAAGGATCTATACCCTAAAAACTACAGAACCCTTCTGAAAGAAATTGAGGAAGACACAAAGAGATGGAAAAATATTCCATGCTCATGGATTGGAATAATGAATATTGTGAAAATATCAGTGTTACCCAGGGCAATTTACACGATCAATGTAATCCCTATCAAAATACCACAGACTTTCTTCAGAGAGTTGGAACAAATCATCTTAAGATATGTGTGTCATCAGAAAAGACCCCAAATACCCAGGGGAATATTGAAAAAGGAAAAAAGAGCCTGCAGCATCACAATGCCAGATTTCAAGCTATACTACAAAGCTGTGATCCTCAAGACAGTGTGGTACTGGCACAAAAACGGAAACATAGATCAATGGAACAGAATAGAGAACCCAGACATGGGCCCTCAACTCTATGGTCAACTAATATTCGACAAAGCCCAACAGACTATCCACTGGAGAAAGAACAGTCTCTTCAATAAACGGTGCTGGGAAAATTGGACAGGCACGTGCAGGAGAATGAAACTGGACCATTCTCTTACACCTTACACAAAGATAAACTCAAAATGGATGAAAGATCAAGACAAGAATCCATCAAAATCCTAGGGAACACAGGCAACATCCTTTTTGAACTTGGCTACCACAACTTCTTGCCAGATACAACTATGAAGGCAAGGGAAACAAAAGCAAAAATGAATTATTGGGACTTAAGATAAGAAGCTTCTGCACAGCAAAAGAAACAGTCAACAAATCTAAAAGACAACCTATAGAATGGGAGAAGATATTTGCAAATGACATGTCAAATAAAGGGCTAGTATCCAAGATCTATAAAGAACTTACTAAACTCAACATCCAAGAAACAATCAAATCATGGAATGGGAAAAATATATGAACAGAAATGTCTCCAAAGAAGACATACACATGGACAACAAGCACATGAGAAAATGCTCCACATCACTTGCCATCAAGGAAATACAAATCAAAACCACAATGAGATACCACCTCACACCAGTGAGAATGACGGAAATTAACAAGACAGGAAACAACAAATGTTGGAGAGGATGTGGAGAAAGGGGAACCCTCTTGCACTGTTGGAGGGAATGTGAACTGGTGCAGCCACTCTGGAAAACTCTGTGGAAGTTCCTCAAAGAGTTAAAAATAGAGTTACCCTGTGATCCAGCAATTGCACTACTGGGGATTTACCCCAAAGATACAGATGCAGTGAAAGACCGAGACACCTGCACCCCAATGTTTATAGCAGCAATGTCCACAATAGCCAAACTGTGGAAGGAGCCTTGGTGTCCATCGAAAGATGAATGGATAAAGAAGCTGTGGTCTATGTATACAATGGAATGTTACTCAGCCATTGGAAACGGCAAATACCCACCATTTGCTTCGATGTGGATGGAACTGGAGGGTATTATGCTGAGTGAAGTAAGTCAGTCAGAGAAGGACAAACATTACATGGTTTCATTCATTCAGGGAATATAAAAAATAGTGAAAGGGATTAAAGGGGAAAGGAGATAAAATGAGTGGGAAATATCAGAGAGGGACACAGAACATCTGGGAAACGAACAAGGGGTAGTAGAAGGGGAGGTGGGCGGGGGGTTTGGGTGACTGGGTGATGGGCACTGAGGGCGGCACTTGACCGGATGAGCACTGGGTAATATGCTATATGTTGGCAAATCAAACTCCAAAAAATATATATACAAAAAAAAAAAAAGAGTACGGTTTAAACTATATCAAAGTGTTTCTTTGTTGACAACTCTAGAAACTCTAGATTCCACAGTAGAATTACTATTTATTTCTAGTACTATTATGAAAACAAGTTGCTATTGGGACTTGAAAGAAGGTATTCCAGAATGATAGACTCTAAATTCAGAAGCATGGTTATTTCGCACGGTCAGGGTTGGGGAGGGAAGGGGCATTCAGGAGACCCCACTGTATTGACTACATAGCTCTTTGCTTGCTATGTTTTTAATATTGTCTGAAACATTTTTAAGAGGCTAATTTCTCATTAATCTCTATTGTACACTTAAAAAATCTATTTAAGATGACTGCGAGCACATATCTCAGACACATATCACAGCCTATCTGTATAGACTTGCTTCACTTGTGTTGAGGAAACATCTTAAAATACCCTTGAAGGTCATTAGTTTCTGCTTAAGCTTATACTACATGGTCAGTTCATTTACTGCAACCAGTTGTAAAGGCACTAACCCAAATTTCAACTCTGAGAGCTTTCAGTACAAGAAATACGGTATATATGTACAAGATTCTATTCGTACTTTAACCCATATGCAGAAAAGTTGATTATTTTAATTATCACCAGTCTGTAGGGAGTTGGAAACAGACTTAATATTATGCTGTCTCTAAAGCATAATTAAAGGATTTTTTTCCTTTAGCTGATGTTATAAATACTAGCATTTGTCCTAAGTATTAATTTTGAAAAGAAATTTTACAAATTGCAGTAACATCGCCTTCTGTATAGATATGAATGAGTGATTCAACTTAATTTCATTTTTACTTTGATTTCAAAACCTTCTTATATTTATTTCATTAAACAACTTAATTTTCTCCAAATGAGAACTAGTCCCTCTAACTCCATCTTTGTATCCCTCATAAGCACATGTTCCTTTGTTAAGCCAATTCAACCACCTGGTGCTGAATATTTAATTTGAAGAGAGTCTCCAGCATCTGGCATAAACTGTCAGTTTCTCTGCATCTGGTTTAGCTGTGATCTTTGTATATTTATGTTTAGTCTTTTCCCTGACATTTTATAAAGAAAAGGAATGTGGGACAAACTAGGAAAGTAGGAGGAGTAAAATTAAAGCAACAATGAGATGATACAGCAGAATTTTTATACTATCTGGTAAAAAATACAAAATTAAATAGATGATTCTAGAAAGCTTTAAGTTTCAAAAAAATTATAGAGCTTATTGTGATAGGGTTTCCTTATTTTAAAAATAATATGGTCGGTTGGACTAGTTGTCAAATGAGGATTATCTTCTAAAAAGAATGATCCATTCATTTTGATGTTAAGCAAACTTTTAAGTGGTAGTTTTGGAATCTTTATGGAGCAGATAACATTAAAGATTTTGGGATGATGAGCAACAGCAAAATAGAAAGTGTAACTGCTTGTGTTTCTCACCTATGAAAGACAAGTAGTTGGGTTTCACAACCTGGGGACAGTAAGACAACAAAAGTCAGTTTTCCTACTATATAATAAATGAAAAGACATTATCCACTAGGTCCTGCAAATAATACAGGGGGCTTCTTGGGTAAATACAACTGAATTAATCATAATGGAAATAAATGTGCTTTAGCTTGTACTTATCTGAAAATCCAGCAGGTCACCATTTACTGTAGACTTGAGTCAAATTGAGAATGATTTATTAACTTAAAATATGCCATGAAATGGTAAAATTATAAATACTTAGGACAAAGATTGAAACTAACTATTATGTAATTCCACAAGTTATCTTTTGCATTTAAAAAAATACTAAAATATTGCCCTTACGCACAATATTTGGTATTTTCATGGATGTGATGATACCTATTTCATATGATTTTTCTGAACATGAAGTGTAAATTTACATGAAGCACATGGCAACACAGTGCTTCACACTTAGAAAGCCTTCTAATAAATCATGGCTATGGCTATGAGTTGCTACCTGTTTGTCAAACTCCCAAATAAGGTGATATCCAAGTTCTGACCCAACTTTCCCTTTGATGGAGACCTTGATTCTTCACTAGGTCATCCATTCCATTGTCAGATAATTCTAATGTTTAGAAAGACAATTTTAATACTGATCAAAAGTGTTCTAACTTTCTACTGTTGGTATCAATTTTTGTTCATTGGAGCAGCATAGAGCATCTACTCTATCTTCTACATGGCAACCCTTTAAACAATTGTACACTGCTACATCCTCTTTCTCTAAGTCTCTTTAGAAAGCTGAACCTGGGAATGACCACAGTAGTCCATACGAGAGCAGCCAGGACAGTTTAGATTAGGGTTACCTCGGGATTTAGTGTGTCATAATTATCCCACTCTTATTTCAGGCACTATAAATGGAGCTTAAGTTTGTAGTTTACTTAGGACATTTTGCATTGCAGATGACAAACACATAATTAGCTTGAGTTAAAAGGGAAGTCATTGGGTTCCAGTAGGTTATTAGAATAGAATGATAAGAAGAGAGGAAGAATGCAGCTGAGCTACAGAAATAACTGAGTAAGGAACCTAAATTTAGATGGAGGTTTTTCCTTCCAACTCTCCTCTGTTCTGTTCTCCACAGACCAGATTCCTCTGCTGCCCTAGTGATGGAGACATTATGGCTACCCACAAATATAAAGCTTTTTCTTTCTTTAGGAAGAAAACAGCTTACTGCTCTCTGACTCTACAATCATCATCTTTTAAAATTAGATGACCCTAACAATTATTAAATCAGAACTTTAAAAAGTTCCTATTTTAAAATCCTCAGAAATGGGTTCTCATTCTTGAATCACATGTCCAATCCTGAACCCAGCAAATGTGGCCAGGGGACCAGGTTGTGTTTGGACTTAAGTGCTTTTGTTTTAATCATTTGGATTAGGTAAAGGAACAATTTCTAGAAAGTAGAAATTTTCTGGAACAGAATAGACAGGTCTGCAGGTTTTTGCTAGAAAATACACTGTTCTGGTTTTCATTTTTTGACTGGCAATTAGTTAAACCCTTAGATCATTTATTTTTAAATTGCATTGTAGTCTGATGTGTCCCATTCTGTACTTGCAATACTGGCTACCTGACCCCATGACATCATTTATGCTTACTGAAATTCAGCACATCTTTACAACCTATTGGAATTTTGTGCAATAATTTCTCATCCAACATACATTATTAATGTATTCCAATTGTCTGTCTGAAGTCTGGCTTTGACGTCTTCATGAGTAGGTGATAAAATGGATAGAGTCATGGACAGCATTGTTACAATCTACTAGAAACTTCTTTCAGGGTTGACCAAGATCCATTAATCAGTACCTTTTGGGTGCAATCTTTCAACCAGCTTTGATGTCTTAGAAATGAGTCTTTCCAGAAGCACATAGATGTAAATGTCAGAAACATTGAGGTTAGAAGATTCATCATATCCTCATCCCAAGAGTGGAAGCTATCTATGTGAAGAGCAGTGTTCCTACAACACCAAAAAAGACAAATTCTTAAACAGTGACCCAAAATACTGATTTACCCTCCAAGAGGAAGTGGTGCTTGAAATACCCTGTCATACTGTGCAGATCATTATCTCAACAAATCATTTTTCTTACAAAAAGAGCTCAGAAAGCAGTTTCCAAGAAACGCCATTCCTGACAAGAAGGACAAAGGCTCGAAAGACCCAGATAGAAGGAGTTGGGGCAATGCCTTCCGTGTGATGTCCAGGTGCTGGCCGCAGGGCAGATAGTAATCTAGACTATGTCTATTCTGTGTTCTGAAAAGCCGACAGCACTCAAATGCAGAGTCATGCTTGGAAACCTCTGATTAACCTGAATTTTTTCTCAGTAGACTTTGCTGATACCATCGTATTTTCTAGATACTTAGTTTTTAACTGGTATGTTAAATGATGTTATCATTGGCTGAATGAACTATGCAATCCATAAACAGTTACCTTCAACTCAGTTTTGATGCTAAATATTCAGTTTATTCTCTTATCCTTTCATTGATTCAACAAGTATTAACCAACCATTTAAAATGAGTTAAGCTCGGGTTCCCAGAGGGGAAGTGGATGGGGCGGGATGGGTGGAATAGATGATGGGGATTAAGGAATGCATTTGTGATGAGCACTGGGTGTTACACGGAAGTGTGGAATCACTATACTGTCCACCTGACACTAATACTACACTGCATGTTAACTAACTGGAACTTAAAAAAATTTTAAAAATAAAAAGAAAAAATAATAATAAAATAAAATGGGTCAAGCTCTGGGGAGAACTCAATTCATAAAAGAGACATAGTTCCTGACTTCTTGGAACTTAAAAAATTAACTCTCTTTTAGCCAAACTGGTCTGCTCACTGACCACTGAAATTTCTAACACTATCCTGACCAATCTCCCACCTCGGAGTTATTTCTACTACAATGTCTCCCGTTGAAACCATCTCAAAGATGCCTCCCCCACGAGGCTCCCAAAATAACCTGCAGTGTTCCTTCTGCTGAGTTCCTATAACCGAGTGTCCTTGTATGCTCATGGACAGCTCTCAGCTATATTTGATAGAAAGAAATGAGCTTGAATGGGACAGATCCATGTTTAGATTCTACCTCAGTGACTTACTAGATTGTGTATTCATAGATTGTTTGATATTTCTGAACCACATCTGTGAGGATAATGCCAATTTCACAGAAAAGCTGTGAGAAACAACTTGGTCCAGGTGACCTGTCTCTAAATCCAAACATAGTTGTCGAACAGTGGTGTTGAGAAAAGAGAATAGTGGAGCTAGAGCATGAGTGCCTCTACACTTTTTGGCTCGACTCTTTGGGAAATATCACCCAATATATGTGAGTCTCAGTTTCCTGAGAGGCAAAATTGGAATAAGAATTAACTTCTACTTCATAAGGTTGTCGTGAAAAGGAATCAAGTGAGTATATAGAAAAGTCCTGCATGAGTTAGAAAGCACAGCACATGTGGCAGATTTTGTCTTGGTGACCATAAATGAAGGTTTCCTAACTGTAACTAGATTGTTGGGTCAATGCACCTCCCCTTTTCCTACAGTGCACAAGAGACAGCAATCTGGTTCATATTCTATTTTATAAACTTTTAAATAAAATATATGTATGAAAAAACTATACAAATCTTATTATAGTTTGATGATTTTTTTTTTTACAAAGTTTATAAGCAGCTCATAGACATTACCAACAACTTGGCAACCTCAACCTCATACTCCACTCACCCAAAGTTAGCCACCATTCTGATTTCCATAACCAAAGAACAGTCTTGCCTGTGTTTTTGTGCTTGATATAAATGGAATCATACAATACAAACTCTTATGTGAGTTCACACTTATTTCATTCAGCATTAAGTCTGGAGATTCGCTCTTCATTGCATGTTGCACTGTTTTCATTCCTCTGTGCTATTTATTATATGAATATACAACAACTCATCCATTCTACTGTTGATGAACACATTTTTTCCAGTTTGGAGCTATTTCAAATAATACAATGAACATTCTTGTATACTTTTGAATGTATTTCTATTGGTGAGTACCTGTGAGTGGAATGACTCGCTCATAGAATATGCATATGTTCGGCATTAGCAGAGACCACAACACATTTTTCCCAAAGTAGCTGTACCGATTTACACTCAATTGACCAGCAGTAAATGAGAGTTTAGTTGCTTCATTCCCTTGCTGAGATTTAGTATTGTCCGTCTTTCTTTGATTACTCCACTGAAAGTGTAATGGAAACTCATCATGATTTTAATTTGTATTCCCTGGTGATTGATGAGGCCAAACCTGTTTGCATAGGTTTATCAGCTATTTGGATATCCTCTTTGATGAAGTGACTTTTTAAGTCATTTGCCTATTTTTTATTGGATTAACTATTTCTTAATGATTTTCCATTCTTTATATATTCTAGGTGTGAGTCTTTTTATATGTGTTAATGGCATATTTAATATTGTTTTGCTTGTGTCTTCATTCTAAGATTTTATTTACTTATTTTGAAAACAAAATACTTAACTTTGAGAGAGGGAAAGAATGAGTGGGGAGGAAGGGCAGAAGAAGAAAATCTCAAGCATTTCCCTCCCTGAGCATGGAACCCAACACAGGGCTATGAGATCACGACCTGAGCCAAAATCAAGAGTCAACCACTTAACCAACTGAGCCACCCAGGCACCCCCAAGGATTTCCTAATTTTAATATAGTCCAAGTCAACATTTTGTGGTTGGTACATTTCAAATCCCATTTAGAAAACTTTATCTGAAATAATAAGGATATCTTCATTTTTTCCAAAGGCTTTTCTTTTGTTTAACTTGTGCATATGTAAATCTATGATCCTCCTGAAATTGATTTCTGTAAGGCAAGAATAAAGATTAGTTTTTCCCATCTGGATAGTCCAACACTATTTATTTTTGAAAAAGCATTCTTTCTATACTATGCAACAGTATCCTTTAGCAAATATCGGGTAACTGGACAGAACTCTGTTCTATTCCACTGTGTTTTTTTTTTTATCTATCTTTATGCAAACCTCAATCTGTCTTAATTTTAATCACTTCATGGTTGTCTTGACATTGGATAGTCTAAGTCCTCCAACTTCTTTCTTTTCACTAATGAACTCCTTAACCATTTTGACCTCTTAACATACTTGTATGAATTTTAGAATTGGCTTGTCAATTTCTACACAAAATCTGCTGAGATTAATTGGGATTGTATTGAGTGTAAAGATTAACTTAGAATTTATATCCTAGCAGTTTTAATTCTTATCCATGAAGAGGACAATGGAGGACTCTCAACTTAAGTGTTTTAAATTCATCTTGGCCCAGGGTTTTCTTTTTCCATTTTTAAAATTTTAACTTTATTTTTTAATTTGTTTGAGTATAGTTGACATAATGTTACATTAGTTACAGGTGTACAAAATAGGGATTTAACAACTCTTTATGTTATGCTGTGCTCACCACAGTGTAGCTACCATCTGTCCACATACAGTGCTATTGCAATACATTGACTATATTCCCTATGCTGTGCCTTTCATTCCTGTGACTTACTCATTCTATAACTGGAAACCTGTACCTCCCACTCCTCTTCACCCATTTCGGCCTCCCCCGACCCCTTCCCTCTGACAACCATGAGTTTGTTCTCTGTTTTTATAGGTCTGATACTGTTTTTTTCTGTATTTGTTTTGTTTTTTAGAACTCACATATGAGTGAAATCATCTGGGATTTCTCTTTCTCAATCTGATTTATTTCTCTTAGCATGAGCCATCTTAGATTCATTCAAGTTGTTATAAATAGCAAAAAACTTTAATTTTTAAAAAAATCTCATCCTTTTTTATGGCTGTTAAATATTTCTATGTGTGGTGTGGGTGTATGTATCATATTTTTCTTATACATCATCTATTGATGAACACTTAGGTTACATATATATCTTGGTATTATAAATATGCTACAATAGGACTGCATGTATCTTTTCGAATTAGTATTTTTATTTTCTTTAGATAAATACCCAGGAGTGGAATTACTGGATCATATGGTTTTTCTACCTTTAATTCTTTGAGGACCCTTCATACTGTTCTCCACAGTGGCTGCACCAGTTTGTATTTCCACCAACAGTGCAGGAGGGTTCTTTTTTCTCCACATCCTCGCCAACACTTGTTTCTTGTGTTTTTTATTTTAGCCACTCTGACTAGTATAAGGTAGTTTTTTGATTACCAGTTCAGTTTCATTGCTAGTAACAGTCTGTTCAGATTTTCTATTTCTTTCTGATTCAGTTTTGGAAGATTGCATGTTTCTTGGAATTTATCTGTTTCTTCCAGGTTTTCCAATTTGTTGGCATGTAATTTTTTGTCGTCTCATAATCCTTTGTATTTCTGTAGTGTCAGCTGTTAATTCTCTTTTGTCCTGATTTTATTTATTCAGGTCCTTTCTCTTTTTTCTTGTTGAGTCCAGCTAAGGATTTATCCATTTTATTTATCTTCTCAAAGATCCAGCTCTTGGTTTTATTAATATTTTCTGTTGATTTTAGTCTCTCTCATTTCTGTTACATCTTTATTTCCTTCATTATACCTTGCGCTTTGTTCTTTTTCTAGTTCCTTTAGGTATAGGTAACCTTATTTATTTGAGTTTTTTCTTATTCTTGATCTAGGCCTATATCACTATATATTTCCCTCTTAGAATTGCTTTCACTGTGTCCCAAAGACTTTGGACAAATGTGTTTCCATTTTCATTTGTCTCCATGTATTCTTTAGTATCTTGATTTCTTCATTGATCCATTGGTTGTTCAGAAGCATGTTGTTTAACCTCCACATATTTGTATTTTTTTTCTTGTGGTTGATTTCTAGTTTCATATTGCTGGGGCCAGAAAAGTAACATGGTATGATTTCAGTCTTCTTAAATTCATTGAGACTTTTTTTGTGGTCTGGCATGTGATCTGTTCTGGAGAATGTTCTATGTACACTCGAGAAGAATGTGTATTCTGTTGTTTTTAGATGGACTGTTCTATGTATATCTGTTACATTCATCTGGTCTAATGTGTCATTCAAAGCAATGTCCTTATTGATTTTTCTGCCTGAATGATTGACTTATTGATGTAAGTGGTGTGTTAAAGTCTCCTCCTACTATTGTGTAACTATCAATTTCTCTCTTTATGTCTGTTCATCATTGCTTTATGTATTTAAATCTCCACTGTTGGTTGCAAGATATATACAATTATTATATCCTTTTGTTGGATTGATCCCTTTATCATTATGCAATGCCCTCCTTTGCCTTTTGTTACAGTCTTTGTTTTAAAGTCTATTTTATCTGATATATGTATTACCTTGGCTTTTTTTTTTTTTAATCCATTCTGCCACCATGTTTTTTGATTGGAGTACTTAGGTCATTTGTATTTAAAGTAACTACTGATGTGTATATACTTATTGCTATTCTGTTATTTGTTGTCTGGTTGTAGTGTTTCTCTGTTCCTTTCTCTTGCTCTCCTTCTTTGTGATTGGTGAGTTTCTGTAGTGTTATGTTTGGCTTTGTCTTTTTTATTGTTTTGCATATCTGTTATACATTTTGGGTTTGTGGTTACCATGAGGTTCATATATAGCATCCTAAGTATATAGCAGTCTATATTAGGTTGATGTCATTTAAGTTCAAACACATTCTTAAAACTTTTTTTTTTTTTTTTTTTTACTGTCTTCTCCACATTTTTTTTGTAGGCTGTCATACTTTAAGTCCTTTTATTCATAATTTTCTTATGTCAGATTATGGCCATTACTTTTCCACTTAAATTCCTTTAACATTTCTCATACGACAGTTTAGTAGTGATGAACTTCTTTAGCTTTTGTTTGTCTGGGAAATCTTTATCTGTCCTTCAATTCTGAAAGATATTCTTGCCAAGTAGAATATCCTTGTTATAAATTTTTCCTTTCAGCACTTTGAATATATCATTTGGCAAAGTTTTGTAGTTTTTAGTATAGAAGTCTTGATCATCTATTATTTAATGCCTTCCTAGATTTGAGAGGTTTTGTGCTAATGTAAATTATATCTTTTTAATTTTAATTTCATTTATAATATTTGTATGGTAAGTAAAAATACAGTTGATTTCATATATTGAACTGATTCCAACAGCCTGGATAATTTACTTGTCAATTCTGCTAGTTTGTCTCTAGATTTTTAAAAATATTTTTTATGTATACAATCATGTCTATGTATAATGTTAGCTTTCTTTTTTCATTTTTTTTTTTAAGATTTTATTCATTTATTCATGAGAGAAAGAGACAGAGAGAGGCAGAGACACAGGCAGAGGGAGAAGCAGGCTCCATGCAGGGAGCCCGATGTGGGATTGGATCCTGGGCCTCCAGGATCATGCCCTGGGCAGAAGTAGGTGCTAAACCGCTGAGTGTGTCTCTGTGTGTCTATAATTAATTAATTAATTAATTAATTAATATTTTTCTATAGTTATTAAGATAATCATTTTGTTTATCTCCACTTTATTAATAAAATATTGTTAGCTTTCCTGGAATAAACTTCATTTGGTTGTAATGCATTATCTGTTTTATATGCCACTGAATTACATTTGCTAATATGTTTATACCCTATTTTTACATATATGTTCATGCTACATATTGGTCTGTACTTTTCCTTTTTGTAATTTTTGTAACTAATTTGGCTATCCAGCTTATGCTGGGACCATAGAAAAACTGGGAAGGATACCTTCTTTTTCTGATTTTTGGAAAAGCATGCATAATATTGGACTTATTACTTCCTTTAATATTTACTAAAATTCACCAAAGAAACCATCTGGGCCAGGAGTATATACTTCGTAGAGAGGTTTAAAATAAAACATTTAATTTTTTTTAGTAGATATATGTCATTTCCATTACTCTCTTATTGTATTAGGTTTAGAAAGTTATATTTTTCAATGAATTTACTCTTTTATATCTTATTTAAATTCAATTTGCCAACATATAATGTAATACTCCTTGCCCATCCCATCATGTGCCCTCCTTAATGCCCATCACCCAGCTGCCCCATCCTTCACCCACCTCCCCGTCTGTGACCCTTTGTTTCCCAGAGTTAGGAGCCTCTCATGGTTTGTCTTTCTCTCTAATCTTTCCCCACTCAGTTTCCCTCCTTTCCTCAAGGAATTTATTTTATTTAAATTGTAATGAAGTTATTTATAATGTCTTCTTTTAAATGTGTATAGGAGCTATATACTAATGTCTCTGTTCACTACTGATATTAGTTGTTTCGGTTTTTCTTAAATCAGTCTTGCCAGAGTTTTATAATTTGATCATCATTTTTAAGGAACAAACTTTTGTTTTATTGATTTTATTTTCCTGCCTACTTTTTATTTTTATAAAAATAATTTTGACAATGTGCTGTTATTTTTTTCTTTCTTCTCTCTTTGGACTAATTTTATGTATATGATATTTTGGGGTTTTTTTCAGTTTTAAATATAGAAAGTTTAATTAATGAGGTATAGAATTTTATTTTCCTTCTTATATAAAAATATTTAAGAATATAAATTTCCTCTAAGCATCGTATGAATTCTTTCAGTTTCTGTTAATCTGAAGATATGCTTACCTCACCTTTATATTTGAAGGACTTATTTTTAAGATTTTATTTATTTATTCATGAGAGACACAGAGAGAGAGAGAGAGAGGCAGACACACAGGCAGAGGGAGAAGCAGCTCCATGCAGGGAGCCCGATGAGGGACTTGATCCCGGGACTCCAGGATCAGGCCCTGGGCTGAAGGCGGCGCTAAACCACTGAGCCACTCAGGCTGCCCTGAAGAACATTTTTTGATAATTATAGAATTCTAGATTGGCAGTTATTTCCTTGATCACTATTTAGCTGGTTTCCACATATATATGCCATATATTCACTATCATTTAGTTTAAAATATTTTCTAATTTATTTGATTTATGGGTTGCTTAGAATTCTAATGCTTTATTTCAAAGCACTTGGTACTTTTCTAGTTAGTTTTCGTTGTGTTTTTAGGAGCAGTTCCACTATGCTCAGACAGCATACTCTTAATGATTTCAATCCTTTGAAATATATTTTAGGTTGCTTTATGATCTAGCATATGGTAAATTCTAGTAGTGTTGATGTGCATTTGAAAAGCACTATGTAGTCTGTCATTGTTGGATTCAGTGTTCTATAGTAGATATTTAGTATACTCCCCAGTATTTTTGCTATTATAAGTAACTATATAACACATCTTTCTATATGTGTAACTTTTTGTTCTTGCTGACTTATTTTCTTAGAGTTTACTCAGGAGTGGTATTATTAGGTCATAGGGTTAGGAATATCTATATGGCTCTTTCTCTTTACACAATATTGCTTACTAAAAGTATTGTATCTAATTACATTGTCAGTTATGATACACAGATATTAGGTGTTATAATTGTTAATAATATGGATACTAAATTGTAACTCAAAGTTGATGGTAATTTTTATGTCTCTGATAACTAGACAAGATGAACTTTCCTAGGTGTTCATTTACTATTTCAATTTCCTCTCATTTAAATTGCTGTGCATCTGTCTAACGATCTACTGGGAACTTGATACTTTTAGAATAAATTTGAATGAGTAATTTTATAATATCAGCAGTTTGCCCTTGGCTTACATATTTGGTGTGAACGTTTTCCCAGTCTATTATCTTTTTAATTTTAGCTTTGCTATTTTTCACCAATCATGTTCAATTTGTGTAGATTTGAATCTGTTCATTTGTTTGTGACTACTCGTATCACTTCCAAACTGTGACAATATTTGGTTCTTTCCCAGCTGCATATTTCTTTTTTTCTTCTCCTAAAGTTTTTGTTAATGTATAACACAGCAGCACTGTCTAATAATAATATAATGCAAGTCACATATAGGATTGAAAACTTTCTATTAGCCATAGAAAGGGAAGCAAAATAGGTGCCATTAGTTTTAATCATATATTTTGTTTAACCCAATATCCAAAATACAAGCAGATTTTGCTTTGCATGGTTCAGTATGTTCAGTTAAATATTAGTTCTCCAGTAATCCAAATTTAGTTACTATGGCATATTAACTATGAATAACTGCATAAACTACACATTTTGCTACTACACTTAAGTCCACAAATAACTACATAAACAATAAGTTTATAATGATGTAGTGTGTATCATTATCAGTGACCAGTCATATCATTTCTTTCAAAGTCTGTTGGTGGTCACTGTACATCTGTTACTCAGTTCATGCATAGATAGCAAAGTATGTAGTTGTGTTGATTTCTTGTTTCTCAGTGATAAACCCATGGGACACTTTACAAAATGAATAATCTAGAGGCAGTTGGCTAACAAAGATGAAAGAGCAGCAAAGAAACAAACAAAAATCATATTGTTGGAATGCAAGGTAGATGTGATAAGAAGACAGATGACTATGGGAAAGATGAAACTTCTGCTGCTCAAGAGACTATAGATGTTCAACTGGAGAAACCTAGTGAAGGCAAACTTATCAACATAGTGAGGAACAGTTTGTGATGAAAAGAGTGCAGCTGTTCCAGAGGAGGTGACACCAGCAAAAAAAAAAAAAAAAAAAAACCCACATTAAATAAAAAACTTTCAGAGATTTTTCACAATGTTGGGAAAGCAAAAGATAAGATAAATCCATTGGGAGCTGATCTTAGAAAGGAATATGACAATTCACCAGGACCTAGAAAAGACACTTGCTCTAGACTGTAACTTATGTGATCAGAAGGCAGCAAGCACTGTTCAAGCCACTCTTGATAAGTTTATTACAAACAAAAAAATCACTTTAATTCTCATGCTTCTCGTGTTTTTTAATTACTAGGTACCAAATAAGTTAATTTTACTACCATCTTCTTTTCTGCCAACATTTATAATGGACAGTAACAATTTTTAATATTTTTGACAAAACTTTTTAAAGGTCACATAATAATCACAGTTTCCCCATTGATTAGTACGGTCATCTGTATGGTTTCAGCTTGTGCAGTCCCTTTTATGGTTCTGCATAGCCATGCAGAAAACACAAACTGTATTATCATTTCAACAAGTAATCAACAAAGTTTGAGGCCTATTACATTCTTTTTTTCACAGTAGGTCTTCGAATCACAATAGTTTTACACTTAGAGAACAGTTCAGTTCATAGTAGCCGTGTTCTAGGTGCTAAATAGCCACACAGGCTGATGGCTACAGTACTTGACAGCTCCGGTCTAGAGTATTCTTTCCTTTCAAACCAGAGTCAAAAAGTGTTGCTGTTGGTTGGAATACAAGTAACTGACAAGAAATTTGCTGTCCAAACAAATCAAAGTTTAATAGAGGAAACAGTAAAGAGATACACTTTCTCCTTCAGTGGTAATGAAGGCATGTACGTTAGTCCAGCTCCCTCTGGAAGAGAGGCTGAGAAAATAAGCTTTGAATTGTTCTCATAAACTCGTTGGAATCAGCCTTGTTGGAATAACACGAGAAAAGAAGAAAGAACTAGTCTTCCAGGGAAAATATTGGCTCCTTAGTCCCCCATGTGAGCTGAAATAGCCTGGCTCATCTTAGCTCTGGAATTATCTGTAAGTGCATTGGGTTAACACATTATCTCCGAAATATCACATAGTCTGAGGGCCTCTAAATAGTGAGTAATCTCCTTGGAGTTTTGAAAATACTTCTACAAGTTAGTGAAGTCAGCAAATTATTTATTTGTTTTCCTCCTCAGTTTCACATTCTGGGAATTCCCAGCCGCTTAATAGTAATGGCAACAACACCTGCTTGGCTGTCAGGTTGCAGGCATCTTTCTTCCTAATATCCCCCAAATGATCACCTTTCCTATTGTCCTAATATCGCTAGATTTTTCCTAGGTGACCAAGATCATAACTTCTATGCCACTTTCTTTCCCAGCTCCACCTGAGACAATTGGCCCATAAATATTTGTACACAGTTAACATGTGAAGTTAGATTCAAAGTGCGTATGTGTGTGCACACACACTCAAGCTACTACACCTTCTAACACATTTCTTATTCATAAGGAAAAGAATGTAGCAAGGTGGTTTCAAGCACAATCTTTGAAGGCCAAACTGAGTCCAAATTTCTTTTTTTTTTTAATTTTTATTTATTTATGATAGTCACAGAGAGAGAGAGAGAGGCAGAGACACAGGCAGAGGGAGAAGCAGGCTCCATGCACCGGGAGCCCGACGTGGGATTCGATCCCGGGTCTCCAGGATCGCGCCCTGGGCCAAAGGCAGGCTCTAAACCGCTGCGCCACCCAGGGATCCCCCATGAGTCCAAATTTCAATGCTATCAGGGGCATGTGGGTGGCTCAGGCAGCTCAGCATCCAACTTGTGATCTCAGCTCAGGTCTTGATCTTAGGGTGGTGAGTTAAAGCCCTGCATTGGGCTCCGCCTTACTTTAAAAAAAAAAAAAAATCATGCTGCTACCACTTGCTAGCTATGTAATCTTGAACATATGTTACTTGATAGTTTTGTGCCTCAGGTTCCTCATTTATAAAATAAGAATAATAATACTTCCAACTCCATATAGCCAGTAAAGGAATTAAATGAGATGCGTGTAAAGTGCTTAGTTACTGTTTGTCACACTGTAAATGCTAAAGTAAGAACGATTCTTCAATATTGGTGTTGCTATTATTGCTATTATTTTACTATTACTCTGATTATCATTGTTACAAGTTTTGATTGAAAAGAACAAAACGGGGGCACCTGGGTGGCTTAGCAGTTGAGCGCCTGCCTCAAGGTCATGATCCTGGGGTCCTGGGATCGAGTACTGCATCAGGCTTCCTGCATGGAGTCTGCTCCTCCCTCTGCCTGTGTCTCTGTCTCTCTTTCTCTCTGTGTCTCTTGTGAATAAATAAATAAAAATCTTTTTAAAAAGAGCAAAACAAAAACACATAACAAAAGAAAAAGAGTCCAACTTCAAGGGTGGTACTGAGTAAAGATGTACTTGGGTGAGGGGCATCCTGGAAGAAAACCGTATACCACCCCAGCTACCTGCACCACTCGTCTGACATCCCCTTCTCCAGTGTATCGTCCAGTAGTCCCACTTCAGGACCAATCCCTCTGGCTCTCTGGAAAGGCCTGCCCACACCTGCATGCATCTTCTCTCCTTTAGCTTCCTCTCTTTAGCACCTGCCTCCCTGCTCTTTTCAGTTTCATTTTACTTACTCTTTGACTCATTGATAACTTCACATGGTACAAAAGTTTAAATATACAAAAAAGTAACAATAATATACCTTTCTCCCACTTCTATCCTCTATATCCAGATCCCCAAAAGCAACCACAGTAACTGGGGATATTCTATGTATACACACACACACACACACACACACACACACACCTATTTTCCTTTAGAAATCCCCGATAACTTTGTTTTTTCATTTAACAAAACAGAGTTTATATTGTACTGGTGCCTTAAAAATTGCCTGATTCACTGTAACAGCCACATTACTTTCCATAAGTGGATAAACCATAATTTATTTATCTAATCTCCTTTAGATTGTTTCAACATTTTATTATTGTAAATAATGCTATAATAAGTAACTATGTTCATATAGTGTGTATATCATTTCAGTATTTTATTATAAATTATAAGATTGTTTCAATATTTTAGTATCATAAATAATGCTACAATAAGTTACAATGTAATTATATAATCTTACACATCTGTGAGATAAACTCCTAGAAATTTAATAATTGGATCAAAGGGTAGTTGCATTTTTAATTTTTGTAGATGTGGCCAAATTACTCTCCATGAAGGTTTTGCTAATATAGGATCCCACTAGTAATGTAAGAGAGTATTTGTTTCCCCACACACACTCAACCCACGTAGGTTGTGTTAAATTATATGACCTTTTCCTTAGGCAAAGCAATCTCAACCTATTCAATACTCCATCTCTCTGATCATATGTTATTATGAAAAAAAATGTTTTTTATCTCTTCCACATTCTCCCACAGTGGACTCTTTGCAATGTACCTATGGTATCTAGGTCCATAGTCTCAGACCATTGATCCTTGTTTTCTTCCTCTATGCTTGTGAAGATCTCCTCCATGATGCCTTTGGGACCTGCATGGTCTAGGTCAACCCAGTTGGTGCTGGGAAACCTTAAACTGACCTGGGAGCAAATGGCTTGGGGTAGAGACTCCTGTCCCCCACCCTGAATCTGAAGCACCTGCAAAGGAGGCAGAGGATGGCCTTACCAAATATATTTCCCTGGTGTCTTAGCCAGATACCATTGACTAAATCATGGCATCTTTCTAAATGGGAATATCAAATATCCCTGAAAAATGGGCGACTTCATGAATCAACATGGATGAACCTCATGGATATATGCCAAACATAAAAGCAAACCAGATAAAATACCTGCCACATTATACTGTGTCTATTAAGTACTAAAATGAGCAATTGATGTAAAGTTTACTGATATTTACATATATGGTAAAACTATGCAAATTGCAAGAGAAAAATAAATACAAAATTCAGGATCATGGTATTCCGGGGGCAAGAGGAGCAGACAGGATGATCTGACCAGGTGTTTCACCCATGTCAGTGATAATCTTTGGCTTAATTTGTGGGTTCCTGGGTGTCGTGTCCATTTTATTCCCCCTCTTAACTTCTATGCTACATATATACATATATATGCTACATATATAAGATATGGATATTTCATAATTTTTAATGGAAAGTTAAAGAAGCATAAATTAGGTGGTCATGACATATTAAGTACGGGAAAACATAACAAAATAATGTGTACATTATTATCCTGCCTCAAACAGGACATACACACACACATATACATTCTAGATGGATATTGACCACAGTGACAATAATGGGTATCTAGCTGTGAAATTATAATATTTTAAGACTCTTTATATTTTTTCTGGTACATATTTCCCAATTTTTCAGCACTAAACATTTTTTCCCTTTTGCAATGAGACAGATTTTAATGTACCAAGTGCCACTACTAAGTATTTAATAATAGCTAACACTTACTGAGCTCACTCCATGCCAGGTTCTGTGTCAAGAGCATTACAAATACTTTCTTATTCAGTCCTCATGAAAAGTCAAGGTAATTGGCAATAATATCCCCATTCCACTTAGGAGAAAATAGAAGGGCTCACAGGTTAAGTAACTTGCTAACAGATACGCAGATAGTCAGTGCCAGGGCCAGGACTCAACTCAGTCTGTCTTCCTGTCAAGCATGTGCTCCTGGCCAAACTGTCATGCAATGCTCACTGGCCCAGGGAAGCCCAAAGGAGCCATACAGTATCAACAACCTCACCTTACTTTTCAAGCTAATAAGCTAGCCTGTTATTTTTTCATGGATATTGGCAAAAGGCACAAGATGTATAGGTCAGAGACCAAAGCCTTTGGCAGTTGCAACCAGGAAAACATGAACATTCTGTTGGTTTGTGTCTGTTTCTCATGCACCCCAATTCCCATGGGGTGACACAGGTGGGCCTAGATGAATGCCTGCATGCATGGTCATCATTGCCCCAAGAAAGGAGCTCTAAACCTGGGGGATCCACCGCCTTGGCAGTAAGTGGAAGCAACCTGCTCTTTGAGACAGAGGTTATCTCATATCCCAAGTTGCTTGATGCCAACACAATCCTGAGAAATGTCTCAAGAAAAGATCATTCGGGGTCTTGAATTTGGGGCATACCAAGCAGGAAGGTACGAGTCCTATGGCAGATTGCCGTATTAACCTATTGTTAAGACTCTCTGAGCTGCAAATCACAGAAATCTGGCTTAAACTTGTTTAAGCAAAACAAAAAGATGGAGAAAAACCTGTTGACTTAAAACTCCTCTTTTTTTTCTCTCTCTCTCTCTCTCACTTCCTTTCCTCTATGCTGTTCCCACTCACTGACAGGCACTTTCCTTGTTATCACTGGATGGCTACCTGTAACATCACCCCCAAACCAGAACATGCCTTGTTCCAGCCCTTCTAAGAGAAAACTTAGAATCAAGCCTCAGTGGCTATGTTTAATCTGCATTGGGTCCCATGTCCATTCTAAATCAATTAGGTGAAACACTGCCCTGAATGTCCATTCTTGGGTCCCTTGCCCTCTTCGAGAGCCAACAGTGGGATCAGTCCCACCCTAATCATCTGGACCAAGAGTGGGACTTTTCCCCACAGAAAATCGGAGTCCTGTTAACAGCAGACAAAGGAGTGGATACTCTGCAGACAAAATGCACAAATTGTCCAGGAATGGGCTATCTCTAATGAAACATCACATGTAAGAGACAGCTAATTGCATTCACAAGATGAAATAAAGGTACTCTGATAAAATTTGCAAGTCTCCACAGATCTCAGGGGTACTTCTGTTAGGAATGGTTCCCAACTACTGGTACTCCCCAGGACTTCTGACATTTGAATGAATTATCCGAAGGTTGTAGCAGCTTGACTGCACCCAAATGCAGTGTGCATGGGGATTTGCCAATACAGATGGGAGAAAAAAATAAAAAGAATGAAGAAACTATTCCAGGCTAATTGGTTTATAATTGATTCCAGAGCTCTGCTTCAGCCTGATGCATCTTCTCAACCCTCCTACAAGGAAAAACCAGGAATAGTGTTCCAATATGACCATACTCACGGGGAAAAAAAAATCAATCTGAAGAAAAATTATCTAAGTACCCACTGTTGCTTTTGTTAGAACACAGTATTTTTGTTGTAAGCGGGGTATACCCTTATCATGGCTTAGCTATCCTCAGCTAGAAGTAACCAAATCAAAAAGATTGTACCACTCCCATTGCTAGGACTGAGTTGAGGTTCTCCAAGGAGTAATGACAGTTGTCCACTTGACAGTTGTCCAGTTTCTCCTTCATGGCTACTGCTGCCACCATGATCCCATTTTCAATAAAGTAGCACCTAAATTTGTTATAACTGGAATGATGGCAGATGAGAGCCACTCACTCAGAATGCCCCACCTCACAGACGGTATAAGGACTAAGGATATTGCACATAGGTACAGCTTTTCCTATGAAGATGTCCTCAATAACGGTCTATTCAGTAGACTATAGAGCAGATAATGGGGCAGAAAATCTATAAATACATGAGATGCACATGAGGACATGGTGGGCACCCCAAAAATAGTTGTTAGTTGGAGCTAAATTCAATAGCAGAACAGCCCGGCTTTCTCATCTCTACCACCCAATGCTACTTCTCCAACTTCTGCCAACCCAACAAGTGAAAAATGCAAATATTGTCGTTTGAAGAAATGAACTTTCATAATTAAAGAGAATGTGTTGGCTAGAGAAAACTCATCACAGACCTCAAAAGTAAGTCATTATTGCCTGCTCAGGATTCTGAGTCTCCCCTCCTTGCTTTCCCAGCTTCTGAAGCCTAACAAAATCCATGTCCTTATGCCCAGCTCTTCAATCTTTATTCTCAGGGATGCTCTTTCTAAAGAAATCTCATCCTAGACCAATAGTTACTAGAGGGCAAGGAGCATGTACTTCTTATCTATTGCTACATAACTAATAATCCCCAAGCTTAGCAGTTTAAAACCGAACATATTTACAATCTGTAGTTTCTGAGGGTCAGGAATCTAGGTGGCATAACTGGGTGTCTCTGGGGAAGAAACAGCTCACAGCTGCAATCAAGGTGTCAACCAGGGCTGAAGCATCTAAAGATCCAACATGGGAAGAAGCCACACTCTCCTCCATAGCTATTGGCCAGAGACATCAGTTCCTTTCCATATTGGACCTATTTATGGGGCAGCTTGTGACATGGCAGCCGGCTTCCCTTAAAATAAGCCAGAAGAGTGAATGGAGAGAGCAAGATGGAAGTCACAGTCTTCTTTAACCTGATATAGGAAGTGGCATCCCATCACTTCTAAAGTTGTTTTGTTTTGTTTTTAGCTCAAAGTGAGTCACTAGGTCCGGTCCATACTCAAATGGAGAGGACGTGGTCATAAGCACCATGATGTAGGGATCACTGAGGCCTTCTTAGAGGCTTCTTACCACCTACCACACCTCAGTTATGTGGATATGCCCCACACCTAATAGAGAGCTAGGCAAATAGTTGGTTCAACAATATTTGCTACACCATAATTAGTCCAGTCCAAAAGACTCACGCCAAGTAGAGTAAGATACAAGGAATAGACAAAGAATGGTGTGGTGGTGAAGTACATATGAATTTTACTCTACAATTCAAGTGTACAAGAATTATAATATTTTCTATACTAAATTAAACTTTGAGTCCTCTTCCTGCCTGGATGGCAAAAATGTAGTCTCAGTCCATGGGACTGACTCCACTTCCCATTTGTGCAGGGTAGTTTTTCAGCTCAAAAGAGAGTATTTAGTGCCAAGGCCATGGGGGAGGGGAGAGAAGCTACAACATCTCATGGTCCTTGAGTTACATGTGTTGGAGGAAATGTGCCTCACCCCATTTGCTCCTCAGTCACTTGTGCACATCCTGAGATTCTTGTCATGTGTCCCCTATGGTGCTACACTTCCCTATTCCACTTATGACCCATTGTGAAGTTTCTGAGCCAGAATAGGACACAAGATTCTCAATCAGGCTCTCTGTGGGCTATCTTGTTAGATATCTTGCTCACACATCCCTCATCTAAGCTCTGTGGACTCCCAGGACCATGGTCACAAAGTCTGTGGAACCCCTCTGCTCATCAGCCCCTTCTAATTCTCTGCAGCAAAATGGGCTCCTAGGTCCTGCCTTTGAATTAGGGTGTACAGCTGTCTTCTCAGACATGCTAACTTTTCTGCTCTCATTGCCACCCATCTCCTATTCCCTCTCAGCCCAACCCTCAGGCCAGAAGACACTGTTCTACGTGTTGTATAGGGCAACATAGGGAAGACTCTCTTCTGTGTTAACCTTGGGCATTTTCTCTCAGAGGCAGTTTCACTTCCTCTATCTTCACACTTTCCTATAATCCCCCTACCCTACCCAGGGCATTTTAGCCCTCCTTCCTTATGGGTCAGTGTTCAGAAACATAAAGTCAGTGACTGGCAGACTACCTCACCTTTTCAAACACTTTCCTGAGGCAGCAGTCAAGGAATGGTATCTGGTTTGCACAGGAAGACGAGAGAGGGGAAACGGAGGGACTTTTTTTATTGGTGAGCCTTTTTATTTATTTTTAAGATTTTTATTTATTTATTCATGAGAGATGCAGAGAGAGAGTCAGAGACATAGGCAAAGGAGGAACAAGGCTCTCTGTGAAGAGCCCGTTGCGAGACTTGATCTCAGGACCCCAGGATCATGACCTGAGCCAGAGGCAGATGGTCAATCACTGAGTGACTCAAGTGCCCCTGATGAGCCTTTTTAAAACATTGCTTTCCACAAAGACAAATAGCTTGCACCATCCGGAGACCTAGAAAATATTAGTCTCTGAAAAAGAAAGGAGCAGAGTCAGGAAGCCAAAGGGCACACAGAGGTAAAAGCATTATTAGTTGCATGGACTGATGGGAAACTGAGAAAGGAAAGTATGCTCATCTCTCTGGTAGATGACTTTTTCAGTTCTCTTTCTGCTGGCTCTCTTGGTCTCACTCCACATGGGCTTCTGACCCACTGCCTTTGACCACTCTTGCAATCAGAAAGAAGCTCCTGGAGCCTGGCATCTCTTGAGCTTTTTACTATTTGGACACACTCTACTTGTCCACATAGTGGAGGTACACAACCTCCAGTTGTCCACATAGACTCATGCCTCTCAGGAAGTAGATGGCCCTCTAGACCATCTGGGAATGGTCTGGGAATCTCATGAGGTGACAGGCACAGTATTATTAATAAAGAAATAGTATCCTAAAATTATTTTAAAACCCAGGACTTAGGTATCCCTGGGTGACTCAGCGGTTTAGCGCCTGCCTTTGGCCCAGGGCACGATCCTGGAGACCTGGGATCGAATCCCATATTGGGCTCCCGGTGCATGGAACCTGCTTCTCTCTCTGCCTGTGTCTCTGCTTGTCTCTGTGTCCCTCATGAATAAATAAATAAATAAATAAAATCTTAAAAAAAAAACCCAGGACTTATATTACTAAACTACTTTATTGTCTTCAAGTTTCTCCTTAATTCTCACATCCAAAAGTTAGCTGTTACTAATTATATAATTGATCAACTGAGACCAGCAAGACAGGGATTCAAGACATGGACTCAGATATTCTTATGCCATAATCAAGGATTCTTGAATTAAATTATGGCAAATGAGTCTTTGCAAGTAAAAAAGAACAAAAAGTTGAATAATTCTTTGGACTAGTATGAGCAATCATTGTACTTCATTGATGTACATTCATTTTCTGTACTTTGTTTCAAATATTAAGAAAAGTGGTAGCAGCAGGGAGATTAGAATGTTCTCCTGTGATTTCTGTTTGCTTGTTTTCTGTTTTTATGAAAAAAAGGTAACTGGAGGTATCAAAGAAAAAATTTTAAGGTATTTTTGTGGTTGATTTGTTCATCTGAGAATTACTGCCAATTAGCTCAATTGTTAGAGCATCTTGAGAGCAAATATTCAAAAGCCAGGTGGAGGCAATCAGCATGGTCTGCCCAAGACAGCAGGGACAGCAGCTCAGTAAGGAGTTTTCTTCTGCCATAAGTAAATCCATTCATCACCAGTATTGGGTTAGTTGCGGGCTGGCATTGTTATTTAGTTCTCAGAGGGCATTTCTGGCCAAGCCCCCTTCTTCTGTGGCTGAATCCCTTCTGAGGAATTCTGTATAGAAAGATGGAACTGCTCATCAGAGGGACTTTCATGCTGACCAGGGGTTCTCCTAGTCGGAGCCAACAGTGCTTTTGCAACTAGTCCAACAGCCTTAAACATACCATACATTGTCTGAAGACAGAGTATTAACATTTCTTCACATTAGGCTGATTTCTCAATTGTATATGGATGCTATTATGAATTGATAAAATAACATTTGGATAAAAACATTTTTGAGTTCATAATAGTTTTTGTCTTTGTGTACTATTGTAATAAAAAGTTATTACTAGAAAAGTACAATTTTTATCCTTTGAGGAGTCAACAGTAATATTTTGCATTAAAAAGGGATTTTGATGCTCTAAATTGTTGGAAATCATTGATACAAATTACCCAGATGATCCATGCTCACACATTCTGGAAGCAAAATGACTGAAACTGATCCTGGAATACTACCCAAGACGATTTATGGATTAATATAATCCCTATCAAAAGCCTCACTGGCTATTTTTTCAGAAATTGACAGGGTTACCATAAAATTCACATGGAAATGTAAGAAACCCAAAATAGCCCAAACAGTCTTGAAAAAGAAGAACAAAGTTGAAGGGCTCACACTTCCCAATTACAAAATCCATTACAAAACTTCAGTAATCAAGACAATGTGGTACTGGCATAAGGATAGACATATGGATCAATGGAATAAAACTGAGAATCGATTAATAAACCCTGAAATTTACAGCTGACTGATTTTTCAGTGAGAGTGTAAAGATATTAATTGGAGGAAATAATAGTCTTTTCAACAAATAGTGTCACATGCAAAAGAATGAAAGTGGATCCCAACCTCACACTACATACAAAAATTAACTCAAAATGGATGATAGACCTCAATGTAAAAATTAAAACTGTAACACTCTTAGAAAAAAGAAAACATGATAGTAAATCTTTGGATTAGGCAATGGTTTCTTTGATAGGGCACCAAAAGCACAAGTGACAAAATAAAAAATAGATAAGTAGGACATCAACAAAATTAAAAGCTTTTTCTGCTTATAACAATACCATCAAGAAGTGAAAAGACAACCCACAGCATGGGGGGACATATTTGCAAATCAGATAAGAGACTAGAATCTATGATATGTAAAGAATTCTTACAACTCAAGAATAAAAAGTCAAATAATCCAATTTAAAAATGAGTGCAGTATTTTATAGACATTTCTCCAAAGAAAATGTACAACTGGCAGATAAACACATGAAAAGATCAACATCATTTATCATGAGGGAAATTCAAATCAAAACTACAATGAAATACCACTTTATACCCACTGAGATGACTAGAATTCTAAAAGACAGGCAATAATAAGTGTTAGTAAGAATGTGGAAAAGCTTTGTAAAACAGTGCCAATTCCTCAAAAATGTTAAGCATATAGTTATTGTATGAATTAACAAGTTCACACCTAAGTATATACCCAAGAGAATTGAAAACTTATGATCACACAAAACCTGTACACAACCCTTCATAGCAGCATTATCCATAGTAGCTCAAAAGTGGAAACAACTGAAATATTCATCATCTGATAAATAAAATATGCTATATCCACACAATGGAATATTATTTGGTGACAAAGGTGAAGTATTGATACATGCTACAACCTGGATGAACCTTGAAAATAATACACTAAGTGAAAGAAACCAGTCACAAAAGTCTGCATATGGCATTGTTCCATTTATAGGAAATGTCAAAAATAGGAAAACCCATAGAAATAGATAGTAAGTTAGTGGTTGCCAGGGGCTGGGAGCTGACTGCTAATGGAGATGTCTCCTGGGGTGATAAAAATATTCTGATATATGATAATGTAATGATTGCACGATTCTGTAAATATACCACAAACCACTGAGTTGTGCAGAGGTGGACAGTTTCTTATAAAAGGGCCAAATATTAAATATTGCAGGCCTTGTGGGTCATACAGTCTTTGTTATAACTACTCATCTCTGCCATTGCAGAGCAAAAGCAACCATGGGCTGTGTGTAAATGAATGGGGTGATTGTGCTCTAAGAAAACTTTATTTGAAAAAAAAAAAAAAAAGCAGCAATCATCAGCTCACAGATGTAGCTTGCCATTCCTTATTCTAGATGGTAAACTCTTTAAGGCAGGGGCCATGCTTTATTTTTCTCTAGGTCCACTGAGAGAATAGAAGGTACTTAATACATACTTACCTGAACTGAACAAGAATGCCCTTGCACCGTTTCCCTTCCATGAACAAAGGGGGTTGCTAGCATTTCTTATCCCGCTTGGCTTCTGGTAGCACATGGGGATGTAATAACCAGCTATTCTCTGTGAAAGAAGTACTGCAGCCTACAGATAACTGGCCCAAGATTGAAAAGAAAGGGATGGAAATAGGATAAAAGCAAATACTAACCATGTGATGAAGATTAAAATATGCAACCCATTTAACACTTGAGTAAAATGCACCTAGAGCATTTCTAGAGCAATAGCACTGGCCTAAATGTCTGCTTAGAGCCACAATTTAGTGTAGATCCATGCATCTCTAGCATGTCTATCACACTAAATTGAAATAGAGATTGTGGTTCTCTTCCAAGAAAGGACTTTGACCCATTGTTCTAAATCTAGCTAAGGCTCTGTTTCAGTCTTTACCTGGGAAGCCTACTTGCAACATTTATCCAACTTCTCCAAGGAGGAAGCAGGGCAAATGCATTACATTTGCCATCCTGACTTAATGGGGTTGCTTCAAACTGGGGAGGTCCCCAAACAATTTGCTCCAGCACAGGCTAAGAAGAGAGAGGGAGCAGTATGGTTGTGTTCCATTAAGGGCAGTAAGAGAAAATAAGGGCATGTTTTCCCTCTGGGTTTTCCCAGTGACGAATGAGGAGGATGCTGCATTGATCATCTCTGTTCCTCTGCATTCATAGGTCTCAGCACTCTCCAAATAACATAGCCCTGCTGTGCTCTCTTTGGGAAGACACCACTGAGTGAGCCGTAAGAACAAGCTTTGAGCTATCTCCCTGTGTTGGGGATAGATGCAAGTCACCCTCACCCTCTGATCTATTTAGAACTAGTGACCTCAATTCAGTGGCTTATTGTAGATATAGTCCAAGACAATTAAGAATAAATACTAATTTCTATATTACTGTCTTACAGTTGTTTGATATTCAAGTAGAGAATACACTGAGGATAAATTAAAGAATGTATTAAGGAATCTTCTGTGTCACAGAACATGTCAGACAGAAATGGTATTATAAGCTGTGCTTCTGGTTTTGCACAGGGCTAATTTGCATGTTTGTTATGCTAGAAAAAACAATATTGATATTTGGAAGGTACAAGTATTCAACATATTGATCTGTGTGTCTTTTATGTCTTTTCAAGTTTAAGCAGGTGTGTTAGGCACTGAGCTAGAAGGGATAAAAGAAGTATCTGATGTCTCCTCAAAGCCCTGTGGGAACCAGGATAAATGAGTATTGCTGACTTGGTCACAAGTCGACAATTGGAACCAATGGTCTGTCTTAACTCAAGACAAGCACACATAACCCATAATAATTCTGCATGGCTGTGATGCTCTGAAATGACCAGCCTGGCCCCTTGCTACATCCTAATGGCAGGCATTTCAGAAACTGGTACTCAGGGTACCAGGTCAGGAGAAGTTATGGACAATAAAGGTGGAGCCTCCCCCATTGAAAATGTGAAGTGGTTTACAAGCATTCTTACTTACAGAATTTCTACCTTGCAATAAAAGTGCATGGCATTTTGTGAATTTTACCCCCATAAATTAAAAACAAAACAAAACATAAGACTGTGTCATTAGGGCAGTTGCAGATGCCAATTAACTGAACTGAGCTGAGAAACTTGAACAGTATGTTATTAGATCACGTAACAGGAAGACCAGAGGCAAGAAAGGGACTAAGAATGTACTGCAGTTTAGCTCCTTATCTCTGGAAGTCTTATTTTACCTAATCCTCATGTGTTGACTTCCTCCACAGGCTTGTAGCTAGATGGTTTAAGCTGGCCAAGGCATCTGGACATTAACAGTGCTAAAAAGAGGAGGATTCTATCTTATAGCCCTTTTTTGGGATCAAGAAATTATAGATGCCCCCATGTAGGATCACCTTCGTGCTTCATAGGCCAATGGCTCAAGGGCTAATGCTGACCTGAGATGGGAACCCATAAGTAGGAGGCCACCTGTTTCATTTATCCAATGCTGCATAACCAACTGTCCCCAAATTTAGTGGCTTAAAAGCACCAATTATTTTATTTACTCATAACGCTATGCGTCAGGAATTTGGTTGGACACATTGAGAAGATTCATTTCTGTTCCATGATAACTGCTACTTCAGTTGGGCCACTGACCAGGACTGTTCAATCGGGGCCATATATCTGGGACCTAGAGTTTGGTTCTTGTCTGAGTTCCTTGCTTATCCTCCATGTTGAGAGCTCACATGGCCAACTTGAGCTTCCTCACAGCATTGTGATCTTGGAGTTCAAAGAGCATAATTTCAATGAGCCAATGCTTATCAGACCTCTAATGTATCACATTTGCCAATATCTCATTGGCCAAAGCAAGTTCCCTGGCTGAGCCCAGAGCCAATATGGGAGGGACAACAAGTGTGAATACTAGGAGACATGGCTTACTGGGGCCGTGAATGTAACAGTTATCACATCAACAACCTGGTTCATCCTGAGTCCTGTCCAGCCCTGATCTTGTGCCCCAGTTCTGATTATTGTGCTTCTCCAGTGAACTGCCATCTTTAGCAGCTTTCTCTCTACCCACAACCTAAGTCACAGGTAATCTATACAAAGCAACTACACGTCTCTTCTCTTCAGCTCAGGAATTTATCCAGACTCTAGCTCTTTCACTCCTCTTTGAAGCTCTTCTCTCTCATCTGCTTATCCATCTTTCTATCTATAAATATTATTATATTCACTCTCCCTACCTAGTGTCTTTCAAATGATTAACTACTATATAGGACAACCTATTTGAGTCTGCGTTTTCAACCCATAGACTATCTCCTCATTTCTGTATACCAGAGATTACTGGAAGTGCCACCCGTCCCAGGGCTCTGCCTGGGATTCTAGGTCCAGCACCTTAGATTAGACTCTGCTTGGCTGAGGGAAGCATTCAGGTTTCTGCATTTCACCTCATGATCCTGAGCCCTTGACTCGGAACACATTTAGGACCCCAGTTCCGCTAGGGCTGTCAGCTACCCCTGTTCTCTCCACAGGAGAAGACCAGCCCAGAAGTGGAGACTTCACAGTTGCCTGACATATTTCCATGGTACTAAGAGCTACCTATCTTTTAAGATGTCCAATATCCTCAGGGCCAGAGATCCCTTTAAACACTATCTGCCTGGAAGGACATCCCTGCTGCTTCATCATGTACGGGACACTCAAACCAGCTTAAGTAGGAGATGGGGACTTATGAGCTGACATAATCAAATCATGGAAAGGTGAAACCAGCCTCAGAAATAATGGATGCCAGGACTGGAGCATAGTCAGAACCTGCTTCTAGTTCCACCTCTCACCATTGATGTCTCTAAAAGTTGGCTTCACCTTCACTCTCTTAACACACCTTTCTCTAATGTCAGGAACCACGGCCATCAACAGTCCTGGAATGTCTAGTAGATATGAATTTCAAACTCAGAATTCTTTAGTTTTCTCTCAGAGCAGATGATTGTATGCCAAAGCTAGTGAGCAATAAAGGAAGAAGACAGACAGGTTTATAGCTTCTTTTCAAGCATTTATTTTTGCTTCTCTTCTCATCCTGTTGTGACCTATGGGAAAAAAGGGGGACTAGCCGCAGGTCAAGCCCACAGGTCCTCTGGGGTCTTCAGAGTCCTCACAGTATTCCTCATGGTGGTCCCAGGGGGGTCCAAGTCCCATGAAGCTGCACCACCTTAGATAGCTCAGGAAAAGCTTTTACATACTGGTAGATATATAAATTCAAAGACCCTTAGCCAAGACCTCTGGAGTCAGATGAGTTTTAGAGCTTTTCTGATTTTAGAAACATAATATAGAATACACACCATGTATTATATATCACTCTCAGTGGGGTGTGAAGCCACACTCCATAATCAAACTCATTAACTGTTCTATGGTAAAACGTATGAATATTCACACTTTTAGGATAAATGATGTTCATATGGATTCTCTTGTTAGGTTAAGTCAGCCTTCGCTACTAAATGCATAATGTAATACCTTTTGGGTTTTAGAATCTGAGGATTTTGGAATAAGAGATAAGAGATTGTGGGATCTATACGGGATTGTGGAAAGTGATAACTAATGCCTGGACTATTGGTTCCCAGTGTTAAAGATCATCTCAGATGGGAGCTGGAGTCTGTGATTAATTAAGCTTGCGTCATGTGCTTACTCCTATGTTCCATGCCTCTACCCTACCAATGTCATACCTCCACCATCAGGAATACTACAAAGCACCTGTTCCTCAATATTTCCTGCCTTGCTGCTACCATCTGCCTAAGAATCTACTTTCAAAAAAGAAGTGACACTTGCAATGGATTGTCCATCTCTCAGCAGAAGATCATCCCATCTAACCCTACATTCCTGTTTCCCTAGTTTCTCATTGCATGTCCGCAATCTCAGATTTTTTCTCTCCACCCGGACTCATCCCCATAAAGTAGAAAACATCCCCTAACCAAACCCAATTTCATGTTTCTTCAAACTCTTACAACATGTCTTCTGAACTTCATGGTCCATCATCTGCAAATCCTCAATTCTTAACCACTGAATGTTTCCTTCTTCTTACGCTGGTGAAGGCAGGCTCTTTCTGGGAACCCTCCCCTCAAACCCACAGCCCTCTCAAGTCATAGATTTACCTTACCCCACCCACACCATTAAGACTGTGCGCAGAAAATGTCCTTACTCCCCATTTCCTTTATTCAGACCCTTATTCCTCCTGTATAAGACACACATGCTCATACACACACAGCTTCTTTGAAACTTATGCACCATACTATAGCATCTGTTGCTTCTCCTTACTGGAGTAACCTAAAAGTCTTTGGGTTACTCCTCTTCGCTTCCCTTTCTCTCCCTCTTACTACTCCTACAACACTTGATGATTTTGGTCTTCATAGAGAAGATACCTCCAGGACCTTTACCTCTCAATTCCTCAGTCTTCTCATTTCATTTACATTGCCCACCCAACCTCTACTTATCCTCAGTTTATTCTCCTCATTACCACTTCCTGAACCCTTCCATAATCTGTGTTTCAAACATCCCATTCCCCAATCACAGTCTCTCAAGTTTCCTCCCTCTAGACTCCAATACCACTGATTCTTAGACCACATGGAGATCTCTAACCCTGCTCTTGTCTCACTGTCCAGTTGTACCCCCACCTCCTTCATTAGATCCCATGCTCCATTATTATAGACATTCCTTCACAGACATAATCCATTCATTTTCTCCTTTCCTCCTCTGTCATACTCACCTGACAGAAAACTCAGTCCTGGTTAAATCCAACTTTCTGCTTGCTCCATACCCACAGAGCTGAAAGTGGTCAGAGAAAAGCATACAATTAGGATGACTTGTCTCTCTAGTTAGTCACTCCAGTGAGCCTATAGTGCTGTGTGTCACTCCTACCACATTCCTTTAGTCAGCTCACTCCCCACTCAGTGATGAGTAATTCACACCTTCTTTTCTCAAGTTGCCTACCCTCTTCCCATTCCCACTCTAAGCTGAAGACCTTGCCTGTTATTTCATGGAGAAAATAGAAATAATCAAAAGAGAACTTTCATATGCCTCCATATGCTTTTCTCACCATCTCATACTCATACTTTTTTTTAAATCCTCTGTGGTCTTTCATTTCAACTTTTCTCTGTGTGTTTAATTCACTCTTTTCCTTCTGAAGATCATTCCCATCTCACTTTTTCACTATCATGAATTTCAACCTAGCTACCTCAAATAGGTAACCTCAGCCCCCAAGACCACTTGACTTGTTTCTCAGTTTTCCAACTTCAAATTCCCGGTGTGAAAACCTGATTGGCCCCAGCCAGTTCAATTGGCTGTGGCCAAGGAAGAGAGGTTACATGGCACGTGAAACTCTTATAAAAAGACCATACTCTGAAAAGATGGTGTAGGGAAATTGAAAATATAAGACAGGAAAGGGCAGCCTGGGTGTCTCAGCAGTTTAGCGCCGCCTTCAGCCCAGGGCTTGATCCTGGAGACCCAGGATCAAGTTCCGCATCAGGCTCCCCGCATGGAGCCTGCTTCTCCCTCTACCTGTGTCTCTGCCTCTCTCTCTCTCTCTCTCATGAATAAATAAATAAAATCTTTAAATATGAGACAGGGGAAAAAAGGAAAAGAAAATATAGGACAGCAAACAGCCAAAAACAAACAAACAAAACAGAAAACCCTTCCAAAACTCTGTCTTCCACTGGGAGAAAAAAACTATATGAATACAACAAGGCATCAAAAATTTAGAGAACAAGGCTTTATGGAAACTACTGAGGAAAAGGGGGGAGCATTAGATTGAAGAGGAATCTAAGGAAAACATGGGTGTAATGGCACAAATATTTCACTCTGTATCCCCTCAACTGTAAGAGGCCCAGAGCCCAGATCCCAGAACTGATACTGATATTTATAATATAGTGTGTAACCTGGTACCTAGCATCCCTATTTACTGGATTGAATAGAATCCCCTGGAAAATGATGGGGGAAAAAATGACCACATCGGGAGCACTTCAATTCTCTTCACTTATTGACAGGTAAAATTCAGGTTTTCCTGGAGAGTCAGATTTTTCTTTAGCACTGAGTATTATAAGGAATTACGGAGAGAAATCTTTATTTGGGTGATGTTTAGTCAAATAATGGACAATGGTTTCATCTAAGACTTTGCAAAAAATTTAGGCATACCCTTCAACTGTCTGTTTCTTATATTATCCTTCTCTAAAAGCCAAGGGCATAACGCTACATCATAACTCCAGAATGGCATTTCCATAGAAAGATGAGCTAATGTGGTGGAGTGGGCTGCTTTCTGACCAAAGGCAGGAAGAAAGCTGAGAAAATCTGGAGATGTGTCACTGAGCTATGGGTGGAGGACTGGGAGGCAAAGAAGTAAATCAGAATCACCTGGGAGATTTTTTTTAAAGTGTAAATCTTCCCTCCACCAAGATTCTAATATTACCTGGGTCCCTGAGAGTAGGTAGGGGTAAAGAAGAATCAGAAAGAATACTAGCACATATATTTTGGAAAATACAGCTCTCTTTTCCCTCCTGTCCCCCTCACTATCTTGAATACCAACGACCTAGAAGGATGCATTTGTATTTGAGATGTCTTTCTCAAATATCAGTATACATTTTATGTGTGCACTCTATGTAGGTATTTATATGCCATCTCATTCCAGAAAGGATGGCAGATGGCTTACAAAGCTACAAAAAATACAAAAAGAAAAATGAGCATAAAAAATAGAAACAAAATACCAAGGAGAAAAAAAAGTTGGAAATTTAAATGTGAGTAGCCCTAAGTGCATTTTCACAAAGTTCAGTTGGCTTCAATTAAGAGAAGCTGAGCCTACTGAAAGGAGACACAGGGGCTGAATGCAAGCTTTGTGTTCAGGGAGCACATGAGCTTTAGGCACTGGAGAAATGGATTATCTATTACCTGACTTGACTTATCACAAAATGGAAGCAAACTCACCTGAAAGGGAGGTGGGCAGCAAGAGTCCCATTTTATGAAAAGGGTGTTTCAGTGTCCCCATGAGAAAGCCTGGACAGGATAAAAGTTATAACTTAAAGAGTTAGCAGGCAAAGTCAAGGATTATTATTGTTACTTGGTCTTTCTATTACCTCTCCTAACCAGAGAGATGCCTCAGACCGAGGCCCCAAGAATCCAGCCTTTCATACTAGGATTCCATCTTGACCAATGGTTGAATGATAGATTAGATAGATATCTGTGTCTTCCTAATCCTGATTCTAGTTGATTAATTTAGCTTACTACATACAACAAATTTATACTTGGAACATGACCAGGCATTTATGTAAGATCTTATGATAGGACTTAAAACATTGGTATACATGTAGAATACTGGGACTGGAAAGGCACTTAGGTGAAGGAGGGTAAAACAATTAATTCCATCTGTGGATAACAATGACTATAGCTAATATTACTCAGGACTGGTTAAATGCTGAATGCACAATAAACCAATCGTGGATATGTCTTAATGCTCCAGGAAGAGTACCTTCTGGTTCTCTCTATGATTGCAGGTCCTTCAAGCAGTTTTCATAAGGAATGGCATATAGGCATTAAAGATATAATTTGTTGATTACATAAAATTCAGGATACATAGAGAGCAACTGAGAGCAAAAGTGCTCTCAAAAGTCTTCATGCGAATAGGATGAGAAGAAATTTTTCTCTCATGGTTAGGTCTAATGAAAAGAATAGATACCAACTATTCATTAAGTGTCTACTATATGCCAAGCTCTTTACAATCTCTCTTAATCCTTACAACTTCCATGAGGCAGTACCCCAATCAAAGAGGAAGAAGCTGGAATCTAAGCAACTTTTCCTACAAAAAGGAAGGAATAGGAATAGAATGCAAGTGACAATAGCATCCTTTCCCAATTCTGTCATCTATTCTCCTCAGTGCGGAAAGCTAACAATGCAAAAATAAACTAATTAAGGTGAAAATTAGCTGGCTTGCTAGTGATGAGGGATGCCTTACTAATCTCTTTATGATGCAGTAGAATGTAATGATATAAATGGTGACCAGTAAGATCATTAAATCGTGTTGATTCTCTATCCTACTTTTCTCTTTCACTCCTACCTTAGTTCAGGTGGAAGAAATAGAAACTTGAATCGGACTAAATTTACTGCTAAGGGCTCAAAACTTACTGGTAATGGTTAATTTTATGTGTCAACTGGACTGGGCCACAAAGTGCCCAGATATCTGATCAGACATTATTCTGAGTGTTTCTGTTGTTGGATGAGATTAACATTTAAGTCAGCAGACTGAGTAAATCAGACTGCCCTTCCTAATGCGAGTAGACCTCCTATAATCAGATGAAGGACTAAATCAATCAGAAAGGCTGACCTCAGTAGTGGAGAGTTCTCCTACCCAAGAGCCTTCAAACTAGGATATCAACTTTTTCTTGTCTTCATACTTGAAATGAAACCTCAATTCTTCCTGAGTATCAAGCCTGCACACCTTCGACCAGAATTAAGCCATCACCCCTCCTTGGTCTCTAACTTGCCAATTTACCTTGCAGATCTTGAGACTGGCTAATCTCCGTAACTGCATGAGTCAGTTCCTTATAATAAATTTATTTATTTATGTGTTTGTGTATACATCTTATTGGTTCTCTTAAGAACTCAAATACAGGGATGCCTCGGTGGCTCAGTGGTTGAGCGTCTGCCTTCAGCTCAGGGCATGATCCTGGAGTCCCAGGATCAAGTTCCACATCGGGCTTCCTGCATGGAGCCTGCTTCCCCCTCTGCCTATGTCTCTGCCTCTCTCTGTGTGTCTCATGAATAAATAAATAAAGTCTTTTTTAAAAACCTCAAATACAGGCTCACTGAGCAGAGAATCCATATTTGATGATTTAGCTTAAGGAGATGGGAATATGGGAATAGATCTAATATTATGCTTAGTTAACCAAAACATGTATCCAGTGGTGGTCTATAGTAAAGATGAAGATGAAATGCCATAACTTCCCTGGTGTACTGTATAGGAAGGTCTTCAAAAACCTAAGGAGATTAGGATGCTAGAATGGACTGATCACATAAGACCTCTTCATCTATTCTGGAAGGGTCTAGAGGACATACCCTTCACTAAGGCTATAATATATTCGTGAGGGGACCTTCTCCCCCAGCACCCTGGAAAGTGTTGGAGTTTGCTGTTCTCTGTAGGCCAGATATTAAAGTGTGACTTGTGATTCCTAAATACAGTAGGGATGATAGGATTCTATGGGGCCAAGTGACCGAAGAGTCAAACCAGTAATCAAAATAGTCTGGCTCACAGAGATCTTCGGCATTGGCTAATTGATCATGCTGTCCTTAGTACTAAAATAGTTAGGGAACTTAAAGTCGTACTTTATCTGTATAGGCAGAAAAGCTCTAAGTCTAGTGAACTGGAATCTGGCTTAAGTCCCCAAACTAGAATGATCAATTCCCATACTTGAGCCAATTTTACCAACCCAGAGTCAGAGGTCCTTTAAAAAACAGCCTGCTACACTGTCAAAAAATGTATGTTGTTTATCTACTTCTCTGCCTTCTCCAAAAGGACCTATGGCTATTTACCAAGGTGATTGTGCACTAAGGAATGAGAAGTAATCAGACTCTCCAGGTATTGTGGGACACAGGGATTGTCACTAATTCCTGAAAGTCTGAAGTATCATTGTGGCTCATCAGCCAGAGAAGGGGGTTATGAAAATCAAGTGTCTAATGGCTTTTTGGTTCCGATCCACCTCATAGTGGGCCCGGTGGGTCCCTGAAACCATCCTGTGGTTATTTCCTCAGTTCTGGAGTACATAGTTGGAATAGACGTACTCAGCAGAGTCCCCACATTGGTCCTTAATCTGTTGAGTGAGGACTATTATGGTAGGAAAGGCTAAGTGGGTGTCACTAGTACTCTGTACTTAGAAAAATAGTAAACCAAAAATAATACCACATGTCTGGAGAGATTGGAGATATTAGTGTCACCATGAAGAACTTGAGAGAGGGTGAGCACCACTACCACATCTTTGTACAGCTAGCCTACAGTAGTGTGCCTATGAGGAAAACAGTTGGGCTGTGACTGTCTTAAACTTAATCTGGTGGTGACTTCTATTGTAGCTCCTCTTCTAAATGTAGTTTTGTTGTTGGAGGAAATCAGCACATCTCCTGGGACCTGATATATACAGCTATTGGTCGAATGCTCTTTTCTCTATAACTATTAATAAGATCATCAGAAGTAGTCTTTTATTAAGATTTTATTTATTTATTCGTGAGACACAGTGAGAGAGAGAGAGAGAGAGATAAAGAGACAGAAACACAGGCAGAGGGAGAAGCAGGCTCCATGCAGGGAGCCGTATGTGGGACTCAATCCCAGGACTCCAGGATCATGCCCTGGGCCAAAGGCAGATGCTCAACCACTGAGCCACCCAGGGATCCCAGAAGTAGTCTTCTTTCAGCTGACAAAGCCAGCAATTCACTTCCCTGTTCTACATCAAGGCTATAGGAATTCTCCAGTCCTTTCCTATAATCTAGTCCATAGGGACATGACCACCTGGACAAGTTGATGGGATGGCCTTTTGAAGACTCAGTTACAGCTCTAGGTAGGTGGCAAAATATTGAAGGAGTGGGACAGTCCCCTCTAGGATGCAGAATATGCTCTGAATCAGCACACGGTACTATTTATCCATAGCCAGGATTCATAGGTATTGAAATCAAATGGAAGTAGCACCCCTTATTATGACCCCCAGTGATCCACTAGTAAAATTTTGCTTTTTGTCTCCTTAACTTTAGATTCTGATGGGCTAGAGAGATCTTAGTTCCAAAGGGAGAAATACTTCCACTAGCAGCACGACAATGACTCCATTGAACTGGACTGCCAACTGGCCATTTTGAGCTCCTTGTGCAAGTGAATCAACAGGCCAGAAAAAGGCAGGTGGGGAGAGTTACTTTACAGTTTGGAGTAATTGATCCTGCTTATCCAGGGAAAATTGGATTGCTACTACACAGGAAACAGCCAGGAGGAATATATCTGGATTACAGACAATCCTCTGAGCTACTTCTTAGTATTTCCATACTCTGAATTAAATTGAACCACCTAATTCAGGCAGGAGTACTAATGGCCCAGACCCTTTAGCAATGAAGTTTGGGTCGCTCACAACTTGGCAGGAAAGCTCAATAAGCTGAGGTGGGTGTTGAAGGCAAAAATATGGAATGTAGTAAAGGCAGTTATAAAAACCAGCGACAACTCTGTGACCAGTTGCATACAAGACTATAGTAGTTATGAATATTCCTAATTTTAGTATGAATTCTCATTTGCATATTAGCTGAATATTTTTCTTTCTGTGTTCCCCCTAACATCTTACATCAGCTATATTAATAGATATTAACTTTCTATTTTAGTCCTTAAAGCAGAAGATATAAAAGGGGAGTATGAATCTCCTAGGGGAAGAATGAACATTAACCAGAGCCAAAAAAAGAACTTAATAGTCTTCTTAAAGAGTATTTCTGTTTGCACACTAGATAGTTGTACTATGTTAGATGGGAGCATGACTTTGTTACTGTCTTTATTTGGAGATCAGGTATGGTTTCAGGAGCATGCATGAGTGCCAAGTGGTCAAGAAGAGGACTATAGTGACTTTGTAATGTAGCAACTTGATTAGGGTGAGCTACATTTGCTAGAATTCCATTTCCTGTATGTTTCTGGTTAGGGTGAGCCACAACAGCCATTCTTGTGGGAGATCGGAGTGCAGTGGGTGGTGGCGATGGAAGGGAAGCAGCAGGTGCTTTGTAGCTTACACATGTTCTCACTTATCTGCTGGCTCATCTCATTGGTGTGAGGGAGTAGTCAGGCCTGTAACTGCTCTAACTTCTCCTAAATCCTACTTCAACTTATATGACTCCTGGGCCAGGTGTGTGTTTAACTCCCAGACGAAGAGCCTGAGCTTCTGCAGGATGCCCATACCACCAAGGCCAGAGGCAATAAGAACTAACATGACTTTCAGTTCGTCTTTATGAGGTCCCACTCATGCTCTAGGGCCCCAGCTTGTCCCTGCTCACTTGTACTTTATAGTTACATAATTTTATATGTATATATAATGTTTAAAGGTATATGACTCTATGAAGAACAGGACGGTTCCCATTATTTATTGGTAATGTCATATATATTTTTAATATAAAATATATTACATATATTATCTATAATACACACACATATATGTATGTGTGTGTGTGTATATATATGTATATATATATATATATCCCTAGTGATTTTGCTTCTCTGATTGAATCCTGACTGGTCTGATACCGGAGATGGGGGAGTTCTTGGCACCAGAGACCACAACTACCAGCCAGTGCCAGGTTCTTGACTTTTCCAGAGAAAGAATTCAAGGATGAGTCAGAGTAAGTATAGCAGGAGAAGCTTTATTGCAAATCAAAAGTACACAGTAGAGAGAGGAAGTGCGGGTGCACTCAGAGAGAGGATCTGAGTCGCCCTGAGTGAATGTGGGGCTCTGATTCTTAAAGGTGGTTATAATTTGGGCATGGAATATTCATGCAAGCTTCTGAGAATAGGAGGGGAATTCCAAGCACTCTGGATATCATTATATACGATCTATGTTAGCTACTATGCACAGCGTGATTTTTCTGGCATAGACTCCAAATATACTCTAAATATACTATTGTCCCTCTAGAACCTCCAGTGAAGGGGTCATTCTCAGTCACTTGCAAGCTAACTGGGTCTGTGTGCACCTGCATGCTGTGGGCTTGAGCAACAACAGGATTCTTGCAACCATGAGAAACCACAGGCATATCACAAGGTTGCCTAATGGCCACAAACGCTGCCAGGTGTCAGACTTGGTTCCCAGTTTTTTGTCCCTCCTGCATTTACCCAGCATTTCCCTATTTTACCCAGTTCAGGTGCATAGGTCTAGCTCAAAAGATTGGAGATTCATGACCAGCAGGCACACATCCCATGAGACTTTGAAGAGTTCTGTTCTGGGCAACTACCACCATAAAACCCTCAGCTCTGTGTTTAGGGGAGAAGACTTCACACTTCATGGTTTCTTCTAGGCTGATCCTGTTTCCCCATTGCACTGTCTCAGGGAACAGTTTATGATAGGGATGATTCCAGAGCAAAAAATGCTAAGGAAATGAGAAATGACTGCCAATACCCTTGAACTATGTCCCAGGACTAGAATAATCATGCATCAGCTGTGTTTTTCAAGGACCCAAGATTCCTTCCTTATCTCTGTCCATCTTGGGAGAATGTCATTCCTGCTCTTTCCCAGTGAAACATGAACCTTCTCCAGCCTTTCAGTAAGAAGCACATATTCTTGTCGTGTGAAACTGCACATATCCCTGCTCTTGTCTGAGAGAGGTCTGTGAGTTCCCATTCCAAAAGCCTCTGTCCTGCCATCCACTGTCTCTAGTGCCTTCTCTGTAAACCCCACCCTTCCTCTGCTCCAGCAGTTGCCCTTACCCTCCCAAAGGCTCAATGACATCACCCTCTACCATTAATCTTTCCACTCAGAGGTAAAGGGAAAAGTGGGGCTCCTCCCATATCTGCACCCTCACTCCGGGTGTCAGAGAAGAGTGATAGGAACCCCCTCTCTCTCTCCAGACATCTCTATCCCTTTGAATCCCTCACACTTCTCCTTCCTACAGGACAGTGCCACCCCTGAGTCATAGCCAGGGGCACCTGGGTCTCAGTGAGCCACCCTGCAGCCTGCACCCAAAGAAGCCTGAGAGACTGGCCAGAGGGAGAGGTGAAGTCAGAAGTCAAGGTGAGACCAAAGTCAAAAGACCTATTTGGAGGGTAAATCCTTAACACTGCCTTGCTTAGAACATAAGAGGCATTAAAAATACCCTTGCCTCCCATAAACAAGAAAGCATATGTAAGATGTTCGTCTCGAGCACTCTTTATTTATTTTTTTTTTTTAAAGATTTTATATATTTATTTGACAGAGCACAAGCAGGGGGAGCAGCAGGGAGAGGGAGGAGCAGGCTCCCTGTGGGGGAGTTATTTAGAGTCCCATGTGAGGCTCAATCCCAGGATCCTGAGATCATGACCTGAGCTGAAGGCAAGTGCTTAACTGACTGAGCCGCCCAGGCGCCCCTCAAGCCCTCTTTAGAATTCTAAAAATGCCAAACAAGATGAGTGTTCAGTAATAGGATATTGAGCAGCTATGAAAAACCACATTTTCACTATCTTTAGTAAAAAGGAAGTGACCACAAAATGCTAGATCTTTTTTAAGAATAAATGGCAGAATGATATAAGGCCATTTGTTTATTTGCTTCAAATTTTAAATTACTGACTATGCTCCCCACCCCCTACCAAAAGTCTCCAGCCCTTAGCAGTGATATCCTTTGGGGAGTGCGTTTGGAAAGGAGAAAATTTCCTGTTATCTACGATTCTGAATCCTTGGGTGTACTTAACAGCGATTATTATTATTGTAATGAAAAAGTAAGGATTAAAAATCATGTTTTTGAAGATTAGAAAATGTTTATGATATAATGTTAATTTTAAAAAGCTGCATGCAGAATATATAAAGGCTAAAATCCCACAAAATATCACCTAAGAATGGGGATTGGGGAGAGGAAGATATTGGAAGGAAGGAAATAACTCTGCATTTAAATGCAGATCATTTCGGGCTATTAATATTAGAGGTGACTTATGTCCTCCAGGATACATTCTGTATTCTCAAAACTTCTAAATTGTGAATGAACTTTTAAATCAGAAAAGGCAGACATTATTTATTTTTGTAGTCCAGCTTATAGTAATCTAAAGTGAAGCACCAGGGCCAGGGCAGCTGTGTGGAGCTCACATTTCCTTTTTTTTTTTTTTTTTCCTCCAAATCAAAATTCTTCAGGGACAGTTTTTCTCTTGGATGCTGCAGTAGTTGTAGTTTTGTAGTGAAGGTTAAGGGAAGAGGCTTGGAACTCCAAGCAGCTCCATGGGCCACGGGGACTGTTGGCTGCGTGGCCAACACTCCTGCTGCCATGGGGCAGCTACTGCCTCCACCTTACCAATTAGCTGGATGTTAATCAACCTTCCTTTTAGGCAGACCCCCCCCCCCTTTTTTTTAGTCCAATCCTCTAGCTCATTTCTGCTTTGAAGCATCATTCCCTTTGTTTTACCAATAATAAATATCAAGTGGACAGTATGTTTTTTTAAAAGATTGTATTTATTTATTTATAAGAGACCCAGAAAGAGAGGCAGACACATAGGCAGAGGGAGAAGCAGGCTCCCTGCGGGGACCCCAGTGTGAGAATCAATCCCGGGACTCCAGGATCGTGCCCTGAGCGGAAGGCAGACTTTCAACCACTAAGCTGTCCACTCCAGGCATCCGAGTGGACAATATTTAACTCCCTGCCAGAAAAGCTAATTCAACAGCAGAGCCAGAACCAGACATCCAGCCCGATTATTCCCCCATTTGTTCAAGCTCCTAGTATGTGCCAGTTACACTGGCATAATCCTTGTCCTTGGGGGGCTCAAAATAGGTGGGTTGGAGAAGGGGAAGGGAGCCAGGGGGGAGCAGGAAACAGTTTTAAAACTAAAAGGAATCGCTAGTAGTGATGCTAATGAGCAAAGGAAAACTAGAGTCATTGCCATAGAAACAGAGAGAAACCGGCAGATAGTGCAGGGGAGGAAAGCAGGGCTTCAGGTGGTCCATTTTCTGAGAGGTGTGGTTCCAGGACCAGGAGAAGCAGGATCTCTTGGGGCCTTATTAGAAACGTGTATCACTGGGCCCCACCCCAGTCCTCCTGGAAATGAGAAACTCTGGAGATGGGGCCCAGCCATCTGCATTTTCGCACACCTCCTCCTGCCCCGTCTCTCCAGTCCCTCAGCACCCCCTCCCCAGGCTGTGATTGTAACACCTGCTGAAGCTTGAGGCCCACTGATCACCAGTTCAGTGAATGGCCGACTCTAAACAACTCAGGAAGGCAAACCCACAGCAGAAATCCTGGCACAGAGGAGTCCCCTGTGCCCCCCAGAAAGGCAGCCGTGATAGAGGTTCTCTCAAGATAAGCTCCCCAAAATGCCCTGCTCCGGTTGCAAATTGAGATCTCGGACCCTCTGTGATATGCTAGTGCCAAAGGTAAGTTAAATGCCTATTGGAACAAGCCCCAGCGAGTGCTCTATCGCCTGTACTTGGGCCATTCCCGGGAGTGCTGAGCTCGATGGCGGCCAAAGTCCATGAATCTAGAGCATCATGTCGATTCCAACCTGCACAGGTGGTGGGATGTGATAAGTGCTTCATTAGAAATGTGGACACAAAGCCACCGAGCTCACGGGAAGCATCCCTGCTGCCTGGAGACGGCTAAAGGAAGGCTTCACCAACAGACAGCAGCTAATACGGAGCTCCGATAACCAGCAAAATGTTACCAGGTGGAGAAAAGATCGGGATCAAAGGTTAGGGAGGTCCCAGAGGCCTCTGCGTAGAAGGATAAAAAGGTAGACCTGGGAAGAGCCCGGGGCCTGACCAAGGAGGATAGACTTGCTTCTGCATCAAGTGAAGACCTTGCAGGGTTTTGAAACAGAGAAGTGGTGTGCTGAAATACAGGAATAGATCATTTTGTGCGGTGGAAACGGGGTGTAGAGGGGCCAGTTAAACGAGATACTGGGTGATTTTTATTTTTAGTTCTTTGTCTTTTTTTTCCAACCACAAATGTATTTCAACCACCACTTCCTTTGCAAGTAAGAAATGTGGCCTTGAAGAGAAGTGACCCAGGGCACGGCCACCCTGGAGACCCAGACTTAGGAGACAAGGAGAGCAGGGATCAGGGCCACAAGCAGAGCATCAGCACTGGCAAAGAGGTGTGTGTGGGGGGGGAGCCCTACTGTCCTTTGAGATCAGAAAGAAGTAGATAAAAGTTCATGAAATGTAAATTTTTGGAGTCAAGATCATTTGTACCAGAGGCCTCTGTTTCCTCAGCAGTGAAAACAGCAATGTCATCGCCTGAGAATCCAGGCTCAGGCTGGAGGTGGGAGCTGGGGGTGAGGGGGGGAGCTGCAGAGGTTCGGAGCAAGTAACTGCCAACACCCTCCCCGGCCCGCGTGTGTTGCGCGTCAGGCACAGTCCTAAGTGTGTCACGGGTACATTGATGTGTTTAATCCTCTCAGCAATATCAGGAGGGGATGCTATTTTATCAGACCCATTTTACAGAAGACAAAACTGAGGCCTGGAGAGGTACAGTCACACAGGTGGTGGGAGCCGAAGGCAGGCGTGGAAGCCAGGCAGTCACCAGCCAGGGTCAGGGTTCGGAGGAGGCATGCCCAGATGACTGAACCATCGCCAAGCAGTGCTGAACCCTCAGCAGAGTTTAAAACCCATCTCTGCGGAGCACCTGGGTGACACAGCCGGTTAGGCATCTGACACTTGATCTCGGCTCAGGTCACGTCCTTGGGGTGCTAAGATCAAGCCCCTTGGGGCTCCATGCTCAGAGCCAGGTCTGCTTGAGACGCTCTCTCCCCCTCTGCCCCTCCTCCTGCTTGTATGAGCTCGCTCTCTCTCTCTCTCTCTCTCTCTCTCAAATAAAGACAAAAATTCATAGAAAAATAAAAAGTACGAACCCCAACTCTGCACCATGGATTCCAGCTGAAGTCCTATTTGGCCCCCTGTCCCCCGGCAGAGAAGCCTAGAAGGGCTGCGGTTGCTGTCGGCAGGAAAGGCCTCCAGGGCCACCCTGCGCGTCGCCTTGGCCGCCGGTCCCACGGGGAGGCCGCCTGTGGGCCGCGGGCCTGGTCTGGCACAGCAGGGAGCTGGGGGGCCGCCTCCCAGCCCCCAGTCCTGGCCTCAACCCAGATGCCGCATTGGAAGTTCTTCAAGTATTTGGGGGAAGAGCAGCTGCCAACTAAGCTGAATCAAAGGATCTAAAAATAGTTAAAGAAAACAAAAAGACAGAATGTGAAAATCAGATTATTTGGGAAGCCAGGCCAAACTTAGGAAAGCTATAAGATGGGTGGGGAGCAAGAAACCAGAACGGCCACCCCCGTCCCCCACGACCATTGCACCCCTGGTTGTTGTCCCTTCGCCTGGCTGTGCTCGCGCTGCTGCTCCTGGGCGGTGGAACCTCTCGGGCCACCTTCACTGTACCCCAAAGCACTGACGTCAGGTGAGCAAACTGCCTGCCTTGTCCAGTCCTGTGCTCGCATCAAACCAAGTCCTCGGCGTGAGAGGGGTCCCTGCACATTCCCCACCATCAGTGGGACGGACCTGCCTTATTTGCAAGGGGAGTATGTTGTAAACCTAAGCCTCTCCCAAAAGTGCCCAGGCCCCTGGTCCTGACAGGCGACATTTTGAGGTGCCCCGAGGGGACCTAGCCGACGTTTGGGTCAGTTAGGATCCATGTGGTTGCCACATCAGAAACCCCTCCAACACAGTGACTTCACCCGGGTATATACTCACCCTGCATCGTCAGTGCGTCAGTCAGCGCGTGGAGTGCTGGGGGACAGAGGTGGACATCCTCAGTGTCTGCCACCTGAGTCATAATAGAGGAAGGCTCAGTCCACTCAGGGTGACTTCTCAATCCTCACCCTTCCCAGGGGGAAGCCAACACATCTCCCAGCTATGACCTGTATGAGTCTCTCTAGCCTTCTGGAGGCCACCTGCACTCCTTGGCCCACGGCCCCTCTGCCCACCTTCAGAACACGTCACTACAACCTCTGCTTCATTGCCACATCTCTTACCCCCTCCTCAGACCCTTCTGCCTACCTCCTTATGGGGACCCTTATGGTTACATTGGGCCCACCTGGACCATCCAACACAGTCTCCACATCTCAAGATCCTTAATGACATCCAAAAAGTCCCTTTCCCACATAAGTTTTTTTTTTTTTTTTTTCCACATAAGTTAACATACTCGTAGGTTCTAAGGATTAGGACATGGACATCCTTAGGAGGGCATTGTTCAGCCTACCACAGGGGTCAGGAAGATTTCTTTAGCTATGTTCTCATGCTCTCACTCTAAGGAAACAAGCTGCCCTTCCTCAAGATTTATGTCAGATAATGCTGGAAATTTCCACATGTGTTCCTTAGCCCTTTGGCTACCCCATGGCAGTTTGGTGGTCCCATGGCAGATATAATTGGGCTAGTGATGACCCTTTAATTTGGGTCACCATGGGGATCTCCTTGACGGTGTAAATTAGGGATTTTTCAGAGAAATAGAATCAGACACCCAGGGGTCTATATAGATACAGATATAAATATAGAGATATAGAGATATATAGAGAGATTTGTTATTAAAAATTGGATCACACAGTTATAGAATCCAAAATCTGCAGAGCCCAGTTTGGTCCAAAGGCCAAAAGCTGCTATAGAACCAGGAAGAGCTGATGTCCCAGTTTGAAAGGTCCCAGGAAGGAGAATTATCTCTTATTCAGGGAGGGTCAGCCTTCTTTTCAATTCAGGCCTTCACCTGATTGGATGAGGCCCACCCACATTAGGAAAGTCAAATTGTCTTACTCAGCCTGCCAGTTTCAATGTTAATCTCATCCAAAAATACCCAGAATGATGTTTGATCAAATATCTGGGTACTTCATGGCACAGGCAAGCTGACACTTAAAATTAACCATCACTCAGTGGCAGTGTCAGAGGTGGCAGCTGTCCTCTCAAGCCCCACTGAGCCTTGCTGGGATGGATGTAACCAGGCACTGATATCGACATACCACCTGGAAGAGTGAGCTGCTGCCGACAGACTGAGATCCTGCAAGGAAGACAGTATCATAACTAGTGCCATTGGCACCAACCCCTTTACTGGGGATCCCTCTTCCCGGCAGAGGCACACAACATGGCCCACCTCACTGCATCCCCTTCCTTGCCCTTTGAACCAAACTATACACTTGAACTTTCTCTTCCCTTGGCTCTTATGCCTCCAACCCCACCATCAGCTCTGCATGTGATCAGCAAGCCTGAACACAAAGATAAACACAACCCACAATTTCAGCCAGGCTGGGCAGCCTGCTGAAGATCTCCAAGTCTTCAGGAGGAGAGGAATTAGTTTCTGATGTCAGCAGTGACCTGAGTATGGGGGTGGAGGACAGAAAAGAAGTGGGAAGTTGGGGGGCATGGGATGTGGCTGGGGGCCCCAAGTTATACCAGATAGGCACTGTCCTGTCTATGGGCTGAATGGTTTTCCTAAACAATCCCATTTCCCAGCCCCCCCCCCCCCCCCCCCCCCGCCCCCAGAACCTGTCCTTGGGCAGCCTTGCTGGTCCTGAGCTGCCCTGGAAACCCGAGCATGCTCAGCCAGGACTCCCCGCCTTCCCCACTCAGTAAAGAGCAAAGCAGCTGATCAAAAGAGCAGCTCTCCTCAGCCTGGCTTATCACTCAGCCCGGCTGATGTGGATAGATACAGATTTCCCAAGACCATAGAAAAAAGTGTAAATATTTCATGGAAACCTAATCTATTTGAGCGTGTGTAGAGGTTGGATAAGAAACCCCTGGGGATGGGCAAGCAGGATCAGCACCGTGCAGGTGGCACGCTGCAAGCTGCGAGGGCGAGGGCCCCAGGAAGGAGGCTGACTTCTTGGGCCTGGCCTACGAAGGTAGGGGGCAGCAGAGCCTTTGAGCGGGCTTCAGGTTCAGGGAGCATGAGCTGCTCAGGGGCCCTTAACAGGAACCTGTCAACGGGGTCAAGAAAGGGGCTGACTTTCAGCTCCACCCCAAACATACCTATACAGCTGGTTTCCCAAAGGTTGCCCATGAGTATTCTTGGCTCACAGCTACATAGGGTAGCAGCTAAGGGCACCGGTTTGGCATCAGATAGCCCTGGGTGTCTGGAATTCCTGCCTGGCCCTTCATAATAAGAAGAAGAAAACCAATTACTTCATCTCGCAGAGTTATGCTTATGTATCCATAAAGACCTGTCTCACGTGAGATTTAATAACAGCGTCTTTAACAGCTCCACAGTGTCATTAGGGACCTCGATTTATCTTTTTTACCATGGCTTCCTAGCATGTGGCTTCCATTCTCAAGGTTACTGACAATCCAAGATATCCTTGGAGCTTCTAAATTGCAAGCTAGAAAGAGGAGGAAAGTCAAAATGGTTAAAAAAAATTTTTTTTAAATAAAAAAAATAAAAAGAGGTCTTTCCAGTTTACTTAGCTCCTTTTAGGCAGCCTGTCCTGCTCATCTGGCATGCATTTATGCTTCTCTTTCAAAGAGGGGAGCCTGGTTTCATGACCAAGCTACAAGGTACAAAGGCATCTGGGAAATATCTTTTTATGGGATTTGTTAAACTAGGTTTATTGCTCACCGCCCCCAAATAAAAATCAGGCTCCTGTTATGAAGGATGAAGGAGAAATGAATGTTTGGGAAGGCAACAAACAGTTGCCACAAAAGCCTCCATCCTCCTGAGTCCCCTCCTTGGTCACCCCCATTACAGCCACCCTGCTCACTTCCCCTTCTCCTAGGGAGAGGGGGGAGGCTTCCAGACAGCAGGATGGGGGCTGTGGGGACTGAGGCACAAAATTTAAGGAGGCCCTTACGCCCGGGTTTGTGCCAGGGCTGACACTCTATTTGTGTGAACCTGGGAGTGAGATCCTCCTTAAATTTTGCCTTGCAGGCCTCACCCTTGTCCCAGTTCTGCTGTAGAGTTGCCAGTGGGAAAATCTCCTCCCTTGTTTCTTCCCACTGGTTACGCAGGGCAACTTCTTCCCATTACATCTGGTTTCCCACATGGACAAACCTTCTATGTGAAGCTCAGAATTTCAATTAGTTTAGGGTTCTCAGAGATCCCAGTCCTCCTCAGACCCTCTCGAACACGCGGGCCTCACGCTCCTGGCCATGCACCCATGCCTCCCAGAGAACAGGTGAACATGGGTGGTTTGTCAGGCTGGCAGCAGCTTCACCAGGAGGGGCAAAGCCAATCAGCCCCACGGCACAGGTTCTCGTTGCTTTGGGTTTCAGATCTGCTGCAGAGGCTTGAGAGAAACAGGGGCTGCAGCTGGCCTTGTTCCCCCCACCTCCCACCTCTTCTTTTAGTTCTTCCAAGAACACACCAACCACGCTAACGCTAGCATTTCTGCACCAGCTGGCCTAAAACAAGTTTGGATATGTTGTGGCTTCCATACAGTGGGTTAATTTCCAGTCCAATTATAATAATGGTAATAATTGGCCACACTCAGGGAGCTGGCAATTACTACTATTTTTAACTTGCATCACTAAGGCAAATGGTTTTATGTACAGCTGGTTCCAAGAGGGCTGAGTTTTCTCCAGCTGGGAAAATCATGCACTAGAGTTACGGTCCATCCTTCTTTTCTCTGATGTTCTTCTTCCAGTATGGCATCACCCACGAGTCCCAGGCCCATGGGACGGTCAACCTGCTTCCTCCTTCCTGCCCTTCCTTTCCAGATGGCTCTATAAGCCAGCAGAGATCTGATTTCTCCTGTTACTACCAGTGGATACACAGTGGCTCTTGAACTCTGAGCCCCACTCAGGAGCCCTATCTTTACCCCACCATTCCCAAAGAATTCAGAATAAAACTGGAATGTATTCCCAGTTTTATTTTGACAACGCTCTTTCTGAACCCTGGTGTGGGTCTCTTGGCTCCTGGTGTTTTCCTGACATCATCATGGGCCTGATCTCCTTTCTCACAACCTTTGCCAAGAGACAGGAGGTGTTGACAGAAAACCAAGAGGCCCACACCTACTGGGAATCAGGAGGAAGGGAACAGGGCAAAGGAGACACATCAGCTTTCATCTCTTGCCCCCATAGATGAGAAAGAGTGGGTCTAGAGAATTTCTTGTGAAGAGCGGGGAAGGATTCTGGGGGAGCAGGACCCTGCTTTGCACCGCCTCCTTCTGTGATGCTTGTGCTCTTCTCTCCCCTTCTATACCACAAAATCCTTAAAGGCAGGGATTGTGTATTTTTCTGTTGTCAGCCAGCAGTTTCTGACACTGTCTGTGCCTAATATGTATCTTTAAGTGAACAAATACCACTGGATGCTTCTATAGCCTGAATATGTTCAGACCTTACCAACCGAGGATTCAAAATAAGTCACATTAATATCATTCATGTATCGTATATGTCATATCGGAAGGAGCCTATAGACAGTTCTCCTCTGTGTGTTCCTCTTTGGGTTGTTATGAACAGGCAAAGGAGAGGCCAGAGGCAGCGCTAGGGTGAGGAGAGAAAGGCACTCAACTTGGGTACAAAATTTAACACGGTACCAACCAACTCAGTGACCAAGATAAGTGACATTTTAATGCACTTGCATTAGTTTCCCAGGGATGCCATTGGAAAGTACCACAGACTGGATACCTCCAAACAACAGAAATTTATTCTGTCACAGTCCTGGAAGCTAGAAGCCAGAAGTCAATGTGTCAGCAGGGCCATGCTTCCCCCAACAGCTCTAAAGATGTAACTTCCTTGCCTCTTCCCAGCTCCTGCTGGTCGCAACAATCTTCAGCGCTCCGTTGGCTTGTCACTGCATCACTACAGGCTCTGCCTCTGTCTTCACATGTGGATCTTCCCTTTGTGTCTCTGTGTATCACATGGTCCTCTTAGAAAGATTTAGAAACCGCCCTGCTCCAGTGTGACCTTATCTTAATTACATCCACAGACTCTCTTTCCAAATAAGGTCACATTCTAAGATTCAGAACTTGAGGGGGACACTATTCAATCCAAAAGAGCATTTTTTTTAACCAAAATACATGCAAAAAAAAAAGAGGAAGAGCAAAATTTTTAAATGCTAAATAAAGATAGGATCCATCCCTGCACTAGAATGACGACCTCATTCATCTCCACTCAGGCCCAGCTCTGATGAAAGAACCTCTGGAAAAAAAACCTCAACAATGGTGTCTGAGAGCTAGAAAGACATGTAATCATGGATTTCTTCCACCAATTTGCCCTGCACGTGTTCTCCTGAGGAATTGTTTTCAGTGTCGGGGATTTGACCTCTCAGGTGTCAAGGAGCACAGGCACGGTTACAAACACTTCCTTTCCCTCTGGTGCCAGCTGTCCATACTGACATGACTCCATTCTTAATGAAAGAAAGACATTTCAGAGAGAGGTGGGGCCCACACGCTCTGCCAGATGAGATCTAATTATTGCCAGTGAGGGTCTGAGGGAATAAGCACCAATGAGGACAAGAAAAACCCTCCCCAAGGCTCCAGCCCTGTAAGGAATCCTAGGAAAACAGACCTGTGTTTACATGGTGGACTTTCCAGAATATCCAGAGAAGCCTACCCACCCCTTTACAGAACACACAATTTCTCCTTGTCCATTGGTTTCTCAGCAAGAAATGTAGAAACAGCACTGTCTGCGTTGCAGTGATTCGAAAAGTAGGTCATAAATATCCTTGAATCAAATTACTAGGGCTAATGGCTGGCAGAGGACAGCAGAACATGGTTCCACATGGTTTATTTTTCTTCCCTTTCTGGAGTTGTGAAGACAAAAACACTGAAAACTTGAAGTCCCTCTCCCTATGAAAAAAAAAGGGGGGGCAGATAATTCAGTATTTTGAATACCTATGGATTTTTAGTATTTATAAAATTCCATGTGCTTTCTAAATGTAATTTCCATGAAATCAAACTTCTGAAGGTTGATGCTGAATCATCTTTGTGTTTGAAATGAGCAAAGTCTCAGAAAAAGAGAGATACGTGACTCACCCAGTGTTTCCCAGGCTGTAAGTGTGGTGTGAGGATTTGAATTCAGTACCTAAGCATTCCTCCAAACACCGGAATCCTCTGTCTGGTTCCCAGACTACAAGCAAAGTAGTGATTGTGATAGATTCACGATCCTTCAGGTTAACTGTTCTTCTGGGAAAGTCAAAGGTTGAAAACAAAATTGTTCTACATCTAAGCCTTTGAAATGGGCATTCCATCACCCAAGTGATCCCTCTTCCAGGAATTTACTCCAGGGACACAATGAATAATATACTCAAACTTTATCTATAAGCTGTTTATAACAGGATTGTGAATGATGGCAGAAAATGAGAAAAAATACCCCAAATAAGGGATGTTTAAATAAGTTAATATATAATTATGGTTAAAGTGTCCCAGGCTCTCCAGCCTTGTGTAGTTAAGTTACCCTGTTATTTAATACCCAAATAAAATAAGTAAACTTCTCATTCTTTATGAGACAGAGATTCCAGAATGTTTCTAATAATCCGTGGGAGTAGCTGGAGTGGTTGGAGGTAGTTGACACCGCCTGACTCATGCTGCCCCTGGTGTCTGTCTAATGTCTTTTGACCATATTTTTACCCTCCTTCCACTTTACTCCAAACATGAAAACATCCCCCTTCCTCCATTTCTCAAGTCATCAATAGGATGTGCAACTGTGTGTGCAAGAGTCTTTCCTTGATTTTTATGAAAAGAAGTACAAGACAGAAAAATAAAACTGAAATGTCAAAAGCCAGATATCAGTATTCCTAAATCTGTCTTTTGTGCTTTAGCCCAATGAACTCCTTGCTGATCATCTCACCCACCTTGGTCCTGGCCCACTTCCCCCTAATGGAGTTCATTCTTACTTGTATCCATGTCCTTCTCCCTTTCCTGAGTCCTAGGCTGCAACCCTTGACTCCACACTCCCAAAGGAAGCCAAAACCCTACAACCATCAGAACAACTCAAGGAGACCATTTTTTCACTGTCATTTATCTCCTTCATCTAAAGCTTTGGCTCCAGTGAAGGCATTAATTCTTGCCTTCATATAATCAAAAGGCTCATTAAAGCATTTCTTTTATCCCAATTAAAACAAAATAATAATTTCTCCCTTAAATAAATTGTGCTACCTTGCCCTAGAGAAGCCAAGACAAACTGCCAATAGCTTTGAAAATAGCAATGTATTTTCCTTGCCACCACATATTTAATTGAATTCCTCAGAGCCATTAAAAGTCATATTGTAGAAAAGTATTTAATGACATGGAAACAGTGTTCATGGCATATGGATAAGTGACAAAAAAAAAAAAAAGACCCATCACAAAGTACGTGCAGCAGAATCCAAATTCTGTGAACGCTGTGTATATATTTGATTATGAAAAGAGGGTAGGATTTGGAAACATATTGTTGTGTTTTTCTATTTTGCCTTCCTACATCCATCTGCCTCGGGACCAGGCATTATTACAGATGCCAAGAGAAGGAATTACTCTTTAGCTTTTGACATTCAAAAATAGGAATTTACACCTGAGATGAGCTTGAAGGCTGAGAACCAGAAAAAGAGGGTCATTCAACACATCAGTGGCTTTGCATAAGGGATTAGGGGGAAAAGAAATAGAGACAGAGTTGGGGAGACTTCAGGGAAGAGGAAGCCATGTCCCCTGAGCTGGGGGGACCACAGGCAGACAGAACCTTCCCCTAGTCTCCTCCCAGAACTCAGGACAGAGACACTTGTGCAAGGCAAGCTCAAGTCACATGACCAATAAGGCAGAGAGACACAGCTGAGTGCAGCAAGCATCCTCTCAGGCCATGGACTCCAAGGTAGGACATGGACAGGTGACAGCATGAGGGATCCAAGTCAGTCAAGAGTAAATAGAAGGTGTGGCAGAAATTCAGCAGTCTATAGTAACCGTGGGAGCTATGGAAAGACATAGATAGCAGAGAGAGGCCCCTGGGCCCTGGACAATCTGAGAAAGAATAGGACACGTATCAGCGGTCACAGATGTCAGAGGCGAATGCCAGCAAAATGTCCAAGGATGAGACCAGGCCAGCTGTCTCTCAGCACTGAGGGGAACATCGACACAAGGCCAGGTGTCCCTCTGGCCCCATGGACATGGACATGCAAAGCCCGTATTCCCAGACACCTACTTGAGAGGAGCTGGATTAGCCTGAAGGGAAAGAATCTGAAAGACTGAGCAATTGTCTCAAAACGACAAAGTTAAACCTAAATCAACTCTATAAAGTATTGGCTTGGACTAAGTTTAAACTCCAGTGAGCTAAACTGAGAATCTTTCCTAGCAATCTCATAGCACAGATAGAGAAGGGGTCAGAGTGGGGCAGTGGTTCAGAGGGTCAGATTAGTCATAAAGCAGTAGTTCTCTGACTTTAGTATACACTAGAATCACCTGAGAGGTTGGTGAAATCAGACATCTCTGGGCCAATCCCTGAGTCTGTGACTCCCAGGAGGTCTCAGGTACGGCCTGAGAATTTATATTTCTAAGAAGTTCCCAAATCATGCTTATGCTGCTAGTCTGAGAATGACACCTTGAGAATCACTCTTCTGGAGAGTCAAGGAACTCCGGTGTCTCGGCACAGCTAGATGTAGTGATGTTGTGGCTTGTGGGTCTACCTACCTGCCTACCTACTTACCGTCTATAACCAGTGCATATACCGAATGGCAGTGTGGTTATAACTAGGCTGTAGGATTACGGAGGATTTGTATATTCTGAAGTTAGAAAACTAACTCAATTAGAAAATTACTTGTATATTCTGAAGTTTTCTAATTACTTAAAAGAAGCATGTAGTACTTTTGAAATGCCCCCCAAAAGATATCAAGAGTGTTACCCAAAAGATAAAAAGAGTTGTTGGTTGGGAACCATCTGTCACAATCCAAGAAAACAAGGCTGACGCAAGGGTCAGACTGTCACTGTTCCTTCCAGGCCTGGGCTGGTCCTTCCCTTACCCGAACCTTGTTCTGCGGGTGTTTGACAGCAAAGACCCGTCTCTTTTACAGACAAAGAAAGCAGTCATGAAATAGGTGTGACTTAAGTGGTAAAGCAAGTTCCACAGGCCCTTAAATATCTCCCTCACCTACCTGCTGTGGTAATAGAACTTGCTCAGTAGAATCATCCCTAAAAACCTTTTGAAGATGTGGACTGTCACCGACTCAGTCTCTGTGTTACCTGGTAAGGATCATCGTTCACTTTGCAACCAGGAAGGCTGATATAACACAACACCTGGATTGGCCACAGGTTACCAGGAAACAACAGGAGTCTTAAGAGGTTAGGACAGGTGACATATTGATTTTTCTGGCAGGTTTAGTACCAAAGGTTCAATGCACCCAGCCCAGCCTGAAGGAAACAGTGGACAGCTGTGGGTATCCAGGACTCAGCCTGTGCAAAGGGAACCTAGAGAGAGGGAATAAAGACTTGCACAAACAATGTTAAAACTGAGAAGTTCCTGCCTCTGTTGGGCTGCCTGGGATTCACTGCAGTCCCAAGCTGGACCCAGTGCCTCCGAATAGCTGACACACACACACACACACACACACACACACAGGGGTTTGGCAGGAGGCCTGCTGCAAAGGCCAAATGGCCAACGCAGGTGGAAGTAGTACATTTCACACACGATTAAATTTTAAAAGCAGTTGGAGTGCTTGTGCCTTGAAAGTCTTGGGACATCTTAGTTTCCAAAGGCAAAATTTTCTGGACAAGAAGTGCTGGAGACCCAAATCAGGCTCATAATGAAAACCACAGGATGCGTGGCGATTCTTTTCAGAAAGCAGGAACCAGGCTTGCCCCCTCCAAGCACCACTGGCCCACTTTATTTTCAGTCTATTGCCTTTGTTTATAAAAATAGCTCAACTATAAGTTTCTTAAACTCTGCTTTGGGGTACCCCAAGCTTAGAGGCTGAGCAGACTGATGTATAAGTCTGAGCAGACCAAAGGGATCCATTTAATTAAGGAATTAGAATCTGTCTTGTAGGCTGTAACACTGTGTTGATGTTATTCCCCTCTGAGCCCAGGAAACAAATCCTTCAGTGGCAACATGAACAAGCTGTGCGGTGGTTCTTTTGAATTCTGCCTAAGAGCTAACAAACCAATGCCTCTGTCCACAAGGTGATGCATACATTGCACACAGGGGCACAGGTGGCCAGCTAACAGTACAGCATTTGTCCTTTCCCTTATTATGCCCCCTGCTTGTCGGTGAGCTCCATAGGACAGGGCGGAAATCAAGTCTGAATCTTCACTGTAAGCATGAATGCCTAGCACTGAGCCTGGTGCATCGGAGATTAATGCTTGTTGAATGAATGTACTATGAACAAATACATAATAATTATAATGACTCCCATAGTGACAGCATTTACCATGTATCCAATAGTTGTTAAATGACTTGTATTTTGTAATTTCATGTAATCCTCCCAACAATCATAGAGACAAAAATATGAGTGGAGATAGGGGAGAATTAAATAGGAAAAGAAAAAGAGGGAAGAAGGATGAAAGGAAAGGAAAGAAAAGAAAAGAAACGTTGAGAGGAAGAAGGGTAAAGGGGAGAGGGAATGGAAGGAGAGAATAAGGAAAGCAGGATAAGGTAGAGAAGAGATGGGAAGGATGGGACAAGGAAGGAGGAAAGTGGAAAAAGGAAAGGAATAGAGAGAGAAGGAGGAAGGGATGGAGGTGGGGGAGAGACTTAGAGAGACAACAGCTGGCATCTACACGAGGCTTTGCCCACAGGGAAGCCCTGGTCCAGTGCAAGGTGCTGGAGGTTTTCAGCAGAGCCAGCAGAGTGTACCATCCAGAGGGGCTGACTGCAGGAGCCTGGTGTGATGCCAAGGCAGCAGTCAGCATCAAGAATTTGACGAGAGTGACCTGCTGGACAGCAGGCACTGGCAAAAGGACTTGCCCTGCTGGCCAGATTTGAAAACCAAGCAGGCAGGCTTGGTACACGTAAATCAGCGAGTAGTGAAGCCAGAGATGTTGGATTAGGAACAAGAATGTAATCTCAATGGTACAGACAGAGAGGCAGGAATCCAGTTCAGGACAGAAGCACAAGAGGAGACCACGCAAGGTGCCAGTCAGACTACTGAGGGAAGAGGTTTAATATACTATAGCAAACTGTTCACCTATTGGTTTATTTTTAAAGTAAGGACTTCCTTGTTTGGGGGTGGGGAGATGTGGTCATTATAAAATTAAACAATGTAAAATAGAACAAAGATCACATAGAACAAAAGTCAAAGAATAAAACTCATTAGATATCATTATCAAGGAGTAAACCTTGTTAGATGGATTTCATTTCAGACAACCCTCTAAGCACACGTACACAGAGAAACATAAGATACCTAGATGGATGGACTCCTAGATGGACACTTGAACAGACAGGTAGATACTAAATGTTACGTTAAAGTATTAAAGTTGATTTTACTTGATTTTACTTAATTTAATTTGAATTTTACTTAAATTTGCAGCCCAAATTTATACTTTTCCATGATTTGAAAAACCTTAAACTAAAAATGTGTTTGCAAATTATACCAGGCTGTGATATTGCCTTAAGGCATTGAGTAGAAGCAAATGCATTTCCTCTCTGAAGGACCTACCTTCATCCCAGGTCCCTGAGAATTTCTACAAATCAAGTTCTAAGAAAAAATGAGTAGCTTAGAATTTAATATCACAAAACAGAGAAAAACAGGGTGCTATGGTTGAGAGTAAGCCAAAATGAAAGAAGGCTGAAACAATATGAAATATTTCCAATATTAGATTTATTAGACATAGGGACGCCTGGGTGGCTCAGCGGTTTAACGCCTGCCTTCGGCCCAGGGAATGATCCTAGAGTCCCAGGATTGAGTCCCACATCGGGATTCCTGCATGGAGCCTACTTCTCCCTCTGCCTGTGTCTCTGCCTCTCTCTGTGTGTCTTTCATGAATAAATAAATAAATAAAATCCTTAAAAAGATTTATCAGACATATAATATGTAATTATGTTTAATATGTTTAAAGAAATAGAGGAACCCTTGAAAATCAGCAAGGAAGTAGAAATATAAAGTATACCCAAACAAGAAGAACCAGATAGAACCTCTAGAAATGAAAACAAAAAATCTAATATTTGAAATTAAAATCTCAATGGCCACAAAGCAGATTAGTCACAGCTGGAGAGAGACATAGTAAATTATAAAGGAAGCATAGACAAAGAGATGGAAATATATTTTTTTTAAAAAACAGAACATGTTAGAAAGCATGAGGTTGGAGTATGAAGGTAAAACATATATATACTTAGAAATCCGGAAAGGAGAATGAAGCAGAAGCAATCTCTGAAGAAATGAGATCTAACACTTTCTAAAGGCTAAAAGTGGTAAGTTACTCTAGTCTGCAGATTTTAAGAGGAGAAGGGATAAAGAGAAATTCAGCCTGAGGATACATCATGATCAAACAGGAAAATATTCAAAACAAAAAGCATCATAAAAATAGCCAGGCAGAAAAGACAAATTCATTTCAAAGCAATCAAAATTAAGCTACAAATCTCTTCTCAACATAAACGAAAATGTAGTGGGATGAGGTCCTTCAGTAATAGAGAAAAGCAACTATGTAGTATCTATAATGTGCCTAGAAATGTTCTAAAAGCTTCACTTGCATTCACCCATTTAATCTTCAAAATCACAATGAGGTAGACACTACTATTTTACTATTTTCTCATTTTGTACCCAAGAAAACTGAAGCAAAATACTTAAATCATTTCTCCACATTCATACAGCTACTAAGAACCAGAGTCAGAATTCAAATTAAGTTAGCCTTGTTTCTGAAACTATGCCACTGACCACTACATTTAAATTAATTTTCTAAGTTAAGAGAAATAACTGAATTTTTTACCTGTAAAAGTATCTTTCTATAATGAGGCCATAGGTAGCTTCTTCCTCTGGTAATGACAGGCTACATAATTCAATTAAAATCTTGAATCTGTAATTAAAACCTTTCCCACAAGGAAGACTCCAGGCCCAGATGGCTTCCCTAGAAAATTCTACCAGATTTTTAATAAAAAATAAAGCCAAACTTACACAAACTCTACCAAAGTAAAGAAAACAAGAGAACATTCCAAATTCATTTTTTGAAGCAAACATAATCCTGATACTCAAATCTAGCAAAAACATTACAAGAAAGCAAAATTATAAACCAGTCTTACTCATGAACATAGATGCAAACATCTTAATCTTAGTATTAGCAAACCAAATCCACTAGGACAGTTTGCAAAAATCTGTTTAATTAAAAATGCATTTACTCATACATTGTATACATATACCACATCTTCTTTATCCATTCATCTTTCGATGGACACAATGGAATATTACTCAGCCATTAGAAACAACAAATACCCACCATTTGCTTCGACATGGATGGAACTGGAGGGTATTATGCTGAGTGAAGTAAGTCAGTCGGAGAAGGACAAACATTATATGGTCTCATTCATTTGGGGAATATAAAAAATAGTGAAAGGGAATAAAGGGGAAGGGAGAAAAAATGAGTGGGAAATATCAGAAAGGGAGACAGAACATGAGAGACTCCTAACTCTGGGAAATGAACTAGGGGTGGTAGAAAGGGAGGTGGGCGGGGGGTGGGGGTGAATGGGTGACGGGCACTAAGGGGACACTTGACAGGATGAGCACTGGGTGTTATTCTATATGTTGGCAAATTGAACACCAATAAAAAATAAATTTATAAAAAAAATAACAAATGTTCAATAAACATCAAAAGATTTTTAAAAAATGCATTTACTCTACGACCTGGCAATCACAATTCTGGGAATTTGTTCTATAGATTTAAGTATCGTCATATAAAATGACAGTGTTACTGTAGTATTCGTTGCATCATTGTTTGTATTAGTAAAATATTGGAGACAACCCAAGTTTTTAACAATACAGTCCTCATTAAATAAATAATTGTACATCCATATAGTGAAATGCTATATAGCTACATTGAAATAAATAACATTTTTATGTATTGATATGAAAAATTCTAAGATATACTGGTAAATTTAAAAAATCAAAGCATAGAACATATATTTACAGATTGCTGGCTGTTGTAAAAGAAAGTAGAAAAAATAAAAATTTATATTCATACCTATTTGTGTATAATTACTAAGAAACACCAGAAGATTACAAAAATCATCTTTGTGGGAAAGTGTGTAAGGAGGTGGGTTGTAGTCGGTGATGGAAGAAAGAATTTTTGATTGAACTTCCTTTTTATATTTTTGAATCATGAACCTATAATTATAAAAATTAGATGAGAGGCACCTGGGTGGTAGAGTGAGTTAAGCATCTGACTCTTGGTTTCTGCTCAGGTCATGATCCCAGGGTCATGAGATAAAGTCCCCTGTTAGGCATCACACTCAATGTGGGGAATCTGCTTAAGACTCTCTCTCCTTCTCCCTCTGCTCCTTAGTCCCCACTCTCTTATTTATTTATTTATTTATTTATTTATTTATTTATTTATTTATTTAAAAAAAATCAAAGAATAATAAGGTCTTATGGGAGAAAGTAAAACAAGATTACAGTGAAAATATATGATAAAAGCATATAAGGAAAGAAGAGCATGACTGGGATTAACATCATTATTTGAGATATTGAGCAAACATATTGGTTAACTTTGGAATGTAATAAGTTAAGCATTCAAGTTTTGTTTTTGTTTTTAAGATTTTATTTATTCATTAGAGACACACAAAGAGAGGCAGAGACATAGGCAGAGGGAGAAGCAGGCTCCCTGCAGGGGAGGACCCCTCCCAGGACCCCGGGATCACGACCTGAGTCAAAGGCAGATGCTCAATCACTGAGCCACCCAGATGCCTCAGAATTCGTGTTTTTTTATTCTTGTTCATAAGCTTTCTGAAAGAATATAGTATTACTTAATTTCTGAATCCATAGAAGAAACAAAAATGGAATAAAAAATGCAATTTTTCCAAAAGAAGAAAGAAAAACTACAATGGAAAAGGCACAGTAAATACAGCACACAACAGAAGAAAACGAATGAATATATAAATAGAATGAATGTTCATTAATCCACAGACTGTCAGAATTTTTAAAATCCAATTATATGCTGTTTATAAGGGCATGTAAATAAAATGTGAGGATTCAGGAAGGTTGAACAAATAAAAACAATAGAATGGAAAAGCTGTGCCAGGTAAATATTAATCAAAATAAAACTAATGAAGTTATATTAATACCAGAAACTATCAATTTTAAGGCATAAAGCCTTTCTGGAAATAAAGTTTAACCTATAGAACATTTGATATAAGATTGACTTACTTGATGTAATATGTATCTAATAACATAGCCTCAAAAAATATAAAGCAAAATTTGACAGACTTGCTAAAAGGTATAGATATATATTCATAGTCATAGTAGGAGATTTTAATATACCCATCAGAAATGTATGGCTTCAAGCTGACAAAAAATAAATGAAGATACAGAAGATTTGAACAACATAAACAATCTTGACCTAATATGTAACTCCGGACCCAGTGATTAGAGGGAACACATGAAGCACACATTAAGCATTTGTAAGAATTGACTTAATACTGGGCCATAAAACACATCTCAGTGAATTCCAAGCAACTAGTGGCATCAGTGGCCTTCTTATTACTATGCTATTAATAAAAAAAGTTACTATTAAAATGCATAGTAATATCTAAAGAAAATTAATTCCAGTCTTACCTAAACTACCAAAAGGTTATAAAATAAGAATTATAGACTCCAACTCATGTGATGAGGTGAACATAACCTTGATTTGAAAGTAAAGCAAGACACCATAAGAAACTAACATTACAGGGGCACCTGGATGACTCAATCAGTTTATCGGTTTATCATCTGATTCTTGATTTCAGCTCAAGTCATGACTTCAGGGTCATGATCTTAAGGGTTACGAGATCAAGCACCCCCTCAGGCTCTGCAATGAGTGTGGAGCCTGTTTAAGATTCTATCCCTCTCCCTCTGCCTCCTCCCAACCTCTAACGCACATTCTTTCTCTGTCTTTAAAAAATGCATATATAAGATTACAGTCCACCCCCACTCATGAACATAAATCCGAAAGCTCTATACTAAACATTATACTCTAATAGAAGAGCAAGAAAGAGATAGAAATCGAAGTGGTTGAGGTACTGAGGCCAGAATAGGGGATGGCGTAATGGCAGCAGCAGGCCAAGGAAGAAGGTGTCCATAGCTCCTGCTTGTTGCTAGAAGACTTCAGCTCTATGTTTTGCAGAAGTTCTGGGTATCAACCCCAAACCCAACTCTGATATGTGTGATTTGGGTCAGGGTGCAGAGAGGAGTCCTCACCTTTCTACTACAGGATCAACTTAGCGATAAAATCTTTGAGTCATACTATCTTTCCCTAGGAACTTTGTAGGTATTATTTCACTGTGTTTTTTCACATTTTGTTCTACCAATTCTTTTTTTCCCATGGCCTCTCTGTCCACTTCTTGGTTGACTGGATTTTTTCATGAAGGAGTTGTTGACTTCTTTGTTTCCAGAATGGCTTGCATGTATTTATTCTGTTTCTTTAATATTTGTTAATTGCTGATGTAAGTTTTCACATCATACCTTCTATCATACAATTATAGATACTGTTTCACCAAAGTCTAGGGTAATCTGACCCTTGTTAAAAAGACTTCCTTATTCTTCATGGCAACCTAAAGAATGATTTTTTTCCTTTCCAATAACCTTTAAAAAATATACCTGAGTCTACCATCCAGGCTAATGTTTTTTCTACAACACACCTTGTCTTTTATATCCAACTTGGGCATTCCTTTCAGCGAAATCTTTCTTCTATTGAATCTCTTAATGATTGTTCTATTCCATTTGTTGGGTTATCTACTTCCTGTTTATCATCACCTGATTATTATTATTACCTTTCTGTCATAGCTGTTATCTTCTTCTTCTCTAATTCCTTTAGTCTCTTCCTAAATCATTTAAATTTATTGAAATTACCCCTAGCTTTTCCTGGATGTCAATGATTACACATCTAGCCACACTTATTATGTTCCTTCCTATTTCTAAGTTTAGTTATATTTCTATAGTGATACTGCTTTAGTCTTCGTTTTTTTCCTTAGCTTTGCAGCCTTTATTTCCAGCTCATTCAGATGGTCTATCATGTAATTTGTGAGCTCTTCTAAAAACTGAATTCAAATTCTTGTTAAATGGCATAGAATTTAAATGTATGCGGAGAATTCTCTTCTGTTCCTTAGGTTAATTTTCCCCAGAATGGAATCTTCAGCTGTCAACTGCATTCTGTGTTCCTTTCACTTACTGTTATTATTTATATTATTACTATTATTTTTGATTGCTATAGTAGATTGACTTAGTGTCATGTGGTTCCTTTTGATCTTGCTTATGCTTAACAGGGACACTTTCTCCTCTGATGGAAGGTGGATGAATTCTCACAGACACTTGAAATCTGTTTCCAATCGCTCCAAACTTTAATTGAAGAGCTGAGTATAAAACTCTGTCCACTTGAAGACAGAGGAATAAATCAGCTTGATCTGGGTGAAGTCTTGGTCAAAAAAATGTGTCTCTGACCTTTCTCATGTCAGATTCAGTTAAATGTGTTGTAAAAGTGTTCATTCCACTTAATAAAGTAGGCAACGTTATTCCTATGTGTCCACTCTGGATTATACTCTTAATTCAGTGTGACTCTCTGGAGACTGTGTGTCATATGAGACTGTCAATTCCAGTTGCTTACTTCCTCTTTGCACCAATGTCTCCCCAGCAGCTGCTCTTACTTCTCCAGATAAAGAAGATCCTAAGCTTCCTGTTCAACTCTTATTCTTTTTCCTTACCAATTTGAGGATATTTGCAAAGCTTCTCAGGATTTTGTTGATTAATCTTCGTGCTTCACATCCTACTTCTGGGAGTTGGAAAGAGAGGCATTCAGCTTCTCAGTCACTACTTTATGATGGTGTTGTGGGGTTTTTCTATTGGGTTGCTGTTAAGTTTTGTATTTGTATTTGGTTTTAGGTTTTTGCTGCTCTTATTTCTTTAGACATGGAAATAAATTATATGCTCCAACTTTAGTCTACTATATTTATGTGTAAACTAGCTGGATGCATACTGACATGGAGAGATAATATGTAATTGTTTAATTAAAAAGGTTATAAAATATTGTTTACAATTTTTGTTACTAGAACACATATTTGATCAATATAGGGGTGCATGTATATCTATATTAGTGTCTCTAGATATAGATACACAGAAATAGACTATATATGTATCAATATATAGATATATATAACTATTATATATATTTATATTCTATAAAATTGTCAAGGTATATACTAAAATGTTAATATTAGTATTCCCTAAATGAATAGTTTTCACTTTCTTCTTTATCCTTGTATACATTTCATAAACTTTCTATAATACACATATATTGCCTATCTTTGTATTGCTTTTTTTTAAAGACATGCTGTTATTTGTTTCTTTTCCCCTTGATCTTATTTATAGCCTGCTTTTTTCCAAAATGTATTTTACATGGTTTTCAGCAGAAGTAATACACAATGAGGTTAATGAAATAGAAAATTGGGACCAAGGGAAAAAACAAAGAAAGCAAATAAGAAAAGGGGGAAGAGCAAAGGAGCAGCAAGGATGATTTGATTGTGTCGTGAAGTTGCTGCCATGAATAGCCCAGCTCTGTTAGTAAGTCAGTGGGATCCAGTTAGGAAAAGGAAAGTCTTACAAGGGAATGAAACAGAGACTGAACTTACATCTGCCCTTTAGCTGGAGGTTATTTTCCCATATATCCTAGCAGAAAGTACAATATGCAGGCACGCCTTCAATAAAGAAGCTGCTTTTTATACCTAGAAGCTGCCCAGCTGATGCCATCGAGAACTATATGTGAATGTGCTCACAAGGCAATTTAAAAAAATCAACATTTGGAATAATAAATAGGACATTAAAGCAGAAAAAACAAACTGACACAATTCAGAAATTGGCTAATTATTCTCCTCTGCAGGAACAACACCTTCACACGACTGTTTGTAATGTTTGAGGTACATTATTATCTAGGCATGCGGTTTGGACAGGCAATCCCATTGTCCTTCCCAGGTACAATACCTAGACTGTTCTTTTGTTTGATGCTGCCTCATTTTTGTTAAGCAAGGCAGAGTCCATTTCATCACCTACCACCCACCCAGCCCCAATCCTGATGCCTCCGCACTGTCTACAAGATGAAATACAACTTCTACAAACTGATTTTTAAAGCTCTCAACAATCACACCCTGTCCATCTAAATTATTTCCATCTCAATTAGCAAAGACTTACTTATACTGGTAGATGGGGGTGTATAATTGCATAAGCTGCTCCCTAGAATCTGATTGCCTCACAGGAGAGATAGATATGCAAATATCAATAATACAACATAATAGTGGAGCAATTTATTCCTCTCTGTAAGGTGAAGGAGCTGATAGACAAACTTGAAGTGGCTAGTAGTCATCTGAGTGGGGTCTTGGAATAAGAAGAGGAATTTTATCCATGGGTAAGCTAAAAAAGTTGTTCCAAATAGGATGAGAAAAGAGTACAAAAGTGTGAATATACATTTTGGGGAGGTAGGAGACAGAGAGCAATACAGAGATGGTAAAGTATAGCAGGGGTATTTCTGCAAAACTCCAGGACACTGATGACATCACATGCAACGAGAGGCCGTTTTTTATGAAATACCATGTGCATGGTGCCCCCATGAAGCTGTGGAGCATCAGTGGCCTCTACTCATCTAAGTGAGAATGATTGGACATGTGATTAGAAAGCTAGATTTAGACTAAATTATGAGGACTTTGAATTCTAAGTAATTTGTGCCATGTGGAAATTAAGACAGCTATTGGGAATTGTTAAGTCTTGGAGTAACTCATATTTGAGTATTCAAAAAACTATTTTTTGAAAGATCACTCTTAAAGTAGTCAGAAAGATTTGTGTGTGTGTGTGTGTGTGTGTGTGTGTGTGTGTAGAAGAAGAGAGTTGAGGAGAGACAGAGACTAGAATTTAGTCACGAGGTGATTTTAATAGTTCTGGACAGTGATCACAAAGGCCTTGAGTAGAGCAGTGGGAGAAGAATCAAAGAAATAGAATGTGTGAGGCTCCAGTAAAATCAGTAACCTTCTGATGTGGTGGTAAGAGAGGAGGAGTCAAGATGTCAGATCTTGGGTAACTGGGAGGATGGAAATGGTATTCACCAAGTACAAGAAATTCCAGGTAGGAGCCCGTTTGTGAAAAAAGATTATGAGTTCCGTGTAAGATATGTAAATTTAAGAGGCTTACAGAACATCAGAATAACTAGAGATAGAGATCTGGTATTCATTAGCAAAGTGCTGGCTCAAAATAGAGACTTGACTATTATCATGTCAGCAGTAGCTAAAAGTCAAGTAACTAGGTTTCCAGCTTTTGGTCTTGATGTAGACAATTACAGTGGATCATCACACTCACTGTTACTAGAAAAAAAAGTGGATATGACTTCCAAAAAGTGCATTTTTAAATAATATTAGAGAGTTGCAGAACAAAGACGTCTAAAGGAATAAAGTGCCAGCAAAGGGTGAGACCTCTCTGAGTGAGAAAAGACTAGAGTGTCCTTCTGTGAGTCTTGATACAAATCTGTGGAGAATCCAGCATATGGTAGGTAGAGGGACTTTACAGGGTTAAGGAGAAACCAGTGAAGCTTAGGAAAACTCTGTGGCTGGCAAGAGAAATTCCAATCCGTAAGAGCTTTAAATGCAGAACTAGTTCTCCATGTGCACCAATTCTTCCTGTGTCACTTTTGCTGGGTCTGCAGCCACAACAGTGAGGGAAGTTGGAGCTGGAATGGAGAACAGAGAGGCATCTGCAGTCATATAGTACATATAGTCATATAGTACATATAGTACATACCTAGAGTCCTTCTAGGGGAAAGGGCTTATAACATACACAGATCGGGACCTTAATCTCTAGCTCTCACCATATGCAAAAATTAATGTAAGATAGACATGTGAAGTGTGAAAGCTAAAATTATCCTTAAAAATTGACAAATTGGACTTGGTCAAAATGAAAACCTTTTGTTCATGACAAAACACCATTAAAAAGTTAAAAAGTAAACCACAGGCTGGGATATATATATATATATATATATATATATATATATATATATATATATATATTCCAGAATATATAAAGAGTACCTAGAAATCAATAGGTAAAGCTACCCAATCAAAAAAATAGGCAAAAAATTTGGGAAGGCATTTCACAAAGGAAGCTATCTGGATGACCAAAAAGCATGTGAAAATGGGCTTAAAATAATTAGCCGTCAGGAAATGCAAAAGAAAACCACAGAGATACTACTATACAACCACCAGAATGAGTTAAAATAAAAAAGTGACAACTGCAAGCATTGGTGAGGATGTGGAGCAATTGGAATTCTCATAAATAGCTGGTATGGATGTGAAATGTAAGCCATTTTAGAAAACTAGCACTTTGTAAAAAAAAATGTAAGCATAAGCTTCCTCTATGGCCCAGCAATTCTACTCCAAGCTAATTACCCAAGATATATAAAACTATATATCCACAAAAAGGCTTATAAAAGGTTTTTCATAACAATTTTATTTGTAATGGCCAAAAACTAAAAATATTGCCCATCAACAAGAAAATGGTTAAATAAATTGTGAGAAATTCATACAATGGAATACTAAATGACAATTTAAAAAGAGAATGAATACAACATGGAAGGATCTCAAAAAATTATGTTAAATGGAGGAAGTAAGACATAAAAGAATACCAACTCTGTGATTCCATTTATATGCAATCCAAGAATGTAGAAGAGTAATATATAATGATAGAAGGAAGAATAATATTTCCCTTGGTGTGGGGAGTGGGAGTAGGCATTGACTGGCAAGGGGCACAAGAAAACTTCTAGAGTGGGTGGAAATATTCTAGATTCTAATTTTGTTGGTTATGTGGGTATATGAATATGCAAAAAGGGCATCAAACTATACATTTATGATTCATGCATTTTCCTGCATATAAATTATACCTCTAGATGTAATTAATACCCTGGAAAGACAATAATTTCACCTATGCAATATTCTGGCAGAGAATGCACAGCCTCAATCTAATCACAAGGAATATCAGATAAACACAAAATAAGAAAATTTCTATTTAAAAAAAAAAAAAAGGTAATGTCACAAAATACAAAGAAAGGTTGTCGAAAAGTTACATAACATGACAAGTAAATGTAATACCCAACTCTAGGTAGAATCCTGAACTGGAAGGAAGAGTGCTATAAAAGACATTACTCAAACAACTGAGCAAACTAATCTGCAGGAGTAGATTAAAGTATATCCGTGTAAGTGTACGAACTTATGAATTGTACCACAGTGATATAAGAGAATATACTTAGAATATACACCCTCAAGAATTTAGAGATACAGGCTCATGAAATATACAACTTTCCTTCAAATGATACAAAGAGAGAGAACAAATAGATCTAGGTGGGTTTTCTTTTCATAGCATTGTCTTAATTTTTCAAATTCTTGTTAATGTAAAATTATTTCCAAATACAAAGATTTTTAAAACAAAACATTTTGAAAGATGCCCATAGTAAGAAAAGAGTAGATTATATTGGATATATGTTCAATGATCATCCCAAATTGTTAATAGTAGTTATTTCTGTAGGATGGGTTTTGTAAAGATAGGGGATAAATGTGATATTTACTCTATTATTTGGAATTTTCTGGGTTTTTTTTTAAAGATTTTATTTATTTATTCATGAGAGAGAGAGAGAGAGCAAGAGAGAGAGAGGCTGACGGAGAAGCAGGCTCCATGCAAGGAGCCTGATATGGGATTCAATCCTAGGTCTCCAGGATCAGGCCCTGGGCTGAAGGCAGCGCTAAACTGCTGAGCCACCCGGGCTGCCCAAAATTTTCTGTTTTTAATATTATCGGGAAAAAGCTATTTCCACCCTCCAGAGAAAAGGTTTTTTTTTTTTTTAAGGTGCAAAATGATCATTGAAATGTGACTTGACTCATTTTCTTTGGTAGCTCAGGCTTGGAGCAAAAGCTAAAACTTAAAACACCTAAGTCCTTTTCATCATTTAAAACTCAGCTCAGATTTCACCTCCTCTGCAAAGCCTTCAGTAAGGACTTTTTTAGTTACAAGTCACACATACCGAACCCAAACTAATAAATACCAGTGGTGAATATGTTGGCTGTTGAAATACAAGGAAGTCTTAGACAAACAATGCAAGTGAAGGAAGAAGTTACAGCTGGACTGTCTGAATTGGAACCGTGGGATAAAGGCCACCAGACTCCACTTCCTGAATCTCTCTTCATTTAGGCCCATTATTTCACTGCTGCTCATTTTTCTCCCAATGGCAAGAAATACACTGCTTACAGCTTCCTACAACTTTCCCTCTTAAAATATATACTCTCAGAAAAAAACAGAAACTCTCAGTTTTAGTTTGAAGTATCTCAGAGAAGGAAGCAGATTGGTCAAGCTTGGTCAAGTTCTTTTCCCAGATCCGTCAACTCTGAAACCGGGGGTATGGATCAACTTGAATGATGTCCCAAGAGTAGACCAAGAGTTAAAATTATGTACAGACATGGAAACTCTTTCAGAAACCATAAAAGGAGATAATACAATACTTTTCCATAATTCTTAGTTTCCAACTCTCAGATATTCTACTTGGATTATGCTATTTGTGTGTTTATCATGATTCATCAGTAGGCTGTAAGTTTCATGGGGTAAGGACCATGTCTTCTTCTCCATGGATATTCTCTAAATTGATGGCACAATATTTTCCATATAATGAATGAATTACAAGCTCCAAGAGGAACTCCAAGAGTTCATTGAAACTTAAAACTATGCCTGTAGCATGGCAGACAGTCAATAAATATTTGCTGAACAAAAGAATAATACATAATCTATATAAGATGAATGTGTGGATGGATGGATGGATGGATGGATGGATGGATGGATGGATGGATGGAAATACAAGTTTTCTTCCAGTAAAAATAAATTTGCCCTCTGGGAAACCAAGTTATGCTTCCTGGGCCTGTATTGGTGGAGCTAACTGTGGCCATGAGACCAGCACAGTTAATTAGCCCTTGGAATCATCAGGCTCCACTCTGAACTTCATTATCTGCAACCTGTGCCTTGCAGCCTTTGGACTGTGGGTGAACTGGAAGCTCAATCAGTCTTCTAAAACTTTATTTCTGTGAAAGATCAAAATATATCTAAAAACCCAGCTTAGATACATTGACATATGTATGAATTCAATTAGTGAATTCTTGGATACCTACAGTGGCCAGATCCTGTTCAAAGTTTGGGGGCATGGTAGAGAACCAGACAGAAGTTGATACACTAGTGCTATGAAAGAACTAACCAGGTATGTTACTAGGCTGTCTAACTACTCCCCAGAGGAAGTGACACTTTACGCTCAGACTCGAAGGAATACATAGCTTAGCCAATTGGAGAGTCTGGAGACAGGGAAATGTTTCAGGTAAGGGGTTTGAAAGCCACAGCTCAGCATTTAAGAGAATTGAAAAATAAACAAGTATGTGAATCAAGAATTAGCTATAAGGATGACCATTATAATATTTATGAGCATGAAAAATAAAAACAGCAGGAGAATGATTCATTAAGCTGTGCTGGAGTGGCTCTTTAGGGCAGTGAAAGTGATGGGTTCATGCCATTATATGTTTGTCCAAATCCATAGAAAGTACAAGAGTGAGTCCTAATATAAACTATGGACTTTGAGTGATTAGATGTGTCAATGTAGGCTCATCAGTTGTGACAAACATACCACTCTGGTGGGGGATTTTGATATGGGGGGAGGCTGTGCATGTGTTAGGTCAGAGGATATGGAGGAGTTTAACATTTATCTATTTATTCATTTTGGCAATCTCTACACCCAATGTGGCCCTCAAACTCACAACTCCGAGATCAAGAGTTGCATGTTCTTCTGACTGAGCCAACCAGGCACCCCAGTAGGAAATCTTTGTACCTTCCCCTAATTTTGCTGTGAACCTAACACTGCTCTAAAAAAAAGTCTTATATTAAAAAGTCTTAAATTAAAAATCTTACATAAACCACACTGTCCATGTAATAGGATTCAACAAAGCATTAAAACAACACTACGGATGACAATGCTCAAGATATTAAGTTATTTAAAAAAGTACAAAGGGGTACCTGGTAGGTCAGTTGGTTAAGCATCTGCCTTTGGCTCAGATCATGATCTCAGGATCTCGGTTGAGCTTCTCCCTCACCCTCTGACCCTCCCCACTTATGCTCATTCTCTCTCTCTCTCTCTCTCTCTCTCTCTCGGATAAATAAATAAGTAAATAATCTTTTTAAAAAATAAATAAATAATAAAAAAATACAAGGGTATACAATCAATATGACCAAAATTTTGCTCTGTCTCTATTTTATTGTGTGCACGCATCGCCTATACCGGCCGATCACCCCACAGCTCTACCTGTAGTCATAGCCGAGTAGTGGAATATAAGTGACAGTTTTCTACTTTGTGCTTTTCAGTACTTTTCCAAAACATATTTTAATGAACCTCTACTCCTTTCAATGTGGAAAAGAATTTTGAAGAAGAATCAGGCTTGCCTGCCTGATTTTTTTTGCTGCCTCTCCCAGCGTGCTGTCCCCCCAAGAAGGGCATCGGGAACCCTAACACAGGCCTGGCCTACAGCTGAGCTGAGCAGGACTGAGTTGTGCTGCACAGCAGCAAATCTGCATGCCTTGGGTGTCTGTGGTACCACATCCCACAGGAGGCCCCACACTAGGGTTATCTGGGGTTGAGCTGTTCCTGCTCCAGCCTCCCTGTGTGGGCCGTTCTGCTCCTTCAAGAGGCTTGGTTTACCTTCATTACGCAAGTGCTGCTGCTTCGAAAGTGCCTGGCACAATGAAAGGAGCTTTATGAAGGGGCTTGGAGGGGCAGGAGGAACGTGGGAGATGGAGCCAAGCTGCTCTTGGGGAGTAGTCTGGTAACAGGGCCTCACCCCTGTGGCCACAGCACCAGGAACGGGCAGGCCTACGTCTGTTTGCTGAGGGGTTAGGGGCTGCTGCTTCTCTGCCACCCATGGCCACATCCCCACCCAATGCAGGAGAAGCCCCCTTTGCCCCTAGACAATGGACTCCTTCCGAAGTGGGAAGATCTCATGGGTGAGGCAGGAATGGGGTGGGTAGACACATCCTAATGTGGATGCATGCATATCTTGGTTTCAAGCGTTTGCTCTCAGCCTTGTCCCACAGTTGGTATTACTTGGAAAGCTTTCCAGAATCCTGATGCCTGAGGGCTACACCTAGAGGTCCTAGTTCAATCTGTCTGGGGTGTGACCGGAGCCTGGGGAGCTGGTGCCCTTTTGACCTCCCCTCCAAGCTTCGTTCCTGCATTGCATCTTCCCCCTTGAGCTATTCCCTAGGCGAGAATGCCCTTCCCTCACCACTTACTGCCATGCTCTCTCCTTTCCATCTTTTAAGCCAGTTCTGAAATCCCATTTCCCAGAGAAACCTCCAGTTCTGCTGTTAAGACCACGTAGTATTAAGGCAAGCCTCTTAACTCCTCGAGTGAAGTTGTCATTATAGCCCAATGCAGCCATAAATTATATGCAAGGAAATGAGCATGGCTGTGTTCCAATAAAACTTTATTAGCAAAAGCAGACAGCAAACCAGATGTGGCCCACAAATTGTAATTTGCCTGCCTCTACTTTATTTTCTTTTTACCCATTCAGTTACCTCGTTAACAATTTTACACTTAGTGAGCAATTATCCATATTAAATTCTTATTGTTCGAATAACTATTGTTATTTCTATCTCCCAACTGGACTCCACGTAATACCACTTCTCGGACATATATTTTTTTTTATTTATTTAAGTAGGGGAAAATTCTTTAAGTGTTCTCTTCAACACTACTGGATTGTTTGAATTTTTTCATAAGCATACTCTTTTTTGGAAAAATTAGACTTAAAAATGTGGTCTCCTATAATAAGTACTTAGTGCTGCCTTTTGTCTGCTTTAGCAGCAGAGGGAGATTATTTATGTTAAATATCTCATTTCATTTAAATTTTCCCTCTAAGGTTGAAATCGGCATATTCTCAGAAATATCATGGCCTATTCCCTTGTGACTTTTGGCTCGGATTCTGGCAAATTTTGTTTTAAATATATATTTTTAGGAGAAGAAGTTTAAAAAAAAAGTACACTCAACCCCAGGATGGCTGCAAAAAACAAATTAGGTACTAGATGGACAAAGAGCTTGCAGAAGTGAAAAGTGCTGTGCAGATATGAGGAGGTGGAAGAAATCACAAAACCCTTTCAGCCTTCCTAATAGCGGCTCTTAATGTACCTTAGGGAAATGTTTAATCTACTTATTTTGTGGTTTGTAAGTGCATTTCTTGTATAAGCGGATATTCATTATGTGTGCTTCCTAGTCACCTGCATTATGTGTGCACAAGAGGACCCAGAGGCCGCATCTCCACCCCCAGCAGGGCAGAGCCATGGGTCGCTGAGCACTTGGTAAATTCCCTGGGACTGAGGGTTGGTCAGAGATTGGGCCCCCATCCTGCTTCTTTGTCTTTGATGTCACGTGGAAGCAATGCATTCCAGCATCATCTTTGCTCCAGAGTACCTGGGGAAGGAGGGAATTGACATTACCCCCCGGAGCAGAGCTCCTGCCTAGGGTCTGTGTCCTTGGTTGGACAAAAATACTGAAGATAAGCGTTTCCTTCCATTCTGAGTATAGGCAACAGTGTTGGCAGTACCTGTGGCTTTATTCCTGCCCGAGCAGAAATCACAGTCATTTTCCTATCACGTTACAATTGTTATATCTGGAAATATATCCTATGCTCACAGTTACTTCGAAATCCATGGCGGTTATCAGATCCACTGCTTTTTTGTGTAAAGTGTAAGTGATGACACACATATCTCAAATTTGTTTCCTTTTTTATTTTTGATAATTAGATTTCAGTATAACTGGTTTCCTTTGTAATACTATATATTTCATTTTATGCGTTTAGAGAGACCAGTGGTCTTCACTAGACTGCCAAGCAGTACAGGGAACATAGAAGGTTAAGAACCCTCACCCTAGGAAGATATGTTCCCCAAAAATGTTTTGTTCCCATTTTCTTCTCTGTAGATGTCTTCATCCTCATTGGGTATGCTCTTCAACTCCAGATTCTTATATGCACTCATCCCAACTTCAAATCCTTTACCCGACTCAACTTACGCAGAGCTTTTACCTCAGCAACCTTGTCAGGGTGCTTAACAAAATGAGGGTCCCTCTAGCTAAAAAAAAAACTCACCTTCCTTTGAAGATAGTTGATAAATTATGGGGTTTGTTTCCCTTGAAGGAGACCTTGAGGTCTTAGCTACTACATCACAGGATGGTTAAACTACTCTGCTCAAGAGTGATTTTAAGAAATTGTTGAAGAAAATAAGATTTCAGACTCCAGGCTTTGAGAAAGTCTTTATTATTTACCCAAAAGCCTCATACAAATGAAGGAAAAATACAGACAACACATTGTGTAACACCCAGTTCCTTAACTGATCTTTCTATACATACAATTTAAATTTATAAAAAGGAACAACAGGTTCTTTTACATACGTTAAATTAAGAAGCAAAATGATCATGGCAACAAATTATGCCAACATGGCAATACAGTATAATTTCTGCTGTACTTTTAAAACAGAGCCTGGGTTAGTCATTTCTAGACAGCCATTCATAAAGCATACTTATAACTAACTCTTAAAACAGGTCATCTTATTTGTTCAGAAGTAAAACTTAAGATTTTTATTTGTTTTCCAAGGTCTAAACCAGCAGTATGTGACGGGCAGCTTTATGGTTGGGAGGCAAAGCAAAAGAATAGATCTCTTCTGCAGAATGTTGTGTGTCCACCTTACTATACCAAGATCACGGTGCTCTCTCTCAATGACACAGGGAAATGTCACATGTTAACTATCAAGTCAATTTGTTGCAGGGCAGGGAGAGAACAGCTTTTCCTGACAAGCAGTAACAAGCTATAAAAATAAGCAAAGATTGTTGAGAACCATATGGGCTGTATAAAAACCCAAATGGGGACAGCCCAGGTGGCTCAGTGGTTTAGCACTGCCTTCACCCCAGGGCATGATCCTGGGGACCCAGGATGTTAGGCTCCCTGTATGGAGCCTGCTTCTCCCTCTGCCTGTGTCTCTGCCTCTCTCTCTCTCATGAATGAATAAGTAAAATCTTAAAAAAAAAAAAATTAGTGCTCGCTTCGGCAGCACATATACTAAAATTGGAACGATAGAGAAGATGAGCATGGCCCCTGCGCAAGGATGACATGCAAATTCATGAAGCATTCCATATTTTTTCTGCTGTTTGAGACAGAGGAAAAGAAAATGATTTGTGTAGGTTACTTAATGAATGGTAAGGACCATAATAAAGGTCTCTGATAATTTCAAAAATAAAAAATAAAAATTATATTAAAAAAAATTTAATGGGCCTCTGAACCCATAATATGAGACCTGAGCTATGTGGCCTGAATCTCTGTACACTTCACTGGGACTTCTTATAATTTTCACTACTGCTATAGTGGATGCCAGAAAACAACACCTCTTGATTTTGTCCTCATACTTGAAAGATATTTCCACTGGGTACAGAATTCTAAGTTGACAGTTGTTTTCTTGAACCACACTGAGGATATGGTTTTCTGGCTTCCATGTTTGGTGATGGGAAGTCAGGTGTCAAGTTTAATAGCAACTCCTTTTGTGTTAAAAGAGAGATCTTTTCTTTTGATCTATTTTTAAGATACTCTCTTTGCCATTAGTTTTCTAGAGTAGTGGATTTCTTTCTTTTCTTTTCTTTGTAATCTTTCTTAGGGTTTCTGATACTCCTAAATCTGTGGATTCAGGCAATATTATTTTTTTTAAGAGAGAGAGTGCATGCATATATGAGTGGGGAGAGGAGCAGAGAAATAAAGAGAGGAGAGAAACCTAAGCAGACTTTCTGCCAAGTGTGGAGCCTGATGTGGGGCCCAATCTTACAACCCGGAGATCATGACCTGAGCCAAAATCAAGAGTTGGACGCTCAACCAACTGAGCCACCCAAGAGCCCCTGGGAAATACTCTAAAAAAATTAAAAAATAAAACTTACAACATTGCCTCTGTCCCATTCTCCATCTCTTCTATTTCTGAAATTCCAATTGCATGTGTGTTAGACCTCATTCTATTCTCCTTGTCTCTTCATTGCTTTTTCGTATTTTCCACCTGTCTCTCTGTGCTGCCATCCTTAATTTTCCTTTCACTTAGATTTTGGCCTGAAAATTGCATGCACTCTTGTCATCTCTTCAATGCTTTTGAGAAGATTGTAAAACTGTATTTTGTACAGCATTTCTGGTAGTTTTCATCAGAATGGTTCGTTTGTACCCTTAGTCCATCACAGTCCCAGAGGCTAATGTTTGTTTGGAATTTATGATTAAATCTATAGTTACATGTTGGAAAATTTGTCCCATTAAATGGGTCTAGGTGATCTGTGGGGAACCCAAAATGTGTAAATATTTTTTACCATATGCATGTGTTTATTTCTTGACTCTGTTATATTTCATTGATCTGTGTGCCTTTCTTTTTATGCCAGTACTGTACTGTTTTGATAACTATAGGCACCTGGGTGGCTTAGTTGGTTAAGCATCTGTCTTCAGCTCAGGTCATGATCCTGGAGTCCTGGGATTAAACCCCACATTAGGCTCCCTGCTCAGGGAGAGGTCTGCTTCTCCCATTCCCTCTGCCTCTTCTCTCCCCACCCCATCATGCCTTCAGTCTCTCTCTCTCTCAAATAAATAAATAAAATCTTTTTAAAAAAACTGTAGCTCTATAGTAGAGTTTAAGATCAGGGAGTATGATGCCTCCAGCTTTGTTCTTCTTTATTAAGGTTGCTTAATCTATTTTGGATTTTTTATGGTTCCACACAAATATTAGGATTGTTTTTTGTATACCTTTGAAAAATGCCATTGAAATGTTGATAGCAATTGCATTGAGAATACAGATGGTTTGGGGTAGTGTGGATATTTAATGATAGTAATTCTTCCAATTGATGAACGTGGAATATCTTTCCAATTATTTGCATCTTCCTCAATTTATTTTATCAATGTCTTATAGCTCTCAGCAAACAGATCTCTCACCTCCTTGGTTAATTAATTCCTAAATGTTTCATTGTCTTGGATGCTATTGCAAACAAAATTGTTTTCTTTATTTTTCTATTAAATATTTTGCTGTTAGTATATAGAAAATAGAAATGCAACTGATTTCTTTATGTTGATCTTCTAGCCTACAACTTTACCAATTTCTTTTATTCTAACAGTTTGTGTGTGTGTATGTTTAAAATTATCACTCTATAAGATTATATCATCTGCAAGCATAAGTAGTTTTACTTCTTCCCCTCCAATTTGGATGTATCATTATTTCTTCATGCCTAATTGGGATTAGGCTAGGACTTCTGGATTTGACTTTGATGTTAGCTATGGGCTTGTCATTATAAACCTTTATTATTTTGTATTACAGTCCTCTATACCTAATGTGTTGAAAATTTTTTTATCATGAAGTGATTGCTGAATTTTGTCAAGTACTTTTCTGCATCTCCTGAGAGGATAATATTATTTTTATCCTTTATTCTATTAATGTGGGGTATCATATTCATTGATTTGCATATGTTAAGCTACCTTTATATCCCAAAGATAGATACCAGTTGGTCATGCTGTGATATTTAAACTGGAGTCAAATGTTTGCTAGAATTTGGTTCAAAATATTCGTGTCTGTATTCATCAGGGATATTGGCCTATAGTTTTCTTTAGTCTTTAATCTGGATTTTGTAATCCAGGGTAATGCTGGCTTCATAAAATGAATTTGGGAATGTTCTGTCCTTTTTAACTTTCTGGAAGAGTTTAAAAAGGATTACATTAATTCTTCTTTAAAATTTAGTAGAATTCACTGGTCCTAGGTTTTTCTTTGTTGAAAAATGCTTGACTATTAATCCAAACTCCTTACTCATTGTTCATCTGTTTAGATTTTCTGTCTTCCTGATTCAGTCTTGTTAGGTTGTATGTGTCTAGGAATTTTTCCATTTCTGCTAAGTTATCCAACCTCTGCTAGATGATTTTTTGTATTTTTGTGGTGTCAATTGTAATGTTTCTTCTTTCATTTACAATGTTGTTTTTTTGAGTCTTCTCTTTTTTTTTTTTTCTTGGCTAGTCCAGCTAAAGTTATGTCAGTTTTGTTCATCTTTTCGAAAAGTAGCTTTTAGTTTCATTGATTTTTTTTTCTATTTTCTAATTTCTATTTCATTTATTTGTGCTATAATCTTTATTACTTACTCCCTCCTGCTAACTTTGGGTTTACTTTGCCCTTCTTCTTCCAGTTCCTTGAAGTATAAAATTATGTTATTTATTTTAAATTTTTCTTTTTTCTTAATTTAGGCATTTATCACTATAGATATTCCTATTAGAACTGCTTTTGGCTATATCCTGTAAGTTTTGGTATGCTGTATTTTTATTTTCCTTTGTCTGAGGATACTCTCGGATTTCCCTTTGATGTCTTCTTTGACCCACTGGTTATTTACTAGTGTGTGGTTTAATTTCCATGTATTTGTGGACTTTTTAGTTTTCCTCCTGCTACTAATTCCTAGTTTCATACCAATGTAGTTGGAAAAAATATTGGATATTTCAATCTTCTTAAATTTGTTTAGGGTTTCTTTGTGGCCCAACATATGATCTATGCTGGCCAATATTTCATGTGTGCTTTAGAAGAATATGTATTCCGGTACTATTGGATGGAATGTTCCATATGTCTATTAGGTTGGAACTATAATATTGGATCTATAATATTACTGGGTCTATAATATTATTCGGGACCACTATTTCCTGAATGATTTTCTGTCTGAATCATCTATTCAATCTTGACAGTAGACCATCAAAGTTCCCTACTATTAATGTATTGCTGTTTATTTTTCCTTTCGTTATTTTTAATATTTGCTTTAAATAGATGCTCTAGTGTTAGGTGAATATATATTTACAATTATTATTATCTTCTTGATGAATTCACCCCTTTACCTCTACATAGTGGCCTTGTCTCGTGATCAGTTTTTTTTTTTAAGATTTTATTTATTTGTTTGAGAGAGAGCATGCAAATAAACAAGCTGGAGGAGGGGCAGAGGAAGAGGAAGAAGCAGACTCCCCACTGAGCAGGGAGCCCTATGTGGGACTCGTTCCCAGGACCCCAAGATCATGACCTGAGCCAAAGGCAGACACTTAACCAACCGAGCCACCCAGGTGCCCCACTTGTGATCAATTTTGACTAAAAGTTTACTTAGTCTGATATAACTATTCCTGCTTTCTGTTGGTTACCATTTTCATGGAAGACCTTTTACCCATCTCTTCACTTTCAACTTATACATGTCATAAAAACAAGCATGACTCTCCTGTAGGCAGCATATTGTTGGATCTTGTTTTTGTTGTTGTTGTTGTTGTTGTTTTTAATCCTTAGCTATTCTCTTTTGATTGGAGAATTTAATTTATTTAACTTAAAGTAATTATTGATGGATAAGAACATACTATTGTCATTTTGCTCATTGTTTTCTGATTATTTTTTAGTCTCTTTCGCTCTTACTATCTTCTTTTGTGATATATTTTCTACAGAGGTATGCTTTATTTTTCTTTATCTTTTTTTGATCTAGTATAGAATTATTCTTTGTGGTTACCATGAGACTTACATAAACATTTTATAGATGTAACAATATAACTGATAGCAACTTACCTTCAGTTGCATCCAAAAACACTATACTTTTACTGTTCCTCCTTTCAACATGTTATGCCATTATTGCTATACTTCACATCTTTTTATAGTGTGCACTCAATATCAAATTAATGTAGCTATAGTTATTGTTAATACTATTTTTTTAACTTTTGTACTAGAGATAAAGTGATTTACACACCACTGTTACAGTATTAGAATGTTCTGAATTTGACTATATACTTACCTCTACCAGTGAATTTTTTACTTTTATATGCTTTCATGTTGTTATTAGTGTCCTTGCATTCCTTTTCTTTTGTGTGTGTGTGTGTGTCCTTTCATTTCATCCTGAAGTACTCCCTTTAGCATTTCTTGTAAAGAAGGTCTCATGGTGATGAACTCCCTTAGCTTTGGCTTGTCTGGGAATGCCTATTTCTCCTTTATTTCTCAGGGCTGGTTTTTCTGGGTGCAGTATTCCTGGTTGGCACAGGTTTTTTACTTTCTTTCAGAACTTTGAATATATCATCCCACTCCCTCCTGGCCTGCAGAGTTTCACAGAGAAATCCACTGATAGCCTTATTGGGAGCAGGGATTCCCTTGTATATGAGGAGTTGTTTTTCTCTTGCTGCTTTCATAATTCTTGCTTGTCTTTGATGTTTAACATTATGATTATAATGGGTCTCATAGTAATCTTTGCGATGATCACGTTTAGGGTCCTTTGAAATTCTTGTACTTGAATGTCCACACCTCTCCCAAGATTTGGGAAGTTTTCAGTTGCTGTTTCTTTAAATAAACCTTCTGCTCTTTTTTCTCTCTCTACTTCTTCTGGGACCCCCATGATATACATGTTTATTTGCTTAAAGTGTACCTATAATTTATGTAGGTCTTCTTTACTTTTTTTTTCATTCTTTTTTCTTTACATTCCTCTAACTGGTTATTTTCAGATGATCAGTATTTGAGTTCACTGCTTCTTTCTTCTCTGTGATTATCTGTGGTTGAAGCTCTTTACTTAACTTTTCAGCTCTGTCATTTTATCCTTTAGCCCTAGGATTTCTGTTTGGGTCTTTTGTACGGCTTCTATTTTCTTTATTAAACTTCTCATTTTTATCATGCATTGTTTCTCTGACTTTGTTTTGTTGTCCGTCTTTGTTCTCTTGGGTTTCATTTGGTTTTGTTAAGATAATTATTTTGAATTGTCAGGTAAACCATAGGTCTCTGCTTCTTTGGGGTCCGTTACTGAAGCTTTATTACTTTTACTTGGTGGTATTATATTTGATGATTCTTTGGGATCCATGTAGCCTTGCATTATTCTCTGTGCCTTTGAAGGAACAAAAATCTCTTCCAATCTTTATAGACTAGTTTCATCAGATAAAGACTTTCTCCTGTCTGTTCCCTGAACTGATAGTATCACCTCTGGAATCTTAGTTGTGCTGGGTTGGAGCTACTTATAATACTGTTGCTTGGTCTATGTTGGAATCCACAATTGGCCAGCTTGTTACCAGGGGCTCAACTGGGCATGGATCCTATCTAGTTCCTGGATGGATCTAGTTCCAGTACTTTGTTCCATTGGTGGCTCTAGGACAAGAATTTCCATGGTAGGGTCCTCAGTCAACCTATTACTATGTCCATGGTGGCTATGGATCCCACCAGTTTCCTGGGAATGCTGCTGACTGTCACTGCATAGGTTCCTGGGTTAGCAAAATGGCCTTGGACTATGGGTATAAAGGGCTGGAACAAAGCTCTTGGGCTATTTCAGATTCCATGGCCATGATTCATGTCTGTAGACCTAATTCTGTTACAAAGGCAACAAAAATAAAAATAAACGAGTGGGACTACATCAAACTAAAAAGCTTCTGCACTGCAAAGAAAACCATTAATAAAAAGAAAGGCAACCTTCCAAATGGGAGAAAATCTTTGCAAATCATGTATCTCATAAGAGGTTAATATCTAAAATACACAAGGAATTCATACAACTCAATAGCAAAAAAAAAAAAAAAATCTGAAAAAAAATCTGATTTTTAAAAAGGCAGAAAATCTAAATAGATGTTTTTCCCAAATAAGACATATATATGGCCAATGAGTACATGAAAATATGTTCAATATCACTAATCATCAGGGGAATGCTAACCAAACCACAATGAGACATTCCTGCTGGAATGGCTAATATCAAGAAACTAAGAGATGACAAGTGTTGATGAGGATATGGAGCAAAGGGAACTCTTGTGCACTATTAATGGGAATACAAATTGGTGCAGTCACTGTGGAGAACAGTATGGATGTTCCTCAAAAAATTAAAAATAGAACTACAATATGATTCAGCAATTACCCTCTGAGGTATTTATCTGAAAAAAATAAAAATGATACATGCAGCCCCATGTTTATTGCAACATTATTTACATTAGCCACAATATGGAAGCAATCTAAGTGTCCATCAATGGGTGAATGGATGAAGAAAAGTGTGTTTGTGTGTGTGTGTGTGTGTGTGTATGCACACAATGAAATATTATTCAGCCATAAAAAGGAAGAAAATCTTGCCATTTGTGGTAACATTTGGGTGGATCTTGAGGACATTATACTGAACAAGTCAAACAAGGAAAGATAAATACCCTATGATCTCACTTCTACGTGGAATCTAAGAAAAAAATACCAAGCTCGTAAACACAGAGAACAGATTGATAGTCACTAGAGGCAGGGGGTGGAGTGTGGGAGAAATGGATGTATAACTATGTGGTGACAGATGTTAACTAGATTTATTGTGGTGATCATTTTACTATATTTATAAATATTGAATCATTATGTTGTACACCTGAAACTAATATAATGTTATATCTCAATTTTCCAAAAGGATAATAGGAAATATAACTGAGTTTAACCAGATAAAATACATTGTAAAATAAAAAAATACTAGAAAAAAGTGACAGATATTACACTATAAAATTTTACTCAGAACAAGATAAAGAACTACATATAAAAAAAAAGAACAGTTGTTTAGTGGGAAATTTTCAAAACCTATCAAGGAAAACTTTAAAACATTCCTAAAGGGCACAAGAACAAAAGATTAGAAACAGGGAGGTTCCAACAGTAAGAGGACAGGCAAACACACTATGGCAAAGCCACACAACAGGGTTCTATACAGCCAAACAGAAAGGACTGTAGAGGCTCTCTAAGTACAAAAACAAAAGAAAACAAAAATCTACAAGTTGTATAGGAAGTGAAGAAAGCAAAGTATTTAACAGTGCCTTTATTATGCTACATTTTTATGAGACAAAGCAGAGAAATAAGAATGTTCATACTTGCTTATATTGCAAAAACAAACACTAGGATGATAAACAAAAAATTAATGTAAATAGTTACACTATCGGGAACAAACTAGTTGGAGTGGATGGAAAAAGGGTAAGAGTAAACATCTAGTGCATACTTTTTTATGTTGTTTTGATTTGATTGAACCATGAAACTATATTACCTATTCAAATAAAATAAAACTTATCCAAAAATGTTCAAGTGGAAACATTTCTCTAGATGCATATATTTTTCAGATTCTACTAAAAGTTTTACTAGCACCAATTCACAAAAGGCGCCAATTTTTACAATTGTAGCTAACATAACACAATTACAATGCATTTCAGCTGAAATCCCACAGTATGTTACATCTGCATAAAGCAATTACTCCTTTCTCTATGGAGAAAAACAACAAATCACATTTTTAATATTAAAGTAAAACATTAAATTTCCCATTCTCATTATGTAATTGTTTTTTTAACCACTTTTGGAAGTTTAAAGGGATATTATATAAGCATCTCTTTATTAAAAAAAAATTAGAACAAGATTCTAAAAGTCACAGAAGTCCTTAAAACAAACCAACAAAAAAACACTTCCACATTGTTGCTGTATCTAGGACTAAGGCCCTTATTCCTAGGCTTCTATTCTCTTAGTAACAAGTTAATTCATAAGTTCAAGTTTAATTCAAGTAGTTTAATTCATAAGTTTCAAGCAGTTTAATTCATAAGTTCTAGTTTAAAAAAAAATAAATTCCCACATTTTTCCTGTCCATGAAAGCACATATATTTTAAGATAATATTTAAACAGAGCACCTGGGTGGCTTAGTTATTTAAGAGTCTGCCTTCTGCTCAGGTCTTGATCCCAGGGTCCTGGGATCCAGTCTCACATTGGGCGACCTGCTTAGCAGGGAATCTGTTTTTCCTTCTCCCTCTGCTCTCTCCCCTCAACTCATGCTCACTCTCTCACTAAATTAAATAAATAAAATCTTTAAAAAAAGAAAATATTTGAATAGAAGCACTTATAACTTTATCAATGGCAGCTTCATATTTTCAATCAAGTATTTTTTAATTGTTTAGCTGGAAAGAATGTTCCCAGTTGTCAGTCATCCTTGAGACTTTGCCATCACGAAACACCATTTTTATTCAGTACTCAAAAAAAAAAAAAATCTGTGTTTATTTTGCTGAATAATTGGGGAATTTGCTATGATCCAATATGTTCTGTTAGTGATCAGTCATAGGAAATTGTGAGACCTAACAGTTATATGTGACTCTTGCAGAGCTTGCAGGGCCTATATGTGACCATACTGCTGGGTGTGCAGCATCTTGCCTGACATTGTTCCACCTGTATTTTTATCAAGAGGGCTCATCCAACCCATGGAATTGTTCCAAAATGGAATATTTATAGTATGGCCATGAAGAGAAGACTCACCACAACCAAGGAGGCCATACACACAGACCCATCACTAACTTGTGATGTGCCTCTGCTGGGGTTAGGGAACTGATTACAAGACTCTTTACTGGGGGTATTGGGCACAGATGATGCAGATGAATGAGAGCTCAGAAACGTGAGGTGAGAAATGAGAGATGAGGAATGCGACAAAAGGGCAGGAGGAAATGTCCTTCTAGTGGCCATAGCCAACAACTACAGGAAGCAAAGTAAAGACAGTTAATAATTCTATGGGAATATGGAAATTCAGCATTTTCCAGTCTGTCTCAAGTCCTGAGGTCATTTGACCTGCATCTCCAAAGGGTTGTCTGACTTCTTTACCAGCCTCACATAACCTTTACTCAGTGGATGCTACCAGGTAACCCCTTTACTCTCTAGAGTAGGGCTCAGCAAACGCCTTTTCCAAAGAATCAGATAGTAAATATTTTAGGCTTTGTGGGTCCTACTATCTCTGTTGCAACTTCTCAACTCTGCCAAAGACAGTACAAAAAGAATGAACATGGCTATGTTCCAATGAAACCTTATGGACAATAAAATTTGAATTTCATATAGTTTTCACATTTAATGAAATAGCTCTCTTTTTTTTTTCCTTTTAACCATTTATTTTTTTTTTCTTTTAACCATTTAAAACGTAAAAGCCATTCTTAGTTTGTAGGCCATATAAAAACAGGTGGCAGGCCAGATTTGACCTGCAGGCCATAGTTTGCCAACTGCTGTTAGCGGAAAAGAACTAGAATATAAGTTGGACCCATCCTGGGCTATGCTCTTACAGTGTCATGTGGGCTGAGCTCTCTGTCTGCAGAACCACATGTTAATTATGATAATTGGTAAGGCCTCAGACCATTTAAGGTCTTCATTGAAAAGTCTACCTAATTCTTGCTTAGTGTCATAATTTTTGCTCTCTGTCTTGCCCAAAGCAACTCAAGAGTATGGATTTTGTGGTTAGAATTTAATGTTTAAAGCTTTACATAAAAATTGGGAAACTTATCTCATAAAATTAGAAACTTAATCTTGGTTGATGTTGAGGAATGTGTTTTTAGAGCAATGTCTTGGCAAAGTAATAATGTCTGCTTTCCTCTAGGGCAATGGTTGTTAAAGTGTGGTCACCAGATCGACAGCATCAGCATCTGGAAATAGAAATGTAGATCCTTAGGCCCCACTTTAGACCTAGTAAAGGAGAAATTGAAGATGTGGCCCAGAAATTTGTGTCTTAACAACCCCTCAAATAGTCCTCATATATAATAACGTTTGGAAACTACTCTTCTAGGGAAAATCTTTAGACCCTCCAGAAAATAAGCATATTATAGCTAAGACTTGAGGTTACCACTTTATAAGAGAAGGTTGATGTGTTTAATTTGCTGGTGAGTGTAAAGGCACCCAATTCCTGGTCACGTCCAAGATAGTACTGGACCAACTTCCCTCCCTGCATTACAAGCAGAGAGCACACCTAGGACAAGGTGCTATACTTCACATGATAATTCAGGCACATGAGTGGTCCTGATTTGTTCTTTTCCTTCTCTTTCCCAGGTGTCCCCTCCAACTGATAATATTGACTAATAGAAGGGACATGGATGTCTGGGATGACTGTATGCATGTAAACAGGTTATAAACAGAGTAAAGGAGACAAACTGCTTTCTCACTGATAGACTTTTTCTAATCAGGGACCCCATTCTTCAAGTCATCTAGTTGCTTTAGGATTGGTAAGTGACAAGAGGAAATAGATAGTCCTTAAGAAAAGCAGCTTTTGGGATCCCTGGGTGGCTCAGCGATTTAGCACCTGCCTTCAGCTCAGGGCGTGATCCTGGAGTCCCAGGATCAAATCCCGCATCAGGTTCCTTGCATGAAGCCTGCTTCTCCCTCTGCCTATGTCTGCCTCTCTCTCTCTCTCTCTCTTTCTCTGTGTGTGTGTGTGTGTGTCATGAATAAATAAATAAAATCTTAAAAAAAAAGAAAAGCAGCTTTTGTGGCTACAACAGCCTAAGCAATTTCCTGACTAACCTCATCTGTGTAATTAATGTGAGATCATGGTAGAAGTCATGGTCATGGTAGAAGTGCCAAAAGGCATTGGGAACGAGAGGAAAAATAATGCATCGACCAGGTGAAACAACAGAGACCTTAGTTGGGTTCCTGAGTTACGAATTATGGGATGAATAGAGCTGACATATGCATTAAGGTATAATGTATAAGGTATAGGTTCAGGATCCCTGGGTGGCGCAGTGGTTTGGCGCCTGCCTTTGGCCCAGGGCACGATCCTGGAGACCTGGGATAGAATCCCACGTCGGGCTCCCGGTGCATGGAGCCTGCTTCTCCCTCTGCCTATGTCTCTGCCTCTCTCTCTCTCTCTCTCTGTGTGACTATCATAAATAAATTTTTTAAAATTTTTTTTTAAAAAAGGTGGTATAGGTTCTCAACAGAGCAGTAAACTCATCTGCTCATTTTGAACCCAGGTTTATAGTTGCCCACAAAGAGATGGGACTTCTACAAGGGTCAAATCCAAGCTGGACAGTGCTTGTTGTCTTAGTCATTGTTAGTTTTTGATGGAAGTTTATCCAGATAGGAAGATCTGTCCATATATGTCATGTTCAAAGTGCAGAACACTGCTATTTTAATTTACAAGATAAGTCTCAATTCAATATATATACAAATCAAGGAGAAAGGAATGTTCCTTCATGAAAGGTTCAGGAATCGTTTGAAGTCATCTAGTGAGATGATGGCTGACTGCTTTTCTTTGGTTTTTATAGCAATAATCACCTCACCAGAGAGTGGACAGCATATCCAAATGACAACATTTTCTTATCTTACAGGATAAGAAAACTGTATTTCTGTCTGTGATGGGATGTAGGATTTGGCAGGTGAAAGGAGAACTTTTCCTAGGCTTGGTTAAAGCAAGCTGGAAGGATGTCCTATGTCCTGTTTTAATATAGGGCCAACATGTGGGAGTTATAGAAGTCTCCTAGGACACTGGTTTTTCCAAAGCCCTGATTTTTAAAATAGCAGCAATTTATTGGATGGGGTTTAAAGAGGAGTTACTTTTATAGTGTGAGGTTATGACCCATTGCTTTGTAAGCTTTCGACTTAGAGGAACTTGAAATTTAGCTTCCTCCCTTTCGTTAGGTTTTAAATCTTATTGTACCCATGGATGGCTGCTCAAATGAATTCAATACTCACTCTTGGCTTCTCATGAAGGGCTACATTTTGGATTCTTTCAGAAACCTTGGGAAATTGTCCATAGACAGAACTTCGGAGAATCTCCCCCAAAGGGCCTTCAATATTCTCTATCATGGAAAATTACCTATACAATTTCTATTTAAGCAACCCAAAGATACAAATATAGTGATCTGAAGTGGCACCTGCACCCCAATGTTTATAGCAACAATGTCCACAATAGCCAAACTATGAAAAGAGCCCAGATGAATGGAAAAAGAAGATATTATATAGATATAGATATAGATATACAGATATCATACACCCAGTGGAATATTACTTAGCCAACAACAAAAAAAATGAAATCTTGCCATTTGCAATGATGTGGATAGAACTAGAGGATATTATGATAAGCAAAATAAGTCAATCAGAAAAAGACAATTATCATATATCTCATATGTGGAATTTAAGAAACAAAACAGAGGATCATAGGGGAAGAGAAGAAAAAATAAAACAAGATGAAACCATAGAGGGAGACTAGGAAACCATAAGAGATTCTCAATCATAGGAAACAAACTGAAGGTCACTGGAAGGGAGAGGAGTGGAGGATGGGGTAACTGCATGATGGGCATTAAGGAGGGCACGTGATGTAATGAACACTGGGTATTAGATAGGACTGATGAATCACTGACCTCTACCTCTGAAACCAATAATACTTTATATGTTAATGAATTAAATTAAATTTAAAAATTTAATTTAAAAAATTTCTATTCAAACATAAGATTGAGATAGGCAGTTCCCATCCATAATGTTTGCCAGAGCCTGGGGAAAAAGTACAAATGGATATCCACACACCATTTCTATCAATATTCGAAAGTTATAAATCAAAGTAGCAAATTATTTAAATAAAAGACGTTCTATAATCCTACTTAGAAAAAAAGATACTCTCATAATGACCTAGAAGTGTGATTCAAGTTAAAATTCTCAGACTCCTCAAAATTCTTTATCAAACACGGGAATATGGAGAAAGTCAGGCTCAGGTCTGGCCTTCCTCTTCTCAGCCCTGCTCTGTTGCATAGTCCCAAGGACTGCTTCATACACAGAGATACCCCAGGCATCTGGCTAAGCTCCCACCTTATAACTGCAAAGAGCTCCCTTCTCCCCATGCACTTGCCATGGGCCTAGGCAAGTGAATACCAATGACACAACCAAGAGCAAACAGAAGAGAGGACAGTGCAGGTTCTGGAAGCCGGCTTAGGACCATTTGCGAAAGGAATTCTGGGGTCCTGGACACCCAGAGCATGATCTAAAAGATGGTGGTGGTAGAGGTGGTCTGGGCTCCTGGAAGACAATTAGGGTGACCAAACTGGTTTGTCTAGATCTGCCTTGCTTTTAGCTCCACAAGTCCCATGTCCTGGGAAATACATCAGGATGCTAGAAGTCCCACTTTTTAGTCTTGTGACAGAAGATGAAAGGGAAAGTACAAAATCCATAGGACAGCCCTCGAAATAGAAGCTGAAAGTAACTTTGTTTTTGGTGTCAGATGAATATGGTGTAGATTATCTGTCTTCCATAATCACTGTTACTGGTCTTTCCCTTCCCCCAAAAGAGGAAAACTCTCCTAAAATTATTCTGACTTCTGTTTATACCTCACTAATTCCCGGATAATTATCTCTAATATAAAACCAGTGGGTATACTTTCCTTATGTCATGTATTAATTCTTTTCTATTCCAAGCTAGCCTATCACAGAGCTGAGGAATTCCAAAGCAATCTGAAAGTTCTTCCAACTGGGGGACCAGGATGTGGCTGGTTGGCCTCAGGAAGAATCAACTCTTACCCTTGCTGAGGCTCAAAGTTCCTGCCAGAAGGGTTTTAAGCTTCTCCTCTGTAAGATCTGCTACATCCAAAGTGCTTTCAAGCTTTGTGGTGAGTCTTTCCAGTTCCTTTCTAAGTTTTGGGAACGTTGCAACCATGGATGGCTATTCCTTTAGACTCAGCCCAGGAGACACAGAATCCTGAGGGACAGGATAATTGAAGGATTTTTTTTTTTTTACAAAGGGGTTCTTAGTGTTTATCTATAGAATTTTCTTTTTTTTTTTTTTTTAAGATTTTATTCATTTATTCATGAGAGACACAGAGAGAGAGAGAGAGCCACAGACACAGGCAGAAGCAGGGTCCATACAGAGAGCCGGATGCGGGACTCGATCCCGGGTCTCCAGGATCATACCCTGGGCTGAAGGCGGCACCAAACTGCTGAGCCACACGGGCTGCCCTAGAATTTTCAATATCGAAATAATATTCATTCAGTGACAGCCTCCATATCTGTGTCATAGGCACCCAAGAAGGACTTTTAGTCATTTAGTGTGAAAAATAGAACTTCCTAGTATTTCTGAATGATCTATCCCAGCTGTTAACTCAGAAAAGGAATGGATGAGCCCTGGCACTGCCCCAGCCAATTGCCCTGACCCAGGGAATCCCAAGAGGTCTGGACAAATCGGAAGCACAGTACTTGGCTGGGGTTGCCAGCAGTGTTGCCAAGCAAATTTGGATAAACTCGTAGCAAAAGAAGCCAATAATTCAAGAGATGAGGGCTTGGAAAAGAGAAAGGGAGAAATTTATTTCAGACCTTGGCAGCAGGGGAAGGTGCCAGTAACCCACCTCTCTGCCTGCAAGATGGACACTAGAGGTTTCATAGAGAGGTTTGGGGCAAGGGTGGGCAGTGCACACAAGAGAGCAGGCCCAGAGCCTGTGGTCGTGAGTGGGGGTCGGTGTGCGTTCAGCTCACATTCGTAAGCAGGGAAGGGGACATGTAGGGTGTGGTGTTCTAGGCATTCCATTGCCCTCAGGGCCTTTCTGGCTTGGCAGTGGAATGTTTTGGTCATTGCAAAACACCTTCATCAATGACTCAAGAAAACACACTGAAAAATAAGAACAATGGGTTTTAATCAGAGCATGAGTTAAGCAATCTTGTCCATGCCTGGTTTTAACTATTGGGGTCTATAGTTAAGTAAGGGGGTTTGCCAACACTGGAGCAAAAAGCTCTGTATTTTTTATTCATTTTATCTAGGTAGTCTTCTCTAAGGGTCTTCTTCAGCTCTTATCAAGGTGCAGATGCCAGGAAACAGTCCCAGGGCCATACTCTGGTGGGGCTGTGAGAATAAGCACTCAGAAGGCTTTTCCAAGGTACCTGAGAAGGCATTTTTTTTTTTTTTTTTTGAGAGTTGAGTCAGGTTTTGCACACTTACTAGGGTATTTGTGTGGGAAACACTCAAAAATGTTGTATGTCACATAAGCCTCTCTTCCTGCTTCTGTCTTAACTCCATCTGCTCAAGATAAATATCCCACAGGTTTTCCCTGGTTACGGCCCGTCAAAAGGAAATTCAATAATTTCAAGTTCTCCCTTTCCATATTTTAACTAACTTTACAGACCAGGTAATCTAGTGGCTTAGCATGAAGCTAAGCCGTTAGCTTCATTAGCTGTTAGCTAATGGCTAAGCCGTTATGGGAATCTTTTTAAAATCCTTGGGCCTGGCAGTGCCTTTTCTATGGTCAATTGATTTAGACCAGGGGTGAAAATTGGACACTCAAATGTTTTACAAAGTTATTGGGGAGGAAAACTTTTTCTTTACCTTTCAAGGTATTTTTGGCTGGTCTAAGAATTAAATTCATACGAGACAGATTAACAGGAGAAAATAGAATATACTTATTCTACAAGAATATGAGGCCCACAGGCAGGCTGACAATTGAGGCTTCTGTGCCATCCAGATAAGGACAAGTGGGTAGGGAACTGGGACTTTAAAGATAAGGGAGACAAATCATAGGAAGATGCAAAAGAGTAAATGTTTAGTAAACAAATGTTCGCTGGGCCATCCAGAAACAATAGGACTTAGAGAGGAATTTTAACAAAGGCGCTTTGCAAAGTTCCTCCCTGCTTCCCTAGTTCATATTATAATGTAGTTCTCTAAGGTGATGGCTCCCTTCCTAGGGCGGGTCCTCTATCTAGATTCTTCAGGCAATTAGGGGGAAGGTGAAAAATTCTTCATTTTGTTTGGTAAAAATAATCAGCCTAAAATAAGCCACAGGCCAAAGGAACACATTTTGTTTCCTTACAGATTCTTCCAGAAAAGAGATCTTAGGTAGAAATGGGCGACAAAGAATAGAAACCAGGACAGCCTCACTTTCTGACCAGAATTGAAATGACCAGCCTTCCAAACGGAACCTGTGCGGGTCCAGAGCGGGCCCCCAGACGGTGAGGGGAAGTCAAGAGCAGAAACTCAGAGCCCAGCAGTGGGAGGCTACAACGCCTGCCCTTGGTCCCTGTGATGCTGTCCTTTTCACTGGCCTCCAGGGCCACCAGACTGCAGACCATGCTGAGCACGTCAGATTGGTGGGGGGAAATTCCAGTGCCTCGTATTTTTTAGTAAATTCAGTCATTCACTAAAATCAGCAAGCAGGGCAAAGGAGGAAGCACATTCTTTCCCAAAAGCAAGCACTTCATTTCCCTGGTCTTAGTACTGCTTTAGAGTTGGGGGGGTGGGGGGTCAGCAAGCCTTTTTTTTTTTTTTTTTCTTTTTTTTAAGCCTTTTTTATAAAGGGCCAGAGGGTAAATATGTTTGGCTTTCAGGGCTATATGGTCTCCATTGTGGCTACTTGACTTTTCTCCTCCCTCTCCCTCTCCTTCCCTCTCCCCCTCCCCCCCACCTTCCTCCTCCTTCTCTTCTTTCCAAGTTTCTTGCTTTGTGTGTCTTTTTTCCTCCTTTACTCATTTGTTTTGTTTCTTAAATTCCACATATGAATGAAGTCATATGGTATTTGTCTTTCTCTGACTTATTTTGCTTAGCATAATGCTCTCTAGCTCCACACAAGGCATTACAAATGGCAAGATTGCATCCTTATTTCTGACTGAATAATATTCCTTTGTGTACATATACCACATTTTCTTTATCCACTCATCAATAATGGACACTTGGGCTACTTAGATATCTCAGCTAATGGAAATAAAGTTGCTATAAACACAGGAATGCATGTATCCCTTTGAATTAATGTTGTTTGTTTTTTTTTTTTTTTTTTTTTTTTTGTATTCTCTGGGTAAATACCAGTAGTGTGATTGATGAATCATAGGGTAGTTCTATTTTTAACTTTTTGAGGAACCTCCATACTGTTTCCCAGAGTGGTTGCTCCAGTTTGCACTTCCAGACTAATGGTTCATTTTTATGTTACATGAATTTCAACTTAATAAAAAAAGAAGTTAAGGGATGCCTGGATGGCTCAGTGGTTGAGCGTCTGCCTTCAGCCCAGGGCCTGATCCTGGAGTCCTGGGATCAAGTCCTGAATCGGGCTCCCTGTATGGAGCCTGCTTCTCCCTCTGCCTAGGTCTCTGCCCGCCCCCCCTCTGTCTCTCATGAATAAATATCGTAAAAAAAAAAAAAAAAAAGGAAGTTAAGCCATTTTAGCTTATGTGCTATACAAAAACAGAGACTGGCCAGATTTTGCCTATGGGCTCTTGTCAATTCCTGCCTTAAAGATACAAACATTATTTTAGATACCTTTATGTGGAACTAGATTAATATTTAATATATTTTTTATTTAAGATCTACTAAATAAATTATGTGTGATAATCAATATTTCTTAGAGATAAAGTAACCAAGGTAATGCATACATTCATTAATGTCATAATGTCAAGATTAGGTCCCACAACCAGTCAATGACAATATCAGGATTTGAACCTTAGGTCTTTCTGCATAATTTTTATTTGTGAAAATTATAAAAGTTAGCATATGTTGAGTATTCAACATGTGCCAGACACTGCTCTAAATGCATTAGACCAGTGCTTCTTAACGAAAGAGGCACTTTTGCCCTCTGGGGGACATTTGGCAATGTCTGGAAACGTTGGTTGTCACAGTGTGGAGAAAGGATACTTACTTGCATGAAGCAGGTAGAGGCCAGGGGCACAAGTATCCTGCAATGTACAGAACAGCCCCTCACAGCAAGGAATCATCCAGCCCAAAATGTCAATCATGCTGAGGCGGGGAAACACTACCTTAGATGTATTATCTGAGTTAATTTTCAGAACAACCCTTAGAAGTAAGTTGTTATTATTATTCCTCATTTAACAGATGAAGAAACTGAGGTTTGGGGGAGTTAAGTAACCTGCCCAATGTCACCCTGCCAGCAAACTGAATTTAAACCCTAGCAAACTGGCTTCCCCATGCTATACTTGAGAGTCACTATTGAAGTTTGTTAACTATGCATTAATTGGTGGGATTATTTTATTCTTCCCTTAGACTGAAAGGGGCATGGACCATATTCTTATTCTCATTGTCTTATTATTGTATCCCCAGCACCTAGCTCAGGGCCTGCTCCACAGTAGATACTCAGTGAATGAATGAATGAGTGAATGAACGAATATATACGTTATACACAGGTGACATCAGAACCTCTACTTTTATCATCCCTGAAACTGTCCATTTCTCTTTCTTGATAGATAAGTAGGTACATAAAATGATAGAAAGAAAGAATGATAGAAAGATGGATAGATAAAATGATGGATAGATGATAGATAAATGATAGATAGATGATAGATAGATAGATAGATAGATAGATAGATAGATAGATAGATAGATGATAGATAGATATCCACCACATAAGTAGATTCTTCACAGAACTGGAAATCATCCCCTTCCCCTCCAAATCTCTTTTCCCCTAGTTTTGGAGACAGCGTTTTTAAATCTTCCTGCACACATTTCTTCTCCTTAAACATTGGGCTGAATAATTAAACGCAAACATTTGCTTAGTCCTTTTGAACTCACAGAGGACTTTCTATCTATATTATCTTGTCTTCACAAGAACGCGGTAGCAGGTGTTCCGCTATGATTATACACCTCATCCCCATTTGGCACATGTGCAACGGGGACTCTGAGAGGGACAGTGACTTGCTGAAGGTCACACAGCCAGTACATGGTGGAGCTGGGGCTGACCACCATGTCTCCTTTTTCTCTTCACTTAGGCCTGCTGCTGCCTCCCATCAGCTAACTTTGCCTTGAGAATTCACGGTCTCCTTCTGCCCCTGGCTTGCCATATGCAGGATCCTCTGGGCTACAAAGCCATGGCAAGTGGTTATGACCCAAATGGCTCCAGGTGTTGTGTTTTCTGTGCATTATGCATGATGTCTCAGTTTGTTCTTCCCCCAGTCTTGCAGTTGGCATGCCCTCTTCCACAGCCTCCTCTGACACACACACACACACACACACACACACACACACACACACACACCCTGTACCAGCCAGGTTCTCTCTCCAGAGAAACAGAACCGGCAGGATGTGGATATAGGGAGAGGTTTATCGTGAGCAGCTGACTCATGTGATTACAGAGGCGGAGAAGTCCCACATCTGCCTTCTGCAGGCTGGAGGCCCAGGTGAGCCACTGGTGCCAGAGACTTGACAACCAGAGGGGCCAATGGCATAAACCACAGTCCAGGGGCAGGAGAAGTCGGATATCCCAGGATTAAGGGATAGCTGTCAGGCCAAGTATCAGGAGGAAACAAGGGGCAAATCCTTCTTTCCTTGGCCTTTTGTTTTATTCATGCCCTCAAGGGATCAGGTGATGCCCCCCCCCCCCCACACACACACACTGAGGAGGTCTGTGGACATTACTGAGTACCGGATTTGAATGCTAATCTCCTCTGGAAACACCCACATGGACACACCTAGAAATGTTTAATCAGGGCCTCCCTTAGCCCAGTCAAGGTAACACATAAAACTAACCGTCACATACCCCAGGCTCTTCTAAATGGATGCTCCTAACCTGCTTCAAGTTAGCAGCTATTTGGACAGATCGAAGTCATACCTGATAAAAATTAGCAGGTGTGAGGGAAGGCCTGAGAGGTGCTCTTTTGAGTAAGGAGTGAGAGCTTTTGTGCCTAGTTTTCAGTTAGTTGTCATGTATTTGAGTGTGCAGAAAAAAAGACCACAAACTCTGTAATTGGGACGCTGGGTCAGGAGCCCAACGCCACCAAGGATGGGGCTTGGTACAGCTTCCAGGGCTGGGCACCGGGACACAGGCAGCTAAACAATGTGTAGCCTGGAGTCTCTACAAAGGGTAGAATTAGCCTCAGAGGCGGGAAATGTTCAGATCAGCTCTTGAGTCAGAGTCAAAGATTTATTGAGGAAATGCTCCCTGCAGCCTGGGGAAGCTGTGGGAGCAGAGCTCCAGCCTAGTTGTTTCTCAAAAAACAAACAAACAAAAAAAAAAACCAAAGAAACCTGGGATTCCTGCTGTCTGCCACAAGACAGGTCTCCTATCCTGTCTAGATTTAAAGAGACTTCTCTACCCAAAAAACTCCCTCCTTCCCCATCCATGTGATTCTGATGGAGGCAGAGGTCTCCCTTCGAAGAACTGACATAGAATCCATATGGCCCAGGGGTTTGGTTTGAATGACGGCGTTAGTGGCATACAGTTAGCATGAAGTTTTGGAATATAGGTGAGGTTTGGTGGGGTGAGGTCCGGAGCCAACGACCAAGAAAGAATTCTTGAAATGTCTTTGGTGCAAAATGGTGGTTTCATTAAAGCACAGGGACAGGACCCATGGGCAGGAAGAGCTGCTGCCCTGGGCCCGTGAGGGGAGGCTGATTATATACCTGGGAGTTGGGACGGGTTTGGGGATAGCATACTACTCTCTAAGGAATTTTGGAAGCAAGGTTTCCAGGACCTTGAGGGGGTAGGCAGTGTTGGGCAAAGGTCATTTACTGCCATCTAATAAAACCTGAGTCATGAGACCCTTCAGATGTATATCGGTGGGCCGTATGTTTGGGGGATGATTGCCAACACATATCTTGGGGGGGGGGGTGTAGAGATAAAGGAAATTTCTAAAGGAATTTTTATATGTTAAAGGAGACTCAAAGATGCCGGGGGTCGGGCTAAGATTGCCTTTTGCCCTTAGCAAAGTATTAACATCGAGGCAGTTGAATCCATAGAGGAACGTCCCTCTGCCTGTTTCAAGGCCTTGTCAGTGTGCCACCCCGGGCTTGTGCTTTGTCCCCAGCTAGCCCTCTGTGCCCCCATCATAACTACTGTACAGATCAGCTGAAAGTATGTACATGAAGGGCTCAGGACCATTCTTGAACATTCAATCAATGCCAATTATTATGATCACTGCATTTACTATTTTACTACTTACTATTCCATAGAGAACAGTCGATTAAGTCCATTCCAATAACTCCACAGCTTTCGAGCAGCTTCTGTTTTGTTTCTTGCAGTGCTGTATAAATAGGTGGAACATCTGGACAAATGGCCTTTATAAATGATATGTGCATAATAAAATATAATGTAAGCAACACACTAGCATCGTACGTTTCCTACGTACTGGGCACTTTTTGAAGAAAGTTTCACATGGGTTAACTCACTTAATCCTCACATCACTAAGAGGCAGGTAGAGTATTTCTACCCCCATTTTACAAATAAGAGAAGGAAGGCACAAAGTAACTCAGTTACTAAGTTGTGCTGTCAGCGTCCCAGGTTGTATTTCCTCCTCCGACAGCAGCCTCCTTTTAACCCCACACCTTTTCCCTCTTATCTACTCACAGCTGAAATCTCATTGAGATTTTCAGGTAGATTTCTGATAGCAACCTCCTTCCAAGTGGGATGAGGAGATCTTCCTGACTCTGTGAGTTCTCTCCTGTTGGGGAATCCTCCAGAACTTTCTGCCTTCCTCTGCCTTCTACCCCAAATCTGACTCTGCCTTGTAACATGGCAATTTGTGATTTTGTCTATATTCCACAGGAGAGTTTGTCAAAGCACAGATGTGAAGCCAATTAAAGTGTACTGACATGAGTTGTGGGATTGTGATTGGCATTTTCTGAAAAAAAAAAAAAAAGAATAGAAATAAGAGTATAATAGAATAAAGGAAAATATCAAGAGTGTGTGTGTCCCATGTAGAGAGAGCAAGAATCATTTTGTGAGATTTTTGAACCAGTGTGTGTGTGTGTGTGTGTGTGTGTCCACATATGCTGTGTTGCAACATAAAAGATACTTCTTTTATGAAAGGAGTATTTTATACCCATCAAACAATAACAAAAAGAGTTATTGTTTGATGGGTATAAAGTTTCGGCTTTGCAAGGTGAAGAGTTCTGGAGATCTGTTACACAACAACGTGAAGTACTACACTGGACACTTAAAAATGGGGAAGATTGCAAATTTTATATTATGTGTTTTTACCACAATTAATCATAAGTTTTTTTAAAGATTTTATGTATTTATTCATGAGAGAGAGAGAAAGAGAGGCAGAGACACAGGCAGAGGGAGAAGCGGCTCCCTGTGGGAAGCCTGATGCGGGACTTGATCCCCAAACCCCGGGGTCACAACCAGAGCCGAAGGCAGACGCCCAACCACTAAGCCACCCAGGCGCCCCAATTAATTATGAATTTTTTAAAAAGATGTTTCTTACTATATATCAAGGCCTCAAAAGTTTGAGAAGCGCTGTTCTACTAAATGAAATCATTTTAGGGCTTAGAATATGTGCAATTTATCTTTTATTCTAAGTTACACATACCTAGCATGGCACAGCTCGGAGCAAGCTCACGAAGTGGCCCGAGTTGAGTACATCACTCCTAATGAATGGGCGTCGATGGCCCATCATGTGTAACCCATGCTCTTTCCCTCCCCATAGTTACAGCTGCCACAACAGAGTGTCCTACAGCAAATAGTGGAGAAGGAAAATGGGGAGACTCAGGTGGGATCCTCGAATGGAAGACAGTTCTCTGGTCCTCTGATTGTGTCCTCTGCCTTGCCTTAGGGCAGGTAACTTCTTGCCTCTTTGGGGATCTCTTCTGTGCAGCCCTCAATATTTCAGGCTGTAAAAAAAAAAAAAATATTTCAGGCTGTGTGCTGGGCAGGGTCAGCTGCTTTGTGCTTCTTAGGAGTTTGTGTTGTCCCTGCCAGGGAGAAGGCGTGGCTTCCCCAAGCTTGGGGAGCTTACTGAGAACAGACGCCTTAATTCCTCCCAGGACGGACCTCCAGCGACTGCCTTTCTGCCTGCAGAGCTGACAATGGGCATAAAGGCTGTGCCTACAAAGTGCTTGGGGCTCTCAGGGAAAGTAGAACCACATGAAGCCAGAGAATGAACGTGCCTCCCCAGAGAGTAGCATTCTTTGTATTCCCAGTAGTGGATGAGGGGTCTCTCTGTGTCCCCATTCCTTCACAAAGGCCCAGACAAGACTAAAAGGATTGGGGTGGGGTGGGTGGGAAGAGTGTTCTCACATCATCATGTATTGTACTAAATAATATAATCCATTGTGGGGTGGGGTCAGTGCATGAATGACTGTCCTATATAAGGAGACATTTTATGTATTAATACAGATCAGAGAGATTGTGAGGTCTGAGAGAATTAGCATATGTCTGAGGGGGCTCAGTCCATAATTACCCCCAGGACAACAGAAGGAACAATCTGTGTGAGTAAACCCCACTTTGACAAGAAGACCTCCAAAGTGACCTGCCTAAAGTGCCAAGGCCCACAGAGGGCCAGAGGGGGGTCCTGCTCTGCCTAATGCAAGGGATGGCTGTCTGGGGGCGTTGGGTAATCAGGCAAGACCGGCCCTTGGGGCAGGGCAGTGGGCCTTTCCTGAGGCCCTGGAGGTCTGAAGGGACTTCTGGTCAGGGCTCCTGCACTGCACAACTCCAGGAGCGCTGTTTCCACTACACCCGAAGTAGATGGCGCCTCCTGGAATTGGGTTGTGCATGTATGTAGCCTCGATGATAAGAAAGGAGGACCTGAAGAAAGAGAAGAGGGGAGTCGGGGAGGGAGGGTAGGGGGGATGAGGGGGTGCAGGAGGGGAGACAGGAGAAGTGCTAGGAAGGGTCAAGTACTTCCTCCTTCCGCCTGGTTCCTTCTTTCCTTTCCTTTCCTTTCCTTTCCTTTCCTTTTTCCTTTCCTTTCCTTTCCTTTCTTCTTTCTTCTCTTCCTTCCTTCTTTGAAAAAGAAGAGAGGGAGGGAGCCGCAGAGGGAGAGAGAGAGAAACTAAGCAGACTGTGCGCTGAGCTCAGAGCCCAGTGCGGGACTCAGTCTTAAGACCCTGAGATCATGACCTGAGTCGAAACCAACAGTGGGGAGCCCAACCGTCTGAGCCAGCCAGGTGCCCCTGATTCTCTTTCCAAGGAAGCTGACCCCAGGGGAGGGAACAAGGCTAGGAGCTGGGGCGCGTTGCCTCTAGGAAGAGCTAATGGCTTTTCTCGAGGTTACCAGAGGTGATAATATAAAGTACAGTGTAAAAAATGTTCCCTGCCGGTGTTGCCATTTCTTTCCTTAGGTCTCCCCACCCCTCAGGGCAATCACACTCCCCCAGAAGGCCTCAGGAGGGGTAGCTGTGAGAAAGGAAGGGCTGGGGAGGCGCAGAAGGCTTCTGCCCTGGGTTCAGGGAGTGGCACCAGGGGCAGGGACAGGAGTCCGGGGCTGGGGGCATCCCTCAGGGGTTCACATTGGAAACAAGCTCCCCCCCACCGGCCCCAAATATTCCAGAGAAAGAGCCCCTCCAAGGGAAAGGCAAACACTTGGGTTGCACATGCCCTTTGGGTCCAAGAGGAGTAAATTCACTCTTCTGAATTTTTCAGAATGCTGGAATATCCTGTCTGGCTTCCGATCTGGAGAATCTTTGACCTTTTTTAGTTTTTTCCTTTTCTCTCTCTCTCTCTCTCTCTCTTTAAAAGATTTATTTATTTGAGTGAGAGAGAGAGAGAGAGCACACACTCCTGAGTTGGGGAGGGCCCGAGGAAGAGGAGAGGATCCTGGAGCAGACTCCGTGCTGCCCCGACGGGGGCTTGATCCCACAACCCTGAGATCAAGACCTGAGCTGAAACCACAAGTCACAAGTCGGACTCTTAGTGGACTGAGCCACCCAGGCGCCCCCCGTTTTTTTTTCTCTCAAAGAGACAGGCTTTTATTTTTTTTAAGTGATAATCTTTTAAATCAGAAGAAAAACCATTTTTCCAGCTATTGTCTCTTGGAAGTCCATCTCTTGTTCACACTCCACTCCTTTACTCTTTCATTCAAACATTCATAGAGGAAGACTCTCACGAACTTCCCTCTTGCTAGGCCTGCTAAGTGGGAGGCCCCCACCTGGCGGACCAGGTCCTGCCTCGGGAAGTGCTGACCATCCATCCAGTAGGAGCCAAATAAAAGCAACCACGCGGAAGGCAGCAGTGGCCAATGTCAGCCTCCCGTAAATGAGAACGGGGTCTCCCTTGCAGGAATGCTGTCCCTGGAGGGAGGGAGCAGTGATTCAGAATCCCAGTTCTAGGGTGCAACCGGGGGCTCTGTCACTTAGACACCTGCCTTTGGCTGGATCATGATCTCGGGTCCTTGGCTCCCTGCTCAGCACTGAGCCTGACTCAGCGACTGCCCCTCCCCCGAACCCGTGCTCATGCTCACTCTCTCTCTCTCAAACAAATAAATAGAATCTTAAAAAAAAAAAAAAAATCTCAGCTCTGAAAGGAATCCTCATATGCCCACCTGCAGGCACGTGTCCCTGTCCCTGTCCCAGCCCCGGTCCCAGTACCGAAGGAGGCCCACCCCCAATCTCTGGAGGAAGTGACAGCTCAGCTGTCTTGAAATAAAATAGATGTTTCTCAGGTAAGGAAGGCAAGAGTGTGGCCCAGGCAAAAGGAAGGCAGGTGTATACAGAGGGGCAGGGATGTGGGAAAATGTGAGCTTTAAGGAAACATCTAGATGCCAGTTGATGGGAGGGTACCCAGGTGGAAGACGAGTGGGAGTGATGAGCCCTGAGCCTGAGCAGGGAGGGCCAGGTGTCAGATCCAGGCGCGAAAAGCTAGAGAATCCCTTCAGCCCTAAAGTACTTCCTACGTATTTGCAGCAAATTTATTTTCCCCTATTTGGACAATATTAAGTGTTCAGCTGCCGGGGGAGGGGGGTGCAGGGAGAACTTTCAACAAGGCTAAAAGAAACCCATACCTTGACAACTCACTCTATCTGATGGCCACCAAATTAATTTCCATATTAACGCATTATGTGGCGATAAGACGCAGCAACACGAATTTCAAAAGACACGTAGGACTCTTATTAAATTTCCGAGGAATACAGCGTGTGCATTAGTGTGAAGCCCAGGAAACCTAATGCGAGCGAGATTTGCAGGGAGCAGCTGAACAGAGATGGATTACCCTGAGAAATAGGTTTGGCTCTGGAGCTGATGTTTTCTTTTCCTCTGTGAATGGAACAAGATAAGACACATTTCTTACAAAATGTAACCATTTCTGGCACACTTTCCTCCTGATTCCCACCCCCCACCCCCAAGTGCTGCCAGGCACAGTGGCCCGCTCTCAGCAGGAACCAGAGAGTTCATTATCCAGCCCGGTGGGCCTCTCTAACCAGGGCCCCAGCGACCCTTGCAGACCAATTGTGCAAATCCAGGGGAAATGCCAGCTCCTGACAGTCTCAGGCTTGGCTCTGTGCTCTGTCAATCCAGCTTTGGATGATGGATTGATGAATTTCCTACGTGGCCAAAGGCATCAAGGCACCAAAACACCATGCCACTGCACTTCATCCTAATGCCCTTTTAACTGGGCACCAAGGAGAAAAGATTGACTTGAAAAAAAATGCCCTGGACAGGCCCACCAGAAGCCAGCAGGATGAAGGCACTGAGGGTAGAAGAGTCTTTAGAAAGTACCAGTACGGGCTCCAGGCCTCCCTGGCCAGGCTGGTGGCACCTTCAGGACAGTCGGTGGCCTGCCTGGTCCTCTCTACACTCCTGCGGAGAGTCCCTCACGTGCATAGCATGTGAGCTAACTTGCCTGGAAAGAATGGATGGAGAGAAGGACAAGGATTTTGTCTGCTGTGGCCTTGCCATGTGACCCAAGGCAAGTCATTGAACCCTTCATTTTCCTCATCTGTTCACTGAACAGGTTGAGCTCCATGACCTTTGATATCCCTGTACATGTTAATATCCTATTATTCTCATTATCTTGTTTATTAACAGCAACCTGTGCCTTCGTATGGCGGTGGACACTGTGATAAGCCTCCCAGATGACACTTCAATGAAACCCTTAATTTCCCAGCAGTTGAGAGCGTTGTTGAGAAGAGCTGACACTGCAAACAGCTGCCTTGCCAGAGGCCCAGCCGGTCCTGGGACAGCTCATGCTGCTGGATGTGGGGTATAAAGGCCCAGCCCATTCACCCCTAATGATACTACCATGAGAGTATAAAGTTCTCCATGCGGTTGGCCAACGCTTTCATTGGGCCTCAGTTTCTCCTTCTGCCAATTGTGCTCCAGCCCCACTTCCACAGTGTGGCTCCTGCAACTCCTTCTTAACAAGCAGCCTGCATGCTAACCCCCTTCTCAGGGTCAGCTTCCTAGGAAACCCCACCTACCATGCCATTTCCCATAGGCAACAATCTGAGCCTCTGACCTCAGTCCTACCCAGTCTTCCTCCTCATTTTGCAAATGAGGAAATAAAGACTCAGAGGGTGGCTCACCATGTTCATTTCATTGGCAGAACTAGGGCCACATCTTTACTCTTGATCTTGTTCCTTTTCCATCACACCCCCCTGCCCTCCCCAACCCACCTCATCTTCCCTGCGCCGTGGGGAGAGATGTGTAGGCAGAGAGATGAATCAATTCATCCAGACATCCCCACAGCAAAGAAGGAAAATAAGCAAATGCATGAATTCATGAGTTATTCACTGCCTCTACTTTAAATAAATAAACCATCAGTTCTCATTTGGGGATTTTTTTTTTGAACCTCCTTGTGAAGCCAGATCACGTAAAGATACAAGGAGCTGTGGATAGGAACCAGGAAATGAGGGTTAGTCTCAGCTCCTCGTGCTCACCTTGCAAACATGCTGCTGCTTGACATGAGGCTCTTTCAGATGCCAAGACTGATTGCTGGGGGTGGGGGGGGGGGTGGGGGGGGTGAAGGGGCTGGCGCTAAGGGTGAGGGAGAGGGTTAATCACACTGTAAAATAATAACTAGTGATGATGGTTATGTAAGATGTCATTGGGGGAAGCTGGGTGAAGGGTACACAGGAACTTGCTGTGTTATTTTTGCAATTTCTTATAGTTACAATTATTTCCAAAGAAAAAGTTTTAAAATAATAATAACCAAAAAAATGATTTCATTTAGTCTAACAAGAAATGGATGACTTGAGGCAGGTGGAGCGGAAGGATGGGACCGTTAGCATATTCAGAGTACCTAGTTGCAAAGCTAGTATATTCTAAATGCCACTCAGTGAGATAGAGGGTGAAGAAGATTGTACCAACAGGCATGTATTTTTAAAAATACATCCTTCATGCGGCATCTGGTTGGCTTAGGCTTAGGCAGTGGAGCAGGCAACTCTTGATCTTGGGGTTGTGAGTTTGAGCCCCACACTGGGTGTACAGATTGCTTAAAAATAGAATCCTAATAAAAAAAACTTAACAACATGTCCTTCGAGTCTGAAAAACCTAAGGACTGACATTCTTTAAGTCAAAAGCTTAAAAAATGCCTATGACTGCATATGCTTTCTGGCTTGGGTTGACTGTCTCCAGATGAGTCTCCCCTGCAGCCAGGGCCACCCTCCGCTGGGTCTCACGGGCTACCTCATAATCCAGGTGAAAACCTGAGAGGTCCACAGCTTATGCAGGTCACCCAGAGAATGGCTGATTTAATATAAAAAAAAGCAACAATTCCAAGTTGTAAACAGACACCTGGCCAGTGGTTTGGACTGCATCACGTCCTGTTTCAAGAGCCCAGAGAGGGGGCGAGCAGGAGCTACACACCGCAGGCACCCCTGGCCTGTGAAATGGCACGAGGACCTGTCCCCTCTGGCCCCAGGCTCTACCTGAGCACCACCAGCAGCACAGTCGGACAGGCCATCCAGGGCAGTCTCCTGGGACAGGCTCCTGAAAGCAGGAGCCATTCACAAATCACTCAAGAATTGAGCATTTTCAGTTTTGAAACCACACCGCCTTCCAGGGTACTGTCAGCTATAAATCAAATGTCACCTTAAGAAGAAAAAGAAACTAATCAACTGAGAGGAGACAGCCACCTCCTACCACAATGCCATGCAATAGAAGGTCTGTTTCTTTCCCAGTTCTAATTTTCTCCAGGGAAAGGGAATGTTTTTGCTATTACACGATGCACGTACTAACCAAAATTGCTGTTGATTCAAAATGCATGTTGCCTTAGTCGTGTTTAATGTGCAGGAAAATAACAATGACCTTTGTTTTGTGTTTCAAAGTCCAAAGTCCCTCTTCCTTAGGACTTGAGGTTTTACCCATGCACATTTGAAGGCATATATATTTTTAACCATTTTTTATTGAAGGATACCTTATATACAATCAAATGTACAAAACCAATTAGTTTATATATATTAGATACCTGTTAATGACCATCCTGGCCAAGGTAGAGAACATTTCCAGCACCCCACAAGGTTCCTGGGGTGCACAGATATTTAAATAACATGTAAATATTATATAAATCGAGGCCACCAGCCCCCCCCCATGTGGGTGGCCAGCTCATCCCAGGCCTGGGATAAATACCTCCACCCCCCCAGGTAGTCACCTGGGATGGAAGGAAAGATTTATCCTAAAGACAACATTGAGGGGGATGCCTGGGTGGCTCAATCAGTTGAGCCTCTGACTCTTGGTTTCAGTTCAGGTCGTGATCTCAGGGTCATTCTCTCTCTCTCTCAAATAAATCAATCAATCTTTAAACAAACAAGCAAACAAAAACCCCAAAAACAAAACAAAAGAAAGACATTCAGGCGCACTATTCCAGTACTCACTACCAACTGCCTTGTCAAAGTGGCCCCTGCTCTTGAGAATATTTTCTTCACAAAGTAAAAGAAGCCTTAGGCAAGGGGAAAGAGGTTGAGTGAGAATGGTAATGAATGTGAGGTTTAAGGAAAACCCAAACTTGGGGGACCACAGAAAAGTAACGGTGAGATCTGAGAGGTTCAATGTGTAAATTATGGTTTTCCATAAGGAATATTAATGCTCATAAGTTTGTTTAATAGCTACTGAGTGGTAGAAACATTGGTAGAAACAGTGGTAAAACATTGCTTTTATTTTTTTTAAATATTTATTTTGTTTTATTAGAGAGAGAGCACTCACGTGAGTAGGGGGTAGAGGCCGAGAGAGAAGGAGAGCAAATCTCAAGCAGACTCCCCGCTGAGTGCAGAGCCCCCACAGGACTGGATCTCATGACACTGAGATCAGGACTGACCAGAGCTGAAACTAAGAGTCAACCACTCAATAACTCCACCACCCAGGCGCCCCTTTCTCTTCTCAATTGTTGAATCAAGCACCAAGTATCAGCCTTCATTCCATTCTTTCCAGTGGGAGAAAGTCAAGATTGAATAGCACACAAATCTGCTGTCAAACCAGGATTTTGGATCTGACTTTACCAACCTTCCTCATTCTAGGACATGTTTTAAAATCCTTCATATTTAGAATCTTCTTGGAAGGTTTTCTCTCTACGAGGCCAAAACTATGTAGTCTTCAAATCAGAAACTTATCTCTATCTTCCAGAATTCAAATCCTACTTGACTAGGGGTTTTGAAAATAGGGGTTCAGTAGCTTCCTCTACCTACCAAAAGCACAGCCTCGTATTGTTTTTTATTCAGGAACTAGTTAGCTGATGATCTGAGCCAAGCTATCTGGAGGACAATTTTATGTGAGATACTTGGCACTGTGGCCTGGAGGGAGGCCTTTTGTGGGGTTCTTACCCCATGTGGGGACCCCTGACCCATGGAGAAGAGAAGACTACAAGAAGACAGCATCATTTCTCGGAGGAGCCAATGCACTCTTGTAATCTGTAAGCCTACTTAGCACCCCTTGCTGTCTAGTATAAGTGAGAATTTTGAGGAAATATCAAATCTCTATGAACTCAGAACTTTCTTTTTCTTTTCCTACAAATTGGGATTTGAATCATCTCATTTCCACAAGGGTGGAAGATTGTGTGTATGCAGAGCAGAGATCTCCGTGGAGCTCCAATAGAAGTCTGGCCCCTATTATGGAACGAGTGGGCTCTGGCCATGCCTTGGAATTTCTATTTACATTGAGCTGATGTAGAGAGAGGGATTTGTTTGTTGCTGGCTTCAGGAAGGAGGAAGAGCTCTGTGCACAGATGTCTGGAGAGAGAAATCCCATCTTGGCCTGAAGGCTTCCTTCCTTCCTTGCCATTTATACCTCCTTTCTTGCAATGTTTTTCTGATTACTGTATGCAAATATCACATACTTAGTGTAAATATTTCAAACAACTTATAAAAATGTAATACTTTTAACATATAATTAAGTGTATCATACCATTCTAAGATAACCAATGCAAATATTTAGGTGACCCTTTTGCAAGCATCTCTTTATGTCTGCATACACACAACTATGTCATTGTATAAAAACTGAATCTAGAACAAATGATCATTTTTCCTGTGGACACCTTTCCCCACCTCTGCCTGTCCTTATCCATCTCAGCAGCCCACATCCATCTTCACTTTCCCCAAGTAACCTCTGTGTCTTAGTCAGAAAGCAGAGCCTTTGGCAAGGGTTTGCATGCAAGTAGTTTATTTGGGGAAGTGACCCAGAGAATAGGAATGAAGAAGTGGAAAGAGCATAAAGCAGGGTAGGAGAAAAAAGCCAGTGCAAGGGGGTTTTATTGAGCTAGTTACTCCATTAGCATCTGGGGCTCAATCTGCCCAGGACGCTCTAAGGAGGATATGAAATAGACCCCAGACTTGTCCATCCATGGGAAGGAAGGTAGAAGCATGTATTCCTTCACTAGCCTCTATCTCCCCCTGGTCAAGGATTGCCATATGGAGTATTATGGTCTCTTCTAGATTGCACATGAGCAAGCAGATGCCAGACTGGTTTAGCAGTTATCTCATAGACTGGCTACAGAGAAGACCCCACACAGAAAGTGAGAAATAAGATGCAGCTGAAGGAAGATGCTGGAAGGTTATATCTGCACTGGTCACTGTAGTAATTGACAAAGTTAAAGATTGGCTGGCAAGATGTAAGGCAGGAGACATGGGAGATGTCTAATATGAGTTACTCTGTACACCATTCAGAGAGAGGCACTCATGCCCTGCCTGGAGTCCAGTCAGTCACAGGGTCCTTAATGTGGTAGCTAGTAGCAATTTCTACAAAAGGATTTGTGCAGGACAGTTAGCGGACCAAGCTCCAGTCCTCCCAGCCACACTTGATCCCAATACCACTGTTGTTGAGCATCGTGCCTTCCCCCACATCCATTTCAGACTTCCCTCAACTTCAGCAAGAACTTCAACCTTCTTATGGATGAAGATGAAGGCCCAGAGTTGGGCCTTAGTTCCTTTACCTCTATTGGGTCCTGGTTGTTGGGATGGCCCATTTATACTTTCCCCTTAGATCGAAGCACATTTGGAAGCAGTGTCTCATGGCTGCCAAACGTGCTCCTTTTTGCAGCAATGCTAGTATTCAGAGTCAATTATCCCCGCCAATATAGTTCTTTATGATCCACTGGCTCAAGGAATCTAAAATGACTGGGCAAGGGGTGCCTGCGTGGCTCATTTGGTTGAGCATCTGACTCTTGGTTTTGGCTCAGGTTATGATCTCATGGGGCGTGGATTGAGCCCTTAGCCTTGAAGCTAAGGGCTTCACACTTAGCAAGCAGTCTGCTTGAAGATTCTCTCCCTCTGCCCCTTCCCGCACTCACACAAGCACTCCCCTCCTCACATAAATCAATCAATCAATCAATCAATCAATCTTTAAAAAAATAAAATGACTGGGCATTAGTTGTAACTTCAAGTTCAGCAGACCCCTCTGTTACAAGCATGCCTCCAAACCCCTTACCTTTGTCCTGGGAAACTTCTAGTCCAAGGGAACATAAAGGTGGGAAGCATAAATTTCTTAAGTGGGTCACCGGGAGTAATGGTGAGAGTGGCTAATCTTTCTTTTATCCCTTGGTTCCAAGATCCAGGCATTCTAACTACTGGGGACACAGACCAGATCCTGGCCATTGGCTCAGCGCATATAACACATCCTGAAAGCTATACTCCAACCCTGCTGAGTGTTGCGCCCAATATATCATCGTAAAGGAGTCTTTGGTAAGTCTCTAATCTTTCTGTTGAGCTGTCGACTTTCAGATGATGTGCATTACAGTAGAATCAGAGACTCCTGTAGTCATGCATTCAATGGCATAGCTTCTTTACTATCAGATGGGTCCCTCACCCCCTGAGGCAATGTTATATATGCTCTATGCTAGTAAATCAGACCTTCGGTGGCAGTGGCCAAATCAGCCTAGAAGAGAACAAACTCATGCTGTTGGGCCAGGCATATAGCCTTGATCTTTTTAGTATGGAATTCAAGGGACTATAGAAGAAGCCCTGGGGGTGGGGAGCAAGGGGAGAGGCTGGCTCTTATTTATACAAGGTGGACATTCTCTGTGGTAGATGCTCTCTGGTGAGAATTAACATGAGACCCAGAAATCTGCCACACTATGCCCACTCCTATGGGCACAAACACTTCAACTCCCGACCTCGACTCATCTTCCAACCTTGCTCCTTTCAGATTCTGACCACGCAGCCAAGGTACTTACCGCTGCCAGGAGTCTATGCGCCTCCATATCTCAGGCTATCCCTGTGTCCCAACAAATTGAGTAATCAATGTACTGCTTGTAGCTCTTCCAACGAAGAGGATTTCTCTTTTCACTGTCTGTCCCCCAGAATATGCCTGGGTGGGGCTACAGTTCAGAGGAGTCCATTTTCAGTTACTGCCAACATCTTGTGCTGATCCAGCTATGAACGGTGTTCGAGTTTTTTCCTCCTGTGTCACATGTTCATAAGAAACCCTCAGGAGGCTACAGGTGTAAATTGAGAGGAGACAATGGTACAACAAGCGTAGGTGGCCTGGAACTCAGGGCTACCACATGTGACTTAATGTGCCCTGTGACTCTTCATGTGCAATCCAAAATCTTCCTTTTTTTTTTTTGTATCATGGATGGCTGCTCTATCTATCCAATCTTATGATCCAGTGATGCCGTAATGTCCTACTTTTGATCAGCGGCTCCGGTCACAGGTGCTCGGTCTCTACTAGAGCCGAGTTGCACATAAGAGCTGCTTTTCAAATGGTGAATAAATCTCTGCTACAGAAGGCATGACCTTGCTCCAGAACCCTAGGGGTCTCTGCTGTGATTTTCCTATTAGGGTTTTCCCAGGACCCACACAAATGTCCTTATCTACTGTGGCTAGTTCTAGCACTATTGGATCTGCTGGGTCATATGACCCAAGTGATAACAGCTTGCCCCAAAGCCTGACCCTGCTTGCTGCAGAGTCTTCTCCAAATTGACAGGATTCTGAGTTACCCAATCAATGAGTCACAGCAGTGTTCCCAAGTGTGTTAAATGCAGCCTCCAAAATTGAAAGAAGCACATCAAATGTATTATCTCCTACTTGATAGTAGGATGTACAAGAAAAAATAAGTTGTCCTTTACAACTTATTGGGAGTATCTTTGCATTCCTCAGAGCACTGAGCCTCAAACATTTCATAATGCACTGGATGCCAGGAGTTGCTATCAGCCCACTTACTGCCAGCATCAGAATCATCACTGTCTGCCCAGTGAGTAAGCCAGCTCCACAATCCCATGCTGAGGTTCTACTTTCTAATGTCACATCTGGAACCCAGTTCTTAGCCTACATTTCCCTGTCCCAGAAAGCAGAGCCTGAGACCAGGGCTTACACACAGGGAATTTACTTTGGGAAATAATCCTAGGAAATAGGAATGGGACCCCAGGAAGAGTGAAATAGGGAAGGAAGGAAAGCCAGTCTTTCATTTATTGAGCTTGCCCCAACTTGGGCAACTATGGCTGGATCCAATTGTGAACATTGTGTTGGTTTCCTGTAGCTACTGTTAAAAAAACCATCCCAAACTTGTTGACTTAAAACAACAGATATGTATCCTTTCTAGAGCAGTAGGCTACAGATCTGAAATTGAGGTGTTAGCAGGGCCATCATCCCTCTGAAGTCTCTGGAGAAGGATTCTCCTTTGCCTCTTCCAGCCTCTGTTTGCTGTTGGCATTCCTTGTCTTGGGGCTACATCTCTCTCTTCTTTGTGTGTCTGTGTTTCCTCCTCTTCTATCTGTTTCAAATTTTCCTCTGCCTTGCTCTTAAAAAGACTCTTGTCATTGGGTTTAGAGTCTACTCAGATAATCCAGGATTATCTCATCTCAAGATCCTTATTTTTTCTTGAATATATTTGACATACGGTATTGTGTAAATTTAAGGTGGACAGCATATTAGTCTGATACAGGTGTATATTATAATAGGATTGCCATTGTAGCAATAATTAGCACCCATATCACATTAGTTATCCTTTCTGTTTAGTGGAATAATTAAGTTCTAGTCTCTTAGCAAGTTTGATGACTATGTTACCAAATTGTTGTCTATTTTCATTATACTATACATTAATTGACATACATCTGCAAAGACCCTTTTTTCAAATAATACTCATAGGTTCTAGAGATTTGACATGGACTCTTTGGGCAGGCCATTTTGGGGCCTGAGAAGTTGTATGGAATACACCTCAGAATTGCCCACCTGCAAGAAAGAAGAGGAGAGCATTAATCTACCAGACCCTGAGCCCCACTGGTCAAGAGATGCCATATGGTGTCACCCACTTGGAACTTCCATGTTGTGTAGTCATGCATGATACTAGGTGGGATCTAGGAGGCATTGTGCACAGTGGACCCAGAAATCCTAAGTGAGAGCAAGCAGTGGAGCTGAAGGTAGTTACACCTGCATGAAGCTGGTGGCTACAGCAAAGTTTGGCATAAAAGGCAGACCGGAGCACGGATAACAAAAGAAAAAAGATAGACAAATGGGACTATATCACAGTCAGAAACTTCCGTGCATCAGAAAACACAATCAACAGAATGGAAAGGCAACCCACAAAATGAGAGAAAATATTTACAAATTACGTATCTGTTAAGGAGCCTAATGTCCAGATTATAAAAAGAACTCTTACAACTTAACAATAACAACAGAAAGACAAACAACTGGATGAGAAAATGGGCAGAGGACTTGAATAAATAGACATTTCTCCAAAGAAGATATCTAATAGCTAATCAGTACCTGAAAAGATACTAAGTGTCACTAATTATTAGGGAAGTGCAAATTAAAATCACAGTAAGATACCATTTCATACCCATTAGATTGGTTACTATCAAAATAGAGAAAAGAAAGGGAAAAATGTAGAAAATAACAAGATAATGTGAAGAAATTGGAAGCCTTACATAATGTAAGTGGGAACGTAAAATGGTACAATTGCTACGGATAACAGTGTAGTGCTTCCTCAAAAAATTAAAAATGCAATGACTGTACCATCTGACAATACTACCCTCTGGTTATGCATCCAAAAAAATTGGAAGCAAGTTCTCAAAGAGATACTCCCAGCTTCACAGCAACATTATTCACTAGCCAAAAGATGGAAGTAACCCAAATTGGGCAAATGGATAAACAAAATATGGCATCTACCTATAATGGAATATTATTCAGCCTCAGAAAGGAAGAAATTCTGACACATACTATGGTATGGATGAACCTTGAAGACATTATGCTAAGTGGACTAAGCCAGCCCCAGAAAGACAAATATTGCATGTTTCCACTTATATAAGGTCCAATTCGTAGACAGAACGTAGAATGGTGATTGCTAGGAGCTGGGGGGAGAGCACCAGGAAGTTATCAATTTAATGGATATGGAGTTTCAGTTGGGAAGATGAATGAAGTTCTGCAGGTGGATGATGTTGATGGTTGCACAAGGGGAATATACTTAATGCCACTCAACAGTGCATCTAAAAGTTGTTGAGATGGCAAATTTTATGTTATGTGCAGTTTATCACAATTTTTAAAAAGCTTTGACAAGTATTTTTTTAATTTTTATGTTTTTTTTTAATTTTTATTTATTTATTTATCTATTCATGAGAGACACGGAGAGAGAGAGAAGCAGAGACGCAGGCAGAGGAAGAAGGCTCCCCACAGGGAGCCTGATGTGGGACTCGGTCCCAGATTCCAGGATCACACCTGGGCCGAAGGCAGGTGCTCAACTGCTGAGCCCCGCAGGCGTCCCTAACAAGTGTTTTTTAAAAGGGGAACTGAAAAGATGTGAAGTGGGACACAAAAGGCATCTGACACCTTTATAACAACCTAAGTTATGTCCTTCCATTTTGTTTTTCATACTAAGAGAATCTTCTAAAGACCATATTAGGGGCAGCCCAGGTGGCCCACCCTGATCCTGGAGACCTGGGATTGAGTCCCGCGTCAGGCTCCCTGCATGGAGCCTGCTTCTCCCTCTGCCTCTCTCTCTCTCTCTCTCTCTCTCTCTGTCTGTCTCTCATGAATAAATAAGTAAAATCTTAAAAAAAAAAGACCATATTAAACAACTCCTTTACATATACACATATGCTAAAACATATGGGGGTTACACTGCTGTGCAAAAAGGGAATCAAATTTCATATGCATTTCTACATCTTTTACTTACAGCTCAGATCCCTCCTAGTCATCTGAAAGATTTCTAATTCACTCTAAGGTCTGCATATTATTTCACGGTACAGATATATTGCAATTTACTCAGTCAATTTCTTCTCCTGATAGAAAATCAGTTTGTTTCCAGTTCTTCAATATTAAAACACATCTACAACACACATTCTTGTGCACATTTCTGACAGCTTGGTGTTGAGCTCTATGGAGAGAGGGATTCAAGGCTGAAAGTCATAAGGACTTACTGGGACTGGATATGAGCACTGATACCTCAGGGACTCGATGATGAAGCACAAGAGCTCACCACAGACCACCCAAGTCTCATCTTCGGAGCACACAGGCAGCCCAGGGGTCCAAGAAATGGTGTGTCAGGAAGAGAGCATTCTTAGGGACACCAGCAGCAGGCAGGACATGAGCAGATGTGCCTCTGAGCACAAGTGAGGCACCCTTGGAGACTTCCAGAAACCACCAGGGGAGACTATGCCCAAGACTTGCATTTCCACAATTGCCCCACGATCATTTGTACCATCAGGTTGTAGCAGCTGGGGGACATCTGGGTTAAACAGGGAACATTCCCATGTTCCTTTTCTTTTTTTTTTTTTTTAATATTTATTTATTTATGATAGTCACAGAGAGAGAAAGAGAGAGAGGCAGAGACACAGGCAGAGGGAGAAGCAGGCTCCATGCACTGGGAGCCCGACGTGGGATTCGATCCCGGGTCTCCAGGATCGCGCCCTGGGCCAAAGGCAGGCGCCAAACCCCTGCGCCACCCAGGGATCCCCCATGTTCCTTTTCAAAGTAGCCATGATTCACATCTTTGCTTTGAAAAATTCAAGGGATTTTGGACACTTGAAATCATCACAGGGGTTCTACACTTTGCAGAGCAATCTAGAGATTTGCCTACACAGCTCTATTTCTCCTCAATAGTAAGAGTAAAATAAATCTGGCAGGAGAGGATGCTGGGAATATAAATGGCAAGTGTCTGAATGATAAAAGATTCCATAAAGCATGTGGTATGAATAAGAGAGAAGGAGAATTTGGAGATGTTATCCATTTCCCTTCCCTTTTATTGGCTCTTAATTCTTCACTTTATGATCATCCTTTTAAATTTAAATTCTCCATGAAGGACTTGCACTGGAGGAACTATGTCTGGATGACCCTAACCAGGGACCCACTCCATCCAAGCATATCAGTCGCCTGGATTTATCCTTCAGCTCACAGGATACTTAAGTAGCCAGTAGAAGAATGGTTAAGTGTTCACTCTGGGAACACTGTGTTACTGCTAAGTCACTTACATAATAACTTCCATGGATCTGTGTGTTGTCTTCACCTGATTCTACTCTTCTGATGCATCCAGACATAATTTCAACATTCTAGATATGCTTAAAACTCAGAGAGTGGAGGGAAAAAAAGACAAAGCAGAGCAAGAAAGGAAAAAATAATTAATTTCTGAAATGGTCACATAGTCTTGCCCCACCATCTGCTCTGCTGTCTTTGCTGCCTCCTCCTTTCAACTAGAAGCTTGCATCCTCTCCCTGGGGCTCTGTGATGCTTACAGGATCATGTCCAGCCTCTCCTGCCAGGTTTTCAAGTCCAGTCCCAGCCTCAACCCCCAGCTTGATTTCTCACAGCCCTGTCCCCAAGTGCAGTTGCTTTGGCCACTCCCCAAGTCTCTCATTGTCTCCCATTGTCAGTATTTCCTCCGCCGGGGTTTCATACTCTCTGCCCCCCCTCCGATGTCCTCTTCTCTCTGCCCGTCAAGGCTCTTGGTCTTCAGAATCCAGATGGAGCCCTACCCCCTCCAGGAATATTTCCAAGAATGTAAGCTCCCCACAGGGAGGGGCTTTTCCTTCACTGATCCATCCTCACAGGGCCTGATATATAGTAGCTGCTAAATAAATATTTGCTAAATAAACAAAAAGCTAATGTCTTTCTGACTCAGTCCATTTTGCCACCCACCAACTATGAGAACATCTGTCCCTTTTACCACCTGCACTTAGATCCTTCGTAGGGCATTGCCTCTTCTGACCAAGCAGCTGTTGCATGTTTTGTCTTCTTGTCTTCCTTGTAGACAGAAGGATCCTGGAGGGTAAGAATCTCTTTCAATTCACCTTTCCTTTGAGCTGTCAATCACTACTGCATCATTTGGTTAATGCTGTCAACTGTGTACTTTACTTTTAAATTCTGCAGCATCAACAGTGTAATAAATATACACATTAATTTTCATCCTCTACCACCCCCAGGGACAGGGGTTAGTTTGAAATTTCTAATCAGGCATCCACACACCATGAGCCTTCAACCACTTTTATATCCAATCAACACTAGAGGGTTTCCTGAGAGCTTAGGGGATGCTAGAAAGTATTTTTCATCTCTGAAATGCATAGCGTTCGAGGTATGTGGATTGCCTACAAATATTGTTCAGGCATCTCTACCATTACTTAAACAGAGCACCAGCCTCTCTCTCCCTTGGAAAACTGCAACAGCTTCATCCAAACTCCGTTTCTTGAACCCCACTCTCCTGTGTAGTCTTCAAGGAGACTATTCAACTCCAATCCAATCTTTGTCATGCAAAATAATACTCTTAAAACACGAAGATGGCCATTGTTCACTCACTCTCTTAAAGCTTCCAGTGGCCTCTGTGTGATGAACAGAAGCTGAAGAATTCCAAGGCCACTGAGGACCCGTCCCCTGCCCATGTATGCACCCTCATCTGTCAACAGCTACACCCCGCTGCGCCTCCCCCACCACACACACAGACATACAACCATTTTATTACACGTACACTTGGACCACCTGTGCTGTTGGGGGAGCAGAGCTGGGGGACTCAGGCACGCACAATGTCCCACCGTATCTGCATCTGCTGAATGAGAATTGGTGTTATGTCTACTAAGCCTCTCTAAGGCACCTCATCTACAAAGAAAAAATTTTCCCACTGCAGATGCTCCCGTGCAGTGATTTCAACGAATCCATTGAGGATTCTGTAATTTTCATTTATCAAGGGTTGGAAAATAGGGTAACTAGAAAAAAAGAACGATTGAGCAGAGGGAAAAGCTAAGGATGAACTCTGTATCTTTGCTTGAATGTAAATTCTTTTCAGCCTTGGGACGTAGAACAGCATACCAGTCAGGAGAAGCTGTATGGTTCGAGGTCAGATCCTGGCTTCCTCCCACACTTCCTGTGAGGTCAGGAGCAAGTTATGTGATCTCTCAGCGACTCCATTTCTGGATCTGGTAAATAATGGCAATTAACAGCATCTCTTTCTCAGGATTTTCATGAGAATTGAAGAAATTAATACCTGTACTTGGTTAAATGGCCAGCACATGGTGGGAAATCAATATGGCATTAATTATTATACTTACCCAGTTGGTAATCCAGAGGTTATTTTTTGTTGCTTTGAAGGCTTTTTCATGGACAGAGAGTGATGGAGCATGGTTGAGAGAGCACTGTCTTAGAGACCTAGTCCCGGTCTCCACTCTGCCCTTATTGGGTGACATTTGCTAAACCTCTTCCTAACTGTGGTACCTGGTTTTCTCCATGAGAGTGTTGAATGAAGCAATGCTCTTCAAATTTTAGCAGTGGCGCCCTCTTTCTAATGATACCTTTTAGGGGGCTGCCAATGCAGAAATCAGAATAATGCTGCTGCTAGCTCCCAGCTCTCCCTTGCCCAACCCTCCGAGATACCTCCAGGCATCTCCAAAGTTCTGGCCACATGGCTAATACTCCATAAATATTAACTCTTATTATTGTGGTGGTTGTTGAAGATGACGATGGAAGTGCTGCTATGCTCGGCATCCCGACTGGTCATTTATCTGTCAATGCATTCAACAAGTATTTTTCGGAGAGCTGGGTCGTCTGAAGCATGTCATCGTTCTAACACAAGGATGGTAAATTCTCTCCGGTTTTGGAGCTGCAAGTCATAATGAATCTAACCCAGTGATAGGCATCCTTGAGGCCAACAGCAGTCTCAGAAGCATTTCCACAGTCACTGTACGAATTGTTCCTAAGCAAAACCAGTCTCTGCCAACTAGTCATTTCCTTTGTTAAGAATAGCATTGCAGGAGGTAACACTGAGTAAATACCCTGAGTTGTCAACCAAGGAAATTCCTAGATGACTCAATGTCCAAATAAGTCAACCTTGGGTATGTGGCCCCATCTCGTTGCTTGTATACATCAGGGAACTGAGAAGAAAAAAAGCAATGGCATCTTTGGGAAGGGGGTTCTTAAGAGGAAGTAGAAATTCCTTAATGGCTGTCATTAGTAGGGAGACATTCTGGAGAGAATAAGTCTTTGGGGCCCGATTTCCAGGCATCCCTGCACATGTGGGGTTTCTCTTTTTACTCCAACCTTGTAGGATTGGATGGTAGTTTCCTCACAGATGCTACCCTTCACCAGGGCTTATCCTGTGTACTCCCCACAAAAGCTGTGTGTTTTCCACCTATTTCTACACTGGTCTGTGCCCTTCCCATCGCTTTCTTCAAAGAACTGGTTCATGCAGAGGCAGGTGGGCTGAGGGCATTGGCCGGCTGACCCCACAGAGAGAAGGCAGATTGGGTTCTCCAAAGTTCAGACTGAGGACACTGCTAGAGTGAATGATGTCCCCCTCACCCAAATTCGTATGTGGAAGCCCTACCCTCCACTGTGACTGTATTGGAAATAGGGCCTTGCGGAGGTAATGAGAGTGAGATGAGGTCCTGGGGGGGAGGAGGGGAGGTGGGCTCTAATCTGATATGGGTTAGGGCCCTTAGAAGAAGAGATACCAGAGAGTTTGCTCTCTCGCCGTCTCTGCACACACACTCAGAGCCAAGGCCAGGGGAGGGCAAGTGAGGACACAGAGAGCTGCCACCCACCTCATGAGAAGAGAGGTCTCATCAGAAGTCAAACCCTGCCAACAACCTCGATCTTGGACTTCCCAGCCTCCAGAACTGTGAGAAGATCAATTTTAAGCCACAGAGTCTGGTATTTTGTTATGGCAGCCCAAGCCGACTAAGACAGAGACATTTGTGTGGTTTAAGGGGATGTCTTGTATGAGGCTTTGGGCTGCTGAGCTGGCTGAGAAAACGTATTGGGGCGTTTTATCATTCCCTAGATGGAGACTTTATGCTGGCAATCAAAGCGACTCCATTCCACTCTTTATAACTCTCTGGAAGCGTTCAGATCCTCTCTGGAAATGCGTTTGTTCCTTTGCCGTGTGGCAAATAGGACTGCAAAAGCCTCCATGAGACCAGGTCTTTGAAAACCTGGCTTAGAGGATAAATGAGTCTTGGGAATGGTCTGTGTGGCATTTTCCCGAGAACCAACTCGGAGCCGGCCCCAGGCTTCTCCTTGCTGCAGGGTGAGTGCCAGGTGGATGGTGCTGGAAACTCACTTCCAGTCCAAAACAAACCACATTTTAAAATAAATAGCAATGCACACACATAGGCGGGCTGCTTTTAATAGTAATATATGCTCAGTGCAGAAAAATTGAAAAACCCATCTGAGCATGAAGACATTTTAAATTACCCATAATTCCACTGCCTAGATGCATTTCCTTCCAGTCTTAGGTGTACCTGCGTGTGTATATAATTTTCTTAGCAGAATTGGGATCGTACTATATATAGTAATATATCTTCCTTTGTCGTTTAATGTTATGTTATCACAGGCATTTTATCAAGCCGTTAAGTCTTCTCAAAAAATATTATTTTAGTGACATTTATAAATGTCATGTGATTTTTACCTAAGTCTCTACGTTTACTAACATAAAAACACTAAAGGGTAAAGGGAAAGGGGATGATTGTAGGGGAATTTCCTCATGTTCAGCACTCCTTAGTAATGAACGTCAGGTACAAGAATGGGCTACCAAGAGAAATTGTAGAATCTTCTTTCTCTAGAAGAATTTGAGAACAGAAAAGTCCCATGCCACTGGGGTGGCTTCAGCCCAATTTTTAAAAAATATCCAGGCCTACCAGGAATTTGAGATTGTACTATATCACTTCGTTTCTCACTTTTTTCTTCATCCTGTTGTCCAGACATGGCCTTGGGAGGATGCTGACCGGCAGCATCCTCCCAAGGCCTCCTTGCTGCAGGCTGTTACCCAAGATCCTAAGGGATTGTTGAGAAAAACTCTTCATCTGGTGAGCCAGAAAATGAGACCAACAGAGCCAAGGGTGAGTGCATGCGGGGGCAACACTGAGAGCTCAGGCTTTGCCCTTGATGCTGACTTTCTGCCTCAATCTATTCCAGCTGCTATAACAAAACTGCCACAGGCCAGGTGGCATATAAATAATAGGTAGTTATATCTCACAGTTCTGGAAGCTGTTAAGTCTAAGATCAAGACGCCAGGAGATTTGGTGTCTGGTGAAGGCCCACTTCCCGGTTCATAGATGGCTGTCTCCCTGTGTGTCCTCACATGGTGGAAGAGGGCAGGGATGTCCGTGGGGCATCTTTCATGGGCATTAATCTCATTCATGAGGGCTCCACCCTTATAACCTAACCACCGCCCAAAGGCACCACCTCCTAACACCATCCCATTGGGGGTTAGGTTCTAACATATGTAGCATAGATCTGGGGTCACATCCAGTCTATAGCACTCTCTCATTTTTTTTTTTATTATAATGAAAGCTTTTTCAGGCATACAAAAAAGTATAGCAAAATAAGGCGAGTAAGTTGTGGCCACCACTCAATTTCAGAAATAAATATATAAAATAAACCTCCCCTGTTCCTTTTCTCCTGTCCTGCTCTTCCTCCCCACCTGACCCCTAAGTGGTGACCACTGGTCACCATCCTGAGTATCGTTCTTCATGCCTTTGAAGATTTCAGCATCTTTACTACATACTACATGTTAGATAGTAGATTTTCTGCATGCTTTACTTTTTATATACTCACTGTCATACTTTGGGACTCTTTTGCAACTTTCTTTTTTTTCAGCATTTTTGTAAAAATTTGCTTGCATCTTAACACCTGTAGTATTCTATATTATGGATGTCTCAGTTATATTTACTTATTGTCAGGTTATGAACGTTTAGGATATTTTCATCATTATAATAGGGCAGCAATGAATGTTTTTGCACCGGTGTCCTGATGCTTCCAGTACTTTCCACTCAGCAGTGCAGCTTGAGATAGTAGTGACTCCACAAATATGTGTAGATTCTAGTAACATTCATACAGTCACTAAATGTGTGTTGTGCCATCCTAAAGAGGGTAGAGAGGGAACAGAGCAACAATGGAATGGATGAGCTGGACCCAGAACAATGTGGCAACTGGAAATATATGTAAGAAAAACTCTGCTAAAAAGTGGAACAGGGAAAAAAGCTCCAGAAAAAACTATGTCCCCCACCCCACCCATGATCAATTCCTAAACTCCTCTCCTGGAGGAGCTCTGAGGTCTCTAGGAGATATAGGGTCATGAGTCACTATTTATTGCTTGGAAAGGGTTGAGTCTGACTCTTTGTTTTTCTTTTGACCATTAAACTTAAAAAGTCATGAATGTTCAAGTTCTTCTGAAACATTTGACTAATTACCTGGATCTGAAATTTTTTGTTCCACTACGATCTCTGAATTTTTTCAGCATAGCTATTTTTTAAGAGAACAGATGCTCTAGAAGACTTCAACACTATCAAGTAACATTGATTCATCTGAAATTCTACCCCCACTCACCTTTCTGGTTTTTCATTTTATTTTGTTTTAATCCCAGTGTAATTAACATACAGTGTTTTATTAGCCTCGGGTGTACAATACAGTGATTCAACACTTCCATACATCACCTGGTGCTCATCATGACAAGTGTACTCCTTAATCCCCATCACCTATTTCACCCACCCTCTTTTCTGTTTTTAAGATTGTCAGAGATTGTTAAACATTTATCATTTCAATTTGGTCTGCTTTAGCAAGTGCTAAGATTTTTGCCCTGAGTTTGGAGATTTTAATGAAGCTGAAATTAAAACTGCTCTCCTGACCCCACTACAAAGGCTCTTCCTTTATGTAATGGCCTTCACCCACATGAGAATCAAGCTTCTTAGTCAACCATCAACCACAGAAAATGAAATTCTCTAGATCCCAATGAAACAATGTTTGTCTTTGGCCCTCTCTAACTAGAAGAGAGAAGGATTTAGACACAAAGAAAACAGTTAAAATCTGGGCTCTTTTCCTCCCCAGAATGTGCTTGCTCCAAAGTAGGTCAGACTGTGGTGCTATAAATCTTAACAATTCTCTTTAATTCTTTCACCGGTTGCACTTGGGGGCTTGGAGGAAGGGGAAGCTTGTCTAATTAATTAAAGAAAAAAATTGCAGAAGAGAAAGAAAGGTTCCTGAACTGTTGAAGATCTTCATCTCCACCCCCAATGAGTTCATCAAAATGAAATTTATTATCATAAGAATCACTGGTGCAGAGGCAGTTATACAATGGATGCTTCAGTAGCCTGCCATGGTTGACCGCAAACATTCAATCTCCCTCCTGGTGTCTGAGAAGAAGGCTGACACAGCTCCGGAGAAGGGCCAAGGCTGAGCTCCAAGAAGGAGAACCTGTCATGAACCTCACTGCTCTGAGCTTGACGTCCTTCCCCAGAAAGCCCAGAGATGGGCTTTGCAAATGAAGGATTCAGTAGAAGCTTGCTAGAAAGCACAGAATTTTTATTTTATTTTATTTATTTGACAGAGAGAATGTGTGCACAAGCAGGCAAAGCAGCAGGCAGAGGGAGAGGGAGAAGCAGGCTCCCCGCAGAGCAGGGAGCCCAATGTGGGGCTTGATCTCAGGACTCTGGAATCATGACCTGAGCCGAAAGCAGAGGCTCAACCCAATGAGCCACCCAGGCACCCATAGAAAGCACAGAATTTAATGGAAGTGTGTGTGAGCGAGGTGAATACACTAAACACTTTCACATTCTGTGTATGCATATTTTTCCTGAATCCAAATCCTTTCTTTCCACTGGCCTCTAACTTATACTCCTACCTTAACCGTGGAGGGGTACAGTTATCAACCTTGCCAGAAAGTAAATAGTATATTTTCGCCCCTTAATCAAAAGGTTGCCAGTTTAAAGGTTTTTTTTTTTTTTTAAAGGTTATGTATTTGTGTCTCTAAAAACTTTTAAATCTCTTTTCTAAATCATTACAGGCCAACAAAAACTGTAGGTTTTAAGGGATTTTAAAAAGACCTGTAGTTTATTCTCTTACCATGCCTGAGTCTGCATTATTCCAGAAAAATGACTCTTCATTAAGCTATCCTGGAAAAAAAATCTTCCAGTGTTCCCCAATTAGCCAATCTAGGACAACACAGTTATCATCAACAAATTCTTACTTCTGTGTATCTAAAATATAGAGAGGCTCTTTTTCAGTTCTCATTGAAAGGAAATATTATATTATTCTGTTTTACGTCTATAAAGTTACATTCTTAACTGTATCCATCAGCTGTTCCCCAAAATATGTTGCCTAATAAACAATCCCAAAACTCAGTGACATAAAAGAAGTATTTATATCTTGTTCAGGCATTGTGGGTTGTTAGATTGACCTTAACTAAGTTGGGATCAAGCTGTGGGTTGGGATAGGGCTACTCCATTTGTCTCTAATTCTCTTCAAATGGGTGGTTTCCAATGATCTCCTGATGGAGGAAAGTGGAAGCACGATAATGAGCCCATGCCTATCAATAGATTTAAAGTCTGTGCTCACTCTATGGGTGAACTGGGTTTCATCTGTTTGTTTTGTTTTGTTTTTCTGGTTTTGTGAGGGAGGGAGAGTTGGTATTTTAGTTTGAATATTTATTTTAAATTAAAAAATAAAATAAAGTCTATGCTTACTTTCCATCCCCAAATATTCCTTTGACCAAAGCAAATCACATGGCTAAACTCAATATCATGGAGTAAAAAAATAAATAAACTCCACTTCCCATGATAGGAACTATGTACTCACATGTTAAAGGGTGTGAATTGAAGAACAAATGGGAAAAATAATGCCATCTATTGCTCTAATCTTTTCTAGTTTTTTAAAGTTTTTATTTTAATCCACCAGTGCTCATCAAGCAAGTGCCCTCCTTAATCCCCCTCACCTACTTCACCACTCTCCCTACCCACCTCTGTTAACCATGTTTGCTCTCTATAGTTAATAGTTTGTTTCTTGATTTCTCTTTCTATATATTTTTTCTCCTCTGTTCATTTGTTTTGTTTCTTAAATTCCACATATAAGTGAAATCACAGGGTATTTGTCTTTCTCTGACTGACTTTTTTTTTAAAAGATTTTATTTATTTATTTATTTATGAGAGACAGAGAGAGGCAGAGACACAAGCAGAGGGAGAAGCAGACTCCCTGCAGGGAGCCCGATGTGGGACTCGATCCCAGGACCCCGGGATCACATCCTAAACTGAAGGCAGACGCTCAACCACTGAGCCACCCAGGTGTCCCATCTGACTGACCTATTTCACTTAGCATTATATCTTCTAGATCATCCATATTGTTGCAAATGGCAAGATTTCATTTTTTATGGCTGAATTTTACACACACACACACACACACACACACCACATACACTATGTCTTCTTAATCCATTCATCAATTGATACTCTGCTTCCATATCTTGACTATTGTAAATAATGCTGCTATAAACAAACATAGGGGCACATGTATCCCTTTGAATTAGTGTTTCTGTATTTGGGTAAATATCCAATAGTATGTTTGCTGGATCATAGGGTAGTTCTATTTTTAACTTTTTAAGGAACCTCTATACTGTTTTCCAGAGAGGCTGTACCAATTTGGATTCCCACCAACAGTGCAAGAGGGTTCCTTTTTCTCCACATCCTTGCCAAAACTTGTTTGTTGTGTTGTTGATTTTAACTATTCTGATGGGTGTGAGCTGATATCCCACTGTAGTTTTGATTTACATTTCCCTGGTTGATGAATGATGTTAAGCCTTTTTTCATGTGTCTATGGCCATCTGAAAGTCTTCTTTGAAGAAATCCCTGTTCATGTCTTCTGAGCATTTTTAAATTGGATTATTTGTTTTTGGGTGCTTGATCTTTTCTATTTTATGCTAAAGCACTAGCATATCACCCCTTGAGGAATCTTAGTAAGCCCACAGAATCTGATACTCTGGATTTGAATGTTGGCCTTTCCATTGATTGACTAGGAAAACTCCAGGAGATTATTCATTTTTTATAGGCCCAGTTGCTGAATCTGTAGAATGGGAGAGTAAATAACTTTATATGACTGTTGGAGTGACTAAATGAGTTAATATATGCATGAAGTTTAGCATAATGTGATGTCCATAGTAAAATGTGTTTAGTCATTAGTAGGAGCTCCCATAGGGTCATTCAATAGATATATATTGAGAATTTATGATGTGTGAGGCATTTTGCTACTGTGTGTGATGATGCAGAGATAAATGACACAGTCCCTGAAGGTGAAGAGTACTAACTATCCTTGAAACAGGTAGCTAGGTCACTAGGATGGAAATGTATGGGAAGAGGCACCTGAAGCATCAGGAAGCGTCTCCTGGTAGACATCATGTGTAAATAGTCTTAGAAAATGAATGGGAGCTTGGCAGGTAGATGAGGAAGGAGATTCAAGGAGGGCCTCCCAGGCAGAGGAACAACCAAAAAGAATCTGGTATGCTCAGAGGACTGAATCATTCAGCGGGCATGCAAGAAGGAAGGAAAGAAACTGAAGAAGTATGGTTGGGATACGAGACAAGTTCAGTAATCAGAAGTTCGCTTTACTAAGAAGTTAGATTATATTCCAAAGTCCATTAGCCACCCCATGGTGTTCCTACTGGAAGTATTCACTTAATGACATCTTTTCCAATTTACATTAATGCTGCACCATCTCATTTAAACTCCTGTGACTTGATATGGAGAGAAGTTTGGAGTCTGCTGCAGGAGCGATCTTCAGTCATAGTTGGTGGGAGGGAGAAAGGATCCTGGCTGCCCCTTCAATTCCCTGAAATTCAGCAAGGGTTTAATGAAATGTCCTTCTGTACCCAGCACTGTCCTTGGCACTTGGGATAGAAGTTTGGGGAGGGATGAAAAAATGGAAACAGATATGAGCTCCACTTCTAGAAGTTCCAAACCTAAGGATTGGGTTCTAGCTAAAGGAAACCCAAAGTATGTCCCATAGAATTGCTGCAGCTGTCGCATGTGCCCCATTCCCTCAGCCCCCAACATGTTCCACCCACTTTAGGGGTGATACTTCCTGTAGTATTAAGCAGGGATCCCCTCCACTGAGCAGGATGCGTGAGAGAAATGCTTTTCTGGTTTCCATCCAATGCTGGCCCTTCCTCTCCTCTGCAGTCTCCACTATTTTCCGGAGGAAAGAAGATGGAGTCAGCAGGGGAAGGTTGAGGAAAAGAGGAGGCTTAGACACATGATGTGTTGCCTTTACTTTGGAAAGATAAACAGCTTGTAAACCCAATTCTATTCCTCATGAGCATTGAAGATGGGGATTCTAAAAAGCTGATTCTAGGAATGAATTAGTAATGAGTTTCTGCTGAATTTTTAAAAGTTATAGCTGTCACACCATTCAGTGGTCATTACTCCTTTTTGATGAATCCACAAGATTTAGTTTTATAATTCCCAGAAAATTCTGAGCTTTAAGTGAAACTCCGTATTGTGTGCTAATGAATCCCTCAGGCCAAGATTGTTCTTTCTCACAGTGGAAATGCTGCTCCCCCTCCGGAACACTCAGGTCCTTGGGACGCCTCATGCTGGGACATCTTCCCCCAGGCTCCACCTCCCTAGATTCTTGTCAAACTTTAGGCCAAAGCACACTCTGCTTCTGCCACCTGAGTTCATGCCCTTCTTTCTGTCCATAACTGACTCCCACTCTTAATGCCTGGACCTCTAAGAAAATGCTCCTGTCATTTCCTTTTATCAATACTGGGCACCATTTTATTTCATCTCCCCTCAAGACATTGGGAGCAAAAGGTCAGAGACTCCTTCTAGGTCTTCTAGACCCTTTCCTGCTGCCCCAGCTAAGACCAATGGGTGGGATACACCGTCTTTTATGGATGACATTGATGATGCTGACCGCCACCAGGAAGACTTTGGAAGCAGGACTAGCCTTGACCTGAGTCAAGGAGAATTCAATTTTCCGATTCTGTTCATTTTCTGCTACAGCTGTAACAACTTACCACACACTTGGTGGTTGAAAGGGTCAAATGGATTATTTTCCAGTTCTGGAGATCAGAAGCCTTAAATGGATCAAACTGATCTAATATCAAAGGTTGGATTCTTTTCTGGAGGTTCTAGGAGAGAATCCTCCTTGTCTTTTCCAACTTCTAGAGGCACCAGCAGCCCTTGGCTGGTGGCTCCTTCCTCCATCCTCTGGGCCAGCAATGGCGGGTTGAGTCCTTCTCACTCTGCATCACCCTGATGCTGACTCTTCTGGATCCCTCTTTCACATTAAGGACCCTGTGATGTCCCCTGGACGATCCAGGATAATCTCCTTTTCTTCAGGTCAGCTGATTGACAAGCTGAGGTCCATCTGTTCCTTTAATCCCCCTTGCCATCTTCACAGTTTCCTGGGATTAGGAAAGGGATGTATTTAGGGGACCATGGTTCTACCAACACCCTAATCAATGTGAAGAAGTGCTGGACAGACATTTCCCAAGCATGGTTAGTGGGACAGATACAACCCAAAGCAGCCCAAGGGTGGGATGCTTCTAAATCAGAAGGGCAGAAGAAATACAGGAAAGCATTTCCTCCCGTCAACCTCTCTCATCCTCTCAGTATTTCAAGTTGCCAAAAAGGCGGGGGCCTTTCCCTTTGTTTGAAGCTGTTGCGCTGACACGTTAATGATGGAGAACTTCTCGAGCCTTCAAAGAGTGGGGAGGACAGATGAGACAGGAGCTGAAGCCTGCCTTTCTGCCATCTGCCAGAGGTTACTTAACCTTGTTCTGCAGAGGTTTTCCTCGCATATTCCAAGAGGATTAGGGCCATCTGCTTCCCTATCTGTAATTAGTCGCACACTTGTGCTTCTGCTGCTAGTGTGCTCTGTTATTATGTTTGGGGTTTTTAGTATGATGCGTGCCTCCCTTATCTGAACTAAGACTTGCTCAGACAATGGCACAGATTTTCCCTTTGATTCTAAGCCTCTGCCCTACCAGTGCCTGAGAGAGGGCACCGAGCTTTGTGGATCCTCGAGTGGCTATGGCATTGGGTGGTTAAGGACTCTCTGGGGGATGTCTGGAGTCCTCAAGTGGCAGTGAGGCCACTAGAATGCTCTCCCCTCCTGGGAAGAGGCGTTGCCATAAACAGGAAATCATCTGCCATCAGTTCTCAGTCTTGTGCAAGCTTTCTAACCCAGGACAGCATGCAAGGGCTGCTAGTCATCTAGAGAAGGAGAGACTAGGAGGGGGAGAAGGGATGGTGAGCTGGGTAGTCATCTAGAGAAGGAGAGACTAGGAGGGGGAGAGGGGATGGTGAGCTGGGTGTGGTCATTCTCACACTTGGCCACAAAGGGAAAAATCCTGGGATGGGGGCCAAGCAGAGGAGTGGACAGGTTCCAACCTTAGGGGTAGGGACAATGAGGACACGGACTTCATAGCTGATGAGAGAGTGAACAGGTTAAAAATAAGAGCAGCAGGGCAGCCCTGGTGGCTCAGTGGTTTAGCGCCGCCCTCAGCCCGGGATGTGATCCTGGAGACCCGGGATCGAGTCCCACATCAAGCTCCCTGCATGGAGCCTGCTTCTCCCTCTGCCTGTGTGTCTGCCTCTCTTTCTCTCTCATGAATTAATAAATAAAATCTTAAAAATAAAAAAAGAAGATCAGCAACCCCCTTTGCCAACTTTGGTGTCCTGTGCTCTTGGCATGATTTTTTTCCAACATAATACTAACAACTAGCATATTGACAAATTACCTGGTGGGAAAAAAAAATACTGAAAGAGCTTTGCTTTTAGAGAATGTGCTCAGAGAAAGTAACTGCTCCCCCAGCACCTGCCCCCGCCCCATCTCTACTTACAGCTCTACATCTCTAGTTCATACCCTCCTACTCACCCATCCACTTGTGAGCATGCCTCCACCTGCCCGCATGACCAACCCTCACCACCTCCACCTGTCCACACCCACTAACCTACCGCACCACCTCCATCCAGCGTCCACCTGCCTGTGTGTCACTAACCCACGCCACAACCCCCTCATCCAATCTCCCACCTTTTTTTCCAAAAAGGAGACTGCCTCGGGAAGATGGCAGGATAAGGGGTCTTCATTCCCAATTAAGGGGACCAGAGGCCTGGAGAGCAACAGGGAAGTCAGAGCACATAGTCTGTGAGTCTCCCAGAGGGACATGCCCTTGCAGTGCCAGGAGTCACACAACCTGCAGGGACAGGCATCTTGTCTGAGTGTACCTGCTGGGGAGAGCTGACATGGGATCTGCCCCTAGTCCCCATATCCTGTTGCCTTGCCATTTTTGTTGTTGTTGTTGTTGTTGTTGGAAAAGCAAGGGGAGGTCACACTGAGTATTCAGAACTCAGCTGTATCATGAGACTTTAGCTAAAGCAGATTCTGGGTGTGATCATGGTGTCTATAGGTGTGATATTTTATTTTTGAGTATATAGTCACATGCTATAAAATTTAAAAGGAACAAAAGGGTATGCAGTGAAAAGGTCCAGGTACCTAATTATTTCACTGAAAACAACTAATAATTAATTAATGTAATTAATTTCTTACATATCCTACCAGAAAAATTAAATGCATACATAAGTGAATATATATAAATATTCCCCCCTTTTAAATCTTATTTTTAAAAAATTTTAATGGATTTTTTTTTAAAGTTGAAATGTACTTAACAAACAACATTATGTTAGTTTCAGGTGTACAATATAGTGATTCAACAATCCTATACATTACTCCATGTTCACCACAATAAGTGTAGTCACCGTCACCATAGAACATTATTACAATATTCCCTATGCTGCCCTTTTCATCTCTGTGACTTATTTTGTAAGTAGAAACTTAGAGTATTTTTAGGTCCAGAGTAAAACTGCGAGGTAGGTAGGTAGGTAGGTACAGAAATTTCCCATTTTCCCCCTGCCCCCACACGTGCAGAGCCTCCCCTGTTACCAGTGCCCCCTGCCAGGGTAGTACATTCATTATAATTGATAAACCTACATTGACAACATTATCACTCAAAGCCATAGTTTAGATTAGGGTTCCCTCTTGGTGTGGTACATTCTGTGGGTTTTGACAAGTGGCTGTCATGTATCCATCTTTATAGTATCAAACAGAATCATTTCACTGAATCTAAAAAAAATCCCCTGTGCTCCCCCTATTCTCCACTGACCCCCTGGGAACCACGGATTTTTTTTTTTTTACTGTCTCCATAGTTGGGCCTTTTCCAGAACATCATATAGTTGGAATCCTACAGTATGTAGCCTTTTTGGATTGGTGTCTTTCACTTGGTCATATGCATTTTAAGCTCTTCCATGTCTTTTTCATGGCTTGATAGCCCATTTCTTTTTAGCACTGAGTATGCCATTGTCTGGATGGGCCACAGTCTATTTATCCATTCACCTATTGAAGGACATCGTGGTTGCTTCAAAGCTTTGGTAATTATGAATAAAACTGCTATACACATCTATGTCCAGGGGCAGCCCGGGTGGCTCAGTGGTTTGGCACTGCTTTCAGTCCAGGGTGTGATCCTGGAGACCCGGGATCGAGTCCCACATCGGGCTCCTGCAGGGAGCCTGCTTCTCCCTCTGCCTGTGTCTCTGCCTCTTTCTCTCTCTCATGAGTAAATAAATTAAAAAACCTTGGGATCCCTGGGTGGCTCAGCGGTTGGGTGCGTGCCTTCAGCCCAGGGCATGGTCCTGGAGTCCCGGGATCGAGTCCCACATCGGGCTCTCTGCATGGAGCCTGCTTCTCCCTCTGCCTGTGTCTCTGACTCACTCTTTCTCTTTCTGTGTCTCTCATGAATAAATAAATAAAATCTTTCAAAAAAATTTTAAAAACCTTAAAAAAAAAAGAAAAACCAAACATCTATATCCAGGTTCTCGTGTGGACATCAATTTCCATCTCATTTGGGTAAATACCAAAGAGTATAGCTGTGCCATTGAATGGTCCTCCCTCCCTTTTTACCCAAACAACAGCTTTCCATGCACAATGTTCTTCTTACTCTTTTCACTTATATTTTGGAGACCACTCCATATCAGTTCCAGTGAATTCTTAATGGCAGGTTTGTTTTTTGTTTTTTTTTAAATACATGGCAAGGATCATGCATCTAAGCTTATGACAACCAGGACACCTTTTCTTTTTCTTTGGTGGCTTTCTTATGAGACGTAATCAGGAAGATGAAACATCCTGTATGGTGCAAGTAGTCCATCAATCTCCAACAGCTGGGGAGGGGATGACTTTCTGGAAGCATGGACATCATCACGGGGTATGCAGGATAGTAGCAGGATTTGAAAAGGATCTGGAGTCAGAAGCTGATTCAGACTCTGGCTCCCTCTCTTACTAGCAGTGTGGCTTCAGACAAGTCATTCATGAATCAGGACGCTCCGTTTCCCCATCTATATAATAACGCCAATAAAAGTAGTTCTCTCAGGTTTTTGAAGAATCAAATGAGAGAGTGCTAAATGTCTCTATTCATTCTCTCAGCAGCATTTGCCAAATGCCTGCTGTACAACACACAGGGTTCCAGAAACTGGGATGCTGGATAGAAAGATGGCAAATTCCCCCATGCCAAAGGAGATTATGCTCTCTTGATATGGAGAGATTGAAGAAATAAACAGATAAAAAATCTTGAGGTGTGATGCTATGAAAGAAATGGGGACACGGGGACATGATACTCAGTGGTTGGATGGGGACATTTTAGGCTTTTTCATGGGAAGGTAAGAAAACTGGCCTCCTCCAGAGCTGCCTACAGCTGGTCCTCCAACCATACAAGGGAGGAAGGATGTCGAGTCTGTGAGTAAATTCTCTGTGCCCACTCAGTGCCAGGAGAATGCCAGCCTGGGTAAGGAGGGTTCACAGAGGGACAGGGTGTTCTCTCTTTTCTCAAACTGAAGCTTCTCTTTCTGCTAATTTCTCTGCCATGAGGTGTATCTGGGGCTGATGGCACCAAGTGGGGCAACAGAGGCTGTGTGCCGGTGTAACCTTACTCTTGACCGTGCACAGATCTGGAACAGGAGACCAGGGAGAGAGCCTGTCTAGCTATGCATCTTCCTCCCATGCTGCCTCTACAGCTGCACCAAGCTGCTTGTTTGTTTGGACTGTAGATTGCTTTTCCTGCTAACACTGAGAAGCAGTGCATTTGTGTATGTTTGTGCTTGTTAAATAGTGTGCATTTAAAGGGGGAGAAGCCAACTTTTATATAAATGTATACATGTATGTAGCAGTATTTCTGAGCTCCTGCTGTACTTTGAAAGTGCAGTGAGAGAAAACAGCTTCTCAGAGTCACCCTCCATTTAAAAGAAAGACTGGAGCAGCCCCAGGGGAGACGAGAGAGGCCTTTGTGGCTAATCCAAAAAGAGCCCGTTTGGACTCCTATCCCAAAATGCCCCCGAGGTTACTGAGAGGCTTCCAGCCTAAATCCAAGTTATTCCCTAGCAACCTTATAAATAGCAGTAGTAATAACCATCCTCTATTGGCCACATGCTATATACAAAGTTCTCAGGCTAAGTATAGTCCATGAATGTCTAATTCTTATAATAAAACTGCAAGGATGGTACTTCTAAGGTGGGTCTTAGGAAATGGCAGGAAGGGGAGAAACCAACATGAGAATCTGTACCATTCTGCAAGGAAGGTTGATTGAAGTAATGAAATTTGACTAAAGACACAAGCTAGTCAGTAATAGAGCCGGGATCCCAACAGAGAGGATCTGCTTCTGGATACATCTCCCTACCTGTAGCACTCCATTCAGGCTCACGGATCCCCCCATCAAGGCACTGGAATTGTCAGATTGCTGGTCTGCCGCTCAGGGACCCCACTAGACCACCAGGCAGAGCCAGTTTCCTACTGGGTGTTTGCATTCTGGCTACTGGTGGTGAGAAGTTCCGTGAACCTCTGAGTGCTGCTTGCAGCGTGCAGGTAGACCTGGCACGATCTCTGTTGCCGCTCCCATGCAGAGTCTTGCCTCTGCACGCCTCCGCTGACCAGCCTTAGCAAGTGGAAGGCCAGGAGAGAAATCTATTCTGGTCTTTTCTTTCTCAATCAAGACTTACCTAACCTATAAAGAAATTAGTGGTTGCCCAAGGCTGGGTGAGTAGGGGAATGGAGGGTGACCACTAATGGGTATGGGGTTCCGTATTGAGATGATGAAAGTGTTCTGGAATTAGATGGTGGTGAAGGCTGTCCAGCACTGTGATTGTACTAAACACCACTGGATCGGTCTGTTGTACGGCATGTCAAATATACCACAATAAAGCTATTGAGAAAAAAATTCCTGACCTGCCTCATCTTTCTGAGGCTATTGGGTGATTAGGTGTGGTGAGTTTTAAGGATGTCTACAAATCCTTGATACTCCTCCATTCAACAGATGGAGTTCAACTACCTTCCCCTTGAGTATGGGCTGAACCTAGTGACTTCATCCCACCGAATGACGTATGCCAGCAGTGAGAGTATAACTTCCAGGATTGGGACGCTGAAGGCATCGTAGCTCCCTCATTCTCTGGGATCACTCACTCTCGAGTGAAGCCCACGGCCATGTTGTGAGGGTATTCAGACAGCCCCCCCAGAGAGGCACACATGGGAAGGAACCGAGGTTTCCTGCCAAGAACCACAAGAGTGAGCCATCTTGGAAGCACTCAAGGCGTCACATGCAGACCAGAAGGCCCCATGAGCTTCCTCACCACATCCTCATGAGAGGCTCTGAGCTAGAACTGCCAGCTGAGCTGCTCCCAAATTCCTGCCCCACAGAAACTGTGAGACAATACATATCTAGAGGCTTAAGGCACTAAGTGTTGGGGCGATCTAATATGTAGGAAGAGATGACCTTAGAGACAGTAAACTACTTTTTAGAGAATCCATTCGATTATATTGGCTAACGATGTGGACAAACGCAGGGTGGGGTACTGCTTTATCCTTCCAAAATAACACCTTTCTATTTTAACAGAGGAACCCTGGAGACGCAGTGCCCCAATTCAGAAGCACCATGACAATGGTGAGCACTTCAGTCTTGGTGACAGGCCTGTTGGGAGGTTATTTTTGGTCCACGGCCGGGAGGTTTATGTGACTTCTAATCACTCCATGCAGCCAACTGCCTGTTCCTTGTAGGAGTGTCCCTACCCATTCCTCAGGCGGCCCAGAGAGACAATTCCTGTCAGAGGCAACGTGCGCAGAGACTCAATAATGTCACTGCTGTCCAAGTGACAGGAAAATGCTCTTCCCTCTGCAGGCTCTCATTCCCCTTGCTTTTCATGGCACCAGCTCCTTTTACTTTATCTTGTCTCCCATGAATAAAGGTCAGTCATTCTCTCCTTTATCTCCTTCACTGAGGGGGTCTTTCTATGGCAGGTAAGTTAGGTCTTTGCTGCCTGCTGACTTTTTCTTTTTCTCATTTCTCCTGTCTCCTTTGACATTTGTGGCTGCTACAGTCCTTTGGAAATCCTAGAATTCCACTAACAATTACCCCAAGCTGTGGATTGGAGCATAAGAGCCCTAGCGTCCACAGCAATTACTTCAGAATTTTTTTCTGCCTGGCTGAAACAGAAAAGATGCGTGCCCACATGCACACAGTGCACCACCACCCAAACAACAAAAAAGGAGAGTGTAAGCCTCACCAGGGTAAGCCCCACCATTGACAGGCCTTCCTCCTCATACGGAGGCTAAGGGTTATCACTGTATGACAAAACCCAAAACTATTCGTAAAGGATTAAAAATCACCTCTCAAGTACATAATATCTCCTTTACTATAATTTTTACTTCCCAGTGTTTCACTTCTCCATCGACTCTGCCTATGTTCAAGAATTTTATGTCTTTCACTAACAACGTAAACAATTGCTCAGTCTTCCCAGTTACTAACTCCAGGTTTTGAGTTTCGTGATTTCTTGCTAAACTTCTTTAGAAACCATGAACTGTATTGTGACCTGAGGACCCCCTTATGGGGTTTTGAGGGGCTTCAGAGCACTGTGGGGGAATTCACAGGGGAACTCAGGATATCTTACTTGTTTTGACGGAAATGCAGCAAGGCTCAATGTTGAGGATGGTAGCTTGGGATAGTTCACAGCTTAACATTAGGCCCAACTATATTCTTTTTAATAACATCATGTCTTTGCAGAGCTGGGTTTTTGGTGGGCATGATAATAAAAAGGAAATATCACCCCAAATTTAGTGTGGAGCAGAAAATGAAATTGGCAATCCCCAATCTGATCCCAAGGTTTGAAAAATTATACAGTGTCCAACAGCTACATAAGTCCTATTCATAAAGAATTGTGATCTTTTTTGAATAGACTAATAATATTGGGTTTTCCTTTAATTTATGTGTATTTTTTTTTCAAATGGCAATAACTGGGGCATAAACACCTATTAAGCTACTTGGATCCACCTACTTAATACATGGTATTTCTTTGGGCCTCAAGGCATTGGGGAAAAGTAACTGACATACTAAAAGAGCAGTGAACTGAGGAAGTTTGAGAATCTCTGTTGTGGTTTGTTGTGACCTAGCCTCACACCATCCCTTTCTAACACTCCCCTGCTCCCTGCATCCCATGCCTTACCAAAGAGCACTGGGTGCTGTTCCTTGCACTCACCATGCTTCCTTGCCTCTAGAACTTCATGCATGCTCTCCTCTCTGTTGGGAATGGCTCTCTCCTCTCTCTTCCCCTCACTGTGCACTCTCAGATTACTTGTATTTGCAATGATCACAGCACCTATCACATTGTATTGCACTGATGGCTCACACATTTGCTTTTCCACTAGGTGGTGAGCTTCTCGAGAGTGAAGAACAGGTCTTGCTCACCTTGGTATACCCAGCATTGGCTGACCAAAGAATAAGGGGTAAGTCTGTTATTGAGAACTTAGTTGAAAATTCTGCTGGTTAGATGTTGCCTCTTACTTTCTCCTCCACAGACATCCTATTATCCCCCACCTCCACTGTGTCATGTGTACTGCAAGTACAGAGACCAATCATGGATCAATTGGACTTCCTTCCCCTAGAAAGCACATCATTTAACATTTAACATATTAATGAGGTGACTCTCTGTCCCTCTGAGCAAGTCTCTTTCTCTGTTGGATGCTCAGTTGAATTACCTGTGAAGGTGAGTATAAAGATACTTTCCCTGCCCAAAGAGAGCGCAGAGACCAGTTTCCTTCTGAAGGTTTCCTCATACCAAGAATCCAGGATCGTACAGTGATTTATGAACTTAGAGTTTCTAGGCCGCTGAAACAGAATCTAGGCATAAGATAAATGGACCAATCAAGTGCAAAAAGAATTTGTTCTTAATTTGAGTGATGAAATTCATTAAATAAAGGAAGCCCCTTTTAATTGGTATGTCTGGATAATTGAGGACTCTGTTCTTTGTCCTTGACCTGAATCAGTAGGTATTTTGCATGTGTGTAGGGCAGGCCTGAATCTTCAGTGAGACCTTGCTGGGGTCCAGGTGAATTCCCAAGGCCAACTTTGAATCTGAATAATGAACTCTTCCTTATGTCTCTCATGAGACTTTGCTCTAAACCACACCATGGTCTCTGTCATTACTTTCTTTATATTTTGGATTGTTTACTCAAAAATTTCACTTTTTCTTCTGAACTACTCTCTCCTAGACCTTCTATTTCTTTTTGTTTCAGCCTTTAAGCTCTGTCACACCTTGCTATTTGCCTAAACTTGTATACATATTTAAGCCTTATCCAAAAGATAGATCCTATTCCTTGGATCCTACATGATTCTTTAGCTCTCCCACCACCCCTTACACCTAAGCTTTAGAAAAGAGTGATCTGAGTAACTGGGTTTCTAGGACTTAACCCAATCTCCATCTAGAATATACCCTTTTCAGGGCTGATGTACCCAATCCTGTCCATAGCATTTAACCTCTGACCTCAGCCTCATCTATCTTGCTCTTCTCTGATACTACTGGTTCTCAAACTTCCCAAGGAGAGCTTGTTCAAACAAAAACCTGAGAGTTTCTGACTTAGTAGACCTAATTTGGAGCTCTAGCACACTCATCTCTAATAAGTTCCCTGATGATGCCACAGTTGCTGGACTTTAGGCCACATGTTGAGAAATATTACTGGGGATGATTTTATCTCCTCCCTGAACCCTGACCCTTTAACATTTGGGAATGTCTTGAGACATTTTTGGTTGTCACAACTTGGAGGAGGGGTGGTACTGGAATCTAGTAGGTAAAGACCAGGGATGATGCTAAACACCCTAAAATGTCTGGGACAGCCATGTACCTCCCCTCAATAAAGAATTATCTGGTCCAAACAATCAGTGATACCAAGGAACCCTTGAGAAACCATCCTCTAGAGACTCTATCCTAGGCTTGCTGGTCTCTGATCATCCCCTCTCTGCTCACCCAGTTGGTTCCTATGCCCTTTGATTCCACTTCCTACGTATGCCTTATCTATCTCTAGCTTTTAATGCCACTATCCATCCTTATTTCAGACTTCATCACCTCCCATATGGATTACTTACTGCAGTAGCTTCTAAATTGGATTTTTTGACAATAAGGTCAATCTCTCCCAAATTGACATGAACTCTGAGTATGTGGCATCCTTAGTTAAAAGCTGTCAATGCCTTCCCTCCTCATCAGTGTCTCCATAAGAAGATATCAGAACCTTGGAACATGCTGACTCCTGCCAGACTCAGCAGTCTCCTCTGCCCCACTGTGACTTCCCCATACACCATGCTTGTACCCTGCAAAGCTAAATATAATTGCCCAAAGATGCTGACTCATCTCCAGACATATATTCTGTTCTTCTATCTAGTAAGATCTTTTCATAGTCTTTGCTTGGCTAATTCTTTTCCAACCTTTAAGACTCAGCTCAAATGCCACCTCCTCCAAGGAACTTTTTCTGACCCTACTCACTGGCTGAGTAAGGTGTAATATCTGCGCATCTATCCTGATATTTATCACACAGGAAGGGGCAAGATGGCACAGTATTCAACACTAAGGCTTTGAGCTGAATTGTCATGATTTGAATCCTAGTTCTGATGCTTACTGGCTATGTGACCTTGAATGGTCCACTTACCTGTGTTTCATTTTTTGTGTCGGTAAAAATGGGGTTGATGGGTACCTACCTCATCCGGATGTTGTATTAAATGAGTTAATATACAGGCATACCTCATTTTATTGCAATTCACTTATTGTGCTTCACAGATATTATTAATTGAAAGTTTGCAACAATCCTGTGTCAAGCAAGTCTACTGGTACCATTTTTTCAACAGCATTTGTTCAGTTCATGTCCTTATGTCACATTTTGGTAATTCTCACAATCTTTCAAACATCTTTATTACATTTGTTATGGTGATCTGTGATCAGTGATTTTTGATGTTACTGTTGTAATTGTTTTGGGGCGCTGTGAACCACACCCATATGACAGTGAACTCGAGTGATAAATGTTGTGCTCAGACTACTCCACGAACCAGCTGTTCTCTCATCCATCTCCCTCTCCTTAGGACTCTCTATTCCATGAAACACAACAGTATTGAAATTAGGCCAATTTGTTACCCTATAATGGCCTCTGAGTCTTCAAGTGAAAGGAGGAGTCACATGTCTCTCATTTTAAATCAAAAGCTGGAAATGATTAAGCTTAGTAAGGGAGTCATGTCAAAAGCTGAGATAGGCCAAAAGTGAGACCTCTTTTGTCAAACAGTTGCCCAAGTTGTGAATGCAAAGGAAAAATTCTTGAAGGAAGTTAAAGGTGCTACTCCAGTGAACACATATATGATGAAAACGCAAAAACAGCCTTCTTGCCAATATGGAGAAAGTTTTGGTGGTTTGGATAGAAGAGCAAACTGGCCACAACATTTCCTTAAGTCAAAGCCCTAATCCAGGGGATCCCTGGGTGGCTCAGCAGTTTAGCACCTGCCTTCAGCCCAGGGCATGATCTTAGAGTCCCAGGATCGAGTCCCACATCAGACTCCCTGCATGGAGCCTGCTTCTCCTGCTGCCTGTGTCTCTGCCTCTCTCTCTCTCTCTCTCTCTCTCTCTCTCATGAATAAATAAATAATTAAAAAAAAAAAAAGCCTAATCCAGAACAAGGCCTTCACTCTCTTCAATTCTCTGAAGGCTGAGAGAGGTGAAGAAGCTGCAGAAGAAGAGTTGGAAGCTAGCAGAGGTGGGTTCATGATGTTTAAGAAGCAGTCTCCAGGGCATCCCTGGTGGCTCAATGGTTTAACGCTGCCTTCAGCCCAGGGCCTGATCCTGGAGACCCAGGATTGAGTCCCACATCGGGCTCCCTGCATGGAGCCTGCTTCTTCCTCTGCCTGTGTCTCTGCCTCTCTCTCTGTCTGTCTCTCATGAACAAATAAATTTAAAAATCTAAAAAAAAAAGCAGTCTCCATAATATCAAAATGCAAGGTGAAGTAGGAAGCACTGATGTAGAAGCTGCAGCAAGTTCTTCAGAAGATGTAGCCAAGAGCATTAATGAAGGTGGCTACGCTAAACAGCAGATTTTTAATGTAGATGAAGCAGCCTTCTATTGGAAGCAGATACCATCTAGGACTTCATAGCTAGAGAGGAGAAGTCAATGGCTGGCTTCAAAGCTTCAAAGCACAGGCTGATTCTCTTCATGGGGCGAATGCAGCTGGTGACTTCAAGTTGAAGCCTATGTTTATTTACCGTTCTGAAAATCCTAAGGTGCTTAAGAATTAGGCTAAATCTACTCTGTGTCCTATAAATGGAACAACAAAGTCTGGATGACAGCTCATCCGTTTGCTACATGGTTTATGAATATTTTAAGCCCAGTGTTGAGATCTGCTCAGAAAAAAAAAAAGATTCCTTTCAAAATATTACCAATCATTGACAATATACCTGGTCACCCGACAGCTCTGATGGAGAAGGACAATGAGATGAATATTGTTTTCATGGCTGCTAACACAACATCCATTCTGGAGCCCACGGGTCAAAGTGTCATTTGAACTTTCAAGTCCTACTATTTAAGAAATGCATTTCCTAAGGCTATAACTACCATAGATAGCAACTCCTCAGATGGACCTGGGCAAAGAAAATTGAAAACCTGTGGACATGATTCACCATTCTAGATGCCATTAAGAATATTTGTGATTCATGGGAAGAGGACAATATATCGGCATTCATAGGAGTTTAGAAGTTGATTCCAACCCTCTCGGATGACTTTGAGGAGTTCCAGACTTCAGTGGAAGAAGTAACTGCAGATGTGATGAAAACAGCAAAAGAACTAGAATTACAAGTAGATCCTGAAGATGTGACAAATTGCTGCAATCTCATGAGAAAACTTGAATGGATGAGGAGTTCTTATGGATGAGCAAAGAAAGTGGTTTCTTGAGATGGAATCTACTCCTGGAGTAGATGCTGTAACAGTTGTTGAAATGACAACAAAGGATTGAGAATATTACAGAAACTTATTTGATAAAGCATCAGTTGGGTTTGAGAAAATTGGCTTCAATTTTGGAAGAAGTTCTACCGTGTATAAAATGCTGTTACAGAGAAATTGTCCACAAAAGCAGGAGTCAATTCATGCAGAAAAGTTCACTGCTATCTTATTTTAAGAAATGGCCACAGCCACCCCAACCTTCAGCATCCACCACCCTCATCAGTCAGCAGTCATAAACATCCAGTCAAGATTCTCCACCAGCAAAAAGATTACAACTCACTGAAAGCTCAGATGTTGTTAGCTTTTTTTTTTTTAGCAATGAAGTATTTTTTAACAAAGGTATATATACACTGGTTTTTTGGATAATACTATTGTACATTTAATAGACTATAGCATAGTGTACCCACAGATTTTATGTATACTGGGAAACCAAGAAATTCATTTGACTCACTTTACTGCAATATTCACTTTATTGTAGTGTTCTGGAACTGAATGGTAGTGATCACCATTATAATTCTTATTTACTTGTTTCTTTACCTCACTGGATGGTAAGCTCTATGGGGACATCGGCATGTCTTTGATTTGACGCTTTGTACCTCAAGTAAGGATAATAGTGTCTCTCACTTTTCTCTGTCACCATAATGTTGTAAAGCCAGCAGAAGGTAATTAATTTATGAAAAGTATAGAACAATCATCAGTGTAAAACATTTATTTTTCTAACCCACTTTTTAAAATGAATCTGCAACAAAGAGCTAGTCTGATCTATGATTATTTGCATACTGCTCTTCACAGAAAAGTTGAAGTAGATGTTAAGTGAGAAATAAACTTGCTGAAGCTGTGAAAAACTAGAACACGAAAGGAATATCTTCATGTTACAAAATCATGCTGGACAGTGATCAGCATTCTCCAAGGAGTATATCAAATAGTAATTGTTCCAGGTGATACCAACAAATGTTTTTTTTTACTTTTCAGTTTGGGGTGGGAGAGTGATCTATAGTCAAATACATTTGAGAAATACTAGATTAAATAAATCGATACAAGTTTCTTTGTGGGAGAACTTTTTAGAGACTTTCCTAAGCTAATGGGTACTTCCAGGAATCTCCAGGAGGGACCTCAGATCCATTGAGGGGAGAGAATTTCCCAGAGTTTTCCAACTTCGGAACCCTTTTCCATCAAGTGTCCTGGGAAATAAATGTTTCACTGTATACACTTTCAAAACACACAACGGAAAACATTGGTTTGGGTCATCTCTCTTATAGACATGGAAGGTAAATTACAGAGATATTAAATACTGCCCAAATTAACATAGTCAACGTAAGAGTCTGAGTCCTTTCTGGACCAGGTTTTTTTCAAACAACCAAACTAACTATCTTCTAAATGCTCAGAAAATAGAGGCCTGAGGCTTCTGGTTTAGTTCCAAATTGAGTTTCAACATCAAATTCCAGAGGCTCAAGAAATTTCAATGCAAAGTTAGTGAAGAACATAAATGAAGTGGATCTCATCTCCTTTCCAGTAAGATTTTGAATATTTCTAACTTCTCTGAAGTTCGAAATCCAGTCTCTTTTAAGACCTCTTCTTTCAATGTCTGCATATAAGAAGAGCTCAAGTACTGCTCATTGAGCATTAAGTCTTCCATAATTTCTCTTATCAGTAGAGGATCATCTCTCTCTCCCAAAACACATTTTCTGCACTCCTCAAATGGAAGTTTTCATAACATCCCATATAACTGCTTACACACATTCTCTTTCCAACACTAGATTACAAAATTCTAAAAGAGAAGGTCTTTGTCTCATCTCTCCTTTGATAAATTGATATCAAAACTTGATTTCAGGCAAAGAGCTCCTATAATCCTTTAAACATTGCTGTGAATTAATGTTCTTCGTTTCTCATCCCATATTATATAAATTAAGTGTATATTGCATGCAGATTAAGTTTATGTTGCAGTAACAAAGAGCCCTCAAATCTCAGTGATTTAACCCAATAAAGTTTCCTCATACATGTTACATATCTCACATGGATCAGCAGAGAACTCTGTTCCATATAATCATTCAAGATCCAGGCTCATGGAAGGCTTGACCAGTGGCCTCATCAGTCACTACAGCTGGGAAGAGTGCTGAAGTTCTCACACTCAGCATCTCCTGTCTCAACCCAGAAGTGAAACAAGCTACTTCTTTCTGCTCAAAGCCCATTGGTTAAAACTAGTTAAATGCTCTTTCCCAACCATAGGGAAGAGGGGGGCAGAGAAGTCTAATCATTTCATGTGACCAAAAGAAAGGGAAAAACCAGATGTGGATAAACCCCAGAAGTCTCTACTGCACTGTGAGTCTGTAAAAATTAAGCTTTGTTCCTGATAGTAGAATGAAGGGCATTGTACCTGTAATAAATGCTTAAGGTAACGTTTGATTGATGAATGGATCGAAAATTAGAGGTATTTCAAAGAACAGGGAGTGTTGCTTGGAATCCTAGGTTCTAGATTGGAATCCCAAACCAACTTTGTTCCTGCTTTCTGACTGACCTTGGGCAAGTTTGATCACCACTCTGAGCCTTAGATTTTTTAATCTGTAAAATAAGTGATTGAATGACATTACTTCTATGGTCCCTTCTTGCTCAAATATTCTAATATTCTATGGTGTAGTGGGAGGTATTCATCTCCAGTATTACCCTCTTTTTGTCTATGAAAAAGATCTTGTTAACAAAGGCCGAGCCATCCTTGGCAGAATTATCCCTTGAACACCAGTTGGCTTTTTGTCCTAAATAAATGGAGAAGCCACATAGGAAAGAACAGTGCAGAGAGAAAGGATCCAGAAATAGCCTTTCCTTTCAAGCCAGAGTCAAGCAGGAGCCTTGAGCAGACTGGAGACGTCCACTTTGCTTTGGGGAGATGCCAAAGCTGTCTCTTCAATCAAAGAGGATTTTAAGAGGAGCACAAAAATTCTTTAATGTTCTCTGAGCTGCTCTCTGGCCCTGGCCCAGGAAACATTGTTATTGTAACTGAGACGCCAGGACATTTGGCAGTGTTATATTCTTGTTTGGCCCAGTGCAGCTCTTTATTTATTAAAGCCTCAGGTCTCTTCAGGCCATGGTTCAGTGTATTAATTTATGTAGTTTGCCTCCCTAGAGAGAAGACCAATTTGAATACCCTCAGCTTCATTATGACCCAGTCTGTTGCTGAGGTATTAACCCTGAAGCTTTTTCTTTCCTCTCCTTTCTTATTAAGCCTGTAAAAGGAATGTGGGGCCCACTCTAGGCAGAAGTCAAGATCCAACACCTCACCTCTCCCCTTTCAACTGCCCCTTTCTTGCTTCACTGTCCTGATATGAAATGGACTCTGTTTCACGGGACTCTGTTTAATTCAGTCAGTTGTAAGTTATCAAACCTGATATTTCTCAAGTGCTAAATATATGCAAGCCATACATTAGCTAATTTAAATGAGACCCAGTCCCTGCCTTCAAGAGCCTAGGAATGGACAGGCAGTCCCTGACAATAGTTCAACTTACAATTTTTTGACTTTAGGGTGGTGTGAAAGTGATAAGAATTCACTAAAAACTGTGCCTTGGATTTTTAGTTTTTACCGTATCCTGGCTAGTGGTAGATGGTATACTGTCTTGTGATACCGCAGCTCACAGTCAGTCATGTGATCAGGAAGGCAAACAAGGGATACCCTTACAACCATTCTGTCCCATGCAACCATTCTGTTTTTCGCTTTCAATAGAGTATTCAATTAATTATATGAGATAGACAATACTTGGTTATAAAAGAGCTTTCTGTTAGATGATTTTGCCCAACCGTAGGCTGATATAAGTGTTCTGAGCACATTTAAGGTAGGCTAAACTAAGCTATGATGTTTGGTAGGTGAGGTGTATTAAATGCGTTTGGGCTTCTGACATTTTCAATTTAGGGTGAGTTTATCAGGACATCAACCCCATTGTAAATCAAGAAATATTTGTAGTGGGGAGCCAAATGTGGAGACAAACTTCTCCAGGAGAGTGTGGCAGGTGCAGTACTAGAGGCCAGTACAAGAGGAGGGATGCGGAGGAGGGAGTGGGCAGACCTGGCCAAGAGGCACAGGTGGGGCAGATTTCCAGAGAAGGGTATTTGACTTGGGTCCTGAAAGATAGGTAAGAGTTTACCAGATGATTATATGTCCGAGCCTAGGACAAAGTATGATGGGGTCAAACCACACTCCGTGCTTGAGGAACTTCAAATAATTTCAAGTGGCTCATGCACAAATTCACTCAAGCATGAATGAGAAGTGCAGCCGTAAGAAAGGGGCCTGATCATGGTGGGTCTTGTTATTTGAAAATAATTTAGGCCATCGTCCTTCCCAAGAGTACTTGTAAAATGGGTTCCCAAAGACCCAAATGTCTCCTGAGGTCCTAAAATAAACTATGCCAAGCGGAGTCCCAGTAGGAAATAGTACTCTCACATGTGTTGATTTATAAAGGGACCGTTGAGAGAAGCATGAGTATAGAACAGCCACAGAGAAAGTGCAGTGTCCAGGAGTCCAGTGGCAAAGGAGCTGTCATCACCAGAAGGGATGAGGGGAAGGTGTGGGTCTTGGAGCTTGGAAGGGGAGAGTTGTGTAGAAGAAAGACGTATAGGACACAACCAGAAGACAAACGCCCCAACTGCCATCTACTTTTTCCCTCTAGTCTCCTGTCCCTCACTGAACCAGAAGCCAGAGCCTACTGACATAGCTGGAATCTACTCTACAAGGTGTGAAAGACAAAATACACCAGGTAATTAAAGGGATGACATTATTCAGGCTACTGCAATAGGGGAGGATGTTCATTAGTGAGCAGTGACTAAAATAATGGGAAGGGGGGGTCTGTGTTCTGTAGAGGCAAGTAAATAAGAGAATTGTAAAGAACAGTAGAGGTGGGTGTTGCCTATATCAAATGGGAAAGGATAATTCTTTGTCTTTAACTCTATTTCCCTGAACACAAAAGCGTGGGAGAATTTCCTAACTGTTACTGTTTTTGGTTAGTGTAGGGCTCAGATGAAGTTCAACACTCTCGATTCCCCTATCATTCAAGATGAATGAGTACTATTCATCTCCAAACATCTCATAAACATTCACAAGCCTCCTGAATGGGGCAAAGTGAAATCTAAGAAAATAGTCTCTCTCAAGGACTGTTGTTGGCATTGTTCCTATAGAATCAGTTGAACCATCTGTTGTTGAGGAGTGGTGGCAAAACTCAGTTTGTTTTTTTTTTTTTTTGAAATCTCGGATATCAGGCATCTTGCATGAAAAAGAGAAATATTGCTATTATTAGAATTGTATTAATTACTATTAAATAGTCAGGAGTTGAACCTTGAGGGTAACCTGTCTGGTGGAATCCAGGTCAGTGGAGGAAAATCTTTCAGTTATGCAACACCACCCATTGGGTTTCTTAAAGCTAGAATGCCAATGATCTGATGATGTGCATGGTATTGGTTACCTATTATATAAGGACATGCATGACCTGAGCATTTCACTGGAATTGCTTCCTTAGGGGCCCCGACAGAGCTTGTCCAGGAAAAAATCTGGCCCATGCATGGTCTGCTGCAGGGATGAATCCTTCAAGGTTTATGTCACATCATTGGACTTTGACTTGTGGAGCTTCTTCAAAGGGCCAGAGCAAGGCAACTTAGAGTTCTAATAGACAGGAATTGGGGTGGCCAGGTTTTAGTTCTCCATGATATCAGCTCAGGTAGGAGGGAGAAAAACTGGAAAACTTAGTGTGGAGTATGGTAGCTAGATACAGAAGGAATCTGAAAGAATTGAAAATCTGGTATTATTGACAATGTGGGCAAAGCAACAGGATCCAGTCCAATTTGTAGGTAGATACAAGTGGTTTTTCCAAGGAATGGGGAAAGACAAAAGTCAACTAAATTTCTACTACAGATGACAAAGTTTGTGTATCAATAAGTTATCTGCACTTGACATAGAAGCACAAAATAGCTCAAAGGCAATGAACAGCAGGGCCAGAATGTGATAACTGTGGAAAAAGTGCTCTGGGAAATATACAGTTTTCCACTCACATAAAAATCTCTCTTTATAGTCACCCTCCTCTTAATAAAAAATAATTGCAAAGGAAAATTATTCTTGATGCCTAAATAAGGATAGTCTCATCAGATTTGGCCAGATGATTTACATAAATGCAGCAAGAATGGTGATTTACCATTACGTAGGTCTTCTTAAGTTTGCTTTCCTGAAAGCTTTTTTTTTTAAAGCTTTTATTTTTATTTATTCATGAGAGACACAGTGAAAGAGAGGCGGAGACACAGGCAGAGAGAGAAGCAGGCTCCACGCAGGGAGCCGACATGGGACTCCATCCCGGGACTCCAGGATCACGCCCTAGGCCGAAGGCAGGCGCTCAACCGCTGAGCCACCCAGGCATCCCATTCTGTAAGCTTTTAAAAAGAATCTCAGATTGGACTTTTAAAATCCTTGGAAGCTTGGACATCAAGCCAAAAACTTACCACAAATCTCACCTGCAATACCTATAAGTTTCAGTGAAATCCACTCTTCTTAGGGTTCCAAAAAAAAATCCTAATTTTCCTGAGCTTCCCATATGTATGACTTTTCTTACTTACCTGTCACACTAGAAACTCTAGTGTAAGGCAGATATAATGACAGTTTTTCCAAAAGGGCTTTGTAAACATGAGTTCCATAAAGTCAACCTTTGTTTCTTAAATGTGTTTGGTCATATCTGATTTAATGAGCATCAGACTCAAATATGTCATTCCAAGTAAGGCCATGGTTGCATAACTAATATTTCCAATTGTCTTGCTAGAATGGAAGACTGGTAATTATTGAACCTGTCCAAATCAGTATATTGCCATGAAAAGAGAACATTTAATAGTTCCTGAATTCTAGAGAAGTCAGGCAGGGAAAAAAGATAAATGTGTTATTTCTGTTTATAAAAGCAAATTCTATTAAATTGTTATGAGTTATAGTCAGCTTAAAAGAAAAGACAACTTAAGGGTTTCTTTATATCCAGAAAATAGGATGTTAAAATATGAACAATATTCCTAACACAAGCCACATTCATCTTTCATCATTCAGTCCTATATAATTAATTCTTTTTCCACTGCAACTTGGATTAGCAATCCCATGAACCCATCTGCTTTTTGACTAATGTCTTGGAAATTCTGACTCAGTCCTTTTTCTTTTCTTTTTTTTTTAAGATTTTATTTATCCATGAGAGGCACAGAGAGAGAGAGATGCAGAGACACAGGCAGAGGGAGAAGCAGGCTCCATGCAGGGAACCCAACGTGGGACTCGATCCCGGGTCTCCAGGATCAGGCCCTGGGCCAAAGGCAGTGCTAAACTGCTGAGCCACCTGGGCTGCCCTGACTCAGTCCTTTTGTCTCTACATTGTTTAAGTGAGGCTTTATGAAGCCTGTGCCCAAAAGTACCAAGCAAAGTCCCTTTCACAGAGCTCTGAGACAGTCTCCTGTTAAAGAAAATCCTCAGGCATATACCTGAGTGGTACAGGCAAGACCACTCATGGAAGCATCAAAGCAAAACTTACCTGTAGGTGACAAAAGACCGCAAATGATTGTAGTTACTTTATTACTGATCATGTTCAAAACTGAAAGATCTAGGGGCCTGTGGCTGGCTTAGTCAGTAAAGCATGCAACTCTTGATCTCAGGGTCCTGAGTTCAAACCCCACGTTGGGCATAGAGCATACTTTAAAAAAAAAAAAAATTCAAAAGTGAAAGATCTGATGAAGGTTCATTACAAGAATAATGTAGCTAAAGAGCAAATTGGAGTGTTTCTATGTAGTGTGAAACAAAGTCAATCTAAGACAAGTTTTAGATAAAATATCCATAAATATAATGATTAGTCCTATCTTCAAAGAATAGGACTAACTACTGAAAATGGATTAACATAATCTTTACAGAGAAAAATATCTTCAAATATGACTTGTAGTAATCCTGAGATTATAATATACAATGACTACTAAGCACATAATCAGAATATACCAAGAATATATTGATACCATCAAGTGAAGAGAGTAAGTCTGGAATAGGTCTTAAATATCTGCATATAAATAAAACTCCATAGGTTAGTAATGTGAATCCTCATTTGAAAACCATTGGCCTGGATGCTAGGTTCAAATTAAAGAAGTAAAATTGCTACCAAATTAACATTTAAGAAATAAATTATGACTAATAACACTTACTGTTTTTGTTTAATATTATGGAAAGTAGCTCCAGGACTTTCAGTAATAGAAGTATATCACAGACAGTGGGGGCACTGACAATTCTCTAGCAGCTTCCCATATAGCATATCATTTCTAAATATTTATATTAATAACATTTTACCCATATGGATTTAACCTAGGGAAGGGTAAGTATCTTTTCTGATCTAATAATGTTTTCCATGCAACTCATCAACAGTAACATCAAATAAATCTAATTTTTCCCAGCAGCTCTCTTTCTACAAGGGAAAATAACAAATCTCATGATTTCCTGGGGACCCTCTGGGAAATCTTAAAGACAAACTTAAGAGTAAAAGAAACCACTTAGGATTCAATTTAGGAAAGGCAAAATACCAAAAATTTTCAGGAGAATTTGAGCACTGGTTAAGATAGGTTCATGGGTTACTGAGAATAATGCTTGGCTACCAGTGTAATCAAAGTGATAGCAACAAAATAAATAAGTAAACAGAGGAGATACCGTGATGATAAGGGGCCTTAACTTAGCTCTTTCAAAAGTGAAAGACTTTGTTCTCTTAAATAATCACAGACATGACAAAGTCAACATAAAACACAGGAAATTACTCTTATAATACACAGAATCTTTGTTATCTGGACAAACGACACAAAAGGTATGAGTAAACCTTTGCAAACTCTTATCAGGAGCAGACTGATAATCTCAGATAATTTTGTCATTTCAATTGAGAACAAAATTCTAGTTTTCTTAAGTAGAACTGATGCTAAAGCCTTAAAAACAATCTTGCAAAAGGGCTCAGCTGGTTAAGCATCTGCCTTTGGCTCAGGTCATGATCTCAGGATCCTGGGATTGAGCCCTGTGTTGGGCTCTGTGCTCAGCAGGTAGTCTGTTTCTTCTTCCTCCTTTCCTCCTCTCTGTCTGTGATCTCTCTCATAAATAAATAAATAAATAAATAAATAAATAAATAAATAAATAAATAAATAAATAAAATCTTTGAAAAAAGATCTTGCAGATTAATCATAAACCTTAGCCAGCTTTGATCATGGCAAGTAAAATTCCCTTTCTGCAAAACTTGCTATAAACTTTATTCCCATTCACGTTTGTCCTAAACTTTCCTATTTCTCATTCTTGAAGAACCATTTTCTTTTAGGACAAAACTGCTGTCTCTCCTCTCTCTTCCTCTCTCTCTCTCTTTTTTAATAAAAACACATCTCTTTAGCACAATTTCTCAAAGCGACAAAAAATAACCAAATTTATTACAGCCTCTCTGTAACCTACAGGAACCCTAGGAATATTCAATTCATGTGTTTATTTCTCTCAAGCCAATCAGAATAGAGCTCTTTTTAAGAGATTTGATAATCTAATTTGGTAATACCATCTGAATATAGGAATATATTATAAAATCACAAGCGCATATACATATGGATACAGTTAGACAGTTTACAAATTCAATTTTAAAATTTCACATAAACACAGAAATACAAAATTCAATGGTTCATATCAAAGAGCTCTTCTCTTCTCATTGGGTATAAATTCTTAATTGATTTAAGCTGAAGACTGAAAAACAGAAAAGAGTAACAAGATGGATTATCTGTCATCTCTCACCCATCAGAGACAAGATCTCTATAAACCATTGATCCATTTGCAGAAATCACAAATGATCAGATTATAAAACTGTTGAAGCTGGCATCAGAAATCACCAACTTCAGGGGTCTCCTGCTTCCTGAAACACAAGGTTTTGCCCTTGTGTTTAGCCGCTTCACTTTTTTTCTTTTTTAGGATTTTATTTATTTATTTCTGAGAGACATGAAGAGAGAGGCAGAGACATAGGCAGAGGGAAAAGCAGGCTCCCCACGGGGAGCCCGATGTGGGACTCGATCCCTGGACCCCAATATCACTCCCTGAGCCAATGGCAGATGCTCAACCACTGAGCCACCCAGGTGCCCACTGCCACTTCACTTTTATGAAAGACCTACACTAGTAAAATACCGGCTTTTCCCACAAAAGTGGAAATTCTCTTCAGATTTCTTCCCATTAGTAAAAACAGGTACTAATGTTAAGTTTTTCATAAAAGCCAAGTGGCGTAACTCAAACTTTTGGAAAGTGGCCTGTGTTCTTTGTTTTATGCCATTTCTGTTTACAAAAGTTTTCACAGGAACATTCTACTTTCAAATGGTGGGGGAAACCTGGACTCAAAAAGAATCAAACTCCTCACGGTACCATTAGTGGACAAGAGTCTGGAACACAGGATCGGGAGTCAGCTGTATCAATTGGCCCTGCAGTCACCAGTGAGGAACGGAGCACAGTGTGTCAACACAGGGGTATGGTTACTTGAGTGGAGTAAAAGAGAATCTGAAGGAGAAACCCAATCTAGGAGTCAAGGCCCCTGTCAAAGAAAAAAACGCACTGGACGATGGAGCAGGTGAGTTTCTTCAGGCTGTTGCAATAAGGAGGAAAACCTAGTAATGAGGAATCCCAGGGTGCCTGGGTGGCTCAGTTGGTTAAGTGTCTGCCTTTGGCTCAGGTCATGTCTCGGGATCCTGAAATGGAGCCCTTCATCAGGCTCCCTGCTCAGCGGGAGTCTGCTTCTGCCTCTGCCCCTCCCCCTGCTCCTGCTCTCTCTTGCTCTTACTCTCTCTGTCAAATAAATAAAATCTTTTTTAAAAAATGAGGAATTCCAAAGAAAAGGAAGAAGATCTGAGTTTTATAGAACCAGGTAAGTAAGTGAATTGTGAGGAGCAGTGGAGGTGGGTATGATCTAAGTCATATTGGGAGGCGAGGGTTCTTTGCCAGCCAGTTGGCTGAAACTCAAAAGGGTGAGGGACTTCAGAAAACCAAAGGATGGGAGGATTTCTTAATCCTTGCTGTTTTCCTGGCAAATAGGGCTCAGGTACAGCTTCACCTTGTGAGGGCTTAACAAGCAAATGCGTGTAAGCTGTGGCTCTGATTGTTACTTTAGGGGCTTTGACTTTGGCATCACATGGCAGTGATCACTGTGATCCATTGTAAGATGTATCATCATTTTTTTTTTTTTTACTGTGTATAAGTCAAACATGTTTGAAGGTTGATTCATCTTTCAAAACAGAACTCAGAGTTAGGTGGGAAAGGTGAGTCTAGAGAGACAGCCAAGGACAGGGTGAGGAGGAGCTTTGGGAGAACTTAGGCTCCAGAATGAGGGGTGTGATGCTGTCTTGGCTGAGAGCCTGAGTCTTGGGGCCAAACTCTCCGGATTTGGATGCAGATTTTACCTCTTACTGCCTCTGTGATCTTGAGTGAGTTACTTAGCCACAGTTTTCTTCCACTGTAAAATGATACTAATAGCATCTGCTTCCAAGGAATTTTGAGATTTAATACAAAAAAAGCACCCAGACTCGTGTCTGCAATGTAGAATTAGCTATGCCGACTACTAGAACTTTGCTTGCTGTTGTCTCCCTTTTCTACTTTTCTTGGCTAAGTGTTGCTCTCTGGGAGCACTATCACAAGACTGATGCACCCGTCTAGGAGTGACTCATTGGCCCAGTCGGGTTGGATTTAGGGGTATAAGGGTGGGTAAGGGCTCCACTTGATACTATATCTGCATAGCTTTTTAAGCAAGAGTGACTAGAGTCAAATGATCACATCAACTGGTGAGGTTTTGGAGGTTGGGGTGTGCGTCAAGTCCTTGCTGATGCCACCTTTTTTGCGAAACAAAGCTTGACTAAGGGTTTGTTTGCACTGTATAGTTCCAGGAAGGTTCCCTTTGCATCAGTATCTACCTGGTACCCCGACTGAAACTTGCACTACAGTCAAAGTGGGGAATTCGAGTGAAATGGGCAGGAAGAAACGCCAAGAGCCTAAATATGTCTGAGGCTTGGAATGCACACAAAGTCATAAAGCAAAACGTTCAGTATGTTTATCAAAATATATAGTGTGTTTCATGAAAATATGAAAATTCAAAGAAAAGCAGTATCTCAGCCTTCTCCTAAGGATGGACACATAAAAGGAGATTTTAAGATTCTTGTCTGATAGAGATTGTTCCAAACTTCATTAGCAATGCCAACTTGATTTGCTTCTAGTTGTCAGCCCCCAAGGGAGCTGGTGAACTATTCCAGAGCATAAGGTTTCTCATATTGCTGTGCAAGTGGCTGCTGGCTACAGACAAGGACCACTAGCGTGGTTCAAAGCCAGTTCTGTGTCCCATTTCACTCAAGAATGGCTCCACAGGGGTATGTTGCGTGGATTGAGAGGAGGTCGGCAGGGACTACCACTATCTTTTGAAATCATGCAAGCAAAATACCCATTCCATTCTTTCCCTATTATGGACATAAATTGCAAATTGTAGCCGGAAACATTAGGGTGAAATACACACACACACACACACACACACACACACACACACCCTGTCCCCCAGCTCCTGCAGCTGCATGGAGGACAAAGAGAAACACAGAAACTGAACGCCCACAGCAGAAATGTCCATAGAAAAATGCCCATTTCCAAATTAATTTGAGTAGCATCACCATTTGCTTTAGTGCCCTGTCAAGCCTTGCTTCCACGGGCAGAAATGTTTTACACAAATAGATTGTTAGTACTGCAGGGAGTTGAAGTTTACTCAATCACTCTGAGAGCCACGGTTTCACAGCGTTTGACCATGACCCAGGGTAAGAAATACACTTTCTATTATGACCCAGTGCACACATCCATAACAGAAGCAAGATATCTGTGATATAAAAACTCCCACCATGGCTCATTACTAGCTATCAGCCTGATGTCACTGAGCCACCAAACATGGAGTTGGGAAGAGATGCACACAAGCGGCTGGCAGCACACAATTGCTACCTATCTACAACAGCAACAACTTTAGTTGAGACAGCTGAACTAGTGTTGCAGAAAACACTTTGAAAAAAAACCTTTCAAATTTGCAAAATTTGTAAAACAAAGAAAAGCATCCATGTGCAGTACCTGGAGGTGCTCTTCACAAAATTTTCTGGTCTTTGGAAGCCTTTTTCTGGAAGGCTGAAAGGCTCCCTGGTTATTTAAACCTCTGTTGAGGTTGTTCCAAGAAAGATGATCCCTCTATTGTAAATCACCGCCTTCTCCAATTTTTCTCTGGTCCCACTTTGCTTCAGCCCAGATATTTTCTTTGGAAGCAGTTTTAACAAAGTCCAAAAAAAATAAGTTTGGTACGCTATAAAATGAAGAGCGTGTATGTGTGTGTTAAAATTCACATGACTCTAGGTATTCTGAACAATTGGTAATGGCCATTGGTAGTTTTTCCTCAGGCCTTAAAATTATTGTGCAAATAAAAGAATTATATTGCTGGGCAAAAACCACCCTAAAACTCAGTAGTATTCAAGAATAACTATTCATTTCTTACATCTGAGGGTTAGCTATGGAGACTATCTGCTCTTACCTGGCTACTCTTTTGTTTGTAGAGAAGCTGGGGGGCTTCACTCTAAGCTAGGTTTAGGGGGGCAGCTTTTCTCCACATGTCCCTCATCCATCTTGTGGTGTCACTGGACTAGACTGATAGAGACACTCCTTCGCATGGCAATGGCAATAGCTCAAAAGACAGGAGGAAATTTGAAACCCTTTGAAGGTGTCACTTTTGCCTCTTGTCTGTTAGCCACATCAAGTCACAGGGGCAAGGCCAGAGTTCGAGTTCTACCCACAGAGAGAGGGTGCTGCAAAATGACATGACAAGGGGTATGGTTCCAAGGAGAGGAAAATAATTAGGGCCTGTGGTAAGCTGAATAATGCATGCCAAAGATGTCACATCCTAATCTCTGAAACCTGCAAATATTACCCCATATGGTAAAAGGGACTTTTCAGATGTGATTAAAGTAAGGGTTTAAGATGGAGAGATGATCTTGGGTTTTTACATGGGTCCAGTATAACCAATGGGTCCTTCTAAGAGGGAAGCAGAAGATCAGAATTAGCAGAAGGATATGGGAAGCAGAAGGAGAAAAGGTGATGTGGTATGGGGCCATGTGCTGAGGACTGAGGACAGCCTCCAGAAGCAGGAAAAGGCAAGGAAACAGAATGTTCTCCAAAGCTTCCAGAAGGAATGCTGTCCTGCCAACACCTTGATTTTAGACTTCTGCCCTCTAAACTGAAAGGAATAAATTTATATTATTTTAAGCCACTAAGTTTGTGATAATTTTTTTTATAGTGGCAATTGAACACAAGTGGGGATTTGGGTATCTGAATGTTAGGTGCTGCTGTAACAAATGCTTAAAAATGCAGATGTGGCTTTGGAATTGAGAGCATGATATTGAGTTTGGAAGTTTGAAAAAGCCTTGAACAGACTGTTAGTAGAAATGTGGATGTTAAAAACTCTGACAGTGAGGGCTCAGGAGGAAATGAGGAACATGTTATGGGAAACAGGAAGAAAGGGGATTCTTGTCAGATAGTGGTGGAAAGGTTACCTAAATTATGGCCTATATTTGTGTGGAAATGATTGGTTAGTGATGAACTTGAATATTTAACTAGGAGATTTCTAAGTGAAGTGTTGAAGGTGCAATCTGCCTGAATCTTACTGTTTGTAGTAAAATACAAGAAGAAAGAGATACGTTGAGAAAAGAAATGTTAAACAAATGGAACCAAGAATTAATGATTTTGGAAATTCTCAGCCTATCCAAGCCACATAAAAGACCCAAACTAGGAGATTTGTCATCAAGAAAGAAAGCCTGAAGAGGTAGCTGAGTGTATGGCTGGATAATCTTTTGCTAGTGCCTGGGAAGAAATAAAATGTCATAGTATTCTTTTATGCAGAGAGCTCTTTGAAGAGATTAAGCATGTGACTCATGGATTTCCTCAGCCATATCATCAGCCTCTCCAGGAAGAATCTATAGAGGAACATTTTATCTAGTGGAGGGAATCTCTATAACATACATAGGAGACCCACAAGATTCCTGATGATGTGATATAAAAAATGTTGCCACCTTGCACAAACGTGGACACAGAGGGGACAACGTTGAAAGAGACTGCTGGGCTACCCAAATTCCAAAGGCAGAAAACAGGTGGATAAAAGTACTTTGGTAAAAACATGTTCTACTCTTTATGAGAAAGAAAGAATGACTCAGGATAAACTCTTGGCCTCAGGGATTTGAACCAAAAGCCACAGAGGTTTAATCCACAGACCTTGAAATAGTTTTCACAGGCACATTTCAAAATTGCTTGGCACAAGTGACTTCTTCTTTCCCTCTGTTTTATTACTTTTTGAGCGGGAATGTCTGTAACTGTTGTCCTGGGCCTGTCTTACATTATACTTGGGAGAGCTGATAAATTGTTTGCTGGCTTCACCAATCTATAGATGGGGAGGAATTTTGCCCGAGGATGGATCATACCCAGAGCCTCGCTCATTCTTTACATAGGTGAAGTAATTTGGGACTTTTGAACTGATAATATTGAGAGATATTTTGAACTTAGATTTGATGCTGTGATAGATTGAGAATTTGGGAGACATTGGAAAAGAATGTATTTTGATGTGGGATGGATGTGAACCTTTGGGGGCAGGAAGGTAGACTGTGGTAAGCTGAATAAGGATCCTCCAATATGTTCACTTCCTAATCTCTGAAACTTTTGGATGATTCTCTATATGGCAAAAGGATATTTGCACCTATGACTGTTAGGATCTTTAGATGAAGAAATCCTGTATTTTCTAGGTGGACACTAAATATAACCACAGGGTCCTTATAAGAAAGAAGCAAGAAGGTCAAAGCCAGGAGAAGGCAATAAGATAACATAAGCAAGGATTGGAGTGATGAAACAAGACGTCAAGGACTGCCAGAGCATCTGGAATCTAGAAGAATTAAGGGACAGATTCTCCCTCAGACCATCCAGAAGGAACCAACTCTGTTGGTTACTTGATTTTAGCTCCTCATTTTGGACTTCTGATCTCCTGAACTCCTATATTATTTTAAGCCACTACATTTGTGGTAATTTGTTACAGTAGCAATTGGAATATATAGGACCAATATAAGACAATTAATACAATCTTACATAGGAATAAGCCTACCTTCCCTGCTTTTATATACAATGCCATTTTAGGCATTAGAATTATTTTTAAAATGTATACAATTATTTTTAAGATACGTACTTTGTGAACATTTGACATTCTCAAATGTGACTTGACCTTATATTGAAACCAAGTCATCTTCCAAGAGAAGGCATCTTACTGTAAAGATGAAAGTGAGTAATAGGAATCTGAAATACAGAAATGTATAAGCAACTATAAACACAATTTAAAAAGTTAAAGTAAAAAAAAATGATACATAATGGAACAAAAATTATTAGTGTAGGAGCACTGAGAGTCCCTGAAAGGAATTTTGTAGTTCACGTGCTCCCTCCTCCCTCTTCATTGTTGCTGGTTGGAAGCCAGGATGTCTACCTCATAAAGGTTAAAGCACTGGGAAAAGAGCAAGGAGAAAATAGAGAGAGAAAAAGAGCTGGTGGCCTATGGAGCAAGATGCCCTGGAGTACTCTATGCTGTGATTAAAATAGATAGAATGAGAAAGGGATTTTTTTTCTTAATATATTGCTGTAAATGATATAAATGGATCCTTTTTAAAGTTTTCAGGAAAGACAATAGCAATATATGCAATATTTGGATTTCTTCTGGGTTTTGGAAGGAGGATACATAGTACATATCTGTCATGTTACTTTGGATCCTTCCTCAAGGGTTATTTTATACTTGAGGAATACTTTAGTTTGTAAGTGTTAGAAAAAGGAACCAACAATATCTTAACAGGTAGGGTTTTGTTTCCCTTATATAACAAGAAGCCTAGAGACAGATGGTTGTGGGCATGGTCCTTCAAGGACCCAGGCTCTTTTCATTTTAATGTACTGGTCATCTGAGTAGCTTTTACACTCCTGTTTATACCCTATGTTTGAATAATAGCTGTTACAGTTCCCAGCATCATGACCTTATTCAAAGGCAAGAAGTACAAAGTGGCCAAGGTGAGAACCTATCTCCTCTTACATCTGTATTAAAAGGAAACAATCTTTTTCAGCATCCCTCAGCACACTTTTCCTTAGATCTTGGCCAGAGCTGGTTGCCCCCAAATTCAGTATTGTAGACAGGAGAATGCAAGAATCTGGCTTTCCAGACTCTGAAGTGGCATGTAGCAAAGAAAATAGGACTAGGAATGGTTTTTGGATGGCTGTCCATTGGGGTTTGCTGCAAATGTCCAGTCTCTCTTTCATTCAAGGACTCCTGGTTGGCAGTCAGCAGATTTGGAAACTGAGTGATGGTTACAACTCTGAGTCATGAGGTCCAGCTTCCAGAGAAAAGCCACAGGACTGCTCTTCAAAAATGCTGGCATTCCCCCTCACCAGTGGGCTTCTCAGTGCTCAGGCAAGTTTGTGTCTTCTGGGCTATCTTGGAGAACTTTGTATTGGAATGCATAATTAAGTCACATGTGATAAATCTTTTATATCACTTCTCTAAGTTCTCAGATTGCTTTCTTTACATTATATCAAGGTATTTCCAGCATCACCCCTTTGTAATAAGAAGAACTTGTGCATAGATCTTAAAAGCCCAGATTCTAGAACCAACCTAACTGATTTGAATCTCAGCTTTCCCACTTAGAAGCTGCATGTGGGAAATTGTTGAACTTCCAAATGCCTCAGTTTCTACTTTTATAAGTAGGGATGATAATACATATCTCAAGCTTATTCTTAGGATTAAGTAACTTGATATATAATAGTATTTTAAAGAGTGCTTGGCACCTGGTAAGAGCTACATGAGTGCCTGCTGGCATTATTTATGCTGGTCCCCGTGAGTCTGGATTTTAGCACCAAGTGAGAAATGATTAATACTACCCAGAACTGCTCATGTGAACAGACGGAGTCTGGAATTTTGATAACTGCTTCCATATCAATAGATTCAGCTCAATCTAAAGCTGTGTTCTTCCTTCTTTAGTCTAGAATTCTTAGGATCTCTCACCACATGGAGTCCCCAGATTTTTGCTTTTGCAAGATAGCCAAATGTCAAACCTCTGTGTGATGGTTCAGTCTTTTTTGAGCTTTATCTTTTCCATTGGTTTCTTGAGGTGTGGAAAGAAACTACCTCATCATGGCCTCCATTTGGTAAGGGAAGCCAGAACAGAGCTTGAGGGCCATGGGGTACATTCAGTCATCTGGATTTTCTCATGTCTCCCCATCTAGTCCTCAGAGTCCTCCTTTGTTCTAATCAATGTCCTTGCTTTCAAGTAGGAGAGTATTTAGGCTGTGCATTTAAGTGATTTTATAAGTCAGTGACCTACAAGATCAAATTTTGGTTTTAGTTTTTTATCTATCTTGACCTCTAGCTGCTAGAAAAAAAGAAATGTTGTTATTGTTGTTTTTTGTTTGTTTGTTTGACTGTCTTAAAAATCATAGAAAAATCCCTGGTATATGTCCTTTGAGCTGAGAATTTAGGAATTAGCGTCGAGAAGCTAGGAGTTACAGCTCATCATTCTCTTTCTTTAAGCTGTCCAACTCCATAAAACAAGACAAACAAAACCACCTTACTCCTGCAGTCCTTATATTCCTCAGCTGCTACTTGGTTTCCCCAAAATTGATTTCAGTGGGTACTTTGTTCTAGGTGAGCACAGTGTTAATTAAATTAAACTCCTTTGCTGCTCTATGCCATAAGCTGCCTGCATGAAAACTCTTTAAACCAATTGGATTTTCAACCCTCAGTCCCTACTCAAGCCAGATAACCCATCCTTCCGTTTTCCTGATGGTTTGCATCTGTTTGTTCTAATGTTTGTGTTAGGCCACTTAACTATAAGCAACAGAAAGCTACTGTACTTGATTTAAGGAGAAAAGTAATTTATCTAAAGGAAAGCTTAGAGTCAGGCTCAGAGGCACATGCATTTAGAAACAACTCCTCACATCATGTCATAAACCTGGTAAGGTGAAGACACTGCCACCTCTATCACCATGTAGACATATTACCTTCTAGCATCAACATCACAGTCAGTCACTGGTACCACTGCCAGCAGTACCATCCTAAAAATTTGATCAACCACCTTTACTGTTGGAGGCTTTACCTTCCACTGGAATTACATTGCATAGTTCCCAAGCTGTTAAAGATAGTTCAGGTCCCCAGCAGGGAAAACTATGTATGTATGTGTGTATATATATATATATATATATACACACACACATATATATAAATAACTATACTATATATAACTATATATATAATATATAACTATATATGTACTATATATAATATATATATAACTATATATACTAAATATATATAACCATATATACTATGTATAATATATATAACTATATATAACTATATACATACTATATATAATATATAGGTAACTATATATGTACTATATATATAGTATGTAATATATACATATTTTGTATTTTACAGAGACATGCTTCAAGACTGAATCACATGGTCCCAGCCTTATAAAGTGTACACACACAATTGTTATTTTGTTGCTTGTAATTTTCATACAATTTGAATAGGTTAAGAAATGTGGTTTGTATTTAAATATCTTAACTTATTTTTAAATACCTTAATATCTTTAATTTAAATACCTTAAATATCTCTTTTAGTTTTTAGTGTACTTTTCAGAGTGATTTCTGCCCTGATCTTCATGTCTTCCTGGTTTCCTGCGGATGGGCAGCATAGTGTAATGGAAAGACTGTGGGCTCTGGAGGTGGGAAAACTGGATTCAATCCTGACTCTGGCCCTAACCTATAGTGCCTATTGATGGGCATATTACTTAACTTTTCCAAGACTTGGTGCCTTTTTCTGTAAAATGAGTATAGTAAATATGCTCCATGGGTTGTTACGAGAATCAGTATAATTCACATAGAGCTTAGTAAGAGATGCTGAGAAACAATGGACTTGCTTGGGTGGACAGAGTTGTATTTTCTACATTTGTAATTGGGGAATTATCTGAAGTATGTTACATGGAACAAATATATGGGAAGAAGTAGAACAGACTTAGCAATACCAAAAGACACTGTTGCATTGTTGTGAAGTGATCCAAATATCTTCCCTTTTTTAACCTAACATCCCTTGTTCACAAGTAGTGGAAATGCTAAAAATCATCAAGAAAGCATGACCTTGACCATCCACAGCCAAGGTTTTCACTATTGAAGTCCTACAGTGTTATTTTCTTCTTCTCTAAGTTTGTAATGAATTCTCTCTTGAGAGGGCATGATGAAATATACAACTCCATCCTAGTAAACATCTTTATGTCTAAAAGCAATGTTCTTTAGTAATTATTAATGTAAATTATAATCCTAACTCTGTAAGAAAAACAACTGAGATAGTATTAATTTCCTTCAAAGGCATTTTAAGTATATTACTTATACAAATAACTAGAATATGTATACTATAAATATATTTGTATCATATAAATACACATAATGTGTGTACATATGAATATATGTACACACTTTCTCTATATACACATACATTTTTAAACTAGATCCTGAAGTAATAACCATATGTAATGTTCTCTGTAGCAGTGGGTCTGCGATGTTTAAATGATCGATGTCTTTCAGAAATCTCTAGGCACCAGGTGGTACAGTTATTAACCACCCGCTGGAACTTGGCTTTGAAGCAAATCTATTAGGGTTAGGATCTGTACCATCCATAATCAAAGCACAGTAAGTCTTGGCCGCCAGATGTCACTATTCTTCTATTTCCCTCCCGGTGCCCTAAGAGCTGTGAGACCTTATTTTCTGACAAGGGACTGGGGAAAATGCGTGCCTCCCAACATCCCTGGGATTTCACCAAAAGGTCTTATTAAGAGGAATAATCCTGCCCATGCTGATTTCCTTGGGGCTCTCGAATATCACCTGGACAGTTTCTGACAGCTGAGGATCCAAGTGGCTGAAAATTTGGGGGCTCATCTGGTCAAAAAAATGTTAGAGCCATTTCCTTGAGCTTAAAGTTAAAGGTAGGACTGACCTCATGCGCCTTGAGCCAAGAACTAGCCCAATGTAGGAGAGGCCATGAGGTGTGTTCTACTAAGATCCTGCAGTCAGGAGACCTCCCTAACCCTTAGATGGCCCTGAGAGCTCACTTACAAAAGGAGAAAGTTGGGCTAAGTCAATTCTAGGGTCTAAAAATTCCATGAGCCTCAGTTTTTAAGCACCTCTGTTGAGGAGCATGGGCTGCAGAGTGGGGTGATCTAAATTCAAGATAGAAGACTCCAGGGAGGAGAGTGAAATAGGGGTGGAGAAATCCCACAGGGAAGGGAAGGGGAAGTTGAGCATAATTGTCATACAGGAATCTGATATAGGACTGGTTACAGGGCCTAAAAGGTGCTGGGGTGACGAACCTTGTCGTCCTGACTTTTAGGTGATCTAGCAGGCCACTCCCCCTCCACTCCAGATCCTACTTAATGATCTGTAGTGCTCAGTGATGTGCCTGTACCACTGTCTCTCCCGGGGCTTGGTTGGATTTAACATGTCGTGTCAGTCAATGTTTGTGGTACCTTCAGGGCATGGGATGTGTTTTATTTCACTTTGAATTTATAATAGTACAATGTTCAGCTAGCTCATTCAGAGTGTTCATAGAAGCCTGCGGTGGGAGGAAGAAAAAGGAAGAGAAATGGAATTCACTTATTGAGCGCCTACTATATGCCAAGAATACCTAAAAGTACTTTACATGTGCCTTTTTTTTTCATCTTCAGAAGAGGCTCCTGGGGCAGCATATGCATGAGGCTCAAACGTAAAGAGGCTGAATTCATATGGTTAAGTGACTCATCCAAGGTCACGAAAATTAAGTGGCGGACTCACATGGCTATGTATCCATTCTCTGAAGAAGGAAACTGAAACTCTGCACTTATTAAAGATGCGCGCATCTGTAAAAGGGTGAAACCCCAGTCTTGCCTCACTGGGCCTCATGGCTAGAAGCCCCCCCCCCCCCCCCCGTGCTTCGAGGCCCCTGGACTGCACCCCTCTGGAGGATGCTTCGTCGTATGAGCACTGGCACGCCCCCCACCCCCCCGACCTAGCTGGAATATTATTTATGGCCGCGATTAACCTGTCTCCCTTGCTGCTGTCTCCCCCCGGGCTGCGGAATTGAAAGGTTGCTGGAAGTCCTCTCCGACGGGGTTGAGACTTTGCAGACGGCCCCTGAGGCTGGGGCGTTCCGAATTGGCTGAGCGCTGCGCCTGGGAGGGCGGGGAGTTTGCCGAGCGTCCCCGGCCAGAATCCCGGCCTCCCAGAGCCGCGAGCCCGGCAGCCGGGAGAAGAAGTTGGGGACGTTGGGCTCGGGGGCGTCGGAAGAAATTGCGGGCAGGCCCCCCCGCGCCCCCCGCCCCCGGCCCCGCCGAGCCCGCGGAGCGTCGCCGCCGCGTCCGGGCTGGAGCGGGCGGACGTGCGCGGCCCCGCCAGGGCTGGGAGTTTGCAGACCGTCCCTGCCGCGGCCCGCTCGGCGGCGGCCCTGCGGCTCCCGCGGCGGCGGCGGCGGCGGCGGCCCCGGGGCGCGATCCAGCCCAGGTAGCCGCGCCGCAGGCTCCGGGCGCCCGAGCCCGAGCCCGTGCCCCGCCGCGTCCCGGGCCCCGCGGGGTGGGCGGCCGGCGGGCGCTCCTGCTGCGGCGGCCGCTGTGCAACCAGGAGGTGAGAGCCGCGGGTCGGGGCGACCGCGTCGGGCTCGCCATCCCCGCGGGGAGATGCGCGCGGAGGGGACCGCGGGCGGGGGGCGCGGGCGGGGGCGCGGGCGGGGGCGCGGGCGGGGGCGGGGGCGCCTGCACCCGGGGCGGCGCGGCCGGGGCTGCCGGGGCTGCGGCCGCCCTGCGGGACCCGGGGCGCCGCGGGGGGCGCGCCCTGACGCCCACCTGCCCGGGGCAGCCGCCCCCGGGGAGGACCGCAGGCCCCCGAGGCCCGGGGGGGCGCTCGCGTGTGGGCTTTTCACCGGACGGTCCGGAGGAGGCTCGGCTGGCGCGGGCGGGGGCGGGGGCCGAGCGGCGGGGGAGAGGGGCGCTCGGCCGCGGAGGGGCCCGGCGGGGAGGCGCTGCGGGCGGGCCGGGCTGGGGTCCCCGCGCCCCGGGCGCGCAGGGCGGGCTCGGCCGCGGGCCGGCGGGAGGGAGAGGACGGGAGGCTGGCCCCGGGCCCAGGAGAGGAGGGATGCGGCGGGCGGCGCTCGGGGCTGCGGACCAGGGAGGCTCGCGGCGGCCCCCGCCCCCGGGGACGGCCGTGGGCCCGCGATCGCGCGGGGGCCCCGGGGCCGCCGGCCGGGGAGGCTGCGGGGAGCCGAGCCCACAGCCGCGCGCTCTCCCCGAGAGCATGCTCAGTGCGGCCCTGGGAACTTCCTGCCGAGTCGCGAGCCGCCCCGGCCCCCCGCCCCCTGCGGGCCCCCCGACCCCCCCCCGGCCCCCCGACCCCTCCAGGCCCCTCCCGGCCCGCGGGTGCGGAGTTGGGGCGGCGGGGCGCGGGGGGGCGGGGGAGGCGGGGGTGCGGGGGGGGGGCGCGGCGCCCGCCCTCTTGCCCCGCGGGCCCTGGCGCCCCCCGCCCCCGCGGCCGGGTCCGAGGCCGGGTGGGAGGCGGGTCCGAGGCCGGGCGGGGCGCGGGGGCGGGGGGCGCCGGGGGCGGGGGGCGCCGGGGACGCCGCGCACACCCGCGGGCGCACACAAAGCCGGGCTCGCAGCTCCCGCGCGGGCGGGGGCGGAGGGGCGCGCGCGGTCCGGCCGCGTCGGGGGCAGCGGCGAGGAGTCGGGGGAACCGGGCGGGGCGGCGCTTCCCCGAGACGCGGGGTCGAGGCCCGGGGCCAGGCAGGTCCTCCAGACCCGTTGGCACCCGGCTCGGCGGCCCGGTTAGGGAGGCTGGGTGCTTAGGGCGCCGCGAAGTTGCGCAGGGAAAGCCGAGGCTTGTGTGGGCTCCGGGTGGGATGACAGCGGCGCACACTCGAGTGGGAGCCCCAAGGATCCCGTCCTGAAGAGAGGCCAGTGGGGAGTTGGGCCCCCCCACCTCCCCGTGTCCGTTGTCAGGCCCCGAGGGGCTTGCTTGGTGTAGACTCTGAGAGCATCCCCGCTCCACCCGCAGCCGCCGCCAGCTGTGGCCCCCGCACCGCACCTTGAGCCTTGATCAGGATCAGAACCACCTCGTTTTTGATTCAAGAAATCAAAAGGCAGTTTTCCATGACAGGCAAACCCATCACAGATCTTGATAAGTGAATTTTCACACACACACACACACACACCCCCACCGCCTCCCCACTTCTTCTTTCCTACAAATCCTTTTTGTTGTTATGTTATTGTTCAGGGCTGAGATGAGCGGCCTTAACTTTGTTTGGCACTGTTGGGGTTAGGGCGCAGCTCCGTTTTCTAGAGGCCTTTTTAGTTTTCTCCACTTACCAACTTGCTGCCTGGGCAGCCAGAGTCCAGTGGAGGCGTCCTGAAAAAACAAAGTGACAGAGGGAAGGACCCCTTTTTACCCCTCTTAGGAGCTGGGAGGAAAGGAGAAGGGAGCTCCGGGGCCTACACCTGACTCTGGCAGAGCTGGGTGCCAGAACTTAAGGTCTAGGCTCCACCTTTGTTCCAGCTTGCCTGGGTTTGGATCACTTAGGGCCGGGGTCACTAGGCGAAGGGAGTCTGCAGTCCCGGTTTGGTTTGCGGCCTTGCGGGGTTTGCATCAACACAGGCAGCTGCCGCAGGGTGGTGTTAGGGTGGACTGGGGTGGCAGGAGGGCTGGGGGCCGCTGCCGGGATCTGCCAGGGGCATTTGTGCGCTCCAGCCCTGCTGCCGAGTAGCTCATGGGCTTTTTGATCTCAGCAGTGCCCATTTCAAGTGCTTTGTGTTTGAAGTGTGGATACAGTACATACATATATTCACACGTATGTATGTATATATACGTTTTTATAAAGAAGTATGCGCATATGTGATGTTCTTGGGTAGCATCTTGGAGCTGGAAAGGACCTCAGGAGATCATAGGAATTCGAATTTTCTCCCTTCCCATTCAGTTTTCTCAGTTTAAAAATAACTAAAGCAGCCTTCTGCCCAGCTGGCCTCCGAAAGCGTGGAAATGCCAGAGTCTCCCTATGATTCTAGCCTGGGGGAGGCCTTTGGCTCCTTCCCTGAGAAGTGTGGCTCCTCACAATCCTTTTAACACTACCTTTCCAAATGCTCCATGTGGCTTGGGATCTAAGTCATTGCAGGGTCACCCTCAGGTTGATTTTGGCAGGAGACACACTGTGACCGGTGCACCCTGCAGAGATGTCCAGAAAACTGCATAGAGCAGTCATCATAAGACTTGCATTGGGAAGTTCATGTCCTTTCTCACACAGTGGTCATCCAGACAGCCAGTTGCCCTGTTCCTCCCCAAGAGATATAAAAAGTGGCGGGGACTCATTTTATTCCTTCCTTCTTGTGTGTCTTGGCCTCGTGGCTCTAGAAAGGTGGGGTGGTGATGGTGGTGGCAGCGGGGATTTCTGTGTTGATATCGTTATAGTGAATCTCAGGAAAGCATATACTGTCAGGAGCTTTGGCCCCGGGGGTTTGTTGTGGTGTATGCCAAAGTTTGAAAAAGGGTCCTTGTGGCAGATGGAGGGTTGACAGATAGCTTTGGCTGACAGAAGATCTATGTGTTCCAGAATCCAGGTATTTTAAAAAAAGAGAAGAAATAATTTTACATTTGGGGGAAGGATACCTTGTGGGGGAGGGTTGAAAGGTTTGGGTCACAAGTAAATTGGGTGCTTGTCAGCGCAAGTTTTACTAGTGTGCCTTTAAAGTTCCTAAGTGCTTTGAGGCATAGAGTCACTCTTAATAACCAGAAGATGGTTGTACTTTTTGATGTGTTGGAAATTGAGTAAAGATCTCCCCAACCCTTCTTAAAGTTTCTAATCTAAGTCCTCTCCCATACTATGTGGCATCTTGTTTCAACATCAAAAGTCTGAACACCATGTGACCTCTCTGCCAGCTGCGGGTGTGTTCATTGAGTGTTTGGCAGCCACCACGAGCCATACCCTGTGCCGGTGCTGAGGATAAAGATGTCCTTCTTCAAAATTACCTTTTGAACTTTTAATTTATCTGACCTTCTCTCTCAGTGTGTTGATGCAAGCTAATAGCTCTTGGAAGGTCGCCAAGGTGGGTCCCAGGAGCCTTGATACTCTAACCATGTCCTCTCAGCTGGAAGCGTGGGCACTTGAGCTCTGTTTGCCTACTTGGGCTATTTTATTTGTTTGTTTTTTCAGTGCTACAGTCAAATTCATGTTTCCCCGGCTTTGTCACATCTGGAAAGCTGGAAAGCTATGTGTGCATGAGAGGGGTTGGAAGGATCACTGGATCACTTCAAAATCCCAGCACTCTCTTATCTGAACACATAACCTTCTGGAAAGAGAACAGGAGCCTTCCTGTCAAGGCCTTTTGTACGGCCTGAGAAATCTAGACAGGCAGGGGGGATAAGCTGTCCTGGCTGGCTTTAGGGGAGTTCTCTCTGTGAACTGCACTACCCCCCACTGCCATGTTTGTATTGAGGCCTGCTGGACCTTGGCCCCGGTTGGGGTGGTTATAGGGGATGGCTAAGAGTATTTCTCTACACTGTTGCCCATGAACTTAGGAGTGGGGTATATCCAAGTACTTCACTACTTGTACGAGTTAGATACTGGTGTTTGCATTTGATTTATTAAAAAAAAAAAAAAAAAGCCAGCACTTCAAGGTTACCCCTAGATTAGAATAACAGCCTCTCTTTTGCATCCCTCTGTGATTTTTTGTGGCTGGCCCTGGAGGAAATGTGTGCCGCCCACCCACTCCTGTCTCAGCTGCACTCCTTAGTGTTGTAGTTCTGAGCACAGACAGCTTATAAGTCCTGTCACGCCGGTAAGATGCTTTTCATAAGTATCCTACACAGAACAGTCTTCCACTATAAAAATGTTGGATCTCTTTCACGGCTCCGTCCACCCATGGGAATGTGTTGTGTTGGCAATCGTGACAGATATTATGTGTCCTTGTGGAGAATGTCAAGAACTGGGCAGGACAATGGAGATGGGGTGGAAAGATTTACCTTCTATAATTGACATGATTGCAAATGCTTCCTTCCTGTTAACTTTTCCATTCCCTACCATGGTAAGGTGGACACTGGTCATTACCAGTTTGTATCTTGGGACTCGGAGGTGTTTGCGAGGTTGTGAAACTGTGTGGTCACCCACAGCTAGCAAGTGGCAGGGCGAGGATGTGAACCCAGGTGGTCTAGGTCCAGAGTCCACACTAGCTGGGTTATGCTTAGTGGAAGCTAGCAGGCTCACCCTGAAGCAGCCAGCACTTTCTTTCCAACCAAAGCCAAGAGGCACCTTAGCCACTCAGGGGTTGATAAGTGGCTCAGGGAGATCCTTCCAGATTCCTTCTCTTTCTAGCCAAGGGCCTGGGTGTGCAGAGAGCGAGAAGGGCTTCCTTGAAGTCTCTTCAATCAGTGAGCAGCAGTGACGGAGCCGGATTTTCAGGTCTGACCCTTGGTCCCACAGGAACAATCGATAACAAATGATAACAGTTCTGTGTCTCCTTTGTCTAGAGACATGATTCAGGAAGCAAATGCGCTGGTCATTTGGCATCTCTCCCTCCTCCTCCTAGAACTTCCTCTGCCTGGGAGCTCGCATCCAACCTCCCCTTAGAATCTGGTGGGGATCCACTTCTTTTCTCCATCCCCAAACAGGAGAATCTGAGCGACTACGTTAATGCCTTTAAGTGACGTGTCCCCTTCCTCATGTCCTTAAATTTGACATCTTAAGAATACAGTCTGGGTTGGATTTTCCATTTCACTCTTAAGTTTTCTCTCTTTCTCTTTGTGTCTTTCTGTTTCAGTAAGTGTGCATGTGTGGGTGGGTGCGTGTGTATGTGTGCATGTGTGTGTGTGTGTGTAGGCTCCTGGCCTTGCTCAGCATCGATTTCCGCTCTACAGGAGCGTGGGGTCAGTAAGGGGTGACCTGGCGGAGGCCTCGGGGCTATTTCTTCACAGTTCCAATAAAGGGCCAGTGAGGACATCCCCACAGTGACAATCCCCACATCAGGTCCCCACATCCCCAGTGTCTGTGGGATCCTGGAAAGATTGCAGAAGATACTCCTCTGACCACGGGGATCACTGCGCTCCGTGGGATCTTCCAGCTGGGTGTTACAGCAAGCACCATTTCCTTTTATTTTATTCCTTACCCACTACCAGGATGGCATCGGGCCTCCTAGGGCGCCTGCCTGTTCCTGATTCTGAACATTTCTGGTTAACAGCCCCTCGCTGCTCACAGAGTGTAAAGTCTGGTCCTAGTGAGGGCCCACACCGAAGAGTTCAGTTCAGTTGGGAGGCAGTATGCGAACGAAGAACACATTAATTCAGCCCATGTGACCACGTTGGGCCTCAGTTCTTATGTTGAAAAGTAAGAGGGGATTGAATGAGCTCCAAAGTTCTGTTCAGTCCTAACGTTGTATAATCCTCTACATATGGCGAAGGAGGTGTGGAATAAAGAAAGAAGATTCCCTTACTGAATAAAAAAAGATTGAGGAGAAGCTCAAGTTGTTTTTGCTTTTGCTGGTAGGCTCCCTTCGGCAGACAGTTGAAATGCTTACCTAAGAAGAACCAACCCTTTATTATCACGATTCTTTAGGGATGTTTATTCTTGTATATTTAGAAGTAAAAAGCCTTGGTCCTTCTCAGCCTAAAAATAACCCGCTTCCCCTTGTGAAGCTGTGTCTTCCTTTGGGGAGTGGAGATCCTGAGAGCAGAAGATGACCAGGCCCCGGAGTAGCGTGGTGCCGTGGCCCGGTGCCCGGGGAATGTGGTCGCGGATTTACCCTGCCACGAACTGGGCCACGGTCTGTGTACACACCTTCGTGACCGCTTCCCTGCGAAACAACTTCGTCGAAAGAACAGGGAGTTTGATATCAATCTCCTTGCAGCTGCTTTTTTTTTTTTCTTCCTTAACCATCTGTTATTTTCAATTCCGATTTTTTTTTATTTACTAGCGCTCATGCCAATGAGTTTTCTAAATGACCGACTCTTTCTCTTACGCATCTTGTTTGGGAGAGCACTGTCTCTGCCTCATGCTAAGTATGATGTTCCTGCGTTCCTTCAGCACGTTTCTTAGTGTTTTTCTAATGTGCTTCTTTGGGATCAACCTCACCCCCATCTCCTGTAATTTTTCAGAGCCACCGGGGTTAGAGGCAGCACTAAGTGGGGATTTGGAGAGGGAGGGTCTCCAGAGGTGACGTTATATGGGTGATCATTCATCATCCATTATTTAGGACATAACAGATGTAATTCTCTCGTGGCTGAATGTTAATCATTGTTCTTCTGTAGATTCACCATTCCTTATGCTTTTTCCCCCCCTTCCTGTATTTGCTTTTCTGATGTCCAATAAACTTCAGAAAGGCCCAGTTTTTTCCTAGGTCAGTAAAAAAAAAAAAAAAAAACCAATACATCTGACCCGAGGGACTTCTCAGAAAGGAGTGTAGAGCTCTAGAAAGCATGTGGAAGCTCCATCGCCTGGCACAGAGCCTGTGCACATGGCCAGTCACACGATCAGCGGTACAGCAAGGGCATCATGGGTAAAGTCCCACCCTGGCAGGCTGGCCTCTGCACATAGCTGGCTGTCTTCACGCAGGCCAATTCAATGTTCTAGGATTCCGGTTCCTCATGTGTCAAATGAGGCATCTCTTAGCTTCTCCTACATCTGTGGGATTCTTCTAGTGTGCCTTCTTGGCTGAGTTCAGCCTGCTTATCTAACTCTGCTTTCTTTAATCTGCCCTTCATGTGCTTAAGTATTTTTCTAGTTGTGAGGGCCTGTTTGGTTGTGCTTGTTTATGGTTCTGTCATTTAAATTAATCAGTGGACTTTGTATAGATATCTTTTTCTCCCTTACTGAGAGCATGATTCATGGGCTTATGAACCCAACAAGTTGGGACTCTGTGTGAAATGGTGTGTGTGTGTGTGTGTGTGTGTGTGTGTGTCCGTGTCTATATACCACTAGGCCATATTGCCTTGTTGTCATATTATCTACAAAAGGAAGTGGGAGTGAGCCAATTAGAGCTGCAGATCTGGTGTAGCCATCAGTTAAAAGAAGTCTCTAGAAAGTTTATGTGGAAAGATTTTGTTAATATGGCTTTTCTGTAGCACATGCTTGTCAGAGTTCTAGCTACAGACGTCTTTGAAGATTGTATGGATGTAATTTTATTGCACTTTCCTAAGACTGCATAAAGTGTTTTCCATGATGAGTTGCTTATTCTATCATAATGCCTTTTCTCTAATTGCCCCTATAACCCAGAATCAGATGCAGCTTTCCATTTTGGATGCCATGCCTCATAGTGTTCTCCGAGTTTTAGTTTCTTTCTCCCACTCCAGTGGCTTCCAGAGAGACTTTCCTGTTTGCTTCTTCTCAGCCTTCAATATAAAGATTACAAGATTATATACTCCTGTTACTGCTGTGACAAATAACCATAAATTTAGTGGCTTAAAGCAATACATATTTATTGTTTTATAATTCTGTGGGTCAGAGATGTAACACAGGCCACTCTGGCTAAGATCAAATGTCCGCTCCTTCTGGAAGCTCTAGGGAAGAATCCGATTCCATGCCTTTTTCAGCTTCTAGAGACGGCCCACATTCCTAAGAGTGTGCCCCTTCTTCCACCGTCCAAACTGGTAATGCTGAGCTGAGTTCTTGTCCCTCTGCCATCAACCTGGCCCCCTGACTGCAGCTGAGAAAGGTTCTCTGATATCAAGGATCTATGTGATCAGATTGGGCCCACCCGGATAATCCAGGATGATCTCCTCATCTCAAGGTCCTTAATGTAATCCTGTGTATCCTGTAAGGTAACGTATTCACAGGTTCCAGGGATTAGGACATGAACATCACTGGGGCCATTTTTCTTTGCTCAAAACTCTTTGGAAAGAAATGTTTCTTTACTCTTTATGTAGAACTCTACCTTACTGTCTTGGAGCTTTAGTGTCATATAGGACGTTGGCCTGGCCCTCATCGTTTTTGAATATATTAAAATGAACTGTTTGCAAAATGGTATTTAGGATTTGAGTCCTGCTGTGGTGGGACATTGAGCTGTGCACGTTTACGTGTTCGGCCTGATGCAGTCCTCAGCGGACCTCCTGCAGTAAGGAAACCGAGGTGCAGAGGGAACTTGCCCAGGGTCGTGAAGCCAGAAGTGCCAGAGACAGGATATAAGAGTGGATCTCACTGATGCCAAAGCCTGGTTTCTTTTCACTTTCTGCCTCAGATGTGATAATGGAAAAACAAAATGAGAAATGGTAATGGGGAAATGTAAAATAATGTCAAATCTCTCTGCTTCTGCCAAGGTGATGACAAACAATAACTGTGGCCTGTAGTAAACTGATTGCACTAATGGCCGCAATTAATGGCCTCCCTGCATCTACACTTTTTGCCTTATAACTTTATAGTCTCCCTCTGTCACCTCCCCCACCGCTGGGATTGGCCCGTGTGACACTTTGGCTAGTGGGATATTAGCAAATTCCCGTAAACAGAGTTTAAGAGAGGCTGTGTGTTTCCAGTTGCCTTTTGCACAGCTGGGCTTGCTGTCTCAGATCCCTGCCACTGCCATGAGAATGCGCCCAGGCTAGCCTAATGGAGAGCTCTGAGAGACACATGGGGATGAGCCAAGTTGTGTCAGCCGAGGCCACCCTAGACCAGCCAGCCTCCTGCTGAACTCTTGGGTGTGCAAGTCTCCTGAGCGTATCTTGCCAAGATCAGTTAAGCCTGTCCTAGATCATCAGAACCACCCAGCAAACCTATGGAGTTGTAGAAACAATTGATGATTGTTGTTTTAAGCCACTGAGTCCTGGGGAGGTTTGTTACGTGGCGACTACTAACTGTTACACACCTCATATCAGGTGTTTGAATAGCATAATAAGTATTTTTAGTGTCCTTTTGAGATCATTTTGGACTGCTCATGTAACTAGTTCATATTCTCTTTAAAAATTTAATGCATTTTGGGGCACCTGGGGTAGCTCAGTCTGTTGAGTGTCTTCCTTCATATCAGGTCATGATCCCAGAATCCTGGGATGGAGCCCTGCATTGGGCTCCGCCTCCTTCTTTCTCTTGTGTGCTCTCTCAAGTAAATAAATAAAATCTTAAAAAAAGAATTTAATGCATTTTAAAGTACTCTTTTAAGGTTATACTGTAAGCTCAAGAATTTGCCCATTGTACCCTTTTTTCTTTCTTTTCTTTTTTTTTTTTAAATATGAATGTCTTTTAAATTCTTATCAGTTTAAGTCCAAAGCAGACTTGCTTTTTCTCCTCAAACTATTTGTTACTTCTAGCACCATGGCTTTGACCCCAAGGTACAGCAAGAAATACATATTAACTCTTTAACTCACATATAAATGTATATAATGGCAAGAGTTTCAAGACACAGGGTCTACCCCTCTGCCTCTGATGCCCTCAGATGCTTTCCCTTCTGTTTCATTGACTTAAAAAATGCTGGTCAGGAGTCAGCACTATGGCCTGCTGCTTATTTCATAAAGTTTTATTAGAACCAGCCACTCCTGTTTGTTCATGGATTGCTTATGGCTGCTTTTAAGCTCCCATGGCAGAGTTGGGTAGTTTAGGCCTGCAAAGGCTAAAGTGTTCACACCTGGCTTTTGAAGAAAAAGTTTTCTGACTGCTGTACTGAACTGATTCCATAACCTATCACTTAGTTGCGACCCTCCATTTGGATGACACTGTCTTTAGGTCTCATGATAGTCTTCTGGAAATTACACTAAACAAAGCTGTCACATGTGAAAACTACCCCTTTCCCGTGTCCTACTCAGACTCTCTGTTCTATTTACTTAGATTCAACAATTAACGTTTTTGCGATTTAACATCCTACCTGTCTTACATAGGACACTTTCCAAGCATTTCTAAAATGTTTCATTTTAAGTAATATTATCTACCCCCCCCCTTTCAAATTTAAATGAGGCTTTCTTGTGGAAACTAGCTGGAATTAAAATGGACACAGATTCCATTCAAGGGCTAGTTATTTATTCATTAGATTGCAGCAGTGCCTTTTTTGTGTTATAATGGAGTCCATTAGTGCAAGTGGTAGGGAAACAGAGGTAGCTTCTTTTCACCACACCTTTCTGGCAGTTGGTCTTTATTACTGCATTTCTGAATTAGGGTGGTATTCTTTCCAAACATAAGAAAATTTAAACACATTAAATCATAGACTTTGGGGGGCTGGAAAGACTTTGGAAAACATTATTTTTTTCATTCAGATCCCAGTTAGGCCCTTAAAGGCCAAATTTTTCTGACACCTAAATTTTCCAAGCCTGTCAAGGAAGGACGATGATGTTATTTATGTTGTTTGGCTAATGAGATTGATGGAAAGGAGCTGAGGCAGAAAAGGCTTCAGAATGACCTGGATATATCTTTCTAGAATCTGTAATACCAGGTAAAGAATGGTCACTGACTCATTTATTTATTGGGAGTGAGAAAGAAATCAAAATAAATGAGCTTCAACTATAGCCCAGAGATTAGGTAAAATCTGAGAAATGACCCCTAAATAAGGTAGCTTCTTTGACGCTAGAATAGATTCTTCTGATTATTTTTTAAGGTTTTATTTATCTGAGAGAAAGAGAGAGAGAGAGAAGGAGAGAGAGAGAAAGCGTAGAAGTAGAGGGAGCAGCAGAGGGAGAGGGAGAAAGAAGCAGGCTTCCCACTGAGCAGGGAGCCCAACGCAGGGCTGATCCCAGGACCCTAGATCCTGACCTGTGCTGAAGGCAGATGCTTAACGGACGGAGCCACCCAGGCGCCCCCTGAGTATTTTTGATCTTAGCTGCCTCCCCTTAGTTCAGGCAGGTGGATGGACTGTTCTGAGTGCTAGCAACAGAAACCTGATGGAGCTTGCTTCAGTAAAAGTGGAGAATTCACATTAGGGCCCCAGGAGCAGGAGCCCGGAGCCTCCAGCAGCGTGGGCCCTCAAGGCTCTGGGAACTCCAGGAACCGCCTTTCCTTCCTCTCTGAATCCTCTGCTGGGTTGGTTAATTCTACTACCCATGTCTTGTGCCTTTTTTTTTTTTTTTTCCCAAGGGCAGGACCCTGGATAACTCTAGCTACTGGGGAAGTCTCCCAGGAAGACTAATCTTTCTTGTAACACCAATTCCAGTTTCCTGGGGAGTATCTCCTCAGTGGCCCAGCTTGACCTGACCCAGAGGTGGGCATAGCTAGGAATTGCGTTTTGGATTTTGGCTAGCTCCAGGGAGTTTTATGGGTTCTTTTTTTTTTTTTTTTTTTAGAAATCTGTGGGGAAGTTTTGGTTGTTAATGATTGAGAATAGGGATGCTACCCATCTGTGGCGGGTAGAATAGTTTTGTTTTTTAAGACTTTATTTATTAGGGAGAGAGAGCGAGAGCACTATGCATGAGCATGAGCAGGGGATGGGGCAGGTGGAAAGGGAGAAGCAGACGCTCTGCTGAGCAGGGAGCCCAACTTGGGGCTTCATTCCAGGACCCTGGGATCATGATCTGAGCCACTGAGGCACCCCTAGAGCAGCCTTACCCTCTGAAATGTATCCCATGCCCCACTTGGAGGTAATCACAGACAACAAAACCTGTTTACTGCCTGAACCTAGAGGCCCTGCCTTACATGTACAAAGAACATTTTTTATGTTTTAGGTAAGCATTGACTTTCTCAGCTGACGAAGAAAGATTGTGCTTTGTTTCATCGGGAAATGTACCAAGAGATGTTTGCCATTTTGGAAGATCACACCACCCCTGGCATCACCACGTCACCAGGTTCAGTCCTCATTTGTAGCCGACCCATTTTCTGATGTTTACACCAGAACACAAGCAACTAATAACCCCATTATGAGTCCTAGATTGGTCTTACCCAACTATTTGCATATTGAAATACCTGTTAGGTTTAGGATTATTTTCCTTTTATTCTCATTTATATTATTCTTAGGGCAACAAGTAGATATGTTTGAAATTGTGTTTAGGGGGGTTATCTAAGAAGTTGATTTGAGGCAATAGAAGGGTATTAGACGTTTGCTATAAGCTGGGAGCTTCAGGGCTGATAGAGGTTAGAACACTGCATTAGGAGAAGTGATTTTGTAAAGTTATTTTTTCTTCTAGCCTAATGATCCAACTGAATTAAATACTCTTAACACTGACCATTTAGAAAATAAAACTGTCTCATGCATTTTGTGCAGCCGACTGTGAAAAAAGGAATAGACGTGTTGGCCCCATCCAGCTCCTCCCTGTGGATGGTGGACTCTCCATGGTGCATACTGCCCACCCTCCCCTATATGTGGTTTCTGGCTCCTGCCGATCCAGGGCTCGGTTGTGGGCCTCCTCATCATTCTCTCCCATGGAAGAGCCATAGGAGTAGAGAATGAAATCAGATTATCACATGAGTTTCATATAAACTGCTGCAGACCGCGCCGTCAGGCTTCAAGCTCAAGCTGTGAGCTTACACGGGAAATTCTACACCTTGATTTTCACTAACCTTAGCAGTGTTGAGCAATTCTTATCTTTTGAATGTTGGCCAAAAGTCACATTAATATTAGTATTGTCTGTGACTATTTCACCAGTAGAAATCCAATATTTTCATATCACATTATAGATGTCTGACAGATATCTTGAAATATCAATACTTTAAAATGGTGGTGGTGATTACACCTGCTGCTAGATAGTGTTATTTCACACATTAATAAACAAGCATATGTGTTGTTATATCACAATTTAAAAGATAATTTGGTAACTGTGCTTAAATATAACTAACTTTCTCCATAATCCTATGTATTTCATTTTATGTATTTGAAAAATCACAGGAAGGGGTCTATGGTCCTCCCCAGTCTGCCGAGGGGTTGGCGGTACAGAAATCACAGCATTGAGTGCTGCACACCCCAGCTCTCCCCTGTCTCTTCTGTTTGTTGAGAGTTAACCTCTTTGTAACCCGGCCTTTCCCCAAAACTGCCAGATCCGGGTGTGGAAGGGGTGTGGGTTTATCCCCAATTGGCTTATTTTCTTCTCAGACCGGAACTGGTCAAAGAATTGAGCTTGATTCACCCTCGGCTCATTCTTTTATCAGACATGAGGAGGCAAGTTTGTCAGAACATTCCTCCGGCAAGGCTGTATTGATCAGTACAAGGTACATGATGCATTTAAAGCCAAAACATACTGATTATCTGAATCCTAAACAGAAGTGTGATTTCTGGTTCAGTTTTTCAAGTGGAGAAAAACCACGGACATTCCGCAAGACTATTCCCTATATACATACCAACTTCTGTTTTCCTCTTTGTATGCTTCAGAGTTGCATAATCACAACCAACTCTAAAAAATACCCCATTGCTTGAGAAATATGTTGCACAAATGGCTACCAGGGGTGTTCTGTTACCATCTGGCTTGTGGGGGAAGGGCATTTCCTAGAAGTTAGCGTTTGGGTGGAGGTAGACAGCTCTGTAGGTGTCTGGTTGCCACCTTGCCACCCAATGAGTCCAGCCTAAAGGGTGCTGTGCTGCAGCTATGACTGGATTCCTGGGAAGGACCTCGACTTTTTTCTCTTTCTGGAAACTTCTCCTAATAGGAAATGACTTTGCCACAGAAGAGCCCACACTGCGCTGTTCCTTGCTGTCCTCCAGACACGGAGTCATTGTGCTGCCATGTGCATCTTTTTCCTCTCACAGCTTCTAAATCTATATTTAGAGCATGAAAATGCTGAACATTTCTTCTCTAATTTTTTAGAAGTTGAGCACAGGGAGGGTTCTTCACACATTCAACATTAGTATCTTGGACAGCCATATTAAATAATAATGGGAATATTTTTTATGCTTTGTTTCAAAAAATATGCTGAAGATTAGAATTGTGTAGTTTCACATTTTTAACCCCTATTTTTACATGGGTTTAGTTATTGATCAAATTTCTCAATGAGTAAAAGCCACCCCCCACCCCCCCGTCAGGAAGTAGGAGCAGCCCCATTATGTGATATTGTTACAGCTCATGTCAGACTAAAGAAAACATACATGTATTTAATAAGCTTATTACTGAAATGACAGCATCTCTGTCTTTGTAAAAGGGAACAGCAAGATTCTGTTGATCGTGAGCTACCTACTGTCCTTAGAGATTTATGTGCCAGATTGTGGGTACCACTTGGCCTACTTCTTTTTTTTTAAGTTTTAAGTATGTTTTTTTTTCTATGTATAGCCTGTTTATTATGATTTTATCTTAATTCCAATGTAATTAACATGCAGCATTCTATTAGTTTCAGGTGTACAGTATAGTGATCGAACAATTCTGTCCATTATTCAGTGCTCACCACTAGAAGTTTACTCTTTAATCCCCATCACCTCTTTTCACCCAGCCCTCACCCACCTCCCCTCTGGTAACCATGAATGTGTTCTCTAGAGTTAAGAGTCTGTTTTTTTGGGCAACCCGGGTGGCCCAGCGGTTTAGCGTCTGCCTTCAGCTCGGGGCCTGATCCTGGAGACTCAGGATCGAGTCCCACGTCAGGCTCCCTGCATGGAGCCTGCTTCTCCCTCTCCCTGTCTCTCTTTCTGTGTCTCTCATGAATAAATAAATAAAATTTTTTAAAAAGTCTGTTTTTTTGGTTCATCTCTTTTTTTTTTCCTTGTTTGTTTCTTAAATTCCACATATAAATGAAATCATGTGGTATTTGTCTTTCTCTGACTTTCTTCACTTTGCATTGTACCCTCCATCACTTGGCCTGATTTTCAAAGTGAGATACCTCAGATCCTTTTTAGCAAGGAAGTGTCCTATCATTGGATCCATAAGGCCGGGTGTATTTTGGGGAAAAAACTTGAGAAAGCAAGAAATTCACCAACTTCATTGGCTGAGGGTTGGTGAATTTGCTCAGTTTGGAGACTCTTCCCTCTCTCCTCTATTTTGAGCCACCTTTTCTTGGTCTTTTTTTTTTTTTTTTAAGATTTTATTTATTCATGAGACACACACACACACACAGAGAGAGAGAGAGAGAGAGAGAGAGAGAGGCAGAGACACAGGCAGAGGGAGATGCAGGCTCCTTGCAGGGAGGAGACCCCAGACCCTGGGATCACGCCCTGGGCCGAAGACCAGATGCTCAACCGCTGAGCCATCCAGGAGTCCCTTGGTCTGTTTTTCATAGAGGTTTGGTGTGGAATGAATTTTGATCTTAATCCTACCTTTGTGGAGGGAGTAAACAATGTGCAGAAAATCTGGAGGATAAGCATTTAAATATCCGTGAGTGATTCATCTCCTGGTTGGGTGGACAACAAATAACAGAGTTAATTGTGCAGCTGCTAGAAACAGATCCCGTTCCCATTTTAGAGACCTTATCACAATGGAAAGTGGGAAATACAAGTGCTGTCCTCCAACTGACAATTGAAAGGTGAGGACCTCACCTGCAGAGTAATGCTTTTTTCCCCAAAAGTGGACCTTTTGAGCATGTAGCTGATGTTCAGGGGAATACAGGGCACTTCTGGGAACCAAGCCTGGGGCCCATTGTCTTAATTTCATGCTGATGATAGCCCTGTAAATTAGATTCCCTTATTTTCATTGAACACATATGAAACTGAGATTTGGCAAAGTTAACTTTCTTATCTGTGGTGACTCACATAATCATAAGGTGCCCATACAATTTTATCACCCAAACTTGAACACTTGAGAATAAAAGGGGATGCTGGTAATGATTATGCTGTGATAATAGGCATCAATGGTACGTATGGTTCCCTTGCTAATAGGGTGCAGATTGGGGGTATAAATCAGGTCCCTGGTTCCAAAGCCTGCTTATCCTCCATCAGATGTATTAGATCACACTATCTCATTCACAGATGAATTGGTAAGGCACACGCTGAATAACCTTCTGAAGCTGAGTTCTGCCGTAGGTATGGAGCCAAGGAGAAATGCCTCTGAGGCTAGGTAAAAGTTCCCTTTGGCAAGAGAAATGTCTAGGAGGGATGTTCTTTCATATAAAGATGTAAAAAGGGTTTTTTTGGGGAAGGCAGATGGCTTTTCTCTTCCTAAAAAGTGGTTTTCCATTTTTCGTTTAAAAGAATGGGCCTGCTTTAGCATTTACAAGAAAGATAAAGTGAGACTCATAAAATCTCATATCCAGGGCAAACATCTTCATAGCCAGTAGCTGGTATGATACAGAGTGATATAGTAGATTCTTCTATAGTAAGGTGTGTAGATGAAATTTACTACTCCTGTTTTTAGTACTCTATCTGCAATTCTTATTATCAAGGCAGATTTGTGTGGTGTAATCATTACTGTGAGATGTTAAAATGAAATCCCAGCACCTGAATAGATACCACTGGCAGCATTGGACACTCTGGCTTGTTGAGGAGCCTCTGTGCCTCCGTGAGCCTCAGACACACGTGTGAACACACTCAGCAGAGGTGCAGACATGAAGATAAATGAAGCTCAAGGTACTTATAACTGATATTACAGCCCAACCATGAAAAGTAATAAAGAACATCACATAGCTCTCCAGGATTTATTTGTTCCCGGTGTCATGTTCTCTTGCTGACTTCTAGGCCCGTTGAGGTGTGAAAGCAAAAGTTTCCTAACAGAGCAGTTCTGTGAACACCACAGCCTCTGAAAAAGTCCTGTTGGATTGCCATTCATCATCAAGTCAGCAGTGCCAAAGACTGATGTGCCACTCAAAGGCACTGCTGGAAACTTAGAGCACGCAGGCAGATGGGTGAGAGTTACATGTTTGGTTGGACATTTGGAATTGGACTTTCAATTGCAAGCTGTTACGTGGCCTGCCTTCTACACCTACGTGCCTGGGGGCTCTGCCTTCTGGACCTTGGGACACCCCAAAAAGACAGTCACCAAGTCAGCAAAATGAAACTATCAGGAATAACCAGTGGGACCAGGAGAGAGACCTGCTCCTGTGATTTGTCTAAGCTGCTCCCTAAAGAATGCAACCATGTCCGGATAGTCTTTTGAATATCCAGACCATAAGCACCATAGGCCATAAGACTGAAAAAGAAAACAGGGGAAACGTGAGAAGGGGCAGCAGGGGGGTAAATGCAGTGGCCTAGGTAGCAAGCAGCAGCGTGTCTGCTGTGGAAAAGGGCAGACCGTGGAAGATGCAGAACAGCTGTGCTGACTCGGGTAACAAGGGTCTTCTTGGAGTGGGGCAGGAAACATCAGCTGGGAAGTCAGTGGTCTGGGGTTCATGCTTTCCCTGCCACTAACCAGCTTCGTGAGCCCTCGCCTCTCCTGCAAAAGTGGGCGACTTGGGTCAGATGTGCTCCGTGTGACATCTGGCTCTATAAGTCTTTGATGCTCAGATCTTTGTTGGGCTCAGTAAACGTTTACTGAGAACTTCTATCTCAGGCATAGGTATACAGAGGTGAATGCAGCACCTGACCCTTTGTCTAGGATGGGACCTGTCATAAACACTCCCACTGGTCCAATAGTAATAGGAACAGCTGAGTCTTACAAGTGTTTATTATGTGCCAGGGAGTTGTGGGTGCTTCCCATTGACTTGTATCTATTAGCTCTTTTGATCCTCCCAACAACCTTGTGAAGTAGGTATGACTGTCCTAGGTTTAGAGACTAAGAAACGAAGGTACAGAGAGGTGAAATAATTTGTCCCAGGTTGTAAAGCTAATGAGTAGTGTAATGAGCATTTGAACCCAGGGAGCCTGGCTCTAGAGCCCACACTGTGCTGCACCTGTGCATGTGCATGCACGTGTGTGTGTGTGTGTGTCAGTGTGTGTGTGTAGGGGGGACTGCTGTACCTTCTTGTTGTCTCCCTTGCTGGACTGTCAGCTACTTGGAAGTAGCAACCATGTTCACTTTGTTAACCTGTATTCCTAATGCCTGGCCCAGTGCAGGCTCTGGGGCATTTTTGTTAAATGGGTGGGTGGGTGGACGGACAGATGAGCTAAAGAGGGTCTTCAGGGAGTCTAAAGAAGACGAATCCACAAGTACCTAATAGTGGTCACTGTCAGGCAGGAAGGGTCTTAGTCTAATCTGGGGTATCAGGGAACATTTCCTTCTGGGCAATGATACGTGAGCTGAGCCTTGAAAGATTTGCAGAATTTGGGATAATCTGGTGGGAAAGGCATGTGAAGCAGAGAGGTTAGGTGGGAGAACTCTAGCATTGCCTCAGAGGTCAACTATTTCCGGAGCACAGAGGGCAGGGTAGGGGCTGTTGGAGATGGGGCCAGGTCAGGAAATCTGTCCTGGAAGGCTATGGGGCTTGCTCCTGAGAACTGTGGAGAGCTCCTATGAAGGTTTGAGCAAGGGTATGACATGGGCAACATTTTTTTTTTTTTTTTCCAGGAGATGGTGAGTTTTATTGTCTTGTCTGGATAGAGGTTTGATTTGCTCTCGCATGTTCCAGGGTGGAGAGACTAGGAGAAAGCACAGGATGCAGAGGTCTATTCGGTGTAATCTCCCTCGTTCTCATCTTCACCATCAATGGAGAGAGCAGCATACTTGCTTGCAGAACTGAACTTGGAAGCTGGATTTTCTTCAGGTTTCTTTGGCTCAGGTGCAGATGGGGAGTTTTGATCCTTTTTGCCTTCTTTCCTATCCGGCTCCTTCCAGTGGTCTTTGTTCCCTCCATCTCCTGGACAACGGCTGGAGTTCCCACTGTGGCCTTTTGGGACACTCACCCCATCTACTTTGGATTTCAGATGGGGTGTTCTGGCTGCTGTGTGAAGAGTGGCAGGAACAGGGATGAAATTGGGGCAGGGGAGGATCTAAGACAGTGGTCCCAGTAAGAGATCATGGGAACTTGAAGTGGAGGTGGGGGAAGGGAGGCCAGACGGGGGGTGGGGGGGTGACCCTTCACTTTGGACATGTTGCATGCAAGGCATCCTTGGGCTGTGGCTGGACTGTTCAGGTACTTCCACAGTAGTGCAAAGCTGGCCTGAGTCTGGGAGGCTGAGGACAGCGGTCAGTGTGGGTTTGGGCATTGCCCACACCAGGTGGTGGTTAAAGCCAAGAGCATGGGTCATATCCCCCCGGAAACACTGGTTACCTGGGGAGAGCTGAGCCCTGGAAGCTGAGCCCAAAGGAAACCCTGTGGGAATATCTAGAGAGGCTTGGTCCTGCTGGAGCAGAACATGAGTTTTAGCACGTGGATAATCCTCACTGTAGTGATAACATTTTTTTTTTTTTTTTTTTTTTTTTGAGCCTTCCCGGTTTGTCTGACACAGGTATGAGCACTTTGGGCACTTTTACTTATTCTTCATAAAAGCCTGTGACATAAGTGTTCCTCTGACTCCCTGAGGAAAAGCAGACTCAGGGAGGTTAACTCATGGTTACCCAAGGCCACACTGCACTCTGTGACCAGAGGACCCTGGTGAGGATGAGGCCTCCTCGGAGGAGTTTTTAATGTGTTTGTCAATGTGGAAATCTCCAAAGGCCTTTGCAGATTCCATCAAAAGAATCGAGAGGCTGAGGAGAGAGAGGGAATAGGAGCTGCCTTGGGGGCCAGAGGAGGCAGGGTCAAGGTGGATGTTTGTTTTGGGTTTTAAAGAATGAGAGAGAGCCTGCTGGGAAGGGTATTTTGAAGATAAAGGCAGGGGCTGGCCTGGGGTCCCAGGACCTGTAGCTCAGGTGACTGATCTTTACCCTCAGATGGAGGGAAGAGGTCTGGGGGGTGGGGGGAAGGGGAGGGGAAGGAGTCAGTGGAGGGGGAGGCAGTGGCCAGAGGGAAGAAGCCAGGAAGAGCGGAGGTGCTGTCAGAATCTGAGGGGTGTAGGATTCCATGGATAGGAAAGGCCCAGGAGGGATAAATGCCCCCAGACAGAAGGCAGGTTAGTGGCTTTCGGGAGCCAGGAGGGGGGGGAACTAGGGAGCTAGGGAGTAATAACTTAATGGGCTTGGGGTTTCTCTTTGAGATGATAATGTTTTGGAACCTGACAGAGGTGGAGGTTGCTGCAACATCATGAATGTACCAAATGCCACTGAATTCTATATCCTTAGGGATAAATTCAGTGATATATGATTTTCAGCTCAATAAAAAAAAAAAAAAAAAAAAAAAAAAAAGGAAAGGCGAGAGGTGGGAAGGAAGTGCAGCGGGTTACATCCGATGACCAGGATTTTTTGGCCCCTGCCTGCACCCTGTTCTGTACATAACGGCTCTACTTTCATTGACTCCTAGCAGTGGACCTCGTTTTGTTTATTAGAATGTGCTAGAATGCAAGCGCTGCTGTGAGATTCATTCAGCCCTGCCTCTAGTACCAGAAGGGCACCCAGTGGGCTCCAGGTGGCCGTGATGTTTGCAAGCCCAGGGCAGTGATTTCCAAAATCCGGTACTCAGGATAAACCTTGTAGTATGGGAAGAAAATGTGAGCACTCTAATTTATATGTTTTTTCATTAAAATTAATGACTGAGGGGATCCCTGGGTGGCTCAGCGGTTTAGCGCCTGCCTTTGGCCCAGGGCACAATCCTGTAGTCCCGGGATCCAGTCCCACGTTGGGCTCCCGGCATGGAGCCCACTTCTCCCTCCTCCTGTGTCTCTGCCTCTCTCTCTCTCTCTGTCTATCATAAATAAATCAATCTTAAAAAAAATAAAAAAAATAAAATTAACGACTGATGTTTTAGTAACATACATGTTGATTATTTTAAAATAAGGTAACATATCTTAGGGGCGCATGCTCATATTTTACTAATGGAATGTCTGACCAAAGTATTTATGAAGCATATTGTGAAGACTACTGGTTTGGGAAGTTGGGCAGGTCCTTGGATGGCCATGTTTGGAGGTAAAGTCATATGAAAGACCAGGTTACATGACTTGCTGAAACAGAAGCCCTGTCTTCTGTGTCTCTGTCACCATTTCCTGATTGACCAACTAAGGGTGCCTACCACAAAGGGCCTAAGGTCTCCCTGGCTCTTTGCAAACCCATCATGTGTTATAGACCACCTTTTTTAAGTGACCACAAGCTATTTGCTCAGTATTCGTTGTAGATCTTTAATACTCACCAACTTCAATAGTTTCTAGAAATCATTTCCACCTTTGGATCCTGCTTTTATTTATTTATTTATTTTTTTGGTTTTGAAAATTGGGCCTTTTTTTCCCCTTTGGACTTCCTGGATATTCACTGATGTTCCCTGCTTCTGACTTCCTGGATATTCACTGATGTTCCCCGCTTTCCCCCAAGAGATTATGACTTAGGAACGTTTTTTTTTTTTTTTTTCGGGGTGCAGGGGGAAAGGTGGGAACCTGAGATACCATTTTCCTTAACCTTGAAGTTTAAAAAAAAAAAAAACCTTGAAGTTTTTTAAAATTTATTTTTATTTATTTTTTAACCTTGAAGTTTGAGCTGAAATTAACTCACAGGATCTGAGGAGCTGAGGGGAGGCAGGGCAGGGAGGAAGAGTCTGGTCTTGAACCAAGGTGATCTGGCTGCCAATTCTGACTCTGTTGTTCTGAGCTGTGCACTTCTGAGCAAGTTGCTGAACCTCTCTAACATCTGTTTCATTTTAGAATTGGAGAAGTGATTATCGATCTGTTAGGTTTGGGGAAAAATTAAAGAAGTTAAGGATAGATGTGGAAGTCCCTTAACTTGCTGGGACTCAGTAAATGCCAGTTCTTTCTCCTCCTTGACCCCAATCCCCATCCCCACCTCCAGTTTTCTCCTACGCTTGCCTCACATAGATTTCCACCCTGATGGAAGAGACAGATAAGAAAAAACAAAAGGGTATCTTGCTGAGACTTCCTCTTGGGCTGGCTTAAAGGTGCCCATGATGTTGGAGAGCCAATGTTTTTGCTCCTGAGCTCTGGTGTGTTCCTTGCCCCAGCCTTTATTCGGTTTCAAGGAGAGCTTGGGGCATCATCCTGAGCTCTGTTATGGTGCTTGGCTAATGTTGAAACAACTTATTAATTATGAACCTGCCCCACCTCATGAAATGCCTTCACAAGGAACTGATTTCATAGGGGGCAGAAAACAAAATAATGCTAGCCCCCTACCCCCAACCCCATTTCAGATATTAAAGGAAATGAGTTCGGAGAACATTTTGAATCAAAATGTTTGCGTAGCATCATTTCAAATGCCCTCTTGCAGGTTGGGAAGAGGGACCTTTCCCTTTGAAGACAGTGGGGGTGTTGGTGGCCAGGAGACCCTCCCCAGCCTGTTTGGGACATGATGTAGCCAGGCCCTGGGAGTGCTGGGTGCCTGCCCTCACAGCTGGGTCTCTCTCACCTCTGGGTGCTGGCCAGCCACATGCCTGCATGCTGGTCCTGACTGTGCTTTTATTTGGAGTATTGTTAATATTTTATGAATGGAAGAAGGATAGAAGTTTAAAAATCATTCTGGAGTCCTTAGAAATGTGGTTGTGAAGAAAAATAGGCCTGTGAGCTGCTTTAGCTCAGGCTTTTGCTAGAATAAGTGGGTGTGATGGTCCCTCCCCACACCAGGAAAATAGTTTATTGTTTAGTTAAAAATAACTACCTTTTCAACACAGATGTTAATGTATTTGGGCTCCCCCCCCCCACGAGTGATAACATTAGGCTCTGTTTTGAAATTCGTAGTCACTTTATTTTTGTATTAGTAAGATGAGATAAGAGTACAGCATGCTTGTGAGCATCAGAACTAAGTCCGGAAGAGAGCCTAGCACTGTACCTGAAGTATAATGGTCATTCAATACACAGTAAATGGTATTTTAAATTCAGGTTAAAGAAAAAAAGCATTCTGGTTCTATGCAGACAGCGTAGCAACGTATGAAAAGGAACCAATTGATTAAACACTTAGAAAGTTTCAAGAAACCTCCTTTTAAATCCCAAGATATTGGCATTCATGTGATGGATGTCTTGAGGAAGATAAAACAGTTGGATCTTTTTAGTAGAAGAAACAGAGATCCTTTCACAGGAAGAGGTACTTGAAAAATATTGCTGTAATTAAAATATATAGTGTAGTCAGTTTTTAGGAAATGTACAATTTTCATGGCTTGAATGAGACTAACAGAGTTGCAGGAAAAAAAGGAACAGCCTTTACCAGCCTTTTTTTCTTCTTTCCTTTTTTTTTTTTTTTTTTTAAGATTTTATTTATTTATTCATGAGAGACACAGAGAGAGGCAGAGACACAGGCAGAGGGAGGAGCAGGCTCCATGCAGGGAGCCCGATGTGGGACTCAATCAGGATCCCGGGATCACTCCCTGAGCCAAAGGCAGATTCTCAACCACTGAGCCACCCAGGCATCCCTTTTTCTTCTTTTCTGTTTTGAGATCTTTCACCTGATAGTAGAACTGATGTTGGGATGAAGGGGTCCTGGAACTCTGTGTTCTAACAGCTACTCCCCTCCTCCCTCTATTCCTTGGAATCTGTGAGCTTGAGCATGAAACACATTCCATCCCTAGGCGCAATGAAGCTAACTGGAATCCAGCGTATTCTTCACTTGTGAACATAGGCAAAAACACCAAAGTTGTATTAGAAGTGCCCCGACCTCGTCACCAGTAAGTCTACATCACATTTCAGTGGTTGCTGATATCCTCAAATAGTATTTACACTCATCACTACTTCGAAATGGTGATGGATAACGGAGCTACTTTTAGATCTTGCTGCTTGGCGTCTTGATAAAGAGCTCCCATTCTTGTATCACAGTTAAAAAATACTGTGGGGGCACCTGGATGGCTCAGTCCATTAAAGTGTCAGACTCTTGGTTTTGGCTTGGGTTGTAGTCTCATGGGTTGTGGGATGGAGCCCAACAGGAGGCTCCATGCTTGGCAGCAGGGAGTTGGCTGGAAAGATTCTCTCCTTCTGTCCCTCCTCCCCCAATAAATAAATAAATCTTTAAAAAATATTGTGATAACTAAATCTAATTTGTTTACTTGGGAATTCCTTGAATTTTATTTTATGCATTTGAAAACATTATTTGGAGGAGACGTCCAGAGGCTACACCTGTGTGCCAGTGGGGTCCATGGCATACAAAAAGTTAAGACCCTCCTCTTCTCTTGGGCTTTAAATTTTATCCTAACAGACTGGGCCCGAGGGGGTGGCTCTCTGCAGCCCTGCCTGCCCATTAGAATCACCTGTTGATTCCCAGTGCCCGGGCCATAGCCCAGACCAATGTGAACTTCTGGAGATGGGACCTTAATGATTGGTTGAGGTTGAGAACCATTGGTCTGTATGTTCAGATAAACCACCCTACTTCCCTCTTGCCTTCCTTTCTCATTCTTTAAGTAAGAAATTGAGTTTCATGCTTGTGGTAGAAAATTCGAACAGTATAGAAGAACGGAGCTCTCCTACCTTTCTAGAGAGAACTGTTGCTAACAATTTTTGTGCGTAAACGGTCATTATAGATCCGTACATCCACAAGTACATCCTCAGTGGATTGTATGTGCGTGTTCCACCCTACGCACCTACTTTATACGTTTTTTTTTTTTCACTCATATCATAGAAAGCTATCATTACAATTTCTGAGCTAGGTTGGTCCTTGAGATTAAAATTCTCTTTCTTGGGTGTTTTTGATTTGCCAGAAACTAGGGAGCCTGATCCCTGTAGGCCCAGCTCAGAAGTCATTTGGAGACCGTGAATCTTCATTTCCTTCTTTTAAGAGCTAATGCAGTGGAGAGGAAAGAACAGCATTGGGGTCAGGCCCATCTGGGGTGCAGGACTCAGGGCATATTGCTTATCCGTGTTAACTTCTTTGAATCTGTGTGCTTATCTGTCACTTGGAGACAAAGAATGCCTACTCACAAGGCTCTTGTGAAATGTGTCCAAGGTCGGTGGCTATTATTGTCCTCTTTGCAGATTATATTCCCCAAAGGAGTTTGAAATGTTCCTTGGGCTCCTTAGAGTCCTTTTTCCTATTAGCATGCAGGTAGCAAAAAGCACAGAGTAAGTGAAAAAAAAAAAAAAAGAAAAGAAAAGAAAAATCCCTGTGTAGCTACTACAGATGGGGTAAAGGTCGTACACCCATATCTCAGGATTGCTATCCGCTGCCTGGATTAGGGCCATGGGTTCAAGGCCACACTGATGATGAATTAGTCTTATCAGCTCTTAGCCTGGTATATGTACCAGGTTAACAAACTCTTAGAAAGGCCCCCACAGGCTTATTGACCCACATCTTTGCATTTCATCTTACTTGCAGAAGCAATTATGTTTAGAATGAGAGCCAGTGTCAGAGCTCCTGGCAGGAAACAGAATTCACCCTAGATGGTTGGAAGGAAGACTGATGCAAGGGAGTCACGGAGGTGCTGGCCAAGCACCGTGAGGCTCCTAGAGACTAACAGCAGTGGTTATGATGAGCCCTGGTATCATCACTAAGGCTGAGGAGGCAAAAGAAGGATGTAGAGTTGCTGAAGCCCAGTAAGATCTAGAGTTGGAAAGGGGCTGCCTAGGGACGCCTGGGTTGCTCAGTGGTTAAGCATCTGCCTTTGGCTCAGGGTGTGATACTGGGGTCCTGGGATCACGTCCCCATTGGGCTCCCCACAGGGAGCCTGCTTCTCCCTCTGCCTATGTCTGCCTCTCTCTGTGTGTCTCTCATGAAGAAATAAATAAAATCTTAAAAAAGAATAAAAGGAAAGTGTCTGCCCAGCAAGAGTTGTTATCAAGAAGAATGGTGCCCAAAGATACAGCATCCAAGGAGAGAGGGAGCTGGGAAGAGAGACCTCAGGGTCTCCAATTCCCCTCCTGGGCCTCTGGTGAGCTGACCCAGTGGGAAAGCCAGCAGGCGGTGGAGCCTAGGTGATGAAGTCTACAGCTGTCAGGGCTGAGAGTCTGTGGGGGCGGGACAAACAGTAACCAGGTACCCAGCACAGAGGCTGTTAGATGTCAAAACTGCGTAGAGTGCCTTCTAGAGAAGTGAGCACTTAGATGGTGCCTAGTAAAATTTCCTTCTCTTTGCTTCCTAGGAGTTGGATGGCAGCTTGTTTGCTCCTTTCTTAAAAGAGCCCCAACACGGCCATTGAGGCAGAGAGAGAAGGAGGAAGAACTTCACCTTCTAGAAAGCAAACCCTTGAGTCAGAGGTTTCTATCATATTTTTCTGAGCTCTTGCTCTCTCGTTGTCCATGCAGAGAAGCTGTCTATGTAAACTGCCCCCAAGTGCGTGACTGCCACGGGACAGGCAATGCCCCAAACATGTGGAGGTCCAGTTGAGGAACTGTTAATTTGGAAATTCCCTCTCTTGTTCCTTTTTTTTTTTTTTTTTTAAGATTTTATTTATTTATTGGTGGGAGACGCTGAAAGAGAGGCAGAGACATAGGGAGAGGGAGAAGCAGGCTCCCTGTGGGGAGCCTGATGTGGGACTTGATCCCTGGACCCAGGGTCATACCCTGAGCCAAAGGCAGATGCTCAACTACTGAGCCACCCAGATGCTCCTCTCTTGGTCCTCCTGATGCCCATGCTTGGAGATTTCTACTAGTCTGTTAGCTGGGATCACGCTGGCACTGGAGTAACCTCATCTCTGCTCTACAGGTTGCAGCTCAGAGGCTGGGCTGCTTCCATAATTTGAGCCTTCCAATATATTTATTTATTTATTTATTTATTTTTTCTTCCAATATATTTAAAAAGAGAAAATGCATATTCAGATGAGAAACAGCATGGGGAATCTTAAATGTTTACATGTGAGAACTGAACTTTTTTTTAACACAGAAACATAATACAACTTAATCACGCTTCTCACAAGATAATTATAGGGGTTACAGAAATATGGAGACAGCACCCTATAGGCGGTGTGGTCTGGTAATGAGGTATCAGTTCAGAGTCATACGACAAAATGCCTTCTGTTTCAACCCCATGCTTGTATCGCTGTGAGGCTCCGTGACTTCAAAGCTTCACAAGTCTGGATCTGAGACTGCTGTGAGTTGGGCTCTTGCCAGATCTGCACCCCACCTCTCCGTATTCTGCGTCCTTTGATTCTTGTCTCTGTGTCTTCTCTGACCTGGGTTTGGAAAGAGTCTAGGTCGGAGTGGGTCTGCACTTTGCATAATTATCAGGCTACTAGAGCATGAGGACATGAACCTTGCAGGAACCTTCCTTCTGTATGCAGATGGTGACTTTTTTAGGTCATTGCTAGTCCACAGAGACTTCAGTGAAGGAAAAGAAACAAAGTAAATGTAAAATCAATGTCTTTTTTACTTTTAAAATAATGAACTGCCTGTTGAAAGATTTGGGGCCGGAGACTTGGCTGATGAATACGGTGAACTGTGTTTTATCTCTTAAGTTTCATGAGTTTGTGATTGAGATTCTCAGTTTTCTTTATTATTTTATTTTATTTTTTTCTTGAGGCTCTCAGTTTTATTTTTTTATTTTTTTGAGACTCTCAGTTTTAAAAGTATGCATCGTTTTCTGACTTCAGCTGTTGATCAGCGGTGCATTAATCAAATTGGGCAGGGATTTGGAGCCTCAGTTGTGTAAAGAGGACTGAAAGAGCTTGTTCAAAAGGCAGATCGCAGGCCAGTCCTCCACCCGGGTCCCAAGGCACAGAGTCGCGTGCCCCCCAGCCACCCCAGGTGATTCAGGAAACAGCTCAGCAAACACTGCGACATGGGTGACCCTCTTCACGCCTTTTTTAAAGATGCTGTTGCTGGACCAGATCTTTGGCCTTTTTTCTTTCTCCCCCCCCAATCCGATTTGTAAAGTTACTCCGCACCTTCTTCCAGACTACACCGTCTTGTTTGGTTCCGCAGTGACCCCCTGAACTTCGCATAGGCCGTCGGCGGCGGCAGGACAGATGCACAAGGACTGATTTCCCTGGAGAGGGATCCTGCCGTTGTCCCATGGTGGGAGATGTTGTCTTGTTTCAAAACAGAGAAATAAAACCCTCCATTGAACTCAGTGGTCTCCCTGAAGAGGTCGGAAAAGTAATCCGGTGGCGTGTGTTTGTTTCCAGCCTGTGTTGTTATTAATCCCGCTACAAATGATAATGCTTTCCGTTTACAGGCTGGCTGTCTCCGAGGACTTTTATGTATTGCATACTAGACCCTGCTGGGTGATTAAGCCACTCACTCGGCATCTTACAGGCCACTCGAGGACTGTTTGCCTATAGCCGACTTCTGCACTTGCGGGTGTGCTGAGTGGGGCGTTCACTCGTGCTTATGGCTCCTTGGGAAGGGAGCGTCCTCAGGGCCTAATGCGGTGGGGTTGAGGCCCAGAGAGATGGGGTTCTCCTTCGGATCCTGTCCCTTCGTCTTTCCTACATCATCAGAAGCTTCTTGGGCGGGAAGGGGACAGGGGCAGGGCTGTAGCTATCTTTTTAAGGCATGTTATCCTTAATATGGGACTCTTCAGCGCTCCCATCTGCAAACCACGTTCACCCCATTTGTAAAAATAAATCAAGCTCTCGGCCTTGGAGTAGAAGGGTGGGGTCTGCTGTAGGTGGGGGTGCCTCCCAGCAGCCAGGTTTGGCTAGACCCAAACTCCAGGCCAAGGCCGCCAGGGCCTGCTGCCCCAGGCAAGGCCCTCTTCGTGGCCACCCCCTTCCTGTCCACAGTAAGGCAGCAAGGAGGGGCGAGGCGGCCAGTGAGGGAGAGCCTGGCTCTGCCCCTCAGGCCCTAGCCCTTACCAGCTATGTGACCTGGGCAAGCCACTTCTCTGGTCTGAGATGCCATGAACCGGACTGGGATCGAGCCAGGAGCACAGAATGTTCTCAATAAAATGGCACTTACCCCCAGAAAAAAAAACAACAAAAAAACAGGAGGGGAAAAAATAACAGGAGCCCTTTAAAACACAAGAGGCGGTAAATCCGATTCTTTTGTAAATAAGAGAAAGCCATAGCATTTTTCACTCACCCCCATGTTACAGTTTCAACCTAGAAGACAGACGTGGTGGCTGTCAAGGGAGTGAGTGGAAGGAAGAAGCCTATGGGACAGAGGGATGTTGGGGGATGGATGGGAAGGTAGGGGAGAGCTTCAGAGGGGCGGTGTGCCTGCTTCTGTAGCCTCTTAAGACAGAGCTGGTCAAAGCTATGAAATGCATGTGGCCCTTTTGGAACTAAATTGAGTGAGGCTTTGACTGACCTAAGGAACTGGTGCTTTCACTGCCTGCCTTTGCCCCTCATCCTCTCCCGAGGGAGGCCCACCTGCCTCCACCCTTGGCCTGTCCACGCTGTGTCCAGACATGCTGGTCAGAGGGCAAAAGCAAGGCTCAGGCAGGAAAGTGGAAGCCCAGTAGTACCTACTTTGACCTGCCCCGGGAGACAAGAAGCCCACCTGCTCCACTGGTTGGTCGGGGTGTACCCACTGCCGACATAGATCTCAGTCAGTGGCTTTGATTCTCAAGCTCTGCAAGATGACCCCCGTCTTTTTTTTTTTTTTTTTTAAGATTTTATTTATTAATTCATGAGAGACACACAGAGAGGCAGAGACATAGAGGAGAAGCAGGCTCCCTGTGGGGAGTCTGATGAGGGACTCAATCCCAGGACCCCGGGATCACGCCCTGACCCAAAGGTAGATGCTCAACCACTGAGTCACCCAGGCACCCCTGTAAGGGGACCCTTTCCTTTGAGGTCAGGTAACACTAATCACACCCCTCAGACTCTTAATCTAACCCAGGAAAACGGCTGCCAGAGCCCTCCGAGACCTGTACCATCTTACCAAATCACGGGTGGGACTTTTCTGGAAATGCCAGCCGCTCTGACAAATGTGCTGTCGTCCTCTCCCTAATGAGCTGCGAGGCAATCAAGGCAGTTCAATGAAACCCTGCTTGCTCAAGTGCTCGTGAGAAGGCCTCTTTTTACATCTGAGTTTGATTCTGATCAGCGTTTATGAGGGTCCCGTGTGAGGCCATCTTGACCATGTGCGGCCTTTCCCAGTGGATCACAACATCCATTCTAAACAAGGAACAGACTTTTTCCTCAAAATGCTAAAGTTTAGGAATAACAGTGGCTCGGATTGAAGCGGCCAAGTGTGATTATTTCTGTCACAATGACAGCCCTGTGTTTCGGGTCAGCCCCACAGGACAGGCAGCCCTCTTTTCAGCCCTTATTCTAATTCTGTGATGGGAGATGCAGGGGTGGGTCAGGACGTACTGATTTTGTTCGGGACTTTTAGAACTTGTTGTGCAGCCCCTAAGAGAGAGCCTGTTCTTTCTCTGCTGCCGGACATTTCTCTTGCTTCTACGGCTCTTTTACCACCACCCTGGCCCAGGTCGCTGCCATTTCCTGCCTAGATGACACAGTCCCTCTCCTCCCCTCCCCTCCCCTCTTCTCCTCCCCTCCCCTGCCCTATTCTATCCCTGGACACAGCATGCACAGAGAGCTTTTGGAAATGCAAACCAGATCATAGGCCATCATTCTACTGCTTCAGTCTCCTGCTGAGAGGCAGCCTGTTGAGGTGGTTGAGAGCTTGAGTGCCGAGGATGGTTCAGCTCTGTTCTAATTTTTTACTAGCTGGATGACACAGGGCAACTTAATTCTGTCCTCATCTGTAAAATGGAGACGATGATAATAATGGAACCTATGTATGAGTGGTTGTAAGAATTACGTTTTTATGTGGAGCATTTAGACTAGTGCTGACTATTAGTAATTATATTTGTTGTCAATAGTCTGCCTAAAATTCAGGGGCGTCCTTATAAGCTTAGACTCCAACTCATACTCTTGACCATGCCTATGAGGTACAGCATGATCCAAGGTCAGGTGAGTCTCTAGTCCGGTTACTCCTGCCTCCTACTGTGTTTTTTACCCACACTGGCTTTTGTTAGTATGTCTAAAGCACCAAGCTCTCTTTTACCCCAGGGCTTTTATACAAGTTTGTCCTCTACCAGGAATGTTTGCTTCCTTCCCTCTTTGCCCAATCCCCTGCTCCTCCTTCCTAGGCCAGCCCTAATTGTTCCTTCCTCAGGAAGACCTCCCTTGGATGACTGAGGTGAAAGTAGGTCCCCTTCATTCCCTGAGTGTCCCTCCTCCTTCTTTTCTTTCCTAGTGTCTGCCACAGTTTGAATTGAATTCTCTATTCATTTCTGTGTAGATTTGCTTGATCTTCGAGCTCTCCAATGCTTGCAGCTCCATGAAACCAAGGACGGGCCCAGAGCACGTAGCACAGGCCTGGCTTGTGACCTGCACTGTGCTCCCTAACTTGTGATGAATGAGTACTACTCCCCAGCTGGACTTGTGAGCTTCTTCCCTGGACCCTCTGTTGTTGCATGACATGGTGTTTATTTGCAGAGACCTTTCCAAATACATTTCTAGGTCCTAGGCCAGCCACGGATCTGGGGAGATACAGCTTAGTGGTTCTCAAACTGTAGCATGTATCAGTAACACCTGGGAGGGCTTGTTAAGGCACTGATTGCTGGGCCCACCCCTAGAGTTGCTGCTTCTGTAGACTTGGGGTGGGGCCCTCACATTTGCATTCCTGACAGGTTCCCAGGTGATGCCGGGGCTGCTGGCCCAGGGGCCAGACCCTGAGAACCACTAGTAGAGTAACTCTGTGTCCAGAGGCCTGCTAGATCATGGACTGCCAAGCAGGAAATACAGGCTAGGTGAAAAGTGAGCAGGTGGCTTGTTACAGGTGATCCAGGTGAGTTGGTCCTGGTTCTGCCCTACTTAGTGAGTATAGTTCTGTGTGAAGTTAACCTCGGAGTGGGAAAAGCTTTTCTTCTTGCTTCTCTTGTAGCTTAGGTGGTACTGTCTAGGGGCTATACAGGTTTGAGGTATTAGGATCCCCGGGGAGAAGAATGTTTTAAAGGAGCTCATTCTAATCATGCTGGTAAAGCCCTAAAGCTAGGACCCCGGTGGCTCAATTGAAGCTAGACTTAGCATGGTTACTGATGCTAACTCCTGCTGCTGCTCGTTCCTCCAGAAATGCTCATTGTGAAGGACACTTGAGTGAGCCCTCTTGGGTTCCTTTTCATTGCCTGAGAGTGACAAGAAAGCTCTTAGTTTGCAGTGGTCCTAGAGTAGGTAGGCACTTTCTAGAGGCACAGTCTCCTTCCTTGTCATCACAGCCACGACCATGTGTTTTTGGGTTCCAGGGGCTTTTCATAGGCTCCAGCAGCTCCTTACTGAGATGGGGAGATGGTGTTGCCAGAGCCAGGCCTTTGGAGTCAGATACATCCAGGTTTGATCTTGCTCCTGCTTTAGGTAACTAGTTTCTCACTTTTTGCAGTCCTATAAACCAGGGGGTGATGATTTGCAGGGCAGCTTACGGTGCAGGGGTAAAGCAGAGGAATCAAATTGAAAAGTCTTGCCATTGCTTCGCTATTGTGACCCTGAACAAGCGGTTGAATCTTATGTCGCGTCAACATCACCCTTTATCCTTTCAGGGATACAATGGTGCTTGCCTCGTAGGGTTTTTGGGAAGATAAAAATACTTGTGAAAGCTGGTGGAATCCAAATACAATCTGTCATTTAGTCAATGGTAATGTACAGTTATTGAATTCTTGGTTTTGAGAAATGCATCGTGGATGTGTAAGATGTTCACGTTGGAGAAATCTGGGCGAACAATATACGGGGAATCTGTACCATCTTTGCAACTTCTCAGCAAATCCAGAATTATTCCAAAAGGAAAAGTGTATGTTAAAAAGTATTTGCAAAGCATGTAGGCCAAGGGCTTGGGATTTAGTAAGACCTCAGTAAATGGTGGCCATTATCATGACTGCTAATACAGTTACTATGACTGATAACCTTGAAGGGTCATTTTAACTAATGTGTGTTGCTGGCGGACCGTTTTACAAATGGGATGTTAGTTTCCTATTGCTGCTGTAACCAATTGCTAATGGGTGGCTTTAAACAACACAAATTTGTTAACTTATGGTTCCGGAGGTCTGAGGTCCAAAATAGGTCTCATGGGGCTAAAATCATGCATGTTTTCTGGAGGCTCTGGGGGAGACTTTTTCCTTGCTTTTTTCAGCTTCTAGAGGCAGCCTAGTGTTCTGTGGCTCCATAGCTCCACCTTCAAAGCCAGTAATCAAATCCCTTTGACATCTGCTTCTCTGACTCTGAACCTCCTGCCTCCCTTTTATAAGGAACCTTGTGGTTACATGGGGGCCCATTTGGATAATCCAGGGTAATCTTCCCATTTTACAATCCTTAATTTTATCACACCAGCGAAATCCCTTTTACGTTGTCAGTTAACAGGTTCATAGGTTCTGGGGGTTGGGACAAAGGTGTCTCTGGGGTGCCATTCTACCCACTGCAAGGGGTACCTGTTCTTTTTTCCTTGGATGGAGTTTATGCCCATGGGCAGAGCGAGAAGCTTTGTTATCCAGCCGTTTGAAGTCTGTGTGGGTGAGTGTCAAAGGTGCAGGCTGCTGCTTAATGTCTAGTAGATGTGTGTGATGTACAGCTGAGCATGTTACTGAGAGAGCATGTGGTAATGGTCTCTGATTCTTCTGTTGTGGGCTTGATTCTTTGGGGGCAGAAAAATGACGCCCAGATAGGTCTTAGCAAATCATGCTAATGTATGTGCTGTTGGGTCTGAAAGCTGATTGCACCAAACCCCCTTAAAAGCACAGATTGTGGTTCATTGATGAGCCTGGACATCATATTGCCTTAGTTCTTTGTTCAAGGCCTTATTCCTACCTCTTCTCTTCCTTTTACCTACCCGTCTGTCTGGTTATTTAGCATGATAGCCACTAGCCGGGTGTGGCTGTTGAGCACTTGAGATGTAGCTCATCTGAATTGAGATATGCTGGAAATGTAAAATACACATTGATTTTTTTTAAAAAAAGATTTTATTTATTCATGAGAGACAGAGACATAAGCAGGGGGAGAAGCAGGCTCCCTGTGGGGAGCCCGATGTGGGACTCGATCCCAGGACCCCGGGATCATGCCCTGAGCCAAAGGCAGACGCTCAGCCACTGAGCTAGCTGCCCAGGTGTCCTACACATTGAATTTTATCACATGAATGTGTGCTATTAAGGAAACAAATATACACACCAGAGTTTGGAGACTTAGTATGAAGAAAGGTATGTGAACCCTTTCATTAATGATATTTAAGATCAATGACATGTTTTACAATAATACTTTGTATATATTGGGTTAAATAAAATACATTATTAAAATGAATGTTACCTGTTCCTTGTTACTTTGTAATGTGGCTTCCAGAACTTATAAACTGATACAGGTGGCTCCCATTATATTTCCTTTGGACAGTGCTGGTCTAAATCCTACTCATAATCTGTGTGTCTGTGTGTGAGGGGTCCCCGTTATTTCTGCCAGTGTCACATAGAAGGCTTCCTTCCCCAGAACTTCTGGAGGCTCCCTCTTTATCCTGGCTCACGAATTTAGGAAGTTAATCACTACTTGCAGCTCCTCTTACTCTTTCCACCCCAGAAGATAGTTTTTTTTTTTTTTTGGGGGGGGGAAGTGGGGAGGCTGTGGTGTTGTGTTTTAAAAGCTCCTGGGGCAGGTGGGAATCGAACATCCTTCCCTCACCTCTGCTTGAAAATTGCCTCCCTGGAGAAATGCGGTGGCGAGGAGGTAGCTAACCGGCCCCGGGGTCATCTGGGGAGTGACAGTGCAGATTCCCAAGCTCCGTGCGGCTGGCTTTTGGCAGGAATGAAGATGCGTTTGCACCCCCCAAATCACCCCCCTATACCTGACTGGCGTGGAGGTGCAGCCTGGGCTACATGTATGCCTCAGTTTCCCCTCAGGCGGAGAGCTGCGGGTGAGGAGGGCAGCGGCTGTGCTCCCGGCCCGAGGAGCCTTGTCGTTCTTCCTTTAGCGGAAGGACAGTCTCGGTCGGGGTGGCCGGTCCGGAGGTGATGGGTGAGGGCTCTGTGGTTAGGCCGTTGGGCTTCACGGCCTGCCTGTGCCACCTGTCAGCTGTGAGATGGGCGGCTGCGGTGCCGCGGGGGTCCCTCCCCCTTCCTGCCCGCCCCGGAGATTGCCGGGGAGCCCGGCCGCTGGTGCGCCTTCAGGGGTGCCCGCTGCTGCTCTGCTGCCTCCCCGTGGCCCCCTCGCGTCGCCCGTGTGACCCCCCGGCAACCATGTCCCCCCGTCCCCCTAGCATCACCTGTCCCCCGTCACCTGTACCCCATCACCCATGCCCCTCCCGCACCCCTGTCCCCCCATCACCTGTGTCCCCCGTCACCTGTGCCCCCGTCACCCATCACCCGTACCCCCATCACCCGTGCCCCTCCTGCACCCCTGTCCCCCGTCACCTGTGCCCCCATGACCCGTGCCCCCCATGCACCTGTGCCCCTCCCGCACCTGTCCCCCCCCATCACCCGTGTCCTCCCATACTTCTGGTCAGTGCCAGGCCCAGCAGTCAGGAGGGCCCCCCAACTTCATGGTTTGAGCGAGGGTGGCCAGGAGGGTGGCCAGGAGGGTGGCCAGGAGGTGCGCTGCTGCGGCAAGGGGAGGCCGGGGCCGGGGCCGGGGCCGGGGAGGAAGCCGCGGCAGAGCTGCCTGTGCTGCTGCCGCTCGCCGCTCCGGGCCTCCCCGGGCCTGTCAGGAGAAGCCTGCCCCTGTACCAGCTAAGGGGGCAAGAGAAGGACCCGGACGCTCCAGCAAGCCCAGCGTGCTGAGGAGCCTGCTGGGCCCTGCCCCCCCCCCCCCCCCCCCCTGAAGCAACAGGAAGGAAGTGAAGTCATTTTCCAGCTCAGTGGTCAGGCCGCGACACATATTTCTGGTGGGAACCTGGTTACCTGGTAACTCCTGTGACTTCTGAGGCGGCCTTGTGCCCTTCCTCTGCCCTCCAGCAGCCGCTGGCCAAGGTCCGCCCCCGTCCCGCCTCATGGGCCCCAGGACCGCGGGGAGGAGTGGAAGCCAAGAACCACCGGGTCCAAGCAAGGGGGAGAGTGGGAGCACCAGGCCTCTCTCTGCTCTGACCTCCCCCCTGAGTTTGCAAACACTTGCAAATGGATCTGAAGGGGAGACTTTAGTTTTCTTTCCAGGAAGGGCTTCTGGCTGGGGACTGCCTTTAGTAGGGTTGTAACATTTTATCCAGTTGTTTGAATATTCATTTAGTATCTGTGGATTTTTTTTTTCTCTCTGCACTTTGGCCTCTTTTTTGTTAGAGTGATTTCAGTCACAGACTCATTTTTAAAAAAGTAACCAATAGTACCAGAGTGTTTTCCTCCTAGGACTGGGCTTGCTAGTGTCATGTGCAAATATGAGCAGCTATGAATATGTAGAGATTGGCAAAGCTATAAAAATGAGGATGCACATATCTGCCTTGAGGAAATGAATCTCCTTGCAGCTCTCGGTGTGATTTTTTTTTTAAATGCATTCCCTGTGTGAGGACTCTGGCTGATGACCCAGGAGGTGGGGGTTGTCCCCTGAAAGGCCCTGGTTTATGAGCTTAAAGAATGTGACCGGAAGGAGATGAGAGACGTGAGCAAGGAGCACGAGGGTGTTTTTTCCAGTTTTGTTTGAATTGAAATCATACTTAGTAAATGCCACTAATTGAGCTGCTCACTATATACTGGGAACTTTAGATATATTCCCTCATTTCGTCCTGAGGCTGACCTTTCAAGGTTGATCATTTATTCCTTTTTATAGCTAAAGGCAACTGAAGCTCAGCAGTTGAATAATTTCCCCAAGTCTTACAGCTAGCACCTGAATAGAGTTGGGATTTGAACACAGGTGACTTTTATCCTCCTAACCATGTTGTTTCTACTATGCTACATGTCCCCTTAAGGAGACTTATTAATAGTAGGAGAAGGAGGGGCCAAGTAATATTTATTGACCATCTGCTGGGTGCTAGGCACTAAGCTAAGTGCTTTTCCTTTGTGTCTTGAATTCTCGGTGCCCCTGGGGTCAGGTGCAAATATTAACCTGGGTTTCTCAGAAGGGCAAAGGGAGGCCTAGAGGTGTTAAGTGCCTCACCTGGTACGTGGTGGAGCTGGAGGCAAGAGACAGGCAGCGGGAGTCCAGACCTGGGCTCCTTCTGCAGTGTGGAGCCTCCGTGGGCTCATGGTGAGTAAACTGTGTATTGAAGGAGTCTTAGAGGCCTGAGCCTCCAGTCACAGTAATAGGCTTACAAGCATGAATTGGAACTTTTTTTTTTTTTAAGATTTATTATTTATTTTGGCGGGGAGGGAGGTGGGGAGGGAGAGGGAGAGAGTGTTAAGCAGACTCCATGCTCCGTGCAGAGCCCAATCGCAACCTGAGCCAAAACTGAGAGTCACTTAACCAGCTGGGTCACCTGGGCACCCCTGGATTGGAACTCTTTTCTGCAGATGATCAAATATTTGAGAAGCGTCAGTTTTGTGTGAGATCCCGGGTCTGAAGTATTCCTCAGAGATATAGAAAACTCTGCCATGCCCTGCTCTCGAGGGGTTGACATTCTGGTTTTGAGTGTTAACCACACAAAGAGGGGAGCCAGCACTTCAGGCCTGGGAGAGTTTCCCAGAGCAGATGTTTGTGTTCAGGAAGGGTGAGTGCATGGATGTGTTGGGGGCAGGGAAAACTTAAAGGTGGCAGGGAGAAAAGAGCCCCGTTGGCTTAAGCCAAGCAGTCCTTCCTGAATTAGGAGGGCCTCGGAGGCCAGGGTTTGGTCTTCGAGATGGTGGCCTAAGCCACCTTGTGGAAGAGGAAAAGCTGGTGTAGGGGGGTGTTTCTGAGGTTCATCTGGAAGGTTATCAAGAATGGACTGGGGCGGGGGTAGGAGCATGAGGCTGGAGAAAGTTCCACCAGATTACAATGCTATTGTGAGCCACTGGGCAGGAAGGGGTGAACATTGGCAGTTTCGTTAGGGTTAATACTTCAGCGGGCTATGGTCCTTGAGCGAAGGTGAGTAAGGCCCGGAAGACAGACAGGAGTGGGCTGTACCGATGTGAGTGAGGCGGGAGCTCGGAGGAGAGCGCAACATTTATCCAGGATTAGATGACTCTCAGAGGCTCTAAGAGAGGAACGTGTTAGTTTATCTCCTCTTTCCTCCACAGGGATAAGTTGATTTGCATTTTTATTGGAAAACTCTCCTACCTTGATTTCTTGTCCTGGTCTACAGAGTTCCCATTCATTACTTCTCATTGTGGTGAGAGAGGCCCATGTCCACCCCATATACCATCCTGAGCCTGGGACTGTCAAGGGGAATTATCTGAAGGGGTTGGCAGTGGAGGTGGCATTTAGACTTGAGTCCATCACTTTATAACTCGTGTTGGCAGCCATGAAGACTGACTTGTCTTGGGCCTAATGCCCAGAGAGCAGGGAGAGTGGAGAAGGAAAGCAATGAAGAATGAGGAAGGGAAGAAATACTATGTGCTGGGCACTTGTAGGTTGTAACAATCGAAGGTCAGATCAGTGACCTTGATGTTTATCACCTTGTACTCCAAGCTGTTCCAGTCTAATAGTAACCAACAATATATTTTAGGATCTTTGCCTACTTTGGAGCTATCCCCAGAGTTTCTCAAGTTTTTAATTCCTGGAAATCTCTGAGGTGACTCCTTTCAGATCAGGTGTCACCTAGGGGACAGAGGCTCTCTCTTCTAACTTGCTGTCAGACTGTCATTGTCACCAAAGTCTTGTCTCATTGCAGCTTATCCAGCTTTTAGTGAAGCAGTTAGGTGAGTATGATTTAAGAAGTGATTACTTTGCACTGATTTCTTTAATAATTAGAAACAAGAGACCAGATCTGGGGACTGTGCCTTGCCAAGGCAGAACAACAGAGATTAACTTCTCAAGGAGAGAGTGATTCAGTGAGGCCACGCTTCAAGCTTCAAGGATGCTACTGCATGGGTGGCCATGCGTATGTGTCTGCATTTGCTGCTGAGCCTGTCCTGGCCTACAGTTGCATAGGGTTCCTGAATGGAAGGGCTGATGATGATCGTTTCTTCTCATTTCTGTCTGCCTCCTTTCTGTTTTCTGAGGTCAGGCCATTTGCTTTATTGATAAGTTTACCGAATGACCTAGCTTATTGAGGAATGTTATCCCTTAAAGGATGCGATCTAAAGACACATAGGTAGGGCCATGGATAGTCTGATGGAACCCTTAATGAGTTCTGTGGGGAAGAGGCTCTGTCCTCCTGTGCAATTGTGGTAGGATATTAGATGAAAGGATGCTGTCCTGATTTATCTCAGCACCAGCACCACCCAGCAGTACTCTCTGCTATGATGGAAGTGTTCTGTGTCTGTACCATCCAATAGGATAGCCACTAGCCACATGTGGATATTGGGCCCTCAAAATGTGGTTAATGTGTCTGAGGAACTGAATTTTTAATTTTATTTGGCCGTAATTGATTTAAATTGAGCCACGTGTAGTAAATTGCTCCCGTATTGGACAGCACTGCTTGAGACAGTGGCCAGAGATGACAGATTGCTGCATTAGGACTTGGATATAGGTCTCAGTTGGACAGGCTTGTTGGTGAGGGGAGGGTTAAGACACAGTGTACTGTAGTGGACATTAGATGGCCTAACAGCATGGAATCGTGACCCTGTATTGAAGTACTGGGACGCGAACAAGACTTGGGTCAGTTGGAGCTGGAGTAGGCGGAGAAGTTTCTTAAAGGCAAATGGCATGTCTGTAGCTTTCGGGTCTTCTGGAAAAAGGTCTAGGCAGCCATAAATGTTCTATTTACTCTTGCTTCAGGGAAGCAGAGCAGTATGGAAGACTCCAGGACTTGGGAGCTCAACAGATCTATGTGAAGATGGGGGCCATTTCTGCAAGCTAGGTAGCTTTCTGAGCCTCAAGTTTTTCACTTGCAAACTGTGCATAATTGTACCTCAAAGAGCCATTGTTATGTTAGGTAACTTACACAAAGTGCCTAGTGTCTTGGTACCCAGCAGGTTCTCAATTAATGTAGGCATTATTAGAGGCAATATTTACGTGCATCTGGAAGCTGCTTGTCAAACTTGAGTTTATGCTTCTTGGTACCCTCCGCAGAAGGAAATCTGTTCAATACGTATTGAGCTAGGAGTCCTGCGACGGTTGCAGAGAGTCTAGAAAAGACAAGGATGTGAAGAGGCTAAGTAATACACAGAAGGACCCTTGGAAAATGGAGAATTGTAGTGTGGTAAATCAGTTTATCTCTTCAGTCAGTGGTAAGGGCACAAGTTGATGGGGGCGTAGTGCCGTATTCAGAACTCCAGCTTTTATTCTCCTCCCCTCCTGGAAGAGTCTTCACACTGGAGTTTACAGCTTCAATACTCTGCTTTTCTGGGCATTTATTTGCATGGCACCTTGGACACCTCCTGGAGACGATTCCATTATCATTTCCTTATCTGCGTTCTCTGTTTACTTGAACATGAGGTTGATTTAGTATCTTACAAGAATTGAACATTGTCTTCCAGACATCATTAATCTCACCTTTCTTATCCAGCATACGTGTGAAATTAATCAAAAAGGAAAGGGAAATTAATAATACGCTGGTGTTCACAATTCATCAGGAGACCTCACAGCAAGTATGAAACTTCTCCAAATTAATACACACATTAACAAATTAAAGGTATGGAAAAGGGTTACTTATTATTTAGGAAATGCTCCTTAATGCTTCCTGCTTTGATAATTAGTTAGATAATGGGTGTTGTCTGGTGATAAGACCATTGAGTATTCTGAGGTTACCTTAGGACCATAGAATGTATTAAATCAACCCCCCCCCCATTTCATTTAGATAAATGAGATACAGCCAGCTGGCTAATGCATACTTGTTTCCTGTCAATTGGAAAAGGTGTGCCCAGACACTTGCAGTTTTGATCTCTATTTACAATAAGCTAAATTTGATCCTGGGTTCTGTGTTTCCTTGTTACGACATGTGGCATGATCAGTTTCAAAGGGTACGTTATTGTGAACACATTATGGAAAAGAATGGAGTGTTATAATTATAATGCTCTATTACAGCTTTTGCTGAGGTTGATAAAGGACAAGCTTTTGTTACTGAATTGTTCCTGTAATTACAACAGAAATAACAGGCAGCAGTCACCTTCCATTAGGGGTGGGAAAGAAGGATTCTTACTATTTAAGCAATCACATAAGGTGCTGCATGAATCATCATCAGCCTCGTCATGAGGAATTAAAAATAAAAGGAACAGCTGACATCATCCTATAGCAGGTTTTATGGATCTGAGAAATGCCAGATAGTTTAAGGAAAAGAGCTGTCTGTAGTGATGCCCCAGCACACGTGTTAGTAGCCTATTGGCAGTGGTTCTCAAACTTGCGCGAGCATCTGAATCTCCTGGGCCCCAGCCTAGAGTTTGTGATTCAGGAGGGGTGTGGTGAGGTCTGAGATTTTGCATTCCCAGCTTCACAGATGATGTTGATACTGCTAGTTTGAAACGGCATGTTGAGAACCATTACGCTTAGGGACAGAAACAGGTGTAACTTGGGGAATGTTCAAGAATCTGAATTCTAAATTAATTCCCCAGTACCTATTAAAACAGTCTTGATGAAAATACAAATTATTCTTTGAGGTGGTGTGCAAGCTTCATCCAGGGCACCTGCTCTTTGTGACATGGTGAGTGAACAGGAACAACAGGTGCAAACCTCGCTAAACGGTCGGTCTCCTGGCTCTCCTAGCCCACTGTCCTCCTGTCTTGGTAAAATTTTGGATTAACTTTGATGGATACCAATGTCTCTAGGATTCAAGTTAGTGATGAATTCTCAAGTTGCAAGGTATAAATTATTTTTTCTTACTTGTCAATCAAACACACATTACTTGGATGCTGTCTGTAGGAGGACAGTCCTTTCAAGTAAGGGCACTCCAAGTCCTGAGCCACTGAATGAATGTCATTGTCACACCTGTCTGGCAAAATAGCTGTTAGCAAAATGAAAATATGATGTACCAAGTGCTACCAGTGGTTGTGGTTCTAGGCTTCTGACTGGTTCTAGAACTGGCTTTTATTATCCTATTAATTATCTTGTTCTAGCAATGGCAACCATAACCGTGAGAATCACTAATGTTTGTGGAGGACTCTGAGGTGGCAGCTGTGCATGTGGCTGTGCTGTATTAGTTCATATGAATCCCACCGCCATTCTCTGAACGAGGCACTGTGATCGCCTCTGTTTCAGGCACAAGAAGATGGAGGTTGGGAGAGCCACTTGGTTGTCCTCACACAGCTTGTGAGAGTCGGACTTCTGAGTCCAGGCAGCATGAGCAATGTGGGGCAGATTTAGATTTGGCTCTATTTTGGGAAACTTTCAATGGCAGTGTGATGAGAGGCCTCGCTGAAATGGAAAGATGCTAGAAAGTTTTGAAGTATGCTGCAACCAAACGTGTTTAAGGTTGTATAATTCTTTTTTTTTTTTTAAGATTTTATTTATTTGAGAGAGAGAGAAAGCAAGCACAAGCAGAATAGGAGGAGCAGAGGGAAGAGGGAGAAGCAGGCTTCCTGCTGAGCAGGGGCCTGATGTGGGGCTCGATCCCAAGACCCTGGGATCATGACCTGAGCCAAAGGTAGATGCTTAACCGACTGAGCCACTCAGGTGCCCTGGTCGTACATTCTGACATACATTCTGATGTCAAGAATCAGTCTAGATCTTTGTAACTGGGCAAAATTTCACTGTGTGGTGATTTTAGGTGCTCTGCCCCACATAAGATGAAAGCCATTTGAGGCCAGTATTGTAATTATGGGTGTTGGTTTTTTTTTTTTTCCCCTATGTGACTATCTGATATTTGATAACAAAGATCAAATTACCTAAAGCTTATAAACATGTTCATGATGTGTTTCTTGCATGTACCAGTAGGTGGTCTTATCATTTGCAGTTATTTCTGTAGGCATGATGGTACTTTGAGCAGAGTCATATGCTCTCTTCTACCTATTTTCTCACAGGAGTAGGTAGGTATGCAGGACAGCTTTGGTGGTGTCCACGAGCCACCTTTGCCTATTAGGCTCTGGAAAAGGAGAGAGGGCAAGACTGCTTTGAGCTACGTCCCTAGTTGTTTTGGCATTAAGATTCAGATTCTCTATTTAGAAAGACATGGTCCATACGGAATGAGAGGGTGAGAAACTTGAGTGTAAATTTGAGAAAGGGGTCAATCTGACAGCTTCTGGTGCAGAAGGGCATGAGAAGTGAGGAGCTGTGGGGCCCTTACGTCTGAAACTTGCCACCATCGTCCTCTGTATTGGATCCAGAGGAGGTACTGTGGAGGTGGTCCTTGAAGAAACTCCAGTGCAGACTCCTCATAGAATGCCAGCCTAGAGTGCAGAGCTGGTGGTAGGGTATTTTGTGTGTGGGCCATTTATAGCATCTTTTCTCCAAAATAACAAAAGGGATAAAATGTTGCTTGAGAATGGGATTCCAGCTTCTCCTAGCTACTTTTTCACTGAATGTCCCTGTGATCGCTGCCTCATTCTTTATAGATTGAATTGAATTCCCATGATGCTTTACAAATGCTTTCATAGTTTAGGTGTAATTAAGAAAGGAAAGAAAGCATAAGCCCAAAAAGAGCATGAGGGAGCCTATTAATCCCCAGAAAATAAACTTTGGGGTGAAATCTTGGTGAAAGCTGTGGAGTGGTGTTGCTTTGAAAATGAAGAAGGAAAAAGGAGTTCCTTCAATGTTTTCTTGATCTAGAGACCTGGCTAGAAATGGCTATAAATTTTCATTAATGTTATATATCTGGCTCCTCAGGAAATGATATTTAAGATGAGTTGAACATTAAAGCTTTGCTGAGGATAGACACGAATGGCCTTTTGGTTTCATGGTGACCATGAATTTTGCTAATGATAGAGCCAAGGGTAATGCAGTAGTTTTTACATGACTCAGGGAGTAGCTTGTCTGATGCTTAAGGGGAAATCAAGATTGAGTCCTTATTTAATGGGAGTATTATTGAAGAAAAAAATTGAGATTTGAAAGCATCGAGGGAGGTAAAGTTAAACTTTTTTTGGGTGTAGGGGTGGGGAGGAGGGCACATCATAAACATTTTTCTTGAATCTTACGGCCTGACCACGTGATCCCAGCACTGCTTCGGAAAATCGCAATGTAATATACTGGTTATGATGTTGATGAAAACATACAGTGAAGAGTAAAAGCACTGAAAGCAAGCCTGTGTCCTTTAGGGCTGAGGCACCTGGGTATTCATTTTATTAGCCTACACCAGTACATGTGAATGAAGGTGTTTCGATATTGACCAAAATGCTTAGGATTGTTTTCTTAAAATATATCTTGATGACTGGACTTGCTGGAATTAGCAGCTTTTTCTGGGTCATGATAATTGCATTTTCAGAAACCATTCCTTCACCTCAGAGCTATGTCCAGAGGCTGGTATAAAGAGGGGGCTGTATGGTCACTGCCCTTGACGGCGTTCTTTCTCACCTTCCATTCTTCTTGAGTCAACATCTGTGAGGCAAGACTGTTGGTTGGAGTTGGTGGGTTTGCTATGACCCCAGGTGGAGTCTGCTCTCCCTGGTTGCCCTAGGGCTACGGCTCTCTGGTATTGCTCAAATAGTTGACGTGGTCACAATGTTCATGCTGCGAAGTTGTATGCAGTAGACCATATAAAGAAGGGATTGGCTTGTTTTGATTAAAAAAAAAAAATAACACAACTCAGACATTTTTTAGCAGAAAATGTCTTCTGTTAGGTCCTTCAGTGCTAAGAGCAGTTGGCTAGCCTTAGAGTACTTATGGGCAGTTGACTCAGAGATGGATCTATGCAGCATGGTTTTTATTTTTTCCTCCCTCCTTCTTCCCCTCCCTCCTCCCCTCCCTCCCTAGTGAACTCTCTTTCAGTTTTATAATTCTCTGCTGATAAATTCCAGTAATATCAGAAAAAAGCTGAATATATCTATTAAAGGACATGTTCCCTCCTTTTCTTTTATAAAGGAGTATTATAAAAGGAAAATACTACCTTTATCAGAAGCATATAGTAAATCTGTTTCTAAAATGGTTTTCACGCTTTTTTTAAAGATAGTTTTATTTTATTCTTCAAGGTGAAGTTGCCACAAGTAATTTGTTGCATTTGAATGAACAGGCTTGTAATTCAGTTGGGTTTATCTCCTATTGCAAACTCCTTAGTTTTTTGTGATAGAGCTATTGGTTTTTAAAATTGAGTGTGTACATATACTTGGAACTGTGTGTGTATCTTAATGTAGTCTAGTCCGGAAAGCATTAGAATTGGTAAAACCTTGGGTTTAATGCCTCCTGAGACTTGGAACAAAGAACAGTTTTGTGCAGAAGCTCCATCTTTGCCAAATGTAGCCTTAACTCCTGCTAAACTAATGATGGATTTGGATCTTAACACATGAGATAATACAATTTTTTTTGAAGGTAAATGCCTTTGGTTTTAGGTATTTCTTTTTGGGAGACTATATTGAAAGGCAGGTGGGTTCCAAAATGGGAGAAGCAAAGTCCTTAGAAGATCTTTGTCAGCCTGTTTGCAATAGATCAAGTTGTTAAAGAGGAGAAACTTAAAAATGTCTTTGTCCTTGTGATTTCAGGAGTGATTACTGTTCTGAAGTGGACATTGGAGGAGGACCAGGTAAGCACTGCAGTAAGCAGATATCTATATGGCTTTGCCTAGACCCAGGATATTTGCTGTGGGGAGGGAGAAGATCAAGTAGTTGAGTCAAATGTTGCCATTTGGAACTGTCAAAATACAGACCCCTAGTCCCAAAGCACTGAAGGATGGCTCTAGCAGTGCCACCCCAATCCTAAGGGTGTCGACATCTCCATCTATCTGGGTAAGGCCTGGTGGAGTTTAACCTTTTGGGATAATTGGGCAAGGATATTTTATCTGTCTAGCATTAGTAAAGTGACTGGAGCAGAAGGCCATTGATCACTTTATTCAGTCATGATCCAACATGACTTTAGTTGAACATGGCCAGTTACCCTTATATAGAATGGCCGATTCCTTCAGAGCAGTCCAACCCAGACCTGACATAGAGGATCATGAGGTGAATATAAGTAAAACTGATGAATTGGAGAGTGTGATTGCTAAAGATGGCACAATCTCTGAACTGTGTCTGTATCAAGGAAACAAGTATTGCTCAAGAATACTTTCCTAAGTCCTCATTTATGAACATATTTTATGGCAGAAGAAATTTGCTAAGCACTTCCTTGTTTGAACAGTCTGAATAGTGTGTAGTGCTTAAAATCGCCTCCCAGGCCACTCTTGAGAGTTAACTTGGTAAATGAGATGTTAACTTGGGAGCAGAGTATCTGGATTTCACAGCCTGATAGGATTTGGGTGTCAAGGATATAGGGCGAACAGAATGAAACATTAAACATTCCTAATTCCTGTTTCATTTATGTATGTGGGTCTTTGAACAAACTTTGTCTCTAACATCACAGGCAAAAAAACCCAAACAAACAAACAAACAAAAAAAAACAACCCACCCCAGCAACTCATAAGCAGGCGAATGTCTGATGTGAATAAAAAGCCTTAATGTTAGAGCTAGAAAATCATGTGACCATGTGACTTTTATCAGCAGCTTCTCTCTAGCTGTCACCTTGAGAGTTTGTCCTGCTGGGAGAAACCAGAGAAACAGGAAGTGTCTCCTTCAGAACCTCAAAGCGATTTTGAATTTCTGAGGATGTGGGATTTTGTCTAAGATGGAGCAAGTGTATTTAATCCACCTCTTCCCCTACCCCCACCACGTACACACATCCCTTAATTGGAATGGGACTTCATTTCAAGGACTGTACAACCGAACAGTGTATCTTCAGGAGTCTGTTTTGGCAATTAGTTCACTATTGACAGATAGGGCAAGTTCATGCACTGCCCGCTAAGATTTGCCAGGCATGGCAGCTGGGGGCAGCAGGCTGACGTCGTGGAGACCTGGAGCTGGGTCTGCAGTCACTAAGACCCAGCTGCTGTAGCTTATGCTGTGGGAAGGATGAGTATCTTTCTGCCTTTCCTGTGCTGAGATTTTCTTTTTTTTTCTTTTTAATATCCATGTCTGCCCCCACCTCCTGCTCTCAGCTCTGCACTGTGTGGGGTTGACAGCCTTCATGGAGCGGGCAGACGTGTTGGCACCATGTGGCACTCCTGGGCTGTGTCTATCTGCCACCAAATATGTTGTCACCTTCCCTCTTGAGCATGCCATATCTAGCTGTCTTTGGAGGGGCCTCTTGGCTCCTTTGGGAATAACTATTGAAAGAGCAGCTGTCTGTCAGCCTCCTCCAGAGCCTCGAATTGGGCTATTGTCAACCTGTTGTTGGAGGAGTTCCCAACACAGCAGACTTGGCTGTCATTGACATTTATAACTTGAAAGCCATACCACAAATGAGTTTGCATTTCTTAAAATCCTTTAAATAGCCCTTAGAATGTGAAGCATGTGGCCTTCATACCCTTGGGCACCCCTCAGGAGTGTGGAAATAGTTGGGTGTTCCCGGAGGAGGGGAAGTGGGTTACCATTCTCCCCACAGCATCTCCTTTCTGATTTAGGTAGGAATAGGTTGTCCTGGCTTTGTGCTTATTAAGTTTATGTATAATCATATGAGTCCATTTAGGTCAGGATTATTGGCTTCTGAGAACAAAGAACTCTTTAACTCTGATTACCACAGAGCCTGTGATAAGAGAGGAAAATTGATGTCAGAAAAGGTTTTTCAAAGGGGTTGGTAGATCTCATACCTGTTTTCTTTTTTTTTTTTTTTTAACGCCCTAATTTTTCAAAGAACCAGCTTCTAACTTTAATTTCTTGAGACATGACCAGAAGAGAAAGATGCGGTGTTTGTGGTAAAAATAAAACCAGAGCCACACCAGTGGATCTTGTGAATACATATTGCCAAAGAAATTGGGGAAAGTGCAGAATGGAATCAGAATGGTTTTTACTTACTGAGGGACTAGTTAGACTTTAAAACCTTGAGGGCTGGGACTGGCCATCCCGTTCTTCATACCACCAGTGGCTAGCACAGAACCTGGCCCATGGCGGCCTGGGGAGCCGAATGAATGAGTCAAAAGAAGGAAAGGTTTTAGGTAGAAAATGTCTGTCTGTCTTTTTTTAATCCTGGTAATACAGACATTGAAATATGTTAATCATCAAATCCAGATTATGGGATTTAAAGTTAATGATGTTTTCCTGTTGGTGTCAAGGTTGAGTAATCTTGGAAGAGGCGGGGGCTTCCTTGGCAGGCCTAGATGCGATTAAGATGACACCCCTTCACTGCTTGGGCTCAGATGTCTTTCCGTGGTTCCCAGGACGTTTGTCATATCTTAGGAAATATCAGTGCCTGACGTTGGCTGAATGCTGGGCAGCTCAGTCTTCTGCCATGGTTTGCTAGCTCACCTGGAGCAGGGTAGCTATGGGCTCTTGAGCCACCTGGATGGGGGCCGCAGGCTTTGGGAAGAATGTTAGCTGAGGGATGGGTGTCCCCTTTCTGGCTCTTGGCCTGCGGTGCACATTGGCATCTCCTTTTTTCTCAGACACCAGCAGGTGCCCTGGAGCTGGTAAGACTGCGTGCGGGATAGCCACTGTCCAGTACCGATAGGCGGGCATGATGGATTAAACCCTGCTTCCCTGCCAGCCCAAGGGAACGGGAAGGTGGGGACATGGAGGTAGAGGGCAGGGCTATGGGCAGCCATGTGTCTCGTCACCAGGCCACACGTGGAGGAGCGGAGCAGTTGTCTTCACGAGGCCTTCCCGGCTTTGACTGGACCTAACCAGCATCCTCCGTTCATGGCAAGAGGTTTCAAAACAACAGCATGTATCTTTTCTCTGATTTTACTTGAAAAAAGTAAAATGTTGAAATATTTCAAGTATTCAGAGAAGTGCAGAGACTTGGCTAAAACACTCGCTCGTGTGTCCTCCCACCTCCCCTTCTTTCCACCATATCTTTCGGGTTCCTTTCTGATGCTGCCAATGACCTGTGTCTTATTAACTGTGAAAGGTGCTTGTGCTGTTTTATGTTGAAATGACCAGACTTCTGTCCTTGGAAATTTTAAAAATGTGGTCTGCCAGGAATCTAGGCCTACACAGAGCCCCATCCTACCCACTCTCTGAGGATGGTTGGTGCTACCTGGATCTACCCTCACCTATGGTTCCTTTTGTTCATTCTCTTGTTCTGTGCTTGCTGTCCATCTGATTTTCTCTCCTTTCAGTTTCAAGGAGCTGTGTATGTGTTTAAATCCCTCTCTGCAGCTGGTTCAGGACTCTGTAAATGGGCAATTCAGTTGGTCCTGCTCGGCCCAGCTAATACTGTCTCTACATCCCATGCCCTTCCCATGATGAGGTCTGCTCACTTAATCATACCTGGTGCCATGTGCAGATGACTCTCTGTTCAGAACCTCTCCTTTCTCTCCAAGCCAATATGCACCTTCTTTGTGTATGTCAACCTCCCTGGAGGAGAGAGGCGAAGGCCATTTGATTTTGCGTCTCAGGCTTACAGCGATGGATAGACAGCAGGTGTCCAACCAGCCTGAGGCTCTCCCTCAGGTTAGTTAACATGGGAAGGCCCACTGACAGGTTTCTAGTCATTTATTCTCTTACTGTGGCCATTTTCTGGGTCCAGAGTTCTACGGTATTTTAGCCATGTTGATGGATGACTGACCACGTAACTCTCCGTTTCACTCTGAGCCTCACAATGGCTTACGGGAATCTATGTGGGCAGCTCACGCCTCAGAAAGGCTGATGATGAGCTACCACCCTGAAAGGGTAGGGGTGAGAGACTTGCTGGGCCGAGAGGCTGGAGGAGAACCCAGGTGAAGGAAGGATTGGGGACGGTGGGGCAGGAAACATTGGGAATTTGGCTGAAGAGTTTGGAGATTTGGGGTGATTGGAGGAACAGAATGGTCTTTAAAACTTACAAACTGGGATGGGATACCTGGGAGGCTCAGCGGTTGAGCGTCTGCCTTCGGCTCAGGGCGTGATCTTGGGGTTCCAGGATCGAGTCCCACCTCAGGCTGACTCTATGGAGCCTGCTTCTCCCTCTGCCTATGTCTCTGCCTCTCTGTGTCTCTCATGAATAAATAAATCCTTAAAACTTACCATCGTGGATTGGTACACTACAAATAAGTGACTAGGAAGGGAAATAAAAAGACCAAGGAGATCCAGAATGCAAGCCTGCAGTTTTATTAGTGGATTGACTCAAAGACGGAGAATTCTCCTGTCACATCACCATAAGAGTTTCCAAAATGTTTACTTTCCAGTTTGGTACTTACCCTCCATAGGCGAAGCACTTTGTGAACTGGCCCTGCTCTGGACTGCCCTCCCCCTCCACTTGGAGTAGCACTTATTTAGGAGATGTGGGTCTCTGCTAGCCCTCCCTCCCACCCTTTAAGATTGATTGCTTAGGAGAGGGAGACTCTCCAGCCGACTCCCCACTGAGCGCAGGGCTTGATCCCACCCACCTGAGCCAACACCAAGAGTTGGAAGCCCAACCCATAGAGCCACCGAGGTGGCCCCAGCTCCATGTCTGTTATGCTATGAGACCCACCCTGACCTCTCTGCATCTTGTTTTTTTATGCTATAAAGTAGAAGTTGGTTTGCACAACAATGTTCTCCCTGATAGGAAATGAGGGGCCAGAAACAGATGCTTATTCTTGAGTGTTCCACCCAAATGGATTTCCTTTTAGAGATCTTTCTAGAAGGGACATGCTGGGGATCATTTCATATACCTTCTTGGCTGCCTGAAATGTGTGACCAGCTCATTCAAAAGACGTGTGTCCTGCATTAGTGCCCTTCTGTAACAAGTGGATCTCTCTGCGTGTGTGTGTGTCTGTGTGTACAGTCAGGTTGCATCAAGTAGAAGTTTTTTCTAATTCCTAGTTTTAGGCTGGTGGCAATAGTGTGGGGTAATGATCCCTTTTGTGAAGTGATTTACTGATGAAGACAAGCAAGGTCCTGACTCTGGAGACAGGCCCTCCACGATTTAGCCCACAGTGGCATCTGTGTGGCCTATGAGATGGTGGGTGGGTGGGTGGGGGGCAGGTGCAGGAGCCAACTTGGGAGGATGTTTCAGCCGGGCAGACCTGGCAATGGATAGTCCCTTGCCATTTATATTCCATTGTCTCAGATTCAGTCACCTGGCCACACCTCACCAGAAAATGTAGTCTGGCTGCGTTTCCCGGAAAGGAGAATGTGGATTCAGGGAGTTGTGAGCATTGTCCATAGCCTCCCTGACTCCCAATTTTCTGATTCACTTACCAAAGTCGTGTTCACTATTGCATTCTTTTATCCACATGAACTCTTTTATTCCTCTTTTATGCCCGCTTGTGACAATGGTCAGGCATTACGTTTTTATGCACCGGGGTGAGAAACAATGGAAAGAAAAGAGAATGGAAGGTCCCTCAATTCACGGACGGTGATTACACAGGCTGCTGTCAGCAGCCAGGAATGGCCAGTGCTGACTACAAAGGAATATTGGCTATATGCCATAGGCTGCATTTGGATTTTTTTTTTAATCTAGGTATTTATGAGTTGAGAGTAATGCTTAGTCTTTAAAAAGTAAATAGCACTTAAGCAGAAGAAAACCACTGGTGTAGGGACAGCTAGTAGCTCCTGTTGAAAGGTGGCCGAGGTAATGTAATTTAATAAAAAGCTGAAGGAGCTCTAATATTTTCATAAGTATGCTGTTTTTTTTTTTTCCCCCTGCGGCAGTGAATTAAAAAAACACACAATATCCCCCCGAACACCTTTATTTGCTTTCAATACAGGGAAGCCAGTGAGTCAGAATAAGACAGAAGTGAGACTGTGAGAGGGACAGTGAGTGTGCATAGGGGAGAGTCTTTGGAGAGTTGCAGAGCGTAACATCCTTCCAGAGTCTGTGTGTGCTAGAGTGATGGGACAACTGGACTAGGCCTTTTGCAGAGAACCTACTATAGAAAAGTGAACATATAAAGGGTGGAGGAGATGAGATACCAACAAGAATATGTGGCCACTCAGATCTCCAGCCATGGGAAGATATCCCCCCACCACCACCCCTGCATCCTGCTGCAGCAGGATGGATGTTTGTTGGGGTGGGGATGGGATCAGAGTGAACGTGGAGCCCTCTGGAAAGAGCTGCATCTGTGAAGGAGATGCTGCTGGCCTCCTCCCCATGTCCACCCTCCCAGCTTCTGCTGACACCTCCCGTAGGCCAACCCTATATGGAAACCAGATGGCAAGGGGGTTTGGGAGATGTGGTTTCCTATGAAATGTTGCATAAGGGGCAGGGGCATGCGGAGAATGCATTTGAGAGCAGAAGGGTAGATGGCTGGCACAGGGAGGGTAACCTCTTAGTGGAAAGGCAGGAGAATAAATAAATGAGAGATCACTTTAGGAAAGAAATATTTGAGTGGGTTTCCTTCCTCCGTGCCATATTATCTCCTCTGTGCTTCTCTGTTACCACCTGTGTTCCTTTTCATCATTTTGTTAAATGCTTTTTACCCCACGTGATATTTTCTGGACCTCTTTGACTCTGCAGTAACAGCTAACATCTATTGAGAGTCCACTGTGTGCCAAGATGGCAGAGTTCTCAGCGCTTTATCTGTCTTAATTCTTTGAATTACCAAAGCTGCTTGGTGAGGCAGGTACAGTCAGTGCTCATTGTTTGAGGATTCAGTATTTGAATATTTGCCTACTTGCTAAAATGTATTTGTAATGACCACATCAATAGTTGCAGTGCTTTCGTGGCCATTGACAGACAACACACAGCGCAGGGAAATTTGAGTGGCCGGACGCTCAGTTCCCAGCCAAGATCAAATGAGGCGACACTCTGTCTCCTCGTTTTAAGTCTCCTCCTGTAAATAAGTGTTCTCTTTGTGGTCTAATTAGCACCCCCTTTTTGGGCCTTTTTGAACTTGTCTTTGGTGATTTTATGGTTTAAAATGGTTCCTAGGGCAGCCCCGGTGGCGCAGCGGTTTGGCGCCGCCTGCAGCCCTGGATGTGATCCTGGAGACCCTGCTTCTCCCTCCGCCTGTGTCTCTGCCTCTCAGTCTCTCTCTCTCTGAATAAATAAATAAATCTTTAAAAAAAATTTACAAAATAAATAAAAATAAAAAAATAAAATGGTTCCTAAGCAGAGCATTGAAAGTGCTGTTTAGTGTGCCGAGGTACAAGAAGGCAGTGATGGACCTGACGGAGGATATGCATGTGTTAGGGAAGTGTCTTCAGGCATGACTTACACTACTACTGGCTGTCAGTTAATGTTCATGATCCAGCAGTATATATATATTAAATAAGGTGTCTTAAAACAGAAACACATAAAACACGATTATGAATTGATCAGTTGACGGAAAGGTTGTGACCAGAGGCTCACAGGAACCGAACCCTGTGTTTCCCCTGGGAACATTAGGTCAGCATTCCTGAATTCCTTGTTCCCCGGGACTTTATAGAACATAACAATGGCAAAGAATGCCCATCAGCTGTACCGCTGTTATCGCCAGTTTGTAGAAGACCAAGGCAAGTAGAAGTGAAGAAAGTTGCCCATTGTCACTGGTCGGATCAGAACCCAGGCAGTCTGGCACCCTGCCCGTCACTCTTAAACTCTTTGCTCTACTGGCTTTTTTATATGGATGCTCCCACCCTTTTGGACCTGCTGTTGATGCTGGTGAAATCAACCCTAACGCTATTTTCAATGATTAAACCCCCTGTCGATAAAGCCAAGGATTATCTCGGGTTGGGAATCCTGATATGTAGAACCTCACGATAAAGGTAATAACATTTGACATGTGTATAAAAACTTGGGCGTATTTCATGTGAGTGAGTTCTCAGAAGCACTGTGAAGCGCACATCACCTCTCCGTTTCATAAATAAAAACTGGTGTGTGTGGGGGGTGGTGATTTGAGCAGGGCCCCAGGGTGAGAGAGTGATAGAACAGAGACTCAAACCCAAGCTTCCTGGCGTCAGATCCCTCACTCTTTTTGCAGTATTGAGCAGGCCTCTCAGTGAGGCCCTGGGGATTGGGATGCTTGCCTTGCCACTGATGCTCTGCTTTGCTCCTTTCATTCTGCTTTGTTCTGGAGAAACCACAGAAATGGAGAATTGGGTATAAAATGGCTGATTTCAAGGAAGGACCAGAAATAATTTCTTGAAAATAACTGTTTATTTCCATGTATATGGGAAGTCTTTCCTGGCCAGAATGACCTTTCTGGAAAAATGTTAATTTTTTTTTTTTCTGTTCATTAGGGAAATATTTGAAGATAAGTAAAAAATAAAGGAAAAATAATTCAAGAGGGCTGTTGGTATGCTCTGGCCTAAACACGGTCATGCCTTGTCTCTTCAGTTACCTTTGTGTACTGAAATTTGTGTTTGAAAAGAAATGGATGTACTTGTTAGGAGTTAAAAGGATATATATATATTTTTTTTTTTTTAAAAAAGGTGCCCTTTCCCTGGGGCCAGCTGTGCCTGATTTCTTGTGTACTTTCCCAGAGGTGTTCCAACCTCTACCCCAGTGATTCTCAGCTGGTGGTGATGCAGGGACATTGGCACATCCTGGCGGGGAAGCTGGGGGAGTGTTGCTGGCCCCGTGGTGAGCAGAGTCCTGGGGTGCTGATAAATGCCATACTGTGCACAGGACAGCCCCACAGCATAGTATTCAGCCCAAATAGTCAGTAGTGCCGAGGTGCAAAAGCCCTTCCCCACCCTCAGTGGGCACTGCATGGGCCGTCTCCATGTGCGATATACAAAAGCTTTTGTGTTTGAACTTCGATGTTCATTTTGTGTCTTCCGAAGGCTTTTGTTTGCCTGGTTCTTGCATTGGTCATGCTGCAGCTGCTGCTTGCAGGTGGGGCAGTGGGCATGGCCCTCCCCAGGTGTGGCTCCAGGGGCTTGTCAGCGCCAGAGACTAGAAGCAGGGAGACTGACTTCAGCCGATCTGGTCTCCTTTTTTTTGTTTTGTTTTGTTCTAAACAAAACCGATGATAAAATACTTCCTGGGAAAAACTCCTGTTTGTCCAAGTTCTAAATAGTTGCTGCTGTTAATAATGCTGTGTAAATATGTTAATGTTTATATTTATGTATACACACTTAAGATTAAAGCACACTTCTGCCTACCACTTAATAAACATCGTATACTACATGAAAATTAATTTTGAGAATTTCCTATCTACCATTGGCCCTGACGCATGTGGACTGAGCTACCCATGTTGCTTGGAGAGTAAGTTCCTAACAGTTCAGAATGGATGGAGCTTGCTCCAAGTTCACCTCAGGCCCCCAACCCTTGTGGTATAGCCTATTTCTGTGTTTCTGCAGAGCTGACAATAAATGACACCGCAGTTTAGGATGAAAAATATGGAACTTGAGTTTCTTCAGTTCTTTCACTTGTGTGACCGTTTGGAGTTTTTATGTGTGATTAAAATGTAAAACCGTGAAAGATTGAGAACTAGATTGAATGTTGGTTGCTAAGTGTGTATTTTACTTCATGGAAGAAGTATTTTACTCAATTTTAGAAGTCACTTTAAAAATTGACATTTAGGGGTAACTGGGTGGCTCAGTGGTTTGGCTCAGGTTGTGATCCCGAGGTCCTGGGATTGAGTCCCGCATGGGGCTCCCGGTGGGGAGCCTGCTTCTCCCTCCGCCTATGTCTTTGCCTCTCTGTGTGTGTCAAATAAATAAATAAATAAAAATAGACATTTTTAAAAATGTGGATAGGGCATCTGGGTGGCTCAATCTGTTAAGTGTCTGACTCTTGATTTTGGATCAGGTCATGGTTTAGGGTTGTGACAGCCTGCTTAAGATTTTCCATCTCCCTCTACCCCTTCTCTCTGCTGCACTGGCACATGTGCACTCTCTCTCTCTCTCTCTTAAAAAAGAAGAAAATCCCCCCAGATTGTTTAAAAACTAAAAAGTGACTCAAGAATATGGTGATGATTGATTATTGCATGCACATTGTTGGAAATCAGTTTCCTCATATGGAAGAGGGACTGTGTTAGGTAGTGAACCACCCTGATCATCCCCTGTGCTAGATATACCACTCTTAGGATGGTTGAGATCTTTATGAAAAATAAATGAAAGGGAATGAAAGTGGGCCCAGGAAAGCCCACAGTTGTTTCTGTTGATCTGGTTTCTGTCCATGCAGAATCAGTGCTCTTTGAAATGCCACAGTGGATTGAAATTCTGACCCAGTAGGGTCTTTGAGAAAGTAGACAAATCTTGCCCTTTCCCCCCTTGGATGTCTTAAAACTTGTTTGACTTATACATAATGAACAGTGTACACATTGTTGGTGTACCGCTTGATGAATGACCACAGCTACACATTGCTGTGTTGAGGTACCCAGATCAAGTATCAAATGTAAACAATAACTGGAACCCCCCCCAAGCATCTCATTCTAGTTGAGATTTCCATTCACCCCCATCCCAAGCATCACCACTGGCCTGACTTCTAACCACACAGATCAGTTGCACTGTTTTTGGATGTTACATAAATGGAATTCATTATACAGTACATAAAGTGAAGACTAATTTTAACCCATCTCTCTTGATTTTGATGGTGACTGGAGACATTTGAAATACTCCAAAATGTGGCATTTAAACATCTTAGCGACTTTCAGTGGTAGATTAACAAAATTTCCAGTCTACTTCATGTGTGGTTTCACTTGGAAGAGCAGTGGCCTTCGGGGTAGTAACATTTAATATACTTGCTTCTGTGATGAAGAACACAACCAACTTACTTATGATGTCACTTGCTGGGCTTCAGAATTTTATGTGGAAGGCAGATAATTGTACGGACATTAAATTGGAATTTCTGTGGTGGAGAACTTTTCTCCAGTTCATTTGAAGCTTAGGGTAGCTTATAGGCCTATAGTGTGGTCAATAAGTTGGATACAGTGTATAGAAGCTTATAATTGGATTTAGATTGGGAACCATAACATAGCAATGCAATTTTATTGTATCGATGTATTCATGCTACCATCTTCTGAGTAGTAAGTGTGTCTTGTCTATAGAGACAGAATGGATAGAGTGTTTAATAGTTGAAGTTTGGGCCACAAGGGTCTGAAATTGCCCTTCACGTAATGGGAGAAATTCAGTACTCAGTCTGAAGGCCCTTAGGATGTTGAGTTGTTAAATTAACATGAAAGTATTATTTAGAAAAAATAGCCTTCTCTGCAGCCATCATCCACAGTGAGAATATGTATTCTCAGTCGTTTCTGGATCTGTCAGAGGCTGGCTCATTCACCATGAGCTGTGGCGGCCAATTCGGGAGGTTGGTGTGGCTCCCACTGAGGTGTTATGTGGCAGCAGGCCACGTAAGACGTGAAAAGTGTTTGCCACGCAGCTTCTCTTAGTCCCAGCAGAGATGAAAACGAACAGTTCTTGCAAAATTGCTAAGTCAGGGATGTTTGTCTCCGGGAAGCTGCCTTTTGCTCACTTAATTTTTTGGTCTATAAAAAACCATTGCCTTCTTTCTTCCTTCCTTAGTGGTTTCTAACCATCTTCTCAAATTAAAATGGGGAAGAATCCTATTTGCCTTATTCCTTGAAGCTTCTCTATATCCATTTGCTAGCTGTTTGGTTTTTGTTTGTTTTTGTTTTTGTTTTGCATTTTCAAGCCCCTGATGCAGGAGAGGCAGTACTTGCAAATAAAAACCAGTTCAGGAGATTGGATCTGAGATGGGAATTAGATCATGTCACTCCTGGGCTTTGGGCTGTACAAAGTCATTCTTCAGCTACAGGGGGGGGGGAGCCCTAGGGCCTGCTGTGGCATTCAAGATCCCTGGTCACCTCGTCTTGCTGCCCAAGGCTGGACTTGGCAGGCCCCTGATTCCCCTTGCGTCCCAGGCAGCCAGGGGAATGTGACTGTTCACTGATGCCTCTGCTCCTCTCCCTGTCGGGGATGACTTGCTCTGCCATCCTCATTTTCTCTTTCAAGGTTCTTACTGGGGCTTTCTTTATCAAAGAAGCCTTCCGTGATCCTCCTGGATAGGATGAGAGGCCTGCCTTCTGTGTTCTTATGATACCCCGTGTATATCCCATACTCTTTTGTATGCATCTGTATGCTGATGTGTGTGCCCAGCATTCAAAACAGTAGCCTGCACATAGCAGGTGCTCCACAGATTCCTTGTTGAACTAATGTGTGGATTTCACTTTTATGTTCTAATGATGTATCAACGTGTCTGTCTCCCCACGAGACTTTGAGAGCAGGAATTGTACCTATTAATCGTCATATGCTCCATGCCTGACAGAGGTACTCAAAAATGTTTGAGTGGAAGGCCGGCCAGGCTGGCCTGTGGGGAGAGCATTGTGGAGGCAAGGGAGAGTTTTCCTTGTATTACAGTCATTTGTATTAAGTCGTGAGTGTGTGGGCAGAGCTTCATCCTGTGGCTTTGTGATCAGATGCATGGGAATCCCAGAATGCTGTGGGGGAAGAAAGATGCTCTAATACTCCCTCCCCACCCTCTCTCCACTCCCTTGTTTCCAAGTGGGAATGCCTCTGTGTATGGGCAGGTGTTGATGGAAGTGTTCGTCTCCCGGAGAAAATGCCCGGCAGTGGTGATGTTGATTCACTTGCTGATGGCCAAATTGCCAATGCAGGAAAATACCAGTAAAAAAAGAAAAACTATACAAAGGGGGGGGGGAGGGCTTTGTGTGTGGCGTGTCTTATTTCATTTTTATAGTAATTTTGGTATTTGGCCCCAGATCATTACAGAGGTATTTTTTCATTCCCAGAAAAAGCCATTAAGTGATGAAGTAGAGTTTTCCTCTCTTTGAGTCTTGTTTTCCCTGATCTGCTCAGATCTTTGGCCATCACTTACTTGCCAGTGAGTGCCAGTGGGTGTTGAAATGAATACCTAGGGAACAAACCAATTCTCCAGGGAAATGGAGAGGTAGGATTTTAGTATTTTCTGCATTCTTCTGAGATTCAGAGGCCTCTGCCCACATGTGCCTTGTCCTGTCAGTTGGATTGTTCCTGGTTCAGAAGAAGGGATTCCATATTGCAGGGTGTTCTCTGTTGTCCCGAGAGCTCAAAATGGAAAGCGCTGTGCTGCCTTCACAAGTTTGAGGACCCCTGGATTAAGAACAAATGTCAAAAGGATATTTTCTTTCCAGGGCCTGAGGTTGGAAGGCTTTGTAAGTCACCACGAGCCTGCCCTCTGCATTACTACCATTGTCCAGGGAAAAGTTGGCAGCTTTGAAAGTATTGAAGGCAGCTTTAGGGGTGAGATTTCAGACGATGGTGAGGTCCTTTTCTCCCTCCCTCTCCCCCTTCCCCAATCTGTGATGAGACCCCCAATTTCCACTCAGACCTGAGGGGGGCCGAGTACACCTACAGCCAGAGCAGAACACCTTTCAGTTACTGATTCCTCACACTAAGGTGTAGGGATAGACACATTTTTCTCTCCAACGTGGTTTTAAAATACAAAGCATTGAGATTTAGAGGTGGTGGCTAAAAGATGGCCAGTCTTGTCTGTCTCCCCTACTAGACTTCAGGAAGCTCCTTGACCTTGGGTCTTTTGGGTCTCATTGTGTTCCCAGGGCTGAGCCCATAGTCACCACATCAGAGGAACTAAGTGAGCAGTGGCTGAGTCTGTGCATGAAAGGTGGCCACTTGGAGACATTTTCTACCTACTTGGAAATTCTATCTACCTGTCTACTCACAGAAAGGATTTGAATTGGTAACTCCTTACTTCACAGTATGGGTGAATTTCACTACCTAGAAGCTCTTTGGGGTCTTTTTGTATAAATGTTGGGTTGTCAAATAGTTTTATAGGGTTTCTCTGTCCTCTTAGTATCAGAATCACAGGGTAAATTGGAATAGCTGGTTCTGTAGAAGGGAAGATGTTACCTTCTGAGCTTTACAGCCAACAAGAACTGATCCAAAAATGGGCTGTCTCTGCACAGGTGGTGTGGACAGTTTGGATGCACAGGATTGTGGATCATGGGTTGGACGGCTTCATCAGAGTCATTCATTTCTTCATTTGACATATATTTGTTGAACTCTTCCTTTTGTACCTGGCTCCATTCTAGGCACCGGGAATACAGAGGTGAACAAAGAGAGGAAGTAGAGAAATTGGTGGATCCTAGGTCAGGTGGAGATTGGGAGAGGAAGAATCACATGGGCAAGGGGTAGAGAACATGTGTTGGGTGCTACTTTAGATGTGGTGGCCTTGGAGGCTGCTTCAGGGAGTGGTGTTTGTGCAGACACCCTCATGACAACAGAGTCAAGGCAGTGTCCAGGGCAAAGAGAACTCCAGGAGGAGGACATGGCACATATGGGTGCATGAGATGGGAACAGATTGGACCTATCATGAAAGCATGTGGGTAGGGTAAAGGGAACAGGGTGTGAAGCTGAAAGGCAAGTAGTACTGGAACATGCAGAGCCTTGCTGGTCAGGGTACAGAGTGTGGGTTTCATTCTGTGATGTATGTGTTCCGAGTTTTGAGCCTGGGTTTGGGGGTGGGTAGCCTGATATTGTTTGTATTTGTAAAGTCATTTGCCTTGTGTGGAGAACTGGGTGTAAGGGATAAGGGTGCGAGCAGAGAGGTCAGGTAGAAATGACCTGTGTTGGTGGCTTGGACTCAGGAGCAGAGGGAGATGGTGACAAGGGGTTGGGTACCTCGGGTCAGGAGGATCTGGCTCCTCTCTGTCTTCATCTCCTGCTACCTTTCCCAGGCCTGATTTTGCCCCAGCCATACATGTCACCTGGTACTTGCCTCACATCTACACTTACTCTGTTTTTTTTTTTTTTTTTAAACATCACTTATTACTTGGAACTAGATGCATGTATGCATGTGCACATAAGTGCTCACACTTACTTGTTGCTTCTTTATTTCTGCCGTTGGTGTGTAAGTGCCATGCTGGCCGGCAGGTACTTTTTGTAAACATCATTATTGTGGAGTCCTAGGGCCTGAGTACTGCCCAGCATGTAGTAGATCCTCAAAATATTTACCAAAGGAGTGCTTCAGGTGGAAGGTCACCAGATGTTGACCTTACTATATCATTTCTATTGGAAAAGTTGCCATCACGCCTGCCCGAGGTTCTAATTGCGATGCTGAAGACACCAAGAACATCAAACTGTAATAGCAATTTAATGAAAATGAAGAAGTATGCTTAAGAATGTAAGTAATAAAAAAAAGAAGAGGAGAGAAGGGGGTCTCTGTTGATCATGGAGAGGTTCTGTCCATGGTGGGGGAAATAATGGAAAGGAACAACTTTGAACCTATTACTCATCTATTGTGGTGAAATTTGTCAGTGTCATTTAAATCTAGTACCCTCTAGCTGTTTTGTTTTTGGTAGAAAAGACTTTTGGGGAAATAATGAATCTCCTCCAGTGCAACCTGTATCCTCAGTTTCCCTGAGCTATGTTGAAACTGGATACTTCTCCCACCAGAGTGCACATGTTTTACCCCATAGAAATCAGTGTATGCCCATTCTAAGGATGGAGAATGGGAGCAAATGGTGATAGAGAAGAGCATTTAACCGGGGCCCCTCAGGGGCTGGCCAGCTTTCATGACTTTTCTGCTAGGCATGTGACTCAGGGGCAGCTTCTAGAGGCAGAGGAACTTGTTTTGAATGCTGGCGCCTCTACCATGTGACTTTGGGCACGGTCCTTAAACTTTGTATACCTCAGCACCCTCATCTGTAAAATGAGAGTAACAACAGTATGCACCCCTTGAATCTCCTCTGAGGAGTGAGTGAGTTAATACACGTAGAAGGTCTTAGAACCATGTCTGGAATAGCAATTACTCAGAATATTTCAGTTATTATTAAATGGGGGAAACTTTATAGTCATTGATAGTTGGCATAAATTTTAGCAGATAAAAGTGATGTCATTTGAACCTGGGTATTGAATCCATGTACAGCACTTGAGTCAGCTGGAAACGTGTGTGCGTGCAGGGTTAGGGTGGATTCTGACACCAAGTGGTGTACTGCAATAAAATCTAATGCTAACCACCTGGAGTTAGTGCAGATCCCATAAATTAAAAGGTGCAGTCCCCAGCCAGACTGCCTCTACTTCAGATGCCAGCTGCAAGTGGGGTCCCCAGACCACTAACACTTTTATTTTTAAGATTTTATTTATTGAGAGAGAGAGAGTGAAAGAGAACACAAGCGGTGGGGGGTGGTCACAGAAGGAGAGGGAGAAGCAGACTTCCTGCTGAGCCTGACAAGGGACTTGATCCCAGGACCCTGGGATTACGACCTGAGCCAAAGGCAGATGCTTAACAGAGTGAGCCACCCAGGTGCCCTAATACTTCTAACCAACTGACTTCTAATCTAGGTGTTCCATGACTCCCTCATGTTTGATAATTCACTAGAATGACTCACAGAATTTAGGATTATTTAATCTAAAGGACATAAATCAGGACCATCCAAATGAAGAGAGGTGAGGTCTGAGAGGATTCTAGATGCTGAGCTTCCATGCCCTCTCCTTTTGGGATTTGGGCATGGCACCTTCCTGGCACGTGAACATATTTACCAATTAGGAGACTTCATTGAGTTTGATGTCGAGTTTTTATTAAGCTTTTCATTTCATAGGCATGACTGAGTTCACCCACATTGCCAATAATTTAATGAGTCTGAGCCCCCTCCACTCCCCAAGATTGGGCAGGCTCAAAGCCCCAGTGTTCTGATCACATAGTTGGTTTTTTGGTGATCGGTTTCCAGTCCGAGTCTTCTCATCTCTTATCATAAATTCAGGTGTGATCCAAGGGGCTTGTCAAGAACAAAGACACTTCAGTTATTCAGGAAATTCCAAGGATTTAGTGTCCCTTTTAGGAACCAGGGACAAAGGCCAATCACATTCTTTACTGTACAAAGGAGATTCTGTTTGAGATAGCAAGACCTAAGATGGTAGCCTGGGAAGGGAGCCCACCTCTTGGCTTGGCAGTTACTGCTCTAATCCAGTGTCAGTTGGGCTGATGAGGAGACACTAGTAACATATATTAGCTTTGATAGTTCTAGCTTTCTTTTCCTTAGAACAATTTTATTTAGTCTCAGGGGAATGAAGCAGTCCTTTGGGATTTAATAGTGCCCTCCTGTTAAATAAGTCCCAAAGACAGCATTTCTGAATTTGAGTCTTTAAAAAAAAAAATAAAGCTTTGAAACTATTCTGTGGTGCTGTGTGAATTCAGTGAGCTGCTAACTGGCCCTAAGTTGTCTTTTTGAATCCCAGAAGTGTCCTTCTCAGAAAGTTCACCCCAAATCTGGGTGGACACGGGGTGCCGGCTTTTGGATGGGCAGTCTTTCTGCATCTGATGTTCTTAACACCTGAGCTCTGTGGATCTACAGGCTTGTGCTAAGACCTTTTCCTGTGGTTTCTTTGTTCTCAGTAGTCATTTGTGAATGCTCACCTGATTTTCCCATTTGTTCTTGGATTCCTGTAGCAAATGCGGTTTTACAGTCTATTTGATTCTGTTTTTTCTTTGGTATTCCAGACTGCTCACTTAGTTGAGCACAATATAAGTTGGTCCCTGCAATTAAAGACTGTTTCCAGAGGCTTTTTCATCTTTTATTAAAGCATTTGTACCATGCCCCCTAACTTCTGTTGGGTAGCGTTTCCCAGAAGGGTCTATGAGGATCTGATTAGGGCCCAAGTGACAGAAGCACCCTAAATAGAAAGTTTATAGGAGGCCCTTTGCCTTGTGAATCTTTTCTTTTGTTTTTATTGTGGTGAAATACATATAATGCTAATATTATCATTTTAACCATTTTCAAGTGTGCAATTCAGTGGCATTAAGTATATTCACACATAGCTGTGCAGCCCTCACCACCATCCATCTCTTGAACTTTTGCATCTTTTCAGCTGACACTCTATACTCATTAAACATCTCCTCATTCCTCCCACCCGTCGGACCCTGGCAACCGCTGGTCCTTTTCTGGTCTACAACTTTGCCTGTTCTAGGTATTTAACATAGATGGAAGCATATTCCATTTGCTTTGCAAAATGCAATTGCAAACTGCATTCCAAAAGCATTGTCCTTTTGTGTTTGGCTTCTTTCACTGAGCATAAAGTCTTCAGGGTTCATCCACGCTGGAGAACACGTCAGACTTCTCTTCCTTTCAAGGCTGGATGATGTTCCGTTGCATGTATATAGCACTTTTGTTTATCCACTCCTCTGACATGGGCACTTGCGTTTCTGTCATCTTTTGGTTGTCGTGGATAAGGCTTCTGGGAACACGGGTGTCCAAGTATCTGTCCCAGTCCTTTCAGTTCTTTGGGATATGTACCTACAAGTGGAATTCCCAGATCCCAAATCATTTTTTACACCAGAAAACAAATAAGCCCATTCTCTTTCATGTGATTAGTATAAACAGGCAAATAGTCATATGCCAAAATAATAAACCTGGGTCACTTTTTGATGAGTGAGCCAGTGAAAAGTTAAAGTCTACTTTCAGATTGGATTTGCTGGATCAGAAGACTGTGTCTGTCACTTATGGGACAACCCCACAAATGGTGATGTTGAACGTATGAATAAAGATGAGGGATTGATTGGCAGGATACATTTTCAGGGACCCCTCTATCATGTCTAAATCTTGTCCCTTCCTCTCATTCTTTCTACTAGTTCTCTGTGTAATTGTATGGTGTTATGATTCAGAGTCTAGACTCTGCCACCATTGACTATCTGGCTGCAGGTGGACATATCACTTCACCCTCCTGTCCCTCATTTTTGCCATTCATATGTGAAGTTAATACACTTGAAATATGTAAAATAACAGTATGTGGCACATAGTAAGTGCCTGGTAAACGTTGTGGTTTTAATTAGCAGTAGTCTTTTACACCTATTTAGTTGGCAAATTGCTTAATTACAACCTATCTGATAGGCAAAAAACTGTCAAATTTAAAGGACAATAAAATGCAGATAGTAGAAGCTTTGATAAGAGCCTATGGCACATGGGCATTCTTACACCCTCTTGGGGAGACGGTATAACTTTTCTAGAAGACGATGTGGGAATATTACTACATCAAAAGCTAGAAATCCTCTTATTGGACTAGGCAATTGCTTTACTCTGAGGAACCACCTGAAATGGGAAAGAAGGAGTGAAAGTTTATTGTTAATTTTTAACATAGAAAAATAAATGCCTAATGCTACAGGATTATTTAAAGTAAAACATGTATATGCAATGGGGTACTATTTAGCTTTTAAATTGTGGTTGAAAAATATTTATTATCATGGCAAAGTGTTTAAAATGTGTTAAGGCATAAAAGCAGGCCTTAAGAAAGCAAGCATAATGTGAGGCATACATATGTATATATACACGCACTGCACATGGTGTGTGTGTGTGTGTGTGTGTGTGTGTGTGTGAGAGAGAGAGAGAGAGCGCGCGAGAGAGAGAAGTGGGGAGGGGGGGAGAAAGCAAGAAATATACCAGAATCTTACTAGTGATATCTGCAGGTGGTGGGATGATAAATGTTTTTTTTAAATTTCTTTGTGATTTTCTGGCTCTTTGGCACTGAGCATATTTTTGGCATTGAGTAAGTGTTGCATTTCCATTAGAGAAAAAAAGGCAGCAACTTCACTTGGGAAAAAGAAGATTCTGGTTGGTTATGTTGAGGTTCAAAGAAAGCAAGCCCCAGAGGGAGAACTCTGCCAAGGGGGCCTTCCAGGGGTTCCTGGCACCCGGTGATTGTCTGGCCTTGTGCCCAGACTCTACTACACTTGCCCCCTCCCGCCCCTCTGCCCAGCCAGACTCCCGAGTCCAGGCTTCAGTGTGGGCATTCCGTCCCCCTCACCAGGTCTTCTGGCATCAGTGACCGCCTCCCCACCACCCTGCCCTGGAGCAGTCCTTTGGGTCACCAGCACTGCCTTGGAGAGCCCACCCCCTACCCTAACCTAACCTGCCCACCCTCCCTACACCCCAGCATTAGGTGGATACTGTGGGGAAGTGCCGGGGGTCAGGAGGTAGCAGAGGAATGGGGCAGTTCCTGGGGGCATTGAACCCAAGTATTATGCTTTGTAGCTGTATTTGCACTGTTCTGTTCCCCTGTGTTTGCATCAGCATATATATAACATGCCTATCTAACAACAACAAAACCACTTTGGGCATGTAAGGGAGCAGTCTCTCCTCCCTTACATGCCTGAAGTCCTAGTGGTTTCTGAAGGAGTCACCAGTGGGGACGCTGGGGTTTGCTGGGATTCCTGAATGCTGGGAGGATGTTGTTTAATCAAGCACGATGAAAGCTGGCTTTTGCGGGATTCCGTTTTTGGATCTCATTTTCCAGTCTCGTTAAGCCTTCCTGGCATGCCTGATGCCAACATTGATGTCCTTGTAGTTTTGTGCATAAAAGGGGAAAAAAATAAACTTGCTTGCTGCTCAGAAGTGATCCTGAGCAATAGATCTTCCGCTGGACACGGCTGCCAGATGGTGTTGCACCTCCTACTGGTTTAATGAATAGGCATTTGCTGCAAACCTTGAATTGCTCTTGAGTCCTTCTGTGTACCTTCAGCGAGAAACTCTGCCAGGGGCAATTTGCATTTGTTTCCTTTTTTTCCTCCCCCTTTTGATTTTAGGACGGAGAAAGAGGTGACATTGTCTCTCTGGAATAATTTGCTGTGAGATGAATTAGTTTTGTTGCTAGTGTTGTGTAGATATGTCTACCTAAGTAAACATATGTTGTGCCAACTTCTGGGAAAAGTAAATTTCTTCTCCGAGCTGTCTGCAATGGAAGCTTGAAAACACAGTTCTACTTCTGCCTTAGGAGGAACAGGATGCATTAGGTATGCATGAAGGGGCCAGAAAGAGTGGTGCCCAGGGCTGTAATATCACCTCTGTTAGGATGCTCCGCCTGCTTTCTGGGTCACTCATTCTCAGTAACACCTGGGGCAGTGACAAGGAGCCAAGGGGTAGAAGATGACCTCTTGAGTCCAGCTGGGTAGGTCATTGGTTCGCAGCTCGAATGAAGAGGAGGTGGCTGGGTGTTGTGCAGTAATAATAAATGTTTGAATCAATCTAATCTTTTGCTCGTAAGCTGTGAAATAACAATAGGGGGATATATAGAATCTGGGCGTTTTGGTCCTGCCAACATGAATTTGTTTCCTGACCTCCAGAGGTGTAGACTGCTCAGACTACATGTGGAGAGGAAATACGGTTCTGTCCCATTCATTTAAGCAGGTTCTGAAATCTTGCCTCTTTAACCAGTCCTTTCTAGGGTCTTCTGCAATATTTCTACACTGATTAAGGCCCTCGTGAAATACCTTCTGTGTCTGTCTCCTTGTTATCAATTGGTATTTTGTAGTTCACAGGGGCCAGGCTGCTGTAGGAAGTCAAGAAAGAGCTGCAGGTGGGGACTGTTGTACGATATCCGGGAGTCTTTTCCACATGGCCCTAGTGGGTTGCTCAGGATCCTAAGGTCCAGCAGTATTTTATTAGTGGCTGTGGCTTTGAAGGTCACATGTTTGTTTTATTTTCATGGTCTTTAATCTCAGACGTCCCAGAACACAAGTTGCCATTGGCATTGTGCTTCATGGAGTCTGTCAACCTCTAGGACACTCAATGGTTTGGATTCTTTCAGGTTCCCGAACCAGTAAGTTCATTTCTCACCTACTGAAGAGGGTCACTTTACCCTGAGTTAGCAGGTAATTGTACTACAGTCGATGATTCCTTGTTAGTTTTCAACACATTTAATACCATCAGCATTTTTGACCTTAGAAAAAAATTGTGAGTATGAATTTCCTTTCTTTGAAGAATGATTTATCTTTTCAAAAGTTCTGAAATAGTCTTTTGATTTCAGCCTGGGCATTGTGCATAACAGTTGTTACTTTTTCATTCATTTAAGTTAGAGTATAATTTTCTAGAAGCTACCCTAGAAATGAGAGGGAAGAAGGATCCAAACATTTTAATCATGGAGTCAGAAATGGCCCATCACACCCTGTTTTTATCTCCAATATGGGATGTGGCTTGTGGTTTTGTAATTTATGTATGTAGGCTCCATTTCCCCTCATGTACTAGGAGGTCCTTGTGGAAGGCATTCACTTCAGTCTCATTCATTCTTAGATTTTTAGTACCTGCTGCATTAAGTGAATCTCATTATAAAGTTTGCCCTTTTATTTTTATTACTACTACTTTGTTGTTGTTATTTTAAGTAGGTTCTACTTCCAGTGTGGAGCCCAACACGGGGCTTAAACTCACCACATTGAGATCAAGACCTGAGCTGAGATCAAGAGTTGGCAGCTTAACTGACTGAGCCACCCAGTGCCCCCAAGTTTACCCTTTTAAATGTCTCTAACCTGTTTTCTATTTATGGCTGGAATGTGTATGTATACACGTGTGTTGGGAAGACCTTCACAATGGGGTGGGTGATTGCCTCTCCCAGAGTTGGTTTTATTTGTGAAGATGATTTTAGGGGGTGCCTATTAATCTCTGCTGTGCTGGAAAAGATGGCCGGATTAGGTCTGTGAGCACCGCCAGGGGTCCAGGCTTTGCTATGTTTATCAGTGGCTTGTGTTCTCCAGCAAGTCACTTAATATGTCTGGGCATCCAAAGCAAGTGGTCTCGAGGGTCCCTCTGCCTTTAAGATGCAATGATTTGGGGCACCTGGGTGGCTCAGTGGTTGAGTGTCTGCCTTTGGCTGAGGGTGTGATCCCAGGGACCTGGGATCGAGTCCCTCATCAGACTCCCCGCAGGGAGCCTGCTTCTCCCTCTGCCTATGTTTCTGCCTCTCTCTCTCTCTGTCTTTCATGAATAAATAAATAAAATCTTTAAAAACAAAACAAAAATCTATGATTTTAAGAGTAAGAAAGGGGTAGCTGAGTGGCTTAGTGGGTTAAGTGTCTGCCTTCAGCTCAGGTCCTGGGATGGAACCCCACATTGGGCTCCCTGCTCTATGGGGAGCCTGCTTCTCTCTTTCTATCTCTTGTCCTCTCTCAAATGCTCTCTCTCAAATTAAATAAATAAAATCTTTAAAAAATATATAAGAAAGACCTGTTTTACCTTTGGGAGTTCCAGGGTAAAAGGTTAAGATGATCCTCATAGAATAAAAAATAACTGTCCCAGCTTATCACTCAAGGTGGCTCCTCTTATAGGCTCTTGGTTAATACCCTTGACCTGGTATTTTTTAATAGTTGAGTTTTCTCATTGTCCATATTGTTCTGTAACCTTTGTTGGACATTTGTTTAGTCCCCATGCCAAGCTGTATGCAAATAGCAGAAGTAGAAATTTCCTTTGAACATAGACTTGGTCCAGATTTGCCTTGTGCTTGGGAATTAGGACCCATGACCTAAGCTTCATGTTTGAAAGGGTATTTTTTCTTATCTTTGAAAAGAGATTTTAGGTTGTTGCTCAGGTACTAGCATGGCATGTATGTATCAATTTTCTTTTTCTGATTTTAGGATCAAAAAATTTACACAGTATCTAAGACAGCTTCTTGAACATTGTTTAATGTATATGTGTTTTCTTTTTGATTCAATATAAGATTTATTTCAAAGCAAAATGATCACTTAAAAAATGATAGCTCGGACTTTGCTGTGTGCTAATTGTTTTTCTATTAGGTGCAAAATTGCTTTTCCATTAAGTGCAGCTCCTAATAAATGATCGTTGAAAAAAAAATAAATAAATGATAGTTGATGCTCATGGATCTTTAGCTCCACATTTAGCCTTTAAAAGCTGTGTCTCCTGTCTTAACAGACTAAGGTGTAATAGTTTGTGGGGGATGCTTGTAGTTATTGGATTTCAAGAAGATTTCCTTAAGTCACAGGCTCTGCCTTTGAATTTTCAAAATTACTCTCAAGATAACACTATTAATTCAACAGTTTGAGTCATTAGTTCACTGCACATTGATTGTGTTCTTGCTGCGCCGGGTACTGATATGCATGCGGTGGTGGGGGTTGGGGGGTTGGTCAGGGATACAGAGAGTGGTTCTTGCCATCAAGAATCTAGCAGACTCAAGGGTTAAAAGGAAAATACACCACGATATACTTCAGTCTAATTTTTAAAAGTCCTCTAAGCCCTTAGGATTTGGGACATTTTTACATTTGAACGTGGCTGTGATGTTGAGGAATTTTCTAGGTCAGGTAGGGCCTTCTAGGCAGAGGGAACAGTATTAGCATTGGCAAAGCCATGCTAGTCTTGTTCCAGAAATTGTGAATAATTTACATGGTAATTATTGGTAGAAAATTCACTTCAGAAGGTAGATAGAGGCATTGGTTGGCCAAGAGAGGAAAGCTTGTATTTTTAGGTGGGTCTAACACTTAAAATCCGAGGTTTTGGGGATAAAGAGAGATCTTTGGATCTCCGGGTATAACTTGCTCTCCTTTGGAGTCAAGGACGATAGTATCTGCCATCTTGTGATGTAGAGGAAGAAGGAGGTAAGTATGGAGGGATTGCTTCTTGGTATCAGTAATTTTTACCATATTCCCTGTAGGAAAGAAAACCTTTGTATAGGACTCAGGTGCCACTGCTCTAACAGAAACCCAACAGCAGGGACTTAAGATAGAGTTACGTTAAACTTGCATGGGATGGCACTTGTTCTACTGAAGTCTCTGGCCCCAGCTCCTTCCATCAGGTTGCTCTCCTGTCTCTGGTACTTCTCCCTTTTGTGTGGCCCAAGATCAGGGAGGAAAACGAGTGAGTCGAAGGGCCAGGGGAGAGGATGGCCTGGAACCGGTGCATGTTTCTTCTGCTTCTACCCGACTGGTACAATCGATCACCTTGCCACTCACCGCAGGAGATGCTTTGGCTCCGCTCCCTTTTTGATTCTTCGGAAGACAGGGAGGATTGGAGGGAAGAGTAGCAGTCTAACGGCCCTTTTTGGACCTCGTCATCTGTAGCTGAAATTGTCGATAACTAGAAAGAAAAGTTTCCTTAAACCCCGCGTAACCAAGACATGTCGCCAGAGCCTACTTCCTTAGAGTTCTTTGTATTAAAGAGTGAAACTGATTTGATTATCTCTGCCTCTTTGGACTCACCGAACCTGTTAGCTGTCCTCAAGCCGCCCTTCGTGAGCTTTACCATCACGGCCCAGGCAAATGCACCGTGGGACATGCTCTCAAGGTCGCTCTGGCTCTGAAGATTTCCAGCATTCTGACCCAGCGTCCTGCCCAACTGCCAAGCAGCTGGCGGCGGTGTCCAGGAAGTTTGCTGGAGGCTGCCTTTTGCTCTTGAGGCCAGCTGGATAAGGGACATGGCTGTCTTGGGCCATCTGGACTCCCTCCAAGGTGACTGAGGTCTCTTGGGCATTTCGGTACGAAGCAGCCTGTGAACCTGGTGTTCCCTTGGTGTGGGTGAACACAGTCTACCCACCCTTGGCACACTTCTCACAGCAGCTGCTCACAAACCCGTCTTGTGATCAGATCACCTGGAGGAAGGGCAGGTTATATTTGTGGGTTCCTGTGATCTACCGTTGTAGGCCAAGCAAAGCAGGTTCTCAGGGGTATGCCTCTTCCACGTGGGTTTGGTGGTGGGCCAGGTTTGGGAACCACAGCTTTGTAACTTTTCTCTTACTACTTATAACTCTTGGTAACTGCATCATATTTCACCTTCCATTGAAGAGTTTATGTTACAGCTTAACTTGTGTCAGGCACTGGGCTGTTTCTGACACTCAGTAAGTATGAAAGAGACCAAAGTTGATTTTCTGAATGAATGGTATTTGTGTCTAGCTCTGCAGTTGCCTTGAAATGTATTCTCATGGCATATTAAGTTGTCTTAAAACATTTTGGTTAACAGAAGGTAGAAATTAGCACACCAGGAAATGCTGCATGTGTATCATTTCAGAGAAATTAACTACTTTTCATATCTTCCAAAATTGGTGATAGATTTGAAAGTAAACATTAAATTCCACTCTGGAGTTTTTCTGTTAAGCCAGTGTTTCGTGGGGAAATCTTTGCCACAGAATTTGACTAAGTCCTTAGAGTACCAAATTCCCCTCCTTTCTGAACTGCGCGTCTCTGCCTCCCTTCCTCTGCTGCTCCTGGGAGGGCAGTATGTTTTCTCGGTTCCCCAGAGGACTGGGAAGCTGGTGTATTCCAGAAGCCAGTCTCCTAGGGTGGGGCCGGAGTCTTGGCAAAGTGGTAAAAGAGGTGGGACCAGCTGTGGATTGAAAGTCACTTTCTTGTTTGGACCACCTGTGGATTGCCGGGCTCTTCTGTGGAAGCTGGTTTTTCAGGGCTGGGTGCGGGGTGCTGGCTGCAGCTGTATTTTGTTTGCTTGTTCTGTTTTCTTTTTCTAAAAACGGTAGCCAGAACCTCAGACTTCCATTCACTCTGTGGGGATGGACTGTTAAATCTTTCTTTAGAAAAACTTAGTGGTTCTTACCCTTTTCTGCATGCTGGTCCATCAACTCTTTGATGTCCACATTCTCTGATTTTCTGTGACTGTTTGATCATTTCAGTCTTCATTCTGTGGTTTTGTTCCTCTAGTCATTCTGGATTTTCTTTTTAGGGTTGGCCTAGAATCCTTTGCCCCTTCTGTTCCTCCTTTATTGTTGGAACTTCAACTTTGGGGAAGGTTACTCAAAAATCCCTTGTTTGGGAAATGTTTCTGTGCAGTGATTAGGACCCATTGTTCCTCATGAGTCCCGTTAGTGCTTGAGGGGAGCAGGTATTAATCGGGTACCAATTGGGTCCCTGCATGTAGAAGTGGCGCAGATGGCAGGATTAAAAATGGTCCTTGCCAACAAAGAACTTCAGGGGTCTGATGAAAAGTACACCTCATACACAGACTGTTAAAGCCACTGATTGACCAGAAGTATATTTTGGAATGTTTGAGGATTTATTTTCTGTCTCAGGCTTTGAAATTAAGAATTGATTACATAGTCCTATATGGATACCAATGTCTTTTGTTTGGACAGTGATGACAGTTTTAGCTGACTGTACTGCCCCATGATAAGGCTGAGGAAGTCACAACTTTGGGGAAATATTCCAGAAACATATGGTTGACTGATCTTGGTAAGGACATTACTAATAGTCACGCTTGAAGGGTTTCAAGAGATTTTGTGACAAAGGAATATAGCCTTTGGCCTGAGTACTTCGACCAGGGCTGTTGGGAGGTCCCCTGAAATCATCTTCCTTTGTGAGTTCTTCTGGAAATCCCTCCATCTGTAGTGATGCTGCCTTGGCAAGGGTGCACCTGTTCTGTTCCCCTGGACCATGGCGGTTGTTGCCAGTTAGTGGGTGCCTCTGGTCACTCTTTTTTTCCTTTCTCTATTTAGATACTCTGTCCTTCACCCTTTAAAAGTACATTGGTACGGTCAAGTGTCCTCAGTGTCACCTCTGTTATTAGCCCTCCTCCATTTATTCATTCACTTCAGGAACAGTTGAGCACTTAATGTGCAGTAGGCCCTGTTCTCATCACCAAGGAAGCAGTGATGAAGAAAACAGATGAGTTCTCTGTTCTCATGGAGCTTATCTTCTGGCTGGCAACCTAAACAGGGGAATTTCAGATAGTTAACTGCCTGTGAAGGAGAAGGAAAGGTCAAGAGAAATAGGCATTTCCTAAAATGGTCAGGGAAAATCCAATCTCCAGCATTGGAACCGCGAGTTGAAGAGGAGTCTGCATGGAAGGACCTTGGCAGGCAGAGGGGAAAGCATGCGTGAAGATCCAGTGAGGTGCGTGTGCAATGGCCCTATGTGGGGAGGAGACAAGGATGGAGTGATGTTGGCGAGATCGTGGAGGCCAGCTCTGCATAGTCTGCATATGGCCACAGTAAGGAGTTTGGAATTTCCTTTAGATGCAACAATAAGTCATTGTAATCATGAGGCAGCCCTAGGAAGGGCTTGTAAATGGCCTCACGTTTTCCGTCGCTGCCAATATCCTGGGTTAGCTGCTTTGTATGTGGACATTGGAGATCCAAGGGCCAGTTAAAAATGTTATTTCCTTCCTAGAAGTGACAAGACTTGCCATCTTCACTGCCTTAATACATTCGTCCCACACAGTCGAGGCCTTTATCTGCCACAGCAGAAGCTATCCTGTGTGATTGTCTTGACTAGTGGAGGTGCTGTGGGAGGAAACTTGGGGCCACTCTGACTGCCCATCTGCCCCAGCTTGCAATGAACTGGTGCTCCTTCTTAACTCTTACTGGTGTAGTGACAGTAAGGGAAGCACACCTAGAGCTGATCATCGTCACCTGTACTTCCAGTCCCGTGGCTGTCTTCCTGTATCCTCTCCTTTCCTCCTTCCCCAACTGAGGCTCTGTCTCATTTGTATCTCCTCCTCTACTGTTCCTGTAAATTTTTCTCAGGGCTTGTAAAGACTTAAAGGTCATGTGCCATGTAGCATAATAAAATGTGCGTCCATGGACTTTAAGTTAGGACATGGCCTGAGTTTCCTATAAGCTACTTTGGATTCTGAACACAAATTAAAAAATGGATGCATATCGGGATACCTGGGTGGCTCAGTGGTTGAGCAGCTGCCTTCAGCCCAGGGTGTGATCTGGGCCCTGGGATCAAGTCCCATATTGGGCTCCCTGCAGGGACCCTGTTTCTACCTCTGTCTGCATCTCTCTCTCTGTATCTCTCATGAATAAATAAAATCTTAGAAAAAAATGGATGTATACTTCAATTTCGGGGAGTTTCCATGTTGTATTTATTTGTACATCTAGGGCCCATTAGATCCCATAGATGTAGGTTGACCAGTGAGCCGATAAGTACAATAAAGTGTTATGTGGTAATATAAAGGCGGGCTCGGTGGGAGCACCACGATATGTCCTTGGGGAGCACTCAAGAAGGGGTTGTCTGCTGGCTTTGAACTGGTGGACTTGGGGGGTGGGATGTCAGAGTCTTCTCTTAGGCTTTGGGCATAATAAGCCAATTGTTTTTGACCTGTCCTTTCTATTGAGAAGCTTCTTTGCTTCCATATTCTTCTCTATCAGGGAACATCTGACTAGGGATGGTGGGGAGGGTTGGAGAAGAAAGAGTTTGCAGTCAGATGCCCCTTCGAACCCCCCGGAGGCCCCTCAGAAAAGAAGCCACTATCTTCTGCTGCACCCACTCAACCTATGACAGCTCCAGTCAGGGTGGAACAATTTTTATGATTTGTCTTCGGCTCCTTTTCTCCTTTTGCCTTCAGGGTGACCTGTGCTTGTCAGATCCCCCGAGGCGTGTGTTATTGTCGAGTGAGGTAACAGTTGCACAATGCTAATGAGAAAACCGAATGGTTGTTTGAAGTGGCCTTGGTGGCTGCCGGGCGCCAGCATCTTTATCGGCCTGACACACTGTTTGGGAGCCTCCATTCCCCGCGCCAAGTGCCTGTTGCCTTTTTTTTTTTTTTTTTTTTTAAAGTTGTTATTAGTAAGTATATAGTCACTACCCATCCCTCCAGAAGCTGCTGATTAACACTCAGGCTTAAACTGCTCCAGGCTAATATGTAGTTTGTTCTTTGTAATACAAGCTGCCGGCATTGGGTATGGTTGTTAAATTATTTCCCTTTCTATGATTATTAATAGTTGATTGATACTAATGAATACATGCAAACAGTTTGATAGCATTATTATTATTGTCATTACTGAATACCCTTGTAACCACATAACCCCGGACCTTGGAATTGCCAATGACTTGCATCTGTATGTTCCTCTTCTCTTCAATCCCCTACCTCCTGCCCCAGCAAGCAGTAGCCAGGATTTGAAGTTGATTGTGCTCTTGCTCTGCTTCTCCAGCCCTGTGGCTGACCCAGGGCTCAGTATCTGCACAGGAGTGCTGCTCTAGGTACCCACTGCTGGCTGCCAGCTTGTCGGGCCCAGCTCGCTTTTTTTCTTTCCTTTCTTTGAGGGTGGTAGGTGGGGACTGTCCTGGGATTTCCCCTACTTGTGAGATTAGCAACAGCATCTCAGAGATGACATTTGAGTCAAGACCTCCTAAAATCATTCTCAGTCCTGTAAGGCCCATCCCCCCCTTTTAAAGATTTTATTTATTTATTTGAGAGAGTGATACAGAGCAGGAATGGGGGGAGGGGCAGAGGGAGAGGGAGAAGAAGCAGGCTCCCCACTCAGCAGGGAGCCCACTAGGGACTTGATCCCAGGACCCTTGATCGTGACCTGAGCTGAAGGCAGATGCCTAATGACTGAGCCACTCAGGTGCCCTGTTGTTTCCTTTTATAACAATTTGTCTTGTAATGCTCTCTTTGACGTCCTGAATGCAGGCGGTAGATAATAGAACCTACTAGCACACACAAGTAAAAACAAAATTAGTGCCATTTCCTAACTAATATAAAAAAAGAAATGAAAGTAATGCATAATCAAATAGGTAGTTCATTATCTAAATGCTTGGGCCTGACTATACTAAGAAGACAAAATGAAGTAGTCAATTAGATCCCTAGACCTACTGATAAAATCACCTATAAATGTAACAACTCCAGACACAGGGTTGATTTGGTGACTCATATTCCAGAAGTAGTCATCAGTGATTCAATTTTTTTTAATGGTTCATAGCTTGTGGTAAAGTTTAGAACAAAATATAGTGTATTTTTGTTTCATCATACATGATAGTTGCATTCTGGGAAAATTTAGATTATGTTAAAACTGCAAAAAGTAGTTTGTCCTCATACCTTCTTATCTATTGGGTCCTGGTCACAATAGATCAGAACCTCTGGCTGTCTTCCTCATTTATAATGCAGATTCCTGGGCTCTGCCCCTGTTTTTTTCAGCAGGTATGGGGTGGAGCTCTGGAATCTACATTTTTGGGGAGCATCCCAGGTCATCCCCATGCAATTAGTGGGTCCGGGGACAAGCTTTGACTATTTGAGATTGTCCGTCTTTATTCACCTTGAGTGCTCTATGAGGGAAGTTCTAGGGAAAGGGGCCAGCTGGGGCTTGTTCATCTTAATATTTGTTAAGAACAGTCAGTCTTCCAAGTAAGCTATGGATCAGATTCGGGAGGCATGATCAGAATTTTGGTGAGTCTGTGAGATATGTTTCTCGCTCCATGATTCTTGCATTAAGAAAAGCATTTCCAAGAAGCTGTGGTGATGGAGGCATTAAAAAACCTAGAGTATCCAGGGTTCCTGGGAGGCATGCAAGTATGAGGAGGCCAGATGGCATCCTGGAAAAGAGTGTGTACAGATCTGGACTCTGTTGTGCAGCACTTTGGAACTTGTGGTCTTGGTCTTTGCTCCACCTCTTCACAGGGAGTGAGGGGACCTCTTTGACTCTCCAGGGCCCAAGGGACTTTGGGCGTATGGGACTCCCTTCCATTTATAATACAAAGAAATCGAAAAATACTGCATGTTGGAAATTACATTGTATAATTGCATCCAAGGTGAATTATATTCTTCTGATTTTAGAGGAATAAGAGCATTTTTGTGGCCCCCAAAAAGTTTTGTGGGCCTTAGGCACTGTGTATGCTGAGCCCTGTGGATGAGTTGACCTTGTGCCTTCCTGAACATGGATTTCTTCACCTGAAGAAATGAGGTAGTAGTCACTTTGCAGGTATGTTGTAGGCATTAGATATGGTATGAGCAAAACCCTCTAGCCTATTTACTACCTGGCCCAAATTGGAGCTGTTGTATACGGGCCAAGAGGAAACATTCAGTGTAAGAGTGAACCTTTGTACAGGCACTTAGAAAAGGATCAAGCTTGTCCTTGTGGTTAATTTTTCTTAATTAATCATGTTTACATGGAGATCCTTTTCCCTCCTAATCTTCCTTTTCATTCACGCCAGCACTCATTGCACATATCTTCGTGATTCCCACCATCTGTTGAGTTTGACACCCCTCCTACCTCTTTGGGAGGATCATGCGGTCACGTATGCATCTTTTAAGGGAGAGTGAATGGAGATACATTTGGTCTTACTACTGGTGGGAGGATTTTTTTTCATCCCGGTACTAGAAATTCTACTTTCCGCCTGACGGCTCTTGTTCTAAACCGTGTCTCTTCCTTCCCAGGCTGCTGACGTCAGCTCTCTGGAAGGTGAATTGAGAGACTCGAAAGAAAACTTGGGTGTTGGCAAGTGGCGTGGTACCCTGGGCTTACATGAGAACCTTGGTGAGCCAGAACCCGACGAAGGAACGGGAAGTAACATAAAATGGAACACTAGGGACCTAGCTAGCTGATAGAACAGGGCACACAGAAGGTGGGGAAGCCAGGAGGAGGGAGTGAGGATGAAGTGCAGGATCCCAGGACGGAGGGCTTGGTGCCTTCCTTTTGGAGCCCAGGAAATCATTATTCCTCAAAAACAAAGGTACTGACTAAAACAGTACCTTTTACGATAATCTGATACTGCTCTTGGGTTGTAAGTCCACTCAGCAGCTCATGAACAGGTATCTCCTGAGCTCTAGATAGGTGCCAGGCCCTGGGGGACACTGTGGCACAGAGAGGTCTGCCCTCAGCGAGCGTGTATGGTAATGGAAGAGAAACGCACGCTGCATCAGCAAACCAAGACCACTTCTGGTATTCCTACATGTTTGGAAAGTGTCAGAGTAGGTAGGGCAAAATGAAAGCCTGTGACTGCGGGGTTGCTCTCACTAGGCAAAGGTGAGACACGTTTGAGGGGGGGCTTCAGGGAGGGAAGGGGATGGTCATGGATGGATCTGATGGGAGGGCAGCAAGTTCAAAGGGCCTGGATCCAGGAGCATATTCCAGGAGATGACCGGTGGCAGCTGTGTGTGCCTGCTAGTACAGAGGGGGAGAGAGGAAGGAGAGGTTGGGCGCTGGTCACTGGCTAGATCTCATAGATCATGGTCCAGTGTGGAGTTTGAGTGCAGCTGAAAGCCCCTGGATAGTGTACACTTGGGAACATTATCTGATCTCTCCTTGGGAAAGATGACCAAGTGTCCTGCACAGGCTGGTGGGTGGGGAGAGTGAGCACAGCCAGGGCCTTGTTGCTGTGATCTGGGTGGGAGGTGAGGGTAGTGGGTTTGGGATTGACATGGCAGGGATGGTGGAAAACAGATTTAGGATAAATCTTTGAGGCAGAGCTGATGGAATTATGGATGGGTTAGATATGAAAGGTGGGATGGAATGGAGAGAATGTACAGGTGAAGACTAGGGTTTTAGCGCTGGGTACCAGTTACCGAGCTGATGTGTGCAGCTGTAGGAGATGAGCAGCTCTGCTTTGGGCCAGCTACGTTGCGGGTGTGCCTCCACATTCCAGTGGAGCTGACGAGCAAGCACTTGGATACTTGGATCTGGTGCTCACCCACGTTGAGGGGTCCAGGCTGGATATACGAATTTGATATCCTGGGACAGAGAGCACATACTAAAGGAGAGGAAGAGATCAGAGGTCTGAGGACAGAGCCTAGGGGGATCCTGACATGACAATTCTTGGAGAGCAGTCAGCCGGGGAATTACTGCAGTGCCTGGAGGGCAGATGAGTAAAAAGGAGCAGTTCTATAAATAGAAATACCTATAGATGACAGAAAACCAGCAGCATAACATCATTAATAGGTGCTTAAAACTATGATGTTCTGGCCCTGGAATGCTAGGAAAGCTACCTGAAGAGGCTCTTCCTAATTGAGGAATACGGTCCTGTAGAGTGTTACATTGTCTTGTATTTGTGGTAGGGCTTATTGGCTTTCTGAGCAAAGCCCTTTGACATTTATGGATGGAGTGTATTCATTATTATTAAGAGGAATTCCCTGGAATGAGTATCAGTTCTTTTTTTCCCCTAAGCTCTACTCTCTGAATTACCATACAGTTTATTTAAGGAGCTTGTGATTGGTGAGAGGAAAGAGGGAAGGGTGATTTCTGAAGCTTCTAATGACCACTTCCTGCCAAATCTTGGCATTCTTTTACATCTCATGGGGAAGAGGAGTGTCATCTGGAGAGACAAAGGACCCCCAGGACGCTGAAGTGAATAGTAGGCATGGGCTAGCTCCTTCTACTCAGGCAGGCCCTCTCTTGATCTGTAGCATGTTTGGGAGGAAGGAGGTGTATTAGTCTCCTATTGCTGCCGTAACAAATTACCACGCTTAGTGGCTTAAAACCACATAAATCGATGTTCTGGTTGTGGAGGTCACAGATCTGAAATGAGTCTGTAGCGGCCTGAATGACGCCTTCCAAAGATGTCAAGCTCTAACTCCTAGACCCTGTAAGTATTAACTGGATGGAAAGAGACTTTGCAGAGGAGCAAGTGAAGCCTCTTGAGATGAAATGAGTATCCTGGACTGTAAGGATGGACCCTCGATGGCATCACAGGTATCCTTACAACAGAGCAGCAGAGAGAGGAGGGCTGCAAAGAGACAGCACAGGGGGAGTGTGGCCACGGAGGCGGAGGGAAATTGCGGTGATGGAGTCAGGAGCCAGGGAATGCTAGCAGCCATCAGGAGCTGGGAGGGCAGGGACGCATTGTCCCCGCAGGCCTCTGGTGAGAGGTGGGGCCCTCCTGACACTTTGCTTCAACCCACTAATGGTGATTTAGGACCTCTGAACTCTAGAACTGAGAGAGAAACATTTCTGTTACATTAAGCCACTAGGTGTGTGGCAATTTATTAATAGCAGCAATGGGAAACTAGAGAGTCTCATGTGTTCTTTTCTGGAGGCCCTAGGGGAGAAAGTTATCTTGACTTTTCAAGCTTCTGGGGGCTCTTCCATTCCTTATCTCATGACCCCTTTTTATCTTCAAATCCAGTCTGTCTTGACACTTTTTGATTGATTGCTTGATCCTAAAACCTGGGATCGAACAGTTGACACTTTTGAGACATTGACTTTTGTGCTTCCTTCCTCCACATGTAAAGGCCCTTATGATTACAGGGGACCTACCTGGATAATCCAGTATAATCTTCTTAAGGTCATAGATTAGCAGGCTTAATTCCATATGCATCTCTAATTCTTCTTTGCCATGGGAGGCAATACATTCACAAGTTCTGGGGTCAGGACAGGGGAATTTGGGGGGGGGGAGCATTATTTGGCCTACCCAGGGGGTAGTTACTCAATGGTTGTATGTAAGGTGAAGAAATAGATCTTCCTGGGCAACCTGACTCACTCATCTGAGGTTACCTGGCATGTGTATCCTCCTCCTCCAAATACAGTAGCCGGCCAGACTTTGACATTTTGGCTTCCAGATTAGGCTTTCTGAAGGCACATGACAAAAACCCCATGATGATACTAACAGGTTAAAAAAAAAAAAAAAAAAAAAAAAAAAGTTGCCTTCCAGAGACACTGATCATTTGCTTCTGCTAGGCTCCAAAGTGATTTTAAGAGCCTAGCAATGAATGACCTTGGAAGGCCTTGGCCTTGTACAGTTGTCACTAAGCTCAGACACCAGGCTGCAATGAAATATATCATTTGTGCTTTGCTGTCTACTAACCCTTTCTGCCACCAAGCAGCTCTCCAGGGGTCACTGCCTGCAGGCTTGGCGAAATGACTTGCCACAGCTCAGGGAAGTTGTAAGGAGAGGGGCCAGCATTTTTTTTTTACTCTATTGCCTTGTTGCATTGTAGTCAAAACTCAATAAAGGTTCATGAATCTTAGCTGGACTGTGGGCACACCTTGTTTGAAGGTGAAAAGACCTTGTGTTCTATTTCTAAAAGATTTCGTCTTTGTCACATTGCCTTCTAACCCTATCAGTTTTGTTGCTGTCATTCTAGAAAGGCCTGCCTGGGGAAGATAAGTGAGGGATGGCCAGGAACACAGCAAGTCAGCACTTAGAAGCAGTGCTTTCTGAATCTTGGTTGATTTATTATTTTTTTTGAAGTGGACCATTATTTTCCAAACTCCAGCCAGTTTTTACCATGTCTGTGTTACCACCTGTTACTTAAAATACTTGTCTCCAAATTTATTTTAAGTCATTTATTTTTAAGTTTTCTCTCATTCTCATTGACAACCTGTATAAACTTAGGGATTTGGTGTACTTGTGCATGTTAAAATAAATACTTAACTATTAGAGTGTGTATTTATGTGTACCATAGTGTCAATGTACCATACCTGGAAAAAACTGTATTAGACCATGGTGACTTTCTCAAGAGCCCAGAGTCCAAGGAAATTAGTCTTTGAGGATCAAGTCATCAGCCAGACTTCTGTTTGCTTCAGCAGCAAAGAGGGTGGCTGGCTAGCCAGTTAAGAACTTTTCAAGTAGGGTACCTGTGAAGCAGGGAGTGGACATACCTTAATTCCCAGCAAGCAAAGGGTGCAGCTTCTTATGCTAGTATTTATAATATAAATAATGTGTATGTGTATATACAGGGAAACCTTCATCTTTACCTCCTTTGGGGATAAAGGGAAGGAAGAACTTACATTACTTTTATATGAAATGTTTAAGGAAATAGGATCAAAATAGAGCCTTCGCTGGAGCCATGGTAAGCCATGAAACTCAATATCCAAGGGATGTAAAATTTTAATAAACATAACTCTGTTTTTATTTGTTTTTTCTTGGCTGGGCTTTAAAAATATTTTATATGTTCTTTGTCTTAATAAAATAAAACATGTTCTTTGTTTTAATAAAACTTTATCTAACTCTCAGCCTCTGGTGAAAATAAAAGAACTAAATAACAAAGAGGACCAGTAAGGAAGGACCCCGTTGTTGGAATCAATGTCACTTTTTCCAGATGTCTTGAGAGCAGGGTTGCCTGGTGGTCACTGTTCCCTCAGCATGGAGGAAGCTACATCCATGGAAAGACCATGCTGCATCCTACTACCCTGTGTCACCAGAATTTACCTGTCTTCCTCTTTTTATTGCTTTGGGGTCCAGGGGTGGGAGGCATTGTGTATGGCTTCTTTGTATATCATCATAAAACACTTTAAAATGATTAACTTGATTCCTTAGCCTCATCTTGCCTAGCTTTGAGAGAACGTAAAATCAGATTTCTCTGGAATTTGGGAGCATCTCCAACTTCCTCAAAAATTAAGGACCTTTTTTTTGTTTTTTTTTTTTTTTTACCTAGGAAATTATGAACAAGACTTCAGATTTCCCATGTTAGCAGTCTGTTTCCCTCTTCCCCATCGTCTTTTCCAGAAATACTTCTTTATGATTCTATTGTAATCTATCAAACTACTATGTTTTAGGGAGCAGGAAGATGTCAGTAAGACCTTGAGATGTGTGTGTTGAGCGGTGGTGGTAAATGAACCTGCTGGAGTGCTGAGCTCCACGTGGCATAAATGCTGATTTGCTAAAGTGATGCTTGTGTAAAATATTTGACTCCTCTTCTTCTTGACATTGAGATACTGTTTTGCTCTTTGGAAGAGCTCTATCTGGACAAGCCTTTTGAATATTTGCATTTTATTTCCAGAGAGTCTTTGCTGCTGACTTGGGTAAAGGCATGACATTACATACCCCAATCACTTCATTTTCCTGGAGGAGAGAAAGGGAGCCAAGTGACAGGCTGGCAGCAAATTGGACTACTGGGCTGAAATCGCAGTGCGACAGATAGGTGGTTCAGAGATTGAAGTGCTGTTTTGTCTAATCAGATATTAGCCGGCTTTACAAAGGTTAAACACATCCAGGTAGTGAGACTTGGGAGTCTCTCCTTTTAAATCTTGCTTTCTGTGATGAGGAGGGTCATTGTCAGATGCTCTCAGGTCCCAATTGGGCCTTAAACCCCACCCTGGCCAACCTCACCTGTGATTCTATGATCCAGAGCTGCATCATGAAAACCAAGATGGAGCAATGGATGAGAACCTTAGAGTCTGTAAGAATTAAAGCTGGGAGCAAACCTGAGCCAATATTTCTACTTTAAAAAAGCAAACCAACAATAACAAATGAGGGGGATGCTCAAAGGGTGAAAGAATTTGCCCCAGGTTACACCACCAGCTGGTGCCTACTTTTTCCAGAGAAGGCAGCATCAGGAACCTTAGAGCCACCTAACAGCTGATCCACATTTTGATAGTCATTGAAGCAAAGTCACTTAACTAAGAAACTAGTGCCCCTGATTTTATTTTTAACTTTTTATTGATATCTAATGTACATGCAGAGAAGGACACCTGGCAGCTGTGTCGCCAGATGAAATTCTGCAGAGGGCACACACTCAACCTCACCATGCTCGTAGTCCGCACTTCCAAAGCTCTCTCATGCTCCTTTCTGGTCGCTACCCATCCAACCCAGCAGCCGCCGACCTGACCTTTAGCAGCACACATTACTTGGTCTGTGTTAGTGTTCTTTCTAAAAATGAACTCCTGCAGTGTGTCCTATTTCATGTTTCACTTCTGCTCTGTGTTGGTGAGATCCATCCATACTATTGTGTATAGTTGCAGTGGCCATTCTTTCTCCTTGTAGAGTATTCCACCGTGTGAATATGCACGTTTATTGATTCATATATTGACTTGTCGATCCATTCTGCCATAGGTGGGCATTTGGATGATTTCCATTTAGGGACAGTGCTTCTGAAAGCACTAGCATATTTCTCTCGGTGAGTGTAGGTCCACATTATAGTTGAGGATAGGCCTAACGGTGGAACATCTGGGTCACCATGGGTATGCATGTTCAGCTTTATGAGCTACTGGCAGTTTCCCTCAAAGGTTGTACCAGCTTGGACCTTGGCCAGCCGTGTTTGAGTGCCTTCCTCCCTTATATCCTCAGTGTACTTAGCATTTCCTGTCCTTTTCACCTTGGCCATGCTGGCGGGTCTGCATTGTTGTGATACTGGGATTTGGGATTTTTAAACTGACCCTTTACATTGGGTTCTGAAAGACTTGGTTGTGGGCTTTTGTTTTATGCTTACCGTGGACTTTGTAATCTTCACTGTTTTCAGACCGTGACCTTACAAAGGCATTATTATTTTAAGTTGCAAAAGAGGCTGATGCATTCTAACAGACTTCATGATCTTTCAGCTGTTCTGCAAGAGAGGCTTGTGGAGTTGGTGTCTTCGATGAAATAACGTGCTGCTCTCACCATATGTTTGGTCTGTTGCAGTGAAGATCAGAAATCAGGAACCAGGGCAGCAGTCAATGAGTTTAATTTAGTCTGGTTGAATTTGTTAGCATTGAACCTGGACACTTAAGATTCCTGCATAGGAGAGTCAGCAGGTGGAATGTGGTTAAGTCAGAAGCATGTGCACGTTGAGTTCCTGAGACTGGAACTCGATTTGCAGCTCTTGAGTAGGAAGACTGTTGCAGTCCCACATACATCCAGGATAGAGCAATTGCAAAGACAGAAAATGAAGATGAAGTGACTCAGAACCACTTGACACGTGAAAACACTACTACAGTGTTAGTTCTTTGTCCAGTTTTTTTGTTGTTGTTGTTGAGGCAGTTCCATGATCTAAAGAATTTACTTTGAAGATGCTGGACAAAAATTGAAGCTGGGCTGGGAAACAGTGCCAGTGTGTGAAGCATGCTGGAGAGACCCGGCTCCCCTTATGTAAGTGGGTAATGTGAATCATTTTCCGGCTATTTTCCTGAGAGTTTCACACCCAGCCTAGGAAGGTGATTCATGAAGACAGACTTGGCATTGTTTTTATGCTGCTCTAGCTGTTTCTGCTCTTCACCGAGGCACTGGCTCAGGTGTTCTGTGAAGGAGGGTGGTGGGGTGGGGGGCAAGGTGTCTGGAGATGTGATCCCTGAGCATGGTGGCCCTTGAGTTGACGGCTGGCTGAGTAGATTGGAACTCTGGGCTGCATAAGACAGGCATCTTGCTTTAGCACAGGGATGCTTTTGCCAGAAAATATAGCCACTGTGGACTTGGCAGAAGGTTGCCTTCAGTAGGATGATGGGATGATGCTGTTTCCTAGGACCCCTCTGACTTGTTTTCTCATTACCTACTCTGTGGATTGTGTTAGGAGGTTGTTAGCCCTTCTAGGAGGAGAAAAGTCCCTGGAGGTCGGTAGGATCCTCAGAGGCCCTGTGTCAACCATGCCCAGCATGGCATTGGGTAAAAGTTGAATGAATGTCTGTGTTTTTGGGATATGGCTTTCAGGACCTCGTTATTGCTGTTACTACAAATGTGATGTTTTATTAGGTGGAAGGGGATGAGTGTGCCTGAAGGGGGTGTGTGTGCTCGTGTGTGTACTGTAGTGTAGCAAGTGTGTTTTTGTAGCCAAAAGGAAGGTAAGGTGGGATGCCTGGGTGGCTCAGCGGTTGCTCAGGTCATGAACCTGGGGTCCTGGGATTGAGTCCCACAACAGGCTCCCCTCAGGGAGCCTGCTTCTCCCTCTGCCTATGTCTCTACCTCTCTCTGTGTCTCTTATGAATAAATAAATACGATCTTAACAACAACAACAACAAAAAGACGAAAGGAAGGAAAGGAACATTTTTTGAGCACTGATAGTTGCCCAGGACTGGGCCAAGCCTTTGGATTTTAATATTCTCTCATTCAGTCTTACTCAATACTCCATTTTCTGTATGTGAAACTGAGGCTTGCCAGGCTTCCTCATTTGCTAGACTTAGAGGTTTCTGGGAGAGCGGTGGGAAATCGGTGTGCCTAGTGGAAAACTGAGCTGACGGTTGCCCTCCAAAGGAAATTTGTTACGAAAGACACCGCTTTGGCCACCAATGCAGCAGGTACCCTCAGCAAGGACGTTTATTGAAGTGTTTTATTTCCAAAATTTGGTTGAGTTCGGGGGCTTCTGCATTATCATGGCTACAACCTGCCTTAGTTGAGAAAAATCGCTATGATTTTTTCATTTTTGAAGATAAGCCCTGGGCTTCCTGACCTGTTAGGGATTTCTGACTTCTCTAGTCAGCAAAGAATAAAGTTGGGTTCTTATCTAACCTCTTAGAGAGAGAAGAGGTCCACCAGAGTGAATTTGCTAAGTACAGAAGACCTCAAACATGTGGAGCACAAAACTAGGCATTTTGTTGACTGAAGGGGGGAAACATGGAGGATTAAAGGGAAAAAAAATGACTCAAAACATGGAAAAATGTGTTTAAACCTTCCCTGTTCACAAAAGGATTTCACCACCAGATACTGTTGGGCAGGAGCTGGTTCATAGGCAGGCTGTGTGCGTACAGAGAAGATGGACAGCATAGGCCATCAATACACACTTACTGTTACTGCTGGCTCCCAGGAAGAGTAATGGGAAGCACGTTCCTTTTTTTTTTTTTTTTAAGATTTTATTTAATTATTCACGAGACACACAGAGAGAGGCAGAGACATTGCAAAAGCAAGCTCTATGTGGGGAGCCCAATGCGGGACTCAATTATTCCAGGACCCCGGGATCCCACCCTGAGCCGAGGGCAGACCCTGAACCACCGAAGGGTCTCAAGGGAAGCAGGTTCTTTTTTATTTTTTTTATTTTATTTTTTTTTTTATTTATTTTTTTTTTTTTTGGGAAGCAGGTTCTTGATCATCCTTTTCCACTTCCTTTCCTCAAGAAAGCTTATCAAAATGAGCAGTGGTAGTGTTATCGATGAGGGCAATGATGAATACACACCAACTTCAAGTAAATCCCATGTACGATTCAGAAATAGTTTGTTCACAGAACAGGAGACTCACTGCCCTTCCTTACAGAGATGTCACTACCTATAAATTAGAATGTTCATTCATCATCATTTAGCTATTGCCACATGACACAAGCCACCCCAGCACTTAGTGGCTTGAAACAGGAAGCCTTTTATTGGTGTTCCTGGTTGTACAGTTGAGTGGTTCTTCTGGTTGCAGCTGGATTCACCCATATGACTAGATATCAGTCTTCTGGGCTTTGAGCTGGGCTTTCTCACATATCTGAGGGGTTGGCTGGCTGAGTCTGGTCTTGGATGGTGTCCACTGGGACAGATGGAGTGCCTTCCACATGTGGTCTGCCCTCTTGCAACAGATGAGCCCAAGTCATTTTTGTGGTTTTTAAGGGGGTGAGCAGAACTATGCAATGATGCCTTGGTTCAGAACTGATATACCTTGACTTGTGGTGCATTTTATCAGTCAAAGCAAGGTGCAAGACCAGGCCAGATGCAGAGGGTAAGGCTAGCAATTCTTCTTGACGGGCGCTATTGCAGACTCTCATTGCAGGGTGCATGGGTCCAGGGAGTCCCATGATTGAGGCCATCAGTGCAATCAGTCTGCCACATTCATCCTTTCATTTATTCATCCCATAATCCTTGGGGTTCCTCAACAGTCCTTTGTTCTCCTGTTCCATTCTTTGTTAAAAGTCAGGAGAGATTCTGTACCATTTACTGTACATAGTCTCTAAGGAAGCCACTGAGTTGAGTCTCTAAGGTCCAACCAGAGGGATGGGAGAGCTGGACAAGAAGGTGGCCAAGAGTGAGAGAATGGGAGTAATCCCGGGGCTCTGTATCCAAAATGGGCTGTGAACCTAAAGGAAGGAGTGTTAAGTCTGTGAGTGGGGAGCAGCTTCCCAGAAGAGGAACGAAGTCACCCAGGAACTGGGAGCGGGAGAGGATTGAAGAGAAGGGCGGAAAGAGGGTGTACAGCAGGTAGAACAGTGCCAGGGTGGGGGTTGGAGGCAAAAGGACCTTAGGAGCTGCTTCTGGAATGCTCGGTTTACTGGAAGGGTGGGAGTGGCAGGAGTTGTGGTCAGAAGAGTGTCCTTGGGCCAAGTTAGAAAAGCCTGTCATCAGGGGCTCAGACATAATTGATGGGCAGAAGGCAGCCGGTAGCAAGTTTTTTTATTTCTCCCCATTGCGGTGACTCATGTACCCAATGTAAGGAAGGAACAGACAGTATGATTATTGTACCCTGGTGCTCTTTCCTCATCAAAAGGAAGGCACGACAGCATAGTTCTGTGGATTCCAGATCGTGTGCTGTGGCGCTCTGGTGGGGGGATCACAGGGAAGTCACAGGGATGCCATGGGCTATCACCAAGTTGTGAGCAAAACACAGCTCCATCTGCCAGACGTCACTTAACTATTACTGTGAAGTTGTTTGGACCTAACTACCCAGGAAATGGAGCTTTTACTATTTCTTTTGCTCCTAGAGGTATAATGGGGGGGAAAAAAAACTGCATCACAAACAGCACTATAAAGCGACAAAGCTTGAGTCTGGGAGGCTCTGGTGAAGTTGGCCAGAGAACTTGGTTGGAATCTTGCCCTGTCCTGTTATCAAAGATGTGACGGGCGGTGTGTGACTTTCTCTGACCTGTTTCCTCATCTGCGAAGAGTGGAGATGGCACTCCCTCCCACCCTGTCCCCTCACCAGGTCATTTGAGAGGAATAAATGAGTTCATATAAGGAAAGGGCTTTATTTTTATTTTTATTTTTAAAGATTTTTTATTTAATTATTCATGAGAGACAGAGAGAGAGAGAGGCAGAGACACAGGCAGAGGGAGAAGCAGGCTCCATGCAGGGAGCCCGACATGGGACTTGATCCCGGGTCCCCAGGATCACACCCTGAGCTAAAGGCAGGCGCCAAACCACTGAGCCCCCCGGGCTGCCCAAGGAAAGGGCTTTAAAGGGAGCCTGGCATGCTGTCCGCGCTCGGCTGGCAGCGGCCTTATTACCCTGGATGGTTCGGCCTTGCCCGGCAGCTGGGCGCTCGCCAGGCCAGTTGTCTGTCTGCGAGGCCCCGAAATACAGCGCAGGTACCCCTGTGGGGACAGGAGGGCGAGTAGGGAAGCTCAGCAGCCTTGAGCAGCGGCGAGGACTGGCTATTCCTGCATGTGATCGGAGCCCGAGGGGACACTGCCACACCTCGTGTCCTCATCCACGGGATCCCCGCAGCCTCTCGTTGCAGGAAACTTTGTTTCAAGCACAGCTCTGGTGTCACGTGCTGCGCTCAGGCCGTGCATTCAAATTCTGGCCCTTTCCGTGCGCCGCCCCTGCTCTGGCCCAAGCCAAATAACCTGTCTCTACAGAAAAAGGCTCAGCTGATGGGAATGAGAGGTGAGGCCTCTACTTTGTCACCTCGTGCATTAAAGGACGGGGCAGGATGGCCTGATGGGGCGGGGGCATGGGCAGGTGGGGAGGTTCTCCCACAAGTGCCCTCAAATCCTCTCTGCAGGCCGGTGGGCTTCTGTTCATAGGGAGAAGCTGGTTGTGGTGGCTCAGTGTCCCCCACTTCCAGTTGGTCTCCTCTCTTTTTCCGAAGAGGGCTTCAGGGTGCAGTGGGGTACAGTGCTTGCTCTGAGTGTGCATGCGTTTGCTGGTACCTCTCTGTGTGCCCGCGGGGGCGCGTGCAAGGGGGCCCATGGGTGCTGCTGCGTTTGGGATCTGCCCAGGCACCCCCCTCATCCCCCTCTCTCCAGCAGCCCGTCAGTCTCCTTTTGTCCAGGGAACATTTTTTTTTTCCATTTTTCATCCCACAAACGTCACTCTGCTCCTGTCCCTGACTTGTAGCCGGGAGTTGGCTGCGGCCTCATTTCTCATTCTGGTCCTGTTCCTTTAGGAATCTGCCAAACCTCTTCTGCATTTGTTTTTCACCTCAGCACTCTCTTCTGTCAGCAGTTCAGTGAGCCCTTTCCAAGCTCATTTTTCCCCATTTGCTTCTTAATTAGTTTTCCCCTCCTGCCTCTCCTCTCCATGCCTCCATCCTGCCACCCTTCCAGTCCATGTCTCACGATTTCTGGCCCGCTGTTAAGAAAATGTGGGTCGGAGCAATGTCAGTCACGGTTATTGTTTCCAGGCATGTGGCTTTGTCTTGAAATTTTCAGTTGTATTCGTTTGTCATCTTGCTCTGGAATAAGGCCTGCGACCTGGGTGCAGGCATTGCATTGACCTGCGATGGTGGTGAGTTTGCGGAGGCAGGGACTTGGTCTCTCCCTGTGGAGCATTTGTGGGAAAGGATTTGCATTTTAAAAATAAAGTGCTCTGAGTAAGTGTTAACCTGTATCTTTAAGTCTTTCTGAAGCCAGGAAGCCAGGCTTTGTTTTATAGATGCAGGCACAGTCTCTGAAACTCCTGAAATGTTAAATAACCATTAGTGTTTGTGTGTGTGTGTGTGTGTGTGTGTGTGTGTTTGTTTTTGGTTTTTTTTTTTTGGTGGCGGGGAGAGTGCTCATAGCTTTTATCAGATTCCCATAGGAGCCTGCAGCCTCCAAATATTGGGACACCCTGCCTGGGTAATTTAGAAAGCCTAAAGAGGTTGGAAATTATAATACGTGATCTGGAAGCAAAGGATAGAGGTCAAAGGAGCACATAAGAAAAACATGTTTCGAGGGCAGATGAAGCCCTTCTTGGGGCACCTGGCAGTGCACGTGTCCAGGACCCCAAACTGTGATATCTATACAAAGAGTGGTAGTAAAGGAGGTTGAGATTGGTTTTTGAAAGGCCCCATGCCCCCCCCTCCCCCAACGCCGTACTGATCATTACCCCTTAGGGTTGACTTGTGATAGACTGTTAGAGGTTAAGTGGAATAAAACAAAAAGGTGGTTGCCCTAGGAATTTCCATTGTGCAGCACACCACACCAAGCTCTGTCCTCTGTGGCAAGTTAGCTCGGCCCCTCAGGTGCACCGTGTAGCTGCAAGGAACAAAGATGGTCATGGTCCTTTCCGGAGCTCCTAGGTCTTTGCTACTCAAAGGGGCTGCACCCAGCAGCCACATTAGCAGTAGCTGGGATCTCTATTAGATAAGCAGACTCAGAGGCCTGCTGATTCACAGTCCGTGGAATAACCAGATTCCCAGGCGATTCATAGGTACAGTCAAGTTCAAGGACAAAATTCTAGTGCAGCCTGTTTCTTGGGCGGCAGTCAGAGCTCTCTGAAGCATCGTGTCCTGGGCATGTCCTGTCAGTGCTTCTGATGAAGTTCTGATTTCCTGTTATTTTTACAAGGAATTTCCATTCCAAGCAATTTAGATACATATCTTTAGGCCTGAATATGATTCTGTACCTTTCGGATTTGTACCCTTTTGCAAATGTTCACAGGCAAATGCATAGATCAGAGTAATCCTTTTTTTTTTTTTTTTTTTTTTTTTTGACTATCCACTTGACATATAGGGATAGAAAGATACCATCATACCCGCCATATGCAATCACCATAGAAGGTGCGGAGGAGTCAAGCAATAAGAAACTGGTGCTGCCTTTGAGAAAGAAGTCTGGTCCCTGGAGATAAGCACAGAGAAGGGTAATTTCATCTCATTGTATTGTATCTTGGGCTGGCATACGGGACCAGGGAGAAGAGCAGGTGGTTCTTTGCCTATGCTGAGGTGTCACTATACACTGTATATACAGTGTATCAATATACACTGATAGGTATGGCATGAAGACATTTTTAGGCCTTTACCAGACTTCTGACCTCTTCAGGGAGCTGTCCTCCCTCATGCCTTTTCAAACCTTAAGTGACTAGCACCTTTTGTGTGTTCAAGTAAGTAGTTCGAGTAGTCATTTGTTTGGTTACCAGCCTACTGATATGTAGCCTGAGAGAGAGCATTGAGTACTTGTTCCGCTGCTTTGCCCCTTGGCTAAGAATCCCTGCTTCCCAGGAAGGGGAATGACTTCCCCTGTGAAGACTTCATGTCCTCGTGATCTCCATTTGAAGGCATGTTACATTTAAATTTAACGCTTTTCCTTCCTTCCGAATTGCCTAGCCGCAGCTTTGTCACTGATCCCTGTAGCAGAATTAGCCCCATTTGAAGATGGAGGAGGTGGATTTTGGCTCTCTCCATGCAAGGTTGTTAGGAGTTTTTCAGGAGGGAGAAACAATGATCCTACAATACATTTACTTTCTGTTGACAGGTATGGAACAAAAACTAGCTGGGAAATGAGAGTGTTTGTATCAGCCTATTGTGCTATACACACACACACACACACACACGCACATATACATATATGTGGCAAAATATATATATAAATATATACATATACATTTATAAAATATAAATGTACAAATATATATATTTATATATGTACAAATGTGTGTGTGTGTGTGTATATATATATATATATATATTTTTTTTTTTTTTTTTTTTTTTTTTAGTAGAATCTCCTTTTCTATACCCTAACTTGGTTTTCCACACTCTTTTGCTTGGAAGTCAAATTTGGAATCAAATTCTGTAATCATTTACTTGCTGGGTATGCTTTGGAAGTATAGTTAGCTAACTCTCTGAACCTCATAGGTAAAGTGGGGGAGCAAATATTGAAAAATGATAATTAAGGATGAAATGAGATGGTGTATGCAGAGGGTCTAGTAAAATTTATGCAATCACTAGTTTGATACTGAGTGCTAATATTTAGCGGGCATAGTTGCTGAAACCGTGTGCTCATCACCATGTTGAAATCTACCCCGAAGGAAAGCAGCAAACATGACCTGCCCTTGGGATCTTACAGTGCTTTACTGTATGAGTGAACTAAAATGTGAGACAAGGAACACAGATGTGTAAAGCAGCCTGCATTAGCTTCCATGGAAGATTGGAGAACCATGCCCCAATTACTCAGTTCCTGCCAAGGGCCCCTCACAGGAAGGAGTTCAGTGTTAGCGGCAGTCCCATTTGTCAGGAGATGTTAGAAACCCAGATTTTTATGTGAAATCTTGTTTTTCACATGTTGGTAACTAATTAAAAAAGTCTTCCTGACCTGACTTCTAGTCTAGCACCAAACAACAAGAGTGTATCCTTATCAATACAAGTATTTTTGATGCTCTGCCCTCTTTGATTCATTGCTTCACCACAAAGTATAGCCCTGATCTTCCACCCACCTTCCATTCCATCCTTTCTCCCACCACAAGGACACACACCCAGGGTCTGGATCTCAGAGCCTTGTCTCTACTTTCCATGTAAATCATGGGTTGCAACAGTAAAAGACTTCACCATGGGTAGTCCTTGTCTATGAAACAAAACAGTTTAAAAGCTGGATTGAGTTCTAGGTATGGTCTTTTTACTATTCTGTTTTAGTCACTGTTTGTGCTCAAACCCAAAAATTAAAACCTGAAATGGTGAATTTTAGAGACAAGCTCTTCTTGGCAGGACTTGCACTTATATCCGTTCCCTGCGAGATGTAGCATTTATGAATCCTCAAGTTCTGAGCTACCAGTTTTGCCTAACACAAATAAAAATCGCACCTCTCAAAAAACATTGGCACCAGCCATTTGGTTAGTAGGATGTTTTTGATAGGCTACGTCCTGGAAAAGCTCAACTGTAATACCTCCTTACCTTTGAATTTCACTTTATGGTTTCTGGGGTGAACCGGGCAGGGAGGGCTTCCTAAACAAGACAAGGCTATTGGTGTGCTCTAGGATCCTAACTATGATTTTCTGCAGCATCTCATGCGGCCTCAGACTGTTTTTGGTTCATGATGGGTGGGAACTGCATGTTCTTTGGTCAGTCCATGGGCTCTGGAGTGGCAGCTGCTGGTGTTAACAGGTTGTCTTGGAAATGGCTGTGGAGCATCACAAGTGGGAGGGAACCATGTTTCTTTGACCTAGACTAGGCCCTGTCATTGACTTTCACTCACCGGCCACCCATTAGAGAGATGAAGCCCCGCCTGGCTTAAAGGCTCCAGGCAGGGAAGAAATGGATCTGGAAAATACCAGGCTCATGGTGGTGATTTCCAAGTGAGAATAACAGCACAAAATTGGAAGGATTTATACAGCGAGAGTAATCTTTCTGATGAAAGAGGAAAGGTCGGGGATATTTTAGTCATGGTTTCAGGGCATAATAATGAGAATGGTACAGAATTAGTATGGGATCAGTCCCAGAAGTAGCACTTGCTGTTATAATATAATATAGTGTGTGTGTGTGTGTGTGTGTGTGTGTGAGAGAGAGAGAGAGAGAGATTTTGTGTGTTTTTAGGAGGGTAGGGAAAGAAGAGCTGTGAAGCGGAAGGGCATTACTTTGAAGGGAGGTGGAGAAAGAGTCTCAGTATTACAGGGTCAGCCCTTGGCCCATTGCAGGGTACAGAAGGCCCCAGTTAGAATCATTGTTTTCACTGGTGGTAAAAGCTGCGTGAAGTCATTTAGCCAGAGGGTAATACACAAGTGCCTTTTCCTAGTTATATATCTGCCATTTCCCAAATGTATTTGAGAAATGTGTCATTATTGATCTGTGGCCCCTCAACTTGGTCCCTCTTGTCTGCTCTGTGAAACTTGATCTGGGTCCCTTAAATATTTTTCCTTTATAGGTGGCACAGTGTTAAGCTTTGCCAGTAGAGGGTGGGGGTTTTCCTGCCTCATTCTGCTTTCGGGGAGGGCTCTTCCAATGGCTTGTGACAGCCAAGAGCACATGGTGGCCAGCAGCCTTCCCTGCATGCCCTGTGCAATTTTGTAGCAGAGTGCCTCTGCTGAAATTTCTGTTAGTAGCTTTCTTGGTACCCTAGAGGACACATCTCTGGATTTGGCCACCTGACAGCATAGTGGCTTCTGTGTTATATAGCAAGTCATAGCTGTACCCTTTCCTAGAAAATCAAGATCTCTACCCTGGGGTGGTGCCTCCCCCTTATGTGTTCTATCTCATGCCCAGTTAGTAGCTGGTCCTCCTATATGTTTTAGAGTTCCTTGCATTATACTAGTCAGTCTCTTGTCACCCCAAGCCCCGGTGGGAGTTCAGAATTGTTTATATTAAGAGTTTAGTGGTCAATTTTCTTGTTCATTTACTCTGTGATTTTCATCGTCTGATGGGACTCTTGAGTGATATAACACACCCTGGAAAAAAAAAAAGTATTCTCAGGAAACATTGTGAAAGATGCTGAAATAGGTAAAAAAGATGTAGTATCTAGTGCACTCTCTCGGGTTATCTGTGCCTTTCATTTTCTTTGAACTGTTTTTAGTTTGGCAAGTTATAGAAAAGCAGCTTTTTGGCAAGTGATCGTAATGGAAATGATTCTTGTTCATAGAAATTCAAATTAATTTTGTGCAGTGGAGGTACTATTGATTCCTACTCCCAAGGAACCAGTTTCATATGAACAAATTTATTTCAACTTTCCTGATTGCCTGTGTATGTGTGTGTTCTTTGTATTCTTTTGAATCCCTTGTAATACCCTTCTGGTTCCCTCTCAATTAATGAGCTAAATAAAATCTTTGATGGATGTTCATTTCATATTTGTAAGAGTCATGGTTTTATCTTTAAAAAGAATCTTATGACAGTATGATGTATTAAGGAGCTCATGAGATATGCCCACTTAGATTTTAAAAATACCACAGAAAATGGTGATCAGAATTGCTAAAAAAAAACTTACTTAAATGCATTTTAATGTCTTAAAACTGGACAGAAATGAAGAAATAAAATCATTTATAAAGAACCAGGTTTTGAAATGGAAGATAAGATTCATAACATACCCATAGAATGAGAGCATTTACAAATTACATATCTGATAGAGAACTTGTATTTTTTTTTTAAAAAAAGATTTTGTTTATTTATTCATGAGAGACAGAGGCAAAGGGAGAAACAGGCTTCCTATGGGGAGCTAGATGTGGACTTGATCCCAGGACTCTGGAATCACGCCCTGAGCCAAAGCCAGATGCTCAACCACTAAGCCACCCAGGCATCCCTAATAAGGAACTTGTATTAAGAATATATTAAAAACTCTTACAACTCAGTGATAAAAAGAAAAGCAATGCAATTTATAAATGGGCAAATAATCCGAATAGATAATTACCCCCAAAGAAACACAAATAGTCAATTAGCACATGAAAAGATACTCACCATCATTAGTCATGGGGGTGTGCAAATCAACACAAGAGTGAGATACCTCTTTACACCCATGAGGATGACTGGGTTAAGAAATATAATATAGTAATAACAATAACAGGTGTTGGTGAGGGTGTGGAGAAAGGAGAACCTTCATACACCAAGGGTGGGAATGCAGAATGGTGCATCCTCTGTAGAAAGCATTTTCACAGTTCTTTAAAAGGTTAAATTTGGAGTTCCCTTATGACCTAGCAGTCCTCCCCCAGGTATAAAAACAAGAGAAATGAAAATCTGTTCATACAAAAAGTTGGCCTGGAATATTGATACAGTATCTTCATTCATAATAGCCATCATCTGATGAATAAACAAGATGTGATCTATCTGTATGGGGGACTAGGCAGAATGAAGTACCCATCCATGCTAGAAAAAGGATGAATATAAAAAGCCTGATGCTAAGTGAGAGAAGCCAGTCACAGAAGACCACGTGTTTTGTGATTCCATTTGTAGGAAATGTCCACAATAGAAACACTTAGAGACAAACAGTAGGATAGTGGTTGCCTATGGCTTGGGATGAGCATGGAGGGGGTTCAAGGGGTAATAACTAAAGGCTGTGGGGTTTCTTTTGGGGTGATGGAAATGATCTAAAACTGTTGTGATAATTGTACAATTCTGTGAATATACTAAAAACTGGTAAACTGTACCCTTTGGGTGAGTTGTATGTGAATTATATCTCAGTAAAGCTGTTACCAAAAAAAAAAAAAAAAAAAAAAAAAAAGATAATCATCAAATAAACCACATTCCTTAGTGGGGGTGGTGGTGGTGGTAAATGCTGCTTGTGCACAAACTGACAAATCTCTTGTCCTCATGTCAGAAGATCTGCCTACCTTTTCTTTTTTGAGGTCCTCCCCTGTAGAACTCTTCTTTTTAACTAGGGGCACCATTCTTTCAGTGGAGATTATTGCAAAGTGAAATGAACAGCTGCATGATTGCTTGATAGGTGTTCTTTCCACCCTCTACAGCATCCATGGGGAGTACCTTGGAGAACTGGTGGTTTATCTGAACTGTTATTTTTCCTGTTTTTCTATCACTACTTGAGTGTTTAATGTTTTATTTTAGATCTTTTTTCTCTCAGGATCTTGTGGTAGTGGCAGCTGAAGGAATCTAAATTTAAAATTGTCTTAAGTTATGAGTGATACAGAGGCAAAAATGGCATCTAGAGCTTTGATCGACAAAAACAAAGAAAACCAATGGCCTAGAACAATGAACCACAGTAACAATACAGAATGTATTGGGAATAAATAGGAAGTCTTGCACCTAGGTTCAAAATAATTAGTTTTACTAACCCAGAATGATATAACCTGACTTGATGACAATTCCAATGATAAATAAAGCCATGTTGATTTTTCACCAGGGTGTAGTGAGTGAGGAAGGAGGTTGAATAAGAGCCAACAATTACTATGGGTTTCAGAAAACTCAGTTTTGTTCACACTCCAGGTCAACCACTTACTAATGAAGGGTCTAGGGCGGGCTGCTTAACCTTGGTGCATCTCCATTTTCTCACCCTGTAAGATGGGATAATAGTATTGACCATAAAGGATAATTTGAGATGATAAGCCAGGATAATATTTGTGAAGCCTTAAAGCTGTACGTAGCTTTAGTAGGTACTAAATGATGAGGGTGGAGATGATAGAAATGTTATAGAAGTAAGGAGTCCAGACTAAGAGAGGTGACAGTGCCAGTACTTCGCAAGACTCAAATCCCCTTGGGAACACTGGGATCTGGTAACTAGGATCATCGACTTAAAGAGGGTGTTGGTAGAGGGTGGCCCTCATCGGGAAGGGACTGGGAGTTGTGAATGCAGTTTAAGCAAATAATTATTATTTTTCATAGCAAAGAACTTTTGTGTGATGGGGATGAAAACTTCACACTAGGGCTTGCCAGAAGTGACTGTCTGGGTTAGCGCAGAAGATAGGGGCTGTGCACTGTAGTAGTGTCTCAGTCTTATGTTCCTCATTTACAAAATGGATATTACACTGGCTGTGAGGATTAAGATTTACATAAAGCACTTAGCTCAAGAAATGGTCCTTATATAGCATCATCAATAACATAATCAGAGAAATAAGACAAACACAAAAGCAACTATGACATAGACATTTAATAAATGTCATAAGGGAGCTACTCAGTGCTCTGAGATTTGGCAGAGGGAGGGATCCTGTGCTTTGACGGCTTGAGGAGGCAGTGTTTTATTTGGAAGTGCCCTTTCAGACTATGAAGATTGGGGTGGAAAATGGAGAGCATGGTAGAGGCTGATCTCTGATCACAGTGATTTTGTAGAAGGAAACCTTCTGGAGAAGGGAGTAGGGACTTACTGTTTCTCCATTCCCTTCTACCTCATGGTAGTTAATTCTAGGAATATTCCTTTGTTGAAGGGGTTCCTAGAGTTTTAGTTCTCTTCCTTGAAGAAATGCTTTTTTTTTTTTTTTTTTTAGAAAGAGAGAGAACATGAGGAGGGAAGAGGGGCACAAGGGGATGGAAAGAGAGAGAATCCAAAGCAGGCTTCATACTCAGCTTAGAGCCTGATGTGGGGCTGGATCTCAGGACCCTGAGATCATGACCCGAGCCAAAATCAAGAGTTGGACATTTAATCGGACTGAGCCACCCAGGTGACCCAAGAAATGCATTTATAAGTGAAACTTGAGCTGTGGCAGTCCACCTGGGAAGTGTTTGCATAGGACCTTCTTTCTGTTCCCCAGTAACCTAGACTCCTACCACTAAGAAAAAATGTGAAAATATTTGTTGTAGGGTGTTCAGTTTTGAGGGAAAAAAATCTCTTTAAATCCGATTCCTTTTGTGGCAGTTAGTTCCTTTTACAGGAATGCTAGAATCGAAGAACCTCTAGATCCTGTGGGGAGTCTCAATTGGGTAGCCTTTTTCTAGCTGGATTTCTGTGGGGTCAAATGACTGGATATGTGGTTGGAGGTGAGAATGAACAGACCAGGGCCAAGTGGCTGCTGTGGCAGGCAGTGGCCACCCTTGTGACCTGCTGTGCTGAGTTGCACATCTTCAGGTACTGTATGCCCAATCTGATGAGGAAGGGGGGATTTCTCCACTCAAGGAAGAAGACTGTCCTGTCAGCAATGTATCATAGAGTACTGTTGCCCTGTAGAACCTTCAGGCAGGTTTCTTCATCTGCCCCCGCAGACCGGCTCCTCCCCTTTCCTGTCTTGGTGAATGACACACTACTTTGCCTCAGCTGCCCCAGCTGTAGGGCTCTCAGTCATCCAAGCTGCCTCCTCCCCCCATCCCTCCACTGGCCATTGTCTGTTGTCCTGCTGATTTGACCTCTTAAATGTTTCTGGCTCCTGGTCTCTACCTAGTATGACTGCCAGTACCCTGCTGAGACCTTTATCTGACTCATTTGTCACCCAGAGTTGCAAGAGCCGCCTCCCTGCACTCCTGGGCTCCAGCCATGTCTTTCTTCAAGTTCTCTACATGGCAGCCAAGATCAAATATGGAGTTCTCTCCATTTTGTTGTGGTTCTCATTGAACAGGGAAGGTTTTTCAGAATCCTCTGGAGACCCTTTTCAAAGTATTTAGGTATATGTCCCATGCTAGACCCATAGGTAGAAGGGGAGCACAGAGAAGGGGGTTTGGGATTCTGACATGAAAAAATCTTCCCCAATATGTAAATAGGCAATAATTAATGCTTAAAAAAAAAAAACCTTTATTTTGAAATAATTATTTCATGAGAAGTTGTAAAAAGAGGACAGAGTGTCCCGTGAACCCAGCTTCCCCCAGTGGTGTCATCTTACATCGTCTAGTACAGTATTAAAACCCGGAAATCAGCAAGGAGATTTTACTGTTGAGTAGACTACAGACATAAGTAATGCATCTTAACGCCTCTCTCTCTTGCCAGGTTAGAGTGTCACACTTCCTGTTACATGAACTATTGGATTATTTCTTGACTTCACCGGGATGCATTTTAATTTAGGAACGGCATGGATGGACTTGATTCTGGGAGTGGTGGCGGTGTGAGTAAGATTTTGACAGCTACCACTTGTTTATCCTTATAAAGTGGATTATATCCCAAAGAGCTTGCCAAGAATAAATTTGAGCAGTGTAATTCTATCTAGTGACCTAAGGTCATAACTTTTCTTATGTGAAAAGTCGAACTGCCACAACAGGTTTTAGGCTAGAAGAATAGTACGGACATTTATTCTTCTTGAATCTAAGATGCAGTTAGCTTAAAATTATGTCCGCATGAATTGTTTCCCAGGCATGTGTAAATCTTGCTTTGTTTTATCTTGTTTAGATTGTAAAACATAAGGGCGCAGGGCTTATTTTATTGTTGTTGTGGTTTTTTTTTTTTTAAGTCGTGTTTTGGTCATAATTCTAAAATACAGTGCTTCCCGGTGTGTGGCTCTATGCAGTGAATCATAAAAGTGTAGTTTTGCCGTGAGAGATGGAATATTCTTATGGGTTGTTATGAATTCAGTGGACGTCAGACTTTTAGGTGCTCACCAAGGAGATTCTTTGAAGTAGCTATCTTTACCAATACTGGGAATCTGTTCTGGTGACCGAGTTCAGCTCGGCCTCCTCATCAGAACCGATGGACGAGATAGAAGAATCCTTTGTATCCGCTTTGGTGATATTTTGCTGACACTTGCCTGCATCTTTTGTGTTTCACACAAATGTGCTCATGTCTTCTGAGAAAGGGAACTGAAGAGCGATAGGAAAACCACTATGTGCCTCAGAATAAAACTGGGTCAGGGAAGGCAGATAGAGGGTCTTAAAATCAAGCAGTAGGGTGAATTCTCCCACCTACACACAGAGGCCTTTGGGGCTTCTTTGAGCAGTCATGAGACTTCTTCTAGAACATGCACCTGTCTTCAGGCTAAGGTGCTGGACTAGACCATTTGCAAAGTAGACAGGATCTCTGTTTCTGTAACTTCCCAGAAGGGCACAGGGTCCTTTGTTCACGCCAGTGGTGAGATTCTAATCTGGATCTAATTCTCAAGTCTTTGAACTACTTCAGATTGCCTACATCCATGCAAGACATTCCAGGTTCAGCCTTCATCCTCTGGAGTAATTCTGAAGCAGGCTTCAGAGAGAGGATCTCAAAGGCCGACTTCTTTCATGGCTGAGGAGTTGCCTTATGATGTGTATCTCTGAGATACACAGAGATTCTCTGTATTCTCTCACAGAGAGAATTGGCAACACGCTAGATAGATGCTATGTCCCCTTGATGGTGGGTAATGACCTCATTAGAGGAAGAAGGAGACTTCGTGGCTCAAGGAGGGAAGGAAGCAGCCAGCTGAAAGTTATTCATCTGATTCATTTCTTTGTCTTCCTCCTACTTTGTGTTAGCAAAGTGGTGAAGTAGTTATTGGGGGCCGAGGAGGAGGCTTGGGTGAGTAAGCAAGACCTTCCAGGTTCTTCAGAGAGATTCCCAGAGCAACAATACCTCTATTTTCCAAGGACAACACCAGCCAGGCAACTTCATTGACCAAGGGACTATCAGGACTTTTCCCAACAAATATTAAGCCTGCAAATATTGACAGAGGGACTTGAATCTCATCATCCAAGGAGTTTGAATCTTAACAAAGAACAAAGAATGTAGGGTGGACATTTGAGCTCAATGGTATTTGTGAAACTAAAATGTGTATATGTATCAAGAATTACCAGATTATGGGGGTGGGGGTACATGCACAAGGAGAGCAGTATGGCTCTGTCCTTCATCTAGGACAACCAACCATCCCACTCTGCCTGTGATGGGAGGGTTTCCTCTAGGAGATGTTTCCAGTGCAAACCCTGGGCAACTCTAGTTACCCTTACCTTTGTCAGTCTTTGGTGGCCTTGGGCAGGTCGCTTAGACTTTTGGAATACTAGGCCCAGTGTCACTCCCTAGATAACTTAAGACCAGTCATCTTTACTGCTTCTTAGGATTGGCAGTTAGTTGTGACTCATTCACAAGGTGGTATTGGGTAGAGCATGTGGACTATAAAAGCTAGTGCTCTAAAAACAAACAAACAAACAAAAAAAACCTAGCGCTCTGAAGCCATTGACAGTGATGATCAGGAATTGGTATTTATTTTTTTATTTTATTTTTTAAAATATTTTTTAATTTTTTTTTAAATTTTTATTTATTTATGATAGTTACAGAGAGAGAGAGAGAGAGGCAGAGACACAGGCAGAGGGAGAAGCAGGCTCCATGCACCGGGAGCCCGATGTGGGATTCGATCCCGGGTCTCCAGGATCGCGCCCTGGGCCAAAGGCAGGCGCCAAACCGCTGCGCCACCCAGGGATCCCAGGAATTGGTATTTAATTAAGAACAATATTGGCTGCTGTTGAGACGTTAAGAATGGTTAGACAATTAGGATAAAGTAACAGACACCCAGAATGAGGTGGACTGAGCAGGTAAGCCAGATTCTAAACACCTTCGAACTTAGGCCCACCTGGAATTTTAAAAAATCCCAAATGAGTGCCACCATTTGCAAACACAGATCTGACCCAGAACTCTGGGTTTCTGGATTCTCTGGAAAGACTGGGCAATCTGGCCACCCTAGACTGTCTTACATTACCAGTAGCTGGAGATGTGAGGCGGTCCCCTCTGTTGATGGGACATGTGGTCTCTGGTTCATCACAGCCCCCCTCCTCCATCACCCTCCTTCTGGGGCTTGTTCCTCCTACTTTCTCCCTGATTTCTTTAATTCTCTGTCTGGTAGGGTGGACATTTGAGCCCAGTAGTTTTCAACCCTGGCTGTACCTTAGGGTTTTGGGGTATATTTAAAATTATAATGGTTTCCTGGCCCTCCCAAACCAACTGAATTGTAATATGAGGGGAGAGGTCTGATTGGGGCAGTCACAGTGTGAGTTTAATGTTAACTCACTGGGAAAAACCAGGGAACTTTTAAAATGTAAATATCCCAGTGGTATATTCATGGCACGTATAACTAAGGTATTAATAAACTCCCCCCAGATGCTGCTGTACTGCTGTAGGCATTTAAATCATTATAATAATGACCGTAGTTTTTTTGCATGGAGTGATTATAAAAAATTTTTTAATGGGCTTATAAATCTAGTGGTTATGAGAGGCAAGTAACATGAATTTAGTGTGTTTGAGACAAGGGATAAAAGGAAGGGGGCACGGTTAAAATGAACATTGGTGGTTTTCTGTTTGCATAATGGCTTCATTCATCTATAATTCTTTCACTGTAAATCAATTTCTAGAATCTCTTGCCCCCACCCCCTTCCAGGATCATATTCTGGTTGTCCTGAATTATTGAAAAATTCAAGGAGCTAGCAAATAAAAATCGGTTTCTCGCATTTGATACTTAAAATGGTAGGGACTTAGCACCTATTTCTGCTGCTTCATTTTAAGGACAATAAAACTGAGCTCTGAGATGTCAGGTGACTGGTTCAAAGCACTGTCCCTAGTCTTGGAATTCTGCATCATGTTCCCTCCTTACAGATCAGAGCAATTGTCTCCAGGTCTGTAACTGCAGACAAGCTGGGTATCTCTCGCCCCTGTGTGCCCTTCCTTAAGCTTGACCCTTGTAGCCAGTGGCTTCAAGGACTTCTCTTATTCACCTTCTATCCACTGATGTCTAACCCAGGACCTGGCCTTAGTGTCTAGAATTGAAGGCTGATGAAGAAAGAAACCAGTTCAGGTCACAGGTCTCCATGAAATCTTCTGGGGCTTTTCTCCAGTCCCTGAGTCTTTGGGACCCACTGGGGGTGAGCCCTGGGTAGAGTCCTAATCAGCATTCTGTGCTGCCCGGTGTGAGTGATTGAGTTGTGGGTCTTCTCCCAGGGCAGGGACCACCTCTTGAATCTTCAGTGTTTTCTCCACAATGTGCAGGACCCTGGAGAGCACACATCAAGCCCTTCTGTGAATGTTTGTCTTATGGGGTCTCACTTCTCTAGTTGACCTCTCTTTGCCCTTTCATTCAGTTTTCATGCTATGGAAAATATTCTCAAATGCCACGCTAATGTCATTTTGATGGAATAGCAAAAGAAAAAAAAAATAAGATTGATCCATCTTTCTAAACTGGTACCACATGGGATGGCTGGGTGGATCAGTTGGTAAGCATCTGCCTTTGGCTCAGGTCATGATCCCAGGGTCCTAGGATTAAGCCCCACATTGGGCTTTCTGCTCAGTGCGGGTCTGCTTCTCCCTTTACCTCTGACCCTCCCCCCTGCTCGTGCTCTCTCTCGCTCTCAAATAAATAGATATAATTTTAAAAAACAAACAAAAACTGGTGACATGCATTAGTAATTGCTCATTTTACGCAGGGTAGCCTCTGCAGTTTAAGGGGTGGATGTGCTGTCTTGCTCTGTACCTGGCTGGCTAGCTCTAGTAGCATGATTGTTCTGCTCACTGCTCTAATTTTATTTGTTGTTCCGCATATCTTCAAATTAAGTCTCCTCCGTGAAAGGGAATAGAGGGGAAGGGAGAAGAAATGGGTAGGAAATACCAGAAAGGGAGACAGAACATGAAGACTCCTAACTCTGGGAAACGAACTAGGGGTGGTGGAAGGGGAGGAGGGCAGGGGGGTGGGGGTGACTGGGTGGCGGGCACTGAGGGGGGCACTTGACGGGATGAACACTGGGTGTTATTCTGTATGTTGGCAAATTGAACACCAATAAAAATAAATTTATTATTAAAAAATAATAAAAAAAATTTAAAGAAGTTCCAATACTCAACCCATTTTGAGTTCTTCTCTCCCAGGAGAGCCAAGACACCTTGTAGGAGGGATGTTTCACTGGTAGGGGTGGAGGAGAGAGTATGAGGGAGTATTTGTAGGATTACCTGGGAAGTTGTTTTCTTTTAAAAGTGCCCAACAGAAGCCTAACCCAAAATGATAAAAACAGAATTTCAGGAGGAGGAAAAAGAAGGCCTCTGCTCAGGGATATATTTTTTGAAAATTTTCCAGGTGATTGTTCTTTACCTCCCTAGCTCCTCATTTGAAAGTAGTGGGCGTACAGGGTTTCCTTGAAGAAATGGAAGCAAAAGCCCAACCCACAATGGAGCAGCTCATATTTATTAAGTACTTATTGTTATATGCCCACTCAAATGATTTAGTCCCTTTGGGTTTTTTTTTCCAGGGTTTCTCCATTTATTTATTTTGTAAGTTTGGGTACGTTCTAGATGTCAGGCTCTCTGACAGTTACTAATGCAACCTAGAGTGCTGGTGAAGAAGCTGGATAACTGTAGTCTCCAGCATCTCTACCACTTGGTAGCTGGGTGACCCTCAATAGACTGAGTAGTTCATGCTGCAGTTTCTCCCCACTGTGAGTGGGGGCAGTTGAATAGGCTAAGAGGATGTGTTCAGGTGGTAGCGGCCAGCTCTTAGTGCAGTGACGATTGGGACAGTCCCGCCTTCATGGAGCGGATTGTTGGATGACAGCCAGGGACCAGAGGGGAAGTCCCGTGGTCAGTGTACATGACACAGGGGGCATTTGACCCCATCTTCGCATAGTCTTCCCTCTCTTTGCACCCTTTCCTCCATCAGCGCCTCATTTATCTGTAGAGGAGGAGCTCAGCTATAGTAGTTTTTCTAGAAACCTTCCAAACTCTATACTACGTCCTCTTAATGAGGGATACTGTATCGTTATTATGAAAATCGGCTTTGGTGGGAACTGTAAGCAGAGCGGTGCTCCCAGGCCCTCCTGATATACCCTCTTCCCCTCTGCTAACTGGCCCTCAACCACTGTCCTTTCTGCAGTACCTTTTATGCTCTTGTCTTCCTTAGAGAGCCCTCCCTACTTCTAAGATTCCTAATCTCTTACTTATTGGAGGAGAACCAGAGGTTAGCAGGAGAAACCAAATGACCAGACTTGTTAAATCAAGGTCCTTGGTTTACAAACCAAACAGCTTTGTAAATAGCCTAACACTCCCCAAGGAGAGACTGTGACGTTTTTGTGACCTACCCTCTGCCACTCTTTTCTACTTTCAAGGGCCCGGTGATCATGTGGAGCCCACCAGGATGGTCCAGGATCATCTCCCTGTGTTAAGGTCCGCTGGTTAGCAACCTCACTTCCTGGGGCACCCTTAATTCCCCTCGACCATGTCACATAAGAGGTCCTGGGGATCAGGATGTGGACAGTGTTCTATCTACTGTGGCTGTCTCGTTCTTTCTTACTTATTATCATGTTCCAAAAAAGATTAGCAAATAATACAGGAAAATAAAAAAACACATCTAAAATTTAGTCCAGAATAAAAAAAAAAAGAAGCCAGGAGAAATGCAGAGTAAGAAAGTAAGAGTCAAGAATGAAGTTCAAACACAAAATAGCTATCAGTTTACCTCCAGGAAGGAGACTGTGATTTTGGCTCAGAGCTTTTCCTAGCAGCGCTCGTGAAGAAGGAAGCAATGCCAATTATGTTTTACTGTGTCATCGAGTAAAATCTGACTAGTTGTCAGATGTCCGGATGACTATTCTTTCTGTTAAGATGAGAGCTTTCTTCTCTAGATCCTCCTGGATGCATGAAGTATAATCAGCAAAGCCTTTGCCAGGATGATAGTAAATCCAGCAATAGGTTTTTACCTGCCCCACCTTTATTTTATTTATTTATTTTTAATTGCTTTCTATTTTAAGTCAACTATGCATTGCTCTGAAGACTTCTTCCAAGATGTGGTCATGGCCAGGCCAAATCCATGGATTAGAAATATCCAAAGCCAGTAGTTCCCATCTGGCATTTCTCATGCCCTGGGCATTCTTGAGTGTATCCTCCTGCCTGAGCTTTCATTCCGAACAGCAGTGATGTCGATTTTATATTTTTTATTTCTGAAGGCCATTAAATACAACATATATTTACATATACAATCTGATGTCTTTTTAAGATGGAAGAGTTTGAAAGCCTACCAGCATTTAGCAAGAGTTAAGATTGTGGTTAGTGGCATTCAGAAGAGTGTTCTGCACTAGTAGGCTGTAAGGCTTTTGAAATGATATAATGAAAAAAATGTTTATTTATATCCCTAATGGACTGTTGGTTAAAGGCAGGATGCATTAGGAACATTCAGGTCAAAGTATAAATTATTGAGCATTGAGCTGATAATTCTGCTGATTTTCCTCCAGATTATCTTCTCTCTCGCCAAAAGTTGTATTCGTCTGATCAGAATTCTTTTGGCATTACTTAACAGTAGTTCTTGAAAAATCAATATTTAGAAAGAGAAAATATTATGACGGTTATAGTCATTTCATCTTTTAATTTATTAGGATTAAAGATTCATACACCTGCAATGTGTTGTTTTGGAGAAATGCTTTCAAATAGCTGCTGGAAACCACCTGTCTTAGCCTGATATTTAGAAACAAAATGGAAAAAATATAAAAATAAACTTAAGGGGGTTTGGAGATGCCAGTTAATCACACCGTTCCTCCCGTCTGGGTTCTGAACTAGAGGAAATAGAGGAAGCCAGATGAAGACTAAAGTGCAGTGCCAGCTCTGTTATAGCAAAGCAGAGTTGGAAGATGTGTCTTAAGTGCAAGACTTTCCGTTCTGCCCTAGACAAAATCCACGCATCTGTGCCTGGCAGCCCGGGGTGGGCTCCTGCTGGGTAGGGAAGCCCCGTCCTTTTAATCCAAGGGGGCAGGAAAAGAGAGTGCCTCCCAACCCCAGCCCTGGGGCAAGAAACCCAGACCCCTGCCTCGCTCCTTAAGCTTAGATGCTGTCCTTTCTCCCCCAGGAGAGATGTAGGAGCAGGAATAGTCTCCTTTGTCGTTTCTTCTGCAGAGTGGACCACAATATTCTTTAGGAAAACATGTCCAGAGGAAGTAAAGAGTCCTCCTTTTATAAACCATTTGGGTTGTTTTTAAATTCAGGTGTGAAAAATGCAAATATTGGACAGTTTCTTTCCTCATCTTGATGTAAGGACTGTTAACTAGATTGCTAGCTGGTCTTGAATATACATTGGTTCCCACACCACATGTATAATAATAAGGATGTACTTCTGGAATTGATTTTATAGACAAATCATACTTTTTTCTTACAGATTGGAATTAAATGCTATGTTGTTTCAGGCTAAATGGGCAAAAGGTAATTTGTCATTAATCATTTTCAACATGAACAAAGATAACAAAATGAGTGAACCTCACAAATTTCACTATCTTGTTTCAAAAATGAAATGTGATTTTATTTTAATGTTCCATCTTTGTCATATAAATATATATGTAAAAATTAATAGATGACTACAAAGTTCTAAGGCATGTGTATGTGTGAAAGAAGAGAGATGGAGGGAGCGTGAGGGGGAGAGGGAGAATGTTAAAGGAGATCATTTGTCACAAAGGGTTGAGCAAAGTCCATCTAGAACAGTGGATGGATTGTGTATCCCTTAAGTCATCCTTCAAATATAGTTTCTTTCAGCAAAGCTTTGCAAGGCTTTCAGTGGCTATAAAGTCAGTATGTTGCCCTGGAAAATGTCAGATCTGGAGGCGTTTCCAGAAACTCGGTATTAGTTGAGATCATCTTATGCCATATTGAGACACCTTAGGAATATGGTTACCTTATTTGGAGGCTATTTACCAAGAAGTCGGCTGGGAAAGTAGTATGCCTGGTAGGCAGGTATTCTAAAATGAGCACCTCAGGAATTCTAAAATGACAAGAACTCAGGCCCATTGATGTCCAGACTTTGAGCAGTGCAAAATGTATCTTGAGAAGCTGCCTGGGGTGACTTGCTCTATGGAGTTATTTGCTATATCAGAGTTAAAAGTTGGAGGACGTGTATCCAAATTGTGCCTTGATTTTAGCTTAATGAATCAACACCCCCCAGCTAGCAAGCATGACCAGTTATCTTGTAGGTACTCGTAGTTCACAATGATAAAACCATACCACCTGCGTATATATATGCCTCACCTTAGCTGGATGTATCTTATAGTAACAGGAGTGTCTTTAAGACAGTCTTAGTGACCTGTGTCCACCTGATTCAAAAGTGCTATCAAATCAATGAGTTCCATGTATGTTATGAAAAATGGAAATCGTGCCATATTCTCTATCATCCCCACTGAAAATTCATGTCTGATTTGCCCCCATTCTTACTATCGTAGATGTGGTTTAAGAGCATGCATGCTAGACTTTAAAGTGCCAAGAAATACCTGGAAATCTTGTTAGGAACACCAGTTCTGATTTGTTCAGTCTAGGACTGGGCCTCAGATTTTGCATTTCTAGGTACAGTCATCCACAGTCCAGATTTTGAGTAGCAAGGTTAATAGAGGTGCTGATGAGTAGAAGCTCTGGTAGGCACTGAGGCCAGTAGAAGAGGCTCAAATAATTTCTCATCTTTGGAGGTGAAGGGCAAGGAGAGGTTAATAAAAGCCCTCAGAGTCCAGTATTATTCTCTGTAAGTCTTTCCATGGTCTGGTGGTGATCTAACCAGGCTCTGTAGTGAAGTAGCTCTTCCTGAAAGGCTGCCTTCTTGGGCAGGGTTCCTTGTTCTTTGGCCTAGGAGGACCAGTTTGTAGTTCTTTAAGGAGAAAAACCAGTGTGCCTTGCAGAGGACTGTATAGTAAGCTAGTGGATCTGCATTTGTAGAGGGCAGAGAGTTTATTTTTGAAAATACTGGGATAGATCATGTTTTGGGTCCCACTGGATAGGAACCACAGAGTTGATAAAAGGAGCATCTTTCCAAGGATATAATAGCTCTCATGTCTGGCTGGGCATTAAAATGATCGAGGCAACTTAAAAATAATAGCCCTGCTTAGGCCATACCTGAGACAGAATCATAATTTTTGGGGGTGAGACCTGGGCATCTATCTGTATTTTCTAAAAAGGAACCCACGTGATCACAAAGTGAATCAGGATTGAGATTCTCTGGTTGAGGCAATCTTTAACTTGGAGGGCAGGTAACTCTCCTGAGATGCTTCATTTTAGTTTGAATTAATCCACCATTTGTATAATCTGAGGGTTTACGACCAGGCTGCTGTCAGGTTGACCCAGCATAGTTGTGGTATTTAGGAGAGTTACCTTGGTTTAATAATCGGGGGACAAAGCAGCTTACCAGCTAGCATCTGATGGTTGAGGTTTTAGCTAAGAAAATCCAGTCCTGGAGCATTTATGACCTGGTTCTGCCAAAGCTTGGGGTTCTGTGCTCCAAGTGGATTTCCTGTAGCCCCATTTTAGAAGTAATGGGAAATTCATTATAAGATTTAAATTGGATATGATTGGTCACTTCAGATTGTGTGTGTTTGTACCTTCTCATCAGCTTGTTTAAAAAACAAAAAAGTGGAAGCTGGTGGTCTTTATCAAATCCAGTGCTTGGAGGGCCATCCCATTTCTGCAGATAGTGCCACTGGAACACTCATGGGTAGGCCAGCACCCAGCCTGTGTCCCTCCGGCTGGAGAACAAGGGGTCCTGGGGTAGGGTGATTGGTTTCTAGGGTTCAGGGAGCATTTCCTGAATGAACTTTGATCTTGAGGGCCTTGCCCCACTGTTTGAAAATGATTTTGATGGTATTTTTGACTTTTTTTTTTTTTTTTTAATTACTGGTGCCATTTTGGGCCTGTTGTCATTCATGGGTGTTTTCTAGATACAGGAAGTTGCCTGAAGTCTGATTCTCAGAGAAAAAAGTTTATTGTGCATTTACCATAAAAATCTGTTGTAGCTTTACTGTCCTTTGGCTTTGAGCGAAAGTGAGTCTTTTGAGCTTTTTCTTTCAACATTGAGGAGACCTACCTAACAAATTTACACACTGTGATCTTTTCACAGACCATTCCTTTCTTTCTTCATAGTCATTATCGACCTGTCATAATGTGTGTTCCTGGTTTCTTGGGCTGGAAGCCAGATACAATCCTGCTGTTTTTAAAGGCTGGTGGTAGTGTCGTCCAGTTTTTGTCCTCTCAAAGACTTCTTCCTGTGCCTGTTAATTTATAGACGAGGATCTTTGTGGAGCAGAGCCCCGATGCCATATACTAATTAGTAAATGGAGGCACAGCCAGCCTAGGAATGAGCTTCCCAGCCGGTGCCAAGAAAGTGTTGGCGCTGAAGGATGTGAAAGAAAATGAGGCTCCTCTGTCAGTGAGCTTGGGGCAGCACCAGGAATCAGCCCCCCTCCCTTCTCCCTGCGATCTTCAGCCTTAGCACGGGGTCTGTGCCTGCTGTCTTCAGGGCTGGTGCTGATGCCTGCATTTCCTTCTTGCTGTGCAACCGAGTCCTCTAGGCTGACCTTCTCTTGAGTCTTTTCCTACTGAGTAGAGTAGAGTTAATTGGTTAAGGCAGTGGTTCTTAACCAGGGTGCTTTTTACCTCTAGGGAACGTTTGGCAATGTCAGGAGATGCCTTTTTTTTTTTTTTTTTTAATTAAAAAATTTTTTTTTTATTGTCACAGTTGGGAGTGGAGGGTTCTAATGGCACCTAGTGGCGGAAGTTCAGAGAACATCCTACACTGTGCGGGACAGCGCCTTGTGACAATTATCTGGCCCCAGATGTCAGCTATGCCAAGGATTGAGAAATCCCTGGATCAAAGAATCTTATTTCATTATTCAGGGAGTTACGCTTTGGGCTTTGGTGTGATAGATGTTTTCAGATTTCTTGGAGTTGCTGTGGTTTCATATTTTGCAGATGGGAAATTCTGTCAAATGTGAATAACCTACGGGCTTGGTGAATGAAACTCACAGAACCTGGGAAGATCTTCCCTGACCGAGTGGCGACAGTTTGCTCTCTCACTCCCCTGTCCTGCTGCCAGCTTGGTCCACCTGTCAGTGTTGTGCAGCCCTAGAGGCTCCCTGGTGTGAGATCAAGTGTTTGTTTCCAGCTGTTTCCCTTCCCCGCGGCGCCCTCTGGTGGGGATGGCTATATGCGGTGATGGCCAGAGGACGGTTGGGAGTGGGAGTTGGGGCGGCTGGTGGGGGGCCTGCAGCAGGGAGAGCCTGTTCTGGACACAGAGTCATTAGCCTTGTTACTGTATGTGAAAGTATTTGCCGTTGATGCCAGCTGTGGAGTGCTGAACTGTGCTCCACGGCCATGTAACTGCGAGGCATATACCCACTTCAGATGGGTGGGGTTGGATTTCTTTCTTTTCCCTGCCCACACTAGGAATGCAGGTGGAGCATAATAAATGAAAACTCTGGGCAGAGGCCTATCTTGGTTTGATCGCTTGAAATGTCGAAGGGACTGGGCCATTAAAAACCCAGACATCAAAAGCAAAACAAAACAAAACACAAAACCAGACATTGAAAAATCTTCCCCTAGTATCCTAAAGGCGTGTTGTTGCAGTGGGTATTTTTCAGTTAGTGACTCAAAATAAGACTTGTTGAGCCGGGTCTAAGGGGAGCAGGCTGTTTTCATTGAGAATGCGTTTTTCCTATTTATAAAGAAAAGTACTAGAATGTGTCCGAGGACCAAGTCACGAAAGTGGGGAAGAAGGACTCCTCCTGTTTGCACCTGTTTGAACCAGCACCTTGGCTGGTTCCTGAGCTCCTCTTCTCCCTAGGATGGGGTGTTGGTGAGCTCAGTGGTTATCACAGCTGTCAAGGATTCCTACTTCACACTGGGGGCTGCTGCTGCTGAGTGGGCCCTACAACTGGTTTCAGGATGGTGGTACTGGGCCTGTGTGTCCGGGCCCTTCTAGGGAGTGAACAACCTCAGAGCAACTTCCCAGGACTTTGGACCTACTTTGAAAGAAAAATCGGCTTTGCTTTTCCTTCCATCTTCCCCCACTTGTCTTTTTAATAACACGAGACCTCCCTAGTTAGAGCAATAATGTCCCCCCAGACTCTCTCTCTTCCTTAAGACCAGTAATGCCATAAATGTGTATTTTTCTTCCTATCTTTGATTTTACCAAACCCCTGGTGGTTGGTGGGACCTGACATTAGAACTATAGTCTAAGCTTAAAAGACAATTCCCCAGACACTCGACATTACTCTTCATACAAATGGAGAAGTAGTAGGAAATTGTTTCAGAATTAAATTATTAACATTATCTAAAGACTCTGGTTACTGCTTACAAGTCCAACAAGAAGCCTCTGAAACTTACATTTTACAACTGACCCTCATCTAGCATTTAATTAGGGTATCAGTTCTCTGTCATATAGTTTTTTATGAGTAGATACGTGGCACTGAATTTTATGGAGCAAATAAGCAAATGAGACTACTGCCGAACGTCAGTATCCTGACCAGATAACAGAGATTCCAAGTTCAAACTCCACACTTACAGAGGTAGCTAGGGAAGTTTTGTTCTGAACCTCTACAGTGTAAAAATTTTTCTAATGGATTTTTTTTAAGGATTTTATTTATTCACGAGAGACACACAGAGAGAGGTAGAGACATAGGCAGAGGGAGAAGCAGGCTCTCCGTGGGGAGCCCGATGCGGGACTCAATCCTGGGACCCCAGGATCACACCCTGAGCCAAAGGTAGACGCTCAGTCACTGAGTCACCCAGGCATCCCCCTAGCAGATTTTTTTAAAGAACATATTTTAAGTAGAGAAACATAAAATTTCAATGAAAGCATCTGTGGATTCCCAGAGATAGAAACCTCTCTGGAACCCTGAAGTCCTTTGAGAACACAGTTTGGAAACCAGTAAGTAGGATCCTTCACCCCTACTCCTCCAGGTCTGACAGTGCTCTGTGCTTCTACAACTTTCCCGATTTCAAACATGCAGAAACTGAGACAGGAAGACTTGTCTGGGATCACACAGTGCCAGTGGGTAGAGCAAGCTGTAGAGTCAAGATTTCCAGGCCTGGGAACAGATACACTTTCCAGTTCTTTCTCACCATTCCTTCTGGTGTCTTCCTGTGATCATCTTGGATAACCAACGATGAAACCAGCAGCCTCCCCCAAGGACCTACCCACCATCACTTGTTCCCCTTCACATCGCTTGTCTTAGAGACCTTTTCATTCCCACAATTACTGTCCCTTTGGTTTTTTTTTTTTTTTTTTTTTTTTTTTTTTTTAGATTTTCTTCATTCATGAGAGACACACAGAGAGGCAGAGACATAGGCAGAAGGAGAAGCAGGCTCCCTGTAAGGAGCCTGATGTGAGACTTGATCCTGGACCTGGGGATCATGCCCTGAACTGAATGAAGGCAGACACTCAACCAGTGAGCCACCCAGGTGCCCCACCCTCTGGGATTTTTGTCAGGAAGTTTTTTTTTTTCTTTTTCTTCTCATACCTAACTACCTTATTCTCTGTAGTTGAACCCCATTTACTCAAGGGCACAGTGATTTTCCACTACTGTATGACAATATCTTAGGGTGAAAACTTCTGACAGGTAAGGGACAAATACAGACTTGGAGTGTCAGGGTTCTTCTCTGTGGTTTACAGCAGGAGGAGGTCTTGGAGATCATTGCTCACTTGTATTTCTTCATCTCATTTCCACCATCCTGCCCTTCCATCTAGCAGACACTGCATGACCATCCACTGTGTGCAAGATGTGACCGTTCCTGGCGTTCTCCATCTTTGGGGGACTTACGAACCCTATAGGAGAGATGAAAAGGAAGATTATCCCATAGAGTAGGTAAAAAGCCTTTCAGAAGAAGCACAAACTGCTGTGAGTGTTCCAAGGAGGAGGAGCTGTCTTCAGTTTAGGGAGCCATGAGAGGCTCTGTGCAGAAAGTGGGGTGTATTTATGAGATCTGGGTGGGATTTCCCAAGGCAACGTGGAAGAGCAGAGCTGACTCAGGATTTCTTGAGTGTTACTGCATAAGATGAGGCAAAAATTAGGCAAAGAGCCTCCAGTTACAGATGGATAGGACGGGCTTCACGTGGTGCACAGCGAGGACAGAAGAGGTGTGTGGATGACTGTTCGAGCACAGCTGACCCATGTCAGTGTTGAGGAGCGGTTCTGCGGGGCCTTAGGGAAAGATCACATCTCTGTGGTTGGGGCTGGCATTGCTCCTGAAGGGACAGGCATTTCCAGCTTCCTTCATCATCTGTAGAGAAGGCTCCTGATGTAAGAAATGTGCTCTCCAAGGATGTCGATGGGCACCTGCAGGCACTACTTGCTTCCTCTGTCTCCACTGGAACTGGGCTATTGTTCTGTGTGTTCTCCAGTGGTTTGCAAACTTGGCATCCAGCAGGCAAAGCAGACCTTGCCTTGAAGGGGGGGTGGTCTGTGAGGTTAATGGGGGGCTCACAAGAGCAGCCATATGTCTGGTAGCCAGTGGCAGATTTTTCCATGTAATTTCCATCACTTCAGAGGCCTGTGGTCAGCCCTTAGTGATGGCACAACCTGGCCTTGGCTGGACTGTAGGGGAAGAAGTGGGTCCTTGCTGGGGCTCCAGTGGCCTGTGAGGCTCATCTGCCTGTCCCCACATACCACTCCTCTTCATACCCCCAACTCTGGAGGTAGGCTTCCCTCCTTTTTCTCTTTTCAGTAACAGCTTTATTGAGCTATGATTCATATATCCTGTAATTCTCTCGTATAAAGTGTATAATTCAGTGTTTTTAACATATCTACACAATTGTGCATCCATCACAATTAATTCTGGAACGTTTTTGTTATTCCCCCAAAATCCTGCATGCTGGGCAGTCCCGTCCCAACTCCCCTATTTTCACAAGCCCAGAACAGTGACTGTTGTACTTTCTGCGTCTCTAGATTTGCCTCCTCTAGACATTTCATAAAAATAAACTGATACAATATGTAGGGTTTTTTTTTTTTTTTCTGACTGCCTTTTTTCACTTTGCAGAATGTTTTTAGGGAACATCGCAGAACCTAACTTAATCTCATTGGTTGAGTAGTATTCCACTGTATGTGTTTTTCTCATCTGTTTGTCAGTTGATGGACATTTGAGTCGTTTTAGTTTATTATGAGCAAGGTTGCTATGAACATTTATGTACAAGTTTTTGTGTGGGCATATACTTTCATTTCTCTGGGGAGAATTTTAGGAGTGGAGTTGCCTGGGTCACATGGCAGCTCTGTGGTTAACCATTTGAGGAACCGCCAGCCTATTTTCCATACAGCTATATTGTACATTTCCACTCGCCATATTACAAAGGTTGCAATTTCTGTACATCCTCACCAACACTTGTTCTGAGCTCCCTTTTTTGAGTGTAACCATCCTAGTGGATATAAGCTAGTATCTCATGGTGGTTTTAATTTGCATTTCCCTGATGGCTAATGATGTTGCACATGTTTTCATACGCTTTTACTTTTTAAATGAGAACCCGACACGTTTCTGTGCCAAAGATCTTCGATCGGTTTCGGGAAAGGAGGAAGCCAGATTTTATTGTGTGGAGTGAATGGGGAGGAAGGAAGTGAATGCTGCTCTTTTAGGAAGTACGGGAGTAGAGGAGGTGCATATCAGGATGGTTAGTGGCAGTGATGGACCTAGAAGCTTAGTTCATTGCAAACAGACTTGGTGCAGACTCCTTTCTGGAGCACAGACTGGGTCGTGGCCTTGGGCTGGCATTTTTCTGGTTGGCAACAGGGCCTGAGATAGACTGTGTCTTTGTGCCTTTTGGCTCCATTTTGCAAGAGGATCCAGCTAAGTTAGGACGTCTGGAGGCAGGCAGATTCTTAGCCAGACCCACCGCTGTTTGATCATGACTATTCAGCCTCTTGATGAATTTTGCAACCGTCGCTGCTGATGATCATTACGTCCTTTCATGGCCCTGGCACCGTCTGGTGAGGATTGCTGTCCCCTTGCCCTCCCACTCCCTGCCCTGTTACTGTGGGAGTTAGGGGTGTTTCCCAGGTACTGATTTTGATAAGTTTTTTAAGATTCTGAGCTGGTAAGGATTGAGGAGTTTTAATTCAGTTCTCTGTGTGTGCTGGGGGTATGCTGAGATAGTTGCTGATATTTCATACTGTAGATTCCATTGGAGAAAAGAATATTCCTGGCAGTTCTGTGGTTACTTAAAATCCAGGCCCTCAGTACTCAGGACTGTTCTCTGAACTTGGAATTAGGGATTTTTTCACTCCAAATTTGTATGTCTTTGAGCTGGTACAATTTAACGTTGGCTGAGTTTCTCAACCATCTTTTTGCTGCTCAGATGTGCCACCTGGGTGGTTCTGACTGTTCCCCAAGGCAGAGAAACACACTACCTTCTGCTGAGGTCCTTGCCTCGTTCTTGGACTTGGCCTTGCCCTCGCTTTGTAGCCTTGAGCAGCTTCTTCAGGGGGTTCATTGATGAAGTGGAGTGGAGTTCCCTGTCTGAAAGTTAACAGGTAATAATTCCTGTATGCATTTGGGGTCCTCCTCTAAAATAGCAAAAGCAAATTGCCAGATGATTGTCATTTTTAGTATAGCGTGTAGTTTAGTTGCCTTGGGAAAATCCCTTTAGCCCTCTGGTACAGTTGACTCACTGGTGTGGGTTATCAAACAGGAAGCACAGACGCTTCCTAAGGACCTGGGGCAGCCCTCAGTGAAGAGAAGTGGCTTTGAAGCATCAGCCCCATGAGGCTGGGATCTCAATCTTGTTGTTTGTTCAGTCCCTAGGGCCCGATGGCAGCAAGTACTCAGTATATGTTATAGAGTGAGTGGAGGAAAGAAAGATGGCAGGGGCATCTGGGTGGCTCAGGGGTTGAGCCACTGCCTTTGGCTCAGGGCATGATCCTGGGGTCCTGGGATCGAGTCCCACACTAGGCTCCACCCAGGGAACCTGCTCCTCTCTCTGCCTGTGTCTCTGCCTCTCCATGTGTGCCTCTCATGAATAAACAAATAAAACCTTTAAAAAATAAAAAGGGCAGGTGTTGCTCAGCCAGCCTTCATTTGGAAGGGCTGGATACAGTGCCCTAGAGCCTGGAGGATGAGCTTGCTTGGTCATCAGGTGCCCCTGCGGCCCCTGCCCTTCTCTGAGAATGTACATGGTGGTGGGGGGAGGGTCCCTTAAAAGATGTCGTGGAATCCCATACAGAAACTGGCAAGCAACCTATATAGTCAGACAAGTGTTTTAAACTGCCAACTGGCAAGGGATGTCGTAGGCTGGAACAGTAGGGAAAGCGGTCTAAAGCCAGTGTGACTGGAGCTGGGGCTTGGGTTTGGTTTATTGGTGTGTTGTGCAGAGGGCCAGCCAGATAGGGAAAGCAGCGTGAGTGAACACGAGGAGACCCTGAAGAAGGATGTGCAGGGTTACAGTGGTAGCTGACCAGCAGGTGTGGAAGGTGTGGCCAGGACCGAGGAATTTAAGTGACACGGTATTACGAGAGGGAGTCGGAGCCCTGCTGTATGGTTAGTGCAGGGTATGGCAGAGTAACGACATCCATCTGCCTGGATTAGAGGCGCTCAGAGTGGAGTGGCCCTCAGAAGCGCCTGGAGGGCTTGTTGAAACACAGGTTGCTGCCCCTTTCCCCCCAAAGTTGCTGATGAAGTAGGTCTGGGGCCTGAGAATCTGCACGTCCCACTGGTGTTTCTGCTGCTGTGGAGTTCGGGACCGTGCTTTGAAGAGCCACTGGTCTAGAACTAAGGAGTTGGTTATCTTTTTCTGTTAAAGGCCAATAAGTAAATGTTTTAGGGCTTTGAGCTCCATAGGATTTCTATCACAGTTTCTTCTTTGCAACTTCCGACAGCCATTTAATAAACATGTACAAGCAGATGTTGGCCATAGATAAGCAGGCTAGTGGGGACAGAGGGGTGGCGAGGGAAGGCAGTGCATGGGGTCCTAGGCTGTCCCGAGATTGTCCCTCTGCCACATAGCTGGTTGACCTTGGGCAAGTTAGTCTCTCTGGGCCTTTGTTTTTCATCTATAAAGCAGAACGACAATAGTAGTTCGGACTGTATAGGACTCTCCTGAGAATTCAGTGAGCGCGGGCACAAAAAGCATTTATCACAATGCCTGGGACATACCTAGAATTTATTTATCATTTATTAGGAGCGGTCCTACCAACTACTGATAACCATTCATAGGTGAGGAAAACAGAATGACCAATGCAGATCTGCCACATTACAGATTCTGGAAGCTGATTGCTCCACAATCTCACCCTTCATTCCTTCTTAACCTGTTTACAAAGAATACTTTGAATTGAAACATATGCACACTGAATGCATCCTGAGTTAGTGCCGCATAGGAGATCATTGCTCAGCTTTTCCCTTGGCACACTTAGAAAACGGTGCCAGTCTGTAAGCTGGCTCATTCTTGGGCCCAAGACTCTGGTTCAAGGGCTGGAGAGTTTGGCCTCCTTCTAATCCATTTGCAACCTCTGCTTCTGCCTCCTATTCTGGGAAGACTTGCTTGGCAAAGTCTTGTGGGCTTGGTATCCAACACCAAATAGGATCTGGCTGTTGAGTATTGAAACCATGCCTTTTATTTATTTTTATTTATTTTTTATTTTTTTAAGATTTTTAAATTTATTTATTCATGAGACACACACACACACACACACACACACACACACACACACACACAAAGACAGAGACACAGGCAGAGGGAGAAGCAGACTCCATGCAGGAAGCCCAACGTGGGACTCGATCCCGGGACTCCAGGATCATGCCCTGGGCCGAAGTCAGGCGCTAAACCACTGAGCCACCCGGGCTGCCCGAAACCGTGCCTTTTAAACTCACATTTTGCCCCATGGTTGTGAGTGAAAGTGAGACCCTACAGGAAAGGAGGCTGTCATGTGCTCAACATTTCCTGTGCTGAAATGTGCAAATGAGTGGTGAGGTGCCTCTTTCACTCGTGGTAGCTAGAACAGGAAGACCATGGGGGTGCCCCTGGCATAGCCTCTGCTCTGGTGCCAGGGGAGAGGCCACCTGGTGGCCCTGAGAGCTTCACTTCATCTCTCTCCAGACACTGCTGATGCAAGCGGGCCATGCTTACGTAATACGGGGGCTTGCTCCCCTTTCCTGGTCTACTGACCCCTGCAGAGGCACCCACATTCTGCAGTTGTGTGCTTGAATCCTTGTCAGAGCACACAGTCATGACTTTGTAAGCTCGAGTTCCAGATGCCCAGAAGTGCCCGGTGGTGCTATGACTCCACCCTCCACTTGGGTTTTTGCTGACATTCGGTGAAATATCCTTCCATCTCCTCCCCACCTTGCAAAACAAGCTTCCTGTTTTGAACTTGGTCCAGACTGGAACAGCCCTGCTACACCTGTTAACATAGTCAGACACGCATTTCCTCCTCTGTATTTGTGCAGCTCTTTGTCGCCCAGCCAGATTTCCCCTCTCAGCTTACAGATCTGGAATCATAACATAAAGATATTGAACCAGCAAATTAAGAAAAAAAGGAAGTCCGCATTTTGGAGCTATTGGGAGTGAACACATGGCTCCCGGTGGGTTTCCCTGTGCTTTGCCACGACCACTCTGCTAACCTGCCCCTCTCTTCACAGCAGAATGGAAACGGGGAAAGGAAATCAGCTGACGCAGGAGCCAGAGTGAGACCGGTGAGCCCGCAGACCCAGCCTGCATCATGAACTTGTGTCTTCCTTCTGAGTTTTAAGAGCCAAGGGCAGGTGAAGTTGCCAGAGAGCGATGGCTCTCTTTACTCCGTGGAAGCTGTCCTCTCAGAAGCTGGGCTTTTTCCTCGTGACTTTTGGCTTTATCTGGGGCATGATGCTCCTGCATTTTACCATCCAGCAGCGAACTCAGCCCGAGAGCAGCTCCATGCTGCGTGAGCAGATCCTGGATCTCAGCAAGAGGTACATCAAGGCACTGGCGGAAGAGAACCGGAATGTGGTGGATGGGCCATACGCTGGTGTCATGACAGCTTACGGTAAGTGCTGTGCTCCCAGGGCTTGGGGCTCCTTGGTGCAGTGTGCCTCTGCCTCCAAAGGACTCCAGAGGCTCGCCGCCTCAGTTTTATCACAGATAGAGTGCAACTCTTGCCACTGCCTTTGCAGCAGCGAGTTGCATACAGAGGGACCCTTCTAGAAACCTAAAGCCATGCCCTTTGGGACACTCTGAGTTCTTGTGCATACTGACTGATGGTCAGCACTGCGAGCAGCCGGCAGCACAGTTAGCACTCTGTTGGTTGTGTTCGTAGCTAGCTCTTCTCCCTCAACACATGTCTGGATTGCATGATCTCATCTGGGAGTAGGATCAGGGAATGTAGAAAAATATTCTCATTCTCTTTCCCTAAACAAAACTTAATTAAGATTGGGTGGGGGTGAGGTAAGAAGGGTGGGGAGGACTGTGGGGAGGAATGAGGACTTGGGGGTAGGGGGTGGGCAGGGTGAGGTAAGGAGGGTGGGGAGAAACCCAAAGCCAAGTGTGTGCCTCCCTCCAGCCAGCATGTAGGACACTAGGGCTTTCGTGCTGGCTAACAGCTTTCATCTTTGGCTTCTTGAGAGTTGACTGTTCTTGTTTCTTGCCCTTATCTCTAACTGCCCCGACTTTGAAAGAAGTCTTATTGTACACGTTGTTTTTTTGTGTCGGTACCTAAAACTTTTAGAAATGAGGTTGAGTGGGAAAAAAAAAATTGCATACAGAATATTACTTATTTTTCTTTTGGCAAAAGTTATGCTTAATATAAAAAAAGCTGGAAGCCCTAAATGTGCAAAAAAAAAAAAAAAAACAAAAAAAACAAAAAAAAACCAAGAATAAAGAAGATCACATATAAATCCACTCTAGAAAATAACCATAATGAACATCTCAGTGTATATCTTTGTGGTATTTTATATATACACGCAAAAATATACATATATATGCAAAATACTTTAAAAGGCATAGACGCACAAATAGCAAACAAAGATTGTAAATGAAATTTGGATGATACCGTGTGATGGGGAACCCAACTCCCAGCTCTGCTGTGATCACCGAGCATAGGAGTGGACTTAATCCACAGAAGATGGCCTGGCCTGTCTTGTTGCTCATTGACAAATCTAGTCACTGAACAGAGACCTCAGTGGCCACAGGGTTTGGGACTCTGGGGTATCCTATAAATGAGATGCAAGAATGGGATTGGCCGCGGTGGACAATGTTGGAGCTCTCCTTTGTGACACATCAATCCTGGGCTCTGAAGTGTATGGAATTCAGTGTATGGCATTTTCCTGAAAATGTACAGAGCAGCAGTTTGAAGCTTGAGTTCAAACGCAGGAAATCATACTTAATTTTACATAATTTTTTTCTTTTCAAAAGGATCCAGGAAATTTGGTTACTTGTAAATTTCATACATATATTTTTGGTAAGGAGAAAATGATTGTTTTGTTTTGTTTTTAAAGAGAGAGGTGGAACTGGGGGAAGGAGCAGAGGGGAGGGAGGGAGAGAATCTTAAGCAGGCCTCAGGCCCAGCGCAGAGCCTAAGGCAGGACTCGATCTAATGACTCTGAGATCATGACCTGAACTGAAACCAAGAGTCAGACGTTTAAACAACAGAGCCATGCAGGTGCCCTGAAAATGGTTGCTTTTAGCCTACAATGTGGAAATTCTTTTTCACTGCCTACTGTTGGAATGATCACACTGTCTGCTTTTAATCTATTTGATTTGGCAGTGTCTGTAGGCATTGGCTTTCAACTTGTCTAAATAAATGCCCCCTTTTGTGATCTGATGGATTACAAAATGAGAGACTCCATTTTGAGAACCCACACTGAAAAACAGCTAGGTAGATTTTCAGAGGATGTAAAATTACTCATTGGCTTCAGTCTTCTATAATATTTCCTGAATATCATAGATAAACCATCAGAAAGAATAAATAACGCAAACTGTCACTGTTAGTGTCACTTGTGTGCAAAAAGTAAATATAACAAATAAAATCGATGCCATTTTCAAGTTTCTGGTTCGGTACATCCCATGTTAAATATTTTGGGGGAGAGGCGAGTAATCCATTACTAATTTCCTCCTATTGATCGCAGTCTGTCAAACCTTTTCATGGGGAAGAAGAAACCCCATAAATGGTAAATTTATAGACTTTAAATTTTCCTAGTTGTTTGGAGTCTTGTTTACTGCTGAACATCTCCTAGGGTAGGCTTCTTCTACTTCCCCAGGGGCAGTGATATGGTCGTAGCTTTCAATCTTGCAGACTCGGTGTATTGTAAAAGGTTACCAGAACTCCAGAGTAGTCTGATAGAATTCTGGCCACCTTATATGCTTATGCACATAGGAGTGTGGAGCTTGGAGAAACTACAAAAATGGGTTCTAGCTTCCTCCTGTGTACAGGTGACCCTTAGCAAAGTCATTATTCTTTTTCTGAAAAACACCAAAGAAAAATGTTGGCAGATGTCACACACACTGCTGTTTTTCTCTTGCATCTCATCAACGCTGCATGTCAATCAGAGTGTCTTTGGAGCTGAGTTGGTGGAATTTAATTGGACCGAGCTTATGTGCTGGAGGCCCCAGGACCATCATTTGGCAAAATCCCACTAAAACAGGATTTGTCACATTGGAACTCTTGGCATTTGGGGCTAGACAATTCTCTGTTGTGGGGACTGGTCACGAGCTATAGGATGTTGAGCAGTATCTCTGGTGTCTGTACCCACTAGATGCCAGTGGCACCACCCTAGTGGTGACCATCAAAAATATGTCCAGACATGCCTCCCTCCCCACCTTGGAGGACTGTTGAGCTAAGAGTGAGACAGCAAATACAGCATCTTCTTAGAGACATTCTCAAGCAGATAGCTAGTTTTTGTTACTTAAAATTTGACAGCCTGGCCTTCTCCATTTCTTGGTTCTGGGCATCAGCAACTGGGATCGAGTGAGATGATGTGGTCCAGGGCCAGTCATGGGAAGCTGGAGAGCTGTTCTGACATTGCATGCTTCCCCTGGAGTCCATCAGTACCAGTTGCAGGCATGTCAGCAGCCAGGCTGCTCTGTTGGTTGACATCAGGAGATGCAAAGACCACAGGATATTCAGTGGTTTATCTGGGCTGGCACAGAGGGGATGAGGATGCCTGAGACATTGGTTTGCAATCTTTTTTTCTGCCACAGATGCAGCCCATGTACAGAGCACTGCCTAGATGCTTGCCCTAAGATAGTAAAGAGCTGATCCTGTATGGCTGGTATTTGTGTCTTCTCTGAGTCAGTCCCATTATTAGATCAAAGAAAGAAAAAAAAATCTTCTTTCTCTCATCCACATATTGGCATAATCAGAGGCTCTTAGTATGATGCATGCATGTCTTCTGTAGCTGGGGGCAGGCATTTGAAGAATCATAGTACCTGACTTCAGATTTTTACCGATTTTTTTTTAAAGATTTTATTTATTCATGAGAGACACAGAGAGAGAGACAGAGTCACAGGCAGAGGGAGAAGCAGGCCCCACGCGGGGAGCCCGATGTGGGATTCAATCCCGGGTCTCCAGGATCAGGCCCTGGGCTGAAGGCGGTGCTAAACCATTGAGCCACCCAGGCTGCCCAGATTTTTACTGATTTTTAAAGAATCCCTGGCTTGAGGTCCTAGAGCAGAAGGGTTCAGCGAACTGTGACCTGTGGGTCAAATTTAGACCTCTGTCAGTTTGTATAAATAAACGTTGATTGAAACAAAACCACTTCCAGTTGTTTATAACAACTGTAATAGCAGAGAAACATGCTAAAACCAGGATTTTAGAGGACATCTAAAATATGCTGACACCATCTTTCAGAAGTCCCCATAATTCAGTCTAAAATAGGGGCCCTGGGTGGCTCAGTGGTTGAACTCAGGGCATGATCCCGGGGTCCTGGAATCGAGTCCCACATCAGGCTCCCTGCAGGGAGCCTGCTTCTCCCTCTGCCTCTGTCTCTTCCTTTCTGTGTGTCTCTCATGAATAAATAAAATCTTAAAAAAAAAAATTCCGTCTAAAATACTCATGGATCAGGTCACATCCCTCCTTGACTCAACAGTTTTGCAGGACTCCCATGGTCTAATGCCTGGGCAGCAAGCTCGCCTTGGGCCGGAGCCTCCTGTTGTTATCATCGATAAAGTGTTTGGAACCGTCGGTGCCCCTCTGTTGTCTGCGGCTGTTTTTGTGCCACAACAGCAAGAGCTGAGTCGTTGCCACAGGGACTTGTCAAGCCTAAAATGTTTACTGTCTGGTCCTTCACCAAAAACGTTTGCCAATCCCTGCTCTCTCCGTAGGGCGCTCTTTCTGTGGGATTTTGCATGGTATCAGCTCTGCATTTGAATCCACTTTTTTTTTTTTAAAGACTTTATTTATTTATTCATGAGAGAGACAGAGACACAGGCAGAGGGAGAAGCAGGCTCCATGCAGGGAGCCTGATGTGGGACTCGATCCCAGGTCTCCAGGATCAGGCCCTGGGCTGAAGGAGGCGCTAAACCGCTGAGCCACCTGGGCTGCCCCCTGCATTTGAGTCCACCCTAAGACATCTTTGTGTAAGCTGCACCTCCAGGTGTTGTGTTTCTCTGTCCTCTGGAAATGCTGCTTCTCAGTGGCAGGTCAAGAGACGAGCACTGAGGAGCCTGGCCTTTAGAGCAGCCAGTGCGGCCTTGCCGCATTCAGGCTGCCTGGCCCGGGCCCCAGGGGTGACACACGGCTGTTGGGGTGCATATCAGTTCCCGCCGCACCACCCACCACGGGATTGTGCGGTGTGAGCGAGGTGCTGCGTGTCAGGTGGTACTGGTTTGACTAGTCCTCGAACAACAGGAGAACTTTCAAGCAGCAGCTCCTCCCCGTCCTGGTTCCGTTGATCTGCGCAGAGACTTCTGAACTTCTTTTGGGATTTGGTAATTGAGAAGCGGTGCCTGAAGATGTCCCGGGCAGCCTGTGTGGGGCAGCCGGAGGATTCCCTGGTGGGGTGTGGAGGGCGTTGGGGTGCTCCTCTGACACCGCGCAGAGGCTTGCGGGGAGCCAGGCCTCCGCCGTCTCCCAGGCCTGCACGGCCGGGCCCTGCCTGTCGGCGACTTCGCGGGCGTCGTGTCACGAATGCTGTCACTCACCCGGCTCAATGGCGTTCTTGTTTCTGAGGTGAATTGATCTCTGTCTCTCATGGCCTGACCCAGATTCTGAAGCCCAGTGATTACCTCTTATCTACAGCCCTGGCCCTCGTCTGCTTGTGCTCTCTGGGCAGTTGAGAGGCCGCCTCCCTTTGTGGCCCGTCCACACCTTATTAACCGTGACCTTTCTTGCCTGTTGGCTGCTCTGGATGCTGGGACCGGGCTCAAGCTGAAGCAGCTGGAAGTCTTCAGCTTTTCTGCTACCCCCCTTCCCCCTCCCATATCCTGTTTTCCCTCCTGACCTCCTACCCCGCCTTATCGCCTGTGTCCTGGTTCCCTCGACTTCTTGAACCTCAACTGTCCGCTTCATGGGCTATTATCCCTCCAGCCTGGCACTGTGGGAAATGTCTGTGTGCCCTGCAGGTATGGGGCAGTGCTGTCTGGGCTTCGTGCATCCAGCTAGAAAAAGACAAACCAGGTCCCTGCTCTCATGGAGGCTCTGTTCATTTTGGGAGGGAGAAATAATAAACAAGACAGCATCAGAGAGTAATAAATCCCAGGAAGAAAAATGATGTCAGGATGTGTGATGTTTAAAAAAAAAAAAAAAAGTGCATAACGAGTTGCTTGGAGTGAGGTCGAAGGAAAGCCTGTCTAAGGAGGTGTCTCTTAGCCCCAGTGACATTGAGGAGCTGCCGGGTAGGGTGGGAAGAGGGCGGTTGAGGCCGAGCATGCCAGGTGGAAGGCAGGGCCTGTGCCCAAGGCCTGCATGTGCATACTAGGGGCAGAACAGAGGTTGCTGTGGCTCAACAATGTGGGCAAGGAGCAGTGCAGAAGGTGGGCAGTGCATACAGTGGCCGTTGGGCTCTGGATCTCAGTGTGATGGAAGGTGGAGAGAGGAGTAGGAGGATGGATGTTGTGTGAGTGAGCCTGGACTGCCCCTGTCTGGGGACCTTGGCCCTGCCCTCACATCTCCTGTTAACCCTTGGGCCGAGGAACAGAGGTTAAGAGGAAGGGAGTTCCTCCATTTCCTTAAGGAGGCAAGGCTTGCGTACAGTAGGCCCTGGAGAAGAAGGCTAGGATGTTTGGTTGCTGGTCAAGGGGCAGAGGAGCAGTAACCGTCGGGCTTCAGGTGGTCCTCGTTGGCCTGAGGATGCCCATTTCTAAGGCCTTGACATCATTTAGGGTTCTGCTTATTAGCCGAAGGGAGACCCCCACCGTGATGTGGTCTGGTGGCCTGACGTAGCTTATAAAAGGTGGCCCGTGCTCTGTGTGGCAGACCTAGGTAACGTCTAGAGAGTTAGACGGGCTTGTACGCATGTTTCATCCCATCCCTGCTACGAAAGAGAAGCCAAAAAAAATCTTAGGTTGGAGATTTAAAAAAAACAAAAAGCCCGTGAATGTTTTTTTTTTTTTTTTTTTTTAAATTCATTTATTTGCTTTCTTCTTTTTTTGCCTCTGTTCCTACAAATATGGTCAGGGTATTGTTTTCTTGGAGGGCTGGGGTGATGTGGAAAACCAGCACTGCCAAAGCAGCAATTCTCTGCCCTTGAGGGAAACACACTGTTTTGGAGTGACACCAGTAGAGGGGGAAAAAAAAAGTTGCTGGGCTGTTTGGTGTGTGAGGAGGCCATGGCTCCTCTACAGGGATGCGGCTGGTGTGATTAAGGAAAGGACTGTCTGCTTTAGAAAGTTTGGAACCGAAAACAGGCCTCTCTGGGCTTGGGACTTTTCCAGGGATGTGTGGTGGTGGTGCCGCCGCCCCTCCCCCGTGCCTCCCCCTTCCCCTTCCCCATCAACCCCCCCCTGCACAGTCAGGCCCAGTCCCAAGCACGCCCAGTGAGGCCTGGCTGCACGTCTGAGGAGGGCCTCGGGGGCTCTGTAGATGGGAGAACAGAGTGTGTGTCCCTGGGAGGGATTGGAGCTTCTTCTTTGTCAGCAAGGCCTGTCCTTTCCTGCCTTGTTGCTGCTTCAAGTCCTGGCTTGAGGAGAGAATGTGCATGAGGGGGTGTGGCTCTTGGGCTCAGGGTGTCCTGGAACCTGAAGTGGGGTTGCTCGCCTCACCTGGGGGCTTGTCAGAACGGCCTGGGCAGAGCGCATGCCAGTGTGGCCACCTTCGAGAGCCGTGGACCTTCCCACATCTGTCTGGGTACCCCAGCTGTCCTCTGGGACCAGCTGTTGGGTGGTGGCTGACACTTTCCCTGCCCCAGTCTCTGCCTCTGCTCTTCCTCCCACCTGCATGCATCCTCTCCCCATAGCTCGCTCCTCCTCTCCTTCCATTCTCTCACGATTTCATTCTCAGTCTTACAACACTTAAATCACCTCTGTTCACGGCACTTAAACCACCTTTTATTACATATTTATTGGATATGTTCATCATCTCTTTCCCCCTTGGAGCCCCCAAAGAGCAGGGATTTAAAAAAAAAAAAGATTTTATTTATTTATTTGACAGAGAGAGAGAGAGAGCACAAGCAGGGGGAGCAGCAGAGAGAGAGGGAGAAGTGGGGCTCAATCCCAGGACCCTGGGATCATGACCTGAGCCCAGGGCAGATGCTTAATCAACTGAGCCACCCAGGCGCCCCAAGAGCAGGGATTTTTGTCTCTCGTTCCCCACTGTACCCCAGGGCTCAGCGCCTGCCTGGCACTTAGTAGGAGCAAGGAGTGATCGGCAGCAGCCACTTCGCCCTGACGCTATCTGTGTGGGACAGTTCCAGCTGGGGCTAGTTTGTAAGTAATGTTTTTAGTGAGACGAGAAGCCAGAAGAGATTGTCCATGGGCTGTGTGTCCAGGTGGCTGGCTCCAAGTAGCTGTTGTGCTCATGATTCTGACACAGGAACAAGCGTTTATTCTGGAAGGTCGTTAGAGAGTCTATATGTAGCTGTGGGGTTCCTTGCTGGGTCTGTGACCTTGGGCAGGTAACTGAAGTTTTAAAAGCCTGCTTCCTCTTTTATAAAATAGAGGATAAAATAATATCATTCACCTCATAGGCTGGTTGTAAGGATTACATGTTACAGAGGTTATTTAGGCACCTACATCAGTGAAATACATTCATTATTGTGAGTTATCACCAGCCTTGGCCTACATGCACCTGCATCTGTTACCACCGAACCAAAACTGTTTATGTAAAGTGGATGTTGTTTATACGTTTGGACACAGGGCTTCAGGAATGTTTATTATGTAGCTGTCCTTCACAGGGGATAAGACTTGAGAGGAAGGAAATTCTCCTCCAGAGGGAGGCAGGCAGGCTTGCCTCTGTCCCCCTAGATAAGGACAGGTGAGGCTTGTCCACAGGAATTCCCTGGGCCTGGCAACACCGGTGCAAGGCCCCACACTGGCCTGGGTTGAGAACTGCTGCCCTCGGCTCCAGGGACATGCTGTTTGGCTCTTCCCTGGGTCCCTTTGTAAAAGTATGTTAGCTCCACAGAGTGACTTTGGCATTTTAGAAACAGGAGATGTGATTGTCACCGCCCTGTTCAAAAGAGAAGGCTTTCCTTTGTGGGCTGGGAGCTGAGCTGGGTTTGGTGAGCTCACTTTCTCTCTGAAGACGGGCACTGTTGGAGGGCACTGTTTCTGGTATAGGTGGTAAGAGAGAAGGGGTAGTGTGCGGGGGCTGCCTTTTCTCAGAGGGTGGTGGTGCGGGGGATGTGGGCCCAGAATTAGGTCAGGACCCTGCGTGACGATGGGCTAGACCTCTCAGAGCCTGAATCCATTTCTGTTCTGTAAAAAGGACTAAAATGCTGGACTCTGATTCCACGCAGCTGGCCGAGTGTCAGGAAAATCGAGAGAACAGCCCAAGAGCTCCATTCTGGATATTTACAGATTCCATAACACACTGGATGTCATCAACAGGCCAAGATGTGATTTTTTAACCTCACATTCTGCTGCCTAGAAAATGCCTTGAAATACTAGCGACAGCCTCTGTAGCACCTCAGGAATAACATTCATCTCTGGAACACATCGGAGTCAAAGCTGAAGTCTGCCCTTGCAGCCTGACCCAGGAGAGAACAATAGTCAGTAATACTGAGCATCTGAGCTGCCCTTTCTCTCTGAGGTGGTTATTCAGTATCCTGCCTGTGACAGCTGCAGGGGGAAGAACACAATTGTGACTTTAGGTGGCTTTAGGGATGCAAATGCAAGAAGTTGGTGAGGGCCTATCACTGAGATGTTTGGGGGCGGGGGGTGTCTTCTTACCTGACATCAGGTACTTGGGGCCAGTATCTTTGTGAGGGTGGAATTCACTGCCCAGGATGCATTTCCAAATAGCATTTAAGTAATATATATAAAATTGAGAGCATATAGACTGTAAGGCAGTGAAAAACCTTGGACTCTCGCATTGCTTGACCTGGGTAGGCTCGTTTTCTCTGCTAACGTGAGAGAAAGAAGTTCATTTTCAACGGAAGCAGCTGTCTGAGTCACCATTTCCAAACTATTGAGCACAAGAGAGAAGGTGCTGTCAGTAAAAGGCACAAGGGCCAGGATGATGCTACGCCCATTTTTGTACTCTTAGAAATAAAGAAGAATAAAAAGTAAAATACTCCTTACTCTCAAACCCAGATAAATTTTGATTTCCCTCCAGGCCTTTTTTAAAATGCAGATACATGCACATATGCTCATTTTTTTAAAAATGGAATATTTCATATGCAGCTTTTTAGACTCTTTTTTTTTTATAATTCCTCATGCAATTAGATATTTCTAATGGTCATACACTTTTTTTTTCTCATCCATTGGATAAATAATCAGTGAACTCCTGATATTAGCAGCCAGTGATGATCAACAGAGATGACAAGACACCTGCTCTGCCCTCCCCGAGTTCCAATCTAGTGATTTATTCTATCTTATGAATGGATGGGCACGTGTAATTTAATCTTTTTGTTGGGCATTTGGGTAGTGTCCAGTTCCTATCTATAATAAATAACACTACAGTGTCCTTGTACATAATGAATGGACTGGATTTTGCTTATTACTCTAACTGTATTGTCTTTCTGTGGGAAGGTCACTTTGAAATTAAAAATATATAACTGATGAAACTTGACATTCTGGCAGTCTTTGGAAATGAGAGGTTGGGGCTAATTCTTTTTTCATTAGCACTTTCCTTTCTCATTAGCGCCCTGTCTTTGCTGGTTTCCACCGAGCAGCGGGTGAAGCCGTCCTTTATTGGCGCTCTGTCGCTTGGGGCAGCCGTGGTGAAGAGGGACTTGGAGTAGGAGCAAGCCCAGATGCAAATAATTTTTGCAGTTCAGGTGTAAGTCCTTGCTCATTGCACAGTTGGTTCTGTGCCAGCAAATCATGCCGGCCACACCTTAAACATAGCCCATCGTGGTTGTGCCCAGAGCCTTTGACTCATGGGTCCTATAGATTCCGACGGAGTGCCTTGAGGACAGAGCCAGGTGCAGGTGGCCTGGAGGACAGCCGGCTGGGTAACCACTGCTTTGAAAGCATGTCCCAGGGGAACAGAGCGGGCTCGCATTAGCCCCAGGCACCCCCTTTTTTGATCATTCCTCAAATACTGATTGCCTGTGTAATCTGGCCATTCGGGGTTTGCTGCCCTGTCTCACAGTTTTAACCAACAGGTTTATAGACTCTCGGACTTTTTATATCAGCAGGACCCTGTTTCTCCTGAAATCCCATCTCCTTGGGCTCCAGCTCTAGAGGCTCATCTAGCTGGCAGTAAAATCTCCTCTGCTCTCCTGCTCCAGAATATGGCAGCCTCTTCCAGCCCCTCCTCACCCCCCTGGAGTCGTGCTTTCTGGAAATGAAAATTTACAGAAGCTGTCAAGGCACCTGTTCTGAGATTTTTGTCGATCTCGCCCCTGATCAAAGCACCTCTAGCATGATAGAAAGCAAAGTGAACTTTCCCCAGAAGAACAGTATAAATGTTTTCAATTGCTTTGATCTCATCTTTATCATGTACAGTAAGTTTTAGGAATACAGAATTGTGGTAGTAATGTTGGGATTAAATTTTTATAGTTAAGGCTTTGAAGCACAAACAAAATTTTAAAAGCCTGTTAGTAATTGAAAATTGTAATCCTGCTGAGGACACATTTTACTGCTATAATAACTGTAAAACACAATGATAAATATAAAAATGTTACACTAGAATTTGGAGGAATATTTCTGCCCTAATTTCTTTATTAAGCTCTGTAGAAATTATCTTTGAGTGTACAGTCTTATTGGATAAATGGATTATCATTAAGACTAAAACACAAAAATGTTCTGGTATTTAAAATTGTAATAAAATACAGTTTTGCAGGTTTAACTGTACAATGCAAAGGTGAGAAATAGTTTCATCACCTAGAAAGGTATAATTTCTTCAGCCTGATTGGTGAGAAGACTGTAGTCCATTTATTTGGTGGTTCATTCATTCATTTGTTCACTTACGTAACACACACGTAACCAAGTGCTGTGATGTGCCAGTTTGTAAAGACACAAAGATGGGCTTGACATCATTTTTGCCCTTGTGTGTTTTATTATATTCTGTCGAACTGTTTTGAAATAGTGACTCAAACAGCTGCTTGTTGAAAATGAACTTTTCTTTCACCCTGGGAGAGAAAACATGCCTATCCAGGTAAGGTGCCTAGAGAGTCCAGAGTTCTTGATTGCTTTATATTCCATTTTCATTTTGTGGCAGAAGATATGGAAATGCAGACTCTTCATTATTTTTAGTGTTGGAGTTGATCACAGAACAGTGGCATCAGTGGGTCATGAGGATGGTTGGGATAGGATTTAACAAAAACACATGGCAAAAGCCCAGAGGTTAATCCCTGATAAGTGTGTTCAGAAGCAGCAGGTCTGAGACGCTTGCTGGCTGGCAGGTCCATAGTGGTTCTTAAGAGGCAGTATGGTATGGTAGGTAAGAGCCATTGGGTCTGGAACCTGACTGAGATCGAATCCTTGATCTGCAATCATCCGGGGCAAATTTCTTCACTTCTCAGTGTTGTGGTTTATAATTTATTAAATGGAGGTGGTAACTATAATATAGTCCTCATATTGTCTTGGCAGGACCACATGAGGTAATCCATGAGAATACTGAGGACAGCAGCTGGTGCATAGAACTCAGTCAGTGGCAGCAGTGGTGGCAGTGGTACGGAGTAGTAGCTGTGATAGTGAACGTCAGCATCCTTATCATCATGACTTCCCTTTGATGTACCATGTCCTATAGTCACAGAGGTCATTCTCTAGTAGGTGTGGTCACGTCAGCAACCTTATCATCATGACTTCCCTTTGATGTGTACCACGTCATAGTCACAGAGGTCACTCTCTAATAGGTGTGATCAACAAGAGATAGTAGGTCACCCGTATTGGTGACTATATTTTAGGAATTGAAAAAGAATGCCTTCTTGTTTTTTGACATTCTTTTAATAGAGTTGACACCCGATATTACATTAGTTTCATGTGTGTGACTTAGCAATTTGACGAGTTCATACATTATGCTGTGTTCATCACTAGTGTAATTACCATCTCTCCCATTACATCGCTATTACCATAATGATGACTGTATTCTTTATGCTGTGCCATGTATTCCTGTGATTTATTCTGTTCATAACTGAGCCTGTGTGTCCCACTCCTCTTCACCTATTTTGCCCATCCCGCACTCCCTTCTGTATGGCAGGTGTTCATTTTATGTATGGTCTGATTCTGCTGTTTTTTAATAAGGCATTTGTCTTTTTCAGTCTGATGTAGTTCACTTAGCATAGTACTCTCTAGCTCCATCCATGTTGTCTCAAATGGCATGATTTTATCCTTTTTTACAGCTATAGGATATTCCTTTGTGTACACACATTTTTCTTAGTCATTTGTCTATTAATGAGCACTTAGATTACTTCCATAATTTGGCTCTTATAAATTATGCTACAATAAAGAGAGAGGTGCATATATCTTTTTGAATGAGTGTTTTCCTATTCTTAGAGTAAATGCCCAGTTAGTCATATTAGTGGTATACTGGATCATTACTATATTTCTATTTTTAATTTTTTGAGGAACCTCTATAGTGTTCTCCACAGTGGCTTCACCAGTTTGCATTCCCACCAACAGTACATGAAGGTTCCTTTTCCTCCACATCCTCACCAACCCTTGTGGTTTCTTGTGTTGGTGATTTTAGCCATTCTGACATGTGTGAGGTGATGATGTCTCATGGTAGTTTTGATTTGCATTTCCCTGATGATGAGTGAGGTTGACCATCTTTTCATGTGTCTGGTGGCAATCTGGATGTTTTCTCTGGAGAAATGCCTGTTGATGTCTCCTGCCCATTTTTTAATTGAATTATTTGTGGGTTTTTTTGTTTTTTTTTTTGTATTGAGTTGTAGAAGTTCCTTATATGTTGTGGATATGAACCTCCTATTGGATATATCATTTGCAAATATCTTTTTCCATTCAGTAGGTCATCTTTTTGTTTTGTCTATTGTTTCCTTCACTGTGCACAGGCTTTTTATTTTGATGTAGTCCCAATAGTTTATTTTTGCCTTTGTTTTCCTTGTTTCAGGAGCTATCTAGAAAAATGTTATTATGGTCCATGTCAGAGAAATTAATACCTGTGCTCTTTTCTATGGTTCTTATGATTCACATCTAACATTTAGGTCTTTAATCCATTTTAAGTTTATTTTTGTGTCTGGTATAAGAAAGTAGTCCACTTTCACTCTTTTACATGTAACTGTCCAGTTTTCCCAACATTATTTGTTGAAGATCCTTTTTCCCATTGAATACTCTTGCCTCCTTTGTCATAGATTAATTGACCATACAATTGTGGGTTTATTTCTGGACTCTGTATTCTGGTTGATTGATCTATGTGCCTGTTTCTGTGCCTATACCATACTGTTTTGATTACTATAGCTTTGTAACATATCCTGAAATCTGGAATTATAATACCTTCAGCTTTGGTCTTCTTTCTAAAGATTGGTTTGGTTACTCAAGGTCTTTTGCGGTTCCATACAAATTTTAGGATTATTCTAGTTCTGTGAAAAATATTGTTGGTATTTGATAGTGATTACATTAAAACTGTAGATTGATTTGGGTAGTATAGACATTTTAATAAAATTCTTCCAGTTCATGAGCACGGAATATAATATCTTTCTATTTGTTTATATAATCTTAATGTTGATGTGGCAGTTTTATGTTCTCTGTAGGGTGTGCTCCACCAGTGACTATCACCAATAACCACGGGTTGGGGGGGGCTCTGTTCAGTAGTCCTCTTGCCTTTTAACAAAAAGACAAAAAGTTGCAGAAGGTTAGCAGCCCTTGAGGGACCATTGGCATGGAATGGGCCGCTGTCAGCTCCTGTAGGGAGGAGGGCCGATTCCTTCATTGGACTTCACATTGTATTTGTAGTGGTGCCTTAGCAAATGGAAGTCATACATAATGCAAATTCAGTGACTGTCCTCACACTCCTCCTATACAAAGGGGCGGTGAGGAAGAAAGGATTGAGAGAATATGCCTAACTCAGTGGTTCTCAAATTGGGACATTGGCAACATCTGGAGGTGTTTTGGTTGTCACATGGAGGGAATGCTACTGTCATTCAGTGCTCGAGGCCAGGGATGCTGCCAAACACCTTTAATGCCTAGGACATCCCTCAGCAGCAAAGAATTTTCTGGCCCAAAGCGTCAATAGTGTTAAAGCTAAGAAACCCTAATGAAGGGCTTCTGTGTATGGCTAATCTCAATCGCTGGTAATAGTTAAATGCCATTTTTACTTGTGGGCTGTTTGACTGGTTATAGAGCCTCCAGGCAAAAAGGCTAGAGGAGTTTGGTTTTTTAACACTGCAGTCACCTCCCAGTGGTACCACTGCCCCTGTCTGCATGGCTGGTCTCTGGCAATCTTCAGGTTTCTGGAGAAGCAGTTGATGCTTTTGATTCATTATATGAGCAAAGCTGGTGGCTCCTGCATACACCAGTTAAGGATGTGCCAGGGGTAGAGGGTGAGTCACGCTAACCATGGCACTGCAGCCCCTAGAGGAGAGCAAGCTCATGACCCTTTCGATAAAGTGATAAACTCCTTCATCACTTGGGAAGAGATTTCTTGAGAAAGGATGAGAGCGTTTTCCAGAGGACAGTTTTATTTTTTTACTTTTATATGTAGCAGGAAGTTGTATAGGGCTTACTATGCACCAAGTGGTATTCCAAACATTTTATAAATATTAACTCATGAAGTCAGTCCACGTAACAACCCAAAGAGGTAAGCTTATCCTTTTTTTTTTTTTTAAGATTTTATTTATTTATTCCTGAGAGACACAGAGAGGCAGAGACACAAGCAGAGGGAGAAGCAGGCTCCATGCAAGGATCCCAGTGTGGAATTTGATCCCAGTACTCCAGGATCATGACCTGAGCCAAAGGTAGATGCTCAACCACTGAGCCACCCAGATATCCCTAGGTTTACTTATTCTTATCACTTTTTTTAAAGATAAGGAAATAGGCGTGAACAATAAGGACGTAAACCTAGAAACTTTGGCTCCAGAGTCTGGGCCCTTCACCACAATGTTGTGAATGAGAGACACTGAATTTCACACTTGAATTCTTTTTCTATCTACCCTGGCTCTCGACTTCTGGCTGGTCCATTGAGGCATCAGGGAATTAAGCCAACCTGACTCAAGTCCCCATTCCAGTTAATTATCTCTATAGCCATGAGCACATAACTTCATGTCCGGGAACCTCCGTGTTCTCATCTATATAAAATGAAGTCATGTACCTCACCAGCCTCGCAGAGGAGATTAAGATAACGTGGGGTTTCTTAGATTCCTATGTGGCATATAGTAGGCATCCAGGAAACAATAGTTTCTTTCTGCCCTTCTCTGTTATAATGCTATTTTGAGCTCTGTTGCCATAATGTTGTGGCCAGCTGCTTCCCACCTGTGGGCAAAAGACCCTCTGAAGACCAAAAAATAGCCCCGGTCAGGTATTTGTTAGAATGAATGAATGGACTGCTACAGAGGCTAACATTGTGAGAAAGTCTGATGTTCAGTTTGGGGAGAGTAGTGGGGAGGTTGTGCTTATGCCAAGCTCAGAACTCACCAGACTTTCAGGAGAAAGGTGTGGGTTTGGTTCTGCTTGTAATGTTTGGTCTGCTCCAACCATGCCTCCCATTTGTAAGCCACACTACAGACTTGCATGTTAATCCCACACTCTGTCTCTGTTTTAATGGCTTTCCTCTCCACTTGACAACATAGTACAGACAGCCTAGCCTGAGTGCCTTACGGCTGAGGGTCAAGGTTGGTTGGCTGTGTCTTGGGGTTGGTGAACTGATCTGGTGTGTGCTTTTTCCTGGCAAGATGAGATCACCTACTCAAAGCAGGTTTGCCCTGTTCCCAGTAGGAGGGAAAGTGGCAATTTTGCATTTGTCTCAGTTCAGGACTTTCCATATCCTGCTACCCACACCTATGCACTTTTCCCCTGAACCACTCCCAGCTCATTAATGAGGCTGGATTCTATTCACATGGGTGGCCAGCCTGTTGTCTTTCTGCCTTCCTCACATGTGCAAATCAATGTATCTTCTTTTGATTATGCGTTTCCAGAAGAGAGAAGCTTAATCTTCTTGTGTGTGTGGAATACCTTGTGTACAAACTTAGTAAATGCTTATGTATATATGAGGGTAAAATGTCTATAATTTTGTCTGAGAGAAGTGTAGCATTTAACCCACAGTCACACGTGTACAAAAGGGAATCAACTCTTAAATGTAAGCACCATGAGAGAATATCCCCAGCATCTAGGACAGTGCCTGGCACACAGTAGTTGTTTAGTAAATATTTCTTGAATGAATGAATGAATGAATGAATGAATGAATCAATCTGGTCTTAATTTAAGTATCTTTCTAAATCTCCTTATAGTTACTTCTGAGTTATCCAACATGCCTGGAATTGGGAACTGGAGTTTTTATTAAGTATTATCATAAGTAACTAACAGAAATAAAAACAGGAAAAAATTGGGATGTACTGGAGGATATAGCGCTAAAAATAACAACTTTCTTTTCAAAGATTTTGTTTATTTGTTCATGAGAGAGAGAGAGAGAGAGGCAGAGACATAGGCAGAGGGACAAGCAAGCTCCCTGCCGGGATCCTGATGCGGGGACTTGATCCCAGGAACCCAAGATCACAACCTGAGCCAAAGGCAGATGCTCAACCACTGAGCCACCCAGGTGTCCCAATGACAAGGAACTTGATCCAGAAGCTACTTCAAGGCCTTTCTGCACTTTGGGGTTGTCATTCTCTAGGTCAGACTACTATGCTGTAGGAAGGAGGAATTTAACAGAGTGCTTTGACTGAATGCTAAGGAATACTGGGTTTTCTCGATCAGCCTAGTGGCTGGGAATAATTTTATGTCACCTACTGCCAAACTCACATCATAGAAAAGACCGATTTGTTTTGTACTGTCTTGACCACTTGAAGATGGTCTCTGTCATCTATAAGATAGGGTTTGTTAGGACATGTCTTCAGATAGTACTTCTTGACTGTGCTACTTTCTGTTCTCCATGTCCGAGAGAGACAGAGAGGAGGAGGAGGGAGAGCGAGAGAAAGAGAGCAAGCGCACGCATGCAGCAGACAAACATACAGAGGCCAAAGAATTTTTCAACTATCTGCATTTTCTTTTACAGATCTGAAGAAAACTCTTGCTGTGCTGTTGGATAACATCTTGCAGCGCATTGGCAAGTTAGAGTCAAAAGTGGACAATCTTGTTGTCAATGGCACAGGGACAAACTCGACCAACTCCACTACGGCTGTTCCCAGCTTGGTAGCACTTGAGAAAATTAATGTGGCAGGTAAGAACGGCACTTGTGTGTCCTGACTTGGAGTCAGACTCTGCTTTGAACCAGGAAGAGAATAAAGGAGCACAGTGGTTCTTCCTGGTATCAATGTCATAAACTTGGTACGGCCCCTCTAAAGCTGATTTTGAATTTGTTTTTGATTAACATGTTAAAAGACTTTTAAAGTTTCATCATGATTCGTAATCCTGGTGGCTTCTGTGACATATTTCACATAATGAGCTCCTGGAATTCACTTTTAATGAGAAGATTCATAGCATGGATAAGTGAAATAGAGAGGTTATCTGGGAAGCTCATGCCAGTTGGAGGTCCTTTCTCCTCATTTTTGTCAGTTTCAAAAAATCTGTTCCATATAATAGATTCTCTCCTTCCCTTTGTTAAAGAAGAGCCACGATTGCAGAAAATGCCTCCTGTGTGTATATGGGGAGATGCAAATTCTGGAAATGGCACTGATGAAATAAATGGACCCCACCCAATCTTGGGCTGATTCTGCTGCCCACTCATGGACACCAACCTCCGTTTCTCCCTGGGGTGGATTTAGTCTAGTCCCTTCTTAAAACTAGACTCTTGGATGAGAGAAGAAGAATAGATTAAAGAAAAAGCTCAAATCACGTACAGTGTGTATTGCCTATGGCTTGTGTCGGATACCCCCATCGCACTGTCCTGGGGTTAGCCTCTGGGTCTCTGTATTTAGCCAGGACTTGTTCTTATTAGGATGACAAAGCAGAGCCCGAGGATTAGGATAAGGTGCTTTGGGTGAACGGTTGTAGATGAGTTGTCTGCATTTCTGGTGGTGGTATCCAAACTCTAGCGAATGGATAAAATAAGGGGCTGGGTTGCTTTCGGATACTTTGAAAATCTAATTTAGTGTACTTTTTGGTTTCTCTCTACCTCTGACTTGCATTATAGAAATGTACGGACTTTAGCAGGAGAGATTCTTCTCCTTTCCTACCTCCTAGTGTCAAAACATTTAATTGTTTCACATTATGCAAGCTTGTTGTATTACCTTTCTGTTATGTTCTTTGGCCTTTAGCAAGTGTTAAATCACAAAATATATTTCTAATAATCCAAAGTGTCCAACCCAAGAAAAGTATTAAAAATAACTTTTAATTACAACACAGAGGCAGTGTCATCTGGGCCATAAATCCTATCTTCCCTGCAGTTTTCAACAGCTTCTGTAATTAGACAAGAAAACCTCCCACTGTGTTGAGCTGCTTATTAATAAATGGAACCCATGCCTCTCCAACCTCCACTCCTCCACCCCCGTCCCCAGTAGGAAACGCTACTGAAAAGGTCCTATCTGATTTCCTGGCAGTTCTGCGTTTTCCTGTTTCCAGAGGTGGAGTGGGGTGCTCTGTCTGCCTTTACCTTCACTGCTTCCCACGGCCTCTGTTGTATACGGCCCATGTAAATAAGTCAGTTGTCATTCTCTACCCTGAGAAGGGATCTTGCTGACTCTGTCCTGTTTGTGTGCTAGGCTCACAGGGAGACTCACACTGCCTGGGCTTCAGGTACCTGGGTTCAGAACAGTGGATAGAACTTCAGGAGTGAATTGGGAGGGAGTCGGTGGCTCCTTCTTTCAAGCGGGATCCTAACTCCATGTATTGAGTTAGTTAGCTTACTCCATTAACCCCTCTTGAGCACGATTTCTAAGTTGTTGGGTCTGATGGGTCTCCTTTCCATGTGCCACTGGTACTCTGTTTTTACTAGTATTTAAAGGACCTTTAGGATTTTGTGTGTTTTGTGGGGGTGGGCAGGAGGAAGAAGGGAGCCAATTTAGAGTTGTGCCTTTAGTAATTAACCTCATTGTCACTCCTTTGCATCTTTTGTATATGCTACACTCTGAGATTTTTAATGGCCAATTAAGAAGATAGCATATATGCATAAAATCCCATAAAAGGTGGCCATGTAAGGGGAGGTAGCTATGAGGCTTCTCATAGGAAGTTACATTTTGAAAGTAGGTAGTATTGAGGCATAGGGTCCTCATGAAAGAGACACAGATTAGAAGTGGATTGTGACTCAGGAAATAATTGGCAGGAAGAGGAGGAAACTAACATCCAGCAACTATCCAGGAAATACCGGTCACTGTTTGTGATCCTTGGAGGCACATGATTTTACTCCGTCTTCTCAACGTCTATGATTGCATTACTGGTTTCACAGGTTTTATGGAGTTGAAGTGTTTGGAGGGGGGATACCTTTAGTGTAGGAATCCTCTGAGCTCAGCTTAAGACCCAGCACCATTAAGAGAAGAGGTTGTGAGTGTTGGCTCCATCTTCCTGGCTCTCGTTTGTAAATCATCACAAAAGGGCAACTTTAGAAAAATATGCTGCCATTTTCTTAGAGGCTCCTAGAGAGCTGACAGTTTCCTGGGATATTTAATAACCTGTCTACTAAGGAAGTTCTCTGTATCTTAAGGGTCTGTTTTTATGGCCAGCCTGTGTAAAAACAAGCTTGTCCCTCTGTGTGCACGGGCAGTCCTCCCTTAGGCCTTAATGGCCACAGTGGATGTAGACATGAGGGAGTGGGGAGGAGGGCTTTATATTTTGTCAGTTGAACAACCTATTTCTAAACTGTTTGCCCTGTCTGTAGATTAGGGTGCCAAAGAGAAGGATAAAATGTAAGTTTGTACACTTGTTCAGGAAAAAGCCATTTATTGCTTTTGTTGCCCTCTCTCCAATCCATGGCCATATTGTCCCCAGACCCCTGCTCTGGAGCCTGGAGAGCGTTCATTTTTAGAGGGTTCCAATTTTTTTTTAAGAGGGTTCCAATCCTGAGTGAAGTTTTTCTCTCTTTCTTTTTGCATTAAGACATGTGGTAATTGCTCAGAAATGTTCTCCCTGGTGTGTCTTTACTGCTTACTCTGGTGTCTTATTGCTCGCTGATGTTTCTGATTGCTTACTGTTGTGTCTTATTGCTTGCTGATATATCTTCTGGTTGGCTCTAAACTGCTTCTAAATTAGGTACCCATAGCAGTTGAAGAAGGGTTCCCTAAATTTATTTTCTTTTTAGGCATAGCTCTGTATACGTGTGTATGCGTGTGCCCTTCCTCTGTTTAGCTGTATTTTCTGTACCTTGTATCCAAAATGGCTTTTCTTTCTAAATTTATCACTCTTGGGCTTTTTTATTCTGTGAAAGCAACGTTCCCCTAGAGAAATCTCGCTGGAAATGAACTCCATTGAAATCAAGAATTAGCTCGAACTGCGTTCTTGAGCTTGGTTTAACTTCTGGAAGACGAAAATGAATCGAAGAAACAAAAATCTAGATTTTAAAATATCCCCACCCTTCAACCAGTCACATAGTAAATCAGTTTCTACTCCTTGAAAGAACTTGAATCTTTACCAAAATTACACACTTTCAGAATGAGGCATTTGTTTTTGGAAAGACCGATTCTGCTTTTCTCTACTTTTATGATCTTAAATTATGAAGCAGAGTGAATAGCATTGGATCTGTTGTTCTTTGCCGTGTGCAACATAGAGGAAAGGTAAAAAAAAAAAAAAAAAAAAAAAAAAATTGTGATAATGAAAGTGCTTGCCTTTTGAGGCCTGACAGTGTCCACTTGATCTTTGTTTTGTCCTTAGTGCCTTGTCCAAAGCCTACCTGTTGAAAGTACACAATAAACGCCCCCTGGGATTGGATTGTGCTGGAGGGGACAGCATGTGGTTTCATTGCTAAAAGGAATGTCTCCTTTTGGTTCCTCTTTTCCATTTCTGCTTATGGGATTTGCATGGAAGTGGGGCTTGGCATCTCATTTCCTTTACTCAAACCTTAGCAAACACCACCTATGAAGTAGAGTTTTGTTTTTGTTTTGTTTTGCTTTTTTAATCTGTCATGTCTGAGCTTCCCACAAATGCTTCCATGCTGTGGAGTCTTCATAGAATGTGATGGTTACAACTCTAGATGGTAGTATTTTAGGGAATGGGCACTCTTTCGATCAGTTGGGGCGGGGGGGGGGGGGGCATGAGTGCGTGTGTACCTCTGCATTTATTTACTTATGCTTTAAAGAACTAGTTGTCATTCACATCAGCTGAATAAGTCACCAGCATTGAGGGTTAGCTATAAGGCACAACTTGATGATAACATTAAGGCTGATGTCCAATAGTGAGTCTAAACCAAACTTTAGCCAGGCCTACATTTCACAAATGTCAGTAATCACACACTGTGTAGTATGTGTAGTATCACAGTGTCTGCAGGTGACGTGCAATGTATTTGAGCTTGGATGCTGTTCTCAATAAAAAGAACCATAATTATTATTCTACCATTTAAAAACTGAAAATGAAAAATGTCCCTGCTGAGTTTCAGGACTTGCATTTGGAAGTGCAATTTTCCCCCTTTTGTGCTGCTAATGAACCTTGAAATTAACTTGCATCTGTGTTGTTTTCTCACTTGGGTCCCCATGTTACCAGTTGTGTTGGAGTAGCACCTAAAGTGCCTCAACCCCCTGCCCAGCTCCACAGGTGGCTTTTTGGGGATCAGGTAATGGCCGGTGTGTGGCACTCCAGATGGCTGGGCAGACAGGAGAGGGCTGGGTGCTTTCTTATTAACATGAGTGAGAAACACAGTTGTTTCTACATCTACATGTATATCTACATGTACATGTCGTTTCCAGTTTCATTCTTTATAAGGACAGCACTAAATACTTGGCTGCTTGTCAGAGATAATTCTTTTGGTATCTTCCTAGAAAAATGTATGTCATTGCTGGTGTGGTTTTCATTTTGTGTGGTCAGGGTGTTTTGATTTTTGTCATGAAGAAGGAGAAAGGAGGGCAGGAGGAGGAAGAGAAAGAGAACTATAGTTCGAGAGAAGTGATGCTAACCTTATGAGCATGGATATTTATAGCACTGATGCTCAACTGCTGGCAATTTTGCAAACCCCTCCACCCCCCTGGCCATGCTTAGCGATGTCTGGAGACATTTCTGGTTGACATCTAGGAGGTACTATTGGAATCTAGTAGAAAGAGGCCAAGGATGCTGCCAAACAATCTGTGGTGCATAGGCTAGCCCCCACAATAGCAAACTCTCTAGCCTAAAATGTCAATTGTAGGGGCACCTGGGTGGCCCAGTGGTCACATGTCTGCCTTTGGCTCAGGTTGTGATCCCAGGGTTCTGGGATTGAGTGCCACATCAGGCTCCCCACAGAAGCCTGCTTCTCCCGTTGCCTATGTCTCTGCCTCTCACTATGTGTTTTTCATGAATAAATAAACATTTTTTAAAAGTATCAATTGTACGGTGGTTGAGGAGCCCTGATCTACAAGGTAGTATTGGAATCTGGTGTTTCACTTAAGACCAGTGCAGAAAGATGCTAGGATGTTGTGCTCAGCTGATGGGCCAGCCAACACATAAAATATCCTTCTCTCGGGATCCCTGGGTGGCTCAGCAGTTTAGCACCTGCCTTTGGCCTAGGGTGTGGTCCTGGAGTCCGGGGATCGAGTCCCACATCAGGCTCCCTGCATGGAGCCTGCTTCTCCTTCTGCCTGTGTCTCTGCCTCTCTCTCTCTCTCTCTCTCTCTCTCTTTCTCTCATAAATAAATAAATAAAATCTTTAAAAAAAAAATCTCTCTTCCTTGCAAGGCTGTTGGCAAGTCCTCAGCCCCAACCACTTTTAGCTTTGCAACTGATCTTTGAGACCTCCAAGAAAGAGATTTTTATAAACTCCCGGAAGGCTCTTGGGATCCTGACCTTTAAGAAACTCCTTTCCTGGACCCACTCCAGTAAATTTTTGGCAACATGCATTTTACTCCTGCTTCTATAGAAGGTAATTATTTCTTTTCATGAAAGAGCCGCTAATTCAGAATAATGATGGCAAAGTAGTCTGAGAGAGTAGATTTAAATTACAGGAATGGGTTAGAGGAAATTCTATTTTATTAATTTTTCTCAGAGTATATAATTATCAAGACATGAGAGAGTAAATTAAATAAGGTAAGAAAAACAAGACAGGTCCCCCAAGATCCACTTTACAGCGTGAAACAACTTACGTAGCATATTTGGAGCAGTAGAAAAGGAGATGATCCTGAACAAGGTAGGTTGAGGGAGTCTGTGAAGAGTAAAACTCAGAAGTTTGTATTGGTTATGGAAGCAGTGACAACTGAGGGGACTTTAAATAAAGCAGGAGGACAATGAGACGAGACCTGAGTTTTTGGAGAAGAATTAGTGGCCAAGTGGAAGTGGGGTGCTTTAAAGGGGGAAGCCAGGTGAGAGAGTTTAGTGGAGTAGGTGGGAGAAGGCTTGAAAGGAGGCATGTGCATGATGCCCAAGGGAAGGGGGATTAGAGACCTGAGTCAGGTGGAGGTGATGTCAGGACACTGGTGGACGACAGGAGAGAACAAGGCGGGGGGTGGGGGGGGTGCTGTCATCATGACCAAGTGATGCCTTTATTGAGGAAACAAGCCCACAAAGACAGGATCTTGTGAGGACAGTAGCCATGTGTTAATGTGGGTTGCTTTACTGCAAGCCATTTGTTTAAGGAAGATCAGTTTAAAGGAAGTTGGAACATTGGTTCTAGTGCTCAGGACTTGAAAGGCTTCGTGGAAGGCAGTGGTTTGGAGCCAGGCTGTCCTAGTTCAGATCCCAGCTCCACCACTTTAATGCCTCTGTGACCATGGGCATCTTTCTTAACTTTTCTATGGCCCTCTTTACTCATTTGTACAATTGGGGAAATAATAGTAGTGCCCATTTTCTTGGTAGTTGTTGATGGGGATTAAGTAAACCACCTCAGACATATGCCTGGTACAAAGTTAGCACTAAATGAGTGTTAATTACAGTTTACAAGCCACATCGATGTAGCTTTTATTTTGTTGATGTAAGAATGGAAATTGCAGTAACTAGTTATTAGAATATCACAAATAACTAATATTTGTGTAATGTTGTATAGATTAGAAAATAATTTTGTATGTGTTAGTTCATTTGAGTGCTTTAAATTTACAGTTCCCAAATGGACCTTTTTTGTCGGTACTTAAAGGCTTAGCAGGATACCCATGTGTTGTCAATAATCTCTTTAAAAAGAGGCAAAAAAAATCTTAAATGGAAAGGGAGTTGGGGGCCCATGCAGTTGACTACTTCCAGAGATGATGCTGAGCTGCCCTGCCTTCTGATTTGGCTTCATTCTAAGGCCATCTTCTCAGGGTGGTGGTTGAAATGGTCACTGGGGGGTCTAGGTTGCTGGCAACATTCTTGAAGGGGTGTGGTTCAGATCATCTTGGCTTGCTGTATATGCCTATCCATGATCTAGTCACAGTACTCGATGACATCTTGATTGGGTCATGCAGGTCACCCCAGGGTTTCACGGTGGGGGGAAAAGTCCTTAAAGAGAGCCCAGGCAGCAGATAAAATAGGTATGACTACCAGAGACCCACGTCACATTATTGGTTTGGATTTCCAGAATTGTCCTAAACCGTCTGCAGCCATACCACCCCGAACACACCCAATCTCATCATAATTGTCCTAAGCCTGACTCAAACTTTTCTTTCCTTGGTGGTTCAGAGGACGAAGCTTCCAGAATGCTAACCTTCCTTCTCCCATTCGAAATGCTGCTGTTATGGCTGAATGTGGCACAGCCCTGCGGGGAGCTTGCCTCGCCTACACCCTGCTATTTATTTATGCTGTTATACATTTACCTGTTTCTGTCCTCGGCCTGGAATGCCCTTCTGCTTTCCTGGTTCTTCTTTATCAGCTTTTCCAAGACTCCTCTGAAGCACTGGCTCCCATAAAAAGCCTTCCTGAGATCCCCTCCAGCCTCAGGAGTTTCTGGTGCCCTTGCTTTGTGTTTTCACAACTGTTATTATGTACATCCTTGGACCTTCCCATACTTTATCTGTCTCCACAGCCAAGCTCTAAGCTCTTTGAAGGCATGGGCAAAATATCCTGCATTTTTCTTTTGAACCCAGTACCTAAGTGAGAGCCTGGCAAATAGCAGGATCTCAGTAGGAGTCCAAGTGAATGTACTTCTTCCTCTCCGGGACATGAACCAGGTCAGCTGCCGTCCTAAAACTTGTATCGTGACAGTGATGGCCACGTGGTCAGTTCTAGATCAGTGTGTCTGCCACTGGCCTGCTTTGACAATTAAGTGAATACTTTTGGAATCCCCCAATGCACCTGGAAAGTTGCATTGCCGTTGACTGTTATCTTGTTCAAGGGGGGAATTGCCTTGCTTTGCTACACTTTTAAGAAAACTAGGGCTACATAACAAGACTTTATTTTGTAACTCTTGGTGGCTGGTTATGTAAGTAGGATTTAAACACTTCTAACGAGCTATAGTAGAGATGACTATCAATGAGTAGTCCTTGCAGAAAAGTGGGAACCCACTAATCCTTTAGACTTAGTACTCAACCTTCAAGAAGTACATGGCTTTTTTTCATTTCAGTAAGTCAGAGTATGTATCCCAGTGAGGAATGCTGTTTTCCCCAGCCACTTGAGGTTGGTGAAGGACAGGAGCTCTTAGGAACCTGTACTATGGGATTGGCCGTGCACTTTGCTTTTGTTGGTGAAAATTCCTCTATATGGGGCTCTTCAGTGGATTGGAGATAGGACAGGCTGAAATAGTCTCGTTTTAATCAGAAGGCAACAGATCCCACTTGCTCTTAATTTGGCTAAATCGGGTACATGTATACAGTTGTACTATCAGTCTGCATATGGTATTGATTCATTAGACATTCCACAGCCACAGCATAGCATATGCTTTCCCACGGATACTCCCTTGTCTTTACCATTCCATCCTTTACCTGTTTTTATTGACACATGTCTCAAAAAGGCAGTCTGGAGCCTGAGATTTAAAAATTCAGAAAAAATTGTAGAATTAAAGTTGTTTCAATGGGAGCAGGGGGCTGTGTCTATCTCTGGGTGGTTAAAACAGTTTCTTAGGTATGAATGCTTGTGGGGATTTTGATGGATTTCCTTTTAAGCTCTGCTTTTGACTTTGCAGATCCATAGCTGCTAAAATTAGGCAACCTAAATGAAAATCAGTTGTTAGGTTTTGTTGATGTTTTTTGCCTTCTTGGTGTGTCTCAGAAAAAGAAAAGAGAAAGCAGCCTGTATTGTGAAGGTGATCTGAAATTGTTGGCTGAGTTTAAAAAGGAAGCAAAGGGGCATCCAGTTAGATGTGTGGCCAAGAGTGGCTGAGCCGCCCCACAGTTCTGGGCAGCAAATGTCCTTTCCATTACTGTCCAGAATGGTCTCCTTGACCTTTGGACATTCAGCACATCTCACGAGCAAGATCACAGCACCCAAGTCAACTCATGTCAAGCTGAGGACCCGTGGCATTGACAGAGGCAGCAGAGGGACTATGTGTCTGGGGTCGATGGAGGGTTTAAATTGCATTTTGATTTGCCTCGTCAGAGTTGGCCAGCTATACTATTAGCTGGTCTTAAGCTGTCTTGATGTTCCATGTTGGTGAGGTTTTAGAGTCAGCATTAATAGTGGGAACTTGCTCTCTACCTCCATGCAGCTAGAGATGGGCTCTTAAAAGTCATTACAGAAGAGCCACAGTGAGCATCAAGTAAAGGACTTGTCCCCCAACAGCAGGGGAGGCATTTGCACAAGATTGAATAGCAGCCATAGGATTGTGGTTCAGACACAGACTTTGGACCCTGCCACCTCGGGTTCAAATCTTAGCTCTACCACCACCTGCCTGTGTGTCCTTGGATAAACTCAGTTTCATCATCAGCAAAATGGGGATAAAGTACCTGTGCCATGGGATCATTGTGAGGATTGAGTTCATACATGGGAAACACTTGAGGCTGGGCACAAAATCAGAGCACAGTAACTCGTGGCCTTTGGGACATGCACTTCTTAACTTGACCTGGAGGCTTGGCCTCTGAGCCAGAGTGTAACAGCACATGGTTAGTGCTTATTGAGTGTGTAAACTACATAGTCATAATGTTGTATTTTATAGAGAAAATAGTATAGGAACCTGGGAAAAGTTATTTCTGTAAGTTACTTGACTGTCACAGGCCAGACCTGGTCTGGCATTATACAGTCTTGAACAGAACTCCTGGCTTCCTTTTTTACTCACCGTTGGCATCTTATTTACCATCACTGGGCTTCAGCTTCAAGCTCTGTGTGGAGATAGTGATGCCAACACTATCCTTATGTGCCCTTGAGGATGCAGTGAGTTAATGCATCTGAGAGTCTAGCACAGTTCTTAACCCCACTTACCTACAGATCCTGCTTTTTGGGGTTAACACTTGTTAAAAGGGAGGACGCACAAATATAATATGGCAAACATTGTATGTTTTATACAGCCAACATTGGATGGTGCCAAGACTTGTGTCAGGCAGTGGAAAGGCAGCCAGGTAAGAAACTAGAGTTTCTCTTGTAAACAAAGGGCCACACTGTGTAGCGGAGAAGGAAGGGAGTATTGGCAGTGCTTATAATACCTTTCCTGACCCTCAGCCTAGAGCTTCTTTCATACTAGTTCAAGAGGACCTGTTGGTTTTGCCTGACCTTTTGGCCTTAGGCACGAACTCCAAACTCTCTGGCCATCTAGGGATAGGAGAGGGATAGGAGTAACCAGTAGGAATTAGCATAGAAGGAATTTTCATAATCACATGGTGGAAGGCATGCAGCCCTCGTCACAGCAAACTGAAGAAGTCTGGAAACTGCCTGACCCCTCACGGTACCTTCTCACTCAGAAGTAGGGAGGGGAATTCCTGTGCCGTGGAGCTCAGCTCTCAAGAGAAGACAGTCATTAACCTGTCTAAACTTTATGCTAATAGAACTTTCTCAATAATTGCTTTCATTAAGCATGGTTAATATGAGCTGAACAAGTTGTGGCAAGATGAGCAGAACAAAGTAAATATTTAGGACTTTATTTCAGGGTTCATTTGGGTTAGGGCAAAGAGAAGATTAGTAAAAGCTGAATCTGATGGTATCTGACACTGAAATATAGGAGACTACTTGACTGAAGTTCCAGTGGTTTCTCTTCAGTAGCTCTCTGGATACCAATTGGGTGTTTTCCAGGTGACAGTTATGAGCTCTGGTCTCTCCTTACATTTTTGGCCCTTGTCAGACAGAGTAACATGGTGATGAAGAGAAACTGCCTTCTCTGTACTTCTGGGAATGTTGTGAGGATTAAGAAGGTGGCTCTTGGCCCATGACTGTGCCATGTAGGGAGGACTGTTGTTCCCTAAAGTAGATGGCTGTTAGTAGCCACTGAGTTGGCCAAGAAAGCCCAGGGTGAGTGCTTGCTCATGGCTGGACATGCTAACCCGTCATCTGATAGTGCCAAGGGATTTACCTAGCCTTGGTTTTCAGGCCTCTTGGCTACCGGTAGCAAAAAGCAGCCATAACCTCTGTCTTTGAGTCTATGTAACAATAGGGTAGAAGTTTCAAAAGGAAAGATTTGATAAATAGCATTTTTCTTTTGTATTACAAAAAAGTATAAAGTTTCCTGCAAAAAAAATGTGGAAATGAAGCAATAAATCAGGTGAGGAGAGAGCAGGGAGGGGGGTACCGTTTCAGACTGGGCAGATTGTCAGGGGTAGCCTCTCTGAAATGACATTGAACAGATAGCCAAGTGAGTGAGGAAGGGAGCCATGAGGGTACCTGAGGAAGGTTGTTCCATGCAGAGGGAGCAGGAGGAGACCCAGGTGTGTGCAGCAGACAGCAGTATACAGGCTTCATGCTCAGGCTCCTGGGGCTTGAATCTGAGTTCCAGGAGCAGATTGACTTTGGCCAGCATTTAGGGAGGTCACATCTTCATCTCCTCATCTGTGCTACAGAAACCAGCTCACGGGGCATTGGGAAGCCACATGAAAAAGTGTGTAAGAAGAGCTGGCACACAGTGCTTGGAAAATATTGGCCATTATTATAATGATCAAAATGTAGTTTCAGCAAATGGGTTTAAAAGGCTCTCTGTGAGACTTTGTTCCACAGACCTTTTAACCAAAGCTAACGAGCTTCAAAATTGTATTAGAGGCACCAAAGTGGGAGCAAGTTCTATTTGTTCCAAAGAATAAGCTAAATATAGTCAAGATTGTAACAGAAGGGTCACACATTTGGGGGGGGGGGTGGGCTTTTGGTCATGAAGTGGGTACAGTGTGTGGAGATCAATTTCTTGTATATATGTTGCTGTCTATTCAAATATAAAACCCCTGTTGAGGACTGTTTTTACAGAAACCATCCTCATTTGGAGATTTTGGTGTGTGATCTTGAGTCCTCAGAAGGCCACAGTAAAGTTGTCATTAGTCCTGTGTGGTATGTGTGAGGTTTGACCTACATTATAGATTCATGTGTCCTGAAAGATAGTACTCAGGTAAGTAAGTAATAGTGATATGTCTGAATCCAGGATCCATCCTGAAAGATAGTGCTCAGATAAGTAAGTTGTAGTGATACGTCTGAATCCAGGATCCAGATTTTCTCACTGTTTGAGTCAACTCTTGTGCTCCCCTTGACTCAGGGTGATAGCTTGAAAACATAGAGCCATGGGGCGAAGGTCTGGTCCCACCTCCCAGGCTCTACAGGACTCCTTTCTTGTAGATGACATTCACTCTCTACCAACTACTCTAAGCTTGCAAAGGGAAGAATCATAGAGATGCCACTGGGTGGTCTGCGTGTGTCGCTAAGGCAAAAAAGACATGGGCGTCAATACAGGAAGGTCTCTGAGAAAGCGGTGACTGGCTAGTGATTGGCTAACTGGCATTTAGAAGATTTCAGAATGTCCACCAAGTTGAGGGATGCCAGGCCTAGGAGCTGTGAGCTCTGGTGAAGGAGGGTAAGACTAGGAACCAGGAGGTCTGGGTTCTAGGCCTGCTGCTGTCAGAACTGACTGTGAGATCATCTAGTTTTTCTATTTCTTTTTTCATAGACACCTTTTTATGGACTTTTAGGAAGACATCAGGATGACTTAATCTTTCCTCCAAAGGGAGGGACTGCAACCTTCTAAAATCCTTGGTGCACAATCCTCCAGCCTTATCTGAACAATTCTAGATGTCCCACAACCAGTCGAATGGACCACATTTGCATCACAGTCTGTATGGCAGGTTAACAGACTATGGCCCATGAGCCAGAGCTGGTCCATCGCCCATTTTTGTAAAGACAGATTTCAAATACAGTCTTGCCCATATGCTTTCGTTACATGGCTGCTTTGGTGCTACTGCAGTAGAACTGAGAAGTTGTGGAAGGTGTCATGGAGACCTTATGGCCCCCAGAGCTGAAAATAGTATCTTGCCCTTTATAGAAAAAATTGAAAAAAAAAAAAAAAGAAAAAGGTTGCCAGCCCTTAGTCTGAGCGAATGGTGTTCCCTGGAGTGCAGCCTGTGTCCCTGGGTCCCTGGTAGGGATCAACTCCTCAGAAAGAGGATTCACGGCAACTCTTGCTGGGTGGTCTTGGCTTCGCCTTCCAGACCAAGTCCTACTCATCTTTGCAGACATGGGTCATGTGTCCTGTAGCATATTCCTCTGGAGGCAGATTGTCCTCACCACCCTCAGGTCTGTCACCGGTGCATTGCCGGTGAGGTGTCCTGATCCCTTGCCTTCTGGTCACCCTCCTCTAAGCATGCTCCAGTTTGCCAGTACTCTCCACTTAACTCAGGAAGCCAGAACTGTGTCTATTCTTCTGGAAACTGAGTAATCCAGAACTTGGTGGAAAAGAGGAGCCTTGCCCTTGAGTCCAACACACCGGGCTTGTTCTGTGTAGCCTGAATGCACAGCAGCCACAGCATGCTGCAGCTATGATTTACAGAATAAACCTTCCAGTGCTCTCTGTATGGACTGTTGTTAGACCAAGTTGTCTCCCTATCCCTATACCTGTTTTGCCTCCTGACAACTCATGCTTTTATTCCCGGAGTATGGAATTTTACCCTTAATTCCTATTCAATATTATTTTATTTATTTTCCATATATTTATTTATTTTTTTTTTATTTTCCATATATTTATATATTACATTGACTCTTAAAGGTTTTTGTTGTCTTTTGAATTACTTGGTTTTTTTCTTCCAAGTGGGTCACCAGTATTTCTATTTTGGCTTTCAGTCTGCACTAGAGACAGCTTCCAAGATGACATGGGTTCAGAGATCAACATTGTTTTAGTGCAATCACTCACACATACAAATACAGCTAGTTAGCCTGTCACTTTCCCATCTTACAAAGATACTGTGAAAAGGTGAAGTCAGGGTGTCATGTCACAGGACATTTCGTGTTTTTCCCCATTGCTGGTCTAGTGCTCTTTCAGAAAGGGAGGAGGAGGGAGTTGTGGACTTTAGTTTCATTGGTATTGTAAGTACTGTTAAGTCATCTGTTTAATAATTTTCTCTAAAATGTTGCCAGGAATGACCAGGAATCTTATTCTAAATTTTCATAATCTTACCCTTTGCCACACTTTAGTATGAGGAAAACTTTTACCCATTCTGGTCTTCTCAGCAGTTCCTTAAGAGTGGTGCAGACCTTCCTCCTCCTTCCGATCTCATCATACTTGCCATCCCATAGATTTTTGACAGTAGGAACTAAAGGCAGAGTTGTTTAAAGGCACTACAGAAAAGACTTTAAAGTAGTGCCTTTAAACAACTCTGCCTTTAGTTGTTTGAAATTAACAGTGGAAATAATCACCTTAGGTAATGCCTGGTATGGATGTAACACGCTGACCTCGGGAAATGCCAGTCCTGCTAACACAGCTTGGATTCACTTACTTTCCAACAGTATGGCTTGTCGCCTCACTGCTGCATGTCTCTTGTATCTCTTGAACCTTCTTTTTTTGTTCTTTGTAGAAGAGAACTCACGCATCCTTTCCAAGTTGGTCAATTTCCCTTTGAAATAGCTGCTTTCTTAGTAAAGGATGCAGTTGTGAATGTGAGACCAGGAAGCTAGTCATGGTGGTACTGGTATTTGAAGACGGTCTCCTCTCAGCCATCCTCAGACTCTGCACATATGGCAATGTTGAGTCTTAAGAGAAGGAGTTCATGGATGGATGGGTACATGGTACCTATTCCTGAATGTGGCTGAACAGATCAGATTTGCTTGTGTTTCCAAAGAACCAAAAAATAGCCACTGTCTATTGATGAATCCATCAATAGACAAGTATGTTGTTATTCTTGTCCCAGAGCAGACCTGCAAAATAATCATCCCAATTTAAAAGCAAGATGTGGCAGGGTAGGAGATGGTGGAAAATCTGCCCAACCTGGTGAAAGCCTGAGCTGGGATTTAGACCCTAGTTGGCTTGAACCTGAGGTGCATGTTCAAAGATAACTGCCCACATCTGGGAAGATAGAATTTCACTGAATATCAGGCAGAAGGACCACACATGGGGTGTTTTTAAAGACAAGAATAGTTTAAGCTCAAGAGGGAAGATAATCTTAAGAGCCAAGACCTTTTTGGTGATTTGGATGTGATTGTAAATGTTTCAGGTGCCAAGCATACTTGGTTTTGTGAATTTTTGATGTTTTTGGCCTTCTTTTTGCTGTCATGTATTAATCGCCCTTGAATTTTCTTCTTACCATTAAATATTCCAAGTGAGATCATTTTCTCTAGAGAAATACCAAGAATTGTTTTCCAATTTTCATTTTTTTCTGCTTTAAAAATTTGAAACAAAATAAAAATGCTTGATAGAGTGAAGTTAAGTCATTGTAGGAGGTGGGGAAAATAGTAGAGAAAAGAATAAATAAGAAATAAAAAGGATCTGTAATCCTGTTATCTAGAGCACATGACTGTTAACATATGGTTATTCTTTCCTGCTCTTTTTTTCTTTTTTTTTTAATTTTTTTAAAAATTTATTTATGATAGTCACACAGAGAGAGAGAGAGGCAGAGACACAGGCAGAGGGAGAAGCAGGCTCCATGCACCGGTAGCCTGACGTGGGATTTGATCCCTGGTCTCCAGGATCACGCCCTGGGCCAAAGGCAGGCGCCAAACCGCTGCGCCACCCAGGGATCCCCCTGCTCTTTTTTTCTAAGTGTGTAGTGCATAAAAACAATTGTACTCGATATAATTTTTAAATCCCGGTTTTTAAGGGATCCTGCTTTTTTTTTTTTTTTTGTTCTCTAAAAGCTTTATTTTTAAAATATCTACATAATATTATCTATTTCATTACCTAGGTCCCTATTTTTAAATCCCCCGTCCCTCCCTTTTTTCCTATTACAAAGATCATTGTAGTTAACATAAGTCTCTACATATCTGATTATTTTCTTGGGAGAAATTCTCAGGTATAAAATGGCTATGCCTAAAGTGTAAGCATTTTTTTTTTTTTTAGGTTTTTAGGTTTAATTTTTTCCCTCAAATTAGCACAAATACGTCATTTTAAAACTCAAATAACATGGGTTCCTAACAGCCACCTTCCCCTGCCCTACACATCTCTGTTTCTTGCCCCTGTCGCTGACTGAGGTTCCTCAAATGCAAATACCTTTAACTCCTTTTATTTTTTTCTAAAGATTTTATTCATTTATTCATGAGACAGAGAGAGAGAGAGGCAGAGACACAGGCAGAGGGAGAAGCAGGCTTCATGCAGGGACCCCAATGTGGGACTCGATCCCGGGACTCCAGGATCATGCCCTGAACCGAAGGCAGACGCTTAACCACTAAGCTACCCAGGCGTCCCCCTTTAACTCCTTTTAGTTGCCTCTTCTACTACATGTTTTCATATTTTTCATTAACATATTTATCTTGCTTTTCATTATCTTGCAGTTTTCAACATTATCTCCTATTTTTCTATAATGGAATTTGGGAACTTAGCTTTCTGATGCTATGTACAAATCCACATCATTCTTTGCCATTCTGCACCATCGCCAATGCTTTCTCCCACACACACTTCTCCCCCATCCTCCAGAACCCTAATATCCTGATGCTGCTTTTGTGAAATCAGTGATTGGTGCTTACTCTGTATACACACTGCTTAGCCATCTAGTTAAATGGTTAAATGGTATGATACTGAATTGCCTTTTTAACACATCTTTTTGTTTCTCTCAGGCTTAATAATTTACTGCTTAAATTTCTTAGTTTTAATTAATTGGAGCAATAAATATTTACTAATCACTTTCAGGGTGCTGGAAATACATCAGAGAACAAAACAGACAAACATTCTTGGCCTTACCAAAATTCAGCTTGAAGTTTTCTGTCAGAACCCCTCTTAATATGGCCAACAGATCAGAGACTCTATCAGATACGTTTTTTAGTTGACACCTTTCTTCCCAGAACCTCTGTCCTGCTACAGTCTGGCCTGGTGGCTTTCTGCTGCTCGGTTGTCCTGAGGCTGCCTGTTCTCATATCCTGGGAAGACCCTTTGCTTCTCCTATGTAGACTCTCCTATTTCCTGGATCTGGATTCATGTCCTCTTTATTGGTTTATTCCCTCATCCTGTAAAGGTTCATCTTCTAGCAGTTTCCTCAGAGTATACGAAGAGAGAACATTTTGAAATTTCTTGCATGTTAGAAAATACCACTTTAAAAAATTGAGGGATGATTGACCTATAACACTCTTTTAGTTTCAAGTCTACACCACGGTGATTTGATATTTGTAATAAGTCTAGTTCATGGATAATATCTTTATCTTGAATGGTACATTGGCTAAATGTTAAATTAGTTGAATGTAAAATTCTAGATTTAAAAACTATTTTCCAAAAAATAAATAAATAAATAAAAACTATTTTCCGCATGAAGACCTGTTTGACTTCTAGTTTTTGGTGTGGTTTTGGGGAACTCCAGTGGCATTCTCCTATCTGAATATGACCGGCCCCTCTGAAAGCTTGTGGAATTGGCTTTCTACCCTGTGTTCTGGCATTTCTTGAGCTGCTGTGAGCCTATTTCATCCCGATTTTGGTCCTTTCGTAGACTCCTTTGGTTGGGATGTTTATATCTTTCTTGTGTGGAAAGTTTTCTTGAACTATTTATTTGACAGTCCTCCCTCCTTACCCTACCCTACTTTTCCTTTTAGAATGTTAACTGGAATTTGCACTTAAATGATGATTTCCCTTCTCTTTATGTTTACTTTTCTCTCCTGTTACCCTTCTGTTCATCTTTTTGCACTGTTTTCTGGAAGATTTCTACAACTTTATAAGCTGCTCCTCTACTGAATGTGTTAACTCTTCTATTTTAGTCTCCATTTCCAACAGTGCTTGTTCTTTCAAGGTTCCTTTATTTTTTTGGATAGCATCCTGTTCTTGTTCTGGTTTTATGAATCAGTCTATTCCTTTGCTGATCTGTCAGATATTTATTCCATTGTTACAGTATCATCTCTCTCTTTTTTTTTTTTTTTTGGTTTTCTGTATTCTGTTTCCTCCATGTTTTTGTTCTTTTTCTTCTCTGTTCATGAGTTCATTTTGATTTCTTTCATGTTAGAATGTTTTCTCAAATGTCTGGTAACCTGCAGGTATTACTTCATATTTGAGTAGGAAGCTATCTAGAATGCTGTGGTTGGCCATGCATGAGGGTTGACAGCTACTAGGCCATCTTATAGGGAACAAAAAATAATATTAGAAGACCCCATATGTCTGTATTCCTCTTTTCTCTCTTGGTTACTTTAGTCAGAGATGTATACAGAGCCCAGGGGACCAGAAGTGTCACTGCTAAAACTCTGCTGCACAGCTAGACATGGGGGCCTTTTAAAATTAAGAATAGGGAACCTCACTTCCACTTCTTTATTCTCTCTGCTATTCTAGGTCTAGAATTTTTTTTTTTTTTTTTTTTTGGTTAAGAGTCTCCAGAGAGTGAACCTTTGCTGTTTATGACTCAAAATCTCTAGTATAAGTATGTGAAGACTTGATAGACGTTACAAGTTATACTCTCATCCATAAAATGAGTATTCTTGTTTTACATTCTCTAAGTACTTGCTATTTTACTTTAAAAAAAAAACTTTGGGGAACCCTGGGTGGTGCAGCGGTTTAGCGCCTGCCTTTGGCCCAGAGCGCGATCCTGGAGACCCGGGATCGAGTCCCACGTCGGGCTCCCGGTGCATGGAGCCTGCTTCTCCCTCTGCCTATGTCTCTGCCTCTCTCTCTCTCTCTCTCTCTCTGTGTGACTATCATAAATAAATAAAAATTAAAAAAAAAAAACTTTGGTGGTGTCATAAATACAAAATGATATTTTACATGTGTTTCTGTGATTACTAGAGAAGGTGGATATTTTCCATCCATTTCATGGGACTTGTATATTAAATGAATTCCTATTCTTATTCTTTTTTTGTTTTTGTTCTCTTGAGTGCTCACTGAAGTTTGAATTCTATTGCTGTTGTCTGGAAATGAGGGCCTCCCTTATTTTTGCTGGGTTTGTGGATTGTCTCCCTGATGCGGCATTAGTAGCCTCCTGTGAGGATAAAGGCACTAAAATGCTTTACCTGGCACAGACGTGGCATTTCTTTTTGGACAAGTAAGTATCAGTTCAGGTAAAAGCCTCAGTGACCATCCTTGACCTGTTTCTGCCTCTTAAAATGTTATATACAGATTATACCAGTGGCTAGGAAATGATGGTCCATAGGCCAAAATCTAGCCTATTGCCTATTTGTGTAAATAAAGTTTTACTGCAATGCAGCCATGCTTATTTTTAGATTTTGCCCGTGGCTGTTTTCACACCATAGTGGAAGAAGTTGAGCACTTGTGACAAAGACCATTAAAATTTAGAATATTTATGATCTAACCCTTTAAAAAAAAGTCTATCATTTCTTAAACTAGACATTTGTTGGTTGCTTAATGCCATATAAGTATTTGCAAAGGCTCATGAACACTGATGGTTCCTTATTCTCATGAATAAAAACTAGGAAGTGTGACTATCATGCCTTCTATAAGAGCTGATAAATAAACTGACACTGACAGTCCTCTTTTTTCACATGATATATGTGAGTGAAACCCTTGGGTCAATCTCCCCTTTTCTACATTCCTCAAGTACCTGATTTCCAGGAACATTGCTTTCGTTGCCACATGCTACCCAAAAGCCACCCCACTTCCCCTTTCACTCTCCTTCCCTGCTCCTCACACCTTGTAGAAATGCCTGATGTACAAAAGGGTGTAACTTGCCCATACCTCTCTTTGTTGCTGTATTCACAGCATTGCAAAAGCAAATTGTGTTTAAAAAATAATAACCAGCAGATAGATGCTGGTGGTTAGCGTGTGGAAGCTGAGAGACACTTCCTATGTTCAAACCACCATTCATCCTTCATCTCACTTGGCTGGAGGTCCCCAGTCTTTATCCTGTGGTTTCACCATGTGCACTCTTGGGGTTGTCACCTCTGTCTCCTTCAGAATCCAGAATTCTCGGGGGCTGAGCTTCTCCCTGGGCTGAGCACCCTGGCTCGGCTGTCCCCCGTGGCATGGTCTTTGCTCCATGGGGCTGCTCTTCTGCTGTGTAGAGCTGCTTCTGCCTCTCTAACTTTGGGAGGAGAATCACTACTGGGCTCCCTGCTCTTGGAGACTGCCTCCCTCTTGCTGTGTGCTCATGTCCCCTCTGGCTCTTGATGAGTTGATGCCAGTGACAATGCCTGTTGGTCGTGGTGTGAACCCCAAGCTGTCAGCTACTGCTTCCCACACACTCTCACCACACTGTGTGAGGGCGTGTTGGCATCAGCACGCTGTGTGTTAGTGTCTAGAGATGGGACAGACTTGGGCATGGTGTATGGGTTAGCACAGCAGGCCCAAGACTGCTGTCCTTAGCCAGCCCTGCTGGCAGGGTTGGCCCATGGCTGGTATCCGAGAAGTGGGATATTGGGAGGGTTCCTTCCATTCCCTGGTAAGAATTGCTCACTCTGCCCAAACTGCAAATAATACAGTTTATGCCAAACATCAGCTTTCCTTCTGGGAGTCAATTACGCATGTCACCCGTGAGTCTGCTGAGAGAGGACTCTAAAGTTTGTGTCTGATTACCTCTGGACTTTGGCCCCTATGCCTTTCCCTTTGCTGACTATCCTTTTGCTATACTAACTCTTAGCTATGAGTCATCCATCAAACTTGGGAGTGGTCCTAGCTACCCACTCTGTTTTAGGGCTTATTCTCAGGGCTGGTTCTCAGAATGTCCAGATCTCTGCAGGCTATGAATTGAGGCAAGACTATTCAGTTCTTTTTTTTTTTTTTTAAGCTTATATTTATTTATTCATGAGAGACCCACAGAGAGAGAGGCAGAGACCTAGGCAGAGGGTGAATCAGGCTCCCTGCAGAGAGCCTGATACAAGACTCATCCCCGGACCCAGGGATCACGCTCTGAGCCAAAGGTGGACACTCAACCACTGAGCCACCTAGGCATCACAGTGTCTGATAGTTCTACACATGTATTCTCCTGTCCATCCTCTTTTTAGAAAGCCTGAACTTGAAACCAGTAAAGTGACATCCGGGGGAGCTGCTCCCACCTGTGTTATCTCAGCCAGTTGATGTACTCTAGCGTGTTCTTCACTTTGACTCTTTGTTTCTAGCTGAAGCTGTATGTTCTTTCTGTCCCTGATTATGTTGCTTAGTAAGAGCCCCTCAGTTGTCTCTGGAGGTTTTGTGGGAGATTAAAGCAAGCGACAAACAGGTCAATTCCACTTAACAGTGCAATAAGTTGGGGGCTGGTGGTGTGCTCATCCTCTTCCTTCCTTCTTCTTGTGTTCTTTTCACACGCACACTGGCATCCCTTACCATCTCTGATCATGGGCTACACCTTGGTTTGTACTGATCTCTAACCATCTAAATGGTTCCTCTGAAACCTCCCCTGATCGTCTTCCAGTTCCCCATTGGACATGTGGCCTCCATGGCCGGTTTGGTATTCAGAGGGATGTCCCCCCCTCCCCCCTTAAAATGGCCATCATCAGGCTGGCCAAGCATAACTTCCCTGTGACTCAGGCTTGTCGATTCTGTGGCTTTTTCTCTATCAGGCTTCTGCTGTCAGCAGAGAAGAACATACTAAGACTGAACTGCAAAGCAAAACCAAATCCTTTAGTGCTTTACAGTGGTGATAAAAAAAAAATCTAGCAGAGAACACTTCCCTTAGTAGAGTCAAGCCGAGCGAGAACAATCACTTGATGATTACGTGGGGTACATGGAGTCTGAAAATTAATTACATAACTCAGTAAGTGTTTATTCAGCCTCTCATAGCTGTTGGGGGCATCATGCAAAATAAAGAGGACAAGAACATCACTTCAGGGAGCTTACATTCTACTTAGGGAAACGGGGCAGGAGACAAACAGGTTTGCATATGATGATTATGCCAAGTAGTGATAAAAGCAATAAAAAACATAAAGCAAGGTTAAGAGAACATTGCCTTGGACTGGTTGAGCATGCATTTTGCATGCTTGGAGACAGCCTCAGAGGGAATTCACTTTGAGCCCAAATCTAAATGAGCTGAGGGAGCCACTTAGCTTTAAAGGCACAGAAGACAGAGGAAATGGCCAGCTGGGTGACAGACAGTCCAGGACTTGGTTCCTTGGCATGTCTATAGTCCAGAATGAGGCCAGTGTGGCTCCAGGACAGTGGGCAAGGGCACAAAGGATATGAGTGGAGGTGGGGAGCTTTGCAGATGAAGTTAGGGTCATTCATTGGCTGCTGTGAGTATATTTTTATGCTAATTGTGATGGCAGTTGCTATGATTACTTATATAGTCAATTTTTCCTAGAAAATTATAAAACTTGGGCCTTGCTAGAATAGTCTAATGTTCATTTTTTGGTGGTCACTCAGGTAGCATCGGACATTGCGTTCGTGTCTCCCTTGGATCAGCATAGAGTTTGGTCCTCTGGAACCTTCCATGACTGTGTATCTGGAAGGTTCCCCTCTCAAATTCATTCACATGGTAGGCTGTGTCAGGCCAGGCTGGGTTGACATATGTGATTATATCATCTTTTTTGTTGTTGTTGTTTGGTTTGACATTTTTAATTTGTACAAGTGTCAGACCTACTTAGCATGAATGAGTAAAATGGAAACTTTCCTTCATGTTGGCTGGTAAATGATGCTTCATTTAGTGAGCCATTTTCAGGTTGGGTCTGTGTCTTCAGGTCAGAGTGTCCGCCAGAAAAGGTAGAACGGGAAGCAGTACTGGAATGCCTCTCTGGTTTCTATTTTGGGGAAGAGCAGTGATGAGTGTCACCTTTTCAAGATGCTCCTGCCCTTAAGTAGAACACCTGAAACCCTACTCCATGCTCTTTCCAGTCCATTGTGAGGTATCTGGTAATAGAAGGGATTGTTTCTATTGCCAGTGCTAATGAGAGAGAGAGAGAGAGAGAGAGAGAGAGAGAGAGATCATGAGCAGGGGGGAAGGGCAGAGGGAGAAGCAGACTGACGTACTACCTGATGTAGTACTCCATCCCAGGACCCAGGATCATGACCTGAGCCAAAGGCAGACTCAACCAATTGAGCCACTTGGGCACCCTAATCGGTAGTTTTAATTTAAGGATACACTCACTTCTGGTTTCCTTAACTTTGAAATTAGGAGGGTTTGGGTTCTGTCTCAACTCCAAACTTCTACAATTTTAACAGAATTCAGGTTGATTTCCCCCACCACCTCTACCTCACCTTGGCCAGTCTAGGGTCCCAGACATCACTGATGAGTGGGTTTTTCTTCCTCTTTGCCTTGGAACATAGCTGGGGGCTGAATTTCCATTTGAAGGTCTATGTTCTGTGAGCAGCTCTCATAACCAGTGGTTATACTGTAGACTTTCCATGACACGGAGGGAATCTTTATCAAAGTATGTGATTTCCTGCTCACACAGCTGTTTGAAAAGTTGCTGTAGTTGAGACAGATACTTAAGTTGATAAGAACTGGTAGGTACCTGGAAGGCCATGTTTCAGGGCAGGGTCTCCAAATAGCTTTCATATGAAAAAGGTTATGGGCCTCCACCCCCAACTTCCCAGATAATGTTCCTGGCTCAGGGCATATCCACTGTCCACACTGCTAAAAATAGCAAGCACACATGACTCTGGGTGAGCATAGGTCCTTAATAGACCTTTACACATGAGAGGTAGCCTGTTCTCTTTTAATTACAATTCGTTTTGGGCGCACTGTGTACCCTGGCCCCTCCTGCATGTTTTTATGATATGTATATGATAATAAGTGTTACTATCTATTGAGTGGAAAATATGCAGATTGAAAATGGATGGTGGATTCATTAAATTGCAAATGAATCCATTATCACTAGGCACTTGGTTCCAAGCACTAGGATGGTTACTCATGCTGTGACTTTAGTATAAAAAAATATGGAGGGAAATAATGTAAGCCTGGAGGTGTTAATATGAGTAAGTGCTTTGCTCCTTTTTTTCCCCTTCCCTTTTCTTCCACATGTCTACCCCTACCCTTCTCCTTCCCTTCCTCCTTATTCTGTCTTTCCTCTTTTCAATTGAAGAAAAGCCAAGCTGGAAAACTGTCTATATTGATAGTGGCCAAGCCTCTTGAAGCTAGAGTTGACTGACATGGGGCCACATAGCAGTCCTGGAGCTTTGGCTTTGCTAGAATGATAGGAGAGCCCCTTCCGGCCTCACTCTTGGTCCTTTCTCACACAGAGCGCGATGACAGGTGTAAAACACAGTGGAAGGGAGTGGGAGGGCTGGACCACACTCCCTGGAAGGCAGCTTGATCCCTCAGTTCCCTTTCAGCTCCCTGCCTGCTTGTTCTCTGGATGTTTCAGCATCCAAAGAGGTGGTTCTAGCAAAGAGTAGTACTTTGATTGCCTCACGCAGCATTTCCCATTCAACAGAGAGGTCCTGTTTGTCCTGTCCCCTTTCCTGGTGCTCTCCATTCTTTTGCCTCTGAGTGAGGAGCGAAAGAGAGAGATGATACTGTGTTCTCCCTCCTGCCTTTCATGGCAGCTGGTCTACGCTGTCCCAGGTGTTTAGGACAGTAGTGTCTTGTGTATGGCTCCATGGACCTTTCAAGCAGTGGGAAGGTCCCCCACGCTGGCAGTACAGTAACTGGCTGCATTGTCATGTCTTCATTTTTATTTTCATTGTTTCCAAGTCTTGACCTGGAGTCTTAACATGAGGGTTTTATCGTAATGTTAGGTGATTTTGCCTCAGAAACCACTAGGATTCAGTATTCAGGGTATGAGATTATACTTCAGAGACAAATTTAGAAAACGTGGTCTAACAGGATTTTTACCTGAGGTAAAATCCCAATGCAGATCAAGTTCTGTCAAAGGGCATGGTGGTCCTGCATGCTGAAGACTGTTGTTTTATAAAAGACAAGTCCAGATACATGGATTATGATGCCATATACATCAACTGACATTTGGTGGCTCTGAAGGGGTTTGAAGATGCCAGAAAAGAACAACTGAAGACTTGGAGTGGGCAGAAAAATCTAGAAATATGGTTAAGTTACATGTAAGTTGAATACAGTCATATACAGTCATAATAGAGCCAGATTGTGTTAGAAGGATCTCCTGAGGTTGGCAGTGGAATAGAGACCCACATTAACTATGTGGCTTTCTTCAGGCAGGCAAGGATAATGCAGTCATTCTGGGGTCATCTTTGAGTGGTTCCCAAACATTAGGGCTGTGAAATAGAATGTTATAAGAAAGAAAGCTTCATGGTGTAGAAAATGGATTTTCTTCTAATTGGCCTTCTATTTTGTTCTCTCTCTTTCTTCTCGGTCTTAATTTTAGTAGGTAGCTTTATTAACATTTTATAGTGGGTATTTATTCCATTTTGAACATCACATACAGATTCTCTCCAAGTATTACAAGAGCAACAGTAGAAGCCTTGAATGTAGCTTATCAGTAATGTCATGGGCTTCGAGCAAATAGGAAAAGGCTGTTCAACACTGCTGGGGCAGTGTTGATACCCAACAGGAGTGGTTTCAGGGAGCTTGAGTTACATCAAGGGGGATGAGTTGGATGGTTTTGCAACTTTCCTTTCAAATCTTAGGATTCTGGGTTTATGATTTGTGGTGCGACCTCAAAATGACTGCAACCTTATTTGAGAGGTGGAAAGCCTTTGGAGGCAAAGAATGCTTCATCTAGTAATATTTGGCAGCCTCACTCACGCATGTCAGTTCATTTTTTTTAATAAATTAATTTTTTATTGGTGTTCAATTTACCAACATACAGAATAACACCCAGTGCTCATCCCATCAAGTGCCCCCCTCAGTGCCCATCACCCAGTCACCGCCACCCCCCGCCCTCCTCCCCTTCCACCACCCCTAGTTCGTTTCCCAGAGTTAGGAGTCTTTATGTTCTGTCTCCCTTTCTGATATTTCCCACACGTTTCTTCTCCCTTCCCTTATATTCCCTTTCACTATTATTTATATTCCCCAAATGAATGAGAACATACACTGTTTGTCCTTCTCCGATTGACTTACTTCACTCAGCATAATACCCTCCAGCTCCATCCATGTTGAAGCAAATGGTGGATATTTGTCGTTTCTAATGGCTGAGTAATATTCCATTGTATACATAGACCACATCTTTATCCATTCATCTTTCGATGGACACCGAGGCTCCTTCCACAGTTTGGCTATTGTGGACATTGCTGCTAGAAACATCGGGGTGCAGGTGTCCCAAAATTTCACTGCATCTGAATCTTTGGGGTAAATCCCCAGCAGTGCAATTGCTGGGTCGTAGGGCAGGTCTATTTTTAACTCTTTGAGGAACGTCCACACAGTTTTCCAGAGTGGCTGCACCAGTTCACATTCCCACCAACAGTGTAAGAGGGTTCCCTTTTCTCCGCATCCTCTCCAACATTTGTGGTTTCCTGCCTTGTTAATGTTCCCCATTCTCACTGGTGTGAGGTGGTATCTCATTCTGGTTTTGATTTGTATTTCCCTGATGGCAAGTGATGCAGAGCATTTTCTCATGTGCATGTTGGCCATGTCTATGTCTTCCTCTGTGAGATTTCTCTTCATGTCTTTTGCCCATTTCATGATTGGATTGTTTGTTTCTTTGGTGTTGAGTTGAATAAGTTCTTTATAGATCTTGGAAACTAGCCCTTTATCTGATACGTCATTCGCAAATATATTCTCCCATTCTGTAGGTTGTCTTTTAGTTTTGTTGACTGTATCCTTTGCTGTGCAAAAGCTTCTTATCTTGATGAAGTCCCAATAGTTCATTTTTGCTTTTGTTTCTTTTGCCTTAGTGGATGTATCTTGCAAGAAGTTACTGTGGCCGAGTTCAAAAAGGGTGTTGCCTGTGTTCTTCTCTAGGATTTTGATGGAATCTTGTCTCACATTTAGATCTTTCATCCATTTTGAGTTTATCTTTGTGTATGGTGCAAGAGAGTGGTCTAGTTTCATTCTTCTGCATGTGGATGTCCAATTTTCCCAGCACCATGTATTGAAGAGACTGTCTTTCTTCCAATGGACAGTCTTTCCTCCTTTATCGAATATTAGTTGACCATAAAGTTGAGGGTCCACTTCTGGGTTCTCTATTCTGTTCCATTGATCTATGTGTCGTTTTTGTGCCAGTACCACACTGTCTTGATGACCACAGCTTTGTAGTACAACCTGAAATCTGGCATTGTGATGCCCCCAGATATGGTTTTCTTTTTTAAAATTCCCCTGGCTATTCGGGGTCTTTTCTGATTCCACACAAATCTTAAAATAATTTGTTCTAACTCTCTGAAGAAAGTCCATGGTATTTTGATAGGGATTGCATTAAATGTGTAAATTGCCCTGGGTAACATTGACATTTTCACAATATTAATTCTGCCAATCCATGAGCATGGAATATTTTTCCATCTCTTTGTGTCTTCCTCAATTTCTTTCAGAAGGGTTCTATAGTTTTTAGGGTATAGATCCTTTACATCTTTGGTTAGGTTTATTCCTAGGTATCTTATGCTTTTGGGTGCAATTGTAAATGGGATTGACTCCTTAATTTCTCTTTCTTCAGTCTGATTGTTAGTGTATAAAAATGCCATTGATTTCTGGGAATTGATTTTGTATCCTGCCACGCTACCAAATTGCTGTATGAGTTCTAGCAATCTTGGGGTGGAGGCTTTTGGGTTTTCTATGTAGAGTATCATGTCATCGGCAAAGAGGGAGAGTTTGACTTCTTCTTTGCCAATTTGAATGCCTTTAATGTCTTTTTGTTGTCTGATTGCTGAGGCTAGGACTTCCAGTAGTATGTTGAATAGCAGTGGTGAGAGTGGACATCCCTGTCTTGTTCCTGATCTTAGGGGAAAGGCTCCCAGTGCTTCCCCATTGAGAATGATATTTGCTGTGGGCTTTTCGTAGATGGCTTTTAAGATGTCGAGGAATGTTCCCTCTATCATTACACTCTGAAGAGTTTTGATCAGGAATGGATGCTGTATTTTGTCAAATGCTTTCTCTGCATCTAATGAGAGGATCATATGGTTCTTGGTTTTTCTCTTGCTGATAAGATGAATCACATTGATTGTTTTACGAGTGTTGAACCAGCCTTGTGTCCCGGGGATAAATCCTACTTGGTCATGGTGAATAATTTTCTTAATGTATTGTTGGATCCTATTGGCTAGTATCTTGTTGAGAATTTTTGCATCCATGTTCATCGGGGATATTGGTCTGTAATTCTCCTTTTTGGAGGGGTCTTTGTCTGGTTTTGGAATTAAGCTGATAATTCATAGAACGAATTTGGAAGTACTCCATCTCTTTCTATCTTTCCAAACAGCTTTAGTAGAATAGGTATGATTTCTTCTTTAAACGTTTGATAGAATTCCCCTGGGAAGCCATTTGGCCCTGGACTCTTGTCTTGGGAGGTTTTTGATGACTGCTTCAATTTCCTCCCTGGTTATTGGCCTGTTAAGGTTTTCTCTTTCTTCCTGTTCCAGTTTTGGTAGTTTGTGGCTTTCCAGGAATGCGTCCATTTCTTCTAGATTGCCTAATTTATTGGCATATAGCTGTTCATAATATGTTTTTAAAATCGTTTGTATTTCCTTGGTGTTGGTAGTGATCTCTCCTTTCTCATTCATGATTTTATTAATTTAAGTCTTCTCTCTCTTCTTTTTAATAAGGCTGGCTAATGGTTTATGTATCTTATTAATTCTTTCAAAGAACCAACTCCTGGTTCTGTTGATCTGTTCCACAGTTCTTCTGGTCTCGATTTCGTTGAGTTTTGATCGAATTTTAATTAACTCTTCTTCTGCTGGGTGTAGGATCTATCTGCTGTTTTTTCTCTAGCTCCTTTATGTGTAAGGTTAGCTTTTGTATTTGAGTTCTTTCCAGTTTTTGAATGGATGCTTGTATTGCGATGTATTTCCCCCTTAGGACTGCTTTTGCTGCATCCCAAAGATTTTGAACGGTTGTATCTTCATTCTCATTAGTTTCCATGAATGTTTTTAATTCTTCCTTAATTTCCTGATTGACCCTTTCATCTTTTAGCAGGATGGTCCTTAACCTCCACGTGTTTGAGGTCCTTCCAAACTTCTTGTTGTGATTTAGTTCTAATTTCAAGGCATTATGGTCTGAGAATACGCAGGGGACGATCCCAATCTTTTGGTATCGGTTCAGACCCGATTTGTGACCCAGTATGTGGTCTATTCTGGAGAAAGTTCCATGTGCACTTGAGAAGAATGTGTATTCAGTTGAGTTTGGATGTAAAGTTCTGTAAATATCTGTGAAATCCATCTGGTCCAGTGTATCATTTAAAGCTCTCGTTGCTTTGGAGACATTGTGCTTAGAAGACCTATTGAGTATAGAAAGAGCTAGATTGAAGTCACCAAGTATAAGTGTATTATTATCTAAGTATTTCTTCACTTTGGTTATTAATTGATTTATATATTTGGCAGCTCCCACATTCGGGGCATATATATTGAGGATTGTTAAGTCCTCTTGTTGGCTAGATCCTTTAAGTATGATATAGTGTCCCTCTTCATCTCTCACTACAGTCTTCGGGGTAAATTTTAGTTTATCTGATATAAGGATGACTACCCCTGCTTTCTTTTGAGGACCATTCGAATGGTAAATGGTTCTCCAACCTTTTATTTTCAGGCTGTAGGTGTCCTTCTGTCTAAAATGAGTCTCTTGTAGACAGCAAATAGATGGGTCCTGCTTTTTTATCCAGTCTGAAACCCTGCGCCTTTTGATGGGGTCATCAAGCCTGTTCACGTTCAGAGTTACTATTGAGAGATACGAGTTTAGTGTCACCATGATATCTATTCAGTCCTTGTTTTTGTGGAATGTTCCACTGAACTTCTTCTTAAAGGGGAATTTTAAGAGTCCCCCTTAAACTTTCTTGCAGAGCTGGTTTGGAGGTCACATATTCTTTCAGTTGCTGCCTGTCTTGGAAGCTCTTTATCTCTCCTTCCATTTTGAATGAGAGCCTTGCTGGATAAAGTATTCTTGGTTGCATGTTCTTCTCATTTAGGACCCTGAATATATCCTGCCAGCCCTTTCTGGCCTGCCAGGTCTCTGTGGAGAGGTCTGCTGTTACCCTAATTTTCCTCCCCATAAAAGTCAGGGATTTCTTGTCTCTTGCTGCTTTAAGGATCTTCTCTTTATCTTTGGAATTTGCAAGCTTCACTATTAAATGTCGAGGTGTTGAACGGTTTTTATTGATTTTAGGGGGGGATCTCTCTATTTCCTGGATCTGAATGCCTGTTTCCCTTCCCAGATTAGGAAAGTTTTCAGCTAGAATTTGTTCAAATACATGTTCTGGCCCTCTGTCCCTTTCGGCACCCTCGGGAACACCAATTAAACGTAGGTTTTTCTTCCTCAGGCTGTCATTTATTTCCCTTAATCTGTCTTCATGGTCTTTTAATTGTTTGTCTTTTTCCTCAGTTTCCCTCTTTGCCATCAACTTGTCTTCTATGTCACTCACTCGTTCTTCCACCTCGTTAACCCTCGTCGTTAGGACTTCTAGTTTGGATTGCATCTCATTCAATTGATTTTTAATTTCTGCCTGATTGGATCTAAATTCTGCAGTCATGAAGTCTCGAGTCCTTTATGCATTTTTCTAGAGCCACCAGTAGCTGTATAATAGTGCTTCTGAATTGGCTTTCTGACATTGAATTGTAATCCAGATTTTGTAATTCTGTGGGAGAGAGGACCGTTTCTGATTCTTTTTTTCGAGGTGAGGTTTTCCTTCTAGTCATTTTGTTCAGCGCAGAGTGGCCAAAAACAAGTTGTATTGGGAAAAGGAGAAAAAGAGAGGAGAGAAAGAAGGAAAGAAAAGAGAAAAAGAAAAAAGAAAAAAGGAAGGAAAAAAAGGAAAAAAGAAGAGAAAGAGAAAGAAAAATAAAGAAAGGGGGGAAAAAAGGGTGGGGGAAGCAATCAGAAAAAAAAAAAAAAAAAACCAACACAGGGGAGTATCTTCTGATTCTGTGTACTTTAAGTCCCTTGACCTACCCTGGAACTTGTCCGTCTAGCTGGTCTTCTGGGGGAGAGGCCTATTGTGCTGATTTTCAGGTGTTAGCACTTGGGGGAGCTGCTCAGCCCCTGCCTGGTGCAGGGCTCAGTGTGGGTTGTTTACCCCGTGAGGCCCCAGGAGGAACAACCGCAGTGGCGGGGCCAGCTCTGGAAACCTGGATTCAGCCCCCGCAGTAGCTCCAGAGCTCTCCGTCTGCAGGGCCTGGAGGCTCCGGGGCGGGGCCGCTGATCTGCTCAGCTCGGGGCAGGGGCGTCCTCGCTGTCCTGGGCCCTCCCGGCCTCTGCCTGTCTTGGGGGGGAGGCCGGATCCTGGGCTGTGTCCCGGCGCCCTGTGCTCCCGGGGCCTGCGCTGTTGGATTCGCGCTCCCGCCCTGCAGCCCCCTCCGCGGAGCCTCTTCCTCTGCCCGAACCCCACCGAGCTGCTCCCGCCCCGCAGCCCCCTCCGCGGAGCCGCCCCCGAGCCCCCCGAGCTGCTCCCGCCCCGCAGCCCCCTCCGCTGAGCCGCCCCCGAGCACCCCGAGCACCCCGAGCTGCTCCGGGTCCCGCCGTGCGCGCTGCAGCCCTTAGGGAGCTCGGCGCACTCTCCCGGGGCGCAGGTGTCTGTTACTGTCCGGGGGAGCCCGAGGGCATCCCTGCCCTCCTGGGTCCTGCTCCACCTCCCTGCGAGCCCCTTTCCGCCCGGGAAGGTCGGTGCAGCTCCTGCGTCTCCGGGACGGGGCTCTCCTGTCCTGGGGTCACTTGCCCCGGCCTCAGCCCGGGTCCTCGCAGGGCCCCTCCCCCTTGGAGGCCTTTTGTTTCTTTATTTCTTTTTCCCCCGTCTTCCTACCTTGATAGAAGCGCGAACTCTTCTCATTGTAGCATTCCAGCTGTTCTCTCTTTAAATCTCAGGCCAAATTCGTAGATTTTCAGGATGATTTGAAGGTTATCTAGGTAATTTGGTGGGGACAGGTGACTTGGGGACCCTACTCTTCAGCCATCTTGCCACGCATGTTAGTTCATATTTAAATTTTGACTCTACAGAAAATACTATGATCTCTGCCATTTAGGCTAAGAGATAGGGTGGAGGGAGAATAGAGTAGGCAACAGACTTAATACTTTAAATTTCATGAGGCATGGTAGGCAGAGCTAATTGTATTTGAGTTGCTATAGTTTTCTGCATGGCTGTGTTCCAGCAAATTGGATAGACATGTAGTACTAAAAAAACAAACAAAAACAGATCCCCTCCTCCCCCACCCACTTTACAAATCCACCACTATTGTATATAACTAGGTGAACCTGGGAGTCAATTTCTGGAATTTGTGGACCCTAAGTAAACAGTGAATATTAAATTTCTTGGTCTATTAGGGAGTGGCTGGCTCATTGAGTTTTTCTGATTTCCTGTTCTTAATATCCTCGACATCAGGTTGTCATTGGTAGAAGGTTAAATATTTTTTTTTCCCTTTGCAGCATATGACTAGAATTGAAGGTTCTTTTGCATCATCTTTCTTTTTCCCCTCTTTTGTTTCTCCCTTTCACTTTTCAGAATTAATTTTAATACTTGAAAGAAAAACCACTTACTCTTTATAGCATATATGAAAGACAAAAATAGAGAATCTTTTTAAATAGCTGACCTTCTTCTTTACATGTTGTAATCTAGTTCATGTAACCTCTCTCTTCCACTACTTATTGTACTTGCTAAAATAGACTTGCTACTGCATTAAGAAAAGAAAACAAAATCTGTATTCAAATTGTTAGAGCTGTAGAATCCAGAAAAAGTAAGGCTGATGAAGATTGTCATTTCCTGTAATATGAAGAAATTATACTTTTACCTTGTATCATTTTGTAGCTCTTTCTGAAAATGCATTGTAGGTTAGGGACAGAACTTCCAGTATGGTGGAAAAAGTTGTTTGGCAGATCCTCTCCCAAAAAAGTGATGATAAAACTGATATATTTGTCAAGTATAACCATCTCAAGACTTTGGGAATTTATGAAAGGCCTAGCCAGGTTGAGAAGTGATCAGTCATCAGAAATTTATGAACTTTGTGTAAGAACATTGATAGTTGAGTTGATAGCCTTCTGCATGGAGTTGCTGCTATTTTCAACTCAGGTTCAGCAGGGTATTTTTCTAGTAGGGCAGGACAAACTGAAAAAGCCAGCAGATTCATTGACAGAGAGGGTTGACTTTGATTTGGAGCAGAGGATAGCAAAACCCCATGTCCAGTCTATGCAGTAGTGATCTTGGAAAACAATGGGAATACCTTTGGCTTAGGTAATTTGCTAAGGTTGCTTTCTGTTTGGGGCAACCAGTGAACCAGAAGACTAGCCATATATTTAGTGTAGAGATCTGGGAAAGAAGACAGGCATGAATCTGTGCAGGAAAGAACAGAGAAGGCCTACACTGTCTACTCCTCCTTAGCTGCCTTTGAACTTGTGTGCACATACAGAGGAAATGCAGGCAGACACAGCAGAGAATAAAAGCTTGCATAGATTTGAATACTGCTGAACATTGAATGTGCTACCGACAAACCAATCTCGTACTGATACTGGTTGACCTCTAAGTTGTAGAGACACAGAGGTGATCCCTAAGACTCTAGGCTTAAACATTTTAAAAACAAAGAATTAAAAACAAACTTGAGCACAGACATCTATCTGAATGGCCAAATACCACAGAGGAAACTCATTCCACAGGTTTATTCTAGGTAAATTGCTAAATAAGCAGCAACAATCCTAGGGGTGGAGTGAGGATCAGAATTCAGAACTGCTATAATATATATATCCAAAATATCTAGTTTTAGCAAAAATTTATGAGATGTGCAAAAAAAAAGTGATGTATACTTGGGGGGGGGGAGCAGTTACTTGAAACTGTGAGTGAGCTGAGATTTTGAATTTAGCAAAGGCTTAAAAACACCTTTTAGAAGAACTATAGGAAACCATGTTTTAAAAATGATGACTATGATGCAACAGTTCGAGAATCATGACAGAGAAACTATAAAAAAGAACCAAATGGAAATTCAAGAGTTTAACAATAAAATGACCAAAATGAAAAAAATTTGCCAAATGGACCCATGACAAAATTTGAAATATCAAAAGAAATAATGAGTTGACCAGAATATGAATAGAAATGATCCAATCTGAAGAATAGAGTATAAAAAAAATGATGAAAAGAGAGTCTCCAAGACCTGCATGAATTCAGGCTTACTAATATACATATACTAGGGGCCTCAGAAAAAGAAAGGAAAAAAAGGGAGCAGAAAAACCATTTGAAAAAATAATGGTTGAAAACTTACAAGATTTGATAAAGACCAAGGCACTTGATAAACCCAGAGGAGTAAAGCACAGATATTCACATATAAACATGTCATAGTCAAACTGTTGAAAGACAAGTTTTTGAAAGCAATAAGAAAAACAACACATGCCGTCAGAAACAGTGTTAACTAGAAAATAGTGTTGTACAAAGTGCTGAAAGAGAAAAACCAGCAAGTAATTCCACTTCCAGCAAAACTGTCCTTCAGGAGTGAAGTCAAGGGGAAAAAAAAAAACATGCTCAGATAAATGAAGACTCGATTTGTTGCAAAGTAGATCCACCTTACACATAAAACTAAAATATATATCTTTTATGCTAAAAGAAAATGACAGCAGATGATAACTTGTATCCACACAAAGAAATAAAGGGCATCAGAGAAGGTAAATGTATGGGTAAAGATAAAAGACTGTGGATAGAGATGAGTATGTTTTTCCTTTTCTTAACTTGTTTACATTGTTGGGTTTAAAACATGTATTATGATTTACAAGTTTAAACATTTGTATTGAGAGAAGAAAGGTTCCAATAGATAATTTAAGCCTCTGCACTAAAAAACAGAGAATGAAGAGCTAAGTAAACTCAAAGTAAGAAGGATTCAAGAAATAGAGTGGAAATCAGAGATATAGGAATCAAAACAATAGAGGAAATCAATGCAACCAAAAATTGATTTTGGGGGAAGATCAAGAAAATTGACAAACCCTTAGCCAGACTGATGAAAATGGAGATAAAGTTACCAAAATCATGAAGGAAAATGGAACATCACTAATGACCTTACAGAAACTAAAAAGATTATAAGGGAGTACTATGAATAAGTTTATGCCATTATATGAGACAATTATGATGAGAACAAATTTCTAAAAAGTCACAAGTAATCCACATTGACTCAAAACTGTCTGAGTAACTCAATAACAAAGAAATTGAATTAGTCCTGAAAACTCTTCCTACAAAGAAAAGTGCAGGCTTACACGGCTTCATTTGTGAATTCTGTCAAATACTTAGAGTGGAAACAATACCAGTCTTTTGCAAACTATTTCATAAACTGCAGGAGGAGGGAGTACTTCCTAACACATTCTGTTATTACCTGGTTAGACAAAGACTTCACAAATCACAACTACAGATGATGGACTCCTGTGAACATAGACACAAAAATTCTTAAAATCGAAAAATGTCAAATCCAGCAGCATTTAATAAGGATTATATGTCATGCCTAATTGAAATTTATCCCAGGAATGCAAGGTTGGTTTAACATTCAGTAATTATTAATATAATACACTGTATTAATAGAACAAAGGCTAGAAATCACATATCATCTTAATAGATGTAGAAAACCATTTGAGAACATTCAACATTGCTTCATGAAAAAGTTCTCAACATAGTAGGAAAACCTGCAAGTAACATCATACTATATAGAGAAGAACTGCTTTTTCTCCACTAAGATCAGGAAAAAGGCAGAGTTGGCAAATTTTTTCCAGTAAAGATTTAGAAAAAATAACCTAGATTATAATAAAACTGTCAAATCCTTAAGTCTGTTGTGTTTTCTGTTTAGCCAAATTGTTTTAAGTCATGTAAGCAATTATTTTCTCTTAGAGTATGAATGTATGTGTCTTTATATGTTAATGTTGAATTCTTTGTATAAATAATATAATTGAAAATTTAGCATTAGAATATTATTTCCATTTGTAATAAGTCTTATCCATATTTTTTTCATCAGCCCTAATAATGCTCAGAGAATTGCAGAGCTATTTTTTAGGGAACTGGATATCACACAAATCAAAATCTGTTGTTACAAATCCTTGTTTATCGGAATTTAACATGAACAAAATAAATTTCTCGGTTTCCAGATCATGGAAGCTATTGTCAGTGTGATATAAATTCAGGACCACAGATGAGTTTGTAATCTGTTTGAGTTACATGTTATCAAAAGTATACCAAAGAACTGAACTGGGCTGGCAGTAGGGAAGGGATGGTTTTCCATGGTGGTTGTCATGATTGATTGAGTGTTCATATGTGTATGGGGGCTGTTTGTGTTTGGTTCACAGGGGCCATGGGTTAGAATTGGGACTAGCTGGGTGTAATGTGTAAAAGCTGTGATGGTTGCAAAGCAGCAAGTGTGAATACAGGTTAAAACTCTAGCTTCCTCTGAATGAGGAAGGCGAAAGAAGAATGAAATAAGAAAATGACATTTAAAAAATGATTCTTCCCTTTTACTCTGAAAGAGAGATGTCCCCACTGGAGAATAACATTTTTACTGAGGTCTTTTTGACAGCACTTTTCCATCTTGCCCAGAAAACACATGAGCTTGTTATTTCTTCTTCTCCCTTGGGTTCATATTTGACCTTCCCCAGTAGTAGCACCACCATCACCATCTTTAACAAAAACTGTTATCAGTTGTGTGAGCCATTGTTCTCTCATTCTGGGGAATCCAAAAATAGAGTGATATATGGCCACTGACCTTAGAGAATTTAGTCTTTTTGACTTGCAGTATTTCTGAGTAATGCTCATATGCACAGACAAACACTCTCCAAGTGAACACAGGACAGGGTTCCAGATGGTGCAGTACAGACTAAAAACATTTATTTTTCAGACTAAAAATTTTATAAAAGTTCACAGCCTGCCTATAGGTATCTATTTGAGCTGAAATATTCTTGGAAAGTTTCACATAAAAGGGAGAGTTTGAGCTAGACTTGCAGGCTGGGTTGGATTCTGAAACTTACTTAGGTGACCCTCACTAAGTTGAGTACATGGAAACAAGATTTATATGTAAACTTCTGTAGCTCTTTGATTTTGTTTTATTTTGAAAAATAGGTTGTATCCGAATCAGGATCTTATTTCAGCATTAAAAGCTACAAGGATTGATAAAGGGTAGTTGCGTACTCTCTTCTGACTCCACAGTGGTAGGGCCAAGCCAAACAAGAGGAAAATCTAAAAGAACTCATAGAAATTCTTTCCCTCTCTTATCTAGTATTGAGATAATATTTAGATAAACATCTAATATTTATCTCCTCTCTCATCTTTTATTCCTTAAAAATTTCAGAGCGGGTATATAGAGGCTCCATTAAAAAAAAAAAAAAAGCTTCCTCTTCAAAGCTATCTTTCTCTGACCTCATAATGTGTGACCAAAATACCCTTGGGCAGTATCCCCTTCCTATAGCAAGCGCTCACCCCTGGAACACATAAATCTTGTCTTTTTTCAGCATACTCCTTCCTGGCTTTCTCTGTGCCATCCATGGGACTCTGGGAATTTCTCTCCATCTGGTATCCTGCAATTTTTGTCATATAATTAAATCATTAGTGATTACTTTATAAAATTTTTATTATCTTTAATAATAATCTTGTCTTACTTTTGTGATTCTAAGAAGTTTCATTCCGGGAAATGAGACACTTATTTTTTTTTATATTGCTAGAATCCTGGCTTTTACTCTTATAATTTATTATCACTTAATTTTTTTTTTAATTCGAGTTATGGTTAACATAGAGTTCTATTAGTTTCAAGTGTACAGTATAGTGATTCAACAGTTCTGTTCATCGCTCATCATGGTACATGTCCTCTTAAGCCCCATCACCTGTTTCATCCTTCCCCCCCTTTATCTCTTTTTATTTTTTGTTCATTTGTTTTATTTCTTAAGTTCCAAATACGAGTGAAATCATATGGCATGTGTCTTTTGCTGACTGACTTGTCTTGCTTAGCATTATACTCTCATTATACTCTAGATGCATCTGTTACAGTTGGCAAGGTTTCATTCTTTTTTATGGCTGAGTAATAGTCAATGGTATGTATGTATGTGTATATATACATATACACACACACACCTTCTTTATCCATTTATTTATCAATTGATGGACATTTAGATTGCCTCCATACTTTGACTATGCTGTTATAAATAATGCTGCAGTAAACATAGGGTGCATATATCTTTTTGAATAAATATTCTTTGGATAAATTCTCAGTAGTAGAATTCCTGGATCATATAGTAATTCTATTTTTAATCTTTTGTGGAACCTCCATACTGTTTTCCACAGTGGCTGCACCATCTTGCATTCTCACCAAGAGTACATGAAGGTTTCTTTTCCTCCACAGCCTCACCAGCACTTGTTTCTTGTCTTTCTGATTGTAGCCATTCAGGTAGGTATGAGGTGATCCCTCATTGTGATTTTGATTTGCATTTCCCTGATGATGAATGATGTTGAGCATCTTACCATATGTCCATTGACCATCTGGTTGTCTTCTTTGAAGAAATACCTGTTCATGACTTCTGCCCATTTTTAATCAGATTATTTTTTGTGTTGTTGTATAAGTTCTTTATATGTTTTGGAGATTAACCCCTTATAGAATATATCATTTGCAAATATCTTCTTCCATTCAGTAGATTGTCTTTTTGTTTTGTTGATGGTTTCCTTTACTGTGAAAAAGCTTTTTATTTTGATACGATCCCAATAGTTTATTTTTGTTTTTGTTCCCCTTGCCTGAGGAGGCATATCTAGAAAAATATTGCTATGGCCAATGTCAGAGAAACTTCTCTGTGTGTTCTGTGTTCTTTTCTAGGATTTTATGATTTAAAGTCTCAGATTCAGGTACTTAATCTATTTTGAGTTGATTTTTGTATATAGTGTAAGAAAGTAGTCTGAATTCGTCCTTCCTTCCTTTGTCATAGATTAATTAACCATGATTGTGAGTTCACTTCTGGGCTCTCTCTTCTGTTCCATTCATCTATGTGTCTGGTTTTTACTAGTACCACAGTGTTTTGACTACTACAGCCATGAGTATATCTTGAGATCTGGGATTGTGATACCTCTTCTTTTTCAAGATTGATTTGGCTCTTTGAGTCTTTTGTGGGTCCATACAGCTTTTAGGATTATTTGTTGTAGTTCTGTGAAAAGTACTGTTGGTGTTTTGATAGGGACTGCATTAAATATGTGGGGCATTTAACAATATTAAATGTTATGGACATTTTAACAATATTTGTTCTTCCAATTCATGAGCATGGAAAATCTTTCTATTTGTGTTGTCTTCAATTTGTCTTAACAGTCTTTTATAGTTTTCAGAGTATAAGTCTTTCTCCTCCTTGATTAAGCTTATGCGTAGGTATTTTATTCTTGGTGCAATTGTAAATGGGATTGTTTTCTTAACTTCTTTTTCTGCCAATTCATTATTAGTCTATACAAATGCAATAAATTTCTGTATATTGATTTTGTACCCTGCAACCTTACTGAATTCATTGATCAATTATAGTAGTGTTTTTTTTTTAAGATTTATTTATTTGAGATAAAGGGGGAGGGGTGGAGAGAGAGGGAGAAAGAACTTCCAAGCAGACTCTGTGCTGAGCATGGAGCCCAATGTGGGGCTCGATCTCAGGACCCCGAGATCACGACCTAAGCCAATACCAGTCAGACACTTAACCACCCAGATGCCCCAGTTCTAGTAGTTTCTTGGTGGAGTCTAAAAGGTTTTCTTTATATAGTGTCATCTGCAAATACTGAATTTTACTTTTTCTTACAAATTTGGTTGCCTTTAATTCCCTTTTTGTTGTCTGATTGCTATGGCTAGGACTTCAGCACTAGGTTGAATAAAAGTGGTGAGAGTGGACATCCTTGTCTTATTCCTCATCTAAAGGGAAAAGCTCTGAGTTTGTAAATGATGTTAGCTGTGAATTTTTCATAAGTGGCTTTTATTATGTTGAGGTATATTCCTTCCAAACCTACTTTTTTGAGGATTTTTATTATGAATGGATGTTGTACTTTGTCAAATGCTTTTTCTGCATCTGTTGAAATGATCATATGGTTTTTATCCTTTCTCTTGGTGGAGTGATGTATAGTGATTACCTTTTGATCTGTAAGGCAAAAGTTACTATAAAACTAGTACCTGTGGTCTGGTGAACAGAGTGGAAGTAAAGTAAGATTAATTCCTCACAGTATTGGTTGTTCACCGTAACTTTTGCAGGAGTAACCATTCCCTAGTCTTTGTTAACCTTTGTCTGATTGCTGAAAAATGAAAAATTCATAATTACTCCTATTTCCCTCACTTAGACAAACTGTCTTCCCTTTTCAGTACTTACTTAGGAGCTTAGTTTGAGAGGAAGGAAGCACGTCCTACAGACAGTCGGAGAAATCAGGGTTGCATATGATGAATTGAAGTCAAGTGATTTCTGTCAAAGGCCACAGACAGGGAGGAATGAAATCACAACCTTTGCTCTGTGTCTTCCGGGTGATTATGTCCTAGGACAGCTGACTCTTCCTGCACACATGCAGCTACATTTTAGAGTGAAGGCTGTTATTTAAATTCCTATTCAGCTTCAGGCTGAGCACTTTAAATACTCAATTAACTAATCCACTCCAAATAAGGGACACCTCGATGTAGTCAGTAGTTGAGAAAAACACTTTACCAACAGATTGTACTTAACTCTGAGATTCCAGTTTCCAGAATAAAGGTTTAATGTCGGTTCTCTCTGTACTTTTGTAACCAGTGTAAACTGAGGGAGCCCCCAGCACACTCAGCCCACAGCAAAACAGGTAATATGAAGGCCACTGAAGGTACGAATATTTGAGGTGCTTTAAGATGCATATTGGAGAGCCTTTCTTTCTGAAGGTGGTTGGCAAAGGGTTAATAAAGGGAGATTAGCAAAGGAAAATAATGTTTCTTCATCTGTATTCCTCAGTCACAGAGAAAGCGTACATTTTTAAAGCAACTTAGCTTAATTTTTATGTGAGAGCAAAATTACATATAATGTAAGGCACAGATCTTAAGTGTACCATTTGATGAGTTTTGATAAATGTGTACATCTATAAAACCAGCACTGCAGGCAAGATACAGAACGTATTCATCACCCCAGAATGTTCCCTCATGCCTCCTTCCATTCTGTCTCCATCCTCTCATAGGCAATCATTGTTCTGATTTCTATCACCATAGATGAATTTTACCTGTTCTTGAGCTACATAAAAATGAAATCCTGTAGTATAAACATTTTGTTGTGTCTGGCTTCCTTCCTATTCTTGAGATTCATCCATGGTGCTGCCTATATCAGGATTTTTAAAATCACAGAATAATATTCTGCTTTATAACTATAGCATAATTGATCTGTTTTCCTGATAATGGACATGTGAGTCATTTCCAGTTTTGGACTGATATGAATACTGCCAGAAATACACAAGCCCATCATTTCTTCTAAGCAGTAGACATATTCCCATAAGTCGTTCATAATTTTCTCTTATTCGTTTAACATCTGTAGGATTTGCAGTAACATCTCTCTTTTAATTGTTAATATTACTCATGTATTTTCTGTTTTTCATGATCATTCTTGCTAGAGGTTATACATGTTATTCATCTTTTCAAGGAACCAGCTTTGGCTTTATTAATTTGTCTCTCAGGATTAAATCAGAGAAGTAGAACACTTGGAGAGGATGTGTGTGGGTATGTGTGTGTGCAAGTATATGCACACCCTACTGTGTATATTAAGGGATTTGTTAAAGGGCTTTGACCTTACACAATAATGGGAGCTTGTTTAACAGTTTCTCTAAGTCTTTGTGTCTGACCCTGGAGCTTGAAATCCACAGGCCAGGCAGCCAAGTAGCGAGGGTAAGTAAGAACCTGCTAGAACCCACAAGTATCAACTGGAGCCCAAGCCAACAGAGTGACACCCTTGTGTTTTTATTTTTTGCCTCTGACCTTGGGTTGTGGATGTTCTACAGAAGATGAGGCCCTTGCCTTGAAATGAAAGAGATTTGGGCGGAAGTAAATCATCACTAGTCCACCTCCTAGATACACCTCTCCCCTCCCTAAAAAAATCTGTGAATAGTAAAAGTGACCAAAGGACTCTATAGGAAAGCGTTTGACAAACTTTTTGTGTAAGTGACCAGGTAGTAAATATTATAGCTTTGTGGACCAGTGATCTCTGTGGCAGGTGTTGAACTCTGCCATTTTAGTGCAGAAGCAGCTGTAGATGATGCATAAATGAATGGCATGGCTGTATTTCAGTAAAGTTTATACAAAAATAAGCAGTGGGCTGGGTTTGGCCTCTGTACTGTAGCTTTTACATGTTCTAGAGATTTCGATAGACTTTTTCAGTTTATCACAGTCTACCTAGGGTTAATATTCCAGTTTATGCTTAATCCCATTAATCCTATATCCTTTGTACTATTATTAAATATTTTACATCTACAAATGTTTTAAACCTCATTATACCCTATTATGACTTTCACATTAGTCAATTGATAAATTAAGAGAAGGAAAAAATGATAGTCTTTTATATTTACCCCCATATTAACATTCATGATGCTTTTCATTCCTTTCTCCAGTTATAAATTTCTGTTTGAAGACGTTTCCCTTACAACAAGGAGGACTTTTTTGTTTCTTGCCATGCAGGACTGCTTGCTGGTGGTGAATTCTCTCATTTACTTATCTGAAAATGGCATTTTGGGGGGCTGGCATTTTTCGAGGGCAAGGATAGAGACTGGTGGTAGAAAACTCTAGTTCTTTAGCAGTAATGTTCTTTGAAGACTTCAGAAACACTGTTTCTTTGTTGATTTTTTTTTTTTTTGTCCTTCATCTTTTTCTGATGAGAAGTCAAGTGACATTTCTGTCTTTGTACCCTTTCATGTAATATGTCTCATTTTTCTCTGGCTGCTTTCAACATTTTATCTTTGGCTTTTAGCAGTGTGATGCTGAGAAATTTAATTGTTTTTGTCTTTATATTGCTTGTGGTTCACTGAGATACTGGATCTGAAGTTAATGTTTCTCACCACATTTGGAAAATGACCGTTATTTAAATATTTTTCTTCCTCATTTTCTCTCTTTTCTACCTCTGAACATATGTTTAAACAGTTTAAGCTACATGATGTTGTCCCACCCTGCTCACTTTTTCTCCTCAATCTTGTGTGGTTTTCAGATTGAATAATACCTGTTTTTTTGAGTTTATTGATCCTTCTTTTGCATCTCCAATTTGTAGTTAATTCCATTCTATGCATTTTTCACTTTAGATAATGATCTTTTTCAATTCTGAAATTTCTTTTTTAAAAAGAAAAAGGTGTTCCTTTCTTTGTCTTTAGTCCTACTTTAAGTAGGACTTAGCTGCTTTAGTTTGTCAATTGCCACATTATTATCGTCTTGGGATATATTTTTTGTTTACTGCTTTTCTTGACTTTGGTTCACATTCTCCTTCCCTATGCCTGTGTAATTCTTTATTATATATTGGACGTGATAATGATATGTTGTAGAGTGTCCATGTTCTGTTCTCTTCCTCTGAGAAGTGTTGATTTTTGTTCTAGCCAGCAGTTAAATTACTGACTTACTACCTTGAACTTACCAAGGCTTGATAAGGTCAGGTTTGTTGAGTGTGTCTGTTTCACTTTTTGTCCTAGTCCTAGGAAGTATTAAGTCCTGAGGCTGATGGGAGGACTTTCTGGGGTTTCAGTGGAAGACCTGAAATGTAACCAAACCTCTCTGCATTGTTAGCATTTAAATCCAGACTCCCCTGCAATGAACAGCAGCTCAATCTTTGTATACCTTTAGAACTTTAGGGGGTCATGCAAGGATTGCAGGGTAGTCTATGTGCAGATTTTAGGGCTCCTTTTTGGTTCCTTCTTTTTGGGGAATATCCTATCTCAATTTCTAGCTACCTGGTTGCCCAAACTTAATCCCAAAGCATAGCCTTTTGCTTACCTTCTAGTTAGCTCCCACCACCCAAAGAGTCCTCCTCATGGGCAAAACCATATAAATGTGGATCTTATCCAGTGCAGTGCAGTTCACTTGTTTTAAGCATCAAATTCCTTTGACTGCCTTCTTTTATTCCTTCTCTTCATTGTCTTGTTCTAAGTATTATCTGTACAAAGATTATGCCAGTAGGAGCTTCTCTGTCATTGCCAATATAGAAGTTCTCAGTTTTTTTAATAACAAATCCCAAATTAAATTGATCATATAGTTCTTGCCTAAGTTAAGCAGTTGAACAGTCTGCCCTGGCCAGCAAACCGTTTGAGGTATTTCCTTTCACTGCTCTGACACTCCCCCGCCCCTGGGTATTTATGCCAGCTCTTTCTTGCTTTAAAGACAATAAACACCATTTCTAGGTTGGTAAGGAGAGTGTGCTCTCCCCTCTGCCCTGGACACCATGGCAGGGAGCAAGTGAGTGAGTGAAGTTTGTTTTGGATACTGGCCTGGTGGGATAGGCCTTCTGAAGGAGATCTCCAGGTAGTAATCCTACCAGCAGAGGATGAGAACCTTCCAAGGACTGATGTAAAAACTAATTCCAGTCTAGGAACAGACTACTTCCTGAAACAACTGCCCAGTAGTTTCAAAACCTATGTGTTTCATACTAAAAGGAAGCTGCAGTCACGTATTTACTAGGCTTTTCTATTGAGTAGATGAATAGCATTTCAGAGTAACACAACATTTAAGAATAAGTACATTGCTCTCTCAATTTCATAAGCTAGGTATCAGTGTCCAAATTTACATGGTCTTCACACCAGGCAGATTTCCTTTCCACAGGAAGAAAAACCTGCTAGGGGCGAGGAAAGTTAAAAGGAATCAAGTTAGAAGACAGCCTGGTTTTTGAGATACATCTCTAGCCAAGCAGGCATCCAGTAGGCATAGCCTGTAGGTTTCATGCCAGTGGGCTAATGGATTTCATGCAACTTTGAATAAATCAAATGAGACCCCAAAATTAAGCAGCTCTCAAGCTCTCAATCTGTCTTCAGACTTAAACCAAAGGGTTTGATGTACCTGTTTGTGTTCTCAGTATTCTGGGACTTTAGCTTCTTTTTTTTTTTTATTGAGTTTTGATTTCTTTTTCCAGCACCAAAAGCTTATTATCAGGGTGTCATCTTAATTCTAAATTAACTTAAAATTTATTTTTCCATGCTAAATTGGGAGAAGCAGGGCTATAACCAAGTCACCAAAAAAAAAAAAAAAAAAAAAAGCAAGTAAATCTTGGTTTGTATGAGGGAGTGAAAACAAACATTTACCTTGATCTCCTATTAAAAGAATAATCAAAATACTTCATTGTTGCCTGTAGATATCTTGGGTGGCCAATTAGAATCTCTGTCTTTTACTAGCAGCTGCATAAAGGCTTGTGACAGGCGCTTCGAGAAAGGGGCATTGTGTGATGTGAAAATAACACACCTATCTATCTTTGACAGTTTGTACAATTCAAATAGCCTAGCCCATCTCCCACAGTAACTGTGTATTTCTGTCCTCCTTTAGTTTCAGCAAAGAAACACACACACACACACACGCACACTGTGTATATGTTTCTCTAGTTTCCTAACAACATCCAAACTCCAAGCACCTTTGGCAATTTGAGAGAAATAGTCAGAAATGTGTGTGCTTAAGTCAACTGCTGTAGAAGAAGAATGGAATCACCTGTGGGGATGAAGAGAGGGGTGAGTGCTCCACCTCCCAGGGGCAAGCTGCTATTCCTGGAGATGGGAGCATTAGGTTTCTTTTCCTCTCCCAGTAAACCCCGTGTGAGAGGAAGACAAGGGAAGAAAGGCTGTGCCCTACCCTGTTTATTGGAAAAAGAATAGGTGTAAAAATGGGCATAGACACCCAACTTGAGAATTTGATACAGTTTTTCAAGTGTAATCTTGAATTTTTAATGACTGCCACCAACTTCCCAGTGTATTTTCTTAAACATAAATTGACAACTGAGGATGCATCAAAAGCTGTCAATACTGTCTTATTTTGAAAAATATTATATATAGAAACTTTTTTTCTGGGAATATGACACCAGTGTTTTCTTTTTTCTTTCTTTTGTTTTTGTTGTATAAAAAACTAGCATTTTATACAACAGTTTAGTGACTATTAATGCCCATTTATTATAATATTATAACTGTGTGTGTGTGTGTGTATATATATATATATATATATATATATATATATATAAAACCCATGTGTGATATTCAATGTCCCTTATATCATTACTTAAAATGCTGAAGAAGATTTTTGTTGCAGGAGAAATGAAAGCAGAAATTAAGTATAAACTTACAGAATATGGCATTTACATAGAGATGAATACATGTAGATTTATGCGTAAAAAGAACTCTGATTATCCAAATCATATTGCAAACTCAGTTTTATTTTCTAATCTCAGAGCTATTAGAATATATAATATATGCTGTTGTGCTATTTATTTAAAAAGACTTGAACTTTTTTCCTTCCATAAATCTAAAGCATTTTAGTCGCTGACTGTATCTCACACCCCCCCAAACATTGTGACATAAAATGAATCCAAGACGGGCAACACAGACACAAAACCTATACAGACAGTAGGACAAGTATACATATTGAGCAAAACAGACGAGTTGTGCAAATGAGAGCTAGCACGGAATATTTCAGTGTGCTGGAGGCAGTCTCTCTTTCTCATGACTTTCTTGCCGTCAGCATTCCACTTTCGACTTTGAAGGTCACTCTGAGGGTTATATGAAGCCGTTGATGAACACCTGGTGCAGAAATGATAAGCCAGATGTAGGAGGTTTTGTTGACTGTGTTTATTGCCTGAGGAAACATAGACACAGGATGGTTTAGCCACTTGGCCAGGTTGTCCAGCTGGTCAGTGGCAGAGGGGTAATCTCTGCTGAGGTCTCTTAGATGACCCTTCCTGCCCTGCCCTTTACTGTACAAAGTCTGTACTCACCTTTTTCTACCGTGGACACAGCTAGGGCTGGGTGTGGTCAAAACCTTGAAAAAAGCAGTGCACCAAAGTGCTGCTCTTTCTTGGAATGCTTTACTGTGCCACCTCTAGTTGCTTCATGGTGAGAGGGCATCCAGCATGGTGGCCAGGAGGAGAGATAGCCTTTTGTGGGAGGATTGATCTACTATTTGAAGATGAGAGAGGACAGATTTTTATAGCTTTATAACTTTAGCACCTGATGTACCATCCTCTTGGAAAGACATGTGAAAGTTTGCAAAGGATTTATCACTTACTTACAAACTAGGCGCCAGTGAAAGTTTAATTAAATGGAAATGGCATTTTCAGGGGCAAATTAAGAAAGACATTAGAAGCCACTATCAACAAAAAGAAGGGGTGGAACACTGCCGACTATATTTATAGACTGTGTTGGATAGTATCTCGAGCTTTCTGACCAGCGAAAAACACATTTTGACTCCTTGATGTCTTACTTTAGGTATCAACTTTATTCATGAAGCCTTTCTGCAGTAGCATCTTTTAAAGTGCATTTGGTCAAATTTTTATCTTTCAACTGTGGCTGGCTAATGCCTTTTTTTTGTTGTTGTTGTTGTTTTTGGATTTCACATTTTTCAGCCTGTGACTTCTCTGCTCAGAGGCTCTCAGTTATTTTCCCACGCCATTCTACCCAGCTACACAAGTGTGTGTAGCCACCTTAGCTGGAATTCACGACTTTGTAGTATGACGTGTAGTATAACCTTTCCAACCTTATTTCTTACCCAAGTCTTCTGCTTTGGCCACCTGGGCCCCCCTCTGCTCTCTGTACCCTCACAGACAGTGATGATTGATTGGTTACACTTAGCCACTGGAGGTGGACTTGCTTTCTCAGTAGAACACTCTGGGAGTTGCAGTAGAAGATAAAAAACCTGTTTTCCATTTCTGACCTTTCCTTGTGTTCCATGTCCCTACCTTATTTTAACATTTGCTGTTGACTGGTTCCTCACTGCGGTTGCCCATTTAGAATGACCCGAGGTGAGGGGAGCAGAAAAAAGGGCAGTGGCTGAATCACTGGCCAGACCATTTAAATCAGAATCTTGGGAGGGTGGGGTACCTTTTTAAAAGCTCTCCAAGTGATTTTGATGTGCAGAGAGAGGCAAGGAGGGCCAATTTGTTCTGTGACCTTGGCCAAGTTACTTAATCTTTCTGGGCCCCAGTGTCTTCTATGAAATGGGGGATAATGTGCATTGTCTGGGGTTCCTGGGAGGAGGATGTGTGAGATAATGCATGGGCATGAATGACAGGAGGGTGTAGTTGGTGCTGTGTCTGTGTTGGCTATTGCTTTTCTTGTTCTTCTGTGTGCTTAGCTCTCAAACCCCCTCCTGGGTATTCCTGCTTGTCCTTTAATGCCAACTGAAATCCCACTTGTTCTGATAACTTCAGATACAAACTAAGCTGCTGTAACAAAGAGACCCAAGAGGAGTCTCATTGTGCTCAAGGGAGTGCTCGAAGGAGACAGGGTGGTGTGTCCTTGACTCAATAAACCCAGTAGCAAGCAATCCAGGCCTGCCCCAAGGTTCAAGATTCTCGATTCCCCGTGTGGCTGGGCCATGGCACATCCATCTACCAGGCCACAGGAAGAGGGTCAGAACTACAGATGCAGCCAGGCAGATTGTCCTGAAGTTGGAGCCTGCCTGTCATTTCCTCTCTCATCTCCTTGGCCTGAGCATAGTCCCAATGGACGGCACGAGAGGCCCCAACAGGGTGGCCAAGTGTTCCACTCCAGATTGTCACAGTGGTGTGAAGGGCGACAAGATCTGGGAGGTCCTGGCAGATGGGCTGAGAAGTACCGCTTCCTCCTCTCCTTGCCTGCGCATCCGTGGGCTGTGTTGCTGGAACTTACTCTGTGTTGCACCGCGTGTTAACTACTCTTCCTGGCGTGCAAGTGTGCAAGCTTTAGTTAACGTTCTACACTCCCACAAGGTAAAGGTGGCTTTGTGGCCCTCTGTGTACTGCTGAGGGAGGAACTAAAAGCATTACAGACGTTTGTATATGTGCAGGATTTTGTTGAATGAACCAGTAGCAGGCTTTATTTTTGTCTGTGTGGTTTTTTGGAATAGCTTTATTGAGAAATAATCCACATGTCATACAGTTCACCCTTTTAAAGTGCACAGTTCAGTGGCTTTGAATATATTCACGGGCTGGTGCAACCACATCCCCACAGTCAATTTTAGAACATTTTTATCACCTCAGAAAGAGATCCTGTTAATTTTCATCCCCCTGCTCCCAGCCTCTCCTTCCCCCGGCCCCAGGCCACCGCTCATCTACTTCTCATCTCCTTCTCTCTCTAGATCTGCCTCTTCTCGATGTTTCATATATATGAAACTATATAGTTTGCCATCTTTGGCAACTGCTTTCTTTCACTTAGTTTAATGTTTCTAAGGTTCATCCATGTTGTAGCATGAATCAATATGTCATTCCTTTTTTGTGGCTGAGTAATATTCAGTCACATGGATATGACACATTTCATCTATCCATTGATTAGTTGATGAATGTTTGGGTTTTGCCCCCACTCTGGGCTCTTGTGAATCATGTGACTGTGAACATTTGTATATAATTTGTGTGGACAGATCCTTTTCATTTCTCTGGGTTGTATACCTGGGAGCAGGATTGCTGGGTCAGACGGTAACTCTATTTTTAACTTTCTAAGGAACTTATAGACCGTTTTCCAAAGTAGCCACACCATTTTCGATGCCCACTTGCTAGTGTTTGAGGGTTCTGATGTCTGCACATCCTTGCCAACACTTGTTTCTATCTGAACTTTTGATGATGGCTCTTTCCCTGGAGGTGATATTGATGTGGTATCTCACTGTGGTTTTGATTTGTGTTTCCCTGATGGCTACCGATGGTAAGCTTTCTTTTTCTAGTGAGTGGCAGGTTTTCTGCCTACTGTGCATATGTGCTCCTAGGTGTGTGATAACCACCTTCTTTTGCCTGAACATTCCTAGGAACCTGACATGTTTTTATCTAGAGGAATTCCTGGGGGGTTATCAGAATGTAGGTTGTGTGTGTGTGTGTGTGTGTGTGTGTGTGTGTGTGTGTGAGTGAGAGAGAGAGAGAGAGAGAGAGAGAGACAGAGAGAGATTCTTATAGACTCTGCCTCTCATACTGAAAATCTTTTAAAAATTTATTTATTTATTTGAGAGAGAGCATAAACAGGAGGAACAGCAGAGGGAGAGAGAGAAGCAGGCTCCCCACGGAACAGGGAACCCCACGTGGAGCTCTATCCCAGGACCTTGAGATCATGACCTGAGCAGAAGGCAGATGCTTAACTGACTGAGCCATCCAGGCACCCCTCATACTGAAAATCTTAAGGCTAGTTCCCCTTTATAATTCTGGTTCACCAAGAACAGAGAAAACCTTATTAATGCTGACTTAAAAGCTTTATTTGGCAGATAATCCTGCTAAAAAAAAAAGAGAGAGAAAGAGGGCATGACAAAGGGAAGCATAAATAATCTAGGGTTATTTGCGTGATACTGTGTTTCCTTAGTCCTTACAACTTCATTCTTTTTACATATTGGTTCCATTCTTGAAAAGTACATGGAGAAACTGTACTTTGAATACGATTTTTTCATTGACTTCTGGTATGTCCAGAGTATTTGTACATGGGTAATATTGTAGCTTCAGGTACTTAGCAAGTCCACAAAGTCCTTGGAGCTGTAGAGGGAGTGAGAATTTGTCATTTTATCCTTCAGAATGGACTCTTGAGATTACCCATGCAGAACTTGAAGGTGGTGGTGATGGTAGTAGTGTGTTTTTTTTTTTTATTAAGATTTGATGTATGTATGTATGTAAGAGCGAGAGAGAGCAGGGGGAGGAGCAGAAGAAGAAGGATAAGCAGACTCCCTGTTGAGTGCAGAGCCCAGTGTGGGGCTGGTTCCCATGACCCCTGCGATCACAACATGAGCCAAAAGTTGGATGAGTTGGATGCACAACCAACTGAGCCACCCACGGCACCCCAGTGGTGTGCATTTTAATACCTACAAAGAGTGTGGTGGAAATCATCTTGGCTAGAAGACAGAGGCCTGGGTTGAACGTGCAGAATGCCTTGTATATGGGAGATACTTAATGAATTTTCATTTTCACCAGTGAATGAATAGAGCATTTCATTTCTGTAAACCTTGATTTTATGAATCAGAAGAAGTCAACCCTGCTAACAGGGCTTCACAAATCCCTTGCAACCTTAAACATTTTTCATACAGTGATTGTATTTCTAGCTTCCTAGGTTAAAAAACAAAATACAAACAATTCTTTTCAAGGTGCCCAGTATCTATCCCCGGGGATCTGTGAGGGAGTTGAACTTGTTACCCATCGTTGGTCCCCGCTCCTTTTGGTGGGCAGAGAGCTTCCTGTTCCTCTGAACCCTGGGACTGAAACAACACAGTTATAGAAATTAAATCACTGTTTTTTATAATGCAAATGTAAAATGGCCCTAAATGAATATTTGCCAAGCTGAGAATGACTGGTGAGGTCATTTTTAATGGGAGATTATATTTCACCATGGCTGATTTCTGTCCGATTTATTGCTATTAACTCCTGAAGCCAGGCCAGCTGATGGAAGTGCTGGCAGGAGCTTCGTCTCCAGCATCCAGTGTCCAGGCCGAGTGCAGAGATGGAGTTGGTTCCCACCTGGCGCAGAACAGCTGGACCAGCGGCACGTACACGTGGGTGCTCTGCAGGGGCCATCTGACAACGGGGCCTTCTTGCTCTTATCAGATGTTCTGAGAGAAATGCTCCCTTGTCCTGCACACAAAATACAATCACTGGAGACCCTTTATCTTTTGAGAGGAAATACGTGTGGGGTGCCTTCGGGTGGAATTGAACCCTCCTTGTTCATGATGATGGTCATCTAAGCTGCTGGCGAAGGAACTGGACCAGGAGACTGACCTTATTCTGTCCCCTAAACCTTCCTGGAGTGGGCAGGTGGTCATGTTGAGGTTTCTGAAATATTATTTTTTTAAACCTACTTACTATTTTTTTTTCTATTCTATTTTTCTTTCTTTCTTTTCTCTCTCCCTCCCTGTGAAGTCACTATGAGGGAATCATCCTTTACCTGTCAGATGCATGTTCAGTTTTAGGTACAGCGTGAACAGTAGTGTTCTACAAGTGTGTTCCACACTTGAAAAGAAGGGCCATTTCCAACACTAGTCCTCTTTGCTATAATTCATCCACGGAAAAGTGAGCCTTGACAGAGGAAGCTCCTTGCTAGGGTCAGCTTTCACTTTGAAATAACGATCTTCTGTGTGGAGCCATATGAACACCTCTTCATCTCTCTCTCTCTCTCCTGCTCTCCCCTCCACCTCATTCTCATTGCCCAGAATCCAGGGACTCAGGTTTCTTACAGGCAGTGCTACCTAGAAGCATTGATACAGTAGGGATTAAGGATGGCACCTGGCTACAGCCTACCCTCCCTTTTAAATTTCTAGATCTCTTTTGTGCAACAGGAAGGAATAGTTATCATTAACTTTAAATCCGTTAGTATAGGTGGGTGTTTCCTGAGGCTGCAGTTAACAGTTGATGATGTTTTAAAAAACACACAGGACAGCCTCTCCGTGTAGGTATGTTGAAGTGGGTGGCTCAAACATAAAGATATCTCTGTACGGTACCCAGTGGATCTTGTATTTGACTTAAAATACATCAAGACACTTCACATAGGACACTTTCAGATCCTATATCACAAAACCACAGCCAGTCCTTTTAAATGCCAGTAAGGTGTGAACACCAGTAACTCACTTGGGGATAGGCCACGTGCCCTCCCTGCATCAGAAAGGAATCTTCTTTCCCTGCCACCCCTTCCTGCCATTTTTCCTGGTGTCAGATGCAAATCCCCTGCAGCTCTGTTGATGTGTAATCCAGAACTTTGAATCCTGGTGCAGTGATACTGAATGAGGATCACCTACCCCCAGTCTTCTGTACTACTTTCTCCCCTCTTCCTTCCCCTGGAACTTGAGGTTTTCACCCCTTTGTAATATTTGCTCATTTATTTGCTTAAAAGAATACTCTGGAGCTGGCAATGTGGCAGGTGCCGTGTTGGGTGCTGGGCCACAGCACGGAGGGGGCCGTCCTGCCTCCCAGGGGGCTCCACTAATGTGTGTCTAGCTCTGCTGTGTGAGATCCCTTCTCCCCCCATGCCGGGATGAGCTCCGTGAGGGCACAGATTGTGTCTTGTTGCAGGGATACAGCCTTGACATTTCAGCACATGGCAGGCAGCACATTCTTGGTGACTGTGGGCTGAGTTGCAAGGTAGATGCTGAGGACTTTAGAATTTCTCCTTTCTAAGCTGTAAGATGAGTTAACTGCCTTCCTTTGCAGGAGAGTGTGGTTAATATGAAACGTGATCATGTATGTGTCCGCCCCTTAGAAAGGCAGGTAATATTTCAGGAGAAGTTATCACCCACCTTCGTTTCCCGCTCCACCTCTGTCTGTTCTCATGGTCTCTGAGCCCGTCTGTACCACTGGCTTCTGTCCTCCCTGCTCTGTCCTTCCTTCCTCAGAGGTGGGGGAAGCATGAGTAAAAATTCTCTGGGTGTCTAGTTCCATATCCGTTTGTCTCTGTCGCTTCCAAATATTTATTGAAAACACCACTGTCTTTCTCAGCATGTTCTGCTACTGCATGTGTGCAACAGCATGCCCGTTGCATGCAACATGTGTGCATATATGGGGACTGGCCCCTCGGGGAGAACCTGACTCCACACCCGCGTTGTGTGTGCTCATGAGCTCTCTTGTCGCTTCTGTTCCTCCTGCACGTGTGTTCTTTCTGAGTCATAAGCATCTTTGATCATAAGAAAAGTGGTCTCTTAGGTTAAAACCGATATTCGAGCCCCTGCTGACTTTGTGGGTCCAGGTGACTGGTCCATAAAACAACAGAATGTTCTTACCCAGGTGTCTGCCCTCTGTGTTATACCTGGCTGACAATGCCGTAGAATCAGTGCAGAGATGAAGTTTTTTGGTGAAAAACACAACTTGGGCTGGTTCGGGAGGGTGGGAGATGAAACTAAATTCTCTCTTTTTTTTTTTTAATAAATTTATTTTTTATTGGTGTTCAATTTGCCAGCATACAGAATAACACCCAGTGCTCATCCCATCAAGTGCCCCCCTCAGTGCCCATCACCCAGTCACCCCCACCCCCTGCCCTCCTCCCCTTCCACCACCCCTAGTTTCATTTCCCAGAGTTAGGAGTCTTTCATGTTCTGTCTCTCTTTCTGATATTTCCCACTTATTTTTTCTCCTTTCCTCTATATTCCCTTTCACTATTTTTTATATTCCCCAAATGAATGAGACCATATAATGTTTGTCCTCCGATTGACTAATTCTGAACAGCAGGAAGTGCTGAGCTTCTTTGCTCATGCTAACATCTCTCCCACCCGCCCACCAACCTTTGTACTTTCACCATTCCAAAAAAAAAAAAAAAAAAGATATTGGTAGAACTTCAGGTGAATGAATGGCAAGGAGAAGCTTCTAGTAACAATATGTAGCAGAACTTGGTCACCTTTTGAAGGGGCTTAATGTACAGCAAGCTAGGTCTCCCCTCAAAAGGAGTAACATTAACCTTTATTGACCTGAATATTATTTTTTAACCCACCGTAGATTGAAGGGTCTTCTTCAGGTAGCAAATTAGTCTATGTACACAGACTAATGAAGACATTATTTAGTGAGTTTCCATCATTCTGATGGCAAGAAAATGGGGAGCTGCCCTCTGAGATGTGCGGAAACTCCTCCGGAACTGGGAGGGTCATGCTCAGTTTACTGGTGGCAGGTTACTGGTGGTCAGATTCAGGGAGCAGCTCACCCCGCCCTGGAAAGGCCGGCACTTCCTATTTCCCCCTTTCACAGATCCCTCCTACCCTAGAGCCTTAAGTGTTTCAACTCCACTTCTGGACATCATTGTTTACTCCTCACTGTGTGACAACTGAATGGAGAGAAAATTTGTCATAAATTAATGGAATTGCAGAGAGAACCCTGTTGGGTTAGCTGACAGACTGCCAGGTGGAAGAGAAGGAAAAACCCTGGTCAAGCCCAGATCTCTGTGCTCAGTCTAGTTCTCTCGGAGCTGGAGAGTCCATCAGGGGAGTTGGAGCGGGACTTACTTATTTTTTCTGTGAGCCAGGACTTACTGAGTGCCTGGCGATGGGGCGGGGAGATGGAATGTTCCTGCAACATCCTCACATCCCAGAGCGAGAGATGAGCCATGTGGAGGAGAGAATGGGATTGCTCACTGCCCTGGGAGAAATGGGAGCAGGAAGGCAGCACTAAATCCTAACTAAATGCTGGTTTGGCATTGGTAAGGAAGGATTAGGCCTATTTCTTCCAGAGGCAAATCTTGAACTGGGTTTTTAAGAGGGTTGTTAACCAGGTGGGCACAGGGTAGGGGCAGAGGAATGCCTGCAGGTGTCCTCCAAAAAGCCATTTTAACAGGTCTTTGCAGAAACTACGATCCTCATCTTGAGACTCTCTTAGTATAGCAGAATGGGGGAGGGGAGGCGTCTGTTTTTGTAAATAAAGTTTTATTAGGACACAGCCATGTCTATTCATTCTCTTTTATATGTGGTTGCTTTCCTACTACAACCCAGAGTGGCATAGTTGTGGCAGAGACAGTGTGTGTGCCCTGCCAAGCCTCAGATATTTACTCTCTGGTCCTTTGCAGAAAAGGTTTGCCAACCCTTGGCATAACACATTGTTATTCCTTGAAAGTCTTTATGAAAAGGCCCCACACTGTCAGCAACCAGGCTTTAATGGCAGGCCTTCATGGACTTACTGGTTTATTTTACCACCCACTGATTTCTCTTCACCCCACACCACCACACTCCAACTCTGTAGTCTCTAATTCCCATAAATTCTGGCTCTGAATGTCTGGAAATAGAATAGTGCTTGTAGTATGTGAAGGAATGGGGGCATATCTCCCTAAGCATTGCCTTAAATGCCTGATTACCCCGACCCCCAGCTGTCTCAGACCCTACTTATGTTCTTGGAACCTGTGTGCTGATTATTTGCTTGGTAAATGTTGCCACGCAAAAACAGAAACAAAAACAGGCTCAGCAGTCATTGAAAAGCATCTCTGTTTTTTTAGTGAAGCATCTGTAAGTGTGTTCTGGAGTTCACTGTCCCCTTCAAGTGTGAGAGAAGGGGCAGGGGTGCTCTGGGGAGATCCACTGCGTCAAGCCTGTATTCATTTCAAAAACATGGAGAATGCATTTCCAGAAGACCTGTGCTTTCAAAATACTGCTCCCTTAGATATACTGAGTGTAAGTTGTGTGGAATTACATAGCAAATGCCAACTTTTTTTTTTAAAGGTTTTATTTATTTATTCGTGAGACACAGAGAGAGAGAGAGAGAGAGAGAGAGAGAGAGTGAGAGGCAGAGACATAGGCAGAGGGAGAAGCAGGCTCCATGCAGGAGCCTGATGTGGGACTCGATCTCGGGACTCCAGGATCACGCCCTGGGCCCAAGGCAGGCGCTCAACCACTGAGCCACCCAGGGATCCCAAATACCAACTTTTTAAGCACCTACTATGGTCTATGAGCCTGCTGTTGGGAGTGCCAGACCAGGCTTTTTACGAATGTTAACTTGCCGAGTAAGAGCTGGATGAAACAGAGATGCACTTATTTCAGTTTTACAGACAGAGAAACAGAGGCTCTGACAAGCTAAGTATCTTCCATGTTAACTACTAAATGATACTGCCTGCAATCCGTGATAAGGAGGGTATAGATTTTATGCTCTAGTTATCCAAGTGGCGGGTAGAATGTTCATGAAAACGCTGAGAGGTGAAGAATCTGTTTCAGACTGACAGAAGAACTAATTTTCACGGACAGGTACAGTTTCTGGTTTAACCCCAGCAGCCACCAATGTCGTTGAAACACCACTGTCAAATGATGCTGTAGTTTGGGATCTAATTTCTCATTAGCACTTTGTATAGAAAACTGTTGGCAGTAAGTAATGGTGACATTTTCCAAGCATGCCTGGAAAATATTGTTGGTCCCCAAAGAGAAGCATGTAGGTTTAGAAGTTGTCCCAGATTCCAGCTGAAATGATCATTCCTAAACATAAGTCCTGAGCATAACTGTTCCCTTCTTGAAAGCATTCAGTTAAAAAAAAAAAAAAAAAAACATTCAGTGCTCCGCCGTGCACTTTGCTTAAAGAGTAAAAGTCTTGGGGCAGCCCCAGTGGCGCAGCGGTTTGGCATGGCCTTGGGCCTGGGGTGTGATCCTGGAGACCCGGGATCGAGTCCCACATCGGGCTCCCGGCATGGAGCCTGCTTCTCCCTCTCTCTCTGCCACACGTGTCTCTGCCCCCGCCCCGTGTGTGTGTGTGTGTGTGTGTGTGTGTGTGTGTGTCATGAATAAATAAATAAAATCTTAAAAAAAAAAGAGTAAAAGTCTTTATCAGGGCACTTGCTGGAGGCCTTTCCAGTTTGGGGCCTGCGTGATCTCCTGTCTGACCCCCCCCCCCCCCCCGCCCGGTACCTCCCACCTCTGCATCCCACTCAGCGTGTCCCTGCATTTGGAGCCTCCCCGGTTCCTTGGACACCATTTCTACCTTGCCCCTTTTGCCTGATGTACTCCTGCTTCATCTTCTCATCTTAGCTCACATGTCACTAGACCTAGGAAGCCTGCTTCAAGCCTAGAGACGGGAGTGGGTGTCTATTATACTGGTGTTCAGTGGTTTGCTTATTTTTCTGTTGTCCACTACTAAACAGTAAGCGCTTTGATGGCATTCTTTTTACTTTTGACTCTGTCATCAAAAGGAATAGGAATCCACTTGAGCTAAGTAATAGAAGGACATATTTGAAGCAGTAAAGAGATCTTCGCAGAAATTTAAGAACCAGGTCCAAAAGAAGCTGCACCTCGCAGACATGTGTGGTGGCTTTCTGCTTCTCTGCACACCGGTTCCGTTTGCCTGTCTTTAGCTGGCTGCTCAGCTCAAGCACATGTCCTGAAGCTGCTCCTGACCTCAATTTGTCTGCATAGCCTGGCACGGTGGTCCCTCCCAGTCCCGTGGCTTCATTTCCTGGTCTTGTTTGTCTGATTTCTTTTGCCCAGTTGCAAATTTCCATGCAAGCAATCTGGTTGGTGTTGCTCACCCTTCCAAGCTAGGCCACAGGCATCGTAGGTCTCTGGCCATCCAGCAGGCGGGCTGTCTTTGGGTCAGATCCTCACTGCAGACCGACTTGACCTGTGGCCAGCTGGAGGGGTTCCAGGGGTCCAAGCCTGGTTCCCAGCGTAGACTTCCTTTTTCTGTTTCTTTCCCTGCCCCTTGCTTGCAAGGATGTTAGGTTTGTGTTTCACAAACTTGATGGTATCCTCTGTTCTCTTTCATCTTTACAGATATCATTAATGGAGCTCAAGAAAAATGTGTATTGCCTCCTATGGATGGCTACCCCCACTGCGAGGGGAAAATCAAGGTAAGCCAGAAGTATTATCTGTCACTCCCCAGCCATACGATGGCAAGGAAGTCATTTAAGGGGTGCCTCCACCCTGCCAGTTTGGGGCTGTGGCCATGACAACTCGTGTCTGCTTATGCCAACTCCATGGGGTTAGTCAACAATGGCTCTAACTGGTCAGACAGAAAGAGCCCAGGCCGCTTCGGGCGCCTGCTGTGTCTTTGAAGCTGCCTTCCCCTGGCGTTCCCAGCCTCCAGCAGGTGATTCTTCAAGGGCCGTTGACAAGGGGCTGCCATTATGTAGGGTCCAGCTTCCCTCTCTCCCAGTCCCCCGGCCCCTGCCATGAGGTCTCCAGATTGTGATTTAAATGTCACATTAGCATTCGCTGCTGAGTAACCAGAGACACTTGGACACTCTTTCACTCTTAACATTTCTTTCTTTTCTTTTTTTTTTTTTTTTTTTTAATCCACTCTGTAGGGCCTGCCCTTAAGGAGACCATTCCCCTGCTCAGTAGTTTTCCGAGATAAGTCTCGGTTCCAATATATGATTAGGGTGGTGAGGCCCAACCCCGGAAACATCTGCATGGATCCTGTTTGGGACTCGTGCGTGCCAGGCGCAGGTTGCACACCTGCATCCACATTCTCTCTTCCAGGCCCTGTACCAGAGCTCGTGAAATGGTAGCTCTGTGGGGAGAAGGGGTTTTGCTGCAAGGGTCCCCTTAGGCAGTCGTTCTTCATAAAAGTCCCCTGGCCACTGCTTGTCCTGGGCTTTATGGTCTTGCAGCCTTGCTCTATCCCGAGCACCTCCGCTAAGGCCCATCTCAAGCCAGAGTCTCCCTGTGGATCATCTGGGAATGACACTGAACCCCAGGCCCCAGTCTGAGCCACGCGCCCCTCCTTGGCCTTCGTACCCCTGTGGGCTGCTCATCGATGTCCTTACCGGGTTCCTGTCATTTCAGTGGATGAAGGACATGTGGCGCTCGGATCCCTGCTACGCAGACTACGGAGTGGATGGGTCCACGTGCTCTTTTTTTATTTACCTCAGTGAGGTGAGTCACTTCTTTGGCTTTGGGGTGCGAGAAGATGTGGTTGATCAGTGTTGCAGCAAAGCCTGGAATCTGAAGAGTGAGAGGCGTGTGTTGTTTCTATGTAGCAGATATGTGGCTCCCTTCTTCATTACTTTCCCCTGTCCCTAAATAGGGCAATTTTTTTCTTTTTTTCCTTGAGGGGTAAAAAAAACAAGTGGATGGAGCTATTTATGTTTTCTTCCCCCGATTAAAAAAAAAAAAAGATCTAGTGAAATACATGTAACATAAAATTTGCCATCGTGACCATTAAGTGCACAGGTGAGTGGGAATCCACGACATTGGTGTTGCTCTACAACCCTCACCAGCATCCAACACCTGAACACTTCATCTTGCAAACCTGAGACTCTGCCCAGTAAACTGTGACTCCTCATTCCCCCACTTCCTCCAGCCCCTGAAAAAACAACCATTCTGATTTCTCTCCCTGATTTTGACTACTCTCACTATTTACATACGTATAATTTATACAGTATTTGCCTTTTGGTGACTGCCTTATTTCAGTTAGCATGATCCATCCATGTTTCAGCATGTGTCGGAATCCCCTTCCCTTTCAGGGCTCAGTAGTATTCCATCGTATTATCTACCACAGTTTGCTTATCCACTCACTGTTGATGGGACGCTTGGGTTGCTTCCATCTTGTGGCTATTGTGAATAATGCCTCTATGAACATAGATGTGCACAGAACTCTTTGAGGGCTTTCGGTTCCTTTGGTGCACCCGGAAGTGGAGTGGCTGAATCATATGGTAATTGTTTTTTTATTTTTCTGAGGAACCACCAAACTTCTCCAAAGTGATGGCTCCATTTTACCTTCCTACCAGCAACGCATAAGGGTTCTAGTTTCTCCACATCCTTGTCAACACTTGTTTTCTGTTTTGTCCTCGTAGCCCTGCCAACGGGTGCAAAATGCTATCTCATTGTGGTTTTGCTTTGCATTTTCTTAATGATCAGTGATATCAAGCATCTTTTTCTTTTCTTTTTTTTCAAGCATCTTTTTCATGTGTTTCTTGGCTGAGTTAGCTATTTGCTTATAAGCTGAGTTATTAACTTTTACTCTTTTTTAAAAAAAATCTTTTTAACTGAGCTTTATTTTCATTTCTATCCTGAAGTTTAAATAGCAGATTTTTTTTTTTAAGGGTAGCAGGACATTCTATAGGCCACATGGAATTAGCTTGTTATGTACTTTGATGATTTCTGTTTTACCTTGAAGAAAATTGAGGGCATGGGGTAGAGTTAAGACTATATAGGACAAGTACAGGGGAAGAACTGAATAGGGAATCAGAAGCTGGCTTTCCCTTTATGGACAAAAGCAGCCCTATGGGCTTGTGAAATGGGTGCTGGCTGATTTCAGAGAGTGTACACTTTGGTGTGCTGTTGCTGTTTGACCAATAGTTAATAACAGCTCCCTGGTGCTACCTTACAGGAAAGAGAATGTCTCCATTTTGAGGCTAATGACATACTTCTACCATAATTTTTCATGTGAGACTCAGGCGCCTCTCCTCTCTGTCAGAAGGTGACAGGACAGCTTTGGGGGATGGAGACCAAGCCAGTATTGCCACAGGGCATGCGGCCCCAAATTCTGTGGGGGCTTGTCCCTTTCTTTTACATTTATGTCTCTCTTCTTTTTAAGAGCCACTTACACTTTTTTTTTTTTTTTTTTTTTTTTTTTTTTTTTTTTTTTAGCATGGTTGCACCATGGCCACCCCATAGCCATCATGAGAGGCCTCAGAGCTAATGATAGTTAAAATATCTCTTGGAAATTCAAACCACAGGTTGTTGGGTGTGTGATGCTCCTTATTAGCAGGCTGCTGACAAATTAATTCTGTAGCATTTATGTGAGTGTGTTTTTGGCCGGGGTGGCCTGTGGCCCACCTTCTCATTTCCTTTTCCAGAAGAGTAAGCCCTGGGGCCCCGGGTGAACCTGCTGCTCTCCAGTGAGAAGTCAATTAGAAGCACCTTTCCTGCCCTGAGGAAAAGGTTCCTCATTCAGTTTAATTTTCAAAAGTTTCCTTCCCCTTTCCATTTGATAGAATTTAGCCAGAGTCCAACTGTGCTCCCTGATTGACAAGCTGGGCTAATTTCACGCCTTCTTGAGAGTTTGCATGTTGGCCTTACCGCTGAGGTACAGGTAGAGAGTTACATTCCACTCCAGCCTTCTCTCCGTCTCCCGAGCCAGAGCCAGGAAGGTGTGGGAGAACAATCCAGATGGGAAGGGACCGCGATTAGTTGTGACCTAGTTCCCTTCCTTTGAAGCTGCCGCCCAACCCCACTCACAGGGGAGGAAGGATGTAGCTAAGATGAGAACCCGGAGCCTCCGGTGAGTGTGAGACAGACGCGGCGGTGGAAGGGTCTGATGGATCACACGCTCTTACCACTGGAGCCAGGGGATTTCATTTCAGAACCTGTGACTATTTTTTCCTCTTTCCAAGGTGTGGTGCTTGCTTTGCCTTTTCCTTGGGCTCTTCTTTTTGTTAACCTAATGAATTCAGTTCAGTGGTCACTTACTGAACATCTGTTATATTCACTGGAAGTCACCAGTGGGTGAGAACCCCTTTTCTTGGCACCATGATGTGCACTCATGATGAGCCCTAATGGAAAAGGAAGGATGGAGGCAGGTAGCAGAGCCAGAACAGGGTAGAACAGTTTCCCTGCGGACAGAATTAGGAACTTCTTTTTTAGTTTATTTTTTAAAATTTTTAAAAAGATTTATTTATTCATGAGAGACAGAGAGAGAGAAAGAGAGAGAGGCAGATACACAGACGGAGGGAGAAGCAGGCTCCATGCAGGAAGCCCGATGTGGGACTTGATCTCGGGATTCCAGGACAACGCTCTGGGCAGAAGGCAGGCGCTCAACCACTGAGCCACCCAGGCGTCTCTCTTTTTTTAGTTTAAATCTGAAAATAAGCTTGAAACTCTGGCCTTTAAAAAAAATTGCATTTGGGGGCACCTGGTTGGCCCAGTCTGGTTAAGTGTCTACCTTCAGCTAAGGTCATGATCCCAGGACTCTATGTTGGGCTCCCTGGTCCACAAGGGATCTGCTTCCTCTCCTTCTCCCTCTCTCCACACCCCTCCACCCCCCCCCCCAACTCATGCCCTCTCTATCTCTCTCGCTTACTCTCTAAATAAAATATTTTTTAAAAAAATTTGCATTCTATCGCAGCATCTCAATAGGTATGCTGTAAGAGCTGGATGAAAATGTCACCACTGTGGCCTCTTGGATGGGAAGTACCACCTCAGAGACTCATCCCTGAGGTCACACTGTTGGTGATGCTTTCTAAACATTGTACTTGTGGACAAGTTACTTCCTTCTTGTTCTTCCTTTATAAAATAATAGTTTTAACTTTGTTTTTAAAGGATCCTGCTGTGAGGATTCCTGAGTCTATATGCTTAGAATAGAGCCTGGCGGATAAATGACACCCATTAAACACAATTGACACCTTTATGGTTTTTGATGTCACTATTTGAGGACCGTTATTTGATGTGGGACCGTGATTTTGTTTTACAATTAGAAGCAATTTCTGGTTCTAACTGTAATCTACTTTTGATTTCTGGTGGTGTACAGATGCAGCTGCTCTCCTTGACTTCTTTTCTCTGCTTTTGACACTTCTGTTTGCATTGGAACCATGAGCTGGATCTGTGGAGCAGCAGTGCATCCATGCCATTGTTAATTTGAAATTACCGGAGGCGATTTTTAAAAGCCAATTAATTTTCTGCTAGTATTTTTTAAGATCCTGGAGAGCATCTGTGTCTTCATAGTGCTGTTTTTGGTCTAGGTTTTTATTTTATTTTGTTTTGTTTCCCCCCTCTCGCTTTTTCTTAAAAACCTTCCTTCTTTTGTTACTTGATTTAATTGCATATCCTATGCCAGGTTTCTCTTGCCCCTGGGAAAACATCTAAGAGAGACATCTTCATCTGATTTGTTCAACTTGATCAACAGATAGGCCAGTCACTTTTATTCTTTTCTTAATCCTAATCAAAGAGCCAGTTCTGGTTTCCATCTTATATTGAACCTCAGGACTTAGAAGCAAGCAAACAAACAAACAAAAAGCCACAAAGTAACTCTGGTCAGTCACCAGTTGAATCCAGGGATTGAGATTTAGCCCAGTCCTAGGGGATGGCACTCTGCTTTCATTTGTCTTTCCCTCCATTGTCTCAGTGTGCCAACTTCCACTGAATTTCAGGGCTATGAGCTTCTGCTTGTGCCCTCAACCAACTTGCAGTCTACACGTCTTTCTTGGTAAATCCCAGAAATTGCAGCCAGCAGTATGATACCCAAGGATGCTCGCGGTATGTCTGACAGTAGACCCGGGACTGGATATGGTATGTGTCCAGGCATTGCCCCTGTTGGGTGGAAGACAGTAAGAGAAGAATGACACATTATTGAGCCCACCTATATGCCAAACACCTCAAATACACCGTCTCATTTACTGCCCCACCCATGCACCCCCATCTCTGAGTAATAGCCCCATCAAAGAGGCTCAGAGAAGTTAAGTGCTTAGTGCTTCTGTACTTTGCATTACTGTTGCCCCTTCATGTCAAAGAAAAACTGAACTGAGGTGAGTAGATGATTTATTGCCTTTAACTTTGCATTCAGTTCTATGCTCCAAAGCTATTGTGTTTGAAATATGGCTCTAATTTAGCTAGTTTGCATTAATGGATCCTCATTGCTAGTTTTCTAATACTTGAAGTTTGATACCCTCCCCCAACAAAGAGAAACAGCACTGATTCTTCTGGGGCCCGAACTCATGAAAGCCAGGTGTGCAGCCTTTCCAGGTGGTGGGAGTGAATGAATGATTCATTAGGCAGCCTTGCATTTCCAGATCATCGGGCAGTTTATTTTCTATATCTGTTTTTGCGAGCCATGTAACTACTCCCGTTATAGAGACAAGAACTCTATAAAGTAATTACTTTGTCATTGTTTCAGGTATATTAACTTAGCCCTCTGCAGAGCCTTTTACTGCTAACAGATTTTATGAAATTTAGAATGAATTTCTTTACCCCTATTGCTATTACACTGATAGATGGTGCTGATAAACCTGACACCCACACATTTTTATCTCTTTACACAATTATTCTAGCAACTATCATACCCTTCTAGACTTCTTAATGTGTTGTTGATTTTTTAAACACTTCTATTGCTGTTACACGAATAGTTGCTTGGAAATAAGCAAATTACCCAGCGATCAATGGCCAGATCTCAGGATCTATACAAGCTGTTGCTTCAGAGGCCAATTTGGACTGGATGAATGAGTGCGTGGTTATGTGCATGTGTGTGTGTGCGACTCCCTCACGAAGGAACAAAAGAAGCAATTTCATGCCTTCCTCATCAATCTGTGTCTTATATTTCAGGAACAACAGGCATAAAGGTCTTTGCCTCTTTCTGTTTTCCCTTGGCAATATGTAAAACTAATATTGGCTGAGCATGCTATTAACCTTGAGTTTAAATTCAGCGTACTTAATCCCTTGATTAATGCCAAGATTAATGCCCAACAGCAAAGGTTGAAAGCTTAAATGTTTGTGAATGCGAGCATGAAATGAAATCCTAATAACCAGTACAATGATTTGGATTTATGGGCTGTGTTGGCTGCTAGAGATAACTTGGAAATGGTGTTGCATAGACTAATTTGTCAGAGGGGGTAGTGATGAAGAATTGACTGCTTCAGTTGCAGGAGAAAACCTGAATGAAAAAAACATAACTAACATTTTGGGATGGGTCAGGGGAGTATACTTTAAAAATACCCCTCGACTATTGCCTGAGAATACTAACACATACCTTATAAAGGTCTAGCCGTTTGAGATAGGCAATTTCCTGTCCATAAGATAATATTTCTGGGCAGAAAAGGAGGTGGCAGAGATTGATGATCCTTTTCTTTTTACTTTTTTGAATTCAGCCTTTACTTGTACCTTTTTCATCCATGTGTTTTCATTGCTCTTATTACCTGAATTCTAATGCATCCTTAGAAAATGGATATTTTTCAGACTGACTCCCAAGTATACAGAGAAGTATCTTTCGGGACCTGAACTGATCTGTTGGCTCAGACAAGTTTATCTTTTCAATGGCCCCTCCTGTTTGTAAGTTTGATGTACTACATCGTTGGTACCCAGATGTCTTGCTCTGGCTGCCACCTTAAACATGAGAAGGGCAAATGACAGGACTGGCCGAACCTCATACCAGTACCTCTTGGCTGCTTGAGGCACATGTGGCCGACAGGGCTTCTGTGCAGTCGGCTCCAACTTGTGTTTTGCCAACTTTTAAGTATGTCTCTTATAATTTCTATTGTACACCAGTAAAATAGCTCTAAAGTTTTTATGTTTTCCACTTCTTTAATGTGGAAGATTTCAAACATACAAAAAAAGAAGAGTATAATGAACTCCTATGTACCCATGACCAAGATTAAACGATTGTCAATTCAAGGCCAGTATCTTCTCATTTACTCTCCTGGCCCATGATTTTGAAGCAAATTCCAAAGGTCTTAAGATCCACGAATGTTTCAGTATGTATCTTTAGGACTCCTTGAGATCTGTAACTACTCCCAGTGTAACGGATAATACCATTTCATATCTAAAATTGACATAATCCCTTAATATTATAAAATACCAGTTTAGTGTTTACATTTTCCAGGCAGTCTTATAAATAAAAGTTTATTTATTTGAACAAAGTTTCTTTTAAAGATTTTTAAAAATATATTTATTCTTGAGAGACACACAGAGAGAGGCAGAGACATAGGCAGAGAGAGAAGCCTGCTCCTTGCCGGGAGCCTGATGCAGGACTCAATCCCAGGACCCCAGGATCACGACCTGAGCCAACGACAGATGCTTAGCTACTGAGCCACCCAAGTGCCCCTGAACTAGGCTTCAAGTAGGGACCATATTCTGGAATGGTTGGTGTCTCTTCGGTCTTTGCTTAAAGTTAGGTTCCCTTTCATCTCTTCCTTCCCTTTATGTTTTGTTTTTATTTTTTTAAAGAAGCTTCTTCATTGGCCTTCGTTTGTTATACTCTGAATTCTGATGTTATATATGTATCCTTGTGTTATTGTTTATTCCTTGTAAATTGATAATTTACTTGGAGACTTGATCAGATCCAGGCATAATACTTCTTTGCAGGACTTCTTCATGGATGGTATTGTCTACTTCTGTCAGGAGGCACACAATGCCTAGTATCTGTTTTTGTGATGTTAGCAGCTATTGATGATCTGTGCTTCGGTTCATTAATTGATTAGAAGTTCTTTCTTAATATGTCAGGAATAGTTTTTTTTTAAGATTTTATTTTTAAGTAATCTCTACACTCACAGTGGGGCTCAAACTCACAACCCTGAGATCAAGAGTCATAAGCTCCACCGACTGAGCCAGACGGGCACCCCCTAGGAATACTTTTATGAAGAGAAGTGACTCTTCATCTGTATCTAGTAACTATGAGAGACAGCTCACATAGGAACCCTTGTTTCTGTGCTGATTTCCTAGTATCTTCCACTGGTGACCAGTGTTGTTTGTTCGTATACTTCTTGGTTTTTATCATTATGAAGTCATCAATTGAAGCATACTTGATGGGGCACCTGAGTGGCTCAGTCACTTAAGCCTCTGCCTTCAGCTCAGGACATGATCGTAGGGGCCTGATCAAGTCCCACATTGGACTCCTTGCTTGGCAGGCAGCCTGCTTCTCCCTCTGCCTGCTGCTCCCCTGCTTGTCCTTTCTCTCTCTTCTGTCAAATAAATAAAATCTTAAAAAAAAAAAAACCTGCTTGATATGTTCAATCGACTTCAGTTATTTATTTATTTTTTATGATAGTCACAGAGAGAGAGGCAGAGACATAGGCAGAGGGAGAAGCAGGCTCCATGCACCCGGAGCCCAATGTGGGATTCGATCCCGGGTCTCCAGGATCACGCCCTAGGCCAAAGGCAGGCGCTAAACTGCTGCGCCACCCAGGGATCCCTACTTCAGTTATTTTCTTACTGATTCTCAAACTCCCACTTCTTTGACCAGCAGGAGCCAGTTAGTATTGTCTCCTGGATCCTTTTGACATGACCTTCTTAGTTTCTATTAGTTTTTACCTATCTGATATGACAAAACCTTTCAGGTTCATCTTACACAATTTCTGCCCTAGAACAGAAATTAGCCAAAGGACCTTAGAATTTGCCTAAGGACCACTGGCTTCCTCTCAGCGAAGGACCATCGTCTGGGTGCCAGAAGCCTTCATTGCTCTTGAGTTTTGTGGGGTGCTGGGAGACATAACAATGAACAGAAAGATGAACTTTCCTCATTAAGGCTATGTTTTGTAGGAGGAGACAGACAAAAACAAAAGTAAAATATTTATCCTTTAGATTGCGATAAGTGCCATAGAGAAAAATAAAATAGGGAAGGATACTAAGAAGTGCTTACGAGGAATGATGATGTCAGTTTTACATAGAGTGGTCAGGAAATACCCTACTGAGAAGATGAGAGGACAATATTGGAGCACCAGTTTGAGGAAAGTGCGAGAGTAAGAAGTGTAGATGTCTGGCAGATGTTCAGTGGGCAGTGGCAGCAGTAAGTGCAAAGATCCTGGGGGTGACCATCAACATCCAACAATAAAAACTAGTGCAAGAAGCTAATCTCCAAGGAGATTTTTGTCTGTTTTGTTCACGGGGCTAATGGTGCCTGGCATACATATTTATTGAATGAAATACTCTATTTAAAGCATTTTCAAAAAGCAGGCAATAGATTTTTGTTTGTTTGTTCTGAGTAACTTCTCCCGACTATCACCTTTCTAACCTTGAGAAAAATGTTGTGAAATGTGTAACATTAAATTCTGCTAAAACATTAAGTTTGAGACATGAAGCAGGGGTATTTCAAGCACTTATTAACAATTTAATATAATGCTCTTTCATATTAGATCTACAAGGCATTGCAGGAGATCAGATTGGACTAAGAGAGTAGAATGAGCCAATTATATTAGAAGGCACAGCTTTCTTGCCCATTTTTTACTCTCATTGTCACTTTAGCATTATTTGCCTGGATCTACGCTTCAGGCAAAATTGCATATTAATACAGAAGTGGAACTCTATCCCCTGTGTCTAGAATGTGACTACTTCTATAAATTGGGTGCCTTTGACTATCAAACGTAGATGCAGCCCAGGTGTAGAGAGTTGGTAATAGGAAGCATCTCTGTGCATCCCCGTGTGCTTGGCTATAGAGGAATTCGCTTCCTGCCTCTCCTGTGAGAAGGAAGATTGATACTGCTTCCCCTACAGTGATTTGGGATGGAGTTTTGAAACTGTGACATTCAGCCATTAGCACCCAACTGATTTTTGGCTCATGGAATATTTACTGTAGCTTTTGTTAAAGTTTTGCCCTTTCTTTCACCACCAGAGAACAATGTTGGATTGCCCCAGTCCTTGGTTCTACCTTGTACATGTGCAGTCCTGACCTTTCTGGGCATAATATTCCTACCTCCCTTGGTAGGCAGCAGTAGTACAGTATTAGAGAATACGCATGAGGCTCCATCGGCTGTCTGGGTATAGCTGCCTATTTGGCCTAGAGCTTTCAGCCTTGTTCCCCTTCAGTGAGATGAAGGGAAAGCCTGCCTCGCCTGCCTCCAAGTGTTGTCAGAAGGTCCTCATGAAATCATCACAGTGGTGCCATCTAAGTGGAAAAGAGTGTCATCGTGAGTATCTTTAGTGCTTGAGTCATGTCCTTGAATAATTCATTCACCACTCCAAAGATGATTGAGTCCCTACTGTGTGCCAGGCACTGTTCTCAGGGCTGAGGTAGAGCACTGAACAGGCAAATCAGGGTTTCTCTTCTCAAGCAGTTTCATTCGCATGGAGCGCAAAAGAATTTCCACAGGTGCTAGGTGTTCCAAGGGGGAAAAAAGGAGAGTTAAGGATACAGAGCAGCTCGGTAGGTGGGTCAGGGAAGACTTCTGAGGAAAAGTTAGAGCATAGTGTAGAAGTAAGGGAGTGACACATGGAACTCTCTGGAAGGAAGAGTGGTTCAGGTAGAAAGACTAATGAATACAGAAGCCCTGAAGTATAGGGTTACCAAGTGAAATACAGGCTACCCAATGATACTTGAATTTCTGGTAGACAATTTTTTTAAACTGTAAGTAGGTGACAAATACTACATAGAATATACTTATACTAAAATAAAAATCATTATTTATCTGAAATTCTAATTTAACTTGGTATCCTTTTTCCATACCCTCCTGTGCCCCACCACACACACAAATTTGGCCACCTTTGTGAGTTTAGAATGTCCTGGTTGGACTTGGAAAGAGGGTGTTGTATGTAGGGCAGGGTGAGTGAGGCAGCCAGTATAAAGGTTCGGGTCATATTCTGTAGGATCTTGGTATAAATTCTGGGCTTTATTCTAAGTGCAAGGAGAAAGCCTCTGAAGGGTTTGAGTTAGCGTAGGATGTGATCCAATTTAAGCTTGAAAACAATCAGTCTTGCTGCACAGAACAGACGTTGGGGCCAGGAGTTGCCAGCAGGGAGTTCTTACTGCTTTCATTGCCCTTACCACACTGCCACGCAGTAGGAGCAGAGCAAACTTGTTTTGAAGGATTTTCTATAGAAGATTTAGGCAATTATAGTCTAACATTGAAGAGTGGACTGTGTTGGCAGGACTGCAGGACACAGAGGTCTGGGTTCTGTGCACATCACGTGGTGATTAAGCGCAGGGGCTCTGGGGTAGGATAGATGGCATGTCAGTCCTCAGCTGTGGGTCCTCCCTGTGCTGTGTCTGCATCTGGCATGGTAAGTGGTCTTTCCCAGGGGATTATTTGAACCAAATGAGGTTCTGTGTGTCAAGTGCTTATCCTAGTGCCTTGCTCCTAGTACGGTGTATCTTTGATTTTTATCCTTAGTCTCCCTTACCCTGCCCACCATATACAAGCATTTCTTACAAACAGTTTGGCCAAAATATTAATCAGCTCAGGTGTTTGGTGCAGAGGACCAGTCTAGAGAGCTGAACCACTTAGCGATGTGTAGATGTCTTTTACCATTTGCATTGGCTTGTTGAGACCTGAAAAAGGAGAGTGTTGGGGGCAGGTATAAAGTGGGGTAGAGAATGCTTGCTCTCTCTTTTTTTTTTTTTTAAGCATAGACCTTCATGAGCAACTTCATTTGATGCGTCATCAGTATGACAAATGCGTGTATGTAGGCGTCTGTGTATATAGATTCATATGAGTAATCAGTGTATTAAATGAATAGATACCTCGTCAACTATATCCTTGTGATATATAACCAACAAGCCTGGATGGGATGATATAGAATTATTTTTTTTCTGATCTTATAGTGTAATGCAGTTATTAAAAGGTCAACTAACTGAGGGGCACCTGGGTGGCTCATTGGGTTAAGCACCGCCTTCAGCTCAGGTCATGACCTCAGAGTCCTCGGATCCAGCCCTACATTGGGCTCCTTGCTCAGCAGGGAGTCTGCTTCTCCCTCTCCCTCTTCCTCTGCCACTCCCCCTGCTTGTGTGCATGCTCTCTCTCTCTCTCTCTCTCTCTCTCTCAAATAAATAAATTAATTAATTAATTAATTAATTAATTAAAAAAAGAAAAGAGGTCAGCTAAGCCAACTCCTTCATTTGGTAAATGAGAAAACTTAAAAGCTAAATGGTTTAAGTTTATATGCCTAGTTGTTGGTAGAGCTGGGCACTCAGCCTATTTTGGCAGATTCCAGATTCGATGCTCTTTCCCCACTCAGCAGCTGTCTGTTCTCCACTAAGCTTGGCCCTTAAGGGAGGCCCTAATGTATTCTGGTCAGGGGAGCAATAGACTCCACTTGTCACCCACCTTGCAGCTCGCTGGTGAGCTTAGCCCTGGCAAGTTCCCAAGCCTTTGGAGCCTCGACTTCCTCATATGTAACCTGATGATGGTACCCACGTCACACGGCTCTTCAAGGGATTCAATGATGTAATGCATACAAGCTTACTTGTTTTTTTTTCCCAGAGATCCTGACTTACTGTAAACCTTTAGTAAATGATTGTATGCTTATATAAGGTAACTCCTTTAGAAATAATTCTATCAATAAACATTTGTTGTAAAAAATCCTAATGTGCAGATAAGCATAGAGAAGATAATGAGAAGCACCCACAACACCATCATCTAGAAATAAGCTCACCTTTCTTATGCATTCTTCTCATTTAGTTTTGATTGCACTTACTATCTGAAAAATACAGCATGAAATTCTCTAGGTCAGTGATCCATTAGAGCCATACACTTCATATTAATCATGAGAGAAGAGACCATAACAGTACCTGATAATTATTCTTTCAAAGGAGTAGAATGTTACTCTAAAGTTGCACCAGTTACATATAAATTGGTGCATATATATATCTCCTACTCATTTTTGTTGTAATTTTATTACTTCTTTTTCATCTTTAAATTCTAACTGGAGCTGTATATGTATCTTATCCGTGGTTTCTTTTTTCTTAAATATAATGAATTGTCCATTCTACAGACCTTGAAAGTAAGTGTGACCTACATGAGTTGTTGAGAGATTTTGTTTTGATTCACACTGCTCATGATTAAGCTGCAAAACCTTCTCAGATCAAAGAAGCTTAAATCATGGGGAGGAGGCATGTCAAAAGTAAAATTGGTGATTTTATATCTCCTTATTCCAGAAAGGTGATTTATAGGTCTTTGTCTCCGTGGAATATGTGTTAATGCTCCAAAGTTCTAGCGTGGCTGGTCTTTTTCTGTTTTTCCTACCTCTTCATTTTGTGGCCTGAGGATAGTACACTAAAAACAATGGGTTCTGGGAGAGGAATTTTACCCTCAAGTAGAAGGTTATTTGAGTAATGGTTTGCCTATTCTATTGATTGTTGTGTGGATGTTGCCATGAATCCAGGGGGTTTTCAGTGCTTAGATGTATTCCGGTGATTTGTGGACTATTTTAAGGCCATCCAGTTCCTTCTCTGGCAGAGGTCTTGAGGCAGGGCTCCCCAACTCCCAGGAGCTTGGCAGGGGTGGGAGTGGATGGCAGGAGGGTGCCACCTCCATGGTGTCTGCACCTGGGGCAAATACAAAATCCTGTCCCGGGGAGAGCACCGAGGGTCACAGTTGGAAAAGTATGGCCAAAGGAGTGGGCATAGGAAGGCAGCAGGCTGAGGCAGGCCATGAGAGTTCTAAGGAGAAGAGATGGTAAGAATAAGGTGAACTAGAAGAACTTCCGGAGCAGGAAGGCAGTGGACTCGTTCTAGGGTCCAGCTTTCCTGGGAAGATGCTGTGCTTGTGGGATGGGGGAGTGGGGGCGGGTCTCAATAAATGGTCCTGGGTAAATCAGGAAGAAAACAAAATTAGGGATTAGGAAGTTGAGTTATTAGCATTGAGCAGGGTTTTCCCTGAGTGTTATTAATGACACTCTTATTTAGGAAAATGTTGCTCATTTGAGGGCTGTTTGTTCCAGTACTTGGAGTTATTGCCAGTATTGGCTTTCTTCCAATCTTGGTAATCTTCTGAGGTTTAGAAAAAAAATATGCCCCCCCACACACACACACACATACACACTCTTCCCATGGAAAAATTGGTTTGTGTATAATTTAATTATTTTGTTAGCCAGTCATCCTATCACTGTGTACAAAAATTGCAACCTTAAAAACCCCCCATCTTCATTCGGTGTCAAGATGTTCATAATTGGTTTTTCTTCCATTACAAGTGAATGTGTGACAAGAAGATTTCTTGCTAAAAGCTAAAATACACTGACTCCATATTCTGTCCTTTCAGAAATGCCCTTGAAGCCTTGCAAAGTATTATCCAGTGATTTAGAGTAACAAGAACTGAGATCAATGATGAGTTTCGAAGAGGAATTAAAGTCCTGAGTATTCTGTAGGGAGGTCATATTTTAGAAGATCACCTTGGACAGTATTTTCATCAGACTGAATTTTGGAAGGTTCTTTTCAGGATGGGAGAATGAGGAGGGAACATACTGTCTTTTGTCAATGTCTCGTCTCACTAATGTCTCTCCTTTTGGTTGACTGTATTTATTAGTAGTCTTATTTCATCTTGCCCTAATATGCTATTTGTGGGGAAATTTTTTATCTTGACATGTTGCCGTGAACATTCGAGTTACTTAATTTAGTGTGAGGCTGACTTGAGATCTGCCCCCGGCTTGCTGCTCCTCATCCTTTTTGTGTGGGGTTGAAGGTCTCGCTGTGGAAAATGCTAGCTTCAGACCATTTGAAGCCTTCATGTTATAAATATGCTTTGTAGCAATGTTTTATTTAGTCCATTTACAAAAATTTAATTCGAAGTAAATAATTCATTCTGGCCTAAGAATGCAAGGTACAGATGTTTGCACTGCTGCTGGGACCAGCTGAGGCTTCATCTGCTTGCAGGCTGCCTTTCCGCTGGTTTTCCCTCATTTTTCACATTTGTGAAGCTCCAGATATTGCTTCTCGTGGTGATATTGCCGTAAGGTCTCTGTAATTAGACATGGGCATCCAAGGCAAGTTAGTATTTTCGTTCCTTGTGAGTAGAAACCATTTCAGCTTTCCTCCTGGGGAGTCCTTTTGAGTCTCTGAAGTCATTCACAAATACAGTAAAGTCTAATTTTACTCCACAAGAAAAAAAGAGAGAGAGAGAATATTGCTCTTTTTCTATCCAGGGACTCCACCCTCCCCCAAGCTTTGCTGCCCTCCGTTTATTGCTTTCACATCTTTGTAGTGCAGATGGCTTTATGCAAATCAAGCGGTTATTTTGGTCGTAGTAAAAATCACCTTGCATTAAGAGCAATTTCTAGATTAGGGAAACTGCTGTGTTTGTTTGAAAATGTACCTGGGGCTGGAGGGCAAACTATCTCGACCGAATCTGAGTTACTGACCAAGAAAGAAGGCTGTGGCCCTGTGTGCACCTGCCTTCTCGGTGGCCCTCCCAGGATGGCCCCCACCCGCTTGCTCCCTTGGTTCCCATAGGCCCACCTGGCCAGAGGAGGATTGTAGATAAAGGTATTTTCTGTGGCTTTTCATTAGCCATCTTCAATACTCTCATTGTGTATTTTTGCACAGGTGATGTGCCACTGTGGAATTGTACGGTCAGTTTTAACAAAGAGGCCAGCAATCTTAGTGCGGTTTTTTTCTTTCTTTTACTAGAAATTGTGATTCTGCCTAATTTTTTCCAGTAACCTTTTGGAAGTAATTCGCGCTTTTTCCTCTTCCCCTCAACTCTCTAAACTTTTGTGCATTGACAGAACAATCCATCGTCTAGAATGGCTCTCACAAAATTGCTGGGGGTTTTTCCCCCCCTTTTTCCTTTTATCTCTTTCTCCAATACTTTTTACCATCTTCTTACCTGAGATGAGATAGTGTGGAGTGAACAGCCAGAAAATGAGGGAAAGCCTTGATCAATTAGCCTTAAACCATCAGCTGCTTTCCTAATTCTGAGATCAATGATTGAGCTCTGTGGCTCAAATGCCATGCTGCTTCTTTTCCAGTCATGCCACCCGCAGATAATGAATCATCCCTGTCCTTCCATTCTCATTCCTCTGCAGTCTCCGTTTTTTACCTTTCTGCTGTGAGCGCCCCCCCCCCCTTGTGGTGTAGACGCTTGAGGGAGTCAGTGCCTGAGAAGTACTGTGAAGAACAGATATAAAGTGTAATTGTGGCCTTCTTTAGACCTTTGCTATTGTTCTTCTTTTTTTAAGATTGATTTTATTTATCCATGAGAGACAACAGAGAGAGGCAGAGACACAGGCAGAGGGAGAAGCAGGTTCCTCACAGGGAGCCCAATGTGGGACTCGATCTAGGACCCAGGATCATGCCCTGAGCAGAAGGCAGATGCTCAACTGCTGAGCCACCCAGGTGTCCTGCTATTGTTCTGTTTGAGAGGTCACCTGCCTCTACTGCTAGCTGAAAGCATGAAAATCTGATTAATCATAATAACAACGCACTTAAATGTAGTGCTACTCATGTGCCAGGAATGGTGCTTGGTGCTTTGTATGGACATTACTTGGTTTACAGATGAACCGACACACCGAGTGTCTCTCGTGTATTTTTCAGGTTGAAAATTGGTGTCCTCATTTACCTTGGAGAGCAAAAAATCCCTACGAAGAAGCTGATCATAATTCATTGGTGAGTGATTTTTGGAAACTAGGCTTGTGATTTGGTTCTGATACCAAGTGGTACATGGGGAGTCTGCTAGAAATGCCAGCTGTAACCCTGAAATAATGGTGAACTAAAGGACTTCTGTCTGCAGTTCTGTGGAAATGTGGATGATCCAATCAGTTAACCAATAGTGTCTGTTTCTTGAGCAGTTCTCTGAGGCCACTGATAGGAATAAGACCTGGTGCCAGATGTGGAGGCTCTCAGCGATCTAATGAGGGTGATGGTCAAAAAATAATGATCACACCCATGTAAAGGTGAACTGCAGGCCGATGGAAATGAATGAGAAAGTGGCGATCTCAGCCTGCAGGGGTTAGGAGAGGTTGCAAAGAGACGATGACATTGGAGCTGAATTTCAAATGATGAGTGAGTTCATAGTAGATCAAGGAGAGAAAGGTGTGTCTGATGTGTAGGGGGGAAGGTATCTGTACAAGAGCTTGGTGTTTTCAGGGAGTGGGGCACAGTTCAGTGGGCCAGGCCCCGGGGTGTTGGATGAGCTTTGGTGGAAGATGAGATGGGAAAGATCAGTAGGGACCGAACATGGTTTTCTGTGCCACACTAAAAGCTCTTATGTCTTTCTTCTTTAGACCAGGGGTCAGTAGACTTTTTCTGTAAAAGGCCAGATAGTGAATATTTTCATCTTTCCAGGCCATGAGGTCTCTGTTGCAACTGGTGAGTTCTGACCTTGAGCTCAGAGGGCAGCCCTAGACAGGATATAAATGAGTGGGTCATGCTCCCTGAGGCTCTGTGTTCCAGGAGGATCTGAAACAGTGTGCTGACCACCATGCTGTAGACCATGGGGGTCTTGGGAGAACGTTGGGTCAAGGAGGGATCAGGTGAGTGTTGGGAACAAGGTGTGTGACTGCTGAGAGATGGAGTTAGCATGTTCTAGATGTTAAGAGAAACAAATACAAGTGCTACTGTTTTCCTGTTAATGCGATCACTGGTTGTATCCAGATACATTAGAAAAATGTTCCTCCTGGCTTTTCAATTATTCTGGCCTGAATTTTTAATTTTATTCAGCTATGGTAGGAAAATGGTATTGCTGGCTTTTCAATCTCTCAGAAAATAATGAACTTTTGTTGGTTTGGGACTGGGACAAAACTAGAAGATGAGTATTTATTTCCCTGCTTAACTTTGTGGGCAGACAGGCTTTTTGGACACTTGCACAGTGCCAAGCAGCCTGTTAAGAATTGACTTTTTCCAAGTAAAAATCTACTGCTTTGCAGCAGATCCAAGTGGCGATAAATTCAGGTGCAGAGAATTTCAAGGTATATCGAGCATACTCATAGTAAAAAACAAAAAAAAAAAAAATGCATTTTAATATAACTCAGTGCTTTGCAATGGCTGTGCTGGGTCTTCCTCAATTTCTAATTTTTTAATGATGTCCCTGACAGCAGATCAGCAGTCAGAGGCCTTTAATTTATAATCCTGGGGCCTTAACATAAAGCTGCCTAGCAGACAAGCCTCACTTTTGAAGCTCTGTATTTAATTGACTAGCTCTTTCAAGTCTTTAGATGTCACATCATGACAACCATTATGCTTTCTGACTTTTTATCTTCAGTTCGTTTTGATTAAATTTCTGTTTCTAGGCGGAAATTCGTACGGATTTTAATATTCTCTACAGCATGATGAAAAAGCATGAAGAATTCCGGTGGATGAGACTCCGGATCCGGCGAATGGCTGATGCGTGGATCCAAGCAATCAAGTCCCTGGCAGAAAAGCAGAATCTTGAAAAGAGAAAGCGGAAGAAAGTGAGTTTCTGATGAATTCAGTTCAGTTAGATGCCAGTTTTCTTTTAAAATCTGATTTTGCTTGGAAACAAGACTAAGAGAAATGTCAAGTCTCAAATGATATTCCCTCAGGGTGAATCTGCTCAGTCTCTTGTATAGCCATTTTTTAGGGCTTTCTTTTCCCCGATTACAATAATCCTGCTTAGTAGGGACCAGCACACATGTTTCTTGGCTGGAGCCAAGTAGACTGTAAGATTTTCCTTTGAACCATCCTGACTATCTCTCCCCATGGCATCAGGAAGCTTAACCCTCTTGGCTTTACCCAAATACAACCTTGAACTTGTCGTTACGTCATCATGGCAATCTCCTGTTTGTGGTACTTGTCGCTTCTGGGGTTTGGGCAACTGGTGACTTCCATTGTGGCTATGTTGAGTTGGTGCTTTGGCTTCTGATCCTGAGGGAGAGAGACTGTCAACTAAACTGGAGCCAATTTATTTGAAGTTCATGAGGATTGGCTTAGAAAATCCCTAGAAATAACCCTGAGCGTGAAAGATTTTATATCCTATAGTTGCAGGTTAAATGGCCTTGGCTTTTGATTAACTGTTTGGATGACAAACGACAGAGCAAATTAAGCGATCTTAATACCCACATCTAAAAATTAATTTAAAATGACTTTGTTATTCCTGATTTGAGTAATTTGATATCCTTAAAAAAGGGAAATAGAGATGATGAGCTTGAAAAACCTCAAGTCATGGTTTAGCGGTTCCATTTTGCTTAAATCTGTTGATTTTATGAGATGGCAGATCCAAATGTTCATGCACCAGATAGTCCTCTGTAGAAGGGTACGAGGTCAGAAATCTAGGTGGGCTGTAAAAAGAAATTGAGTATTTCTACATATTCCTATGCAATAATCTCTAGGATATATTGTTAGCTCAATAAATAGTTGATGGGGAACAGTGAACGTTATTTTTAAAAGGAGGAGAGGACTTTATGTATCTATACGTGTGTACATAAAGATTTGTACATCTACACACCTGTATATATAATACACATTTATGCTTGTTCATATTTTAAAAATAGAATAAACCATGAAATTAAAAATAAAAGAGATGGATAGTGGTGCTTGGATGTATAACATTGTGGGTGTACTTAAGGCTACTGTCCACTTAAAAGGTTAAAATATTAAATTTTATATTAACATCTATTACACCACAGTGAAAAGAGACAAATACAGGGAAAGAGGGAATAGCGTGGAGCCAACAGGTGTAGAAACTAGACTTCTCTAAATATATCTTTCTTGGTAGATTTGATACTAGAATCACTTGACATACTGTAAAGCAAAATTGAATTACAAAAAAAAAAGGTATCTAAAAATTACAAGGAAAATAAAACAAGAGCTGACTACATAGTTTTACAGTAAACACCCAAAAACGAACAGTTCTTAGTGACTAGAACACAGTCAACTCAGCATTTTGGTTTTTTTTTTTTTTTGTATTTTCTTCTTTGTATATTTTTATTGGGGTTCGATTTGCCAACATATAACACTCAGTGCTCATCCTGTCCAGTGCCCCCCTCAGTGCCCGTCATCCAGTCACCCAATCTCCCTGCCCGCCTCTCCTTCCACTACCACTTGTTCATTTCCCAGAGTTAGGTGTCTCTCATGTTCTGTCCCCTTTTCTGATATTTCCCACTCATTTTCTCTCCTTTCCCCTTTAATTCCTTTCACTATTTTTTATATTCCCCGAATGAATAAGACCATATAATGTTTGTCCTCCTCCAATTGACTTACTTCACTCAGCATAACACCCTCCAGGTCCATCCACGTTGGTGGATATTCATCCTTCCTAATGGCTGAGTAACATTCCATTATATACATAGACCACATCTTCTTTATCCATTCATCTTTCGATGGACACCGAGGCTCCTTCCACAGTTTGGCTATTGTGGACATTGCTGCTACAAATATCGGGGTGCAGGTGTCCCAAAATTTCACTGCATCTGAATCTTTGGGGTAAATCCCCAGCAGTGCAATTACTGGGTCATAGGGCAGGTCTATTTTTAACTCTTTGAGGAATCTCCACACAGTTTTCCAAAGTGGCTGCACCAGTTCATTCCCACCAACAGTGCAAGAGGGTTCCCCTTTCTCCACATCCTCTCCAACATTTGTGGTTTCCTGTCTTGTTAATGTTCACCATTCTCACTGGTGTGAGGTGGTATCTCATTGTGGTTTTGATTTGTATTTCCCTGATGGCAAGTGATGCGGAGCATTTCCTCATGTGCTTGTTGGCCATGTCTATGTCTTCTTTGGTGAAATTTCTGTTCGTGTCTTTGCCCACTTCATGATTGGATTGTTTGTTTCTTTGCTGTTGAGTTTAAAAAGTTCTTTATAGATCTTGGATACTAGCCCTTTATCTGATATGTCATTTGCAAATATCTTCTCCCATTCTGTAGGTTGTCTTTTAGTTTTGTTGACTGTATCCTTTGCTGTGCAAAAGCTTCTCATCTTGATGAAGTCCCAATAGTTCATTTTTGCTTTTGTTTCTCTTGCCTTCATGGATGTATCTTGCAAGAAGTTACTGTGGCCGAGTTCAAAAAGGGTGTTGCCTGTGTTCTCCTCTAGGATTTTGATGGAATCTTGTCTCACATTTAGATCTTTCATCCATTTTGAGTTTATCTTTGTGTATGGTGTAAGAGAGTGGTCTAGTTTCATTCTTCTGCATGTGGATGTCCAATTTTCCCAGCACCATTTATTGAAGAGACTGTCTTTTTTCCAGTGGATAGTCTTTCCTCCTTTGTTGAATATTAGTTGACCATAAACTTGAGGGTCCACTTCTGGATTCTCTATTCTGTTCCATTGATCTATGTGTCTGTTTTTGTGCCAGTACCACACTGTCTTGATGACCACAGCTTTGTAGTACAGCTTGAAATCTGGCATTGTGATGCTCCTGACTCTGGTTTTCTTTTTCAATATTCCCCTGGCTATTCGGAGTCTTTTCTGATGCCACACAAATCTTAAGACTCTTTGTTCCAACTCTGAAGAAAGTCCATGGTATTTTGATAGGGATTGCATTGAATGTGTTATTTGCTCTGGGTAGCATTAACATTTCACAATATTTATTCTTCCAATCCATGAGCATGGAATATTTTCCATCTCTTTGTGTCTTCTTCAATTTCTTTCAGAAGTGTTCTATAGTTTTTAGGGTATAGCTCCTTTACCTCTTTGGTTAGGTTTATTCCTAGGTATCTTATGCATTTGGGTGCAATGGTAAATGGGACTGACTCCTTAATTTCTCTTTCTTCAGTCTCATTGTTAGTGTATAGAAATGCCACTGATTTCTGGGCATTGATTTTGTATCCTGTCACACTGCCGAATTGCTATATGAATTCTAGCAATGTTTGGGGTGGAGTCCTTTGGTTTTTCTATGTAGAGTATCGTGTCATCTGCGAAAAGAGAGAGAGTTTGACTTATTCTTTGTCAATTTGAATGCCTGTTATTTCTTTTTGTTGTCTGATTTCTGAGGCTAGGACTCCTAGGACTATGTTGAATAGCAGTGGTGAGAGTGGACATCCCTGTTCTGTTCCTGATCTTAGGTGAAAGGCTCCCAGTGTTTCCCCATTGAGAATGATATTTGCTGTGGGCTTTTCGTAGATGCCTTTTAAGATGCTGAGGACAGCTCAGCATTTTGGATGATATATTACAAAGGACAAAAACCCTGCAAAATATCTAAGTTTTACAGAGTTTTACTAAGTTTACACATAGTAGGTGGATATTCTCATTCCGAATCCCTTTTGCATATTGGAATAAAGCAAAGTACTGTGTTAGTATCCTTGAGAAGTGGGATTTTTTTTCCATGTGGGATAGGCAAATAACATATGTAAGATGGATAATGTTATGCAAAGCTATTGTAATCCTGAGTTTGAATGGGAAAGACCAGTGTGAATTTATGATTTGTTTTTTCCTGGAGAAGAGAGAAATTTCCAGCTACCATTGAAATTTTCCATTGAAAATTTCAGGACTACAGGAAGTGACTAAAGTGTCCCCTCAGCATCAGATCTTGATCTTGAGATGCCATTTCCACTAAATGGTATAAGAGGTTCTTGGAAAAATCCTTGGTTAAGGTCTAAGATAGAAGCTGTACATGAAAACCTGGGAACACCTGTCACAGCAGAGAGCAAAGAAAGGGCTACTAGAACTGTGTCAGAAGAACTTTGAAGCCAACTTGAACAGCCTCCCATTGGCAAGATGGGACAGTTTGATAATCCATAAGGATAATAACTACAGTTTACTGAAGCACATCTAATATACATCCATGATTTTATAATGATACCTTTAAAAAGCCTGTTGATGGTCATTAGAATATGCTAAAAGAACACATTTGTTATTTTGAAAATTGATAAATAAAGGGCAAGAGTCAAATATTTACCAGACTTTTTCTATGTAAACTATACTTCAGCAGAGCCAAATAGTTTATGGGAGGCGGGAGGAGTTGTTTCTCTTCATAGAAGCATTCCAGCCAATAAATGCAGAAGGAATAATAGAATATCACCATTTTGCAACCCCTAGTGGGTGAATGCATCCAGTTAGTGATCATCACGAGCTGCAGACATCACCAGAGACCCCAGACGTTGTTTCCCCTAGTGGAAGTACACACAGTACTACCTATGAAGTAGTGTTGCCAAAAACATCAAATATGAATTTGATCATGCCTGCAGATCTAATGACGAATTTACTGTAAATATGAGGGACAGAAGAACGTGTTATGTAATGAACAAACTGCAAAGTGTAAGAGACTCTACCAGAACTACAACCAGTCTCTTTGACAAATAAATTAAAACTCTCCTCACTGCCAAAGGATGGGAGTAAAGGAGCCTAAGGAATAAATGAGATGATTCTAGTTAACGCACTTTATTTGACTTCTGGCTTAAACAAGTGCACTTGAAAAAAGGAACAATTGAGGAAGTATAAACATTAACTAGATATTAGATGATATTAAGGAATTAATAGCTATTTTAGGGGTGATGGCGATGTCATGGTTATGTTTTTTAACTGAAAGTTTTGTTTCTTTTAAAGATTCACACTCAGTTATTTGCAGATGAAAGGATATAATCTCCTGGATTTGCTTCAACATAAGCTTGGCAGGGAGGTTGGGAGAAAATGAGTGTGTACATTAAGATTTACACTGAGCTGCTAATTGTGAAATTTCTGTGATGAGCACATGGGAATCGACTGCATTATTATGTCTGATTTCAGATATGTTTGAAATTCTTTTATGTTCAAACCTTAACAGTGGTGGGGAAAAAAAACCCAATATTGTTAAATGCTACGTTATTGCACTGGCTTACCCTCCTTGAATTCTGATTTCCCAATTATATTCTGCTTTTTAAAAACAGATTGTCCACATGTCATGTTCATAGCCATAAAAGGGACAGTAGTGACTTTATTTTCTTCCATTTCTTTGTACCTTCTAGAAAAATCTTATGCCATGTCGAGGTTTCATTAGAAAATAAACATCACTTTAGAATTGGTTGATTGCTTTTGATGTGTTACTATGGAGTTTGTACTTGGTTCAGTGGGAATCAATATATGCCTCTCCTTTGTTTTTGTTTTTTTTTTCAGGTCCTCGTTCACCTGGGACTCCTGACTAAGGAATCTGGATTTAAGATAGCAGAGACAGCTTTCAGTGGTGGCCCTCTTGGTGAATTAGTTCAGTGGAGTGATTTAATTACATCTCTGTACTTACTGGGCCATGACATTAGGATTTCAGCTTCACTGGCTGAGCTCAAGGAGTAAGGAGATTACTTTTCAATTTTAAAATCAGAATACAAAAAAGAAATTGTAAACTCTTAAAGCCCTCTATTAGTGTGTAATTTCTTGTGGAGGAAAATGAAAGTGATAATTCACTAAACAGGAGATAAGAAGATTATTTTCAGGAGCTAAATACATACACTGTGAAAAGGATAATATGTTTTCATTGTAGCTGCAGGCTCCAGAGGCTTCGTAAATGAATGCCAGAAAATTCAAAGTAAGGAGCTTATTCTTTGCTATTACAGGTGCTTCCAACATGTGCAGCACAAAACATTATTGACTTTCCTAATTCCCTGTCTCTTGCTGAAATTCATACCATTCCCTACTCAACTTCAAGCTTTCCAAATCTTAAACAGGGAAGGTTCCTGTTTATAATTTAATTTGGATAGAATGAGTTTCTTGAAAGCCCTGATCCAATCCTCTTTCAATAAAGCCAACTTTCCACTCTGAGTCTGTTAACTCTACCTGGCTTTTCTGTTTCCCTGCAGTCTGCTTCTGGCTCTAGCTCTCTCTTAATCTCTTATAGGCTGACACAGCTGGCTAGGCAGGAATGCTTAGCACCCCTTCACTCCTTTTGGTTAACTGCCCATGGAGACTTTCTACCCAGCAGCCAAGTTATCATGTTGCAGTATGTCAGATGTTCCAGAAGAAATATCTTGAGTGAACATTCTAGAGATGGGTGTTAAAGTATGTCCCACCCTGCTCCTATATTATTGTATGAGACATTGATGCCCAGAGAGGTCACTTGTGTTAGGGCCAAGTTGATAGAGGAGTTGATTAGTGGCAATGTTGAGATGAAAGCAGTATTATCAAATGTCATTTTTCAAGATGCTATGTGCTAAAACTGTGATAAAAACATCAGTTACAACAGTAGTGTCAGTGGTTAAGATGACCATAGTATTGATGACTCTTAATAGCTAAGTTTGCTGAGCACCTACTGTGCATCAGATACTAAGCGTTTTATATACTATTTACACAAAGTTGGAAGTAAGTGCTATTGCTTTCTGCCTTTTAAAGATGAGGAAACAGAGTTGTTTAAAAATACATGGAGAACACGTGAGAGAGCCAGGATTTGAATTCTATGTCCATCTGATTTCAAAGTCTATGCTCCTGACCACTGTACTGCACTGCTCCTTTTGCCTTCTGACCTCCTAAATACCACCTTTGTCCCTTCAGCATGCTGCCACCTGCTTGCTTTAAAACACATTATGTGCATGGCATGTGAGGTAGAGGCATTCATACGTTCAGCAGTCATTCCTTCAGTGCTCTCTGTGTACCAGTTCTTGGTGTGGGATATACAGATGACCAGCATGTGTTCAAGGAAATGTCAATCTTTTGGTAATTACAGCTAATACATTGCATAATAATTACACTAATTGCAATGTGATTAGTACTAATTGAGGCATGGATGCTAGAATGTAAGCCAAGGGAGTACAGAAACAGCGAATATTGTTCCCCCATGGTTTATGTGGCACCTCGAATAGTGCCTAGCACCCAGTGTGTGCTTATAACTAGTTAACTTGAGCAAACAAATGAAGGGATGAGTTAAGGAATGAGTGAGTGGGTGATTAAATGGAAAACTGTGGGAACTCTAGGGATAAGTGTTCCCTAGGGAGATCAGAAGAGGCCTATTAAGGCTCTACCAGGGAGAGACTTAATTCATTGGTCAAGAAGTCTATAGGGTTCTTTAAGCACTGGTAACAGAACAAGATGTGTTTATTTAAGAAGATAATCATGCAAGCAACAAAAAGCAGTGGTTTCTGAACAGGCCTGAACATTAGAATCACCTGGGGATCTTTGTGGACTGCCAATGCCCAGAACATATCCCAGACTAATTAAATCACAACTTTTGGGGATGGAACCCAGGCACGAGTATCTCCATGCCTCTAGTTCATTCCAGTGTGCAGTCAGGCTTGGGAACCGCTGAAGACAGGGTAGACTAGGAGTCCACAAACCCTGGCACAGTGGGCCAGGTGCAGTCTTCTGTGTGTTTTTGTCAGTAAACTTCCATGGGAACACAGCCACACCTATTGTGGATCTATTGCCTGTGACTGCTTTTGCTCTACAAGGGCAGAGCTGCATGGTTGAGAGAGAGGATGTATGGTCTACAAAGAGGAAAGTATTTACTATCTGGCCCTGTGTAGAAATATTTTCAAGTTCCTGGAGAGAAATTGGTTATCCAGAACCTGGTATTTTCAGAAGGCCCAATGAGAGGAGAAGGATACCTGAAGCCGTGGCAGGATGGAGCTACAGAGCAGAGTCCTGCTTTTATGATTCATTCTTTGAAGTTGATGGCCAGAATTCGGTAAAGGATGGTTATGGGACGTGGGCAGGGGTAAAAGGCATCATGATGACTGATTTCTGGGTGAGTAGAGGTGTGGTTTGGTGAGCACATTTTACTCCTGCACCCAAAGTTGGCATAAGATCAAATATGTCGATGCTGTCTGAGTGCAAGCGTGGGTTTGTATGGATGGGTTGAAGAGATGGGTGGCTCGAAGGAAGGGTAATGAAAAACTAGCTCAGTGCCAGTTATGTAATGCAGTCTAGTCAGAAGGAAACGTTTGACAGAAAAGATTAGGAAACAGTACAAGTCAATATAAAAGTTTATGTTGTAGTGGCTAGAAATTAAAGACATTGAAGAGGTCAGGAGGGGCTGCAGTAATGAGAACAGGTTCTGTGGCAAAAAGCAATAGCTGAGTATCTAGTATACATTGGGCACTTTTCTTTTTAATACCTCATTTAAGCACCTGAAGAATCCCCGACAAGTTGCAATCTGTCTTTTCTGACCTAAATCTTGTTTTGTGGGTAGGTCATTGTTCTGTTTCTCATGAGGAGGAGAGACTGGATAAGTTAGTGACTTATCTGAGATCTCACGGCTGCTCATGGAGCTAGATAATAGAGACTGATTAAGACCCGGCTCTTCCTTGGTTTCAAAGTGTGTGTGTGTGTGTGTGTGTGCGCGCACGCGCACGCATAAGTGCATGCGTGCACATGCCTGCCCACACCACCGTTTACTTTTGCCAGAATCAGAATCAAGGCTCTGGATAGGCAGTGATGGGTGGGCAGGATTCAGATAGGCAGCAGATTGGGACAGACTGTGCCATCCTCCCCGACAACCTATTGGGATGTTTATTTTCCTATTGATGTTGCTAAGTGTAGGATCTTGAAATAATTTTTTTTCTTTTTTGCCTCTCTTCTGCTCTTTTTCTAGGATAATGAAGAAGGTTGTAGGAAACCGATCTGGCTGCCCAACTGTAGGAGACAGGATCGTTGAGCTCATTTATATTGATATTGTAGGACTCGCTCAATTCAAAAAAACTCTTGGGCCATCCTGGGTTCACTACCAGTAAGTGCTACATGCTGTCCTAAAGTTGATAGAGGAGTTTGTTTGGTTTGAACAGGGGTAACATGGTTACAGGAAGAAAAAGCCTATCAAATATTGCCTGTTGGACTGTGGGAATACGTTTCTCATTCCTAATTGAAATTCACATTCTCCACAGTGACTTTTTACTTTCAAAGGCTATTCATTATTTTCATTGATTTCTGTTAAGAATAGAAAATAAGTGTCCAACCACTTCTTTACCTTCCCTAATACTCATCATTCCTCTCTGTGTGCCTACACCAGTCTCATTTGTTTAAGTAACAATTTGGATAAAATGTGGAAAATATCATTTCTTATGTTGCTCTGGTTTGAGATGATGACTGTCATTTTTGGAAGAAAAAGCTGTGAATACCTTGTATGAATGTTGGGGTCTTGTACTTTTTAAGGCAAGACCCATGCTGAGAATGACCTGAATGCATACCTTTATCATTTTGAAGAACCTGTTGTTTCCCTCAGCGTGGTTTTGGGACCATGCTACACTGTTTGAAATGATTTTACATGGTATACAGTCATGGCATTAAATAACAGAGAATTATATAATGAAATTTATTAATCTTGCAGTTTTCCTTCAATCTTTCTACAAAGGCTTAGTTTGGTGCTGTGATACCTCCAACACATCTTGTAACGCTTACATGCATTTTTAACAAAATAAGGGTAGCTGTCAGTTTCAGCCTTCAGGCAAAGTATCCAGTTTGAATTTAATAATAATTTTTAAAGAAGAGAAATATGCTATTTTTGGTTATCTTCCCCTTACTATAGTTGGTACTGGCTTTTATTTATGGCCTCTAGAAGTTTCTAATAAATATAAATAAATTTATTGTATCTAAATGGTGACAGTGGTACATTTGGGTAAAAATCATGAACTTAATACCAACCTGACTGATAGTGAATCTTGACTTATAGTTTCCAACCAATTTCCTAGAAGAACACTTGGAAAATCTTTCAAGTAATGTAACTTAGAAATCCCTCTATGTGTTACTTTTCTGTAAATAGATGTTTTGGTGTGTTCTTCTAATTTAACCAATAATTGAATCCTTAACAACTTGAACTAGGTCCTTTTCAGGCTAGTTTATAGTTTAATATTATTTATTAAATTTAATCTCCAAGCCTGTGTCAGATTGCAAGTCCTTTAGTTGAAATTCAAAAGAAATAAAAAGTCAAAATAATCCTCTCCAATCTTATCCAAAACATAGGAGGGAAAACACCCATTGTCTGTAGAATTTTCTTGCAGTTTTCCTGCCAATAGCAATAATTGTCTCAATACTCAGGAACAGAGGGAAGGAATTGGTTGAGAAGAGACTGAGCACTTTTCATTTCCCTTTGCATACAGTTTCATAAAAAAGCAAAATAAAAATCTTGGTTTGGGCCAGGATAGCACTTTACCTTCTGCATCACATTATTCCTGTTTTTTTTGGTTTGCTTTTTCCTTGAAATCTTCATACATCACAAGCCATCACATTTGTTCTCAGTTATGTGGAAATAACCATCTTTCTTTTTGGTTAATAAGCCATGTAAGTAAACAGTCTTTTTTTTTCTTTTTCTTTTTAGCTACAGCATTAAAGAAAGAAAGAAAGGGAGAGCTATTGTTCTCTGGCATTTAGCAAATGGCAGGCATCTGGTAGACGTGCAAAAGGAACAAGGCATTACGGGCATCCCTAGATTCACATATCCTCACCATTAAGAAGGGTTGTTTGGATGGAAAGATGTCCTCAGTGGTAGTGTTCAATTAAAAAGGATGATTTCATTATTAAAATGGTCACCACTGATTGGTATTTGATTCTTATTGAATGAAGAGGCATCATCTCAGAGAAGTTTTATGGAAGGGTATAATATTTATCCTCCCTTTCTTTAAATTTATTTATGTATGATAGTCACAGAGAGGAGAGAGAGAGGGAGGGAGGAGAGGAGAGGAGAGGCAGAGACACAGGCAGAGACACAGGCAGAGGGAGAAGCAGGCTCCATGCACCAGGAGCCTGATGTGGGATTCGATCCCGGGTCTCCAGGATCGCACCCTGGGCCCAAGGCAGGCGCTAAACCGCTGCACCACCCAGGGATCCCCTATCCTCCCTTTCTTAATAAATCATCTACGTTAGTGATATTAGCTGGCAGGAAGTCCGTTAGGACTTTAGCCCTGCAGTCTTTGTTATGTGATGAAGCTAAGATTTCATCAAAAAACCAAGCAGGTCCTCCAGAAAGTTTCTTGCCCACTTCTTTTCCCTTCGAAGGCGAGACATTGTCGGAGCTCCCTGAATTCATCTTGGATGATTGTACATGGTAGGAGTTCCATTAAATGTAAAGATATCTATCATCTGATCTTTCATATAGGAGCAAACCTGGAGTCCTGTCGATCTTGGAAAAAATATTTGTAAATTCTTTCCAATTTATGTAGGGACCCAAGAAATTGAATTAAACATGTTTTCAGTGCTGGCATGCAACCAGTATACCACTAGGGACTGCAAAACTCATACCCATTTTGCTTCACATAAGATCTTTGCTGAGTATTGAGGACACACAGCAAAACGGGGTGTACATAGTGCAAGATATACTATGCTTTACATCTAACTCCAAATTAGAAGTAGGTTCTGGCAAGGAAGTTTTGAGCATCCATCTTATAGTAGTGTGGCTTAGAGCAAAGAGAATGTTCCAGGAGTCATTTGGCATTGCCACAGCAATTCCTGTTAGGAGGCCAGCTGCCTCGGGCAGCAAGGCAAATATCTTTTTAAGTTATCAGTCTGTTCCTGATGTTTCAGACACACAAAAGACATTAGAGGAACTGCATAAATATTAACATAAACCCAGTTCCAAACACACAGCTGTAGAATGTGATTGAAAAAGGAAAACTATAATGTTAAACCTCTTCTGCTGTACACAGAGATCAGTCCCCTGCCTCTGGTTTATAAAACAAACCCAGGTCAGCTAAAAAATAGACAATTCCCCAAACAAAGCTTAAGTATGAGGATGTCGAATTACAAGTTTCTCAGACATTTGATCGTTCACTCTATAGCTCTCTGTTGGGAAGAAGCCCGACATCACATAGCACTGTATCAAAGTCCAGGCTTGCAGGCATTAGGCTCCCACCAGGTATCTTGACTCATCAGGGTTTGTCTTAATTATCTAAATTTAAAATAAAACCAATAAAACTCCAAGTTAAAAATAAATCACAAGCCAAAGCTAGAAAGGAATATACCCTGTTAGAGTGGATTGCAAATGAGTGGAAGTAGCCAAAGCCTTCAAGACAATGGTTCTTATGACAAGGCTGTCCCATTCTCCCTGCTGTGCCTGCATAGAGCCTGTAATCTTTGAGTCTCAGCCCTGGCCATTGGGCAGGAGCCCAGCAGCCCCACCTGCCAGCGTGTGTCCCTCGGTCCCTTCCTGCTCTGCAGCAGCCTTCTACAGAACAGGCACTGTCTTCCCTACTGTTCTCTGAACACTGCTGACTTCCTCAGAAGAAAATACAGTGGCTGTAACCAGTGGCTTTTGTATCTTATTTTAAAATATAAGTTGAAGAGTTTATAAATATAGGGGATTTTTATGTGAGTTTTTAATGTAAACTTTGATATTAAAAAACATATATAAGTTAAGGAATGGGGATGTTTTATTAAGAGGAGAGAAGGAATACCCCAAGCTATTCAGACTAGGGAAAACACACAGGGGATGCCTGTGGCTCAGTGGTTGAGCATCAGCCTTTGGCTCAGGGCATGATTCCAGATTCCAGGGATTGAGTCCCACATCAGGCTCCTTGCAAGGAGCCTGCTTCTCCTCCCTCTGCCTGTCTCTGCCTCTCTTTCTGTGTCTCCATGAATAAATAAATAAAGTCTTTAAAAAAAGGAAAGCACACACTGGTTAGTATCTTGGCTCCCCAGCTTTCTTTTTCCCGGACTGTGGACTCCCATTTCTGTCCATCTATTGGTTTTCAGGCAGATAACATATTCTTGAGGATAATTGTGAAAATTGTCACTGTGATGGTAGCATGTTCCTTGAGAGCCACACAGAAGTCCAAAATAAGGAAATGCTATCTGTGGTCAGCTTGTATTCCCTCCCGTCCTCTTTTCCTCCTTTCCTTGGGTAGACAAAGGGTGGTCATCTCATTAGAGATGACTAATGAGAAAATCATCACAGTAAAGTGGCAGTTTACTATTGATTTTTCTGGAAAATCTAAACTGGTGTTTGCCTTTTGTTTTTCTGAATCATACATTGGTATAAAAAAAAAAAAAGTTGAAAGAACGCCTTTAAAATAATTGGAAAAGGAGGAAAGAAACTTAATCCAGTACTTAAAACTCACTTGCCATTATCTGATTCTAAGATGTGGACTTTAATATTTATTTGCGTTTATGCTTATTGGTCCAGTAAGAGCCGTTCGGAAATATTGATGTATAACCACAGAAACCAGACTTCATTGGCCAGGCACAAGCTAAATTTATATCAATGTTTGGAGGATCACTGATGAATTGAAAGAATAAGTTAATTAATAATGAAGGTTTCAGCATTGATTTCTGTTTCAGCATTGATTCTTACTATTGGTAGTTGTTTCTGTACTCTAAAGCAGTGATCAATAGGCTCTGTCAAGACCATGTAGTAAATATTTTAGGCTTTGCTGGCCACATGGTCTCTGTGGCAACTCCTGAAGTTCTCTGTTACTGAGTGAAAATAGCCATAGATCTAAGTAAACAATTAGGTGTTGCTATGTTTAAATAGAACTTCATATCTGAACAATGAAAAGTGAATTTCACCTAATTTTCATGTCACAAAATATCCTTTTTTTAAACTAACAAAGATCATTCTTAGTTTACAAGCCATACAAAAATAGGTGGTAGACCAGATTTGGGTGACCCAGTTTGAATACTTTGTTGGAAGAGCCAAATTAAACATCTTCATTTTTACTTCTTCAGGCTCTGGAAGAAAGCAGTAATGCTCTGGTACTGTCAAGACCATAAAATCAACACAGCTGATTACATGAGATTCTAAACTCTACCTAAAATTAAATACTCTTATTAATTGATGAACATGCTAAATGATTGTTGAAAGAGCTAAGGCATACCATATGCTGTAAGGAGAGTAAGGCCTCTATCTTAGTCCATTTGGGCTGCTCTAACAAAATGCCACCAACTGGGTGGCTTAGAAACATTTATTGCTCACGGTTCTGGAAGCTGAAGTGCAAGATCAGAGTTCCGGCATAGTCGAGTGAGGCTCTCCTTCCTCCAGGTCTCAGACTTCTTGCTTTGTCCTCACCTGCTGGAAGGAACAGGGAATTCTGTGGGGTCTCTCTCGTTTCTTTTTTAATTAATTTTACTTATTTTAGAGAGAAAGTGAGCCAAGAGCAGGAGGGGCAAAAGGACCGGGAGAGAGAGAAGCCTAAGCAGACTCTCTCCTGAGCATGGAGCCCAACATGGGGCTCTATCCCAGGACCCTGAGATCATGACCTGAGCCAAAATCAGGAGTTGGACAATTAACCGACTGTGCCACCCAGGCAGCCCTGTGGAGTCTCTTTTATAAGAACACTAAACCCATTCACAAGAGCTCCACCCTCACGACTTAACCCCCTAGTGCCCCATTTACTAGTACTGTTACTTTTGGGGTTAGGATTTCAACATAATTCGGGAGAGGAATACAAATATTCAGACCACAGCCACTTCTACAAACAGTAGTTCTTTGTTTCTTCAACAACTCTTCATTAGGCACCACTGTATGCTCAGCCCTCGCTAGGGGTACAGCAGTAAACATGGCAGTCTGCAATGCCAGCTCCCATGGGACTTTTTATTTTGCTGGTATTTGAGCAATCTTCTGTGACTTGTCTGTCAGCTAATCTGAAGCAAAACATATGTATGTGTGATGGCTCAGCCTCAGAAGTCACACATGGAGATGTTTGGTATATATATTCCATAGTCTCTCACTTCCTGCCCACAAGTGTTTCTGATTAAAAGTATTCTCCATTTTTGGTAGTCCTTGAAGGAGGGGTTAGAGTTTTTACCTTTTTTTCTTAAGATTTTATTTATTTGTTTGAAGGAGAGAGAGAGAGAGACCGAGCATGAGTGGGGTTGCGGGGAGGGGGAGTGGGTAGAGGGAGAAGGAGAAGCAGACTCCCTGCTTAACAGGGAACCTGAGACAGAGCTCCATCCCAGTAGCCTGGGATCATGAGCTGAAGGCAGACACTTTACTGACTGAGCCACCCAGGTGCCCCAAGTTTTTACCTTTTGAACTTTGGGGTCAAGATTGTAGTTTTATCAACATCGCTTTCTCCTTTCAGGTGCATGCTCCGAGTCCTGGATTCATTTGGTACCGAGCCAGAATTTAACCATGCTAACTATGCCCAGTCTAAAGGCCACAAGACGCCCTGGGGCAAATGGAATCTGAACCCGCAGCAGTTTTATACCATGTTCCGTGAGTATTCTCGCTTCACCTCTACTTTCCAGAATGCTACCGAAGGCAAATGGGAAAGGAAACTAGAACGGGTATTTTGGGTTATGAGTCTCCGGGCTTTTTGCTGTAGAAATGTGTGCTGTGGAACCTTTCCCTTGGGAATAACTGATTTGTTGTTGTTTAATTGGAATCGAAAGGCCATGTGAGCATTTTGTGAAAAGCCTTAGAAGCATCCTGAAGGAAAAAAAAAATGTTCAATATGAAGTATCAGTAAAAACCATTTGAGAAAGGACTTTGTGTGGATTCTGGATTAGCAGGTTCTAAACACATTTCATTCTGCAAATGGCCCACTTGATTACTGATGAGAAATGAGCTCTTTCATGTAGATAGATTTTTCCAGACAAAAAGTCTTAATTATTTAAGCATCAACCCTTGTAAAGAAAAAAGCTTTTTTTTTTTTTAATGAAACTATTTTAAACTCTGTTCCATACTTAATCAGCTTTTAAGCACTAGCCCAGAATGAAATCTCATGTGCCCTCGTTCACAAGGTGTCATTGTTGCCAACGGCAATGATAATTTCAGGAGGTGTTGTCACAGATACTTAAAAAATGGTGAATTAACTGACCTCAACAGTGGGGGCTTCGCATTTTTCTATTTCTGTAACATTCTCTTTCTCGCATTCACCATTCCTTACTGCTGTTATGAATTTACCGCCTCTGGCCTCGTTTCCTTAATAATTAGCTGAGGACTGTGAAGGAAACTCCCACATTTGGTAATGATCGTGCCCAAAACAAGCTTAGAGTTTAAGTCCATAGGCCTCGGTGATGAGGTGAAGTCCTATTCTGGAAATGTCACATAAGTTAAACATGACTTCATTTAGGTGCTCAGAGTGGGGAGTTCCCATTTTCCAAAGTTGCCAGTATAATTTTAATCCCAAGATTTTCATCATAGAATTAGTATCTGAGATGTAAATCTGTTTCCTTTGTTAAAGCCCAACAGACCCGTGGCCTACTTTTTCTCTGTGTGGGCGCCCCTCCTCCTTGTATGTAGTCACCTGAAGATGACCCTTTCTCATGTTCACTAAACATAACAAAGAATACATTGGACAAATCTTTGCATGTGATGTATGAGACAATAGAATTAAAAAGGGTTATAGCAATCGGAAGGTAGTGATTTAAAACTCAGCTCATGGTCGCGTGTTCTTTTCAGCTCAGAAGGATTTTTAAGAGCATGTTATATGTATGGCAGACTTTTTTTTAAAGATTTTATTTATTCATGAGAGACAGAGACATAGGCAGAGGGAGAGGCAGGTTCCCTGCGGGGAGCCTCATACGGGACTCTAGCCCAGGACCCCAGGATCACGACCTAAGCCAAAGGCAAACGCTCAACCACCGAGCCGCCCACGTGCCTGACATTATTCTTGTTCCTGGAGCTCTATCATCCTGCTATTGTAACCTGTCTTGGGGGCACAGTTTAGAGGACAAACTAATAAATGGCACGTTGGGTGACAAATGGCTGGCCAGTATGGTAAGGCATGATTGGAGTTAGCCTTTGGTTTGACTTTATTGTATAACTCTTGAGGGGCTGGAATGAGGTGGTACAAAATAATGTTAGAAGTGACCTCTTCATTACATCAGATGAAAAATGTTAGATGTTTCTAAAATGGCCAGAACAGCCTGAATGATATGCTATATGTATGTCCTCTACAAGATGGTGTTGCCTTGTATCTCGGGAGTAGAAATAGGAAATGTTTCCAGAAAGTATAAAGTTCTCTGCGAGAATGTTGAAATTCAGAGTCCTAAAAACCCATTTTGTTCTCCACGAATGGAGGATTTCAACAGTGTTGATTAACTAAATTGAAAGAAATTCATTGCTTAAAATGTAACTAAAGATGAAAACACAGATTAATTCCTATTAACCTGGGAAGGGGATGAATTTCCTAACTGATTCAGAATTCAGCAGGAATCTGGGGAGGAAACGGGTACATTCGACTGCCTTTAAAAAAAAAATATATGGTGAAAACATAAGCAAAATTCTATCTTGGTGGGTTAGTATCCTTTAATATATAAAGAGCTTCTAAAGACTGAAAGAAAAGTTTCATAATCCAACAGGAAAATGGGCAAAGGCCATTATTCATTTTGAGGAAAAAGAAGCTTATTGCCCCAAACATTTGAAAACATATTACCCTCATTCACCGTATAGAGAAATGCATATTTTAACTGCACCAAGATACCATGTCCCAAACATCAGGCTCACCAGGATCCAGAAGTTAGTAGCATAGCTATTCCAATGGTGAGGATCTATCCATCTTTTCCTGCCCTACTAGTGAGAGCATAACATGGTACTAACAGGGGGAAGCATATTTGTCACAATCTAGCAAAACTATCAGCACATCTTCCCTTTGACTGAGCAGATCATATCTAAGAGTTTCTCCCAAAGATAAGTGAGCAGAAATAAAATATAATGCGTGCACAGGTTATTTGTTGTGACACTGTTCGTAATAGGCAAAGACTGAAAATAACCCAGATGGTCATGATAGGGCACTGAGTGAATAACATGGTCTGCTGACAGAGGGAAGTACTTTGAAACTGGGAAGAACAGTGAGGACAGTCCACACAGCTCTGAGGGAGATGACTGGGGTACATTCAAGTAATGAAACAAGAATGCAGGGCATCTCGTCAACGTACTCCGTTTTGCATAAGAAGACAGTGTGTGTGTACGTTAGTGTATATGAATTTTCCTGTATTTTCAAAAGAAAAAAATGTAAGGTTAAATAACAAGCTGATGAAAGTGACTATCCCTGGAGGAAAGGTGTGCAGGATCAGGGACAGAAAGTAGATGTCCCTTTAATGCACCATATTTTGGCCTAGGAATCATGTAAACGTTTTACATAATTTAAGAGAGAGAGAGAGAGATGGAGAGATTGAGAGAGAAAGCATTCACTTACAACTGAAAACAAATTGAAAAAATGGAATAGGCCTAGTGCTCTATCAGATTAATATGACTATCCCACATAGAGAAAATAATTACTTGGAGTGACTTTAAAACTCCCTCTTTGGACCATACATTCACAAGAGGAAATATTTGCACTGTTATTTGAAACTATTAGAGGCATACTGTAGGAGCCAAGATTTTCTTTTTTTTTTTTTTTTTTAAAGATTTTATTTATTCATGAGAAACAGAGAGAGAGAGGCGCAGAGACACAGGCAGAGGGAGAAGCAGGCTCCATGCAGGGAGCCCAACATGGGACTCGATCCTGGGTCTCCAGGATCACACCCTGGGCCAAAGGCAGCGCTAAACCCCTGGGCTACCCGGGCTGCCCAAGATTTTCAGTATACAAGAAGGTGGGTAGTATTTAAAGAATTTAAATAAAGACTGTATGATCCTCGGCTCAAAGAGGGCATATCAATGTCAACATACATTTCTCTTTAAAAAATAAATGTTTCCTAGCTCTGTACTTTGAAAAGGATCAAAAGTAAAGACGGCCCGTAGCAAGGAGTATCCTTGGCACTTAGATTGGGAACCTTATAAATATCTTTCCCTCTCCAAGGAACCTCCTGCTGGTTAAATAGCCAATTCCAGGTCTAGGGCAGGAAATGTCTGCAAAGGGATATCTCAACATGCCAGAAAGCAAGGAAGCTAAGGAAGACCCCTGGAGTGGAGTCAGAAGGACTGAAGAACCAAAGACGGGGTGGTCTGAGAATCAGGAAGAAGAAAAGCTATGGTGGATTACAGTCACATCAGTGACAGGCACTCCAGGAGTCCAGATGATCCTCCAAACAGGAGAAGCCCACAAAGTCCATCGATCCCCCCTTTGCTAGTTGCTAGGACACCACTTCATTACTCTGAAAAATAAAGGGAAAGAATCCAGCTTTGATCCTGCCTTTCTAGGCCAAGTTGTATTTGAAGATAATCAGAAAGTTGATGAAAGAAATTTGTTAATCATGAAGAAATCACAGCTAATAAATGCCAAAGGAATGAAGAATGAGAAAATCAGCATTTTAGTACTGGAACAAGGCAGGAATCATCCACGGTTGCTACAGCCTTCATGTCACAGGTTGATGGAAAGCTTTCTCATGGAGGACGCTGTCTTAATTGGAGAAAACACGGACCTGAAGAGGACAATTAAGTAGTTTGAGACCTTTGTCCTGTTGCATTGTGTCCAGGCTGGAGAATTGGCACAAAACAGTAACTCCCAAAGCTTGCCCACAGAGAACTTGGGTGCTGCCTTGAGAGGGGGTTCTTTCCTACCTATATGACAAAAGTGTGGGTCTGGCCCAATCCAGTCATCCCCACAGAACCTCCCATTCCCTCACCCTTCAGGTACACGTGGCTATTCCAGTGATCTGAAAGGGGAAGATCGTTGCTTTGAGCGTAAGAAGGAAGTGTCAACTTATATTTATGCATCGTTGATTTTTTTCAAACACAACATATTTACTAGTGTTTCCTGTGTGGGTTGATAGTAATCATTACATACTTGATGTGTAAACACGCACGTGTATTACAGGTATACTAGATTGTGTTCTGATGGGGGTGCAAAATGGAAACTGTAGATCCACAGGAATAGGGTGTTGTACTTGTAGAGCTCTGTCGTCTTCCAGTCCAGCTGTCCTCTGACCAGATTTAGCAGTGTTCCCGCATGTGTGAAGTGCAGAGAGGATGGGAAAGCTGGTCAGAAAGGGCCCAGCTGGAGGATAAAGAAAGAGAGAAACGCACCATTGCTGATACATCTTTAGGGGCAATGCCATGAGGTTGTGCTGACCAAAGCATGTTTTTCCTTTTAAACTTAAATTCAGGGATCCCTGGGTGGCGTAGCGGTTTGGCGCCTGCCTTTGGCCCAGGGCATGATCCTGGAGACCCGGGATCGAATCCCACGTCGGGCTCCCGGTGCATGGAGCCTGCTTCTCCCTCTGCCTGTGTCTCTGCCTCTCTCTCTCTCTCTCTCTGTGACTATCATAAATAAATAAAAAAATAATAAAAAAAATTAAAAAAAAAAATAAACTTAAATTCAGATTCAACACTTCTCACTTTAACACTGCTTCTATTTCTCTAACTCATCTCCTCACAGAGTTGGTGGAGTTTCTTGCAGGTTGAAAAACCTGATTTTTCTTATCGTTTTGCTCCAGATCTCAGAATTTCACTGCAACCATCCTCTTTGTGTATTCTGTTTGCATTTGGGCATTTTTGTATGTGTCAACATCGACTATTCATGACCCCTCCCTAAGTAGCTTCTATAGGGACCATCCAAGTGGTCAGACAATGCTGAGTCCCTTTGGCTACATCTACTGAGTGATGATTTTTTCCAAGAAGTTGAAAAGTCTGATGGTTCCTGCACTCTCCTCTTGTCCACACTCCAGGTGGCCTTTGGGCTAGGCTCTACGGCCATCCTCTTGCCACCAGAGCCAGCTCTTGAAAGCTCGGCTTGGCCTGAGCTATCCCCACTCAAAGACTGTAGTGCCCTTCTTTTGCCCTCCCCCCAGACACTCCCTAACTCCTCCCTGGCCCTGCCAGACAGCCTGCTGGTCTCTGCAGGTCCTGCTAGAGGCCTCCCCACTCTTGCTCTCTTCACATCACCCTGATAGCAAAACGGTATTCTATTTCTTGAAGGCTCTATTTAAAAGACTTCCTCTATCCTTCCAAATTGAAGAAAAATGTAACCCTATGGCAAAAATAGAGAAAGCCACTTCCTCCCATGGAAAAGACCCCCATACTCAATACAAGCATTATCGTATTTTTCATGGGTATATTTTTACATAGTTGTAAATACATAATAGAATTCCTGATCCCCCTTTTTTTCCCTTCACTTAATAGATAATTTTTTTTTTAAAACTGATTTCTAAGGCTGTTTTATCATCCATCAAGTGATTAGCTCCTCATTTGTACCTATTTTGGGAAACTTCTGTTGCTTCTTGTTGAAAATTAACTGCTTGCTTTTTCTGGGCTTGACAGAGTCTTGGCTTGACCCTACAGGTAGGTGTTATTTCTGTCAGTAGCCTTTGGTCAGCCACCCATACTTCTTTTTTTTTTTTTTAAGATTTATTTATTAATGAGAGACACAGAGAAAAGCAGAGACATAGGCAGAGGGAGAAGCAGGCTCCCTGCGAGGAGCCTGATGTGGGACTCGATCCCAGAACCCAGGATTGTGACCTGAGCCAAAGACAGATGCTTGACCACTGAGCCACCCAGGTGCCCCCACCCTACTGCTTTGTCTGAGCCCCTGAAAGTGGTCTCTTTTCTATTTCTCAATTCCCAACAAGGTGTGTTATACCTCAATAAACAAATGCAAGACATTTGCCCATACTATTTACAAAAAGAGAAAAGGGAAACACTGAAGTCCCTGACTCACCCTTGAGTTAGCCCATGTGGGGATAGCTTTAATGACCTGTTCGACACCCTCTTTCACAACTTCCCCTGGCCTCTGTAAAAACAGCAGTGGTGGTGGTGAACTGTCCTTATCTGATTGTGTTTGCCCCTCCCCTTCGCTGGAGACCGGCTGCACATAACGGTAGCAGAGATGACCAGACTCCTCTCCACTGGGCTCAGGCAAGTGGTGTCCCAGACTTCTGCTGATGTCCTGTAGTTGGAAAGTTTCAATAACACTCAGCAACCTGCTGTACCACCTCACTTTTCATATCACCGTCCTAGAATGTTCTCTAGACAGAGTCCATTGCTATTGGTTTGTTTTTAATTAATTAGTGAATTAATTTTTTGATGACCTGCAATGTTTTGGCTGTAGTTCACAATCTGAAGACACTGAACAATTTGCCTTCTGGGTGCTTACACTGTCAGGGCTGGGAAGTATTCAGCATTTCTCGGTACAGGTGGAAATTTGGGGCAGAAGAGACAGGGAGCTGTCATAGAGTTGAGTGAAGAACAGGCTGTGGGGATTCTGGAGGTGTTAGTTGAGAGCCTTCCCGTTTCACCTCCAGCCCCTCTCCGTTCTGTATGCCATCTGGCCTGCCTCATGCTGCTTGGCTCCTCTTGGCTTTTACTCATCTTCCGGGGTGCCGTGTTTTCTCTGGCTTGCAGGCCATTATGTGTGTGCTCCTTGGTCTGGAAGCCCCTAGCTAGCTCTCACCCCCGACACACACACCCTTGCTCCTCCTTCAGGGAGATGTTCTGTCCTCCAGAATCCTCCCTTCCCCGAGTGAGACGCTCCTGTTCTATGACTCTTAACCTGTATTCCAGTCCTACGAGCCTGGTCACTGCTGAGTCCTCCATACCTGAAGCGTTAACATCATTGGTGATAAGTATTTGTTGTATAAATGAAAAAAGAGCAAAAAGACCCCATTTTCCCCAACTACAGAATGGGGCTAATTAAAACATAAGTCAGATCATGACACTCCCGTGCTCACAGTGCCACAGCATTTCATTGTAGGGAAAGACCAGTCATCCCAGTGGCCTAAAGCCACCAATACTTGTCTGGCCTCATCTCTTACTACACATCTTCATGCTCACTGCTCTCTATTCCCATACCTGTTTCTTAGGTGAGTCAGGCACACTGCTGCCCCAGGACCTTTGCATTGTTATTCCATCTCCCAGACATTCTTCCCTTTAGACGTCTATGTCTCTTCAGGTTTTTTGGGGGCTTTTAGCATCTTTTTTGAAAAGATTTATTTATTTTAGTGAGAGAGTGTGTGTGTACACAGGTGGGTTGGGGGTAGGGGCAGAGGGAGAGGGACTGAGAATCCCAAGCAGACTCCCGGCTGAGCATGAAACCGGATGCATGGCTTACTCGCACAACCCCGAGATCATGACCTGAGCTAAAATCAATCATGGCCTATTTTCCTTTCATGCAAAGGACAAACTTGTTGGCTTCAGTTAAGGATCACTCCCACGCATGATTTTATTTTTAGGGCCTGACAAGCAAAGGAGCTATTTGTGATTCAAACTGCCTTTTTGGCCTTTGACTTCGATCAGTAGGACTCTTGCCTTTTACTTCTGTGCAGACCAGTGAGTGATGGGATCAGCCTTACAGTTCCTTTATCTGAGTCTCAGCCTTCAGGAGTGATGTTCTTCTGAGGAGTCCATTCCCTCCTAAATTGCTTTTTGACACTTGAGAAATTTACTCCATTGTGCCTTTTGTCAACAGTGCAGGCTCTCATCTTTTCAGCCCAGCTGTACGTGATCGTTTCCCTACTTTGCATCCTGACCTCTTCTCTCTCTCTTTCTCTCTCTCTCTCTGTCTGCTCATCATCATCACCATCTGAAAAACTTGAGTTTGGGTAAAATTTGAAGTATAACATCACTGGCTCTGGTTTTTAAAGCCAGATAACTTCCTGTGTGATGTGACTGTATCTGTCAATAAAGTTCTTTCTATCATGCCAGTTACGTCATCAGAGTCAGCATCAACATCCTGAATATGATCATAGCCAATATCCTTCCCCGCTTTAACAAAGTTTTCAATTCGCAAAAAGGGTGAAAGAAATGTCTAATAGAACCCCACAGCCTAAACTCTGCAAAAAAGTTTCCTTTCTTTGCTCTCTGACCTCTCAATCCATATGTCTGTCTACTCATCAGTCATCATTCCTTATTTTTTTGATGCATAAAAAAACCATCGAAGTTCAGCATATCTTAACTACAGTTCAGGGTTGGTCACCAAAGTAGTTGGTTTTGTTTGTCTGTAACATTGAGTTATTTTACTGTTGGTCTCCTCAGATGAATATAAGCTCAGTGAAGGGAGCTTCATTCATGCAAGCTTTATTCACTCTTCAGCTCTTCCCAAGTTGTTTTCTGGCTCATAGTAGTAAGTGCTTAATAAAAGTGCTACTGTTGAATGAATTGGTAGGACTTAGGAACCCATGATGTGGGAATTTTACCACTCTGCATCACTGGTTGGTTTCTCTTCTTCCCACCTTCAGCTCTGTGACCTAGATTAAAAGATATATTAATTTACCAATTAAATATTTATTGAACACCTGTCACTTAGTATGAATGAGCTAGTTTCCAGAATAGAGTGATGAGCTGCCTTGGTTAATGATTCATCCCATGAATCAGGCTTTAGTTTTGGAACTTTGGTGCAAAAAGCCTGATGCTGGGAGTAGTTTAGGCATGGCCTCTGCTGCTTGGTAATGTAGATCTACCTATAGAGTCAATCACAGCAGTTAATTAAGTATTTCCCATTGACTTAGTCATGCATGCAAAAAATATTTGCTGAATTTCCTACTATGCTCTAGGAGACGGCATAAAACATGGTTCAGCCTCAAATAACATATAGTCTGCCATCAAGATAACAATGTGTGAAAGGAACTGTAACTCTTCACGATCTAAGAGGAGGGCTACTTATCTCAGTGTTGGAAAGTTAAGGAATCCCTGAACCAGGAGGTAAAGTGAACTGTGCCTTCAAGGGAGGGGGAGGTGAGATAAGCCAGACATGTGCCAGCACAAGAGAAGATGGGAAATCTGCATTGCAAACCCCAAGTAGGCCGTCATGGAGAGCAGAGATATCAGAGGGTGACTTGAAATGTAGCTAGAATGACTGGTAGGCTAGCCGGTGCTTCATCCTGAAGGAGGTAAAGATTTTCAGCCAGAAACTGCCACAGTTATGTTTGTTGCAAAGAATGCCCTGTCAGGCAGCACAGAGGATGTGCTGGAGTAGGGAATAGGGAAGGAGGAAGGGCAAGGCTGAAGGTACGAGAAATCCACTGCCGATGTAACAAGAATGTGGTGGTCTATAGTACTAGTTGATTTCAATAGTCAAAAATCGGAGATGTCCTAAATGTCTTGTAAGGGTGTATTAGTTAGGATTTCTGTCATGTTGACTTGGTCACAAGGGTTTGTTGGTTCTTGTCCTTGGGAATTGTTGAAACCAGTTCTAAGTTGAGCTGGATTTGGGCTTGGAGGATATCTTTATTTTTCCCTATCTTGGCTTTGCATTTCTCTGGATTGGCTTCCTTCTCTCATGGGCACACAGATGACCTCTGCAGCTCTAGATTCTACCCTTCCTGGTTGGTGATTGTAGCAGAGACACCCTGACTTCAAAAGTAGCTCTGACTAGTGTTGGAGCAGCTGTGATTGGCAGGACTTGCATCATACCCCCATCTTTCAAATGAGCCATGGCCAAGCAATGTCTTCTGTATTATGTGCCCAGCCTTGGAGGCTGGGGAGTGGAGGCAGCCCACAAGTCAGGACTGGGTCAGAAACCCATCACCTGAAGGAGATAATTGCATGGCCTTGGAGAAGTGTGGTTCCATAAAGCAGTGCTGGCAGACCAGAACCATGGGGCATCCCAGCTCATGGAAAGAGTTCATGCACTAGAATACTATACTAATTTAACAAGCGGTGATGAGCTGTGGGTATTAACCCACAAAGATGCCTGTGGCACATTTGTAAGTGAAAAAAGTTTACAAAAAAGTAGGTATAATAGGATCCAGTTTTGATTTGAGTATAAAAAAAAAAAAATCCATGGGTGCCTGGGTGTCTCAGTCAGGTAAGCATCTGACTCTTGATTTCAGCTCAGGACATGATCTTGGGGTCCTGGAATCAAGCCCTGCATCGGGGTCCATGCTTAGCAGGGAGTCTGCTTGAGGATTCTTTACCTCTTCTTCTGCCCTTCCTCCTATTCATGTGTGTGCTCTCCCTCCCCCCACTAAAATAAATATTTTTTTTAAAAAAAATCCACACAATGGTGATTATTTCTAGGTGATAAGGTGATGGATGATATCTTTCTTGTATCTTTTTCTATTGTCTAGAAAAAGTTTTACAGAGGATACATTTCTATTACAATGAGGAAAACCTAAATAAGTGATCGTTTCAATAGGGCAGAAGAAAACTTACCTGTTGTAGAAGTCTTGACAAGAATCAATGAGGCCAGGAGTACCTGGGTGGTTCAGTGGTTGAGCATCTGCCTTCAGCTCAGGTCGTGATCTTGGGATCAAGTCCCACTCAGTCTTCTCCCTCTGCCTGTGTCTCTCATGAATAAATAAATAAAATCTTAAAAAAAAAAAAAAAAAGAAAGAAAGAAAAAAAAGAATCGATGAGGCCAGAAGTAAGAAAGGTACAGAGGAGGGAGAGGGTTGAGAGATTTGGGGAAGCTGACATCCTCACGACTGGGTGAGGACTGAGGGAGAAGCCCAGGCTGGCTCTGGGGTTTCTGCCCTTGGTGACCTGCTGGCGTGGGGGTCCCCAACATGGTAGGGCCAGCTGTAGTTAAGGCCAAAAGACCACCTGTTAAAATGAGTATTTGCACTTTTTAGCGCAAGTGCTTGTGACTTAGTGGTGGAAAGACAGACCTCAGAGACTCAGGCGCTGAAAGAAGAGTCGATTTCACTGAAAAAAAAAAAAAAAAACTTTTGAATTACTGCTTGGTAGAAATAGCATGCATCTCATTTATTAAGTCTCTAATAAGCTCTGTGAGGACAGAAACCCATCTTGCTGTTGTCATTTCTCAGTACCTAGCATTTAACCTGGTTTTTTAGAAAGAATGCTCTAAAATGGTTGTGGTTGAGTGAATTATTCAAGCCAAACTCCCAGTAGTTCTTAAAAGAAGTTATCACTGTAATCTGCTTAGGAAGCTCATCAAGCTGATTTGTAATCATTTGTAAATAGGTGCTTCCAAAATACTTAAAATATGGCTTTTCTTAAAAAACAAAACAAACCCCTGCTTGTCCTGATTTAAGACTGTCAATGTTTAGCAAATCTCCTTCCGCTTGTCTCATGTTAAAAAATCAACTTGGTCCCACGTAAGTTAGCATAAGTCACTCAAGAAACTGAAGTAATCTCATAAACAGTTTTTTTCCCCCTGGGTCTCTCATGTGTATTTTGGTCTACCTTGTAACATTATTTTCCTCTGAAGTATGTTAACCACTGTAGTTCATGGAGCCCAGAAAATAAAATATTTGGACTATGAGGCTATATGTTAGGATGCTCTAAGGAGCTTGGGCCCTGGGACCAGCTGGTCTGGCTCTGAATCCTAGCGTTGCCATTTCCTGGTGTACAGACTGGAGTAGTTTAAGTGTCCCCCCCCCCCAACACCCCGCCTCGAACTTTCTCATCTCTACAAACATGGTAAAAGGTTGTCATGAAGATAAAATCAAATGGTCACTATAAATATAGCGCTTAGCACAGAACTCCACACATAGAGCTCAAATATTAGCCATTTTTTTTTAAATCACATTTGTTTATCTCCTGGATGGATTGATTTCCAAATGTGCAGGATTTCCTGTGTTCCATTTATGATGAAATTTTTAAAATTTACCTTGACATGTGGATGCCTTCTCTTTGAAACCTTCCCAACACAGGTAAATTTCCAGTTATCATCATCATCAGAGAAAAAGACAAAGCTTGGCCTGTTAGATCATCCCAGAAAGGCCATTTTGGGTGGCATCAGCCTCTCTTTCTGTGGCTTTTGACTTATCATAAGTGATTTTAGGAGCACATATGTCGAGATTAGGGTCTTGAGGGACGATGTCACCAGGCAGATACCCAGCAGCTGGCCAGCTCCTTGGAAGGAAACCACACCAGGGCCACTGGTGACTTCTGAATCGCCTGCCAGACAGCTGGCAGCTGAGTGACCCCTCCTGACACCTTTGGCCAGTGTCCCGTGACAGGTTAGGCATTCCCTGGGCAGACACACGGGGAGGCCATGACCAGTGCTAGTGAAAGGTGGCAGTGCCAGGATTTCTCCCTCAGCCATCCATCGCTTGCAGCTTGTCCTTCCCCCAGCTAACACCTCCAAGGCAGAGAGAGGAGTTGAAATAAAGAGTTTGCATGAAAACTCAGGGGAAGAGCAGGTATTTGTAATTGTTCATACGGAGTCAAAATTGATTTTGTGGGCAGCCCAGGTGGCTCAGTGGTTTAGCGCTGCCTTCAGCCCAGGGCATGATCCTAGAGGCCCCAGGATCGAGTCCCACGTCGGGCTCCCTGCGTGGAGTCTGCTTCTCCCTCTGCCTGTGTCTCTGCCTCTCTCTCTCTCTCTCTCTCTCTCTCCTCTCTGTGTATTCTCATGAATAAATAAATAAAATCTTTGAAAAATTGATTTTGTGCCAAATTACAGTAATAAAGCAGTAAAAGCCCACCACTTCTCGCAAGGTTTTTTTTGACTAGATCATACGCTTCCTCTCCCTCTCACTGTTCAAGCCATGAGCTATAGGAATCTTTGACACAAAAATACATGCATATATGAGTTCTTTTCTTTTTCGGGGTTTTGTCAATTTTATTTTTGGCTCTACCCTAGTATATTACATTTTTCCCACCTGTGGTGTTGTTTTAGGGGGGAGGATCAAAACTCACCTTCTTAAAGAAGCACTCACGTAGGGATTAAATAACTGAGTTTCAGAAACAATCCTGTAAAGCATGGAGCTTTAGTCACCACATAACATTTTCCAAAGATTTAAAAAAAAAAAAAAAACGCAGTCTCAAAGTTTAAAGTGTCAGGTTCTATTTCAGAATTTTCACAGTTAACCAAAAGTTCTGCAAAAAAACTGTTTTTAGCTGCCTTATTGACATTTCGAATGCCCCGGGAGCTGTCTTCCCCTCCCTCCTCCTCCTGCAAAGCCCCTCACCACCACCTCCTCAAAAAGAAAGGAGAAGCAGCCAGTGCCCCCTTGTTGGCAGAATTTATTCACTAATTTACTTTCCAGCCAACTGCAGCCATTGCCTCTGGGCACTTGTTCAAAAACGCAGAAATGAAATAACAGATTGGCCAGACCGAACACAACTCCCCAGTCACAACCCTATTATCTCCTCATTCTGTCACCCCCATTAGGCAGAAGCCCGGGAGACTGGACGGTGATAACACAGTGTTTATGCAGCTCCTTCATGTCCACGCCTTGCGTCTTTCCGCTGGTGTCCCCGGTCCCTCCGCGTGTGGGGCAGAGGGGAGTGAGACCCAGGGCTCGGCTCCCAGGCCTTTGCGTAGGCCTGGCCCTGCCCACCTTAGGGGGCTTCTGTGCAGGCCCCCTGCCCGGGAAAGAGCTCCTGCGTCCCGGGGAAGCCAGAGTAAGACAAAGGAGCCAGCTTGCCCCGTGTGCTTACCACCTACCCGTGAAGGAGTACGGACTAGGACGGGTGAAGCCGCATGTGTGGATTTTCTGAATACCCAGTATCTCTCCATTTAGGTTATTTATAGCTGCTCTATTCAGGTCAGAGTCAAGCAGAGCAGTTGCTTTATTTAATATTGTGGGGCCTCTGCAGGGTCATCTGAAAAACACGTTTCTCTGGACAGAATGAATGTGTAGCAGGGGAAGGTCTCTGTTTCTACTGTAGAGGATTGTTCTCGGATTGTTGCCTTCTTTGTGAAACTCCTCTTAAAATTATAGGCACAAGAGATAAATGTTTGAGGGGGCCGTGGGGTTGCTTCATACCCCCCCCACCTTGACCAATTATTGAAATAGAGAAGTTTTAGAACTCACGTGATGAACAATCCAGACGAAAATGCCTCACTCTTCTAGAATAGTCTACCCCATAGACTAGATACTCCTCCTTGTGGTGGTTGGCTTCTTGGGGTGGCGCACATCCCAGGGAGTTTCACCTTTCATTCTGTCTTCATTTCCTCCATCTGTTCAATGCAGCTCCATAATTACATCTCTCATTAGCAATTCTTAGGAGAGGTGTAGTGTTGGGGTGTTGTTGACTGGTTTTGCCCCCAAACCCCTCGTTACTTGGCTGGCATCAGATCGGATGGTGTGGGGCTGCCAACAACAGCCTCCCCCCTGTGAGAACCCTTGATTCAGCCCCGCTCTGGCCATTTGTTGCTCAGACCTGGAGGGCAGCATCTCTGTCAGGAGTTAGTGGCCTTGTGCTGAGCAAACAGGAAGGAGGAGACCCCACAGCAGAATGCTTTTTGGATGGGTACATTTTACTGGGTTGGGGGGTGGGAGGGAGGTAGGCAGGATTTCGTGCAGCATTTGGTTCAGGTTAATCCATCCTGGCGAGAATTCTCATGTGAAGGTTCTACTGAGAATGTGTGGGAGGAGGTGGTCCCCCCGCCTCCCCCTCCCCGGGTAGGGAAGAGCAGGGTAAAACAAAAACATTTAATTATGTGCAAGATGGCTTACATCAAACTTGCAATCGTCGTTTCTTCTTGCTGATTAAATCCTAACTACCCTGTCCTTTCCTTTCCACATCAGCTCATACCCCAGACAACAGCTTTCTGGGATTTGTGGTCGAGCAGCACCTAAACTCCAGTGACATCCACCACATTAACGAAATCAAAAGACAGAACCAGTCCCTTGTGTACGGCAAAGTGGATAGCTTCTGGAAGGTGAGTCAGTCTGTGTGCATGTCGCTCTCTCTGGAAAGAAGCTTGTTGGGTAATTTAATTTAACTTCGATCCAGGGAGTAATCAAGCCAAGTGCCCAGGGCTTAATGGGATCTGCCTAGAAGTAAACAAGACTGTGCTGGGATTCGGTCGTGTAGCATTTGGGTATCTAATAAAGGCGGTACCCACTCGTTCACACAGTGGCTGCACAGCAAAGCCCTTCCCTCTTCACTGGGAGTGGCACGTTACAGCCTCTTTCACATCCTGTACTTGCTTCTGAAAGCTAAGGCCCTGCGGGGGCTGGATATCTTTCCAGAGCAAGGCATTGCACAGAGAGGCCCTGTGCTAAGTAAGTGAGTCTGCCTATGCCTTATGGGAGATGATGTGTAAAGGTAGGCAGCATGCTCTAGGCGCAGCCCCGGGGAGGGCAGTGACCTTTGCGTCCCCTTCGCTGCAGTCAGCAGCATCACTGTGGTCAGGGCTGGACTACCTGTGAAAGGAAAACACCCGCCAGGGCTGACTGCAGGCACTGCTCTGGGAGGTCTTGGACTAAAAACATACGTGGCCACAGCCTGTGGCAGGTTTCCCAAAAGCGTTGGACTTTGCAGCCTCCTGGACGATTTCCAGAGTCCGTCTGGGGCAGGTCAGTAGGAGAGGAGCCAGACTGGAGCGTGACCTGTTGACGTGACTTGCAAACCTTTTTCTATTGGAAAGTCTGCCTTTATATGCCAGTGCCGTAATTCTGATTGAGGGCATGTTCACGTAGGACTAGGGTCTCCAGGACTTCAAAACATGCCTCTTCCTAAACGTGAAAGTCACCCCTTTCCAGACTGATCACAGGTACTGTGGTCTTATGTTGTTGTGCCTCCCTCATTGAGGAAGTTAGGAATCTGACCGCTAGGTGAGCACACATGATGTCTAGAGTCAAGAACTCCCTGCTGTGGGTTTTCTGACCCCATGTTCAGAAAAGGAAAAGCCGTGCTGCCCCCTCTTCAGTTCTACAATGCTAAGGATGCCAAAAGGATAATTCCATCAGCCTCTTTCCAGGGAAGCTGATTTAATTCCAGGTAACTGTCTTTGCTATAAAAGCTAGAATTCTCTCTTCATTGAGTACAGTGATTCTCAGCTGAGGACCATTTCAGCTCCAGGGGACACTTGGCAAGTCTGGAGATAATTTCGGTCGCCACAGCTGAGGGAGGGGCCGTTGGCTTCTACTGGGTAGAAGTCAGCGATGCTGCCCAAGGTGCACAGGACAGCACCCCCAGCAAGGATTACCTCGCACAGAGTATCAGCAGTGCCGAAGCTCAGAAAGCTGGGCTAGGAAATAAGATTTATTTCCTGCAGATACTATTTTGCATTTTCTTCTCTCAAGTAGAATAAAATCATTCCAGACTACAGTCTGGTTATTTAGGACATTCCTATGAATTTATCCATCTTTACTTCCTTTGCGTCAAAACCTACCCCGTGTTGACAGCGTTTTTCAGCTGACTCTCAGCCAAGCAGGTTAAAAAGGACACGTTGGGTGTTCTCATTCTCGGCTCAGTTGTGAAGTAAATGAATCATGGCACCTGCTTTAGGAAGATATAGGTTCTTAAAAAAAAAGTCCCTTTTCTCTTCTGCACCTGCTCAAAGAAAATAGTTTGCATGTCCATGTGGACTTGACCTTGCAATTATATCACTTCTGTTTTGGAACCAAGTGCAGCTTCCTTTTAGGTGCCTCTGGCAGTTTTTCAGTTTCCCTAGAAAAACAAAATAATAAATTGGTTCTGAGAGTTTTTTGGTCACTTTTTTTTTTTTTTTTTTTTTGGATAAAGTAATACCACTAAAAGAATGATTTTCTTAGTGCCAGTCAGAATCCCAGGAATGTTAGCCCAAGTGATTTGTGGCGTGCTTTGGAACTCCCTCTGAAACTCCATGTATGACCCAACCTTCCTCTTACTGTGCATCGTCCAAGTATTAAAAAAAAAAAAAAAAAAAAACTGAGTGGCAATGTGTCTACATTAGTCTTTGTCTGGATACCAAAATTCTGGAGTGTTTTTTTGGTTTTGTATATCATCATTGCCCAGTATTCTTTGGTGAGAAAGGCCCCAAAAAGTGAAATCTGTGAAGTTTTTACACAAATTCACATCTCAAACTTCTCAACACAATACAGGATGTGAGAATTGTTAACTTTTAACAAAACCTTCCTGTGCCTGCAGTATCCAGTGAATGCACAAGGAAGACAGGTGTGCCGTAAGTGTGATGCTCCTGCACCCAAATCCCCAGAGTTGCCTTCATCACTGACTTCAGCCAGCAGGAAGTTTTTCTTTTTCTTTTTTTAAAGATTTCATTTATTTATTTATGAGAGAAACACAGAGAGAGGCAGAGACATAAGCAGAGGGAGAATCAGGCTTCCTGCAGGGAGCCCAATGCAGGACTCGATCCCAGGACCCCCAGATCATGACCTGAGCCAAAGGCAGATGCTCAACCACTGAGCCACCCAGGTGTCCCAGCAGGAAATTCTGTATATTGTTTTTCCCATCCCTTGTCCCATTCTCTTCCCACCCAGTCTCCTTTGCCTCTAACCTCTTTGGGAAGGGGGAGTGACACTATCCATCCCAGGTGGTTGAGGATTTAGTGGGGGCATGTGGGCAGGCACAGGATTAGAGCTGACCTCCTAGAGAAGGAGAAGCTCTTTCAGTTTTTAGAACTCACTGATATTCTGTAGCTATATGCTGTGCCGTCAGTCCTGTTCCATGTCCTCCCCTCTTCCCAGGGACTCCTCCCAGCTGCTAGGGTGCTTGAGTGGGGATGCCACCACATGTCCCCTTCACCCTTGGATGATTGGTTCAGGGGGCTGTCCTCTGACCCAGGGCAATCCAACTCATTGGTGGTTGGAAGCCATGATTCTGGCTCAGAAAGCCAAGCTGAATCAATGAGATTCTTCCCTTAGTGTTGAAAGATAGAAGGACAGTGAGCCATGGAGACGGAAATCTGAAGGATATGTCCAGAGTTGTGATGAGGCCAAGGCAGAAACTTCCCAGAAAAAAGTTTGCCAACTTCTAAAATATACCATGTCCCAGGTAAACCAAGTCTCTTGGAAGACCCATTTGGCCAAAAGTCCCAGGCATGTCTCATGAGAGGTTTTTTTAGCTTGTGTCCGGGTTCTTGATTATGTTCTGTATGATTGAGGCTGATGGATAAGCAGTGCATCGGAAAATAAAGCATGACTTTACCAAAATCCCTTTACTCCATGACGAAACCCCAGGCCCTGAGCCTGGCATATCTTAAAAGATATTCAATAAAGTCTCCCACTTATTGAATTATTAACAGCTGGGTGATAAAAGAGGGCCTCGTATTAGTGTGATGTTAACATTTCTCTGAGCCTCTCACAGTCGTCATTTACGGAAGAGCTCGCCAATTCCTTCTGATGTAGTGTGGCCACAACCCTCCTTCACCATCTTGGTTTATAGATGAGGAACTGATTCAGAGGAGTTGGAGGGACTTAGCTAAGGTCCTGCAGCATGTGACATGACAAGTCCAGAGCCAGGATCATGGTTCTGTCCTCTCCCCTCCGGGGCACTTGCCTCCCTGCTGCCACTGCTTGAGGAGCTGCCCTCTGCTCCTACCCTGGAGGGTGATGGTTACATGGTGAGAGCAGCATTCAGAAGCCAGGCAGCAAGGTCCACGTGAGTGACTTCCATGTGAGCAGGAGTCCTGGGCAAATACTGGCATCACAGGTAAAACATTGCTCCTGGCTGTTCACCACACAAATGGGGAAGTCAGCAACTGCCTTGCAGCTAGCTCTGCAAAGAGTACGTTAACAGGCCTATTTGAGCAATTGAAATTATTGCTAGCTCCGGACCGCAGGGGCCTGGCTTGCCTGAGCCCGAACCTGCTTGGCAGCAAGCAGAATCATCTTGTCTCAACTGACTTTGGAAAGCTTCTTTTTATCCAGACATCAAAGACTGTGTGGTTCTAAAGCATCCCCTAAAAGGACACCTCATCCCATAACCACAGGCCTAAGAAATCGGGCAATAGGCCTTCCAGAAATGCGATGCAGCCTTTCCCTCCCCTCTGTCCCTAACTTCCTAGCCTTCTTGTTCTGTTCTCTGTGCCACATCAGTGGCAGCAGCCCGAGTGGCCTTTTTTAAAAATGCAAATTGGATTGTGTTACCCCTTTCCTTAAAACCCTCCAGTGGCTTCATTTTAAACTTTGAGCATCTGACATTTTTGGTGAAATCCAGTCTCCATCAGCTGGTTTAGTGACTCTCTGCAGGCCAGCTGCATATGCTGTGCATGCACCTCTCTTGCTCAGCTCCCAGGGCTCTAGCTACACGGATTCCCACTCACTGCTCCCTACACTGGCTGGCCCCAAACGCTAGCCCCCCGAGGGCCACCCTGACTCATGAGTGCACCCCCAGCCAAATGTCACCTCTCCCCATCTCTAGCTCAGCATTTTCTTGCTTTTAGGAAACTTTCATCATTTGTGATCATGTATTTCTTTCTCGGTCAGCCTCTTCTTAATTTTTAGACTATAAACTCTTTTGAGGGCAGAACTCATTTATTTTGTTTTGCCCAACATGATGCCTGGCACGCAGTAGGCTCTCAGTAACTCCTGGCTGAGTGAATCCATCTCCTCTCAATTTCACTTACTTTATCTGGGACTTCTGTGATATGACTTGCAGTATGTTTTGCCTTGAGTGCTGCCCTGTGCTCACTGGTCCCAGGGACACAGGAAGAAGGGACGTGAGGAAAATGATTGGCACTACCTCTGTGCCAACTCTGCAGCACACATAGAGGTGTCAGGAGGTTTTCAGCCCCCCTGGTGAAATCAGCAGTGAAACGGCCTGGGAAGAGGATGCCACACAGGAACTCTGGGGGCCGGTCTGGAGCAAGCTCTGCTGGCATCTCTGTGATTTGGGGGCCGGCACCTCCAGCCACCCCTTTCTGCACTTGTATGCATAAAGGTATTAGGGAAAAGGAATGAATTACTGACCCACACAACATGGCACACCTCAAAATAATGCTGCGTGGAAGATCTAGTCATAAAGAATGCCTATTTTGTGATTCTCTATCTAGAAAAATTCTAAAAAATGCATATTAATCCATTGAGGTAGGAAGCAGGTGGGTAGGTACTTGGGAGGTGGGGAGAAAGAGGAGTGAGCATGTCCACTATGGTTGATGGTGGTGTGATGGGCTCACAGTTTATCTGTATGCCAGCACGTATCAAATTGTGTGCTTGAAATATGGGCAGTTTATTATATGTCAACTATACCTCGATAGGGCTGTTAAAAATAAATTCAAGTTGGCAAACAGTGACCTGTGGGGTAAATCCGGCCTATAGCCTACAAGCTAAAAATGGTTTTTACATTTTGAAAATCCTAAAAAGAAAAGCCAAAAGCTAAAGAATATGTGACCGACCTTGTATATTCCCACAAGGCCTAAAATGTTTGCTGTCTGTTCCTTTATAGAGAAAGTTTGCTAACCCCTGGCTGAGAACTAGAATGATTCCCCTATGTTCTTTAGATCCCCGGGGACTGGCTACTGTGGGAAGTCAAGGGGCAGCCACACAGTGGCCCCACCTCCCGCAGCAGCTCTGATTTATCTGTGCCATAGGTTTGGAATTCCCGGTAGGACTTCACTGGGAAAAAGATTTAACTGCTATAAACAACCGAAAACGTTGAAAATCTCTAGACTAGTTGACTTCTGAGATAGAATCCCATTCTAAAAACTATATAATTATCCAGCTCACTAATTTAGTTGACTTGGGCTTAGTTTAAATTAATGCAAAATTGGAAATGGGAGTAGTCTGGAAAAATGCCATCTTATTTTGCAATAGGAATTAGCTGTTCTTAGTATATTGTTTTAATGAACCCCCTTAGACCTTTGTAATTAGATATATTGGAACCCTTGAACACATTTTTGTAGGTAGGTTAAATCCTGTCCTGTTTGTTTTATATATATATATATATTCTTTTCTCATTTTTCTGGCCAGACTTTTCTTTCCAGATAATGTAGAGATAAACCAGATAAATTTAAACCTACCTTGAGTCAAATTGGCATACATTTTGAAATAAATGAAATTGGAATCAGTTCTATTGAATTTGCTAGAAAATCGAATGTGATCACAGCTCTTGGTTCTAATTCCAACCAGAAAAGTATTCTAAGGCATCTCTGCCTCTCTCCCAGTGTATTACCCCTTGGGAGCAAACTCAAGTAGAAAAGACTTTGTCAGGATCCCTTGGAGGCCACATTTGGCAGAGGCAGGAAGCAGGTTGCTTTTCCCTGGGAAGAGGTCTATATGTATCTGTGGGATATAAGCCCCTGCAAGGCAGATACGCAGCCATCCTCAGTCACTTGTACACTCAAGGTTGGCGGGTAGGGAACAGAAAAAGGAAACCAAGTGCAAAGAGAAACATTAGAAACAAATCATTAGCTTTTAAGACTCCAAGGACGAAGATGCAGGGGACTTCAGGATCGTTCAGGTGTAATGTGGTTGTGTGCTAACTGTAACCAAATCCTGAGTGGTGTCCATTATAAGCACATCAGTGTCTGGTAAGAAAATGAGTGCAGGTTTGAACACTATGTTTGGAGCCCAGGGAAACCGTGGGCAGCCTTTTTCCCTGTCTCGTCAGCCTCGTGGTTTGTTTGGTCTATTGCCTGTTTGAGCAAGCTTTCTGCTATCATCTTAAACCCACTGAGTTTTACTTGTCCATTGGCAGGGAGAACACATTCTCCTTGTACTTCTGTCTCAGCCCGGAAACACTGATTAGAGACAGTCTGGAGCAGTTGGAGGAGCCTGGGTGGAAGAGCAGGAGCCCAGATTCTAATTTCAGCTGTACCGCTCATTGGCCACAGGTCTTTGGAACTCATTTGCCCTTGGGTCTTGTTTTCCTCATCTGTAAAATGAGGCAGAGGACTGGATGTTCTCTTGTTCTGCTCCCTAGAGTTCGATGATTCTATAATCTAAACTCCTTCTTGGCCTTCTCTAATTCCTTCAAGAGCAAGGGCACGGAGAAGATAGCCTACAAGACAACTTTATGGGCCATCAGAAATAGGGCAGAGGGATGATAATTGGGCAAGGCCAAGCACTGAGTCCATAAAACCAACTGTCCGAGGAAAGGATGAGGTTGCTGTGACTTAGCATCCTTGTGTGTAAAAGAGATTTAAGGGATTCACTGACAGTAAGCTCATGTGAGTCAACAGTGTGAGAAGCTGCCAAGAACTGATAATGGACATTCAGTTGAGGCATAATGTGGAGAATGAAGAGCCAGTAGTTCCCATCCATTTGAAAACACCTAGCACACTCCAGTCCCTCAACATACTCATGCTCTGAGTATATTGGGGCACTTCCTTGCTCTGTATTGGTGAGAATGGCAGTGCTAAGAGCATGGACTAGGGCTAGACCAGTGAGGCTCCCTTCTGGCTCTACCCTGCTGAGCTGTGTGGTGGCAGGCAAGGGCCTTAGTCTCCCTGTTATCTGTAAAATGAATGGTAGTAATACCTACTCAAGGGTTCCTATGAGGATCACATGAGTTACTATAAGCTATTAGTTTCTGTTTATACAATGCCTGGTTTTCATTTAATGTCTTCTAGTTTTTGCTGTTACTCATGTTATTATCTAGGCAAATTAGAGCCTTTGGATGGAAAGGAGTAAGACGTGGGGAGACTCAGAGCCAAGCTTTAGGAAGGCTGATGGAAGAAACTGCTGTATCTAGCCAAGAAGAAAGGGCTTGATTGAGTTTGTGGGTGGGTGGGCGAGGACCTCAAAGGGGTGGTGAACAAATTAGGAATCAGAAGGGTGGGAAATGGGCTGCTGGTGAACTTGCTGAGCTTTCAGAGAATAATAGAGGAAGTGTAATTCCCCCATCTGCCACCTGGGAAGCCATTAACCGCAGGGACCTTGGCAAGGCTTTGGGGGAGGTATCACTAATGCCAGGGTGTCCATGCCCTGTCTGAATAAGACTCAGAGGTTCTGTGTTTGTAGAATGCAAGGGGATAGGGGCAGAAGGAAGAGAAACAGGATGGAACAGTTATTGATGGAAAAGTGAGGAAAAGCTTATTCTGGTGCAATCCAGAAAACATGTTGACCAGTTGACTGCTCTTTTGTCAAGGCACAGCTTGATGGTGTAGTAACAGATACAGCCTTGGACCCCCCAGACCAGATCTAACTCACAGACATATTTCTTTAACCAGCACAGTATTTTTCAAATTGGGGAAGTTTTCCATTTGGGAAGGTTCATCTGAAAAGCCAGAACTCCCAGCTTGTCTTGAAAATGCAGATGGTGTGGCAAATTGGACTCTCATGCCTTACGTGCCAAACATTGGCTGGAGCCTAGTGGTGGCTGTCCCGACGTATGGGTTAGGGATTGTTCCAAGGATGACAGTCCTTTCATGGCCTTCTCTAACCCCAGTGTTTGGTCCTCAGAGGATTTGAGTATCACACCCTATACCGGGGAAAAAGCCATTTTTATCTGGTCCTCTCAGAGAATAGGTTGCCTCTCAAGGGGAGTAAAGTTAGAGAAGAAACTTTGAATGCAACCGTGAATGCCATGCTTCCTCCAGGCCAAATCGTCTTTTGAATGGCCCGTTCAGAAGTCTGACAATTTTTGAAGCATGTGGGTGGGCAGAGAGGATGACCAAGCTCCATTTTTACCTCATGCAGCTCCAGCAAGAACCCCATGTTCTGAAAATCTTCGTCAGACTCTGAGACTTTTCTTTTTTTCAGAGCCCAGCCCATGAGCACTTTTCAGTTGACAGCCCAACCCTTGTACGAGCTGCCAGAGCTGCTTCTGCCAAGTTGCTTTGTGGTTAAAACTAAGTTTCCTCCTCTGGGTTGGCAGTTGGGGTTGGCATTCCTAGGGAAGAAAGCATGGCAGTAGACTCTATATCTGGGACTTGGGAACCTGTTGGCTTATTGCTCTTGGATAATGTTCTGAAATAATCAGGTTACTACCACCTGGGAATGGAGACCTCTCCTTAGACTGGAACTCAACTGACACATCCTGTCATGGCTGCCGTTGGAAACAGTAGCTCTGCTGAAAGTCTGTGTAAACACTCGGTATGGTCCTTTGGAGTGGCATTGATTGATTTGGTCTTTCGCTGAAATGCTTTCCAGCCTGTGTTCCAAGGAATGGCTCTAATGTTTATGTTGGTTCTTAGAATCCAGGTCGATGTTTAACAAATTTGCCTGATTTTAAGTTCCACCCAGGAACCTGTGAAATATCCAGATGCCAGGGAGAGTCCTCAGGCTCATATAACCAGAACCTCCAGGAAATTGTATATACAAGTGCTCCAGGTGATGCTTTTAAGAAGGCAAACTTGGAAAACATTGGACTAGCTACTCACCCATTTCCCTAGATCAGAAAATCTTTGATTGCTTTCCATGCATGGTGTATGGCTGCCCTGTAGTCACCAACCACCCCATGCTGTGAATGACACTTACTCCCTTGTTTTATGAGGCCGAATCCTGGGTCTGGGCCCTTGATTCCTAGGGCCACACACCAGTCTCGTGGCTTGTCCCCCAAAGAACCACCCTCTTATTCCCATGGTAATGACAAGTCCCCTAAATTAAATCCATGCCAAGGATGTAGTCAGCTGACACAGGTTCCAGTGAAGTGTCTCTCAGGAATGCTTTCCTTTTAGTAATTCAGATAACAATTTGTAGGAATTTGGGAGGTTATACAGCACTTTCACATAGCCGCATGAAACACATATTAGTTTTACTGGTGGTAAAACAGAGCCTGAGAGATGTCTAGGAGAAACAAATCCACCCTAAGGTACAGATGAGTGATAGTCTTCTTTGACGACAACGCTTACATTTGAGAGAAGTCACCAATAGTCCATGAGTTTGGTTGATGAATGACAGGATTTGAGGCCCGGTCTCAGGTGGTTAGGGAGGCATTTGAGGGGCCTCAGGGTGGAGAGAAGTTTCTTAGTGCCCCTCTCGAGAGCAGCCAGCAGTTGCCTACTCTGTCAGGGACTGGCAGCCCTCCCAGAGGCATGAACAGCTGAGTGCGAATGACTGCAGCTGTGGGAAGAAAACATAAAAGTATCATGGGTGAAAGAAGGGCCCTTGTGCTCAGCAGAGGGTCTGCCTCCCAAAGCCAGGACTGGCTTGGGGAGCGGGCAGCTGAGGCAGCCAGCAAACATCCTGAGGGCGGGGTGCTTCTGGAAGGTTCCGAAGCACTGCCTGCCTGCTCTAATTGTGCTGGGATGAGTTCATTTGTAACTCTTAGTAAACACAGCTGTTGTGGTTGTAATTTGCCTCAAGGCTTTTTACTATTACTCCAGCCCTCACAGTTTGGCAGCCGATATGGGAACAATGGTGATTAGAGGATGGGAAAAGAAGTTGCTGTCTGAGAATGAAGGGAGAGAAGAGCGTGGCTGAGCCACTGAGCGAATTCAAATGTGTGAAAGCCGTGCTCTGTGGACAGTAGGGCAGCAGCACCCCAGGCCGTGACCAAAGGCTCTTCGGTGCCCATATGCTGGGGAGAAGCCAGATGATCCAAGCAGAAAGGGGTTACAAAAGCATTGCAAGACTGTTGGTTCAAAGAAAGGGTTAAGACTATTCTTGGAGGGAGAGAGAGACCTAATCCTCTGAACCTAGAACAATCTGAGAGCCCTGGCTTTCTGAATATGATAGGGCACAGATGTATAAAATAACTGAAATAGGGTATTTATTGACTATGTTAGTTTTCCTCCTATTGGACATTAGGAAAGCACAGCTTATAGGAAAACCGTTTCAGATGAGAATTCTAGAAATAGTCTGACTTTGTCCAGAGGCAGCTCAAAGGGACATACATCTGCTCAGCCACTCCGGGCAACAGGCGATTGGGCCAGGAGAGCAGAGATGTACTGTAGATGCCTGAGGTATTGAGACCTGTACCCACACACCTCCTCACAGCTTCTCAGCCCAGCTGGAGCAGTGGCAGTCCCAGGGGACAGGAGAGGACAGATTGCCCGGGACACTGCCACCCTCCCAACTCGAGGAAGGTTTCCTGGGGAGGAGAGGAACTTAGATGTCTTCATTCTTTCTTCGAGTCAGGACCACATGTTCCTAGGGCAGCTTTGTACTGGAAGAATGAAGTCCACTCCCCATCAGCACTGCTGGGGAGGAGTTCAGACAAAAAGTATGCCTTTAAATGAGGTTCCTGTGGTCCTTACATTAACCTTTGTGTGGAAACTCAGCAAAGAGCAAAATCATGGCAGGAGAGAGAAATTAGAATTGTGGATTTCTGGCTATTTCTGGGAGAACAAGCAAAGGAGCTGTATTGTTTCACAGTGGAAGTGGAGAAGCCACTTAAAAGCCTGGGAATGTGGAGATGGAGAAGCAACTCAAAAATCTGGGAATGGGATTCAGATAAGCCAGTTGAGCATGTTGGGCCAGTTGAAGGAAGTTTTGACATCTTTCTGGTGCTGTCTGCATTGCCATGGAGAATAGGTTCATGGTTTGCTGAGTTGGCACCCAGGTGGCTTCCCATTCCACCTGGAATTCTTGAGAAACAATCTTTGCTAGAAACTGGAACCATGGGTTTCTCCATCACCCCAGAGCCTTATCATTGAGTCCCTGAAACAGATCCTTGCAAGGACAGAGCTTGTGGATGGAGTTTTATGTGAAAAATGCTGACTGGGAGCATATTTTACAACGTGGTGTGGTTCTTGGAAACAGAATCCATCATTGTATTATAAGAAGGTATCATAACAGTGAGAAACCAATTTAGAAGAAAATTTTAAACGTAATGTGTGTGCTTCTGAAATCATATTTAGCGTCTATATACAATTTCGTACTTAAATCAAAATCATATAAGCAGCATATGCTCATAAAATCTGGCTGTGCAGCCCTAAGTACCAAGAGAGTCCATCTGTACTCAAAATAAGTCAGGACTCCCCCTCAGGAATCCTGGTCCAGCCTCCAGGGACAGCAGAGCTTCAGGGAACACTGGAGTTATCCCTGCTCGGTGAGAATTTTTACATCTGGCTGGCCTTTGCTTCTCCCTTCCCTGATTCTATTTCTGACTAGCTGGAGTTCTTGGGGGGCGGGGGGGGCGGTGACGATGGTAACTGCCAATATTTGAGCACTTTCTATGTGCCAGGCATGATCCATGAAACAACTCTGTCAAGTCAATACTGGTTTTAACCCCATTTTCTTTTTTTTTTTTAAGATTTTATTTATTTATTCATTTATTTAGATGACAGAGACAGAGAGAGACAGAGAACACAGGCAGAGAGAGAAACAGGCTCCATGCAGGAAGCCTGATGTGGGACTCGATCCCGGGACTCCAGCATCACACCCCGGGCTGAAGGCGGCGCTAAATCACTGAGCCACCCTGGCAGCTCTAACCCCATTTTCAAGGGAGATAGCCAAGGCTGGTGGAGGTGAAGGTCCCACAGGTAGTAAATAGCTGAGTCAACATTTGACTTGAAGGGGCATATGCTGTAGCCAAGGAATGGGCTCTGGTGATCTGGCAACTTCTTCCTCTTTCCCATGTGCATCTCTTCAAATATCAAGAGACTGAATTAAATCCGTGATGGCATAGGACAGATTTCACAAAATAGTTCTGTAGGATTCTCAGTGGAAAAGCCAGTGACATTGAGTGGGTGAAACTCAGTTGCCTTCGTCTCGAATCTGAAGACCTCTAAAGGGAAAACCGGACCATTTTTATCATTTGCTGTGATGTGTTGGAATGACTCTTGTCATCTAAGACCAGCTAGGAACCGGCTTGCATGTGAGGACTCGCAGAGACACGTTTGCCCTCTGGGAGCTTGATCAGAGATGGAGGTTACTGACCTCCATCAGTCATGAAACATAGGGGAGATTGAAAAATGAAATCAAACCCTAGGTGGTAGAGTACCACATGGTTTTGAAGGACAAGTCAGGAGTTTCCAGACAAGACTCATAAGGCATGAGTGCTATTCCAAGTGCTGTTGGTTTGGGGAAATCCACATTTCCTTAATTAAGTTCCAACAGGCATCTCTTCAAGTGAGAGAGAGGAGAGGGCCCCATGGTGGTGGCTGGTGGGAGGGAAGGAGCCTAGGAAGCTTTGACCTCGGCTTTGTCATCCTCCGTTCAGGCTGCTGAGGGGTCGTGACTGCTTACTGGGAGCCTGGGGGGCTACCCCATGGGGTCCTGCAGCTTGTCTACTGCACAAGCCTGGAGGGCCATTCCCATGTAATGGAATGGAGTAAAGCAGTGGACACCCCTGTCAATCCAGACCAATTGGTGATCATTGCAGGTCCTCAGAGCCTGCTAAGGTTTGGCCAGGCCTCCAGATGGTGCCCGCATGCTTGCCGTGAGTAATGCCAGGCAGGCAGGAGCTTCTTAGCAGCCTTGTCAGGCAGCATACTTTTACCAGGACAAAATCAGGGGCTGGGAGACCTGGAATTCAGACCTACTGCCAGAGGGAGGCTGTGTCCAGTGTAAAGGCCTCCTCTTATTTTTTCTCTCTTTTCTCCTGCCCCCCTCCCTACTTTATTCTTTCCTTTCCTTTCTTTCCCCTCCTCCCTGCTTCTCTGTTTTCATTCTCCCTTCCCTTTTCTTTTCCCATTTTTTTAAAAAATTAGGTTCATTCATTAGAATTCATGTAGATCATTTGCTGCCATTGATGCAGAGAATTTATCCTAAATCAGTGTCTTTTTATTTTGTTATTTGTAACTCTATGGATGATCTTTTTTGCGGGATGAATTGGCATTTGGATCATTTAAACCAGTGGCAGTTTGAGTAACAGTTCTGAGAAGCAGAAATATAGCTGCTTTTGTGGACAGATCCCTTAGTTTGGACCACAGAGTAATTGTTCCTCAGGGATCTCTAAACACAGCCCACCTCCTGGTCTGGAAGAGGCTTGTTGACGTGCCAAGAGTAGGAGGCAAATGATCCCTCATCCTCATCCAGTGGCTTATTGGATCTTGCTGGAATTAGCAGGTCTCCTTCCTCTTTTCAGTTAAGGCCAGGGTCCAAAATATCTTTTTCTTAAGATTTTATTTATTCATGAGAGACACAGAGAGAGAGGCAGAGACATAGGCAGAGGGAGAAGCAGACTGCCTGCGGAGAGCCGGATACAGGACTCAATACTGGGACCCTGGGATCAAGACTTGAGCCAAAGTGCTCAACCACTGAGCCACCCAGGTGCCCCCAGGGTCCAAAATATTACATTGGTTTTGCTTACTTATATTTTGTGAGAACGTACTGGCTCTTGCAGGGTCATAATCCAATGGGTGGGGACGCCCAGCATGAAACTCAATTGTCAGCCAGGGTGGGTCTTCCTACCAATACTGTCCAAGATGAAATAAACTCAATAGATCTAGACAGATATCAACTCTGATCAAATCATATCCATGCCTGAACCATGTCTTTACCCTTCACATGGGCTCATAGCACCTGTTAGGCCTACCTCGCGGAGTTGACATGAGAATCAAACAAGAGACACTTGTGAAAATACTTGTTAAACTATTCCAAGCCAGACAGTGCGCCCATGAACTATTCTTGGATCTACCGAAAGTACGTCCGGCTGAAATGAGCAAAATGCCTCACCTACAGTGAATCAGACAGGTTTACCCCCTCACATAACAAGGTCTAGGGGTCGGCAGCCAGGAACAAGGGCAGCTTCTCCACGTTGGAGCTGCTAAAGACTCAGGCCTCTTCTGTCCTTCTGCTTCGTCATTCTTAGCATGTTGGCCTACTGCCTACTGGTCACAAGGACTCCTGCAGCTCCAAGCAAGTACCAGATCTGTGGTCAAAGCAGAACTAAGGGTAAAGGAGCTGGAGCCAGACACGTCTGTTCATTTTATTAAGAAACAGAAGCTTGGGGCACCTGGATGATTCAGTCAGTTAAGCATCTGATTCTTTTTTTTTTTTTATTTTTTTTTAATTTTTATTTATTTATGATAGTCACAGAGAGAGAGAGAGAGAGAGGCAGAGACATAGGCAGAGGGAGAAGCAGGCTCCATGCACCGGGAGCCCGACGTGGGATTCGATCCCGGGTCTCCAGGATCGCGCCCTGGGCCAAAGGCAGGCGCCAAACCGCTGCGCCACCCAGGGATCCCAAGCATCTGATTCTTGATTTCAACCTGGGTTGTGGTCTCAGCATCATGAAATCAGCCCTGCATCTGGCTTTGCACTCAGTGGGAAGTCTGCCTGGGATATTCTCTCTCCCTCTCCCCTCCAACCTTAACACAAGAACTCGTGTGCGCACTCTTTCTCACTTTCTCTCTCAAATGAAATTCTTTTTTTTTTTTTTTTTTTTTTAATCTTAAAGAAAAAATAAGCAAGCAGAAGCTTCCTCTGGTCATCTTTCCAGTATATTTCTCAGCATCAGACCTGGGTCACCTAGCCACCCTTGGCTGCAGGGAAGGCCAGGAAAGTGGAGGCGGGGACGGTTGTGACTGGCTTATCAATCAGATTCACTGTGTCCTTGAGAGTATTCAGATTCTTATAACAAGGTTGAAGGGAAAGGAAATGGATTTTGTGTCTGTGGCACATTCACTTAGTGCTTTCTCGTTTCTCAAAGCCAGATGATAACTGTGAATGCCAGAGCACATCAGAGACAGTACTGGTAGAGACAAAGGGAAAAGTCTGTGTCCTCCAGAGGCTCACCTTCCCCAATTGATGGGACTTGATTTTTCAGAAGGATCCCACCATCAAGACCTGATAATGTTTTCCTCCTCACCCTGTTTCCCTGCTCCCTGTTTTCTAGATCAGAACCACTGCCAACTTCTTTTATACAGAGAACTGGCCAATGCTCACACTGGCCCTATCACCAAATGTGTGTCCAAGCAGGGACTTAAATCTAGCACAGTCTTCAACAAAATCCATGCAGCTTCTACACCCAACATACTCCTAGCCACTTTTATTAGCCCTCCACTCCCTGCCGGCTATTGGCTTAATTACTCTGCTGCTTGGCTCCAAATTCATCCTTTGTAATTGCTTGGTGAAAATGGATCTGAGCCCTAGAAATATTCTTTCTCTGTAGCTGGCACTAGAATGTGGTCGGTAGAAGGTGCTGGAAAGTCATTGCCAAGAGGAAGAGGATTTTGCACCCAGTTCTCTAGTGGCTCCAGATTCTGTGGCCACAGAAGGGAGATGAGGACCATGGGGCTGGGCCAGAGGGTATGAGCTCGGAGCTTATCATCTAGGAAGCAGAGACTGTGGCAAGGTTCTAATTTTTTATAGATAGTGTCTGTCTGTCTGTCTCTCTCTCATTTACCCTTACCATGGTCAGATTTATCAGACTATTCACATAGAAGTGTTTGTAGAAAACCCTAGAGGCAGGACATAGCAATTAAGAGCACAGGCTGTAGAGACAGACCAGGATTTCTTTCCAGCCTCTGCCACTTACTGCGTGCTCTTCTCCCTAACACCTAGTTAACCTAAGCCTCAGTGTTCCCAACTATAAAATGGAAATAGTAATAGTACCAACCCACAGGGTTATCCAGATGCCTTGAGATAATTCTTACCAATAACTTACAAACATTGAAATTTCTTCACAAATACTGACATGATTGCACAGTAGCTGTTGAGGCACCGTGGTGCTCAGTAGGCAGCTGGACTGGTTCGTTCTTGAGGCCTTACCACTCCGAATCCTCGCCATAGCGGGGGTGCACCTGCCTTCAGGCCACCTGCCCTGCCTCCTCTGCACACCCACTTTCTCTGCTCTTCCCTTTTTTTCCAGTGCTTGTCTCGGTTCTGTCTCCCTATACGTAGGCTTGTGCCATAATGAATGGACGATGTTTGATAAAACAATTTAGAAATGTTTGCTCAGGGCCTCGCAGAAATACATGTGCATTTGTTCTGAATATTTCATTATCTTTTGATGACTTGCTAGTATTACTTGTCTCCAGGGTCAAGTGTTCCCTTCTAGTTTTGTTCTTTCAGAAGTGAGAGAAGAAGGAAGCCTGACTCTGGCTGTGACCCAAAAGTCAGATGAGTCACGGCTCAGGAACAGACACAAAGGTCTCCGTGTAAGCAGCTTCTTGTCCTTTTGGGGAAACATCTGTAACTTTCGAGGGCTCCCCTTTGTCAGCTGGTGTCAAGTTCAAAGAATTAGGTTCCATGCAGGCCAACCAGCAACCCACCAGCACCTGAGACCCAGGGAAAGTGGTTCTGTGGGCGGCTCCTGCCTCTGATGGGGTCGGGCTCCTATGAGTGAGCAGCTGGGGTGGCACCCCGGCTTCCTGAGGGCAGGTGCTGCACGGTCTCGTTCATATGTGCATCCCCAGTGCCCAGCCAGGCTCCTGGCCATAGCAGGAACAAAATAACATTTGAAAAGAGTAAAATGTGAACATGTGAATCAGTGGACCAGAGAAGCCTGCTGTTGATTCCATTAATAGCAGCAGCTCCAGCCTTTTCCAGCAAAAGGGGGGGGAGGGGGGGTTGGCACCCTGGAGCTGTGTTCCTATGGTGAAGAGATTAGGCCGTGGGCTCTGGACTTGGTACTGACCTCATCAGTTGTCCCGTGGCCCTGGACACGTTTTAACCTCTGTAGCCCAGCTTTGTCCTCTGTAAAACAAGAATGACCCTGACAGTGCTCGGGTCATAGGGCTGTAGAGATGCAATAGGAAGGGCTTAATTTAGTGTCTGCCACATGGTAAGTTCTCAGGGAAGATTTGCTGGCAGCTTCGCTCCCCTTAAGTCAAGGAAGGTGTCATTCAGGCTTAGAGATTCTTAGCACCAAGAAAGGGATTAAGAGATCGTTTTCTGGTCTCTCTCCCAAATCTCTGTACCCACCCACTTTTTTAAACTTCATCTTGCAAACAGAGGTAATAGTATGCATCTCACAGGACGAGTAAACTGCAAGTAGGGATGCGGTATAGTTCCTGGCACATAGCAAATGTGCAATAAATGGTAGCTATTATTATCTTATTACGTCTTAATACTCAGCACCAGATACTCATTGTTCATGATTGCACTTAAGTTGGAAAATAGTCTTATGCCATTACAACGCAGGTGCACCTGCCCCAGAATTGCTGTGCTGCAGGTAGTGTGGTTAGGAAGGCAGGCACACCGACTAGGGGCAGACCTCTCCTCTACCCCCTCACCACCTAGCGCTTGAGCTTTCAACAAGCCACTTGTCTTTTCTGAGCTTCACTTTCCTTATCTACTTACTATCCAGCAGATTTGCTTGGGAGACCTCATGAGAGAAGTGAGTAAATATTGGTGCCGCGCCAGAATGGGAGCCGTTGTTTTTGTGATTCTGTCTTAATTCAGGGTACTTTCGTGGCCATACGTATGGTTAGCCGTTGCCATCTTTAGCTATTTTGCTTTTGCCTTCCCCAGCCCAATGGGTTATATTCAATTTCTAACTTTCCAGAGGGTGAGAACCTTGGTTCATTTATTCAGAAATACATGAGTACTGGATGCCAGACATTGTTCTGAGGTCTAGGAGTGCAGGAGTAAATAGATTGTAAGTTTTCCTTTAAGGAGCATATATTGTAATAAGGAAAAAGAAGGCAATACATCACTAAATAAAATTACACAGTACACTGAAATGTTCTATAAACAATAATAAAACAAGGTAAGGGCTTGGAGCATGATGGAAGCCCCCCTCTTTTTTTAAAAAAAGATTTATTTTTATTTATTTATGATAGACAGAGAGAGAGAGGCAGACACACAGGCAGAGGGAGAAGCAGGCTCCATGCCGGGAACCCGACGCGGGACTCGATCCCGGGACTCCAGGATTGTGCCCTGGGCCAAAGGCAGGAGGGAAACCGCTGGGCCACCCAGGGATCCCCAGCCCCCCTCTTTTTTTGAAGAGGCTCTTCCTTTTTAATGTACACCTGCCCCTTCTCCAAATTCTAGTCAAATCCTTAGAAATAGAAGAGCCTCTGTCATTCTGTGTGGAAATGAGTTCTGATTTCTCCTTGAATCATGGGAAGGTTGAATTCCTATCTTTGCCCTGATTATAATGACTTTAGAATAGGTGTGGTTCCAGGTACCCAGGTAAACGCCTGGAAAGAGTGGTTGGATTCAGAGATGCCAACATTTTTCGGAAATCTTGCCTGGGGTCCCTACTGCTCTTTATGGTCTGAACAGTTTCAAACCTTGCAATTGGCTTTTGTGAACTTGGCCTTGGGAGGTCTGTTCTCTCAATCATTTCAATATGCAGTTCTTAGAAGTTGATATTAGCTGCCTGCATTCCCTGGGCCCTTCTTAAGTAGGAATGCAGGTCTTTTGAAATGCTCAAAAACACATTCAAAATACCTATTTTTAATGAAAACTCTGATTTGTCTAATAAATTCTGGTGATAGGAAACAAGTTTTGGTTTTCAAGAATGTAGGAGAGGCTATATGAACTGCCCCATCTGTCATGTTAGCCCCAGGGTACTATGGTGGTCCTCAACCCTCACTGCTGGTCTTAGGGTACCTGGAACACTGTTAACAATACCAGTGCCCAGGCTCCACCCAGACTAGTGCGATCAGAACCTCTGTCAGCCTGATAAAAGCTCCCCAGGTGATTAGTGTGCAAACAAGGTTAACCACCACTGTTGTACAACTTCCTTGTATCTTATGGGAAGGTTCAGGCTGCCAGGTAAGCTGTTTCAAAGGGTGGTTTTCAAATGTAGTATGCATTAGAATCCCCAGGAACTCATACATCCGCAGAGGTTTGGATGCAGTAAGACTGGGTGGAGCCTAAGGATCACAGCTATTGGAGATGATTTGGGTACAGGCAGTGGGGGGGAACCAAACTTAGAGGTTTTCAGCTTCTGTACCTCCCACCACCACCACCAGCCCCATGATACTAAGGTGTTCCAAGGTTGAGAGCCACTGTGCTGGAGAAGTGAGAATAGACGTAAGGGTCTCTTGATCAACTTGCTTCTCAAGATCTTGTTGACCTACACCTGCCATTCCATTGCCAAACGTGCTGAGGCCAGCGGCCCTGAGAAAGTTGGAGCTGGGGAGCCTGGGTGGCTCAGTCAGTTGGGTGTCCAACTCTTGATTTTGGCCCAGGTCATGCCCAGAGCCCTGAGATCAAGCCCCGCGGCTAGCTCCCCACTCAGCGGGGAGTCTGCCTATTGCTCTCCCTTCCACTCTGCTCCTCCCCCTGCACGTGCACGTGCACACACGCACGCATGCGCATTCACTCTTGCTCTCTATCTCAAATAAATAAATTAAAAAAAAAAGAAAGAAATTTGGAGCTGCCAGGCTGCCTCCTGCCAGTGACCATGAGCTTCACCCCGAGTTTGAATTGTGTGCACAGCAAGCATCAAGTGTGTCTGCTACAGAACCTATTTATGCCACATACCTGTTCAGTGATTACATAGTCTCATTAACTGTTACATAAACTGATGTACTATAATGTGAAAATTAAGAACAGTTATTTCTATACAAACTTGGCTATAGCTTTGGAAGAATTCATTCAAGGTGAGTCTCCTAAAAAAACAAAACAAAACAAAAAACAATTGCTGCTAAATTACGGATGATTGAAAAAAAAACAGTAAAAGAAAATACAAATTTTGAGGCTGCATTTACGTTGCTCTGCAAATTTTTTTAAAAAAAGATTTATTTATTTGATAGAATACACGCAAGAGCAAGGAGGGGTGGGTGGGGAGGCAAGAATCCTCAAGCTGCTAAGTGCAGAGCCCGCGCTGCTGGGCTCGAGCCCTGGACGCTGAGATCATGACCTGAGCCAAAACCGAGAGTCAGCCACTTAACCGACTGAGCCACCCAGGTGCCCCTGCTCTGCAAGTACTTTTAAGTTTACATGACACTTTAAAGAAGTTTACTGATTGCATTATAGTTCTAGGTTAAAATAAAACATTCTTGACATATATAGGTATATCTTTGTTTTTGTCTGCTTTAAGGGGTTCTATTAGCTGATCAACTACTTCTCCCTCTTATGTTGACTAAGAAACAGCAGTGATATCTGTTGTGGGTAACTGAAAGAAGCTGTGGTTAGCGATTAACATTTTAATATATTATCAATTTTCTACTTGCTTATTGAAACAGCAGTACATAATTTACTGAACTTTCTAGTTGTCTTATAAAACAAAATACCTCTAATTTAAATCAAACTCTGAAAGAAGGAATCACCCAAGGATCTATTACTAATCTAGCTAGTGAGCTGTACTTCTTTAAAAGACTTGCTTTTGAAATATTCGTCTTCCTGGCCATCCTGGGCTATTTTCAGAACTGCTCATTTCCACTTTTGCCAGCTGGTATCCAATTGTTACTTATGATACAGTGGTTGATTTCATCCCTAACAGATGTCAAAGCTCTGAATCAGGAGTTGGCAAACTGACCCAGAGGCCCACCACCTATTCTCGTATGACCCATGAGCTAAGCATGGTTTTTATGTTGTTAAATGGTTGCAAAAGAAAAATCAAGGAATTGTGATATGTGAAAAATACATGTGATTCAAATTTCAGTGTCCTGTGAAGTTTTATTGGGACACAACTACACGCATTTTTTTTTTTTTTTGACTACTATCAATAGCTGCTTTCACCCACAATGGCAGAGGCTAGAATTTGGAACAGAATACATGGTCCACAAAGCCTAAACTATTTGTTTAATTCCGTTTAAATTAAAAAAAAAAAAAAAAAAGCAAACCCACCTATTTCTTCTACCTCATTCACCCTCAGCCTGTAATCACCAGTCTGTTCTCTGTATCTGTGAGTTATATACATACTTACATCTATGTTTCTCTATATAAGTGAGATCATATGCTATCTGTCATTCTCTGACTTATTTCACTTAGGATAATGCCCTCAGGGTCTATCTGTGTTGTCGTAAATGCCAAGATTTAATCTTTTTTATGGCTGAATAATATTCCATTGTATATCTATACATCGTTATCCATTCATCCATTGATGGACACTTATTTAAAAGTAGCCAAGATGTGGAAACAACATAACACTGCAGTGACCATGGGAGTACATATACCTTTTTGTATTAGTGCTTTTGTTTTGGATAAATACCCAGAAGTAGAATTGCTACATCATATATTACTTCTATTTTCAATTTTTTGAGGAACCTCCATACTGTTTTCCATAATGACTGCACCAATTCACATTCCCACCGACAGTGCAAGAGGGTTCCTCTTTCTCCACATCCTTGCCAACATTCATCTTTTTGATAATAGCCATTCTAAGACATGTGGGGTGATACCTCACTGAGGTTTTGATTTGCATTTCCCTGATTAAGGATGTTGGACATCTTTTCATGTATCTGTTGACCATCAGCATGTCTTCTTTGGGAAGAGGACTATTCAGATCTTCTGCCCATTGTTTAATTAGATGATTTTTTCTTTTAAGTTGTATGAGTCATATACATATTTATATATACATATGAGTATGTTCATATACGTGTGTATGTATGATACAAGCCCCTAACAGATAAATGATTTGAAAATATTTTTCCCATTCAGTAGGTTGCTTTTTTTTTTTTTAAGATTTTATTTATTTATTCATGAGAGACAGAAAGACAGGCAGAAAGACAGGCAGAGACACAGGCAGAGGGAGAGACAGGCTCCAGGCAGGGAGCCCGATGTGGATTCGAAGCCGGGTCTCAGGAATCATGCCCTGAGCTGAAGGCAAATGCCCAGCCACTGAGCCACCCAGGCGTCCCTCGTAGGTTGCCTTTTCATCTCATTGATGGCTTCCTTTGCTGTAGAAGCTTTTCAGTCCAGTGTTACCTTACTTGCTTATTTTCCTTTTTATTAGTTTTGGTTTTGGTGTCAGATTGAAAAAATCATTACCAAGACCTATGCCAAGGAGCTTACCACATATGTTTTCTTCTAGGACTTTTATAATCTCTGATCTTACAAATCTGCAATACATTTTGAGTTAATTTTTGTGTATGGTATAAGAAGTGGTCCAGTTTTATTCTTTTGGATGTAGCTGTCCAGTTTTTTCAAGACCGTTTATTGAACAGAGTATCTTTACTCATTGTCTATTTTTGGCCCTTTTGTCATAAATTATTTGAATACACACATACATACACACAATTTCTCTGGTCTGTTCCATTGATCTAGTGTGTTTTTATACCAAAAACATACTGTTTAAATTACTGCAACTTTGTAATAGAGTTTGGGATCAGGAAGCGTGATGCCTCCAGCTCTGTTCTTTCTCAAGATTGCTTTGATTATTTGGGGTCTTTTATGGTTCCAAACAAATTTTAAAACCGTTCTATTTCTGTGAAAAATGCCATTGGAATTTCTATAGAGATTGCATAAATCTATATATTGCTTTGGGTAGTATGGGCATTTTAACAATATAACTTCTTACAGTTCATGAGCACCAAATATGTTTTCATTTATTTGTGCCTTCTGTTTCTTTCATTAATATCTGGTAATTTTACATACCTGTCTTCTACCTCCTTGGTTAAATTTATTCCTAGGTATTTTGTTCTTCCTGATGGAACCGTAAGTGGCATTATTCTCTTAATTTCTCTGATAGCTCATTATTATTATATAAAAACTCAACAGATTTTTGTAAATTGATTATATATCTTTCAACTTTATTAAATTTGTTTGTTAGTTTACAAAGCCTAAGATGTTTTTTATCTGGCCCAAAAAGTTGTGGACTCTGATTCAAATGCCAGCTCTGCCCAAGACTCTTGCTCTTTCAGCTTTCCTTCTAGGCAACCACTGCTCCTGGTCCTACGTTGCCCCGCTGTCCTTGAGGGCTTGGTTGTAGCCTGCCTTTAAAGTAAATGTGTTGAATGTAACTGGGTCAGTTTTTCAGGGGTTCTTTTTCCACCTACTTTGGCCAATTCTCTGGAGTGTAAGAACCAAGCTACGGGTTCTCAAAACCATAAATTATTTGTAACATCATATCTCAAGTTTTATAAAGGCAGATGGTTTCACAACTACTTGATTTTTACAAATGTACATTTATTTTAGATTCCTGAACGTTACTTTTGGTGTCACCATTACATTTTTTGAAGTTTGATGTACAAGTACTTGAGATATTACTGATATTTGCATTCCTGAGAAATTTCAAATTATGAAATCACAAGACTGAAAATAGAACTTATGAGAGAAGCAGAGTTGAGCCAGACCACTGCAAATCTAAACAGCTTTGATTTACAGCCATTATAAAACATAACAATCCTAGTAAAAATGGTAACAGAGTTTAAAAAGACACATTTAAAGCCTAAAAAGTAAATACTATAGTAAATATACAACTTTACCGTTAAACAGATCCAATTAGCATGCTTTGGGTTGTGGGGGATGTTGGAATGATTTGAGGCCACTTTGACTTCATGGAAACAGAGAGTAGGACACAATGTGGCAAACCCCCCCGCCCCAGGAGGGGCGCCTTGGGTGGCTCAGTGGTTGAGTGTCTGCCTTCAGCTCAGGTCATGATCCCGAGGTCCTGGGATCAAGTCCCACATCATGTTCCCCATAGGGAGCCTGTGTCTCCCTCTATGTCTCTGCCTCTCTCTGTGTGTGTCTCTCATGAATAAATAAATAAAATCTTAAAAAAAAAAAGAACCCTTTAGGAGCATTTCATGACAGAGCCCATGGCCACACTGAGCCAGAAGGGAGAACAGGCATGTTGTGTACTATTATGGCCCTCTATGACTTAGTCCACACAGCTAGGTGAATGTATTTTGCATTAAGCTGCTGTTACGGAGTCTATGGAATATTAATGTGCTGGGGGAAAATAGCATGTGAACCAAAATGACTTATGAGCTTCATTGACATATTCCCTACTTGCCCTTCATGTATGAGCTTATTGATGTTGTAGAAACCTGCATTTTAACAGAACTGACTGTCCCTCCTCCTTTATTCTCTCTCACTTCTTTACTTTCTCCAAATAATATTATTCATGAAACATCAGGATGGGCAAGAGTATCTGAATCCCAATAACTGACCAAAAAAAACAATCAGATTTCAAATAAGCATTAAAAACTTCAAGTCAGCATTTATGTCAAGGCAGTGTGTATATACCACAATGTATATTAAATCCAAAGGGAATGGGGAATAATAGGGTGTCTGGAATGCCATTAATCACTTAATCCTTCTTGTGCCGCTTAAAGCCCCTCACTTTTGGCTCCCAATTTGGGAAACCCTCAGCTGCTGATTGAATAGTGTGTTCACATGGGCTCCATTATGTGCAAATACACATCAAAGGGGGAAGGGGGCAACTGTTTTTTAATGTCACCAGAATTTGAGACAGCAAGGTAAGCTTCAAAGATCAGGTTATAGACACACATGTATAATTTTTTAAAGACACACAGGAGGTTGAGTATTCATAAATATATGTCAACACATGTACAGGACATGACAACAGAAAATGAAAAATTATTAACAGTATGACACCAAAGAAAGATAATAAAACCACTGATGATAAAGAATAGTGAGCATTCTCAGGAGGAAGAAGAAATACAGAAAATTAGATTTTGATAAATGCTTGTTAAAGGGAAGACAAATCTAGCATTTTTTTACTCCTGGCATATAAAATGAGGTCATATTGCTCCTAATAGGTGGAGAAAATATGGAACAGCTAAGCAGCAGCTATGCTAAGCAACACCAAAGCCTCTTGGAAGATGGGATCAGGTGTGAGTAGCATGTTGTTATCGGCCAGAAACCCATCACAGTAAGCTCTGGGAACGTTTTGGTAGGCTGACAGAAATCCTTAAAAGGATGTCAAAGCAAAAATTTGTTGCAAAGTAAAGTAATAGGTTATTTTTAAATGTGCAAAATTAGCTTATGGCTGGACTATAGAGAATCAGTTCAGTGTCAGCATATGAGCTCCTGTCAGAGGCAAAATAAGAAATGTTTGAACAAGCCATTGATGGAAAATGCAGAAGGGAGGAATAACCTCAGAAGTGTTAGAAGAAATGCCATTCAAATAAGTGACTACATAGATAAAATGTTAGTGTTAAAGTTTCCCAAAATTAGAATGTTTCAATGGGTAAAGTATATCTGTTAAATTAGGAAGGACCTGAATTCAAATGTGAGTATTAGATTACACATGCACATACCTTAAAAATAAACTCGTTAAACAAATTAAATTTTTGTTTTTCTCTCACTGACAAAAGGCAGTTTGGGGCTGTTTATTTAAAGGCCTCTCATCAGGGTCCAGGGCTGTTTCTGTCTTTTATTCTGCTCCTTAGTGACAATACTAATCTTCAAAGTCACCTCTTGGTTCAAGATGGCTGCTGGAGCTCCAGCCATTATGTCCTCAGTCCACGTAGGATGCAAGAGAAGGAAGGGAAGGTTAGAAAGGATATACTTCCCTGCTGAGGCAGCCCACTTTAAAGAGCTCTTTTGGAAGCTGTCCCAGTCTTTGCATTACTTGCTAAGAGGAATGGGAAATATGATTAGCTGGGACTACTGCTGCCCCAGATAAAAGTATGGTTCTGTTGAAATAAGAAGATAGCCACCAGCTGTCTCTACCACAAAGTCCGTATGTGCTAAACTCATCTTTGTATTAAATGAAAGGGTAGGAGGATGCTAATGCCCAGGAAATATACCTGCATGGGACACCTCAGCAAAAGCAGACATTGGGATTAAAATTAAAAAAAACAACAAAGCTCTCAGAGCAGGATTATGTCAGAGACCATTTGGCCAGAAATAAGATATATATGATGCAGTCTCTTTACCAAGCTGGCGTAGAAACTCACATTTTTTTTTTTTTTTTTTTTTTAAGATTTTATTTATTGAGCAGCCCAGGTGGCTCAGCGGTTTAGCACCGCCTTCAGCCCAGGGCCTGATCCTGGAGACCCAGGATCGAGTCCCACGTCGGGCTCCTTGCATGGAGCCTGCTTCTCCCTCTGCCTATGTCTCTGCCTCTCTCTGTGTGTCTCTCATGACTAAATAAAATCTTTTTTTTTTAATATTTTATTTATTTATTCATGAGAGGGAGGCAGATCATGCCCTGGGCCGAAGGCAGACGCTCAACCGCTGAGCCACCCACGCGTCCCGACACTCATTTTTATAGAGCAGTGGTGAAGAGCTGTGTTCCAATGCTGAGTCTGCCACCTTATTTATTAGATGACCTCACAGAAGTTTCTTGGTCTCTGTGAGCCTCAATTTGTCCTTCCGTAGGGTGGAAACAGCAGTCCGTCCCTCCCTCCTTAAGGTGGTCATGAGGATTAACTGAAATGCTACGTAGAAAATTGTAGTGCAGAATTGTGTTTGAGCTGAATGCACAGGGGCACCACACCCACTAGGATGACAGTGCCCGTTGAGCTGAGAGTCCGGTTTTGCTGCAAGTAAATCCCCTGGCAAGCTCTTGCATCGTGTCACCTTGTGCATGAGGGAAAGGGAGAAGTTGCACCCATCCTCATGACTAGTTCTGAAGAACACAGCCGAGTTGTCTGTGGAAGAGGAATAAGAAGGAGTGGGAAGAGTGGGGGAATACAGCCCCTTTATAGCTGTGGAGGGTTGGGGATTCGATTATGTACCCAAGAGCTCCAGAGCCAGAAGAAAAATAGGTCTATGAATAGAAGACCGTGAGTGGAAGGCCCCATCAGAAAATGGGTGGTTAGGGGATTGTCAGAAAATCAGATCACTTTCTGCACAGACTTCTAAAATCACAGCAATCCCATTGATGAGAAATTAGAAGAGTATGAAATTGGGTTTTAGAACAACACACAAAAAATGAGTAAAAGGGAGGCAAAGAACTAACCATAAGGTCAGAGCTGTCCAAAGCTCAGAAGGTGCCACCTCTTCCCCCAGAAGTCAAGGACAATAACAAAAAAAGAGTTCTCAGTTTTGAGAGTTGGAAGAAAGCTTTTCTCAGAAAAAATTACAGTAACTCTTCTTTTCTTTAGATGGAAACTGTATCCATTTATCCTGAAAAATTCCAGTATGATGAGGTTCCATGGACCCATCACCCAGTTCCCCATGGCTCATCCGTATCCTCTACCCTCTGATTACTTTGAGGCAAATCCAAGACATCATTTCATCCCCTACAGTTCAGCATTTGCCTCAAAAGTAAAAAGACTCTTAAAAAGAACCACAATACCACTATCACACCTAAAAATCATGAAGAATAAGATCTTTATCTTGGACGCCCTGCCTGCATTCAGATTTCAGAGATGGCCTCATAATTCCTTTTCATTGTCTTCCATCAGGATACATTCAAGCGCCACACACTGTGATTGGGTCTGTTCCTGAACTCTCTTTTCATGGGAGTCTGTTAAGGAACCCACGTATTTATTCCGGAGAGTTTCCCACAGTCTGAATTTTACTCCTTGTGCACCCATGGTGTGGTTTACTGCCTGCCTCTCCCCACTCTTTTTTTTTTTTTTAATTGGTAGATAAGATATTACAGCTTGATCAGATGTAGATTTAATTTTTGTTCAAGCCTACTTCATAGGTACGGCTGGGTCCCAAGATCAGGAGACACAGAAGTCTCTTTATCTTACTTCCCTTGGTATTTCCAGCCATCAAGGTCTCTTAGCAGACATCCATTAGTTCATTAGTGCTTGCAAATGGTGATAGTCTCATTAGTGTCTTTATGAACTCACTTAATTTAAATATATTTGATGTTTTTCAGTCTGCCGAGGTTATTCTTGCTGATGTTTTATTGACTTTTAAATTTTGCCTATTTAAATTTCATAAATGCTAAGTTTGGGAACATCTGAAAAGTCACCTAAGGGAAAAGACCTGGCTAACATCTGTACTGAGCTAGCACCCTCTGCCTTTTCCAGAGCTGCTCCTTCTATAAAGGAGGGCTTTCTCACTTTAATTTTTTTTTTTTTTTAAGGAGAGTAAAACCTTGGCCTCTGTGCTACCTCCATATGCTTTGCCAGATGAACCAGGAGACCCACCAGCTAGATGGGTTCCCCTCTGATTAATTTTTTCTCCTGGAGACCCCGAGGCCTGCAGTCGTGTGCATATGGTATCTAATGGCTTGGTGGGTAACTGAGTTAATGATGTGTGAAGGTGACCTGAATAAATTTGAAATCAGAACTAACATGGAATATGGGCAAGCTGCTCCTGTAATAAATTTGGAGTACTTGTATTTGCCCAAGTGGGTGTTAGGGGACTGTTGGAGAGAAAATACGGAGGCCTGAGCTCAGAAATTCTGTCAAAGATGCAGGAGACCAGATGCCTCCTCCTGAGAACCTTTTTAATGAACATGTTCACTGTCCCTTCCCACATCCTGCTAGAATTTTAAAGATAAGTGTCATTCCCCTAGTAGCATTAGTCTCTCTTGTTGAGAACTGCAAGTGACCAAGACAGGTTAGGCCTTGGTGTGGTATCATCAGCTTTTCCCAGCCCTTCCTTCTAGAAAAACTAGACGCCAGCAAAATGTGACTTGTGTGCTCCATTTTGCTGTGGACAAGCGGTTGTTTGTAAGCCTCTGTTTGGGGCTAGACTGCCACTTGGACGTCAGTTTGTTTTTGATTGTTAGAGCCATGTTAATGCAAAAAAAAGAACCCTAAAAAATGAAAAACTGAGTGGGACTTCCCAATCCATGGAAATTAATTTACTTAAGATATGTGTAGTACTGTAGTAATGTTATGTGTGTTATAAAAAACATTGAGAACTGTAAGCAAACATTTTCGTATTTTTTTCCTTACGTCCCGGGGAATCTTCCTGTGCACACTGCACATTCTGCAGTCCACTTCATTAGTTAGATTAGGGACTGTATGAGGTTCCGGCAAAGCCCTGGTACTCTGCAATCAGACCAGACACCAAAAGCTAAATTCAGCTTCCACTAATTTTTTATAATTGGAAAACACAGAAAGAAATTAATTCTTTTCAACATGTTAAGTTCCTCTTGTTTTCAGAAATGGAATTTTATTTTGAATCACATGGCAGGGCCACCTGACCATTTCAGAGGGAGGATTTCTCGAAGGACCTCACTCTGACTCTGCTTCCTCTAGTATCTGTCTGTGTGGAGTTGTCTGGACTGTCACCGAGGACGAATTTAAGTCATGTGATGTGTGTTCCAGTCTCCGAGAATTAATTTCACCCACTCCCAAAGTCTAAGACTGTGGTCGCTGATTTTGGCTAAAATAGTCCCTGCAGAGTCCCTTTCACACATGAAATTCTTGGGGTCTGGGTCTGCACTGCGCTGTGCCACGTCTTACCCCCAGCACGTTTGTTTTACTGAATGAACATCACCTCTTCAGTCTCAGGCTTTTGCTGCTCTTTGTCTTGAGGCCTTGCTTCTAGACTCCTGACTGCTTCATTTAGCAGGTGTTTATTGAGCAGCTTCTAGACTGATGATCACAGGTGTATTGACTAGGTCCCCCCGGGGGAGCAGGGGGCTTGGAATCAAACAGAGTAGGAGACACATCTAGCTCAAGCAGTGTTTAGCAAGGTGGGAGGCAGTACAGAGGAGGGAATTAGGGGTCTGTTTGCAGGTGGCGGGGAGGGGGGCAGTGGTGCTAGTAGTGATCTGCTTGAGGAACGTGTCAAGAAGAAATGCCCCTCTGAGTACTGCAAAAGGGACTAGGCACTGCCTAGGAGGGTCAGGGCAGGCGGCATTTGTAAGCAGGAAGGAGTCTCTTTAAACAAAGACTGGAAGTGACAGTTAAGTGAACTATGAACATGGGAGAGAGAAGAAAGGACACAAGGTTTAGAAGTCCTGAGAGGATCCTAACCATGGCACAGCTCTTTGTATTTCCAGAACCACATCTGCATCATCTCTGGAAGGGAGAGTGGTTATCACCTGAAGAACCTGGGTGCAGGCGGGTGAAGCCACTTGCCCAAGGGCACATAGGCAGAGCCTGGACCCAGGCCGGGATCTGACTTAGCCCCCTTTCCTGTACTTTCCTAGGAAGAGTGACAGCATTTGGGTTGGGGACAGACCTTCAGAACTCAGTGCCTGAGAAATGTGAAGGGGTGGAAGAGAAAGGTATTGATAGAGCAGGAGAGAAGAGTGTAAGGAAACTCTGAGACAGGTTTTTCAAAGTGATAGTTGACTAGGAGACCTCGGCTTTACTTGCCCAGCGTATTTTAGTTGTTTCTGTTTTCAAGCCCGTTTCTAAATTAGATACTTCAGCTGCTTTTCCTTCTAAAATTATTTATGTGCAGCATTTTAGATTCCAATGTGTATGAATTGGGCTTTTATTTTATGACTTTATCACTTTTATTTTGCTATCTTTATGTTTTTAAAAAGCCAGGAATGAAGGGATGAAATTTCAAGAGATGTGATTTATTTCAAAAAGAGGGATTTATTTCAAAAAGGGTGGCTCAGCAGTTAAAGTGCCTGCTTTCAGCTCAGAGCGTGATCCTGCAGTCCGGGGATCGAGTCCCACATTGCACTCCCTGCACGGAGCCTGCTTCTCCCTCTGCCTGTATCTCTGCCTCTCTCTCTGTGTGTCTCTCATAAATAAATAAATAACATCTTTAATAAAAAAACAGTCTTTCACGTAAAGGCCAGTGGTTAGCTGTCCTTTGAAGAGAACCTTCACCACTGTGCCAAAATCAGAATCTCAACCTGTACACTGTGTCTTCCTTAAAAAGTGCAGAGAGAAAAAAAAAAAAAAAAGTGCAGAGAGATGATGCCTGGAATTTAGAACAGTGTTCTTAGTTTGATTGGAGCAGGGGAAGGAAAGAGCCCAAGAGAGACTTGTGTTTTAAATGGCCTGGTTTATCACATGTCAGGTCCCAGCCTTTACAACAAAGATGTGTTGACATTTGCTATTCTGAGGAGAGAGATTATGCACATTATTACAAAGTGACACATCCATCATGATGAAGTCGTGGGTATTAATGGGTATGGCGCTGGGCTGAATGCCTTGGAGAGGAAATTTACCACGCACAGGCCTGATGCATTAGAGCTCGACAGTGAAGAGGTGCAGCAGAAGCCTGCCCTGGCCCACTCAGAGGTGGGGATCCCCTTGGTCAGGCCCAGCGTCAAGGACAGAGGCCTCCTTGGGGAGGGAAGGGTCTCTATACCAATGCCCTATACACGTGGAGGCATTGTACCCTCTGGGGTCTGTGCCCTGTCTCTGACATGACTGAGTGCTGGGTAGAACTCTGTGAAAGGCACAGCGGACAGTGGGGTGTGTGATTTTTGTGTGTGTGTGTGTGACAGTGTGGTGGGAATTGTGACCCCTTCATATAACAATAAAAAAAAATCTCATTTGTTTCTGTGGATGCTCCTGTGAGATTATAGGGCAGGTGCAATATTCCTTTATTTTACAGTTAAGAAACCTGAAGCTCCCACAAGAAGTTAGTCAGAATAAAACCCCAGATTGCTTCATTCTTGACCCCACACTGCCTACTAAAATTCACACAATTGTGGATGGATGCCCAGAAAGAGCCATGTTGCTTCAGGTTAATGTGGGGGGTAGGCCGTGACGTGGAGGCCAGTGGAAAGAGACCAGATCTTTCCTCTCTTACTCTAAATAATGAATCAGAACTGGTGACGGGTGACCCGGCTGTGCCATCCATTCTGGGAGACAGTGTTTACCCTGGATGCCTACTGCTGGTAAGAGCCCCCAAGCATAAGGCCCTCCAGAAAGTCCTCAGTCTTTTTGAAGCAGTGTTATTTACCCTGCGCAGAACCGTTCCAACCACGAGTGCTTCCTGGCACACTAAATCATTTGTTACTCAGAGATGTCACCCCTACCGTGCAGATTATGCATAGGGTCTGGGACCTAAATGAATCTCTTTAGTTGTCCTCGTATCTCCAAAGACGTGCTTTTTGTATTCATTAGGGCTCCAAAGAGAAGAACACCTCCAAATACTACCATAGCGTCAGATCATTTTATTAATTCTCTTCTAGCAAATTAAATGCTAAATGAAACCTTTTCCAGCCCAGACGGTGTGTTGCCGTGTTTCTTCACAATACGATAGCTTGGCTTTGGCTTTTTTTTTTTTTTTTTTTTTCCTTCAGAAAAGGTAATTCAGAATCAAATTAATAGAACCAGTCACCCCACCCCCAACCTTTGCTTTTGCAGAGTCCAGGGAGACACACATGTGTCTTTGGTGCAGCATAAACTGCTGTCCTTTGTGTGGGGTTCAGCAAACTCAAGCTTTCCTCCTTATTCCAAGCTGGAAGAGGCTAGCAGGAGCATGAAGCCTGTGGGGGTACCACGCCTCTATAGAATGTGTGCTGTCCTGCGGCAGTGGGCTCTGGCTCAGAATTCATTTTCTTGTCCTGGTTGCCCCCCAAAACATGGCCTTCTCCAATTATCTCACTTCCCAGACTTCTATATTAGTTACTACATGGGAAATGGGCCCCTTGGGGCTGCCAACTGTGATTTTGGACATAGGTGGGTTTTTTTTTTCCTGTTTGTAAAGTAATTACTTGTGGAAAAGTTAGAAATTGCAGGAAAGCAATTACTTTCCCAGCATCAGCGATAACCAGGTTGGATGTGTTCGTATTCGTATACCTTGCTTCACATGAAAGAAACGGTTTGAAATTAATAAAAAGCATTCCTTGATAAAAATGTAAGTAAAGATAGATGGACGAACGTGGCTACACTGTCCATTACCGTGACTATAAGAGTTGGTTTCGATGGAGTCAGTGACAGATCTGCAGAAGCTAATATGTGAGAACAGAAAATGCAAGGTTGTGCATTACTGAAAGAGACCGAAATAGATGTTTTTTTTCCCTTTTCATAGAAGAATATGTTAAAGTTATTTTCGAACAGAAGAAATTGAAAGAATTCTAGATAAATAGCAGAATTTGAAAGAATTCTAGATGAATAGAAGTATTCATCTATTATTTTTTTGTTTTCTTTTCACATCATCTTTTTTCATTCTTTATTGGCATATGCAAAGTTCAGAAAAGAAGATGTCCACAGTTCTCACTTTCCCAGCCGTTATTCATTTCATAGCTATTCCTGAAAATAATCTTTGACCTAAAGGAAGGTGGAGCTAACAGATGGGCGTCAAGCCCTCCAGGTACTGCACGTGTTTGCAGTTGGAGGTGAGCCTCGGTCTGATTCTTTGAGGAAGTGGAGGTGGAGAGTGACTTGTCCCAGAGTTGGGCATCACCCCCACCCCCACCACATCACTGGGTCTCTGCGGCAGAGGGCAGTTTTCAAATGAGCTTAACAACAAGCACTAAACACCCAAGGACTGGTGAGCTGGGAGGAGAGGGACCATCAGCAGCCCTGTGCCCCATTTCCTTTGCAGAGTACTGGCTCTGTCACCCCTGGGAAAGCAAGGGGGGGCTGTGCTTTAAGTCATAAATTTAAAAATCATGGACTTGAGGGCTCAAAGGACCTTCAGATCAACCAGCCCTTTGTTCACTTCACCATTGAGGAACTTGAAGTTGCAAAAGATAAAGCAGGTTGTCCAGGCTTATCTAGGCGGTTCCAGGTAGGCTAAAGCTTGGCCCCTGGTCTCCTGCCTCCCAAACAGTTCACTCTGAATAGCCTTGCACATGCTCACCCGAGAAGAAGACTCCTCAGGTCTTGTGAGACGGTCATTCCAGGTCAGACCAGGGTGTGTGTGTGTGTGTGTGTAATTCACACACCGTGTTGGCTGAGGAGTGTGAGGTTGACAGCTGCCGCAGGTTTATGAGGAAGCTTTCCATACCCGGACTTTTGCAAAGTGAGACAACATGAGGTGAGAGTGGCTTACCACCTTTTCCTTTTGACTCTCTGACCCATCCACCGCACCTCATCCATCTCTCTGCACTTTGCTCAGAAGCATCTTGCCTCTCGCCTTTCTCTGTCCTGTTGTCTGATAAAGGGAGTGACCTGAGTCCTCTGTCCATAATCCTGCCACCAGTGTGGCTGGTGGGATGATGAACATGGCCCTTCCTCACCTCTTAGTGAAATGAAGGCTCTCCACCTCACCTTTCTTTTAAGCATTAGGTTCCAAAGGAATGTCATCTGCCCCCAATTCAGACCACTGTTAAATACATACCCCATCTAGACTATTAATTACTTCGTGTTCTTAATGGGCTCATTTTAAGAATAATTATTTTAACTTTGTCCAGGGTGATAAATGAGCATGAAATGCCATGGGTGTGTTAGTTTTTCTAAGCCGTGTGTAAATAGACTTACAACTATTAAAATTAAAAATTTTTATCCGTGCTCCGCCTAAAATCACCTTGTATCTGTAAACATTTCATTGAGAGAGTGAGATGCTGCTGAATTCAGTTAAGAAACAGCTTTTTTTCTCTCTTGAACTGTACAGTTAGTCTTTTTTGCCCCTTGGATACAGTTTTGGGCAAAACTGTATAAAACTTGCAAATAAAAAAAAAAAAAACCCTCTATTACTTTCAGTTCCAAGATCAGTTCAAGTGCAGTAGTTAAAATAGCCCCTCTAGCTTAATAGTGGAAATTCTGCACATCATCTCAAATTAAGCTCCTTTCCTTTTCCTCCTAAGTGTTGTTTTGCCTGAGAAGCCTGACAAGAAGGTGTGGCTTCCTCTCAGGGCTGGTTTCCAGCAGCCTACCCTCCCCGTGACCCCTTTGAACAGAGCCCTTCCCCGAAGACCCAGGGGGGCACATGTCTGTGTGGTCCACACCTGCACCAAGGGAAACAGTCCTCTGTCCCTTTGAGAAACCCTGGAAGCTCTGGCCATTCTGCAAGCAGGACCTGTTTCCCGATATCTCCTTCAAGGCATCCTCTCAGCCCAAGCTCCAGCCATGAGACGTTTCAGAGCTTGGATCTGGCACTAATCTGGGTGCCCCAGAAGTTCCCAGGGATGCATGTGAAGCTCTCCCGCTGGTCCCCTAGAGCCTTGCTCACCTGGTTAGCTAGAGGAGGGAAATGAGTCAACAGCTCCCCAGGGATGACCTCCCTCATCCCCTCTCAGGCTGTAGGGAGGTGGGCTGGCTCTCTTGGTTGCAGGCCTCTAGGGCCTCAGTTTCATTGTCAGGAAAAGCCCAGTGTTCACACCTGTCACACTGCTCATCAATGTGAATGTGATTCTCCAAATCCTTCTCTGGAAACCCAGAGGACAGTCTTGCCGAGTGGCCACCTCTCCTCTGCCTCTAGATGGCATCTGATTGTTGGCCACTGGCCTGAGCCATCAGGATCCCATCTCCTCTACTCTGGCAGGAGTGAATGAGACTCCCAGGTCACCTCCATTCAGTCCATAATTCGCCAGCCCCATGCAGGCTCTATAAAAAAACACAACCTCAGTTTTGCTAAGGCAGCCTCTTGGTTTTCTTTTCCTTCCATTGTGACACCGGAGGGGGTGGCAATGGTCTGTTTTCAACCTGTGGGCCTGTTTTCTGAGGGCAGTGGCATAGCTGGTGGGCTTTGTTGCTCTTGGCCCACAGCAATCAGCAGAGTGAGGGGCACCATTATCCCTAAGTGACTGCATTTGCATTGGCGGGGGGAGGGGGTTGTGAGAGAAGCCAGCTTTACAATTTGAAGACCTCCTCCCCTTCTCCAAGTAGAATGGAGAGTTCATTGTTTTCACAAACTGGCTGGCAGGTCCCCAGGGTCCTTTGAGAGGCATTTGTTAAATTGCAGAAAGCTCCAGTGCTAAGGCAGAGAAATCCCTGAAACCTGAAAGTGCTGGGAAAATGGGAAAGGATGCTAGCTAGCCAACTAGGGTTCAAACAGAAAGATCTGAGGGTGGGGTGGGCTTGGTTTCAGGTTGGGCAGTGAGGTGAAGGCTCGAAGCCCTCTTCAGACTCATTTCTAGCTTGTCCCATTTTACGGTCTGGGGGTAATGTGAGCACCATCTCTTTTTAAATAAAGATAAATATTTAAATAGCTTTTGTATACGTTTTACTCCCAAGTCTAACTCAGCACATACAGAAGGTGTCTAATATAATTTGGAAGTGATATTATCCAATATTTATAGATTATAGATCCACCAGCAATAATAGGGCCGATTGCTCTTTTCACATTAGCGATTCAGCCTCAGCATCTTTTGAATTTCTTCTGAGAAATCTTGGGAATCTCAGCCACCTAACTGGACAGTAGAGAATAAGTCAAGTACTGGTGAATAATCCCCCCTTTCACTCATTCTACATCCATTCTTTGCCCTCTGCCCAAAACTCAGCAGTAGGTACGTTCTAGAACCATTCATATCATACTTCAGTGTGGCATACATGCGACTACTCATCCATTGTGCTGAATGAATTATAGTTTATACCAGCGGAGGTCCAATCAAGAATAAGCGTAGAGCCCAGGACAGCAAAAGGAAGCAGATTCCCTTCTTTTTGTTGGCCTGGCCACAGACCAGGCTGGAGACAAGAGCACAAGGTTCCCCTTATTATTCCCACTGTAATTATTGAACATCCCTCTTTCTCCTTGAAAGGTCAGGATTTAGGGAGGAAGGGTCAGGGGTAGCCAGGCTTGGAGAATCTTAGCTTCCCAGAGTCTTCCAGAGCCCTAGGAGGCCCGAGTGAGGCACAAGCAAGGATCCCCGTCCGCACACACAGGCAACCCAACACACACCTTAACCTTGGGTGGTTACTTGCAATCAACCAACCAGGGACCTTAACATCTAATTATTGTGTAATGTAAGTTGTTTCTGCTTCACTGCTGAAATTCACAGAGATTTGCATTTCAGAACTTCTAATCTTGGAATAAAAGAATTTTTCATCCTGGTTGAATTTAGACTTCAGGAACAGGCGGATGAGGCAGGTTGTGTGAGTGTGTGCGTGTGTGTGTTTATGTCTCCCTCCCTGTCTCCTGTCCTTCTACCTCACAACTCCTGAAAGAGCTCGGTTATAAGGAAGATGACTCAACTATGAAATACATCGGGGATCCCTGGGTGGCTCAGCGGTTTAGCACCTGCCTTCGGCCCAGGGCATGATCCCGGGGTCCTGGGATTGAGTCCCGCATCGGGCTCCCTGCATGGAGCCTGCTTCTCCCTCTGCCTGTGTCTCTGCCTCTCTCTCTCTCTCTCTCTCTCTCTCTCTCTCTCTCTCTCTCTCTTTCTCTCTGTCTCTCTCATGAATAAATAAATAAAATCTTAAAAAATATATATAAAATACATCTTATAAGATCTGCAACTCCCGTTTTATTTTCATTAAAATATACCCTGAGGTAAAGTCACAGACCTTAAGCTCATTTACTGGGAGAAGGGTTTGTTGAGGAGGGACCTAGCTTCTGAAGCAGGGCGGGAAGATGGGCAGGACTGGGTAGGGGAGTCTCATCTCAAGGAGCCTGAGTTCCCTCTTCTCCAGGAGCCCACAAATGCGATGTGCTTCATGCATCTCTGTTTCCTCATCCAGGCCGGATGTGTTTCCTGAGCTCCTGCTCTGTGCCAGGCTCCCTGACAGGCCTCCTGCCTTTCATTAGTCCCCAGCCCTACAAGGTGGGCAGGCAATGACAGGGCAACCCAAAGAGGCCAAACAGGAAGTGGCTTCAAAGATAAACTGAGGCATATGGAAAAGCTTAAGAGTTTATTTGAACAAAAATCAGTTGGAGTGAGGCAGTGCCAAACCGGGAATAGTTAGGAGCACTGCCCTGGCAGGTGGGGGCACGGAGGACTTATAGAGGAGGTGTGGAAGCAAAGATATTTCATTGGTTGTGGCTGACAGCCTGGTGGGCCATTTGTGATGGGTCATTTGCAGCGTTTGGCTCTCATAACCTCGAGGTGTTAGCTTTATGTAGGCCACCGTAGCATGAGAGCCACCTCCGTCTGATGGCCTCCTTGTTTAATGAATTTAGCACAGCTAAAGGTGCGGACGAGGGGGCAGCTCCCTTCACCCGGGTGAACCCAGGCATTGCCAACTTGCAGAGAATGAATGGGGAGGAGTCCAGGAGAGGAAAGGAGGGAGGGCGGGCATTGGAGGCCAAGGTGGCTGCAGTGGAGATGTAGGTCAGTAGGCTGACACAAAGGAGGAGAGGGAAGTCTGTAGAAGCCCGCTCTGTGAAGGGTTTGCGTAGCCAAGTAGGTGGTCTCTCACTGCCGGGATGAGCCTTTGAAGACTTTGTATAGAGGGACAAAACCTTCAGTTTTGGAAACTAGCACTGAAAATGGTGGATTGAAGGCATGAGAGCCCCCAAACAGGGGCCTAGCCCAGGACCTCTAGAAAGCAAGGCCCGATGCAGATGCAAGTATTATTTGTTATAGGGGAAGGAGGTGCAAGCCCAGAACAGTTGGGGTGAGGAAGAGGGAAGAGAGGCCAGGGGAAATAGAGGTGATGTAGTGGAGCGCACAGTCACGCAGGCTCCAGACACCACAGCGTGGCCACTGCGCACCCGGCACTCCTGGAGGATTTCATTTTTTTTTTTTTTTTATGATAGTCACACACACACACACAGAGAGAGAGAGAGAGAGGGGGGCAGAGACACAGGCAGAGGGAGAAGCAGGCTCCATGCACCGGGAGCGCGACGTGGGATTCGATCCCGGGTCTCCAGGATCACACCCTGGACCAAAGGCAGGCGCCAAACCACTGCGCCACCCAGGGATCCCTCCTGGAGGATTTCAAAGGAGGAACTCCCGGCTTCTCCCTCTACCTGTGTCTCTGCCTCTCTCTCTGTGTTTCTCATGATTAAATAAATAAAACCTTTGGAATAAAAATAAAATAAAAGGGGGAACTTGACTTTGGTGTAGTCTGCAGAAGACAGAACGAGGGCAGTTTCATTTGCCCCGCCGCCTTCTGTGTCCTGCTTCTCAGGGGCCCTGGGAACTAGCGCCCTGCACTCCTGGGATGCTCTTCAGCGTTGCGGGCCCCGTGATGTCCCCCCAGCTCCCCGTGCGGCTTCTTCCTGGTGTGACAGTGCAGGGCAGCCTGGGTGGCATGAGCAGCGACGGAGAAAGCAGAGGAAGGGCAGGCAGTGAAGGGAATCTGAGAAGGTTCAGACAAGGAGCTCCGCTCAGAGACTGTCACCAGCTCAGGCAGGGCAGGTGGATGCAGCTGGAGATCTTGGTTCAGCCAAATGGACCAGTCCAACCCTGGGCTTTCGAGGAGTTGGGTCACAGTAGGGGTGTGTAAAGCGTTTCCTGGGTAGTTTGGGGCAAGGCAAACTCTATGGACTCGTGCTTCTTAAGGTATGCGATTCATCCCTGTGTGTCCATAAAACCACGAAGTAAACCAATCTCTGTGTTTGTAGGGGAGGAAGCGGAGGCCACCACATTAAAAATGATTAAAAATCCATGATGGTCAAAATAAAAATCCGGTCACTGTGTGCTTATTGGGACTCTTTCGGCTGAAAATGGTAAAACCCCAGCTTTCCTAGCTTTGGCCATGGCAAGGACTGGCCTACTCTGGGTACCCAGGGAAGGGCCGGGATGCCCCTGAGACATAACTGAAACAAACTGTGGGTCGAGACTCGGCCAGAACATGCACTGTCTCGCATTTAGTCTCTTCTAAGCAAAGACTTCATTCCGTTTTCTCTGTCTGGAGCTCGCCCTCCGTGTGACAGGACCTGTGCTTGCTGGGGTAGCATGGCTTTGCAGCTCACCTCTCGGACTCTGGAGAGGGGCTGGCCCTTCCGCACCTGTCAGCTCTTCCCAGGGAGGATGCCCCCTGGCTCAGCACTCACCAGGCGCTTTTCTTGGACCAGCGAACTCCAGGCAGGGCTGTATAATTCTTTCTTTTAAACACTGACAGGACAAGAACAAGGGTGGTGGAAAGGGAGGTGGGCGGGGGGTGGGGGTGACTGGGTGACGGGCACTGAGGGGGGCACTTGATGGGATGAGCACTGGGTGTTATGCTATATGTTGGCAAATTGAACTCCAATTAAAAAAAAAAAAAACACTGACAGGTCACCAGGTGCCATGTTGATGAGGGGAGTAAGGTCCAGGAGAAAGGGTGTATGTGTCTGCAGTGGGGAGCAGGGGTGTTGCTGGCGAGAAGAGTGTATAATATCCAGTGCAACCAAGAGCTCAGCATACTGACATTTGTCAAAGAACATTCTTCTACCCCCAGTTCACTGGCAAGGAAAAGAAAGGGCTTGTGGTTCTCCACTGGTGCCTTCTGCCCCTCCCCCGCTGTAGAATCGCACTAGTATTGCTTTAGATTGAATTGTTTCCCTAAAGCTCTCTATTCAAGCTCTGAATATCTTATGACCAGTTCTGAAAATGCACCTGCCTCCAGCTACAATCCTAACCAGCTGCTGAACGGCTTCTCCTTTGCTCCAGTATGTTCTCTTTTTTCCCTTTGCATCTCCCCTTTCCCCCCACCTCCAAATGAGTTTAGGTAGATTTGAATTTTAATCAGTCTGATTGGTGGTTTTTAATGGGAATTTAAATTGAACTAGAGGCCGTTGAACAGCGTTCTGGGGCTCCAAGTTGCTCAGCTGGGAGGTATTTCTCCAGCCTCCTCCCCCACCCCAGGGAGGGGGCTGCCTGGGTCTGACATTCCGCAGGAGACACTTCCGACTGCATCTCAATAACGTGTGGGTGATGGGGTTTGGGGAGTCAATAATTGTCTTTGATCTTGTCTCTTAGGTCAGAGAGGGATATGTTGGAAAACATCCTCATGCCTGCATGTCCGCCTCCCCATTTTTGTCCCTCCCATGGGTTGGGAAGAGCAGGCAGGGCCATGCTTACTTTAAGAAACATCAGCACCCTATTTCTTAAACACCAAAGATAGCAGTGTACATCGAAGAGAGAAGGGCATCCCTTGAACCTCTCTTGGTGCCCAGGACGGAGCCTTCCCATGAGATGCCAATCCAGTGGTGCCAGCTTTGAAGTCCTACAGACTGGTTTCTGTTTGTTCTTGATTGTGTGTATTTTAAATTTTTCTACTTTAATTATCTAATATATCAAATACCCACCACCCAGGTATATAGATGTTACTATTTTGTGATTTTTTAACAGGGAAATTGTATATTACACATACCATTAAAGCTCATCCACCTACCCCAAGCCCTCCCTGCCCCTCTGTCAGTAATCTGTATCCAGAAGGTGGAGTATGTCATCCTCATGCATAGTTTTGTACTTCACTACAAATTTCTGTGTGTAAGAACATTGTCTGTAGGCATAATACTGCTTTGTGTGGTTCAAAAGTGATGGTGAGCCATAGAGCCATATAGATTGTACTGTGGTCGGTCCCAAAGCTGCTGCTCACTTGGAGAAATCTTGGACAAGCTGCATCATCTTTTTGAGCCACAGGGAGATGTTTTGAGATACCAGTTGTTTTAATCCTGGCCCAATCAAGGTGAGCAAGGATCAGGGCCTTGAGAGGAGACAGATTTGATATTATGGAGGCAGAATCAGTAGGGCTTTGTGCCTAATTTGATGTGTGGAACGACAAGGGTGATTCTGGTACAGGTACCTTATTGATCTGGTGCAGATTCCTGCCAGTCACAGTGATGAGAAGCACATAGGGTGATGCTGATCTGGGAACAGAGGATGATGGATTCCCTTTTTGACCTGTTGAGTTGGAAGTGCCTGTAGCACACCAAGATAGAGTGTGCTAGGTTCGGGAGGCAGTTGGACGTTTGAACCTGAAATTCAGGCAGTAGCCCTAAGCTGGAGTTGGCTCTTGGATTCCTGTAGCACCCAGGGAGCATTACCTTTGAGAAGGGAGGCAGCCCAGTGTGAGTGGTTCCTGTGCCCCTTCCCCTGAAATCTGTGATGTGACTCACCCTCACCAGATCCTGGCAGTACTCTTGACAAGTGGCAACAAGAGACCCAGGGTGAATCACCCAGTCGTCATGTCAGCTTCAAAGGTTAGAGTTATGTTGGAAACATTTGTTTTCCTCTAATAACCTGTTTGATTTTCTCACTCATGAAATTACATAAATTTTCTCTGAAGGTAATTCTTACTTTCAGACTTGACCAGGCTTTCATATTAATAAATTCACAAACGTTATTATTGGCCCTTGTGTGTGTGTGTGTGTGTATATATATATATATATATAACACATACTTCTTTTTATTTGCCTGAGGTTGCCCCCTTGCTATATTTCAAGGAGCCGCCACCTCTTCTGGGACTGATGGCAATACGTGTGTTGTAACCTGTGTATCGTCACTCCCCAGGCATTTGGTCTGGGAGTCCTAATCCTGTCTGTCTGTAGTGAGTATTCTCCAGCACAGGAACCACCCAATGGGTGGACCATCCTCTGTTCTGTCACTCACCATAGATCTAGTCCAAGGACCTTTGGTCCATCTTCACTAGTTAGCAGCTGGCTTTTTCACAGGGAAATGTCTCTTTTTGTTTAAAGGAGAGATGCCTGCCCTGTCCCTGAACAAAACCCAACAAGGTGGACCAACAGGCCTCCTTTTGGATGGTAGGAATCCACCCAGAGTAGGTCAGGCAAAAGGTTGGGGGTACAATAGGGGAGAGTTTGGGAAGATGCTATTATTGTTGGAAGGATCCAGAAAGATCTGGGAAATTTGGGATAGAGAACAGCTGTGGATGGAGCAGGACCCAGAATACCTCTGGGGCCAGTTTTTCTCTCTTTGGTATCTCTGAGCTTTCTTTTCTCACTCGCTCCTTCCGTGGTCTTTCCTCCTCCTTCTCTCCCTCCCATGGCCCTGTTCTCTGTCTTGCTTGGAGGGATAATGTGTAGGTCTCACTCACTCCCTGGGTCCCTCTTATTACCAGCTGTCTCGGTCTCCCCTTGTCCTCCTTTCAACTCTCACCTGGCACTCTTTCCACCTCCACCCCCCAAAACTGGCAGCTGGCTTCCTGAGAACTTGTATCTGGCTCAGCATTACCCAGACTCCAACACCAAGCGACCTCTCTGCTCTATAGCCCACAGCCTTCTGGCAGAAATCTCCCTGTGTACAGCCTTCTGAGCTCCTGAGAGAGGGTCTGATTGGCTCAGCTCATCCTCCTGAGCCTGGCCATTCTGTCCCAGGCTCCTGGCCAGCCTAGAGGTGGGTCCCCCTCGGGTCAGACACACTCCAGGCCAGCCAGCGGTGGCAGGGGACCAAGGTTACAGAATTCCCTCCCTATCTACCAGGGACTGTGGGTGGGGATGGAGTCCCTGAGAAGGGGATTTTTTGGGACAGGAACTACCAGGTACCTCTGGCTCAAAACCTATGTCCTAGAACCCCCCTCCCCAATTAATATATATCAGGGAGGTGATCCTGAATTTGACTCAAGCTATGAATGGGAAGTCAGGGTTTATAAACTGTTTCTAGTCACCTCTGCAGTAATTCAAGGGTGTACATCTCTGAAGTGATGAATTTAGCATCTTCCAGCCATACCAAACATGGCATGAAATTAAACTTTCAGTCCAAGTATTCATTTTATTCATGGGTCCATTTAGGCACAGACTTGGTTGATTCTGAACAAAATCATCTTGGTGCATAAGATGGAGAATGGGAACGAGGCTGTTTTTTCAGCCATGAAGACTTCTAATATGTGATTTGAAACATGCATCCCACAGAATGGAGAGTCCTTTCTCACATTCTCCACCAGGGTAGCTCGTGGCCAAGGCCAGGCCCTGCAGCGGGCTCAGAACACTGCGAAGAGGCAGGCAAGCAGGCAAGCGCTGCCTCCCTCCCTGCAGCAGAGCCCCTTCCCCTTCTCTGAGCCCTGTGGCTGCTGGTGCCACACCCCTACATCCCTTGTGGTCTTTAGTCACGGAACTGGCTATTAATACATTTTCCTGGAGTGTGTGAAAACAGGCTTAGTATGAGAAAAAAAAACTTGTCCCACTTTCATACAACTGGAAAACATTACAGAACTTGAATCTTTCAAATTTCAAAAAAAAAAAAAGTAAAGAAAAAGCAACCTACAAAATCCAGCTTGTGCTACTTAGTCACACAAACGCGAAGAGGAAGGGAAAGTGAGTCGCTTCCGCTTCACAGGTGGTTTTGATTTAGAAAATGTGCCTCAAAATTCAGTACAGAAAAGAGGTTTTGTTTTGCTTCTAATAAAAATAAAGCTACTTTTGAATGGCTCAGGGTTCATCAGGGTTGCACATTTAATCTTTTTTCCATTTTTGTCTACCTGGATATGCTCATTATCTCACCAGCTGCCGAGTCAATCAGTGTATATTGTGGGAAACTCTCAATCTCCCCCTGATCCCAAGTCGGTGGGATCCAGTTCTGACAACATGCGTTAATCATCACTAGAAATACTGGCAAGAGCTGGGGATGTTTGCATTCCTTGGGGACAGCTTAGCATCTCCAGATAAATATTCCAGTCCAACTGACTGCCTTCTCTGGGCTTTCCTTCCCCAAACTTCCTCCCCCATAAGGCACAGGAGCCAAATGCAAAGTGTTGGGTCCCTGGTAACTTACAAAGCGAGGATAATACTTTAAAACAATTGGCCTTGAGCTGTCGTTGGATATTCAGTAATATATTGCTGCATAATATGTTCCTTCTTGCAGAATTGTACAGCGGCACTATGACTATGTTTGCCCTCAAAATCCAGTCAGATTACTTTTGAAAGAAATAATACGGGTTGGATTGGCGAATTCCTACAATCTCCATATTAAGAGCTCTGTCTCCGTGGCCTCCAGCTATGAGGCAGGTTGTTACAAGAATGAAAAGAAAAAAAGAAATGCCCTCCCTTTGTGTCTCCTCTTTAGAATAAGAAAATCTATTTGGACATTATTCACACGTACATGGAAGTACACGCGACTGTTTATGGCTCCAGCACGAAAAATATTCCCAGTTACGTGAAAAACCACGGTATCCTCAGTGGACGAGACCTGCAATTTCTCCTCCGAGAAACCAAGGTAGGTCTTGAGTGATGCTGTAAAAATCCATCAGCGATGTTGTTCACAGTTTGTTTCTGTTGGTGTTGCGGATGGGATCAGAATCTCTCATGCTGTCTTTGCAATGTTAAAGTGGCTCGTTGGGTCGTTTCTGGGCAGTGGTTTTCTAGATCAGCTGTAGCTTAAGAGTTAATTGCGGAAAGTTTAACACTTATTTAAAACTGATTTTAAGTCTAAAATTATTTTAAAACTTATTTACCAAAGACCTACGCTGTGCCAGGCATCAAGTGAGGGGCTGGGGATACAGTGGCAAACAGAAAAGGGAAGGCCTTGTCTCAAGGGTCAGGCCCTTGTGATAACTTAGCAGCTTTCCCAGCAAGCCTGGGCTACTTGGCTCCCCCACCTCCCTAAGGGCACCATTCAAGGAATCGGCCCCCCACCTGGCTTTTCCTCACACCTTCTCATTCAAAAAGTTTGTACTGGACACGGAAGAAGTTCAGATGGTAGAAGGGTAGAAGCCCTTCAGGCTCAAGCAGGAAAAGCTCTGTGAAAGACATAGGAGGTGAACGATGGGCAGGGTGTGGACGCACCTGGCACTCAGGGGAGACGGGGGAGAGTCACAGGGTGGGGGCAGAGAAGACACATTCAGGGGAGAGCCACAAAGCCGCTCAGCTGCTCTATTGCTGGGAAATAGTGAGAGGAAACATTTGATAAGGGGCTGAGGGGCCAGTTGTCACGGGCGTAGACAGACTTCAGACCCCATGGTCTAGGTAACTAGGGGAGCCCCCAATGGAGAACTGTATTTTGGTGGCATGATGAAGGCATTCTTTTGACCTAGTGCCTATAATTCTTCTGTAAAAGTACAAAATGACATTAGAGGACTTGCAAGTAGACCAAGTTTGGCTTTGAAGAGCCATTCAGGGGGCAAGGGATATCAGAGTGAAGAAAACAAGTGTGATCCTTTCCTTAAAGCACAGGGCAGCTTATCTTCACGGGACAGTGGATATTTCTGTTCAGGGCCCTGACTGGTGGGGAGTCTTCATTTTTAAGGTAGGGAGAAGGCTGAGTGGGTGAGAGGCTCTGTGGCTTACCAGTGATTTCTCATCATTGTGTGATATATGGATTTGGGCAAGTGTGTTCACATATGCTTTCCTGTTTAATTCTCATAACAGCCCAAAGAGGTAGCTAGAGAAGGTACTGTTGTTAACTTCATTTTAAACAGGAAAAAGAAAAATAAATAAATAAACAGGAAAAAGTAGGCTAGAGTGTTTGGCTTGCCCACAGTCACTTACTTTGTCTGGGAGGTGACCCTTACTCATGATTTTTTTTTTATTTTAATTTTAATTTTAATTTATTTATTTTGCAAATTAAAGCTCTGCTAGGCCCTTAAGGTACCATCCTTATGAATAAACACCCAAACTGGAGAACACTGAATGGACACTCACCAGCCAACAAAATATCTAGCTCCTTTCTGCCTCAGTTTCTCCATATGTGAATATATTTTATCATTTCTACCTCCAAGTCATTTGGTGATTCCATGAATAAAATAATTGGATAAATTATCTCCTTAGCCAGAGATCTGGTTTGTATTAATTAAGATCTCATTTCCTCGCAAGATCATATGTAGTCCAATGACTATTTGTGGCAATCCAGGAGTGAAGCGTGTTCCCCAGCTTGCACTCTCGGCTTTCCGTTCTTTTTCTGTCTCAGGATGACATTTTAGAATCGTTAGAATGTCCGGGCCCTTTAGTGGCAATGCTATTTTTGCCATTTGCCTCATTTTACTTTTCCCCACATCAGATGGTAGAAAAAGCTCAAGCTCCTTTAAAATTACATTTGGCAGCGCTGGTTTTCAACAGCGTGTCATTACTGTCTCGCGCACTCCTATTAACCCAGCTCGTGAATGTCTTACTCAGCCTTGGAAATTTTAAAAGAACCCAGACTTACCTACCACCCATTTACCCTGTCAGAAAAGGGAAATAGGCCGAAGCTGAGGTCCTCGATGTCCCGGGGAGGAAAAGAGAAGTGTCCTGGGATGTCCAGGCCATGATGTGAGAGATTGCCCAAGAGCCAAGGACTGCAGCTTGAATTTTGAATGTGAGGGGCATAGATTTATCCTTGAAAAACTGGTGCCTTCACAGGATGTCACTGATCCCATTTTGTATTGCCTGTTCATCCGACTAGAATGTATTAAAGCACTCTGACTGGAATTATGGCTAAAACAGTTGGCAAATACGATGAAAATGAGGCCGTGTGTTGCAGAGACTCCCCTCATACCCAGAACACAGCAGCAGGCACTAAAATGAATGGATCTTGGGCTTTGAAATAATGACACTAAAGACCAGTCAGGCTTTGCATTTATAACCCTTTCTGCCTCTAACTCCTTCCTCTGTGTCTCTGAGCAATTTAAAAGCGATTTATTCCAATCCACGTTGAAAGTGGAGAACTGGAGGTACAGAGAAGCAAACGTCTGGAGAATGAATGGGATTCGCACACTCCTCAGACTTACTGGAGAGGGAAGTGAGCCTGGTGTTCCTTCAGGTTTGGAGACAGGTGAACTGACTGATGCTTCATCAGTTCCTCGCTCATTATTTTTCCATATGAGCCATCTTTGAAGCCCTGCACCCAGGCCTAGGAAACCCTGTGCTTGGCAGAAGTTTGACCCGACATGCCGCAAGAGTGCACTTGTCGTTCGCTGACTCCAGCTGCAGGGAGTCTGTAAAGATGGAGGAATTGGGGCAGCCCGGGTGGCTCAGCAGCTTAGCGCCACCTTCGACCCAGGGTGTTGATCCTGGAGACTCCAGATTGAGTTCCACGTCAGGCTCCCTGCATGGAGCCTGCTTCTCCCTCTGCCTGTGTCTCTGCTTCTCTCTCTCTCTCTCTCTCTCTCTCTCTCTCTCTCTCTCCCCCCTCCCTCATGAATAAATAAATCTTAAAAAAAAAAAAGATACAGGAATTGGGTGCCACACTAAAATTGGGGCTAAAAAGAGCCTGGAAGTTGTTGAATCTAAAAGACTCTTCTAATCACCATATAAATTTGGATGAATTAATTATTTATCAGAGGATCATAGACAAGGCTTTCAGTCCAACAGACTGGGAATACAGTTTCAGGCAGCACTGGGTTGCATGTTTTTATTTTGGGGTTAAGTCCTCATCTTTCTTTTTTCTCTCTCTCTCTCTTTTAAGATTTTATTTATTTATTCATGAGAGACACAGGTAGAGGGAGAAGTAGGCTCCCTGCAGGGACCCCGATGTGGGACTCGATCCCAGGACCCCAGGATCTACAACCCGAGCCAAAGGCAAGCGCTCAACCACTGAGCCACCCAAGTGCCCCAAGTCCTAATCTCTTTTAATTTGATTTCTTACTGCTTCTTCCTAATTTTAACTTCTTCAGGTCCCCACCCTCCCAATCTTAGCATGGGAGGCTCCTTCAAAAATGAGGATTGGAGGATATGCAATGTATACTATCCCTGTTCCATCCCATCCCCTTGTCTGACCCCCCTTCCCCCCCGCCCATCAGCCATGACTTTGAGCTTGGATGTGGTCGAACAGTCTCTCTGAAGTCCGGGGCTTGAGGTGGCCACCACCCAGGGACCCAGACTCCTGTGCAGTTCCATGATGGCAGAGGAGCTTTGCCCGTTCTGTTTACAGGTACAATTTCAATGCCTAGAACAGTGCCTAGCTTGTATAAGGCCTTCAGGTGATTATATAAAGAATGAAGGAAAGAGTCAGGATGAAATCCATTAGCCATTTGGGATCTTGGGACCATGCCCATAAGAGTGACTTCTTGTTTTTCTCATGAATCACATACCTAAATCTCCAAGATTTCCACAGCAAATGACACTGTCCTTCTATACCCTGTGTCTGCCTCTCCATTATATTGCCTACATATCACCCAGGTGTGGCCTGTGAGAGAGCCTACGCACTTACTTAGTGATGGAGCAATCCATCCTCCATTTCAGACAGGGAAATATTCACCCTCAGATAGTCAAGGAAGCTTCATCCAAGTGGCTGATAACTAAAATTATTCCCATTCCAGCCAGATGGAAAAAAAAGTTGTATACACACGTACTCCTTTCTCCCTCTTCTCCTCTCACCTATGTGTGTAGAATGCAGAGTGTATAGCAAGGTGATTCAGTGACTTCTCTGACACAGGAACAGAAGTACATCCACACACTCATATATACACATGAAAACATTCAGCATCTCCTCCTCACAGAGACACTTGATTGCTGGAAAGATCTAATCTATTAGTATTTATTCTTTTGCTCATGTTTCTGACAAATGTGCATTCACTACTGAATACATTCCAGGCCTTATTCCAGGCGTTTGTGCTACAGGGATGACTAAGACAATTTTGCCCGTGAGCAGTATGCAGATGTAGTAGAGGGGACAAACAAGTAAACTGGTGACTACAGCGCATGAAAAGTACACAGGGAGAAGTAGTAACAATAATAAAGAGTGATGCCAACATAAAACTACTGTGATGCTATAAGCAGGGTCAACCATTTAGTCGTGCAAAATGTTGCACTGTGACTTGTGAAGTCCTTTAAATAAGAGCAGGAGCTTACTCTGAAGGACAGAAGCCAATGATCAGGCACATTTTAACAGGGCACATCTGTGTTACTGTGGTGCACATGATCATGGGGATTGTTACAATAGTGCCAGCCATTTTCTCTAACCCTTACCTATGCCCTGTTGGTGAACTACTGCTGTTTTTTTGTTTTTGTTTTTGTTTTTAAAGATTTTACTTATTCATTTGAGAGAGAGAAAGAGAGAACATGAGCAGATAGGGGCAGAGGAAGAGAAACAGACTCCCCGCTGAGCGGGGAGCCTGATGTGGGGCTCCATCCCAGGACCCCGAGATCAGGACTGGAGTCAAAGGCAGATGCTTGAATGACTGAGCCACCTAGGCACCCCCATGAATGATCTCTTCTCACAAAAGCCTTCTGACCTCAGTATCATGAGAGCCCATCCTTAACGTGACAGTGAATAGGCCTTTTGCGCTGCCTCACACCTTACAACAGTAAACATTTCATACTGGGCGGCTGAAGATTATCAGCATCTACAGTTAAGAACTTATCCCAATATTTTCTTACCCACCCCATCTCCAAGTTAACGCATTTATAATGAAATTGCAGCCCCCTGGATTTTGAACTGGCATTTCCAAATTACCGATGTGTGAACTTTTGGTTTTGGTATTGTTGTGTTTTTTTTTGTTTGTTTTTTTGTTTTTTTTTTTTTGTATTGTTGTGTTTTGTTTCTTTTTTTTTTTTTTTTTTTTTTGTGTTTTGTTTCTAAAAGGCCACTTTAGGGTAGTCTGGGAGCCTACCCAGTGAGCTGGTCTCTAGAAAATAGCCTTTGCGATAGCAGCCAACTCTGACAAACTGAGCACTTAAACATACTTGACTCGTATCATTGTCTTGTCTCCTTTGCCCTTCTAGTTCTTTGCAAGAGAATCTTCTTATAGTTTAGGTTAGGGACGTGGGCAGCCCGTGAAAGGTTATAGCCAAACCTAATGGGAGAGATCTTGGCCACTGTTCTCTTCCTTCAGCATCAAGTGCGAAAGGGACAGACACATGGCCAGAGAGGGACCCTTGAGGTTACATGGCAGCATCATCTCTCAGGAGAATACATTTCCTCCATTCTCAGCTGCCATATGGATCCTTTTTAAAGATATAAAGATTCTTTTCAAAGATACATTACCAATACTACAGGGATTCTCCATCATTAAATGAAGAAGAAACAAGTAAGGCTTAGCAATAGCACCTGGCTCATGAAACTGGCCTCTCCATGAGGCAGCCACCATAAACCATGCCTTCTTGCTCTTCTCATGGATGTCCTTCCCCCCTTTTTTTAGTCCAGATACTTTATGAAATAGAGACAACTCATAAATACACATACAGGTGCCGAACATCTTACAAAACCCACAAGCACAGCTCACACACATGTAAACTCCAGCTAAACAATACAAGGTCATGAGTGTGCAGCTGCGTGAAGTTTCATCTGGATTCAGACTCCTGTTCAGTGAACATTTTACTTCAGCCCCAACTCTGGAATATATCATTTCTACGAAACATCTCATTTAGTATTTGCAGCAGCCTCATGCAATAAAGCACTATTATTTTCACCATTATATATGTGACAGGACGGTTTAGAGAGCTTGTGATACCCTGAGTAAGGTCTCACAGCTGGAGAGAGTATGTTGTCAATGGACCTCAGCTAATCTGTAGGAGGAGGCATTAACCATTTCCCAGAGTTACAGAACTAGGAAGTGATGCAGTCGGGATTTGAGCTCCGGTTGGCCTGAGTTAGACTCTGTGCTGTCAGGTCCCACATTGTCCTCATCACTTTGTGCCAGTATTCAATTTACTGCATAAGCTAAGATGGATTCATTGCCCTGACTCCCTCCTGAACCAGTCCACTAATTTAGCTAGTTCAGGCTAGTCAGAAAAGCTATTAGGTTCAATGAGTGTCTTCTATTTTGGATATTTTTGATGTTCCCCATCCATAGTGACTAGAAACAGACTGAACTCACGTGGAGTCCTCCTAGGAACCACCTCTATCCATGTTGAAAGGATTCTCTGTTAACTACTCCAGATTTAGGGATTTAAAACAATTTCCGTTTCTCCTTTCGCACAGAGGAAGACTCTGAGTGGCTTTACTGAATCGTTTGTGGACATGTAGGAATGTTCTGGTCCTGTGCCGTGACTAAAATCTGTGGTGCTTCCTCCCTTTTCTCTTGCTCAGTGTTAAGTTCAAAAATTTAATTTTAGAGCATGTGATTCCCCCAGTTTAAAAATGCTTACTGATAAGGGGAGGAATTGCAGCCATGAAGATGGTTCCTTCATCTGGAATATCTTCATTCGATTCTGGGCTTCTGAAGGCCAGATGAAGTATAAATAAAATACACCCAGTTTCCTCTTGAAAAGGTAAGCCTCTGCTTGAATGCATTCTTGTGGTGTGTCTGTTGCTCCTGTGCTGCGGAGATCTGTACGTAGCACAGTGCTGGGGACTGGGGGAAAGGAAATTGAGTATGGTTAAGGCTCTGATGTGTGCCAAGACCCTGGCACTCAGAAGTTTCTGGGATGCCCTTTGCTGGTGAGGTGCTCTCTCTGCCTACCCTTTTGTGATTCAAACCTCAAGTGTGCTATTTGACCTTAATGCGTCTGCTCCATTATAATGTCACAGGTAATGAGTACACAGGAAATGAGAAAAAATTGCTTATTGACAGAAGTGACAACTGTTATTTTGGTGTTTCTGAGTCCTGCATTTCCTGCAATCCTAATTAGCGTGACAAGAAAACTCATTGCCAAGAAATTGTATGGATTTGCGTAAGCTTCATTCTCAAATTGTGCAGCTTTGGAGAGTTAGCCCCAACTATTTACTTTCTGTGTACTGAGATATTTTCGATGCCAGCAGGGCAGCCGAGATGGTGCAAATTGTTACTCAGATATAATTAAACCTAGGTCACATTCAAGTCCATTAGGCAACAGCCTCAAATCCTTTTAATTAATGGGTTCAGATTGGTTGGTCCGAAGGAGCTAATTAAATTTTTTTCCAGGATTTTCCGCTTAAATAGTCATTGTGCATCCTGCATTTCCTCCAAAGTTCCTTGTAATTTAGGATTGATGGAGGTATTGGCACTTTATGGCAGGCCCTGATTTTCAGAGGTCAGGACACATTGTGGGCTCCAGGTCTCTGGTTAAACCCACAGACAACCCACCCCCACCCCATCTGTATCTTCCAGCACTTTTCTTCTCAGAGTCAAAAGGATTTGGAAGCCCTTTGCTTTCTTACACCCAACCACCACCTGAGAGAGGTCATCTTTCCCCTGGAGAGGCTGCATATCTTCCCCCAAAACTGATAGGGTGGATCACAGGGCTCAAAAGCCTGAATGATGGCAACCCTGGATTCTTCATATTTAGTAAAGCTGCAATGTCTTGGGACTAGTCCCTCCCAGTCTTGCCTTCCATTTCTTCTGCTGTTCTCAGACATCTCCCCCAACCCACCGCCCAGTCACATGCTCAGGCCACACCCTCTACACTTCAGTTCTCTCTGATAATTTCACTCCTGTCAGCTACTTATTAAGAGTAAGATCCAGAGGTGCCTGGGTGGCTCTGTCAGTGAAGCGTCCACCTCTTCATTTCAGAACAAGTCATGATCTCCAGGTCATGAGATAGAGCCCCATGTTGGGATCTGTGCTCCGCGAAGATTCTGCTTGAGGTTCTCAATCTAGCTCTAATAAATAAACAAATTAATTAATTAAAATATTTAAAAGTTAAGAGTAAGATACAGAAACAGGGCCTCCAAGTGGTGGTGGAGATGCTTCTCCTATCCTACACCCTCCAGGCCCCTGCAAACATGATGTTCCTCACGCACACATCCGCAGAGGTTCTGCCCGAGGGCTAGTGCCCCCAGCTGGCAGTGGGAGCTCTGCTGGCCACTCATAGCTGCTCTCCTCAACTCCTCCAGCGGAGGTCCCTGGCAGTTATATTTGGTCATCTCAAGGTTTTATAGGAAATGAAAGGCTATTCCTCCAAAACAAACAAGCAAGAAAGGTCAAGTACCCTGTTTCGTGCAAAAAGAACATACAGTCATAGGATAGGGAGTCTACCCAGAAAACCTGGGATTTTTGTTTCTTGTCCCAGAAGAATCCCTGTGGGGGCTCCAGTGTTTCCAGTGTGGGCCATGCTCACTGTTCAGTCCGGGTTTTGAGCGCTCAGGACAAACTATCTGGGGCTCTCAGTGGTGCCCAGGGAACCCGCACCTGGGACCCAGGTCTCTTGGCCCCACATCATTCTAAGCAACCATTCCATTGACACCCCCTGCGAAGACGGAATTGCTGAGGAGGGGCCCCAGAGAGGAGACTCGAGCCTGCCCTGTATCCACTTCACCAGTATCCTTCACTCCGGGGCCTGGCTGTGTGGGTGTTCCTCAGCCTGATGGCAGGAGGGAAGGATGCCGTGGGGCCCAGTTATCCTTCCGTGATCTGTGTGCCTCTGGAGGCTGGAGCCATCTCAGCACTGGCCTCTGGGAGCAACGGACCTGGCGGGTCACTAGCTTACAGCCCTCCAGCCCTGGGAGAGACCCTCCGTGGAAGGTGGAGGGGGTGGGGCGGAGAAGTGAAGTGACAGACCCAGTGGGTCACTAGCTTACAGCCCTCCAGCCCTGGGAGAGACACTCCGTGGGAGGTGGAGGGGGTGGGGCGGAGAAGCCAAGTGACAGACCCAGTGGGTCACTAGCTTACAGCCCCCCAGCCCTGGGAGAGACCCGTGGGGTTGGGGGGCAGGCGGAGTGATGGACCCGGTGGGTCACTAGCTTACAGCCCCCCAGCCCTGGGAGAGACCCTCCGTGGGAGGTGGAGGGGGGGCGGAGAAGCGAAGTGACAGACCCAGTGGGTCACTAGCTTACAGCCCCCCAGCCCTGGGAGAGGTTGGGGGGGCGCGGTAGGCAGTGAGGCGTTTCCCTGAGATGCTGCTTCGGTTTGGGGCCGAGAATCCCGGCTGCAGCAAGGCCGCTTTGTCCCGGGCCCGAGGCCGGAGAGTGTGCGTCTGCTGCCATCTCTCGCCCGGCGGCCGAAGCGCGCTGGGGCTCGTGAGGAGGGAAGCTCCGCACCCGCTCGCCTCCACTGAGGGGGAGATCAAAACAAAGTTGTTGGTGTCCCCCAGTGAAAACCCCATTACGAAAACCCGTGTTTACTGACCTACCCTCATTTTAAAGCCGCTCCATTTGAACTGTAATCAAACCGCCAAGTGACCTTTCTGTCCCTCCACCCAGAGTCCCTGAAAGGGCCTGTTGTTCCTTTGGTTCAATGAAGAAACCTTCTGTTTAGTTAAGCAAGTGTTTTTCCAGTCTTGTCTCCTGGTGAGTTACAGAAAGATTATTGTTGGGTCTCGGTTTTTGTTGTTGTTGTTTTATTCTTTGAATACCCCTGCCTCCCTGCCCCCTCAACTGTCCCACCTCCACACTTCTTTCTTTTTGTTAAGATTTTATTTATTTATTCATGAGAGACCCAGGAAGAGAGGCAGAGACATAAGCAGAGGGAGAAGCAGGCTCCGTGCGGGGAGCCCGATGAGGGACTGGATCCCAGGACCCCAGGATCATGCCCTGAGCCGAAGGCAGATGCTCAACCACTGAGCCACCCAGGCACCCCCCCATACACATTTATTTCTTTACTTACCTCCCCCCCCCCAGAAGAGGAGGACATAATGACCTGAGCAGCTTCATGAGCCCCTAATGGTCCCCGGTCCTGTTTTTCAGTTCCTGATGTGAGCTGCCTTCTCTTCACCCTACCCCCTAGGGCCTGGGAATTTTCCAGAGTCTCTGAGGTTTCCACATGGGGATGAAGCACAGAATAGCCCCCTGTGAGCCAGGGCCACCGGGCCTGATTGCTGTGTTTATATATGGTGTGCTTTTTTGTCTTACAGTTGTTTGTTGGACTCGGGTTCCCTTATGAGGGCCCAGCTCCCCTGGAGGCCATCGCAAATGGATGTGCTTTTCTGAACCCCAAGTTCAGCCCACCCAAAAGCAGCAAGAACACAGACTTTTTCATTGGCAAGCCAACTCTGAGAGAGGTAAGCCTCTATACAAAACCATCCTGCTTCCAGCAGCCTGAATCCTTGCTGCTTGCTGAGTGCTGGGGCTCATTCAGACCTCCTGGCCTTGGACAGCAGGTAGCGTCAGCTCCATTTAACAGAGCTGGGTGGGAGGAGGGAGCGTGCAGGGGCCCAGGGAGGAACCGCTGATGCCACCTCCTAATGGGGTGGTGACAGAGCCAGGCCTCACCTCCAGTTCTGCCCCTCTACAAACTGGGGCATCATCTCACTCTGCCTCAGCTCTGTCCTGTTTCCCACAGACCTCTCTAGCCTCCTTAGTGGCTGAGCGCTTTTTGAATGTTTAGAATTGGTGGAATCAGGAAATCCACTGGCTAACTTACGGCATCGTTGGAGAGTCTGCTCTCCACAATGGGCTGAGGGGGAATAAAGAGTAGGCCCTCCGTCATGAGGTTCTTAACTGTCAACCCAGAGAGACGAGACATAGGATGGGCAACTGAAGTCACATGCCTGGTGTTCTAGGCTACCATCAGCAGACAGCATCCTGAGAAGTAATCCTGCCATTGCTCAAACTGTTTGCAGAAGCCTTATTTGAATTGCTTTCAGAGATCCTCTTAAAAATCCACAGCAGGAGATGAATCACCACTGAAGGCAGTTGGATTCGATTTGGGGCAATAAACAAGTCATTTAGAGCATGTGGGTGATCAAGCTGGTGTTTCTGTAGCTAGTCTGAGACAGGTGTGTGCAAGAGACCATAAGATTGATTTTCTTATTATTTCTGTGGCTCTGTGGGCTGCTCACAAGGAGGAAGCCCCTACAAGCTGGAATCCTGGCGGTGCCCCTGTCACTGGGGGCCTTCCCCTGGGAGATGGCACTGGTGGGCACCCATGATGGAGCTGTAGTATAGCAGCACTATGATTAAAGCACATGCTTTTCAGTCCTGATACTTTTTAACCTTCCTGAGTTGATTATCCCAAACTCCCCTTTCCCCAGAAAGAACACGAAATGCGTTTTCGTTCTTTCACTCATTCTTCACTGGTCAGTCAGAGAGCTTACCAATTCACAGAGCCGATTATTTTGAGAGTTCTCTTTTCTGGCCCTCCCTGTCAGTGGCAGAGAGGCCAAAGGAGGTGGAGGAAGAGGATGGAGATCCATAAAAAATCCTCAAAAAGGAGAATCTATGGCCTGCATGACCTGTGTGTGTGTTGGCTGGCATGCTTGCTTTTCGTTCTGCTGGTACAGTACATTTGAATTCTTCCTCTGAGGGAGCTGTTCCTTTGAGGGAAGTCACTCGTCAGCAATCCTTAATGCACACTTGTGTGCCAGGTGTTGTGAGAGGTGCCAGGGCACAGATCAGGAGTGCTCAGCCCGGCACTGAAGAGCTTACTCTTTGGATTGATCTGAAGAGACGTTCCCCAGCCGTGAGAACATCTCAGTTTAGGAATCTCTGCTCTCCTGTGTGACTAACTTCTTTGAAACTTTTGGGATAGAGTTTAGGATAGAAAATTTGGGCCAAAAAAAAGAAAGAAAGAAAAAAATTTGGGCCAATAAATCATCCCTACGTTTTCAGTTAGATGTAAGAAATCTCTGAAGTTTTCTGCCCACAAGACGATAATTATCTGTAGTTTTTTTTTACTTGTGATTAAATATACATAATTTAAAACTTAGCATTTTAAGCGTACAGTTTACTGGTATTAAATATACTCCCAGTCTTGTGTGACCATAACCACCACCCATTTCCAGAACTTACTCATCATTTGAAACAGAAACTGTGCTCATTAAATAACAACTCCCCACAGCCCCTGGTAATCTCCCCTCTATTTTGCTCTCTAAATTTTCCTTTTCTAGGTTTCCAGTGTAAGTGAAATCATACACTATTTGGTCTTTCATGACCGACTTGTTTTACTTAGTGTAACGTTGTCAAGGTTCATAGCACATGTCGGAATCTCATTCCTTGTAGAGGCTGAGATCCAGTCCAGGCTCCTGCAGTGCATTTAACTGCCATGCCTCCTGAATCTCCTCCAGTCTGTGGCCATTCTTCACTCATTGTCTTTCATGACCATGACACTTTGAAAGAGCACTAGTTAGGTGTTTTTTTATACCCTTGCCCACTTTGGAGCTGACAGGTGGTTGTCTTTGTAGTCAGTTTGAGATGACATTTTTAGCAAGAATGTCACAGAAGTTGCGGCTTTCTCACTGCACCCTACGGTGGAGGGGCATGATATCAATATGTCTAATTACTGATAGTGTTCATCTTGATCACTTGGTTGAAGTCGTGTCTGCTGGGTTTCTTCACTAGAAAGTTACTATTTTTCTCTATATTGGAAAAAATATTTTGAAACTACAAATATTCTGGTTCTCTTCAAATTTTTTTTTTTTTGCCCATTTATTTTTACCATGTGTCAGCAGATCTTGCCTACAACAGTTATTATGGTAGTTCTAATGGTGGTTTTCTTTTTCCCCTCATTGTGATTTTTTTTTGAATGCATGAAAAGCTAAGAAACCTGTCTTTTCTCACTGCTGTTTCTATGTATGAACCTTTGGAAAATGATCAGTCAAAAGTTTCTTTCTTTTTTAAAGATTTTATTTATTTATTGACAAGAGACACACAGAGAGTGAGAGGAAGAGACACAGGCAGAGGGAGAAGCAGGCTCCATGCAGGGAGCCCGACGCGGGACTCGATCCCAGGACTCCAGGATCATGCCCTGGGCCAAAGGCAGGCTCTAAACCGCTGAGCCACCCAGGGATGCCCAAAAGTATCTTAGGCTACATTGGCAACTGGCACCTTTCTGTTATTGATAATTCTAAAGATTTTGATGACACTTTATTACAACTGAGTATCTTTTCCTGAAAAACAAAAACAAAAACAAAAAAACTTTAGGACACTCAATCCACTTCCCAGGGAATGCTGTAATGTTAGAGATCAGATCCACCAGTAAAAGTTATTGAGGAAAGGATGTCCATCATTTCCTATCAGTTGTCATCACCTAGTAATTTGCTTCTCGTTGGGATGGTGGAAGCTTTTCATTCTTCATGGCTTAAAAAGAGACTAGGCATTAGAGCTGCCCACATGCCCTCTCCCCATGCTTGGTTCCTCCCATCCCTTTAGATGACTCCGCCAGTGCTTAAATGGGATTCCAGTTAGAATGGCACTGTGGGATCCTCTCAGTAGTTGCTGTGCAAGTGACCTCATACAGATGACTCCATCAGTCCTGGGTTCCCACAGGAGGGCTGGATGCAGAAGGTCAGTTGACAGATGTTCATTGTGTCCCCACAGGATCCATGGTACTAGCTGCCATATTGGGGAAACTTAATAAGACACATTTCCTGTTTTCCAGGAGGTCAAATTTTGATACAGAAAGAAAGAGCTAAGTCAATCAAGGAGGGGGTGTCAACTTGGCATTGTGCCAAGTGGAGAACTTGCTGGGTTGAACTGAAAAGGGGTGGATGGTGGAGCTGTGCTGTAAAGGAAAAGTAGGGGTTTCAAGCTGAAAAGGCATGAATGTTGATGAGTTGGAGGGAAATCGCAAGAGGGTCACTTGGCTTTATGCAGGAGGGCAGGTTCCATCTGATGTCTGTCTCCTTCTCTGTGGGAGACAGTGCAGAGAGCAGGCTGGGAGCCAGCAACATCACACAGCTTTGGGAAGACCCAATGAACTTGACTTCAGGGCCAGGTGGGCCACCCACTCTGCTCTTTCAGCCCACAAAAGCCCTAACCAAAGTTGCTTTTCACTGGAAGAGAGCTATCAAGAGTTCTATAGATGTCCAGGGGTCAAACATCCCTAGAAATCAATTATTCCTTTTTTTTTTTCACCCTGCAAATGGAGAAATTTTAACCAAAGTGGACATAACTACAAAGCTGTTTTTTCATGCCCCTGCTAGTCTTTCCAGTTAAGCAATGATCAATCCATGTAAATCAATCTGTATATAAATTGCATATGTCCCTCCTTTGCCTTGAATAGAAAGAAAAAAGTCTAAATATCTACATAAGAGTTAAGAGTTTAGGTTTTTTTTTTATTTTTTTTTAAGATTATTTATTTATTTATTTATTCATGAGAGACACAGAGAGAGAGAGGCAGAGACACAGGCAGAGGGAGAAGCAGGCTCCATGCAGGGAGCCTGATGTGGGACTCGATCCCAGGACTCCAGAACCACACCCTGGGCTGAAGGTGGCGCTAAACCACTGAGCCACCTGGGCTGCCCAAGAGTTTAGTTTTATTTTTGTCTTTTACACTGGACCAATTTTTAAAACCGCAATGTATATACTCAAGGGAAAACATTCCATATGCCTTTAAGTAATGTGGTCCGTTCAAGTTCTACTTTCAATGTGATACAAATTGGATTTTTATCATTATGTTGGGAAAACATTAGCAAGTTCTTAATCATTATTTGGACATTTTGTAAACCATTAGAAATTCTTTGGCTTCAGGGGTTTTTTTCCATAAAGAGAACTCACGTTCTCCTTAGAAATTTAATAGTCGCTCTGAAGTAATGTCTCATATGTAATAAGATTTTCATTACTTTTACAAACTATACTCCAGTAAATTTACTGATTGATATACAGAGAAGTAGCTCACTTCAGATAGTTCTCAATAAATTAACAGGGGGGAGCATATCATTCAGAGGGGAAATAATAAATCATGAAATGCCTTACTCATTAAAATTAAGTAACCCTCAATAAATGTAAATGAATAAAATGATAATGGCTCAGCGTTTTGTATTTTCCAAGTGCTTAGAGCAACCTTGCAAATAAACAGGGACCTTACAAAGGAGCGGTGGGGAGAGAGATTGCCAATATGTAAGTGGCTGCAGAGTGACAGTGACAGCAACTTTAATTTACCCTGATTCCATCGGAAGAATTAATCACTTTGTTCTCCAGGCCACCAAGTGAAAACGGGGTGACATTTTGCTCATCTTCAAAAAGCTCTACTGCAGGAATAAATTCAATCCTGGGATTTTTTTTTTTTTTAAGTTTTGGCAGGTTTTAGGAGCGTGATTAAAAGATTGGAGTTTACTTAAGGCTTTCTTTCCATCTTTGTCTTAAGAAGCCAGTAGATACTTGATAATTGTCATCTTCCTTTCTGTCAAAAGCTAATGCGTTGTTGAAGGATCTCAATTTGAATTTGCTCTGTATTTCCTGGCTGTGTGGTCTTGTGGAATTGTAAATGCCTGTAAATCTCAAAATTTTCATTGATACATAGGAAATGTAATAAAAAATGTGGGTGATTAGCACAGTGCCTGGGCCAGCCAGAGGCTTCACTGATACATGTTGAATCTAAAATGTGTGTTGAGGGGGAAAAAGGAAAATGAAGCTTCCCCAGCTCCATGAAGCTGCTACAGTCACTCTGTAGGTTCTATCGCTGAGCAAAAGAGAGTCCATGTCAGAAGAACAGAAATGAACAGGCCAATGAGGGGCGTGATTCTAGCAGAGGAGGGCAGGAGCAAAGTCTAGGATATTTTCTCCTCAGAAGCATGATTTCCAGGGGCACCTGGATGGCTCAGTCAGTAAAGCATCTGACTCTTGATTTCAACTCAGGTCATTATCTCAGGGTCCTAAGATATAGCCCTGAGTCAGGCTCCACATTCAGTGGGGAGTCTACTTGAGATTCTCTCTCCCTCTGCCCCTCTCCCTGCCTCTCTCTCAACTAAATAACCCTTAAAAGAGAGAAAGAGAGAACAAACGAACCATGATTTCCATGAGAGGATGCCAGTAATGGCCAGGAGCTGAGGCCTGATAAATTCTGGGTTTCCTGCTCTAAGTAGAGTGTGCACATAATTGATGAGATAGGATAGGAAGAATGGTGGCTAGGAGTGAGATGGAGAGGGACCAGTTAAATCATCCCATTCTCTGAGTATACTAGAGTCTAAAGAAAAAGGGAACCAGCTTAGCCTTTCTAAAGCAATAGCCTCAACCCTACCAGACCGAACACCTGTTTCTCCTACAACTATGTTGTAAGATCTATTTTTCTGTCCTGAAATAAAATTCATAAATAATATACCCTGTCTACATATGTAATTTCAAAAAAGAATGATTCCCTAACTCTAATATAAAGGAAAAGAATTTACAGTAAGAAAATACATATTTTGGTGTATATATAGTCAAGAAATACCATACCGTACCCAAGAACTATGGTAGAAAACAAGTCTCATTCCTCCTTACAATGAGTAAGTTTGTTCTTAAGAAGAAGAAAACATTCAGTTGAATATGGTCAGCCCTTTTTGCTCATAAGTGATATTATAAAAGAGAAAGGTAAGTTATAAAGTGCTTATATATATGCATATAATAGCCATTGCCATTAATATGAGAGCTACAAATAGAGACTAATTTGGGGGTGTTGTATTGGAGACTCATGTAATCTGAGTGACATTGACTTTGCTGCCCTGGTTTTTCCAAAGCAGTAACAGCTTATTGGTGAAGTTCCAAAGAAAACAGTACAAACATCCCTTGATTTACATGGTAATTATGTTTCTGAGAAATTCAATGTATATTAAAATGGTGCCAAACAGTTAGATTCTGTGAGCCCACATGGAAGCCCAGCAGGGTACATGCAAGCTGTATGGGAAGAGGACAGCCTGCCTCGTGTAGGACTATAACCAGTCATGAGGCATCTGCACCCCTGTCCCTCACTCACAGATTCACAGATCAAGGTAGCACCCCAGTCTTTGTGAGAACTGAGGATGCTCTTACCAATGTCCAGAAAGTTCCCTTCACATTACTCCCTGAAAGGGATACAAGAATAAAGGTGGAAGCCAGTTTGAGTGGTAAATTTAGCTGTCAAAGAATGGACTCTTCAAGTCTGGCCCCCACTTTGTTCTTAAAATAAAAGCTCTGAATTTAGGGTTTTGCTGAATCGAAATTGTCTTTATAAGTATTGATGCTTCGTTGTTATGCTAATGATTAGTCCTGAAACCATTACCGAATTCTCTGTTTTTCTGGTTGCCTTATTTCTCTTTCTTCATATTTCACTTGTGCCATTACGTGTCCTCCTATGACTTGAAAGCTTTTGGCTTTATTGTAATTTTCTTATGCTTAACTGTGTGTCCTCACCCCTGTTTTTTAACAGACACTAGTTTGATCTATGATTTTTAGGGCTGGGATATGACCAACAGTTAAATTTTCATTGTATCTTGGTGTCGCTTTGACAATTGAAGCCACCTGTAACAGCCAATGTGTCACCTGGTTTTGACATTTCCGTGGGATTTAAGATCTGGAGCTATCACTCTTTTATTGTTCTTCAGTTATGGGTCCTCAGGAGGTTTTGATCATCAGGGAGAGACAAAAATGTCTTGTTAGCTACGCAAGTACAATGCCATAAAAAGCATAACGCTTCATCTACCACAGAAGGTGTAGGGAAAAAAGTATTTGTGAGACTCAGGTGTTCTGTCTCTCTCTTCCAGCTGACTTCCCAGCATCCTTATGCTGAAGTTTTCATCGGCCGGCCCCACGTTTGGACGGTTGACCTCAGCAATCAGGAGGAAGTGGAGGATGCCGTGAAAGCAATTTTAAGTCAGAAGGTTGTGTCTTTTATTCCATTTTTCCCCATCTGTACAATCCCAGGGAGGGATGGTGGGTGCTCTGGCAGATGGAAGTAGAGCTGCTGCCCCTGTGTGCGTGGATCCTACAGAATATTTTGGCATGACTCCTGGGTCGCAGATACAATAGTAGGAGTTTGAATTACACTTGTTTCACTGCCTAATTATGGAGCTTTCTCAGAGGTCAGAAAACACAGACTTGCTCCCCTACAAAAAAGTTAGGATGATAGGAACTATTAAAGAAATACCAGGAAATGGGGGTTTTTTGTCGTTGTTTTTAAATATTTTATTTATTTATTCATGAGAGACACAGAGAGAGAGGCAGAGACATAGGCAGAGGGGGAAGCAGGCTCCATGCATAGAGCCCGATGTGGGACTCAATCCCAGGACTCCAGGATCACTCCCTGAGCCAAAGCCAGATGCTTAACCACTGAGCCACCCAGGCATCCCTGGGAAATGTTTTTATATGGCCTTTATTTATTCGGCTTTTTTGCCTAAACCTACCTACCTATCTATCTATCTATCTATCTATCTATCTATCTATCTATCTATGATGGAGACATACTGAGCACAAGACCGGGGGTGGGGGGGAGAGAGAAGCAGACCCCGCACTGAGCAGGAAGCCCTACATGGGGCTCCATCTTGGGATCAAGACCCAAGCCAAAGGCAGATACCCAACTGACTGAGCAACCCACACACCCCTTAGCTAAACCTCGTAATATTATTTTGTATAAGTAACATTGCTGGATTCTCATCATCAATTTAGCAGACATTATGTACCTACTGTATGCAGAGCACCCTCTTACTGCCCAGTGAAGAAGGGCCACATTAACCTCTCTCAGCTCCCAGACTGCCTTCCACACCTTGGGGGCACCCTGCACTCTGAACTCCTACTAGGACACTATTTATACTCTCTTACAATTATTTAGAAGAAGCAGTATAGGCATGGTTTAAAGAGGACAAGCTGGAATTAGCTTGGGGTTGGGATTCTAGCTCTACCACCTATAAGTAGTGTCCCTAGGGCAGTTACTTAACCTCTGAGTCTTAGTTTCTTCATCTCTTTAAGTAGGCTAGGATTACCTACTATATAGATATTTGTAAGTATTCAATGAGATAATGAATATAAAGCACTTAAGAGGAGCATCTACCCCATAGTAAGTGTATAGTTGGTATTATTAAGTCACTGTTAGTATTACACATACAATATTCTTATTTTTGTTATTGACAGTCTGGATTTACATTAGACTGTCTGCAACATGAGAGCAGGAAATCTCACTGTCGTGAAAGTGAGTTACCTAATGGATTGAGAGAAGGAGGAATAGGTATTTGCCAAATATGTTTAGTGCCAACAATAACATGCAAAAATGGAGAAGTAGAAGTCGGGGGATTCTTTCTGGAAAATGAAACACTAGGTAAGTCTTTGAGGATGAGTAGGAATTGGCAAAGCTAATACCTAGAAGGACATGGGTTCAAGGCACAGTGTGAGTAAAGGGGAAGAGGTGGAGTGGAATGTGGCCCCACTGGGCTGACACAGAGTATCAGCCACAACAGCCAGAGCTTCACCACCAGAGAGTCATTCCTGTGGAGACTGATGCTAGGATAAATATATTAAAAGGTTTGGTGAAAAAGGTAGACGATATATGCAAACAGATGGGGAATTTCAACAGAAAGCTAGAGACTTTTTCCTCAAAGCCAAAGGAAAAAATGCTAAAGCTGAAAAATATATCAGAATGAAGAACTCTTTCAGTGGCCTTAGCAGCAGAGAAAAAATCAGTGAACTTACCAATAGAATTATCAAGAGAAATTGTCCAAATTGAAACAAAAAGAAAAAATGAAATTAAAAAAAAACATACGAGACCTATGGGACAATATCAAACAGCCCAATTTATATATCATTGGAATCTCAGAAGGAGGAGAGAATAGCCAGAAGACATATTTGAAAAGATAATGGCTAAGAATTTTCTGAAATGAATGAATGACATCGACCTACAGATCCTGGGAGCTCAGTGAACCCCAAGCAAGATAATTATGAAGAAAAACAAGTATATCTTATTGCCAAAGTGCTGAAAACAAAAAAAAAATATAGGGAAAAGATCTCAAAAGCAATCAGAAAATTTTATTCCATTTAGCCGGTTAGCAATATGAAAGACCACCAGCTTTTCATCAGAAATAAGGTCCTTCAGAGACAGAAAGTATAGGGCCTTTAAAACAGGTCATAATAAGGATTCTGGATTTTATGTTAAGTATGATTGGAAGTTTTGAGCAGGGAAATGGCATGACCTAGTTTACATTTTCAGTCATCAAGAGAAATTGCAGAATATGTCTGACTTAAAATCCTATGGTTAGTAGGTAGAAGAAATAATCAGGACTCAACTCCTGGCCTTCTGCACCTTCTAAAACCATCTGTCATTGAGTGATGCCAGGCCACCTCTGTCCAGGGTCAGCTGATCTTGAGGAATTGTACTCTGACTTAGAGCAGTGAATGGGTACTAGAAGAGACAGGACCTCTCACAAGACAGGAGGTAAATAGAGAAGAAAGGAAAAGGTAGGAAGATAATAGGTTTCCAAGGCCAGCAGGAATTACACAGTGCAGCCTGCAGGCATCCTTCCTGTGGCCATGAGAGTAGCGGTTCTTGTCCCACAAAGCAGGACGGCCAAGAACATTTCCCCCATTTCTCCACAACTGGATGTGGTCTCAGCATTCCCTTCCATTCCATTCCCCAAAGAGGCTTTGACTTGTTCCTGAAGGATTATCATGCAGAAATTACCGTGTGCCCCCTGCCCCAGTCCCCACAATAGCTCCTACATCAGAAGCTCATCAGTGTTCTTTTATATCCAAAGCCAGGAGTCTGGAGAACTTTCCCATACAGAGGGCCCTGTTCCTGTCCACAGCAGGAGGACTAGTGAGACTCACTGGCTGGGGTGGTTTAAGAATGCAATTACCTTTTCTTTCTTTCTTTCTTTCTTTCTTTCTTTCTTTCTTTCTTTCTTTCTTTCTTTCTTCTTTCTTTCTTTCTTTCTTTCTTCTTTTCTTTTCTTTTCTTTCTTTTCTTTTCTTTTCTTTTATAGGAAAATCATTGGGCTTCATATTATTTAAAACTGTGAACAGGCCACAAAGCAATAAATGAATCAGCATCCCTTGGTTAAGTTTGGTTGGTAGGAGGACACAGGAAGAGCCATTTTGCCGTGTTTATTACCTTCAGCCTTTTGAATTAACTCCTTTCCATTTCTAACGGCTGCCCTTTGGAATAAGTTGTAGGTATGGCCCCTGAGTATTCAGGCTGCTTCCCACCACAAAATTGAATCCGTTGATGTCATGACAGATGGCCACCAATGTTTATTTCACTCCAGAAATTCTACTTGTCATCACATAAATGAGCCTGATATGCCAAGTCCTCTGTTGTAGTTTCTTTCTTTTCCTTCTGTGAACCTTTGAGAGGAGAACCTTTCTGTAGGCCAGTCACAGAAAGCCTCTGGAATCACCCAGAGGTTGAGTAAATAAATAATCTTAAAAGGAAAGAAAAATTGTACTTTTCATGTGAAGGGCTATATCTGGGTCTGAGAGGGCACAGCACTTGCAGAAGGTTGAGGTGAGAAGGAGCTGGCTTGCCACATGGAAGTCAGTTTTCTAAGTATTTTGAGCTCTTCTGTGGTGCTTTGTTGAGGAACAAGACGACCCGTGTTATTGCACAATAGTCCAGCCCCAGTAGTACAGTACCCTCAGCTCAGCTCCCTTTAGCTCTCCCTGGATAGATGTAGGCAGGGATGGCTGAGATAAAAACTCTGTGATGCATTATATGATTGTGGGTTTGAAAACCTATTATGAAATTAACAGTCATGGTTAAAGATTTCACATGTAATTTGTGAATCAGCACACAAAGAAAGGGGAGAAGGTGCCCTGAGACCAACTGCTTGGCTGCCCATGGAAGGATGTCTTCTCTGTCAACTGCCCCGTGTTCCACAGGCCTCAACCCACAGGTGTTCTGTCCAGGTCTCCACCCTGTAAACTTAAGATAAGCAAGTGTAGACCTAAGCAGGAGATGTTGATGGTGGCCCTCTATCCTGTTGCTGGCAAGTACTCTTGGGCTCTCTGAAGTCGTCACAGACTGGATTGCTAGTGATTTTATCCCAAGTGTAAAAGTGAAATTTCCATTTCACATTGGCAGTGCTTGCTGGATGCCAAAACACAAGCCTCACAGAGTTGGCACAGATGCTGTGCAGCAGAGATCAAACCCACATTTCTTCCCCTTCCCCAGGTGTCAGTATAGTGATCAGATTGTCTCTCCCACCCCAGAGAAGCACCTTCTGGGATTTCCTGCTGCCTTCAAATAAAGCTTAAGATCCTAAGTATAGAAACCTTTTTATGGACGTCCAGTGAACCTCTTCCCTCTTCTCAGCCTTGTCTCACCATCCTTTACAATCCCAAGCTCTACCCACCTGCTGTTTTTCTCATGTGTCTCACCTTCCACTACGTGCCCTACCACCAATGTCTTCCACATCTTGGTTTGCTAGAATCCCAGCTGGCTTTAAAAGCCCAGCATGAGCAGAAGTCTGCTTTTACCTTCTCGCTTCCTGGGCACCTTGGCTGAACTCTTGGAGGCACTTTATTACTCTGATTCTGCCCCCATGAGTTCCCTAGGTACATGCTAACTTTACTGACTAATGCAGACCAGGGCTTTTGTCACCATCATGGGTCCTTAAACCACTCATCATGTGCCCTTCTCATAGCATTGAATATGCAGTCATTTACTGGGTATTTGCTGCATTCCTGTGTGGCACACACAACCCAGCAGCCATGGGGCCTGCCCTGTGAAGCTTAACTTCTAACAAATTATACTCCCTGCCTTTTGTTGAATGCCTACTGTGTTCTGGAAGCTAAACTAAGCACTGTACTTTTTTTTTTCTTGTAATCTTCACCACAGCTTAAAAGAGGTAGATTTTTCTTCCTACCATTTTACACATGAGGAGCCTGAGGCTCAGAGATGGTAGGTAATTTGCTCAGGGTCCCACAGTGAATGAGGAGCAGAGGCAGGTTGTAAACCCAGGTGTATTGACATCCAAGTTCATAGTCTTTTCCCCTCTCAAGGCTCCTGAGTGAATCAGGGGATGATTGGGTAAATGTCCTAGGTTCTGTGTCATCCTCTTTCATGAGACTATGTTCTATTTCCACAGATTGAGCCATACATGCCATATGAATTCACATGTGAGGGAATGCTGCAGAGAATCAATGCTTTCATTGAAAAACAGGTAAGGCTCTGCATTACACCAGGGGGATCTCATGAGAAGCTAAGAGCTCACCATGCTTCTCTAGTTATTTTCCTACTTGTAAGACTCCAGAAGATGGATAATGGCTGGGTGGAATTTTGAAGCATGCACTGTCATGGTCCCAAGAGACTTAGTCTGTCCTTGGGGTAAGAATGTTCTTTATGATGGTGGAAGGTTAAAATGGAAATTTGGAATGGGATGGTGGAAGGTTAAAATGGAAATTTGGAATGGGAGGGACTTGGATGGTCAAGGTAAAGACCTCCTGGACCATCAGACCTGTGTTCCGAATGGGTTCATGAGGACTTGGATAGGGAGCGGGACAGAGAGACAGTTCTCTGGTCCTGCCTGGCTTTCATTTCGCACCCTACAAAAGGCGGGGGCTGAAACCAGGGGTTCCTAAGCATTCCTTTAATATACGTTCAATAATTCCAAATATGTTAGGACTTTCTAGTGGTTTTCAGATATCTTTTCAAACACGACCCCTTTTCAAATGAAACTTTACATGAAACCGAAGTATAAAAAAAAAAAAAAACAGATAAAAGGAGGGCTTTGGTTCTAAAGTGGGGGTGGAGGTCCAGGAGTCCACCACCCCCAACAGTGCTTGCGAACTATGGCTTGTGCTCGTGCCAGTAAAGGCCAAGAGCACCACTTCCATCCTTCTGTAATATTTTAATTCCTTAGTCTTCAAAAGAAGCTCAGAGCTACAAATAGACAGAGTCAGAACCCCTGTAGGCAGGGCAGTATGAACTCCTTGACCGTATTTCAGAAATGGGGGTCTCCTCTTAAAAAGCAAAGTAGAGTGTCTTCAGATGATCAAGAGATCTCTACACAATAGGGGATGAGGACCGTGCAGACTAAAATAGAAATGGTGTATTGAAAATATAAGTAGGTGTAGAATGGGGGTCCCAGGTTGGTTTCTAAGGAAATGTTTGAGACGACAGACTAGAGAGCCCCGGACAGTCCTAGAGGCTGCTGTTGGAGAGGGAGAGTGGTGAACACAGGCTTCAGGATGGCACGCCTGATGTTCTGGGCGCTTGTTAGTGGCCAAAGGACATGCTCTGCAGCCCCACCATCTGGGTTCAGTCCCACCACAATCTTGGTTGTATGACTTGGGGTTCATTACTTAGCCTCTCTGGGCCTTAGTTTCCTCTCCTGTAGAATAAGGATAATAATAGACTTCTTGGGGCACAAAGTGCTTAGAACAGGGCTCCTGGATAGTGCTCCATAAATGCAAACTAGTACTGTTGATTACTTATTATATGATATATGATATTATGTATCCTATTAGAGTATATAATTATATTGTGATATAACGTAATACAATATGACTCATGCAACTTGACCACAAGAGCTAAGCATCTGAATCATCGCTTCATTCAGTCTCTATATAATGCCTTGATTGCGAATGACCATATCAGCATCCTAACTCAAGCAGCCTTTTACGTATAGACTTCATGGCAGTGCATGCCAGGCATGTCCCAGCACGTCGTCTCATTCAGTCCTCATGGTGTCCTGCGAGGTGGCAGGAGTAACCTCATTCTCTGGATAACGGGGACCGAGATTTGCGATCGTGGGCTCGGACATTGTGGACTCAGGTTCAGTGCTGGTTTGGTCTGAGTCCAGGCATGTCCTAGCAGCATTGCCAGGGCCGCAGGCAGTGACAGGCGTCCTGGAGCTGGGCACGGACCCATATCCATCTACCTCACAGAGCTGCTGGCCCTTCCCGAAGGCGCTGAGAGGAGTGGTGGGTTCTCCTCTGGTGGTGAAATTTAAGCTATCACCGCTCTTACCACCGTCACAGGAATGAGCTGACATTTTGCCAGGACTCCCACATCTGCTTCTGAAACCCGCTTCCTCCTCTCCTGTCCACTTCCTTTCAGGGAAAATGGGTCCTCAGCACCACATATAAAAAGACTTTTTATCAAGTTTATTTGAAGGCTTCTTCCCTAAGACTCTTGAATCCTAGCCAGTCCTTAAAAGTTCTCCTGTGGCCTGTTGTCTGTGAATCTATTCCTAGCTTTCCTTTCAAACAGGAAGGTTGCATTCCCCAGAGTGACCTGGCTAAATGCTCCACGGTGCAGGAGCATGCCTGGTCCATGCGCCTCTATGTCCCAGGTGCCCTGCCTGCCACGCAGTAGGTATGCAATAACTCCCACTTGAAGGAGCGAATAAAAATGAATGAGAGTGTGTGCACATGCTTGCACTTTTTATTCATGGGTCTCAGGAGCCAGGAAGTTCATCTTGGACTTTATGATCTAGGATACATGCTAATAAAACTGCCCTTTCACACCAGCTCCTCAGCACAGACTCCTGCAGAGTCCTGCAGTTTGCAGAAATCCAGAGCTTTCTTTTTGGCCTGCTATGATCGACTCACCCATCCACCGGGTAACCGGGTAAATGCTTATCAGCTGGAGTGCGCTATGGACCATGCTGGGAAGTAGGGGAGATGTCAGGGGATGAGTCTCGTCCTCAGGTAACTTTAGGCCTCACAGAGAAGCCAGTCACATCCACAGGCAATGCCACCACCATCACCAACGGTGACGTGACCTGGATGCTTAGGGATCGCACCACCCAGCCTGCAGCGTGGGCAAGGGGGAGAGATGGGGAGAGTCTGTTCAGAAGCGTTCTGCAGGAGATGAATCCTGACAGCAAACTGAGGGGGGCCGCTGTACAGCTCAATATGTAGAGGCCTAGGGGAAGAGAGAGGGAGGTGAATTATTGGAAGTTTAGCTGTGGCCTAAGAGAGATGATGTGAGAGACAGGGCTGAGGAGGAAACACTTCCTGAGAAGATGCGGCCGCTCAGCCGAAGAATGCGGGTCTGATTCTGGGACAGCAGGAAGCTAAAGAAAGGCTTTAATGCAGGATGAGAGCAGTGAGACTCGCAGATTGGCATTTCAGGAAAATCATTCTAGGAATCTTCTGTTTGGGGCATTTTTTGTTAAATACTCTCTCGGTGCTGCCAGACGAGCCAGAAGGAGGCCAGTTGTGAGATTGTCCCAAGCCTCTGGGCGCGGTTTTGTTGAAGCCATACTGTTCACCCAACTTTAGAGGGGACATGGGAAGTCAAGACCCATTGATTCACAGGTTGGGTCTTCAGCCACATTCCCTCCCGGCCTCGGTATTTTAGAGCTCGGGGTGTTCGTTATTTTTGCAGCTAGAATATCATCAAAGAGCAGTGAGACTGGAGAGAGGGGTGTTTCTGGTCTGAACGGAAAAGCCGCAAGCTCTGAAGAAGTGGTGGCAGCTCAGGCTTCCCGTGCCTTCAGCTGTGGGAGTGCTGCAGCCCTAATTAGGCTGATCTCTGCCTTCAGAGTCTTCCGTGTGATCTGCAAGGGGAACAAGGACGCTTTTATCTCAGAACCTTTTCAAGGTTGTCCATCATGCTCACCCAAGGCAACGGGAGCCAGAGGAAGCCAATTGACAGCAATTGAGAAAGCTCCAGGCTTCAGTGTCCCGTTGAGTGGTTGACAGCTGGAAACCTACCTCATACCCAGCCAACCCCGGGCTCACTCACCCAGTGGGAAAGACGCCTGACTTTAGGGAAACCACTCACTTTTTTCTCCTGATGACCTCCCCTACACACACCACCACTGCTTTGCTGTACCGGAAATGTTGATTTGGGGTTGCATGCGCTTCTAAATCGGCACTCTGTAAGAGGCGCTCTCTCTAGCAGCAGGGGAGGACTGGGGGGTGGTGCCAAGGCGAAAATCCCTTGTAATCTAAGATCAAGAGCATTATAATTCTTCCCTAACCCGAGTGTCCAGGCCTGTTAATCTTCTCATGATGCATTTCTTGGGAAAGGTTTAGGTATTTGCCTCGGGCCAGAGTGTAGAACAGGTTCTTTTGAAGGAATGGAAATGTTCAGTTTGCTTTCTGAAAACCGTCCATTTGTTCCTCATTCCTGTTTTCTACTTCCTGTAAAGACTCTGAAAATACACGGAATGATTATGCTCTTGTTATTTTGCAAAGAGCAGGTAATTCATGTGAAAAGCGGTCTGACAGTATGGAGGGGAAAATGAGTGGCCTCCAGAGCCACTGTGGAATCTGCTGCAGCTCCTGGGAAATCTGGCTTGCCTGAGCCCATCTTAAACTCTCTGGCAAGTGTTCTAGACGCAAGGACAAGCCTGTTAGTGAATCCGGTTAGTCCAGCATAGCAAGAAGTGGTGAAGGTGACAGGTTGTAGGGGGAGAGAAAGAGGAGCTGAAAAGGGGACAGGGATGGCCCTAGTTTGGGGAATGTTTGCTCTTTGTTTTTTTTTTTTTTCCTTTTTTTATTTTTTTTTTAAGATTTTATTTATTTATTCATGAGACACAGAGAGAGAGAGAGACAGAGACATAGGCAGAGAGAGAAGCAGGCTCCGTGCAGGGAGCCTGATGTGGGACTCGATCCCAGGACTCCAGGATCACGCCCTGGGCCAAAGGCAGACGCTTAACCTCTGAGCCACCCACGCATCCCTAATGTTTGCTCTTTGAAGAAGTGGACAGCTGCCGTTGGCCTGACCACCCCTGATCTCAGAGAGACTGGCTGCGTCATGTTTAAGTTCTGAAGCCTGGAGCCGGGTCCCACGCCCACTCTCTGTGATCTTAGGCAAGTTCCTAATCACATCATCCTGTTGCTTCTTCTGTGTGTTGGCAATAACACTACCCACCCCAAAAGGTTGATGGGAGGAATCAATAGATTACTGGGGGTGTAGGGCCGAGAGCAGTGCCTGACACAGAGTAGGTCCTCAAGAAGCCTCAGCTACTTGCTGCTACAGGAGCCCAGCGCCCAACCAAGGCAGGCTTTTTAAACAGCTTCATCCATATGTGAGTTACAGACCATAAAATTCACCCCACGTAAGGATACAGTTCAACGATGTTTTAATCACATTGATAGAGGTGTGCAATCACCATCAAGGTCTACTTTTCTAGCACTCCCATCACCCCAGAAAGCTCGCTTGTGCCTATTTGAGTCTTTGCCCCAGTCCCTGGGCAGACACAGATCTGAGTTCCGTCTCTGTGGATTTGCCTTTCCTGGAGATTGCTGGCTTCTCTGACTCGGCCTAACGTTAGCGAGGTTCGTGCAGGCTCATATAGCAATACTTCATTCTTTCTTATTATTGCTGGTTAGTGTGCCACTGTGTGAGTGTACACACTTGCCAGGGGACAGATGTGTGTTGTTTCTAGCTCTGGGCTGACATGAAGAGTGGATGAACATCCACGTGCCTGTGAATGTAGGTTTTCATTTCTCCTGGGTAGCGCCTCAGTACTAGAAGACTAGAGGATGTGGGAGGTCTGTGGCTACCTCCTTGAGGAGTGAGCTTCTTGGCTCATTGATGTGCGTGTGTAGAGATCATTCCTGGAGATAGGGTGCTACAGCTCGGCGTCACAGAGTACTGTGTTCACGGTACCTGTGGAGTCCCAGATCCACACCCACTGCTGGCCATCAGCCCACTGGCCGTCTGGGGATGAAGTCCACTCCTTTGAGGACAGCACAGGCTGAGAATGGGAGATACCAGTGGGCCGCTGAAATGTCTTTAATCCAGTCAGTATTTACTGAGCACCCTTTTGTGGCAGACCCTGGATCTCTCAGCTATAACATAAATAAACACGTGTGTTCCTTACTTCTCAAACAGCTGGCCGAATTTGGTCCAAACCCCAAATTCAAGGCCTAGAACCTGCCCCTTCCTTTTTTTTTTTTCTCTTGTTCATTTTCCCCAAATTCCTGGCCTTACTTCCTCTAGATCCTGCCCCCAGACCTGTATCTACACCTTCTTGGCTATACACAGTGAGTCTCTACAGAAATCCACTTGGACCTGATATGTCGTGAATGTAGTAACTGTTAACAGTTTGGCCAGGACCGAGTAGGGCTGGAGGGTTTGTGGAGGAGAGCCCATCACAAACCATCCAGGAGGGAGGGACAGGCCGGCGCCTCCACCCCATGGGGAGGGGCAGGGGGGCGGCACCCCATCATTTTCTCTGCTCTTTGGCCATTTCTGGGAATCACGTTTTCTCTATGCTGTGACTTGGCCTTCACTACAAAGACAAGCGCCCTTACTTCTTTTCCACAGTAAGTTGTCTTCACTTGTTCAAACATTGCTTTTTCTCATAAATTTGTTGACAATAAACCTTTCTTATTAGATTCACTGCAGGAAAATTTCAGAATCATCAAGAAAATTTAGGGGAATTTGGTGACCGGTTGCAATAGTTGTCAGAGAGGAATGCAGATGTTTTGTGTTCTAAATGGGCGTGTTAACCACGTTGGAAATCACTGTGTCTCACTCGGGCTGTATAAAGCCTCTCTGAGGTAGAATATTGTCCCTTTCTATTTCTACTACTGTCAGAGCCCCAGGATGCTGAAAGCATTCAGTTCAGTTCAACAGCTCTATATTGTGCACCAGTTATCTGCAAAGCACCATGTTTGTGGGAAGCCACTAGCTCCTATTCCGCCTACGAAACCCAGCCCAGAAGTCCCTGTTTCCTGGAAGCCCTCCCTGATTGCTTCCACTGCCACACGTCCCATCCCCACAGAGTTGATCATTTACGTACTCTCAGTGGCCTTTACGTCCTATTTGGCCATCTGCTTTCTGCTGTTCTATAATTCTTTTAATGTTGACCTCTCTTACCAAACTGTGCACCGAGCCTTTGAGCCCAGAGACTGTGTTTCCTAGGTATATTCAAGTTTCCAGCACTTAGCACAGACTTCAAGAGGTTTTTGGTCAGGTTAGAATAGATGAGTGAGAACCCTCAAAGCCACCACATGATATGAATGTTTCCTAGAGGTGTGTTTGAACTCAGATACCTGGGTTAGTCTGAGGCCAGCCTCTCCCTCCTGCACTCCTTCAGGGCTTCCTAACTGCCTCTGCTCTTGCCTCTACTCCTGCTACTGCCTCTACTCCTGCTTCTGCTCCTACTCTTGCCTCCGCTTCTGCCCCTACCTCTGCTCCTGCCTCTGCTCCTGTCATCTCTTCTCGGCACATCCTCTCACTCCTCTGCCCAGAACTCTCCAGGGGCTTTCATCTTACTCTAAGGAAAAGCCAAAGCTGTACGCAGTGACTCCCTAAGGCCTCCTGGACCTCACCTTTGCTACTTCTGGCCCCCATGCACACTCTCTGCTCCATGTAGAACTCCCTGCTCCTCTGGAAGCCTGCTGGACATTCCCTTGTCACAGCCTCTCATCCTGATTTGCCTCTGCCTGGAATGTTCTTCCAAATACTTGCATGGCTCACACCTTTACTCCTTGGGTCTTTTCTTAAATGCCCCTTCTCAGTGGTGCTTTATCTGTTTACCCTCTCCCCCAGCAGTCTCAATCCTTTTTCTTCACCTCATTCTCTTCTAGAGATGTGGACCAGGGGGGAATTCTGAGCCCTTAGGCTTTTCTGCTTCTCAGCAAGTATTTTGTTGAATGAATGAATCAGTGGATTGGCCAGAGGAGGAGTGCCCTCAGTGAGATGAGGGAGGTGGACATCGCCACATTTATCTGTTCTGAGGCAGAATGAAACAGAAGGCCTCTAGCCTCTCACAAACGCCCAAAAGGGTCTTGCACCTAAACATCAGAAGACACTTGTGATCGGGGCTGCCAGTACAGTTGTGCCTTGCAGGTAGCTGGGCCAAAGACATGGCTTCCATGTCAGTTCTCATAGCTGATCCAGGCAATTCAGCATTTACCCTCTGGACCTGGTAGCAATTAATGGTCTACCTAGGAATATCATCTTTACCATCTCTAGATGCCTTCTGAAGAGTGAAGAGGTGAAAGCAGGCAGAGAGCTCGAGGGCCATCTGTGGATATCCCCTACCTGGAGGCCAGAATCGCATCCCTGATCCCCACCCTCCCTCCTGCCTCACCCCGCATCCTGCTTACCAGGACGCCTTCGGGCTTCCCAGAGGGTTCACCAAGCCTTAAAACGGTCCTGCTGCTATTTTCATTATTTCTTGTCCCACTGGCCCCCAAAACAGACTCCTAAGAGAATGCCAGGCCAGCGCCCTGGTGAGCCATGAGCAAGGGTGTCTGGAGCCCAAAAGCTCGCATGAGCTTCCATAGGGTGGAGGAGCTGTAGTGGTTGACTAAGAGATGAGCCAGTGGGGCAGCTCCGCCCTCCGGCAGAGCCTTGAGGGCACATCCCTTCGAGCAGTCCCCGCGATGCCATCTTGCTCTTTCCCACATGAGCTGCGGGGGCCCCATTTATTCAGGGCCGCCCCGCAGATGCCCTGCAGATGCACCACACCGCAGTGTCTCAACCCCATACAGGGTAGAGGAGGGCCCAGAGGAAGGACACGAGTGTCAGTGGAGCACCTGCTGCTGGCCAGTTTCTGTCAGGTCCATCAGCCCCAATCTGGGCCTTCCCACTTGAGGCGCTTTCCCTGGTGCATCACCTCCTGGTCTGACACAGCAGAATCTTTCTCCTTGTTTTCGTTTTACGCCCTGGACCGCTTCATATAGCACACGAGGCTGAGAATGAATGAGAAACCACTTCTCAAGAGTCCACCAGACTGACCAGGTATAGGGATACTCCCCTCAGCTCTAACTGCCTGTAGGTGTCATCCAGGGAGAGACATTCTGTGTTTTCTTACAAACCGTAAAAGCCAGCATTGGAGCCTTAGCTGTCATGGGTTTCTGGCCCCCAAGCCTAATCCAGGGACAGGCCAAGCTAAGTCCTGGAAGCAAGGAAAAAAATTCTCACTTGACCTCTTGTGACATGCCATGTAATCTGATTTGCTTTCCTATACGTCCGCCCATTCTGTACAGGTCACACACAGGCTTTGGTGTTGCATTTAAAGTCTCCTTTTTATAAAATTTAAAAGCTATAGAAGTTCTCAGATTGCTTTTAAAGAATTAGGAGCAAAGTTGCTTGCATTAGCCAGCCAGAGAAACAAACCGAGAAGCAACACTTAACCTTTTCCAAATATCTGTGCACCCGCTCAGCTCTCATCAATAACCCCATTGATCATGGGGTGTTTTCCTTCTTCCTATTTGATGACAGCCATCCTCATGGGATGGACAGCATGTCAAAGGTCAGCCGATAAGTTTCCGTATGCTTCCAGGTAAGAGAGCAGCAGCCATCAGCGAACACGGTGATACTATTGAGGGTGCCGTAGGTCTGTGCAGTCAAGCCGTCACCCTTAGGAACAGCATCCAGTCCAAGGTGACTGTGCCGCCCATGGCTTAGCAAGCACGTGGATTGTGCTCAAGATTCTTAAGACTGAGGAGTCAGACAGGGTCTTCCTGCCCGGCTCCTGGTGGCTTTGGAGCGGGACACTCTGCTCATCCTCCCATCATGCCTGTGCCTCCCTCTCAAAAGGTTAGGCTGGGCCCTAATGTCTCTCAATAATCCAGGGTATCTGTAGTATTTCTGCATTGTTAGGCTCTCTGGAATGTTCTGTCTTCAGCTGATGTGAATCCATCTTCGGGGTATCTCAGACACGCAGTGAAGGGTTTCTCTTCGTTTGCCACCAAACTCACTTAGGCTCTCAAGGAGTCCAGTGATAGAGTCATGTGAGGCGGAGGGCCACAGTGGGTTTGCCTTACTTGTTGGGGTCTTGTCATGGATTGGAGGAGACTAGAATGGCACCCAGCACTGAGTACTCACTGCCTGCCAATCGCCTTTCTCAGCACGTAACAGCATCACCTCTTTCAGGAAGGAGGTAGGGAGAGGCAGGAGCCATAGGAAGTCCTCACTATCATCATCTTCCTTGTCCTAATGAGGCAGGATGTGCCCTCCGTGCCATCTGCCCACAGAGCCTAGGGAACATCCCCTTTGCTCTTTTCTCTTATGCTCACTGAAACTAATACAAGGACAAACTTAAAAAATAAATAAGTAAAAACTCAAGCAATACAAAAGGGCCCCCTCTGGCCTGTTTTCCAGGGCTGCACCCACTTCATAACTAAGGACCAGGCAGTGGCAGGCCCCACCTGCAGTGTTCCACGTTACCAGACCAGGGGTGGGGATAGCATGAAGTATTTCCTCTGTGGGTGCCAGTTCTGGGAGCCCTGGACCCTGAGATTATAAATCAGCTCTTTCTCTACACGAGCAAGGAAAGGAAACATGAGGAAAATAAAAATATTCCAGAAGGGACATTCATTGAAAGGTGAATTTCCTTAGCACTCCAGACCACGTCACTCCATTCCCCTCCCAGTGGCATCCACACCAACCTGAGAGATTCTTGTAGGAGCCCGTGCACGTTTATAAGCACCTCCGCAGCTTCTTTCACTCCTCGGGATGTCCAGAAAAGGTTTCCATGTCAGTACATAGAAATCTGTTGTGTTTTAGGGTGTTGAGTTTAAACAGCTAATTAAAGACAGCTTTTAGTTTATTTCACGTCTCTAGCTTCTACTCTGACAATGCCACTGTGGTATCCTTTGTACCCTGTGTGTCCCCATATGTCTGTAGGGTGGATTCCTACCGGTGGAATTCAGAGCCCAGGATCCTGAACACCTCTGAGCACTCCCGAGGTCGAGTCCGCCCCCAGAATGGTCAGGCGAGCCTGGCTCTCCGGGTCTCCTACACGGACAGCACATTCTGCAGGGGGCCACCCCTGGGACTCAGAAGTTGGCTGGGGTTCCAAGCCCAGTGTGCTAGCAAAGCGAGCTCCAGGTGCCACAAGGGTGTGAGTTCCCTCCACTGGTAGCTATGCAGGGTTGCCTCAGGCACAGCCCAAGTGAAAGCCTGGGGTTCCAGGTCCCAGCTCCCTGTTCCTTGTTGACCTTCTCTCTGGCCCTGCTGGTCTGTCCTCTGGTCCCCCAGGCTGCCCATTCACCGGGTCACCCGCATCATGTCCTTTTGCCCACCCCAGGTCTCCCTGGGATGTGTTAGTTTCCTGCACTCCCTCTGGATCCTGGAAGGGACTGGCCCTGCCCCATTCTGGGTACCCGCACAGGAGCTGTGTTGCTGCTGGGGCCTCTCTTTACAGGGGGGCCAGCGTACTTCACCTCCGATCACAGGTCCTCAGGCTGTTTCCCTGGCTGTGGCCTTAGTGCAGCATTACAATCGTCTTCAAGCCCTGAGCCCCCACCAAGGTACCAACCCCACAGTGGGTTCCCTCAGCCGTGTCCCTGCAGACCCCTCCGCTTCACAGTCACAAACTGTACTCGCAACATAGCGTCATGCTAGGTAACTGCCAAATTAGGTAGACACTGAACAGGTCTTTGGAATTGGAGCGAGAACAGAAGAGCTGGTGAAGGTGGACCCGACATGGAGCTTCAGGGCTGGAGGCTTCCATAGCGAGGCTGATGGTCCTGACGACGAAGAGCCACTGCTCGGCACCGGCCCGGTGCTGCACCCGTGCCGCTGTTCCTCTCGCCCTCCAGTCCCTGCGGGCCCTACTGCTGTCCCCTCGTGGATGAGGCAGCCCCTGGGTAGAGAGAGGTGAAGGGACACATTCTGGCTGGGCCTGATTCCCACCGAGTCTGCCTGCCCCCCCTGGTCTGGGCAGCTGGCAGCCCGGGGAGCCCCCGCCCCAAATCCTCGCTCCCTTGACTGATGGCTCCTTGTCGTTTCAGGACTTCTGTCACGGGCAGGTGATGTGGCCGCCCCTCAGCGCCCTGCAGATGAAGCTGGCGGAGCCCGGGCAGTCCTGCAAACAGGTGTGCCAGGAGAACCAGCTCATCTGTGAGCCCTCTTTCTTCCAGCACCTCAACAAAGACAAAGACATTCTGAAGTGAGTCCTGTGGGTCGGGAGGGCTGGGCTGAGAAGGCCAAGGTTCTCAGGGAGCAGGTTCCCCAGGCCCCCAGAGCGTTAGCCTGGCGGCTTTGTTGTCAGGTAGGTGAGGTCACCTGGTGTGCCGCTATACTTAGAACTCCAGTGGGGATGTATTGGTGTAAATAGTGTGTGTTAGGGATTGGAGATTGCAGGAACTGTTCGGTTTGTCCATGGTACACCCAGGGAACTGCAGGCGTAGAGACAGACCTAAAACCACGAGCCTGGAGGGCCCCACCCCTGGGCTCCCCCTGGCAGAGGCTGGGTGTGCAGACGGCCCCTAGCAGAGCCTGAGCGGTGCAGGGGGCAGGTGGGAATCTCCAACCCGGGAGCACAGAAGGAATGAAAAATCCGCGTCAGGAGCTGGCATCGAACTGCCCGCAGTAAATCCCGTTACCACCTTCCCCTCCTGCACCTCCTGTCCCCGCTTGCTCTCAATGCCAGCAGCCTTGGGGCATGGAGCATTGCCCGGGCATGTCTACCGGGTTCCTCAGCAGGGAGGCGGGGGCGGCATGGGGAGCACAGGCCGGAGCAGCGCCCACACGAGGCCCTCTGGGTGGCTTAAGTTCTTCCCCGCATGCCTGCGCTACTTGCAGTGATCCTGTTCACCTCCCTTGGCATTGGCATGTGCAGATCCCACGTTTCTACGTGAGGTTTCTTCTGGCCTCTGACTTGTGACCCCATGTCAGCGCTGAATCTGTGCTCCCCATTTTTATGACACCCACCCTGGGCCTCCTAGTACTTAACTACCCACGACCCTGCATAGCTCTGGTTAAGTGCTTTCCCTTGAGGGACTTGCTGTCCCGACCTGAGGTATTCGGTAGAGGAGTGGTACTGTCCAGTCCTGAAGAGGAGGGTTGAGAAATGGGCTAGACTCACTGCTCATCACTGGCCTCTCTCCGCTCTGGCTTCATGCCCTGTTACGGCCGTTGGCCACTGTGGCTATCCGGGCACAGAGGCCTGAGCTGGTGGCCTGGTCCTGCCTGTACATCTTATTATTCTCAAGCATGGAATAAAACCCTTCTTAGAGAGCTTGGCCTCTCGCTTCTCGCCTTGCAGGAAAGCTCTCCTGAGGAGGGATGTGGAGGATGCTGGTTTTTCCCTTTTTTTTTTATGTGAAGATCAAGATCAGAGACTACTTGATTCCACCATCAAAACAAAGGCCAGAAGAGAGTCAGCTTGGCACCCTACTCTGTCACCAGTGAAACTTTGTGAGAGGGGGTGGTGGTCTAATATTTAGGGAAAGACTAATGGTATAGAAGCTTCCGTTTCCGTAGCACGGAAACCTGAATTCGGGGGTTCCAGGAGGGGCTTCCTACTGGCTCCTTTTGTGGAAAACTTCCGTAGCAAGGTAGCTTTCTGAGAACCCCTAGTATCTTACCTGTTTATATGGAAATCTGGATTCGCTGGGGCTAGACCAGGGACTGTGTTCACAGATCTGACTACGTGTGGTCTCCATCTCCACCTCTGCAGGGGGAAACGTGAGAAGGTGCATCCTGAGAATGGAACCCAAATGGGCCACCTCTAAAGCACGGCCCTTCCTTCTTGGCCGGGCAAGAGTCAGGGCTCCTGCCTGGGTCCGATGATCAGGGCCTGGCTCAGGTGGCACAGGGCCCCACACAGCTGGCCTGTCTCTGGAGCAAAGGTCTAGGTCCCGTGGAGGGAAGAGAGGGGAGCCCGCAGGTTAATTTCTTCTGTTCTTTCAAGTTCTAACCTATAAGATGGGGCAGCCTGTGTGATAATGAGGGAATGTGCAGCTGGTGGCCAGGATAGAGCAGAACAGCCCCTTCATCCAGAGAGACTTGGGCAGTGGATCAGGCTCGAGGCTGCCAGGCTGAGGCTAGAAAAGCCGATCCCCTCCCCATCCTCCCTGTCCACCTCCTCAAACCCTGCAGAGCCCATGAGGGCGATGGCCTCATGGGGCTGTCCTGTGTCTAGGCCCTGTGCCTTGGGATTGCTTCACACCTGTTTCCCAAACCCCACTATAGTTATGTGGGATTTCTCCCAAGGAGACAGCAATGAATGCTAATTTTGTAATAAAGCTGTCTCAAATTAATTCCCTGAATATAAGAGCCCTATTGAATACCTTGTTCCTGCATTTGTAAATACCGATAATGTTGTAAAACCCCAGCTCTCTGGTGGTCTGTTGAGTGCCTCCTCGGTATGAGGCAATCCTGGTTCCTCCGTATTCATGGCCAGTTAGCAAAATGAGTGACTACTACAAGCCCATGCTACTTTTCCTTCTCTAGCATGGGACCTGGTTCTCAGCTTAAGCTCCTTTTAGTCTTTTGGTGCCCATGACCTTGAAGAACCATTGAAGAACTATCCATCCCTGTTGTGTAGTAGGAACTTAAATCACATAGATCAGGCCCTTTGGAGTGTCCTGTGCTGTCGTCTTGAATTAGGGGCAATCAGGCAGCTGGTCATGGAGCTGCCTTTCACTCAGGGCATGAGGTAGGTGCTAGAGAGGCGCCTACAAACTCCTGTGCACAGAACGTGCATGAATCAGTTGTGCTAACACAGACCAGGGGGCGGGGGCCCAGAGGCAGAGGCCCCGGGAAAAGCCAGAATCAGAGCTGGGATGGCCCCCTAGGAAGGACCTTGGCTCCATAAGTAGGAACACATGTTAATGTGATACCTGATTTGTAATATTGCTACCTTTTCAAGTTACATCTTCTAAAATATGAAATGGTTGAGTTTGGCAGTTCTTTTTGAAGATGGGGAATTCTAAACCGTGAAGTCTAGACCATGAGCGCTGTGGCACCTGAGTCAGGTCACGAGTGAGTTTGGGGGACTTGGTGGACTCAGGGTCAGAATAAGCAGAGCAGGGTGGGTGAGGGAGGAGAGGAACTCAGGGGCAGGGAAGGGAGGAGTAAGACCAGTAGATGGGATCCTGCTTGCATCCGTTCATCCTGTGTCTGTCTGTCTTGTTGGGAGGGAGGGATAAGTTGTTTCTATCCCCACAGGATGTCGGCAGCCCCATGGGGAGGTGGGGCTTTGCCCTTTTAATCTAGGTCTAGAGCTATAAATGTAAACCAAGGGCTGCTGGCCTCAGAAGCCCCTCCCATCCTGTGAGAGGCCAGCTGGGGGGAGTTCAGCATGGCAGGGTCCTACAGAAGGGACAGAAGGGGAGCGGCAGTGTGCTAGGAGTCTCTGGGTGGGAGTGAGAGTATGTGTGGCGGAGTGTGTGTGTGTGTGTGTGTGAAAGAGACACAGACATCACAGAACAGGGAAGCAGACGCAACAATACGCATGCTCTGAGAAGGCAAGGGCTCCCCCGGTGGGGCGTGAGGACTGCTGGTGCATGGAGGCTGGTTCCCAGATGCACTCCAGCAATTGGGGAAAATCAGCTCACCCCCCTGACTTTTGCCCCCTAATTCAGCAAGGACAGCGCAGTGCTCTTCCTCACTGCCCAGGGCTGTGAAACAGGGACCTGCACACTAATGAAAGGGGGAGCTCCCTGGGGGCCAGGCGGTTGGACGGCATCCAGAAGGGTCTGGAGCCATATATGCCCAGAGCCCCACGTTGACCGAACCGTCAGGGAGCTGCCCTGTGACAGGTCACGTATAGTTCTGGGGAACAGTGCTACTTGAGCACTTCGTGGTGGTCTTTGGACATCATTCCCCACCAGGCTGCTTCTGCTGCGGCCTCCGTGGAGATGTGTTCGCAGACTTTGTACACGTGACCTCACATCCTGGGAACACGTGCCTGGCGCCAGCTGGGTCACCAGGGGCAGGAGGCTTTCCTCATGGCTCCTGACAGTTATACCCCTGCCGTGGGTCTGAGAGTTGTAGAGATTCCCACACCCCTGGGTAGCCGTGTACTCGGCAGGTGGCTGGAGTTAAGACAGAGCAAGTCCTAGAATTCACCTAAATAAGGAAATAACCTAAGCATCACCTTTATTCTAAAGCTGTGTTCCATATAGAAACCTGGAAGGCACAGATGAATTCTGGAGAACCCTTTCTGTGAGTAGGCCAGTGGGGGTATCCTGTGAAGGACCTGGTAGCCCAAATCTCTCTTTTTTTTTTTTTTTTTTTTTTTTAGAGAAATCCATAAATCCCCACTTCCTGTCCTTGTTTTCATGGTCTGTGACCTTATCCGTCTGGGTGCCTACATCTTCCAGCTGCTACACCAAGACCAGAGGTGTCACGGCTTTGAGGGAGCTCGCTGGTGACTACAGGAGCACCCTAAAAGTGGGTGCTGCCCTCTGAGCATGAAGAGCCAGGCAGGCAGGCTCAGAGAACTCACTAGAAGCCCTAACTGATGTGCTGGGAACTGTCCAATTCGTGTTGGCAAGGGCAGGCGTGGGCCAGGCAGTTCGTTGGCTGGAGGAAGACAAGAGGGGGCAGGGGTAACAGGGAATATGGTGCTTTCCACCCAGCGTTTGGAGGCTTTCCAGAGGCAGCAGGAAACCTAGAGTGCCCCATCTGGATCCCCACCCTGTCAGCAAGAATCGAGATTTAAGTGTACAAAGCAAAATGGAGATGCTTGGCATGTGCATAAATTCACAGCATGGGGCAAGGGAGGGAGGTCGCAGAGCGCATCCAGGGCTGGGTGACCATGGTGACAATGACGATGTGCAGTAAGGGTAAGGGTTACCGCTGATTGCATACCTACCCAGAGCTGCGCTCTGCCAAGTGCTCTATAAGCACTGATTTAATTTCTGCAGCTCCCGCAGGGGTTCAGGATGATTTGCCCCCCACTCCACAGAAGAGGAAACTGAACCAGAGAGAGGCTCGCTCGTTTGTCCAGGGTCTCCTGGCTCATAGAGATGAAGTCAGGATTCAAACTCAGGGCTGGCTGGACCTTCCCCCCACCCCCCCCCCCACCCCCGCTTCTTCTCTTCTCTGGCATTGGGATAGCATGCCAGACACCTGATGAGGCCTCCTTGCTCTTGGGGCCACAGGGTGGGTGGGACCAGTGTACCCCAGGCCAGAGGAGAGGGTACGCGGCTCTTCTTGGAGCTAACAGGCCGGCACAGGCGGTGGCCCCAGCCTGAGGAAGCACAGCCACATGGCTCTGCAGCCCACAGACCTTTCAGCTGTGGGGGGAGGATGACAGAGGAGTAGCAGCGCGGGTCTGCAGTCAGGGCTTGGATTAGGAGTCCTGCTGTCTGTCCACAAGCCTCAGGCACTTAGCTCTCCGGAAGGGGTGGGAGGGAGCCTACTGCCCTGGACCAAGGGACTGCGGAGGCGCAGTGGACTGATGCCCGGGACCCCCCGCCCCCGGCCCCGGAGACCACTGATGGCTTTCCAGTGGGAGACTGAGGCCATGTCACATAAATCTTTAAACCATCAATAAAAACATTAAACATTTTTTAAAACATTTAAATAAATGTACGCCTTTGTCCCAGTTCTCACTCCCCTGGAGTAACCCTTGTGAAGGCTTTAGGGTGCAGCCCTCTCCTGTTTCGGGGCGCACACACACAGGCTGAGCCACTCTACATCTCGTTGTGTTACTTGCCTGCCTCCCTCAAAGAGCTCTCCGAGGTGCTTCTTGCATCTCTACCTCCTGCTTTCTCTAGGGCCACACAGACCTCCGAAAAGCGCAGATGTGCTACAAATTATTCAGCCCTTCCCCACTTGGTGAGAATTCGGGTTATTGCCATTTTTTTCCTCCATTATGGACAGTGTTTCTGGGAGCAGCCTCGAACACATTCACACACACACACCCCTTTCTCGAGCCTGGACTCCTGGAGGTGGGGAATCACTATGTCATAGGGTGGCTACCGGTTCCTTTTGAGGGCAGGTGAACTGTCCGTGCTCCCCATACCTCCGGAGGTGGGCTGGGGGAGCCGGTGACCAAGCTAGTCCCTGCACCTCCAGTCCTCATGCCTTTCTCTCCCTCTTCAGGTACGAGGTGGTCTGCCAAAGCTCGGAGCTGGCCAAGGACATCCTGGTGCCGTCCTTCGACCCCAAGAACAAACACTGTGTGTTTCAAGGTGACCTCCTGCTGTTCAGCTGCGCGGGCGCCCACCCCAGGCACCAGAGGATCTGCCCCTGCCGGGACTTCATCAAGGGCCAGGTGGCTCTCTGTAAAGACTGTCTATAGCGGCCGTGGCTCGGCCTCACACTCACTCTGCGGGGGGGACAGTGGCTCCAACCCCACTGGGGCAGCGCCAGGGGGCCCGACGTGTCATTCAGGGACTCTGGCCAGAGCCTGAACTGTACGGTGGGAGGTTTCGACGTGGTGTCGCTCCTTCTGCGGTGGGAGAGCCCCACAGCCGAGCTCCCCCCGCCAAGAACGGAATGAGCAGATGTCAGGCCGGGTGCCTGGCTTCTCCCTGGCACAACTTCATTTTTATTTCTCGAAGAGACTGTGTCGATGCAGCTGCTCCGAGGTAGAATGAGAGTATCAAGATTCATTTAAAACAGAACCAGAGGAGGAATTGGAGCTGGTCGGAAAGAACTTTATACGGGAACATTCCTAAACCCCATTAACTTATTTATTTGGGAGGGAGGGAGGGGGAAGAGGGGAGGGCAAGGAGGGATTGATCACACGTCTTGTTTCTCTGATTTCCCACTGTTTACTGTCCACCTTCACTGTATTATGACTCCTGTCTGCTTCCAGAAGGAAGCAGGAGGGAGACAGGATGCACTGTGGGGCCGGTGGCTCGCTTGAGGGCAGCTGTGGGGACCTAGCTCCTCCAAGTAGTCGGTGGCAGAGCAAAAGCAAATGTTGTGTGTGCTTGACAGCTGGCAGCTAGGGGACAGGTAGCTCCTGGGCTCGGGAGGACAGTCCTGTGTTATCCTGAGAGCCCAGCCGGGGACCAAAGATGGGGCTGCTTTGCAGTGAGAGCTCCTTTCCTCAACCCTCCCCCTCCTCTTCCCATCTCATTCTCTCCCCCCTCCCCCGCCCTCAAACACACACACACACACACACACACACACACACACACACCCCTTGGCCCTGATTTCTGATGAGGATCCCTTTAGCAAAGAAACGCAGGATTGGGTGACTGACATTGGCTGGTTGGTGGCAAATCCGCCCTCCCTCAGATGGCCCGGGAAGGAGGGACGTAGAAACCCGGGACTACACATCATGCTTGCTTACCCTTGAGGAGGGTTATCCGAGCTGGGGTGTGGACAGGCATGAAGCTGGCCCCTGAGAACCAGTGTCGCCACCAGAGCTGCGCGCCAGACCGGTGGGCTTGGTGTTCTGTTCCTTCTAATGTCTGATGTCACCAGAGTCCCGGGAATGAGGCTCTCAGCGGACCTGACGTTGGCAGGGGGAGCAGGAACAGGCCAGGACGGTGTGCGGTCCTGGCCTGTCACCTGTGGGGGTGCGTGTGTGTCTTGCACAGAATTGGAGTCTGATGCTGGCTCTTACCCAAGGCACGAATACTCTGAGGGGGACATTCTGAGCTGGCAGGTTGGCCCAGCCGGGCCGTGGGGTCCCCCGCTAGCCCCGTGCTAGCAGCGCGTCCGTGCTCTGGCTGGTGTGTGTGTTTCCCGTGAAGCCCCTGGCATCTCCATGCTGGTGACCGCGAGCCCGCTTCTCCCTCTTGCGGAGCGTCGCGCGCAGGTGGCGTGGAGCGCCTTGGTCACCGAGGCAAGCACGGGTCACCCCACGCTTCCCAGCACCCCGCCTGCCGTCCTGGACGGCCAGCCCGGCCTCGGTCTGCCAGGACAGTTCGGCAGGGCCCCTGGCCGGGTGGGCCTTCGGGAAGTGAGCTAGTCGGGAATCCTGCCTCTTGAGGACCACAGGGCGTGTGGAGCCCTTAGGCGTGGGAAGTTAGGGTGTGCCTGCCTCTCGCCCCCCCGCCCCCCAGTGCAGAAGTAGTTATCAAGTGCACAGCCAGCCTGGGTTTTTCTTAGACTCTCAGTGGGTCTGAATTTCACCCCTAATCCCAGAGAGTGAAGGGAGTGAGGCGGAGCGGCCGGGGTCTCCTCCACCCCTCAGGTGACCCCTGACCTGAGCACGTGTGCGGGGAGAGCATGAGCAGGGGCCCCTCAGGAACTAGCTGAGAGCACCCTCTGCCTGGGCCCAGCAGCAAGGGCGTAAGTCCAAAGGGAATCTCGGTGATAAGGGGTGTGGGGTGTGTGTGTGTGTGTGTGTGTGTGTGTGTGTGTGTGTGAGTTTTGCAAGGGTAATTCCTGCTGTAGGAGAAACAACCGCCTTCCGTGTCGTTAGGAACAGCTTTTCCTTATGAAATGAGTCTCCTGGTTTCACCCTAGGTGGTGGGAATTCCCTTGAGCTCCCAGGGCTGCAGTTCCTGGGTCAGTGCTGCCCTCTCCTGGGCTCTTCTGGAAGCTTCCAGAGGTGAGGATGTCATGCAGGCACTGGGCCAGCAGGGGGAGCCGGCAGGCTGACGCGCGATCACTCTAACAGGACCAGATGAACCCATTTTGCAGAGCTGTTTCAGTAAGCACAGGGACTCAGAGCAAGGAAGCTGCAAAGCAGCGTTCCCAGAAAGATGCTGTGTCTGCCTGGTGTTCCAGAAGCTGCAGGGATTGTTGGTGACTGGCCTGTTTGCTGAGCTCAGGGCCTCTCCACCCTCCCCATTCTCTCCTCTAGTCAGGACTCAGGTCTAGCAGCCCAACAGAACACTTTCCTGCACTTGAGGATCCCTGTGCCTCCCCCCCCCAGTCCAGTAGTGGCCAGGAGGACCCCGAGTTCTGCACATAGAGCTGCTGCTCCCGGGGCAGACGCACACTCCAGGTGTCTGGGGCATTAGGCGGCGACACCGAACGTATAGCGGCTCCCAGACCACCACAACCTTGGCCCAAATCTGGTCAGTGGCCCCCAAGAGGGAATTGGGGAGGGAGCCTCCATCTGCCCGGGGTGGAGGGGGCACAGTTCCTGGCTGCCCCCGGGAGAGGACGGTGCCTCTCAGTAGGATCCGGGAGCCTTGGTGGTTTTGCTGCTGCCAATCTGAACAGAATCCTAAACCAGTTTTTAATTGATGATTTCCACAGGGACAGAACTCCCGAGTCAGGATCAGTGTCTTCCTGTGTCCTAAGCATACCTTGCCTTGTCTGTAAGTTGTTTTTTTTTTTTCTCAAGTAAAATTTGGCTTATTTACCCCCACTGTGACCCTAAATTCTTAAACATGAGAGAAATTTATCTAATTTATTAAAAGAGAGAAAGCTTTCCTTTGAAACGTAAACGCTTTGAGAAGTAAAAACTCCTGAAAGGGGAAGCACACTTCTTCTAATGCCAGTAAAAACCTCCTTTATTTCGTGTATATAATTTGATTTGCACATGTACAAATGGAGACACTTTTTTGCGTTTTTGCCGGGATTGGTTTTGTTTTGTTTTTTTGTTTTTTTGTCACTGCTTTAGTTTGCTTTTTTTGTGTTTTCTCTATGTTTTGAAATAGTGTTTCTTTGGTATTTATTGTCTCTCTGACGTGCCTTTTCACTTTTCTTTGGGGTCGGTTTTTAGAAGGTGGGAACCATTTAAGGAAGATCATAGACTCCTCCCGTTTGAAGATAGGACATATCTTTGTGTCACCATAGATGCTCTGGCTGGGCACCAGAAGTGCCCTCCAGGCCCTGGGCCACAGCATATGTGCTCCCTCACCCCCGTGAGGCCATGAGAACCCCCAAGAGAAGGGCTGGCTTCCTCCGGCCCCCCCATGCCCTCCCAGGCTGCTCCACATTTTTGGATCTGAGGACTGCTGGTTGCCCGTGTGCCAACAGGCCTGGGCTCCCTGCAACCCAGGTACTTGGTGACATGTGGTTGGGACAAAAGACCAGTGCCATCTGAGAGGTTGCACTGGAAGAGAACTGTCTCCACTGAGTTCATTAGTAGCATTGACCCCAAAACTCGATCTGATTATCATAAGGGGGAAGCATATGCACCCCTGTTGTTTCCTTAGGGAACACAGGGTTCAGTAGAGGTGATAAAACCATATGCTGTGTATAGGTGGGTTTGTGCTTTTGAGACCAGACCAAGGTAGGCCACCCCAATTCTCCAAGGTGGTTGACCTAGATTGTGTATATCTTTGGGACAGTACTACCCTCACCAATGCCCCCCCCCCCCAAATCCTTGATTTAAAAAAAATTTTTTTTTTTAACGACAGGCTCGGTTATGTTCCTATCCCAAGCCTGGATTACTGTATTTATTTTAAAATATTATAATTTCCACATTGGCTTCATTCTAATCCTATCCATCCCATCCCTGTAGGGCTGCAGAGCCCCTCCCTGTGAAAAGATGGATGGACGGATGTAGATTCAGATTTCTTTAGGGAGGTGGGAATTTGCTAAAGCTGAGGATGAGTTCTTTCATGCTCGTTGGCTTCAACAAAAACTGGAAACATGTTTTTATAGCTAAAGGCCAAATTAGCTGTATAGTCTTGGGTGCAAAAAAAAAAAAAAAAAAAAAACCCTTACCCTAGCTTTCTTAGCACCTAGGGTTTCTGTGAGGATTCAGTGTTTAGCCGTGTCTGGCACATAGTAAACCCTCGTAAATGTTAAATATTGTTATTATTAGCGTTTCATAAAATTTGAGAAATAAAGAACTAAGTAATACCTATATGAAAATGCTATTCCAAGTTGATGGAGTGTTGTAGGAATTTCTGATTTAGGATGTCCAAGTCCCATGCCCATCCTGCTGGTTGAAATGTTACTGTATCCCTGAATGCACTGATTTGCAAATAGGCCTGATGAAACTAGGCTGTAAGAATTTGTGAACGGGAGATGAAAAGGGTGACCCACGTGCTTGACCTCGCCCCACTGATGTCTTCTGGACCATTCTAGGGTTCTTCTTTGTAGGACTTTCTGAGCTAGAAATTAAGTTCTCTGACAGACTGTACCCCTCACATCAAAATTATCTATATTCCTCTGAAATGAAATAAGACTTTCTGCGTTTTGAGGAGAAAGGCTTGACCAGGTGACTTTCTCATTCCCCAGTAAGTCCCTTTGCTGGTCCCTGCTGGCGGGGCAGCCCCTCCACAGTCCAACCCACAGGGATCAGACCCTGGGCTGGTCAGCAGTCACGTGTTTGTTTTGAACCCATTCCTTGAGAAGACCCACCCCTCCCCCAGGCCAGCTCGGCTAGCTGGGGACCCCAAGGCTATCCCACCACCCAGATGGAGCAGTGGGGGGGCAAGGGGTGCAGTGTCTTCAGAACCACTCCCAGGAGGCTGCTCATGGTTCAGTGAGGTTTCCTCAAATCACCGAAATACTATTTGCTTTTTGTTTTCTTGGGGTTTTAGCCTCTTTCTTCCCTGTTGTAGAGTTTTATCTCCTAACTTGGCACTATTCTGGATGGGCTGCAGTTGGGCATATGGAGGAGTGTGCTGGAGTCCGGGTTCTTCCTAAGTTCCTTCGGATTCTTTAGCCGAATCCGCAGTCTTATGTGTTTGTGGATGTAAGGTTGGAATTCACCTTCTTCAGAGCATCATTCCCTCTCACCCCAGATTCTGTGGCACCTTAGGACCACCCCCACCCCCCCCCCCCCGGGCTGCTGGTGAGGCGCAGCAGAGGGCGGCTGTGTGCTCCTGGGGCGGGGGGGGTGACCGGGGGGGCGGAGGCAGTAGTGCGAGCTCGGCCAGTGGCACAGGCCCTGAAAGCCTTGCTGGAACAGCAGGACAGCAACTCCGCGCAGTCCGCCACCTCCGCCGGAGCCAAGATGGAGCAGGCTTTGGCTCACTGTCATGCCCACGTATTAACAGGACAAGAGCAGAACTATCGATGCCAAAGGAGATGGTGACATCCTTTCTACTGTAGTTGCTGTCACAGCCTTGATGTCCTTAAGCTAACGGCCGTTTGCGTGTGTGTCTTCAAACAGCTCCTGGTCCAACCATTTTCTACTGTTCACTTCCGGGGTTAAGTAGTGCAGGATCCTGCAAATAAGGTGTCGCTGTCCAAATGTACTGTACCTGCATAGAGAACACTGCTTTGTTTGCCAGTGTTGTAGAGAAAACTAGGGAGAACTTTATTTTTCAATAAACTTTTGTTGTGTGACAAGTGGCAGTGGTTTTTGGGGGGGTCTGGGTTGGGTGTGGGGTCACCTGCGGCACAAACCCAGCTGCATCCCCCAATGCTGGCGTCCACCGACGACATGGCATCCATGTGCCAACGCCCCGCGGGAAATGCTGATGAGAAGGTACGTTTAAGGAGTGGGGCGAGAAAGGTTTTAGGATCATGGATTCATTCCCTTATGTGGCACCCACCCATGCTAATTTCAGAGCACTTCCCCTGTCCTGCAGTCACCTACACGGGAATGGAATTGGAAAGTGGATTGGGGTAAGTAAGTGGGCTTTTTTGGGGGGGTAGGAGATGCCCCAGAAAGGACAGTCACATCCATGCCCACACCAAAGGCTTGTCTGAGGTAATGCTGGAGGGCCATGGCCAGCCTCCATGAGGCCAGAACTCGCAGCTACTGCCTGCCTGGAATGCAGACACCCCGCAGTTCCCATCATGCATCTGTGGGACACAAGTCCCTAAAAGTGCCAGAGAAAACTCAAGTGCTTAAATTTGGGAGGGCACTACACCATTAGCTTCCCCTCCCTAAGCTTCTGTACTGTATGCTAGACACCGTGAGGAAAGAAATCTATTGAATCTTGCATTTCCCAGACCTGCTCATATAGTCAACCAACCCTTTCTTCCATGTGACGTATCCGTATCCCTTGGAACACTCTTCAAAATGCCGTTGGAGGAAGCCACGCAGGAGGTGTCGGATTGAATCAAGGTTAGTGACCCCTCAGAACGAACCACCTCCCCTCAGCTAGCCAGAGACAGGCCCCTGGGAGCAGAGGCAAGGGGGGCAGGGGGCAAGGCCCAGGGAGCATCATCCCGCAGTCCCAAGCACCACCAAATGAATGTGCAGCCCCTGCCCCTCACAGGGCCTGCAGCGCCCATCAGGACGGTCCTTCGGGGTCTCCCCACTCACCACCCCCAGGCACCAGGGAGGGACCCCTTCCATGGCAACAGAAAACCTGCCCGGCACAGTGACCACAACGCTCCAAGATAACCTCCCCGTACCATACAAAACAGGTAAAGGTCTTTATTGGTCAGACACTGTCACCTGGACAGGCAGCAGTGCCGGAGGTACAGAATGTTGTGTGACGGGGGAACATTTGTACGGAATCTACACCTAACGTTACATGAACAGAGAACATCTTGTTCCTGGAGGGGCAAGCCATCTCTAACAGACTGTAATGTACCATTACCACTTAACACAGCATATAGATATATGCATATATGGATAGATTATATAATTATTTATTACAAATAAACTGTAGTTTCACATCTCTCAAAAATGGATCCTGTTTTTACATGTATGTTCAGGTTCTGAATGTACAAGAAAGGGTCATGTGCTTAGTTCAACCATGCAAAGCTCATACGAGTATCACTAAGTACTTTAAAAATAGAATGGTCTCCTTTTGAACAAATCTGTTTAGATTCAGGATTAGTAAAACAGTATGAAACTAATGAAGTACCTTGGTAGAAATTAGAAAGTGATGTGGACTGATGGATCTGGGTATGTAAAGGGGTGAGGGACGAAAGGTATGGTCTTCCCTTAAAATCTGCCAGGAGATAAGAGACTCTGGACCTGGAGGTGGCCGGGGGGCCACGGGGAGTCCCGCGGAGGTGGGTCGGCTCGGTTGCTATCCGTTTCAGGCTGAGAGCACCACAGGGGAACTTTCTGCCAAGCAGAGATCTTACCCTACCCACAAGAATCTTTTTTTTTTTACTCCAGAAAATAGAAAAGGTCAGTTCTTGCTGGAGGTGGGGAGACCTGTCCCCGCTCCCGTGCGCGTTGTCCTAACAATGGTTGACGGGGGGCAGTGGAGCAAAGGGGAACAGCGCAGACTGACCTGCCGGGCAGACCTTGTTCCCATGAACACAAACTTTCCAAAAAAGAAACTGGATGTTCAGTGAAATATTGGCACCATCTGCCTGTGTGGAAACCTCGTCGTCCTGACGGTCTTCTGCGGACACAGAGCAGCGGGCTCTGGCCCCGCTGGCCACTGTCACTCAAACATCTCGTAGTGGCGGGTCTGCCTCACCCTGGGCACCATGTCGATGAGGAGTCTGCAAAACGGAAGCACAGAGGTCACCCCAACATGGACCCCCTGTGGCCCAGGGGCTTGAGCACTGGGGGAAGTAAACAGAAGGCTCTTTGAAAACTGTAATTCGTGTGCCATAAAACTCAACCTTTTAGAGTGAACAACTCCCTGAATTCACAGGTTGTACAAACCATAACCACCGTCTAATTCCAGAACATTTCCATCACCCCAAAAAGAAACCCCAATCCCACCTGCAGACATTCCCCATCTTCCCCTGAGGCCCACTGATCTACTTTTTGGGCTATTCTGGATATTTCCTCCATGTGGAATCATGTAACAGGTGGCCTTTTGTGCCTGGCTGCACTTGGTACCTGTTTTTGAGGCTCATCCACGTTGTAGCATGGAGCAACGCTTCATTCTTGGGAGGGGCTGAGGAATATTCTACTCTGTGGCTCTACTATGTTTATCCATTCATCGGTTAACAGACACTTGGGTTGTGTCTGCTTTTTGCCTACCATCGGTAATTTCACTGTGATCGTTCATGTGCAAGTCAGTACGTGAATTTGTATTTTCACTTCTCCGGAGTAGACAGGTAGCCAGGAGTGACAGTGCTGGGTCAAGTGGGGACTCCAACATTTAACATGCTGAGGAGCTACTCGGCTATTTCCAAAGGTGCCGTCCCATTGTACATCCCACCAGCAACGTCTGAGGGTTCTAATGTCTCCTCATGCTGGCCAACCCTTACTGTCCATCCCTCTTATTATAGCTGTCCTCATGGAACACAGGAAGCCCTTTAACAGTTAAAAACCCAGTGCCTTGGGGCACCTAGATGGCCAGGGGTTGAGCATCTGCCTCTGGCTCAGGTCGTGATCTCGGGGTCCTGGGATCGAGTCCCGCATCAGGCTCCCCGCAGGGAACCTATTGCTCCCTCTACCTATGTCTCTGCCCCTCTCTTTGTGTCTCTCATGAATAAATAAATAAAATCCTAAAATAAAAAAAAGGCAGACAAAAGTAAAACACTGCCCGCCACAATAATACCGGGCCCCTGCTGGGGGCTTTTCTAGTCACCTGACCTCACCCGGGCTCAGAAAGGTTCCAGGTGCAAGGTGTGACTGTCAGGAGTGGCCAACCGAGCATTCCCGGCCCCTGGGGAAGCAGAGACAAAAGGAGAACTTACTTGACCCCGTAGGCAAATATGGTGAGGCCGATCAGCACACCTATGCTGCCGTCCAGGTACCAGACCGCCGCGTTATGCTTGAACACCTCCGCACTCAGAAGAATGGAGAAGCCCATCACGCCACCCACGAGGGAGTTAAAGCCTGGAGAAACGGCAGAGAGAGGCTGACGGCAGGGCCAGGAGGACTTTCTTGGCCACCAGCGAGGCGACCCAAAGGCCAGGTGTGCCCCCACGACCCGGGCTTCCCCCCCTGCTGAATCTGCAGGGTCCAGGCCAGTGTCCGCACAGGACAGTCACACCCTGGGCGACTTCAACAGGTGGAGCGCAGTGATGGACGGTCCGCCGGGCCCCGCCGGCTGAGGGTTTCCACTCCAGGAAAGGACACGCCAAGCCTAGAATTTGTGACAAGGCTGCAGAAAAGGCCACCGGAACGGGGCTGGAGCTAAGGGATGCTGATGCGGGGCCACGGGGCGGAGCCGGGGCTCCCCGAGGGCAGGGTCTAGGTGAAGAGCAGCGTCAGCACGGGGGCGAGGCCGGGGTACACCCCCTTGCTCTGGACTGGGGTGCAGCCTCCCGTGGGCTCCGCCGGTCCCGGGAACCCGCCGACACCGTCGTCCCGCGCTCCGGCTGCAGGCGATGCCGTGCCCTTGGGGAGCGCCCCCCCGCCCCCCCTTCATCCCTGTGCCTGGACTCCTGCTCCTGAAGCTTCGCCCTGGGAGAAGCCGCCCCTCCACCTCCTCAGTCTCCTTCCTGGACCCACGGCACCCACACCCCCACCCACGCACACACACCTCTGCAGCCCCTCACAACTCTCGGAAGAGCCGTGTCCCCCATGCAGCCCGGCTCCCCCGCCCTGAGGTCACCAGTGGGCATGTTGCCACCCGCCCGGGTTCATAACCGGGGCCCCTCTTCGCATGGCTGGCTGGCGCCTCTCCCCTCCAGCCACCCCTTCCCAGTCCCCGCTGCTGGATCCTTCCTCTCTCCCCTGGGGGGGGGGGGCTGTGCAATGGTGGGAACCCCTCCGCCCTCCCCACACCGAAGTCGCCCTTCGGCCCCACCTTTCTGCTGAGCTGCGGACCCGCTCATAAGCATCTCAAACTGAACATATTCAAAGCAAACAAAATCTTAATTTCTGCCCCCGAACACCTCACCCTCTCACTACCTTCTCTGTAAACGCCGCCACCATCCACCCAGCTGCCGAGGCCAAAAAGCTAAGAGCCCACCCTTGACATCTCTCACACCCCAGATCTCACCAGTCTGGCAAGTAGTGCTTACCCGCTGTGCCCTCCCCAGCTCAGCACCCAACCCCGGCGCACCTGCCCCTTGACTGCACCCCTGCGACGGCCTGAGAACCCTCCCTGCTTCCCCCCTGCCCACATCTCCCGCCCGCCCTACACAGCAGCTAAAGACCTCCCCTAGGAAAGCTGCCCAAGTCTGAGGAACATCCAAACTTCGAGACCAACAGGAGCAGCCCCTCCTGCCCCCACCCCCCGCAGCCCGCACAGCCCTTCCCCGGGCTCCCACGCTGCCTCCTTCCCGGCTTGAACCCTCAGAGCCCCGAAGTGATTCCTCCTACGCGTGCTCACCCTCCTACCTTCTCATTCTTGCTGTTGGTTGGTCTCCAGGGAGCCTCACTTCCTAACATGGTGTTTTTACTATTTTTCTTTTTACAAACATCTCTTTCTTCTCCCACTAGAAGCACCAGCTTAAGGACAGGGGTTTTGTCCCTCTCGCTGTATTCCAAGCCCCAGAACAGTGGCTGGCACGTCTCAGGGGGCTCGGGTGATTACCGCATTAATTAATGAATTAATAGATGGAGGGAAGGAGGGCCTAGAACATGGCCTCAGCTGTGTCCGAGAGCTCCTATGAGCAGGAGCCAGGCTGATGGGACCCGAGAGAAAGGGCCTCCCAGCCCAGGCGGGGCCTGTGGCGAGGCCCTTGGAGGCACCACCTCTGAGGGGCAGGTTCAGAGCCCAGGGGAGGCTCAGGCCTCAACTGCAGGGCGCAGCCTGCGGCTCCCTGGAGGGTCAACGTCCCCACTCCCTTCTGCGGTCTGTCGAGGTTCAAGCCAGTGGCTTCCAACCCAGCTTCCCCTGAATAAAGGTGGTGGAGCCTGGGAAAGGCCAACAGCTCCGCGTTCCGCCCACCCGGGGGCCACATCCTGGGAGAGGGAGGCCGGACTCCTGGGGAGCCAGCAGCTACGAGGGCTTTTCCAGGTGTGGCCTGCACCTGCGCCGCAGCTGGGCCATCCCTGCGGCCACCCACAGCGCGCACCTCCGCCCCTCAGCCCGAGGCCTCCCCTGATGGCTGTCCAGCCTGGCTGGGAGCTCGCTGGGGGGGCCCTGAGCGGCCGCCTTGGCTCCCCCCACATCTCCACCTGTAACCGTGGAGGCGAGGACAGGCCGGCCCCCCTCGCCCCAGCGGCGCCTGCGAGCCTGACTGCCGCGGCTTCGGCACGCTCCCCGAGCTCGGGACGGCGGGGGAACTCCGCATCCTCGCGGTCTCCGCGCCGCACGTGGCCCCCGCAGCCGACCCTTCCAAACCCACGTACCGAGAGCATCCTGGGCCACCTGCAGCCGCTCGTCACCGCAGGGGCCGCTCTGTGCCACTGAGTCCGTCCCAGCCCCGGCTCACGGAGCTCCCTGCACTTCCTCCCTCTCTGCCCAGCCCGTGGCCTCGTCCTCCGCAGTCCATCCTCAGCTCTGCACCCACAGCTCCCTGCCAAGGGGGGCGGCCGGTTTCCCTCCTGTCCTCTGATCCATCAGGACCCGGTTGCCCTTCTCCCGGGCTGAGGAGCTGGCATCCTGGCCGTCCCTGGAGTCTTCCTGTCTTTTTTAACACACAGAATCAAAATAGTCCTCTTGGGGGGCGGGGGGCTCTGCACACAGCTTTTCCCAGAAGGCCACCAAGAGCACCGGCAGCGTCTATTCCTCTGTCACAGGCCACCTGGGCTAGTGTACGTCTTGGGCCTTCTCCACGTTGGGGGAATTTTATTTCAGGGTGAGTAGAAACAAGGGGAAGACAAGGAGCCGGCCACTGCCACCATTTGCTCCCCGCTCGTCTTTATGGGGGGCGGCTGGAGCCCTCAGGGAAGCCCGTGAGCTCAGGGAGGATGCAGAGAGCAGGTGAGCGTCCCCTCCAGCAGCCACTAGGTGTCCACTCAGCCCCACCAAGTCACCCGGCTCTGCCAGCCCCAGCCCGGCCAGCAGCTAGCTCACCACTTGGGCTCTACTCACCTTTGCGTGTGACAGAGCCTGACCCAGGTCAGCTTGACCTCTCATAAGCGTGCAGAGGAACATGGGCCGAGCACCCAGGGCCAAGGGGGCCCTTCTGGACCTGCTGTGCCACATCCTTCAGAATTTAGAGCCTTCCCAGCCAGCCTTTCCGCATGAACCCCGCGCTCACAGCAATGCCCCCCAGACCCCCCATCTGAACCCACAGCAGAGGGGGTCGAGGGCAAACAGAGCCCTACCGGCCACTCACTTCTGGGTGCTGTGCCCGCCCACCCAGGCTCACAGCTGGTCCCCATCCGCCGGTTAAAACCAGAGCTGTCGGAAAGAGTAGATGCTATTGTCAGTGTGAGAACGCAAGGGAACATCACAGGCCATCCTGATTAGAGGCTCCACTGCTCTGACCGTAATGACCGGGGGGGGGGGGGGGGGGGGGGCCTGTAAAATCAAGCACATTTTACCCAGAAAGAACGTTCTAATTAAAAATTTTCATGTGCTTGAAAACCATCACAGGCTCTTAGGGTTCCAGAACTTGAGGGAACGCGGAGAGTGGGCCCAGAACCCCCCCTCCTGCTCCCCACTCACGCAGGCCGCAGGCGGCTCTAGAGCCCAGCAGCTGGCTCCCCGTCAGAACTTCCCCCAGGACCTCTCCACAGTCCTCCCCTGTCTGACGGCACCATGAGCTTGCTGTGCAGAAGCAACCTACCTGCTAACCCAAAGCCGACGCCTGGGGCTGACAGCAAAAGCCTCACGTTGCCTGAATATTCAAAACCCCAACACCGAATGGGACGAGATCAACCACACACCATGGCACGGAGCGGGAGCATCTGGAATCAGCCCGTCACCCCCCTTTCTCTGAAGGTCTGCTTCTCGGCTGTAAGGACACGACCCGGGGACAAAGGGTCTGGAGGAGTCAGCCTGGCCCAGTTCACACACAGCCTCAGCGTGGGAAGGGCCACCACCCCAGGTGACGGAGAAGGCCTGTCCCCCTCCTTCCCTGCACGGGAAGCAGTTGGCTGAGCTTGCTTCCCTGTTGGAGAGGAGCCCTCGGGCTGACCCCTAGCCCTGGGCCAGACCACGAGAGGGGTAGTCCCAGGGAGGCGGCCACGGGGTGCCTTCCGGAGCCAGCCTCTCAGAAAGCCCCTGAGATTATAGGCGGGCCTGGCTTCAGAGCCCCATCCTGCCCCCGCTTCCCGGAGACAGGGACCAAGAGAGAGAGGAGATAGTTACACGTGGATCTGCTCACCGAAGGATGAGTACAACTGGGAGCTCAGAGAACACAACTGGCGGAGGCTGTAGTTCCTGCTTGTGGCCTGCGGGCACCCCCAGCAAGCAAGGCCCACCCTGCAAGGGCCCCTCATGGGTAACAGGCTTGGGGAGGGGTCACCGGCTGCCTTTGCTCTTTGCAGCAGTGCTCTCTGCCCTTTCAGGGGCTCTCTCATCAACCCCTGTGACATTTCGACCTTGAGCCCTGCTCAAGGTCCCTGCCACCCTCCACCCTCTGCCCTCACACTGTCCCACGGCGCCCTCTGCTCCCCACACTTCTCTCGCTCCTGCTCTCCTTCCCTGGGCTCTGTCTTCCACCTTGACCACTAGAGGGCTCTTTAGAAAACACCATTCGTGTCACCTTATGTATTAAATATTTAACAGAACATCCAGAATCCCACTGTAGACCTGATGTCCTGCAGGGTCTGCCCAAGCCCCTCACCCCTTGTGCCACTCTGACACCCCAGACTCTCTATGATCCCCAGGATGGCTCCCCAACCCCGCTTTCCGCCTGTGGGTGGGACAGTTTCCACTCAAACCATCCACTTCCCTTTGTCATGACCTCTCTCTGGTTCAGGACTGTAATGGGAACACTGCTTGTGTGTAGCCGATTTTGTGTGTGAAAATTACAAAGTCAGACATTATTAATCAAAAAAAAAAAAAAAAAAAAAAAAAAAAAAAAAAAACCCCAAAAACCTACTTCTCCTTGTGGTCTTCTCCATAAGCCACATAAAATGGTAGGTTAGAAGGACACAGAAGCCTAAATAGAAACTTAATACGTCGACTATTGAATGTGAAGACAGACCACCAGGCAAGGCAGGGGACCCTCATTCCGAGCCCCGCTTGTGGTGGGAGAGGGTGGGCCTGACTGCTGAGCCCACACCCAGGCTTCTGGGGGGGCGCCCCCTGTGTCTCCACTGTAGTCAAGGGACTAGACACATGCTGATGCTCTCCAGCTCAGATTTTCTGACTCAGGGGCCCAAATGAGGACTGGAAGAGGTGAGCCCGGGGAGCTGTGCTGATGGGTGCAGCCTCCCCCGGGCCCACCCTCCCTGGCCCTTGGGTCCCAGGTGAAGAGACGCGGAGAGGGAGGCGTGGACGCACGGCTGGGGAAGCCACGGCCCGGCCAGGCCTCTGCTCTGTTCAGCCTGCAGGGCCCCAGCAGAGCAGTGTCCCTCCGAGCAGCACTGCAGGACCTCAAGGGTGGCTGGGGAGCCCACACCCAGACACCCGGCTAATGCCCAGCCAGCCATCAGCTCTCGGCCAAGCGACCCTGAGCTCTTCACCCCCACGTAAAGGAGGACTCCGTGTCCAAAGGAGGCCTTTTCTTTCCCGGGTTAAAAAACACCAGATCACAGAGATCACAGGGAATGAACACTCCTCCTCAGATTCTGGGTCTGCCCCCCGAGAGGCGAGGGCACCCACACAGGCCGGGCTCCGATGGGACCCTGTACTAGGCTCGGCTTAATGCAAACTGCCTAGAAGGCCACGGCGTCTCGGTGGGTGACAGAGGCCTCCAAGACTGGCACGGGCCGTGGCCTCAGGCCTGCGTGCGGCCTTCTCGGGGGACGGAGCCACACATCCTTTTGATCTGGCTCTGGGTGAAAGCAAGGGACTTATAAATTCAGGTTTACGAGACAGAAACCTCAACGAGGTGGTTCTGATGGTGCAGCGGGAGCTATCGTGGCACCTAACACGGCGCCAGGCACCTACCACTCCGTAGACCCCAGCCGGCCCCGCGCTGCCGCGGCATCCCGCTCTGACCGCAGCAGACCCGGGACCCCACGAGGGAGGGCCGAACCCTGCCCTCACCCAGCCTGCCCTGGGAGTCGAGGAGCTGCCTGGGCCACCCAGCACCCACACAGGGGCCCGCGCATTGCTTGAAGGCAGAGCAGGGAAGAGGAGGGCTCAGTCCCAGTCACCGATCCTTTTACTATTTTGAGCAGCTTTTACTGCTTAGAAAGCTTTGGTTTCATATGGGCCCATGGCCTCCACAGCCCAGGGAGGAAGGGGCCATCCTGCAGGGGCGAAAGCAAACAGCAGGCCCTGCTCGAAGTGGCACTTGAGAAAGACCAGAGAGCTGGTGCCCAAAAGGTCCCGCAGGAGTGCTAGACACTACAAGGCCCATCTTCCCTGGACCCTGTGACACTGTGTCCTGGCCCCTCAGATTGGCCATGGAGGCAGCATCAAATCTCCGTGTGCCTGGCATGGACGGGGGTGCTGGTATAATCAGGGCTTCCTGGGTCCCACCTCAAACTCGCAGAATCCGAATCTTCAGGGGTCAGGCTCGGGACTCTGTACTGTTAACAGACACCACAGGCTGGGGAACCCCAATCCCCCCTGTTAAGAGGTCAGAGTGCAAGTGATTCGTGAAATTTATTATCTTCCCGGGGTGCAAGACATCTGTCCTGACATGGGAACCCTGAGGATCACTAAACAGCCTGGGGAGGGGGAGGACAGTGAGGAACAGATACCAAATTGTTGAGCTTTTCTGCAGGACAAGGCCCTGAGAAGCATCTTCCCTCACCGTGAGCTCAGCCACCGGGGATCAGGCACATTGGCCTTAACTCACCGTCTGTTATGAGTGCTCTGCTGGTCAGAACCTTCCCCAGCATAAACTTCAACACAGCCAGGATGCTGCAAAGGATCCCGCTTAAAATGGAGACGCTGAACAGGAAATCATCCTAGGAGAGAAAGTTCCAGATTTCAACAGTTCACCTCCTGCTTGAATAGATGATCTGCAAACCACTTGCCTTCAAGATCACCTTTGGTCCCAGAACAAATAATCAGTTGGGTATGCTGCCACCAGGTGGGAGTATCTTGCTTATTCTCATAGGGCAGTTACCTGTGTCACCGGGAATTGGACAAGATGATCAAAACCAGATTACATTCCCTTGGAAACTATTTCTTTTTCTTATTGGAGATTCCCCTTGACACTCCTCTGCCAAAATGTTTGGCAATCACTGATCAATAACGTAATTGGTCAGAATGCTATAAACGGGGCATGCTATGTGTAGTTTTTCATAAATCATTCAAAAAGCAGCTGGAGAATATGGGAACATGTAAGTACACCACGTGACTACGAGCACTTCAACACAGAGCCCACTGAATCGGCCGCACAGTCAATTATGGCTAAAGCGACTTAAAACCATGTTTTTTCCTTAAACTCACACAAGGCTATTAGACGTTCAAATATAGGCTTCAAGGTGGGGAAAAGGCATCTAAAAATATAGTCTGCTATTGACGTTATCTTAGCACTTCCTATAAGTTTCTACCTTAACTTTGCAAGCAAATGAGTGAGTCACACATGCAAAAGCCAGCACCGCTATCTTATGACATTAGGGCCCACCATCCTCCTCAGCTTAGTGCTCCCGTGCATCACTCCCATGAGACACAGCCTCCAGATTCTCTCCAATATTAAAACGCAACTTCCAGCAGAAATCTGATAAAGCATCAAGATACAAAAGAACTGATTCCTTAAGCATCTTATTACCCAAATCCACTAGCCTAGTGCCAGAAAGATGGGAAGAAGGAAGACATGGCCTGTTTTCCTGGCTTCAAAACTGAACGAAATCATTTGAAAAATCACCTCCCTGGAAACAAGATATCTGCAAGGCATCAAAGCATCTCCCCTAGAATACTGATCAATGGTGGTTTTAACATATGTCCCCAGATCCTCTGCTAATCCTTCTTCCATGAGGTGCGGCTTAATTCCTTCACTGTGGGCTGGTATCTAACAAATGAGGATGGAAAGGGGGAAAAGAGTGACTTTTGAGTGGAGTGGTCTGGTGAGTGATCTTAGACAAGTGATCAAGATTAGGAAGACCATTAATAAGTGATGACGGTATCATGCGCTTCCTGATAAGATGTGACCTGACGAAAAGAACGGGTCTTGGTGTTCTACTCAAAAAATCCATAACCACAGCTGAATCTTGAAAAAACACTGAACAAACCCACATTGACAGACAGTGTACAAAACTTCTGCCCTGAGCACTACTCTTCACGCATGTCAAGGTCACGAAACGCAAGGAACAAGCAAGAAACTGTCACAGGTTGGAGACTATGGAGACAGAGGACTAAATGCAACATGGTGTTCTGGACTGGATCCTGGAAGAGAAAAAAAGATATTCAGTGGGAAAGCTGGGAAAATTGGAATGGAGCCTGGAGCTTTAATACCTAGTAATCTCGGAGTTTGGGCAAACGCACCCCGGTTATCTCCATGAGATGTCAGGGAAGGCTGGATGAAGGATGTATCGGAACTCTCTGTAACATCTTTGTGACTCTTTTATAAATCTAAAATTATTTCTAATTTTAAAGTTCTTTAAAATAATTACCTCAGCGAATATTATGATTACTATTTTACCTCCTCAAATTATCAACAGGGATGATGCCAAACCTAGCATCTTAGGGCAGATCCCAAGTCCCTGCTGTGCATGAGGCCACAAAGCAGAGCCCACGAGGGGTAGGGGGGCGGGGGGCCAAGGAGCTCCAAATCACAACTCCCGCTGTGCAGGAACTCTGGCTAATCATGGGTGTCGGTGCCCAAAGGATATAATGCAATGGGTCGACATAGACCCAGTTGCTGACAGGATTCAGAAAGCCTAAGCTGGGGGAGACACAGTCAAGCACTTGGGACTCCAAATTCAGAGGCTGAATTCTTGCTTTGCTCACCTCGCTTTCTCATTCCATTCCATCTCTCTGCTGGTAATGCCTTCATCCCTAAATTCCCAGAAGTGGTGAAAATCTGTATGCACCCCATCTAAGTCCCAAAGAGCTGGGGTACCCTTCCCCATGCATCTTGAGAAGAGCCACTGTGATTTTAGCGGTCCTCTCCTGGGTCTGCTATCCCAGGGAGCTCACTGCTGAATGGGGAGGGGGCTTAGCTGAAGGGCAGTGAGGCACCAGTGGACATTTGCTCAAATCTGGACCCCAGTGTTTACTGGGGAAACAGACCCAAGCGCTGAAATCTCAGTTGTCTCTTCCACAGGGGAAAGGGTGATACCTGCAGCCCCAAGTAAGCAAACGATGTGCAGTAAATGTAGCAATTGGTGCTAAAGAGCCCAAGCACATCATCCATGCACTAACCTATCCCACCAAACAGCCACACTGAGTGCTAATGGCGAGCCCCAATTTTTTTCTATTATCTAGAGAAAAGTAGGCATGGTGTAATGGAAAGAAATATACGGAGGACTATGAGGCGACCCGCAGTGGCTTGTCAAGGCTTCACCCACATCATCAAGGCTGCTCCAGTGAGGGTCAAATGCAATTCCGGTCCACCTTCACAGTACTGGTTGTCCTTGCTCTGCTTCACCCTACACCCCACCGTCTCCCCTCCAGGCAGCCCTAGTGACTTCAGGGACAACAGTCTGCCAGATGCTGCTTCTGCAGCCCCCACCAGCCTGTAAACTCTCATCCCTGCAGTAAAGCCCTATTCTCTACCATCTAGAGTGGTTCTGGTTCTCTGCTTGAACCTGAAATACTATTTCAGAAGGATGCTTAAAACAGTGCCTGACTGCTGAAGAAGGTCGCTAAGAAGACACGACTGCTGGCTGACCTACCTGCAGGCTGGACTGGCAACTGGAGGCTCCCCGTCCCCGTCTGTCCTTGGAATGTGAGTCCCACTTGGCTTCCCCACTCCCAGAAGCTGCCCCAAGGATACAGCCTTGAAACAGAAACGTGGTATTGGGACTCTCTAGCCTGGGTATGTGACTGAACCCAGGTTAAACCTCTATATAAACTTTCAAGATTTGGTGGACAGGATCGTGGAAATCTAGTCATGTTGTGGTCAACCAAGATAAGCCTCACATGTAAGATCACTTACTTATAAAACCTACCATCTATGTAGGTTTGATGAGGACTCAAGTTTTGGAATGCAAGGTATGGGGCCTCTATTTGTGCCTGTATGTTTACATACGTCTACAGATCTATGGATCTATGTCATGTATGTGATGTTTTCATACCTCCAGAGGGCATTGCCAAAGGTACTCTGTACAAGAGCCCTATTTAATTGGCTTAAGGAAAAATAAGCTTTATTATCAAACATGTTCTTATGTAAAACTAAAACACGGTTTTCTTTCATCTGCTAAAAGGACAAAGTTTTCTTGGACTATTGGTCTTTTGATGAGATTATGAAAGGTTTTTCTTTACCTTTTAAGTAACCTGCCCAGAAAATGAAGATTCTGTTTTGTCAAAATAGTTTCCTGTGCCTCATGTTATCTTTATCAGGTCTTTGATTACTCAACAAAACTGAGTTTCTATTATAAGAGGTGTTTTTCACAACTATGTAACTTTCTTATTTGCCTTCAAAGTCTTTAATTAATCACTTTGATTAAATGGATTGTTTCACAGTGACCTGTGATCCTATTTAATCAAGTGTTTTTAAACATTGTATATTTTTGAGAAGCTTCCCAAAAATCAAATTCTCAATCAAGTCTTAACAATGAACTAACTTTGGGATTTTCCAGAGAGACCCACAGTATCTCAAAAAATGTTTTCTCTCTCCTTATGAAAAGAAGATGTTTAACTAATTAGGCTTATCTGATATGTTAAATTTCATGGGAAGCATTGTCAAATATGAATGATGCTAAACTTTCTTTAGGGCATACTTGTCTGAAATTCCTAAAAACCTAATATGTCCTAGTAAAATGTTATCAGTCATCATTTTAAAATGTATATAACACAGAAATAACCAAATTCTCTAGTCAATTACACTATAATAAACTCTCTTCAAATCTTTAGCCATGGCCATTTTTAAGTTTTTTTGTCATTTACAGTTTCTGTTTTATTCTGATGCTTTGGCAAAAAGTGTTCCTGTAAAAGTGCTTCATCATCAAGGAGATTCACGGAACAGATTTTGACTAGTAAAGGTTTCTGATAACTAAGATCAATTTGCCTTCATGTGGAAAGGACAATAATGAACATTTCAAGTATCCCTCAAGGTCACCTGCATAGCCCCACAATATGTCCTGGACCTGTCTCTCTGTCTTCCTTGCCCACATCAGTAAAATGGGCACATGACATCAATGTTAACATGTGAAGACTGCCTTTGCTGCAGGACACTGTACAGGCTTTGCTGGAATATCTGCAAGGGGAAAAATGGGCAGTGAACCCACAGAAAATTCAAGGCCAAGTGCTGCAAAAGGTTTAGAGAGTTGTTTGGTCAGGTAAGATGCTCATTGTCCCGGAAGCTATGATTGATAAGATGTAAGCCTATTTATCCCTTAAGAGTATAAAAAAGATGGAAGCCTTGGTAGGGATTTGGATTCTTAGGGGACTTATATTCCCCACCTGGCACAACGTCCCTTTCTCTTATGCCACCTGGGAAGGAAAGGGCACATATGGGACTGGGGATTAGAGCAGCAAGCCACCTTTGAGAAGGCAAGAATATTAATGAAGCAGATTAAAGCTCTGGGCATCTCCCAAACAGAGCTATGATTTGAGTTACATGTGTCTACGACTCCAGAAAACAGACAAAGGAGAGTGCCCCTAGGATTTTGGTCCCAGCTCAGGAAGGGGACAAAACTTGATAGACCCACAGAGCAACAGATCCTAGCACTGTGCATAGCATTGTTCCAGGTAGGAATGAACCACAGCAGGTAGGCTGCTAAGAGCTGTTCATGAACCCTAGCTCTTAACTGCTGGCATCAGCAGTTGGGCTATCCTCAAGAAATTAACCCTATGGCTTAGAAAATGAGAAGCACTAAAAAAAAAAAAAAAAAAAGAAAAAAAAAAAGAAAATGAGAAGCTAAGGGATGGATGACTCACAAGTGGGGTCATAATGTATGGAGGGACTTTTGGGTCTACCTGTGAGAGCCTGAGGCAGCAGTTGCTAGTAAAGCATTGGCTATCCCTGGCAATCAAGAAGCTCGTGCCCTGGGGGGGGGATTGATACCTTACCTCAGAATAAGACACCCAGCAACTGACCATTTAATAGATACAGAAGATCGGATCTATAGAAGGTGGCCACCATAATGCCAACCTGAGATGGCACATTGCCAAGGATGCCAAATTGCACTTGAAATAGAGTGACTTGATGATTAGCGATCTAACAGTCATTATGTATTATGTCATATGTATTCTAAAACACTCAAGGCAGCCACCAAAGGAGTCCAAGGCCAGCTACCAGAGCTCCCAAATGGTGAGGGTGGCAAATTGATTATACTGGCCCCCACCCTCTGAGTGAGGGTTCTAAATATTCTCTGGTTTGTGTGGACCTACCCTAAGCTTTTCCATGTTCCTACGCAAACCAAGCTGCCCCCAGTAGGGGATTTAAAAAGCCTAGTGCCACGTATGGATACCCTTGCCAAATATACAGTGATCAAGAGTCACATTTCAAAGGTCATGATGTGCAAGACAGGCAAAAGAACATGACATGGAATGCAGGTTCCATCTTTCCTATAACCCAAAAGTAGCAGGATTGGTAGAAAAGAAAAAATAGAATATTAAAGCAGCAGATTAAATTACTAACAAGTAAAACCACCTTGACTGGGTGGACTGAAGAACTGTTCTAGGTTTTAATACATTTAAATGATCAACCAGAAGGGTCTGTGACCCCGTATGCCAGACCAGGGACCCCTGCTGAGGGCCCCAAGATCATAAACCTACAGAAACTTCATTAAACAGCCATTGCCCTGACTCTGTGGATCAACATGCTGTGCTGCTGAGACCACCAAGCCCTATCACACCATGGAAAGGAATTAACTACTAGAATTTGCAATGCAATGTCCTGCCAAGATGGCTAAATCACTTCAAAACCCTCAATGAGGGGGAATTGATCTCTACTGGAACCCCATTACCCTGATGCACATCGGACCTGCTGAAATGCACTACCTTGGATGGAATACGCACCACTGAAAGAGGGAAAACACTGGGGATCCTGGTCTGCCAAACCCGTCTCCCAGATCATCCATCTCCACAGGCCTGACAGTGTTGCCTTCCCCAACCAACACATATAATATGTACAACCAAGTCAAGTTTCTTTCTTTTTTTTAATAGATTTATTTATGTTAGAGAGAGAGAGAGAGAGAGAACACACACGCACGAGCAGGGGGTAGGGGCAGAGAGAGAGGAAGAGAGAATCGCAAGCAGACTCCACACTGAGCGTGGAGCCTCACAAGAGGCTCAATCTCATAATCCTGAGATCAAGACATGAGCTAAAACCAAGAGTCAGATGTTAACCAACTGTGCCATCCAGGTGCCCCAACCAGGTCAAGTTTCTAAAGTTGCCAACCTTGCTATCCTCAAAACTAGATGGGCAATTTTTGTTTCCCCCTGGTACAATCATTTGACTGCCATCTTTGTTCCTTCTGTTGGCCTGGAGTATGTTATAGCCACCCAGAAAGCCTTAAATGATAACCAAAAGGCCTGTCCTTACTAAAATATCTGTAATGAGAAACCTGTCCTCCGAAATCGGAGGGCCTTGGACATTACTATTGCACCATTAAGCAAACAAAAGGTTTTATATTCATATCTGATGAGTCTGCTAATGTGTTGTCTTTATTAAATCACATGAGGGCACAAATGAATACCCTCAGTGATCTGACCCCCAGCCTAGGGCACTTAATAAATCATTTGGATCATGGGGCTCTTGGTGGAAAAAGTTATCACTGATTATGAGAATTATTAACTTCTTTTTTCTCTTGCACATGTCTGCATGGTTGCTGTGGCATCTGCGTCCAATGCAGCCCAAGAGCTGCCAAATGAGCCACCTCCATGCTCCAGAAGCCCCTTGCTTGACCACTCATGGCAAACTGTGGAACAGAGGGCACATAAGATTGTAAAAGCTGATCATGAGAGGGGAAATGTTGGAAAAAGTCACAAAAAACAATGATTGGGGGCACCTTGGTGGCTCCAATTCTTGGTTTCAGCTCAGCTCATGATCTCAGGGTCGTAGATCGAGACCCGTGTCAGGCTCTACACCCAGCGAGGAGTCTTCTTGAAATTCTCTCTCCCCCTCCCCTTACTCTTTAAAATAAATAATCTTTAAACACACACACACACACATAGACCACCAGTTGACCTCCAAACTGAACCTGAGCAATTGAAGGCTCCCCATCCCTCCTCTGTCCTTGGAATGTGAGTTCCACTTGCCCACCCTCCTACTCCTAGAAGGTGCTCCAAGGATACAGCCTTGAGACAGAAATATGGTGTTGAGGCTGGACTAGTTATGTGACTGAACCCACTTTAACCTCTATATAAACTTTCAAAATTCTGGCAGGCAGAAATTACTCGTCTTGCAGATGCCCAAGACAAGCCTTAAAGTTAAGTTCCCATGCTTATCACACCTGCCACCTACCAATCTGGAGCAGGCTGTCTCTCTTTGGTGTCTCCCTGCCCTCTGCTTACGGGGGATGGTTTCAGATTATACCCGGGAATCTTCCAAGGGGATTGCAAACTAACACTGGCACAGAGTAAATGCTATATTTAAATGTAGAGAAGCCAATATGCAAAACCCAGGCTTTTCTGTCTGTGGATTCTTTCTACAAACCATCCTCTGCTTTCAGGATCAGATCTGAAGGAACAACTGCCTTCCCAAAGCCTGGGAGAACAGAGACTGTGGCTATCTCAAGGCCTCACCCAGATCCAGGAGGCTTTGCTCACTATTGCTGCACTGATCTGCCTCCAAAACAAGTAAACCCTGCAGAAGAACCCAGGAAGGACCTAGGCTAGCACAGGCCTGCCAACTGCCTCTTCCAAAACCAGCTTTCAATATCCTAGAAGTCCTCTGTAATTTCCCCACTCAAGCCCACCTGGCTCCCTGCTCCCCACGTAATGTCAGAAATGTAGTCATCAGCTTGCTGGAGACATTGAGTCCCTGCTATGGACTGTTTGTGTTCCCCTAAAATGCCTATGTTGGGCTCCTAATCCCAAAACAATGGTTTTGGGGCCAAAGGATGAGGCCTTTGGGAGGTAATTAGGATTAAATGAGGTCTTAAGGATGGGGCCCTCATGATGGGATCTGTGCCCTTCTAAGAAGAAGAAGACATTTCTTTTGCTCTCTCTACCTGCATATCCTGAGAAAGGGCCAGGCAAGCTACTAGTGAGAAGGCAGTTGTTTATAACCCAAGGAGAGATTTCTCCTCAGACACTGCTCCTGTTGGCACCTTGACATTGGAGTTCCAGTCTCCAGAAACAGTGAGAAATAAATCCCTGTTGTGTAAGTTACCAAATCTGTGGTGTTTTGTTATAGCATCCCAAGCTGGCTGAGATGATCCTGAGTATAATAAAAAAGGGAGTTTCTGAGAGGATTACTTCCCAAGGATCAGGAAGCCAGAGCAGATACGGCTAATGATGAGAAATTGCAACCTGAGCGGGTACGTACCACTGCTGACTTCTTTCAGAGTCATGTCTCTATTAATTCTCACAACCCAGCCAAGTGGGAATCTGAAGTGGAGAATCAGATGCACAGAGGCCAAATGACTTGCCCAGGGTCACACAGCTAATGGGGGGACCTGGATTTGTTCCCAGCTATAAAATGTACCAGAGTACCTCCTTTATGGCCTCGTAAATATCCCTCATGTTCCTAAACTGTGGACTCTGTAAAAACAGAGAAATTGCCTTTTCCTGGTTAGGTATTCTGTTTTCACTGTTAACAACACTGAGCCCCCATGATTTCTCACAGCTGAGTCTTTACTTAATCTGAGCAAAAAGGTTCAAATAAGTCAGCTACTCACTCAGAAGCCGAAGACAAATACATAGTCAAGTTAAGTGATACATAGATTATATCCATGCAGCCAAAGCTTCTTTATGGCTCTGTAATGATACAGGCCTTTTATAACCATCTCAAAGCTATAAACAATTGATACACTTGACCACACAAAAATTAAAACAGATGCAGGGAATATGTTATAACAAGTACAAACTCAGAAAAAATATTTTCACAAAGTGTTAACCTCCCTTATAAAAAAAAAGAGCTCTTAGAAATCTGTAAGAAAAAGGCCAAAACAAAACTAACAGAAAAATGGGCAAAGGACACTTAGAAAATGATAATGAATTTTAAACACATGAAAGATACTTAAGCTCACTCATAAAAGAAAAACAAAATTATACGGCAATATCATTTTTACCTAACCAAAAGGATTATTAAAAACTTTTGCTCCTTGAAAGACATTAAGAAAATGAAAAAATAGTCCAAAAAATATTTGTTAAAGGATTTGCATCCAGAATATATTAAGATTTTCTATGACTCCCTAAGAAAGCAGATGAGTCGTTCTTAATAAATGAGAAGATTTGAATAAACATTTCACCAAACAAGATATATGACTAGCAAGTAAGCGCATGAAAAGACAGCCAACATCATCAGTCAACAGTCAACATGCAAAACTGCACATTAGAATCAGTAAAATTAAAGAGATAAGACCAACTGCAGTGAGGATGTGGAGCGACCAGAATTCTCGTATACTGCTAGGAGGAGTATACATCCTTGTATGTATATGTCACTTTGTAAAAACAGATGGGCCACTCCTCATAAGTGTAGACTTACCACAGGACTCAGCAATTCATTGGTATTTCCAAAAGAAACAAAAGCTTGTGTCCACACAGAAACCTGTCCACCAGTGTTCTAAGCGCTTTTTATAGTGTCAAAAACCTGAAAACAACCCAAATGTCCAACAACTGGTGACTGGAGAAACTGTGATGCATCCATACAATGGCCTACTATTCAGCAGTGACAAATCATTATGCTAAGTGAAAGAGAACAGGCACAAGAGACTAAATAATTTATTATTTCTCTTATATCGCATTCTAGAAAATGAAAACTATGCTGATAGGAAGCAGATCAATGGTTAGGGAGAAGGGTGATTAATGACTTCAAATGCGTATGATGGGACTTTTCTAGACTGACAGTATTCTCTGTATTTTCATGGTGTTGGTAGTTCTGTGACTATGTATCAAGGGGCACCTGAATGGCCCAGTCAGGTAGGCATCTGACTCTTGGTTTCAGCGCAGGGTAGCCTGTAGCCTCAGGGTTGTGAGAAGAGCCCTGCATCAGTTTCCACGCTCAGCATGGAGCTTACTTGTCCCTCTCCCTCTGCCTCCTCATGCCCCTCTCCAACTCACACTCTCTCTTAAATAAATAAAATCTTTAAAAAGAAAAACCAAAACCTCATCAAATTCCATGGGTGAATTACTGTATGTACACTGTATTTCAATCAAACTAATTTTTAAAAAAGAAATTTATCTCAGGGATCCTTGGGTGAAAATTAGTATTATTTACATAATTCAGCTTATGCACATTATCATAACGTACATAATCTCCATTATCATAATGTGAGACTGAAGACAGAGATCAAAGCATAGTCATTATGAAGATTAAATCAGAAACTTAGAGAGGTCAGGGGTAGAACATGGACCCAAAGGGTCTGACTTCGAATCTCATGAATTTCCTACTGATGTATTTGCACTGTCTGAGTGAGTCAACACTCCTTTTTATAGACTTATCTCAAGTGTTTCCTCCTCTAGTAACTATTTCCTGACAACTCAAACTCTACCAACTGACACTTGCACTCCACACCCCCTCACTGTGGACCAGGTTCACATGTGTCTCGTGACTCAGCCTTGCACTTGCTTCCTACACTGTTTCTCTCTCCTACAAGCTCACTAAGAGGAAAGATCATTTCTCATTCACTGCAGTATCCATCTCTGTTGCAATAAAAAACGTTTATGACATGTCCCCATACCAGTTGAATGGCTAGTATCAAAAAAGACAAGAAAGCAAGTGTTGGTGAGGATATGGAGGAAAAGGAACCCTCCTGCACTGTTGGTGGGAATGCAAACTGGTGCAGCCACTGTGGAAAACTATGGAGGCTCCTCAAAAAAAGTAAAGATAACACACACACACACAAAAAAAGTAAAGATAGAACAACCCTATGATCCATAATTCCACTAATGGGTATTTACCCAAAGAATACAAAAACACGAATTCAAAAAGATACATGCACCTCTACATTTATTTCAGCATTATTTACAACGGCCAACATATGGAAGCAACCTAAGTGTCCACTGATAGATGAATGGACGACGAAGGAATAGTATACATATACCAGAATATTACTCAGCCCCAAAGAAGGAAATTTTGCCGTTTGCAACAAACAACACAGATGAACCTAGAGGGCATTATGCTATGTGAAATAAGGCAGAGAAAGACAAATATAAGGCATATGATTTCACTTATATGCAGAATCTATAAAACAAATGAACAAAACAATAACAGTAAGAAACAGACTCATAAATACAGAAAATGAATGAGTGACTGACTGCCAGAGGGAAGGGGAATGGGCAACACAGGTGAAGGGGAGTAAGTATGAGGTACGACCTTCCAGTTATAAAATAAGTAAGTTATAAGAAAAAAAGTACATGTAGGGAATATAGTCAACAATACTGTAGTAACATCGTATGGTACAGATGGTGTCTACATATACTGTGGTGAGCATTTGTAATGTATGTAATTGTTGGATATGTTATACACTTGAAATTAATATATGTCAACTATACTTCGATTAAATATTTTTTTTAATTTCTGATATGAACTTCGACACTATTACAGGGATGTCAAAATCATAATCCGCAAAGTCTTTGACAGCCATTTTATGAAAGACATAGAAATGTGTATCCACATAGTCACTGTCATCTTAACCCTCAGTGACAGTCAGGAGCAGAGTGTTAAAAACCTAACTCAGGGGACACCCGGGTGGCTCAGTGGTTGAGTGTCTGCCTTCGGCTCAGGGTGTGATCCCAGGGTCCTGGGATCGAGTCCCGCAACAGCCTCCCCACAGGGAGCCCACTTCTCCCTCTGTCTATGTCTCTGCTTCTCTCTTTGTGTTTCTCATGAATAAATAAATAAAATCTTAAAAACAAACAAGCAAACAAGCCTAACTCAGTAAAGGCAATCTGGGGTGAAGGGAGCACACAGGGGAGAGGCCAGGCTGACCGGTTCTCTAATGATTAAATGGGATGCTGGAATATACCTTGAAATGGGAAGGAACACCACCCAGGGAGTGTTCTTGAGCACCAGCTGTTTCCCTGGACTGTTGGAGGGAAGCAGGACATTGGTGGTGGCAAGAATGAAATTCTGTGAAGCCTGACCCTCACACTCATGCTCCCAGAGACCAGACAGACATGAGCTGGGTCTGAACATAGCCCCCTGCTCTCTGCCAGCCAGGGCTATGGGACACAGAGGCTTCATGGCGAGAACACTCCACCTGCCCATCACCAGGGCGGCTGAGTTCCTCCTGCCCTGTGGGCAACAGTGCATGACCCCCCAGCCCAAACTTCAGGACAGCTTAGAAGCCACCTTGACCTGCCCTGAACACGGCCTCTACCCTCCAGATCACACATGACAAAGGCCAACAGTCCATCTGAGTGGAGTGCCTTTCCACAAGCTAGTAATGCCTCTGAGATTTTCCAACTTCATTGATCCCCAAATGTGAAAAGCAACATGTTAAGTCAATGGAACAAAAAACAAAAAACAAAAAACAAAAAAAGGAATTCCGAGAATCTGACAGATCGCCATTGTACAAAAAACCTTCCACCCCCAACTCACGGGTCTGCAGCAAAATGAACCCTGTCTTGCCTTAGAGACCAAGTCACTGAGGCACATCCCCAGCATCTCCTTGGCCAGTCCCCCAAATCTGGCCCACAACTGGACAAGAGAGAGCATACCTTCTGTATACACATGAGGTGGTCTTAAAATCACAGAGCATCAGATCTGGAAGGACTTAGAGACCATCTAATCTACACGGCAGGTGGGGAAACTGAGGCTCTGAAAAAGCAGGTGGCTTTCCCCAAAGATATGAGAGAAATAGCAGCAGAGCTCAGAGGTCCCAACCATGCTCTGTGTCTCCCTGGACAGCGGACCACTATCAACCTCTTCCGATTTTCTAAGCCCAGCCTGGAATGTGATGAAAGCCACACAGCTAGTTTTAGGATTCAAAGGCAGATAGGGGAGCGTTGATAAATCTTGACCTGGGGAGGATCCTGGCGCCGATGTGTGATATTAGCTACTGTACACCAGCTCAGGAGAGTTTGGTCTGCAAGATCCGGACCTTGGGCCCCTCGGCTCCAGGAGAACAGGGGGCCCCTGCCCTGGCCCACACTGTCCGCTGACCTGGCGGCAGATAAAAGTCACCATGACCTGCTATGCATACACTGAGAAGATGAAGATGAAGGTCTTTTCACCTCCTCACAGTAAGCCAAGCCCAACCAAACCAGCTGGATGAAGCTGACCCCTCTGCCCTCAGCTTTTCCCACTCTCCCTTTCTCTCCCTCTGCTCCAGCCACCCCCGCCTATGCCTTTCTCCTCTAACATGTGCAACATGCTCCTACCACAGGACCTTTGTTCATGCTGCTCCCTCTCATTCCCTCACTTGCATCATACCTGTACTCAAACAGCACCTGCTCGGTGAGGTGGTCATTGACTGTAATCTCATCCTCTGATCTTTTTTCTTTTTTTTAATGGCACATTTCACATTCAAACACGTGTGGCTATTTAAATTGAGCAAAACTGAAAACTCAGTTTGACTAGCCACACTGCAAGCGCTCAGGAGTCACATACGGCTGTTGGTCACTGTGCGGGAGAATGCAGGCTTAGAACATTTCCATCATCACAGCAGCTTGATTGGGTGGTGGGGACCTGGAAGCAAGCAGGCCGTGCTCTCCGACTGGCAGAAAGCAGGCAGTGGCGGGAAGGTGGTCGAGACGAGGGCAGGCCAGGCGCGTGGTCAGAAGAGGCAGGCAGGGAGGGCATTCAGCGCCGCGTTCAACACACACGCACAGGGCTTAGATCCAACACGACTGACCACACCTGGCCTCAAAAGGCTCCCAGGGACTCGTTTTGCTCCTTTGAGTCATCATAGACTGTCTTGTTGAGGTATAAGTAACAAATGATAAAAGGCACAGCTTTTAGACGTTTGACAGGATACATTCTGCCAATGGTAGCACCCACCGAACCAGGCCCAAGACGAAACGCAGAACATTCTGCTTAGGTGGGAAGGATCCTTTGCATCCCTTGCTCTGCGGCCGCCTCCTGAGCACAGTCAGCAGAGCACTTTAGTCTATTCCTGAATTTTTTTTTAAGACTTTATTTACTTATTCATGAGAGACAGAGAGAGAGAGAGAGAGGCAGAGACACAGGCAGAGGGAGAAGCAGGCTCCACGCAGGGAGCCCGACGTGGGACTCGATCCTGGGTCCCCAGGATCAGGCCCTGAGCTGAAGGTGGCGCTAAACCACTGAGCCACCCGGGTGGCCCTGCTCCTGGGTTTGACATAAATGTTAGCACCGGCGTCTGCTGTTCTGCGGGCCACTCTGGCAACTTGCGGTGTTGGGGACACGTCGGCGGCCTGCAGGCGCCGGGCATGGCCTAGGGGACCGCGTTCACAGCCCGCCCCGTGGAAGCTCTGTCCTAAGTCACTCTGAACGCCTGTTGACACCGGGCTTTGTCACCAAGGTCCCGAGGGAGAGGCGGTCAACAAGGCAGGGAGCAGGTGAAGCAGCAGGGAGGAAGCCGGTGGGGGCGGTCCCCTCCCCTGACACGGGAGACCGCCTGCCATCAAGACAGCTGTGCCAGCAGGTCAAATCCTAGGGCGAAATGAGCTCCGGGGGGCAAGCTGCTAGAACGGTCTCTCCCAGCAGCCTCTACAGGGCCAGCCCGGTCACTGAGTGAGATCTTGGCTGTTGGATGGCCCAGTGCCACCCTCCAACAACTCCACCTACCCTCCCTGCTTGTGTTCCCCCCAAATTCCTTACGTTGTAGCCGTGAGCCCCGGTGGGATGGCGCTGAGGGGTGGGGGTTTTTGGGGGGTGACCAGGTCAAGAGGGTGGCGTCCTCTGAATGGGACTCATGAGGACACAGCCAGAGGGTGACCCTCCAGAGCCAGGAAGAGCAATCTCACTGACACCCTCTACCGACACCTTGATCCAGACTTGCCCACATCCAGAATTGTGAGAAATAAAGGTTTATTGAGGAAGCTGCCCAGTGTGTGATATTTTGTCCTTGTCACCCGACACACTAAGACATTCCCCGTCACTCCCACCACTTTCCTTTACCCCCAAACAGAGGTGTGATGGGAGTTAACACCTGTCAGCCGGAGCCAGCTTCTGATGGATTCACACTACCCCACAAAATGGATAGGCCCTGTCTCTGGCTGATGGCTGGCCAGCAGCAGTTGCCAACACTGCGACACTGAGTTTCTCCAACCTTCCTGCAGCCACCCCGTTCTTCCATACAGCCCCATATCAAAGCATTTTTATCCACAGTGTTGCTCAGGGGAAAACCTTTTGTAGAAATTATTATTATTATTATTATTATTTTGCAGTACCACTTGTCACCTCCTGTTTTAAGCTTGGTCCTTATCATAGGTGATACTGGTAGTTCGGATTCGAGGTCACAGTGAGCTGTGGCCACTAACACACTCGCCCCTTCCCCCAAGACCAACACGTTCCCTCCTCGTAAGATGTGTGACAGCACGTGGGAGAAAAGGGAGGCTCACTTGCTTATGCTTGCAGAAAAAGGGGCGTCCTTTGCTTTCCTAATGAGGACAAATTTCAAATCATTCTGACACTACATGGGTTACAGAATTACCCAGGGAAATGCTAGTGCTGGCTGAATAGTAAATGGGTATCGATTTACAGCCCCAGGTGGAATTAAAAGTCACTCTCCTTCTCAGGTCTTTTCAAGGCACCCCTCCCCCAACCCAGCAGATGAGAAAAACTGGCAGATGTGGAGGAAATCACACCAAGCATGAGCCCTCAATGTCCCCCTGGTGACAGGCACTGAGGGGGGGGGGGCACTTGATGGGATGAGCACTGGGTGTTATTCTATATGTTGGCAAATTGAACACCAATAAAAAAATAAATTTTAAAAAATAGGGATCCCTGGGTGGCGCAGCGGTTTGGCGCCTGCCTTCGGCCTAGGGCGCGATCCTGGAGACCTGGGATCGAATCCCACATCGGGCTCCCAGTGCATGGAGCCTGCTTCTCCCTCTGCCTGTGTCTCTGCCTCTCTCTCTCTCTCTCTCTCTGTGACTATCATAAATAAATAAAAATTTAAAAAAAAATAAATAAATAAAATAAAATAAAATAAAAATGGGAAAAAAATGAAAAAAATTTCCCCCTGGTTATTAAATTACATTGACAAATTGCCATGGATTCACATTAAATGACTTCACAATTTTTAAATCAGCATCGGACTGCTCCGATGTCAGGAGGGTCAGGAGGTGGGGTTCAAACACTCAAGCCAGCAGCCAGGCAGTTCTGCAGCCAGTGGACTTGGGGTCACCAGTGGGACTTATGGGCAGACTGGGGAGCCCTGGTCCCTTGTGATTTCTGGCCAGGCTGGCTCACCTGACCATCGAGGCCTCATCGAGGCCTGCAGTCCTGTGAAGGGAACAGGGGCCCAGTTCTAGGGCACCCCAAAGCTCGAATGCTAGGGTCACGAGATGCTGTAGAGGAGGGCAAGGCGGCGTCAGCTGAGGCACTGTGACTGCCTCGGGACGAGGGGGCACTTTCAAGTGCTTGGCTGCCATGCCAAGATGCAGCCTGGCTTCTGTCACGTGAGGCATCAAGTCTGATAGCTGTTTTCTGATGCAAGAGAACATGCAAGACGCACGGGGAGGACAAGCGCCCTGACCCCTGATCACTGCCTGCCATGGAACTGGAGATGAGCTGTGCTGGCTGGACTCACACACCCCTCTCCCCCTGTAACTATGGGACAGCTGAAAGAAGTAACACCTGCAGGGTTCCCTAAAACGTGAACAAAGCATGGGAGCCCTTCAGCTAACCCTTCGTGACCCAGAAGGCACTGCTGCATTTGAACCACTCTGTTCTGTAAAGGAAGTAGGATCTTCCAGCTTCCTGCTTTTCTGCCTCTGGTGGTATGAATAACATGCCACACGGACACCTGGGTGGCTCAGTGGTTAAACGTCTGCCTTGGGCTCAGGATGTGATCCCAGGGTCCTGGGATCGAGTTCTGCATCAGGCTCCCCGCACGGAGCCTGCTTCTCCCTCTGCCTATGTCTCTGTCTCTCTTTCTCTGTGTCTCTCATGAATGAATAAGTAAATCTTAAAAAAAAAAAAAAAAGTCACTGAATATCATGCCAAAATGCCAAAACCCCAATCAAACTAGAGAGTTCCTTACATAACAGGCATCACAATACAAGCAGTGCTACTATTGATGCCCACTGGAGACAAGGCTCTTTTCCAAAGCCTTCATAAACTATTTCATTTCATTTTCAACATAAGCAGTTCAAGATTCCTGCTAGGTAGAAATCATGAGCCACAAACAGAAGGCTAAGTGTCCCCCCTCGGGTCAGGTCACACAGCTAGTCAGGGACACAGAAGGTATTCAGACTCCCAGCTGTCTGACCTAAACTCTACTACTCTTCACACTGAGGAACATGAAGCACAATCTTCCTCTCAAGCTGCCTGACGGCCCTGACTTTCAATGGTGATTAAATAAAAGAAACAGAATAATGCATAATGCAAAGAACACTGCTTTATGTATCTGATAATGCCTTAAAAATCGGAAGAGATGCCAATTTAAGATACTGGAATAGACACACATATACAGGTCTTATAATGGCCACTACATGGCAACACGGGGGACTTTTGGGGTTTTTTGCTTTTGCTTTTTTGAAGCATGAACCCACAAGGACAAATAAAATAAGAACAACCGCCACAAAACTGTGTGAGTTGGGAAAGGAGACTGAAGATCTTTACCTGCCTGAAAGGTGCAAAAAGTGGTGGAATCCTAGGGCAGAGCATAAGGTTGAGAAGCAACGTATCAGAACCCCCGAAGGTTCAGGGATCAATGCCACTAGCACTCCTGGAATAGCAGTTAAAGAGGTAAGACTAAAAGGAGGAGGACTAATTGAGAATTTCTGTGAGAGCCCGGACCCCCTCCCCCGCTGTCCAAAGTGTGCTCATGCTGTTCCTCAACAGGCAGGAAAGCCTATTCACTGCAGAGAGCAAAATAAAGGGTCTCTGCACCCGGTGGGCCAGGTGCAGCTGAAGGCAGCTGTTGCTGCACTGAAAACAAGAGGGCTTAAAGGAATTTTCCTACTACCCTGCAAAGTTAACTAACCCAGAAGAATAGGAGAAATGACTTTAAGTGCATAAAATATATAGACTTATAAAAGAAACCAATTTATTAGCATGCACCTACTCAGATTTTTAAAAAAGTCTACATTTTAATAAGTGCTTCTAAATGAATGTATTAAATAGCAAAATAGTGGATGGATTAAGAACAGCAATGTAGTGGTAGGCACAAAAAATATTTTGAGATATCTGCCAAAACCCATCTTAGACATTATCTGATTTCCATGGGTAAACAAAATTACAAGGACTCTAATACTACCAAGTGTGATTTATTGCCTGATTTTATGATGGAAGACAACGCAAAGTTTCAGATAAAGGCTAAATGAAAATAAAGACTTGATTTCTTTTCAATTAAAAACTTCATGGATCCTCTAAATACCATCCATGGACCCAAAAACTAGGTTAAAAACTCCTGTCTCAGCATTAAGATCATATGTGAGAAGCCTCACCACACACAGTCATAAATATATTTTTCTTAAATATCATCAGACTGTCAATAATGGCCAGAACACTGAGGACAAATGGAAGATCTTATAAGCTTCCAGAAATGGGAGAAAATGCTTTAAAACAACAACAACAACAACAAAAACTGGTTATTAGAGGAGCATTAAACTCCTAAAAAGCAACACTAGAAATTAGAAGAGATTAATGTCTCATAAACTCTTTTCCATGCAGGCAAACTAACAAATAGAGTATAGAACAGCAACATTTCAGACATTTAAAGTCTCAAAAAAATGTTGCCTTCCTTATAAGTGTTCTTAGAAAGTTCCTTAAAGATGTGCTCCTCCCAAACTGTGGAGTAAACCATGAAAGACAGCAACATGGGATCCAGTAAGATACAACCCAAGAGAAAAACAAAGTGAATCCCCAGGATTAAAACAAATGAGATCTCAAGATGATATCTGAGGAGCAGACCCAAAATGTAGGTGTGTGTGTGTGTGTGTGTGTGTGTGTGTGGTTTATATTTCATTTTATTAGTATCAGGGAACAAACAAGAGTATGTGGTTCAGCTCTGAATAGCATTTACAATCATCATCATAATAATGCTGACTATTGATCTAATCAAAATACCAATGCAAATGTACTGGGAAGTAAACAGTCAATGGGGGATGGTTAAAGAGCCAGCCGGAGGAGGAAGTCAAAAAAATGATGCCTTTAACTGACAACGCAGGAAGCGGCAACACATGTGTGTTACTTAGAGAGGTGAAGGTTGAAAGCTGTAAATGGTTGCCTCTAAAGAGGAGGTTATTTTTTATAAAGACTCTTGCAGAATAAGTGGCTGTTTAAATCATAACACATACAAGTTGGATAAAAATCAAAACTCAACATAAAGAAAATACTTCAGGGCAGTAATTTGTGAGTACATTAGTCAGAAAGAGAATCAGTAGGAGATCAATATTAAGAGATGCACTACAAGGAACTGACTTGTGGGACAATGGGGGGCTGGCAAGGGAAGTCGGGAGATCCACAGGGAGGGCAGGCTGGGGTGCCTGCAGGAGCTGAACCTACTCTCCAAGAGCAGAACTTCCTCAGGAAAGCCTCAGATCAGCCTTTTTTTTTTTAAGATTTTATTTATTAATTTATTTATTTATTTATTTATTTATTTATTCATTCATTCATTCATTCATTCATTCATTCATTCGAGACACAGCAAGAAGCAGAGACATAGGCAGAGGGAGAAAGAGGCTGCCTGCAGGGAGCCCGATTCAGGACTCGATCCCAGGACCCTGGGATCACAACCTGAGCCAAAGCAAATGCTCAATCATTGAGCCCTTAAAGCCTGCTCAGCTCTGCTCTTAGAGCCTTTCAACTGACTGGATCAAGCCCACTCAGATGACTGAGCATCATCTCCTTTACTGACATTCAACTGACTAAAGATGTTAATCACTTCCACGAAATTCCTTCCCAGCAACATAAAGTTAGTGTCTGAATAACTGGAGACCTACAGCCTCGCAGCTGACACAGAAATCTGACATCATGCCTGGTAACACATTTCACGCCCCTGGCCTGCTGTGTGTGATGGTTGCCTAAGAGCCCTCACTCATGGTTCAGTCACTGGAGAATGCTCACACTTACAAATATCAGGGCTCCATCAGAGGACCTCATCTGGCAGATGTGAGGCCAGAATCTCAAAACTGCCCAGGACTAAAACGATACAATGTGAAGAACACACTTCTGTGCAAAATATTTTTGCCAGCTCCTTCCATAAATGACTGTTTTGTCTCTCTCTCAGTCTAAAAACACAACAGGAGAAAAAAATGAAATGTTGACAGCAAAAACTAAAAAGGAAAAAAAAAATCCCCATCAAATTCACTTACCCGCCCCCAAAAACCAAGTGTGAACAAAATAGCAGGAACTACTGAAGATGAGAGCTTACTGGAAAGAGAAAGCACATCAACATGTTCCACGAAATCAAATGGATGGTTTCTAAGAAGAAAAAACTTTTGGTAAGCTACATTAAGAGACAAAGAGCAAGGGGAGCCTGGGTGGCTCAGATGGATAAGGGACTGCCTTTGGCTTGGGTCATGATTCTGGGGTCCTTGGATTGGGGAGCCCCCTGTAGGGCTCCCTATCCAGCAGAGAGCCTACTTTTCCCTCTCCCTCTGCCTGCCTCTCTGCCTACTTGTGCGCATGTACTCTCTTTCCGTCAAATAAATAAATAAAATATTTTTTTAAAAAAGAGAGAGAGAGACAAAGAGCAAGAGCACAAATAAACATTAGCAATAAGACGGGGCACACAAGTACAGATGGATTCAAGATTTTTAAAAAATCTTATGCAAATAGTATGAGCACTTTAATAAGGTAAATTTGAAAGCCTAGAAAAAATGGGCAATTTTCTAGAAAAACAAATTTTGAAAATTATTCCAAATCTATAAACTTAAAAATGTTTGAGGCAGCAGGGGAAAAAAAATCAGTAATAGTGGCGATAATTACAATAGAAGCAAAAACCATTTTAGCACAGTGCTGAACACTTTTTAAATGCTTTTTTACATGCATTAACTGGGCTGATTCTTACAACTCTGTGGGGTAGGTACTAATGTTATGTTTATTAAACATATTTTAGAGGAGAAAACTAGAGCCAAAGAGGTGGGGTAACTCATCCACTTGTCACATCTAATTCACCAAGGCAGTCTGGCTCTAGAGCTCACAATCTTTATTTTTATTTTTTAATTTTTTAATTTTTTTTTAGAGTTCACAATCTTAACATAGAACATACTTTATTGCCTCTCCAAAAGGCAACAGGCTCAATTTCACAGGTAAATTCTACCAAAACTTAATAGAACAAATAATTCCTACATTACTACCAGTACTCCAGGGCACAGAAAAAGAAAAGCTAACGTAACTATGTGTATGTGGTGCCCAAGGACAGGGGCTTTAGACTCATGTCACTTATGAGCATAGATGCAAAAACCCTAAATGAAATAATAGTAAGTGAAAATGAGCAATGAATTAAAATAACAACACTTTCTGGCCAAATAGGGTTTATTCCAAGAATTCAAGGATGCCTCAAATATTAAAATATTAACTCAAAATATTAACTTCTCCAAGGAAAAGAAACATCTCCATATATACAGAAATAGTACTCAAAACTCAGGATTTGTGATTTTAAAAAATACCTCCTGGCAAACAAGAAACTGAACAGTTACTCCAAAATCAGCAGCAAATTATTCAATACTGTATTGAAGACCTTGGCTAATGAATAAGGGGAAAAATGGAAATATTTGAATTGGAAAGGAGAGACGAACTGCCATTATAAATAATATATCCAAAATAACCGATAAAACAAAAATCAGCAAGGTTATAGGTTAGTAAGAGCATTATCCTAATATAGTTTTATGCATTAATAATATAGAAAATTAAATAAATAATTAATCCTTAAAATAGCAACAAAGCTCACAAAATATAAAGGAATAATCTTAATAAAAATATACAAAATCCTCCTGGAGAACAAAGTTTCACTACAGGACATAAAGATTTTATGGAGAAAGAAGAAATGGAAGGGAGGATTCCTTATTGGGTTGTTGATCTTATTATCATCAAAATGTTCTTTATGTTTTCTGAATAGAAGTCTTTTGCTTGATATATATTTGCCGCCCATGCTGTCTTGTCATTTTCCTAATGGCGTCTTGGAAGAGCAAAGGTTTTTGATTTTGATAAACTCCAATGTTCAATTTTTTTAAATTTTAATGGTTCATGCTTTGGGTGGCATATCTAAGAAACTTTGCCTATTTCAAGATTTCCTCCTTTATTTTCTTTTTGAAGTTTTAAGGGTTTTCAATTTTACATTGAAGCTTATAATCCATTTTAAGTTAATTTTTATATAAAGGTTCATCTCCATTTTTGTCCATATGGCTTTCCAGTTGATCCAGCACCATTTAAACACCATACATATGTTTATACATATATACACACATACACAAACATGTATACTTATATTTATGAGAGTGAGAGTGAGCACGAGTGGGGGGCGGAGGAACGGAGGGAGAGAGAGAAACAGACTCCCCACTGAGTGGGGAGCCTGACACAGAGCTCAATCCCAGGACCCTGAGATCATGACCTGAGTAGACACCTCACTGACTGAGCCACCCAGGGAGCCCCCAGCACCACCTATTGACAGAATTTTTCTTCCCTCCATTGAATTGCCTCAACACCTTTGTCAAAAACCAGTTAACCAGATATGTGTGGATCTATTTCTAGATCCTTTACTCTCCTCGAACTCATTCAAGCAAATAACAATTCGTTTTCATCAGTGCTTAGTTTCTTGTGTTTAGAAGCCTATTGGTCCCTGCCTATCAGATGAATGAAGAGGTCAGTCTTGTTGAGGTAATGGAATTATTCTCAGGTAACAAGACTGGGACACCACTAATGTCTGACACCACGAATTTCTGCTTTTGTGCATTACTGAGAAGATGGTGGCAGAGAAGATGTCAAGGGCCTTGAATGTGTGTGATTTTTTTTCAAGTATTTGGTAATACAAATCCCAAATAAAATTCAGAGTTTGCTTGAAAGCATGTCATACTGGAGATGAATCTCTCTATTGCTGATGGGGAATCCAGAAATCATAGATAATTGCACAGGAAGGATCCTACAGCATTAAGCAATCTGAGCTAGGAACAGGATCCCTGAAGACACATCCTAGAAGGCTGAGCTTCCAGAACAAAAGGTCCACCAACTTCCTCAGAAACTTCTTCGGTCCAACGGTATCAGGCAACATTTATTCAATAGTTATATGCTAAGCACATCACCTACATCTTTTTGTTTTCTTAACAATCTTACAAAGAAAGTGCCGCTATCATTTCTGCTTTAAAAACAAAGAAACTTAGGCAGAGAAAGGCTAAACCACCTGCCCAGATTCCTCTAGTTAGAAAGTAGCAGAGTTGGGATCTGCATCCTTGACTCCAGCTCCCACACCCTTCACCACAAGACTATGCTCATTCACCACAGAATCTTTCAAAACTCACTCCCATGAGTGGGGTGCCTGTCTCAGGTGACCTGAGGCCAGCAAGCTGATGAGTGAACAGCATCTGTGTGAAGTTACTCACCTGGCCCCAAACCGTTATTGTTGGCTCCACCCTTCCTCATTTTCTTCTGTTCGACGTGTTTTGCCTCAAAGGGGACACCCTAAAGAATGGACTTGAAAGACGACCAGGAGGGGCAGCTGAGGGGAGGCAAGGTTTGCAGTTGAGGCAACAAGAAGAACGAGAAGAAGGGATGAATGTCTTCAGAGAACTTTCAAGAGCAATAGAAGCTGAAGGAGGGAAGGAAGCGCTTGAAAGAAAATGCCTGGATACGAATTGCAGGCGGGGCATGACTAAAGATGCCAGAAGGAACGAATGAGTATAGACATGAGATTTCCAAAGAGGTGGGCAAGGAGGGGGCTCAAAGGGTTAAGTGTGGGAGGGAGAGAAGCCCTGAGGGAGAGGGAAGGTGGTAAGGAGACTGAAAACAGATGGGCAGGAGACTAGCCACCTGGCTCCATTCTGGCAAGGACTGGGAAGGATAGAGCAAGGAAAGGAGCAAGTGAGAAGGGTTTCCTTGCTTTGTTAGAAGCTCCTTTGTCCTGGTGGGTGGGCTGGCATCAGAGGCAAGAGGTTAGCAGAGAGAGATAGTCATGGGGAGGCTTGAAGGACAACCTTGCTACTCAGTGAAGAGTCAAAATTATGCTAAGCAATCATTTCTGACCCATAACACATAGTTATTTTTCCCTCTTCCTTTCCCTCTTCTCCTTTGCATTTTCTCCTTTTAATTCCTTAAAATTCCTTTTAATTCTCCTACCCAGGGACACCGGTATACATCGGAAACAGAGAGGAGAAAGGTGGGGAGGGGTTAGGGAGAGAACAGGCTTGTTGCCCCTGCTGTGCCTGTAAGGACCCCTTCCTCCTGTGCCTCACGCCCACCCCCTTCACAGCTAGAGCTGCCTTGCCAATTCTCACTCTTCCATCAGAAGTTATATGAAGCGTCTCCTCCTCTGAGAGGCCCCAACACACCTCCTCCACCTCCAGGCTTGATACCAAAGCATTTTCTGTGTTCTCATGTGATTGTTTCTATCACAACCCTTATCACCGTGAACTGTATGTATCAGTTGGTGGGGCTCTCCCCAACTGTGAGCTCCCTGGGAGCAATAGGCGGCTCCCGTGAGAAGTCAAGGGCTTTGCAGGGCAATGAGAAAATTCTAGCCACTAGTGCTACTTGACTTTGCATCCTCAGTGCCCCAGGGTCTAGGGACTAGTAGACAGTTAGATGGTAATAATTATTATTATCAGCACATGACCATGCATCATTTATTGCCAATCTCTAGTTATTACTTTTTTAAGATTTTACTTATTTATTTGAGAGACAGAGAAAGAGAGCATGAGCCAGGGGAGGGGCAGAGAGAGAGGGAGCAGACTCCCTGCTGAGCAGGGAGCCTAACGCGGGGGACCCTGGGATCATGACCTGAGCTGAAGGCAGACACTTAACCAACTGAGCCCCCAGGTGCCCCTGTAGTTATTATTTTAATTATAGCTGCAATCACTATTACTGCCACATGACCACTGAAGGAGGTTGGATGCAGACACTGGCTGAGAGCTCCAGATGAAGAAGTCCTGGTCTACTATAGGCAGGAGAAGCTAGTGAGCTGGTCCAGCTGAACAGGACACTGACAGGAAGCTCATGGCCAAGAATGGGACTTCTATGGCCTTGGGATCAGAACCAAGATCACCTCCCTCTTTTGTAAAGCATGACAGTTTACACGGCATTTCCACATTCGTTACCTCATTTAACTCCCAAACTCAGTGGTACAGTAGGTGGCCTGACACCCACTAACACCGAGGGAATCTTCCCAGAGAGGAGCCATGATCTGCCACAAGCCACACATCTGACGAGTAGGGAGGCAGCCTTGGAGGTCAGGTCTTCCAACACCGTGTTGTTGTTCTACCAAACACAGCCCAAGACTGGCTACGACCGGGAGCCCGAGAGAGCACACTACCAGCTCCAGCCAGCCTGAGGGGAGAGCAGAAGCCAAGTGAAGGGGACTGAGGGGCCCAGTCTGAAAGGACCTCAGGCCACAACTTGAGGTAACACTGACCAGCACGCTCTTCAGAGACATCAAAACTCAGAGCGTTAAGGGCAGCAGGCACCACAGTGGCACTGTCTTTTAATGACTGTTATTTTAAATAAACGGCTCATTTCATCCTTACCCTAAACCCCTGACATTAAGTACTATCTCCATTGTACATATGCGGAAGTCCAGGGCCAGGGAGGCTAAGCGACTTGCCTGTGCTGGTCTCCTCGTGGGTAAGAAGAGGCAGAGAGGGGACCCTCCTCCAGCAGGTCAGCCTGCCACACCCACATACCTTCCGTGTGCTACGCAGCTCCCCTAAAGCGCTTCCCGCCATGTGATTCCACGCATCTCCTGACTCCCCTCATCCCATGCTTGTCCCACGGCCCTGGCCCTCTCCACTGCTTCAGGGTCAACCTGCCTGTGGCGCTTCCAGGAGACAAAGAGTGTGGACGGAGAATGGTAAGGGATGGAGGTAGCCGGCGTAGCCCGAAAGGCCAGGCATGGGGCCTGCGGGGGGCCTGGCCATCCTCTCTAGGACAGCCCTGTCAGCAGCCCCCCTGAGAATGAGAACACAGGAGGGCCAGACCCTTAATGCCAAAGAACAAGAGGACCATAGAAGCCTGACAGTTCCAGCAGCCAAGACAGCCCTGGACTAGGAGACGCCGCCTTAAACCTAAGCTCCGGGGATCCCTGGGTGGCGCAGCGGTTTGGCGCCTGCCTTTGGCCCAGGGTGCGATCCTGGAGACCCAGGATCGAATCCCATGTCCGGCTCCTGGTGCATGGAGCCTGCTTCTCCCTCTGCCTGTGTCTCTGCGCCTCTCTCTCTCTCTCTCTCTCTCTCTCTGTGACTATCATAAATAAATAAAAATTAAAAAAAAAAAAAAAAAAAAAAAAACCTAAGCTCCGCCAGCAGCCAGCTGACCACCTCAGGAAGATCAGAGCCTCAGAGCCCCCACATCCTACCAAAAGGAGAAGAGGCCACCTGTCCCTCTTACCTACACAGTGGGCGGCAGGGGGGAAAAAAGGAAGAGGATGATGTTCTTTTCAAAGCGATCCACAGTCATAGAGCAACCACTACATGTGAGGCACTATTAACTCTCCTCAACTTCTAGAACCACTGTTCATATAACTTCTGAGAAGGTTCTTTTGGATCCTGATTCATGAATGCTCCGACGTGCTCACGTGCAGTTTGTGTGGAACAGACGTAGACCATTTAGTCATGAAGGCCTCCCAGTAGCACAAATTCCTGTGCTGGGGCCCCTGGAGAGCCGACTGGCCTGGCTTCTCCAGGACGATGCCAAGGGCCCAGTGACAGCAGCACAGCTCAGAGTCACTGTACTTCATGGGAAATTCCAAACCGCATAGCTTTCTTATTCAAAGCTTACATGTTCTTTCGATTATCCTCACTCTGAGAGGGTTGCAGCTGCATTAAAAATAAAAATAAGGGATCCCTGGGTGGCTCAGTGGTTTGGCGCCTACCTTTGGCCCAGGGTGTGATCCTGGAGGCCTGGGATTGAGTCCCACGTCAGGCTCCCTGCATGGAGCCTGCTTCTCCCTCTGCCTGTGTCTCTGCCTGTCTCTCCCCCCCCCCCCCATGAATAAAATCCTTAAAAAAATAAAATAAATAAAAATAAAAATAAAATAAAAAAGCCACCAGGAAACAGGCCCAGGGTCAGGTAAATGCTGCTTCTGACAAACCCACAGTAAAAATAACCCTATAGAAATCATACCTAAAAAAGCAGCTCTGTTTCTATAGTTTGGCTATTAGAAATCATGCTGCAATAAGCAGAGGGGTACATATATCCTTTTGGATTTGTGGTTTTGTTTTATTTGGGTAAATACCTAGCAGTGTGATTACTAGATCGTAGGGTAGCTCTATTTTTAACTTTTTGAGGAACCTCCATACTGTTTTCCCACAGTGGCTGCACCAGTTTGCCTTCCCACAAACAGAGCAGGAGGGTTCTTCCAAGTGTCCAATGACTGATGAAGGGAATAACGAGGATGTGATATATATACCCAATGGGATATTACTCAGCCATAAAAAAGAATAAAATTTTGCCAACTTTCCTTCATCAGGCCAAAGATGCCTCTCTTTGGGAATACGTTCAGTCCTTAGAAAACGTTCGCTTCTCTCTCCAAACTGCATAATCTGGATTGGTCAACCCAGGAGGTGAAGCTGGGCCTGGACTATGGAACCCCCACCATGAACGTGGTGGGACAAAGCCTGAAGTTTGAAAATGGCCAGTGGATAGCAGAGTCGGGGATTAGTGGAGGTGTGGCCCGGAGGGAGCTCAGCAGCTCCGCAGGCGGAACCAGCAAGTGGAGAAAGACGACAATCTCTTGAGGCTAAAGGTGGACACCCTGCTGGACATGCTGAGACCGCCACTGAGTCCCACTTGATGGAGAAGCATGGAGCTACAGAGTATAATGCTAAGAGAAATAGGTCAGAGAAAGACAGATACCATAGGATTTCACTCATGTGTGGAATTTAAGAAACAAAACAAATGGACAAAAGAAGAAGAAGAGACAAACCAAGAGACAGACTCTTAACTATAGAGAACTGATGGTTCCCAGAGGGAAGGTGGGTGGGGGGATGGGTGAAATAGGTGACGGAGATTAAGGAGGGCACTTATCGTGATGAGCATTGGGTGATGTATGGAATTGTTGAGTCACTATATTGTCCACTTGAAACTCATATTACACTGTGTGTTACCTACACTGGAACAAACCTTTTTGTTTTTGTTTTTGTTTTTTTTGGTATTAAAAAAAAGGCAGTTCTGCGGTTGAGGGCAAGGCTGTAACTCAGACCTAAAATCATGACATGGCCCTGAAGACGAGTCTCCCTGATTTCAACAGCTACAGGCATACTTTATTTGACTTCAACGAAACTGCCCATCCACTCCTAACCAGGGTTTTCAAAAATATTTAATGAGTTGCCCATTTAGTTCACATTAAACATAGGCTTCCACTCTGAAAAACCTGGAAGATCTGACGGCCCTGACAGCACAGCAAGTCTGCCTGGCACCACCAGAGGGCAGGCCTTTCTTCCAGGCACGCTCCCGCAGACCACTGGCTACACAGAGCTTCTCCTGCTTTCAGGACTGGCTTCTGGGAGTATGTGATCATGCCTCCTGACTTAGATGTGGACAAACACTGGTGCCGAATTCCCACTGGCCAGGGACTGGGGGTCCGGCTCTGGCCTGTGGGCTTCTGCAAACCTCTAGAGCAGAGAGTGGGAACCCAAAGACTCCGGATTGAAACACTGTCAGCAACTACCTGGCAGCGTTTGTCTGGACCCTCGTGTGCCACTAAGCTGATTAGAAGGCCTTCTGTCTGGGGATGGGAGCTCACGTACCCTTGTTATCTTTCCATAATGCTGAAGACTTAAACCAAAACAATAAAACCACCTTATTCTTTTTGTCAGAGTTCTGAGGAGGTGACCATAAATGGGTCTGATTCTTAAATCCCACACCAGGGCTCATCAGAGAGGCAGTGGGTGTGAGTCCTCCAAGGACAGGGCCAGTGTTGGATAAAATCATGGAGCTCTTCGCCCTCTCTGAACCCCACGTGGTCAGGGCATCAGGCATTTGTACCTTGGTGTGGAATTTCAGTTGGTGAGCTTCTTCCCTCAGGAGCATTTGGACCACAGGATGTGAGACTGTTTCCAAGTAAAAATGGTTCCACTCTCAAGAGAAAGCCAAGGAGGGCCTGTGCAAAGGTTCATGAGCACAGCTGCTCACTCCTTATCAAGTTGGCCCTGCTGCAAATTAACTTTTAATGCCTAAATGAATGAACGTGTCAACTAGCCTTGTGCTAAAAATTCCTACCCATAAATATTTCTTTGAGTGGAGGCATGTCTCCATCCCCTGTAAAAACGCAAAGACGTTATCTGGCTGACATCTTAATTAATCATACTTAATGCTAAGACTCAGGTTCTGACAGAATGGAACTTAGGATGGCAAGTCTGGTGGAGGAAAGGATGGAAAAGTCCAGAATCCTGGGCCAGAGAGAGATCACAAGGAGGAGATCAGAGCGAGGCATCACGGTGGCAAGATTAAGAACACAGAGTATGAGATAGGACTATTCCCCTCAGCTAGCTCTGCTTCCGGCAAGGACCGAAGGCCACAGCTGGGTGTCCACCTTTCCTCGCTGTTGCTGAGATAGTAGACAATAAGCTTCAGGCCAGCTGTGATGACAAATAATAGGTAAGATCCCCGTGAGTTAGGAAAGGACTGGCGTCTGATCTCATTTCAGTCGGGAGAGGGGCTGGTAACTTAGAGCACCCATTTTCATAATTCTCCTAAATGCAGTGTCAGGTCCCACTTAATTTTATTCTTTCCCATAAATATGCAAATATCTCACCCCAGAATGGATTAACGCATATTTTTCTAAAAGTGCAATGAAAGGTCCACTAATTTAGGCCTGGTATATAAGACGGTGCAGGTAGCCAAACTCAGATCACATCCTAAGAGAAGAGCCCATATTTTTGCATTTAAATCACTATGCAACTTGTATTTAGAGAATCACTGTAATGCCAGTAACTCCATCTCTTGGTAAGTAAGTCAGCTGCCTTCTATGAAGATAACCTGATAAGAGACCTTCAAGTACTTTCCCTGCCCCCTCCCCACCCCATTCCTAAAAGGAGAGGGTGGGGAAAGAATCAGAGTGCAGGTAATGGCTCTCAGCCAAAGAACAAAGCAGTCAAAGACACACTTTAATATGAAATTGCATCTTCCAGTTTCTGCATCTGAATGTCAGCTGTGCCAGAAAATCCAATGTGAATGGATTGATACAAGGTGCAAAAGAGAAAAATAATCCTGATTACAATAACCATTGACTAGACAAAGAACAACAGATATGAACAGCACAGATTGGATCATTCTGCTACATAAAAATCATCCCATCTCCTTTTACATAAAAGACATCTTGCTTTAAAAATAGTCAATAGGGATCCCTGGGTGGCGCAGCGGTTTGGCGCCTGCCTTTGGCCCAGGGCACGATCCTGGAGACCCGGGATCGAATCCCACGTCGGGCTCCCTGCATGGAGCCTGCTTCTCCCTCTGCCTCTCTCTCTCTCTCTCTCTCTCTCTGTCTCTCTCTGTGACTATCATAAATAAATTTAAAAAAATTAAAAAAAAATAAAATTTGTTTAAAAAAATAAAAAATAAAAAAATAAAAATAAAAATAGTCAATAGATCTAAGGAGAGAGACACAGAACCCAGAACCCAGTACCACCTCAACTACTTGGAAGTTTTCTCCTGTCACCCAGGACCTCACTCTACCAAGTCATTCACAGTGTGCTGTGAGTTCTTTTGGACTCCTAAAATGCTGTATATTCTCCTTCCACCCACCTGACCTGCCCCAGTAAATGCTTTGTCAGAGGCCGGTAGCTCCCGGAAAAATTGTTAAAGAAGAAGGAGGACCTTACCACTTCTGGGAGCAGCCTAGTCGAGAGGTCATGGATGGCTTTGACCACTATGCATATAGATGACAGAAGGAATATCACCCCCAAGATGACACAGGCTCTGCAAAGAAACAAAACATTGAGAGTCTTAATTGGGAGAAGTCCACTCTGCTCTTTACACAATAACACAACCCAAGGTACTGGTACTCACCCGTAATTCACCACATGCCCACCATGGCCACTCACAGTCCAAGAATTGATACTGACTCACCTCTAGGGTCCCAGGCCAATTTATTAGCAAAATCAACCCCATGGAAAAGGGCTCACCATCGTACATAATCTCAGAGCATCCCAAGAACACTGGCATGGAAGAAACTTCAAGGGTGTTAATTCCATCCCTTTGGCCTGGTAACACAATATGCTGGTCCTCCTCCAGCTGGAGGGTTCAGAGTTTAACAGCACAAAAGTGAAGGCTCTGGCCTGAGACATCCCAAGCTCTACCATTTAACAAGCTTGATCTTGGTCAAGCTACTCTTTTTGGCTTCTACATCCTCACCTATCAAAATGGGAGTAATATTTCCCACCTGAGGATGAAATTAGCATCAAGAAAATTAATAATAACCCATTAATGTTGGCAAAAACAAAGGAAAAGAAAAATCCACTCTGGATATCTCTAATATGATGTGATAGACACCATTGCATTTTCCCAAAGATAAAAAGGAAGAATAATTTGGTAATGACAAAAGATAGAGTATTTATGCCAAGAGGAAGCAATTATTTAAAAGGAAAGGAAAGGAGTAAAGAAAGAATGAGTTCAGGATGACTGGGTGGCTCAGGGCATGATTCCGAGGTCCAGGGATGGAGTCCCACATAGGGCTCCCTGTGAGGAGCCTGCTTCTCCCTCTATGTCTCTGACTCTCTGTTTCTCGTGAATAAATAAAATCAAGAAAGGAAAGAAAGGAAAGGAAGGAAAGGAAGGAAAGGAAGGAAAGGAAGGAAGGAAGGAAGGAAGGAAGGAAGGAAGGAAGGAAGGAAGGAAGGAAGGAAGTAAAACAAGAAGAAAGAACCCTCAACTAAAGCCCTCACTAACTAACTCCCTATCACACTCCACTCCACCAACTCCCTAACCCTCCCTCCCCTCCCGCTCCTAAAGCAACCTCCCCTCCCTCCCCCCCGCCCCTCACCCCCCCAACTCCCTCCCTCACCAGCACCATCCACCCCTCACCCCAGCTCGACGCACCACTCCACAAACAAGAAAGAAAATATATTTCAATCTAGATATCAGCACAGGAGGTAGCAGGAGATAAACCAGGGGATGCACAAACAGGGGGTACGGGGTGTAGGCTGATAGAAAGTCTGGGGGTGCTCAGGACATTGTAGTTTTCTCTGGCAAACCAGACGGAAAAATTTGTGGGAGAAGCAAAGGTGAAAAATGAAAGTAAACACGAGGAAATGACAACAGTGATACAGGAGTCAAAACACCAAATGAAAATTTTAAAAAGGGGAAAAAATGAATGCCTACAGTTGCCTCTAGTTCATTCCTATCCCAACCTCATGTCCCTGTCACTTAGCAGCCTCCTCAGCCCTCAACTCTCAAATAAAACCATTCTTCATCGTCCACCTTGGATCCCCTTCTCTGGACGAACAGAACAGCCCAAATCTGCCCACATAACATTGAAGTAACATCTACTTAGTTAGAATCCTACTCAGCTCATGGACAGACATGATCCTCCAAACCTAAAAGTCCAAAATAAGCAGGTAAATAAGGCTGCTTGGAGCCCACTGCATGCTTCCAATGTGTCCTCTAGTTGTCCGGTTTAGTTTTTCGGAAACACAGACAGAAGAAGAGATCACTGAAGACTGGTGCAAAACACAAAATGTACAGATTGTAGGAAAAGTAATGAATGGGCTGGGGAGCTTGGTACAGACTTGAGCAAAAGAGGACCTGACCTGGTCCTGTGCACCACACAGGTGATCCCCTATAGGCACCATACATCCCCCAAATGAACATGGGTTGAGGGGAACACAGATTCAAGGAGGAGAAAAGGTAATTCAGGCTGTAAGTACTGACTGATTCAGTGGCAGGAGGGAAGAACGCTGGCATGAGGCACTGAGCCTGAGGCTGGTAACCCCAGTCCTGGCAGGCTATGGGGCAAAAGGTGCTGCAGCCAGGAGGGGCGCCATGAGGGAACGAGGTACATCTACTGGAGGCTCTGCAGTGACGAGACAGTAGAGAAAAACTGAGGAATCCCAGGGCCGGGGGAAGGAAGGCTCCCGAGGCACTGGCCCCAGACACCCAGCTGTGCTCATAGGGAAGGTAGCTAAGGGCCACTGTGACCAGCACCTGAAATAACCATTCTGTTCTGCACACTGGGAGGTCCTATTTATAGGAAAAGAGCCTCAAGTCAGGACAGGCCTCCCATGGAAGTTGTGCTTTTCTCCATTCAAAAAATTCCTGAGTGTGTGTACCAGAGACTCTCTGATTTACGCTTTCAGATAAATTCCACCACAAACTCAGTTTCTCAACCCAGGGACATACTGCACTCACCTGGGGTGTGTTTTTGAAGTCGCCCAGGGACCACTTCCAGTTCACCTGCACTGAAAATCTCTGGGGGTGAACCCAGGCATCTGTCTGCATTTGTTTCAAAGCTCCGAGGCAACTCCCAGAGGTACTGGAGCTGAGGCCTTCACCTAGGCCCAGGTGGGGGCCCTGCCCTTAAGGAGCTTCCCCTGGGGCATAGAAAGCCACAGCTCCATGGACAGAGGGCAAGGAGGGAGCAGTCATCGCAGCTGGCGAGGAAGGAAGAGGGTCTCATGGTCCCTAGGAGATGTGTCATGTATTTATTCAACTGAACAGCTCTCCCTCTCTGAGACACAAGAAGGGCAGCCATCGCTTGGGTGCTAGATCTTCTACAGACAAGGTATGACACTCAGGAAGTCTTCATCTCCATACTTCTCGGAGGGTGGAGGAAGAAACAAATGTCGGGGCTTCCTGCTGACAGGTATAAGTGACGCTGCAGGAAACTATTTTCTTCAGATCACTGTAGAAATACCATTACAGTGCACCAAAAGTGGATTTGAATTTTGCTTACATTTTTAAGGAGACAAATATAAAGGACGTAATGATCTCCTTACATAATATCTTGCTTATATATCTTGAATCAAAATTATGCTACAGATCCCTATAGGGCAAGAACCCATATTTTTGTATCTCAGTATCTACAAGAGCACATAGCAGGTGCCTCATATGCATCTGGAGAGTGGATATAGTCACCAATTAAGTAATGACTAGATAACTTCTAAGTGTCCCCCCATGGAGTTTAAGGGGCACTGACCACTTACCAATACAGATGGGAAGGGGAAGGACACACCTAACACTTTAGCCAAAATGCCTATTGAATGGCCCACATTACAAAACCACTCTGAAATGGAACAAAAATCAAAAATAAAAATAAAAATAAATTGATGGTTTGGTTTGCTGAAGTTGAATTTCACCAAAGTATAATCATATTTTCTTCACAAATATACATATGATTATGTTCAAAAATGTTTTAAAGCCTGGTTTTCATCTTCTTGCAAATTCAAAAACCATAGTCACCCTTCCTTCAACACCGCTGGGAGCTTGCGTGTCAAAGCTGCTCCCACAGCCTAAACCAGCTATTATTAGCAGAGGGTGTGATGCTATTTTTTAACATTTTATTAATAATATATTGTGTTTACACGGCAGCTTTGTCCTCAGGCACTCAGAGTTCCGCACATCAGCGCATAAATGCCCCGGAGGCTACTCACCAGATCTGAGATTCTGGTTTTCTGCTATTTTTCAAACTGGGAAGGAAAGAGGTGTGTTCCATAAACACAAGTGGTCAAAATAGGAAAGTCAAGGATTAGGAGACTTGCCCAAGGTCACTCAAAGGGTTTGAAGTCCATTTAGAAATACAGCCTGGTCTCCTGACTGCCTGCCAGCAGCCAGCCCCAGTCAACCACCTGGCCACTCAAAGACTCTCGGCATCCACACCACATCCTCACTACCTCCACCACCCTGGGACTGTGGTGGCCTCCAAGATGCAGGGACGATTTGGGTCAGGAGCCAACACTACAGATACGGCTGCTTCTTTCTGCAAGTGTGTGCTGCTTCCTAGTTTGAGAGGAGGCAAGAGGAGGAGCGATGGAGGATAACTGCCCTATTAGCCTGTCGTGGCCTTCACCAGGAGAGGCTGACCTGGCAAATGAAGGACAATGAGTCCACGGGCCTGACAGCACTGAGCTGCCAGGTCACCGGAATGAACACATATTCCTTCCCTCCTGCCAAATCCTCAGAGGTGAAAAACATTATGACTCAAAAAGAGGCAAATGCAATGCCTCCGTCAACATAATCCCCCAAATGAACACAGACTGAAGTTGAATTTAAACTCCCACAGGACCACTGGTTGTCAAAGAGTGGTCCACAGATCAGCAACATCAGCATCACCTGGGAACTTGTTAAAACAGCAAATTCTTGAGTCCACCCCAGATCTGCTGAATCAGAACTCTGGGGATGGGGCCTAGCGATCTGGGTTTTAATAAGTCCTTCTGGTATTTCTGATGCAGTCAAAACAGAGTCTTCCCCAAGACACATTTACTGTCTGACAGACGACTAAGTAAAATTTAAAGAAATGACTAAAGTCATTGCGCATCTCTTTTTCTTCTGTTAAAGGCTACAGATTACTAATTATGCACAGCATTGTAATTCTATGAATAAACTTGCAGTAAAGCATTAATTTTTTTTTTTTGCCTCTGAAATTATAAGAGCAAAACCTACTGACAGTCTCACATCCAAAATGATGTCAGGTTGAAAATTTGGTCTCTTGTCAGTTGTAGGTTTTAAGGCTCGTGGTTCACATTAAGAAAGCTTGAATCCTATATCAGTTCTAAGATATTTTCTATCATATCCAAGCAGCCAAACAGGAGAAGTTTTGTCTAGTCATCCCCTAATTTACAAAAGACCTAAAACACGGTAGTCCTGGCAATTAATCAGTTCAATCCTCAGCTTAAAGTGTCAATGTTTTATTTATCATCTTTCGTCCTGGTGCGCAAAGCACTTGTAATCTGGGCCATCAACCAAATGTGAAGTGATAAAAAATAAAAGACAGTCAAGAGATGAGCACATAGTACTTAGCAATGCACAATCTCTGGTGTATTTTATTCCAGCTAGGCTCTCTCTCCCTTCGTGCGCTCTGTCATTTTAAATAAAGCCACAAAGATAAAGGGAAGGAGAAAGTGAGCAATAAATGCTTATGAGCCATTTCTCATTCTCTATAATGCCTATGCCAAACATTTGATTCAAGACCACCATCTTCCTCCTTCCCTTGATTTTCTAAGCTCCGGACCCCACCTCCTTCCCCACCAACACTCCCATCTTTCTTCTCTACCTTCATCCTCATCTATCTGCTGCACTGTGAACAGGTTGTGGTGTGAATGGTTCCTCAAGCCAGAGCTCTCCAGGCAAGTGGTCCATATCCCCTCCATGGTAAGATTATCCAGCTCCTCAACATAGAACTACCAACTCACATGTAACCACCTTCCTCAACAAATGGTCCTTTGTTTATATCTGTATGAAGGTACCAGCTGACAAGAACACATCCAATTAAAATCTTGTTTACACAGGATCCTTTTTTCCTAGCTTCAATGCTAAGGGACAAAAGTCAACAGGAGTGATTTATAAAACAATTAGATGCTACAGCAATGCAGTCCAATAGACTTTTCTGTGTCTATGAAGTGTTCTATTCTGCACTGTCCAGTATAGTAGCCACCAGGCATATGTGGCTACTGAGTGTTCAAATGTTGCTAGAGCAAATGAAGAAATGAAAATTTAATTTTAACTGCTTTCAAAAAATTATAATTTAAATGGCCATGGGTGGTTAGTGAAATATCAGTGCAGTTCTAAAGGTTGCACTGAAAATACAGAGGTTCATCAGTGTATATACAGACATACATATGAATGCTTTCTCTCTCTCTCTATCTATCTATCCATCCTCTCTATATATTTTCTTGGTAAGACATGTTTTAAAAAGGGAGGGTGGAAGGGAGGGAAGCCCAGAAGCTACTCATCAGGATCAGGTAAATTTATGTGGGGCTGGCAGTGTCTGCTGTTGCAAAGGAGCATCATGCCTTTGGTATTTTCCACTAACGAATGCATCACTTCCTTCCATCCAGTAAGACCCTTCAACTCCCCAGTTTACATGCTAAGTCCCACTCTTGTTCTCTAATGTTCTATCTAATGTCAGCCAATCTCAGCCACAGCTACTGCTCCACAGGGGTAACAGCATTTTTTTTTAGAAGGGGATTTGTACTTTAGTCATTCATGTCTTAGGTTTACATGCCAAGCCTTGAGGCTAAGGAAAACATAATCTATTCGCAATCTCCTGAGAGCACAAATATAGGATGGGAATCCTGAAAATCATCACAGTAAGTCATTACTCATGAATATGAAAATGGACAGAAACAAAATGAATACAGTAATATGGTTAAATACAACCTGGAGACAGAGTGGGAAGGAAAGATGTCTCTGCGGTGTGACATTTATTTTTTTAAGATATTTATTTATTCATTTGAGAGAGAGAGAGAGAGAGAGAGAGAAAGAGAGAATGAGTGGGGGAGAGGGGGAGAGGCAGAGGGAGAAGCAGACTCACTGCTGGGCAGGGAGCGCCATGCAGGGCTTGATCCCAGGACGCTGGTATCATGATCTGAGCTGAAAGCAGATGCTTAACTGACTGAGCCATCCAGCCACCCCTGCAGTGTGACATTTAAGCTAGGTCTAGAAGAATGGATAGGAAACATTAACCTGAAAAAAAATGGAAGGTTAGGGAGGACACTCCATGAAAGGGGCATTTAATGAGCAAAAGTGCACTGTGGGATCCTGCTTCAGTGAAAATGCAAAGTAGAGGTGCTGCACATAGATATGTTCATACCCCTATTAAAGATAGATCATATTTTAGGCTACAAAACAAGTCTAAATAAGTCTAGTAATTCTGAAATCATATCAAGCATCTTTACTGACCAAAATGATTTGAAACTAGGAATCAATATAAGAAAATTAGTGGGGAAAAAAAAAAAAAAAAGAAAAAAAAAGAAAATTAGTGGGGGAAAAAACATAAACACATGAAGGCTAACCATGCTACCAAGCATCTAATGGGTCAACAAAGAAATTGAAAAGGAAATTATAAAAAGACACTCAGAGACAAGTGAAAATAGAAACACAATGATTCAATATCTTTGGGACATAGCAAAAACAGTTCTGAGAGGAAAGTTTATGACAATACAGACCTACCTCAAAAAAACACAAAAAAATCTCAAGCAATTGAACTTTATACCTAAAGGAACTAGAAAAACCCAAAGTTAGTAGAAAAATAGAAATAATAAAAATCAGAGTGGAAATAAATGAAATAAAAGGAAAAATCAATGAAACTAAGAGCTGGTTATTTGAAAAGTAAACTGATAAACCTTTAGCCAGACTCATCAGGCGAAAAAAGACTTAAAAACAGAAATTAAAGAGGAGAATTTAAAACCAATACTACAGAGATACAAATGATTACAGACGATACTATGAAAAACTATATGCTAACAGATTGAACAACCCAGAGTAGATAAATTCATAGAAATGTACAATCTTGCAAATTTGAATCATGAAGAAATAGAAATCATGAACAGACAGATTACTAGTAACAAAACTGAATTGGTAACCAAAAATTCCCAAAAAACTTAAGGACCAGATGGCTTCCTAAGTGAATTCTACCAAACATTTAAAGAAGAGTTAATACCTTTTACACTTGAAACTCACATAACGCTGTATGTTAATGATACTGAAATTAAAACTCAGTAAAAGTTAAAAAAAAAGAATGAAGAGAAGCAACTTTGGAAAAGTAAGGGGGGAAAAAAAGAGCTAATACCTATCCTCAAATTATTCCAAAAAACAGAAGAGGAAGAAAGGTTTCAAATTCATTCTATAAGATCAGCATTGCCCTGATAACAAAACCAAAGTCATTATCAAAAAAAAAGTTATAGGCCAATATCTCTGATGAATATAAATTTAAAAAATCCTCAACAACATATTAGCAAAGTAAATTCAACAATGCATTAAAAGGATCTTTCACCGTGATCAAGTGAGATTTATTCCAGGAATGCAAGGATGATTCAACATATGCAAATCAACAATATGATACACCACATTAACAATGTCAGGGTAGAAATCATATCATCTCAGTAGATGCAGAAAGAGCATTTGACAAGATTCAATATCCATTCATGATAAAAATACTCAAAAAATAGATTTAGAGAAAATATACCTCAACATGATAAGGGCCACATACGACAAACCTACAGCTAACATATTCAATGGTGAAATACTGAAAGCATTTCCTCTAAGATCAGAAACAAAACAAAGATGTCTACTGTCACTTTTATTCAACATAGACTGGAAGCCTTATCCATTGTAATCAGACAAGAAATAAAAGGCATCCAAATTGGTAAGAAAGATGAAACTGTCACTATCTGCAGATCATGATATGATATGGAGAAATCCTGAAGACCCCACACCCCCCCCAAAAAAAACAGCAAAAAAAACCTCCTCTTAGAAATAATAAATTAATTTACTAAAGTTGCAGATACAAAACTAAATCAGAAATCTGTTGTTTCTATGCACTAATAATGAGATGGCAGAAAGAGAAATTAAGAAAAAAATCCCATTTATAAATAAATCAAAATGAATAAAATAGCTAAGAATAAATTCAACCAAGCAGGTCAAAGATCTATGCTCTGAGAACCATAAGACAATGATGAAAGAAACTGAAAACAAATTAAAAAATGGAAAGATACACCATGCTTATGAAAATAAATGAAAAGATATACCATGCTTATGAAATGGGAAAATACTGTTAAAATACGCTGCTAAAAGCAATCTAGATTCAACACAATCCCTATCAAAATGCTAACAGCATTTTTCAAAGAGCTAGAACAAATAATTCTAAAATTTGTATGGAAGCACAAATGCCTCAATAGCCCAAAAAAAAAAATCATTAGAAAGGAGAACAAAGCTAGAGGCATCACAATTCCCGATTTCAAAATATACTACAAAGCTGTAACAATCAAAAGAGTACAGTACTGGCACAAAATTAGACCTACAGATTAGCGGAAAGAATACAGAGACCAAAAATAAATTCATACTTATATGGTCAATTAATCTACAACAAAGTAATCAAGAATACACAGTGGGGAAAAGAAAATCTCTTCAATAAATGGTGTTGGGGAAACCGGATGGCTACACACAAAAGAATGAAACTGAACCATTTTTCTTACATCATACGTAAAAATAAATTCAGCATGAATTAAAGACCTAACTGTAAGTCCTAAAACCATAAAACTATTTAAATGAAAGCACAAACAGTAAATTGTAGAACATCAGCCTTAGCAATATTTCTCTGGATCTGCCTCCTCAACCGAGGAGAAATAAAAAGCAAAAATAAATAACTGGGACTACATCCAACTCAAAAGCCTTTGCACAGTGAAGGAAACCATCAACAAAACAAAAGGATAATCAACTGAATGGGAGGAAGTATTTGCAAGTGATATAGTCAATAAGGGGTCAATATTCAAAATATACAAAGAGCTTATATAACTCAACACCAAAAATTATACTCCAATTAAAAACAAGCAGACGACCTGATCAGACATTTTACAAAGAAGATATACAGGTGGCCAATAGATGTGAAAAGCTGCTCAACATCACTGATCATCAGGGAAATGCAAATCAAAACCACAGCGAGATATCAACTCATACCTGTCAGAATGGTTAGTGTCAAAATGACAAGAAAAAACAAGAGTTGGTGAGGATATGGAGACAAGAGAACCCTCATACACTGCAGGTGGGAATGCAAACTAGTACGGCCACTGCAGAAAATGGTATGGAAGGTCCTCAAAAAATTAAAAATAGAGATACCATAGGATCTAGTAATTCCATCTCTAGGTACTTATCCAAAGAAAATGAAAACATTAATTTTAAAAGATATATGCAGCCCTATGTTTACTGCAGCATTATTTAGAATATCTAAGATATGTCAGCAACCTAAATACCCATCAAAAGATGAATAGAAAAATCAGGTGTGCTATACACACAGACACACACACACACACACACACAATATGGAATATCACTCAGTTTTAAAAAAGAACAAATATTGCAATTCACAACAATATGGAAGACTCAAAGAGTATAATGCTAAAGTGAAATAAGCCAGTCAGAGAAAGACCAATACCATATGCTTTCACTTACATGTGGAATCTAAAAACAAAAAAGCAGAAACAGACCCATAAATACATAGAACTGGTAGTTGCCAGAGTGGAAGGGAATGGATGAAATAGGCAAAGGAGATTAAGAGATACAAACTTCCCAATATGAAATAAGTTAAGTCACAGAGATGAAAAGTACAGCACAGGGAATATAGTCAATAATATTCTAATAACTTCACATGATGACAGATGGTAACCACACTTACCATGGTGAGCATTTTGTAGTGTATATCATTGTCAAATCACTGCATTGTACACCTACAACTAATTTGATATTTTGTCAACACTACTTAAATTTTTTAAAATTTTAATTAAAAAAAAGTGGAAAACCAGATAAAGACCACATCAAAAAGGAAAATTACAGACCAATATCCCTAATGAACATGGATGTAAAAATTCTCACCAAGATATAGCCAGTAGGATCCTACATTAAAGGATTATTCAGCACAACTAAGTGTGATTTATTCCTGGCTGCAAGGGTGGTTCAGCATTCACAAATCAATCACAATCTCATTATTAGCGTACAGAAATGCAACTCATTTCTGTGCATTAATTTTATATCCTGCCATGTTGCTGAATTGCTGTAGGAGTTCTAGCAATTTTGGGGTGGAGTCTCTTGGGTTTTCCACATAGACTATCATATCATCTGTGAAGAGTGAGACTGTCACTTCTTCTTTGCCAATTTGAATGCCTTTTATTTCTTTTTGTTGTCTGATTACTGAAAGGAAACAGTCAATAAAACTAAAAGGCAACCTACAGAATGGGAGAAGATATATGCAAATTACATATCAGATATGTAGTATCCAAGATCTATAAAGAACTTTTCAAATTCAACACCCTCCAAAAAACAAACAATCCAGTCAAGAAATGGGCAGAAGACATGAACAGACATTTCTCCAAAGAAGACCTACAAATGGCTAACAGGCAAGTGAAAAAATGCTCCACATCACTTGTCATCAGGAAAATACAAATCAAAAGCACAATGAGATACCATTTTATACCAGTGAGAATAGCTAAAATTAACAATTCAGGTAACAACAAATGTTGGCGAGGATGTGGAGAAAGGAGAACCTTCTTATGCTGGTGGTAGAAATACAAGCTGGTACAGCCACTCTGGAAAACAGTAAGTAGGTTCCTCAAGAAGTTAAAAATAGAGCTACCCTATGATCCAGTAATTATACTACTGGGTATTTACTCCAAAGATACAGATGTAGTGAAATGAAGGGGTACCTGCACCCCAGTGTTCATAGCAGCAATGTCTACAATGGCCAAACCATAGAAGGAGGCAAGAAGTCCTTTGATAGATATACACACACACACACACACAGATAGATACACACATACACACACACAATGGAATATTACTTAGCCACTAGAAAGGATGAATAGAATACCTACCATTTACATCGACATGGTACCCAACGACTCTTAGATGGTACATGGACCAGAGTGTTGTATTTAATAGGTACATAGGAAAAAACCCAATTACCACCCCATGCTTTCAAAGATATTATTCCTAAGGCAAAGTAAAGAATACATTTAGGTAAATATTGAGTAAATAACAGCATACGTGATATGCAAATAAGGCAAAAATCAAGAGGAAACACAAATCTCTAAGTAATGACAGGAAGTCACCGGAGGATTTTAAGCAAGGGAGGCCCATGGTGTCATCTGACACCAGGGGCCAGGACAGGTGAGGATGGATAGAGAAAGACACTGAGAAGCCTAAACTGATAGAACTTGGGAACCAACCGGATATTGTCAGCAGGGAAGGACACAAGGACAACCTTGACTTTGAGACTGGCCAAAAGAGGAGAGGTGATGCACATTCATGAACAGGCAATGCAAGGCTGGAGTGGGGGCTGGCAGTGAGTCTACTTGGGATTTGCTAAGCTTGAGGAAGAATGCCCAGACAGCCAAATACCTTGAGCCTAGCCAAAGAGGTATCTCCTGAGCCTGGCTTCCCAGGGCCATTTCCTGGAGCCCCCCAGGTATCACACTGTTGTTTCTGGGGTGTGGTGAGATGAAAGGAGAGAACAGGAAACAGCCATCCTAAGAGTTGCCAAACTCTACCCAGTACCTCTGCTTCCAATATACCCTGCAAGGGGAATGCATGCTGAGACGACCCGGAATCTTTCAATCCATCAACCAATACTGATCAACACCTATTATGCTCTAGTACAAGGATTCAGCAGCCTACAAGAAAGTAATCCTTGTTCTCATGGAGCTTACACAGGGAGAGTCAGACAATAAAAAGGGGAGCAAATAAGCACATGATGCATAAAGCAGCATGAAGGAAGAGAATAATGAGAGTGTTATTTTATATACAGCAGTCACACTTCTCTTTGATGACAGAAAATCTGACCAAAGACCTAGAAGATAGGAGAGTGAGCTGTGCAGCTACCAGGGAAGAGCACTCGGGACAGAGGGAACAGAGGGCAAAGGCTCCCTTCAGGAGCGAACCAGGTTTATTCAGCGAAGAGCTATCTGGCCAGCCTGGCTGGAATATAAGCACCCATGCAGGGCCTCAAGATCCTACCCAGAACTTGGGCCTATACTCTGAGTGGGAAAGGAAACTAATAGAGGATTAATCAAAGAAATGACTTCCATTTAAATAGGATGGCTATGGTACTCTGTTGGCAACAGGCCAATGAAAGCAGGGAAACCAAAGGTAAGGTAACTCCAATGAACCTCGAAAGAGGTGATGCTAGCAGAGGGCAAAAGTGGAGGTGGAGAGGGGCCCATTTCTACCAGTTCCTGTGTGGCCCAAGACAGATTTACTGTCATTTCACTATTTACAACCTAGTGAGGTAAGCAGTGGCCAGGTGGGTTTTAGAAAGATTTGAAAAGGACTTTCAGGGTGAACCTTTGTTTCTCAGGAGAATAAGAACACCCAGAATCACTATTTAGGCAAACTGATTATTCAAAGTAAGCCACTTAAGAATTTTCAATGTCAGGTCAGTTATCAATTTCAGCTTTTCCCCAAATATTTACTCAATGTATAACTACTTGTCTATGAATAGGACATGATAACAGGCTCTGCAGAAAATGCAGGGGGAAGAGAGGCTTGCTTTTTCCCTTCATACCCTATCATGCTTTTTGTTTATTTTTTAAACAATATGCAGGTACTACTTATTAAAATAAATAAACATGGGGATCCCCGGGTGGCTCAACAGTTTAGTGCCTGCTTGGCCCAGGGCATGATCCTGGAGTCCTGAGATCAAGTCCCACATCAGGCTCCCTTCCTGCATGGAGTCTGCTCCTCCCTCTGCCTGTGTCTCTGTCTCTCTGTCTCTGTCTCTCTCTGTGTGACTCTCATGAATAAATAAATAAAATCTTTTAAAAAATAAATAAATAAACACTACATCAATCTTGAGACGGAGGGAAATACTTCCTGAGGATCTACCAAGTGCCAAAAGTTATGCACTAGATACAATGACAAGATAGTCCTTTTCCTCAAAGAGTAGAGTGGCATTTAACTCACAACAGGAATCTTCTAGAGAAGTTAAGATTCAGGGTGACTTCGAAAGAATCAAGAGAAGCTACTTGGTGGGCAGGAGTGAAGAGTCTATTCCAGAAAAAGGGAAAGTATGTACAAAAGCGTATCAGGACTCACTTGTTCAGCACATTTTCACTACAAACCTACTTTGTGTCAGGCACTGTTCATGCAGACACATGGAGTTAGAAGCAAGGCAGAGGCAAGAGCAAGTCTTTGAGGCAGAAGACTGCTTGACATGATCAAAGAACATCAAAGCAGCCGATGGGCTGAAGAGGAGTGAGAAAGAGGACAAGTAGGGGAGATGAGGTCAGAGGGTAAGGGTCATGTAAAATCTCAGGGCCATTGAAAGGATTTAGCCCTTTATAAAGATAGGAAGCCCCTGGAGGCTCTGACTTGGGGATGCTGTGATGTCACATGTTCTAAGAGGATCACTGGTGCCTCGCAAAGGCAACCAGGGAGAGCAGTTAGAAGGCTGTGCAGTGACACAGGCGAAAGAGTGACAACTGATGGTTCCTGGACCAGGACTGCAGCCTGCAAGGGGTGAGCCATGGGACATATTCTGATTTCAAGTTTCGGTCTGGTCAGGGATACATTCTGAAGGTACAGTTGACAAGTTTTGCTAATACATAGTTTTAAGTACACAAGACTCAACGATTCAAGTTTTGTGACTTGGGAAAAGTGAAGGATGGAGATGCCATTTCCTGAGCTAGGGAAGACCGCAGGAGATGCAGGTTTCTTTGGGGAATGATGGCGGTGGGGTGGGGGGGATCAGGAGTTCAGTTTGGGACACGTAAGTTTGGAATGTCTGCTAGGCATCCAAGTGGAAGTGTTGAGAAAGCAGTTAGTGATAACAAGTTTAGTTTCAGAGAATAGTTCAAGTGGGGACATAAACTGGAGTCATCAGCACACAGATTGTATTTATATCCTTGAAAGTGGACGAGATCATTTTTTTTCAAGAATCCCCCCCACCCCCCCACTTTTTTTTTCAAGAATGCCTGAGTAAGGCTGGAATAAAGGTTCTGTAAAGGGCCCTAGCCAGGAAGCTGTGCAGGGAGGTAGGCAAGGGTCAACCCTGAGGAACCTCATGTACCAAGCTAGGGTGTAAACCGTTCTTAGAAAAACCACGCAGAACCCCTGACTACTTTGAAAATGGTGGAATAAGAGGATTAGATTTACATTTTCTTTTTTTTTTATTTTTTTTTATTTATTTATGATAGTCACACACAGAGAGAGAGAGAGAGGCAGAGACACAGGCAGAGGGAGAAGCAGGCTCCATGCAGGGAGCCCAATGTGGGACTCGATCCTGAGTCTCCAGGATCACGCTCTGGGCTGAAGGCAGCGCTAAACCGCTGAGCCACCCGGACTGCCCAGATTTGCATTTTCAACAGCTGGCTCGGGCAGGACCTGTCAAGACATCTGCTGGGGCTGCTCTGCACTGCACACATTCTCCTTTCAGTGGAGCGGCCCTCAATTGTCCCTTCTACCCCCACTCTCCTCAAGAGGACAAGTGACAGTCACTGCACCCTGCTCCTGAACCAAGCCACCCAAACCAAACTTGGGCCAATCAGATACTCTTCCACTGGCCTTTGAATCCAGGATAAATGATAATAAGGACTGAAAACAGAGACGCTTCATCCCACTATAGGGGTGACCAGGAGGTCAAGCTCAGCTGGGACTCAACTGGAGTGGTTAACCAACGCCCCTCTGGACAGTCAGGCTTCCTGTCAAGCTGCTGAATGCCCTAGAGCAAGCGTTCCCTGAGAATCAAGCAGAAGCTGCCAGGCCTTCCTTGCAAGTCATGCAGCATCTTTCCAGAGCATTCTGTTGGTTACAAGTGACCTGCTGAAACTAAAGGGAGGGGAGAGAGATGTCACCTCTTGGAAAATGGACACTTCATGGAAATGGACCTTAGGAAAATGACAGGAGAATATTAAGGAAGACTACATGCTAGGTTAGTAAATCCTCTGTTTCTGGAGAATTCCTTGCACTAGGATTAAGGTAGTTTATGCCAAGAGCCAGGTTCTGCATAGCAGTGGACAAGGGGATAGATGTCAGAAGAAACGGAGGAGGTCAATTCCCAGTAGGCTTGTGGTAGATTGTATCACTGTTCTCAACAACCTGATCCTGCAGATTCTTACTCTTGCCATGTGCTTCTCGGCACCTCCGTGTAAGGGAAGTGTGCATCCTACCCACTGTCAGGCTTGGACAGGTGACTTGCTCTGGCCAACAGAATGTCAGTAGAGGTGCCATCCACCACACACACACACCACTCCTGGGCAAAAGCTCTGCGTGGTTGGCTTGGCCCTATTCTGTCCTGTGAAATAAGTAGAGCAATCCTCAGATAGGAGCCATCCCCAGCCCAAGACCTGGAGTATGAACTCATGTGGAACGTGCCTACCAGCAGACCACAGCTTCAGTGGGAAATGACTGAGAAATTAATATGTGTGGGGTAAATCACTGAAACTCAGAGGCTGTTTGTTATGCAGCAAAACTGACAGATAAAAGGATTTTGAAAGAGAAAAGTCAGATGGCGGCAGCAGCACACCTGCATGGCTCAGTCGGCTAAGCACCTGACTCCTGAGTTAGGCTCAGGTCATGATCTCAGGGTCATGGGATTGAGTCCCACACTGGGCTCGGCACTCAGCAGGGAATCTGTTCGAGACTCTCCCTCTGCCCCTCTCCTGTCATCTCAAATAATAAATAAATCTTAAAAAAAAAAAATCTCAGAAAAGCAGTGCCTCTACCTGGATCAGGTGGGTGCCTGCTAAGAATCATGATAGAACAACCATCTGACGGCAGCTTTGTTGCTGCAGACAGGAATCCACTCAAGGTTTAGTCCACCCTGAAAAGCAAGCAATCCCACTGTCACAGAGATAAACAGAAAACCACTTCTGAATGAACATTCTCACCGAATCAAAAAAGTACATATATATACAAGAATAAATAGAAGTTTCCTTATGATCCCTGGAACCCCCACCCCTGTGGTGGATGCATCGGGCACCAACCCTTCTGTTCTGTCTCTGTGGGAAGGGGAAAGCTCCACACCTTCAGGACACAGGCTTATCAGCATGACTTGGTTAATTGAATCTTATTTCTTTTCATCCCTAAAAATACCCTATCATTTCCTCGGTAACGTATTCTCCAGTGTTTCTAGCCTACTTGATTATAGTATTTAATGTAATTGGCTTCAACTGTACATTCACTTTGATCCACTCCTGGGAATCTATCCCTAAAGAACAAGCTTTTTGCAGAAGAATGTTCATAGCACCATTATTTATATTGAAAAGTGCAGAAGTTAAATGTGCCACAGAAGGAGTGCTTAAATAACTGTGATAAATCAATTCAGTAGACTATTAGGTACTATTTAAGAGTGCTTTTGTCAATAACAACAACAAAAAAAAGTCCAAATAAATTAAGTAAAAAAGCAGGATATAAAATCTTCTGTATACAGAAATACATAATACAAATGTATCATAAATACATAATACAAATAAATCTCATCAAGAACAGATGAAAATTCTTGGCAGAAAACATACTAAAAAGTAACAACAGGGAGAAGATGGACTTTCTCCCCTTTACTTTTCTGCATGCTGTACTTTAATAATGAGAAAAAAATTTCTAAACATGCCTTCTGTGGGTACATCACTTTTAACATTTCCTTATAGTACATCCTGGTAAGACCTCAAGTGCAGCTCTCAGTCAAGTCTCAAACTTGGTGCAAATTATTCAGGTTTTAACCGAGTGTCTACGGTCTGTCCTGCACAGTGAGGGGACGCAGGTGGAAGCTGTGCTCTTGGGCGGGTTGTGACACTGCTGCTGGGGCAATGCAGTAAGCATCTACCCAAACCTAACTATTCATGTCGTCTCCTCCAAGACATGGAATTTCAGTTATAAGTGAGATAGGAGTGATTTTTAAAAATACTACTTCCCTTCCAAAACTGCAAACATAAATAAGATGATGGACAAAATGCTACATATCAGTAAGAGGATACTGAACATGGGTAAAATGCTAAAGATAATATTTCTAATTTAATCTTATAGCATTTTCCTCCTTTACTGGGGCTTCTGGTAAAACCCACCATTTAGCATCCCCTATCTGAAGCAGAATCTTAGGGCCAAGTTCTATGGACATGAATTCCCTGGGGCAAACACCCCCCTGACACGTGAGCAAGAATTTGTGACTTTCAGTGAGCTCTCACGGACTTGTGGGCTTTCTCATCAATGCTGCCTCTGACAGGTCAGAAGGGCTGAGGGAGGAGGATTCTGGGAGATTGCTGAGGAAGGCCTCAGAAAAGTCCTTAGGATTGTAAAGCTAGTCAATAGTCGAGTTGGGACTCAAATCTAAATCTGAGTTCTTGAAACATAGACAAGCTGGAGTTTTCTTTATCTGGGTTTTCAGTCAATTTTTTTTTAGATTTTATTTTATTTATTCACGAGAGACACACAGAAAGAGGCAGAGGCCTAGATAGAGGGAGAAGGAGGGAGCCCGATGCAGGACTCAATCCCCGCACTCCAGGATCAGCCCCGAGCCGAAGGCAGATGCTCAACCACTGAGCCACCCAGGCGTCCCTGTTCTGTCAATTTTTAACACACAAGCAAATGTTGTCCAGAGTTTTTTTTGTCCAAAATGTTTTAACTTAAGCAATAGTATTGCTGGAGTCACTAAGTTGGGGGTGCAGCTCAGGAGCATGGGTTCTAGATCTATCATTACCATTAATTTAGGGAAGAATACAGAAATAGTCAAGCCTCTCTAGAGCCCAATCTCTTCATTTGAAAGTTAGCAACTTTGACTTCATTACCAAGGTCCTGACAGGCTAAAATTCTAGTCTAAGTGTAGCAGTGGAATTCTGGCTCACTAGAGCTTTTTATTTTAAATCAATAGGTTTGAGACACAGACTTATTTGCGTAACTCAAATATAAGTGAACAGTAGGTATTATTTACTTACTGGCAAGTTAGGAGGAAAAAAAATACAAGTTTCACACTGAGCACGGTGAGAATTATGGGCTTCCTTTCAGATATTACTACAGAGCTGTCAGGCAAAAAAGACTCACCAGGTTTTTGGCTGAAACTTACTTATTTCTGCAACTTCTTTGTGACCTATACACTCTACTATTTTGAAGGGCTGACATTTCCCAGAGTTAGAGAGAAAAATAGATAATACAAAAAGAGAGTATTTTAAAAGAAAATGTTATTCATCCATTCAGCTGGGAAACTGGTTTTCTAAACGGAAAAATGATTTTAAATTTATTTGAATATTAAAATACTATAGATAACTCTATTATAACTTGAGAAAAGCACGTTAATGGTTAATCCTAAAGCCTTCGCCCAAAGGAGCCAGTTCCTAAAAATTCTGGAACTTTAAGCTACACTGCTACCTCTTATTAGAATCACAAAATGCTAAGGCTTCCCTTTAATACACAGATCTTCATTTACACATATCATTGATTTGGTTCCTAAATCAGTAGTGCAAGCTGAAAACATCACCTGTCACACCATCTTAAGAGATAAACATTAGTATTTACACATCTGTTATCATCCTATTTTAGGAATGGGGAAATTAAAGAACCTAACTCTAACTTGGATTGCTGAATAAATCTATTAAATAAATTAAATCTATTAAATAAATATCTCAAAGTAAACATGGGGTGGGGTGTTTTTAATCACTGGGCATCCCCTGAAATACTGTAGGGGGATAGGAGGTATAGTGGATGGTTTGGAAGCCATACTCCATCCCCCGAGCCAGCTCAGACTACAGCTACTGGCCCAGGGATTGGCTCCATGCTCTCTGACAGGGTCACAGCCCAGGGGTTCATTCCAGAGGCCGGTGGCATCGAGCCCCCACACTGGAAGCAGCCACAAGACCACATCTTCACTGGCTCTTCCTTCCTCCCTATTTCCCTCTCCTCCCTCCTCCCTTCCCTCTCTAGCTTTGCTCCCTGGGATCTTTCCTAGAATCACTGCCCCATCAACCACCTGCAGCCAGGTCCTCAGAGAGAACATGAAAGATGAACTCAGAGTCTGACCACAAACATCCACATGAGCAAACCAAATGGAGATCCAGGACAGCAGCTTCAACACTCTCTAGTTTTTGTAGATTTAATCTGTCCAGGGCCCTCAGAACGGGCCATTCTTCCAGACTCAAGTGTCTAACCAACTGTTAAAGGAATTTATATAATTCCCTGTTATCCTATAAGAAACTCATAGACCTAAAAGCAAGGTGATGAATACACCAAGGTAAATAAATGGGATTGGATGGCCAATAGAAGGGAGACTCTCCCTCTTCAAGTATGGTATCTGTCTCTGAAAGCCACTGCCTTCCCCCTCCTCTGGGGGCAGTCTTTAAGGTCTGGTAGGGCCCCTGACTCAGATCAGCGCAGAAAACAAAGCTGCATCTCCCAAGGGCAAAGAGGCAGAAACAAGATGGAAGCAAGGAGGCATGAGCTTCCTACAGCCAGATGAACACAGAGGGTCTGGCCACTAGTTCTCCTGATCGCTAGCCCTGTCCCAAATGGTAGGGGGGACCTGAGGGCTCAGTCATCTGGAAAAGCTCTATCAGAAAGGCAAAAAAAGGGGATGCCTGGGTGGCTCAGCAGTTGAGTGTCTGCCTTCAGCTGTGACCCCGGGGTCCTGGGATCGAGTCCTGCCTCGGGCTCACTGCAGGGAGCCTGCTTCTCCCTCTGCCTGTGTCTCTGCCTCTCTCTCTGTGTCTCTCACAAATAAAATCTTTTTTTAAAAAAATGGAACAGCAGAAAGGAGAATGATGTGAATGATCTCTAAAACAACGAACTTCCACTGCACTGCATCAACCACAGGGAGAGGCAGGTGTGTGTAACCAAATGCTGAATGGCACTCGGGGCCATGTTTTGGCACCAAGTAGAGGCAAAGACAGTTCACAAGACCAGTTCCACCCTCAACATATTCATCTGTGAAGCAGACTTGCCTGCCAGTGCAAAGGAGGGATGACGGGGTGGAGGCCTTGTCATAATTTATCTAGCTATACATACTATCACCTTAGAGAAGGGAAGAAGGGACCATTCTATTTTATTTTTTGAGGTTTTATTTGCAAGTAATCTCTATACCCAAAGTGGGGCTCGCACTTACAACCCCGAGATCAAGAGTCTCATGCTCCACCTACTGAGCCAGCCAGGAGCCCCAGAAGTGACCATTTTTATAAGATAACCTGTCATTCTGTAGTTGATACAGCCACACATTCCCCCAAAAAGAGAATCAAATCGACACTCTAGAAATGATTCAATTGTCAATTCTTTAATTAAGGATGTGAACACCTCTCGTTAAGGAATAATCATACACAATTTCTGTGAAATTCCGCCCCGACTTCTGGCAACAACCATGAAAGCCCTGGCTGAGCCATTAGTCCGAGGCAGAAGAGCAGATCCCCACTTGTCTGGTTATACTGCAGTGTTAGCACTTACTGGCAATTTATGACCTAAGAGAGAGCTACTTGACTTCTCTCGGCCACGTTTCTGTTGTCTGTGCAATGGGAGAGCAGTAGGAATGCTGTGGGTTGTTAACTCGTGCTACAGAGCTTATTAGCACAGTGTCTGGTGCAGAGTTTAAAAAATAAAAAGGGAATTATTTGGATGATGCACAAAATGTAACTGGTGCAAAAGCAAACTCCTCTCATGTTCTCGGCCCACACCCCAATTTACCTGTGATAGGGAGCCTGTAGCTCATCTCCTGAAGTCCAAAATGGCTCTTCATCTAGAATCTCACTCTCCCATTACTCACCCTGTGGCCCAGTAAGAGCAGATAGTAAGCTTACCTTCAGAATCAAATTGTAGGTAAGCAAGTCTACCCAAGGCCACTGGCAAAGGGACTGTGACAGGTAACCTCTTGGTTCCCAACTGGCTGCTCATCAGAATCATTCATGGGACCTTTAAAAATTCAGACTCCTGGGCTCCACCTTAAAATTTCTGATGCTCTAGAAGGGCTTAGGTAGGGGTTGTTACTTCCCAGTGTTTTATGTTTATTTTTGTAAAGCTCTCTGGGTGTCATAGGAAGCAAAGGGCTGGAGAACTTTTGCTCTAAGGTACAGGCAAGTCAGTACACCCAACCAGAGTGATTTTTGTTCCCCAGGGGATAAGGGGACATTTATCAATATTCAGAGATATTTTCTATTGAAGCAACTTGGGGCAGGGTGCCACTGGCATCTAGTAGCTGGAGACCAGGGATGCTGATGAGCTACTATACACAGGACAGCTCCATACCACAAAAGATTATCTGGTCCAATATGTTAACCAAGCCAACCAGGTACAGGACATGTCAGCAAGTGAACCCTGCTCTCTATACTCTTTAGGGTGTGGTATTCCCTTGGTAGTCCCCAGGGAATGGATACCAGGTTCCCAATTCCAATGGGGCCAACTCCCAGAACCATGAGAACCAATTGGGTAACACATGTTGGACTGACAAAGAACAGTTTTGAAGGAGCAGTAATGAGTTCACACAAAACCACCATAACCTCTGTGCACAAAGAGTTAACATCAACTTCATTTAGGAAGAGCATCCGGTCATCTCAACATTAAAGACTCATCAGATGACAGAGCTGCTCCTTTTAACCCATGAGTCCCAGCCCTGTGTGACAAAGATGACCTCTAAACGCAAGGCAATGGGGAGAAGTTTTGTCTATACCACCCCATTCAGTGTTTACAACTGTCCTTTAAGACAGATATTATCAACCACCAGGAGAAGTCGAGCAAATCAAGGTTCCAGGAGTTTAAGGAGCATGTTTAAGGTTGTCAGGCTGGGCTGCAGATCTCATCTGTCTGTGGGACTAGAAGCCCATGCTGAGGACCTCAGTTTCCGGCTTCTCATCTCATTCTGTGTCTTTATTTCCCCAAAACACAATCTGAGGTGCCTATTAAACCTTATATGCCCGGCCCCACCCTAGATCTGGGTAAAGTTTCTGGAGAAGGCAGGCACAGGTTCTGGGGTCTAAGCTTCCCAAAGGACTCCTGAGCACCCTTGAGACTGAGAACCAGACACTGTCCTTCGATGGGCTTTCTTTGAGCATCTTACTGAGACTGGGTATCTGGGCTTTTTTCCTACAGAAGGGAGAGACTGACTCTGCTGAGAAAGTCCACCACCCAACTCCCCTGACAAGAAAAGAACACAAAACAAAAAATGCTGGCTCAATTGATTAGAGAGAAGAAAATATTTGAATTTGCAACTCTTTATTTGCGTAAGCTAGCTCCAATGACAAGAAAGGAATGTCACCTAAGCAGGCTGGTCTCCTTAGCTATTATGGCACTAATAGTGTCTGAAGGGCCAGCATGTTGGGGTTCTGCGGATCCATGGATTGGATAATTTGCTCCCATAAAGTCCCACGATGGGGGCACATTTGCAAATAATCCACTGTGCCTCTGTGCAGGCCTCAGATCTAATAGAGACTTTATCCACTGCAACCATTATTTTGCCAACAACAGGAACAGTCTTGTAGGGACAAGTTGCCAGCCACATGAGGTGAATGATTATGGGAACAAAAAGGAAAGTCGTTTATTATTCCCACCATAATATTCTACTAGCTTATCTAAGGCTCATTACAATTTGCCCTACTGCTGTAAGTACCCTATTTTGCTCTAATTTGTCTACCCAGTAATTATGAATTAAAGTAACCTGCCACGGTTTTGTTTGTTTTTTTTTTTTAAACAAAGGGGAAGATACGATCAGATCCCATACGTGTTGACAGAGAAATGCTGTGTGGCTCTGAGCAGTCTGCAATGCCCACTGCCTTCCTAATTACCAGCCCATTGGCTTCCTGACAGATGGAAAAGAATGACAATGCCCCTCACAGAGCTTATATAATGAGGCCCTGGGTAATCACAACACCACATTCAAGCTGCACCATTAATGCCAGAGGTGGGTCAGCCAAATTAGAGAATTAGGTTCTGTGGGTAAAGAATGACACATGTGTACACAGTAATTTTATTAACCATTAATATGCTTTGTGAAAAAAGGCTTCCAATTCAAAATCATGAAAGACATGTGCAATTTGCACCCCTCACTGACTTAATAGCTTGTCAGTGGGTGTGGAGGTGGGGGCTGGAGCATGTGTGCTGTCGCTGAACTATGACATCACAGAATAAAAACATCACCAGCCAGTCAATTAAGAGAATTATTCATGGACTTGTTAAAAGGTCACATGCCAAAAACTTCACTTAACAGAGAGGAGCTGAGGTGTGGCTTTTTTTTTTTTTTTTTTTAACTTGGAGATCATTGCAAATGGGGAGAAGCAAATTCTCACTTAGAAATAAAGCTATGACTAATGTCTTTAAGAACCTAATATTGAGAAAATTACTAGGGCACTTCTGTGCCCCATCTCAACCATCCCCCCAAATTCTCAGGCACCTACTATGTAGTCACTATCCTGCCACTCTCCTCTGCCTTAGGCAAAGGAGTGGATGTGTAATTCATCTTGGTATGAAGAATTATGTGGCGTCTTCTAGGCACTTAAAGGACCTGTACGGAAAGGAATAAAAGTTCCATGTGCAAAGGAATAAAGTTTCTGTTAACAGAGAAATGTGAAAAAGGGGGAAGGATCCTTGAGTCCAGTGCCAGGAGTGACCTTTGAGTAAGTCATGTGACTCTAGCGGTTTTCACCCAGGGGAGATATTTATCCCACCACCACCCTGAGGAGACATTTGGCACTGTCTGGAGACATTTTTGGTTGTCACAACCGGGTGGAAGGTCCAAGTAGTGTCTAGTGAGTAGAGGCCAGGGGTGCTGCTAAATATTCCATGATGCACAGGACAGCTCGGCAGCAAATCTTTATCCAGCTCAACATGTCAATAGACCCGACATTGATATACCCTGTTCTATTCTGACTATGGGGTCAGAAATTTTAAGAATTTTAAGAATCAATTCAATTCTGAAGATAAGCTTATTATATGCCCTTACTGGGCCACAGGGTTTGTAATGGGAGAGTGAGGTTCTAGATGAGGAGGCATTTTGGACCTCAGAAGCAAGTGTGGTTCGTTGACCAACAGCATCGGCGTCACCTGGGAGCTCATGAGACTCTCAAGTCCTTCTCCAGACCTCCTGAACCAGAATCTGCCTTTCACCCTCCCAGAGTGATTTGTAAGCTCATTAAAATTTGAGCCATACTCACTTAGAACAATGGTTCTCAAAGTTGGCTGCTCACTGGAATCACGTGAGTAGCCTGATGAGCATCAAGAGTTTTAAAAGCTCCTTCAATGATTCTAATGTGTAGCAAATATAAGAATCACCGCCTTCAGATACATTAAATTAGTGCTACTCAAAGTGTGGTCCCCGGACCAGTAACATCAGCACCACCTGGTAACTTGTTACAAACGCAAATTCCTGATTTATTCCATCTCTCCTGATCAGACACTCAGGGGTGAGCCCAACAGCATGTGCTCTGACAGGTCCTCACGGGATCATGGGACCCTAAGCACTGCAGTAATATGCCCCCAGCCACCTAGCAGTTTCTTATCATTTGGAATTATATCACTGTGTTCTTTCACTCATTACAAAATCAGTCACCAAACGGCACTGTGTGGGCCCAAGTTTCCTTTGCTGTGACCCTGTAAATATTGTATGAAGGTGTGCCCAGTAGAATAGATGGTCTGCTTTTGACACTGACCTCTGAGTTAGAGGTGTACGTGTATACAATTTGGAACTACTCAAAGGAACTTTGACCTCTAAGTCTACATTTAGGGAAAATCCCACTGAAACCACAAGTGCCCCTGATCCTGCCTAACACACCAGGGAGCAAGGTGGACACCACTTGCAAAACACTGCCAAGCCTGCCCTGGCACCTGGTGGACTTCATGAGGCTCTCCCCTAGTCAGTCTTCCAGAGCAGGAGGGTGTGGAGAGTCCAGAAAAGCTCTCCAGAGGAGGGTGTGTCCTTCAGGGCAGTAAGGTTTAGATAAGTGGAGGGCCTAGCCAACAGGAAGGAGAATTTTATGAGAACAAGGAAGCAGAAAAGCTGTAGGTCTTGCATCCAGCACAACAAATCCATCCACTAGGACTAGAGAAAGGAATATCGCCCAGGTGTGACTGCTTCCGTGGCCACCTGCAGTTCTCGTCCGTTTCAAAGCTAGATTTGTTCAGCCTATAGTTGGTCAAAACTCATGGCTACTTAAAAAAAAAAAATCATGGCTACTTTCACTCTTCACATTTAGCACTAGCTTTTCTGATGCCAGTAGGGAAGAAAGCCATTTTTCCCTGGTTTAATCAAAGAAAAGGGGACACTCCAGGATCATTTCGCACAATGACAATTTCATAAAACTATCCCGAGTTGTAAAATATTTTAAGTAAAATAGTTATCCATGTCAACCATCTCTCAGAGAGGAGCTTAATTAAAATCTGCTGTATGACTTTGCTAGACAAATCGACTGGCTGACGCGAGCCTTTATGCAGTTAATAAAATCACAGTATCTAAAACCAGAGCTAACACTACTTTAGATACGGCAGTGAAAATAGTCCAGGCAATGCAGTGGGCTGATGGGTCCTTTAGGAAATCAATTCCAAATGTTATCATGCTACAGTTCCATCTGGTTCTGTCCCAGATGGGCCATTATAATTTATTTTAAGAAGGACATGGTTAATACTCATCTCCCATGACTTGTCTTTTACTAACCCCAAATTTTCGCTGGGAAAGCTAATGCTAAAATAAAATACCACTATAAGACAGCAAGGTGCAGTGTGTGTACTGGCAGAGACAGATGAACAAATGAAGTCTCCCATAATTCATGCTGTAAGCCCTGACCCCTGAACTACATCCTATAAAAATGCCTCGCCTCACTACAAAGAAGGAGCAAATAATTCATTTTCTAGTAAGCAACTGACTCCACTAAGTCTATTTCCTATGTTCCTCCTCTTTTCCAATCATAAACTATTTTTCAGACATGACTACACACCTTCCTGGACGTACAGTGGGGTTATGTCCTGTTAACTCTTTATAAGTTGAAAGGATCTTAAGCGGAAAATGCATTTAACATGCCTAACCTACTGAACATCACAGCCTATCTGAAGCATGGTCAGACACTTACCTTACCTACAGGTGGGCAAAGTCCTCTAATGCAAAGCCTATTTTATAATAAAGTGTTGACTCTCTCATGTGACTTCCTGAACGCTGTACTGAATGTGAAGATCAGAATAGTTGGCCAAGTACAGAGCAGTTCTAAGTGTTTCAGTTGTTCGTCCACATGATCACACAGCTGACTGGGAGCTGCCACTGCCTAGCATCACGACAGAGCATCGTAGTGCATATCCTCAGCCCAGGAAAAGATCCACATTCACAAATCAAAGTGTGGTTTCTACTGAATGAGTACTGTTCTCCCACTAATATAGAGTCGAAAAATCCTAAGTGGGGAGCTGTCTTCGCCATAACTCGGAATAAATCTCACCTTCTTGGTAATTAATTCATCATCACCTCACTTCCCCTGGCTCCTTTACATATTTCTGTACATGCATGTGTACATGCATATCTGTGTGTCTACATGTATGTGTGAGCACCTGTGTGTGTATGCAAGCACTATACAAAAAGACAGAGACAGACAAGGAGGGAGGGAAGAAAGAGGGAGGAAAAAAAGAAGGGGAAAGAATTTTCAAAAGTTTGGAGAGAAGCTTTAGAAAGACTTCAGAAAAATCACAGAAAATGCTCCAGAGGGAAATAGAACAAATCCTTAACATTTGTAAAGGATACTTGCCAAAAAAAGTCCCAGAGTCCCAAATCCTGATCTAATACGGCTTGAGTTTGAGGAGTGAAACAGAGGAGTAAGTATGAAGGGAAGTTTTCAAAGTATAAGGGCTTTATAATTTCCAGAGAAGTATGGGGCCATGAGACCACCATCTTCTCATTAGGCTTTCCCATTCCTCCTCTTCCAGGATTCCAGGCAAGGTTACCGCTGTTACCTCTCCTAACTTCTGGACTTGTTCTGGTCCCAGCTGGAACCATGAATATCAGATTGGAAAATGTCAAGACCAAAAAAAAAAGAAAGACGCCTATACAGAAATCATCATGACAGCATGTGAAACTCAAATGAGGTGAGATTTAAGAAAATAATCAGTCAACTTAGTCAAAGTCACTATCAAAAGGGCACCACAAAGTTCTATGTTAGACATAGGTCCAAAATAGGCTGAGCTTTGAAAAATATCTTTTTTGATATTTAAGGCAAAAAGAAAGGAAATTTTTTTCAAGGGCTATTTGGAGCAAAATCCTCAGGTAGGCTACAACCCAGGAAAAATGGTCAATGTTAGAAGACAAAGAAAAACCAAAAAAGCACCATTTCTTCCATTTATTTCCCCTGGCTTTCCAACTAGGCAAGGCACAGAAAATAAAATCTGTTAGGAGGACATGGAAGTTCAATAGGAGAGATTTGAGTCTCTAACAAGACCCAGGTCCCCAACCCCCTGATCCCCAAAACAAAAGATCCCCAAAACAAAGATGTTACTGAGCTAAATCTGCCAGGAGTCTTTGAAAAAGAATCAGGGCAAAGAAAAAACAAATCTTAAAGTCTAGAGACAAGCTTCAATATTTTTAAATAGATCTTTGAAATTAAAGATTAATAAGAGCTACTTCAAAATCTTAGATGACTTAATTCAACAGATATATTACAAACATTCCAAAATGAACAAGATTTTTGTCCAATTAATCAAGGTTAACCAAGGATAAATCACACTGGCCTAACTTTATTTCCTTTATAGATGACTTTACTACCCTAGTAAACCAAGATATTGGTTTAGCTTGTACATTCTGATTTTATGAAGGTATTTGTCAAAATAACTTTTTTATATTTGTCATAACATTCTAACAAGATAGAGAAATGAGAGTACAGTTAGGTGAACTAAACTCTGGTTGAACAGCCTTTCCAGAAATTTTTATTAGTCAAACACAATCAATTTGGAATGAGGTCTCTAAGGTACCATTTTAGGGGGAAAAATTTTTTTTTGAAAAGTAAACATAATTTTAATGGACATCACTTTGTCTCTTCAAAAAAAATTAATGAAAATATTCACTATTAGTTGGAATATAAGTTGTCATACTCTTTTCAGAGAACAACTTGGCAATACAGATCACCCCTCTGACTAGCAATCCCATCTTAAGGAATTGTCTTCCTAAAAAGTAATCAGATACAAGCAAGAAGGTACAAGGTTCTTCACTGCTATGATACAATGAAAAAAAACAAAGTATTTAATGAAGGGGGAGCATCATTCCTAATGGTGCATCCATAAGAGGCAATATTAACAAACACTTAAAATGAAGTCCAAGATTTTTTAATGACAGCGAAAAAGTCACTCTGGGAAGTGGGGGATAAAGTTGGATATACAACAAAACACAACTCAATTTTGTAAAAATGCACTGAGACTTGTGCATGTGCATTAAAGAGATGGAAAGAAAACCATCGTCCCTAGGTGGTGGGATGAGAGGTGATTTTGATTTCCATATTTTGAGATTTTTCCAATTTTAAAATAGTGATCATGTATTAATATAAAATCATTAACCATTATTTAGTTTTTTTGTTTTTACTTGGTTTTCAAAAAACATAAAAAAAAAAAAAGTTACAAGTATCCAAGCCGGAGCTGATGAGCCAGCAGTCAGCTTGTAACAGCAATGCAACAGGGAGGGTTTCTACACTGGAATCCCAACACCACATCCCATCCAGAGGCTAATCCAGGCTTTCCTGGGAAAACTATAATCATGCAGGTTAGGAAGCCCATATCCCTGTTGGAGTGCAAAATCAAAAGTAAGAAATAATAAGGGGGTGGGAGGAGAGGCAGCCCCAACACCTCCCTCTTCAAGTTCATTCTATAAAAGTCTCCATCTCTCTAGATGCCCAAGAAACAACTTCATTGTGGATATCCTTCTTTTAGAGGCAGTTAGGAGAAAATAAGATGGACTTCCCAACATGAAATGGGCCCCTATGAAATTCCAAAAGAAGTCTTCCTCAGTCATCTACCCAAATCATTTTTCTTCTGTAAGAAGAAAAAAAAATCATGATTTACTAGTTTAAGCCTTCTAACTCAATAACATATGCCATCTTTGGAACTAAATCTAATAACTTGGACCCCCACTGGGAGGGGAGGAGAGGTGAATAAATCAAAGTAATTATTTCTGGAAAGTAGCTGATGTGCAAGCATATTTTCTCCCACAATAAAATTTTCCCAACACACACACACACACACACACACACACCCCTTTCCTTTGAAATGAGCCGATCAAATATTATAAAGCTTAGGATACAGAGAGAAATCAATTTATATGCTTTCCTACATTTCTTCAACTGTGCTTTGATTCTTTCTGGTCTCACCTCCAACAATTTTTATCAGCTTTTATGACAGTCTGGGTTTGATGCAGAAGAGGGGGTAGGAAGGTTTACATTTGTTCTGCTTTGCCATCAAAATCCCCCTTTGAAAAGACCATTGAAATACATATGTTAGCTAATATGCTAAATCTATCCCTGAAGAGTTTCTCATGGAGGTGCCCACCTCCCTTGCCCTGGAACACGCAGAAAGGAACAGTGGACAGAGCCAGACCACGGTAAGGTGGAGCACACCCGAGTGCTATGCAATCCCTCCCCAAACATTTCCATAAGGCCAGGCTTCTGGGATGGCCACAGACACTGGGTGGAATAAAACACAGAGAAAATAACTCTTAAGTCATTTCTTTCTCCCAAGATCTTTCTTTCATTAGACAAACCCGCCTCCCTAAGCACCTTTGCTTTTAATAAGATGTGATATTTGCAAAACGTAGATTCAATAATCAGGAAACATAATCTGCTTTGGTCCCAACCATGTTTGCCACTGCCTCCAACAATCACATTTCTGGAAATGCAGAATCGCAGGTTAATTATGCAAAGGGCAGACCTGGCTTTGCATCCCCATTGTTTGTAAGTCTGTCCCCGGCTTTAGTTACTCATGATATTCGGGGAAAGCAATCTCATCCAGACCTGCAGCTGTGCCCACACAGTGAAGGGCGCTTGGGGAATACTGCCGGCTTGATGTGCATATAAAAGAGGTGAGCTTACCCTTCCCTGCATATGTTCCTCATTCACCCATGCATTTGTGGCTGGCAGCATTTCCAATTACAGTGCCCACCCCATGAACAACCAAGATTACAGATCAGTGGCAAAAAACAGTCCTACCATACTGGAGCACTGACAGGTCTCCCATGTAAGGCACGCTCTTGCCAACAAACCATCTTTCACCCCCATTCAGAATACAGGTTGGGTGAGGATGCACTCAGGGATTGTTAAAAATCACAGTTTCGTTGTCTTCTTACAGAAAAAAGTACCCCATATTTCAAACACAGGGCTTAGAGGAACACACACAGAGGTGTGCATAAATTCAAGCATGAGCAGTTAACAACACAGCTTAAAACAGCAAAAGCCGAAAGAACTCAGGTCTCCCAACAGGAGACTGCAAAATAAATTACGGTAGAGCCAACAGCAGAACTCCATGAGGCCATTTAAAAAAGAATGAGTTGGATATATAGGCGGGAGATTTTTAAATGTCCTTTTTTTTTTTAAGATTTTATTTATTTATTCATGAGACACACAGAGAGAGAGAGAGAGAGAGAGATGCAGAGACACAGGCAGAGGGAGAAGCAGACCCCATGCAGGGAGCTCAACATGGGACTCGATCCCGCATCTCCAGGATCTCACCCTGGGCTGGAGGTGGCACTAAATCGTTGGGCCACCCAGGCTGCCCATGTCCTTGATTTAGTATCAGGAGGAAAAAAGCAGATTCCAAAACAATATTAACGAAGAGATCCTACTGTCATTCACACCTAGTCGTGTATGTATATAAAGCACATGGGTGGTTACTGTATTTTTTCTTATAAAATATTCTGGAAGCACCTGTACCAAACTATTCATTGCAATTATCTTTCATGGGGGAGCGAGGAAAGGATGAGGTTAAGTATGCATGAGACAGAAAGCATTCCCTTTCCATTTTGTTAATTTGAATGTATAGTTCTGCAAATATGCACCACAAACACAGTCAGTGAAATGAATAAAAATATTTTCATTTGTAAAGAAATGACAAAGGAGGTCATATTAACAAGAACGGCGGAATTCCCTCACGAAGAGCCACCTGAGCTCGCTGACATTAATTACATAATCAGATTGCCTCACCCCCAGTTTAATGACTTGCCCGTGGCTTCCCACTGCTCATAAAATCAAAACCCTTCCCAAGGGTCCCCAAGCCCTGGCCGCCTCACAGCATCATCTTCCCGGCCCCTCACTAACTGGGTCCAGCCACTGGAACCTACTTTTTCGACCTCCAAACACACTAGGCTGGTTCCCACCCCTTGGGCCTTCGTTTGCACCAACCCCTCTGTCCAGGGATGGCTTTCCTCCAGGCTTCTTCCTGCCACCTGAAGTAGCAGTTCAAGAACCTTCCCTGACACCCTGCAGAGGACCCCTCCCGACAATCTGGGGTCACATCAGCCTAGATTTTCTTCACAGCTCTCTCTTCCCTCTGCAGTTCTTTTTTTTTTTTTTTTTTTTTAAGATTTTATTTATTTATTCATGAGAGACAGAGAGAGAGGGAGAAGCAGGCTCCATGCAGGGAGCCCGATGCAGGACTTGATCCCAGGACTCTAGGATCACACCCCGGGCCAAAGGCAGGTGCTAAACCGCTGAGCCACCCAGGGATCCCCAGCCCTCTGCAGTTCTTTTTTTTATTATTTTTTTATTTTTTTAAAGATTTTATTTATTTATTCATAGAGACAGAGAGAGAGAGAGAGAGGCAGGCATCATGCAGAGAGCCTGATGTGGGACTCGATCCAGGGTCTCCAGGATCATGCCCTGGGCTGCAGGCAGCGCTAAACCGCTGCGGCACCAGGGCTGCCCACCCTCTGTAGTTCTTTACTGGCCATCTTCTCCTTTGAGGCTCGTAAGACGGAGCTGGCCCGTCTCTTGTTTCCTGGTGTCTCAAGAAGCACCTGGAACACTGTGGGCTCTCGGTAACTCACTGCTGATCAGTAAGTACATATCACAGCTGCATGTTAGGAATCTGATCAGTAAAACTGGACTTTCTCAAAATAGGTTTGGCCTTCTCACTATGAAACAAAAGGCACACCGCCAGAACACCAATCCGACACAAACCAGATGCCTAGATCATCGTTCCCCAGCCTGAATGCAGACTACCTGAAGAATCCAGAATGAGGACAAGGTTTAGAGTCACTGTGATTTCATGGAAGTCCCATCGAGACTGATTCATGTGGGACTCCTCACCGCGCTTGGCAAAAGCAGAAAGGAAGTTAGTTTCTCCATGACCACCTTTCCTCAATTGTCAATCCCAACCGTCCAAGGAGCCCTGAGGAAGAGCAGGTATTTAGCCAGGCTGGTCGTAACTGGAGCCAACAAAATAGCTTGCTTAAAAAATGGGTAAAGAAGGAGACTGAGACCCAGGGGCCTACACAGGTCATTTTTTTCAAACTTCTGTTTTCTCAGACAGGGCTTATCAGCTGACTCTTCATACCGCAGCTATTATTTTATTTTAACGCTACTCTATTTCAGACTCTAACACATGCCTTCATATTCTGGAAGAAAGGCATCTATGATGATCTACTTTTCCCATGATGTCAGCCTCAGTCACCTTGGGAGGGAGAATCGAAACTTTAATTTAAAAGCAGATAAGGAAAAAAACAAAAACAAAAAACAAAACAAAAAATAAAAGCAGATAAGGTCAGCGTATGGCTTGTTTTCAGGGTACTTCCACACTACTCACCTAGCTGTCCTGCAGGTCTCCTGATTGAGAACACATGCCAGAGAAAGGAAACGATTTCTTGGCTGCAAATGCTAAGGAACAAATTCTGGTGGGTGCCGACACTCACAGTAAACAACCCCTTTGCAGCAACACACACAATAGAGAAATCGAGAGACACGGCAACTTTATCTGTCCTCACAGTCGCTGGAGGAAAGAAAGCTCCAGAGAGCAGGGGTTTAGCCCTCCCATTTAAAGCTTGTAACAGTGTTCCAGCCCAGTACCCAAGCCCTCCAGGGGAACTGCCCCTCTGCTGGCCTGTAGTTAAGCATTTAATTTATGGAAGGTGATAAACAGGGAGCTGCTCTATCAATAGGCATAAATTTTCATCACATAAGATGAACAAGTTCTAGAGATCTGCTGAACCACACTGTGCCCGTAGTAACACTGTTGTATTGTACACTTCCACATTTGCTAGGGTGGCTGTTACATTAGGTGTTTTCACTATGATAAAAATAAATTTTTTAAAGAATTTAAGTTTATTAATTTAACTGTATTTAGAATATATATTACTTTTATACATATATTTTTATATTTACTTATATCATGTATATATGAATGTGTACATACACACACACATACTTTTTAACTCTCCAAAATTCCCTTTTGATTCTTTTCCTGATACCTCCAAGGCAGATAAGACAGCAGTTTTCATCTTAACCTACCAGATAAGGAAATGAAAGCAAAGTATAGTTATACTATGTACAGCAGGAACAGACCTAAAATGTGGATTTTTTTTTTCCTCTCAATTTGGGGCTACAATGTGGGGCTGTTCACAGCTGTTCTCCCCTGAGTCTTTTTACTCCTGAACAGTCACACCAGTCATCGACACACAATGAATCCATGCGGCTTCTCACCTGAGCAGTACCAACATAGTACAGCCCTGAAATGAAGGCAACAGCAGGCTTCGGAGTCCAGCAGGACTTGGTGCAAATCACCAGCATGAATCCCAGCTCTACCACTCTGGGCAAGTCCCTGTACCTCTCTGTATCTACGTCCTCATCTATAAAATTGGAGTAGTAACATCTGTATCTCACTGGATTGTTCTGAGGATTAAATGGGATGAATCAGAGAAAGTACTTAGCACAGTCCCCAAAGCATGGTAAGAAAATCAATAGTTAAGACTGGCCTAAAAGTTTAACCTTTAGACCAAAACCTATCAGATTGGAACAGGAATTACACAAAAGCCCCTTGGCTCCCCACCAGACCATAAAATCCACAGCTGCACATCTAGTGCCTACAGGTAGTCTGAAAGTATGCCGTGAAAAAAAAAAATAAAAAAAAGAAAAGAAAAGAAAAGAAAAGAAAAGAAAAGAAAAGAAAAGAAAAGAAAAGAAAAGAAAAGAAAAGAAAAGAAAAGAAAAGGAAGCCCCCACTGCTAGCAGATGCTGATAGTCTTTCTCCTCACAGGAAGAAAAATTAAGAAAACTATGAATACCCAGTCAAGTTTCTTATGATGTACATACCATGTACCCACTAATGAACTGGCATCCTGTTTTTACAGGTGAGTTCCATGAGCTTGACTAACCTAAGTCCCCTTTGTGCCATTAAACCCAAAATTTAGTCTGTAAGGCCCATAAGCCAGACTCTGCAGAGCCATAAGGAGGTGAGGACATCGCCAGTCGCGTGAAGGGCCTCTTGAAGGAAGCTTCCTCCAGACACAAACTACTTTACTAGCAGGGGTAATGTAACTCCTAAAGGGTCTATGGGAATCAAGACAAAGAAACAAACAAGGGACTTTTCAAAAGTGTAAAAACCCTCAAGTATAAATCAAAACCACAATGAGATGCCACTCACACCCACCAGGACATCTAGAATCAAAAAGGCAGATAATACCAAGTGCTAAAAAAAAAAAAAAAAAAAAAAAAAAAAAAAAAATACCAAGTGCTGATGAGGATGTAGAGAAATTGGAACCTTCAAATATTGCTGGTAGTGATATAAAATGGTGCAGCCGCTTTGGAAAGCGGTTTGACAATTCTTCAAATGTTAGCCACATACATTGACGGGCCATTTTACTCCTAGGTATGAAGCCAAAAGAAATAAGAACATATTTCCATCAAACATTTATACACCAATGTTTACAGCAGCATTATTCCTACTAGCCCCAAATGAGACCATCCAAATGTCCACCAGCTGATGAATGGATCAACCCAATGTGGGACATCTATACAGTGGATTATCATACAACAAATAAAAAGAAATACTGATGCATGTCACAGTGTGGAGGAAGGCTGGAAGTATTATGCTGAGTCAAAGACGAAGTGAGGAAGAAAGCCACAAAGGAGCACACAGCGCAGGAGTCCACTTAAATGAAAGGTCCAGAGGAGGCTAAACTATACAGACCTACACATGAGGGACTGCCTAGGACTAAGAGGGGGGAAAGGTCAGGTGGAAGGAGTTAGAGCAGTGGAAGCTTAAAGGAGTGGGACTCCTTTTCACGGTGATGAAAATGTTTTCATGAAAATGATTGTGCTGATACATGCACAATACTCTGAACATATTAAAAGCCACTGACCTGTACACTTTAAATTCATGAACTGCATGCCATGTGAATAATATTTTAACAAGGTTATTTTTTAAAAACACTTTTTTTTTTTTGGCCTGGAAAGCATGGTGTTAAAAATAACCCCCATTAGGGGCACCTGGGGGGCTCAGTCAGTCAAACATCCGAATCTTGATTTCAGCTCAGGTCTTGATCTCAAGGTCATGAGTTCCAGCTCCACACTGGGCTCTGTGCTGGGCATGGAACCTACTTTAAAAAAAAAAAAAATACAAATCCCCACTTATGGAATACCTGCTATTTGTCAAACACCGTGCCAGGCAACTTACCTATATTATCTCATTTGCTTCTTATAACAATCTTATGAGGTACATAAAAACTATTCTAAAAGAAAAAACACAAACAACTCAAATATTCCTCTAGATGCCTTCTATTTGGTATATGAGTAAGCTAAATCATGTTACAGAGAGACGTCAGTAAAACCCATGCTGGCTAAAAAACTCAAAGGGTGCAACTATTTAGCGAAAGGTAGGAGATAGGGGAAAAAAAACACACCAGGTTCCATTCGGTGCAGTTTCATAGACTTCCCTGCCCAGGGAAGGTTTCATGCACTGTGGCAGGTCCCTTCAGAAGAGAAGTAATCTTATGTAAAAGCACCCGGTGGTGTTGATGCTGAGTATAATAGCACCCAGTAGGATAATCACAGGAAGGCAGTATAAACATAGAGGAGAGGAGAGCTTTATTCCTTGTTCCCGGACTGACTTGCTTTTTATATTCCCCCAAGGGAAAAAGTATGCCTGACAGGATTACAAAAATAACATATGTACTTTGCAAAATATTTTTCAGAAAATGCAAGAAGTATAAAGAGGAAAGTAATCATCAGCCATAATCAGCATCAACAATCGGTGTTGATCCCTAGTCAATGGCAAGTCCCAAGCAAAATTAAATTGAGTTTAAATTGTTCAACAACCAACACACAGGACAAGATCTGGAGACCAGAGGTAGAAAAAAATGCGCCATGAACCTCTGACCTTAAAACATCAAATACAGCTGGAAAAATTGAACCCACAGAGTTGTCCTCTGAAAATACAGCCACTCAGAGAAGGCAGAGCCTGCCACAATCCCACTGCCAAAGGTGGTCACAGAAAAGAGAAGGATCCTATTCTTATCTGTCCATCGCAAACCTCGCCACTTCAAGGAGGGTTCCTGCACTAAGTCTGCTCACCACAAAGCCCCAGCATTAGAGAAGAAGGTGGATGAATGACAACTATGGGGACTTCCATGCTCAGGTTTCTTTTTTTTTTTTTTTTTAAGATTTTATTTATTCATTCATGAGAGACACACACACACAGAAAGAGGCAGAGACATAAGCAGCGGGAGAAACAGGCTCCATGCAAGGAACCTGACATGGGACTCGATCCCAGGACTCCAGGATCACACCCTGGGCTGAAGGCAGGCGGTAAACCACTGAGCCACCCGGGCTGCCCCAGACTCAGGTTTCTAAAGGGTGACCATCCTCAAGGTGAAGGAGCTCCAGTCACAGTTTTGGGAGCTGATGTTCTTGGGGATAGAACCCTCTCAGTTCATCACATGCCTTGTTCTGGCAGCAGGTGCAAAAGGAGAGGCCATAGACCTAGACAAAGATGTGTGGCTCTTCCTTCATAGCAAAACTGCAGAGTCCTCAACCCAGGATCCAGCAGGCCCTGTGCAGCTACCTATGCAGCCTCCATGCTCATTGAAATGTCAAGAACCAAAGTTTCAATGAGCAGGGAAGCCAAGGCTGCAGTCAAAACAAATGATCTTCATTTGCAAGGCCTTTGAGACACAGGAGAGCTGCAGTGCTTGTCATGGTGGCCATTTGCCAAGGGACCAAGACATGAATAGCTGCTCCTGGGAATGACAACCCACCCCTAGGCAGCCCTAGCAGTTTGTCTGGTCCAACCAATAGCCAACCATTTCCCCACCTTCCAGAGTTAGAACCAAAGCCCAGGGCTGCACTTTCAGTTGTATCTTGTTATAGCTTTTAATTCTTCTGCATCCATACCACTTTCCTTCTCCAGCAAATTGCTAAGAAAGGGCATTTCCAGAAGGAAGGGGAAGGTGGCGGGGGGGCTGGAACGAAATGATGGCAAAACAAAGACACACAAATGATCATTTAAAGAGGCAGTGTTGCATAATGGTTATGCAACAAATTTCAGAGCAAGATGTAGGTTCAAACCCCAGTTGTATCCATTACTAGCCATGAGCCTTCAGAAATACTATTTACCTTCTCTACCGGGGGTCAAATAATATACCTCTACCTAATGCTGAGTCCAGCATGATACTGGGCACAGTAAATACTTATCATCTTAATAAAAGTTATCAAAAGTTTACATAAGATGAAGGGCTTCCATAATTCAATCTTTCATTCTGCAACTCTTTAAATGAGCACCTAGTAAATGCCAGCTGTTTTTCTAGGGAATGGAGATAAAAAGATTAAGACACTTAAGGAATCCCCTTGCCCTCATGAGCTTAAATTCTTCTGAGAAAACAGTCAACAAACGCACCAATAACAGAAATTAATACAGGTATTTTAGATGGAAGGAAAAAACATGGCACTGCAAAAAAGAATACGGCGGGTGTGGGGTGGGGTAGATCGGGATGGGGAGCAAGCAGAAAGGATCTGGCCAGTTATTAAGTTGTACTTTCTTTGTCACCTAAGTTCTGTAGCCAGAGGCCAGAGTCTGGGAAATGTTTCAAAAAAAAAAAAAAAAAAAAAAGCTTCTTATTCCCATCTGAAATTCTGCAACCCAGGTCCCACAAGAAATACAAATACCAAAAAAGCATCAGAGAATTTGTTTAGACTGATAACTGAACAAATGCACGTTAACATGGAGAATTTAATTTTCCACCTGGACAAATAGCCAAGATCAAAGAGAGCTCTAACTCTTAGTGCTGGCCAAGGTAAGTAAAAAGACAGCCTCACCCCTACCCAAGGGGAATGGAAATTAGTATGACCTTGTTGGAGCACAGTTTGACACTGGCCATCAAAATTACAGGTTAGCAGATTCTTTGACCCAGACTTTCTAGTAATTTATCCCAAAGAAATAAGAAGACAAGCATTAAAATACAAACGTATTTTAAGCCTTAAGACACTGGAAACAACCTACATCTTCAGTAGAAAATTACTTAACAAAATATGCTAAATCCATACACAGAATACTGCCTAGCTATCAAAAAATAACATACCTCTATTTATCCAAAGATGGGAAAATGTTCAAAACATGGTGGTTAAGTAGAGAAAAACCAGTTTGCAGAGGGTATATATAGATTATCTCTATGTAGGAAAAAAAAAAAAAAGCTGTATATGTAACCATGCATATGCATGCAGGAAAACACAATACCCAGCGAAACGTTAGCTCTGGTTCTCCCTGGAAGGCCCTCTAACAATCACTATAGTCTTTGTTGGGTTTTTTGTTTGTTTGTTTGTTGTGCTTTTTAGAGACAGAGTGTGTTGGGGGTGGGGGGTAGAAGGCAGAGAAAGGAGAGAGAACCTACAGAGAATCTAATCTTAAATCCCAAGGCAGGGCTCGATCTCACAATACTGAGATCATGACCTAAGCCAAAATCAAGAGTCAGACGCCTGACTAAGCCACCGAGGTGCCTCTTGCTATATTCGTTGTACCTCTATGAATTACCTTAACTTTTTACAATAATCATATGTTACTTTGTCTTGCCCCACACAAATGAGATTTTAGGGAGGGATCAAGAAATGAAATGAGGAAATCATGCAATCATCTTTTATCACCTCCCTGCAATATTAACTCATGTCTAGCCTGGGTCCAAAGCAACTTTCTCAATATGCCAGGGCATGTGTTTGGGTTTTAAAATTCTTTCCTTGCAACTTCTTTTATTCCACACTGTTCCAAAGCGAATTAAAATAATAATTTCAAACTATCGTAGCATGGCTAGCGAAAAAACATTTTCAAAACTCCAGGGATGGAAAATAAGGGATTTAGCTGTTTTAAAGATGATTTTATTATTTTATGTCTCTAAAATAATTAGAGACAGAGAGAGCATGAGCAGGGAAGGAAAAGGACAAGGACAAGGAGGGCCCACAATGTGCATGGTGCCTGACTCAGGGCTCGATCTCATGACCCTGAGGATCATGATTTGAGCTGAAACCAAGAGTTGGATGCTTAATGGACAGAGCCACCCAGGTGCCCCACGAGCTAACATTTTTTGAGATCTACTGATGTCACATTCAACGTCAGGTTTAATTTTTGCCACAACACCATCTGGTAGCTACTGTGGCCCATTCCCTCTTTCACAGATGAGAACACTGAGGTCTCAAAAAAATCCATACACCCCTCAGGGTCACAGAGCAGATGAGTGCAGATCTGATGAAGACTCTTCTCAGGGACAGCTGCATTTTCCCACGGCTGCTGTGACCCAGCACCACACACTGTGTGGCTTAATGAACAGAAATTTTTCCTCTCACTGTTCTGGAAGCTCGAAGTTCAAAATCAAGGTGTTGGTGGGGCCTAAGCTCCCTCAGAAACCTGTGGAATCATCCTTGCCTCTTCCAGCTGCTGGTGTTTGCCAACAATCCTTGGCGTTCCTTGGCTTGTGGATACATACATACCTCTGCACTCTGCCCCCACTGGCCGTGGCCCTTGCCTTCCTGTGCGCCTCTGTCTTTCTCCAAGGACTCCGGTCATATGGGAGTGTTATCTGCGAAGACCCTTTTCCCAACGAGGTTGCACTGTGTAGCAGTCAGGGTTAGGATTTCAATGTATTTCAGGGGGACACATTTCTACCTGTAACACAGACCAAAGAAGACTACACTCCTTCCCCTAACACATCCTGCCCAGGGCAGCATGGCTCGTTAATGTCTTGCCTGCATCATAGCAGGTTTTACATGGACTTTCCGTGACTATGGAAGGCAACTCTCCTCTGCCTTCAGGTAAGACTAAAACCAAACTGTTCAAGGCACATGAGCTCAGGTCCCGCTCTCAAGACTCTCTACCTTCTACACCAGCTCTCATTACAGAAGTTACTGGGGGACTCTCTGAAATTATTTCTTCTTCCAGTACAGGTTCCGCTCTTGAGTTAAAACACACTCAAGAGCTTTGTAGTGTTACTATCACAAGAAAGATATGGAGGAAATATGGTTCACTTTCCCAGAGTCCCTGATTTAGGGTCGGATCGAATGCCCATGAGAAGAGGGGGAGACATGACCCTAGTTCACTAGGTTCCCGGTATTACTCATTGTCTTCGCAGTCCACTTAGATCAGACACCAAAAGCAAACTACCAGAAAGCTATTTCTTGACGGGATTAGTTACTTTTCTTTTTCAATTTCGAGAGCGGTTTCCAAAAGCAACAAGAATGTTGCTGAAACCAGTAATCAAAAGCCATTCTGTCAACTGGTAGTTTCCAGGCCAAGGCATTTGGCTCAGCAAACGGGGCGGGGGGTGGGGACAGAGCAAGGACCCGGCACGGGTGAGAACCAGTGTGCCCCATTTATTTCGTATGCCTCTCTAAGAATATCTACTCCGGAGCTCTCAAATTTGCTTTCCAATATGCTGCTGAGCGTAATGCCATTTGGAGGTAGATTTGGAACAAGTGAGCAACCTCCCCGGCTGTGTTTTTGCCTCAGTGTTGCAGAATTTCAAGCCTGTAAAGGTGAACAGCCTCCCATCTGCCTCCACCTCTCCATCTCGGTGAGCTGACGGATGGCCCAAAGAGACAGCTGGGACTGGGGCGCATCACGGGCCTCCCACCTGTGCTGCAATTGTGCAAAATGGCAGAGGCCTCCAACGAGCGTCAGGCTGTACCTTCCGTGGCAAGCAGCCTGATGGCCCTCCACAGCTGATGGCAGCAGGAGGCTGTACTTCCTGTGGCCTTACATGGTACACAAGGCTGACAATGGCTGAGACAGGCGTGAAATGCCCTGTGTCATTTGGCCTTGCCAAGTTCCTCCTACGCTAATTTCTCACACACCCTCCACCTCCGGCATCTCCTACCTTCCCTCCGTATCTCTCATCAAGTCCCCGGACTTGGAATTTTTTTTTTTTTAATTGGTGTCCGATTTGCCAACATATAGAATAACACCCAGTGCTCATCCCATCAAATGCCCCCCTCAGTGCCCGTCACCCAGTCACCCCCACCCTGGACTTGGATTTAGTAACAACTTTGTTTTTTTAAAAAATGGACTAAAACTGATCAAACTATCTAAAGAGGCACTGCCCAATAGGGTAGCCACAAGCCTCATGTGACAATTTACAGTTCAATTAATTTAAATGAAATAAAGTTAGAAACCTAGCCACGCAGCAAATGTTCAATGGCCACATGTGGGTAGTGGTTTAATGACATTGGACCATTCGGCTATAGGACATGTCTGTTACTGCACAGAGTTCTACTGGACAGCTCTGGCGAAAGGCTGGAAAGAGCAGATCTCCTTCCTTTCTTCTGTCCCCAGCCCCCCTCTACTCTGTATCCTTGCGACCTTATTTATATGCATAAACAGTATGTATGGATGCAAACCTCTTTTGTTAAAACTGATGAGAAAAGACCCTAAGCACTACTTTGCTCCATGTTTTCTTCACTTTGAGGATGCTCAGAGATCACAATATAAGTGTACAAATAGTGCTTCATTCTTTCGGTGGCCCTGTGGCAATCCATGGTCACCAGGACAACTGTCACCACCCCCTCTTCTAGCCACGCTCCCCTGTGTCCCCTTGCTCCCATCCCTTGCCAAAATACTGTCACCCTATCCCAGTGTCCACATCCTCAGGCTCTTTTCCAACCCTTGCCCTCACCTCTGGGTCTCATAAAAACCTGGCTCCTTCCCGAAGAAGCTGTCTGCCTCTGCTCTGAAGCTGAGGCAGTGCGTGCTCTCTCAGCCGCATTGGCAAAGCCTCCCTTCCTTGGGGTGAATTCTAAACCAAGCCTCCGGCTTTTTCCCTCGACACCCCCAGTCACCCTCAGACTGAAGCCCCCACTACATCTCCTTGCCATCAGCCCACACCTCCTGGCCCTTGTCCCTCGGTGGCTGACGGCAGCAATGCCTGCTTCACCATGTTCAGCTCCTCCCCAGATCCTGCAAGCACTCCTTCAACCCCAGATGGAGCATCCAGCCAATAGCTGGCATCACACATGACCCTGACCTTTCGTTCTCACTCTCAGATTACTGCCCCACACCCATGACTGTCTCCCTAAGCAAGATTTCTCATCCCTGAGGACTCTTTACTGACCTTGCCATGGCCACCTACACTGAGTGAAAGCAGCTAGTTGCAGAAGAACACATACTCTGTGATTCTACTTATCTGAGGTACCTAGAGTAATCCAATTCAGAGTAACAAAGTAGAGTTGTGGTTGCAAAGGGCTGGGGGAGATGGACAAGGATAGTTGTTTAGTAAGTATGAAGTTTCAGTGTTGCAATGATGAAGAAGTTCTGGGGACTCTGTTCACAACCGTATATGAATATATTTCATTTTACTGAACCAGAAGCTTAAAATGTTTAAGATGGTAAATTCCATGTTACGTATTTTTTACCACAATAAAAAAATGCAAAACAAAACTAATGAGGATCCACTCTGTAGCTGGATACCTCTTAACAATCTAGGTGCAAAATGCAGTACTCTGGTGGTGCTAGAAGCATCCTCTCCTCCTCTGGGCATCTAACACCCTATCCCATGCAGCCAGGACACACAGTATCAGGTGACAGGGCTGATGAAACTCTCTCTCCTCTGGCACTGGCAATTCCAAGCTCAAGATTCTTTCTGAAGCATAGAGTCAAAGTAGGACAAATTAGAGGAATTAACTAAGGACCATTTGGATATTCCCCCATTTATTATTCTCCAGCAACTAACTGAAAGCCAATAGTTTTTCCAGCTATGCCTCTCATAATTCATTCATGCTCATTAATATGCAAACATCAGTTTCTCAGCTGGCAATGATTCCATGAATTTTTAATTTACATGGGATGAGGCAGAGATTAAAACTTTAAACTAAAGCCAACAGTACAAAGGACTGTGGAGTGTCACCTTGATCCCTACATTTAGATCCTCCAAATGAATTCATGGGCATCATTGTGTGAATGATCATCCAGGAATTATCAAAACAACTCCTCTGTAAGTTTTTGTCTTCTCAGTATCAACAGAGGTACACATTTTTTTTTTAATGGTACCTGTTTGGGGATCACTAAAAAACAGTGAGACCAATGACATGTCTTGTCATCAATCTTCTAATCTTGGAAAAACTCCAGGCCACCTGGCAAATGCTCAGAGATCTCAACTCTATAGAAAAGCCACAATAATTTGTAGATTTGTGACTAATATGTAAGAAACTCACTTCAACATAAAGGAAATCAGATTTTTAAAAGCACATTAGAAGAGAGAAATTGAGAAACATGGAACTCAATTCCTTCTGGAATTGCAAATCAAATTCTGATTAGTAATTCTAAAGTAAGAGAAGATAGAGGGAAGAGCTTTCTATTTTGAGGACAAAGCCCAAAAGAATTATCATATAAGCCGCATACGTAATTTTAAATTTCTAAAAGCCACATTAGAAAAAGGAAACAGAAGTAAAATTAATTATAATAGTTTAATCCAATACATCCAAAATACTCTTTTTTTAAGATTTTATTTTTAAGTAATCCCTACACCCAACATGAGGCTTGTACTCAGGAGTCTGAGATCAAGAATTCATGCTGCACCAACTGAGCCAGCTAGGCACTCCATATTCAAAATATTCTTACATTAACATGTAATCAATATTTTTAAAACTATTAATACAATGTTTACATTCATTTTTTTATGAAGTCTTTAGAATGTAGTATTTTACACTTAACAACACCTCTTAATTTGGACCAGCTACACACAAGTGCTAAAATAGCCACCAGCCGATACTGTACTGGACAATGCAACTACAGAAGCAAAGAATAGGGATGCGTGGGTGGCTCAGCGGTGATCCCAGGGTCCTGGGATCGAGTCTTGCATGAGGCTCCTTGCAGGTGCTTCTCCCTCTCCCTATGTCTGTCTCTCTCTCTCTCTTTCTCTCATGAAAAAATAAATAAAATCTAAAAAAAAGAACCAAAGAATAATGTCCTTCTGATAGGAAAAGGACTAGCTCTTGAAATGTGAGCATATCTCTAGGTTGTCCTCACTGTAGTCCTCAAATAATAGTTAGCAACAACTTTGGTTTTTATACTAGCTGCTCCTTTAGCTAGACTAGTATTAATTCAACTTTAATCATCATGGTACCATCATTTGAAAATTTACAAAATCGGGGGCAGCCCAGGTGGCTCAAAGGTTTAGCGCTGCCTTCAGCCCAGGGCGTGACCCTGGAGACCTGGGATGAGTCCCCATGTCGGGCTCCCTGCATGGAGCCTGCTTCTCTGTCTCTCTCATGAATAAATAAATCTTAAAAAAAAAAAAAAAAGAAAGAAAGAAAGAAAAGAAAAAGAAAATTTACAAAATCGTTACTACAAAAACATTACTACAAATGTTTTAACTTTTTTCAACTATAAATTGACTCACTTTTTAAAAAATTAACTTACTCCTAAACAATATCTATGCTAGAACAGATCTGATACTTGACATTTTTTTTATTTTAATTTTTACTTTTTCTTAAGATTTTATTTATTTGAGAAAAAGAGAGAGAGCAAGCATGTGCAGGAGGAGGGGCAGAGGGAGAAGCAGACTCCCCACTGAGCACAGAGCCCAACCCCGGGCTCAATCCCAGGACTCTGGGATCATGATCTAAGGAGAAAGCAGATGCTTAACTGACTGAGCCACCCTGGTATCCCATGATACTTTGTATTTGTTAAAAGAGCTAATGCATGTTAAAATAAAATTTAAGACTTCAAAGAAGTCTCTGTGCTCCACCTAAAGCCAACAGTGAAATAAAATCTGCTCTCACTTGTGAATCAGTTACAGCATTATCTTTCAAAAGTTTTCCATTTGGCACGTGCAACCCCATTACTATCTGAGTCCCCTAGCACCTAACATTTATATCTCAAAATTTGTACATTAAGTATGACATAGCATCCTCATCAAGACTACCTTCTGTCTGGGCGCCACCACAAACACAGCAGGGGAGCATTAACTCATTTGTATTAAGCTGTTCAAAAGCCACAGAGGTGGGATCAAACTCTTCCCTTAATGACCAGTGGTGGCTCAGTCTCAAAGGAGCCTCATTAATAATTCCTTAATAATTAATAATGATGGCTGCTAAGGCTTCCTGAACTACATGCCAAACACTGCTCTAAGCTATATTATATATATTTTTCTAGTATCTAAACATATATGTTACAACATATATATTACATTAGCATTACGTATCATGCGTACATCATATATACAACACCTCTATGAAGGAGGTATTGTTGTTTTCCTGATTTTCCAGATGAGGAAACAGGGCATGGAGCCCTTAGCAGCTTCCTACAGTCACAGAGCTAGCAAGTGACAAAGCTTTCAAAGCCAAGAAATCTGACTCTGGAAACTGTGCTGTTATCAGCTTGGAGATTACAAATGAAACAACGAGATGGGAGTTGAGAAAGACGGGTTTTATGGCCATAAACTCAAATTCCTCAAAGACAGATCATTACCCACAGGATGGAGAGGCTGGGACAAGCCAGGTCCTCAAATAGAGAAAGGAATGGAGGACAAGTAAGGTAATTTAGAATATGCTCAAGATGCCTTCCATAAATTACAGTGGAAAACTTATTTTACTTAGAAAGAAAGGAAAAATGTATGGGAATCCGAGAGAACAAAGATTCCACAGACATAAAGAGGATGGAAGGATGGTTGAATTGAAAGATGGACGGATCGATGGACAGACGGACAGAAGGATAGACAGGCAAATAAGCATACAAACATTCACTCCAGACTCAAGAGCAGAGAACAGGAGAATTATAAAAGGATACCCCATCTCTTTGGTCATCCCAAAAGGTGCCTATCATTTGTCTGATAGCACAGCAGGCACTCTCAAAGGCAATTTGGGTCCTTATGCTCATCCTTGGGACCAAAGCTGTAAGGTAAGCTAGACTGACAGCCTAATTACGTGGCCTTCCTTTGCAAAAGTTCTACCGCGCATGAGATAAAAATCCACTTACATGTATTCCCTATGGGCAGAGTGCACAGCCGCAGCATTGCTGTAACGCCACAGGACAATCGCCGATGACAGGACATCGAGGATGGCATCGAACTAGGAGAAGGAAACATGGCATTAGTGCTTTCCAGAATTAATAAGGCATGACTGTGAAGACACAAGACATGGAGGCTTTGAATCTGAGCCAGTGACCTCAGAGCAAAGTGGCTTCACATCATTACGATACAGGCTACTCCTCATTCTCACGTGGGGTCCTGGGAATCTAGAGCCAAGGCCACTGGACATGCCAGCCTCATGGCAGTGCCATGACTCCTCCTCATACCTCGTGCTGTCCCCACTAACTAAGGAAACACACTCTCTGGTGCAGTGGGCTCTGCTCTCTGGGCCCTGGCTCCTAGCACTCTGGAGACACGAAGGGACCTATACTGCTCTGACACCTATTTCCCAGCAGGCAAAATAATTGCAGCATTTCCCCCCACATGCCAAGTAAAAGATTCAGTATAAGGATTCTATGCCTCTGGCTTTCAACAGGATTGTTCTACCTAAGGTTCGGGGGGGGGGGTGGCGGGGGGCACTCAAGGGTCCTGGGAAATCTGCTAACACTCCAAAATTGTATACAAAATTCAATGCTCTTGTTTGAACAAATGAAGGAATGTGTGACGGACAGGGACAGAAGAAAGAGGAGAAAAGAGAGATGTGTGTGTGGTGGGGAGGGAGAGAGAGAGAGAGAGAGTGTGTGTGTGTGTGTGTGTGTGTGTGTGTGTGTGTGTGGAGAGACTGTCCATACCTTTTTCAAAGGATTCTGAAACAATCTACAACTTCCAAAACATTAAGTTCTCACAGCAAAGGGAAGAAGTGGATTTGGGAACAGGAACATGCCCTCAGGTACAGGAAACCCTAAAGCTGCGTGGGAGGATGCTGGAGCTCTCTGGATGAGTCACTGCACCATATCGTACTTTCGATCTGGAAAACTACAAGCACTAGCAGTCTCTGGAAGGAATGTGGGGAAACTTCACCCATGCTTTAAATATGCCTCTCCTGTCAAACATCTCAGATCCGTTTTCTCTGACCAATTCCCATCAGGAAGCAAGTTTGCAGCCCCTTGAGGAGAATCAAGGGGCTGCAGTCTGACTTGTCTAGTACTAGGAGCCCTTATACTAACCGCCAACATCCCTGCCTGCACCAGCAAATTCTCCACTCCAGCATGTGCCCACTGTCACGCCTACAACCTCGAGGGAGAAAAACAGGCCATAAAACGCTCAAACATCTTCTCAACCAGGTGTGGAAAATGAGGTCCCCCTAATCTGTTCTGGAGACCTGTAAGGCATCGTTGCTGTCTACTTGCATGGAATTGTAATTTTTTATAGAAGCTATTTCCAGACAAGGTTTGTTTGCATTGCTAAGCTCTCATCTGCTAACCACCCTCTGAACGGCGAGCCCAGGGTGAGATTTGTGGGCTCAGGAAAAAACGTGCAAAACTTCATAAAAGTACATTTCAGGTTACTTACTGCAAACCCAAAAGCAGAGGCGCTGTACCTCATAACGGAGACAGCTAAAAAGAAAGAAAATATTATTCAGAATATTTTAAGACCTCATGGATATTTTTCTCTCATTTCTGAGTATATTCCTAGAATTGATAGGGCCTTTTTAAACATGCCCGGAAAAGTTCCCAGAGAATTAAGTTAAAAATTAACTGTACTTGTAACACCTACAAACTAAAACAGGTAAAGAGTGAAGTGAAAAGATTGCAGACTCCACCAGCAACAGCGTCCCTTCCCACCATGTCCTTAAGCACCAAAGGGCCGGCTTCATGATAAAAATGCCAAGCACTTGTCAATCAAACGACTGCTAAGACTTTGAAAATTTAGCAATTGGGGAACAGAGAGCTGGGAACAGCACAAAACTATCAGAGCAGAAGTGCAACCATCCACGCTGTTCCCATCATAAGGTAAATAGGGGTGGTATCTATATGCACATGCCATTGCTAACACAGTTGAGAGAAATCTCTTGCCCATCAGAGCTTAAAATCCAGCATAGGCCTCAAGAAAACTGTTTAGGAAAACAATAGCAATGATCTTAAATAAGAGAGGTCTACAAATATAGATTTAACAGTTAAAATTAAAACACTGCTCCATATTCAAAAATCTATCTACTTTTGGGGAAGTTGACTGAGTAGCACAGTTGCCTAATTCTGTGATCTGTTCTGTGCCAAAGCCATGTCCAGGTTCAAAGACTATTCTCAGTTTGATTTAATAAAGGCAGTTCTCCAAATAAAAGCATATGTCCACCCTCCGACAAAGAATGAAACTCTACCCAATGGGTCAGCAGAGCTTTGAAGTGGACTGTCCCAGGCACAGCTACGACCAGCAGCTGACTCATGGAGTCCGTGAGGTGTGAGTGTGGAGCATGGAGTCAATACCCATTTGGAACCCCCATTCAGCTCACCACATGTCCCTTCTCTGGGGCCTATTCCCTGTCCTATCCATAACATCCGCAAATGGACTCTGGACAGCTTTGCAGCCCTGCCCCCAGCCCTATCAGGTCATATGACCCAATGTGAAGCAAGTATATTTCATTTTCTGTGAATTAGGAATTGAGACCAAGAGGGAATCTAGTTGGTCAGTTAATGTTGTTGGAATTGAAACCTGGGAACACAGAAGCAGAGTTGGCCATTGTTTTCTATAAACTCCGAGAAGCAGAAACATAAGCCCGGGTTAAAAACGACTCTCGGGCAAGGGAGTCACTAGCCTCTGAAGGTTTCCAAGCCTTTCCTGGGGGTTAGCTATATTCCAGTCCTCAGTGTAAGGCAAATGAAATTTATTACACTCCTGATCATCTTTGGTTCTTGCAAAAAAGTGCTCCAGTTGTCCCTGCTGTTCTTCTTACGGGCACAGGGAGAGAGAAGAACAGTGGAGTCCACTGTATATAGTGATGGGCCGTAGCTTTCATGGGCAATGCAGCTGTGCAATGCAAAGGGGCACTAGATCTGATCTTCCCAAAAGAATCCAACTCACAGGCCGTACTGACATGGGCCGAAAGGCAGGAGATCCTTTGAGGAGCTGCCCTGAGCACCAAGAGAAGCTAGAGGACGCTGAGCCTGACTTGCACTAACTACTCCACAACTTGTTAATTAAGCTCCACAAAATTCCATAGAAATGAGTATTGTTTTTTTTTTTTTTTTTCACAGCCTATTTTTACAGTATCTTAGCCATGTGCTTTTTGTGGGTTACTCCTTTATCAGCAGTGGAAACTTTCCAGCTCCTACCAACCATCTTGCATGGACCCTCGATATATAGAGCAGATAAAGAGGAGCTGCCCAAGCTGGAGCTCCCACACCATCTCTACCCACCCCATCTGGCTTGGGCACCATGGTACGCAGGCCACACCTGAGAAAGCACCCCATCCGCCGGCCGGAAAGACTGCCTGCTTTCCAAGAGGTAAACTGTTACTTTAAAAAGCTTTAATCAAAAAATTGAAAATTAAAATAAGCTTGAATCAGTTATCTGGTAATACCAGACATTTACACAGTGGACTACAGATTTCAAAGAACTGTATGCCCAGTTGATTATAATTAAAAACACAAGGAACTTTATCTTAGAGATTCTGGAACCCGACGAAGGAGATGGCCATTGACGACAGATTTCCCTGACTCAAATGGAGTCGGCATCTGTGATTTCAAACCCTCTCAGAATTACATGGCAAAGTTCTGCTTGTGTGACTGATTCAAGCCTGCCCAGTGGATGAACAGCTTAGAGCACAAGTGGACTATTAACACTGTTCTAACCCCCATGCACCAAGGAAAATGTGAGCAAGTAGGCTCTAGGTTAACCCAGAGTCCTTCAGAGAAGTGAAGGATTAACATGTATCATTTACTTATAAATTGCCTCTATCTAATCTCCTTAATGAGATGGAAAGAAAGAAAATGCCAGAAATTGCATGGGGAATCCAGGGGACACCGAAGGGCCCTGCACAAGGCCGTGACCCTGACAGCTTCCCTATTGAGCAGTTCCCGCTTGGAGAACCGCAGGCCTGGGCCAGGATGACCCAACCAAAGTAGGGTTTACAAGGCAGGTGCTCCGGGAGCCACAGACATACTTGGCCGAGCGTAGCTGAAAGCCACCAGAGGTCCAACAAAAGTCTTGTGGTGCCTTTAAGGCAGGTGCACATTCAACCATGGATGACAGATAAGGACCCTCTGGGCCTTGGAATTATGCGGCCAGCTGGCAGGATGCACCGAGAGCCAGGCCGGGGGGCAGCCGTGAGGCGGAGCTCTCTCCCCAAGACTGCTCAAGGTCAAGGCAGGGGCCACAGAGCTGAAGGAAACGAAGCCACCACGGCTGTCAGCTGGTGGTGTGGGGTGGTGCGGGGCCTGGATGACAAATGCCACCGCTGCTCTGGAATGGAGTGCCCAACTGTCAAAAGCCTCCAAATTCATCTGGAGAGCACTGCTCTCAGAACCCCCTTGAGAAAATCTCAAGAAAGTCCCGTTCCTCACATTTAGAACTTGTCTCTACCGCTCACAATTTAAACATGTAGTTCAGGAGCCAGTGGCCACCAGCAGCCTCTGGAGCATGCAGTTATAGGCCATTGGAGCCTCATTCCTCAGGGAGCTGAGGCCTGGGCTTCCCCTCCTTATGACGCTCCCCCTCCCCCTGGTGAGAGTGACAGCAGACTGCCGTCTAATTAGGCTGGCCTCACACATCCAGAAATGCATGCTTATGCTGGGACTGGGTGCCCTGCATGCCATGCTTTTTTCCTCCCCCACTAAGGCACAGGGGCCCTAAAATGTTCATAAGTAAAGTGAAGATCTGCAGTTCTGGGACCTTTCCAGTATCCATCCCCCATTCATAGAAGAGCACCCTGGGAAGAGCTATCCCTCCTACGTTCGGAGTGTGTGGTATGGGTGGGATGACATCATCACCCCCACTCCCGTATTTCCTTGTCTCACAGCCAGAGTTAAAGATTCAGGGTGCCACAATTCAATGTGAACCAGTGAGAACCTCTCCTGAGTTTTTGTGAAAATACTGGGAAGGGGCTGTCTTTCTAAGATGGGACTGTACAGTTGGTAGCATGAAAACAGGCAGCAATTTTCTCCTAAATGGGGAGAAGCTGCCTCAGAATGAAGCCAACACAGAGGAAAGCATATAGGAAGGATGAGAGACACAAATCAGACCCCTAGTAACACAGACTGAACCTCTAGAATCAGCCCTGAGGCACATCCCTATATTTTTCAATTACGTCAGCCAATAATTTCCTTTAATTTGCTCAAGCCAATAATTTTAATTTGCTCAAGTCAATAATTTTCTTTAATTTGCTCAAGCCAGTTTGAGTTTATACCACTTGCAGCTATGAGTCTTAATACAATTTACCTTGTCCAATAATCCCATGTCCAAAAAACTCTTTTAGTGCTTAAGAAATGGAAAAACGTTTTATACACAGAAGGTTCATAGTAGGTTTATGTAATTTATAATAGCAAAACACTGAATGCAATTTAAATGTCCAGCAGTAGGGTGATGATTAAAATCCAGTCCATTAAAAAAATAAGCTATATGTAAGGTATACATAACGCATTTCAAAATGTTGACCAAAAATACGTTTAGTTAATGCTTATGTGAGCATATTAATTAGAGCGATAATGATAATCAACATACACGTGGTATGATTAGTGCCATCAGCACGGGGTGCCACGAGAAAGGATGGGCCTGGGTCAAAAGGCATTTTGGCTAGCACAAGTGCAAACTCAATGGGGAGGTCAGCAGAGGTTTCACGGAGAAGGTGACATTTGAGCAAAATGAGGAAGTGAGGGAGTGAGCCATGCAGTCATCTGGAGGGAAGAACCTTCCAGATAATGGGAACAGTCAGTGCAAAGGCCCGGAGATGGAACACCTGGTATATGTGAGGCCATTTTGCCTGAAGCAAAAAGGAGCAAGACAAAAGTCATGTGAAATAACAGACTTCCCGTTTGAGGGGGAAAAAAATGAGGTAGAAAAGGGCAAGATACAAGATAATATACGTGATATAACTAGCTTTACAGTACAACCATGTTTTTAAAATGCATTGTAAACAATTAGAAAAAAAAAAACCTCAGACAGTAACAGTAGTCAATTTGTGCTGGATAGAGATATTTGAGTGGATTTCTTTCCTTTCTACCTTTTTTGTATTTTTTTTAAAGACTTTATTTATTCATGAGAGACACACACACACAGAGAAAGAGGCAGAGACACAGGCAGAGGGAGAAGCAGGCTCCATGCAGGGAGCCTGACATGGGACTCGATCCCGGGACTCCAGGATCATGCCCTGGGCCAAACACATGCACCAACCGCTGAGCCACCTAGGCGTCCCTTTTTTTTTTTGTATTTTCCACGTGTTCCATAACCACCATATATGACCATTCAAGTCAGAAAAAAAAAAAGAAATCCATTTTATTTGGGGGAAAAAATTAGCCAACTCCTAAAAACACAGCCAAAGATCTAAAACAGAATAGCAGAAATCAGATTTATGACGTCCATTGAGGAGTAGGCTGCAATGCTTCTGGCTAATCAGAAAACAAACTATCATACATGTCTTTAATATGGCTCAGTTTCTGAAATCCATCTCTCCGAGCCAGACCACCTACATGAGCCAGTTGCTGATGCCACAGGACACAGGAGGGTCACGCCAGCCAAGGTGTGGCACATCCGCAAAATGTCCTTCTCTGTGCAAGGGCCCTTCTGCCTCCCAGGATTTTGCTTGTCCTACACTCTACTCTCATTTATGTATCCAGGGAGTAATAACAGCTACACTGCCAGAGGCACACACATACAACAGAAGTCTTAAATAAATATTTATACAGGTCCTGTTCGAGACCAGACCTTCCTTAACCGAGTCACGTGCAGGCCAGAACGCCCATCAGCTGGAAACTCAAATTCAAACAGAAAGACAGCTGGAAAGTGGAGTGGACCCAGGTAACCCCCTGTCAGGACAAAGCCGAATGCAGATCACGCAGCTGAATAAGCAGCAAGCTTTGAGGGAGGATTGTGGAGGTTCGAAGTGCCTTGGAAATGCAGAGAGGTGAGGGTGCCAGCAAGGCGACTGTGGTCAACGTGGTCAACGCTGGCTGCAGAGAGCCCTCGACAACGTCGAACAAAGAATGCCATTTCAATTGCAGGCTAGATTTACAGCAACAATGAGGTCCCATCTGTCATTCTCTCCTAAGTAAGGCAATAATTATCTTGAGCCTTAGCACTCTTTAGCAATACCCCAGGCCCCATAACACCTCCGAGTTTGCTAAATTATATGGCCAGTAAAGCTCCGTTAATAAATCAATCCCACTTTAATTAGACCACCTCTGTCACTCAGACGCCTGGCAACCGCCTTGCCCGCAGCCGGGTGACTAACCCAACCTGAGAAGCCTTCTCTCCATCACCACCTTCGTCATGCCTGCGGCAGCCCAGACACAAAAGGTGGCGCTAAGAGGGGTCAAAATTAATTGGTTTATGTTCAACTCGCTTCAACAGAACGTCCATAATCTGTGATAGGATGCTGAATTCAGTCATCACTGGAGGAAAAGAGAGGGAGAAGCGGTTTGAAAAACAAATCGAAGGGCACCTGCGTGGCTCAGTGGTTGAGCCCAGTCTGCTGTCAGCTCAGGTTGTGACCTGGGGCCCTGGGATTGAGTCCCCCCATCACGCCTCCTCTGCCTGTGTCTCTGCCTCTGTGTGTGTGTCTCTCATGAATAAATAAAATCTTAAAAAAAAAAATCAAAACAGCTTCGTCCCTTAGACTACTCATTCTCCACTGCAGCACAGTGACTTCACTTTGTATTTTATCTGTCTAGATCAGAATTTGCAAAAGGGCCACCTGTGGATGAAATTTGGAAGTTTTTGTGTGACCTATACAGTTCTAGTCAAATATCAGAATTGGCTACCACCATTGTTACATCAGGAGACTTCACAAATTAATACAAAGAAGTACACTTGGATTTTTGGCTTCTCTGGAAAACCTGAGATCTGCTGGTGCGGAGCTGTCCCTCCCTCCCAAAAATACCAGTGGGGGCATGGGGCATGCACCGTTGGCCATCTGCCTCTCCTACAGCATCAGACCCAGCTGGCCTTCGTCTCCCTGCCCGGCCCCCTCTGGCCTCTGGTTGACTCAGTAGGCTTCGGTATGGGGCCTTAGAAGCAGCCCACAAGCAGCATAAGGGAAAGGACAGTAGCTTCACCTCCGTATCTGCAGTTCTTAGCAAAATGCCTGCCACATAGTCATTGTGCTGCATGGATGGTGGTCTCCAATGTTTCCTACTAGAAGGTCTGGTTCTCAGCAAATTACAGTTAGCTCTACCATGGGTCAGGTTCTCAAAGTCTGTATCATTTTTGAAGAGTTTCTGTAGAACCAAGAACCATTAGTCAGTCCCAGGCAGGCTATAGGCATTGCCCACCCATACTCCAGGGCTCTGCCTGCCTGCAGGGAAGCAAACCCTCACCAAGACACAGCCTTGGTTACCCAATTTTCATGAATATTTATGGACTATCTTCCATCAAGTCAACGATCTACCCTCACTTGTTGGTACACTAACTCTAAAGATCTCATTGGCCAGAACTAACAGTAGGAGCATGGTTCTTGCTGAATATCAATTACATATTTTTCATCACATGTAATTTTACTCCTCTTTGTGTTGTGGTTCCCTGTGATGCCAGCACAGCTCTCAAGAAAGTAGTATATTACCCATGGGCAACAGGTGTGGCCGGGCATCCTCAGGCTACACTCAGCTCCTATCCTACAATCCACCCTGTCTAGTCCAGCTTGAGCCCACCAATCATCCTTACATTCAACAAATGTTTATTGATCATCTACTACATGCCATATACTATTGCACCAAGCTGGGGATACCACAGTCACTTGCTCAACAATTTGATGAAATATGCCTATGAAAGCCCTAACTATCCCTTAATCACAGAACACTTTTTTTTTTTTTTTTTTGCCTAATAAATAAAGCATTCATTCAGAAGAAAACAGAGATGGGTAAATTTTTATAAAACAGAACCCTCACAGTTTGTCTTGTCTAGCCTTCTGTTCTGAGTGTGGTTGCTGAGAATGTAAGCCTAAATGCTCACTCTCAGTCCATTCTAACTTGACTCCGCACCTCTCCTCTGCCACCCCTTCCCAGTGCCCTCACCTTGTACCACCCAGAAATGATCCTTGTCTTCCCCAACCAGCTTATGAAAACCTTAAGTCAGGAGTTACACAGTATTCACCTCTCTATCCCCAGGGTCTGTGAAAGCACCAGCACATAGTTGGTGCTCATTAATTTCTGAGTAATAAATGCCTGAGCAATCTCTAAACCTAAACAGTAGTGTCTGGGTAATCAGAGTTAGCCAAATGCATGGATGTTGCCACCTAAGGTCACTCTTTGTCAGATCACTAAGATGGTCCTTCTTCGGACACTGCTGACACCATACCACACAAGGGACCTCTCTGGCTTAAAGAGCTGCTAAAGAACTTTTTTAAAAAAAACAGAACATATCATGGAGAAGAGGAATACAATGAATAAGACTTCAAAGACTTGGCTTAAAGAAATGGTGCTGAATAAATATTTACTCAGTGGAACTGAATCAAAGTCATCAGAAGACCATTAGCCTTATCATTTGGACAATAAAAGTCAAACATAGTAGAATAAAGACATTTTCTCCCTTCCCTTCCTCCCCTTCTCCTCTATAAAACCCACCAAAGCAATGAGAAGCATGGAACAACAGAGAAAGAATATAATGATCAAAGAAATTAGAAAATGGTCAACCTCAAACTCCCAATTATAAAGAAAATCTACAAATACATTAAAATTTACCTTACACTGAGGAAGATGTTGAAAGCTGGTAACACACCTAAATCACATCTTAGGCAGAGCTCAGAGTGCTCCACAATTTCATGCTACCATCATCAAAAGCCTGAACAATTACCCTTTAAAGGCATAACAAGTTTGGGAGTAGCAACATCCACTTCCAAACCCTTTTCTCACAATCCACACAGTAAAGAGGAGGGGAGGTGAAACCAAACAGATGCTGAGACAGCCACCAGTGTAAGAACCAGGCAGCTGGAAAACCAATGGCATTTTCAACAAGAAGAGCAGAGGTTGTACTGTCAACCATGCGGTGTTCTCTTGCTCACAAGGAAGCGAGACGCTTGATGAGGTAGAGACTACCAAGATCAGAGGTAAAGCACCTGAGGAAAGATACTCAAATTAAAGCTGTATGCTGCTCCTTTAAGGCCCCAGGTCTCCATAAAGCCCCAATTTTTGAACAGTGAGGTACTGGCAGACAGTAGCAGGGAACCAAAGAGATGAAGATGTGCATTCAGCATATGTGAGGCTACCAGGCACTGAAGTCAATACACAAGACCAGTTATTCTAGAGTAGCCACCAACAGTGAGAAAATGAAACTTTAAAATTATACATTTTGAACAGAAAACACCAAATACCTAGAAATAAACTAATGAAAAATGTGTAGGACCTCTACCTAGAAAAATAGTAAAGTGTTACTGAGAGGAGTTAAAGAAGACTAAACAAAGGGAGGGATATACCGTGCTCATGGGCCACAAGACTTGACATTAGCAACCAAAATTCTAGCAGGTTTTTTGCGAGAGAATAAGATGATTCTCAAGTTTAAGTGAAATGTGGAGAGTCAAGAATAGCTAAGATAGGGATCCCTGGGTGGCGCAGCGGTTTGGCGCCTGCCTTTGGCCCAGGGCGCGATCCTGGAGACCCGGGATCGAATCCCACGTCGGGCTCCCGGTGCATGGAGCCTGCTTCTCCCTCTGCCTGTGTCTCTGCCTCTCTGTCTCTCTCTGTGTGACTATCATAAATAAATAAAAATTTTTTAAAAAAATTTAAAAAAAAAAAAAAGAATAGCTAAGATAATACTGAACAACAACCAAAAAAACCTGGAAGACAGTCATCACCATATATCAAGATTTATTTCAGGGGCACCTGGGTGGCTCAGTGGTTGAGCACCTGCCTTCAGCTCAGGTCATGATTCTGGAGTCCTGAGATCGAGTCCCACATCAGGCTCCTTTCAGTGAGTCTGCTTCTCCCTCTGCCTAGATCTTTGCCTCTGTGTGTCTCTCATGAATAAATAAAATCTTTTAAAAAAAGATTTCAAAGTTTCAGTAATTGAGATAGTAAAGTACTGGCCTAAGTATAAACAAAAAGACCACAGAACAAAATCAGATCCACACACATGGTCACTTGATTTATAACAAAGGCACTCCTAAAGAATACTGGGGAAAAGAAAGATCTTTTCAATAAATGGTACCAAGACACTGACTCTACCTCAAACCATACACAAAAGAACAACTAGAGATAAGCTGTAGTATATATACAATAAGTACAAAATAACCCAGTAGATACCTGAAATATAATATGGGAGAATATTTTCATAATCTTGGGAAAAGAAAAATATTTCTTAAATAGGACATAAAAGCATTAATCATAAAGGAAAAGATCAGTAAATTAAACTACATTATAAGACCCCACTGAAAGAGCAAAACAGCAAGCCACAGAGTGGAAGAAGATATTTATAATACTAATAACTACCAGTGGACTATATCCAGAATATATAAAGAAGTCTTACAAATCAATAAGAGAGAAACAACCCAAAAAGAAAACGGGCAAAGATTTAACAAGCTTCTTACGACAAATGATACACAAATGACCAAAAAAACTTAAGAAAACATGCTCAACTTCATTCATAACCATGGAAAATAAAATAAAATCACAAAGAGATACCACTACACAAGAGAAAAAGGCTGACCATTTAAAACGTTAGCAAGGATGTATTCCAAATGGGACTCTTAGAAACTGCCGATGGAAGTGCAAATTGGTACAAATGCTTTAGAAAACTGGCTGCAAATATCTATTTAAAAAAATGATCATACTCTATGGACCCAACCATCCCACTCCTAGATATACACCCAAAAGAAATGCATACATACGGATATGGGAAGATGCTTATAAAACCACTCACGGCAGCATAGTTTGCACACATTTCATAATCATCACAACTGGAAACAATTGGGATCCCTGGGTGGCTCAGTGGTTTAGCACCTGCCTTTGGCCCAGGGCGTGATCCTGGAGACCCAGGATCAAGTCCCATGTCAGGCTCCCTGCATGGAGCCTGCTCCTCCCTCTGCCTGTGTCTCTGCCTCTATCTCACATGAGTAAATAAATAAAATCTTAAATAAAAAAAAAAAAAACTGGAAACAGTCCAAATGTTCAACAGTAGCAGGAGTAAATTGGTGGTATCTTCACCCAATGGAATACTATACAACACTGACAATAAATGAGTTATATATTTATCTGTAATTACATGTATGAATCCCAACAAATAACGATCAGGGGAAAGGAAGGAAAAGAAAGCTTTCACTGAACAGATGATCTATTTATGATTCTGTTTGTATAACATTCGAAAACAGAGCAACGAAGGGTAGTAGAATTCAGGATGTGATTATTTCTAGGGTAGGGAGTGGTGGGTGGGAGTGGACAGGAGAAGGGCTTTTCAAGTGAAAAGATGAGGGAGTGTGAATGGTGGTTACACAGGTATGCTCATTTTGTGAAAATGCATCAAACTATAATTTTGATCTGTGCAGTCTTCCAGATGTCTTTTATAATTTAAAAAAATACTTACAAATCAGTTTAAAAAAAAAAAACCCTAAGCATAAAAGATATAAAGCAATTTTAGAAAAAGAATCTAAAACCGCCAAGAGGGCAAAAGTGGATAATAAAAGGAAACATCAGGAGCACCTGGCTGTCGGTTTCAGCTCAGGTCATGATCTCAGGGTTGTGAGACTGAGCGCCCTGTCAGGCTCCATGCTGAGCAGGGAGCCTGCTTTAAGAGTCTCTCTGCCCCTCCCTACCTCTAAAATAAATTAATTAAAAAAAAAAAAAAAGAAAACAGTTCTGTTTCACCTATGAGAATGGCAAAAATAAAAGAACTTTTTAAATGCCAAGTGTTGGTGAGGATATGGGGGTACAAATCCTCTCATTCAGTGCCAGCGGGAAAACCTCTTCAATGGTAAACTTGGGAATATGAAGCAGAATTTAAGACACACAGCTACTGACCCCAGCAGTTCTACTTTGAAAAATGTATTCTATGCTTGTACTGGTACAGGGGCAGAAAAATGCATAAAAGGGTGTTTGTAACATAACAGCAAAACATTAACCATGTAGATATCCATTCATAAGGGAGTGACTTAAGAAGTTATTGTACATTCATACTGTGGAGTCATACCATTAAGTTCTTGAAAAGATTTGTAGTGATGCAAAATGTAATGAGTGACTAAAACAAGGCAGTGAATAGAATGATTATTAAAGCTTACGTGTGTGTGTGTGTACAGAAATAAATATACACATATGCAGATAAAATGTCAGAAAAGTTGGGCGCCCAGGTGGCTCAGTGGTTCAGTGTCGCCTTCAGCCCAGGGTGTGATCCTGGAGACCTGGGATTGAGTCCCAAGTAGGGCTCCCTCCATGGAGCCTGCTTCTCCCTCTGCCTGTGTCTCTCATGAATAAATAAATAAAATATTTTTTTAAAAAAGTTATGCAACAGCCTATGGATGATGATCATCTCAAGGGAATGGGAGTGGAGGTGGGAAGAATGCCCTCATTCCACAGTAAATCCTTTTGTATGCTTTGGTTTTCTTACTCTGTGTATGTGCCGGCATATACTTCCAAGGTGGAGAAAGAGGTTCATGTGCCACAACTGAAGAGAGAAGTCTAGCCACCTGTGATACTGTCACCGTGAATCAGTTATTATGTCGCAGCTTGCCATCACGGGCTTAAAGTGGACTTGGCCAAAAAGGATTTGTGCAGAGATATAAGTGACTAACATTTTAGACTACCTGGGCCTCTTCCCTAGTGAAAAATCAAATAGACCTACTATTTGTCAACATTCACAAAATAAAAAAGTCAGAGATCTCCAAAAATCAAAGTCCCCACAAATAGCATCCTTCTCCATTTACAACAAAATGTTTCCTTTCTAGTTGGGAATGATGCTAATGGAGAATAAAAAGAAAGAGGAACAAATGCAAATAATCTTAATGCCACAACTGTCCCAGATGTTCAATGGTTATCTAGATACAAAGGTCAGAAAAAAGGGGAGGAGGGCGGGGGGTGGGAGTGAATGGGTGACGGGCACTGGGGTTATTCTGTATGTTAGTAAATTGAACACCAATAAAAAATAAAAAAAATAAAAAAAATAAAAAAATAAAAAATAATAAAAAATAATTAAAAAAACAAAGGTCAGAAAACTTATTTTGCAGTGATTGAGTAGGTCAGATCTCTATTCAACTGTATTGCCTCGTGTTTTAGGACTAAAAGACTTCTATGCTCTCTTTTTTAAAGACTATCACACCTGAGGTAGTGAACTGCATAACCTTAGCATCCTTATCACCACAATAAGAAAACTAGACCCAAATAAGATTTGTAGTAGAATAAGGTAATTTACTCAACAAAAATGATTCACTTTGTTTGAAAGCTTGTGTTAACTTATGTATTTTGGAGTACCCAAGGTCTATTATGTTCCAATACAATATCATCAACTTTCATTAACCTTAAGCATGAGTCGTTATAGCCTACAAAAAGGCAGAAACAAGAATAAAAGAAATTTTAAGTCTACTCTCTAAGTCAACAAATGCATTAGCTACAATATGTACCCTGTGAGCATTCTAGAGGGAGAATATATAAGAGTAAAGAAAAGAGATCATCAGATCCACCATACAGTCAATACAACTTCATGAGAGAAGCCTGGGGATCAGTCACAGGAGCGAATATGGAAGATACAAGCCTCCGAAGTGAAATTGTAGAGACACCATGATGTCACTAAGCCAAAGACCCATAGAGCAGCTGGTTACCCTGATACAAATGACCTGAACTGGGCTCTGATAGGATGTTATAGATGGAAAGCTGTGTTTTTGGCATTTTACATCAACTGGGACAATCTCCCAGTGATATTGAACTATAAATCAAAGATGAATCAGTGCTGATGCCCCCAGAAGAAAATAAAAGTAAAGAGTCATGGTTTTTCTTGATCCTATGACAATAATTCTTCCCTGAGAGGATCAACTTTGCTTTTGCTCAGTGCTCATAAATAACTCATAACTAGGCATCAGGACAGTGAATTAAACTCTCTGCCATGGTTGGCCCATCCAGCAGAGTTTTTCAAAATAATTCCCCTGAACACTGTAGATTTATGCTTACTTCCACTGTCTCAAGCCCACAGTGATTTTCACCCCCCTCTCCACCTCATCTCAGCCAGAGCAACATCCTTCTCATCTCTGTTAAGAATTAGGATTCTGGGAAGTCCTGTGGCTCAGTGGTTTAGCGCCGCCTTCAGCCCAGGGTGAGATCCTGGAGACCTGGGATGGAGTCCCACATTGGGCTCCCTGCATGGAGCCTGCTTCTCCCTCTGCCTGTGTCTCTGCCTCTCTCTATGTCTCTCATGAATAAATAAATAAAGTCTTAAAAAAAAAAAAGGAGTGGAAAGCTTTAAAAAAAAAGAATTAGGATTCTGTTAAAAACTAACTGCAAGGATTCAATTAAAAGCAACACCTGAAAAACACTTATAGGACCAAAGACTCCCTATTCATATCAGTAAGGGGATGGTCTTCACACTACATACCACCGTCCTTTGTAGGGAGGACTACTGTTCTAACCACTATCACATCCCCACTCCCTGGCCCAAATCAAGTCTCTAGTATAATTATTGCCCATCAGGAAAGGAAGGCTGGTTCCTTCCTTTCGGAAGTATGGAATATTCTGGTTCCGTACTCAGAGATGGTCCTCAAAGATGTCCATCAGCTACCACCAACCAATGGGACCCACAACACTCTGTTTCATGGATACCATGGAATTTTTTCCTGAGATCCTCACAGACAAAGACACTGGAGCTGTTTTTGCTTGTTCTGCTCTCTTTTTTCTTCTTATAAATCTCCTTTGGAGGGCTCCTTCCCATGCCAGGAGGGGTATCGTGCCTTCGGTGATAAGGCCAGGCCACCAAATATTAGAGAGCTGGCCTGAAAATGAAGCTGACATGGAAGGAAGGTGAGAGGAGGGAAAAGGAAGGAAACAGAGGAGACAAACAGAATTCTGACAACTTCACGTGAGGCCATGAATCCAGTCAGGTGTATTCTGTAACATGTTCTCCTTCAATTTGTTTAAATTAATACAAGGGCTTTCTATTGTTTGCATCTGGAATACCCTTGACTGCTACAACATATGTGCATCTCTTTCAATCAGAACCCTCAATGCTAAGTCTCACGCTCCTCCCCCACTCATGTTGGCTTCACTTCAAAGATAAATTAGGAATCAATTCACGGGAGGATTTCTTCAAACAATAAGCTCTCCTCAAATTATAAAGAGCCTCAGTCTTAAGAATCTAATTATATTCAGTTCAACAACATAGGAGGACACACAATAGGTAAAATATACAGCTAACAGGCTAATGGATAAAACAGTATTGCCTAGTTACTGTCTCACTTTGCACTGACTCTTTCTCCCTTGTGTTTATTTTCTTACAGTCGAAAGCACACATCTAATGGGCAATGAAGCCATGGTTGACCACGGAACGAGGGGACTCCTGTCAGCTCACTCTCATTTGCCTTTAACATGACCTTGTCTCACTACCAAGTTAAGGGGGAAAAAGCCTAAGGTACTGAAATAATTTTTACTCAGGAAAAAAAAAAATTCCCAAAATTCTACTTTATAGATTTTCAGAGAGTTTTGGAGTATCTCTGTCAGAGATCCTCAGGACCACCCACCCCCAGGTCTGGTGATTCACCAGAAGGACCCACAGGTATCAGCATGTAGTTATATCCATGGCTGAGATTTATTACAGCAAAAGGATTTGAAAGCTGAATCGGGGAAGGGAAAAGATGCATGAAATGAAATGGGGAGAAGACAAAGCTTAAGTTTTTAAGAGTCCTCTCCCAAAGAATCCAGGAAGGAGGTGTTTAATTCCTCCAGCAACAAGTTGTGACAACATGTGCCAAGTGTTGTCTACCAGGGAGGCTCTTTAGGGAGTCAGCACCCAGGGATTTTAACAGGGGCTCATCACATAAGAACCTTCTGTCTAGCACAAACCAAAATTCCAGATTCCCAGAAGGCAAGCAAGCAGGTGTTCAGCATAAACCACATTGCTCGTACAGAGTTTAGGCTCAGTGAGCCACTCTTACCATTGAGAGAAAGTTTAATACCAGGGTAGAAAACTGTTTACTGGCCAAGTCCCCACATGTCACCCTTGCAAGCAGACTTTTCCAAGGACAGGGAGTGCGCATCTACTATGTGCACACCTTGTCTGCACAGGACCAAAGCTTAAATTCCTCACATCATGGTGAGAGCTGAGCCCTGAGACATGGAGTGGCTTGCCCAAAATCACACAACAAAGCTAGAACTAACACCCAGGTCTCCAGATTCGCAGGGAGGGGAAGATACGGCCACCCTCACTCTCAGCTTCCAGACACAGGCACACACATCTTCCAGTGAAGTTTGCTTCAGAGGCTGCAAATGAAGACAACACCAAGGCAGCTGTGATTCTCAGGCCACAAACTCTCCATGGCAACAGTAATTACATCCATCGGCTAAAAGTTTCACCGACAGAATAAGTATCATGTTTAAGATGCTACTGCTATCCCTCCCTCTTAGCAAAAGACACCTTCCCAACTCAATTTAATTTGAAAACTCCAGGCTCATTATCACTTTAATTAAAATCATACATTTCCACTTAAAGCTAGCAGAGGTGGCCTAACAAGTCCAATATCTTTATTAACAGAAAAAGCACTGGGGTCCAGACAGGGAAGCGACTTGACCAAGGCCACATCATCGACTGAGACCTAGCCTGCTCTCCTAGCCTGCTCTCCTGACCTCCGGTCACGCAGCCTCCTAGGGCCTCTTGCTGTCCCAGCCGCCCAGGCTCAGAGCTCCGAAGACCATATGTTTAGTGTAGGCCCTTAAGTGTTTAATGATCTGAAATGTATTCCTCTTCATGACTTGTGCAGGGAAGTCGGTACAACCCTGCAAAAAAGCCAGTATTCTTCAAATACAAGAGCTAATTAAAAAAAAAAAAATGCCACACTGGAGTCTATTTCATATGACATTTCGATGCTGTTTGTATGCATTTCCCTTTTAAATATTCACAGTTATCCAGACGTACAACACAGTGCTGAATCCGTGAAGATTCAACATGCCCGAGACATCTATGCCCCATAAGTGAAGTCAGTAGATGGTCCACCCAGGGGCCTTCCACACCTCATCTAGCTCCCGAGCGAGCCGTGCACAGACACACGAAAGAACAACATGGGGCTAATTTACACGGCTAGAGGAAACAGAGACTCTAGGCTTCCCAGCACGTTATCGTTACTGCACCACACACAGACAGCCGGCCACAAAAGCACATGAAGGCCAGTCATTGCCCTTCAGAACAGATTCTCATTGTACGCAATCCAGCAACTTGAAAAACCCAAATGATGAGAATGTTTCCATTGTCTAATATGAAATACACGTCAAATTTAAAAACTGAATTTTTTTTTTTTTTTTTTATGATAGTCACAGACAGAGAGAGACAGGCAGAGACACAGGCAGAGGGAGAAGCAGGCTCCATGCACCAGGAGCCCGATGTGGGATTTGATCCCGGGTCTCCAGGATTGCGCCCTGGGCCAAAAGCAGGCGCCAAACCGCTGCGCCACCCAGGGATCCCAAAAAAAATTTTTTTAAACTGATGGGTTGAAGGAACTCGGTCTAAAAAGTGACATGCCAGGTGAGAAAAGTATCCACCCAGTGCTTCTCAACTGGGGGAGCATGTTGGCCTCCCAGGGGACATCTGGCAACCTCTGCAGACCACTGTCTGTTGTCACCACTGGGGGAGGGGACAGATACTACCAGCACCTTGTAAGTGGAGACCAGAGACCCTGCGAAGAACCCTATGATGCACACGACAGCCTCCACAACAAAAATGTTCTGGCCCAAAGTCTGGAAAGTACCATGGTTGAAAAGCCCTGCTTTCAAGAAATAAAGGCCAATTCATAATTCTTGGTAATATCTGAATAAATTAATTCTGAGAATTTTGTTTTAAGTGTCAATCAAGTATGATGCTACGTAAATTAAATTCAAACAGTACAATGGCACTGAAACCATAATTCAATTAACCGGAGGATTCCAGTTGCCATAAATCTTATACAGCATTTCAAATTATTTATTTCACTGTTTTAAGGCTTGTGTCCTTTCATTCTGCATAATGGCAATGCCTTTTGGCTGGAATTTGATCATTATTCTTGGAATGGCAGTTGCAGGTCTGCCTCCATTATTAGAGCCCAGGGAGTTAAGGACCCTCCAGTGAACTTGGAGAGGGAGCCACAATGCAGAGCTTGCCCAGACAGTGATCAGCTGTTACTTGGCCTTCATGCCAGAGCCTCCAGCTACTGCTCAGCAGTTTGTGTTTTTAATTACATTTCTAAGGGTTGAGAGTAAAATTTTCAAAACCACTATGAAAACACTGGTAAATCAAGAGGGCAATTAGGAGCGCGAAATAAAACCCATATTGCCAAACAGTAAAGCAGCAGCAGATCCTGGTAACTTGGGAAACAGAGTAGGTGAATACAATAAAGATAAATAAGATCTATACATGGCAAGTTTATAGGAAAAAAAAAAAAAAAACAGCCAAGCATGAAGACAGCAAAAGAGTCAGGGCAGACTATACCAAAAATCTAAGGAGAGGTGTTAAATGTTACCAGCTCCAAAATAATTCACTACCTGCCAAGGATTTTTGGTGTTCCTCAAACGTGCTCCCAGAAAGAAATTTAAAAATTTAAAAAAAAAAAAAAAATTTGCACTCAGAAAAACACCGATTTAGATGAAGAAATTATCTGAAGACCAAATGGGAGGGTAAACTCATTAACAGGAGCTGATGTGCTTGCAGCTCAAGATGGAAACAGATTGCATGACAGCTCAGTTTGATGCAAAGCCCCACATACAGCTGTGCAGGCTGTTCACTGCCCAAGGGCTTCCTGCCGGCGGAGGGGGGTGGTCAGTGAGAGCAGAAACCCAGGCCAGTGGGCTAGCCAAGCTGAGCACCCTGGTATGAAGAGCACACCCACACTTAGGAAAGAGAACCTTTTTCTAATATGCCCAAAGGTGCCCCATGGCCTAGCAGCAAATACACTACATGGTAGAGAAAGATGCAGGAACTGTTTGCCAAGGTCAGCCCAAACGTGTGGGGTTGTGGAGACAAAAGGAGCAATGTAGGGTTCCTAAGCATCCAGAATGGGAGGCCAGATGTGGGGGAAAGGAGAAAGAAAATCATCTACTTGCCATTGGATTTTTTTTTTCAGCATAGCCTGAGTTCCCACTCAAGAAGGAAATAATCATAAAGCACAAGTACTGATATCTGGGGATAACTTTATAGAGATGCTTGGCCTGGATTTTTTTCACCTACAGAATGGGAGCTGGTTAAAGCAGTCTGGAAAGAAATCCACCTCAACCATGGTCAGAGCTCTTCACCCCCAACCCCCACCATCCCTGCCTCTGTTCATCCAGGAGCAGAGGCTGTGAACTGCCCCTCTGTTGTCAGACAACTCCCCGGGGGTAAGGCTCACACCCGCCCTATACACTTTTACTGACTGCCTGCCTTGTGTGCAGGGGTGCAGACACTAAAGGGAACAGAACAATCCCTGGCCCTCAGCTCATGTTTGGTGGGGGAGACCGACACATAGGCAGTGTTCTTGGGATTATTCTGTGCCATGCCACCCCTCCATGTCACATTCCCCGGAGAGTGCTCTCTCACCACAGGGGGCCACTGCCCAGCACCTAGAAAGACACCATGAATTTGCTCTGGCAGTCTATCCAGTTTGGCTGGGAGGGAACACAGATTTCACCAAGGAGCCTCGTTCTATTTTCAGTTTGGCAAGATTTCAACAGGTGAGCAGGAGAGAACACCCCACGTCAAAACAAGGCAAGTGTGGGGGAGACAGGTTTCCAAGCAGCCCTGAGCCTCAGGAGGATCATGAGGCTAATGGAAGGCCCTGGGACATGCCCTCAAAGAGGCAGACCAGGGACATGGAGGGAAGTTCTCCACGTAAAGAAGAATGAAGAAGGACCTTGGTCAATGCCCATGCTTAAGAAGTGTGCAAAGATGAAAGAATCACGGAGAAAACAAAAGGAATCACGGGAGTGGACAAATGAACGCTGGAAGGTTTGGTGCCATAGTGGTGGAGGGAGGAGTTATTGAGGGTTGACCATCAACAGTGTCCACGGGTGGACAAGCCCCTGAGGAAAGGTCACCTGGGGGAGAGGGGGATGAGGGACTTAAAGTAAGAATAGAGGGGATATGAGGATTTTGTAATCTCTTGGCAATCTGAAGGACAAAGTCATGAAATATTAGGTAGGGGATTATGACCTACTCGTGAAATTCTACAAACAGGTTTTAGTCATCCAAGGGCCTGTTCCTATTATATTTCTTACTAAGCCCTAAATTAGGACACCAAAAATGCCAAAAAGGCCTTTTTGAGGCCATGTTTTTGCGAGAGCTGCAACCCCAGTTATAAGGGCTTCATCCCCCAAGAGCCTAATTTTAGCTTGCAAAGTAAGCTCTCCCAATATAAAAGGCCACCCATTAAGTGGCAGTAAGAATTTTAACCTTGAACAAATGGCTCAGCAGGACTCCTCACCAATCCAGACAGAATGCCTCTCAGGAGGCCAAGGTTTTCTTTTTTGGAGAGAAAGGTCTCCCCCACAAACCAGCAGGAGAGGCAGATAATGGCCTAGCTTCTCCGGAGCCACTGGGCTTGCAAAGCTGAGGCCTTAGGGCGGACACACCTTCGGAAAATCTAAGGCATCTGCAAACATTTCAAGTCCCAAACAGAAAGGGCCACGTGCAAACAGGTCCACCTCCATTCTTCTGTTGCACGTGGTCTCCCCCTCTTCCTCCCCCTGCTATAAATGCTGCCTGACTGAAGATGAGAGGTAGGAACAACCCTTTAAGAGCTCCTCCTTGAAGTAGTTAAACAAACATCTGAATATGCACTCCCTGCGGATATGCTGCACAGCCAGCTCTTTCTAAACTTCCTAAATCCCTTCATCTGTGCGTGATCACACTGCATCTAAACTACCAGGTTACACAACTATCTCATTCCTTTTTGTAGACCCCTCCTCCAGCCTGGTCCCAGTGCTGGGCAAAGAAGCTGTCACAAATCAGTACCCAATGATAGGTGCTTTCTGAACTTAAGGCAGCTGCCATTTTTTAAAGCACTTTGGACAGATATATATAGGTCATGTGTGACCTATATAGGCCATACATAAATACACTATACACCATACACACCCATACACACACACACACAGATGTCAGCATTGACTCTAAATCAACTTCACCCAAGAACCAAAATCTGTGCCTTTTATGGGAAACACATCATCTTTCTTCTGGATGGTCCTTTCCTTTCCCCTAGGAACCCTGTCTCTTAATCAAGGTCCCAACGAGGAACAGAAGTCACTCTCGATGGTGCAAAAGAAGAGACTTTACCTTGCAGGGCAAATGGAGCAAAACTAGAATGGTGGGTCACTGAGGAGCAAGTAACAGTCAGAAGCAGTTCCACACATAGGGCTGGAGTGACTAGGGAAGGAGGCAGCGTCCCCAGAGCCAGCGGGAGCTGGAGGCCTGCAAGAGCTAAGGCCCCAGAAAGAAGTTACCACAGAGCCGCTAAGCCAGCGGCTCAGAGCCCAGGCTGAGGGAGCAGCAAAGTGAACCTCCCTCCCTACACCCTGCAATCTCTTGCAGGTGTCCCCCAGGTACTCAGGCCACACCTATACCAGCTGGGAGGTGTTTCCCCAGCTCTGCCCCACCTGTCACTGGGAGCCGCTGTGCCTGGAGTATTTACGTCTACCCTCAGTAACAGGAAATTATGACTGAAGCACTCTTTTAACCCTCCAATGTTCCTACTTTTGATAACACAGTTACGTTAGTTGCGTAATTTAAAACTATGAGGAAGATACAGGATAGTTTTCAGATGCAGTGTGCAGTCTTCCATTGAAAGTCTTGATCACAGGATTCAACTAGGAGAAAAGTCCACATATAGATTCTTCTCACACTATTTTGGGTTCTGGATTTGCCCATTTCAAAACGAGTACTCTCACCAAAGCCAGCTAGGAGAACCCAGACTTACCCACCAAAGGGAAGAGCAGCTGTTTGGGTTATGTTAACGCCTCCCTTACACTGGTATAGCCTTTCTAGAACCAGAAATGTCATGGGTGACGTTCATGTCAGTCAATTATATTTCCATCTTGCTACCTGTGCAAATTGTGAAGCATTTACCACAGGGTTAGATTTTGTATGTGTAATGTTGTATCACAGCCATTTGGAGAAGATTAATTTGATAACGATTGCAAAAGGCATCAGACAACACTTCCCCATGACACAGCTAATGTGAAAAATACTGTATATATCCGAAATAATATTAATGCAGCTGTGACTATTCTCCTTTTGTCTTGTCCCAGTAATCTGACACACAGCCTAGACATGGCAATTTTGATCATGTAAAATCTCACAGCCTAAGTGGATTATAAAAAAACTGTGTGTGTCTCCACTTGTATGTGCATACAAAGCAACAATTTTCCTATAGCTTGGCCAAGTGGAGTGTCACCATGATCTAAGGGAAGAGAGTGGTAAAAAGAGACTGCTCGCTCTATTCCCCAACAACGAGCTTATTATATTCCCTCCATCCTTGATTCCCTAGCACAGAGACACAAACCTCTACGTTGGATCCATCCGATATTTGAAGAGCTGATCAGATAAGGAAATAAAATGGTTCAGTTATTCCTACAGGAAATCAAATGAAAGAGAAGTTTCCAGCAGGTACAGTGCCTCGAAGGAGGCCAAACAGCAGGATGGGATCAAGCCTCCCTGGAGCAGGAGTTTCTGGTCAGCCACCCCCACCCACTTGACTACAGCAGCATCAGCTTCCCCAGAATTCCAGCTCCAGCTTCACTCAGGTCCATTCAGGGAGGCACTACTATCTCCACAGAAGTGCAACTGGTCCCAGAAGAGCTTTCAACACAAGGATTACTGCTAAATTTTCCAGTTTTTCCAAAGCACATATAATGTGGACATACAATTCTTTTCCAAAACTCCATTTGTTTTGTTCACACTACAAAATGAAATGGACTTAAAACCACTCCACCATAAGCCTATTTACCTATAAGTAAGACTCTGATACTGTAATTACCTCTGATAGTTTTTCAGGATGATTCCTTAATGATATTTTTTTAAGGGTTTTATTTGTTTGTTCATGAGAGACACAGAGAGAGGCAGAAACATTGGCAGAGGGATCCAGGAACCCGGGACCACGACCTGAGCCAAAGGCAGACGCTCAACTACTAAGCCACCCAGGGGCACCATGATATTTTCTTTATAAGTAAATTTAAAGTTTCTTCTTCCCTAAATACTTTTTGAGGGGTTAAAAAGATGGACGGCCACTGAAATCACAAAGTTCTGGGTTTGTCCAAGTTCTAAATGTTCCTGCTGTCATCACCTGAATCACGTTCAACCCTTTTCCCTCCTCATTTCCTCCTTTTGAGGGGGCCAGTGGAAAGGGCAAATGCTCTTTGAGGGTAGTGTGGTGAAGTTGGCTTCACAGGGCCTCAGAGACAGACACCCCTGGATTTGAATAGTCATGAACCTACATCAGCCATGGGATAGGACAAATTGTTCAGTGTCTCCAATCTTCAGCCTTCTTCTCTGAAAAGTGAGATATTGACTTGCAAAGTTGTGAAAATTTGAAGGCAGAGATGTAAAATATCAATTACCTGTTGGTTAATAGCAATGATTTCTTACACATGGCAGTAAAGATCTCATGATACCAAATGGAGAAATCTAGTCTTTAAAAAAAAAACAAACCTCACTGGTACTGTAAGTGATGAATCATGGAATTCTACTCCTGAAACCAGTATTGCACCATATGTTAACTAACTAGAATTTAAATAAAAATTAATAAAATAAAATAAAATGACAAGAAACAAAAATTACCCTATTTATCAAAGATTAACTATTAAACCATTAGAGTTGGTACCTAAAAGAAATCTCAACTCCAGGCTTTACTCAAGAACTCCAAAAAAACAAAGCAGAAGTATTTCACCTGTCCAATTACTTAAATTGAGAAGATTCATTTTCACGGCACATTAAAAGCTGCTGCTTGGACCACAGTGAAGGAAACAAAGGTGAAAAGAGTTAGAATTCATTCAGGATTGAAAATTAATTAGTCCATATCAACCCCATGAGTCACAGCCATCAATTTTAGAGACATAACAACACCCACTGGATTTTAATTATGAGGGTTACAAAACTGTTTAAGAATCCAAACCTAATTGTCAAGCCCAATTAAGCAGGTTGATAGAACATACTATGTAAAGATACAATGTGTTCCTTTTGCAAAAGAGTAAAATAAAATCCTTGTTCAGGGCTTGCTTACCAGCTCCCCCCTCATATATGTAATGATATATATATGTAAGATCATTCATTCATTCATTCATTCATTCATTGTGCAAAGGATGTCAGTCTTTGAGACAACAAGAAGTTAATCTGGAAGTGAGCCTAAGATCAATGCGTTTTTTAAGTCACTACATAACCCTGGGACAGAGGCAAGAAGTAGATGCTGGTTCTGGCTCAGTCTAGCTCTGGGCAACCTTCCTCCCCAGGAGGGGTTTCGTAAGATGACCACCAACACTCAATTCCAAGATCCCGTAATGAAGACAAACTTCCTGACCATTACCAATTGTGGTGCCAGTGAGAACAGAGTCTGCATTAAGGATCAGAGACACATTAGGCAAATCAGGTGGATAAGAGCATGGAGTCCAGAATGTACCACAGCATCCTGAGACACCATCTCTGATTGACCTTGGTCTTCTTTTTCTTGTTTTGTTTTTAAACAGAGCTGTCACCAAATGCAGCTATCTGAAAAATAACTCATGAGTTTTCTTCCCATTAAAAAGCCAATTATTTCTTAAAAATTAACTAGGAAATACATACCACAGAAACAATTTTCACACTCTCTTCATAAGTGTCTACATGCAAATAGCCTCAAAAACACATCATGCTCGCCTCTTTCAGAAAATATCTGAAATCCTCCACTTAACTTTGGTGAGAAAAACTGAATGTCAACATTCACATTCATTCCAGAACTCGGTCCATTTTCAACCAAATATAAAATAGTAGCTACCATCCCACTCTTACAACATTGCTGTTTTGACCTTCCCCGATCTCATCCTCCAACAACCCCTTACCTACAGGAGCTGAAAACATTCTTTGGAGGTGGGAAGAGCTTTCCAGGAAGGTCATGAATATTTTACTTCTAGATTCCCCATCCTTGCCCATTGTGTATATCAGTACATGTACACTAATCATTCCATATTAGCTGTGAAGAATTCATCTTTACATGAAGCAAAAGAATCGAAAAGGCAACTATCCCTCCTATCTTTGGATGCTGGGTCTCCATGTTAACTATGCAGTGGCTCATCCTAGGACTACCTATATTTGAGGACTTTACCCTTCCTAATAGTGTCATGAAGCTTGAGGGGTGTTTCTGTCACCCAGAGTAGGAGTGGAAATATCAAGAAATACTTCTATCAGAACTGCCTGGGTTTGCACACATACACACACACACACACACACACAGAGAGAGGGAGAGAGAGAAGAGCAGAGCTCTCACGACAGAGCATAAGAAATGCAAGAGCTTGAAGAAATCTTCAATGGGTTTCCTAGAAAATATCATTTCAAAAAGGGAAGAAAGATAGCTGCGTGCTGTGGGAAGCTGCCTGCTGAGACAAAAAGGAACTAATGGAATGGTTCTGTCTCAGCAGAGATTGGGGCAGGGAAGAGTAAGTTTTGCAAAGGCATGTCTAAGTTTTGCAAATGTCTGTACATTGGACTAATCAGAAAGCCCAATACAAGTTGGTCTTGCTGCACCATGATTGCATACAATCAATTAGTCATAATAAACGCTCGGTCTCTGGAAGGAGGAAGAAAATTAAACTCATGTCTCATTTAATGGCAACATTATGTCACTGGCAGCTGAAGATGAGGAGGTGGTGGAGCTTTCTCAGATGGGAATGGAGGGGCAAACTCCACCTTGAGTGGAGCGGAGGCAGAGGGCAGAGAAACTGCTTTTGGGATTCAAGGGGCCTAAGTTCTCTCTTACCTGGAAGAAGTAGAAAAGAATCCACCTGCTGGAACACATGCCATATGCCTAAGATATCCCTACTTCTACTTCCTCTAAAAATGGCACCAAAACATACATCTCTATTTGAGGGGGAATTTCTGTACAGTAATTCCTTGGATAAAAGGATATACTCATTTTTGCTTACTCCTATGGAAAAGAGAGACCTTGGAGCTTCCAAAGAACATTAGTATTGGCATAGCAGTTACTTGGACTGCCAGCTTTGAGAGCCAGCTGCCTATGGTTGAGTACTCATCCCCCCCTTGCTAAAGCATGTAAAATCAGACAATTTATTTAATATTTTTATGCCTCGGTTTCTCTACCTATAAAAGGAGAATAATAATCTCTAACTCATGAAACTGTCGCGTACTGAAGGCATTGCCACAGGTAAAGCATTCAGAGCACACAGTAAATACCTATTGGCATATAAGCTTTTAATAATTAGCTCTCATCATGTGTACCTCTGGACTCTAACATTTGTCACTCACATGGTAAAACTTTCAGAGGACAAAAATCTGATAAGAGTTTCCTACAGATTAAAGGGGAAAAAAAATCAATCAAGCTAAACCCAGGTCTAATGAGGTCCCTTACTCAAAACACCATGGAGAAGGCCACAGACCCCTTGGTCTTCCATGGAGGTGCAATTCAAAGACTAATAAAGGAGATGAAGCTAATGGAATTCTTGCAAAAGGGCCTCATGATATCCATGGGAGCTATCTTCAGCCCAGGCTCCAAAGCCTTCAACAGGCTTTTATAGGCCACTGCTCAGACTCTCAATTACCTCAGGTGACCTTTAGCCTCCTCATCTCCCATTCTTTCTCTCCTCTGCTCAGGCCACATTGGCTGCCCAGCTGTTCCAAAAAGCCTACTGCCCCTTCAGGATGACTGCCTGGTTCTCCTCTCTGTGTGGAAAGCACTTCCTCAGGTATCTGCTTACATGCATTGCACATGCGTGGCTTTCACAGGGAGGCTTTCTCTGACCACATTATTTAACACATATCTGCTACTTCTGTCCTGCATTCCCTTTCCACTCTCATTTTTCTTGATAGCACTACTCACCATCAGATATGTACTTTCTTTCTCTTGAGCTCTGTAAGGGCAGGGATTTCTGATCTCAGCCCTATCTCCAGGGCCCAGAATAGCACCTGGAACATAGTAGGTGCTGAGTAAATGGGCTTTGAGATGGCTGCCAAGGAAATGTATGCTTATTCCTAGAACCACAGGTGAAAGACACAGCAAACACATCACTCAACTCTCCCTTGCTCTTCTAGGATGAAATCACATTTTTGGATGCCCTAAGTGATACTATGTAAAATTGCTCAACTGTTGCTGGTAGAGCTTAGAAACAATGCAAACTCTTGAAATGAATAATGTAAACATATTCACACTGCCAAGAGTGGGCTGGATCAGAGCAGGGCATCACCTTCAAACAAAAATCAGAAGCTCACTGCCCAGCCATGGTATTCAAAGCAACACCCCTAAAAGTATGTATTCATGGGGCTCCCACAAGGTCATGGAACAAAAAAATCCAGAGAGCATTTAGGAGGGCTGCCAGGTGATGCGTACAACCCCCTCACTGTAGCCCATGTGAGAATCACAGGTAGAAAATTCCTCCCCAAAACTAAGTTTCAAGCAAGATATAATCCTCAACATTTATTTGGAAAGGCAAAGTACCCAGAATCAGGAATTTATAGACCATTTCATTTTAGAAGATCTGTCTGAAATTGCTTGTAAAAAACAATCCCAAAACACAGGATAAAAACCCAGATTCTTGCTAATGAAAGAAGAAAGTATGGGCAGGAACTCGTATTGGATTCACATATGAAAATTTGTCAAGTCTATCTATAATGCGAAAACTATCAACAACATACCTGAGCATTGTGCTTGGCATGCAAACTCATGGAAGCTGAGGTCCACCAGAGGCGGTGACTCGTCTAGAATCACAGAGCAGGTATGCTGCAGGGTTCAAGGCCCAGATCCAGACCCCGACTACCCCACGGATACTTCACAGCCAAGACACCTCCAGGACACTTGGGTGTTCTTGCTAGGAACTGGAGAAAGAGTCTCCAAAACTGCATGTTTTGCCTGCAGACATTTACATTCTATTATAACCACATCACATGTAGAGGTGTTTATTAAATGTTTACATTTTAATTTTTATACTTCTAGAAATAGTGGTAGAAAGAGTTAGCAACCTCATTTTCTAAACCTAATCACTTCCCAGGTAATGGCTACAAAATGAATCATCTGTAAAAACCCTTATAATCCCATCTCCACTTCCTAGCTGGGTGACTTTGGGCAAGTTACTTAATACTCTCTGTTCCTCTATTTCCTCTTAGAGCACTGATGTAATAAGAACTGAATGAGTTAACACAGGAAAGTGCTTAGAACAGTACCCGGCATACTCAACGCTCAGTAAGTGTTATTTATTATTGTTTCTTATAAACCTAAGACAAAATTGGGATATTTCATTAATGAAAAGTAACCACAAAAAGAAAGGAATAGCTGCCTTTGTTTTTATTAAATATAAACAAAACCAAAATTTTAGTATAAAAGCCTTTTATCATAAATGTTCCTCACAGGGAGGATTTTTGTGCACGGGCTTTTTGAAATAAGAGCTCAATGAAGTCTGTAATGAAGAGCAAGCAAGGCTCTAAGGACCTCTAAACAGTGTTCAAAATTCAGGTTGTCAATTGTAACAAGTTTTACAGTTGAGTCAAGGTACATAAATGCCACTGAAAGTCTTTGGATGATACTTGTTACAGATAGGGCTGTTTCCAGGGCAACTTCCTTTTCTTTGGGGATCCCTTAATCTCAGCCAAGCTTGTATTAGTTGGCTAGGGCAGCTGTGACAAAGCACCACACACAAAGTGGCTTAAGCAACAAATTTATTGTCTCACCGTTCTGGCTGCTAAAAGTCTAGGGTCAAAGTGTCAGCAGGCATGGTTCCTTCTGAGGCTCCATGCCTCCCCCCGGCTTATGGTGGTTTGCAGGGAATCTTTGTCTTTCTTTAGCTTCTGTTATATTACCCCAATTCTTTGCCTTCGTCTTCACATGGCATTTCTCTCTATGTGTGTGTCTATGTCCAAATTTCTTCTTTTAATGAGGACACCAGTCATATTGGGCTAGGGACCCACCCTATTCTAATACAACCGCATCTTAACCAATTATATCTGAAAATCCTATTTCCAAAGAAAGTCACATTCTGAGGTGCTGGGGGTTGGGACTTCAATGCATGAATCTGGGGAGACACAATTCAACCCATAACATCTGTTGATGGAGTCCAGGCCTGGTTCCACCAGTAGGACTGGTGAGCCACCACAAAAAACTCCAAGCCCATCATGAGATGGCCAAACATACAAGTGCCAACTGTTACTGAAGGCTTTAATTAACCACAGAAATGTAATCAAGTGGCAGAAGTTACTACAGTAAGCTATCTTAAGTCAAGATTCACCTATAGTTGGTAATTTAATTCACCATAAAAATCTAAAAGTATCCTTTTATCCTTGCCACACCTAGAAACGATAAACAGAGTGGCACTTCGTCTCCCATGAGATCTGGGCAAAATAAAAAGTTGGGACACCTGGGGTCTAAGAAGGGTCAACCTTTGATTTAATATCTAGTTCCAGTGACCTGAAAAACTATGGCCTTTAAAGCCCTAAGAAGAGGGCCCTGAAAGGTGTACCCTTGACCTTGAACCAAAGTACTCCCCATCATGCAGGCAGTTGGGTTAAGAGTACCATGTACACCAAATCTGCACCTCTTTACAACCCTCAATCCCAGTGCCAGCCTTCCCACGCATGTCCAGGTGCAGATGTTTGTGCCAAAGTCCAACAAAGACCACAGAAGACATCAGAACACACAAGAAAATCACACAGCAAGGGCACAGACGAACTCGGTCTCCTCACTGTTCTAATTCTGGAATGCTAAAACCTTAAATAAGAAAGTAGTTCCTAAAAAAAAAAAAGAAAGAAAGAAAGAAAGTAGTTCCTTAAAAAAAAAAAAAGTAGTTCCTTAACCAAAGAGGCTCAAATACTACCCCAAGGTTTCTGGCTGATTGGACTCCCTGTTTATCACAGACCTAGATTAGCCATATCATATCAAAAACCTGGGAGGTTCCAGAGACCTCTGAGGGACCAATGAAGAGGTATTCAAACACATAACAAGAGAGAATACACTCCAAATCCAATTACTATGAAGAGTCTACATCTAATTTATTTCCAGAAGGAAAGCATCTCATAGGGTTCTCTATTGCATTATAAGAAAAATCACCCTGTCCCGTACAGTCTCTGTAAATTGCCACATCCAAAGGTAAGTAAGAGTTATAGAAGCCCACAGAAAGAACACTGGACATGAGTGCCTTTAACATCAGGTAGATTTGTACCTGACTTGTAATATATCCATAAGCCAAAGTCCACTTACCTTTGAATTCTAGATTAGCACTTCTGGAACCAAGAGAATTCACTAGGTGAATATGAGGACTGTGGTCTTTCAAAACTCCTACCACACAGAACTCTGAGAAGAACCTGGACAATCAGTCAGGCCATAGACTGGAAAGCTGCTAATTTGTCAATGGAATTACTAATGATTCTCTGACAACTCCAAGAGAAAAGAGTGAGTCACAGAACAAGAAAGGAGGGGGAAGACAACTGTGATCCTACAAGGGAGACATCTGCCACCACATCTAAACTATGCCAGTCACATCATCATTTGGCCAGATAAGCAAAGCCAAACAAAAAAGACAATGATCACACTGAGGTCCAATCTACAGCTCCTAAATCAGATGAGAATGGAGGGGCATTGCATCCAAGCGGGAAGACAAGGCCATCCCAGGGCACAGGGAGGGGGCACTCAACCAGCATGTGCCATCAGCCAAGGCAACAGCAGCATAGCTCCTCTCAGAAGGAGAATCTTCCATTCAGACAGTCATTAGATGCCTACTGTGTGCAAGGGCCATATTCTAAACGGGGCAGAAGAGAGCCTACCCGTGTGTATACCCCAGAATATACACAAGGACAATGAGGCCCAGAAAATCAATAAGGCAAATGTATCACAATCTGAAGTTTGTCTATCACAAGTATATAAAGGGCCATGTGATTTACCACTTGATGACAGTAGAATCTGGAAGGGCTCCATGGAGCAGGTGACACATGAGCCAGTGTTGGAAGGTGGCAATCAGCCAAAACTGCAAAATATGGGAGAGATATGCAAAAATTTGCAGAGGAGATCTGTTCCTGGCGGAGGGTAGAGAAGCAGTGAGAGTAGAGTGCCGAGTTCCATCAAGGGTCCTTACAGCAGACGGAGGATGGGCTTTATTTAGCAGGGAATGGGGACCATTTAATGTCACAAGGAATAGAAGATGTGCCTTAAAAAGTTTACTCCACTATCCAGGAGCCTCTAGGATGGACTGGATGAGACCAAGGCTAAAGGCAGAGAGCATAATTATGAGGCTATCACAATAGTTCATGCATAAGGGCATGATATGCAAAACGGAGAGGCAGCATAAAGACGTCAGGGTCTCTGGTGAGCTCTGATATGCAGACGGAATACACAGGACCCAGGTCCCTAAAGGAGGACAAGAGAAGGCAAGCATCAAAGGAGACAACAATTAGAGGTAAATGACCCACTCAGCCCTCACTGAGCACCTACTGTGTACAGTGCACTGGCGGTGCAAATAGGACTAGGACACACCCCTAACCCTCAAGAAACCAAAGAGAGAGAATCAATAACCACATTACTAATGCAACAGCTATATGATTTGGGCTTTCCAGATAAATAGACTTCCTTTTATTTGTCACTTAGACTTAAATTTCCCGTCATCTTAGAGGCCTTCTCTTACCCTCCAGTCCAAGCCTCATGATTCTTATTTTTTCTAAGAGTTTATTGACAACCTACACCCAAAGCAATCTTATGAAGGTTAAGGCTGAGGTCCCCATTTGGAGACAAGGACCTAGCGGAGATACAGAAAGGTTAAGTAACAGGTCCAAGGTCACATGGTCAGTGGCCAATCCAGCTTGTCTGTCTCTCAGTTCATGTTCTCACTGCAGCCCCACCCCCCGAACCTCTCATCCAGCCCTCTCATCTCGGAGCCCTCAACTCTGCTTGACCACGGTCACTTGTCATCTGAGCTACTGTGACTGCTCTTAACCATACAGCTCTAGTCTGCTTTCTCCCAGGTCTTGCCCAGTGCCTCCAGATAAATCTGCCTAACACCAGATTTGCATCACACCACTTCCATTTACAAATGTTCAACAGCTCTGCCAAATGAAGCCCAAATTCCATAGTCTGACATTCAGGGACTCCCACCATTGGTCAAATGCCACCACTTACAATATGTTGCTACCTCTCATTTAACTTCTAGGAGCAACAACCATTTTAAGTTTTTCTGCAGCCTTCACAGCCCATAAATGTGCACATCTAAGGCAGTCATTCAGCTACACACACACACACACACACACACACACCTCATATATCATTGGAAATGAGAGAAAAGCAATGTCGTAATTATCATGTATTCTCATAGTGTGCTGCTCAGCTTTTTTCCCAAGTTACATAGTATTCTAAGGCTCCAGAAGCTTCCGTTTCTTTGAGAACACAAAATATGAAGCTTAGGAAGACAAGACAATAAGTGATCAATACCTGGGTTGTGTGGGAGAGATTAAACTCCTGTGAGCTCAGAGAAGAAAGAAACCCATGTGAGCTGGCGGATGTAACATCAAAGATGGATGAGATCTTGGGCTGGCTTTAAAGATGAGGGCAGAAATGAGACATATGGAGAAGAGATGGACAGACACTCTTAGCTTCTCAGAAAACACAGAAATTCCCCCAAAGTCCCCCTGTGATTCAAAAAGCGTTCATTTCAGATTACATTAGGAACTTCCTTTCTGTAACACAGAGCCTGACAGCTGATAAGAAAACCAGACCAACAGCAAGCCATTCCCCTGGGTCTGACTGCTGAAAAGAGCCCCCCAAGCTGACAGGTCTCCCACCCCCTCCACGAACATCTCCCGGAATCTGGCAGGACCGGACACCACCAGGGTCTTCACAAAGCACAAGCCCTGGTGCTATTCTATTTGAAAGAGATAAACCTAAGAAACTGCTCTGTTGAAAATCTTTATATGTGCAGAACTCAGGTACTGAGAAGGGAGTCTGCACAGGATGCAGGGGGTGGGTAATGAGGGGAGGGCTGGGAGGTAAGCCGAGGCCAGAACCGACTGCTACTGCTTCTCCAAATCAATCAGTCTGGGTACAGGCAGTTCAGAATGCTTCTACTGCAGGGTTAATAGTTTCTAGTGACTAAAAGCTTGATTCATAAAAAATTGAAGATGACTCTGACTCCAGGATTTTTTTTTTTTTTTTTTTTTTTTTTTTACGTGCAGAGGTTTGACTCAGGAAGATGCTGGCTGCCTTGTAGTGATTAACCCCTACGAAGGCCACTCAGCTGCCATGCAGTCTTTCTGGAGCATTCCTGCCAGGGGAAGCATGGAAACCAACACTGGAGACAAACAGGAGGGTCATTTAATGAAGTGTTCAGGTCCTCTAGGTGGAGAATTCAAAGGTTGGGGTAACTTCTTAAATAAACAGGAAAGAAAAAATCCAGTTTTAAGTGCAATCCCTGAACAATGGGAGAGCTAAAATGGCAGAACTTTTCCCATGCCTTCCAGGAGCCAAAAACAGGTGCCATCCAGCTCACTCCAAACATGCTTTTAATCTGCATCATTCCAGTTTGCAAGAAATGAAGGAAGAAAAGAAGGAAGGAGACAGGAAAAGAGGGGACAAAAGGGGGAAATACTGGACATTACGGCAGCCTACAGCTTGCCTATTTCATGGGGGGGGGGGCGTTGCAGAGGGAGAGGGAAAATCTTTTTTTTTTTTTTAAGATTTTATTTATTTATTCATGAGAGACAGAGAGAGGCAGAGACACAGGCAGAGGGAGAAGCAGGTTCCCTGTAGGAGCCCGATGCAGGACTCGATCCCAGCACCACAGGATCACGCCCTGGGCCAAAGGCAGATGCTCAACCACCGAGCCACCCAGGAACCTTGGAAAGGGAGAACCTTAAGCAGGTGCCACGCCCAATGCTGGGCCCAATCTCACAACCCCGAGATCAGGCCTGAGCCCAAATCAAGAGCCAGATACTTAACCGGCTGAGCCACCCAGGCGCCCTGAGCTTGTCTATTTCATCACCAGGTTTTTCTTCTTCCATTATATGTGGACCTTAACATTCCTGAGATTTTTAATGAGTGTGATGCTGCCTGACTTCTGCAGAAGTGGTAATTACATCCCATAACTTATTAAATAAGATCCCATTTCAAAAAAAAATTCATTACCACTAAAAATAAAAATGGAAGCTTGCTATTTATATGCTGCCTGTCACAGTGCCCTCTCACACACACACAGCAGGATGAAAACAAAGACATATGTGACACAAAAAGTTACTCTCCCGTTCCCTGAGAGCCCGGGATGCAGCGGAACTGTAAATGGGGGAGGCACACCCACTGGCACAAATTCTGCTTGTAGAGTTTATTAATTTAGATTCGTTTCCATCATATAAAAAATAGTGAAAGGGAATAAAGGGGAAAGGAGAGAAAATGGGTGGGAAATATCAGAGAGGGAGACAGAACATGAGAGACTCCTAACTCTGGGAAACAAACAAGGGGTAGTGGAAGGGGAGGTGAGCAGGGGAATGGGGGGACTGGGTGACAGGCACTGAGGGGGGCACTTGATGGGGTGAGCACTGTGTAATATGCTATATGTTGGCAAATCGAACTCCAATAAAAAAATATACAAAAAAAATAGATTCATTTCCATCTACCAGTTTAGATGATCAGCAAGTAAACACCATTTCATCAAGCACGCAAATGCACCGAATTCAGAAGAAAGCATGCTGGCAAATCCTCTGAATCCCACGGAACCTGCAGAATGTCAACGCCACAATGCAACACGCAGCGCGGAGTCAAGGTCACTTGCTTATGTGCACTCTCTTGCTCTTGCTCTCTCGCAGGAGAATGATGAGAAGTTTTGGCAAAGTAGGAAGGTAATGCATTTCACTGAACCAAAAGAGAAAAAAAGATGGGTAATATATACCCAGGCAGCCTGATGCATGTTCTGAGTTATAGTACGTACAAGTGGATGATCGATTATATACAAAGCATCACCTCTTTGAACTGACCTCCACCTGTACCCTTGCCAGAGCAGCAGACATTAGACCCTCCATCGTACTGACCATCGTACTGGTCCTCCAGAGAGGACCAGGCTGTCCTCTCTGGATGCTGGCTCGGTTCTACTTCATGAGTTCTTGGCCAAGAAATCGTGCTGTTCTCAAACCTGCTTCTGCCATTTATATTTGTCAGTACAATTACATAATCCTCAATATTTACAGTACTAATGATAGCCAACACGTACTATGTACATTGTTCTGAGGACTTTATTTGTATGGACTGTTATAATTCTCACAGAAATCCTATGAAGTACATCTGATCATTAGGCCTATTTGACCAATAAAAAAAATTGAGGCCACAGCCTGGGTTTAAGCTGAAAGAAGCAAAGCCCAAGCTTTAACTACTACCCTTTGCCACCCAAATAGAAGGTAAATGGATACCCTTGAAAGTAAAAATAAGTAGTTTCTAGAAATTAGATTAATGATTTAAAAAGACTCATAAAACTATTTTGTTGAAAAACAAAGCTGATGTCACACCAGGTGTGGGCAAAATAATTGTAAAAGATTAGGAGGAAAAAAAAATCACTAAACATGCCTAATTCTGGGCTCAGATGACCTGACAAGTATGTATGAGCTTGCAAGCAAAAGGGAATCCGAGATGGCACATTCTAGATATGGTTTCCAACCAATGGAATTCAGAACTCCTAGCGCTGAATCCATATTTGAAGAAAAGATCTACATGTTTTAGGTGCAGACATGAAAACTTTATACATATAAAGTAAAAACATAACATTAAAGCTACATATGTTCCCAGCTTTACACTTACTCCTCATCACGCTTGGTAGAGGCTTCTGCTGTGTGTAGGTATGTTGACACAAACACACCCCTACACACGTCCAGAGAGATCAAGTCCCTCAAAACAGAAAATGCTATCTGAACAAGGCTAGCATTGCCACAATTGGAAATCAAGCTCCTTGAGAACAGGGTTTGCTGCTTCACATCCATAAACCCTAGAAAAACACCAGCCACATAAGGCAATCAACTGATATTTGTTAAGTGAATGACAACATAATTGAATGAATAGGAATTATGGACAACTATAATATTCACTAGGTAAAATGAGTTCTAGATAAGCAAAATCATACAAGAAATTGGAAAGGTCCCTCACAGGTAATGAAGGTGAATGTGGTTTTTATGTGACTTAATTGTTAAGTGGTATAATTCTTCACTTGTTTCTGATGCAAGAGAACAAGAAACAATGGCAAATAATAATAATAATAATAATAATAATAATGTACAAAAAGGACTCAAAATGCTATCTCGTGGAAGGAAAGGAAGAGAATAATGCCTGAGGGCCTACTAAGTGCCAGATGCCTCCAAATACATCTTTACGTTAAACACAAAAGTCTACAAAATAGATCTTATCCCCTTTCAGAGTCTTAGCTATTAACCTACTAAGTCTCTGACTCCTTTTAAGACTTGGCTTATTAGCAACACAGTAAATTGTGTGCTATACACAACAAAAGAATGGAATGAACACAGCCACTCACAAGTGACCTCTTCAGAAACGACTAGGGGAGGAGCATCATTAAGCAACTGCTGAATAATTAAAATAAATGACATATACTAAGAAACTACACTCATCTAAGCTACTTCTTTGGAAGATTTTTTAAGAAGCCTTAGCCAGTGGCTCAGAAGATCTGAATAAGACATTAGCAGCTCACTAGCCATGTGGTTTTCAGACAAGCGCAGCCTCTCAGGGCTCCAGTTCCCTCATCCATTAAAGGGACTACACTTGCCCCAAGAATTTGAAGACAATTTTAGACCTAGTCCACCACATTCTGACCCCAGGCAAGTCATAACCAGGGCTGCACTATGACTTTGGTGGGCTTGGCACTTTTGCACCTTTGTCCAGCAATTAAATATTAATTACACACTGTATTTTATAACTTTATACATGAGTCTTCTAATATTGTATGTTAAAACATTTTCTTTGACCTAAATTAAAACATTTTCTATTGATTTTAAGAGAAATTAAAACATTTTTCATAGACACAATAAGAAAGCATCACGGACCCTAGAGAACACCAGCGGAGACTATAGGATAAGTCAACCTAAGCCTATTCCACAGTAACATGGAAACCAGCCTTTCCCCCTCTTCAATCAGAACATATACAAGAGCCGTATTCATACAACACTTGATCATGGGATCAGAGTAGCACCACAGGAACACCCACCTGGCTGCATGTGCAAAAAGACAGGAGACCGGGCAGGCACCTTGGAGGCAGAAGGCCAGTGAGGCAGAGAACAACCCAAAGGTATCATAGTAACTAAATGATGAGCATGCCAAGGAACAGATGTCAAGGCAACTAACTGCAAAGACAACTCTTCTGGCTTCATCACCAGCCATATCCTTCCTATCCTCCTACCTCCTCCCTCCTAAACTGGCTGCAAGATTTTCTGGTCTAAGTGCTTTAAATTCAAATCACTCAACGAATACTATATACAGTGACTATTCTTTGCCAGACACAGTTCAAGACACTTGATTTGCTGATCAGGAAATAAAAACAATGATCCCTGCCCTGGGGCTCATATTCTTCTGAGACAACAGCTGATAAACAAATAAGCACAATGAATAAGTATACCGTACATCCAAGAAATATGAAGAGGTAGGGCAGAAGAAGGAAGACTGGCAATTCTTAGTGGGGTTGGGTGTTGAATGGAGTGGACAAAGTCATCCTCATAAGAAGGTGAGGTTTCAGCAAAGACATCAGTATAGTGAGAGAAATACCTGGGGGAAAAGCATTCTGGAAAGAGGGCACAGCTTGAGCAAAGGTGGAGAGAGAAAAGTACCTCTCTGACTATTCCCCAACTTGTCCCTAAAGGACACAATTAAAATCTGTTACTGGAAGCTGAAAGCAATCTCTATGTTAGATGGCACTAGGGGGCAGTTAAGATCTAATTCGAGCAAGCAGAGTCTGAAATACCCACTAAGAAACTGAACATGTAGATCTCATACCCAGAGACAGAGGTGGGGGCTGTAGGTATGCCTTTAGTAGTTTGGGAGAGAAGAGTTAAATGCTCACCAATTCCGTTTCTTAGTCTTGGCTTTCCTGTGCAATTGAGATCATGTGACACAGTTCTGTCACACACACAGTTCTGTGTGTCACATGATCTCAATTGCACAGGAAAGTTATTCACGCTGCTTCCAGACCTGGCCATACAGCCCCTGTGTGCTGTCCGTACTCTCTCCACAGCATGTCCCCTCCACAGCAACTGCAATGAGCTCATTTTTAAGATGGCAGCATCCTGAGATAAAAGGCTCTAACATTCTCAAGTCACTGCGGGAGGACTGCTGCCAAGAAGGGCCATCCATATAGGATATGATGAGAGAGGAACTATGAGTTAATTGTGTAAATCCCCAGAGATTTCCAGGGTTGTTCTTGTTAAAGCAGCTAGCTTGACTTGCCCTGACTAATGCAACAGACATCTCTACAGAGCAGATATCTAAAGTGGAAAGCAACAACATACTGAGCAGTCATGCCTTTTTTGAAACTGCCCTGAAAAGCATAATGAAGACCTCCTTATTTCCAAGGATAAAGGAACTAAGTAAACCTTCATTTTATTCAATCCATATGTCTAAATTATTTTATCTTTTCCTGCTTGAAACTCTGTTTTCCTTAGGCTTCTAGAATCCAGTTCTTCCCTGGTTTTCTGCTTGACTATTCCAATTCTTTTTCTGCTTATCCCTGGGGCAGGGTTCCATCTCAAGCTAACATATCTTCTCTCTGGGGACACCATTTGCTGACAAAGCTTTCAGTGCTCTTGTACAGTCAAGAGTTTCCCACCTGTACCTGTAGTCTTCACCTATCTCTTGAGCTATAATCCCTATTGGACACATCTGTCTGATAGTTACATGGTTAATTCTATGTATCAATTTTATTGGGTCGCAGAGGGACCACATATTTAGCTAACGTTATTTCTGGGTGTGTCTGTGAGGGCATTTCTGGATGAGATTAACACTTTGAATCAGCAGACTGAGTAAAGCAGATTACTGTCCCCAATGTGATGTGATTGGGCATCATCCAATTAATTAAGGGCTTGAATAGAACTAAAAGACAGAGAAAGGAAGAATTTTCATCTCTGCCTGACTACAGAGATGGGACATTGGTCTTCTCCTGCTCTTACACTGAGACTTATACCATTGACTCTTCTGGTTCTCAGGCCTTCAGAGTCAGACCAAACTACATCATGGCTTTCCTGGGCTTCAAGCTTACAGACAGCATGTCATGCAATGTCCCAATTTCTAAAGAGCCAATTCCTGAAACTTAATCTTATCTGTGCATATATATACACATACATGCATATGAATATATGTGTATGTCCTATTGGTTCTGTTTCTCTGGGGAACCCTAATACATGGTGTATGGGCACCATAAACTTCAAACTGTATTCCAATATTGATTTATCTTGCCTCCAGAGCATGCTATCCATCTACAGTCATCTGGATTAGCAATACCAGTACCTTCTGGCCCCCTGAATTAAAACTCAGAAGCATTCTTGACTCTTTAATTTTCTTTTCCAGCCCCATATCCAACAAGAGATAAGGCCCCTTATCTCTTTCTGCTGGAAGGGATCAGAATGTCTCCTCAAAAAATTTTAATTTTTAAAATGATTTTATTTGTTTATTTGAGAGAGACAAAAATCATGAGAAGGGGTAGGGGTAGAGGGAGAGGCTGAAACAGATTCCCCACTTAGCAGGGAACCGAGCTCAGGGCTCAATCCCAGGACCCCAAGATCATGACCTGAGCTGAAGGCAGACGCTTAACCAACTAAGCTACCCAGGTGCCACAGATTTTACCTTTTAACAAGGCTTTTTCCTTTTGGTTACTAGCTTCTCCCCTAAATTAGTTCAAGTTCAAAGATTCTAAACATTATTTTAAAAGATGATGGAATTTCATTTTACTACAACACTGTGGATCTGACCCTAAAGGCCACATTTGAACTGAAGAACACGAGAGAGTTTAGTGAAGTAATTTAAGATGGTGAGTCAATGTAACCCATGAACTCCCAGATGCCCTAGTTAAAGAAGCCCATACAAGAAGAGGTCTTCTGGCCCTCTGCCCAGGGTAAGGTGAGGTGACTATGTGGTATCTTCTGGAAATCACTAGAATTGCTATCCCTTCCCTGACAAAAGAAAGCCACACAATAGTCCTCAGGATTCTAGGCCAGTGGGACCACACACACACACGCATGTGCTGCACACACATATATGCACATACCCATGATCACGGCACGTGCTGGGTCCTACCTGGCAGATGATAGCTGTAACTTGTTTTTAATTTTATTTAAATTCTAGTTAGTTAACACGCAATGCAATATTGGTTTCAGGAGTAGGATTCAGTCATTTATCACTTACAAACAATACCCAGTGACAAATGTAACTCTTTTTTTAAAAAAAAGAAAGATTTTATTTTATTTATGTATTCATGAGAGACACAGAGAGAGAGAGAGAGAGAGAGAGAGAATGAGGCAGAGACACAGGCAGAGGGAGAAGCAGGCTCCATGCAGGGAGCCTGATGTGGGACTTGATCCTGGGACTCCATGACCATGCCCTGGGCCAAAGGCAGGCACTAAACCACTGAACCACCCAGGGATCCCAACAAATGTAACTCTTAACCCTCCATAGGCTAAAGGTTCTCCCCTTCTTCCTCTGGGACCAACAGTCACCCACAGGGCTTGTAAAAACAGACTCCTGGGCCCTACCCAAGTTTCTGATCCACCCTAGAATGGTGGGGTGGAGGCCCAAGAACATACACTTCAAATGAATTCCCAGGTGATGCTGATGCTACTCATCTGGGAACCACATTTTGAGAACCCCTACTTTAATTTTTTCCCCAAAGAGAGTACTTGCATCCACAAGTTCACACACATGTTGAGAGCACTGCATTTAAAAGACCTCCAGGACACATGTAAGATTTCAGTCTCAACCTTGAATGCCCACCAGTCACCTGGGGAGTTTTGCAAAAGAGACCCATCCCTGGGGTTCCTCCTGAAAATTCTAATGTAATTTGTCTGGGGCAGGGGCCCAGGAATTTTTTTTTTTTTAAGTTCCCCTGCTAAAAGTAACGAATAGCCATGGTTGAGAACACAGCCGTAGGTGATCCATAGGAGGAATGTAAAGATCATGAAGAATCCTTAAATCCAAAGAGATTCTTAACCAAGACTGTATTTTCTATTCCCAAACTGTCTTTTGAAAGAGGCAAGTCAATGGTGTTCATAAAACTAGTACACAGGATGCGTGCACAGAGCTGACAAATTAGATGTAAATTATCAAATGAGCATTTTGAAAAATCAAACAATAACAAATTTTTAGGATACATTTACACGAGCATTTTAAAAAATCAAACAATAACAAAATTTAAAGGATAGCTACCCAAAATATATACCTGTGGCCAAAAGTCAGTTAGTATTTAACTCCATTAGAAGACAAACAAACCAACCAATGATGTCCACCCAACAGAATCCAGGCTATCCCAAAATGGCAAGAATCAGGATTATTTACCCATACTTGGGCTTCATCTAATTTTCCCACACATTCATTCAACATTTATTGAAAATCTAGTAGTTCCCCCAGCACAGTGATAGCAATGTAAAAATTAATAAAGGGAAATGCATTCCCTATCCATAGGGATTGACAGACTAGAGGGAGGAGACAAGTATCTAAATAAACCAAAAGTATAATGAAGTGTTAAAGGTGCTGTAACAGCTATTTCTATGGAGAACAGTGAAACCATAGAGGAAAGTGCATTGTATGTAACTAGGAGAGCAGGGATTGGTAAGTATGATTCCACTAGAGGGATAGACAACTGAGTCTTGAAATATTGAGAGGTATTTACTGGGAGTGGAATAGGGACAATAGAAAGGAAGAGCATTTCAGAGAGTGAAAAGCAAAAGATTAAAAACAGGCCAGGGCAGCCCGGGTGGCTCAGCGATTTAGTGCTGCCTTCAGCCCAGGGCGTGATCCTGGAGACCCAGGATCGAGTCCCATGTCGGGCTCCCTGCATGGAGCCTGCTTCTCCCTCTGCCCGTGTCTCTGCCTCTCTCTCTCTCTCTGTCTCTCATGAATACATAAATAAAATCTTTTAAAAATTGTAATCCTTAATTATTAAAAAAAAACAAAAGTAATATATAATTCATTATTTTCCTGAAAATAATGCTGGACTCAACCCATTTAATGCATTTTTTTTTTTTTTTTGTAATCTTAAAGAGACTTGGCATAGTAGACTCTTCAGACTTCCGCTTTACACCAAGACTTCTCATCTGACTATTCCACCCCCAGTAAAGAGCACAATATCATATTGGAGTGAACAGGTATACACAACAGGCACTCGGAGAAAAATAATCCAAACAATAACCATAACGATAGGTTCATAAATGAACCCAGAAGTTTGCCCTCAAACACTGGCACATCTGGTGAGCAAGGCAAAAAAAAAGAGAGACAGAGAGAGAGAATGTCCCAGTATTTTAAAAACAAAACAGAAAATGCACCCAATCCTATACTAAGGCACAATGTAGCTTAAGGAACAGTATAAAATCATTGACATCAACGAACACTAAGTGCTAGTTTCAACACCACTCTAACAATTATAATCTAGAACTGCTTTGTATCCAAAACTCAAGTTCCTTATTCGAAAAATGGAGATATACCACCTTCTTCACAGAGTTTTCAAAATGACTAAATGAGGAAATGTATTTGAAGGGGTTTTGCATAATGCCCAAAAACTAGTTAGAAATGTTGATGGTAATAAGTATGTTAAGATAATAAGCTGATAATAAGTAAATATTGTGTGTGTCTCTCAAAATCCCTCAGGAAATATGTAACAATACAGAAAAAGTTTTAGAGGATGATTCGCTACCTTACACTAAATATAATCTCCCATACAAGAAGACCAGTGAAAACCTGACAATTTATGAAAAGACAATGAAACGATTAATATGGAAAGACAAGAATTGTAATAAATTCAAGGATAAATTATCCCTACAAAACAGCCATGAGAAATGCAGCTGTTTTTAATAGCTTTATTGAGATATTATTCATATAACATTTAATTCACTTAAGAGTGCATTTCAGTGGTTTTTAGTGTATCAAAAAAAATTTTACAATGATTACCAAATCAATTTTAGAAGATTTTCCTGACCCTAGAAAGAAATCCTATACTCATTAACAGTCACTCCCCACTTTCCCCAAACTCATCATGCTAATCTACAAATTTTCTATACCTATTCCATTTCATATATTCCATTTCATGAGCACATATTATTTATCCATTCAATGGATGATCAACATTTGGGTCATTTCTACTTTTTAGCTTTTATGAATATGCTACTTAGATCATTCCATTCAAGGTTTTTCCTGTGAATGTATATTTTTATTTCTCTTGGGTATATATCTAGAAGTGTAACTGTGGGATTATATGGCAATTGCTAAACTGTTTTCCAAAGCAGTCTTACCATTGTATATTCCCACCAGCAGGTTCCAGTTTCTCCACATCTTTATCAACATTTGTTATTGTTTGTCCTACTGATTATAGCCATCTTGATGGATGTAAAGCATTATCTCACTATAGTTTTGATTTCCATTTCCCTAATAACTAATGATGAACATCTTTTCATTTGTTTGCTGACCATTTATATGTCTTTTCATGTTCTTAGCCCCATTTAAATGACTGTCTTTTACTATTGACTTGAAAGAACTCTTCATGTATCCTGGGTACAATTGCCTTATCAGACACATAATTTGCAAATATTTTCTCCTATTATGTAAGTTATCTTTTCATTTTCTCAGGGATATTATTTGTGTCACAGAAGTTTTAATTTTGACAAAGTTCAATTTATCTGTTTTTAATTTTGTCCCTTGTGCTTCTTTAGTCATACCTATGAAGTCTTACCCTAACCCATGGTCACAAAGACTCCATTTTTTAAAAGAGTTTCATAGTTTTAGCTCTTACACTAAAGTCTATGATCTATTTTGAGGTAGTCTCCATATAAGTGTGAGAAAGAGAGTCCAGCATCAATCCACCATTTGTCAGGTGTATATCCAGTTGTTTCAAAACCATTTGTTGAAAATGGTTTTCCCCAATGAACTATCTTTGCACCCTTGCAAAAAATCAATTGACTAAATATAATCAGAATTGAGAAATCCATTTCTCAATTCTGTTCCATTCACTTCTCCATCTACCCTGAGGCAAATATCACACTGTCTTGATTATTGCAGTTTTACAGTAAGTTTTGGAATTAAGACTTAGTCCAAGATTGTCTTGTCAATTCCATATCCCTTGCATTTCCACATGAATTTCAAGATTATCCCTTGTTAATTTCTGAAATCTCAATAGGGATTGCATTGGATCTTGTAGATTTGGGGAGTAATACCATCTTAACAATATTAAGTTTTCTGACCCATGAACATGGGATGTATTCTGCCTCTGTGTGTGTGGGGGGGGGGAGGGGGGGTGTGTCTCATGAATACATAAAATCTTTAAAAAATTGTAATCCTTAATTATTAAAAAAAAGGCCAAAAGTAATATATAATTCATTATTTTCCTGAAAATAATGCTGATTTCAATAGCTTGTAGTTTTAAGATTCAAATTGTGTACTTCTTTTGTTCAATTTTTTCCTAAGTATTTTATTCCTTTTGATGTTATTATAAGAGGAATTGTTTTTCTTAAATTTATTTTCAAACTTTTCATTGTTACTGCATAAAAATAGACTTAATCTGTATATTTATCTTGATTGTATCCCACAAACTTGCTAAACTCATTTATTCTAATACCTTTTTAGTGGAGTCTTAGTATTTTCTATATACAAGACAATAGCACCTGCAAATATAGTTATATTTCTTCCTTTCCTATCAAGATATATTATTTTTACTTTATTTACTTATTTATTTTTGCCTGATCATTGTGACTAGAACCTCAGTACAATATCGAATGGAAATGGTCAGAGTAGATATCCTGATCTTAGGGGGAAAATATTCCATGTTTCGCCATTGCATATGGGTGTTAGCTGCATGATTTTCATAGTCATTCTTTACAACACTGAGAAAGTTCCTTTCTATTCCTAGTTTGTGGAGTGTTTTGATCGAGAAAGCATAGATTTTGTTAAATGCTTTTTCTGTGTCAGTCCAGATTGTTATGTTTTTTGTCATATTCTATTAATATGAAATATTGCATTAATTGATTTATCAGAAGTTAAACTAATCTTGCATTCCTGGCTATTGTGTTTAACACTTTTACAACTTGATGGGTTCAGCTTGCTAGTATATAGCCTATATTTAATGTTAAAAATAAAACAATTTTGCCTTTTTGAGAAATGATCTTTGAAATCTCTGTCAAAAATATAATACTGCATGGACAAATGACCACTGGTCTTAGCAATTTAAAAATAATATTGCATGTGCCAGGTTATTAATTTGTGTAGTAACTCAGAATTTCGAAGCTCATGGTAGTTTTCAAAGACCAAGTAACAAATTACTAAAACATTAGTATTAATTACATTATATAAAGGGCATTGTTAAGTTAGATTATAAACTACATTGTCTTCTGTAAATTCTTTTGAAGCTTGAAGTGTACAGGCTTGAATATTCCATTATTAATGTGTGAGCAAGTAAACCAAGTCTATTTTTAATAGTATTTAACTCTCTCTTATATAACTTCCACTAATTGTCCTATCATTACAGAATATCATAGAGAAAAATAAGCACAAAAATATTTTTCTTTGTTTCTCTAAACAAGATGTATACTACAATAATAGAATAAGCATCATACAGGATCCCATCAGCCTAGAGCAGTAAATTCACTTTGAGCTCACCTTATTAAATGATCACAATATATATAATTGAGAATGCCACACCCATGCTCGTTATAAACTTTGTTGTTCTTTTTTCCACTAAGTACTCACATATCTTCCACTGTACTGTTTTTAAATGCCCTACATATTCCAGACATTTTAAATCATAGGCATGACTTCAGGCAATGAAGGAAGAGGTCACTAAATCCTTTCTCTAAAATACAACACTGTAAGTGGATAAAACTGTCAAAAAAAAAACCAATCATTTTAGGTCTCTGGAAATCAACCAAAGACATACAATAAATTGAGTGGGAGTCTGTTAGATTCTTGCCTAGAGCTACTACCATCCTCCAGCCCAGCTCAATAAACAGTATGGTTATACAAAGGCAGAGCTGGCTGTGAAAACCAGTATTATGGCAGCCAGGAAGGGACTGACCTGATTCAGACCACAAGGTGCAAAAACCCATGCCCAGTGAATAATGGTGAAAGCCCAACTATCCTAGTCTGAGATTGCAATTGTGATTGGGCTATGCCGCACACTGAAAGATAAAAGCCAGGTATTTAACAGGAACTGTCTGTGCAGGACTTGCAGAATGGTGGAGGGAAGATCTATGTTAAAAAGGAACAGTGATATTGTCAAAAGTTGTCAAAATCAACTTTTTAAGAACTCTAGATACTAACCAAAAACTTCTAATAATTCAAGTAGCATTTACTATTTATGAATACATTGGCACAGGGCATTTTAACGCAACTTAGTCCCATCCTTTTCTCTCCAGCTCCACAGTAGCCTTAAAACCCAGCAGCCCTGCCACCATGATGACTAAAAATCAGCAAACCTGAAGCCACCAGGGGGAGCAGATTGGGCTGGGGGCTCCCTGAAAAGTCCATCCCCAAGCACTGCCACTTTCTGACCTTTGTCTCCTGTGCCATCAAATCCCCAGCACCAGAGTTCTAGGTACAACATGGGTGTTCAATGTACAACAATCTCCCTTTCTCATGGTTTTGCTTTCTCTGGTTTTGGCTACCCACAGGCAACCGAAGTCTGGAAGCAGACGATCCTCCTGATGTTCAAAGGTAGCCTAACACTTGGTCAAAATGCCTACATCAACCACATCACTTCATGTCATCATATAGGAATCTTATCATCTCAGGTCGCCACCAAAAGAAAGGTGAGTATATACAATGTTTTGAAAGGGAGACCATATTCACATAAGTTTTCATTATAGTATATTGTTCTGATTGCTATTATTTTATTATTAAACAATAACAAGTTAATCTTTTAGTGTGCTTAATTTATTTATAAATTAAGCTTTATTGTAGGTATGTATGTATGTATGGGAGAAAACAGTATATATAAGATTCAGTATCATCTGCAGTTTCAGGCATCCACTGCTGGTCTTGGGACTTATTCCCTGTGGATAAGAGGGACTAATGTATTTCTATATCCTGTATTCTAATAGTGAACAATCTGAAAATAATATTTAAAAACCAATTTCATTCAAAATAGCTTAAAAATAATAAAATAAGAACAAAATTTACAAAAGAAGTTTCAGACTTACACAGTAGAAACTATAAACATTATTGGAAGTAAAGATTTAAATAAGAGATGTTCCATGATGATATGCAGTAATGTCAAAATGGCAATTGTCCAAAAATTGATCTATAGATCTAGTAAGAAGACTATTAAATCCGAGCCAAAAAAAAAAAAAACATCCAAGCCATTTTTTAAAGAAATGGACAAACTGGGAACCCTGGGTGGCGCAGCGGTTTAGCGCCTGCCTTTGGCCCAGGGCGCGATCCTGGAGACCCGGGATCAAATCCCATGTCGGGCTCCCGGTGCATGGAGCCTGCTTCTCCCTCTGCCTGTGTCTCTGCCTCTCTCTCTCTCTCTCTCTGTGTGACTATCATAAATAAATAAAAATTAAAAAAATAAAGATTTAAAAAAAAAAAAAAAGAAATGGACAAACTGATCATAACATTTATTTAGAAATAAAATGGGCTTAGAAAAGCCAAAACAATTGTTAAAAACAACAAAGTTGGAAGACTAATTACCTTATTTCAACAAACAATGATATACAACTGCAATAATCAAAATGATGTGGTACTGGCATAAAGAGAGACATAATTTTTTTTGAGAAACAACTCTTCCAAGATTTTATTTAAATTTAATTTAGTTCACATATAGTGTAGTATTAGTTTCAGGGGTAGAACTTAGGGATTTATCAGTTGCATGTAACACCTAGTGCTCATTATATCAAGGGCCCTCCTTAATGTCTATCACCAATTACACCATCCCCCCACCTACCTCCCCTCCAGCAACCTTCAGTTTGTTCCCTATAGTTAAGAGTCTCTTATGGTTTGTCTCCCCCTTTGTCTTTATCTTATTTTTCTTTCCCTTCCCCTGTGCTCATCTGTTTTGTTTCTTATATTCCACATATAAGTGAAATCATATGGTATTTGTCTTTCTCTGACTGATTTATTTCACTTAGCATAATACCTTATAGTTCCATCCACATCATTGAAAATGGCAAGATTTCATTTTTTATAGCTGAGTAATATTCCATTATAGATGATTGATAGATAGATAGATAGATAGATAGATAGATAGATAGATGATAGATAGAAAGATAGATAGATATCTCACATCTTTATCCATTCATCTGTTGATAGACATCTGGACTCTTTCCATATTTTGGCTATTGTGGACATTGCTGCTATAAACATTGGGATTCAGGTGCCCCTTCAAATCACTATTTTTGTATCCTTTGAATAAGTACCTAATATAGTGCAATCACTCGGTTGTAAAGTAGTTCTATTTTTAACTTTTTGAGGAACCTCCATACTGTTTTCCAGAGTGGCTGCACCAGCCTTCATTCCCAAAAACAGTGTAAGAGGGTCCCCCTTTCTCCACATCCTAACATCTGTTATTTCCTGAGTTAATTTTTAGCCATTCTGACTGGTGTGAGGTGCTATTTCATTGTGGTTTTGATTTGCATCTCCTTGATAATGAGTGTTGTTGAGCATTTTTTCATGTGTCTGTTAGCCATTTGTAAGACAAATATAATTACGAATTCAATAATTAATTGAAACAGAACTGAGCATGTAGGAGAAAAAACCTTAAATTCATGGCAAATTAATTTCTGACAAAGTTGCCAATGCAATTTGGTAAAGGAAATGTTGACCTTTTCAACAAAAGCCACTAAGAAAACTGAATATCCATATACAGAAGCACAAAAATGAATTTAGACCCTTTTTTTCACACCATATGCAAAAATTAACTGAAATGGATAATAAATCTAGATATAAGAGTCCAAACTATAAACCTAGTGAAAGGAAAGGAAAACCTCTGTGACCTTGAATTGTCAAGATATTTTTAGATAGGACACCAAAAGCACAATCCACAAAAGAAAAAGTTAATAAACTAGGCATGATCAAAATTAAAATCTTTGCTTCGGACACCATTTGGAAAATGAAAAGGCCAGCCAATACCAGGAGCGGGGATGGGGGTGGACTTGCAAATCATATTTCTGATAAATGACTTGTACCTAGAAAAAATATATATGTATATGTATCTCATAGCTCAATAAGTCAAATAGGCAAATGATGTGACTAGACATTTACCAAAGAAAACATACAAATAGGACATGAAAATACTCTCAGGGAAAATGTGAGTTAAAAAACAATGAGATGTTACTACATAGCCATTAGAATGGCCATGATCAAAAGACAAACAATAACAAATGAGTCTTAGAAAAAGTGGAACTCTCATGACTACTGGTGGGAACGCAAAATGGTACAGCCACTTTGGAAACCAGTTTGACAGTTTCTTAAAAGGTTAAACATAGAGTTGTCATATAATCCAGTAATTCCATTCCTAAGTATATGCCCAAGAGAAATGAAAACATACATTCACGCAAAGCCTAGTATGGAAATATTCATAGCCACATATTCACAAAAGCCCCAAAGTGGAAGCAGTCTGAATATCCATTAACTGAATGAATAAACCAAATATCTATACAATGGAATACTACTCAACAATTAAAAAGAACACACTGCCCCCACTTACACAGTCACCTAATACTCAACAAGGGAGCCAAGAACACTCTCCATGGAGAAAGGACAGTCTTTTCAATGAATGATGCTGGGAAAACTGGACAGCCATATGCAGAAAAAATGACACCAGACCCCTATCATACATTGCTCACAAAAATTAACTTAAAATGGATTAAAAACAGACATTAAAAAAGGCTTAGACATAAGACCTGATACCAAAACTCCTAAAAGAAAACATAAGGAAGGGACAACTGGGTGGCTCAGCGGTTGAGCATTTATTGGCCTTCAGCTCAGGGCGTGATCCTGGAGTCCCAGGATTGAGTCCCACATCAGGCTCCCTGAAGGGAGCCTGCTTCTCCCTCTGCCTATGTCTCTGCCTCTCTCTGTTTCTCATGAATAAATAAGTAAAATATTAAGAAAATGTAGGGGGAAAGCTCATTGACATGGAATCTTGGCAATAATTTTCTGGATGTAACACCAAAACACAGACTGCAAAAGCAAAAATCAACAAATGGAACTAAATCACACTAAAAAGCTTCTGCACAGCAAAACAAACAATAAAATGAAAAGACCATCTATGGGATGGGAGAAAATATTTGCAGAATAAATACTGAATAAGGGGTTACTATCTAAAACATACAAAGAACTCCTACAACTCAATAACAAAAACAAATCTAATTTTTAAAATGGGCAGATGAACTATATAGAGGTTTTCTAAAGACATCCAAGGGACCAACAGAATAAAAGATGCTCAACATCATAACCATCAAAGAAATACAAATCAAAATCACAGTATCACCTCACCCTTGTTAGAATGGCTATCATCAAGAAGGTTAAGACATAACAAGTGTTGGCAAAGAGTTGGAGAAAAGATTTGATGGGAATGTGAATCAGGTTAGCTAGTATGGAAAACACTATAGAGGTTCTTAAAAAAATTAAAAATAGAACTACCATACAATCCTGCAATCCCACTTCTAGATGATATCCAAGGAAATGAAAACAGGAATATTAAAAAGAAATATGTATTCCCATGTTTATTGCCGTATTCCCAATAACCAAAATATGGAAACAACTTAGTGTCTACCAATGGATTAATGGATAAAGAAGATGTGGTACATTTGTACAATGGAATATTATTCAGCCATGAGAAGGAAATCCTGCCATTTCAGACAACATGGATAGTCTCAGGCTACATGAGACGAGTCAGACAGAGAAAGACAAACATCATTTGATATCACTAATATATGGAATCTAAGAAAGCCAAATTAGGGTGAAAAAAAAAAGAATATTATGGTAGTTACCAGGGATTGGACAATGGGGCAGGGGGGATTGAAGACATGCTGTTTAAGGACACAAACTTGCAACCAATAGATAAGCAAGTCCTGGTGGTGGAAGGCACAGCAGAATGATTATAGGCAATGATACTGTGTTATAGACTTCAAAGTTGCTAAGAGACTAGATCATAATTATTCTCACAACAAAAAAATAATAGCAATATGATGTGATAAAGGTGCTAACGTTATGACAGTAATCATATTGCAATATCTATATATATATAAATCAAATCAGTTTTTGATACACCAAAATGTCAATTCTATTTCCCACACACTAATATATATCAATTATATGTCAATTTTCTTTTAAAGGAGTAAACAACCAATACTTGCTACAACAGGAAACTCAAAAACATCATGGTAGATGAAAGAAGCAAAACAAGAAACATTCATATTGCATGGTTCCATTTATATGAAATTTCCAGGAAAGGCAACACTAAAGAGACAGCAGATCTGTGATGATTTGGGGCTGAGAGCAGCCACTGAATGCAAATGAGCACAAGAGAACATTCTCCCGTGATGAAATGGTTTAGAACTGGGTCATGGCTATGTAACTTTATAAATTTTACAACTGATAAATTTTATATGTAAATTATACTTCAATAAAAATCATAGTTTGGGCGGTATAACAAATATGTTTGTTTTCTGTCCCTGCACTGTCTCGGTCACTGCCACAGCACAGAATCAATGGCTTCACTTCCTTACAGGGAAGATGCTAATTGCTGTGATGAAAAATGCCAAGGAGATCATTTTACTAAATTACAGCAAAGGCTATGTCTTTGCATCACCAACACATGCGAAACTGAGTGGGATTGAAGCATTTGGCTTCAGAGAGTGAAAGGAGCCAAGACCATATAGTCTGCTCTCCTTGCTGGCGCAAATGATAGTGGTTTCTGCTTATCCCACCAAATCAGAAGCAAATTCCCAGCAAAAAGTACTATGAGAAGAAAACTACAAATGCAGCACAGACACACACACATTTCAATTACAATATACTTTGACTTTCATTCTACTAAATCGTTTCCTCAAGCCCCGAGAAACTATCAGCCTACTTGCTGAATGAGGCACTGGTTGCATGGAAGCACAGGGAAGGCCCTTGTTTTAATATTAAACAAAGCTTCTTTGCCCACCATGAGAAGAAAGTACAAAGAACGAAGGCAGAACCAGAGAGGTGGTATCTAAAACACACAAATGAGCAAGAAACGTTCTCGAAATTCTGACCCCAGTGCCACCAAGTTCCTAAGAAGGAGTGTCAGTGAACTGCTCCAATACTTCTCTCCCATCCTGTTGTCTATCTCTCTCTCTTCTGAAGATTTCTGATGGTGGTGCAAAAAGAAAGTAGAATGGAAGAGAAACTTCATGTTCTGATCGACACTGGCTTTGTGTGTTTCTTCCTCCGTAACAACGCAGACCACAGACAAATTCTGCTGAAAGCCACTCGAATAAGTCTACATTCCCAGTACTATACCTAAATTCATCTTATGACTTCCATTTACACTTTGTCAAGTGCACTTATACCTAATCCAACTAAGATCTCTACAATGTTAGACAAGGACAGGACTAGAAAGTTTACAACATCCAAACTCCCACATTTTATTAAAAGGGACATAGGCACATAGGGTCAAGAGAGGGGAACCAAGTTTTATGAGGTTCTGTTAGTAACAGGCCTAGAGCAAGAATTCTGGCCTTCTGACTCTGAGTGCAGTACTCTTTCCATAATTCCATGTTCCACTCTTACGGCACAAAAGAGAAAACCACCCAAGACTGAAGATAACTGACAGTAACTGAACTGCTTGCTCTTACCACTGAACATATACAAACATTTTGCTCCACAACTAGAGTTTCTTAATCAACATCAAGACATCCAAGTAAGGAAATCACTGAATGAAAACAGTAGACAAGCCTTGGTCTATATATTATTTCATGACTGCTCAGAAACAAGAATCCCCAGGTACCACTATCTACTTCTTCTATAACATAAAAGTACGTCTTGAAAGAAATACCTGTACTCTACTGACACTAAGAGTGCTGAAGACCACAATCAAGTAATCGAGTTACATGGAAAGAAGCATCAAGTGTACAATGAAGTTTCTCTACTTTCCTTAGGGAAAAAAAAAATTGTGGGACACCGGCGGCTCAGTGGTTGAGCATCTGTCTTTGGCCTTGGGCATGATCCTGGGGTCCAGGATCAAGTACTGCATCGGGCCCCTTGCAGGGAGCCTGCTTCTCCCTCTGCCTATGTCTCTGCCTCTGTGTGTGTGTGTGTGTGTGTGTCTCATGAATAAATAAATAAAATCTTTCAAAAAAGAAAAATAGTGTACTGCTGTATTTAAAGAAATCAATATACATTCATTGCCAAAAGTAGACTAAAGAAACAGCTTTAGACAAGAAAATAGAAATCACCCCTAACTCACCCGCCAACAATCAGTCACCAACCTTTTTTCTGCCTAGAACAACAGAGTCACTTCTTAATGGAACCATGCTGTATACATGTATTTTCCTTCAGTGGAGGGTGCGGTGGGCTTGTGATCACATGTCACATGCAGTTCCCAGAGTCATGGAACACTATGGGGGAATGAACATTGGGGGGAATCAAGAAATTGGAGGCAGGGATACCAGCAGAGTGATTTGGACTTTTCCTTTATGTGAGATGTGGCCTTGCTGAGACAAACTTTACCTCAAAAACCAATTAGGTCCTAAATGGTTGAAAATACTGACTATTGATAAAAAGATCATTTCATATGTCATTCCTGAATAGAGACAGGAAAGGGACAAAATTAAGCCTAAGCTTCTCTAATCTGGGAAGTTTATACTTTTGGCAGACAAGGTCAACAGCTTATCAGAGAGCCTGTTGCAGAGGGAGCACTTCACCCCATGAATCATCTCACTGTGAGGAGAGCCTATCTTCTGAGCCCATTTACAGACCGTGAGCTTTTCCCTAGTGTATTGGTTTCCTATTGCTGCTGCAACAAATAACCATAGATTGAATGGCTTGAAACAGCGCAGATTTATTATTTCATAATACTAGAGATCAGAAGTTCATCATCAGTCTCGCTGAGCAAAAGTCAAAGGTGCTGACTGGGCTACATTCCATTTAGAAGCTCTAGGATCTATTTCCTTGCCTTTCCAGCTTCTTGAAGGCTACCTGCATTCCTTGTCTCATGGCCCCACATCACTCTGTCCTCTGGTTCTATCATTAAGTTACCTTCTCTGACCTTGACCCTCTTGCCTCCCTCTTAAGAACTCTGTGATTCCCATGAGACCCACCAGAAAATCCACAATAATCTTTCCATCTCAACATCCTTAACTGAACCACACCCAGTTCTGCAAAGTCCCTTTTGCCACGTAAGTTAACATATTTACAGGTTCTAGGGATGAAGAGATGGCCATCTTTGGGGAGCCAGTATTCTTTCTGCCCACCACACTTCGCATTAAAACATTCTTCAGAAACATGAATTTTAATGCAGGTTTAGTAATTCATCTTACAGGTAAGTCCAATATTCTCTTCTTATTGTTTCTGTTAGGTTGTTTCTAAAAATTTTGCTATTCTCAATAATGCTGAAATGGGCACTGGAAACAGGACTGAATGTTTGTGTCTCCCTAAAATTCATACGTCGAAATCCTAACCTACCATGAGATAGTATTAAGAGACGGAGCCTTTGGGGATAATTAAGTCTTGAGAGTTTGAATGGAATCAGTGTCCTTATAAGAAGAGATACAAAAAAAAAAAAAGAAGAAGAAGAAGAAGAGATACAAAACCTTGCTCCATCCCTCGGTTCTCTGCCATGTGAAGGTGCAGAGCGAGAAGTTGGTTGTCCACAACCAGAAGAGGGCCCCGACCAGAACCCAACCATCATGGCACCCTGATCTCAGACTTTCAGCTTCCAGAACTGAGAAATCAATTTCTATGGTTGATTTCATCTCTTACAAGTGTATTTTACAAATATCCAGTTCTTCATTTTCTTTTTGTATTGCATTTATGGAAGTTTAGTACTAAGTAGTTAAATCCTCATTTAAAAAATTGCTTAATTATCAGGCTTTTCCCTTTGGTATATTTTGTGTTGACTTCCTTTATTGCTGCTAATAAGCCAAAACCAGAATATAATAGGACACTGAATTCCAAGTAGAAAATATCACATATTTGGGTTTTACTTAATATGAAAACATTCTCATATTAAAATCAGTTAACCATATAAGAACATAATGACTTATTTTTTTAATTATTTAAATAAGGAATCAGCAAATTATGGCCTGCTACTGATTTTTTTATGGCCTATGAATTATGTGAAGGGGAAAAAAGAGGGAAACGTGATATATTTACTACCTGGTCTCTTACAGAAAAAGTAACTTATTGGAAATGTCCCACAGTGGAAGGATATGGGGGAGAAATAGAAACCTCTTTCTTTCAAAGAAATCTGCAACTTCCTCAACGCTAACATATCATCTCTTTCTCTTCTAACTGACATGCCACGTCAACTCAAAAAACAGTACATATGACCAGCATATGTCATAAAAAAATGCACAATCCCCCTATTTACAATGAGTTGCAAATTAAATTTACACGATGTCACTCTCAGACTAGAAAAGACTAGAAAGGTTTGTAACATATACAACATTGGAGATAACGTGGGGAAATGTGAACCTGACTTTCTTAGGAGTGTGAGAGCAACCTTCTTGATGACAATATTACAGAACTATCAGAGGTTGAATTCTATAGGCTCTTTGACCCAACAATTTTTTTTTGACCCAACAATTTTAATTGTATTAATTTAATTTAACCACAAAAGCTCTCACAGAAATACATAAGACAATGTGTGTGTTCAACTACTTCTTGTAGTATTATTTACAAATAATACTAGCAAGAAAATTCCTAAATGCCTATCTTGTGGAATAGGGTTAACTCAACAGACCTGGATTAGGCCGTGGGCCACACAGTACTGACTTCATCAGTTTATACTAACAATATGACATGTGGCTGGTACTGTTTTTGTTCTTAAGGACTGGACAGTGATGTGCTGAGGCCAGTCGCAAGGGCACCACATGACTACATAGTGACGCCCAATAAAAACCCTGGACACCAAGGCTTAGTGAGCATCCCTGCTTGGTAACACTTGGCATGGGCTGTCACACATCCTTGTTGGGAGACTTAAATGCATCCATGTGACTCCACTGGGAGGTTATCTGGAAGTCTGGTTTCTCCTGATTTCACCCCATGCACCAGGTGACCTTTTCTCTTTATTGATATTTAATTTGTATCATTTCACTGTAATGAACTGTAACCACTAGTATAACAACTTTTGAGTCCTTCTTAGCAAACCATCAAGGCCAAGGCTTGGCTAATACAAGGCTAAACCATCAGCACACACTACAAGAATTTTGATAAGTTGATACAATACAACAACATACAGCCATTAAAGGAATGAAACAAAGATGTGTGTGAGTACACACTCACAGGAGATGCCTACAATATTAAATGATCGGTTAATTGCAAAACATGACTAGTATGGCTTTATATTTTTAAAAGTTAACATATATTGAACGTTCATGATGTACACGAGGCTTTATGCAAATGTTTTTTTTTTTTTTAAGATTTTATTTATTTATTCATGATAGTCACACAGAGAGAGACAGAGAGGCAGAGACATAGGCAGAGGGAGAAGCAGGCTCCATGCAGGGAGCCCGACGTGGGATTCGATCCCGGGTCTCCAGGATCGCGCCCCGGGCCAAAGGCAGGCGCCAAACCGCTGCGCCACCCAGGGATCCCTATGCAAATGTTTTATATGTATTATTACCTCATTTGATCCTAACAATACCATAAGTACTATTATTAATGTCACTTTAAAGATGAGAAAAACAGGCACACAGAGGTTAAATAACACATCTGAGGTCACACATCCAGGATTTGAAATCAGGCTGTCTTACATCAGGGTCAGTATTTTTAAAGAATACTCCATGCAGCCTCGCCCCAAAAATATGTGCATATCTTTAGGTATCTTTGTAATATGCCTCAAAAAATATTAATCAATAATAGTTTTTTCTGGGCAGCCCGGGTGGCTCAGTGGTTTAGCTCTGCCTTCAGCCCAGGGCCTGATCCTGGAGACCTGGGATCGAGTCCCGCGCTGGGCTCCCTGCATGGGGCCTGCTTCTCCCTCTGCCTGTGTCTCTGCCTCTCTCTCTCTCTCTCTCTCTCTTTGTGCCTCTCATGAATAAATAAATAAATAAAATCTTTTTTAAAAATTTCATTCATACATTAATCAGAATCCTCAGAATGATTAATTAATTAATCAGAATATCACTCAAGAAACTTATTAATAAACAGAACACCAATTCAGAATTTATGATTCCAAGGGGGCTGGTTCAAAGACGGACAAACTGATGGGTGCTTCCACATGGTTGTATAAACTAATAAGAAGAGCTACATCTAACACCTATGATCCACTTTTCTAATTAGAAAATATGCTCAACTTTCTATCAGTATCAGTAGCCACAGGTCCTCTGGGGACACTGTCAGTAGCACTGAATTCCCATTCAGGCAGCACGCATGCTAGTGCCTACTGTGCATCAGGGCTGCTCACAGGGCTTGACTAACACTACAGGCGTTGGTTACAACTTCTGTCACTTAGGAGCTGTGTGATCTTAGGCAAGTTACCTAACCTCCCTGATCCTCATTTTTTTCATCTGTAAAGTGAGAATCCTAACTATATACACCTTTGGGATTACTCTAAGAATCAAACTAGCACAGGATTAGTTTCTAGAACATAATAGATGCCTGAAAATTGGAGAGTGTCATCACTCCTAATGCCCCTGACACACAACCAGCCTATTTCAAAGTCATAGCTTATTCTCAAAAAGGCAAAAAAAAAAAAAAAAAAAGAGCCTCTAAATAATATTCCTTTTATTTCCAGTATTTCCTAATCAGTGATGTCTTACTATATATATCTGAATGTCCTTTATTAAGCTCCTTATCTCCAATGTAACACTGTGCAGAGAAGAAGAGATGCAGGAAAAGAGGAAAAGCATCGGATACTAGAAAGTGGCAGGCACAGGCAAATAACCCAGATATGGGCCCAGCCAACAAAGCCACCTCCACATGGACACTTCCATTGTGCTCTTTGAGAGTCAAACGTCCATCCTGGGAGTACCTAAGAAATAAGACATTTCTGCGGGACTGAACTGGGTCCCCTGACAGCCGGGCCCCCTCTCCACTCCCCCCCCCCAGGTTTAGTTAGCTGTCACACAGTCACCATGGCAACCCTCTGTCAGAAGACACACCACCTCCAGTCTGAAGCAGGCAGCCTGTCCTCTTCAGCACTGTGAATGCCTAGAATGCTTTTCGAGACTAATTTTTTATGTCTGTGCTCCGTGTGGAGATGCGTGAGAGAGGAGGGGGTAGTTCTGGCTGTTAATGTGTGGCTCAGCGGATTAAACAAAAACCACTGCAAATACACACAATACGGAGCTAAGACACACTATGCTAATGATAGAAGTAAAACATTTTGACAGCCTCACTCAGCTAAGTGTCAAACACTTGAGAAAAAGAAAAATTGGTTTGAAAAAGAAAAAATCAGTAACCACGTGCAAATAAGAGCTTAAAAGGAATGGATTAAAGGCAACCTAGAGCCTCTTTAAGGCACCGAGAAGGACATCTCAATAAAGAGGAAAAAGCAAACCTGAAAAGAAAAGGTTTTTAACAGATCTTTGATGGAGATGGGCTAGAGATAGATCAAGGCAGGCACTGAGGTTCTGACTTTCACAGGCAGATGATGGGGCAAATATAAATATAGCTTGTTCAGTACTCACAGCTAACAATAAAGAACAAGAAAATGTGTATAAGGTGGGCAGGCCTGTATGCACGTACCTTACAGACAGCATTTAAGACCACACAGCATTTAAGCCTGTACCTATATAGCCATCACCACTTACCAGTTTCCACAAAGCTGCCACCTACTCATGGGTAGAAAATTCCAGAAACACAGGAAACCTGCACAGCTGGGTCCTCTTCCTCTCAGAAAACATCTCACCACACACTTAACCAACATAAGAGTAGAAAGGGGCACATGCCCCTCTCCCTAAATCAAAAAGTGCCCCTGTTCTATAGCTGCTCTCCCTGGAACAGCCTCTAAAGGCCTTTTAGCCAGATTGATGCCCCAAAAGAGGGAAGTGAAAATTTTAGTCCTGGCAGGGAAGTCAAACAGCACCATGATGCTACACACAGCAAAAGACAGTTTTAAAGTCTTTCTGGCAACAAAAAGGAATCATAATACAAGACAATCACTTTCAGCCCAGCCAGTGAAACAGAAAAGCAGCAGAAAAACACAAGGCTAAACCAGGGCATTTTTTTCCCCTCATCTTTCTCTCCAAGGCCAACAAAGGAATGAGTTTGCAATCTTTGCATGTGTCTGATGGATGAGGGGCAAGAGCACCGAGCAGCAGACACTCCCAGTGCCTCCCCCCAAGATCTGTCCTCCTTTACCCTTGCCATGAGAACTCCAGTCTGATGGGACAGCAATACGCCAGATGAGGCTGCCTGATTCCCAGCCTCCCTTGCAATTAGAGGTGGCCATGCCAACCACAGCCAGCCAGTGAGATGCCAGCTGGGCATGCGCTGACCTTGCCCCTCTTCCTCCTAACAGGCCCAAGGGCTGTCCTGCCTGGGGGAGAAACAACTATCCTACAAGCAGGACAATGAAATTCCCATACTGCTAAGGCTAGCGAAGCAAAAGCAAGAGGGCCAGGACCCCTGACAGCACTGTGGACAGCCTTCGATGGACTGAACTTATCCCAAAACAGTATTCTCCATAAATTAAATTATACTTTCCTCTGTTTGCCCCTGGTAGCATTCCAAAGGTCACCTGTGGACAAGAGGATGGAGTAAGGAAAGAAGCAAGAATAAATGGTCTTGTTTTCACAACTTGCTCCAAACACTTACATAGTAAAAGGCAACCCCCCCGCCCCCTTGGTGTCTGCAATTGGCAAGAAGTGCAGACTGGGTCTCTGGCATCCTAAAGGAACAAGAACTATCTGAGTCTGCTGCAGGATTTACCTTTGTATACTTAAGCCATCACGTGATCTCCATAGCAGCTCTCTTGCTTTAGTTGGCTCTAGTGTTTTTAACATGACAAACTCTCCAATCCGTAAAGTACTGCTAAACTAGGTACATATGCTGGTCCCAAGGAATGGCCTGGGACCATCCAAGCTACCCAGGCTCCACCCTCATCAAGCTTCACGTACTCCCCCAGAAGAAACCTGAAAGTGTGGTTCTTTGGGGATAAAGAGAGGGGAAAAGGTTTCCCCTTTTATTTAAAGGAATTAAAGACTTTTAATTCCTCTGGATATTTAAAGCCCATGCACATTCTGTCCACATACACATGGTTTCCATTTCTTTTGAACTTCCTTCCCATAAATTCTTTCAAATGCTCTAATAATGAGATAGAAGCCTGGAGAATTACTGACCCAATGTGATGAAGGTAGATATTATTTTAAATTACACACATTTTAAGCTTCCATAATGATGTTAATTATCCCCATTTGCTTAAACACTAAGAAAATGAAAACAATCTTGCATCTCAGAATGCCCCTTGAAAAAGAAATAAGTCTCCTACTAAATTAAATTATAATTAAAATATCAGGTTTAATAATATGCATTCAATTAATTAAAATAAGATTTTGAATCACAGTCTGCTCTATCTCAGGACTTCTCAACCTCAACGCTACTGACAGTTTAGACCAGATATTTCTTTGTTGTGAAGGCTGCCCTGTGAATGAGAGTTTAGCAGCATCCTGTGGTAAAGACAGTATGTCTCCAGACATTGCCAAATATCCTCTGGAGGGGCAAAACCACTCTCTGGTACTGCTGCTCTACCTGAAAAGGGTCATTATTCATATCAACTTTACAGATGATAAAACTGAAGCCCAGAATGGCCAAAAGGGAGGTCTAATGTCATACAGCTGAATGAGCAGCCAAGACAGGCTACATGTCATTGGACCTACTCCTTCATTCTTTGTGTTCCAAACACTGAACTGGCATGTGTTGTGAATTATGCTGAAAACAACAGTATTTTAACTTAAATGTTATCAAAAGCATGTTTTATTTGATCTTTTTCTAGTTCCTTTAGGTATAAGTTTAGGTTGAGATTCTTCTTATTTCTTGAGGTAGGCCTGCATTGCTATAGATTTCCCTCTTAGAATAGTTTTTGCTGCATCCTAAAGATTTCGAACCATTATGTTTTCATTTTCATTTATCATCAGGTATTTTTTATTTGCTCTTTGATTTCTTGGTTATTTATTGTTCAGTAGCACATTATTTAGCATCCGTGTATTTGCATTCTTACAAGACTTTTTTGTGATTGATTTCTACTTACATACCACAGTGGTTGGAAAAGACACATGACATGAGTTCAATCTTTTTGAAATTATTGAGACTTGGGGAACCTGGGAGGCTCAGTGCTTGAGCATCTGCCTTCAGCTCAGGTTGTGATCCTGGGGTCCTGCGATCAAGTCTCACCTCAGGCTCCCAGTAGGGAGCCTTCTTCTCACTGCCTATGTCTCTGCCTCTCATGAATAAATAAATAAAATCTTTAAAAAAATTATTGAGACTTGATTTGTGGCCTAATATGTGATCTATTCTTTTTTTTATTCTTTTATTATTATAATTATTTGAGAGAGAGAGAGAGCACAAACAGGGGGAGTGGCAGGAGGAGTGGAAGGGAGAGGGGAAGAAGCAGGTTCCTTGCTGAGCAGGGAACCTGATGTGGGGTTCAATCCCAGGACCCTAGAATCATGATCTGAATGGAAGGCAGACTGCTTAACTGGCTGAGCTACCCAGGTGCCCCACTGAGATCTATTCTAAAAACTGTTCCCATGAGTACTTGAAAAAAATGTGTAATCCATTGTTTTTGTATGGAATGTCCTGAATATATGTTAAGTCCATCTACTCTAATGTGTCATTCAAAGCTTATTTCCTGGATTTTCTGTCTGGAGGTGTTAACATCCCCTATTATTAATGTATTACTGTCAGTTTCTTCTTTTATGTCTATTAGTAGTTACTTTATATATTTTATATATTTAAGTGCCTCACATTGGATGCATAGGTATTTATAACTATTATATCCTCTTGTTGAATTGTCCCCTTTATCATTATGTAGTGTCCTCCTTTGTCTCTTGTTATAGTCTTTGTTTCAAAGTCTATTTCATCCTATGTAAGTATTGCTACTTCAGCTCTCTTTTCACTTCTATTTGCATGGTAAATGTTCTTCCATCCATCATTTTCTTTTTTTTATTTTATTTTATTTATTCATAAGACACAGAGAGAGAGAGGCAGAGACATAAGCAGAGGGAGAAGCAGGCTCCTCAGAGCTTGATGTGGGACTTGATCCCAGAATGCTGGGATCACAACCTAAGCACAAGGCAGACACTCAACCACTGAGCCACCCAGGCGTTCCCCCCATCCTTCACTTTCAATCTGGTATGATTGGTGACACTGCCCAAACACCCTGCAGTGGCCCCAGACAGACTCTCTAACAGCAGAGGGGCCAAACTCTGCCCAGTGATCCCACAACAGGCAAAGTGGGCCATTAAACTCAACTGGACTAAAGACAAATATGGCTCAGCCACAACAGCAAGGTGCACACAGCCCACATAGGAGATACCCCTGAAGTGCCTGGTTCTCGTAAACAGGAGTATTGCACTGGAGGGTACCACAGGACCTCTTCCTTATAAGGCTGTTACCATCAAGACCAAGAGAGGTAACTGACTTTCCTAAAATATAGAAACCAACAGAGAATTAGACAAAAGGAGGTGACAAATGTCCCAAATGAAAGAAAAGAATAAAATCACAAAGAGCTAAATGAAATAGAGATGAGCAATATGCCTGATAAAGAATTCAAATTAATGGTTATAAGGATACTCACTGGACTTGAGAAAGGAGTAGAGTATCTCAGTGAGACCTTCAACAAAGAGATAGAAAATAGAAAAAGGAACCAGCCAGAGATGAAGAACCCAATAACTGAAATAAAAAATAATAAGAAGCAGCGGAATGGAACAGCCAGTTGGAAGATGGAGTAATAGAAAGCAATTAAACTGAACAAGAAAAAGAGAAAGGAATAATAAAAAGGAACTCAACAATACCATCAAATGTAATAACATTTGTATTACAGGGATCCTAGAAGGAGAAAATGGGCAAAAGGGTGCAGAAATTTATTTGAGGAAGTAATAGCTGAAAACCTCCCAAATCTGGGAAGGAAAGACAAATACAGATCCATGAGGCAGAGGGATTCCCCCAACAAAATCAACCTAAGAGGGCCCACACAAAGACACATAATAACTAAAATGGCAAAAAGTAGTGATACGGAGAAAATTTTAAAAGAAGTAAGAGAAAAGAAAAGTTACGTATAAGAGAAACTCCATAAGACTATCAGCTGACTTTTTAGCAGAATCTTTTCAGGGCAGAAGAAAGTGGCATGATATACTCAACGTGCTAAAAAGAAAAAATCTGCAACCAAGAATATCCTATCCAGCAAGACTATCATTCAGAATAAAAGGAGAGAGAGTTTTCCAGACAAACATAAGTTAAAGGAATCAGTGACCATTAAATCAGCCTTACAAGAAATGTTAAAGGGAATTCTTTGAGTGGGAAAAAAAAGGCCATAATCAGGAATAAGAAAATTATGTAGTAAAGTATTCTACAGATAAATGCCAACATATGATAAAAGTAGATTAATCACTTATAAAACCAAAGGAATGTTTTGAAAAACTCAATACTATTAATCAACAATATTTTAGAGGTACTGGCATGAAAAGCTCATTAAATTTCATGGCCAACCATATGATTTTTCCCCTATGCTCTCATTCAGACTAATGCAATGAATATTTATTAAGCATTTTTGAGGCACCTTCAACATTAGTTAAGCAAAGAAGAGTTCCTGCTTCAGCACATTAGCAGTGCAGTGAAGTGACAGTGGGACAAGTTCACCAGTCACCATGGCACAAGAGCCAAGTTCCATAAGAGAGTTTCCAACAAAGTAATATGGAACCTCAGAAAGGGGAAAATTCACATGAGCTTGGATATCAGAGAAATCACAGAGGATATAGCAATGGAGATGGGCTTTGAGAAATGGTCAAGGTATTCTAGGAAGAAGGAACTGCATGGAGGTGGGAAGTAAGGAACCACTTACTGGACCACTGAATTACCTACCTGCCTAGAAATCAGTGAGTTTCTAAACAGATAAATGACATAAATACTGCTGCATTTCCAAGAAACTATTTCACTATAACTGCATAAATAAGTTTGGGAAGTGATGGACTGGAGTGCTGTCACTGATTGTGCTGAGAAGCCTTCTAGAGCACAGTCCAGTCTGGCCAAAAGAAGAGATCATCATGAGACAATCTGTCGTGCCTGCCCCAGAAAACTAAAGACAGTTAGAAAGCAAATATTCTACCAGTGTGAGCAAAAGGCATGTGAAGGCTGGGCTAGGCCTGAAGTGGCAAGAACGGGATGCACTGGGACAAACACTGACGAAGATGCAGACATGAGTTGATGGAAGGTGAGGGAAGAGGATAAGGAGGAACGTGACCATCACCTCCTAAATCTTTTTTTTTTTAAGATTTTATCTATTTATTCATGAGAAAGAGAGAGAGAGAGAGAGAGAGAGAGAGAGGCAGAGACACAGGCAGAGGGAGAAGCAGGCTCCATGCAGGGAGCCTGACGCAGGACTTGATCCCGGGTCTCCAGGATCAGGCCCTGGGCTGAAGGCAGCGCTAAACCACTGAGCCACCTGGGCTGCCCACCTCCTACAACTTAATGAGTGGAAGAACTACAATACCATTAACAGAAACCTGAGTTTGGGGGAAGAATTGATCCTAGAGAAGAAAATGAGTTTGCAATCTCAGGGGGCACATCTTAAGTCTAAAAGGACATCTGAAAGAAGGGGATGGAGCTCTGAATAAAGATCAAAATCAAGATTTTGTTCATAAAGAAAAGCAGGTTACAGATTTGGAGTTTTCTGTATAAAGTTGGCTCTTCAAGCTTTAACCATACATAAGATCCCTAAGAGAGGAGTGAGAACGAATTCTTAAAGAATGCCTAGGTTTAAGATGCATAAGTAAAAGGAAGAGTAAGGAAAAGAAGCCACAAAGGAATTTTTCACTCTAGGTGGAGGAAGAAGGGAAGCCAAATGTAGGCAAAAGTCCAAAGGCACCAGAAAGATTAAGTAAGATGAGGCATGAACGTAAGCCTGTGGTTTACCAGTGAGGTCAAAGCTAGGTTGAGGCATTAACAGACCATAAGGCTAAAAGACTGCTATATGGAATCAGACGGGCTTTGACTCCTATCTGGTCTTTGGCACTTTGCCAGGTATAGGACCTGGGACAAGTTACTAACCTGTTGTCTGCCTCCTTTTCCTCAATAAAATCGGGATAATACCATTCTCTACACCTAAGCTGTGGGAGATTAAGCATGTAAAGCCCTTGGCCTAGTGATGGACGCTTACCAATAGCAACAGTTTTTCAACACCCCCACCTCCTCCTCCACCAACACCACAGAGGCCAGGTGAGGGAGTGACTTGGTTCTCCTCTCCGCCAAGATCTAGGTGAGGGAGGTGCTGAGAAAGGTAGATCTGTACTACTCCAGCTAGTGGCACCTGTTGTATGGTTGAATCTATGTTATGACATGAACACTGAGAAGCACCAACCAAAAGAAACCATGATCGGGGGGTAGGCATGGGAAAGGAGAACGGGCAAACAATTTAATACAATACAACAGGGATCAGCAAAACTTCTTCTGAGAAGTGCCAGATAGTAACTATTTTAGGATATGAGGGCCATATGGTCTTTGTCACAACTACTTGACTGTACCTTCCAGTGTGAAAGCAGTCACAGATGATACGTAAGTGAATGGATCTGGCTATGTCCCAATAAAGCTTCATTTATAGAAACAGGCAGTGGTTGGCCTGTAACCCACTGTGTGTTGATCTCTGCAATAAAAGGTAAAATAAGGCCAATATTCTTTTTTTTTTTTAAGTTTCAGTTTATTTTATTTTATTTATGATAGTCACACAGAGAGAGAGAGAGAGGCAGAGACACAGGCAGAGGGAGAAGCAGGCTCCTTGCACCCGGAGCCCGACGTGGGATTCGATCCCGGTTCTCCAGGATCGCACCCTGGGCCAAAGGCAGGCACCAAACCGCTGCGCCACCCAGGGATCCCTTAAGGCCAATATTCTTAAGTCTCTAATTCTAGCTGCTAAGTTTAGAGAAGGTAACACATATAGGAGAAAAATATTGAGACTAATAAGACCAAATTTTAAAGAATCTCAACCAGCAGAATCTCAAGTATAACAACTGGTTTCATGTTTAGTGTTTCATTATTTCTGGAGAAGAGGAAGGAGGATGAAGAGAGTTGCTGAAAAACATTAAAAGCTCTCATAGAAAATAACAAACAAGGGACATCTAGGGGGCTCAGTGGTTGAGTGCCTACCTTTTTTTTAAGATTGCATTTATTAATTCATAAGAGACACAGAGAGACAGAGAAGCAGAGACATAGGCAGAGGGAGAAGCAGGCTCCCTGCAGGGGGCCCGATGTGGGACTCGATCCCAGAACCCCGGGATCACATCCTGAGCTGAAGGCAGAGGCCCAACTGCTGAGCCACCTAGGCTCCCAGATTCTTGGCTCAGGTCGTGATCCCAGAGTCCCGGGATCAAAAAAAAAAAACAAAACAAAGAAAATGCTTTTAAAAAAATAACAAACAAGTTAGAGAACTACAGAAGTAAAAACATCTATGAATGTCCATCTTCACTGTGAATTGAGACAATTTAGTCCCTGATTCCTTGCTACTCTTCCTGGGCTGATTTAGAAAACAGAAATACTACTACCTTATTTCCTGGTGATAAGAACTTGTACGCAATGCTCAGCGGAGGGTTCGTCCAGCCCTTGGTTCAATCAATCCCTGAATTTCTCCACTCTTCCACTCATACCCCAGAAATGTCCCTTAAGATGCCTCTGACCTCCTTTGCTAAAGGAACAGCAACTCATTCTTCTCTGTCTTGTCCCATCATTAATTAGTTGGGGGCCATCTGAGTTATCTCAGAGTGACAAAACCTTGCAACAAGAAGTCAAAATCATTGGACTGACAATTATTACTATACTTGGAAAGATCAGACCAAATATAAAATACTGCAAGAGTCCAGGTGATACACAGATGAATGACTAGTTTTATCAGCACGTCGTTACTGTCTTTAGCAGGAGAGATAACACAAGGAAACACACAATAAGCTTATGTAGAAAAAGATAAATGTGGAAACCCAGAAACTGATAGAGATCAGTTCCTGCAAGCAAAGGGCAACTACCTACAGTCAGGAGCAAGGGGAAATGAAGATCTCAGCCTGCCTTGAAAGGTAGGCAGGATCTGGAAAGACAGATTAGGAAAAAATGTACCAGAGGAAAAGACCACACAGGCATGGGCATACACTTAGGTCAGCAAGCAGAGACCATGCAAATGACAGAGGGTTGATACCCAGAGGAAAGAGAGCAGAATGGTGTGCTGATTGTTAAAATCTCCCAAAACCTCCTTACCAGAAGGTCAAAGGCTGCTAACCTGGCCCTCCCTCTCCTGCCTTATGCAACTCTGTCACCATCACCTGCTCACCACCCGCCTCTGTGCTCCCCTCATGGAACTTTCCAACTGTCTTCTCAATCCAGTAACTAAAGTGAGAAAACAGGGTCCACCAGGACCTGGACCAGCACCAAGTCCAATGTCTGTTCTGTCCAGGCTGTGCCCACACCACATCATACCAATGGTCAGCAATTTATGCCTTTATTTGCTGAGCTTAGGCTAATAAAGACCCTACGAAGTTTAGGAGTAAGAATGAGGCTTGAAATACCCATTGATACAAAAATCTAAAGGCATATTAACCAAAAATCTGGATCAGAAATCCAGACTTGCTTCCACAGTCCATAAGAAGTGCTTATAAGTTCTGTTATTTTATGTATTAACTAAGTTTTCTTTAGGAAAAATGTAATACGCCTGCTTTAAAAATAAACTGTACAAAACAGTGTTAAGTAACCTTCTACAAACACTTTATGAATATTCAAAAGCACATATAAACCAATCCTTTTTTAAAATACAAATAGAAATATATTAATATATACTCTATTGTGCTCCTTACTCATTTTTCAACTTACCAGTATACCTTTGAGTTTGTTCCATATTCATAAATATATACATATCTCATTATTAATATTAGACACAAGACATTCTATTCCTTATATGGACCTACTGCAAGTTATTCAAGCAGTGCTCTATTGATGGACACAGAGGTTATTACCCCCATTTGCTATTACAAACAACATGATGACAGACTCATTGTGTCTTTGTGCATAGACATCTATGTAAATTTGCAAGATAAATCTTGCAGTATTTTATATTTGGTCTGATCTTTCCAAGTATAGTAATAATTGTCAGTCCAATGATTTTGACTTCTTGTTGCGAGGTTTTGTCACTCTGAGAAGTAGAAGTAGAAATGCTGGATATGCATCACTGAAGAGAATGTACCATTAAGGTTCCTGAGTAAGTAGGAGAGGCAGGAAGACAAAATGGGGAAAGGGTAAGAGACATCAGTATTTTGAGGTGGGAAATCTGGACTGAAGACTCTAAGGAATTAAAGGAAGGAAGATGATGGAGAGAGATACTTTCAGGCTCTAGCAATGTACAAGTGAGAGAAGAGAGGAAGTGGGAAGAAGAGAGGAATGGGATTTCAGGACCAACACAAGTGAAATCACAAGGGAAAAATTAACTGAGTTAATGAGTAATGACATGGAGATAGGAACAAGGGAAAGAATAGGTAGGACAGTGAAGAAAGGAGGGAGGAGAAAAGCAAAGGTTCATATAGTGCCCCCTAAGCCTGAGATACCAGGACATGGGAACCAGACAAAACTCTCAACCTGGGGTGCTCTGTCTTGAATGGAGAAGAGTTACATGTTGCACATGGTGATGCTCAGATATCTATGGGACAACCAGGTAGGCTATTTTCACTGTGGCTGGAAATGTCTCACTGAGCTCAGGAGAGAAGACAGGGATGAAAAGAGGGATTCAGGCATCATCCACAGAGATGGGGAAATCAGGACCACCCAGGGAGAGAAGGGTGCAGAGTGCCAAATGCCACCAACATTTACAGAGCCAGGATGAGGCAATCAGACAGAAAGGGATGGGGCAGGGCACAATGGTGTGGCATGAAAGCCAAGAGAGGGGTGAGTTTAGGTTGAAGGTAGCCCAGAAGAGGAAAGTCCATAGCAGAGGAGGAACAGGATGATCTGGCAGCCAGGCCCACAGTTTTTCAATACAACTAGAAAAGACACCAAAGGAAGGAAAAGAAACAATAAATAAATAAATCTTTAAAAAAAAAGAAGGAAAAGAAGCAAGACTGGAGTTACATTCAATCAAGCTAGCACTAAGCAGAATGGACACAGGAGCTGAAGAATAGTAAAATGGAAGTGGATTTTTCTTAGGATAGTTCAGAATTTATAAGCTGAAAAGAAGGCTTAGGTGAAAAGAGCAGAAAACTGACAAAAAGACAAAGAAGGTAAAAGACATAGCAAAATCTCAGAACTACTGGCCCTGAGTGCGTCATTAGCATGACCAATAAGAAATTCTGATCATTTGAAAATCAGCCTTCTGTAACACTGTTTAGACACTGCCATGGTTTCTTTTTTTTTTTTTTTTGTGGTTTCTTGTTTCAATTTCAATTTCCCATTTCTGTTAGTCTTTTGCTACCAATGGAGATGCTGTGAGCCACTAATCCCCAGTGGTGTTTCTGCAGTAAGAAAAGCTTCTGAGAGGCTCACAGCAAAATGTCACTGACACAAGCTGCCATCTAAATGTGCTGTATTTGTGTATAATCTTGTTCATGGAGGACTCTTTTGTCCAGTTATAGCAAACCGTCTGCTAAATCAGAAATAAAGATCTAGAAAATGCCACAAAAACAAGCAGCAATGCAAAAGATGGCATGTAACTCTTCCCAAGCTCAAGGTATTAAATAACTTCCAAACTACTGCTGGAAATAAAATAAAATAAAATAAAATATTTAATATGCCTCATGTCTCCCAGGGAAGGCAAATGTTAATGTCTCTAGTTCATTCCTTCACAGTCAGGTCAGTAACATCATTAAATTTAGCAAGTTCCTTCTTTCAGATATTAACTCATCATGTTACTTTTTTTCCAAACACAAAGAGTGCAAGCAATTCAATTTTCCTTAAGAAAATCAATTCTGAAAAAAAAAAAAAAAAAAAAGAAAAGAAAATCAATTCCAGGCAGCCCCAGTGGCGCAGCGGTTTAGCGCTGTCTGCAGCCCGGGGTGTGATCTTGGGGATCCTGGATCCAGTCCCGCTTCGGGCTCCCTGCATGGAGCCTGCTTCTCCCTCTGCCTGTGCCTCTGCCACTCTCTCTCTCTGTGTCTCTATGAATAAATAAATAAAATCTTAAAAAAAAAAGAAAAGAAAATCAATTCCTCCAGATTATAGTTTATCCAAGAATAGTTCTTTAGTACTATCTCTACTTACTTTTAAAAATATAGCTCTAATTTTTAAAGTACCAGTTCTGCAATCAGTACCAAGGCAAAGGTTAAAATCCAAGTCAACAAAATGAGAAATGAAATGCAAAATCAAAAATTACAAACAGCTCAAACATAAAAAAAAAGGATGAGCATTCTCTGAGACATATGTGTAAAGATGGCAGAATTGAAGGACCAGGATGTCCCTCCCTTCTATAATACCTAACAAAATGAGGAAAAGTAGAACCAAAAAGGCAGAGCGAGTGAGGGAGGGAGGGGAAATTGGTAAATTTTCAAAAAAGAAATATTACATGCTATTTATTTTCATTGTGGAAACATACTGAAAATTCTCATCAACAACCACCAATTTAGAGAGCAATTTAGAGAAAGGTGAGATGAGGAAATGGTTAACAGCCTAGAAGAGCCAAACAAACTGGCATTGGCAGGTATGAGTTTTAACCATCGCCATAATATCTCCAAGACCTCAGAGCTCAGAGCTCCAGGACCTCAGAGCTTGTTATTTGGACAGCTTTGTGTGAACTGGGAAAAGCTTTCAAGTCTGAGTGTAGCCCCTTTCCATGGGAACAGAAACATCCCTAACTCTGAGGGTGTAAATCCTGATTTAAGACATTTAACCAAGTCTCAGAAGAGAAAGTGCAGCTCAGATCACTTTAAAAAGCCTGTGTCCAGGTTCAGCCAAGCTCTATCTCCAGCCTCCTTTCACCTACCATGTGCTTTCAGATCCCAGAAATTTAAGTAAAGACAATACTCAATGTCCTCAAACAGCAGCTCGGAGAAGCAGGCAAGCAAGCCACATTTAAGATGGGAAGGTATCATGCAGAAATCAGCTTCGCTTTATTAAAACAAAGAATAGGTAGAGCTGTCCATGCCAAGCTGAGCAATATGACAAAAGGCAAGCAAATCTTCAAATATATTATCAACAGGAGAAAAGAAAGATTCATAGCATTCTTTAGAAAATTTATGAAGGACTCAATCCGAAAACATAACTAGAAAAATAAAAGGAAATTGCACATGAGTATAAATGTTCAGTAGTAACCAAAATTGACATAGGATAGTCATACAATAGGACAGAACATCAAAAACAGAAATAGGCTCACAGAAATGCAGTCAACTGATCCCCAACAAAGGTACAAAGTTATTTCAAGGGTAAAATAAAAACTGTTTTAACAAATGTTGCTAGAATAACTGAATATCTAAAAGAAATAAAAAATGTAATTCCACTCTTAACTTGAAATAGATTGAAGGCATAACCATAAATTCTACTATAAAACTTCTAGAGATGAGGGGCACCCAGGTGGCTCAGTCGGTTAAGCATCTGCTTTTGGCTCAGTTCATGATCCCAGGGTCCTGGGGTCAAGCCCCACATCAAGCTCCCTGCTATGTGAGGTTGCCTGCTTCTCCCTCTCCCTCTGTCTGCTGCTCCCCTTGCTTGTGCACTCGCTCACTTTCTCTCTCTCTCTCTCTGTCAAATAAAAAAAAAAAAAAACCCTTCTAGATGAAACCATGAGAAAATATATTCGCCAAGTGAGGATAGTCAAAGATTTCTTAAACCAAATACAGAAAGAAATTCTACCTTTAAAAACTTAGAAATTAAACTTTAAAACATCTGCTCAAAGATATGCTTAAGAAAATAAAAAGGTACACAGCAAACTAAGAAAATATATGTAACACATATATCTGACAAACTACTAAATAAATACACACACACACATATGCACACATACATATAATCAAGAACACAACAGTTAAGTTAAAATGGACTACCAGAAAATGCTCAAATAACTCTAAAAGGGTCAAAAAAGGATAGCAACAGACGCAGAGCAAATCAGAAAACAAATGGCAAATCAGTATGCTTAAAGAAAAGTTTATCAATAATTACATTAAATGTGAATGGTCTAAACACACCAATTAAAAAACAGAGATCATTAGAATTACATTAAAAAAAAAAACCTGAGACAGTACATATACTGTCTACAGAAAACACATTTCAAATATTATATCAAAACATTAAAAGTACAAGGCCAAAAATATGTGGCACATAAATCTGAATCAAAAGAAAGCTGGATATAGATATATTAATATCAAACACAGTAGATTTCAGAGCAAGGAATATCACCAAGAGGGACATCACGTAATGGTTAATGAGTTAATTTATCAAGAAAACATAACATCCTAAATGCATATGCACTTAACAATAGAGATTCAAAACACATTAAGGAAAAACTGAAAGGAGAAATAGACAAATCCACAATTACAGTAGGATACGTCAATGCTAGCCTCTCAGTAATAGGTAAAATTAATAAGAAAATCAGCAAGGAAGTAGAAGTGACTTCCTTCTTCCAACAGAAAGGAACTTCCAATATCCAACAGGAACTAATTGACTGATTTATAGAGTACTCCAACCCACAAAAGTTAGAATATACATTTGTTTCACATGCATACAGAACATTCACCAAAATAGATCATTATCCTGAATCATTTAACAAATCTTAATATAAAATAGTTAAAATCATACAAGGTACATTCTGACCATAATGGGATTAAATTAGATATCAATAATGGAAAGATGACAAGAAAATCTTTAACATTTAGAATTTAAACAACACAATTCTAACCCTTGACTTAAAGAGGATGCCCCAAAAGAAATTGTCAAGTATTTTCAATTGAAAAAAATGAAAATACAACATAACAAAATTTATGGAATGCAGACAAAGTAGTGCTTCAAGGAACATGCAGGTAATTAAATGCTTATATAAGAAAGATCTCAAATCAACAATCTTAGTGCTCACCTTATAAAACTAGAAAGAAAATAACAAAATAAGCAAGGCAAGCATAAGGAAGGAAATAATAATAAAAAAATCAATGAAAATGAAGGAAAAATCAATGAAACCAAAGCCAATTCTTTGGGGGAAAAGAATCAATAAAATCTACAAATCTCTAGCAAGGTTGACAAAAACAGAGAGAGTGAAAAGACACAAATTACCATGATCAGGAATGAAAGAAGAGATGGTGGTACAGACCTCATAGACAATAAGGTAATACAATAACAACAACAACAAAAACCCTATATATATGAATCTTTCGATCTGAATGAAATTCATCAGTTCCGAGTAAACAAAAAACAAAAAACTACTAAACCTCAATCAATATTGTATTACAGTAAAATAGAAAGTATAAAAAGAGAAAACTATAGACCAATATCCCTCAGAGAACCCAGATGCAAAAACCTTCAATAAAAACTAGTAGGGATCCCTGGGTGGCGCAGCGGTTTAGCGCCTGCCTTTGGCCCAGGGCGCGATCCTGGAGACCCGGGATCGAGTCCCACGTCGGGCTCCCGGTGCATGGAGCCTGCTTCTCCCTCTGCCTGTGTCTCTGCCTCTCTCTCTCTCACTGTGTGCCTATCATAAATAAATAAAAATTAAAAAAAAAAAAAAAAAAAAACTAGTAAAAAGGACCCAGCTATATATATACATATATATATATATACACACACACACACACACACACACATATACCACAGATAAGTGTGGCTTATTCTATGAAGGCAAGAGAGGTTCAATAGTCAAAAATCAATGTTATCCAACATATTAACGGCACAAAGAAGAAAAAAAACACGATCATATTAACTGACAACTGTGAAAATTCAATATCCATTCATGTCAAAAACTCTCAGCAAATTAAACAGAAGAGGATTTTTACTCTCACCACTCCTATGCAACAATATACTGGAAGTCTTAGCCCATGTCATAAGGCAAGAAAAAGAAATGAAGGGAAAACAGATTGCAAAGGAAAAAAGAACATGGTCTCTCTATCCAGATGAAATATTGTCTACATAGAAAATCTCAAGGAACCAGGACACCTGGGTGGCTCAGTCATTGAGCATCTGTCTCTGGCTCAGGGCATGATCCCAGGGTCCAGGGATGGAGTGCCATGTGGGGCTCCCTGTGAGGAGCCTGCTTCTCCCTCTGACTATGTCTCTGCCTCTCTCTCTGTATCTCTCATGAATAATAAAATCATATAAAAATATATTTACAATAGTTCCCAAAAATTAAACACAGGTAAATCTAATAAAATATGTGTAGTAACTGAAAACTGTAAAACACTGATGAAAGAAATCCAAGAAGAATTAAATAGTGAAGGAACGAACGTACTGTAGTCATGGACTGAAAGACTAAACATAGCAAAGATGCAATTCTTCCCAAGTTGATCTGTATCTTTTAACAAAATTCCAATCAAATTCCAGCAGGATTTTGGGTGGTGGTTTTTTTTTTTTTTTTTTAATAGACAAGCCGACTCTAAAATTCATACAGAAAAGGAAAGCAACTAGCTGAAATAGTTTAGAGACAGAAATACATGGTTAAAAAAAAATAAAAAAAATTAAAAATTTAAAAAAAGAAATACAAGGTTAAAGGAATTATACTACACATTTTGAAAACTTTCTATAAAGCTATAGTAATTATCACTTTAATTATTTCCATTGTCCTTTTTCTGACTATCAAAATCAGAAACTTTTTTCTACATAAAGAGAATGAAAAACAAGCTACAGACTAAGAGATATTTTCAAATCACATATCCAACAAAAACTTGTATCCAGAATATATTTCAAAATTGTCAAAACTCAACTATAAGAAAACATTCCAATTTTTTTTTAATGTGTAAAACACTTGAAAAGCCACTTCAATAAAGAGGATATAGAGACAGCAATTAAGCACATCAAAAGGTATTCATCACCATTACCCATTAGGGAAATGCAAATTAAAACACTGATGAGATACCACTACATATCTATTAGAATTGCATAAATAAAAAATACTGCTTATACCATGTGTGTAAGAGGATGTGAAGCAACTGCAACTCCTACAATGCTGGCAGAAAGATAAAATGACAACCAATCTGGACAATAGTTTGACAGTTCCTTACATAGTTAAACACATACTTGTCATATGGCCCAGCAATCTTGCTCCTAAGCATTTACCTTTGAGCAGGGTTCAGCAAACTACAGCCCTCAGGCCAAATCCAGCAGCAGCCCAAATTCAGCCAAGCTCATTTGTTCAAGTATTGTTTATGGCTGCTTTCTGCCACAAGAGCCAACTGTTGGCATGCAAAGCTGAAAATATTTACTATCTGGCCTTTTACAGAAAAAGTTTGCCAACATCTGCCCTGAAGAAAAGAACACGGAGGTTGACACCAAAACTCATGTAACAAATGTTTATAGCAGCTCTAGTCATAATTGCAAAAAACTGGAACCAACCCAAATGTCTGTCCTTCAACAGGTAAATGCATAAACAAACCGTGGTACAGCTGAACAATACTATACTATTCAACAATGAAGAGAAATAAGCTATTGATACAGACAATGATTTGGATGAATCATAAAGGCATTAAGCTGAGTGAAAGAAGCCAGCCTCAAAAGGTTATTCAGTATGCAATTCTATTGTAGGGCATCATCGAAAAGAGAAAACTATAGAGACACCAAACAAATTGATGGTTGCCAGGGTATAGGTGAGGGGTGAGGGTAGGTACAAAGGGACTTTTGGAGAGGTACTAAAACTGTTCTGTATCCTAGTTATAAGTGGTGGTCATACAAACCCAAACGTGCATTAAAAGTCACAGAACTGGGGCATGTGGGTAGCTCAGTCAGTTAAATATCAGTTCAAGTCTTGATCTCAGGGTTGTGAGTTCAAGTCCCTCACTGGGGCTTTAAAAATTAATTGACTTTAAAAATTAAATTAAAAAATAAAAAATAAAGTTATAGAAGGATATATACCAAAAAACGAAGGAAATTTTACTCTATGTTAATTAAGTTTTAAAAAGATAAGCTCTGCATCTAATATGATCCCTTTGTATAAGGTATTTAATTGCTTCTAGTAGCTAAGAATTAATATACAAAACATACTTTCAACATGTAAACATTTGTTACAGCTTTTTTTGGTGATGATTTGTTTGTTTTCAGCTTCAACCTTTATTCTACTTCTTTCAATTAAAAGAAAAGCCAGGGGGCAGCCTGGGTGTCTCAGAGATTTAGCGCTGCCTTCGGCCCAGGGCGTGATCCTGGAGACCCGGGATGGAGTCCCACATCAGGCTCCCTGCATGGAGCCTGCTTCTCCCTCCGCCTGTGTCTCTGCCTCTCTTTCTCTGTGTCTCTCATGAATAAATAAATAAAATATTTAAAAGAAAAAGAAAAAAAAGAATAAAATAAAAGAAAAGCCAGGGGCTCATTCATGATGAAGCCACACAAGAAACTGTGGGATTAGGAGCATAACCAACTGTTTATACTTTCTATCCTAAGGAGACCTTAGGATAATTCATATTTATAAACAATTCATCACAATTTCCATCTAACTGGAGTTGTGTAATTGCTAGAGGCAAATCAGCTGAAGTCCATTCCCAGCTTGGGTCCTTTATTCCAGTTTCTGAGAATGTTCTGTCGACACTGACAGAAAGCACAATAGGGCAAGGTTCCATCTTAAGAAGGAACAAAAAAACAATGGACTAGTCTGCCATTAATCTGTTGTCCGTTCTTGGCCAAGTCATCCAACCTCTCCATGGCTCAATTCCCTCATTCATAGAGGAAGGCCTCCAATATCCTCTACATTCCCTTCCAATTCAAATTGAGTTCATTCTGTTCATTAACTCATTAATCAAAATGTCTAGGAACCACATTTATTAAGCATTAAAAACTGAGGAAGCATTTATGCCCCAAAGAAAGTCATAGGAAGAATACCCTCAGCCTTTTTATAAAATTTAAAAAAAGAAAACTCCTAGGTTCCCCAGCAGCCCACACCTCTTAAAAGGAACTAGAATCTAATGGTCTCTGAACGTCCTATCAACCTCTAAAATAACCTATGGAGAGTTCTCTTCAGCAACTCTGGAGCACTCGTGTACAGTAGGTATTACAATTAGACCCTCATCACGCCCAAATGTACATTAAGCAATCAATTTCAATGTAAATTGTGGAGGTTGTAGACTGAGTCTCTTGGCATAACTGATAAGGGGAATTATGTTCTCTGTGCCCCACAGATGTTAATAACCAACAGACCAAAAACACTTCACCCCCCCTCCAGATCTGCGTGTTCAGAAAACCCTGCTGAGGAGGAGACGAACACCTACTAAGGATACGAAGAAGGATACCATCAAGCTGGTAACAACAAGAAATTATTATATTTACATTTCTATTTGAATCACTTGCTCAAAGATGTAAAAGCAAAAGACGACAACTCCACACACTTTAAACTAGTCAATCTGTGTTAGCATTACTTCTTTTTTTTTTTTTTTTTTTAATTCCTGAGAGACACAGAGAGAGGGGCAGAAACACAGGCAGAGGAAGAAGCAGGCTCCCTGAGGGGAGCCTGTTGCAGGACTCGATCCCAGGACCCCGGGATCACACCCTGAGCCAAAGGCAGACTCTCAACCACTGAGCCACCCACGCATCCCAGCATTGTCACTTCTAATTATAATAGGCTTTCTGAAATGGGCAGCATGATTCATGGTGCTAAGAATTTGCTTCCTGCCAATAGTATTAAATTGTGGTATTTCTTATATCCTTTTAGCCCTTGGTAATATAAAACATACCTGATTCACCTCAACCATTAGTAAACACTTCCTCAGGGAATTACTCGAGCTGATGAGTCATGGCAAAAACTTCCATGATGCTGAAGAATCATTTTAACCACTAAAGAATTGGTATGTACCCATTTATTTATAGAGGGACAAAACGAAATAGAAAAAAATGAATGTCAGAACTGACATGTCAGGGCTGAATGTCAGAGCTCTTGAGACATAACTCTCTGACCTATAGCCTATCAAGAGAAAACTTTTTTGAATCCATCAAATATTTTAATCTATCAAAGTTTGTACAACAACATAACAAGGCAAAAAGTTTGAAGAAAACATTTACATGAAATGTACCAAAGCATAATAGCTATAATACATAAAATTTTCAATCTCGTAAAAAAGAAAACTTCAAGAAATGAATGAACAAAATAAATACAAAATTAAAAGAAAAGTAAATAAACACTTGAAGTGTTCAGTCCCAATTAATAACCAAACAAAATTTGAGGGATCCTCTTGCTTAGAAGAATACAAACACTCTCTCCTCCTCTTCACCCTTTTCATGCCCCAGGGCTCATAAACAAAATCAGTGACCAATGCATCCTCAAAGGACCGGTTGCACTGGAAATGTTTACAATCCCTTTGGCAAACAATAGCACAATAATATGTGTTGAGGCATTCTCTATAGTAATAAAAAGGTGGGATTAGGAGCACAACAGTTGTATAATGTTTAGATGCTTTATGCATTGAAAATGTTACTCTTAAATAATAACTTAGAGGGATGCCTGGGTGGCTCAGTCAATTAGGCATCAGACTCTTGATTTCAGCTCAGGTCATGGATCTCAGAGTCCTGGGATGAAGCCCCACCTTAGGCTCTGTGCTCAGCAGGGAGTCTGCTTGAGAGACTCTGTCTCCTTCTCTCTCAGCCTCTCCCCTGACTCACAAACTAATTAAGTAAATTTTTGAAAAAAAATAACTGGAACAGAAACATGGACAAATGTTTATAAAGATGAAAAACTTGTAAGTACACTGAAATTACATTAAAATATAGATGCATATTTTACTAACCCAAAATTTGAAACCATGCAAATGTCAACCAGTATTGAAATGGGTAAAATAAGATATTTCTATAGAACATGCACCATGATAGAGAATACAGTAGATCTGTACTGCACTCATGTTCCAGCATTTAGTATATTCTTGAAAGAAAAAAAGAAGGTGTGGGGCAACATGCACAATATGATCATATTTTTTAATTTAAAAATTACACTATACGGTATAGAATTTATTCTGTGTATGTGCATAAATGGTCTAGGATTATATATTTCATATCATTAACACTTAAAGTGTAGAAGCTTTAATGTTTAACTTTATTCCCTGTTCTATCATATATATTAACATAAAGTACTTTCAAGTTAAAAAGAACAATTGTATATTCAAATATCAAACTGAAATCACAAAAAAATAAAATAATGCTGAAGCAGTGAAGTCACAGAGGATCATATAAGCAAACTTCAAGTTTATTTCTTAGTAAAAGTCTGTTCTTAAAGTCACTATAACAGGTAGGAATGAGAATCAAATATTTTATCATTACTTTTATTCATTGGCAGGCTGATCATAACTATCCACTTGCAGATTCCCAGAGATGTCAGAAAGCTGCCATGATATGTGGGTAGAAGCCTTGAGGGCACAAAGTGACGCCCCCAAAAGATCAGCAGAACTTGCAGAAAAAAAGCAGCTAAGAAGAAACTCAGCAATGTTCACCATCACAACTTAATGGCTCTAAGGCCACAAAAACTTAGTGTTCAATTCACAATTCCATTTGCTTCAGAGAACAAAAGGCCCCTGTGTAGTTTTATTTAAATGGTAAGATCCCCCACCAGCACTATGCCAAAAGGTAGTCAATGCATAAAACTAAAAAAATAAGTATTTTTAATGAGTTTTCAGGACAAATATCCTGGTCTGGTCTTGAATATTAGTACAAGCAAAATAACTGTCATGCTAACGGATGAAAAGTGAAATGCACAGTCCAAAGCAGAAGGCAACATAAAAATCATTTGTTTTTATGAAGCTCTGGTTTGCAAAGAAATTCAAAATACTTCAAAAAAAATGAGGACAACAGGCTTTGAAGCCTGAAACTCAAGAAGCCAACTGAGCCCCCCCCCCGCCCCCGCAACCAGCCCCCATACTGAGCACAGACCCTATGATGACTCTACAACTATGGCATGGGGTTGACTCAAAAGCAGCTCTTGGGGTGCCACCATCCAAGACACTCCATCAATAACTGGGCACAGGCAGCAAACTCGCTCGCTCCTCAACAGGAACACCATCACCTGCTGGTTTGTTAGCTTATTTATTCCACAAATATTTGCCATGTGCCTTTTATTCGTTCTAAGTGTTAAAGATGGCCTGGTGCAAGAGAAAAACAAGTCCCCACCACAGTTCAGGGAGCTTACATTCAAGGGAAGGGAAACAAAGTCAACGGGAAAAAAAAAAACAAAAACCTTTCACATAATGTTCAGTTTATGAAGAAACAGAACAGGGTGATTTGACCAAGCAATATCGGCAGGGATGTGCTTCTCTAGATGTGGGTCAAGGAAGGCCTCTCTGCATAGGGGCTATTTGAGTCAAGACCTGAATGATGGATGTGAACATACTGGAGGCCCACAGAAATTAGCTGTAGTTGGCGAGGAATGAGCGAGGGAAAGTGCTCCTGTAGGCCCAAAGGGAAGGCAGGGGTCAGACCACTCACCATGGTGAAGGGTTTAGACTTTAAGTGCAATGGTGAACCACTGAAAGACTATAAAGGAAGAGTGGGATGATTTCATCTATAATTCAAAGAAGTGGTCTAGCTGTTATGGCAGGGGAAGGGGTAAGCCAACCTGGAAGGCACTGGAAGCAGGGTTTGTGGGAGGTCCTAGGTATGGTGCCATCAAGAGAGAACAGCGGCCTGAAGAGCAGCAGAGATGGCAAGGAGTGAGTGGATCAGGGACACATTGTGGATGGCTGCTAAGAGAATCTGCAGATGGAGTGGATGCAGCCGTAGGAAAAAGGAGTAAATCAAAATCTCAAGATCATTCTGAAAGTAATTGCTTTAAAAAAAAAAAAATTACTTCCCTGATGCCCAAACCAGCAGTTCATGCTGCATGATGTCTCTCTGTAATGGTACCGATTCACCTGATCTCCCAACCAAGTCCCCCTGGCCCCATGCAGCCTGCATTAGAAAGTCAGCCACCCGAGGTCTACCATGGAGCCAGTTCAGTTCATGTAAATCTTTAAAAAAAAAAAAAAAATGAAGAGGGAATCAAGAGAAACCAGTCGATTAGAAGAACCCAAGTCAGACCCTCTCTAGCTCTGGACTTGTAACAGCTGATCCAGGCGGGCACAGGCATGCCCAGTGGTGTTGCTGAAGAGCTCCACAATTGCCCACCCACTTAAAAAGGAGAAAGAGTAGTTTTTTCCTGGTGGTTCAGAAATAAAAAGACCTTCATAAACAAATGCATCGTTTTCGCCATGTGTTTGTTTCCAGAATTTACTTCATGAGGCTGATGAATGAAATCTGCAACCAGGTTCCCTGTTCTGTGACAATGGCTTCACTCGGGGGAACTGCATCGTTCCCAAGTGTTCCTTCAGAGCAGGTCTAGATGAAGCTCACACAACCAAACCCAAAGAGGGTTCAATTCTATGGCTCCTCAATTTTTCTGGTGGAACACAGCGACATTTGTTAAGTTTCAAGAGGCTCATAAGGATTTCAGGGGAGCCATCTGTAATACATACCCCATTTAAATTTTACAGGTTAATTTTTTTCATTTAGACATTAAGCAAATGTGTGCAGAGCTCACATGCTCATACATTTTTTCTTTTTTTAAAAAAAATATTTTATTTATTTATTCATGAGAGACAGAGAGAGAGAGAGAGAGAGAGAGAGGCAGAGACAGGCAGAGGGAGAAGCAGGCCCCATGCCGGGAGCCCGATGTGAGACTTGATCCCAGAACTCCGGGATCACGTCCTGGGTCGAATGCGGCACTAAACCGCTGAGCCACCCAGGCTGCCCAACTTTTTCTTTTTTTAAGATTTTATTTATTTATTCATGAGAGACACAGTGAGAGAGAGAGAGAGAGAGAGGCAGAGACATAGGCAGAGGGAGAAGCAGGCTCCATGCAGGGAGCCCGAGGTGGGACTCGACCCAAGAACTCTGGGATCCAACTTTTTCTTTTTTTAAGATTTTATTTATTTATTCATGAGAGACACAGTGAGAGAGAGAGAGGCAGAGACATAGGCAGAGGGAGAAGCAGGCTCCATGCAGGGAGCCCGAGGTGGGACTCGACCCGAGAACTCTGGGATCACACCCTGAGCAGGAGGCAGATGCTCAACTGCTGAGCCCCCCAAGCATCCCTTGTACACTCTTGAAGAAACATTTTGCCCGTTAGGATTTCCAAGGCTCTAGCCCTACATATTTTTTGGAGAATTATATGATTTTTAAAAAGGGTTTTTTTTTTTTTTTTTACTGGATCTCAGAGTTGGTAATACAATGTCCAAGTATTTCAAAAAAGTATTCGTGGGTTTATTACTTTCCATTCAGTTTTCACCCTTCAGCCAAGTGCATCATATTATATAGTTCCTCTTTCTCTAAAATGGGTATCTGAACTGGCTAGAATGTGATCTCTTCCTACACAGAGATATAAAGAAAAGGTATATAATACAGGACAAGAAAGATGAATGCCAAACTCCTAAAAGTGGGTATCTTTACATATGCAAGAGCCAAGGCCAGAATGGGGATGTTAATCAAAAACAACTTTAGCTTTATCTGTAGTATTCTGTCCATGAGATAATTTTTCATGTAATTTCCATTTCTGCATGCACACAGGGAAAAAAAAAAAAAGACCAGCTACAAATATGATGAAAATGTTAACAGTGATTCATTCTGGGATTGTAGAGGTGAGTCATTATTCTCCCCTTTATATTTATCTCCTAGGAAAGAAGAAAAGAAGGGAGAAAGGGCACCATTTATTTGTTTTAATCTCTTGGCCTTGCTGACCGGAAATACACCAAGACTTCACAGATCTTGGGCTATCTAAGGAGTGAGGGAGAGCAAGGAACTTTCCAAGACCTGTAGTAACACATTATACATAATAACCAAATTACATGTCCGCTGTGCCAGGCCTGGCTGCCTGGGAACTGTCTGCCCAGCTGAGAAAACCTCCCTCTGGGAACCAGCATGCACCAAGCCCACTCCAGGGGGTGCCTGGTGGTGACATATCCTCTCGGCCACTGCTGACAGCGTGGCTCAATCCAGCCACCCGCTGCAGGCCAATCAGACTCTTGGGACTGGAAACCCCCAGCTGGCTCTGCAGGACCAGCTCATCTCCCTGGGTGACTGACACCCTGTGGCCTGGAGAGTGAAGGAAGCCCCCGGGCAGAGGAAGAAGAATTAAACCAACCCAGAGAGAAGTGGGAGATGATGACTGGAGCCCTAGCAGCTTCCTAGGGCCTGAAAGGGCTCCGAGCTTCCAAGTCCTCTTCCTATAGGAATAAGGTTTATGATTAAGCCCTGATTTGGGCTCAACACAGCTCAGGCGGGTTTCCATTACTTAGAAATATGTTAGTCCTACCATTCCGAAGCCTGCTGGGTGGACCCCAAGGTTCTTGGTCTGATTAGTGAGGCAAACATGCAGGACAGAATTCAGCAGAAGGGATCCCTGGGTGGCGCAATGGTTTGGCGCCTGCCTTTGGCCCAGGGCGCGGTCCTGGAGACCCGGGATCGAATCCCACATCGGGCTCCCAGTGCATGGAGCCTGCTTCTCCCTCTGCCTGTGTCTCTGCCTCTCTCTCTTTCTCTCTCTGTGACTATCATAAATAAATTAAAAAAAAAAAAAAAAAACAGAATTCAGCAGAAGTTCCAGAAGGTCTTCCAAATTCAAAATTCCTCATTAACTTCTTGCTACTTCCTAAAAATTCAAAGAAAATAAACCCCTACAGGAGGCCCTGGCTTTGATGATTCAGACCAGTATTGCACTGTATTCTGGGATGAATCTGGAGAGTGACATCTTCAAAGCTGTGGTCAAGTATTTTTCCTGATGGTTCAGAAATAAAGAGAGACCTTTGAAGCAATGGTCAAGTGCTCTAAATCCATGCACCACAGGTCCCTTTCAGCCCGGTGTCCCCGCTACAGTCTCAATTTGAAGCACCACCAGGAGGAATAAGTTGATCTTCCCTTCTGTTGGGCATAGACACTGGATGCTCCGCACACAGCCTCCCCCATCTTCCTATACCCCCCTTCCACCCTGCACTGTAGGAACCCCCTCCATCCCACAGGTGAAGAGGGAAGATGCTGTGATGCTGTGACATTAGGCAGGATTCTCAATATCTGATTCCTGCCCTTGCCACCACATCTTCTCCTTTCTCAGATGCTCTGGAAGCTACCAGTGAGGAAATCCTGCCTCTGCAACTCCTTAAAGCCATTCTAACAAGTACACTCCCAACCTGGAAAACCTGCTGACCTTCAGTGACCCTGCAGGTATGGTCTTGCCTGAGAGACCAAACCATGTCACCTCTCCCATTTTTGTTCCATGGTTCTTCTCTTTTCCCACCTGCACTATGGCATTTTCATCTAGACCCATGTGCCCTTTTTCCTCCATACAACTAGGTCTGTTGTTTTCAGACTAGCTTTCCTCATGAGCAGCAAGGACAGGTTCTCATCGTGGCTGGTGCATACTATTTCGTGTTACTACTTTATATCCCTGTGGAGAAATTCATCAGGAACAACCGAAGATGCCCACAGCTTTAACTACCCCTTCTGAGCCCCTGACTCAGTGGATAGTTTCCAATTACAGGCTGAGCTGTGTGGGCTCAATGCCAACCACAGCATCCATAGTGTCATCTGCGGTGCTCGCTAAAACACAGATTGTTAAAACTCTAGGTGCCTCACACCTAGAGTTTCTGACTCGATAGCTCTGGGATGGAGTCGAAGAATTTCTATTTCTAACAAATTCCTAGGTATGGCAAGCTGCATAACAGCCTCCCCAAAGATATCTAGATCCTATCCCTGGAAACCTTATTTGTTACCTTACGTGGCAAAAGAGACTGAGTGAACGTGATTCTGGTTAAGGACCCTGAGATGGGGAGATTTTTCTGTTTCATCTGGTCAGTCATAAATGCAATCTCAAGGGTCCTAAGGAGAGGCAAGTTTCAATGACAGAAGAGGAGAAGGCACAGACTGCAGTAAAGTGGCCACAAGCCAAGGAATTCTGACACCGGAAGCTGAAAGAGTCAAGACTGGACTCTCTACTGGAGCTCCCAGATGGAACCAGCCCTGCTGATACCTTAGTTTTAGCACTCTAAGAACTAGCTCCGACCCCTGGCCTCCAGAACTGTTAGAGAATACAATTTAATCCACTAAGCTTTGATATTGATAACAGTCACAGGAAACGAATTCAGCCAGTGACTGATATTGCTGGCTGGGTTTCGCACTTTGAGAATCCTGCACTTCATCTATCCCTGACCACACCTAGGGCCACTCTGAAGATTAGGGTCAGCAGGCACGGTACCCTGAAAGATCCAATGACACGTCTAAACAGCATACTACAAAGTAAATACACACCACGCCAGCCCCTTCCCTTCTCTCTAACTCATACAGGGGGAAGGAGCACAGCAGAGTGGTTACAGAGCTGAGTTCAAAACATGACTCTGCCATTCATTAGCCCTGTGGCCTGGCCCATCTCCTAGCCTATCTATGCCCCAGTTTCTGCATCTATAACTTGGGGAGAGCATCGCCAGCCTCAAAACACCACCAACAGCATTCAAAGAGGTGACCTGTTTAAGTTCTGTCTAACTCATATAAAGGACTCACCAAACCTTATTTTACTTAAAGTAGCTGAACACATGTGCCCTACTCTGATCAACAGAAGCCTCTTTGATGAGATGCTTTAATGGATATAAATTAGTAAGTAGCTTCCTCCACGATCTGAGCAGATCATCTATAAATTATCAGAGATAGTAACAAAAAATAGTAAAAAAATAAATAAATAAATAAAATAAAAAAATTAACTCAGATCCTCTACCCTGACCATCCGGCTCCATCATGGGGCCTCTGCTGGTCTCTCCAGCATAATTTCTCACTGTTCACTCACACCCACACAGACTTTTCCAAACCTACTAGACTACTTCTTCAAAATCAACTCTTATTTCTGCTTCCACATGTGTCTCTTCCTCTGCCATGAAAGCCCTTCCCTGATCCTCACCTTCTCTACCTTCAAAACACCCGTGACAGGCTGACCATCTGTAGGGAGGAGCCCTCTGTGTTCCTGCTCACAGTTGGGAGGCAAAGGGAGGTCTAAGCCAGGCTATCACTGTTTGGAAACAAGTGGAGGAACACAACTGGGGAGTTTCACTGTCCAGAGGGGAGAGTTTCACTAAAGGCTAAGAACAGGAACTCTAAAATCCCATTCCACCACTTCCTCATTTTACGACCTTGGGCAATTTATTCCAGTTCCTAATCTATGAAAAGGAGATTAAAACAGTTTTTGCCTCCCATGTAGGGATTTTATCCCATATGGCAAGGATGACTGCCATAAATGTCAACTGTTACCAGAACTTGCACCTCTGAGCGTTCGTTCCCCCGCTGAGATGTCATCTTGAGAGGCCATCCTCTTTTCTACCAAAGCTTCTAGCCCTCTGAATGTTACTAAAGCCCCTTTGTGATGCTGCACCTTTCAGAACCAGTATAAGAGCCACATAGAAAAATCCATTTATCACTCACTGATGGACTCTTGTTTATCCCAGCAGGAGTATGACCAGTGCTTGAACATCTTTATTCGCCAGACTTGGCTCAAAGGGCCAAATGATACCCAAAATCAAACTCACACCCAATGACACACTCCTTCTGAGGATAATTAAAAATAATATTGTGGCAGAGGCTGCTGGTTATCCTCTGATTTATTGCCTCCTTCTTTCATAGTAATACAACTCTATAGTGTCCAGAAGAAAGATTTTATTTCCAGCCTCTCCTGTAGCTAGGGATGGCCATGTGAGGAAGTTCTGGACAATGAGATCTGAGTGTGAATTGCAGCTTCCAGGTGTTTCTGCAAAAGAAAAAGGATAATCTTTCTGCTCCCTGTTTCCCTTCATACTGGCTGGCATGTGGACATGATGGCCATAAAATGCATAATGTGGAAATCTCTTCTAAGCACACAGACACGATCAACATCCTAGAGTTAACAGAGCAAAAAGAAAGGAAAAAGTGTCTTTGATACCAGAGGGAGCATCATAGCAAACTTGGACTGCTTATGCCCAGGCTATATGTTTAAGCCACAACTATCTGGCATCTCTTATAGAGATACAACCGAATCTGTATTCCAACTAATTCAAACATGTAACAGCTTCCTAAGGTATCTTCAAAAGCTTAAAATATTTTTTTAAGCAAAGATAACATCATGTGAAATTTCCTAAAGTGACTACTTGGAAGGGAAGGAGCACTTGTTCTGCTAGCGTATTAGAGTATTATTTGTTTAATGAGTCATACTGTGTACAGTTAATCATTACATCTCCTGAGATGGGAATTAAAACCCATCCAATGGTCTAAATCCATCCAATATCACCCCAACACATCCAGTGATATTTACAATGGTTTTTTTTTTCCTAACACACTTTTGGATCACGTCATTGGAACAGTGTGGACCGTTCTAATGAACACAGCTCTGGATCAGCTGCTGGGAGGCTCAGGCTGTGGACGCAGCCCTTCTGGGCCTCATCTTCTATATCTGTAAAATGATGAGGCTGAGATGCTCAGAAAGAAGGAGGAACCAAAACTCCACAACCAAAGAAAGAAATGGCCCAAAAGTAGCAACTGGAAGGAGAAACAAAACTAAAGGACAAAAAATGAAAACCCTGAACCTAAAAGAACGGCCCATCAAAACGATAAGCCAGTGCCAGAGTACCACCCATCCCTAGTCAGCACACAACCCTGCCCTGAAACAAGCCCAGAGATTCCATCCATGTTGATTACTGGACACATCTTCCTCTCACCCAGGTAACTGAGAAGGAAAGGGAATGTGGCGATGAGGTCTACAGAGTCTCATCTCTTGCTCACTGGCATTAACATTCTTCCAACTACTCAGATCCCAAATTCAAGCCTCTAAAACCCAGATAGCAGGTCCTTACCTTTTGTAGGGGTGCAGAGTCCTTTCCTGGTTCCTCTTTACTAGGTTTAAAGAACACAGAGATTATAAACAAATGGGCCTTCTGGAGCCCTCTCTTCTCTTCACACCATAATGCGGGCTTGTACACGGTAAGTACACAGCTAATTTATTTTCAAGAAATGACTGATGCCCTAAGAAACCAACCACAAAATAACCTACAAAGGAGGTTAATTGTATACATCATTTTCCTTTGGAGGCAGGATGAGGCCATGTCCGTTTCACACCAGGAAGGCCAACATCTACCACCTGGAGTCATGTCTCCACTTCAGTTACTAAACCACAACATTTCCGAAAGAAACTCTTACACCAAGACAGCTGGGTAGCTCACAGCCTCCAATGTGTGCTACATGAAAGAGACCATGACCAAGCAGGGAATCAAACAAGAGGCCAGAGCCCCCGTGGCTGCTTCCTAACCACAGCAGTATCCTGTGAGAGCAGAGCCTCAGGCTACTGCCCCTCACTTCTGAAGAACAGGATGGGGCAGTGAATGAAAAGTCTTTTGATCACTCCCAAGATATACTGGCACGGTAAGGACCAAAAAAGTCCCTCCCCAGAGCTAAGACTGTCCCCGTTTGAAGCCTGCTCATGTGTTCCTGAGCTGCTTCTTCCCTTTGGAAAGACTTTTCTTTGCTTGGTCAATGGCCACTAGGGGCTTTCAAGGTCCCCTTCTGTCCTCCCATTACATGGAAAAGAGTCAAGAATCAGAAGCTCTGTCCCCCTCTATGTCCTTTTTCTGTTCGCTCTCGCTTCTGATCACCTCCCAAGGGAAGAAAGAAACAAAAGAAGATTCCCTAACACTATCATCCCAAAGCTCAGCAGCTTTATTTAATAAGGCAGTTTCCAACAAAATTCCCTGTCCAAGAGGATGGCAGATTGTATTTTCCAAAGACAGTTACACCAGTATCTTTCCCATCCTTTGTGTGCATCTCACAACATAACACTGACACTCCCCATTGAGAAGGGGGTCTGTGTTCCCTCCTTGAAGGTGGGCAGATCTTTCCAACTTCCTCGACCAAAAGAAGGCAAAGTGATGCAGCACAACATCCAAAGCAAGGGCATACAAGGCCAGTCAGCTTCCACCTGGTTCTCTTTCAGGACACATGCCTTCAGAGCCTTGTGCCAACACAGAAGTCTGGTGACCCTGAAGCCTCCATGCTAGAGAGAAGACATGCACAGACGATGCCGGGATAGAGTGAGATGTCCAAGGAGCCCCATTTGTTCCAGCCTCTTGCTATTCAAGGGTTCCCTGACCAGACCCTCACCATGTGAGTAAGGAAGGCTTTAAGATGACCCATATCCTAGCCATTCTCTGATGGCAACCTCACCAAGGACCCTGGGCTGGAAACTACCCAACTGAGCAGCTCCCAAATTCCTGACCCACAGAAAGCTTGAGCTAAGAAGGTAACTGTTTTCAAGCCACTATGCTTTCATGCAGCCACAGGGACTGGAACACAGGATCTTTAGAAGACATGGCCCTATTTCCCAAGATAGCAATTTCCCACCTCTGTGGTAGGTTTAGAACATCTCGTCAGTGTTTAATTTCACAACTCCATCTTCTGGTGGAATAAATGGGACTTTTGTTTTCACATATAAGAGTTTAAATTTTTACTTCAACATGTCAAGAATTTCACAACACCTCTTTCAAGGTTACTTGAGAGACTTTGAAGTGTCTCAAACAGGAGTTAGGCAATCCCAAGGCTAGAAGTGTGTGACCCCCCTGTGCTTCCCAAGGGCAGACCCACTGCAGGGCAGGGTGAAACAGAGCTGGGCAAAATTTGGACCTTCCCACTCCTCTTGAATACTCTTGCCCTAAACCACCCTTCCTCCCCCGTGACACCACACCAATGGAGCAGGCCTCTAAAAACCAAGAACCAAGGCTCACTTATTAATAAAGAACAGAACAGGACTGGCGACATTCACTGAATTGGCTACAGTTACAGGAATCCGATGGCTGTGGGCAACAGCCACAAATGACATGTAAGGGGAAGAAAGGCTTATTATTAAAATAAGCTGAGGCCAGAGCTGGGAAGAAGAGAAAGGAGCGTGTGATGGGAGTGGGGAACTTCCATTTCAGAAAACCAAAGCCCTTTTAACTGAGTTTGGCTGGAATCTGAGATCACCTGCTCCCTATTTGTAACTGGAAACCTTTCCATAAAGAGTCAATTACTTGACATTAAAGTCCCCGATTTTAAAGGGCTTTGAAACCAATACCACCTAAGTGCTTGCATCAACAAAATATCTGTCTGTGAGATTCTGGTTCCTGTCCTTTCTTTCCAGCGCTGATCCCTTCTTCCTAATAGATGGTGCATCAGACTCAATCTGGAAGCTCAGTGCCTTGTCCTGTGAAGGGCCTGCCCTCTACACACCACACTGTTCGCAAAGGCTTCCCTCTGCAAAGGATTTCTTTCTGTCTTCTCACCAAGCAATGCGTGCAGCCCTTTGACTGGGATGATGTCCTTGTCTTTCCTCACCAGCAGTTTGTGGGCCATAAAACAAAGACTGGCATCAGACCCACTGTGCTCAGGCTCCCAAAGGCTGGGAATCCAGCCTGCTTTTCAGAAGCCTCACTAATAGCAAAGCCAGTACAACAGGGCCAGATACTACTAAGTTGATTCCCAAGAGCTCAGAGGCCAGCCCAAGGAGCTCCATCAGCGAGGAGACCCACCCCTCCCCAACTCCTGGTCCTAACATCTATCACTACTACTTCTTCCAAAACTATTTTGGATCCAAGGAGCTGCATGTCCTCCCTTGTGCCTGACATCTCTCTCTAGCCTGTACCGAGGAACACTGACCTTCCTGGGCTAACGTCCAGATCAACTCATCTGCCCGTGGCTGGTGACCGAGACCTCCCCCCAACCCTGTCATTCTGCAGATCCCGGGGATGCCTCTCTGCTCCTTGCTGACACTGCCTTCCCATCCTCTTCTGGAGTTCTTTCCTTCCTGGCACTGGCTATCAAACAGAAATATTATTAGCCTCCCTCCTAGAGTCCACTTAACTCACACCTCCTTGGAGAACAGCATGGCAAAATAGAAGGGGCACAGGAAGTGGGGTGATCATCATAAACACAGGCTGAGCCCCACCAGTGATGGGCCTCACAGAGGCTTTAGCAGTCACACTGACTGCGTTCAAAGCCGAGCTCCATCCCTCACTAGCTGTGTGACTTAGGGCAAGTTATTCAGCCTCTCTGGACCCTGGCTGCCTCATCTGCACAATGGGATAATAAACTATCTTACAGGACTATAGTGAGGATGAAAAAAGCTGATAACTAAAAGTGCTCAGAACTTGATTACACGTGGTAAATGCTCAATATATATTATCTATGATCATTATTTATTATCATTATCCTCACATGTTAGTTACAGTTCACCCAGCACCACCCTTCACACAATTGCTTTAGGGATAAAATGAGATTTGGTTTGTGAAAAGGATCTGGTAAATTACAAAAGTTCACAAACACTATCATCGTTGTTATCATGTTGCCACTATCTCAAAAAAAATTCCTAACCTGGGTCCTGCTCATTTTTAAGGTTTAGTGCTACTATGGAGGGACAGAGTGATGGGTATCAGGCAGGAAGAATTTAAAATATAGATATATAGTTCAGGAAGATCTATAACTCTATATTACAAAAAAACTCTAGGCCTATATATTGTATTCTACTTACATCCTTTGTATGGCCTTGTAGCCCATATGATACAAATATACACATTTCCCTCCCACCCTACAATGACCCTTACACCTGATCATCATCCTATATTCCTGAAGGTCATTAACAGGGCCTCCATTCATCCAGGCCCTGGCAAATTGCATTTCACACCCTCCTCAGGCAATGTCATGCAAGTCCTGTCAACGTCACCTCCCTCACCTCCCAAAGACCAGTATCACTGCTCTGTTCCATCACCTACCTAACCTCATCATCCTCAGCTCTACTGTTGGAGTCTCCTAAGGATGCCTCTGCCTCTGCCCGTGTACCCCAAACTCCACACAGGACCAGTGTGCCAAGGTGCAAATTTAATCATTTCTCTACATAAAGTCTGCCCAGTCTCCATCCACGACAGCTGTGGCATTGAACTTTGGGTTCACAAAACCTCACTGCTAATCTGATGAACATCATGGACCCTCTCCACAAGAAAATGCACCCACAAGCTTGCACAAACACTAGCTGGCCTGCCTCCAGTTACCTGCCACCTCTCCTTCTAGCTCTTTCTTGCCTTGTGGTCAAGTGATACTCCAGCACCCCACATTCTTTCATGAGTCCCCTTCTCCTTTCAAAGCTCTGAAGCCCATTCATTTCTATATCCCAGAGCTCAGACATGGAAATAGATTAAAGAAAATAAAGCAGTTTGTTTTTAATTGTATGGTCGAAAGACTCATGCCCCCCAAAGATGGTCACATCCTAACCTCCAGAACCTGTGAAGATGTTACCTTAGTGGGAAAGGAGATCTTGCAGATGTAAAATCAAGAATGTAAAGGATCAACTTTTACTTTCCGTGTGCTAACTGTATTTTAAATTTGTATTATCAAAAATAACTATATTAATACATTTCCGTTTGAGGAAAAGACTCATTCTCCGAAAAATTTCATGCCAAAATTTCATTTTGATCATTGCACCAAGGAAAAGGTCATCCAATACTAGTAAAATTTAGGGAACACATCATCCTGCTCCTCTTCTTATTAATAAAAAATAGAACCATTGAGAGAAATCTGAACCATGCAGGCACAAAGAAAATTATGCCTGGGCTTAAACTCTAGTCGCTTGTACCACCTGAGGTCTTCCCAAACCCTCTAGTATTTGCACAGTTTCCAGTGTGGCTGGCTGTCTAATTACTAACCTCACTGAGAGCTGTTGACAAACTACACATGGGAACGGCACTAAGATATATCACACTGATTTCTCAAGGGACAGATATGCACAGCTCATAATGGGAAGGATATGAATAATTCAGATATTTCCTGTCTGAAAAAAAATGACTTTTAGGTATCTAAGCCTAAATCAGATAGAATTAATTAAAGAGGATGAATAAGAAGGAAAGTGGATCCTGGGCCTTGGCTTCACAAATTACAGTCGCAGATTTCACCAGGAGCTCACAATAGGGAGGGCAGCCTCTGAGGGAGAGAAGGGCGCTCATTAACAAATGTGCCCTCAGGATCTGGGAATCCAACCGTCTTCTTCCTCAAAAGCAAAAAGACCTGCTAAGGCAATCATCGCTTAATAGCAGACAGTCCACAGAGCACAGCTCCCCCCAGAAGAGGAGACCCCTCAGGTTCACCCCCAAATCCTGAAGAAACATGCTTTTTTTTTTTAAGATTTTTTTTTATTCATTCATGAGAGAGAGAGAGAGAAAATGAGAGAGGCAGAGACACAGGCAGAGGGAGAAGCAGGCTCCATGCAGGGAGCCCAACGTGGGACTCGATCCTGGGTCTCCAGGATCACACCCTGGCCCAAAGGTGGCGCTAAACCGCTGAGCCACCCGGGCGGCCCTGTCAGATGCTTTCTGACAGAAGGAATGCAAGAGCCAGGAGAGTTCCACAGACTCAATCCTCCTGACCTCCTACCCTCTATCAAGACAATTTTCTTAAATCCAGCTCTTAATTCAATTGCCAGGAGGAAAGCTGACCTTGTTTGATACAAGGTACAACGGCCTGTGGTGCTATGGTAAATGTTTAACTGGCTCTCAGGGAACATAAAAGGCCCTGACTTACAGCTCAGACCAATTTCCATGGTGTAAACACACCCACCACTGCAGATTTCAAGCTACCAACCTGATGTCACCAGTTTATAAAAATCCTGAAAACCGAACAATTGGCTTTCACAAGCCAGCAAACTCCACTGAGTAGCTCTCTATCCATGCTTGAAAAAAAATAATAAAAAGTCAGTCTCTCACATCCAGATGCCTAAATTTCCACTCATTCTTATGCAAAAGGAATTTTTCCTTTAAGGGACATATCTTTCCAAAGGGTTATATATTAACCGCATTGTTTAGTACTGCAGTAGGCATACATAATTCATATTTTTTCAGTTTGAGACACAATTTACACAGCATAATTCACAGAGTTTAAGTGTACAATCCTATAGTTCTTGGTTTATTCAGAGGCGTTCAGCCATTACCACATTTAATTTTAGGACATTTTTATCACCCCAAAAAGAAATTCTTTACTTTGGGAGTCAACGCTCACTTTCCCCCACCACCCCCAGCCAAAGACAGCCATTAATCCACCTTCTGACTCCACACAGTTGCCTGTTCTGGATAGGTCACATATATGGAATCATATAATATCACATATAATATCACACATGTATTTGAGATGAACAGATAGATGATAATAAATTAATGCTGTATGAGGCAGTGGTAAGGAAAAGAAATCACCATATTCACATTATCTTACAGAACCAACTGATAAAACACCATAAATAGGGTAGGGGAAAAAAAGAGAATGTGACACATTCATGTTTCTGTCCACAATTGGTCTTCTAGAATTCTTGGAAAAAGGCATTTTAATCAGACTCAGGTACCTCAGAGAAAGATGCCAAGTACCATTAAAAGGTCCACATCCCACTAGGATCATGTGTGATGCTCCAAAATCAAAGTGGGCCAGCTTCTGGTGACCCTGCTTTCCATCTGTGTCCCGCAAACACCATGACTGTGACCTTGCAGAGAGAATGACAGCTCTGAGGCTGTTCCAGGATGCTCACATCCGGACAGAGTGTGCAGAGGGAGGGCACAGCCCCACGGGGCTGCCACGTGGGGCTATTTTTAAAAGTGCCTCCCAAGTGTTAGCTGCTGCTCTTGCCGTGCCCCACCCGCAGAACAAAATGCTATTCCTCGTAAGAGAATCACTACAGGCAAAAAACTTACTGCAAAATCTGTGCAGGAAAAGGCACGGGGATATAGAAAATAAAGGTGCCTTTTGAAACACACCACCTGCTTTCAGTACCTTTAAAAAAGAAACAAAAAACAAACAAAAACACCTTACCCTGTATCACTTTTGTAAGCAGAGGACAAACTTTACATTTGAAGGGAAAAGGAGATAGTTTCAATCTCTGAAAAGTCTTTTTCTATAAAAAGTCACTCCAAACCAGAATACAAAAGTGTATTTATAACACGACCACAGCTAGGTTTCCTAAAATGGATTAAAAAAGTTGTAGGGATGAACCAAAAATATTAAAATGACTACCGTGGGCTATAGGAGAAGGGAAGATTATTTTCCAGGTTTTTCCAAAATGACACGTTACTTTTGTAAAATTACTGTGCAATAAATACCTAAATAATCTTTATCTTTCTAACTCAGTTCACCCACTTGTCACCTGCTCCTAATGTAACAGGCAGCAGCTCCTCCAGTATCGCTGGACACATGGGGCTGAATGAATGAGGTCTCTATTCTCTGCATGCAGTTCGACAGCAAGGAGAGCACTTGGGCTGTAAAAAGTCCCTCCACCTTGGGAGAACCTTGCCTGCAACCAGATGCAGCAAAGGAGTGAGGGCCCCACTGCCCTAACTCAAACTGCAGGATGCCCTCTACGTTAGGGTTTCTCTCCCAGGAGAGCAGACTAAACACAGCTAATAGGCTACTGCTTCAGTTCCAGAATGCACATTTTGTAGAACTGCGCTGAGCTATTTCCAATGACTCTGAATACATTTGTGCTGTCCCCGGGTCCACGAGCCAACACCCACAGGTAAAGACAGCTGGGAGAAGCTCTGAGGAGTTCTGAGGTATCACATCCAGGGAGGAATGTCAATGCTCTAGAATCCAGGAAGATGTCAGATGACCTTGAGAATTCAGGCTCAAGGTCAAAAGGTGCAAAAGACATGCCCATATATCAGCACATGAATTTGTTGCTCTGGCTACCTTCTCAGATTTATAGGCTACAACTGGTCCTGGAGGGGGTAAAAATGTAAAAGGTTTTTGCCTTTTTCTAAGTAATGTAGCATGTGGGGACTATTTACCCTTCCATCACGATCCTTCTCACTAGAATGAGATTCTATGGGAAAGGATGGGGCATTTCTATCTTATGAGCTTTTCATTCATGTCACTTAACAGGAGAGAAGCTAAAGGGTACCAAGGAGGTTAGAGCGGCAGGTCTGGAACCTTCAAGACCTGGGTTCAAACCTGGCCTTTGATTCTCCAAAGCTGTAAAAGCTGTACCACCCTGGGAAGTTTTTTCCCATCCCAGAACCTCTAAAACCAGAATCCTAGCAGGTACACTGGGTTGCATGTACCCGGAGCAACCATGAGCCCTGGCACATCCACATTAGGCAATCCCATGGTAACTGTTTTAGGTAAGTTATTATTTTTCCAAGCACAAAGCAGGTGATCAATAAATGTCTGCTGAATAAATTAATCCTTTCGAGTTATTGGGTTTTAATTGCTTCAAAATGATTTTTTATTGAGCTGTTTTGTTCTACTCTAACTTCAAGCAAATCAACCACATTTTAATGAGGGTACTGTATTTGAGCCCTGTTACTTACTTCAGGAGTATGGCTGCTGTCTTTCGTGGAGTAAAAAAAACTTTCCAAGATCCATCTATTTACATGAAAATAATGGATTTGTGCACAGAGGCCACAATCAGCATATTTAAAAACTGGCAGAGGGCAGCCCCGGTGGCTCAGCAGTTTAGCGCCTGCCTTCAGCTCAGGGCGTGATCCTGGAGGCCCGGGATCGAGTCCCACGTCGGGCTCCCTGCGTGAAGCCTGCTTCTCCCTCTGCCTGTGTCTCTGTCTCTCTCTCTCTCTCTGTCATGAATACATAAAATAAAATAAAAAATAAAATAAAATAAAAAATAAAATAAAATAAAATAAAATAAAATAATAAACTAGCAGAACTCAAGCTCCCACCAGCCACAAGGGATAGCATCTGCTCCCTGGTTGGGCAGGTCCAGGAGGCCCACACCAGGCATTAGCCCTTTCGGCTGCCAGCTTAGTGCATATGACCAGAGGAGCTAAGGAGCAGGGTTTCGGAGGCGGGGGGGGGGGGGGGGGGGGGGGTATGCAAGGGTGGACTCGAGGCAGGTGGCTGATTACCAAGCCACTCTGGAATTTTAAGAACCAGCCCTCCTGGTAGGTACCCACTGACCACCAGCCCCATGGCTGGAGTCTGTTGCATACATGACTCTACATGTATGCCTACCCTCATTTACTCATTTCATCAAGTTTAAGGCATATTCACTCATTTGAGGTCACACATAACATTAGCAGAGGTCTCCATCACTTAGGGCAAGACTGGCATTTCAAGCAGGTGACAGGTGTGTGCCACCAGCCACCCCACCCACTTCACTTAGTGTCTCTTGTACCTGCCTGGCCCCTGTGAGAATTTACAATTGGAAAAAACAATTTTACCCTAGTATGAGAGTGAGCCACACAGTGCTCTGAGTTGGAAGGAAGAGCCCAAGGTGAAGAAATACAAACTAATTCCAGAACTTGCCAGTACTCTCAAAAGCATTTTATTTGATTTGTACGCCTATCTTGGAAGACACCCATGGTGAATATCACGATCCCCATTCTATAAGTGACCAAAGAGGCTCTGAGAGGCGCCGTGTGTTGCACAAGATCACAGACCTAGTAAGGGGTGCCCTGGCTAGAAACAAGCATCCTAACTCCCGGATGCTGGTCCCTGGTTCCCACTGCCGCCCTATAACTGACTAATAGAGCAGTGAGGGACTCACCCACATGACCCTCAGCACCCCTCACACTCCTACCCTACCCACCCGCAGGGTCCTCTTCTAACCACATTTCCTTCCCGCTCCCCTAACTACCCTGCCCTACGCCAGCCAGAATGAACCTATTCTGACTTGTTCCTTTTATCACCAGTTCCTATGAAAATACAAAGCAACCAACAAACCACAGAATGGGTGCAGGAAATACCTCTGGTTGTGTGGCTCTGTGCCTGAAGGCACAATAGCGAGAAAGGGGACATTGATGAAGTGACACTTCCAATCTGTTAAAGTCTCTTAACCTTGTCAACAGTTTCATGAGTAAATCAGTTTTTCTTTTTTTTTTTAATTTTTTTTTACAGATTTTATTTATTCATTCATGAGAGACACAGAGAGAGGCAGAGACACAGGCAGAGGGAGAAGCAGGCTTCACGCAGGGAACCCGACGTGGGACTCGATCCCGGGTCTTTAGGATCACATCCTGGACTGAAGGCAGGCGCTAAACTGCTGAGCCACCCAGGCTGCCCGTAAATCGGTTTTTCTACTTAACTTTTGGGACTAAAAGATTTAAAATGAGTCCTTAAAGGGGCACCAGAGTGGCTCAGTTGATTAAGCAAATCTTGATCTCGCCTCAGTCTTGATCTTGGAGTAATGAGTGTGGGCCCTATGTGGGGCTCCACGTTGGGCATGGAGCCTACATTTCATAAATTAAAAAAGAAAAATGTTTTTAAAGAATTTTTTATCATTTTCTAAATAATTCATTCCTGTTATCTTTTCTTTTCACTGAGTCCTCATCTTAAACAGATGTTTATCCTCAAGGGGTAGGTAAAAGGATTAAATAAGAAGACTAGAGCAAATAAGGATTTCACACACCAAGAAAAAACCCAAGTAGCCTTTAGAGCCATTGGTCAAATTTAGCCAAATATTCACCTCCCAGGAATCCTTCACTTCTTCACACACTAATCACCAAGGCTGATCATTCCCTTCCCGCCTGGTATTCCCAAATGCTGGTTAGGGATCAGATCCCAGCGGGAGCTTCCTATCAACCCTGGGACCGCGGTCTGCGCCTTGGGCAGCTGGCTCCTCGCAGTCCACGGCAAGGCTGTGGGGGGTCCCTGTCCCTGCTGTCCCCACTCAGAGAGTCAGAGAAGGCTTCAGGCCAGCTGGGCTTCTCCCAGGTCCGGAGACACACAGAACGACCACCCGCTGCCCCCGAGCAAGGGCCCGGGTTCGAACCCACGCCAGCAGGTGAGGGGTACAGCCGTTACTACAGCGCTAACAGCCTCTCCGGGCTCGCATCTCTCTACAGTTGCCGTGAGAATCGCGCAGAAACGTGGGAGCGCTCAGAAGACCGCCGGGCACACAGTAAGCGCTCAGTGAAGGTTCGCTTCATCCTTATCACCGCTACAACCGCTGCGGACGCTGGAATGAAAAGCAGTGAAACAAGGCATCTTTGATGATCTGGCCGGAAACGTCTCCTCTCCCCCCTCGATCGCCACTTCAATCACCTGCCCGAGACAGCTACTGGAATGTCCCCAGTCCTCCTCTTGTCCCCGGCTCACACGGGGCTCGCTGTCCTGCCTGTCCTGCTGCACCCAAACGACGGCAGCAGCTCGCCAGCAGGACGCCCCGCGCACACCACCTGGCAGCGGCCATCGCCCGCCCCGGCTGCACCCCAGGCCGAGCCGTGCTCCAGGCACCCCACCCCGGCTGCACCCCAGGCCATGCTGTGCTCTCGGCGCCCAGGCCCGGCTGCACCCCAGGCCGAGCCGTGCTCCAGGCACCCCACCCCGGCTGCACCCCAGGCCATGCCATGCTCTCAGCGCCCCGCCCCGGCTCCACCCCAGGCTGAGCCGTGCTCTCGGTGCCCCGCCCCGGCTGCACCCCAGGCCACGCTGTGCTCTCGGCACCCAGGCCCAGCTGCACCCCAAGCTGAGCCGTGCTCTCAGCCCCCCACCCCAGCACCTCGGCACCCTACCACACAGAGCCCCAGCTCACACCAAGCCTGTGGCCCTGCGGCCCTGCGGCCCTGCAGCCCTGCCCCCATCTCCTCCCCCATAGCTTCTCATAGTCCTGCTCACGGCACCCCATGCCTGCCCTTGCCAGACTGATCTAACCTCCTGCTGTTCCCCAGAGGCACAAGGCTTTTGAGGAACTCAGCCCATCTGTCCCAACACACACACACACACAGGAAAAGAAGAGCCCATCCCAATGTCCCTCTATTCAGCTTCCATAACTGGGCTCCGCCCTCCCTTAGCTGAGCAGCCTGACAGCACACAGCACACTCCGGGGGGGCGCATCATGCCTGCCTGCAGGCCCCAAGACAGCGACCCTGGTGTCTGGCACGCAGAGACCTCAACCAGGGCCTGCGGCGCAGACAGATGGACAGGTCACCAATAAGCACCTTTTTTCCTCTAGGAACAAAAAAGATCCTGATGGTCTTAATATGGCCATTTAGTTTTCCTATGTCCAAAAGCACCCTCATAGCAGGCATATTTTCTTAAGTGTAAATTTGGAACTCAGATATAGAGGGAACTTTAAAAAACTAATGGTTTGAGGAAGAGGATGTACATTACACATGGCAAATAATTTTTACTTCATCAAATACCTATTTAAGAGATGACAGGAAAAAAAATACAGATTCTACATGCTATTAACCCAAAAGATCCACTTAGCCTCATAAGCCTTCTCAACCAGGAGTGCTCATCTGAGCCACATACCACGAAAAATGATGGGAGTCGGTTTTCTCAGTTTCCCGATTCATGGTGTGCACCTACCATGGTTCTAGATGCACGGGTCAGAAGTGAATTCGTTGCATACATCCCTTTAGTTAGAGCATTACGGCTTACTTCTCTTGCACAACTGAGGTTGAAGAAGACTGGGGGAAAGGGACTTTCCTGCAAATTTTTATTCCCTTTCCTTTACCACTTTACAAAGACGACAACTTCTCTTTATGTCCGTGGAGGCCAAGAACATGCACCGTATGTATCATGCCTAGCTTATTTGGAGAGTCAAAACCACAGCTCAGTGAGCATTTTGTGCCTTGGCATCATCCACAGTAAACCAAGGCAAATGGGGCCCATCCCTTTGTAAGAGACATATGGAAAGAAAATGAGTGAGAAATGGGCCCAAGTCCTTAGAATCACTAGCTATGCAAGCTGGAGGATACTTGAGACACTCTTTTAACCTCAAATAAACCTTACAGAAGAATACGAAAGCCAAGGCTCCAGGAGCTACAGTGGCTTGCAGAGTCCCAGAGCTGGAGCCTCGAGCCTCCCAACTTTCCACTTCATACTCTTCCCACAGCTATCAACAATGAGAACAACTTTTCTGACGGAGTAAACACAGTGATTACAAAGTCTGAATCACCTGACACAAGAACCTAAATTTCTGTGTATTAAAGGTTCTAATATACTATTCACCAAATCTGTAATAAGTCACGCTTGTTTCTGGGCCTGCTGAACGGTAGGTGGCTGGTTTTCACGATGCCTGAGCCTCCAGCACAGCCCCTGCTTAAAGGCAGGTGCTTGGTAGACATGTGGGGGAGCAAGGAGGATGGGAAAAGTTTATCAGATTTGGTTATGAAAATAATATGGCTAAAAAAAAAAAAAAAAAAAGAAAGAAAATAATATGGCCAGTGGCAGGTAAAGGGCAATGAGAGCACTACAGTGACTTGCTTCAGCAACTCCCTAAACTTGATGTGTAAACACTAAAATCCTCACCACCGGAAACACAAGACAAACACTTTTTTCACACTATGCCCTCCGCTTCTACTGATCGGTCTCTAAAGGGTATGGTTTAACTCATGGTAAATTCCAAGCAGCAAAACAGGCAATTTATTAACAATGACTGATGATAACAGCTGCCACTTATTTATGCTATAACAACCTCAGCAGTGGTACACATTGACCCCAGTACTTGCTACAACCCTGGGGTAATTACCATTATCTTTACAGATGAGGAAAGCAAGACCTATAGGAAGATTCACTAAGTTGTCTAAGGCCACAGAGAAAACAAGCAATACTTGGTCTTCGCCTTAAGCTACGCCCAGCCCCCATTCATTCATTCTTTTAACAAATGTTGAAATGAGTAACTTCTATCCACTAGTAATTGAAAAAAAATGGTCAACACAAATCTTCCATTAAGGGGCTTCTCTCATGAGGGTTACATATCCAACTACCACCCACAAGGCAAAATGAAATGAGCACCAACTGATACCTTAAGTAGCAGTGCTCTAAGAGCATGAGTGCAGGGGAAATATAAGTAATTCTGACTATGAGCATGAGTAAAGGCTCAGACAAAGCTTTGAAGGAGAAGGTTCTCTCAAGGCCAGGGACAATGAGAAGGGGGTTTTCTCCTAAGGGAAGCCCATGAGTATGGGGCACCCTTGGGGAAGAGCCATCAGCTGGTGAGGCTGGAGTCCAGGGGTACCATATAAAAGGGCACAAGAACAGATGGAACCCTACAACCCTAGCATTCTGGAAACACAGAGAGATGCCATAAGAGCAGAATAAATCAGATCCCAAGAACTAAGTCTATACGAAACAAGGCACTCCAACAATTTCCACACCCTCCTGCCTAAAGGCAGCTTCCATATCCTCACCATGCTGGTGTTATAACTAAAATAAAACAAGAGCTACTTCTCCACACCTTCCCTTGGAATGGCTGAGTTGGCAAATTGGCTGAAGTTATGCCCAGTCAGGAGTCAAAAAATGGTATTATGTTTAAAGATCTTGGCTGAGCCAGCTCCGGAAATCAGTCATCACATCTTAGAGGTGTCTGATCCTCAAAATTAACCATTTCCGTAATTCCTGTTTAACTACCCTAGAATCTACCATCACCCCAGTACTCAGGATTTTCTCCCCCTACACAAGTCCTCAAAGCATGTGTTACATCCTGAGTAACACAAGAATTTCTGTGTAGTAGGTAGAAAACCACAGATCAACAAACCAATCAGTAACTGTAAGTTTTTACCATGAGCAGTTTTGAGGGGAACAATTTGCTCTTTGCTATAAAGAGCAATTCAGAATGCTAAGAATGTCAAATTATGGAAATTATTTATGAGTAATAAAGCAGCATTTGGCATCATGTTTACACCTCTATGAGTTATAAAGTAAGGAGTTTTCCAGAAAATTCACTGTAAGGTTTGGCAGAAGCTTAATTAGATCTGGAGCTCCCCCTACCATGGCCTCTACAAGCCACCTGTCTCCATCAGCATTTCACGCAATCACTACAAAACTATCATGAAAGGAGTATGTAGAAAGAAATAGTCAAAACAAGGGAAAGATTTCCTGTCTACAAATCAATCAATAATTATTAAACCTGTTTTCTGAAACTATCACCCCATAGATTCTTGAACATGATCATGGCTCTTCATTACCTATTCAGGGATGGCAAATAGGTTTTATATTCACTTGGACATTTTCAGTACAAGAGGTGGAAAATCCCAAACTGGCCTAAGTGAAAAGGAAATGCATTGATTCACGTTTAGAAAAGTCTAGAGCAAGACTAGCTTTAGATATGGTTTGAGTACACGACTCTACCATCCTGCGTACTCATCACTCCTGATCACAGAAATGGCTGCCAGGTATCGTGCCCACATTAAAGCCAATAGAAAAGGAATACCATCTGGGTCCTTTCTGTGCTTTTTTTTTTTTTTTAAATCAAAAAAGCAAAAACTTTCCCTGAACCCAGCACTGGTCTGATAAACCTCTGCTCCTGTATCATTTGCCATAAGTTCTGCACAGCCACCCCCCCCCCAACCTCCATCGCAAGGGAAGCTGGGGAAGAGAAGACACACTTTATCCAGTCTCTAAAGCAGACAGAAGAATGGAGATGAGGTTATAAGGGGGGGTTGGGAGCCTGCCATCAGGCTCAGCAAAAGCACCTATACAGCGCAAAACTCAGTACATACTAGAGCAGAACAGTCACTGCTCCAAGAAGTAGGTCTCCAGCATGAAGAACTGATAGATAATCTTTCAGTTTACCCATGAGTTGTTTCTTTATATATTATCAAGTAGTTAGAGAGCAAAGGAAGAATTGACCAGAAGTTAAGGAAAAGTCATCAGCTGAATGTTTTTAAGACAAAATCATAACTGTAGGAAAATCGGGGATGTGAAAGTGAAAAACATCAAGGGTCTGAGATTTCACCTGACTTGCAAGCTAACAAGTTAACCTCCCAGTGTCATGGATGCAGAAGGCATGAGATTTGGGGCAGAGACAAAGGACAATTTTTTACTCACAGCAATAGTGGCAGCCAGGGAATCCACACATTTGATTCCCCGGGTTCCTGACCATATACCGAGGTCCTGGTGATACCTATACACCAGCGGGCTGTGTTATAGGAGAGGCACCCCACGCTGAGAGACGCTGAGTCTTTCACCGTGGGCAATACGTAAGCCCCGCTCTGTGCTTTGGAGCAAGACATCATCTCTGCCTTCCAAGGCCGTAAACCAACCTGCTCTCTGCTCTGGAGGAGATACTATATCCACCTTCCAAGGCTGCTCACTATAAAAATATCTTTGAAAAGAGATACTGAAACAAAAGGAGTTAGTACCTTTGCTTGCAAGGTATGTAGAAACATGAGACACCCAGGAAGAACTATCTCCCAACAGGGAAGAGAGTTAAAATCTCTACCTACTAAAATAAGTTCAAAGAACTTATTATTGATGACCTTTAGAAACACAGGGTTTACACAAAAGCACAAAAGAACCATTGAAAAGTGGCGGCCTCTGGAGTAAGAAGTAGCTGTGTGAAATGACAGGAGGGAAGGAGATACAATGGGAAGAGTTTTATTTTTATCAACCTCAGCACTATTTGACTTAAATCATGAGCATGTATCATTTTGATAAATAAACTTTATCTTCAAATATGCGTATTCATTCTCTGGATACAATTTCAGCGATGTTATGCAAACAGGGAAAACCAGAGACCTCTCTACAAGTGATACGGTGCGGCTGTGATCAAGTGCATCCAGAAGAGGTGGCAAGACTCATTCTTAAATTCATCCAACTGTGAAATGCATGATCCAGCTGACAGATAAAGCTATTACAATGGGAGGTCAATGCTTTATAAATCACACATGCTATGATCGACATTTATGTATCCCATGTTATTTTCATCAGAAAATGGATCATTGGTAAAAGGCATTTCCTAATTTATCAACCAAAGAACAGAACACCGAACTATGTGCCAAGTCCCATGGGATGATACGAGGAAGTAGCAAAACAATTCCCAACCTCAATGGGCTTATATCTAGGCTGCCAATACCACCCACCAAGTCTGATTTACAGAGAAGGGACTTGCCCTGGAAGGAGTTCAGAGTTCAGAGAGCGGACCAGAAGACTGACAAAACAAGCTCTGGCAGCTGGGGGAACCAAGGGAGGCCAGGTGTTGAGAACGTTGCTGACAGCATGGCCAAATCACTCAGGTGGCAAAGCCTCCAGTGGTTGCTCAGCACCAAGTACCTGACTCCTGGCTGGTACTGCTGTCATCCCCAAAGCCGGAGGGACTCTTAAAAGGCACGCCCACCAGATTCAAAACCCCACAGTGGGAATTTTCAATTGGTTCAGCCTCACTTAAGCCTCGGCCCTGGCAGCAAGCATCCTGGGAAAAAAACTTTCTTCAGCTTCCCAGAACCCTACCTCCCCTACCTACTACCCCCTTTGAGTGTCCTCAAATAGAGGAAATGGGTTCAGAAGCTGGCAGACAAAAAAATAAAACAAAAATGTCATCAAAGCAGGTATACACGACGCACCATGAAAAGTCAGCAATCGGGACGCCTGGGTGGCTCAGCAGTTGAGCGTCTGCCTTCGGCTCAGAGCATGATCCCAGGGTCTTGAGATCGAGTCTTGCATCAGGCTCCCCGCAGGCAGCCTGCTTCTCCCTCTGCCTATGTCTCTGCCTCTCTCTGTGTGCCTCTCATGAATAAATAAATAAAATCTTAAAAAAAAAAAAAAAAAGAAAAGTCAGCAATCAACCAAGGACAAAGGAGAAGTTACAAACTCTCTAACCCCTATAAATTTCCTCTTTATACAAATTCCCATATTCTGCCAAATTAGAGCCAATGCGGGGCTCTATCTCATGACTCTGACATCATGACCTGAGCAGAAATCAAGAGTTAAATGCTTAACTGACTAAGCCACAAAGGAGCCCCATCCCAGTCTTTATATATGTGAATTTTACTCCTCAAAATACACTTAAATAAGGTAAGAATAATTAGTCATATTTCACTTGGAATTTAGGTAGGAAATAATTTTAGACTTCCCATCACCCATTGCTGTTTCTCCAATAGAAGCATTCATACACACTCTCCTTTACATATTTCCAGGAGAACAATAGACAGCAGCAATGGGAAAAAAAATGACCTTCAATTTTCATCAAAGTTTAATCCTACTCCCACGTATCTTGTAATACTGAACAATGGAGTATCGTCCTTCAGGAAGACACACTATGTGCCATGCAGTCCAACATGGTAACCCTTAGCCACATGTAACTACTGAGTCATGAAATATGGCTTAAGTGTAAAACACACAGTGGACTTCAAAGATTTAGCGTGAAAAAATGTATAATATCTCAACAATTATATTTCATTGCTAAATGCTGGTATGATATTTTAGATATATTGGAGTAAATTAAAAATATATAAAATGAATTTCACCTGTTTCTTTTTTACTCTGTGTAATGTAGCACCTGGACAAATCTTAATGGCATATGTGGTTCACATTTGTGGCTTGACTCTTGTTTCTATTAGTGCCACTGCAGACATGGTTGATCCAACCCATACCCCAAAACGACTGATGCTGTAACATCCCCTGCAAGCTGCCCCTTTCGAGGAACTTGCCACTACTCAGGGGAACACGGACCTAGAGGCTTTCAGGGGAGCCCTGCTCCAGGACTGGGAGAAAGAGTCAGGAGAATGTTTGCTTCCTCTTTCACGGTACAAAAGAAAGATGCAGTTTGAAAAACTACTAGTTTGAGCTTTTCTGACCAAATATTCTGGCTTCCTATATTTCAACAACCTAACACACCATAAGGTTACTATATGTTGACTTTATTTCAAACAAACATGCAAGTATAAGCCCCCCTCCAAAGTTTCTCCAAAGGGGAGCTGGGGTGGCTCAGTCAGTTAAGTGTCTGTCTTCAGCTCAGGTTGTGATCTTGGGGGATCTGGGATTGAGCCCCACACGGAGCTCCTTGCTCAGCGGGGAACCTGCTTCTTCTCTTTCCCTCTGCCTGCCACTCCCCCTACTTGTACTCTCTCTGTGTCAAATAGATTTTTAAAAAAACTTAAAAAAAAAAAAAAAAGAAAAGAAAACATTTCTCCAAAGAGCTGCATGTATAGCCCAAGAGTACAGTGCACCCTGTCCTTTTGCTTTTACATAAATGGAATATCCTTTGATTTATCAAACTTTAGCTACATCAGCAATTCATAAAAGAGTCACTAATCAAGTTGAAGGGTGGGTTTAATTCATCACAGGAAAAACCCCTGATTTCTTCAGTCTTGAACAAACGATCAGAAAACACAACCCTTACCTCAGCTCAGTACTACGAAAAATTTCATGATCTTGGCTCTCTTTACACTGCTATTCTCCAGACTACCTAATCAGACCTTGAACAATCAAGATTTGGGTTGTTCCTACAGTGTAAAGACTAATAGTAGCAAAACGCAAATACCAATGAAACCCAAGTACACTACTAAAATAAAGATAAAGCCCTAATACCGACTCTGAGAGACACCTTAATCATTAATTTATTCAACAAACCCTGACTGCCCATCCACCTCCTCCAGGCAGACAGTGTGTCCCAGTTGCTGGCAACAGAGAACAGATGAGAACAGGTGGCTGCTCTTGAGGTGCTCACGGAGTGATGGGGGCACGTGGAGGAGAGACACCCTGATAACCAAGGAGGGACACATTAGGGTGGTGGTCCGTACGAAGGGCAGGGAGGACCCATAGCAGGGTGAGACTTTTGGGAGAACAGGAGAGCAACTGAAATGCCTGGTGAGTTTCAAGAACAGGGGGGACAAAGCCCCCTCCTCTGCAGCAGGCCCCCCTGCGAGAAGCCTCTGAGTCAGGACCTCTGTTCAAGGATCCGGGCAGGGCAGTCTGCCTCCCCGGAGGAGGCAGCAACCAGTTCACTAAGTCGGTCTGGTTTAGGCACCAAATGTGAAGAAGTCATCATGACCATCTCCAAAGCCCCATTCTCCAGGCTGCGTGCATCAGCAATACGACTGATAGTTTGCTCTCCATCGACTTCTCTTTATCCTTCTCTCAACTGGCTCTGAACTTCAGAAGAGAAAAATGGAGGTTTCACTGGATCGCCAAGGAAAACTCTAACATAAACAACACACCCATACACACAGCCTTTTGTACACAACCTTGAGGCACCCTCAACTTTCTCCAACAGATAACACTGTGCTGACAGCGCCTCTCCTTTTCCAGGGCCCACTCCCATCTCTTGGCAGCCTGCCGTCCCAGGTTACCACTCTGACATCATGTGGCCTGCAAGGTCACTGGCTTCCTAAATACCAAATCCGATGGGCAGTCTCCTCAAGCTTCAACACACAGCCTGTCACATCACTAGACACATCTTCTTTAAGTGTTTCTTCAACATCTGTGTCCTTGTAAATAAAGTTCTTATTCCCCCATGGAAGGCTGAAAAATGGTCCCCAGAAGATACTCACATCTTATTGCCTTCAGCCTGTAAATATTATCTTAAATGGGAAAAAAAAGTTGAGGGGTGGTGATTAAGTAAAAATCATTAGATAAGGAAATCACCCTGGATTATCCAGGTGAGCCCTAGATGCCATCAGAAGCATCCTTACAAAAGGGAGGCAGAAAAAAAAAAGGAAAAAAAAAAAGGGAGGCAGAAGGGCACCTGGGTGGCACAGCTGGTTGAGGGCCTGAGCCTTGGTTTCTGCTCAGGTCATGATCTCAGGGTTGTGAGATCAAGCCCCACATCAGGCTCCACCCTTAGCACAGAATCTACTTAAGATTCTCTCTCCTTCTTCCTCTGCTCCTCTCTCTGCATGCACATGCTCTCTTTCTCTGTCTCTCTCAAATAAATCTTTTTTAAAAAAATATTTTTAAGAGGAAGTAAAATGGGACGCCTGGGTGGCTCAGTGGTTGAGCATCTACCTTCAGCCCAGGGTGTGATCCCGGGGTCCCAGGATCAAGTCCCACATTGAGCTCCCCAAAGGGAGCCTGCTTCTCCCTCTGCCTGTGTCTCTGCCTCTCTCTGTGGGTCTCTCATGAATAAATAAATAAAATATTTAAAAATAAATAAATAAATAAACAAACAAACAAAATAAATGAAATAAAATAAAAGGGGGGCAGAGGGAGACTGGACACACACACAGGAGAAGGTGGGATGAAGATGGAGCAGAGAGATCTGAAAATGCCTGAAGACTGGAGAGATGCCACCATAAGCCAAGGAATGCCAGCAGCTTCCAGAAATCGAAAGAGGCAAAGAACAAATTCTTTCCTAGAGCCTGTGGGGGCGAGCACTGTCCTGCTGGTCACAGACTTCAGCCCACTGACCCCAATTTTGGACTTCTGGCCTCCAGAACTGAGAGAGAATAAATTCCTGTTGTTTCAAGTGCCCCAGCTTGTACTTTGTTACCACAGCCACGGGAAGCTAACACAGTCTATTTCAACTCCTCTGGCCTCTGAGTCTTCTGCTATTTCCTTACTGTCTTTCCCAAAAGAGTCATTCTCCAAATTCTGTCTTCTCCACTATCCTCTCCTGTCTCAGTCAGTCAGCTCGGGCTGCCATAACAAACACCACAGGCCAGTGACTTAACAAGAATTCATCATGTCGGGCAACCCGGGAGGCTCAGTGGTTTAGCGCCGCCTCAGCCCAGGGCGTGATCCTGGAGACCCAGGATCAAGTCCCACGCCGGGCTCCCTGTGTGGAGCCTGCTTCTCCCTCTGATTGTGTCTCTGCCTCTGTGTGTGTGTGTGTGTGTGTGTGTGTGTCTCTCATGAATAAATAAATAAAATCTTAAAAAAAAAAAAACAAGAATTCATGTCTCACAGTCTGGCAACTCTCCCTCTCCCTCTGCCTCTGCCCCTACCTACCTCCTACCCCAGCTTGTGCATGCCCTCTCTCTCTCAAAAAAGAAAAGAAAAAGTCTCCATCTACAAATATGGGATGACAATGCCATCTCAGAGTGCTCTTGTGAGAATTAAGTGTAATCACATACATAGAGTCCTTAGCACAGTGCCCGACATGTGTGTGCTTATAAGCATTAGCTAAAAAAAAAAAAAAAATTACTAAGAAGCAATAGTTAGAAAAAGGCAAATTCCAGCTGACCATTAAAAAATATTAACTTCAGGGGCAGCCCGGGTGGTTCAGCGTTTAGCGCCGCTTTCAGCCCAGGATATGATCCTGGAAACCCGGGATCAAGTCCCACATCAGGCTCCCAGCATGGAGCCTGCTTCTCCCTCTGCCTGTGTCTCTGCCTCTCTCTCTCTCTCTCTCTCTCTCTCTGTGTGTGTGTGTGTCTCATGAATAAATAAAATCTTTAATAAATAAATAAATAAATAAATATACTAACTTCAGATTGGACAACATAAACTGGATCTCACGAATTACTAGAATTCCCAATACTAAATATATTCAAACAAGGCTGGAGGACCCTTCGAATTCACCTAAACAGAGTTAAGAATCTCAGTGATGGCAATTTAGACATGCTGGTATCTGGAAAAAGGCAACTTTTCCAGCACCCTGTGGCAATGAAAATATTGGACAACTAGAGGACAAATGTCATTATAATAGTGACTTTATCACTTAAAGGTAATGAGATTTACTTATAACTAAGAACTTATTCTTATTTCACCAGAAATAAATCACATCTGTCCTTGTTTAGAACAAAAAATAGCTATCCTTTGTCATTTAAAAATCATTCCCTAAGAATGCTCTCTTTATGGGTCATGTAAAGTTTAAGCTTCTGCTTTCAGGAGCCTGGTACATCAATAGCTCCATGATAAATATCTATTCAGTTCTGATACTATATCTCTTCATTTGCACCAAAGAATAACCTGGGATCAGATCCAAACTGTCACAAAATGACTATATAGGCACATATTCTTTCTCAAAAAAATAGTAAAAAGTCTCCATTTTGAAAATGTACTTCACCAAATAAATCGACTTGTCACCTAAAACTGCTACTATGTCTGTAATTGCTATTAACAGGAAAGCTAGAAACCTCTCTGGATAAATAAAGGCATAATGGGAAAGGTATCAAGTTAAGAGACAAAATCCAAGATTTTCTGGAAAAAATAGAAATGGTGGTGAATTTTTTTTAATCTCCCTGAATTCCCATTAAAACATCAGAGAAAACTAGGATACAAAAATCAAGAACTCAAACATTTACAACAAAACTTAGGTGGACAGCATTGCCACAAAACAAAATATGACACTAACCTGTATACCACCAGCAATGTTCAGAAAGAAGCAGAGGGAAGGGAAGAAACCCCAAATAAATAGATGATTACTGGAATGAACAGGTCAATCTGAGAAAAGCAGCCAAAAATGATAGAAAGTTTTACAAGCTTCAATCTGTAGTCACGTACACAGGAGCGGCAGTCTGATGGTGCTGAAGCCGTCTGTGTACCCTGAACTCACAAAACAAACTCCCTTCTAGGACAGATTCCCAAAACTGAAAAGAAATTAGTAAAAGTAAAATCCAAACTGAATAGGCCAGAGACAATTGGGACCAAAGAAAGCACGCTCATAATGGAAAATAGGGAAAAGGAGCAAAACCAAAGAACAGAAGGCAGAACCAAAAAAAAAAAAAAAAAAGAGGCCATATTTTTTAATTACTCTGTGAAAAAAAAAGGAGAGAAAAGAGTTCCAAAGCCATCATGCTCAAAAAGCTCTTCAGACTTACCTCTCCTTGTAAGAATACAAGACTCATTTCTCTTAAACAGTATTAACAAAAGAAGATCAAACTCAGATACTACACAATTAAAAAGAAAAAAAAGGAGAAAGATGTCCCTATATATGATGAGCACACACCGAGAAAAATATGCTTACAAAACTGATGTATACTGTAACACAGTTTCTCAAAGCAAGAAGAAATGAAGAAAATAATACATGTATGGAAATATACATATAAATCAGAAATTAAATTTCACAAATGTGTGACTGGAGAAATAAAACATTGAGGGAAAGATAAAAGAACTCAGAAAGGCTTAAAACCAAAGGAAAATGTGCAATTCAGCAACGAATATAAAACTAGAAAAAAGAGAGGAGCAAAAATATAGTACTACTTTTAAAGAGCTAATGATGGAAAGGAGGAAAATCCTTAAACTCAAAATGAAAGATTTGAGGAAAATGAACAGAAAGAGATGAAAGACAAGGAAGATCCAACACACATATACCAGAAACTCCTAAGGTGTAAAACCAAAGCAACAGAACCAAACAAATACTAAAAACTATAATAGATGCAATAAAACTTCTCTGGAATAGAAAGACATGAAACTATACCTTATACCTGGGAAAAGTTAATCCAAAACAGCCATCACCAAGACATTGTTTGGTAAAACTCTCAGACATTAAGGAAGGAAAAAGAAGAAAAAATTATTTGGATATCTAAGAAAAAGATCAAGTCACTTTTAAGAGAAACAAAAAACCGGTCAGTAAACATTGACAGCCGTGCTTTATGCCACAGGCAACAGTGTAATATTCTTAAGATATTTCTCCTCTTGGAGGAAAAAATGTGAACCAAGGATTTTACATTGCCAAAATCTCCTTCAAGTATAAAGACCACAGAAAAAAAACATATAAACATGCAAGAGCTCAAGAAATATGGTTTCTGTGAACTCTGAGGAATCTAGTGGATAAGTAGCTGAAATTAAGCATCAGTATAACAACTGGCCATGATTATTAAAAATATATTAACCTGTGGAACTAGGGCTAAGTGATAGTTATAAGGAAAGCAGCAGAGTGCGTAATGTGATCTGATGAGGCTATATACTGTTTTTAAAAAGGGGGAAAGCATTGTAAAGAGTATGTGAAAAGAAGAATATGTCCCCTGATTGCCTTATTGATATAAACTTTGAGTAAAAGGATATTATATATTTCAAATTAGATGCTGTGGGAAAAGGGTAGGAGGGTGGCGGAAGAAAGGGTTACTGACTCAGCAAGGAATTAAGAGACAGTAGCCAACTCTACTGGGGGAGAGAACAAAAGGTATTATCACATAAAGGTTTAGATACAATGGTAACCATTTGACATTTATCTTACTCATCTCTTTGCTTTGTTGCTTCACTTGAGATTATTCTATAAGGTTTTTAAGGCATATAATGACCTAAAAAAAAAAAAAAAAAAAAACCAACACCAGTATATTCTCCACCTAGTTTTGACAAATCTTAACACTTTGCATATTTGCTCCAGAAATGGTTGGGGTTTTGTTTTTGTTTTTACAAACATCACCGTTAGGATTGTAGCCTTCTGTATCTCCTTCATTGATGCCTTGTCTTCACTGCCTCAAGACATTCACCATCCTCAGTTTAGCTTATCATTCCTATGATCAATGTTATTCTCTACTTATGTGTCCACAAGCAATGTCATGTTTGTTAAGGTTTCATTATCAATAGGGTCTTACAACTGTTTTATTCCTCAGCATTGTTTTTCAGATCCCTCCCAGTCAGAAGTACTACCTACTTTGGTGGTTCTCAATGAAGCAGTACTAGAGCCTAAGTGGGCATGTTGGAAATCTGCAGGGCTGTTATTGGTTGTTACAACTTGGGACTAGGGTGATCATGGTATTTAGCAGGTAGGAGGGAGCCAGGAATCTCAATATCCTAAAATTTCCAAGAGAGTCCTCTACCATGAAGAATTTTCTCTTGTCCTGCAGGGCTCTCAGATAACCCATGACGTACTCATTTAGGTGAAAATTTATGTGACCCTAGATCTCAACTCTGTTTTACCTTAACAGGAGAGTTTGATTTGTATTGCATAGTTTTATTTATTTTTTTAAAGATTTTATTTATTTATTCATGAGAGCCACACAGATAGAGGCAGAGACACAGGCAGAGGGAGAAGCAGGCTCCCTGCAAGGAACCTGATGCAGGATTCGGTCCCAGGACCCCAGGATCACGCCCAGAGCCAACGGCATATGCTCAACCAGTGAGCCACCCAGGTGTCCCTGTTTTGCATAGTTTTAAATATACACCGATTTTGTCCAGGAGTGTAACTACCAAGTAAATCAAGAGAAGAGTGTGTTTGGTTTTATTCAGACCTTTACAGAGAGTTATAAACTAATTCACCAATATAACCAATGGCAACTCCACTCCAGGTACTCAACACACAATACAAACCACTCATATCAATCTGTTCTTGCAGCTGTCACATGCATGATGTGACATATGTATACCAGTATACCTGTTTAGCCCATATTTCAAAATGTCACACAAAGGAAAATGTCAACAGTACACTCGGACTCTTTTCTTAAGATCCCAACTTCCTCATTATATAAAGGTGTAAGCAACTAACTACTCAGTTGTACCTAACAATATCATCAAAACAAATATTTATAGATTTAAATATACACTATTTTCTTTATAATTACCTTGCTTTGATATCTCCATTATATTGTATTTGGGATATAATACCGTTTTTATAAAGGGTATGTATTGATAAAAGTTCATTTGAAGATAGTAAAATTGGTATAAAATACTGGTTATAAAAAGGGTACACTGGGTCTGATAGAGCTGAAAACTTTATACATAGACCAACTATATCTAGCTCCACTATATTAAGACACTAAGACCCTATAATTTATTAAATCTCCTATTAATGGCCATCTGTCTCTCTCCTAGGTTTTTTGCCATTATAAACAAAAGTGCTGTCAGTAATCCGTTTATCTCCTTAAACATATAAAAGTGGCATGTTTTGCAAATATCTTCACCCAGTCAGAAGCTTATCTTTTGTTTTATATGGGTTTTCTCATGCTCAATGGTCTTAGTATGCTTGTCGTTAAATTGAATGATGTCTACTTTCTGGGTGTATATTTACTGATGTTAAATTTACTAATGTCTACTTTCTGGATGCATATTTACTGATGTTAAATTTACTAATGTGTTTTATTGTAGTTTTTTTTCTACACAGTCAATTGTTCCAGTATCATCATTGTCTTCCCTGATGTGTGATATGCAATGCTACGTCTCTCACATATCAAATTTCTGGATATGTGAGGCACCCTATTCAACTTCATTGGTCTATTAGAACCAACTTCCTTGGTCTCAAAAAAATATCATAATCTCAACTACTCTAGTTTTCAAAGTTTTGACAAGTACGTTTACACTTTGTTTAGGAATTGTACATAAATTTATTCCTTGTTTACTATAAGAAATAGTATCCTTATAAAAATTAAAAGGTTTACTTCTGTGTTGCCATTATAGAACACAATTGATTTTTGTATATTAAACTTCTATCCATCCACATTAACCTTGCTGAAATTTGTTTCTCCTAGTAGTGCCTACAGATTTCCTAGGCTTTTCGATGTAGAGCAGACTATAATATCCATGAGTAATGGTTACTTTTCTTCCCTCTCCATTCCATATACCTTTATTCCTTTCCCTTCCTTACAATACTAGGACTCCAAGAATAACTTTGAGGATAAGTGGTAATAGCAGGCATTCTTGTCCGATTTTAAGGGACTGCTTCTAATATTTATGACTTAACAACTGTTGATGTTTTAGGTTAGAAAATATCAGATTCAAACAATTCCCTTTTCTTAGTTTGCTTCAAGTTTTTATCTTGCCTTGAATTCTATCAAATACATGTTGCATATTTACTAAGAGATGCCAAAATTTTTCCTCTTCGCTTACAAACATGGTGAAGGATATAATATGCCAATTACACCATTCTTGCATTCCTAAAACAAACACAACGTGCTAATCACGGCTATTTATTTATTGTTTTGTCTGTTACATAAACAGAGAGATTCAGTTTGCTAATATCTTATTTAAGATTTTTGCATCTGTATGAAGGATACTGATCTATAAATTCTTCCCTATTATCTTTGGCTTGGGTATCAAGTTAGTACTAGTCTCAGAATGATGTAGGAAGCTTTCCTTCTTTTGCTTTGGAAAGGGTACATGAGGTTAGGATTATCCTGATCCTTGAATATTCATAAAAAGCACCTTTAAAACCATGTTGGCCTGGATCAATTCCTCAACCTCAGCACTGCTGACATTTCGGGCCAGATAACTCTTTGTTGTGGGAGCCTGTCCTGTACATTGTAGGATGGTTAGCAGCAACCCAGCCTCCGCCAACCAGATGCCAGTAGCATCTCTACCTCAAGTTGTGACAATCAAAAACATCTCCTCACATTGACAGAAGTCCCCTGGGAATGGAAGGGGATGCAAAACCAGACCCGGTTAAGAGCCATTGGCCTATATTAACTGTTTAAATCAAGCATTTTGGGGCATTTTTTTTCCCATGAGACAATCTTGGCAGATTATTATTCTATGAAAGTATGCAATTCACCTAAATTTTCAAATTTATAGACATAAAACTATATTAGTCTGATTCTCTAATTTTATTTAATTATGTACTTCATTTAATTTCTAATTACTTTTCATTCGTTGCTTTTCTTCTATGATCAGTCTTACGAGAGTTTAGCCTATTTTATTATTCTTGAATAGCTTTTAGTTTTGTTGACTCTATTGTATCTTTCTCTTTCGTTTGTACTCTTAAATGTATTATTTGCTTCCTTCCGTCTACCTTGGATTACTGTTTTCCTCTTAGCCTCGTGTTTTAAAGTTTTGCTCACCAATTTTCAGTTTCTCATTTTAAGTTCAAAATATATTTTATTATTTAATAAAACTTTTCTCCCTTGAAATACTTAGAAACGTGTTCTTCAATTTCCCAACATAAATCGTGATATACATAGTGTTATTTTAGCATATTTGATTTCAAATGATCATTGCATCATAGATAGAAAATACAGTCTATAAAATACCCATCTTAGTAATTTGATGAACCTTTCTTTCTGACCTTCAAAGTGGTCACCTTTTATAAATGTTCCATGATATTAAAATATATTTGTTGAATGTATGCTATATTGACCCACTGGGTTCAGTGCTTTTCAAACTAAAAGTTAAAACCCACTAGTGGAGCATAAAATCAATTTGATAGGTTGCAACCACCACTTTTTTAAATAAAAGGAAAAGTGATCATAGTACACACTTTTTCTCTAATTTTAACACCTCTGACATCAGGTCAGTCACACAGTGAATAGCATGATATAGTTCAATGGTAGCACTTTTTTCTTTTTTTTAAGGATTTTGTTTATTTATTCATGAGAGACACAGAGAGAGAAGCAGAGACACAGGCAGAGACAGAAGCAGGCTCCATGCAGGGAGCCTGATGCAGCACTCGATCCTGGGACTCCGGGATCACACCCTGAGCCAAAGGCAAGTACTAAACCTCTGAGCCACCCAGAGATCCCTCAATGGTAGCATTTTTAAAAAATTTCCTAGTGGCACAAAAAATCATGTTGCATGTTATAATCAAAAGCTTACATATGACAACATCTAGTATACACACACACAGAAGTTCATTTATACTAAGCCACATACACATTTCTCACTATGGATAGCAGTCAAAAATGTTTGAAAAACATTGAATTACAGAAATCAAATTTTCAACATTTCACTAATTTTTATCCTGTTAATTATCAGCTAGTAAAAAGATACAATAAAGTCTACCGTTATGATTATTTGTTCATTTTTTATCTCTAACTCTATCAATTTTTGGTTGAGTGCTTTGGAGCTTTTCTGGTGCATACAAACTCACAAAAGTTTTCTCTCCAGGATGGATTGACCCTTTTGTTTATACAGTTACACCCTTTATGCCTAACAATGCTTTTTGTCTTCAAGTCTATTTTTCCTTATTAATGTAACTACACCAACTTGCTTTTTCTATCCCTCTACTCAAGCCATTGTTACCATATATTTCCAATTTATCTCCTATTAACAGGATAAAGCTAGATTTTAAAATCCAATCTAGTCTGGTTTTAACCTTTTGGATTTAATCCATTTATACTTTTTTTAACTACTGAAATGTTTGGATTTATTTCTACATTTTATTTTGTTTTTTCTGTGTCACCTTTTTTTTTTTTTTTTTTTTTTAATTTCAGCTGTCTACAGGATAGGGACAGGTTCCCAATTTATTTCTCCTTCAATGGCTCTGAGAAGTATGTATTCCATCCTTGAGAAGTATGTATTCCATCCTTCCCATAAACTCTGAAACAGTCCCAGATACTTGTCTCTATTTCCTCTTCTCTGCTTTTGGAATTCTTATTTGTTTCTATTGGAACTTTTCCTATCTCCCATGTCTCTTGAATAGAAAATATGAAAGGGAAGTATCACTTTGTACTATGTTCTGGTTAAGTTCCTGAGACTGTATTTTGGTTCACTATGTCTCATTGGTTGCTGATTCGCTTACTATATTTTTCATTACAAATTGCTCTGTTTAACATTTCAAGAGAAATGTGGCAGCATGGTTCCTCACGTTTACTTTTGCTTCCTCTAAAACACCCGCTAAACTAAGAGTAGAGGGATTTTTTTAAAGAAAACTCATTAGAAAAAGAAGATGGAAGAGGCAACAAGAACTATTTTTAGCAGCTAGAAAACATATGGGCAAGTAGTAATTGATTTAACAGACTCCAAAAAGCAAATTCCTAAGACAGCCCTGTGAAAGAAAAAAGGCAACCCAATTTACACCTCAGGACACCCAGAAAACTGAGAATTGGTAGCACAATGTAACGAAAAGAAGTGAAGACTGAAAATAGTGTGATTAGTTCAAGGCCTGTTGAAAAAGCAGTTCTCTAGAGTCCCTCTCCAACTCTGCACAGAAGGGCAATACCCTTCCCCCACCCCCAAATCTCCTATCAGATGACTGGAGGTTTACTCCCTGGATGAGGTATGATAGCTTCTTATGTGAAAGATGCCAGGCTTAGCTAAAGGTAGGAGGAAAATCAAACTGAAAATAGCAAACAAAGTTAAGAATTTCAAGTAGAATGCTGAGATCCCAATCCTACTGTCCAACACAGCTCCCAAAATTCAGGCAGTCAGGCAGGCGTTCACAATTCCAGGCAGATCAGGAGGCCCTTCTCTGGGCAACGTGGGCAGCCCAAGAGGATGGATCTGAAAGTATTAAACCAGAAACTCCAATGAAACAGTCCAACCATCTCACTCTACAGTAAAAAGCCATCACATGCTCAGAGCTCCAGTCAGTTGAATACTCACTGTCACCATGAGCAGAGCATCAAGGATCACTTCTCACAGGACCCCTCCCTAAATGAATGATGAAACCAAGGCAAACTGGAGGGGTCGGGGGTGACTCTTAGAGGAAGACAACGTAAGAAAGAGAAAAGATTTTTTTCAAACTGTCGTCTATAGTTTCTCAGAAAGACAAGATATATAAAAAGGTCAATAAGACAAGAGTTGGGGACGCCTGGGTGGCTCAGCAGTTTAGCGCCTGCCTTCGGCCCAGGGCATGACCCTGGAGTCCCGAGATCGAGCCCCACGTCGGGCTCCCTGCACGGAGCCTGCTTCTCTCTCTGCCTGTGTCTCTGCCTCTCTGTGTGTGTCTCTCATGAATAAATAAATAAAATCTTAAAAAAAAAAAAAAGACAAGAGTTGGGTAACTTTTAAAAGGAACACTCTGACAATTTAAAACAGAATTTGACAATAAGAATGGAAAGTTCAATAGAAAGGTAGGAATGTAAAGTTGAGTCAGTTTCCCAGAAAATGGAGCAAATGCAAAGAAAACAAAACTGGGGATACTTGTTAAAAAAAAAAACAAAAACACTGCAGTGAGTCTCAGGCAAAGGATTAGGATTTACGATAGTTTAGGACTTTAATACTAACACCAGAATGGAGCAAAACCTTTAAAACTCTTAAGGAACATTATCTCCTACTGAGAAGTTTCTATTTAGCCATCAATCAAGTGTCAGGATATATTAACGACATTTCAGGCTTGAAAGCTTCACCTCCCATGTGCTCTTTCCCAGGGAGCTAGGAGAAGATGTGTTCCCTCCCAAGGGATATAAACCAGAGAAGACAGGAGACAGGAAACTCAGAGGAGACAGATAAAGGGAATGCCCAAAGAGGTGGTGAATCGCAGGCAATCCTAGAAAGGGCAACCAGAACGAATCTGAGGATGTCAACTGGCTCGGAGCGATTTCTTGAAGAAGCAACTGACAGAGTAATCTCTGCATCTGAAAATACCACAAAGAAGATGAAGTTGGGATAGAAATGCTGAATTAGACTTTATTAAGAAATAGATTCAGAGAAAAGCAAACACAGGAATAAATAAAACATTAAAATCAGAGGGAAAAAAATGGGGCAGGCAAGAAGTAAGCATTCCTCACCATATGGCTCAGTGAGCAGGATTTATATAGTCATAATAATGCAAAGTAGGACTCATACCCAAGGATAAGAACTCAGAAAGTCAGCATGTTTGTGTGGGGCCTGGAAGAGGGTAGCAGAGTAGATTATCTTCTGTTGTGGTGGTAAGTCAATAAATAATGGCTAAGGAAAAAAAAAATCCAGAATCCTGTTATTTATCCATAAACAGTTGACCCTTGAACAACTCTGGGGGGGGCGGTGAAGGTGGGGGGGTCAAGGATACTCACCCACCACACAGTCAAAAATCCACACTAGCTTTTGATTCCCCCAAAACTTAACTACTAATAATAGCCTCCCCTTGATCAGAAGGCTTACCACTAACAAAAATAGTCCATTAACACATATTTTATACGTTACATGTGTTATATACTTTAATCTTATAAAATAAGTTAGAGAAAAGAAAAACCTTATTATGAAAATTGTAAGAGAAAATGTGTTCATAGTACTGTATTTCTCATTTTAAAAATCTGCATATAAGTGGGCCCATGGAGTTCAAATCCATGTTGTTCAACGATCAACTGTAGAAGTAAATAAGTCAACTAGAAGAAGTAAAATGGTTGTTGAGAGAGAGATAAGGGAGAAATAGAGGGGAGAGAGTATTTGTCAGGTAATTCTCTCAACTGGAATTTGACTTGTAATCAAGCTGCCTGAATGGCTCTCAGTCCCGCAGACCTGTTCCCAGGAGCTTTCCAATGACAGACTGTGAGCTCATCTTCGGGGGAGACACACTATGACATCCATGAGACACCGCTGGGACTTGGTTGAGGTTCTGTATGTGCTTCTTACGGACACTCCAGAGCATTTCCAACCTCAGACCACACCCATGTCGTGTCTCAGCTTGAGGGTTCCTTGGCTAAGTGGGTCATACAAACTCCTATAGGGAACACCACAGCCTATGTCCTAGATCCTCCCTCAAGACCTGGGTACTCATTCCCCCAGATGTCAAGAGTGAGGGTTGCTGATGGCCCACAACTTCTCCTGAACTGTCCTCTCCCAAGGTTCCATGTCTCCCTGGGGCAGCCCACACCAATGACTGGTCCAGTCCCCCTGCTTCGGCTGGACAAATGAAGGGCCATCCCAGCTTCTAGTCCCTATGGGGAAAGCCAACAAGGCAAGAGCATGGAAATCCAACTTCCTACTCAGCCCCATCCTGTTTTCCCTTGCCCCCTTTCATGCGTTATTACTGACAACCTCCTCCGGCCCCCACCCCCAATACACCTCCTGCAGTAAATCTCAATCTGAGTCTATTTCCCAGTAAAGTGACCTGTGAAAATTCCAAACACAAATTTATATGAAGTCAGTCTTGTGGTTGTGAATTCTAGTGGAAGGGTCCCACCCCCCCCCCACAACCCTTACTCCACAAAGAGCTAGGCTGAGACAACCTTCCTCACTGTCTTCTTGGTGGGTAAGCTTCTCATGATCCACCCTTTCGCTGAAGGTAAAGTCTTCCCATGCACTTACTCTACTCTGAGATGTTAGTTTCCTCTACCTACCTGGGCTGGCCAAAGCCATTGTTTCAGGTCAAATTGTGTCCTTCTTCCACCAACTCCCAATCATGTCCTCCGCAATACCACCAAATCCAATGTTGATGACCTAACCCCCAGTACCTCAGAATGTGAATATGTCTGCAGATGGGGTCTTCAAACTTCTGCCACTATGTCCCAGCCCCAGGTGACATCATCACCCAAGCCCCTCTGACTGAGTCCCGCAACCTTCACACACTCCCACGTCAGGGGAACACCTTATTCTGTATTGATAGCTCAGATTTTCACCTCATGCTTTTTGGGGAGCAAGGGGATTCCAGGGTTGTAGACTGCTCTTTCTCTAACAGGTCAGTTGGGTCCTTTCTTGAGCACTCTATCTAATGTGGGGCGGGGGGAGTGAGCAGGTTTCAGGTTATCTATCCTAATCTGTCCTACCCCACTGCCCTGTCATCTATAGGATTCATCATCCCTTTGGACCTGAACTCTTGGAGGGGACATGGACTGTCCTTCTTCCTAACGTCTTCTGCATCGTCTAGCACAGCAGACTGTGCTTCGCCCGCAGGCACTCAGTAAGGACCGGATGAACACATTCACTAGCTGGGAGGATGCACGGTTCGCCGTGGAAGATGGTGGAAGATGGTGGAAAGAGAGGAATGGGCTCCTTTCCTGAGGGCAGAAGAGTTTTCTGTATTGCTCTGGCTTCCTCTGGAATTTCCCAATCCCAATCCACCTGCACTTCAGGCCTTGGGGACAGGGCATCAGAAAATAATTTCCCATCTGGAACAGCTATGCCAGAAATGCACCTTCCAGAGGCACTTCCCCGAGGATGAAACCACAGCCCTGGAACACAGGCAGACCAGATAATCCCTTCTTGTCCACCTGGCTCACCAATGATGACTACAGAGCGACTGAGAGGCAATGGGAAAAGCCCTCCCGAACGTCCCCCCAGAGCACTGGCTGTATCCGAGTGGAACCCGGGGCCCCAGGGAGCAGGGGCAGGGATCCACTGGGCCCAAGTCCAGCTCCCCAGCTACTACTCAAGGATACCCCCTGTGACCCTAGCCACGCTTTTCATTAAATGCTGTGTGCAGAATGCCAAGAGAGAGAAGACAAGCAGGCAGCTGCTGAGACCCGTCCTCCGCTCCTGGCTCGAAAGAGCAGCCCACTGCGAGCAGAGGCGTCTGGGAAAGAGGTGCTCTCTTAACAGCAGCAAGGGAGGCCCGTCCATCCAAGAGGCGGCAGAGGAGATGTGGGGGGAGGAGACAATGGGCTCTGGCATCCCCACCACCTACAAAACTAAAGGTGTCCCTCTTATTTCCATTCACTTTAAAAAAAAAGCCACTATTCGTTTTAATGAGATCTTTATCTGCAAACATACGGCAGCCGCGGTGGCCTCAGCTCAGCTCAGGGAGAGCGCGAAATGAGGCCAGTCTACCGGCGTCTGAGGGTCAACTGTGCTGGGGCAGAGAATACAGGCTGGGGAAGACAGAGGCCCTGCCTTTGAGGAGGGCGCACTGTTGTGGAGCAGTAATTCAACAGTTCAAGTGTTGTGCCAAGCTTCTGACTGATGGAGGCCTGCGGGACTATGGGAGGCCGGGAGACCTACTTCAGCACAGAGGGCCTGGGAAGGCTTCCTGGAAGAGGTAGGTCTTCCATCTCAATTTGGAGGGGCAAGTGCAAGTTAGCCAGGAAAGCAAGGGGGTCAGGGACCGAGGGTATCAAAGGGCAGGGGCAGAGCAGGCTGTGGGGCTTGGGGAACCACAGGGAGCCTGGAGCATGGAGGGAGCGGCAGGAAGCTAGGAGATGAGAGGAGAAGCGTCCAGCCAGGGAGGCGAGGCCGAGACCACCAGAGCCCCCTGGAAAGCCACAGGAGCTGACTGAAACGCCACTCCCCATTCCATGTGCTAGCAGTGCAGGGGATGGAGGTGACAGGGCATGGAGCCCTCGAAGGCGCGATCATGAGGGGTACGGAGGACCCCAGAGCACTGGGAGCCGGGGAGCACTGTCAGGATGAGGTCCCGGCGCGTTTTGGGGTGCTCTCCCCTCCTGGTTCCCACCCCTCGGCAGCAGCGTCCACGGTCATCATCCGGCCAGCACACCTACGGAAGCAAGTTATCCCACTGAACACCCCCAGGATGTGGCTCCCAGACTTCCTGCCCACATCCTCCTCACCGCGTCACCCGCCTCGGCAGTGGCAGCCAGACGGTGGTTGGGAAGTTGCTCCTGAAGGTTCTCCACATCAAATCCACTTCACACAAAGCTGTGAAAACAGCAGCCTGTGAAGAGGCCCGTGCTAACTCCAAGACCAGCAAGGATAAGACGTCGCAGCTGACATAAGTAGCAACCAGAGAAGGTGCGTCTCCCTGGGCCTGGAAGTGCACAGAAAATACCCTGAAGAAGATACGAGGCGCTGGCACCAAAGCTCGTCCACAGGAGCAGGAATTGGGCAAGAAAGAATTTAGGATGGCACAGAGATGTGCACTCTGTATCTCTGGTCTCATGACCTTTTATAATGAGCATATACTGCTTTTATCGATAAAAAAACAAAACCAGCCAAGCCAACAGCACAAAGGATCATTCTGTGACCAGAACGTGAGGTGCCGGTTTAAGGGGCGCAGCACAAAAGACGAAGGCCTCACATCTGCCATCACCTAACACAGGTGGGGGCACAATTTGTGTGGTGGGTAAAGCCAGTCCCAGGGAGGGGCGGGGGCGTCCAGTCTGTGTGGCTGGGACGCCTCCGGGAGGAGTCAACCGCGTGCAGACCTGTGAGGAGATGAGCTTGGCCGAAAGACGGACTCTCCAGCCCTGAGGAAAAGTTGAGGTGTCTGAGAAGGGTGAGGAGGGGCGAAGGCCAGGTCAGGCCAGACCTTTTTGGACACAGTCACTATTCAGATGTCACTCTCAAGGGTCATGGTATGCCAACTGAGAGATTACCCAAGAAAGTTCTCACATGCGCTTTGTTGAGTTTATGGAACACTGAGGTGATTTCATCTTATTTCTCTCTCAGCTCTTGTCCGCACGATTTAAAAATAAAGAGAATTAAGTACATTTAGTCTATCAATTTTTAAGGGATAAGAGTTTATGCTAATTTTAAAATATACTCTTTTTTAATTAAATTCCCCACATTCAAAAAGAAAACCATCCCTTTCAAAAACTTTTTCTGATTCTTAAATCTATTGATTCACTAAATTTTTGAGTGAGCTCTCTCTGAGAAGATCTTCATTTGGAGTACTTTTTTTTTTTTTTTTTAATTTAATGGAGTTATGTATCTTAGGAAAGGTTTTCTTTCCCCTGAGAATGTTTCAAATATATCTTCATTTCCCACAGAGCATGTATTGAGTGACTAAAAATTAACTTGCTCTCATTCAAACCTCAAAAAAGAATCAGAATGCGTTTTCCTAAATCATTCTAACAAGGACATTAATAATGTCAAAACTCTGAGTTTTGAAACAGAACTTCTGTTCTCTTTCTAGATGTATTATTAAAATAGACTTTTTTTAAGGTTTGTTCATAACATGATTGCCATTTTCCATGCTGCCTACCGATTATAAACAGAACCAATTTTAAAACCAAACTAGGACTCTCTCCGCAATATTCAAGATGTATTACCATCTGGTTTTATATCAGCATTTTTAACAAGTCCAAAATCGCTATTTTACCAAGTATTGTCTGAAATGGTTCATATCCCTTTCAAAGCACATATTCTTTTCAAAACACTTTCAGGTCCTAATCTTTGAAAGTTCACTTAATTTTTCAGACATGTGAATGTCACAGTTACCTACACCCCTGATTTATCACGGACAACTCAGTTATACTGACCGAAGCTCATTTGGTCATTATGTCTTTTAAGAATTACTAATCTGAAAAAACACAGTATACCTGATTACCTGGAAGCCTACAGGAGGTGGAAGGGGGAGTCTTTATTTCCAACGTACACCCTATGTAAAAAATATGAACCCTCCTGTTGACTGAGAAAAGCAGCATCCCTACAATTCACACAATCCATCACCCTCCTTTCCAAATACAAAAAAAGACAACAGCATTTCTTTAGAAGACGTTCAGCAAAAATCAGCATCCATGATAACATAGAAAATGGCAGGTAAGTAGATGACAGAAACTCCACCTGACCCTGGCAGGTGTGGCTCCCAGATGCTGCCCTCAGCAAGAGAATGCCATAAAGACGACGCGATTGCCTCAAAAATTCTTCAATTGTTTGTAAAAGACATGAGCTCTAAGCCTGATACGTAAATAAACCTTTGGATCAAATATTTTTTTTCTAATAAATATTTTCCTTCCACCTAACCAGGAAGGAAGGAAGGAAGGAAGGAAGGAAGGAAGGAAGGAAGGAAGGAAGGAAGGAAGGAAGGAAGGAAGGAAGAAAGGATCGATCTTTAAAAATCTCTCGATTCATTTATTCAACAATCTTGCACACGGATTGCATGCAAGAATGGATGCTCCTCCTTCCTCCCAGAGCTCACCATCTAGCAGTGGCAAGACGTAATGATCAATATGATCTTCTCCTCGCCATGATTATCAGCCCCTGCCAACACACACACACACACACACACACACACACACATACACACACACTGCAAGGACTCAGCTGCTATCTCCAAGCATCACAGGTAGTAATTTAAAGGGCAATTCCCTTTATAAAGACTAAATGGGGGGAAGGGAGGGAAAAACTAAATGGGAAGTCATCAGAGAGGGAGAAAAACCCTGAGAGACTCTTAACTATAGGAAACAAGCTGAGGGTTGCTGGAGGGGATAGGGTTATTAGGTGATGGCTATTAAGGCAGGTGCTGTGATGAGCACTGGGTTTTTTGGTTTGGTTTGGTTTTTTGCATATTTTTTATTGGCGTTCGATTTGCCCAACACATAGCATAACACCAGAGCACTGGGTTTTATACGCAACTGACAAATTACTGAACACTACATCTGAAACTAATAATGTGCTATATGTTGCCCAATTGATTTTAAATTTAAGAGAGAAAAAAAAAAAAAAGACAAAGTGGTCCAAGCTAACCATTTCCTTGGATGGCACAAGTGTTCACCAAACCAGCCTATCCCATTTCATCCCACATCTCTGTCAACCACCTCCCTAGACAGTAAGACTGGGGGAGTCTTTGTGACAATTTTTCAATAATATATTCATTGCCATTCCCAAAACATACCATTTTCCTTTAGATACTAATTTAAACATAATTTCAAAGTCAGCTTATATTGCCTAATCTGTATTTGATCCTCTGTCCAGTTAAAACTATGAAAAAGACTGCACAAAAGTCTGCCAATATATAAATGATGCTTTGAAAAGGGTTTTAAATATTTCATATTACAAATTTACTTAGGAACCTAAAAGGTAAAAGGGGACAACCCTAAACAACACAGCCAGAGACCACCATAAAGGTTTAAAACATGAAATACACACACACAATAAAGCTACTCTTCATAGTTAACGTAGGGGAAAACGTAACTCCTACATTTTTTGGTTGAACTTGAAGCCAACTTGGGAAATAAATCATATTATAGAAAGTCACACAGATCATGATATTATAGGCCCATGTCAACATTTTACAGGCAAGACTTTAGAGTATTTAAATCAAATACTTGCTAAAGGGGTAAAATCATTTTTAAAGACAAAGAAAACCCTTTTCACAAAATGACGTTCTAATTCCATACGCATTATGCAACAGGCTTTTCCTATTAAAGGAAATGGAACAAAATTTAAGATAACCCAACTGGTCGGGCATAACATATGAAACCAACATTTCCTCATAATTCTTTCCTATTATGAGATTAAGTACATCAAATGTAGTATTATTCTCCCAAAGGAAAGGCTTGTTCAGTATTTCTTCACATTTGCGTCCTCATTCAAACACCCACAAGATAAAATCATAACAGCTCTATTAGGCCCACCGACAACTATTATTCTGTTGGTAAATCACCACCCCTCATTCCAGTCCTCTTTCTTTACATATGTAAATGATGGTGTCTGATCCAGAGCCCACCACCAGCCACCACAACTGAATTACCCTCCAGGGACATCAATCGGATTTGTTATTCTTGTTTCAGCATAAAGAAGAGGAGGCAAGAGGAAGGAAGAGCTATTTTCAGGAATCAGAGTTTCTTCTGATTAGATTTCTGGCTCGCTGGTAAATGTTTATACTCTGAAATGCATTACACTCTGCTTCTAAATGTTTGGCTTTTTTCTAGAGCCAAGATATGGCACAATGTTTCCAATATAAATTGTGTCAAGTAATATATGCCTAGTTTTGCAGGGAGCATTTGGTCAAATTCTAATATTCCCTCTTGGGAGCCAACACCAACTTCCAGCAGCAGGTCTAACTGTGCAGAATAGAATTTTAAACACACACAGAGCAGTATCTTCCAGCAGACACAGCCCTTTCTTCTCCCACTCTGAGGAATGTCACATGAGACATCTTGCATGCTACTTCTCACTAAGAATATAGATCTTTCTGTTAAGGTAATGAATTAATCACAAAATCCACAAGATATATTCCTCTTTGCCCCAGCATAAAAAAAAAAAAAAAAAAAACACCGTGGTTTCTACCAAGGTTAAGATGAAGCTTAATGTCCTTGCTTAAGCTTAGAAACCACTGCACGATTAATAAGAATAAATAGCACATGCACATTTCTTTAGGCTGCAAGTATTAGCTGAGAAAATGCGTGTAAGAGGGCTTGCTAACACCCAAACGGGATTATCCATAGACAGAAAGTAGATTATCCATAGGCACAAAGTGTTCAATTATCTTAGTTTTTCTTGATTGTAATAAATATTTTTGTTTCCCGTGCCACTGAAAACTGACAGAGGACCCTCCCATTTCTCTTTCATTAAAAGGTGCACATGATTTTCACCCAAACCTTCCACAGATATAATTGGAAGGTGGGGGGTGGGGGGATGTACTGCAATATTGCACTCATCCGGCAGCATTAGGCTCAAAATACAAATCTCAAGGATATAGATTTGTCACTTGTCAGCCCAAGCTGAAGGCATCCACCGAGAGGATATATCCCCTATTCAGCTGGTGGCCAGAGTCCACTTCCACAAACCCGAGTCCTGCTGAGAGCCACGGCTCCCAGGCTCCCTCCCCATTTCTCCTTAACCACCTCTTCCCTCTGCAGAGAAGAGAAGCTATTTTACTAATTTATAAGTGCCATGGCTCTCCCACCATCTAAAAAAAAAAAAAAAATTCTCATCAATAATAGTCAACTAAAAGCAAAAGCACATCCCACAGGAGTCAGAGAATAAAACAGACAGCAGCACCGCGTATTGACCGGCAGGACTCCGGAGACTTACTAAAAGCAGCCACCGCCAGGGCCAGTGTGACAATAATGGAGAACCAGGAGACCCACAAGGCCTTCTTTCTGTAGTTCTGGGCTTCATGAGGTTTGAGTCGAGTGCTACTTTCTAGTAAGCCTGGCAAAAACAAGGAGGAAAGGAAGTTAGACATTTCCTTATTAAGAAACCCACAGCCAGAGCTACACTTTCTTATCCGAGGACGGCAAACAGACAGGCTCGTGGGCCAAGATGTGTTTTGTTTGGCCCAACTGTGTCCTAATGATTAGGAGAGTTCATACAGCAATCGGGCCTTCTGGCACCTCTTGAAAAATCATAGGCTCTGGCTACGTGGGGCATTTATTCCTGCAGGGTGAAAGCGCCTGTACTCTAGAAAGTCCCCATAGCGTCGCTCACTGGACCTTGACCTGTCATCCCCTGTCCCTGGTATTAACTCAGCTGTGTAGGGGGTGCTCTAACAAGCCCCTTCCATTAGGAAAACAGCACAATTAGCCCACATTCAGCCGGGCATTCTGGCTCCTGAGCTACAGGCATTGATTTGCATTGATCCTGGCAGCAGTGGCCACAACTTGGTGAAAAGAGGCTTCACCCAAAGCAAGAGTCAGGGAACGCAAATACCCCCTCCAAATACCCCCTCATTGCTCCCCTCAACAGTTAACAGGAGGAGGAGGGGGACTTCTCTTCAATCACAACCAGTGACACCCGCCAGGCCTCAATTACATGCCACATTTTCTTCCCTCCTTTCGGCTCAATAGTATGCATCGCTTTGTACCAAACATAGGGCCAACAATTCTCAGATTATTAAAGGGAGGGAAACTTGATAAAACCGGGGGTAGCCTTCTGGGCTAGGCCAAGTGCAAGAAAGGTTTGATTTCTGTCTCCAGTGCTTTCAACATTGAGAGTCCATGTCACCAACTGAAATTCCTAATGTCTTAGAGGCAATGCCCAAACTCCACTTGCCTTGGGTGGAGGATCAAGACATCTTCAGCATGACCCTGATTTCTATTTTTTTCTTCTCCTTTGAAAATAGATCATATATGGCATCTCTTAGTTGCATGAAGAACCAAATTGTCAATCATGCATTCTCTATTGACAGGAGCTGATGATACCATCTTGGGCTAAAGAGCCCACAGCCTATCTTTCAGAGGTGGAGCAGCAGCATCAGGCCAGCTCCAAATGACAAAGAAACTGGTAGTCAAAGCTCGGGCACCCATTTGTAAAATACCACACAGCATGCCACATATCACACCTGGCACATCACGTACAAGATGTCATCCCATCTGACCAAATGGGCACCATGCTCAGCCTCTGGCAGCCAAAAACTGCCTCCTCTTCAAAAATTATAACAAGGACCCTGTTAAAACTTCTCAGTTCCATTTCCTACCCAGACTCAAGGACCCTCAACACGTCCTAAAAGAAGCAAGAGGAAACTTCGAGGAGGCTGCTTAGCAAACCCAGACTATAGCCCAGAGGTTTTTAAATAATCAAAACCCATAGATTTGCATAGAATCAGAAGGTAGATGAGATTGCAAAAGGTAGGTATAATCACGTCCCCATCACCTCACTGTAAAAATCTCCCCAAATCTTCCTTAATAAATGTACTTGGATGAAAAAAGAAAAACCTTCTCTCTTGTCACATTCTGCCTTTGGTACACGTGATTTCAAATTAAAATCCTTTCGTCCACCTGTTTCTGTCCCTTTGTCTACTTTTTCCCTAGCCACCAAACAACATCCCATTCAAATTTTCAACAACAATCAGCCTTGTCTCCTGTTTAAGTCAACCTAGAACGAGCTGGCCCCACACCCTCCCAATCATTTATTTTCTTTTTCCCAAATGATATAAAAATCTTCCTTTCATTCTGGCCAATTGATTTTCAGGAGAAGTGAAGCTGTAACATGTAACTACTGACTCAAATAAGCAGTTCATTTGCTGCGTATTTTGACAGCAACAATCTCAAGAGGTTTATCCACTGGGGGTAAAAACAAGATTCCTTTCAGAAGCAGATTTAATTTTCTAGGAGAAAGGACAATGATCTGGGTTTTTCATTCTGCCACATAACGTTTACTTTTTTTTCCTTCCAACACCAGCTGTTTACAGGGACGTGACTGGTCCTGACCACACAGACCACTACATGCCTCACCCCACTCTGGACCAGCACACTCATGAAGGAATTTGGGGTGTCCGCTCACATGGGTTGGACTGCCCCACTAAGAGGATACCTGAGTCCTCTAAGCAGCAGGACTGGTGGTTCTTCTCCAGACCTGATCGTGTCTGTGTGTGTGTGTGTGTGTGTGTGTCCCATGAAAGATTTTAAATTTAAAAAACAGGGGTAAATGTAATGTGAAGACCATCCAAGAAGGCAGGACCTTTCCTGTCTCTGTCCAATCTTTGCTTATTACCTGTTTTTTTTTTTTTCCTTTCTAAAACTCCAGCCAATACCAAGAATGGAAAACATCCCCCTCCTCAAAGGGGAGTATGACCACCTACAAAGACCCACAAATGACTCCTAAATGAGTGGTCCACATACAGGTGCCTCTACCTCGGCCTCCACATTGGCTTCATGTGTACTCACAACCAATGATGAGAATTCCTAAAGTTTTTTTTTTTTAATATTTCATTTATTTATTCATGAGAGACACAGAGAGAGGCAGAGACACAAGCAGACTCCCTGTGGGGAGCCCAATGCAGGACTCAATTCCAGGACTTGATCCCAGGACCCCGGGATCAACACCTGGAGCCAAAGGCGGATGTCCAACCACTGAGCCACCCAGGCATCCCTAGAATTCCTAAAGTTGACAGGAAGCTGTGCTTCAGAAGTAGAAGGCAGCCCAGCCTAGAGAAACTAAGGAAGGCCACACATTTGCATGGAGGGCTGTGTCCCTCCCTAAACAAAGTGGGCCTCCACATTCAGATTTCTAACCTCAAATTCCACCTATCTGTAATCTGGGCCTGACATCAGTAAGCAGAACAGTTGTATGAATGGAAGACTGATAAGTTATTATTTGGGTAGAGGAGGGAATGCAAATACATGTGGTTAAGTTGAAGCCATCCGTCATTTCCATGCTAGTAAGGCATTAGTTCCAATTGCTTTCTCCTAATAGTCACACTTGGATTTTCTGAAGGAAGGGGATATTAGATAGGATGTTAGTCAGAAATGCAGAAACATGTAACACTGTAAGCCTACTTGGGGCTTAGGGCAGGATGATGAGAAAACCCTTGTATAGAGAAAGGTGGATATAAAAAAGGGAGGAGGTGGAAAGATCCAAGATAAACATGACTTCTTTTTGGGGTGTTAATCCCCAAAAGCCTTAGACTACAGAACTCTTGCTCCCTGACCACAAGGCTCAGCCAAATGGCACTGCATTATCAGCTAGCTAGGTTTCTGGGAAGCAGCCCCCATCACTTCTAAGGGGAAAATATCTTTAAAGTCCTAAAACACTAGATCATAATACCTGCCTTTGATGGGAGTTAGACGCAGTCTGTAACCAGTTTTAATAGCTCAAAAGGAACTGAGGACAAGAAAAAAGGCCAAATATAGACACACATCCAGGGTACTGACCCCACACACACCCTATAGGTATTTAGGCCTAGGAAAAAAGCAAGCCAGGCGTGATGGAGAGATGCACAGCAGGCAACCGCTTCAGCTTCTTCCTCCCCAAATCCTCTCACCATTAGGAAAAAGGTACCTGCAGTCGAATCATTCCCAGGCGATAAAAGAAAAAAAAAAAAAAATCGATACTGGAAAGATGCAGCCCCGTAAGAAAAACTAACACACGCACAAAATATTATAATAAGGCTCCCCAGGTAACCTGATCTATTTAATAAAGATGATTTATTCGTCATTACCTCTTCGTTGTCAGCAATAGGTCAAACAAAAGAATGTCACACTGACTTTCAGCTTTCAATGCCACTCGGCACAGGGTTCTTTGGAGGACAGGGTTCATCCTAACAGAGAGGCTGTGTGTGATATGCAGTGCTTTCACACAGTGACAGTTTATGAACAGTGAATGCTTTCATGCTATCATATAATGGAAAATGAAATTCAGTTGACCAGTGAAAAATAACCCTAAGAATTAATTCAGAAGGGCTTTTTACACTTGAGCATGAGCTACAGAATGATGCTAAATATCAACTCCCCCAGCACTTTCTTCCCTCCCATCGGTTTGTGGGGTGGGGAGAAATAGGCCAGCTTTGACAAACGACCTGCAATGCTACAAAAATCAGCTCAGTCCAGAGTTCTGTCTTTCTTCAATAGAAAAATCTTTAGACCCGACAATATTGGTTGCAGAGGAAAAGGTGATTAACGTGACATGGAATAGAACTAAGAGGTTCTGTTAAACCCTCTAAACCTGGAAACCTAATAGGTTTCGTAGGGGTGCCTGTGATGTCACCCATCCTCGGCTCTATAGTAGTATCTAGTTATGTTGCAATGGGAGGAGAAGCCGCAACATAGGTGCAGAACTCGTTGCAACTGGAGGAGCTCCGGTCCTCCCCGGCCGCCCCCGCCGGTTCCCGGGGTTGCTGTTTCCATGTCATTCTATTTCACATGCTACAGTTTTAAGATTTCTATAGAGGAAAGAGATCGTGCATCGAAACACTAAACCGGAATAAAAATGTACAGGAGATACTAAGAATAGGACCGAAAACCTGCTAAGACTAAAATACAAAAATCCACCAGAGCCAACAAAACAAGGCTTCCAAGAAGAGGGGGCGGAGCGGCGCGGAGCCGGCTCCCGCTCCAGGGCCCGCCCGGCTGCAAGGGCCCCGCTTCGGCCTCGCACCGGCTTCAACCCGAACGGCCCTTGCTGGAGGGGCCCGGACCGAATTCGGACTCCGAGAGCGGCCGCGGAGGTCTAGACGGGGCCGCGACCGCGGCTGCCTCCACGCCCGGGGGACCCTCTCCGCGGGCCGCGGCCGCCCACGGGGCAGGGGTGTGGCGGGGGGCGGGGCGGGGGGCCTCCGCGGGGTCCCGGCCGGGTCCCCAGGGGGCATCCGGGGCGCGGACACGTGCGCTCAGGGTCTCGGACCGCGGAGGTGGCGGCCCACACCCCCGGGCCCGGGCCTCGCCACAGCGGGTCCCCTGCGGGCTCGGGCCGCGGACGGGGGTCCCCCGGGGAGCCGCCGGGGCCCGGGGGCTGGGACCGGGGCGCTTCCAGGGGAGCGGAGCCCGCCCGCAGCGCCCCGGGAGCCCGAGCAAGACGAGCCTCCCGCAAACTTTTCCACCGGGCGCCGCCCGCCTCGGGGGCTGGGGCTGCCGCGCGCCTCGCCTCGCCTCGCCTCGCCCTCCGGGGAAGCCCCGGCCCCGCGCCCGCGCCCGCGCCCCGAGCCCCGAGCCCCGAGCCCCGAGCCCCGAGCACCTGCGGAGGGCAAGGCGGGCCGGGGGCGGGGCCGGGGACGGGTTCCCGAGAGCCGGGGTCGGGGCAGGGGCCGGGTGCCCGAGGGCCGGGGACAGGGGGCCGGGGGCTGGGGCAGGGTGGTCCCCCTCGGTGCCCGAGGTCCGGTCCCCGAGCTCCAGTCCCCGAGGTCCGGGTTCCCGAGGTCCGGTGCCCGAGCTCCAGTCCCCGAGGTCCGGGTGCCCGAGCTCCAGTCCCCGAGGTCCGGGTTCCCGAGGTCCGGTGCCCGAGCTCCAGTCCCCGAGGTCCGGGTGCCCGAGCTCCAGTCCCCGAGGTCCGGTCCCCGAGGTCCGGTCCCCGAGGTCCAGTCCCCGAGCTCCAGTCCCCGAGGTCCGGTCCCCGAGCTCCGGTCCCCGAGGTCCAGTCCCCGAGCTCCGGTCCCCGAGGTCCAGTCCCCGAGGTCCGAGGTCCGGGTCGGGGCCGGGGCCGGGGCCGGGTCCGGGGCCGCGCGGCCGTGCGCTCACCTCGATCCTCCAGCCCGTCGCTGAACTGGCCGCTCTCGCTGATCCGCAGCTGCCGCTCCTCCTCGGGCTTCGGCGGCTCCCGCGCGGGGTGGCTGAGCGGGCGGGGGCCGGGGCGGGGGCCGGGGCCGGGGCGGGGGCCGGGGCCGGGGCCGGGGCCGGGGGCGGGGGCGGCGGCCGGGGGCGCGGGGCCCGGGGGGCTGCGGCGCTCGCTGCCCGCGGCGGGCTCCATGGCGCGGGGCGGCGGCTCCGGGCGGCGGCGGCGAGCGCGGCGGGGCCTGGAGTCCGGAGCGCGGGCGGAGGGACGGACCGCGGGCCCGGGAGGCGGCGGGCGGCGGGCGGGCGCGGGCAGGGTGGGCGGCGGTGTCGGGAGCCGCGGGGCCCGCGCGGGCGGCGGAGGCTGGGGCCGCGCTGTCGCCGCCGCGCTCCGCCCACGGGGGCAGGTGCGGGCGGCAGGGACCCGCCCCGAGGCCGGCGGGGGGAGGCGGGGGGAGGCGGGGGGAGGCGGGGGCCCAGCGCAGACGGACGCCCGGGGCCCGCGGGAAGCCGACGAGCTGCGCCCCCCGCGCCCCGCGCCCCGCGCCCCGCGCCCCGCGCCCCGGCTGCTGCCCGGCTGCTGCCCGGCTGGTGCCCGGCGGGGGCGGTGCTGCGGCCGAGGCTGGCGCCGTCCCCCCCGACCCCGGGGCTGCGCGGGCCCCCGCGGCTCTGCGGGGTCTCCACCCGGGCTCCCCGCCTCGCCGCGCTCCCCGGGAAAACGAGGTTCCCCGCCGCCACGCCCTGCCGGCTCCAGACTTGTAGGAGCTTTCGCTGCTCCGCCCCCCTCCCCCAGTTTTTCTCTCCAGCACCAGTTTAGGGGGACCCAGGAACCCTGCAGCCTCCGGGAGCTCTAGGTGTTTGGACGCCACGGTCCCCCCATTGCGCCCATCCCTGGGCCTTGGTCCAGGCTCGTGCCCGGCAGCGCTCCGCTTCCCCGGAGTGTCCCAAGGTTGGCATTTCTTCAGGACTCGGATGGAAGCCCCCCTCCTACGGGAAGCCCCCCTGGCTGCGCGGGAGCGGCCGCTGGAGCTCGCCCCCCGGCGCGGTCGGGCTGGTCCCCGCGGAGGGAGCAGCCACCCAGTGCCCCCGCGCCCCGCGCCCCGCGCCCCGCGCCCCGTTATCGGGACCCGCCGGTTATCAGATCAGGCTGGAACTGAACGGCGTCAAGCCCCAGAGTCCCGACTTCATCTTTAGATGGCTATCAGTCTTCACATTTAACGAGTCCCTTAAAATGCCAGTTCCTCACTTAAAGCCTGCCCGTTTTATCGGGGGGGAGCACCCTTTTCTCGAAGAGTAACTAGTTTGCTTTCCCATTCTCACTTTGCTTACGACCGCAATCAGAGTGGACTTTAAATGCTTTTGGGGTGCAGTGGACACGAATAATGGGGAGGAGGGTCTCATTTTATTTTGTGTCGTCGCATTGGGGTGAGAAGATCTTAGTTGACCTTGGCCAACTTGCTCTACCCTTCCGATCACTAATTTCTTTAACTACAAACTGAAAGGGCTGGACAAGGTCATTTCAAATGTCCCTTCTTCCGAGAGAAAGAGGGAGGAAGGGAAATAAGAAATGGAAAGAAGGAAAATCGCTACGATTATTTGACTAAAACAATGAAAACTTGTACACACCAGTCCTGATTCTGTTCTAGGATGTAGACAATCCTTCAGACATTGCAGACCCTTTCCCCCCCACCTCATTGCTCACCCAGACGTTTTTTCCTCCAGGTTATCCCAATTGATCCCTCCCTGAGCGGCTGTCAAACATCAGAATCACCTGGGGACCTTAAGGATAAAAAATACCCAGGGCTCTGTCCCTGCTAAACATCTGATAGCATAGATGATGAAATGGGTCTGATCTGGGACCTTGGCTTGGGTATTTTTTTTTTAAGCTCCCTTCCTATTCTAAGAATCATTTGGGAAGTTATTTGTTTAAATGCTGATTCTTTGCAGCTCTTCAAGATTCTGATTCAGTAGATTCTGGGATCTGGCTAGGAATCTTCCTTTGTGTATCACACACATACCCACATACACATTCTGATGTCGATTGTTCCAGGACCACATTTCAGTTGTCACTACCGAACTGCCCTCTCTGACGCGGACAAGTCTAGCTCTGCCCCTGCACGCACACACCCACCCTGGCTGGCTCACTCTGTCCCGAGGTTTGCGGTTCTCTCAAAGGAGCAAGTATCATTGTTCTTTCTTCTGGTTCCTCAATTGATTCTGTACTCCAGCACATCTGAAACGTGAATATGCAGATGAATGCCTGGGATTCTTGTGAAAATGCAGATTCTAACTCAGTGGGTCTGGCTGGGATAGAGGCTGAGATTTCTTACAAACCTCTAGGTGCTACTGAGTTGCTGATCTGAAGGCCACGCTTTAAGAAGTAAGGATCTAGGAGTTATTTATTATTCATGGAATAAATATATTTTCCTTCAAGTTCCAGCTGCCCTAGTTCAGTAAGCCATTCCTGTCTCCTCCAGAAAGATTTCTCTGACTCCAGCTCCCCCTGGGCGCTCTCCTTTTTGTGAACTATAACTGTTTAATAATTCACTGCTTATTTCATGTGTGAGGCAGGGACTGTGGTGCTTGTCTGAGCCCTGTTTTCACTCACCCACATCTACCTGGATGCCAAGGACAGTTTCCCCAAACAACCTCTGCTGGTTGACAGGGAACTAACATTAGCTTACATTCTTGGAGGACACACCATGGGCCAGGCACCTTGCTAACTGTTTGACATGCATTGACTGGTCACTCAACTACTCCTGTCCTCATTTTACAAAGGAAGAAATCAAGGCAAGTCGCCTATGTCAACTCTAGCACCACAGCCCACAATGGTACCGCCCCCTAGGGGATATTTTGGAAACTCGCAGGTGCTTTAAATTGTTATTCCAATGAAGGGAGGAGCTAGGCCACTGGCATTTAGTGGGGGAGGGTCAGGGATTCCAGAAGTCCTGACCTGCCCAGAACTTTGCAGCACTATGAAGACTGTTTGTGTCCCACATGGCTTTTATGTGTCAGGCTGGACATTTGGGTTAAAGTGTGCTTCTAATTACATTAGGATCCTAACTCTGTCTTACATATAAACACAAAATATTTTGCACCACACTGAATTTTCTGTAAATGCAACCAAGTAAGTCCACGGTAGATTGCACCTTGCTCACTGTTTTGGAAAATCAGGACGCTGAAGCCAGTTCCACTCCTGGCATCTGAGTTAGCAATCAACACATCTTTGCCTGTCGAATGTATAAGTGCCACAGGCCCAGTAATTCCATATGTGTATATGAATATATTTAGCTTTTATTTCAAAATGTCAAAAATAAAGTGCCAATAATATTCCAGAGTCTTTTTTTTTTTTTTTTTATGATACTCACAGAGAGAGAGAGAGAGGCAGAGACATAAGCAGGCTCCATGCACCAGGAGCCCGATGTGGGATTTGATCCGGGGTCTCCAGGATCACGCCCTGGGCCAAAGGCAGGCGCCAAACAGCTGCACCACCCAGGGATCCCCAATATTCCAGAGTCTTGTCTTACTTCTCTTAAATTATAAGTAGGTGCAAATACCGGACTACTTCTTTCTTACTTCTGAGGTGATTCTAAGCATCTGTAAAAGTAAGGACATATTAGGTATTTTTGACTTTACTTTTACCTCCCTCCGTTTATTAAAATTAGGTCATTATATTGATGTTTTTGTGTGTTGGTATTAGCTATGAAATCCATTCCATGATCACAGTGTGAATACAAAATAACTATTCTAAAAAGGCAGTCTTAATTGTGAGGGTCAAAAAGAGCCTAAGAAGAAGACACAGTGACTAGATATAACGTGATGTTCCGTGATGTTCCGGAAGGCATCCAGTAACAAAAAAAGAACATTAGGTAAAAATTAAGACTATCTAACTAAAGCATGGACTTTAGTAACAGTATGTCAACAATGGTTCATTTGTTGTTGCAAATGTGCCATACTAATGTCAGGTGAGCGATACTAAAAATAAATTCTATATATAAAAAATAATAAAGTTGCAGGAGAATAGGGGGAGATGGGAAGGCTTGAGTCTGAGAGGTAGACATCCTAACCTTGAACTGTGAATGCTCATTGCAGAAGAGAAACCTTGGAAAAACAAAACGCATGAGGTACTTGGAAACTTTAATATGGTCATCAAAAGAGCACTGTTCACCAGCAATGGTAAGAAAGATAGAATATGACAACAATTAGGCTGATATTCATAATTTTAAGCCTATTCCATTGGCTTTTACCAAGCTGTATTTTTAGTATATGTAAGGACTCAGAAATTTTGTGAAATCTCAAATCTTCAAATTACCAGGCTTCCACCGGGACATTTTAGAAAGGCACACTTGGCTAAGAGCAAGTAGACATATAATTTGACTGGTAAAAGATGATAAGGAGTTGAGTGACATCTTTTTTTTTTTACTCTTATCTATTCCTTCTTACACTTTCAGTAAATGTCTTTAGATCCCTAACCCTAGAAACATACACAAGTAAGAGAAGAAAAGTCAAGAAGCTAAAAGAAATGAATCAGTCAGGAAGAGCCTCGACTGGCCTAAAATTCACAGTTAATCCTGCTGGAGCCACCTGCTGAGGGTCATGAGTCCTAAGAACAGTCCCACTGAGGGTCCACTTAGTCCTCACAATCCTACAGAGCAGGAATTATCAGCATCCCCATCTTAAAGATAAGGAAACTGAAGTTCAGGTTAAATACCATTGCCAACGACCCCAGCAGTGGAGCTCCCAAGACAGTGCTCTTAACCACAACACTAAAAGGCCACTACGGAAGAATCTAAAGATGACCAAGAAGATGGCTTCTACACCTGGTTACACTACATCATATTTTAGGTTAAAGTCTACTTGTTTTATTTTATTATGCATGTAGACTTTGGAAACCCAACGATAAGCATATTATTCTTCTTTTTCAAGTCTTGGGGGAAATACACAGGACACTTGGAGCTACCATGCCTTGCAGTAAACTGTCCCATGAAGGAGACTCTAAACTGAGTGCCAAAGTCAAGCCAGAACAGCATCCATATAAAAGGGCCCTGAAATCTTTTCTCAGATAGTAGGAAGTGTCTGCTTATACGTGTGCCGGCAGGTGTGACTGTTCAACTGTAAACTCCCTTTCCCATACAAAAATGATTACTGAGAGCATTACTATGGAATATTTGGAGAAACACCATAATAGTGGGAAGCATTATGAAGAGGCTTGGTGTGCTAAATATTGTAATTCTAAGGCATACAAAAGACCTGTTAGATGCTTGCTCTGCCTTTAAGGGACTTCCCTCCTGAGCAGGGTAGCATAGCGGTGCATTGCCCACCCTTGCCCTGGGCTTTCTTCAGCACCGTGTCTTCACTCAGCCTGCACATTACAATCACCAGGGCTGGGAGGGACCAACTTGTTCTGATTTGCAGAGGATATTCCTGGTTTTAGCACTGAAAACTCTGAATCCTGGAGGCCCCCCCTCAGTCCCCAGAAAGTTGGAACAGTGGGTCACCCTACTGGAATGCTTTTTAAAAATCCTGGTGCCCAAACCAATCCCCTGACCAACCGCATCAGGCTGCACAGGTGACTGCAGGCCTAGTAGGAAAGGTCTACTGGCACGTCCATACCTCCTTGTGCGGTCCCCACTGCCAAAGCCCACCTGGCCCAACTCCCGCTCTGGGCTTTTCGGACCTCTATTTCTGAATGGCAGCAAGTAATCCTTCCCTTCAGGAGGGCACTGGGCTTCTCATGGCAGCAGAGGAGAATCCAGCACCACTCACAGTGTTCTTGGACCTGGCAGCAGTGCACCAGCACACACATGATGATGAGGACAGCCAGAACCATGAAGGAGACTGTCACCAAAGTGGTGATGGCCCACTCTTTCTGGTTGGCAGCCACGACAGCCAGGCAGGTTTTGGAAGGACCCCCTCCCCACCCAGGTTGATTGCATTGTGCAGCCAATGCCAGGAAAGCACTGCTCAAAGGCAGCACTTCTCAACTCGAATGCACACAAGAACCACCTGGGGATCTTGGTAAAATGCAGAATTCAGTAGGCCCGGGATAGGGTCCAATTTTTTGCATGTCTAACAAGCTCCCGGATGATGCCAGCATTGCTGGTGCACAGACCACCCTCTGAGAGCCAAGGGTCTGGATCGTCCTAGTGTTTCTACTTCGCAAAAATCTCCAAAATCATCAAGAGGGAGGGAATATGGGGACAAAATTGACAAAAGGGAAAAATCAAATAAAATATAAGTAACTCATGATATACAACTTGGAGAGCAAGCAGGTTCTAGAACACATTCCTCTTTTGAATTCCTCAATGCTCAACACACACCATGCACATTCAACATAAAGAAAAGGGTAACTGGAAATGTTTTGTAGGGGTGAGTGCTAGCAGTGGCTTCCGAGGGTGGAGGGCAGCCCAGGAAAGGCCAGTGATAAGCATGAAGATTCTGTGATAACATTAGCTGAAACTTTGTAGAAAGGCACAAATCCACAATTCTGACCAAGTAATGGGTACCCCAAGGGGAAGTAGTGGACTGGGATTGGGATGCGGCATATAGAAGGGGCTTCTGTGTTTGTGGGAAAGTTCTAGTTCTTGACTTGGGTAGCACTTGCTCTGTAATAATTTATTAAGCCATACTTTTGACTTGTGTGGTTTTCAGTGTCCATGTTTTATTTTAAAGTATTGATAAGAAATTTTATCCAAAACAGCCATATATATTTCAAGGGCTGGGTCTTCCTTGGCTAAAGCAGTTTGTCCTGCACCCAGAGGTTGCTAGGGGAGACTCCTCGGACAGGGCTAAGGAGTCATCTCACTCAGCTAGATTAAATGTCAAAGATAGGGAAGAGTAGTAGGGTATTTAAAAGAATTAAGTTAGGGGGATCCCTGGGTGGCGCAGCGGTTTGGCGCCTGCCTTTGGCCCAGGGCGCGATCCTGGAGACCATGGATCGAATCCCACATCGGGCTCCCGGTGCATGGAGCCTGCTTCTCCCTCTGCCTATGTCTCTGCCTCTCTCTCTTGATCTCTCTCTCTCTCTCTCTCTCTGTGACTATCATAAATAAATAAAAATTTAAAAAATAAATAAAAAATAAAAGAATTAAGTTAGTTAAATCTGACAGGGGAAAACAGAGTTATATAAGCTTAAAAAAAAGACTGTTACATTTTCTTCACTCATGTGAAAAAAAAAAAAAAGTTAGTGGCATCTACTCTCCCCTGATTCTCCTCCTACCCCTCTGACCTCTTCAGAGCCCTGGGCCCATGAATCCAACTGTCCCTAACGTTCTCCAACTGAGTAAGTCCCTCAAACTGAATGTGTCCAAAAGCAGAACTCCTTCTTTCCTCCCAAACCTGTGCATCTTTAATCTCCCTTTACTGGCAAATTGCAATACCATCCACCCTGCCATTTTGAGACAGGATCCTAGTGATACCTCCCCTTGACTTTACTCTTCCTCGTCCCTTCCAAGCAGCAGGGGACTACCTTCTGTTGACTCTACCTTCTTAACACCTCCTTATATCATCCCATCTTTTCAACGATGTTCCTATTATTATAAGGTAGGACCCACCACCTCTCACCTGTATTATTGCAGACACCTCCTGGCCGGTCTGTCTTCTCTTCCAGCTCCTTCACCACCCTCTGCACTCCGGTTACTTTTACCAAGAAGTCACTCTAGCTAAGCTGCTCCTCTGTAGGCTATTGTTTAGGGAATAAAGCCTTAAATCTTTCAGGTTGGTAGAAAAAACCCTCTTAACCTATGTCTTGCTACCTTTCTCTCCTACTGAACGGACCCCATCCCCATCCCTCCAGCCCCAACCTCTCCACCTGGGCAAAATTTCTATGGTTCCCTAAGTATTCCTGGAGAATTCATGCCTTTGTGCTTTTGTCCCTGCTATGATCTCTCCTGAAAGAATCTTCTGTGGCCTCTCTCAATCCCTGCCAAACGCAGGGACACTCCAGTACCTTATGCTCTTTCAAGAGTCATGTTCTTTACGAGCCTTTGCTGACATATCCACCTGCTAAGGAGTTCTGATCTGTCCCTCTACTTCTCTCCAACTATTTATGACTAATAACATTTTATTTCTCTAAAGGTGTTTATATACCAACTTCTTTCTGCCTTATGGTAAATTTCTCAAGCCAGGAGCACGGTGTGTTCAATCTAGTACTTCAGGTATTTGTCACATGCATGCGGGGGGTTAAAGGGAGAGGGGGTGGGGACTGTTGAAGGGATACATGAATGAACTCTTAGTTGCTCCCATAGCACACCATAGATAATTGAGTTGACCAGATTACTTGTGACTGATTTCACAGCCAGCCACTGAAGCTGTTCCCAAAAATTACATCTCCCTCCCATCCTCCTCCATCAGTAGGAAAAGAAAGAAAAATCCATGTTCTCTTTTAAACTACTAAAATGGGAGAACTTACAGGGGAAAAAAAGTATCATTTACCCATCCTCTTAAATACGGCAGACCACCCCTCCCATCCAGCTCTCAATGGTAGATGCTGTTGAGATTATGTGTTTTGGGTTCCTCTTCCCAAAGCCTGTACTTTTAAGGTACATATTTGTAAATATTTTGTTGAGGCTTAACATACATTTAGAAGAGTATACAAATCTTAAGGTTAAAGCTCAATCAATTTTCGCAAAGTAAAAAAAAAAAATTTCACAAAATGAACATGGAGCCATTTCAATAAACAGAATATTATCAGTCCCCCAAGAGTTCCTCCATTGTCCCATTCCAGTTACTACCCCACATCAAGGGTAGACTGAAATAGTTTCAACATTGCTTTGACACAAACTACTTTGTGAAAGCTTGTGTATTTTTATATTTTATATTAAAACAAGTAAGATATGGGACACCTGGATGGCTCAGGGGTTGGGCGCCTGCCTTTGGCTCAGGTAGAGATCTCGGGATCGAGTCCCTCATTGGGCTCCCTGCAGGGAGCGGGCTTCTCCCTCTGCCTATGTATCTGCCTCTCTCTCAGGCTGTGTCTCTCATGAATAAATGAATAAATCTTTTTTTTTAACATTTTATTTATATATTCATGAGAGAGACAGAGAGGCAGAGACACCGGCAGAAGGAGAAGCAGGCTCTATGCAGGGAGCCCGACGTGGGACTCCATCCTGGTTCTCCAGGATCAAGCCCTGGGCCGAAGGCGGCGCTAAACCGCTGAGCCACCCGGGCTGCCCCAAATGAATAAATCTTAAAAAAAAAAAAAAAAGTTACCATCCCTTTAAAAAATTAAATACAAAAATGAAAGAAGTAAGATATGCTCATGGTAAAAAGTTAAAATTAAACAGAAGTGCAAAAAGTAGAAAGAATTGGCAAGAATTTCCCCCACTAGCTTCTGACCAAATACACACATGTGCAAACACCCCATTCCCATGGTTAAATACTTAGAAGTTTAGTGCATGTATCAGTGAAGACCATATAACAAGGAAGAGATAATTCTATTCAAAATGGATGAAACAATAAGATAACATATTGACTCATAATTTATTTAATAATTTTCTGAATGAGTGAATATTCAGGTTGTCTCCAACATTTTGCTGTTACAAATAATGTCATGTCTACTATTTCATTTTGAAATGTAAAGTGATCCTGAAAGTCCAGAGGTAGGGAGGCTTTGAGATTTGTTTCCAGCCACTCATAAATGTCAACAAAGCCTGGGTTTCTCTCTATCTCCTTGCTCTGTCTTCCAGGATACCAGCTCTTTCCTACGTGTCTCATTTCATGCTTGAAAGGTGACTTCCAACAGGGCCACGTGCTTCATCAGAGAGGAGTAGTGAGGGAAAGGAAACAGGGAAAAGAGAGAGAAACTCAACAACCATGGAGTGAATATCCTAGGCTTCATTCTGATTGGACCAAACATGGCCATGGGCTGATTTATAAACTAATCATCGAGGCCTGGGGAATGCCATGTATCGATTAAATCAGTTCCCATTCCTGAATTGATCTGTGTGGCAGAAAGGATGGGATTATCCTAGTTGGCTCCCTGAATAGTGCCAACCTCTGGAGTCGGGCACAGAATAATTCTACCCAAAGTGAGTAAATGGGGTAAAGTTGTAAAGGATGCTGAGAAGGCTACTACAGTGAATATTCTTTGAGACTTTTTTTGGTCTAAACATACATTTATATATACATAAACACATATATTCAATTTTAGCTAAAATGGGATCACATTATTTTGTAACTCACACTATCCTACAACTTTATTTACATATAAATCTACCTCAGCTTTTAAAATTGTATTCTATCATATAGGCAAACAAGAATTTATTTAACCATTCCCCTAATTGGTGAACATTTAAATTGTTCTAAACATTTCTTTCACAAAAATTCTATGATGATCATATCATTCTGAACAACATCTTAGTGTAATTTTTGAAAGAGACATTTTTAAATGATTTTGTATCTAAAGTTCATGAACCCAAGAGGACACAATGTTCTCTTAAAGTTAGCTAGGGACATCTCTATTGGTCTTTAACCAAAGAATGATTTACTTTTCTTTTATCCTTTTGTTTAATATATATATATAGGGTTCCCTGGGTGGCGCAGCGGTTTAGTGCCTGTCTTTGGCCCAGGGCGCGATCCTGGAGACCCGGGATCGAATCCTACGTCAGGCTCCCGGTGCATGGAGCCTGCTTCTCCCTCTGCCTGTGTCTCTGCCTCTCCTTCTGCCTGTGTCTCTGCCTCTCTCTCTCTCTGTGACTATCATAAATAAATAAAAAAAATTAAAAAAATATATAGATAGATATAGATATAGATATAGATATAGATATAGATATAGATATAGATGTGTGAGCTATAGTGCCTCTGTCAAGAGAGTAGTAAATATTTCATTGGTGCTTTATATTGAAAAGAAATAAAACCAAGCTGCAGAAGCAGAATTCAGACTGGCATATGTGGAAATGTTATTTGGCCAAGGAGAAACATGAAATTGATGGAATCAGAGGATTGAAATGAAGCCCGGCGGTCACCCAGCTGTTTCCCTGCCTTCACACTGGAATTCATTCAAACACCCGGAAACTTAGCTAGAAAGTTGCCTGGAAGCGATTTGGAGCCTTAATACAAAATATGTGATTCAAAGAACTTTCCATGAAAACCTTCCCATTACATTCAACCATAAACACAATTCATTATTTTCTCCCCTCCATATTTTTCTAGTTTTCTTAACTCTTGTCTCTTTTATTTATCTCCCTGACAGAGAGTTGATTCAGTCCTTGAATGAAGATTCCAGTCTCCGTTCCCTCCTGTCAGAGGCTTTCTGAGGTCTAGTCTAAAAACCCCTCTTGTCCGTTCAGGCCTGTGTTCTCTCGCCCTTTCCTTGATAGAAATATTCTATTTATGTGCTCTCCTTTCTTGTGGGTGTCAGAACTTTGTCTGCCCTCTTATCCCTTTCCAGCCTGTTATGGGCTGAACTGTGGCCCCCAAACATATGTATTAAAGACCTAACTAGCCCTCAGCACCTCAGACTGTGACTGTATTTGCAGATAGGAGGCATAAAAGAGGTGATGATGGTAAAATGGTAAAATGAGGTCATTAGGAGGGTTCTAATCCAATATAAGCACTGTCTTTATAAGAACAGAAGATTAAGATACTGACACAGAGGGAAGACCATTTAAAGGCACAAGGAGAAGGAGATCATCTACAAGCCAAAGAGAGAGGCTTCAAAAGAAATCTACCCCACTGACACCCTGGTCTTGGACTTCCAGCCTCCACAACTGAAAGAAAAGAAATTTCTGTTGTTTAAGCACCAAATCGATGGTACTTTGTTATGGCAGCCTTAGCACATTAATACGATGCCCAAACCCAAGGATGCAGTGGAAACCCCTTGACTGGACCAGATAGAGCCACTTTGATCTCCCAGCCCTGCCTGGGTAGTCCCCGGGTCATGTCTCTCGTGTCCTCCCAGACTTCTGATGGATGGTCCTTCCAGCTCTGCCCCTCCCTGGTTCTGCTGGTTACCTCCTTCGTTATGCCTACAGAGCAGTGGTTTTCCAATCTTGGGGAGCTAAGAATCACTGCCTTTTGAATTCAGATACCCAGACCAGGGCTCTAGAGATTCAGAATCACTAGCACAGTGATGGGCCTGGGGAATCTGCACTTTTAATAAACACTCCTGGGTAATTCTGAGAAAGCCCATCAGAGATATTTCCTCTTTCCTGTCTCTCTGACTCGGTGGTCTTCCACCCTGACTGCACAGTGGAGTCACCTGGGGAGCTTTTTAAAACCCATGCCCAAGACTACCCAAGATTTTCTGAATTAATTCACCTGGATCAGGCCTGGGCATCAGAATCTCTTTAAGTTGTTCAGGTGATTCTTACACGGAACCAAAGGGAGAACCACTGGTCCAGCCTCACTGCCGTGTTTCCTAAATCAGGCCATCCTCATAGTCGCTAGATTGAGCAGGAGCCTCCTGATATCTCACTGAGCTTCCCCCTTTCCTGCTCTCCCCACTCTACTCATGCTTCACAATGTAGTCAGAATAATAGTTCTAAAACACCAGTTTAGTCCTCATTACTTCAGGTTAGAGTATCCAAGCTCCTTGGCCTGATAGCCAGCGCCTTCCACGTTGGGCCTCTAAGGTCTCTGCACCTTTACATCTCTCCCCCTGCGCTCCCTCAAGTCATCAAGCTCCCTCCTACTTCTGTCATCACTCTTGCTTTCCCCCTGCCTGAAATGCCCGTCGACTTGGCTGATGCCTTCAGTTCAGTGGTGGCGTGGTCTGGGAAAACCCCTCTCCATGCCCAGGCTGGGAGATGAGCCACTCCCTTTCCAGAAGCCCACCAGTTCATGCATCTCTCAGGGCCCCCATGACTGCTGTGTATGGTAAATGCTGCATGTCTAACTCCCCCGATTGCGCCTATCTTTCCTCTCAGCTTCTTTGAGTCCCAACAGCGTGTGTGTGTACATTTGCTCTTGGTGAACATTTGTGAATAAGCGAATGCATGAGTCAGTGAACACCTTGCCCTCTCCCGCTGTGCCCATTGCCCAGTGCCTGCTGTCTCATTACCATCCACAAATGGGCTTGGCTCCCTCAGTCCCAGCATTCCTGCTCACTACTGTGTTCCAGTCTCCTTTAAAAACTATTTGCCTCAGGGCTGACCCAGCCCAGAACCAGGAGTGAGAAAGAACTAGGCGTGAGAACAGATCACAGAATCCTAGCTATTCTGGGCTTAGGCACTTGTCATTCTTTAATACAACAGCAGTACAAAGTAATTATTATCCTCTTTACTTTACAACTGGGGAAACTGAGGCTCAGAGAGATTGAAAGTGACTTTCCCAGGTTGCAAAGCTGGGGTGGCTGAGCCAGAACTGGAACCTCAGAATCTGGCTCTGGAAGTTCTAGCCCTTTCTGCTGGCCACGTGTACATCCATTGAAAGGAGATGCAGTTGGGTGAGTGGGAGGGAGGAATAGCTACCCAAGACTCAAGCTGACAAAGCAACTCAGTTCCTATGAATGGACTCTGGGGCAGACCCCCAATTCCACAGCCATCAGAGCTTCGTGTTGTACCCAAATGACCTTCCATAATGCCACCCTCCATCAAATATGTTTAGAATGAGTAGTCCATATGAACATGGGCTTTTGACTACATTGGTCACTGTTGCATCTAAAGTGCCTAGAATAGTGCCTGGTATTAGATAAACATAATATTGTTTGTTTGTTTGTTTGTTTGTTTGTCTAATGGGGGAAAAAACAATAATCATCCATTGAAAATCCTCAGTGTAGTTCTCCTTAGTACTGTGCAGGCTTTTAGAACCCAGTTCTCTAATTTAAGGCTTAAAATTTTGTTCACCTCTCTCCTCTGTGATGTATTCTCCCCTTTTCACATGTGGAGCCTGAAAATTTTAAGAACTCATTGGCAGAAATACACCTTAAGATCTTCTGATGAAAAGCCCCTTAATAGGCGAAAAAATGTCCTAATGTTACTTTAATTCCAAAATAGTAATCCTGGGTGGCACTACCTCATGAGACTATGAGGCTTTGTAGCTGTTTATAAACCTGAAAATTGGTTCTAACTCATCACCATGAGCTATTTTGCTCATTACCTTGACTCTGACTTTCAAGTCCTTGGTCTGACCTTGAACTCTCATCTCATGATACCAACACCATTGAAATAGGATCAGATTGTTCTATATCCAAACAAAATACAAGCAGGAAGGACCTCTTCTATGACTTTAATCTAGTGGGAATGAAGAGAGAAGTGACTGGGCTCTCTAGTTCACCTCTGCCATAGCAGTGTGTGCTCATTACATCTCAGCAGACCTTGGTTTCTTAATGTCTGAAAAAGGCAGGCACTTACTCTCTCTAGTGCAAAAGAAAGTCAGGATAATAACTATAAAATGCAAATATGAGAACGAGAACTATACGGGGCCTCAGAGGTCACCTCAGTTTGGCTGAGCACCCCCCTCTTTATAGATGAGGAACTTGAGACATAGTGGGGTACACTAGTTTCCTCTGCTGCCACAACAAATAACCACAAACATGGTGGCTTAAAATAATATTAATGTATTCTCATACAGTGCTGAAGTCAGAAGTCAGAGATTGTCTTACAGAGCTAACATCAAGGTGTCAGCAGGTCTGGTTCCTTCTGGAGGCTCCAGGGGAGAATCCATTCCTTGCCTCTTCCAGCTTCTACAAGTTGCCAGCATGCCTTGGCTTCTGTCTGCATCATTCTGGTCTCTGCTTCCATGGTCACATCACCCTCTTGTCTCCAGCTTTGATCCTCCTGCCTCCCTTACAAGGAGACCTTTGTGATTAAAATGTAAATATTCCAGAATGATCTCTTTATCTCAAGATTTGTAATTTAACCACATCAGCAAAGTTCCTTTTGCTATCTAAGGTAACAACACAGGTTCTGTTGTCTAGGACATGGACGTCAGTGGGGGACATTATCCAGCCCACCCCATAAAGAGATTTGCTTAAGGTGAAACCAGCAGGAAGCAACCAGGCCTAGGACTGAAGGTCTCTCAGCTGCTCCTATTTATCTACCATCTGGGTGTCAGCAGAGGCCTCTCTGTCATTCAAGATTAAGTAAAACTGAATCCAACCCCATCCTGGATGCGCTCTGCAAAACTAGGTTAATACCTCCATGGTACCCTCTCAAGGTCACCTGTCCCTGACAGGCTCTGAGCTCCTGCCACCACTGAACTCCTGATTTTACGGCATCTCAATTCATATAGCAGTTCTCTTCTCTGGGCTCCTTGATTCCTCCATTCGGTATTGATCCAGGCATGGGGCTCAGCCCAAACCTTGATCTAGCCCAAACTACTCACATGGGCAATTACTGTCATTCATGCATATGTTCATTCATTCATTCATTCATTCATTTATTCATTTAGAGTTCTCCAGGAGGACTGAGGCTCTGCTGGGCACAAGGATAAGTGACTTGATAACACAACCCATATTTGTTACCACCCTTTCTCTGCCTCACTTTCCTACCACTATCAGCACTTCTTTAGATTACTTCCAAATGAATTACCTGTACTCAGATTCTTATCTCAGGATCCGCCTCAGGAGCAATTCAAACCAAGGCAGTAGGCAAAATCAGTCCACTAGAGTTAGCAACATCAAGGAGGATAGAGTCTCCAAGTGGCACCCATGATCTTGCACTTGTACTTCCAGAAAGGGTAGAACGACCCCCATAGCACCTTTAGCCAGAGCTATCTTTATATATAAAACAAAAGGTTCTGAAAGAATGTTTTTTTTCCACTCCCACCAAGAAATATCTCTTATATTCATTACTCCCCAAAGTCTTTTAATGAGTAACAGCATGTTTTATATCCAAATATATGTATAGCTTCCATATTCTCCTGGAGAAAAGTATGTAACATTCCAAATTCACATAAAGGTATAGTTGACTGATGCCCAAACCTCTCTTGAGAAGAGACTTCAGTGCAGGGATGGCTATGGGTGCAGAAGATGCAGGCCACGTGACACAGGAGGACAGAGAGGGAAACTGGCTAGCACTTCCTGCTTCACCCAGACCAGCACTGTGGCTGGATCCCACCTGCACAAACTCTGATCAGAACTCCTAGGTTCACCCTGAGTATTAACTCCTTCTTCCAACTTCAGTTCCAGATTTTTCACTGCTGAAAAGACCCGAGACAGATGGCTCTGCCTATGGGATTCTGACTGAATCAGATGCTCCTATTCCTCAGCTCCAAGTTCCCTTCCAGCTGATCCTGGTCATTCACTAGCAGATGCAAGCCCTGGTAACTATCTCCCTGGGAAAGCTTGGGGAGCGGGGAGTGGAATAAGAATAGGACCTGGAGTCAGGAGACCTTATTTCTGGTCCTAAGCCTTCCCCCTCTGATGACTGAGCTGCTGGGAGAAAATCTAGCCTATCCCTCGGAATTCCTGCATCTAGATGTGGCATCCAGTTGTGCTCACTATTGATCCTAATTTTTTCAGGTGCCACAGGCAGAAATCAATCACTTTGGCTTGTGTAAGCAGGAAGGAAAGGGTGCATTGGGTGTGAAAGACCTAGGACTGCTTCCATTGTCAAGATTTCTTTCTATACCTCTTGATGCTTTTGGTCCCTAGGTATTGGCTTTTTCTCCTTGACCTCATAGGGCTTTTTCCATGCAGCAGGGGAGATGGCCACTGACAGCCTCAGATTCAAATCTTTCCAGCATGTCAGAAGCAGAAGGCTATGTTTCCCCTTTGGTGTCTATAATACAGTCCCAAAGAAGGGCTCTGATTGGCCTGGCTTGGTCATGCATTCATTTCTGAACCAATCTCTGCAACCAGGAGGGGATGGTTCACTGATCCAGCCTGGGTCACCTGCTCACCCTGTGACTGAAGTAGAGGGTGGGTGTACTATCAATGGAAGGAACAGGGGAAAAATCAGGCTCGGCAGCCAAAATCCATGGCTACCGCAGCCCCCAGCTTGTCTACATGTGTTTGATAGCCATGATCCATGGCAGATGCTGGGAGAGAATGACAACACAAGAGCTGGGAAAGAATGAGAATAAGGAAGAAGGAAGAATGGGTACAGAGGGTGTAGAGCTTGTAAAATACAGATAGTTCTGAGCTCCTGGACTTGTCTGAGGTTCTGTAGAAGCAAGACCTGAGATGGAGGTTCCTGGTGGAAGTGCTCTCAGGAGAAGAGTAAGAAAGATACAGGATAGAATAGAGGAAGAAGGGCAGCCCGGGTGGCTCAGCGGTTTAGCCCCGCCTTCAGCCCAGGGCCTGATCCTGGAAACCTGGGATCGAGTCCCACATCAGTCTCCCTCCATGGATCCTGCTTCTCCCTCTGCCTGTGTCTCTGCCTCTCTCTCTCTCTCTCTCTCTCTGTCTCTCATGAATAAATAAATAAATAAAATATCTTAGAATAGAGGAAGAAGCCAAGAACAATGCAGGTTCAGCTGAATTCTAATTTCATCCTGATCCCACAGGGGGCTCAGTAGCACCGATGGCACCAGAGAGTTATCCTGCCTCAAGACAAGGAACTAGGCTTTTGCAGTTCATATCTATCCATCATTGGCTGAGGGTCACTTCCGGAGGGAAAGCAGTCATTTCTAGGCAGCCTAGAGCTCAGAACAAGGAAACAGATGAAAGCTGGGAGCCGCCAAAACTCACAGTGGGTGGCGAGGAGCAGGGTGCATAGCAAGTTAAAGGGTATCCAGTATGCCCTAACAGCATCCTCTATTCAAGTGCCCATCACAATGCTGGGAGTTATCATCATCTTCATCATTATTTTATCCCTTGTGCAAAAGTAACAGTAAATATCAAATAATGCATGATTCTCTGCCTGACGCTGCACTCAATAACGTAGGCACACAGGCAAGTAAGAAACTAGAAAAACCTAGGTTCATATCCTGTGCCAGCCCTGCCATGGACTAGTTATGTGATCTGGGGTATCTAACTTAAGCCCTTTGAGACTCAGAGTTGTAACCCACAAAATGATTAATAACCAGGGGCGGGGGCTGTTGTGAGGATGACATGAGATCATCTCTCAGAAGCTCCTGGGGTGGTGATTGGAGCAGGGGAAACTCTCGAATGATTCTTAGCTATTATTAGCTTCTGTGGCTGGACTGTCTAAAACAGCCAGCGCTTTAGCTCACAGACATGTGGAGATCATGAGGACACTGGCTGGTTTCACAAAGATAGGAATAAGAATTTGCATCATCTAAAGATGAAGCCAACTGTGTTTAAAAAAGCAAATCCAGTTTCAGAAAAAAGGATGTGAAAGCCCAGCCTGAGTACAATCTGAAGATGTAAGCTATTCAGCAAGATGATATGGGGTGTGAGAACCTTTGCAGCAGTTCCTCGGGTTCTTGCAGATCACCGCTCACAACAAAGGGACCTCACCCCTTGGCTTTCACAATGATTTGTCAGCTCCAGGTCACCACCTGTAATTGCTGGGTCAGCTTTGCCTGCCTGTAACCAATGAGGAAAGATGTCCAGGTACAGATTAGCTCAGGCTCTGACATCAGACAAAGCATGTCCTGGCTTTGCACTCTGACAGCTACACGGCCATAAACACATCATTTAGCCTGAGTTTCATTTCCCTCTCAGTTAATAAGAGGAGATAATATCTGCACTTAGAGTTATTATAGAGAATTAAATTAAGTGATATTTATAAACACTTCAATCAGTGCCTGGTTCTTAAATCAGTGCCTGCTCACAACGAGCAGCAATTATTGTTGTTATTGATGTTCACATGTTCAACCACTATTCCTGATCACCTACTATGTGTCAGCACTGTCCCTGGTAGTGGGAAGACATTGGCAAGAAAAAACATGAGGCTCTTGCTCTTAAGGAGCTTCCATTCAAATGAAAAGAGATAGTAAATAAACAAGAAATACTCCAGGGCATGGTTAACTGTTGCACAGGGAATTAAAATAAGGTGATGTGATAGAGTGATGAGATACTTTAGTCTGGTGTCTTCGTTAGAAAGGAGGTGAGCTTTAGGCTGAGATCTGAAAACCAGGATGGCACCAATGATGAAATGTCTCAAGCAACCCACAGACAGGCAGAGGTAGCAGCTAGTGCAAAGGCCCAGAGCTAGAAACAAGTTGGGCATGGTTAGAGCAAGGTCCATATGTTTGAGAGACACACAGGAGGCTAAGGTGGCTGGAGAGCAGTGGGAGACTATGGTGGACAGATAAAAGATGAGTTTGGAACATTGCAGAGAAGAGACCATGTAGGATTTTTGTAAGTGAAGTGAGGGGTTTGGATCTTAATCGAAATAGGATAGACAGCAACAGAAGGATTTTAACTCAAGAGAGATATTATCCGAAATAAGTGTTTAAAAGTTCACCTGGATTATTTCATCCAATTTTTAAAGAAGTCATAAAACCATGCTACACTATCTTTCAAAAAATTAAGGACACATGAACACTTTCTAATCATCATATAAGGCTGGTATTATCCTAACAACAAAGCCAGACAGACATTGTAAAACACTAATACCCATAAGAACATAGATGCAAAAATCCTGAACAAAATATTAGCAATCTGAATCCAGCAGCATGTCCTTAATGACTTTTCCTCTCACCCTTTAGCAGCAGACTTCCAGAAGTCCCTCTCCTAGCTCTACTCATGGCAATACTGATACTAATTCCAATACTAAGCCTATTAAGTCACTAAAACTTGAAAAAAATGCATTTGACAAAATACAACATCCATTCACGATAAAAGCTCCCAATAAAATTGATGAGACTTCCTCATTCTGAAAAAGGATATCTGTAAAAAACCTACAGCTAACTCCATACTTAATTTGAAACTGATTGGTTTACCACTGAGACCAGGAACAAGGCAAGGATGTCCCCTCTCACCCTTCCCATTTAACTTTGTACTACAGGTTCTAGCCACTGCAGTAAGGCATCAAAAAGAAATAAAACACATCCAAACTAGAAAAGACAAAGTAAAACTGTCTTTATTTACAGATGACATTATTCTTATGCAAAAAATCCTATGGGAACTATCAAAAAATGAACATACCAACAAATAAACCCAAACTACTTCAACTAATAAATTCAATGACAAACAATCCAACTTTAAAATGAACAAAGAATTTGAATAAATGTTTAAAAATGATATTTGAATAGCTAATAAGCACACAAAAATATGCTGAACATCGTAAGTCACAAAAGAAATGCAAATTACAATTAAAATGAGCAAACTGGTGCAGCCGCTCTGGAAAGCAGTATGGAAGTTCCTCAAAAAGTTAAAAATCGAACTACCCTATAATCCAGCAATTGTCCTATTAGATATTTACCCAAAGAATACAAAACTACTAACTGAAGGGACACATGCACCCTGATGTTTATAGCAGTTATCAACAACAGCCAAATAATTGGAAGAGCCCAAATGTCCATCCACTGATGAATGGTTAAAGAAGATACCACACACACACACACACACACACACACACACACACACAGGAATATTACTCAGCCACAAAAAAGAATGAAATCTTGCCATTTGCGATGACATGGATGGAGCTAGATAGTATTAGGCTAAGTGAAATAAGTCTGTCAGAGGCAGACAAATACCATATGATTTCACTCAGACATGGAATTTAAGAAACAAAATAAATAAAGGAGGAAAAAAGAGAGGCAAAGCAAGAAATAGACTTATTTTAAAAAGATTTTATTTACTCATTCATGAGAGACCCAGAGAGAGAGACAGAGACAAGGGCACAGAGAAGCAGGCTCCCCACCGGGAGCCCAACATGAGACTTGATCCTGGGACTCGATCTCAGGACCCCAGGACATGCCCTGAGCCAAAGGCAGATGATCAACCACTGAGCCACCCATGCATCCCAAGAAACAGACTCTTAACTATTGAGAATAAACTGAAGGTTATCAGAGGGAAGTGGGTGGAGGGATGGGTGACACAGGTATGGGGATTAAGAGGGCACTTACTGTGATGAGCATCAGGCGTCATATGTAAGTGTTGAATCACTAAATTCTATACTTAAACTAGTATTACATTATATGTTAACCAACTGAAATTTAATTGAAATCTTGAGGGGGGAGATCAAAATGAGATACTACTACATTCCTACTAGAACTATCAAAAAGATTGACAATACCAAGTATTGGCAAAGATGTGCAGAAACTGGAACCTTCATACATTGCAAGTGGGAACACAAAACACATAGCCACTCTGGAAAATATTTTGGTGGCTTCATAAAAAGCTAATCATGTACATACCACAGCAGCTGTACTCCCTAGATATTTACCCAAAAGAAATGAAAACATGTCCACATGAAGACTTGTATGGAGATTTTTATAGTGTTGTTCATAATAGCCAGAAACTAAAAATAACCAAAATGTTCATCAACTAGTAAAGAGATCATCAAAATGTGGTGTATTTCAGAATACGATTGCAGGGGATAAGAGTTAAAGAAAGGATTATCAGTTAGCAGTCTGCTGCACTGGTTCAAGTTGAAGGGGATGGTGGCTTAAACCAGCCTGGTAGTAGTGGAGGTGGTAAGAACTGGTGGGATTCTGGGCACACTGGCCTCATAGAGTTGACATGACTAGTCATGATTTAAACAGACAATGAGGAAAGAAAAGGATAGAGAGAGATTGTGCTGTGATAGTTTGTTCTATTTTGCAGTTAAATTCTGAAGGATCCCCAGCACCCACTGCTGAGGGCTTTGGACTGCGTGAGTGGACAGATGGAGTTGGGAAGGGGGACTTCTAAGTGCAGATCCTGTGGTCTGATTCTAAATTACAATTGCTAAAGGTTGGGCCATGCTATCTACATTTTTGCAAATTCCCTCAGATGATTCAGAAGCACTGCAAGGTTTGTAAACTACTCTGTTGCAGGCATTATTTTATTTTAATGTGTTGTTTTGTTTGTTTTATATATGTTACATATAACATACCTATGTCATATACATTTATTTGGGTCTTCTTCAATTTCTTCCCTTAATGGTCTGTAGTTTCCAGTATACAGGTCTTTCACGTCCTTGGTTAAATTTATTCCTGAGTACTTTATTATTTTTGACACAATTGTAAGTGGGATTGTCTTCTTTATTTCTCTTTCTGATAGTTGTTTATTAGCGTAGAGAAATGCAACAGATTTCTGCATGTTGATTTTGTAACCTGCAATTTTACTGAATTCATTTATTCTAAAAGGTTTTTTTGGTAGAATCTTTAGGGTTTTCTTTATACAATATCATGCCATTTGTAAATAGTGACAGTTTTGCTGCTTCCTTTCTAATGTGGATGCCTTTTTCCTGCTAATTGCTCTGGCCAGGACTTCCAATACTATGTTAAATAGAAGTGGTGGGAATGGGCATCCTTGTCTTGTTCCTGACCTTAGAGGAAAGGTTCTCAGCTTTCACCATTGAGTATGATGCTTGCTGGGGACTTGTCATAATGGCCTTAATTACATTAAGGTATGTCCCTCCACACCCACTTTGTTCAGAGTTTTTTTTTTTTTTGCCATAAATGAATGTTAGATTTTGTCAAAAGCTTCTTCTGCATCTATTGAGGTGATCACAGGATTTTTATCCTTCATTTTGTTAATGTGGTACATAATATTGATTGATTTTGGATATTGAACCATTCTTTCATTCATGGAATAAATCTCACCTGATCATGGTGTATGATCCTTTAATGGATTATTAAATTCATTTTGCTAATATTTTGTGGAAGATTTTTGCATCTATATTCGTCAGGAATATTGGCCTAAAATTTTCTTCTTTATGGAGTCCTTGTCTGGCTTTAATATAAGGGTGATGCTGATATCAAACAATGAGTTCAAAAGAGTTCACTCTTCTTTTATATCTTGCAATAGTTTGAGGAGAATAGGTATTAATATCTCTTTGAATGTCTGGTAGGATTCACCAGTGAAGCCACTTGGTCCTGGGCTTCTGTTGGGAGGTTTTTGATTACTGATTCAATTTTCTTACTAGTAATTGGTCTGTTCAGATTTTCTACTCATTATGATTAAATCTTGGTAGGTTGTATGTTTCTAGGAATATACCCATTTCTTCTAAGCTGTCCAATTTGTTGACATATCATTGTTCATATTAGTCTCACAACCCTTTTTCATATTAGTCTCAAGACCACTTTGTATTTCTGTGGTATTGGTTGTAACTTCTCTCTCATTTCTGATTTTATTTGAGTCCTCTCTCTTTTTTTCTTGGTGAGTCTAGCTAAAGGCTTGTCAATTTTGTTTATCTTTTCAAAGAAACAGCTCTTAGTTTCAGTGATATTCTCTATTTTATTTTTAGTCTCTATTTCATTTATTTCTGCTCTGGTCTTTGTTATTTCCTTCATTCCACTAATTTTGGACTTCATGTGTTCTTCTTCTAGTTCCCTAAGTTATAAAGCTAAGTTGTTTAATTGAGACTTTTCTTGTTTTGGGGGTAGGCATTTATTACTGTAGACCTCCCTCTTAAAATTGCTTTTGCTGCATTCCGCACATTTTGTTATATTTCCATTTTCATTTGTCTCAAGACGTGTGATGCCCTCTCACTAGGGAACATTTTAAAGTGCTCTAACCAACTTCTGGATGAACCACAATAAATTATTCAGAATTCAGTAACTTCACATGCATTCCCACGAATCCTTTTTTTTTTTTTTTTTTTTTTTTTTTTTTTTTTTTAAAGCATGGAAAATATGATAATTTTTATTAAAAATTTTTATTTATAATAATGTATTTATTAAAATACTAATATCATTGCTCTCATTATCATACTTTTATTTTTATTTTATTTTTTTTTTTTTTTTTTATTTTTTTTTTCTTTTTTTTTTTTTATTTTTTTTTTTATTGGTGTTCAATTTACTAACATACAGAATAACACCCAGTGCCCGTCACCCATTCACTCCCACCCCCCGCCCTCCTCCCCTTCTACCACCCCTAGTTCGTTTCCCAGAGTTAGCAGTCTTTATGTTCTGTCTCCCTTTCTGATATTTCCCACACATTTCTTCTCCCTTCCCTTATTTTCCCTTTCACTATTATTTATATTCCCCAAATGAATGAGAACATATAATGTTTGTCCTTCTCCAATTGACTTACTTCACTCAGCATAATACCCTCCAGTTCCATCCACGTTGAAGCAAATGGTGGGTATTTGTCATTTCTAATAGCTGAGTAATATTCCATTGTATACATAAACCACATCTTCTTTATCCATTCATCTTTCGTTGGACACCGAGGCTCCTTCCACAGTTTGGCTATCGTGGCCATTGCTGCTAGAAACATCGGGGTGCAGGTGTCCCGGCGTTTCATTGCATTTGTATCTTTGGGGTAAATCCCCAACAGTGCAATTGCTGGGTCGTAGGGCAGGTATATTTTTAACTGTTTGAGGAACCTCCACACAGTTTTCCAGAGTGGCTGCACCAGTTCACATTCCCACCAACAGTGTAAGAGGGTTCCCTTTTCTCCACATCCTCTCCAACATTTGTTGTTTCCTGCCTTGTTAATTTTTCCCATTCTCACTGGTGTGAGGTGGTATCTCATTGTGGTTTTGATTTGTATTTCCCTGATGGCAAGTGATGCAGAGCATTTTCTCATGTGCATGTTGGCCATGTCTATGTCTTCTTCTGTGAGATTTCTGTTCATGTCTTTTGCCCATTTCATGATTGGATTGTTTGTTTCTTTGGTGTTGAGTTTAATAAGTTCTTTATAGATCTTGGAAACTAGCCCTTTATCTGATATGTCATTTGCAAATATCTTCTCCCATTCTGTAGGTTGTCTTTGAGTTTTGTTGACTGTATCCTTTGCTGTGCAAAAGCTTCTTATCTTGATGAAGTCCCAATAGTTCATTTTTGCTTTTGTTTCTTTTGCCTTCGTGGATGTATCTTGCAAGAAGTTACTATGGCCGAGTTCAAAAAGGGTGTTGCCTGTGTTCTTCTCTAGGATTTTGATGGAATCTTGTCTCACATTTAGATCTTTCATCCATTTTGAGTTTATCTTTGTGTATGGTGAAAGAGAGTGGTCTAGTTTCATTCTTCTGCATGTGGATGTCCAATTTTCCCAGCACCATTTATTGAAGAGACTGTCTTTCTTCCAATGGATAGTCTTTCCTCCTTTATCGAATATTAGTTGCCCATAAAGTTCAGGGTCCACTTCTGGATTCTCTGTTCTGTTCCACTGATCTATGTGTCTGTTTTTGTGCCAGTACCACACTGTCTTGATGACCACAGCTTTGTAGTACAACCTGAAATCTGGCATTGTGATGCCCCCAGATATGGTTTTCTTTTTTAAAATTCCCCTGGCTATTCGGGGTCTTTTCTGATTCCACACAAATCTTAAAATAATTTGTTCTAACTCTCTGAAGAAAGTCCATGGTATTTTGATAGGGATTGCATTAAACGTGTATATTGCCCTGGGTAACATTGACATTTTCACAATATTGATTCTGCCAATCCATGAGCATGGAATATTTTTCCATCTCTTTGTGTCTTCCTCAATTTCTTTCAGAAGTGTTCTATAGTTTTGAGGGTATAGATCCTTTACATCTTTGGTGAGGTTTATTCCTAGGTATCTTATGCTTTTGGGTGCAATTGTAAATGGGATTGACTCCTTAATTTCTCTTTCTTCAGTCTCATTGTTAGTGTATAGAAATGCCACTGACTTCTGGGCATTGATTTTGTATCCTGCCACGCTACCGAATTGCTGTATGAGTTCTAGCAATCTTGGGGTGGAGACTTTTGGGTTTTCTATGTAGAGTATCATGTCATCGGCGAAGAGGGAGAGTTTGACTTCTTCTTTGCCAATTTGAATGCCTTTAATGTCTTTTTGTTGTCTGATTGCTGAGGCTAGGACTTCCAGTACTATGTTGAATAGCAGTGGTGAGAGTGGACATCCCTGTCTTGTTCCTGATCTTAGGGGAAAGGCTCCCAGTGCTTCCCCATTGAGAATGATATTTGCTGTGGGCTTTTCATAGATGGCTTTTAAGATGTCAAGGAATGTTCCCTCTATCCCTACACTCTGAAGAGTTTTGATCAGGAATGGATGCTGTATTTTGTCAAATGCTTTCTCTGCATCCAATGAGAGGATCATATGGTTCTTGGTTTTTCTCTTGCTGATATGATGAATCACATTGATTGTTTTACGGGTGTTGAACCAGCCTTGTGTCCCAGGGATAAATCCTACTTGGTCATGGTGAATAATTTTCTTAATGTACTGTTGGATCCTATTGGCCAGTATCTTGTTGAGAATTTTTGCATCCATGTTCATCAGGGATATTGGTCTGTAATTCTCCTTTTTGGCGGGGTCTTTGTCTGGCTTTGGAATTAAGGTGATGCTGGCTTCATAGAACGAATTTGGAAGTACTCCATCTCTTTCTATCTTTCCAAACAGCTTTAGGAGAATAGGTATGATTTCTTCTTTAAACGTTTGATAAAATTCTCCTGGGAAGCCATCTGGCCCTGGACTCTTGTGTCTTGGGAGGTTTTTGATGACTGCTTCAATTTCCTCCCTGGTTATTGGCCTGTTCAGGTTTTCTATTTCTTCCTGTTCCAGTTTTGGTAGTTTGTGGCTTTCCAGGAATGCGTCCATTTCTTCTAGATTGCCTAATTTATTGGCGTATAGCTGTTCATAATAGGTTTTTAAAATCGTTTGTATTTCCTTGGTGTTGGTAGTGATCTCTCCTTTCTCATTCATGATTTTATTAATTTGAGTCTTCTCTCTCTTCTTTTTAATAAGGCTGGCTAATGGTTTATCTATCTTATTAATTCTTTCAAAGAACCAACTCCTGGTTCTGTTGATCTGTTCCACAGTTCTTCTGGTCTCGATTTCGTTGAGTTCTGCTCGAATCTTTATTAGCTCCCTTCTTCTCTTGGGTGTAGGATCTATTTGCTGTTTTTTCTCTAGCTCCTTTATGTGTAAGGTTAGCTTTTGTATTTGAGTTCTTTCCAGTTTTTGAATGGATGCTTGTATTGCGATGTATTTCCCCCTTAGGACTGCTTTTGCTGCATCCCAAAGATTTTGAACGGTTGTATCTTCATTCTCATTAGTTTCCATGAATCTTTTTAATTCTTCCTTAATTTCCTGGTTGACCCTTTTATCTTTTAGCAGGATGGTCCTTAACCTCCATGTGTTTGAGGTCCTTCCAAACTTCTTGTTGTGATTTAGTTCTAATTTCAAGGCATTATGGTCCGAGAATATGCAGGGGACAATCCCAATCTTTTGGTATCGGTTCAGACCCGATTTGTGACCCAATATGTGGTCTATTCTGGAGAAAGTTCCATGTGCGCTTGAGAAGAATGTGTATTCAGTTGAGTTTGGATGTAAAGTTCTGTAGATATCTGTGAAATCCATCTGGTCCAGTGTATCATTTAAAGCTCTCGTTTCTTTGGAGATGTTTTGCTTAGAAGACCTATCGAGTATAGAAAGAGCTAGATTGAAGTCACCAAGTATAAGTGTATTATTATCTAAGTAGTTCTTCACTTTGGTTAATAATCGATTTATATATTTGGCAGCTCCCACATTTGGAGCATATATATTGAAGATTGTTAAGTCCTCTTGTTGAATAGATCCTTTAAGTATGATATAGTGTCCCTCTTCATCTCTCACTACAGTCTTTGGGGTAAATTTTAGTTTATCTGATATAAGGATGGCTACCCCTGCTTTCTTTTGAGGACCATTCGAATGGTAAATGGTTCTCCAACCTTTTATTTTCAGGCTGTAGGTGTCCTTCTGTCTAAAATGAGTCTCTTGTAGACAGCAAATAGATGGGTCCTGCTTTTTTATCCAGTCTGAAACCCTGCGCCTTTTGATGGGGTCATTAAGCCCGTTCACATTCAGAGTTACTATTGAGAGATATGAGTTTAGTGTCATCATGATATCTATTCAGTCTTTGTTTTTGTGGACTGTTCCACTGAACTTCTTCTTAAAGGGGAATTTTAAGGGGCCCCCTTAAAATTTCTTGCAGAGCTGGTTTGGAGGTCACATATTCTTTTAGTTGCTGCCTGTCTTGGAAGCTCTTTATCTCTCCTTCCATTTTGAATGAGAGCCTTGCTGGATAAAGTATTCTTGGTTGCATGTTCTTTTCATTTAGGACCCTGAATATATCCTGCCAGCCCTTTCTGGCCTGCCAGGTCTCTGTGGAGAGGTCTGCTGTTACCCTAATACTCCTCCCCATAAAAGTCAGGGATTTCTTGTCTCTTGCTGCTTTAAGGATCTTCTCCTTATCTTTGGAATTTGCAAGCTTCACAATTAAATGTCGAGGTGTTGAACGGTTTTTATTGATTTTAGGGGGGGATCTCTCTATTTCCTGGATCTGAATGCCTGTTTCCCTTCCCAGATTAGGAAAGTTTTCAGCTAGAATTTGTTCAAATACATATTCTGGCCCTCTGTCCCTTTCGGCGCCCTCGGGAACCCCAATTAAACGTAGGTTTTTCTTCCTAAGGCTGTCGTTTATTTCCCTTAATCTATCTTCATGGTCTTTTAATTGTTTGTCTCTTTTTTCCTCAGTTTCCCTCTTTGCTGTCAACTTGTCTTCTAGGTCACTCACTCGTTCTTCCACCTCGTTAACCCTCGTCGTTAGGACTTCTAGTTTGGATTGCATCTCATTCAATTGGTTTTTAATTTCTGCCTGATTAGCTCTAAATTCTGCAGTCATGAAGTCTCTTGAGTCCTTTATACTTTTTTCTAGAGCCACCAGTAGCTGTATAATAGTGCTTCTGAATTGGCTTTCTGACATTGAATTGTAATCCAGATTTTGTAACTCTGTGGGAGAGAGGACTGTTTCTGATTCTTTCTTTTGAGGTGAGGTTTTCCTTCTAGTCATTTTGCTCAGTGCAGAGTGGCCAAAAGCAAGTTGTATTGGGAAAAAGAGAACAAGAGAGGAGAGAAAGAAGGAAAGAAAAGAGAAAGAGAAAAAAAAAAGGGAAGAAAAAGAAAAAACGAAAAAAAAAAAAAAAAGAAAAAGAAAAAGAGAAAGAAAAAGGAAGGAGAAAAAAAGGGGGTGGGGGAAGGAAACAAATCAAAAAGCAAGACAAAACAAAAACAAAAACAAACAAACAAAAAAAGAATCACCGGGGAGTATCTTCTGATTATGTGTTCTTTAAGTCCCTTGGCTTCTCCTGGAAGTTGTCAGTCTAGCTGGTGTTCTGGGGGAGGGGCCTGTTGTGCTGATTTTCAGGTGTTAGCAGTTGGGGGAGCTGCTGTGCCCCTGCCTGGTGCAGGGCTCAGTAGGGGTTGTTTACCCCGTGAGGCCGCAGGAGGAACAGCCCCAGTGGCGGGGCAGCTCTGGAAACCTGGATTCAGCCCCCGCAGTAACTCCAGAGCTCTCCGTCTGCAGGGCCTGGAGGCTCCGGGGCGGGGCCGCTGATGTGCTCAGCTGGGGCAGGAGCGTCCTCGCTGTCCTGGGCCCTCCCGGCCTCTGCCTGTCCCGGGGGAGGCGGGATCCTGGGCTGTGTCCCGGCGCCCTGTGCTCCGGGGCCTGCGCTGTTGGATTCGCGCTCCCGGGCCGCGCAGCCCCCTCCGCGGAGCTGCCGCCCAAGCCCCTCCGAGCTGCTCCTGGAACCGCGCAGCCCCCTCTGCACGGAGCCTCTTCCTCTGCCCGAGCCCGGCCGAGCTGCTCCCGGGGCCGCGCAACCCCCTCCGCGGAGCCGCCGCCCGAGCCCCTCTGAGCTGCTCCTGGAACCGCGCAGCCCCCTCCGCACGGAGCCTCTTCTTCTGCCCGAGCCCCTCCGAGCTGCTCCCGGGGCCGCGCAGCCCTCTCCGCGGAGCCGCCGCCCGAGCCCCTTCAGCTGCTCCGGGTCCCGCCGGGTCCCGCCGTGCGCGCTGCAGCCCTTAGGGAGCTCGGCGCACTCTCCCGGGGCGCAGTTGCTGTTAGTGTCCCCGGGAGCCCGAGGAGATCCTCGCCCTCCTGGGTCCTGCTCCAGCTCCCCGCGAGCCCCTTTCCCCCGGGAAGGTCGGTGCAGCTCCTGCGTCTCCGGGACGGGGCTCTCCTGTCCTGGGGACACTCGCCCCGGCCTCAGCCCGGCTCCTCGCGGGGCCCCTCCCCCTTGGAGGCCTTTGTTCCTTTATTTCTTTTTCCCCGTCTTCCTACCTTGATAGATGCTCGAACTCTTCTCACTGTAGCATTCCAGCTGGTCTCTCTTTAAATCTCAGGCCGAATTCATAGATTTTCAGGATAATTTGAAGGTTTTCTAGGTAGTTTGGTGGAGACAGGTGATTTGGAGACCCTACTCTTCCGCCATCTTGCTCCTCCCCACGAATCCTTTTAATTGGTCTTCCCTTCTTTTCCCTCAGGCAATGCTCCCCTCTTTTTAAAACCACTGATAGAAGATTTGTGAAACCTGAGTTTGAATCCTCATATACCACCTACTGAGTCGTGTGGCCTTATTCTAATACTGGGACTCAATGATTTTATCTGTAAAGGAAAAATGGAACAAAGTCAGTGGTTCTTAATCCTGGCTGCATGTTAGAACCACTGGGGGAGAGCTTAAAAATTATCGATGCCCTGACCACACCCCAAATAATTGCATCATAATATCTGGTAGTGGAGCCCAGGCATCAGTATTCTTAGAAGATCCCCCAAATTCATTCCAATTACAGCCAAGGCTCAGAACCATTGATCTATGTGATCATTAAGGATTCTCAAAGTTCTTTCTCTGATTTATATTTTCTTTGGCTCCCATGACCCTACCCATGGCCACCACTGTAAGGCAAGGGTGATTAGGGATACTGTCTTATAGTTGTGTGGTTAACCAGTACTCCAAGGGTGCATCTACTCAGTTTGATAAGGACCACATCTGGCCTGGCTGCTAGAGAACCAGTATTTGAGGGTGTGCTGTTGACTGGGTAAGCAAAACCACACTCCCTGAGCTGCATCCAAGACCTACTCTTTGGTATCCCCAAAATTAAGAAAAACTACCACTCTACAGAAAGCAGGAATTGGAGCTCTTAAAGACATTGCCCAGAAGCCTCCAGGGTCTACAGGAAAGCAAAAAAGAGTTGATTTTCATCCTTTGTGCCAAATGGAGTGAGTCAAAGAGAAGGCATGTTGATATTACAAAGCAGAGAACATTTATTTCACTTTTTAAAAGATTGATCAGATGTAAATATTAGGTAGCAGAATCTTGAGAAAAATTATTTTACTTTTTTGATAATTAAATGTTCTTCAAGAACATAACAATAATACATGAATAAATGCTCATAAAACATTAAAAACACATACACAAATATGTTATTTTTGTTTACATAAATGAGGTAATACAATGCTTATTTTTCTGTGACCTGTCTTTACTACTTAGTAATAAATATTTTGGATTATTTTTAAATTTTTTTAATTTAAATTCAATTTAGTTAACATATACTGTATTATTAGTTTCAGGGGTAGAATTTAGTGATTCATCAGTTGCATAGGACACCTAGAGCTCATTACATCAAGTGTCCTCCTTAATGCCCATCAATTACCCCATCCCCTACCCACCTTCCCTCCAGCAACCCTCAGTTTGTTTCCTATAGTTAAAAGAGTTGCTCATGGTTTGCCTCCCTCTCTGTTTTCATCTTATTTTATTTTTCCTTCTCTTCCCCTATGTTCATCAGTTTTGTTTCTTAAATTACACATATGAGTGAATCATATAGTATTTGTCTTTCTCTGACTGGCTTATTTCACTTAGTATAATCCCCTCTAGTTCCATCCACATTATTGCAAATGGCAAGATTTCATCCTTTTTCTTTTTAAGATTTTATTTATTTATTCATGAGAGACACACGGAGAGAGAGGCAGAGACACAGGCAGAGGGAGAAGCAGGCTCCATGCAGGAGCCCAATGTGGAACTCGATCCCAGGTCTCCAGGATCACACCCTGGGCTGAAGGCAGCGCTAAACCGCTGAGCCACCCGGGCTGCTCGATTTCATTCTTTTTGATGGCTGAGTAATATTGTGTGTGTGTGTGTGTGTGTGTGTGTGTGTGTGTGTGTGTGTGTGTACCACATCTTCTTTATCCCTTCATCTATCGATGGACATCTGAGCTCTTTCCATATTTTGACTATTGTGGACATTGCTGCTATAAACATTGGGGTTCATGTGCCCCTTCGAATCACTATGTCTGTATTCTTTGAGAATACTGAGAAATTTGTAAGAAGCTAAGTTGCATGGAAATCTCCAAACATCTTTTATTTCTATGGATTTAGAAACTTCCCATTATTCTATATGATATAAATCATTCTTAAACCTGTAAAACAAAGAATTTGAAGATAAGAATGTTTGAAAACTTCAAACTCCCTTCTTCCCATCTTAGCCACAGTAATTCTAACCACCACCTCTTCAGTCCACCCCAGGTTTCCCATCTCAGCACACGGCAACATTTTAAAACCCTGAAGCATCCAGATTTGGCTCTTTCACACCTATATGCCTAAACCATCAGCAAATCCTGATAGTGAGACTTTCAGACTGTATTCCTAGTCTGATCTTTCCCACACTGTTTTCTAAGCCACTGTCATCTCTTTCCCGCATCTGGCTCTAACACCCATTTGTTCTGCAACCTAAAAAAGGAAGAGTTGGTGTAACTAGTACTAAGAATCTAGTCTAGTCTCCTTTATAGGAAGGAGTGAACTAAGCACTCACTATGTCCCAGGTGCTCTACTTCTGTTATTTCATTTCATCCTCATTCCAACCTAGTGAGGCAGGGACTGTTATTCCCCCTTTGAAGAGATGAGGCCATAAAGAGGCTTTGCCTCCTTGTTAACAGAGCCTGATTTTGTTGAGGGGAAGCAATGAGCCCAGCTCACAGTGAATCAGTAAGTCTGAATTAGTCAAAGCCAGTTTGGGTAACCATGCTCCTCTCTACCCATGATTGCTACAGACATGGGCACAAGACACATAAGGAGAAATCTGCTGGGAATTCCTGGGCAAGTATTTTCTCCCTGATGAGAAAAGCGAAAGTCCTTTATGACTTGTCCCTGTTGTTTCATGCTTTGGATATTATCAGGAGAGAAAATGAAGCTGATAGCTTTGTCATTCTTATGGCTGTCATGAAGTGTGTGTGTGGAGGCAGGGGGTGGGGTGGGGGAACGGTGATGGGATGTGCCTAAGGATGGAAGAAGTGAAGGATGAGAAAAGTTTGGTCTTCGATGATCTTGTTGAACCTGGTACTGCTTATCTCTGAGCTTCTTCTCAAGTAAAGCACAATGGCTTTATAAATTAAGCCAGGCTAGCTGAGAATCCTGTAACATGGAACCTAAAGCATCCTATTGCAGAAACAGCTTGCCTAAGGACATGCAAATAGGAAGTAACAGCACAAGGCCGCAAAGCCACCTTCGTCTGTCTGTAAAGCCAAGGTGGATAGGTTCTCGCCTCCACCCCACCTCTTAATTCCAACTCTATACCTCTGCAATAGCATGGGCTTAAACAAGCACGTAAGCATTTATCCTCTGCCACAGCTAACATGGACTCTGACCTAAACACAGCTGCACCTCTTACCCTTCTCGGTAGGACCTTCCTGAACGTCAGCCCTCTGGGAACCAGGATGTCCCCTCGGCACTGTGGAGACAGTTATCAGATGCCATCATAATAAACAGTGAGACTCATATGAAGCCTACCACCATTCTCACTCCTCTGCCTTCATAGCATCCCTTCATTTTATTGTGCTTATGCTTGCAGCTTGATTGACTACATTTGGCCTGTTTTCTGGAGTTAAGGCTCAACAGGTAGATCCTGCCCTCCAAACCAGCATGTTCTTATTAGAGGCCTCAGAAATCAAGCCACTCATTTTGATACTGGACCCAAAGGGCTTGGGGTAGGGGGCAATAATTGGAATGTCCTCTCTCCCCACTCCTGACCTAACCCTGCACGACAATATTTGGCCTACAGGTGTTTAAACAAATAGATCTGAGAGATGCCAGGTTGGGCAACCTCAAATATCTGTCCCATTTACCTGCTCCAGTATTAGAAATTCCTACTCTTAGTCAGTCCTAGGAAATACAACATTTCCAGGGTACATTTTTTGCAAAACAAATATATTGCTTAACAGGGATAGCAGATCATCTCCCTTGCTATACATAAGACTCTCACATTTTGCCTCCATTTATGTGAACATAATTTGTTTGAAACTATGTACTTTTTAAATGTGATTTATTATTATTTGTTTCTCTTTCTCAATAGTCTGTAAGCTTTATTTTTTTAAGATTTTATTTATTTATTCATGAGAGAGAGAGAGAGAGAGAGAGAGAGAGAGAGAGGCAGAGACACAGGCAGAGGGAGAAGCAGGCTCCATGCAGGGAGCCCGATGTGGGACTCGATCCTCGGTCTCCAGGATCACATCCTGGGCTGAAGGCAGTGCTAAACTGCTGAGCCACCCAGGCTGCCCGTCTGTAAGCTTTATGAGTGTGAGGAGCCTTATATTTTTTAATTTGCTTTTGGGGTCTGAGCATCTAGCATGACACTTGGCATTTAATAGGTATTTACTAAATCTAGATGGGAAAAATAAATGAACTGCAGCACAAGGGAGAGTGAAAAGAGGCTAAGGAAGTGAAGATGAGTGTAAATAACTCCTTTAAGAAGACTGTCTGAGAGAAGAGAGAATGAGCAGTAGTTAAAGAGGGACACGGAGAGAAGGGAAACTATTGTTAATGGCCTACTGGGGAAAAAGGGATAAAGAGGAGTAGGACTTCCAGGTCAGCACTGTCTATTGCCAACTCCAGGTGGCATAATTTACATCTCATTGCATGTGACTGGCCCTGCAGTGAGCAGCACAGTTAGTAAGATAGAAGTAATAACTGACGGAGAGAAAGATGGACAGGACAGGGATGTAGAGCATAGGCTGGCCTTAATTGGGGTACTCACCTTTTGGGACTGAACATGTGAATACATTAGGGCTAAAGTGGGAGGCAGGAAATTAGGGCAGTTTTTGTCCCATGTAAGCCATTTTTTTTGCTCGTAAAGGAGACAAAGCCACCCACCTATGAGAGAACTGGGGTTGTGTGAGGGACTTAAGGAAAGTAATGAGGGTTTGAAAGGGAAGACAGAGTGGACTAAAGACAAGTAAAAGGATGCAACTAAACCACAAGGTATGTTCTAGGGATCACAGACTTATTCTGGCACCAGTACAAGACTAGGAGACCTAGGATCACCCAAAGGAAAAAATAGGAGGCTGGAAAATGCACTGGGGGAGGTGGTCAAGGCCAGAGGGATTTCTTCCATGCACAGCTTCTAATTCACAAATGCTTGCAAAACTCAGTAAGTTGTCTCAACGCAGACAGCATATTCCTATTGGAACCACTGTTTATAAAAGTTTGATTCTCTAGCCAGCAACCTGCCAAAGCCCATTTACTCCTCAGAGTCTCTGAAGTCATGAACTAATGCTGTTTTAATCCTTCAATGTCACCTCCCACTATTCCGAATTAAAACTTTTCTATGGGAAAAATGTATTCCAGTTTACAGATCAGTAGATCAGACACCCCTTCCCCCCACCATCCATCTCTGAGGCTCTCCTCTAGCTCCTCTGCCCAACATGTGGTGAGAATTCAGAGCCAGCCTCTTCAGTGGGAACAAAACTCTATACACCCAGAACCTGTTAGCTGCATTCACTGAACCAGTATGCATTTGTAAAGGGACCAAGAGCTCCCCTACGATTCCAATTCCACACTACTGGCAGTGCCACCACTTGGGCTTGGGGAGGGCAGTGTTAGGAAGGACACAATCTCAGACAAGTCTCCCTTTGGTGGAGAGATCACTCCTATGTCATGCATAACATTTCACTACTGAAAGGGCCTTTACACTCTGACCTAGCAGTTCTATTTCTAGGAATGTATCTGGTTAAAATGCCTGCACAAGGGTGCAAAGATAATATTCAAAGCTATTCCCTGCAGCATTGTTTGTCATTTTAAAAGCTGGAAACAATGCAAACATTCATCAGGAGTGGGGAGAGGATGGGTAAATTAATTGTGGTATCCTCGTCCCACCATACAGTGGGCCACCATGTGACCTTTAAGAGGCTATGGTAGATCTATAAGTAGCAACACGTATATGACTGATATATTATGACATAATTGATTTTAAAAAGTGGATTAAAAAAAAGATAAAAAAATAAAAAAATAAAAAAAGTGGATTAAAACAGGATTGTGATTTGAAATTAGAGCTTTATGACAAAATATACATATTAAAATGTGGGTGTGTGTGTATATATATATATATATATATATGATTACAAATGCACTTATTAAAAACACCTTCTAGGATGAACGTCTAATTATTAACAGTGGTTATTGAAGTGGGGGGTGATAGAGAAAAGGAACTTTCATACTCTATACCTTACAGAATTGCCAGAGCTTTTTTACAGTGAACTGTACTATTTCTATGACAAGAATAGCGTTTAAACTAATTTTTAAAGAATATTAGGCACTGTAAATATGTCAGTGCATCATAAATTAATCTACAAATGGAATGCTTCCCCAATGAAAATATCACAAGGGCTTTTTTGGGAATATAACAAGCTGATTCTAAAGTTCATATGGAAAAACAGACATCCTGGAATAACCAGAAATTTTTTGAAAAAAAAAAGAGAAATGAGAGGAGACATATTAAAATGCACTATCAAAGCCACAATGACTAATAGAATTACCTGAGTAGTGATCTGTGATTAGACAAGTAGATTAATTCAATAGAAAAGAGCCCAGAAAGAGACACAAATGCTTACAAAAAGTTGTTATTGGATAAAGAAGGCATTTCAAACCAGTGGGGGTAACAGATCCTTCATTAAATGGTATCAGGACAATTAAGTTGCCAGCTTAGAGGGGAAAAAAGGAACCAAATCCTTCATTTGATCCCTATATCTAACAAATTCTAGATAAATCTAGTTATAAACATTAAAGATAAAACCCATAAAAGTATTAGAATAAGTATGAGACTCTTTGAAAATATTTTACACTATAGGATTGGAGAGTGCATTTTTTTAAGATTTTATTTATTTATTTGACACACAGAGAGAGGTCAGAGTACAAGAAGGGAGAACAGCAGAGGCAGAGAGAGAAGCCAATTCCCCACTGAGCAAGAAGCCGGACATGGAGCTCAATCCCAGGACCCCGGGTTCATGACCTGAGCTGATGGCAGACACTTAACCAGGTGCCCTGAGAGTGCATTTCTATGCTATATGCAAAGCCCAGAAGCCAAAGAAGAAATCACTGATGTATTTGACTTGATAAAATTAAAAATTTTCTGCATGCTAACAAATATCACGAGCAAAGTAAAATGGATGAACTATAGGCTGGACAAATACTTGCATAATAAATGTCAGGAGCCTAATTTCCACCAGACATATACACACACATATACACACAGACACACACACACACACTTCTTCTAAGTAAGATTTTTAAAAGGTCAATGAGCTTACAGAAAAGTGAGAAGAACCATGAATAGGAAATTCACATAAATATAAATACAAAGGGCTCATAACCACATAAAAAAATGGTCAACCTCACATGAAACAGCACAGTATTGTTTTTGATCTGTTAGCTTGATAAAGTTTCTTTTTGAGTTTAGTAATAGAGTTTTAGTAGGGCCATGAGTAAACAGGGACACCACAGTGTCAGGGAGAGGAGGTACATCCTCTTTGGAAGGGCACTTGGGAGCATCAGAATAAAATGGGTACCCATCCCTCAACTGTGGGATTGCATCCACTGCAAATATGTATTTCTGCAAAGATGGATACTCAAAGATTATAGAAGCAAAGACTAGACACAATTTATCTACTGTCACTAGGGAACTGGTTACATAGACTAAAGTATATCAATGGCAGGAAATGAAATATGATGTAGCTCTGCAAAAGAATGAGGGAATTCTAGGTATGCAGATCTGGGACAATCTTCAAACTGTATTTTTTTTAGTGAGAAAGCTATGAGCAAAGCCATGTCTATAGTATACTGCAATCTGTGGACAAAGAGAGAAAGAATATCTGTGTTCATGGAATCTCTGGAAGCATGTAGAAGAAAGAGGTACAGTGTTGGCATCTGGGCAGAGACCAAGGACTACCTGGTTGGAGTAGAAGAGAAATTTACCGTCATTACACTTTATTCAGACTATTTAAATTGTTTACCAAGAACATACATTCATTTTTCAGTTAAACAAACAAAATATGGTTTAAAATACAGCATCAGAGAGATGCCTGGGTGGCTCAGCAGTTGCGCACTCGCATTCGGCTCAGGGCGTGATCCTGGGGTCCTGGGATCAAGTCCCACATCGGCTCCTCGCAGGGAGCCTGCTTCTCCCTCTGCCTATGTCTCTGCCTCTCTCTCTCTCTCTCCTTCTCATGAATGAATAAATTTTTAAAAATTTAAAATACAGCAATAGAGGTCACTAAGTCCAAGCCTCCTATTTCACAGAGAAATGGAAGACTTGAGCATTCATGCATTTCTTCAACAGATGTTTTTGAGTGCTACATTGCTGCCAAAGCAAATGACCATAAACTCATTGGTTTAAAACAACACAAATTTTTTTTCTTATAATTCTGGAGGTCAGAAGTCTAAAATAGGGTGCTAGGTCTGTAGTCCTTCTGGAGCATCTAAAGGAGAACCCATTTCCTTGCCTTTCTCAGCTTCAAAAGGCTGCCCATATTTTTTGGCTCATGTAACCTTCCAGCAATTGCATCATTCCTATCTCTACTTTCCTCATTGCATCTTCTTCTCTGACTCTGCCCTCCTGCTCCCTTGCCTCTGTCTGCCCTGGTTAATCCAGATAATTCAGGACAAATTCCCCATCTCAAAACCCTTAATTTAATTACATCAGCAAAGCCCAAAAGGGAAAAAGCCACGTAAGGTAATACAGTCAGAGGTCTCAGGGATCAGCATTTGGACATCTTTGGGGGCCATTGTTCTGCCTACCATAAGTGCCTTCCATGAGCTGCTCCCTACTCCTCCTCAAGCACTGAGGATACAGCAGTGGAAACAGACACACAATTCCTGCCTCATGGAGTTCACATTCCAGCTGGGTCAGGTGAGACAATAAACAACACCTGTAAGTGAAATAAATAATGTTAGATGATGACTAGTGCTATATAGAGAGAGTGCCTGAGCAAGAATGTGGATAAAGGAGAGTTGGGACTTGAGTAGAGGGCTCTAAAACTAGAAAGTCCTCCCTGGGAAAGGGACACTCAGGAAGGGTGTGAAAATGTGGAGGGCAGCCTGGGTGACTCAGTGGTTTAGCACCGCTTTCGGCCCAGGGCCTGATCCTAGAGACCCGGGATCGAGTGCCATGTCAGGCTTCTTGCATGGAGCCTGCTTCTTCCTCTGCCTGTGTCTCGTTCTTTCTCTCTCCCTCCCTCTCTGTCTCTCTTGAATGAATAAAATCTTAAAAAAAAAAAAAAAAAAAAGAATGTGGAGGACGTGAGGGAGAGGCCATGCTGACATCTGCAGGAAGAGTGCTCCAGGCAGAAGGGACAGCAAATGCAAAGATCCTATGGTTAGCGTGCATCTGCCACATTCATGGAGCAGAAGGCTACATGTGTGGCTGGAGAAGGTAAGGGAGATGGTAGGAGAGGAGGCCACAGAATCAGGAGGGGCACATGGTACAGGGTCTTCCAGCCTATTATAAGGGCTACCTTTTCCTTAGAGTGAGATGGAGCTTTTAGAGGAATTTGTGCAGAGACAGTAACAAGATCCATCTTACTAAAATTCTGCTCAAATGCAAGGGAGAAGTCAGGAGTTTACTGCGGGAATCTGGGCATTAGATGGTTGGTAGTATGTTCGTGGCACTACCAGTGGAGGTGAAGAGAAACGATTTGCTTTTATGGTATGGCAGGATGTGACATATATGCTAGCCAGATTTACAGACAGATTGTTTGTAGGATGTGAGAGAAACTGATAAGTCAAGAATGATTCGAAGGATTTTGGCCTGAGCAGTTAGAAAGATGGAACTCCCATTATTAGAGAAGCAGGTTTTAAAGAATAGTGGACTGGCGGGGGATAATTAGTTCAGTTCTGGAATTGTGAATTTGCAGATTCTATCAGACATTCAAGTGGAGTTACTGAATGGGCAGCTGTAAATCCACATCTCGAATCAGGAAAGAGGATCAATCACAGATAAAAATGGGGATCAGAGAAGTGGCCATTAAAAACATGAGATTTGGGGATCCCTGGGTGGCTCAGCGGTTTAGCGCCACTTCGGCCCAGGGCATGATCCTGGAGTCCCAAGATTGAGTCCCACGTCAGGCTCCCTGAATGGAGCCTGCTTCTCCCTCTGCCTGTGTCTTTGCCTCTCTCTCTCTCTCTCTCTCTCTCCTGAGTAAATAAATAAAATCTTAAAAAAAAAAAAAAAAAAAAAAAAAACCATGAGATTGAACATCAAGCCATCTGTTGGCAAAGCCAAAGCCTGAATCCAGATCCCCCCGCTCCTGCCCTTCTACACTGGTGCTTTGAGGTGAAGACTGACTATATTCTTTATTCTTTCTTTCATCTATAAAAGGATTAATTTCTATTTTTAATAGGAAAGTATATCAGGTTCAGTTTATGGAAAACCGATAATAAACATCAAAAACAAAAGACCTATAATCTCATTCACTACGGATAATCACTCTGAACCATTTGACAGATTTCCCTTTTAGACTTGTGGTGTAACGTGTATACTTTGCATGTTACAAAATATTCAAAAAGTATTCATTAGTTTTGCTTTTTTTACTTTGTAAAGAAATATGAAAAAGGAAACGAAGGGTCCCATAGGAAGCTCACCTGGGTTAACATCCATCCATGAAAGTATCATCATCGTCCCAAATGCAGGTTTTCTGTCCAAGCAGGCTGCATTTTGCAGAAGGATGGCCAGTGCCTCCCTTTGGGCTGTGTGGCCACTCAGCTCTGCCATCTGCTGAGCTGACAAGGGAGCTTGGTTTTCATGCACGCACCTCTGGCACCCTAGTGAATAAATACATAAATGGGCCCTTGGTTGATATGACGGTCTTTTATACAATACACCTCACCGCCATGGAGCTCCTACCCTACACCGTAGCTGGGTAAGTCAGAGGCTGTTTCTGTGGCAGCAGGAAATTTATTTCTTTACCCAAACTGTGAGGTTCAGGAAAGGTTATTGAGCAGCGGTTTCACAGTGGAAAGAGAAAAATTGTCTCAGACAAAAGGGGGGGGGGGGGGGACTCATGGGAATTCATTTTGTCTTTTCAGCTCCCAGAACATCTTATTCAGAGGGGAATTGTTACCTTTCTATTTCAGACCTGGTATGATGCTCAGAACCAATGACCTGCCTGTCTTTTGCCTGAATTTCTTTGAAAATGTGAGGTCCAAAGACAGAGTCCCCAGAGAGCATCTGCTCCAAATACTGAATGCCAAAGGAACAGAGGGTGTGGGACAAAATCTGCTGGCCCTGTTTCCTGCCCCCCAACACACCTTCCCCACTCCCTGCCTTATCTTCCCAGCTGCTCCCACCAGGATAAGGTGAAATTGTGGCACAAGCACCAGGGCCCCTGAGCCAAGGTTTTCATCTCTTATCACAATGTCTTTAGGACATGAAGCATTACTCAGCCCTGCCAAGAACCCGGCATGATGTGGTGGTAAAAGCACAAATTGCAGAGGCAGGACATCTCTGCTCAAACCTCACCTAGAGCAGGTTCAGGTTTCTTTGTCTCTCTCAGACTCAGTTTCCATACTTGCAAAATGGGGATGATAATACTCACCTGTTAGACCTGTGGGGGCAAGACTAAACAAAATGTCTACAAAGCCCCTGGCTCATATAGGGTCATGGCAAACATTCCTTCCCTCCTTTTCACTGAGGCCAGCTTGTTGATATAGATTCCCCCTCTGTATGCTCCTCTTGGAGACCTCAGAAGGTCATCTGGTGACACACTTCCCCTTTAGCATCTTCAATGGCACTCCAGAAAAGGAATCACACGTCATTACCTCGACATTTGCAGTCGATACTAAAATAGATGTGATATGGAGTGCAAACACTCCAAGTCACAGTTCAAGGCCTAAAAAGGGTTCAAAATAAAACTGACCTGGGGCAAGACATTTAATTTGGGAGAATGTGAGTAACTCTTTTTGGGGGAATATATAGATGCTCTCCAAATTTGCCTCAACAGCAAAAGTCAGTAGGAGGGAAGTGTGTGGGTAGCCTATGTATAGAAAATAAGTTCCTGTCCTGTGGCCTGAGGGGTGTCCTAGGATTAGATCTGCTGCTCTGGTCCAGGTGAGGCTGTCAGAAGAATTGTGCATGTGGGTCCTGGGAGAAATGCCTGAGCCCTGTTATTATGAATGGTTTCCTCAGATAATCTCACGGACACCTCACAGAGAGAGTCCTCCCCAGAGGAAATGGGAAAGCATGTGATAAGCAATCTCATCCTTTTCTATTTAGGCATCATTAGAAGACACCCACACAGAGGACAGCAGTGGTGAATAAAAAACAATTTCAATTTAAAGTAGAGATCTAGTTTCAAGGTAATTCCTACAAATGAGTATTAAATGCATAGGGTTTGACAGGTAAGATAAAGGCCAACTCCTCCACATGCCATGCATGCTATGCCCCTGCATCCTTCCTTTGCAAGCTCCCCACCAGCTGTCCTGAACTTTATTCACTTCCTTGAACACACATGTCGCTCACACTTGTACACCTACACAAAAGCCCTCATTCTTTCTATTTCAGCCCCAGGGGCAAATAGCAGTTGTGTCCAAGGCCAGTCTTGGGGGATCCATTTCTCACACAAGCTATTGGTCTGGATGTAACCTTGAAACAAGCCGTGGCAAAGAGATAGAAGGGAAATGTGGGGCGGGGAAAGAGGATTCAGGAAGGAAATTTCTTCACTGATTAAACAAAAATGCACATTAAGGGACGCCTGGGTGGCTCAGTAGTTGAGCATCTGCCTTCAGCTCAGGGTGTGATCCCGGGGTCCTGAGATCAAGTCCTGCATTGGGCTCCCCGCGAGGAGTCTGCTTCTCCCTCTGCCTATGTCTCTGCCTCTCTCTGTGTGTCTCTCATGAATAAATGAATAAAATCTTTTAAAAATGCACATTAAGCAAAAAGCTCTTCTTATTCTTCCAGACAGTGTCTTGTGTGAAGCCTGGAACCACGGCAGTCATTTTGACAGGGAAGGTGATAAACAGATATGATGAGGACTACAAAATGGGAAGATAGAAAGAATCTGGAATTTTGACATTGTTTGAGTCATTGGACTAATTAGCCCAGCAGCTGCCCTATCTCAGGACGTCTTGCTAAGTAAGATAATACATTTTCCTTACAGTTGTAGCCATTTTGGATTTTCCATTCATTGCTACTAAAAGAATCCTAACTGATACACGACTTGAAGTCAATTTTTAATCACATAAATTTTAATCATAGAAATAGTTGCAAGGCTAAATTGTCTCTCTCTGAATTTTCTAGTTTGTTTTTTGAGGGGGTAGGAGAAATTGAGGGCACAGTGAGGGAGGGAAAGCACAATATTTCTGGTCTGTCTATAAACTAACACTAACATTTGCCTGAATGTTTGTTCCTGAGGAAATGAACAGCTATTTTTCTACATTTTGTTAGGGTGTGTATACGTGTGTCCTTTAAAGATAAGGATACACTTGGACAATTGTTTGTAAAAGATGAGGAGCTGAGGGAAAAGGGAAAATGGGCTGTGTGTGTGTGTGTGTGTGTGTGTGTGACAGGTTTTATGAGAGTCTACACTTCAATAGTCAAGGCCCTTCCTCCATGTGGCACAAGGGCACCTGGCCAAAGTGGTGAGTGGGTACAAAAATCTAGCCCACTCTGCTCATTGAGAAAGTAACCTGGCAAAGGTTACATCCACTTGGAGGAAGGGGTACATTTTTCTAATCTGCATAAGGGCTAGGATAGCCTGATGGGCAATATTGACCCAAGGCCAGTAACTAAGTGTGGCATTTTTTTGCCCAAGACTTGGGCATTTTTTGCCCAAGATGGTTCTAGAAGTCAGGAAGTAAGGACTTTGGCAATAGCAGGATAGGGCTCCTTGAAAGAGATATTCCTTGTAAGAGCACTATAAACAAAAGCCACATTATGAAAAGAGCCCAAATGTCCATCAACTGATGAATAGATAAAGAAGACATGGTATATGTATGTCAGAATATTATGTGGTGATCAAAAAGAAAGAAATTTTGTCATTTGCAACAACGTGGATGGAACTAGAGGGTATTATGCTAAGCGCAATAAATCAGAGAAAGATAAATATCATATTATTTCTCCCATGTGGAATTTAAGAAGCAAAACAGATGAACATAGAGGAAGGGAAAGAAAAGTAAGATAAAAGAGATATTCTTAATAACTCCAGGAACATGCTGCTGTGTCTATAAATTGCTTTAAATATTTCATCATAGACCAGGTGTGATTACATACATGCTAGTTAGCTCAAACTCTAAATCTATCAGTTGTCCAAATCAAGAATATGTGTTCTATGAATGATCGGTTGGCTTTATATCAGAAAGACCATAACAAGCGCTTCTGAGATCAGTATTTCCATCAATGCTTCAATAATTAGAATAGCAAATACCAGAAATTGCTTTTTCAAAAAAGGAAGGAAATATGTCCCTGAGAGTTAATAGCTCTTCCTGAAACTGCCTCCAGAGCTCAAGGAGAGGATAGCTGAACTTGGCAGCATACGAAGACCTTGAACTCACCTCCTATGAACACACCAAATTGATACCTTTCATAGAACAATTCCTCCTGAAGAATATCAGAAGGCTGAATGAACAGCTTCTGCACAACAAATGATACAGGGACCACACAGAGAAAGGTAGGAGAGACTGAGACACAGTAACGAGAATCCCACCCATGCCATGGCAACCTACAATAGGAAAGGATATCACTGAGGGGCCTGTGTGTACACTCACCTACTCTGGGGCACAGTGGAAGAATAACAATTTAAAGGGTAACTAGACTATAAGTGAAAGAAATCCATTTACTAACCTTAGAGTATCACCAAATAGGCAGAAAAATACTGCAACTCTCTCCAGGTTCAGAAGCACCAGCAAGCACCATTTTTGGCATTCCCCATCCATCTTGAAAGTATAGACAAGACCAGGTTCCAGGCATTCTGGCTGGTCTGCTAAAACCATCCCAGTGAGCTCCAGGCCCTGAGCCCATACCAGCTAGTCCCCAAGGTAGCCCTGGAATGGCATACCTCAAGCCTACTGCCTGTGCTTGCCCCAACTCCAACCACCCTGCTACAGCAGATGCAATGAGGCATGTTCCAGTGCCTTCCTGGCCTTGCCCAACCAAAGTGACCCAAGCATGGCATACTCCAGAACTTCCTATCTCAGCCTATACCCACCTCAGCAACAGCCACCTTGTCAAAGTAACCCCTTGACAAATGTGGCAAGCTCTGGGCTAGCTCTTCCATCACATGCCCATATTAGCTCATCCCACCAGGGTGACTATGATATAAAGCACTCCAGGATCCCCTGGACAATATGTGCCCCAGCTCCAGCTAACCTGCCAAGGTAACCCTGGCAAAGCATACCTGGGACACCCTATATGCTTCCTGCAACAGCCATTCTGCCAAGGCAACCTTAGCATGGTGTACACAGGGACCCCAAGGCTGCTCTAACTCCAGTCATGCTGTCAGGGTGGCCCCAACACTGCATGTGCTAAAACTCCACTGGCCTGTACCCACTCCAGTTCTGGCCAGCCAGCTAAAGCTTTCAGGTACAAACAATCTACACAGAGGATGCTCACACTGCCAGTCCCTCAAAATCAAGAGAAGTAGCTGTTCCACTTAATTCATAGAAATACATAAAGTCAAACAAAATAAGGAGACAAAGGAGTATGTTTCAAAGATGAAAGAACAAAATAAAACACCAGAAAAAAAAACTAATGAAACAAAGTTACATAATTTACCTGTGAAGAGTTCAAAGCAATGATCATAAAGATACTAGCCAAACTTGGGAGAAGATTGGAGGAATACAGTGAGAACATTAACAAAGAAGAAATATAAGAAAGAACCAATCAGAGCTGAAGAATACAATAACTGAAATAAAAACTACACTAGAGGGAATCAACAACAGATTAGTTGATACAGAAGAATGGATCAATGATCCAGAAGACAAAATAGTGGAAATCACCAAATTACCCAGTCAGAACAGCAAAGGGGGGAAAAAAGGAATTTTTTTAAAATGAGGGTAGTTTAAGAGATCTCTGGGACAAATATTAAGCATAATAATATTATTCACATTATAGGGGTTCCAGAAGGAGAAGAAAGAGAAAGGGGTAGAAAACTTACTTGACGGAATAAATGGCCGAAAATTCCCTAATCTGGGAAAGGGAATAGACATCTAGGTCCACAAATCACAGAGTAATAAATAAGATGAACCCAAAGAGGTCCATACCAAGAAAAACTATAATTAAAATGGCAAAAATTAAAGGTAAAGAGGGACACCTGGGTGGTTCAGCAGTTGAGCATCTGCCTTTGGCTCAGGGTGTGATTCTAGCGTCCTGGGATCGAGTTCCACATCGGGCTCCCTGCAAGGACCCTGCTTCTCCCTCTGGCTATGTCTGCCTCTCTCTTTGTGTCTTTCATAAATAAATAAATAAACTATTTTTTAAAGAAGTTAAAGGTAAAGAGAAAACAGCAAGAGAAAAACAAATAATCACATACAAGGGTACCTTCATCAGACTATCAGCTGATTTCTCCAGAAACTGCAGGCCAGAAAGGAGCAGCAGAATATATGTAAAATGTTGAAAGGGAAAAACATTCAACCAAAAATATTTTACTCTGCCAGAGTGTCATTCAGAAATGAAAGAGAGATAAACAGTTTCTCAAATAAGAAAAACTAAAGAGGGTTCATCACCATTACACTGTCCTTATAAGAAATATTAAAGTATCTTCTTAAGCAGAAAAGAAAAGACCATAACTAGAATTTTTTTTAAAAATGAAAGAAAACAAATCTCACTGGTAAAGGAAAATATATAGTAAAGGCAGTGAATCAGTCACTTAAAAGGCTAGTATGAAAAAAAAAAGGCTAGTATGAAGGTGAAAAGACAAAAATAGTAATATTAGTTACAACTATAATAAGCTATTGAGGGATATACAAAATTTTAAAATGTAGAATATGATGTCAAAAACATAAAATATGGGGGGAAGGGAATGTAGCACTTTTTTAATGCAATTGAACTTACACAACTATCAGCTTAAAAACAGACTGCTACATATATAGATTGATATATATGAACCTCATGGTAACCACAAACCAAAACCCTACAATAGATATTCAAAAAATAAAGAGGAAAGAACCCAAACACAACAACAAAGAAAGCCATCAAACCACAAGGGAAGAGACTAAGAGAAGAAAATAAGAACAGAGAAGAACTACAAAAACAAGCAGAAAACAATTAACAAAATGACAAGTGTATATCTATCAGTAATTACATTAAATATAAATGGCCTGAATACCCTAATCAAAAGACATAGGGTGGCTGAATGGATACAAACAAACAAAAAACAAGACCCATCTGGAAGAGATTCACTTCAGATCTAAAGATACACATGAAGGCAGCCCCGGTGGCCCAGTGGTTTAGTGCCACCTTTGGCCCGGAGTGTGATCCTGGGGACCCGGGATTGAGTCCCACGATGGGCTCCCTGCATGGAGCCTGCTTCTCCCTCGGCCTGTGTCTCTGCCTCTGTGTGTGTGTGTGTGTGTGTGTGTGTGTCTGTCTGTCTGTCATAAACTAAAAAAATAAAAAAAGATCTTTAAAGATACACATGAATTGAAAGTAAAGAGATCGAAAAATATATTTTTTCAATGGAAAAGAAAAGAAAGCTGTAGTAGCAATATGTAGTAGCAATAACTCATATCACAAAAATAGATTTTTTAAAAAGACATTAAGAGAAGACAAAGAGTATTATGTAATGACATAAGGGCCAATTCAAGAAGAGAATACAACATTCATAAATATTTACATCCCCAACTTCGAAGCATCTAAATATAGAAAGCAAGTATTAACAAACATAAAGGCAGAAATTGACAGCAAAACGCCCCACTTACATCAATGGACAGATCATCCAGACAGAAAATCAATAAGGAAACATTGACCTTAAATGACACATTAAAGCAGATGGATTTAATAGATATATACAGAACATTTCATTCAAAAACTGCAGAATGTACATTCTTATCAAGTGCACATGGAACATTCCCTAGGACAGGTCACATGTTAGGGCACAAAATCAATCTCAATAAATTCAGAAGATTGAAATCACATCAAGCATCTTTTTAAACCACAGGAGTATGAAACTACAAATCAATTAAAAGAAGAAAACTGGAAAAACACAAACACATGGAGACTAAATAACATGTAACTGAACAATCAATATCTCAACAAACAAATCACAGAGGAAATTAAAAAATACCTTGAAACAAATGAAACTGGCAATACAATGTTCCAAAATCTGTAGAATGCATCAAAAGTAATCTAACAGGAAAGTTCATAGTGACACAGGCCTATCTCAACAAGCAAGAAAAATCCCAAATGAACAATACAACTTTACACCTAAAAATTTAGAAAAAGAAGAAAAAAAAAAGCCTAAAGCTGGTAGGAGGAAGAAAATAATGAAAATCAGGCCAGAAATATATTAAATGGAAACTTCAAAAAATAGGAAAGATCAATTCGGGCAGCCCGGGTGGCTCAGCGGGCTGAGCACCACCTTCTGCCCAGGGCATGATCCTGGAGACCGGGGATGGAGTCCCACATCAGGCTCCCTGCATGGAGCCTGCTTCTTCTCCCTCTGCCTGTGTCTCTACCTCTCTCTCTCTCTGTGTCTCTCATGAATAAATAAATAATATCTTTTTTTTTTTATTTATTTTTTATTGGTGTTCAATTTACTAACATACAGAATAACCCCCAGTGCCCGTCACCCATTCACTCCCACCCCCCGCCCTTCTCCCCTTCTACCACCCCTAGTTCGTTTCCCAGAGTTAGCAGTCTTTACGTTCTGTCTCCCTTTCTGATAATAAATAATATCTTTAAAAAAAAATAAAAGATCAATTCTTTGAAATGATAAAATCAGTAAACTTAAACTTCTAGCCAGACCCATCCAAAAAGTAAATAAATACATACATAAAATCAGAAATGAAAAAAAGAAGTTACAACTGACACCAGATAAATACAAATGATCATAAGAACTTACTATAAACAATAATATGCCAACAAATTGGACAACCTAGAAATAAGTAAATTCCTAGAAACATGATCTTCCAAGAATGAATCATGAAGAAATAGAAAATCTGAATAGATCAACTACTAGAAGTGAAATTGAATTAGTAATCAAAAAACTCCCAAAAGAAGGCAACTGTGTGACACAGTTGGTTAAGAGTCTGACTCTTGATTTCAGCTCAGGTCATGATATTGGGGTATGGAATTGAGCTCAGAGCCAGGCTACACACTCAGCATGGAGTTCTGCTTGATATTCCCTCTCCCTCAGTCCATCTCCCTGCTCGCACACATGCACTCTTTCTCTCTCTAAAATAAATAAATACAATCTTAAGAGAAAAAAAGAGAAATTTCTTGTCAATGATGACACTGGTGACTTGTTAATTAACATAACTCATGATTAAAAATAAATTCTCATTAGTGAAAATAATGGTATTTAAGATATGCAAGCTGAACAAAATATTTTGCCGACATTTCCCATCTTTTACAAGAAGTAAGAATTCTACATCCTGAAGAATTGTTCCTAAATGACCTCATCTCCAGCCATTGTTTTAGAGAGTTGTTGGTTGCCAAAGTCAACCCTAACCCTAGCTGAATTTAGCCTCTGGAATATTGGAGTGACTTCCTCAATTGAACTTTTGGGTGAGGATGTGGTCAGAGTAATTTATATGGCAGACAGCTGGAACTTCACTGAAATTACCAAAGAGGTTTTAGGGACCTGTTTGGCCTCTGCTGCTTGCTAATGAAAGTTTGTGTAATAAATGTCTCCGGGGGTTGGCAGAATTTGGTCAGAGACTTGTTTTTATTTTAACAATATCGTGGGGACCCACTGAAATCTCCCATAACCATTCCTAAAGCTAGTTTGCAATAGGGAACCATCATCGATGGTGAAATACAGTGAGGTTACTTTAGAAAGTTTCTAGATCAATGGATTTTTTTAAGATTATTTATTTATTCATGAGAGACACACAGAGAGGCAGAGACATAGGCAGAGGAAAAAGCAGGCTCCCATGGGGAGCCAGATGTGGGACATGATCCCAAGATCCCGGGACCATGACCTGAGCCAAAGGCTGATGCTCAACCATTGAGCCACCCAGGCATCCCAGATCAATGGATTTTGGCCAGAACATGACAGAATGTGGTAAATAAAAGAGAATGAAGATGGTGATGTTGAATGGTAACTAATGGACAAACAGGTTTGACAGCACTTGTGAAGCACCCCTCTAGAAGTTCCAGAAAAAAACAGAAGGCTCTTGGCAAGAGGCTGCTGAGATTTCAGAGTACAGATGGTTGAAGCTTGAACCATTTTAGTTTGGGTATAAGGCAAATGTAACTTCAAATGCACCTACCTACATAGTGGAAAGGCCTGAAATATTAGTTACAGCCACTGATTAAGCATAGTCAAATACAATAAATCATTTCAAATGTACAGTGGTTTTGGTTATAAGCTATCCTAGAAAAAAAAAAGAACAGTTGAAGCAATCCAAGAGTGGAGGTTTTGATACAAGCTATGGCTTCTATAAGGTTTAATGGGGACATAGTCCCTTTTTTTCTACTAAACTTGTAAGGAATTTATATCTACTACTTCCAATAATTCTATATTCCTTTATATATTGCTATACACCTGGGAAGGGTTGAGGAGTAGAATAGGTGGTAAACGCCCCAAAGGTTTGTCATGGAAATCCTCTGGCTTATAGTATCAAATAACAATTACTGAGAAGACTGGGAGATTTGGGGTGTCTTGGATTTTCATTTTACCTCAAGAGGCCATTTTGATATGGTGACTATTCAGGAATATGGGCAGACCACAAAGAGAGAAAATTTAGATGGGTTTTTAAGATGGGCACCTCACTATCACAGGTTAACAGGACTTAGCTGACCTTAGTTGACTGTGTCCTAGAAAACAAAATGGAAAGTTGGACTAATCAATCAGCAAATAGGTCTTGCACTTTTGTTAAGGGCTAAGCCCCGTGTTGGGCACTATGACCCAGTTCTGCTATGAATAGTCTTATTAATAGCAAAGACAAAATAAAACATGTTAGTAGGTGCAAATCAAGTAAGGAACAAAGTCTATGCCTTTAAAAGTCAGTGTTTATCATTCTAGCCAATTTGTTAGTACCAATATGTAGAATATCTTTAGGGATAAAACTCCTGAGCCTGGACATACAGCACTCTAGATTCTCTCCTCCTTCCTTCCTTTCTTCCAGTAATGGAATATTTTTGAGCATCTGATGTGTCCTCAATACTTGTGCTTGGTTCTGATGATACAAAGATTAAAACATAAGTTATGGCCTTTCATAATCTCATGTGTGTGACTATGAGAAGACTGTGGTAAAAAAAAAAAAAAAAAAAAAAAAAAAAAAACCTAAGCAATTATCTTGATAAAACAATAAAAACACAGCTTGAAAAACACATCTAGAATAGTGGGAGCCACAGGAAACTCAGGGGAAATATATCAAACTCAGAAAATACAATGAGGCTATAAGGACAAACTCCCTGGGTGGGGGGTGATCCCACTGAGCCAAGTCTTAAAGTACAAGCCAAGCAGCCAGGGCAAAATACCAGGATGAAAGACATTTGACTAGTTTGGGAGCATGTGCAAAATTTGTTATTGTGACTACAGGAGGCTGGAGGGGGCTGGACACAGCTGGAATACAGGATGCAGTAGGGAAGGGGAGTGCAGGGAGGTGGTGGCATCAGAGAAAGTCAAAGCTTTAGGCCAAGCCCAGATCACAGAGGAAATTCAACTTAACCCTGAAGGTGATAGAAAGTCAAAGGATTTAAACCAGAGAAGGAACAAAAATAATTTGTTGGAAGAAGACAGACTGCAGTGGAGAAGAAAGAGACAATGCCATGGCAGGAGTTTATGTTGGAATTTTTTAAAGAGCCATTCAGGTGTATTTACCCATATTCAGTCTACTCCTATAGGTAGTCTCTAATTTTTTTTAAGGTCTATTTATTTGTTTGAAAGAGAGAGTGCATACATGTACAAGTGGGGGGAAGGGATATATAGAGAGAAACCTCAAGCAGATCCCCTGCTGAGTGTGAAGCCCAATGTGGGGCTCAATCCCAGGACACCAAGACCATTACCTGAGCCAAAATCAAGAGTTGGCCAAGTCAGGAACCCAACTGACTGAGCTACCCAGGTGCCCCTATAGGTAGTCTATAATTAAGACTTTTAAGTTGAAGTCTCCTTACTCTCTAATACTGGTATTTGAATCAAAGAATACCATTTATCATTATCTTCAATGGTTCTGTGCTTTAGAAGGAACCAGAGAAATCATAGCTCAGTCTTAAGTTTCAAATGGATTTGAAGTCTGTGGTGAAGATAATAATTTTGAAAGCTGGTTTTGTGGAGTGACAAAAGGTATTTTTTCCAAATTCTGAAACTTACCCTTTAAATAATAAGAAGCAAAGCTTTGATCATAAAGGGAAGAACTAGAATAAAGCAAAACATTTTAAAGGGGAAAAGGAAGAGAGAGCCAAAGGTCAGATGCTAATCTGGCTTGTCTTGTGTGGAAGAAACTTCCAATAGTGACATAAGGAGCCCAGTGTGATGTTTTCAGAAACCTGAGAATACAAGAGTTCTATGCCAGAGGAGACTGTCAGGCATTCAAAGAAGTCCCACACTAGACAATGGTTCTGCATCTGATGCCTCAAAAGGAGTGATGGAGCCATTTCATTCAAGTATAGATAGTGGTCCCAGTGGACCACAGTCTACATGCCATATGTAGGCTCCAGAAGGACCCACAGTACCAGTGGTGGATGTTGGAGTATGAAGAGAATCAGTAGACCAAAGGTAGACCTGGGCATTGAGAAGAGGAGGCCACCAAACACAGGGCTTTGTGACTAAAGGCTGTAGCACAGGCTCTCAACTTCAGCGGTGACATAAAAATTCTAGCCAGGACCCAATACTTCTCTGAATCATGGATAGAAATGGCTCAGAGACCCTGCAATATGAGGGCCATCTAATGAAAGGCAGAGGAAGCCCAGAGTAACCCCAAGGTACCCCAGGAGAGAAGAGATACAGCCCTAAGGCAGAATATGAATTACAATTCACTAGTTATTCTGAATTGATTCACACAGAGACTTAGACAAAATGAGAAGACAAAGAAATTTGTCCCAAATGAAAGAACAGAACAAGGCAACCGCTGGAGATCCAAGCAAGACAGATATAAGTAACATGCCTGATGAAGAATTTAAAGTAATGATCATAAGGATATCCACTGGACTTGAGAAAAGAGTGGAGGACAGCCATGAGATATTAACACAGAGATAAGTAATAACAGAGCTGAGATACTAGGCTTAATAAATGAAGTGAGAAACATGCTTGATGGAATGAATAGCAGGCTGGAAGAAGCAGATGAATGAATTAATGACCAGAAGGACAGAATAATGGAAAATAATCAAGCTGAACAAAAGAGATGAAAAAGAATCATGCAAAACAAGAATAGACAAAGGGAGTCCACTGTAACAGCATTCGTACTATAGGAGTCCCAAAGGAGGAAGAAAGAGAAAAGGGGGCAGAAAATTTATTTAAAGAAATAAGAGTTGAAAACTTCCCTAATCTGGGGAAGGAAAGATATCCAGGTCCAAGAGGTACAGAGAACCCCTGACAAAATCAACAAAACCTAGTCCACACCAAGACATATCTTAATTAAGATGGCAAAATATAGTGATAAAGAAAAATATTAAAAGCAGAAAAACAAGAGTCACATACAAAGGAAATCCCCCTATAGCTATCAGCAGATTTTTCGGCAGAAACTTTCTAAGCCAAGAAGGAGTTGCATGATATATACAAAGTGCCGAATAGGAAAAACCTACAGTCAAGAATATGAATACTCTTACCAGCAGGCCTATCATTCAGAATAGGGGAGATAAAGAGTTTCCCAAGCAAACAAAAACTGAAGGAGCTCATCACCACCAAAGCAGTCCTGCAAGAAATATTAAAGGGGATGCTTCAAGCAGAAAGGTAAGACCAAAAATGACAGTATGAAGGTAAAAAACAAAAAAGCAGTAAAAATGAGTATTTTTGTAAAAAAAAAAATCAGTCAAGAAACTCACAAAATATAAAATATGGATATAAAATATGACACCATATACCTAAAATGTGAGGAGAGGATTAAAGAATAGCTTCAAACTTAAATGACCCTCAAATTAATATAGATGCTATAGGCAGAAGATGTTATATACAAACCTGACAGTAACCACAAATCAAAAACCACTAATAAATTTGCAAAGAATAAAGAGAAAGAAATCCAAATATACCACTAAAGAGCACCAGCAAACCATGAAAGAGAAAGACAAGGAAGGATCAGAGAAAATCTACAGAAGCAACCACAAGACAAGTAATAAAATGGCAATAAATACATATCTATTGATAATTACTTTGAATGTAAATGGACTAAATGCCCCAAACAAAGACACAGGCTAACAGAATGGATTAAAAAAATAAGATCCATCTTATGCTACCTACAAGAAACTCATTTTAGACCTAAAGACACCTGCATATTGAAAGTGAGGGACAGAGAAACATTTATCATGCAAATTAATGTCAAAAGAAAGCCAGAGTAGCAATACTTATATCATACAACTTTAAAACAAAGACTATAGGGGTGCCTGGGTAGCTCAGTTGATTAAGCATCTGACTCTTGATTTCAACTCAGGTCATAGTCTCAGGGTCATGAGATCAAGCCTTGTGTCAGGCTCTGCACTGAGCATACAGCCTGCTTAGGATTCTCTCTCTCCCTCTTCCTCTGCTTCTCCCCACCCTTGCAAAAAAAATTAAAAATAAAAATAAACAAAGACTGTAACAAGAGACAAAGAGGGATACTATATGATAATAAAGAAGATAATTGAAAAAGAAAATATAACAATTTTAAAATTTATGTATCCAACCTGGGAACACCCAAATATATAAAGCAGTTAATAACAAATATAAAGGAACTAATTGATAATGACACAATAATAGTAGAAGACTTTAACACCCCACTCACATCAATGGACAAATCATCTAAACAGAACATCAAGAAGGAAACAATGGCTTTGAATGACACACTGGACCAGATGAACTTAACAGATATATTCAGACATTCCAACCTAAGACAGCAAAATACACATTCTTTCAAATGCACATGGAACATTCTCCAGAATAGATCACATATTAGGCCACAAAACAAGCCTCAACAAATTCAAAAAGATCAAAATCATACCATACATCTTTTCTAACCATAATGCTATGAAACTAGAAGTCAGCCACAAGAAAAATATCTGGAAAGGCCACAAATACATGGAAGTTTAATAACATGCCATTAAACAATGAATGAGTCATGAACCAGGAAGTCAAAGAAGAAATAAAAAACTATATGAAAACAAATGAAAATGAAAACACAATAGTTCAAAAACTATTGGGACACAGCAAAAGCTGTTCTAAAAGGGACATTTATAGCCACAGGCCTATCCTGAGAAGCAAGAAAAATCTCAAATAAATAATGTAACCTTACATCTAAAGGAGCTAGACAATGAACACAAACAAAACCTAAAGCAGCAAAAGGAAGGAAATAATAAAGATGAGAGCAGAAATAAATAAAATAGAAACCTAAAAAAACAACAGATCAATGAAAACAGGAGTTGGTTCTTTGAAAAATCAATAAAATTGATAAATCTATAGCCAGACTTTTCAAGAAAAAAAGAGAAAGGACTCAAATAAATAAAATCACAAATTTAATAGTAGAAATATCAACAAACACCACAGAAATATAAGGTAATTTTATGAAAAACTATCAATCAAAAAATTGGACAATCTAGAAGTGGATATTCCTAGAAACATACAAACTACTAAAACTAAAATGGAAAGAAATAGAAAATTTGAACAGATCAAAAACCAGTGAGGAAATTGCATCAGTAATCAAAAAAATGCCACCAAACAAAAGTCCAGGACTGGATAGCTTCACAGGTAAATTCACCAAACATTTAGAGTTAATACCTATTCTTCTCAAACTATTCCAAAATAGAGAAAAGGAAGGAAAACTTCCAAATTCGTTCTTTGAGGCCAGCATTACCCTAATACCAAGATCAAAGAAACCACTAAAATAGAGAACTATAGGCCAATATCTCAGATGAACATAGAATTAAAATCCTCAACAAAATACTAGCAAACTGAATCCAGTAATACATTTTTAAAAATCATTCATCCCAATGACATGGGATTTATCCGGGTTGCAAGTTTGGTTCACAAATTCACAAATCAATCAACATGATACAACACATGAAGAAGAGGAAGTATAAGACCCATATGGTCATTTCAATAGATGCAGAAAAAAACATTTGACAAGGTAGAACACCCATTCATTATAAAAACTTTCAATGAAGTACATTTAGAGGGGAAATATCTCACCATAATAAGGGCCTTATATGAAAAACCCACAGCTAACATCATCCTTAATAGGTCAAGAAGAAGACAAGGATGCCCACTCTCACCATTTATTCAACATAGTACTGAAATTCCTAGCCACAGCAATCAGATAACAAAAAGAAATCAAATGCATCCAAATTGGTAAGGAACAAGTAAAACTTTCACTCTTTGCAGATGACATGATACTATATAAAGAAAACCAAAAGACTCCACTATGACTCCTGTTGCTAGAACTGATAAATAAATTCAGTAAAGTTGCAGGATACAAAATCAATGAACAGAAATTTGTTGCATTTATATACACCAATAATAAAGCAGCAGAAAGAGAAATTAAGGAATCAATCTCATTTACAACTGCATCAAAAACCAGAAGATACCTAGGAATAAACCTAACAAAAGAAGTAAAAGACCTGTACTCTGAAAACTATAAAACAAGATGAGAAAACTTGAAGATGACACGAAGAAATGGAAAGACATTCCATATTCACGGTTTGAAAGAACAAACATTGAAAAAAAAAAAAAAAAAGAAAGAACAAACATTGTTAAAATGTCTATATTGCCCAAAGCAATCTACACAATGCAATCCCTATCAAACTACCAACAGCATTTCTCACAGAATTAGAACAAATAATCCTAAAATTTGTATGGAACTATAAAAGACTCTGAATAGCTAAGGCAATCTTGAAGAACAGCAAAACTGTTCACAATTCTGGACTTCAAGTTATATTTCAAAGCTGTAGTAATCAAAACAGTATGATACTGGCACAAAAATAGACACACAGATAAATGGAACAAAATAGAAAGCCCAGAAATGAACCCACAATTAATATTTGACAAGGCAGGAAAGAATATCCAGTGGGAAAAAATGTCTTCAACAAATGGTGTTGGGAAAACCAGACAGAAACTTGCAAAAGAATGTAACTGGAGGGATTCCCTGGGTGGCGCAGCGGTTTGGCGCCTGCCTTTGGCCCAGGGCGCGATCCTGGAGTCCCCGGGATCGAATCCCACATCGGGCTCCTGGTGCATGGAGCCTGCTTCTCCCTCTGCCTATGTCTCTGCCTCTCTCTCTCTGTCTGTGACTATCATAAAAAAAAAAAAAAAATTAAGAATGTAACTGGAGGGATCCCTGGGTGGCGCAGTGGTTTAGCGCCTGCCTTTGGCCCAGGGCGCGATCCTGGAGACCCGGGATCGAATCCCACGTCAGGCTCCCGGTGCATGGAGCCTGCTTCTCCCTCTGCCTGTGTCTCTGCCTCTCTCTCTCTCTCTCTCTGTGACTATCATAAAATAAATAAAAATTAAAAAAAAAAAAAATTTTAAAAAAAAAAAAAGAATGTAACTGGACCACTTTATCTCTTTCTCATTTTTTTTCAGAGGTGGAGGGGAGGAACAGAGGGAGAGGGAGAGGATCTTAAGCAGACTCCACACCCAATTCAGAGGCTGACACGGGGTTCAATCTCACAACCCTGAGATCATGACTTGACCCAAAATTAAGAGTCAGGTGCTTAAGGGTCCTAAGTACCCTGGGACCACCTTCTTACATCATACACAAAAGTTCAAAATGGATTAGAGACCTAGAGCCATAAAAATTCTGGAAAGAGCACAAGAAGTAATTTCTCTGACATCAGCTGTAATAACTTTTTTCTATATAGGTCCCCTGAGGCAAGAGAAACACAACTGAAAATAAACTATTGGGACTACATCAAAACAAAAAGTTTATGCACAACAAAGGAAACAATCAACAAAACTAAAAACCAACCTATGGAATGGAAGAAGATATTTGCAGATAACACATCTGATAAAGGGTAAGTATCCAAAATATGTAAGGAACTTATAAAATTCAACACCCCCCCAAAAATAACCCAATTAAAAAATGGGCAGAAAATATGAGCAGACGTTTCTCCAAAAAGGACATCCAGATGGTCAACAGACACATGAAAAGCTCATCATCACTTATCATCAGGGTAATGCAAATCAAAACTACAATGAGCTATATCACCTCACACCTGTCAGAATGCCTAAAATCAACAACACAAGAAACAACAGGTGTTGGCGGGGATGTGGAGAAAAGGGAACCCTCTTGCGCTGTTGTGAGGAATGCTAACTGGTGTAGTCACTGTGGAAAAAACAGTATGAAGTTTACTCAAAAAGTTAAAAATAGAACTACCCTATGATCCAGCAATGACCCTATTGGATATTTACCCAAAGAATACAAAAACACCAACTCAAAGGGATACATGCACCCCTATGTTTATAGTAGCATTATTTACACTAGCCAATATGTGGAACAGCCCAAGCATCCATCAGTTGATGGATGGATAAAGAAGAAATGGTATATACATACAATGGAATATTATTCAGCCATCAAAAAAGAATAAAATCTTGCCATTTGCAACAGTGTGGATGGAGCTAGTGCGTATAATGCTAAATAAAATCTGTCAGAGAATGACAAATACCATATGATTTTCCTCATATATGGAATTTAAGAAACAAAACAAATGAGCAAAAGGGGGAAAAAAGAGACAAACCAAGAAGGAGACTCTTAACTATAAAAAACAAACTGATGGTTACCAGAGAGGAAGGGGTGACAGGATGGGTGAAATGGGTGATGGGGATTAAGGAGTGCACTTGTGATAAGCACTGGGTAGTTAAAATAAAAACTTAAAAAAAAAAAAAAAGAACTGTATAGCATATGTTATCTCAAAAAAATAAAGGTAATATAATTTTTGAGGCACTTTTTTCACAATCCTTAACATTAAATTGTTTCATCATTGTCTTTCTTCTAGCATTCTCTATTTCCCAACTGAAAATAAAGAGAGGGAATAGCAATCAGAACTACGGTATGTTTCATGAATGTTTGGCATTTAAATTTCATAAAATTTAGAACTGAATGGCCTTCAGTATGCTTTTGATACATGTGCTAGTAGATTTTTTTAAATATATACGTTATCACCAGGGTAACATTTAACACATGAGAAGGAATTTCTGTTAGACTTGAATCCAGAAAATTAATCTGATGTCTATCTAAAAATAGAAATGTTTTTTCTTCTATGTCCTTTTCTCTATTTTTAAAAGCCTACTACTTATTCATTCGCCTTCCCAGATGTTAGCTGGGAAAGCTGAATCTTTTTTTCTTTTTTCTTTTCTTTTTTTTTTTTTTTTTTGCAGCCTCACTAGAAGAACTCATAGATACACAAAAGTGTTAATCACACCAAAGGTGCAAATTACATCAAAATCTTATGGAATTAAAGAATTTAAGTATCTGTTGTTGCCACTTCATCTTCCATTATTAAATGCATATAAATCACAAGGTGTGTACCTGTGAGAATTTTGTAAATTAGCAAACATCCAAAATGTAGTACTAATGGGAATGACATTTAGGCTTTGAGGCAGAGCTAAATTCAGGTTTCTGAAAGGTTGGTCAGCTGCTCCATGCAGATGTTGTTTTTATTTAGTGTTATGATCATTTCGTCATATAATTTCTTGAAGTGGCAAGAAACTTGAGGCTTGAGACATTTTTAGAAGAGGTAGTTCCTATGTTCCTCCTGGATGCACATATGAATTACAGTCATCTGGGTCCACACCCATGACCTAAAGAAGTGCTTTTCAAACTGGGTCATAATCCATTCATAGGCATGGAAATCACCTTATGAATTAAAGCCAACATTTTAAAAAGTAGAAGATAATAGAAAAACATAATATCATAGTTATGTATTTATTGTTGAAAAGGGAAGCTTTGTTTCAGTGTGTGTGTGTGTGTGTGTGTGTGTGTCTGTGCGCGCTGGGTTATGATACAAAATGTATGTTTGGGGGTGAGCCAACAAAATATATTTTAAAGCCATGGATATTATGTTACTAATGTATAGTTCCCAGTCAATATAAACTACCAATACTAGGAAATTAGTACAAACCTAATGGAAAATAATATTTCAGAAAGTTTCATAGAATTTGAAATTATGCGTAACCTCTGAACCAGTTATTTATTATTTATATATAGTTATTATTTTTTACTATCCATCTTAAGAAAATACTCCAAATTTCAGAAAATATTTTTGCATAAGAATATTCATCACACTGTCATTCATTATACTAGAAACCCCAAACAGTTGCAGTGCTCAATAACATAGCAACATTAAGTCCATTTTTAGAACATGAACCAATCGAGCATTGTGTCATCATTAAAAACACTATTTTCATAGGATTTATAATGATGTGGAAAATGTTTATGACATAATATTAAATAGAAAGGATTCAAAATTACTTATATTCTATAACCTTAACAATTGTAAAAACTTGTTAGAAGAAAAATGCTAAAGTAGTGGTGCTCAGAGTGATTATGATTTTCATTCTGTTTTTCTATATTTTTCAAGTTTTTTACAGTCCACAAGTGACATATCTATTGTCTAGGGTAAAGAGTTTTTCTTAAAAAAAAAAAAAAAAATAAGACACCCCCTCACTAAGATAGCCAAGTAATAATGTGGTGTTGGTCGTTTGCTTTTGCAAAGATGCTACCTTGGCTGACTCTCCCTGTTGGGTCATGGAGAGTAAGACTGCCCTTCCTTTAAATGCATTTTCATAATGTAATGATTTTCAAGGATCTGTTTCCTATTCTTCCTGTGTGATTAACACCAAAGCAATAGCACTAGAGTCAGGGTTTCAGGCCTCCCACGCAGTGTCCAATACATGTTCTTTTCCTTTCCTCAAGACCAGTGTATTAGTTTCTTACTGCTACTGTAACAAACCACCATTAACCTGGTGGCATAGAACAACAGATTTATCTTAGAGCTCTGGAGGACAGGAATCCAACACGGTTCTCACTGGGCTAAATTTAATGTATCACCAGGCCTCAGGTCCTTCGGAAGAGACACTGTTTCCTTGCATTTTCCAGCCTCTAGAAGCCACTTGCAGCCATGGCCATTCCTCCATCTTCAAAGCCAGCAGTTTAGCATCTTGAACTCTCTGCTTCCATTTCCACATTGCCTTCTCTGACTCTGACCCTCTGCCTCCCTCTTAATAAGGACCCTTCAGATACAATGAGTCCATCTGGATAATCTAGGCTAACTCCCCATTTCAATATCCTTAAAATAGTTAAGGTCATTCGCAAAGTCCCTTTTGCATTGTAAATCACACATTCACAGGCTCTGGGGATTAGGACATGAACATCTTTAGGGGGGCCATTATTCTGTCTACACAACCAGGCTTGACAGAGCAGCTTGAAACTGGGAGTTTATTTCTCTTGCATTACAGCTAGAGTGGTCTGAAAATTGCACTGTACCCAATTAGGGGTCCCAAATGTGCATGGACCTGTGATTTTCCACTAGGGGGCAACATCCTGTAGGAACAGGATCTTCACTCAGTTCTTGGCACCTGCCAAAGGTTAACTGAAGAGATGGTGCCGAGCTTTACTGTTACAGTGCAAGTCTACAGCACCACAAAAATGTAGTCAAGGTGCCCAAGCATGCATAAATAGATGCTGGAGGATTTGCAGTTGCAATCATAATCCCTTCATATTGCTACCTCTTCGGTTATAGTTGTGTAGAAGCAAATGAGCCAGAGGAGGGAGATTAAGAGCTCAAAAAAATTCAGAGGTTATTCCAAGTTGCTTTTGTTTTTATTTTAAAACTTTTTAAGTTTCTTAAGTAATACCACATTGTAAAAAATATATATTGGAAAATACAGTTAAGCAATAATAAAAGTATTGTTTTTATGTCACTTTTGGCTCTTCAAAGCTGAATACAAAACAACTAAGTGTCAGCCTTTTAATTGTTAAAGACCTTTTCACTGAGTTATGGATTTAGAAAATTAAAGTTCATGTAAACAACTAAATTAAACTTCAAAGTAATAAGAACCGTTGGTTATTAGCTTAACTACCTTCACACCTACTGTTTTTGGTTTGTCTTAAACTCAATAGTATGTTATTTCTTGAAAGTTAACTTCACTGACATTAATTTAGAGTCATGGTATTCTCCAGGTTTGAGCAGACCTCTCAGTCTTGCAGCTTTTCTTTTTTAGATCCCAGTTCGTGTTTTCTCTGCTTTTCTTCAAAGCTGATAAATGAAATAAAATGCCAGCATTTATCATAAGCCAATGAGACTTTCCTTTTATTCCCTCATTGTGGACAATAAAGAAATTTGATTCTTTCCTGTATGTCTCTTCATTTCCTTTAAGCTTTTCCTTCTCAAAAAATTCCAGCTTCCTCTCCATTTGTCTAGTTTCTGCCCAGCCCCTCAAAACTCAGCTCAAACACTGCTTCTTCCCTAAACCCTGAGAGAACGCAGGGGTCAGTGCTGATTTCTCCCCTCTCTGAGAGAACACAGGGGTTAATGCTGATTTCTACCCCCTACAAGTTTCTCTAGAACTCACCCACTACCCCACATCTGACACTTAATCACTCATGTGTTTACCGTGCACGCTGCAGTCAGGTCTCCTGGCCCTTTCCCCAGGACTTCAGTCACTCCTGCTCATGCCACCTCTTGGGTCCACTGTTTTGCCCAAAACAGGTCTTTACATTTGATAATGGGATTAAACTTCCAAATACTTACATCTTTCACCCTAGACACATTACAAGCTGTTGGAAGGTGGAGATCACATTTATTCACGTAAAATACAGCAAATGTAGATAGAGGTCCTACTTTTTGCCAGGCAGGGTGCCAAGCGCTAGAAATATAAGGATAAACTAAGATAACCCTTACCTGTAAAGTTCTTAGAGTTTAGTGTAGAACAGAGAATGACACTACAGTGTGAAAAGCATCTTAATACAGGAAAATGCAGGGGGTCGCCCAGAGGGCCGAAAGGTCAGGAAAGCACTTCCAGAGGAAAAACCCTCCAACTGTGAGGCTCAAAAGACAAAGGAGGGCAAAAGTGAGGGGATTCGCATTCACTCAGCCGGCACTCTGTGTTCCACATGGACCAGGTACCACTCATGTAATCCTTAAAGCAACCCTGGGAAATACGTAGGGAGGACAGAGGAAACCAGATAGGTATGATTCACTTATACATCTCACCATCCATTACCAGACCAGCAAATTCCCATGTAGTGCTTCTTACGTGCCAGCACTATTCCAAATACTTCACATGCGTTACTCCTTTGATCATGACAACAACCCTGCAAGGTAAATACTGTGGCTACCTTTATTTTACACATCGGTAGAGCAAGTACAGTTCTCATAGGCACCCAGCAGATATGTGGGTGAGCTGGATTTAAACCAGGCAATCTGACCCCAGAGTCTGTGCTCATAACCACCACACTACACTGTGTGACCTCTACCGGACTATTTTATCATCCCTTGAATGTGTTTATTAGAAAAGGTAAGGAACATTCTCACTGAAAAAGTCAGCAACTCAAAACTGTGTAAAATATAATTTCCACACTTCTCCTGATTCCATTTCCAGTATTATCGGCGAGTTTTGAAGCTAAATATTATTAACCTCTGAGTGAGTCTCAGACATGTTAAGAGATTTGCCTGGGGTCACAGCTGTTAAGTGGGAAACTGGGATTTAGAATCAAGTCTTTGTAGCTTTAACAACTGGGGGGAACTACCAAGCAAACTGGGGGATCTGGGGAAGGGCCCCCAAGTAACAACTAGCCCGTGCTCTGTTGGCAAAGCCAACAAGAGCTGCACATGCCCTGCTGATGAAACTGGGCTTCTCTCATTGGTGATGCACAAGCTGGGGGACATGAGCCTAATGGCCTTTCAGGAAGGTCTTTCTGGTGACTGTGGAGGATAGAAGGTTAGAAACCAGAACATGGAACAAGGGAATGGGAAGGACTGACAAATACTCATGATACTGGTAGACAGAATGAGGTACTTGACACATCTCTTATGGGGAGGGAAAAGTTAAAGTTTAAAGTTAATTAAGTTAAAGGAAATACCCTTAAGGCAGAACAAGGTCAAGTGGCCCTATCTTAATGGCCTGTAGAGGAGGGGTGGGAGCTCTGAGAGGCAGACAGAACCTTCTATCATGGGTTACTTGAGAGAACGGAGGTTAAGGATCTGAATCCACAAGCTGACCCCACCAGGGCAGCCAGAAGAACATTTCTGCCGCCCCCTTCCATAGACTGTACCCTGTTTCCTGTGATTTCCCTCCTCTCCAAGTCTCTTTTTTTTTTTTTTAGAGGAATTGAATTCTTTTTTTTTTTTTTTTTAATTTATGATAGTCACAGAGAGAGAGAGAGAGAGAGAGAGAGAGGCAGAGACATAGGCAGAGGGAGAAGCAGGCTCCATGCACCGGGAGCCCGATGTGGGATTCGATCCCGGGTCTCCAGGATCGCGCCCTGGGCCAAAGGCAGGCGCTAAACTGCTGCACCACCCAGGGATCCCTCCAAGTCTCATTTAATCCAATTCACTTGGATAAATATAACCCAGTCAATGGTTTCTCAGACCTGCTCTTGACAGAAGATGTGCATTACCTTTGGCAAACCATGTTTAAAAATTCCAGACTCCCATCCCTCACTGGCCAGGTACGTAAGGGAAATGTGTGGAGCAGTCAGGTATAAACTGGAAGTGGGAGAAAATGTGGCAAGCTCAAGAATACATTTCTGCAAGCCTACTCATTCCAGTTCAATTTTTTTTTTCTTTGAATCAACATGCTGGTCAAAGAAAACACCATGAAGCCTCATTATTTGGGGATTCTGAATCTGTCAATTTGCCTACTTGCTGAAATATATTTATGACCCTAAAATCAATACTTACAGCAACTCTTTTTTTTTTTTAATTTTTATTTATTTATGATAGTCAGAGAGAGAGAGAGAGAGAGAGAGAGGCAGAGACATAGGCAGAGGGAGAAGCAGGCTCCATGCACCGGGAGCCCAATGTGGGATTCGATCCCGGGTCTCCAGGATCGTGCCCTGGGCCAAAGGCAGGCGCCAAACCGCTGCGCCACCCAGGGATCCCCTACAGCAACTCTTGTAGTCATTTGTAGACATGGACAGAGTGGTGAAAATTTTGAGTCTACTGGCACACATGTTCCCAGCTGATACCAAACAAGCCAACACTCTGTGCCTTTTTGTCTCAGCCCTCACACAATTAACAAGCATTCATCTCCCTGGTCTTATTGAGTGCCATATTTTTCTCATTTTTGTGCCTTTTTTTTTTTTTTTGTCAGTGTTTTGCTATTTAAAATGGCCCCCAAGTGTAGTGCTGAAAAGCTGTCTACTGTTCCTAAGTGCAAGAAGGCTGTGATGCGTGTTATGGAGAAAACACATGTGTTAGATAAGCTTCATTTGGGCTTAAGTTAGAGTGCTATTGGCTGTGAGTTCAATGCTGTTAAAAGAATGTTAATTTTTGTATTGTATTAGTTTTTGTATACCAACAATATATATTAAATAAAATAAAGATAAAATAAATAAATAAAATAAAATAATAAAAATAAAATAAAATAAAGATTTTATTTATTTGAGAGAAGAGAGAAGAAAGAGAGAGCATGATCAGGGGGGCAGAGGGAGAAGCAGATTTCCTGCAGAGCAAGGATGGGGTGGTGGGGCTGGATCCCAGGAATCTGGGATTGTGACCTGAACTGAAGGCAGCCACAGGTAGCCACTCAACCAACTGAGCCACCCAGGTGCCCCAAATAAGCGGTCTTTAAACAGAAACACACATTTTTTTTTAATTTTAAAGTTGTTTTTTTTTTTTTTTTTAATTTGAGAGAGAGTGAGAGAGAGCATGAGTGGGGCATGGGTAGAGGGAGAAGCTGACTCCCCACTGAGCAGGGAACCCAACATGGGGCTTGAGCCCAGGACCCTGGGATCATGACCTGAGCTGAAGGCAGAAGCTTAAACGACTGAGCCAGTCAGGCGCCCCAAGAGAAACACACATTAAACAAAGTTATATACTGACTGGTTGACAAAAATGTGACCAGAGTTCTCACAGAGATCTAAATCTATATTTCCTCTGGGAGCAATGGTTCAGTTTCTGATGAAACTTTATAGAATGTAGCTACCAATAATAATGAGTATCATCTGTATCTGAGAGCCTCTCATTCTGCTACAGTTGGGGAGCTCCTATTCAATGACTTTATCCTAGTTCTCAAAGTTCTCAGAGTCTCAATCATGGACTTCTAGGGTATGGTGTGTTGTCACCTGAGACTCATAATAAAGCACTAAGAGTTTGTGTATGATTTTTTAATTATTAAGCAAAATTTGAAGTTATCTCTATAATAATGTCACTTACATTCCGGAATGCTTTCCAGAGTGGGAAGATGTACCAGTCACATCCCTCACCCTCTAAAAAAGCCCGGAAATGCTTTCAGGTCTCCTGCCAGTGCTTCCTTCCCATTGACCAAACCCAACTGGAAACCAGCTGACAAAGGAGCCTGAGGTCAATCTTTAAAGCAAAGAGAAGGACAAAGAATGAATCTGAGGGAGGGGTAAATGGAGAATTAAGCCAATATGGGGAGCCAGATATTAATCAGGCAATCCTTTAACTAATGTAGAGATACGTACTAAATACTCTGAACAAAAAAGACTTGGTGTTCTGACAGTTTAGGACACAGGAGCATGACCCAGACCGGGAGCGAGGGGAGACTCCCCAAAATAAAGCTTGATTGCCACGCTCACATCCACAGAGCCCTTTACAGAGAGGGAGGGCTTCTGACAGCAGAGGGAAAGACTTAAAAACAAAACGGAGATTCCTTGAACTCCTGAGGGCCCTCTGGCTGCCCAAGGCCCTGGCCATCATCCACTGTCCAGGGCACCAAAAGGCAGACACGCCAGTAGCCAGGGGAAACCGGCTAGCCGATTTAAAAGCAAAGAAGGCAGCCCTTTTGGTGACCCAGGTCTTAGCAACCACGCGACCTGATCGGGGGCACCGACCCTGCCTGACACCCCCAACTATACTGATGCTGATTTACACTGGATCAAACGCTTGCCTGTGACCCAGTGCTTGCGTGGCTGGTGGAGGGCCGCAGACTCCAGCATCATCCTGCCTGAGGAACTAGGACGATGAGTCCTGTCCAAAATGCATCGGAGTACTCCTGTGGGAACAAGGAGGATGGAAGACCTCATACGACATGCAAAGATCACTATTAAAGACTCTCGAGCAAAGATCGAGCAGATCGTGGCGAGCTGCCACGCATGCCAGTTAACTAATGCCTCCGCCCATGGATCTAACCCAGGCACCCGGCTCCGGGGGGGACCGCCCAGGAGCCTCCTGGGAAGTGGACTTCACTGAGGTAAAACCTGGAAAATACTGATACGGGTATTTACTAGTGTTTGTAGATACTTTTTCAGGATGGACAGAGGCATTTCCCACCAAACATGAAACGGCACAGACCGTGACCAAGAACCTGCTGGAAGACATCATACCGAGGTATGGTTTTCCTGTTAAGATTGGGTCAGACAACAGCCCAGGATTCGTCTCTAAGGTAACACGGGGAGTGGCCCTAGTACTTGGGGCACACTGGAAATGACATTGTGCACATAGGCCCCAGAGCTCAGGACAGGTAGAGAGGATGAACGGAACAGTAAAGGAGACCTTAACTAAATTAGCCCTGGAGACTGGCGGGGACTGGGTGACTCTCCCCTCCTTTGCCCTATATAGGGTGAGGAACTCTCCATGTAAGATGGGACTGACCCCCTACGAGATCATGTTCGGTCTTCCTCCACCCGTTATCCCCAATTTAAAACCCGAGGTGCTTGCTGAATTTGATGATCACCAACTTCTTTTCTCCCTCCAAATGTTACAACGAACCCATGAGCAGGTGTGGCCTAAGCTGAGGGCCCTCTTGCGGAGATACCAACACCAGATACTTCAACCTCGCTGGAAGGGACCCTACATCGTGATCCTGACCACTCCCACCGCTCTCAAGGTCGACGGGATTACTCCCTGGGTCCACTACACCCACGTCCGGCCAGCTGACCCACACGCCGTTCTCAAGGACTTTGTTCCAGAATGGAAAAGCCAACCGAACAAGGACAATACCCTAAAGCTAAGACTGCACCGTTCTCACTTATTTCCCACCTCCAAGACTCCCTAGTCTGAGGTTGTCTTTCAAAATAGAAGGGGATTAGACTTAGTCTTCTTACAACAAAGGGTGGGGTGGGGATGGTTCTGTGCTGCCTTAAACGTAAGATGTTGCTTCTTCCCTGGAATGTAAATGGGAGCGAGAATAGCAACAAGGTTGGTTCGAATCCTGGTTTAATCATTCCCCCTGGCTCACTCTGAGAGCAACCTGGACCCATGATTGGGTCCTTCCTTAGGTTCCTCTGAGAGGGGGAAATGTGGAGGCCGAGAAAATGAAGGCCATTCCACTTTAAGTTCAGCGTTAGCACAAGTACAGCCATCCCAGGCCCCTGTGAATAAGAGCTGAACTTTACCTTACTTCAGTTACAGGAAGAAAACAGCTTACAGCTTAACATCCTAGAAAGCCCCTATTAGAATGAGAACAGAGCCAAAGCCAAGGGCAGGAAGCCCCTATTAGAATAAGAACAGAGCTCAATGCTCTTGAAAGCCCCATATCAAAATGTAAACAGAACTTGAGAAATTCCTCCACCCCTTCTGAAGATCCCCTACACCAGCCTATAAAAACTAAGCTGAAACCCACCTCGGGGTCCAAGTCCCTGCTCCGCTGTGTCGGGTGTACTTGGACACAAGCTCGAGCTTGTAAATAAACCCTCGTGTGTTTGCATGGAAAAAAACAAAACAAAATAAAGCTTGAGAACAGATTGAACTGAGATCTGAAAGATGAGTAAGGGACAAGCATCTTAGTTAAAGGCAACAGCATGTGAAAGGCCCTTACAACTAAGGCAGGAGCAGGGTACTCAGAGAGCTGCTAAGATGTAAAATCAGTAGAATTCTGAGAGGTAATTTGGCAATTGCTATAAATTTTTTAACGTGCTTCTCTTCAACCCACAAATCTTGTTTAGGTTTCTATCAGAAAAACTACTTGCACATAGGAACAGAGTAGCATTAACCCTTTGTTGAAGACAACAGTGTTTATCATAACCAAACTCTGAAAACAGCCTAAATGCCCATGAATAAGGAAATGGTGAAATAAACTATAAATATCCATCTTATGAAATGCCAGACAACAATTAAAAGGTAGTTTGGAAATATGCAGAAGATGTAGTGGTTAAGAAAAAAAAAAAAAAAGGCCGCACGGGTGGCTCCGCGGTTTGGTGCCGCCTTCAGCCCAGGGCCTGATCCTGGAGACCCGGGATCGAGTCCCACGTTGGGCTCCCTGCATGGAGCCTGCTTCTCCCTCTGCCTGTGTCTCCACCTCTCTCTCTGTGTCTCTGATGAATGAATAAATAAAATCTTTTAAAAAAAAAAAAAGAAAATTTGAAAACAATATAAATAGCATGTTCACATTTATATAAAAAATCTATATTTATAACACATATAAATATAATAGCAAATATAATAGCACTGGAGAGTCTGAATGGATACAAATCATATCAACAAAGGGATTATCTCTGGAGTGGGGAAAGGAAAGAACATTTTTTTTTCTTTTTTTTTTTAAAGATTTTATTTATTTATTTGAGAGAGAGAGAACAAGCAGGAGGAGGAGTGGAGGGAAAGGGAGACAATCTCAAGCAGACCCTCATGAGTGCAGAGCCCAACTCCAGCTGGATCTCACAACCCTGAGGTCACAACCTGAGCCAAAACCAAGAGTCATATGCTTAACTGGCTGAGCCCCCCTAAGCACCCCTCTTTTTCTTTTTATCTACATATCAACTTCTAAGTCATTTGAAACCTTATAATCTGTATATAATTAGGTATATATTAAATTATTATGTCAAAAAAAGAGAAAAGGAGTTTGTTTTGTTTTTGTTTTTTTACTTAAGCACTGTTAGTATCTATCAGTGTCACCCTGGAAAAGGCAAGCTTTCACAGAATAATTACTTCCAAAAGTTCATCTTAGTCCTCAAAGATCGTGGCCATTTTCAACCTTGGCTGCACATAGGTTTTAACCTAGTGAGCTTCTTAAAAATTCTGGTGCTCAGGCCCCAGATCCATAGATTCTAGTTAATTAGTCATGGTGGGTGCTGGGCATGAGAATTTCTTAAGGTTCCTCAAGTGATTCCAGTGTGCAACCAACACTGAGAAACACTACTCTCTGACATCTTTATCCAATGGGTTCTTAGAGTCAAAACCTGGCTGAGAGGTTTAATCACCTTGGAATTGGTACTCTGTTGCACAAACTAGTGGCTAGAAAGGGTATTGGTAAAGCTGTCATCATCCAACACTATGAGTTATTATCAAAGACAGCAGGCACACACTTTGGCCTTGGAGTTGAAGGCCAACGACTGACCATCCTAAGACTGTAACAGGAAAATGTCAATGTTACCCAGGGCAATTTACACATTTAATGCAATCCCTATCAAAATACCATGGACTTTCTTCAGAGAGTTAGAACAAATTATTGTAAGATTTGTGTGGAATCAGAAAAGACCCCGAATAGCCAGGGGAATTTTAAAATGGAAAACAAGAGCCGGGAGCATCACAATGCCAGATTTCAGGTTGTACTACCAAGCTGTGGTCATCAAGACAGTGTGGTACTGGCACAAAAACAGATACATAGATCAATGGAACAGAATAGAGAATCCAGAAGTGGCCCCTCAACTTTATGGTCAACTAATATTCGATAAAGGAGGAAAGACTATCCACTGGAAGAAAGACAGTCTCTTCAATAAATGGTGCTGGGAAAATTGGACATCCACGTGCAGAAGAATGAAACTAGACCACTCTCTTTCACCATACACAAAGATAAACTCAAAATGGATGAAAGATCTAAATGTGAGACAAGATTCCATCAAAATCCTAGAGGAGAACACAGGCAACACCCTTTTTGAACTCGGCCACAGTAACTTCTTGCAAGATACATCCACGAAGGCAAAAGAAACAAAAGCAAGAATGAACTGTTGGGACTTCATCAAGATAAGAAGCTTTTGCACAGCAAAGGATACAGTCAACAAAACTAAAAGACAACCTACAGAATGGGAGAAGATATTGCAAATGACGTATCAGATAAAGGGCTAGTATCCAAGATCTATAAAGAACTTATCAAACTCAACACCCAAGAAACAAACAATCCAATCATAAAATGGGCAGAAGACATGAACAGAAATTTCACCAAAGAAGACATACACATGGCCACCAAGCACATGAGAAAATGCTCTGCATCACTTGCCATCAGGGAAATACAAATCAAAACCACAATGAGATACCACCTCACACCAGTGAGAATGGGGAAAATTAACAAGGCAGGAAACCACAAATGTTGGAGAGGATGTGGAGAAAAGGGAACCCTCTTGCACTGTTGGTGGGAATGTGAACTGGTGCAGCCACTCTGGAAAACTGTGTGGAGGTTCCTCAAAGAGTTAAAAATAGACCTGCCCTACGACCCAGCAATTGCACTGTTGGGGATTTACCCCAAAGATACAGATGCAATGAAACGCCGGGACACCTGCACCCCGATGTTTCTAGCAGCAATGTCCACAATAGCCAAACTGTGGAAGGAGCCTTGGTGTCCACCGACAGATGAATGGATAAAGAAGATGTGGTCTATGTATACAATGGAATATTACTCAGCCATTAGAAATGACAAATACCCACCATTTGCTTCAACGTGGATGGAACTGGAGGGTATTATGCTGAGTGAAATAAGTCAATTGGAGAAGGACAAGCATTATATGGTCTCATTCATTTGGGGAATATAGATAATAGTGAAAGGGAATAGAAGAGAAGGGAGAAGAAATGGGTAGGAAATATCAGAAAAGGAGACAGAATATGAAGACTCCTAACTCTGGGAAATGAACTAGGGGTGGTGGAAGGGGAGGAGGGCGGGGGGTGGGGGTGAATGGGTGACGGGCACTGAGGGGAGCACTTGACAGGATGAGCACTGAGTGTTATTCTGTATGTTGGCAAATTGAACACCAATAAAAAATAAATTTATTATAAAAAAATAAATAAATAAAACTGACATTTACAGAAAAAAAAAAAAAAAAACTGTAACAGATGCCCTGGCAAAGTAAAGAACTTCAAAGACAAACATAATCACAGACACCTTTACTCATGCAGTTAGTTACTGAGCACCTACTATGCTCTTGGTCCTTTGAAACAGAACACAGATTCCATGCACAATGTGAGGTGAGAGGGTCAAGAGATATTTCTTTTTTTTTTTTTTTAATTTATTATTTATGATAGTCACAGAGAGAGAGAGAGGCAGAGACATAGGCAGAGGGAGAAGCAGGCTCCATGCACCGGGAGCCCGATCGTGGGATTCGATCCCGGGTCTCCAGGATCGTGCCCTGGGCCAAAGGCAGGCGCCAAACCGCTGCGCCACCCAGGGATCCCAAGCTTTCCTTATAGCAAAGGAAGCTTCAGGTGTACTTGAGACTGTGTTTACAAAGTGGACAGGACACTTGTTTTAGCTCCAATCTTTTGTTCATTTCTTATTGCTGGGACTTCGTATTAATGGGCATCAAACAAGAACTTAAGGTCTTTAGCTTCAGTGATTTTTATTTTATATGACAGTTAACTGTCCCTTTGAGGTTTAGTCAAAGTGGGCTGAGTCTGTGGGAAACTGAAAAGAGAAACTAACATCTGTAGGCTCTCTCTTCTAAGAAATCTGAAGATGGGGAAGGTGGGTCACCCATGGGTGACCAACTGTCTCTGTTTGCCTGGTATGATGTGTTGAATGTCTTTGTATCCCAGAAATCCATTTGTTGAAGCCCTAACCCTTTGAGAGGTAATTAGATTTAGAGGAGGTCTTAAGGGTGTGGTCTTTGTGAAGGGACTAGTGACCTTATAAGAGATCAGAGATCTCATGCTCTCTTGCGCACATGCTCTCTCTCTCTCTTTCTACCCAGTGAGGACTCAGAAAGAAAGTAGCTGACTATAAGCCAGGGGGAGGGTGCTCACTGCAACCCAACCCTGCTGGCAATTTGATCTTTGTCTCCTCTTCCCCCAGAACTGTAAGAAATAAATGTCTAGGGTTTAAGCCACTCAGTCTATGGTATTTTGCTACAGCGGCCTGAGCTGCTTAAGACAGGCACCCAGGACTCAGGACTTTAACTTTAAAACAAGGACAGTCCTGGCCCACCATTCCAGATAGCTTGGCACTGACTGATTCCTGGGACTTGCACTTTCAGGAAAGCGCAAGTAAGCCAGGACAAGTTGGTTACCCCAGTCACCATATACAACACTCCTCTTTCCAAATGAAGTTTTTCTCCCTTTATTAGACAAGGGCAGAATTGTTGACAGCTCTGCTCCAGATGGTATCCCAGATTCTACCACTCCCCATGACTTGGCCCCTGGGCGGAGGAATCTGCAAAGTAAAATGAATCCTCCCTTGACATGAGACATGTTGCTTTCAAAAAACTAAAGTGGAAGGCTCTTTGATGAGTAAAACCTCCGTTGCTTTCAGGACTAGTCTGACAGAGGGAATGGTCTACCGAGGTATACATTAGGCGTGCCTAATATTGTATTTATTTTCTATAAATAAATCTGGGCTTCTCTCAAGACACCAACATAAGCCAGATTAAAGTTCCCTTTCAAATGATCCTGGAGTGATAGCTTCCTTGCCTGTTATTCAAAATCAAGTGTGGCTCCTTGTCAAATGGTTGCCAGGAGATAGCATAAGAGCCAACTCCTCACCTCCTCTACCATGGCAACGCACCCTTATTTCCTAATCCAGCTTCTTTCTGCGAGAGTCTAGATTTCTGAGAGTAGTATGCTACCCTTGATTATTTAGTTAGTCTTGCAGACAGATACCAGCCCTTCTAACCTTCTGCACGGAGACCTCCTCATATGCAGTAGCAGCCTACTGCTGGCTTTTCCTTCGTGACTGTGCGCTATAGCTGCCATCATTCTTTCTTATTGTCTCAAGGCCTCAGAATACAATTGTTGACTTAAATGGTGACTTCACAAAGAGGAGGCAAGGTCTTTGGAATATTAAGAGCAGAAAGTGTGTTTAACATGAAGTTGATGGAAATGAGGCTCCCTGAAATGCCTCGGTTTACCCATCTGTAAAAGAAGGATATATTCCCTTGTAGGTTACTGTGAGGATGAAATGAACAAGTGCATGTAAATCTTAAACAGTGTCTGGCACATAGTAAGTGCTCAATAAACATTAGCTATTATAGTATTGTTAGGATTTGTTCCCATCGGTTTTTACCAGGAAATTTAACCAAATATATAGATAAAAGAATTGAATGTGAATTGTCAGGACTATTTTGTTTGTACGTGATTACTCAAGTTAGCCTATGTAAAAAAGGCATCGTGCTCATGTGGTTTGAAGTAGTGAGGTTTGGAGCTGACAGCCAAGAAAGAATTCTTGAGATGTCTTTGGTACAAAAAATGTGGTTTTATTAAAGCACAGGGACAGAAAAAGCTGCACTGGGGTTGTGAGGAGTGACTGATTATATAAGGTTTTCTATCCTATGGAGGGGATGTTAGGGGTTCAGGAAACTGAATCTATAGGTTTTGAGGATTGCTTTTTAAAAAGATTTTATTTATTTATTTGAGAGAGAGAGAGAGTGGGAGCACAAGCAGTGTCAAGGGGAGGGGACAAGGGCAGAGGGAGTAGGAGAAGCAGACTCTCCCACTGAGCAGGGAGCCTGACGTGGGGAGTTCAATGCGGGCTCAATCTTAGGACTCCAGGATCATGACCTGAGCCAAAGGCAGACATTTAAACCACTGAGCAACCCAGATGCCCCTAGAGATCACTTTTTTCTTGTAAATCATTAAGACGGTTGTGAACTGATGGAAAATTATATCCTGTATGACTGTAATCTATATCAAAAAACAAAAACCATTTGTTTTTCCCTTTTCTTTGTTCTAGGATAGCCAGGAATGCCTGAGGAATGTCACATATATCCCACTCTGGAGAGGGGGAGGGTTGCCAGGTGTCAGCTTGTGCTTTGCCCTCAGCTTGCCTTCTGCTCCCTCATCAGTACTGGCTCCAAGTGCATTCATTCATTCATTCATTCATTTCTCTCTTACTCTCTGTTTGGTGTGAGGGATACAGTGATCAAAGATACCACTTCCTGCCCTCAAGAAGTTCCTGAATTACTGGAGAGAGACACAAAAGAACCCAGCCATTGACAAGACAATACAAAAAGAGCTATGATATATAATTCTTGCATGGGGTGTAATATGGGACACAGAAAAGCATTGTGTGGGGGCTGTGGGAAGCTGCCAGTATTTACCTGTCTGTATCTCCCCACTAGACTCTAAGTCCCTAAAGTGCAGGGTTTGTGTATTTTCATCTTCAATTTCCTCAGGTCCAAGGGAGGATGGGAGGAGAGTAAAACTGAAGGAAATCCAGGTTTAGTAGAGCCTAAATCTTATATCATTGGGAAGTCCTCCTTAAGAAAAAGAGGAATTATAAATGCATAATTAGATATAAGGATGAATATGTATTTAGAATTAGAAATCAAAACAAATTACTTTCCCTTTAATATGAGGTCTTTCTAGACAATTTATCAAAAAATGCTTATAGAGAAATATTTGCATTTGCTAGCTGGTTTTGCTTCCCTACACAGCATACTTTCTGACTCCCAACAGTAATCAGCGGGCAGGGGCCCATGTGAATGAGGGGCCTTCAGGCTTCGATCTCAAGAGCTTCAGTATGAGTCCATTTCTGAGGGAGCATTTCTTCCCCTGCTCCCTTCACTGAAGGTCACAGCTCCGCACAGTTCTCCCTGCCTCTGGGTTCTGGGAACTACTCCTTCTCCTATCTCTTAAGGCTTAAGAGAAGTAGCTACACCCTACTGTTTCCAGCCTTGGGGTATTACACTATATCAGCGGCTTCTCCTACCTCTCTGCTCACTACTTTGTAAACAGTCCCTTAATTAAAAACTCTTAAAAAAAAAAAAAAAAAAACTCTTATGTTTTCTAATTTGAATGTGCCATCAGTTTCTACCAGGACCCTTGATTGATACAGAAGAAAAAAATGTGTTTCTTTTTATGGCCCATGGGTAAACAGTCTCTAAGTATTATCACACTATGTGTACCCCATATTACGCATGATATGCCCCATATTCTGTATGTCATTATTATGACTATATACACCATTCCTAGCTCCTTCTAATTCACTAGCATGAGAGTTTATCATTTCTATTGCTCTACTGACAGAGATGCTAGTGCCAATAGAGACCTAAAACCTACACCAGAAAAGAAGCAATTCAGGCCATTCAGGTCAATGGAGTAAACCTCTTGAAGACCTGAAGAGTGAGCCATTTCTTTCCAGTCCCTATAGGTGAGCCCCAAAATGGCAATTAATATCACCTGCAGTTCAGAGGCTTAGGTTGCTCAGAGGGCAAGAAAGCGAGATCTTTGCTTCAAGCAGACACAATTCATCAACAGATTCCAGCAGGATACCCCACAGGTCAAATCACAGCAACCAGCACTTTTTAAATATGCCAAAAAGGGTGCCTGGGTGGCTCAGTCAGTTAAGCATCTGCTTTCAGCTCAGGTCATGATCCCAGGTTTCTGGGATCAAGCCCCACATGGGGCTCCTTGCTTAGCAGGGAATCTGCTTCTCCCTCTACCCCTCTCCCTCTGCTCATGCTCTCTCTCTCTCACTCAAATAAATAAATAAAAATAAATATGCCAAAAGAGATAGCGGTAGCAAGTGGAATGAATAGGAGAGTCATCCTGGAGCTTCAAACTTTAGCCAGTAACAGAATTTTAGTATACCAAGAAAACCAAGTTTCAATATCAACTTAAAGTGCCTTAGGATGAAAGTAATGCATTGCCTCATATCACAGAAAAAGTCCAGGGATGGATTTTGCTTCAAATGCATTGGGATTTCCTTCTCCCCCTCCCCCTCCCTCCCTCTATCTCTCAGTTTTCTCTCACTCTCTTCTTCAGTTCTGCTTTCCTCAGAGTTGGTTTGCTTCTTAGTCAGGATTTTCCCAAGTGGTGGCAAAATGAACATAAATACTTCCAATTTTACATCCTTCCAAATAATCACCATCTTCTCCATAGCAACAAAGACTGGAAATTGAATCTGATTGGCCAGATTTGGTCACATGTCCATAGCTGTACCAATCACCTTGATCACTACTGTCCAGGCTGGAACCAAGGACTGTGATGAGTCCCACTGAAACCAGATAGACAGAGTGGGAGAGAGGAGGAGATGCTATTAGGTAGAGGGAAAAAATCCTGAGGAGGAAAATACCACAAATGTCCATCACACCATGGCTGCAGTGGCACCAGGCTGCAGCTAAATGACCCAAATCTAGTAACTATAGACAGCTCCTGGATCTAGGTCTTTGAGGCTCCTGCAGCTGTAAGGTAGTAGAAAGAAAAGAGACTGAGCATCCCAGCTTGACCACTGTATGATCCTAGACTCTCAATTCACTTTCCTTCTCCGGCTTTGATGTTTTCAGCAGCAAGTGATGGTGTAGGACCAGATCTGAGAGTCTTCCCAGATCTAAAAAAAAAAAAAAAAAAAAAAAAAAAAGAAAAAAAAGATGCCTGTTTATATTCAACAGATATTTAAAAATCCCCAGATCTCAGAGGAGAACAAAGCAAAATTCGCCACTAGAACAGAAGTCAGAAATATGAGCTCTTTTTCACTTTGTTTTGCAGCTGCAGCAGCAGATTAGCATCCTCAGGCAACCACCAAATCACCCCTCCTGAGGTCTCATCTGAGCAGGCATTAGTGAGACCAACACCTATTTCTTTGTCACATGCTGACTTTAGCAAAGCAACCAGAGACATTTTCAATGATCTGACTTGGGGTTGGCAAAACTGGATGCAAAAACAAACTCATGCAGGAAAATGAAGGGGACTTTGCAAAATACAAATGGGATGATATAGTCTGACTTTCTACTACATTTTGGTAATCTAAATTCAGACCAGATTTTCCATAGTTTGAAACCCATATTTGATATTAACTACCAACAAACACAGGAAAGAAAAGTGACCGGATGAAGACTGCTTGCAAACAGTAGTATATAAATCTTGATATGATATTGACTTTCATTTTGCCAGGCCTGCCATCCTTGGATCACTGTCTTTGGTTTTGAGGGTCAGAAGACCACTGACAGTGCCAAATCAAGTTTACTGTGGGAAACTGCACACCAATATCAATGATGGGCAGAACTAGAATTTCAGTCTGTCAAAAGTAGGTAAAGACCTTGAATATCCAATTGAACCCTTTGGGCACCAATTGAATTCCATTTGCTACTGAAGCTAAATACCTATCGATATTGTTGCTTCCTTTTCTGTAGAAGTCAACAACTATCCTTTATTTTTTTTTTTAAAGATTTTATTTATTTATGAGAAACACAGGAGGGGGAGGCGCAGAGACACAGGCAGCGGGAGAAACAGGCTCCATGCAGGGAGCCCAACATGGGACTTGATCCCAGGTCTCCAGGATCTCGCCCCAGGGCTGAAGGCGGCGCTAAACCGCTGAGCCACCAGGGTTTGGCCCAACAACTATCCTTTAATTGGATGACCCCACTGAGACCCTGAGTTGGAGCTGGATCCTACACATGGATAGCAGAAGATTTGGCCTTATTATATTTCCATTTTGGTTTTTCCCAAGAGGGTAATATAATCAAGGGATGATCAGAACCAGAATATTTAGGCAGTTGCTTGCCTGCTGGTTTCTGGTTAAATTGATTACCTGCTTAGTTACCAATGCAGTTAACTACATGTTATTTAAATGTATTTATCTCCAAAATGCTGCCCACCAGTAAAGAAAATGACCTTTATTACAACGGTTCTTTGTTGCTTTAACTCTACTCTGACTTTCTGGGTAAGGGTTACACTATCTGTCTTGCATTATATTAGTGGTTCTCAAACTTTTTGGTCTCAGCACTTTTCATACTTAAAAATTGTTAAGGGCGGGGATCCCTGGGTGGCGCAGCGGTTTGGCGCCTGCCTTTGGCCCAGGGCGTGATCCTGGAGACCCAGGATCGAATCCCACATCAGGCTCCCGTTGCATGGAGCCTGCTTCTCCCTCTGCCTGTGTCTCTGCCTCTCTCTCTCTCTCTGTGTGACTATCATAAATAAATAAAAATTTAAAAAAAAATTGTTAAGGGCCCCAGGGCACCTGGATTACTCGGTTGGTTAAGCATCTGCCTCCAGCTCAGGTCATGATCCCAGGGTCCTGGAACAGAGCTCCACATTGGGCTTCTTGCTCAGTTGGGAGCCTGCTTCTCCCTCTGCCTCTGCCTGCTGCTTCCCCTACATGTTCTCTCTCTCTTTGTCAAATAAATAAATTTTTTTAATTAAAAAAATTGTTATGGGCCCCAAAGAGCTTTTGTTTATGTGCCTTATATCTATGAATATTTACTATGTTAGAAATTGAAACTAAGGGGCCCCTGGCTGGTTCAGTGGTTGAGCATCTACTTTTGGCTCAGGTCATGATCCTGGGGTCCTGGGATCGAGTCCTGCATCAGGGTCCCCACAGGGAGCCTGCTTCTCCCTCTGCCTATGTCTCCACCTCTCTCTGTGTGTCTCTCATGAGTAAATAAACTTTTACAAAAAATTGAAACTAAGATTTAAAAATTTTAATTCCAGTATAATTAACATATAGTATTATATTAGTTTCAGGTGTAGAAACTAAGATGTTTTAGAAATATTTAATATTTTATTATTTAAACTTTTTTTGAGAGAGAGAACATGCACACACTGGACTTGAGCAGCAGGCAGGGGCAGAGGGAGAGAGAGAGAGAATCTTAAGCAGGCTCTAGGCACAGTGTGGAGCCTGATGCAGGGCTCGATTTCAGGACCCTGAGATCATGACATGAACCAAAATCAAGAGTTGGATGCTTAATTGACTGAGCCATCCAGGGATCATCCAGGCTCAGTGGATCATCTAGGCTCTTTTAACTCTTATTTTATAAATATATTATTATATATTATTAATTTAAATATTTAACTCACATTTTAAAAATTCCATTTTATGTTACCATAACATTTTATGAAAACCCATTAAAAAAGGGTGGGGGAAAAAAGTGTGGCAGTATCTTTAATTTTTCAAATCTCTTTTTAAAAAGATTTTACTTATTTATTCTAAGAGACGTAGAGAGAGAGGCAGAGACATAGGCAGAGAGAGAAGCAGACTGCCTGTGGAGAGCCCAATGAGGGACTCGATTCCAGGACCCTGGTATCAAGACCTGAGCCAAAGGCAGACACTCAGCCACTGAGCCATTCAGGCGCCCCTTCAAATCTCTTTAATATGTGGCAGAGTAAAACACTGCTGGATTCTTACATCTGTTTGTACACTCAATTTGTTATGATATATAGTTCTGGTTGAAGGATACAAATATTATTAGGGCTCATATAGTGGGAAAAAGAGAAGACAATTAGAGTAGCCTTTTCAGATAATTTTAGATATTCTTCTTTGACAGTACACTGAAACTTGACAAGTGGTAGTTTCTTAAAAGTTAGTTGCAACATAGAATCTGAAACCACGTCAATGAATTTTTTTGTAGTCTGTTACATTAAAATTCACTGGTCTATCTTGTATTTGGAATGATTTTATAATGCATGTATTTCAACACCTGGAAAATATTATTTCTCTGAATTATGCAGATCTCCCAAACAGTGACACATTTCATTATATAGCATTTTAGAAGTCACATTCATTTATATCACTATCAATCTCACCAGAAAAGTCTTTAAGTATTGGGAAGCTATTAAATTCATGGATGTGGATGCAAGTTTTACAAAATTAGAATTTTGGAAAGCTTGCTAGAATTCTCTCATTGGTAAGAAACATTGCTGGTTGTTTTCTTTAAAACAAAAGATTCATTTTGTTAATTTTCAAGAAAATGTCAGCTATCCAAGTCTCAATAGCCATAGTTTATCTACCACTCATTCTTTTAAGTAAAAATGGTAATTCATTAACAACATGGTTAATTCAGCTCATAACTCAAAAAATCACTTAAGTACTTGCCCTGAGATATGAATTCTTCAGTATGTAGCATAGGTTCTTTATGCAAATACCCTATTTTACCACACAGGGTATAAAAGACATATAATCAAGACCTGAGATAAGGAAATCAATAATATCTGCTGCCTCATCAATGACATTCTTAAGTTAAACTGGCTTTTTCTTAAACTGCTAGTGTGTAATGGGGAAAGTATAATATAGTGCAGTTCTTTTTTTTTTTTAATTTTTTTTTTAGATTTATTTATTTATTCATAGAGATGCAGAGGGAGAGAGAGAGAGGCAGAGACACAGGCAGAGGGAGAAGCAGGCTCCATGCAGAGAGCCCGACGTGGGATTATAGTGCAGTTCTATACTCTTGTCTTGATTCCTGCAAAGGCATCAACAGTCTTACCCATCATTTCTTTGGCAATATCACTGCAAACAACAACACAGTGAAAAAGGCAAATAACATTTTGGTATGATCATTTAAATAGTTTTGATGTGCACCACTGTGTGATATTTCTGTTTTTTGTCAGCTGCTGGGTAGAAAAGTAGTTGGGCATAAGCAAGGCTAGGATTCACCCAGGCAAGTACAAGAGAGATGAAGAGGATCAAGTAAGTTAAGGGTGTTTTAAAGGGAAGGTGTGTAGTATGTATTTGGAATCTGAATTGAGAAAAAAGTACCTGAGAACCAAGAGGCTCTCAGAGAACCAAGTAGCAGAGAACCAAGAGGGTGATGGAAAGTAAGAAAATGGTGTGGTCAATGCAAGGATGGAGGTGATGGTCCAAGTGGGATGGTTGCCATTGAGATGTCTCAGGTTCTATAGTTACTAATGATTTCAAGCCTCAGTTTTGACCCTATGATAGAAAATAAGAATGACTGATAGTAAGAACAGTCGCTAGCATTTATTGAGGTACTATGCAAAGTACTTTATAAATGTTGTATCATTTTATCTTTGTCAGTTCCACAGGAGAGGTGCTATCTTTAACCACATTTTGATGGACAAAAAAAAAAAAAAATGGTGGGATTAGGGAGGTTCAGTTCTTTACTCAAGATCATTTTGTATTGGAATTGGGTTTCAAATCCAGATCTGCTGATCCTAGAGCCCATCTTTTCCACCAATATGCAATAGTTTCCTATCGCTAACAAATTCAGGCATTTGGAACTCAGGCTTGGTCACCTTTTACCTTTATAATGAAAAGAATGTTTGCATTTGTGAGGTGATGAAAGTAAGAAAACACCAAAGTGAAGACCTAGACAGACAAATAAGAAGTGGGCACACCCAGTGTTTTTCCTAGAGGCGACATCATCTCCAATTTCTTCTGCATTAGTTACTTTCATTCCATGCACAGAAACTGAATTCTTCCTTGCTTGTATATTCTAACCTTTAATATAGTCTGTTCCTTAGTCCATAGACATGTGACTCAGAACATGAGTTTAGAAAAAGTGGGACAGACTATTTGCATGTTAATTTGAAATTGAAAATCTTTTTTTATATATGGGCAGATGCATTTTCTTCATTGAGGTATACAACATATGTTTTGAATATGAACAGATTGTATTACTGATTTGCAAAAGTTGACAAAATAATGGCTCAAGAGTTCACAGTTGTCTTTACCACAATTCTCTATCTAATGAGACAAGCTTTCTTTCCAACTGGGATACAGATCCCCTTTAAAAGTAATAATAATAATGGCTTTTTTTGCATAATGCTTTATACTTTTTCCAAAAATCTCATTCATTCTTTGTATGTTAAAACTTAAATATAAATATAAAATATATAAATTATAAAACAATGATATAGAAAGCCTACACTCTGACCAAATGATATCAGGCTTAAACAGAAACTAAAGGGCTGAATCAAACACACCCCTCTATTTTTATAGTCTAGTTGGGAAGATGATCAAAGAAACAGCAAACTACATAACTTTCCATAGATAATTTCTCTATCTTAACTCTCCCAACATCCTGCAGAGGAGGTAGTTGTGATGGGCGGAATAATGGCTCTCCACAGAAGTCCACATCCTAATCCCCCAAATCTATGAATATGTTACCTTATATGGCAAAAGCAATTTTACAGATGTGATTAAGCTAATGATCTGCAAATGGGGAAACCATCCTGGATTACCTGGGTGAACCCGAAGTAATGACAAAGGTCCATCTAAAAGGGAGACAGGAGAGTCAGTAGGAGGAGATGTGATAATGAAAGCAGAGGTTGGAGTGATGCAGGGCCACAGACCAAGACATTTGGATACCTCAAGATGCTAAGAAAGGCAAGGGAGTAAACTATCTTCCATACCTCCAGAAGAAATGCAACCCTGATAATACCTCCATTTTAGCCATTGAGACCCATCTTGGACTTCTGACAATAAATTTGGATAATAAACTTGTGTTGTTTACAGCTGCCAGAAAGGAGGTGGGGTTGGGTAGGGCTAAATGGGTGAAAGGCAATAGGAAGTATACGTTTCCAGTTATGGAATGAATAAGTCACAGGGATGAAAGGTACAGCATAGGGAAGACAGTCAATGGTATTATAAAAGTGTTGTAAGGGCACAGATGGTAGCTACACTTGTGGTGAGCATAGCAACACATACAGACTTGTCCAATCACTATATTGTACACCTGAAACTACTGTATAACACTGTGACAACTATACTTCAATTTTTTTTAAAAGTAAGCTTGTGGGATTTTTTTTGGGGGGGGTTAGTTTTTCAAATTTGCAAGTATTTATTGGATATGCTATGGCAAGGCCGTGTGTGGGTCCTGGGAAGCAGTGGAGCCAAAGAGCCCTGCTCAGTCTGGAATATAAAGCAAATGTAAAATCGAACACTAAGCAAAGATTTAAATAGCTAACAAAAGCCGAGAGGAGATGTCACCAGACAGTCCCTTGTCAGTTTAACTGAGCAAACACACATGCAGGCCTGGTTTAGAGGTGAGTTTATATTAAACTGAGGTGATCAGAAAAGTCTTAGAGCAGAACTGCAGGTGGATATTGAAATGCAGGTATGATTTGCTGGGAGAAGAGAAGAGGAAGGGCCAAAGTTTCAAGGAAATAAAGATCTTAATGTATTGTGCTAACTTTGGCACCATGAAGGGCTCTAGCGCATTATAACAGAACGCTCCATTGCTCCTTGAAAAACCCCTGTTGGAGTTCTCCCTGGTTTGATCTCCTCCACCCACTGTGCAGAAGGGATATTGGAAAGTAGCACTGGATGCTCTCCACAACTCCCAGTGGGCAAAATGTGCTCATCTTCTGAACATGGCGGTGCAGGGAGACTTGGCCCACATCTGTGGTGGGTGTGTACAGTTTTGCCCAGGCTTGGTTGAGGGAAGATGCGTTTCATCTCAAGAGTCTTAGGTTCTATAGGAAATGTCCTTTGCCATCCATCTAGTTGCCTTGGTGTGTTTGATGGGAAGGTACAAAAACTTAGCCAGTGTCCCCGAGCTCCCCTCAGCATGGGCATGGACATCATGGTCCATCAAAGTTTCATATGAATACCAGGGGCTGGGAGTGACAAAGCTCTTCCCCATTTGCATTGGAGACTCTAAACAATAGCAACAAATGATTTAGTAGGAAACTAAATTACAGGAGAAATACATGCTTGTAAGAAACGGAAACACTCCTGAAGCATATATAATAGAGAGTAGAGAGGATAAAGTCTCTGTTATTATTTTTTTTTTCACTTCTTTTTTTTTTATTTTATTTTATTTATTCATGATAGGCACACAGTGAGAGAGAGAGAGAGAGGTAGAGACATAGGCAGAGGGAGAAGCAGGCTCCATGCACCGGGAGCCCGACGTGGGATTCGATCCTGGGTCTCCAGGATCACGCCCTGGGCCAAAGGCAGGCGCCAAACCGCTGCGCCACCCAGGGATCCCAGTCTCTGTTATTATATCCTCCAGTATTACTTCCTGCCCCAGAGACAGCCAGTATTGAAAGTTTAGTGTTTACTTAAATAAAAACACAAATGGAATCATGATACATTTTAAAAAATTTAACAATATAATTGGGCTTTCCACATCAATATATGTAGATCTACTGCATTCTTTAATTGGTTGCATCATTTTCCATAGTTTGATTGAATGGCAATTTATTTAATGACCTTTCTACTTGTGGGCATTTAGGTTGTATTCGGTTTCCACAGTAATAAACAATACTACAATGAATATCTTGTAATATATTTTTGCTCCCCATTCAAGTATCTGTATATTTAGTTGCTAAGAGTGCTTGTCACAGTGCATAGACTTAAATGTTACATCTTCCATATTTAATGTTTTATGTCACACAGCATTAAAACTTTAATAAATATTGCTAAATTGACTCAAAAAGATGGCACCAATTTATGTTCTCAAAGAATTTACGGGAGGACCCATTTTCTCATATTCCTAACAGCAGTACATGTAATCATTTTTTTTTAATTTTAGGACTATGATAGGAGAAAACACATTTTTGCTTTAGATTGTAGTTTCCATCAATTATATATAATTTCACATATTAACCGGTAATTTATATTTCCTCTTCCATGAAGCATCAATTTGTGGTCTTTATAGAACTTTTCTATGGTTTTTTTTAATTTATTGACTTCAAATCTTTATTCCCTTCAATTTATTTTATATGCCCTTTTTTTTTCACCAGCAACAGGGAACTAATGCAGCTGGTTATCATTATTGATCACTATTTAAAATGAACAAATGAATGAAAAGTTCACATGACTTAAAACTCATACATTCTGCAGGGAGTGCAAAATGGTATAACATCCATGGAGGACATGTTAGCATTATGTATCAAAATTATCAATGTATTTACCCCACTTATCCCAATGCTACAGATACATCTGTTTGCATGAAATGACACATGTTCAAGTTCATAGTTCATTCACAGCAGCATTGTTCATTTCACAAAATACTATAAACAATCTGATTGTTTATCTCCAGGTAAGTAATGAAATAAACTTCACAGTGGGATGTTATGCAGCTGTGAAAAAAAGAATGAGGAAGCTCTCTATAAACTGATATGAAAAGATCTCCAAGATTTATTAAGTGAAAAAAGCATATAGTGTGCTAGATTTTGTGTAATAAAAGAGAGAAAATAAAAATATACATATTCACACCTACTTATATTTGAATAAAGAAATACTGGAAGGATATACCAAAAGCTAACAAAAGTGGTTACCTATAGAAGATAGAACTGTGTGGGATGAGGCAGATGGGAATAGGGGTGGAAGAAAGATTTTTCAATGTACATCTTTTCATGTCTGATTTTTTAACCATGTGAATGTACTTCGCTATTTTTTTCTAATTCATTTTAAAATGAGTTTAAGTAACTTAATGGTCTTAGGTTGCACAATTATAACAGTAGCAATAAAAGCAAAAAGAGCAGCAGTGGCAGCAGCTACCCCTTATTGAGCATGTTGTCTGCCGGGTTCTTTCAGGTCTTTCTCATTGAGTCCTTACACTACCTCAGTAAGGCAGGGATCATTATCCTATTTACTACAGATAAAGAAACTGAAACTCAGAGAAGGTGAGACTTGCCTGAGGTCACCCAGTTTATAAGCAGAGGAGTTGGAGTTAGGTCTCTCTGACTCCAAAGCTGAGGTTTCTGGCCACCAAGTTATAGTGCCAAGAAACCACATCTTTGACTTCGAGTGTTAGTGCTTTCAATATTACAACTCAGCTTCTCACAAACAAGTTTTTGACGGGCTAAAGTGAGAACCAAGTTGGCTAAGTGAAACATGAGGGGTTTTGGTGGGGAGAGGGTGGCTGGCCAGGTTCTCCTGTATGGTTTTGGAGAACTTGATTTGGGAAGAATCCATTGTAAATCCATAAAATTAGATAGTCAAAGTGGTATCATTAGTGGTTACTTCATGGAATTCATGATTCTTCCTTACTCTCTGGGCCAATATCTGGGTACCTGCCTTTTGAGTTTTCCACCTGTCCCCCGCTCCCAGGACAATCTCTAACATTTATAAGGTCCGGGGCAAGGATATAAACAGAGATCTGTGTGCCATGTTTATGAATATTATAAGTTATGATCCAAGCTAAGAAATGGCCAATTAGAATATATTCTATCCACTCACCTTAACACGCAGAAGCATGTGGAAGGCCATGTTTGAAGTTAAAATTCTTGGGCTCCTAAAATTTCTGTACCCAAAAATGCTATTGCAGAGAGCTCCAGTCCCTCCAGCTCCCCTGGCCCTGAATTATTCCCTTTCTCTTCTCACCCCTAGATCCTCCTCCATGCCACAGTCAGCTTCAATATCCTAGCCTACATATCCTAACTCCATTTATATACCCATAGCCACTCTCTGGCCTTCCTTTGGGCCTAGAGGTATGTATTCAGTGGCACATTTTGTCCTTGGGAAAATGGACCCAGAGACAAAGCCCATACAGAACCTAGATGCAGGCTCAGGGCCACAAGAAATTCCAATTCCAGAACCATGGTCTAAACGGTTAGAGGAAGGGCATGGGCTCTTGGTCTCTGGAAACTCTCACCCTATGGGCAGAGTGAAGCCAGAAGAGAGGCAGAGCCAAAGTCCACTAGATCATAGGGTCAGAGAAGGTAGCTTTCTTTCTAAAGTGCAAAAGAAATACTGCCTGCCCCAGAAGTGTTCATAAAAGTGATCCTATGAGATAGACAAAATTTGGGGCTCAAGCTCAATCAATCACTTAGTGAACAGGAGAAAAAAATCACATGGTTCATGGCAAATTCATGTGTTATACAAGCCAATAGTGGGGGGAAAGCAACTAGAGTAAACCCAAAATTCTGGTGCAGTGATGATATTTTGGTCATATCATATTTTGATGATATGTCTAAGTTCGATTTTAAAAGAAGAGAAGTTTCTTTAAAAAAAAAAAAGACAAAGCAAAAATAATAGAAAAGAACAATGAAATCAAGATCTGGTTTTTGGAGAGATAAACAAATCGATAAACTCAAGAAAAAAAGAGTGCTCAAATAAATAAAATCATAAATAAAAGAGGAGAAGTAATAACCAACACCACAGAAACACAAAGGGTTATAAGAGGTTACTATGAAAAATTATATGCCAACAAATTGGATAACCTAGGAGAAATGAATAAATATCTGTGATAAGCATACAACAAAAATTCTCCACAAAATATTAGCAAACCACACTCAACAATATACCAAAATCATTCACCACAATCAAGTAGGATTTATTCCAGGGATACAAGTATAGTTCAATATTTGCAAATCAATCACATGATAAACCACACTAACAAAACATAGAATAAAATAAAAATCATATGATCATCTTAATAGATGCAAAAAAGACATCTAACAAAATTCAACATTTACTCATCGAAAAAACTTTCAATAAGGTGGGTTCAGAGGGAACATATCTCAACATAATAAAGACCATATATGAAAAACCCACAGCTAACATCATACTTAATAGTGAAAAGCTGAAAGCATTTCCTCTAAGATCAGGAACAAGACAAGAATGTTCACTATTGCCACTTTTATTCAAGATAATACTGGAAGTCCTAGCTACAGCAATCAGACAAGAAAAAGAAATAAAGACACTCAAATTGGTTAGAAAAAAATTAGCTGTCACTATTTGCAGATGACATGATACCATACATAAAGAACCCTAAATACTTTTAGAAGTAATGAATTCAGCAAAGTCACAAGATACAAAATTAATACACAGAAATCAGTTGTGGTTCATACACTAATAACAAAGCAGCAGAAAGAAATTAAGAAAACAATGCCATTTACAATTGCACCAAAAAGAATAAAATATCTAGGAATAAACTCAACCAAAGAGGTGAAAGACCTGTACTCTAAAAACTAAAAATATTAATAAAATAAGTTAAAGATGACACCAAAAAAAATAGAAAGATATTCCACGCTAATAGAGTGGGAATAATCTATATTGTTAAAATATCTATACTACTCAAAGCAATCGACAGATTCAATGTAATCCCTATCAAAATATCAACAACATTTTTCACTGAACTAGAATAAATAATACTAAAATTTCTGTGAAACTACAAAAAACCTCACACAGCCAAAGCAATCTTGAGAAAGACCAAACTAGAGGTGTCACATTCCCAGAATTCAAGATTCTTTGCTACAAAGCTGTAGCAATGAAAACAGTTTGGTATTGGAACAAAAATAGACACATAGATCATTAGTACAAAATAGTCCAAAAATAAATGCATTCTTACATGGCCAATTAATCTTTGACAAAGGAGGCAAGAATATACGTTAAGGAAAAGACAGTCTCTTCAATAAAGAGTACTGGGAAAACTGGACAGCAACATGAAAAAGAGTGAAACTGGACCACTTTCTTACACCATACACAAATGGATTAAAGATCTAAATGTGGGACCAGAAACCATAAAAATCCTAGAAGAGAGTACACACAGTAATTTCTCTGACATCAGCCGAAGTAACATTTTTCTAGATGCATGTGCTGAGGCAAGGAAAACTAAAGTGAGAACAAACTATTAGGTCTACACCAAAAGAAAATGCTTTTGCACAGTGAAAGAAACCATCAACAAAATGAAAAGACAACCTACTGAATGGGAGAAGACATTTTCAAAATATATATCTGATACGGGATTAATATAAAAAATATATAAAGAATTTATACAACTCAACACCAAAAAAAAAAAAACCAAACAAACAAGAAAACAGACAATCTGATTTTTTTTTGATAATCTGATTTAAAAGCAGGCAGAGAACCTTAATACACATTTTTCCAAAGAAGATATACAGATGGTTAACAGACACATGAGACAAGGCTCAACATCACTCATCATCAGGAAAACACAAATAAAAATCACAATGAGAAAAAATAACAACAAAAACAAAATCACAGTGAGATACCATGTCACACCTGTCAGGATGACTAAAAATAAAAAAGACAAGAAATAACAAGTATTGGCAAGGACGTGAAGAGAAAGGAATCCTTCTGCATTGTTGGTAGGAATGCAAATTACTGCAGCCACTGTGGAAACCAATATGGAGGTTCCTCAAAAAATTAAAAGTAGAACTACCATATGATCCAGTAATCCCACTACTGGGTATTTACCCAGAGAAAATGAAAATACTAATTGAAAAAGATATATGCACCCCTATGTTTATTGCAACATTAGTTACAACAGCCAAGATATGGAAATAACCTAAGTGTCCATTAATAGATGAGTGGATAGGGGAGACATGGTATATACATACAATGAAATTATTACTCAGCCATAAAAAAGAATGAGATCTTGCCATTTGCAACAACATGCATGGACATAGAGGATATTATGCTAAGTGAAATAAGACCAAGAAAGACAAATCTAGAATTTCATTTATATGGGGAATCTAAAAACAAAACAAAAAGCAGAAACAGGTCCATAAATACAGAAAACACACTGATGGTTGCCAGAGAGGAGGGGGTAAGAGATGAGCAAAATAGGTGAAGGGGAGGGGAGGAACAGGCTTCCAGTCATGTTAAGGGTTAAAAGGTATAGCATAGGGGATCCCTGGGTGGCGCAGCGGTTTGGCGCCTGCCTTTGGCCCAGGGTGCAATCCTGGAGACCCGGGATCGAATCCCACGTCGGGCTCCCTGTGCATGGAGTCTGCTCCTCCCTCTGCCTGTGTCTCTGCCTCTCTGTGTGACTATCATACATAAAAAAAAAAAATATTGTACACCTGAAAGTAATGTAACATTGTATGTCAACTACAGTTCAGTAAAAATTTTTTCATTAACTCCCTAAAAATACCCAAATAACTTATTGTAAAGGAATTATCAATTTTAAACCTGTATTCCCTATTTAGCAAACAATAACATTAGTATTTGGGGAAAATAAATGAATAAAATATTAGCACTTGAGCAATAATGAAAACTTACCATTTTCCTTCTTAATGTTATCTGAGTATTTAAGCATCACACACACATTCTTTACCTTAGACACCATTCACGCTTGGTTTCAAAGTCCATATCCAAGTTTGACTCTGTTGATTACAAAGAAGTGAATGTCTCTCAGGTATGTAAAGTAATGGGGGTTTGTTGTTAGCCTGTGGTGGGTCACATTATTAACCTACACATATCTTTAGATTTTCTTCTTCCCACCACCATAGAGGAGTCTGCTGGAGCTGATCAGGTTGGTCCTGCCCTTGTTTTGCTAAACCAGACTTTTGGGATTTTGTAACGGACAACTGTGAGTAAAGGGAAAGGAGAAAAACTAGAAATCTAAAGTCCAGGGCTAGAGAAGAATTGGGGGCATGCAACTTTCTGTGGAAAATAACATTTTAAAAAATTTTAAGGTGTTTTATCTTGGTCTATGTCTCCCCTTCATAATATTTGAGAAACCCAAGTTGGAGACTCAAGTTACTTTGCAATTACATTTAATTGCTGGGATACACTCTCTTGGTGGTAACTTGGTAATGTGATGACATCCCATAGGTGAAGGCTTTAGGAGCTTACAGGTAGTTATGAGAATAAGGATCTTGGGAATCTCATGGGGATGTGGGGATATTAATACATTTCATGGTGACCAGAACATAATGAAACAATCTTAAATGCAGGTCAGGACCAAAAGCAGCTTTGGCCACTGTCCGCCATTACATCACTCTGTTCATCTCCGCTTCTATCTCTTAACTCCTCCTGCCACTACCAAACAACCAGCCAGGGTTCCCTCAGTTCATGGCTGTGATGGTCTCATGCCCTATGCATGCTGTTCTCTGTCACTTTTAGTTTCAGCCTCTATGTGGTCATTAGAAAGCAGTATGCAAATCTTTTGGCTCGCTCTCCTCAGCAAATGCTCAGATTGTATTTATCTGTTCTACTGAAGTTATGTATAGTCATATGATTGTCTTTAACCAGTGAAACTAAGTAGAAGTGACATATGTCACTCTCAGGGGGTAACTTTTTTTTGTATATTTTTTTATTGGAATTCAATTTGCCAACATATAGCATAACACCCAGTGCTCATTCCATCAAGTGCCCCCCTCAGTGCCCATAATCCAGTCACCCCAACCTCCTGCCCACCTCCCTTTCTACTACCCCTTGTTCGTTTCCCAGAGTTAGGAGTCTCTCATGTTCTGTCTCCCTCTCTGATATTTCCCACTCATTTTCTCTCCTTTCCCCTTTATTCCCTTTCACTATTTTTTATATTCCAGGGGGGAACTTTAAGAGCCAGGACATGCTTCACAATGGCCAGAATGGTCCATGCAGTGGCTGCTCCATCAATCTGAGTCTCTCACGAGGAAGTTGACATTGCAGAGCAGAGTACCCAGCAAACTCATGACAAACATGTGGCCCAAACAAGAAATAAACCTTTGTTTCCTTCATCCACTGAAATTTGGAATTTGTTATTACCACATAAGCTAATTCAGTAATTCTCAAAATGTGGTCCCTGAATCTAAAACAGCAGCATCACTTGGAAATTTGTTAGAAATGCAAATTTGAGAGCTGCAGCCCTGAGCTACTAAATCAGAAATACTGGGGGTGGGGCCCAAAAATTCTGTCTTTCAATAAGCTCTGAAGATTAATCTAAAGCTCATTAAAGTTTGAGAGCCAGTGACCTAAGCTATCCTGAATGATTCTGCTTCCATTACCAATAAGCTGACACTCTGTTGCCAAAAATAAAATACCCAAAGAAAGAATCTGATCTAATTTAATTATAATCAACCCACTGGGCAGAACTCTTGTAACATGCCACCTCCTAGGCAATTGTCCAGACTATAAACTAGAAATCTTGGTTCATGTGCCTTCCCCAGGTTCAGCCAACCCTGGCCCCAGTAGCCAAAGTTTGGAAGGGAGCAGAAAGGGCCACTGATACAGAACATGGCTATACATGCCTGCATAACTACCTAGAAACACCGACTCAGCAGCAGCCAAGGTATAGTAGTTCAGAAGGGGCTGTGGATGCAACAGGCACCATGACTGCTTTCCTGAATAAGTTATAATAAATACAGAATAATATACAGAATGTAGGACAACAAAATAGAATACTCTAAAGGAGTTGCAATAGATTCTACTGATCTGTTAAGGATCATTTCCCAACCTCCTTTTTTCCTGCTTCTGCCAACATTAGTCTACAGAGAAGGCCTCTGAAGCTTTAGCCAGTGGTTTCTGAATCGACACATATTAGAATCACCTGAGGAACTTTTAAAACTATCAGAACTGTTAATTCTGAATCTGGATGGGAAGCAATGGCAGGGATCTGCCAGATATAACAACTAAAAAATATAGGACACATGGTTAAATTTGAATTTTAGACAAATAATAGGTTTTTTTTTTAGTATAAGGGTATCCCATGAAATAGTTGAGATATACTAAAAATATTATTCATTGCTTATGAGTTTAAACTTAATCAGACCTCCCCAGACAGAGGGAGCAGGTGGGTCAGTCTTTTTAATCCTCAAGTGATTACCATTTGAGGTTTAAGATTGAGAATCTCTGGTTTTGCTCAACTTATCCTTAACCCCATAGGATACAAGTTATTATTATTTTCTATTATCAGAGCTTTGAGTAAGTCTGGAGTGGAATTCATTCTTTTCTAAACACACTTCAGGTTATGGATTTCACATTCATTTATTTCTGCTTCTTCTCTCCATTGCACTGTTAAAGTATACAATGATTGACAACCCTATCATTGCCATTATGAGTGAACAGCACATAATCCCCCATTATGCAAATACCTACCACCTCATTTCTGAATTAGACATCAATTATGGCAACAGCGAGTGAAGAGGCTTAGTCAGAGAGAAGAGCTGATCTCTGACTCAAAGTTGCAGGGAAAAAGAAGATGAATAAAATTCAAGTGTACCACTAGCTTTTAGGTTGATGCTCCTAAATCTCATTTAGAGTGAGCCAATCATTTTTCCTTAGTTCCAGTAGTCATAGCTTTTAATGAATATAGAATTTTATTAAGTTATTCTGATCTGATGAAAGCTAATGTAACCAGAGAAGATCCTGGATTGAATTATAATTCATGGTTTCTGAAGTTTTGATTTAAAAATAGTTCACAGGGAAACTGGAGTAGGATGTATATTGCTATGGGATTATTGATTCAATTACTGAAGCAAACAGGTAGGCCATATCATATCCAGGTTATCATAGTGAAACATGAATATCAGATTAACCTATGAAAAAATAGGTAAAGGGGATTAAGAGACACAAACTTCCAGTTAGAAGTAAGTCACAGGGATGAAAAGTACCGAATAGTCAATAATATTGTATATTGACTTGTTTATTATATGTCAAATATTACTGAATATAGTCAATAGCATTGTAGTAACTTTGGTGACCAATGGTAACTACACTTATGTGGTGAGCATTGTGTACTATATAGAATTGTCAAATGACTATGTTGTATGCCTAAAAATAATATAATATTGTATGTTGACCATACTTCATTAGAAAAGAAAATTGCTTAGACAAGACAAACCATTATGATTCATGGCCAAAGATGGTATTAGTCATGGTGACACTTGAGAACACTGACAATGTGACACATCATACATTCTTTTTACATATATTTTATATATATTTCCAATGATTGGAATATTATACCTTCACTATTAAATATTTGAAAATATAGAAATAAGTCATTCAGAATATCACTACTCTAATAAAACCATAATGTGCATTAGGCTGCATTTTCTTCTAGACTAGAAATTCCTTTGTGTGTTTTCAAGTGATTGTCTATCAATTTTTTTAAAAGTTCAACCATACTGTAGACCCAGTGCTGCTCTTAATCACTTACCATGCAACTCGAATGCCATTTTATAACTATTCTTTTCTTTCCTTTCTTTTTAAGTCTCTAACCCTATCTTGGTGGATGACCTCACTTCCTACCTCAAAAAAGGTACTAGATACATTTTTAGATACCTTTTTTACCCTAGATACTAGCAACTCTTGAGGGTTGATTACCTTTGGTTCAAAACATCATGGTCCCCTCACATCTTTCCCTTTACCCTAAAAAAAGAGACAATCCCTCCTCTCTTAGGCTAACATTCTACTTGGTCCCCATCACTTTCTGTACCCTGAGTTAACCCTCCACCTGTAACCCAGTCTCCAACCCCCCCCTGCTCCCTTCCCCACAGTAAGCTAACCCTCCACCTATACTCTGGTCTCCATTGCTGCATATTTCCTCAAGTGGTTCACATCCATTCATAATATGGCTTATACATGATGGGATTATCAATCTCAGCCTCCCCCAAAAAACCTTCCTATCATATAATAATACCTGGAATTTCTAGCTGAGCTTGCAAAAATTTCAAGTGTCTCACTGCACACATGTATGCAAAATGCAATTGTCCCTACTTTTCTAGAATACCTCTCAATTGTTAATACAAGCCCTCAAGCCATCAGATGGCAGAAACAATCTCAATTACATCAAGATTGCTCTTGTACACTTTCTTAGAGGTTTTATCTAAATTCTGGCAAGCCTGTATGACAACGATAATATAAAAACCAATAACTAACATTTACATGCCACTTACTCTATGCTAGGCATTGTTTTACATGCCTTCCATGTCTTAACTCACTTGATTCTTTTTAAAATTTTTTATTTAAATTCAATTTAATTAACATATACTGTATTATTAGTTTCAGAGGTAGAATTTAGTGATTCATCAATTGCATAGACCATCCAGTGCTTATTACTTCAAGTGCCCTCCTTAATGCCCATCGCCTAATTACTCCTTCCCTCCACCCACCACCCATCCAGCAACCCTCAGTTTCTTTCCTAGAGTTCAGCATCTCATATGGTTTGCCTCCCTCTCTATCCTCATCTTATTTTATTTTTCCTTCTTTTCCCCTATGTTCATTAGTTTTGTTTTTTAAATTCCACATATGAATGAAATCATATGGTATTTGTCTTTCTCTCACTGACTTATTTAAGCTTAGCATAACATCCTCTAATTCCATCCATGTCATTGCAAATGGCAAGATTTCAGTTTTTTAAAGTATTTTTGATGGCTGAGTAATATTTCAGCGTGTGTGTGTGTGTGTGTGTGTACCACATCTTCTTTATTTACCCATCTGTTGATGGACATCTGGGCTCTCTCTATATTTTGGCTACTGTGGATATTGCTGTTTATAAACATTGGGGTACATGTGCATGTGTTTGTATCCTTTGGATAAATACCTACTAGTGCAATTACTTTGAAAGAATTAATAATATTGATAAACTCTCCTAGGGACACTTATCAAAATAAGAAGAGAAAGGACTGAAATAAATAAAATCATGAATTTAAGAGAAATCACAATCAATATTGAAGAAATACAGTTATAAGAGAATATTATCAGCAATTATGTGCCAACAAATTAGGCAATCTGGAAGAAATGGAGCGATTCATAGAAACTGCCAAAACTGAAATACCAAGAAATAGAAAACCTGAACAGATCCATACCAGCAAAGAAATTAACTCATTTGATTCTTATGACAGTCCAAGCTAGAATCGAGTATTCTCCTATTTTATGTATGGGAGAGGAGTACACAGAAAATCAGTTATTTGCTCAAAGAAACAAAGTTTTATAAGTCATGCTGTAGTCCACACTCTAAACTATTACTCCAGATCCCCCTTAGTCTCTTTGGTAGCCCAGGGCATTAGCAGGCAGAGGTAGTATGTGCTTGGACCACCGTCTATGTTGGCATCTGCTGGAACATCTTCCTTCCATCACAAACATGTGCAGGTGTCTGCTGACTCACCCTAGGCTCCTTCATGACTGGCTTGCTTTCAGCTACTTTTAGTCTCCCTTTGGGATCACTCTGTAGCTCTCTTGTCTTACTAAGCTTTAGGCACTATGCTTACCTACCTGAAGCCTTCTCTGTCTGGGTATAATATTTAACCACATTTCCTTGCCACCTTCCTAGGCACTGCTTGGGAATGAAGGCACAGGTCCTATCTATTACCAGATCAAGGTCTCATGATCTATCTAGAGTTTCTTCTCCCACACAGCCCCCAGGCTTGGCTGTGGAAGGATGTCCTCCTCAAGGACCCACAGTATCTAACACACTCACCTCTCCTCCTCTGACTCCTTTCTGCCTGGTCTGAGAGTCTTTAGTTAGTTAGGGTGGGTGAAAACATCATCTCAACCCTGTATCCTACAAAGTTTATGGCTCAGTCTTTCTATCAATGACTCAGGCTAAGGCTTTTAAAACTCAAAATCCAGGGCACCTGCATGGCTCAGTCAGCTGAGCATCTGACTCTTGATTTCAGCTCAGATCATGATCTCAGGGTTGTAATACTGTGCCCTGTGTCCATCCGGCTCCATGTTCAGTGGGGAGTCTGCTTCTCTCTTTTTCTCTCCCTCTCTCCCTTTTCCCCTCCTCCCTCAAATAAATAAATAAATCTTTTTTTTTTAAATTTAAAGATCTCAAAATCCAAGAACTGGAAGAAGCTCAAGTTTTTACTCATGAACACACCAATCTTTCAAATACAAAAAGGGCCACAGAGTTCACAGAAATACTAAGACAGCGCCTGTTGCTGCATGATATTGAGTAAAGGCTAGATCTTTCACATAACAGTTTCACATGAGACTTAGAAATGTTCCTGAAAAAGATACTTTATCCACTTATTCATGTTTATTTACTTATTAGTTTGTTGAGTATGAAATACTCAAAGCACTGTATTAGTCAAAGTTTCCAGACAAATAGAACCAATAAGATGTATATATAGAAAGAGACTTATTTTAAGGAATTAGTTCATGTGATTGTAAAGGATGGCAAGCCCAAAATCTGTGCGATAGCCTGACAGGTTGGAGGCCCCAAGAGAGTTGGTGCTGCATTTAAAATCTGAGGGCTCTGAGAAGTCCCTCTTCGTGCACAGCCTTTTCATATTGAGGCCTTCAAGTGAGTAGAGGAGCCTCACCCATGTTATGGAGGATAATCTGCTTTTTTCAAAGTCCATCCATTCAAATGTTAATCCCATCCCCCTAAAAAACCTTCACAGAAACATCCAGTTACTGGATACTGTGGCCTAGCCAAGTTGACAGATAAAATTAACCATCACAAGCACCTACACAGTTGTTTTTCACTAGGGATATAACAGACAACAAGACAAACACAGTCCCTGGTCCCATGGTGTTTACTCAAAAATTCATTAATTCAACAGTGCCTGGAAGTAAAAAAAATTCAAATTCACGTGCAAGAGATTGAAACTAGCTCTTTTCCAAGTAGCAAGAACTGATAAGGAAGAGAGAGATAAAGACATCCTTGGGTGCCAAAATCTAGAAGCCTGGGAAAAGGTAGTAGAATGGGATTCCAGTGTCTTTTTTTTTTTTTTTTAAGATTTTATTTATTTATTCATGAGAGAGAGAGAGACAGAGGCAGAGACACAGGCAGAAGGAGAAGCAGGCTCCATGCAGGGAGCCCGATGTGGGACTCAATTCCAGGACTCCAGGATCACGCCCTGGCCAAAGGCAGGTGCCAAACCGCTGAGCCACCCAGGCATCCCATGGGATTCCAGTGTCTTTGCAGATATCATTCACAGCTTTTTCAGGGTCATTCCTTCTCATTCCCTCAGCTAACTCTTCCAGGAGGAGGTAGTTCTCTTTTGTCATTTGGAGATTGGTATTGTCAGAAGAGGCTTCATAGAGGAGGCAATGTTTAATATTCAGTGATGGATAGATGTACAACTGGCAGAAAGGAAAGGGAAAAATTATTCCAAGTGTTAGAGGTCAAAGAAGGCATTAATAAAGACCAAGAGAAAAATATATCATATTTGGGAGGCACAAATATTCCTTGTGACTAGGGCACAGAGCACAGTAGCAAAGCACAGAGACAAAAGAGGTTAAGTACCCATGGGGCCCTGTTTCCCATGCATGCTTGGACTTAGCAGTGAAAAATTGTAAAAAGTGTTACATTGAAGGAGATGAGATTGTTTGGTGTTTTAGGAAGATCATGTTGGTCAAGAGCCCTGTGGATGGATCACAGTGCACCATGATGCGATTAGTGGGCAATTAAACAATCCTGGACAAAGATGGTATGAGCCTCAAAGTAAGACTGGAGAGAAGAGAACAAAGTTGGAAGATGCAATGAGATTAGAATAAAAAGATTTGGTAAGGGGCACCTGGGTGGCACAGCTGATTAAGTGTCTGACTCTTAGTTTCAGCTCAGGTCATAATCTCAGGATACTTGGACCAAGCCCTGCATCAGGCTTCATGCTCAGCATGCAGTCTGCTTGAGGTTCTCTCTCCCTCTCCTTCTGCCCCTTTCACTTATTCTCTCTCTCTCTCCTTTTCAAATAAATGGATAAATCTTTAAAAAAAAAAAAAAAAAAGAACTTGGCAATTTATTGATTGTGGGGGTGGGGGGAATTGGAGAAGAGGAGTGGTCCTTTCAACCAGTGGAGCTGCCCACCTTCAAGTGGCACACACAGGTCTGGCCAAGGAGCAACATAATCCTGGTGACCATAACAGAGGGTACACCCCTACCCCATAGTCCTGGATCACAGAAACCCAGGGTTTGGGGTATAATATAAGAAAAGGAAAGCAAGGTCCTTCAAATTGACTAATATCAAACTTCCTGCCAGTCTTTGCATATGGCAGACTAAGAAATAATTGGATTACACATCATGGTATAATTCATAGCTGATAGTTTTATATTACTCAAGTTATTATTTACAGTAATAACTCTTATTTGATCAATTCTGGTATCATTCCTATTTGACAGAGACAATGTAACTTTCCCAAGACCATCCAACAAAGAAGCAGTAGTCAGGAGTCAAAGCCTGGTATTTACGCTGACTCATAGCCATCAGATTAGAGCCAGTAGAGAGGAGCCACTCAGACTTAGTCTAAACCATTTTTTTATTTTTATACACTTCAATACTGAATAATTTAAGGACCTCTTGCCTTTTCCACAAAGGAATGCCAGTATAAACGAGTATAAAGCTCATTTGATTTATAATTCATCTTCTTAAATGTGAAGATGAGATCTTCTATAATTTTCCTTTTTTGTTGTCACCTTCCTCATCACTGTAGTGGGAAATGAAAGGGTCAAGGACTCTATAACCTCCTCTCATTTAGCCAAAAAGTTTGCCTGTCTTCATAAGCAAAAATAGAACTATTGCTCTCTTCTTCTGTGATAGGTACACTAAATACACAGAGCTCATCAGATGTTACATATGCATCATTTCAAATCTCCCACTTTCCCTTTAATACTGTTTGGTGAAGGCAGTCCTCCTCCTCCCTCTGGATGAAAACCTATGCAGACACCATGACATTTCCATTCATTTTTATGTAATAAAAATTTCCAAGCTCATTTTAAATTGCAAACCCAGTCTCATTTGAAAAACTGAAAAATACCCACCAAAATACATTAATTATCTCTTCAATCCTCATTGAAAGGTAAGGATTTTCCTCCCACAGGTGGGGACACATTTCTTTTTTCTCCTTTCCCAACTGGCAATTCTCCTCTTCTCTGAGCTTGATCTCCTTTCCTGGGAGAGCCGAAGCAGGGAGAGAGAAAAAATGTCAGGGCTTTAGAACAACTGCTAATTAAATGACCCTGTGGTAAAATGTCTTAGGCTCCAGAGTGGGCAGGCTGGAGCTTAAAATGCTCTCTTTCTCTGTGGAATGCTTTTGAGGTTCTTTAGTGGCTCCCCAGTGTTGAGGCCTTCCTCTGCAGCTCCCTATAGACAATTTTTATCTGACTTATCAATAATTGAGAGACATATGTTGGAAAAATTTTCAAATATATATATATTTGGAATATGTGTTGTGTGCATTGCATATTTTGAGGCAATCTGGTATACCAAATTTAGAATTATTATGGCTTTATACTTAGCTGAACATTTTATTATTATAGTGATCCTCCTGTGCCTTAACAATGCTTTTTGTATTATGGTCTCTTTTAATTGAATTAATGTGAAGGAACTAATGTGAAGTGTTATGACAGACATGGCTATCATGACTTTCTTTTAGTTAGAGTTTGCTTCTGCTATTTTCTCTTTCCTTTTTACTTTCAAACTATATCTTCCGAGTTTATGTTTCTAATAAACAATATTTAGCTGGATGTTGTTATTTCTGTCATTTTATTGTGTGCTATTTGCCTACTTTTTCTATGTTTCTTTTTTCCTCTCTATTGCCTTCTTTTAAATTGATTTTTTTTCTTATTCCTGTTTCCACTTAACAGGGTTGAAAATTATATATTCTGTGTATATTCTTCAGTAGTTACTCTGAAATTTTTACCATGCCTAATTGTGGTAGGCTGAATAATACTCTCCACTTAAAGATTCCCATGTTCTATTCCCAGAACCTGTGAAAATGTACTTTACATGGTTAAAAGAACTTTGAAAATGTGATGATGTTAAGGATTTTGAGATAGGGAAATTATCATGAGTTATCTGGGTAAGTCCAATATATCTTAAAAGAAGGAGATGAAAGAGAGTCAAAAAAAGATAGTGTGATGACACAAATGAGAGAAAGACTACAAGATACTATACTGCTAGCTTTGGACATAGAGGATGGGGTCTGAGCCAAGGATGCAGTTTCTAGAAAGACAAAAAAGGCAAGAAACAGATTTTTTTTCTAGAGCTTTCAGCAGGAACAAAGCCCTGCTGACCCATTTTAGACTTCTGACTTCCAAAACAGTCAGAGAATAAACTTCTATTGTTATAAACCACAAAGGATGTAGTTTTTGTTATAGCAGCAATTGAAAACTAATACAGATTTTGGTACCCAGATGTGGGATGTTGCTGTTACAAATGCAAAAAAAAAAAAAAAGTAAAAGTGGTTTTGGAACTGAATAGGGTAGAAGGTGGAATAACTTTGAAGTGTATGATAGAAGAAAATGCTAGTTTCCCTTAAACAGACTGTTAATAGACATGTGGATGCAAATGATGCTACCAGTGAGCACTCAGAAGGAAATCATGGCAGAGAAAGCCTATATTGTCTCAGAGAATACCTAAATCATCATAAATAAATCACTGATAGAAATATGGTGAGGGCTCAGAGGGAAATGAGGAACATGATAGAAGTAGAGGAAAAGGGTCCTTGTTATTATAGTGGCAGAAAACTTAGTCCTACTGTGTGTCCTGCAGTTCTATAGAAATAAGAATTTACAAGTGATGAAACTAGATATTTGACTGAGGAGATTTCCAAGAAAAGTGTCAAAGATTCATCCTTGTTCCTTCTTGGTGCTTACAGTAAAATGCAAGAAGAAAAATACTGAAAAACTACTAAGAAAAAGGGAATCAGGACTTGGTGATTTAGGAAAGTCTCAGCTTATCCAGATTGCAAAAATGTCAAATTAGGAGATTTGCTGTCAGGAGGGCATACCTTGGAGAGAAAACCAAAAAATGTATGGCTGAACAACCTTTTGCAAGTAATGTAACTCCTTAATGAAGGCATTATCATTGTTATGACTGGCATTATTCTAAATATTTAATATTATTTAGAATTTCTTATACGACCACCAGTTTCTTTGCTTCTCACTCATTCTTATATTTCAGACCTTCTTTCTGGAGTCTTTTTCGTCCTTTCTGGAGTACATCATTAGGAATTCCTTAAGTGAAAGTCTTTTGGTAGCAAACTCAGTTTTCACCTGAAGATATCTTTATTTTCCCCTTATCGTTAAAATTAAGTTTTACAAAGTATATGATTCCAGGTTGACAGTTCATGTATATCAGCCTTTTGAGCAAATTTTCAGTTGTCCTATGGCTCCTATTATTGCTGTAAGAAGTTGGCTGAAAGTCTAATTGCTGAGTTTTTAAGGCATTCTTTTTCTTTCTAGCAGTTCATAGGATCTAATCTTTATTACTGGCGGTCTGCAGTTTCACTACAAGGTTTCTAGAAATGAAGTTATTTTTGTTAATCTTTCTTGATATAGCTTTTGATTCGTGGATTTGTTGGCTCGTCAGGTCTGGAAAATTCTCAGCTATTATCTCTTGGTATATCTCTCCTCTAACTTCTCTCTCTACTCTTTTAGCACTTCTGTTAGACTCTATTTATTTATTTATTTATTTATTTATTTATTAGACTCCTTTTAGACTTTCTTATTCTATCCTTTGTACTCTGTGACACTCTTAAATATGTTCAATCCCTTCATCTCTCTGTGCAAGTCTCTTCCAGTTCATTAATTCTCCATTCAACTGTGTCTATTCTGCTGCTTAATCCACTGCGTTTTTTATTTAAATTATTACGTTTTCCTTTATAAAAGTTTTATTTTGTCACTTTTCTTTTTTTTTTAATTTTTATTTATTTATGATAGTCACAGAGAGAGAAAGAGAGAGAGGCAGAGACATAGGCAGAGGGAGAAGCAGGCTCCATGCACCGGAAGCCCGATGTGGGATTCGATCCCGGGTCTCCAGGATCACGCCCTGGGCCAAAGGCAGGTGCCAAACCGCTGCGCCACCCAGGGATCCCTATTTTGTCACTTTTCAAATTTGGTCGGTCATTTGATAGTCCATTAATTTGTAAATGTTTATTTATTTAAACATTTCATATAAAATAAATTTATATTCTATGCTTAATAACTCTAATATTTGTGTCCTTGGAGATTTAAATCTATTAACTATTTCTGTGGGCATTCCGTCATGGTGGCTTTTCCCCTCATGTGTATAGAATTTTTTCCTGACCTTAATCTGTGCCAATACTGAGGGGGCTAATTTGGGGTGTCTTCAAGAAAGATTTCTATTTTCTCTTTCTGTACATGGGTAGAGATGGAGTAGTCAAGGATTATCAACTTTCTACCACTTTAACTAAAACCTTTAACTAAAACCTTCAGTAGCTGTCTTTGGATAATACTTTTCAAAGAAATTCTCAAAGAAAATTGTTATTAATTCTTTTCTTTTTCTTCCTTTTTTTTTTTTCTCATAATGGAGACAGACAGGTGTCCTTACAGACTCCCATTGTTGACCAGTGGGGTTTTTTTTTCTTCTAGTCTACTTATTTGCTAGAGGTTTAGCTCGTTCAAGAATTCTAGTTTATGGGTGCCTGGGTGGATCAGTTGGTCAAACATCTGCCTTCAGTTCAGGTCATGATCTCAGGGTCCTGGGATCAAGCCCCAAATCAGGCTCCCTGATCAATAGGGAGTCTGCTTGAAAGATTCTCTCTTCCTCTCCCTCTGCCCCTCTCTCACTCAAGTTCTCTCTCAAATGAAATAAATAAAAATGAAATAAATAAAATATTTGTTAAAGAATTCTAATTTAATGAACAGGTCTCCATTTTGTACAAGCCCATGGTATGCTTTCCTACTCCCCTGTGAGATATTAATCCTCAAAGCTCTAGAATTCTGAATCTACAATCCCTGGGTTCAAATTCTGTCCCTACCACTTTTTGTATGCCCATGGGCAAGTTACCTAACTTCTCTGTGCTTCATTTTCCTCTGATACAAAAATGGATACTAGTAATTAGTAACAGTCACAGGACTGTGATAAGGAATAAGTGAATTGATATGAGTAAAATGCTTGGAAAATTTCCTGCAACATAGAAAGTGCTCTAAAAGTGCTTACACCTACTTTGGGTATTGGCATGTTGATTTAAGGCTCACTTATTCAGTTTTAGCTCATCGAACTTTTTAAAAATGGATCTTGAGGATTTGCTTTATTTTCTTTCAAGTGGAGCAGCATTTTAAGGAATGTTTGTTATAATTTACCCAGAATCTAGGTTAACTGGTTATAATTTACCCAGAATCTAGTTGAAAAGAATGTTGGTTACAGTTTACCCAGAATCTAGTTGAACAGCCTTGTAGGAAGGCTTTTTTGACAATTTAGTCTCTGTGCTGTGGAGACTGAGATGAAGGGAGCATCCCAAAGCAGTTTCAAGGCTGCGCCAGGGACCTTAGATCCTTGAACATTTTAAGCTTTCCAGGAATAGAAAAGGTTAACAGAGAATAACAAAGAGCTGCTTTGTTCTAGGCTCTCTTAGATGCATTACCAGGAGCCCCACTACATGCTCCAGTGGAAGCCCTACCCAAAGTGCTCTGACAACTCTCAGTGGAATGGTTACTTACTTCTTTCCCCTGCACTTAAGCTGTGTATAATTATCTCTTACAACACATGCATTATTTCATCTCATTCAACCTTATATCCTCAGCACATAGTAGTTCTCAAAAAATGTTAAATGCATGAATGAACAAATAAAAGAGGGATCCCTGGGTGGCGCAGCGGTTTAGCGCCTGCCTTTGGCCCAGGGCGCGATCCTGGAGACCCAGGATCAAATCCCACGTCAGGCTCCCAGTGCATGGAGCCTGCTTCTCCCTCTGCCTGTGTCTCTGCCTCTCTCTCTCTCACTGTGTGCCTATCATAAATAAATAAAAAAATTAAAAAAAAAAAATAAATAAAAAATAAAAGAAAAACACAATGGGAAGAATAACACGCATGAAAAATGGGCTCTTTCTCTGATTTAAACATAAAGGTAAAACTTTCCCCATAACTTTTCAAAGTGCTAAATTTTCATGAACAAGACAATTAATCAATATTGTTTAAAGACATCACAATAAATAACTGAAAAAAGAAACTGAACAAAAAACATTAAAATTGGTTGATTCTGGGGAATGAAACCAATGATAAGGTGAATCTGTGATCAACTGTTCTTTAAAAACCGTCTGTGCTATTTGATTTTTAATCATGTACTATTTAATTTTTTACTATGTGTATATATTTTTAAAGACTTATTTATTTTAAAGAAAGAGCACGAGCAGGAGGGGTGGAGGGAGAGGAAAAGAGAATCTCAAGAAGACTCCAATGCTGAGCACTGGAGCCCTACTTGGGGCTGGATCTCACAACCATGAGATCACTACCTGAGCAGAAACCAAGAGTTGGATGCTCAACCAACTGTCCCACCAAGGTGCCCCAGATTTGTTATTATCTATATCTCGAAAAAAAAAATGAAATATTTAAACACAGATTAGCCAATCTTTGGACATGCTGTAACTCAAAAGCACTTAGCAGTTACATTTGACCCCAGGAGGTTTAGTACAGTGTTTTATTTTATTTTTTAATTTAGTGCCTAGAGTCCTGATTACCAAAGAGTTGTTGACCTAAAGCCAAGTTGACAAATAAACAGAATTCTGAACTTTAATAAGGCAGTTCCAGTGGACCTAGACTGAGCTGAGTAAGCCTACTGACTGGTGCCAGAAAGTAGCTATAAAGGGACTAAGTGAATCAATTAGCTCCATGGTCTTTAGAGATCTCTTGATACCAAAACATCTTTCTTTACATGCTTCTCCTCTGATCCTGTGGAGATGAAAATTGACATCCATAGTCATATTCTACCAAAAGAATGGCCAGATCTAAAAAAGGTAATGGTAATTAATCTGCTGAATTATTTCTGGAACTTCTCCAGGGTTTTCTCACTGCTTCTATTACAGGTCTATCTCTTCTTTGGGGAATTAGATGTTAAGTTTCTCTGCTCTGGGAGTGATTTTAAATTATTTGGTAGCTCTGATTTCCCAGTTTTTAAAAATTACTTTCATATTTATTTTGAAAGAACATTGATCAAAGAGTTACTGCTTCTTAAAATCCCCTTTTCTCCTCAAATGAGGCATTCTTTAAAATTTCTGGACAATTTAAGTCAGGCAGTTTTACTTCCATTTAAATCACATATTCAGCTGCTGGGAAGATACGTGCCAACTACAGAATTTAAAGTTACAGTTTCAAGTAAAAAACTATTAAAAAAATGGAATGTGATAGGCTTCCAGGACTTTAAAACACATCTCCTTTCCAAAATGTTTAAAATAAGTTTTAGAAGCACCAAGAGATAGCTTTGTGGAATTTTTTTAAGTCTATTTTAGGACACTGTCTGAAACCTTTCCTTTTGATGTTCTTTAAGCTATAAATCCTTGTTATGAACTAGAGAGTAGGAACATCAAAAAACCCTAGAGAAAATGACATGAAGTCTTTGTACAATGAGTGTCTCTTTCTCTGTGTTTCTCAAGAGGGAAATTTCCTTTTGTCATTAAGAACTTTTGAATGAATACTAAAAAAAGGAGGTGGGGAACATGAAGAAATTTAAAATTGGTTTGAATTTTATTCAGGCTAAGTATCAGGTTTTACCCAATCTTCAGCCTTCTCTACTATTTTCATGCCACTGATAATGTTTCATCTTTTTAATCCCAAGTGAGGAAAAATGAATAACACAAACTCTAATTAAAATATGGTTTACTGTGCAAGAGAGTGAAACTATTTTCTTCTCATAGCCGTCTCTGGAAGAATGTCAATCTTGTTTCTTTGTCCTTAGTACTTTAGGTAAGGTGGATGGTAGACATTGTAGATTGAAAACTACATATGATGCTGAACCATCTAGTGGAAGGGGAGGCAGGTGGGGAGATGGGATGACAGGGTGACAGGCACTGAGGGGGGCACTTGACGGGATGAGCACTGTTATACTATATGTTGGCAAATCGAACTTCAATAAAATAAATATTATATATATATATATATATAAAATAAAGCAGATAGTACACTAACTGCACCAACTGACCCCTCCAGGAGTTTAAGCGCCTACATGGGAACTTGCTGCTCTGAATGCTACTGTCCTCATCATGTTTTATTAGGGTGTAAACACCACTTCACAAGGTTAGTGATGAAGATCCAGAGCAGCCTAAAATGGTGCCTCCTCTTTGCTGAAGGGAAAAAACTTTCTACCTAGTATCCTATACCACAACTCCCATCTCTCATTATCAGCTCCCACCCAAAAGCCTGCTTCCAGTTTGAGCAGAGAAGTTGTCACCAAGAGCTAACAATTTCTAGGTGCCCCCACCCAATGCAGGGCCCCAAAGGCATTGTTAAAACTGCTCAGGAAACTGAAAGATGCAGAGTTTAGGGAGGCTATAACCATAATGTGTGTCCTGGAGACCTCCTAAGCACATGTTCTGCTGGCTCTTAATCTTCCTACTTCTTTTTTTTTTTTTTTTTTTTTTTTAAGAGCTATTTATTTGAGAAGGGGGTCGGGACAGAGGGAGAGGGAGAGAGAATCTCAAGCAGACTCCACGCTGAGTGTGGAGCTCAACCAGGGGCTATATCTCACAACCTTGAAATCACTACCCAAGCCAAAACCAAGAATTGGACTCTTAACCATCTGAACCACACAGGTGCCCCCACCCTTCTTAACTTCTAGCTGTTGCCTCAAAAGAACGGAATGGCATTTTTGTCCCAATAAACCAGGGTTTTATCTACTATGCTTCAAGAAGATAACTGATACACTTAATAATGCTGATGATACAATAATAGTAATAATAACCATTATACTCAGACTTCCAGGGAGAGAGAGATGGAGATAGAGACAGAGGTATTTGATTCACATAAAAACCATGTACTTGCAAATAGGATTTATATTATTAACTTTGCTGGACCAATCAGTGCCTGAGATTCAGAAATGAGCCCATTATCCCAGAGCTATATGGGACTGTGGTAGCTCCTCTGCAGCATTTCCACAACTACCTTGATAGAGCTGGCTCAGGAGAATATCACTGCTATAAGGGATGTCCCTGCTTGTCTCTGTTCCCCAATGCCCCTGCCTCCCTCGACACCAGCCTGTTCCTCAATTCCCCACAATCATGTAAACCCACTGAGGGCCTTGTCAACGGATCACTGGAATCTGATTTCAACCCACAGGTCAAGCAAGTGGATCTGTTATATGGTAGAAGTTTTAATTTGATTGCAGGCAAACCAATGATGGAAAAAAAACAGCAGAAAATAGTTGTGTGTTTTCAAACTGGGAGGAGTGTGATAAATAAATATACATATAAATAGTACTGGGATTCTTTTCCCACTCTCCCCATTTCCAGTCCATATGGTCACAGTGGTGAGTATTAAGGTGACATAAGGCCTTAGTGTTCGTATAGTTCAGTAATTACAGCAGATTTTCCTATGTCTTTAAATTGTTTCTTAATGGGTAAAATACCATTTCAAAACAATCTCTGATCTTTTCTCACCATTTTTTTTCAAACTTTCCAATAAAAGAATGAAAAGAAGCCAGTACTAGTTTTGTTTCAAAAGATGAAGCCCCTTTGGAAGAACTAATAGCTGTTTCCCAAACTGCTTTCCTTATTAAACATTAATGGACACATCTCAATAACCTTGACCTCCTAATGCAGTAAAGAAACAGAAAAGCAGAATCAACATGCCTGGATTGATAATTAACTAATGATTACAAAGGACTGGGATTTGAGAAATCTTTTCATTTTCACTTGCAATAACGATTTTACTCAGACTTACAGTAAAGATCCTTAGGGGGAAGAAAACTATCTCAGGCGGAAAGAAGCAGAAACAGGGTGCTTGATTAAATTGTTTCTGATACATCAGGACCCCCACTCTCTGCTGTCATAAAGAGGAGGATATGAGTCAAGGAAACATGGTGAACATTGTTTCAGGTTGATCCATGATGAGATCATTCATAACAACAATGATGATAATAAGGTCTTGGCTTTTTTTTTCCTTCAGTAGAACTTATGGACTACCTACTTTGTGCCCAATAGTAAGATTTGCAAAGATTTATATGGGGTCAAAAAATTCTGGCCTTTACTAAAAATATAAATATATTTACATATTTTTTCATTCGCAAAGATTTAATTGCCCTTGATCACTGTCAGGCTTTAGGAGACAAAATCCTAGATATAACCTGACTTTTAAGCAACCCCTCTGAGGAAATGTGTATCTGGTTTCATCACACAGGAAGTTCCTTTCTCACTTCATTAAAGTGTGAGATCCTCAAGACACTAAAAATGCCATTCAGTTCATCTACTTCTGATCCATATAAATCCATTTCGGAAACATATCTCTTGTATATAGAACTGAATTCCCTTTAATTTTTTAGTTTGTTTTTTATTATCATGCCTTTAAATGCCTAAGGGACACTGGTCATTGTCAGTCAAACATTTTTAGACTATAAATGCCTCCTGGCATATGCTCTCACCAAAACTACTTTCAAGCTCATAAATTTCAGACCCCAGGCTTGGTTTAACCTAGGATGACAGCTGCAGAATTATGTAGAGCCCAAACTTAGAGCAGTTGCCTAAATGGGTTAGGCCTTTGCAGGGGGCTTAGGAGAAACACAAAGTCTTCAAATTTTGTGCTTCCCAAGAAAGAGGAAGGAGGAACACAGAGCTCCTTCTTTCAGAGTACTCCTGAATGTCCAACCCTAGGGTATGCCTTCTTCCACCACCTAAGGATAATATAGGCTGCCACCACTATACTACCTCCAATGCCATTCCTGTTTGTCACTACCACCACCACCAAGCTCACTAGCACAACTATCACCACTACCACCTCAAAACCTTTACCACTGCCACTGCCATCCCTATAGACACTATGACCATCAATTTCACCACCTTTGTCACCACCTCCTCCACCACCACCAATGTCACTACCAGCATCATCATGATCATTGTTAGCATTATGAGGTCCTCTCTATAAACCAGGTCTGGTATCAATAGCTTCTGTGAATTTTATCTTAATTAATTCTCACAAAATCCTATGTCACAGCTATATATGAAGCACAAAATATGCCTCATTTTACACATAAGGGAACAGTGACTTTGAGATACTAAGTTACTCCAACAAAGTCAAAGATTTTGTAAACGGTTTGTCATGTGTGACAAGATTCCTCTCCTCCAACGGAATACTTCTTTAACCTGCTAACTTTACAGGTTCAAGTTGCTCAGCAAATTAAGAAAAAGTAAGAAAGACAGTGAGGAAGAAGGAATAGAGAAGGAAAGAAGAAAAGGAGAGAAGGAAAAAAAACCTTTTCTTTTATAGTAAAATAAGATTTCAATGGCAAATTTCCAATTCAAGAGAACGTTTTACTCTAAAATGTAACTGGTTAAAGCCATATTCCACCTCCTCCACCAATATACATCTCTCCAAAGCTTTACCCAGGAGAAGGTGGAGTTGGGGGTGGGGGAAGCACACGGGTATTAAATGCATGAAATGAGGAGATTGGGGTGGAGGAATATAGGCAAAGGAGAAACTTGGTACAAGGAAAAGAAGCTACAGCCCCTAGCGGACAGTTTCCTTTGCATGCCCAGCCTACTACTCCAGGTCCTCTGATGTCACTTAGGGAAGAGGCAAGTAAATTTCCAGAGCTAATATGATTTCCTGGAACTAGAACTAAGAACAGACCTTATGCCAAGGGAGAATAAGGCTAGTACAGAATTTACCAAATCTTAAATCTCTCGGGTCAGGCCCCAGTCAAAGCCACAGAGACATACAATACACCCTATGCTGCAGGCCTAACTCCCACCCCACCCCCCACCCTCCACCCCACAGTCTGAAGGTGAGAGGGCAGCTAGGAAGAGGGACTGCCAAGACCTGATTCCCTTAAGACAACTTCCCTATAGCATGGCATGAGAAACAACCACTGTTAGCTGGTCTCATCCAAATAATACAATAAGCAAGAAGTTGAGCTGATGTTCAGCTTCCCTAACCATCACTACTGATAAGAGCTGTTGATGAGCTCTTCACATCACTGTTTCCACCCCCCACACCTTCCCTTCTTCCATCACACTGTGAGAGTCACTGTTCTGAAGCATGGAAACACTGAACGTTGCAAGTTCCTCTCCAGTATAACCCCAGACTATCTTTTTAACCTCCCTCCCTAGATACCATGACTCAAGTTGTCAGTCAATACCCTCCTCCAGGCTCCAGAGAGCTTGTATATTACTCTACCACCGCATGTCTTACACACCATTACCCTTTAATAGCTGCCAGCCCAGCCCCACACATTCAAGACTCTTCTCCACAAAGGCTGAAAGTATGCTTCACTTTTATTTTCTCTTCCCTAGTAAGACTAGTCAGGGGTGGGATTCCATGAGGGTTTGAAGAATGAATGAACAAAATGAAATTTTAAGACCTATAGTTACATGCATCATATATACCTATGTTCTTAGGCAGTCTGAACATTTTTTATTCATAATCTCAAGAAGAAATATATTTTATTTTATTTTATTTTATTTTTTATTTTTTAAGAAATATATTTTATATTAGGACTCAGTACACTCCTATATATAATGGAAAAGTCTAATGAAACTAATACCACATGGGAAACATTCTAATATATTATTCTATTCTATTCTGTTCTAGTCTACTCTCCTCTACTCCATTCCATTTCATTCCTTTACTATTTTAGCTTGGGTTTTCCAAGAAGCAGACCTTGAAACAAAGATTCAAATGCAAGTAATTTTACTTTGGAGGTGATCCCAGGAAACACCAGTAGAGAGGAGAAATAAGACAGGGAATGCAAGGCAGCCAATGAAAGTGTAGAATGTATGCCTTATCTCAGACTCATTATGACCAAGGGATGGGGAAACCAGTGTCTTCAGTGTACTTATATACATACACCTTCAGTCACTTGTTGAGGGATGTGGAGGCGGGGGGGGGGGTGCAGGAATGGGGGCACTAATTTCCTGGGACTTCTGATCTTCCAGAAGGACCTGATCAAAGCTGGCTTTACTAGGCAACAGGGAAGCCCTTGTCAAAGAAATGCAGGGGCTAGCAGGTGAAGGAATGCCAGTGTGCACAGAAGTATCAAGGGGAGGGAAGATGAGTGGGACACTGACAGCATCCGCTACACAAACTATTTTGGTTTTTAGAATGCCTGGGTCACTATCCACTAAACTAATTTCATGATCAACTGATGGACTGTAACCCATGGTTTGAATAGCAGCATTGGTGTTCTAAGATGGTGTTTCCTAAAGAGTAGTCCTTACGGTACACGTACTCCTGGTGGTGCCTGAAATGATTTTAGGTGATACACGAATAAGTATTTTTTAATATTAATCCTCATTTAAAAATTGCAACCTAGTGTCTGATATCTGATCCAGAACACATAACTCTCAAAACTTAGTCATAAGAAGACAAATAACCCAATTTAGAGAAAAAAAAAAACTTAGCAAAAAAATTTCACACATACTTCACCAAAGAAAATATGGAAAATAAGTACTTAAAAAGCTATTCAATTTCATTAGTTATTAGAGAAAAACATAAAAACCACAATGATATTCACTACATACCTACTGAAATGGCTAAATGAAGAAAACTGACAATACCACATTCAGGTGAGGGTGTGGAGCAACTGGAATTCTCATACTTTGTTGTTGGGCATGCAGACTGCTACAGCCACTTCAGTCACAGTTTCTAAGTGGCAGTTTCTCCTGAAGCAATTCCACTCCTGGATATTTACCTAAGAAAAATTAAAACACAAAGAACTGTCTTAAAATGTTTATAGCAACTTTATTCATAATAGCAGGTAAGTAAAAAAGCAAAATGTCCACCAAGTGATGAATGAATAAACAAAGTGGTATATCCCTAGAATGGAATACTACTCGTCAATAAAAAAGGATTGAATTATTGATACATGCAACAACATGGATGGATTTCAAAAGTATTGCTAAGTGAAAACAAATCCACTCAAAAAGGATGCACAAAGTATGATTTAACATTCTGGAAAAGTCAAACTTAGAAATCAGACTGGTGGGGACTGAGAACAAGAGTCAAATGTTGACTGTAAAGGAGCATGAGATTATATTTCAGGATGATGAAAGACTGGCTCTATTTTTATTTTGATTCCAACACGGGTTTGTCAAAACACATAGAATCTACACTTAAAAGGATCTAAGTTTACTGTATGTAAACTACACCCCAACAAACCCAACTTTAAAAAAATTGCAACCTAGGTAGAACAAGCACTTCTGTGATATAGACTTTTCCTTCTGAATAAATATATTTGAGGGAAAAAAAGTAAATTGGTTTAAATATCAATACTGAGTATGTGATACATGGGTGTGGGGGGAGAAAATAGGAAGGTGATACCTGGTAGGATGGAGCTCAAGATCCTTTGCCCCAGAGATACCCCTTTATTGCAGTCCTCCCTAATTTTTCTTCCAGTCTAACTGTGCTTCTCCCCAACAGCGATTCAGCTATGGAGGCTGGGTGCAGCTTCAACACCACAGCAAGGTGAGTGTATCTCAAAGCGCGAATGTGCCTTAGACCAGGGGCATCCTGAGCCTGAGATGTTCTTGCAGGCAGGCTTCCAGGGAGCTCAACTAATGTCCTCTTATTGACTTTATAGTAGGCATGGGAGCAGCACTGAGTTTCTCAAAATTACTAGGAAAAGTGAGGGTGACTTCAAAGAGCAGTAATTAGGAAGATAAAATTGCAATTTGAGAAGCCATTAAGAAATCTTTTTTTTTTTTCTTCTTTTTTCCACCCTAGAATCAATTTTAGCATTCATTGCTCTGCCTCAAGAAAGCAACCTGGGCTCTTTCCACAGGTTATCACTGTATATTAAGGCCATCCAAACAAATGGTACTATTTAGGCATGAGCACAAGCTGGAAAAATTAAACATTGGAGATAAAAAGGAGAAATAGCCATTTGTATTAAAGGTTGAGTCTGGTAAAAGGAAAAGCAAGAAGAGGAAGGCTTGGGGCAAAGAATTCTGAAATAATGAGGGCTGAGAGTGAGATGAAGTCTAGTGCTACATAGACATCAGATTTGACTTCACTTTCAGAGGCATCTCCTATTCTCATGGAGTTCAGAGAGAACATTACTAAACTTCCAGCTAAATGCAGACAGGCCCTGGAGGCAGGCCCTAGAAGACTCATGGTCTAGGAAGGCACAGTTACCATGTGCAGGGGTGACATGGGAGGAAATGCAAATTCAGTGGGTCTCACCCCTAGACCTACCAACTCAGGGACTCTGAAGGTCAGGCAGACCATTGTTTTGACAAGCCTCTGGTGACTCTGACATTCACTCAAGCCTAAGAACCACTGGCTCGTACATCCATTCATTCAATCACAGATTTATACTGACACCTTTTGTGTCAGACCCACCAATCTAGATACTGGGAATACACTGGTGAACTCACTGTCCTCATCATGCTCAAATTCCAGGGAGAGACAAGTGTGATCACAACAGAAAATATAATAAAAAACAGTGCTGTAGTAGCAAGTGATTCCAGAAGATTCACTGAGCTGGCTGCTCAGGGAGCTAGCCAAGACTCGGAGGACAGGAAGAAAAAGCCTAGACAAGTGTCCCTAGACAAAAAACATCAGTTGCAAAGCCCACCAAGTGAGAAAGAGCTGTGTTTGAGGAAGAGAAAGGAAGGGAATATGTCTGAGATGTAGTGAAAGGGGGAGATGGTAGGAAATAAGGCTGGTGAGGTACTCAGGGGGCCAGATCAGGGAGGGACTTTGGGGACACAAGGAGTATCCCAGCTGTGGAGTCCAGATTTTATTCTCAGTGCAACACAAATTTTCTGGAGGGTCTTAACGGCTTAAAAAGACCACCTTGACTGCTCTGCGGAATATGAATAGAAATAGGTAGAATTTAGGGAGCTAAGGTAAGAAGCTGGAGAGATGGGCAGAAGCCATAGAGGGCCATAGAGGATAGGTCTAGGCCTTTGTACTTGATTCTGAAGGCAATGGAGAAGAAATCATTTTGAACATCAAAATCCCTGGGGCAACTCATTCTCACCTTCGTTATAGTGCCCACTAAGTGCTGGTTTAGACACTGTGCTGCACTCTTCCCGTTAAAAATGCTAGTTCTTAGCCCAAGAGCTAGTGATCTCAACTGGCCTTAAATCTCCCCAAGGCAGAGAACATTCTGAATGGAGCTGATTACAAGACTACTAGAAAGTCCAGGAGAATGGACAGCCTGTGATTAGTGTTTATGTCTCATTTGTAAACTCAATACTGGATTTGAATGGCATTCACTTCATTTTGTTTTTATGACAAGAGACTCATGAACAGTAACTCTCCAAAAGTAAATAGGAATAAAAATAAATTTCATATCTACTACCTACATATTTCTGACAGAATTTAATAGAACAAAACAGTCACACTCTCTTTCCCTCTCTCTCAAAAACAAAACAAATAAAAATACAACAGAAACAGATCGGTATTTTACATAATTATAGTGGTCAGGGATTACAGTCACTAGAAAAACAACATGCAAATATATATAAATATGGAAATAAAGCTAAACAATGAGAAAATCCAGTATTTGGTGGCTGAAATTTCTTTTTGTTCTCCTACATTCCTTTGAACAAATATTTTGTGGCCCGTAAGACTGATATACCTCTGAGATTTCTTTTTTTTTCTTTTTTTTTTTTTTTTTACCTTAGAGATTTCCATCCTCTGAAAAATCTGTCCAAAACATTTCTCTGGTCTGCCATTTGTTTCACTTCTTAACCTTTGGTTTTTCAATTCTCTGGGAATGAATCAAAGGCTATTTGTTTCCCACAGAAAAGCTTTTGTTCAGAACTAAGAAAATACCATTTGTTCTTGGCTGAATATTGATAAAAGTATAGGTAGCAAGCCAGTTTGTATAGTCTACTTTCAGGAGCTGCTTGTGGTGGGGAAAGAACACCTAGGAGTATTTCAGAGGGTAGACATAGGGTACTTTTCAAATCCATGGATCAGAAGTGTCTAGAAACATCCACTGAGTGTTTTTTGGGCCTCTGGGAATCCAAATACAGACACGCACACACGTGCACATAAACTTATAACTGTGCATGTATATAATATACACAACATTTCCATCCAATTAGCATTTTGCACACACTATTCTGTATGATCTCATCATGTTGCTGCTTTTAAAATCATTTCCCTCATAAACAAAAACCTACCCAGTTTTTCACCTGTGTCCCAAGCACAGGACCTTCCGTCTCCATGGAGTTGCAGTTCATCATCCTCTCGGTATGGATGTGTTATCCATCCTGGAAGTTCCCAAAACCCCATCCTATTGGGATTTTTATGGAGGCTTTCTCATGTAGGCATGTTCAATTATTAACTCCATTTCTAACCCTCTTCCCCTCTCTGGAGAAGTGGTGGGGGGACTGAAAATTCCAAGCTTCTAATCATGGTTTGGTCTTTCTGATGACCAGCCTCCATCCAGGAGTCATCCGGGAATCTACTCAGAGTCATGTCAATAGAACAAAAGATGCTCCTAGTGCTCTTACCACTTAGGAATTTACAAGGGTTTTAGCATCCCTATGCTAAAAGGGTCAAAGACCAAATATTAAAATTAAGAGATGTTCCTAGTAACCCTCAATAAAGTACGTAGAGATGGAACATATTCAACATCATAAAAGCCATATATGAAAGACCCACAGCTAATATCATCCTCAATGGGGAAAAACTGAGAGCTTTTTCTTTATGGTTTGGGACAAGACAAGGTTGTCCACTCTCACCATTACTCTGTAACATAGTACTGGAAGTTTTAGCCTCAGCAGTCAGACAACAAAAAGAAATAAAAGGTTTCTAAATCAGCAAAGCAGAAGTCAAACTTTTGCTATTTGCAGAAGATAGGATATTCTATAGAGAAAACCCAAAAGACTTCACCAAAAAAATTGCTACAACTAATACGGAATTCAGAAAAGTCACAGGATATAAAATCAATGCACAGAAGTCAGCTGCATTTCTATACACCAATAACGAAGCAGCAGAAAAAGAAATCAAGGAATTTATCCCATTCACAATTGCATCAAAAACAGTAAGATGCCTAGGAATAAATCTAACTAAAGAGGTAAAAGATCTATATGCTAAAAACTATAGAACAATTATGAAAGAAACTGAAGAGGACACAAAGAAATGGGGAAAAAATTCCTGCTTGTGGATAGGAAGAATAAACACTGTTAAAATGTCTATACTACCCAAAGTGATCTATACATTTAGTGCTATCCTTATCAAAATACCATCAGCATTTTTCAGAGCTAGAACAAGCAATCCTCAAATTTGTATGGAACTGCAAAAGACCCCAAATAGCCAAAGCAATCCTGAAAAAGAAAAGCAAAGTGGGTGGCATCATGATTTCAGACTTCAAGCTATTACTACAAAGCTGTAGTCATCAAGACAATATGGTACTGGCACAAAAACAGATCACATAGATCAATGGAACAGAATAGAAAATGGACCCACAACTATATGGTCAACTGATCTTCGACAAAACAGGAAAGAATATACAAAGGAAAAAAAAAAAAAAACCAGTCTCTTCAACAAATGGTGTTGAGAAAACTGGACAGCAGCATGTAGAAGAATGAAACTGTATCCCTTTCTTACACCATACACAAAAATAGACTCAAAATGGATGAAAGACCTAAATGTGAGACAGGAAACCATCAAAATCCTAGACGAGGACACAGGCAGCAAATTCTTTGACCTCAACTACAGCAACTTCTTACTAGACACATTGCTAGAGACACAGGCAGCAAATTCTTTGACCTCAACTACAGCAACTTCTTACTAGACACATTGCTAGAGGCAAGGGATACAAAGGAAAAATGAACTACTAGGACTTCAAAATAAAAAGCTTCTGCATAGTGAAGAAACAATCAACAAAAGTAAAAGGCAGTCTACAGAATGGGAGGAGATATTTGTGAATGACATATCTGGTAAAAGGTTAGTATCCAAAATCTATAAAGATCTTATCAAAATCAACACCCCCCCCCCAAAAAAAAAGCAAATAATCCAGAGCAGAAGACAGGAACAGACATTTCTCCAAAGAAGACACCCAGATGGATAACAGATACCTGAAAAATGCTCAATGTCACTCATCCTCTGGGAAATACAAACCAAAACCACTATGAGATACCACCTTACACTTGTCAGAATGGCTAAAATTAACAACACAGGAAATAACAGAGTTGGCAAGGATGTGGAGAAAGAGAAACCCTCTTGCACTGTTGGTGGAAATGAAAACTGGTGCAGCCACTCTGGGAAACAATATGGAGGTTTCTTAAAAAAGTTAAAAGTAGAACTACCCTGCAACCCAGCAATTGCACTACTGGGTATTTATGCAAAGAATATAAAAATACAGATTTGAAGGGGTACGTGCACCATGATGTTTATAGCAGATTATCAGCAATAGCCAAACTACTAAGAGAGCTCTAATCAATTGATGAATGGATAAAGAAGATGTGATATATACACATAATGGAATATTATTCAGCTATCAAAAAGAATGAAATCTTGCCCTTTGCAACGACATGGATGGAGCTAGAGTGTATTATGCTACAGGAAATAAGTCAGTCAGAGAAAGACAAATACAATATGGTTTCACTCATATATGGAATATAGGAAACAAAACAGATAAACATGTCAGAAGGGGGGAGAAAGAGAAAAAGAAAGGGAAGGAGACAAACCATAAGAGACTCCTAATGATAGAGAACAAACTGAGGATTGATGGAGGGAGGTGGGTGGAGGATAGACTAAATGAGTGATAGGTGTTAAGGAGGGCACTTGTTATGATGAGCACTGAGTGTTGTATATAAGTGACGAACCCCTAAATTCTACTCCTAAAACCAATAGAACATTATATGCTAACTAACTAGAATATAAGTTAAAATTTGGAAGAAGAAAAAAAGAAGATAAATGCTCCTAGTGTTCTTATCACTTAGGAAATTACAAGGGTTTTAGGAGCTTTGTGCCAGGAACCAGGGGCAGAGACCAAAATATATTTTTTCTATTATTTCACACTCTGTCACTGGGGAGCCAGGAAAACACTCAAATGGATAAAGAACACACAGATAGCAATAATTTTGTGCTGAGCAAAAGAGACAAAAAATAGTAAGGGATTTCAGGAGAGGTGGAAAGCCCAAGGCAGGGGGAAATTTTCATGAAACTAAGGAATCACAGAACTGTAGAACTAGTTATCATCTAGTCAGTGTTTGAAAATATGGGTTGAAACACAAGTGAATCATAATATCAAGGCAGTGGATTAGAGCAGCTTAAAAAATAAAACAGACTACAAAATAGAATAGCAGAATGCATTCATGGTAAGAAGTATAGTTTCATGAAACTTCTGTTTCAGTTTGTAACTGTATAAATAGATGTATTTGGGTATAATGGGTCACAATGGAAAAAATACATTTCATAAGGTGGGATCATGGACAAAACTGATTAAAGCCCTCATCCAATGCCCTCATTTCATGTTTTTATTTTTAAGGTTAATTTTTCATTACATAAGTAATATTTGAATAAATTTTCCTTTTTAAATTAAGGCTTTTAGAGATAAAGCTATAGTTAATTCCCTTGGATCGGTCCTCCCTATCCTCAAAAGTAATTCCTATTGGGGTGCCTGGCTGGCTCAGTCAGTAGAGCATGTGATTATTGATCTCAGGGTCATGAGTTCAAGCTCCACATTGGATGTAGAGATTTAAAAAGAAAAAAAAATTTTTTTTAAGTAATTAGTATTAACAGTTTAGTTTAGTGGGTATCTTCCCAGACCTTTGCCCATTATTTTATTTGATATATACATGTACCTATGGAAACAAATAGTATTGTGTAACATGTTTACGTATATGTTTTAGTTAAATCAATCAGCCTCCAAACAGAAAACAAGTGGCACATTTAAATTGACTACTCAGAAAATAACAAAGAACCTATTTATAAAGGTGTAGGTATATATGTGATAAAGCTGTAGAAGCAGGCAGAGGTTAGAGCATAAAGGGTCTTGCAAGCTGGGTTAAGGCATCTAGATTGTGCCTTGAGGCCAATGGGATTCAAGAGTTTTAAGTGGGGCAGTGGCCAAATCTGATTTAAGATTTTAAAAGTTGACCCTGGGGGCACCTGGGTGGCTCAGTCAGTTAAGCATCTGACTCTTGATCTCAGTTCAGGACTTGATCTCAGGGTTGTGAGTTCAAGCCCCACATTGGGCACCACACTGGGGCATGAAGCCTACTTAAAAAAAACTTTTTAATTTGAATTTTAAAAAGTTGACTCTGGCTCTTTTGTAAAGACTAGGTTGGAAGGGGACAAAAGTGAAAGCAGGAGATCAGGCTGGAGGCTGACGCAGTCATCTGAGCAAGAGAGGAGGGGCTTGGGCCAGACAGGAGTAGCAGGATGTGGAAAAGGGAAACACTTTAGGATCTATTCTGGAGACAGAATTCAGGGCAGTGGGAAATGAACTGGATATATGACATAGCAGGCAGAGGAAAGTGAAAAAGTAAAGTTACTCAGAGCGATGGAAAGATAATACAGGCATAAGGCCAGAAGTAGCCAAGGGGGGAGGACCCACAGGTATGGGAGAGAGATGGGGCCTCCCACAGAGTTCCCTTCAGAACCTTGAAATGTGAGCACTGGAGTGATAATAGAAAATGCTTCCTGGTGACAGCATCTGGGCCATTTCTAACAACTCTTCACCTCAAACCCAATCAGCTTGGCTCAGAAGTTTGCAAGGTCTAGACAGACTGAGTGGGCTCTGGGGGTAAGGGGTGGGGAATGGGAATCTGATTGTGCAATGCGGACTTTGAAAATACATTTTTAAAATTTAAATTCAATTTGCCAACATACAGTATAACACCCAGTGCTCATCCCATCAAGTGCCCTCCTCAGTGCTCGTCACCCAGTTAACCCATCGCCCCATCCACCTCCCCTTCCACAACCCTTTGTTTCCCAGTTAGGAGTCTCTCATGGTTTGTCTCCCTCTCTAAATGAAAATACATTTTTTTTTGAAAATACATTTTTTAATGATACATGCAGTACCAGTCATTTGAAATACCAGCCATATTTGAACTTATTTGTCAACAGTATTAGAATAAGAATGTGAGAAGCAGAAGCATCCTAGGTTAGGGTCCCTGGGAATCAGACTCAGAGAGAAATTAGCATGTGGGCAGTTTATCAGGAAGTGCTATGACAATGGGCACCAGTAGAAGGAGAACAAAGCTGGATAGAACAGAGGGCAATACTGAGCTGTGATGTTTCAATGTTGGCCTCAGCTGAACCTACAAGGAGCTCTAAAGCTAACCTTAAGAATTGTCCCAAGTTGGGAATGCAGGAAGACAAAAGAGGGGGGCCTTTATACCTCCATGTCAGTCACTAGAAGTGGGCTTCTCTGGAAATGAAGCAGGACACTACAGGTGGCTCTTTTCAGCTGAGGTCATCTTCTTATCTCCTCACAGGGGCTGAGAGTCCAGGGCTATCTGTACGCAACACTTCCAGAAGGTAGGAGAAAAGGCCCTTTATTCCTGAAGGAGGATTTGAGCAGCACATCACACCATCCTGGGAAGGGAACTTAGACATCACTTACTCTAAGCCCTTATTTTATAGTTAGAATCTGACGTTCTGGGAGATTAAGTATTTAAAAATAGGGTCCTGGTCTCCTGACTCCTGCAGTACCATGATTTCTATTATGTCATGTTGTTCTGGCTTTAAAAGTATTAGAGATGTATTTGAAATGGTTTATCCAGGTGGCAACTGTTGGTTGGGGAACTCTTTTTTTTACGTTTTTTAAAATTTAAATAATCTCTACACCCCTCTTGGGGCTTGAACTCACGACCCCAAGATGAAGAGTCACATACTTTTTTTTTTTTTTTTTTTTATGATAGTCACAGAGAGAGAGAGAGAGAGAGGCAGAGACATAGGCAGAGGGAGAAGAAGGCTCCATGCACCGGGAGCCTGATGTGGGATTTGATCCCGGGTCTCCAGGATCGCGCCCCGGGCCAAAGGCAGGCGCCAAACCGCTGCGCCACCCAGGGATCCCGAGTCACATACTCTTCCAACTGAACCCACCAGGCACCTTGGTTGGGGAAATATTTATTTATTTATTTATTTATTTATTTATTTATTTATTTACTTACTTATTTAATAATAAATTTATTTTTTATTGGTGTTCAATTTGCCAACATACAGAATAACACCCAGTGCTCATCATGTCAAGTGCCCACCTCAGTGCCCGCCACCCAGTCACTCCCACCCCCCACCCTCCTCCCCTTCCACCACCCCTAGATCATTTCCCAGAGTTAGGAGTCTTCCATGTTCTGTCTCCCTTTCTGATATTTCCCACTTATTTTTTCTCCTTTCCCCTTTATTCCTTTTCACTATTATTTATATTCCCCAAATGAATGAGACCATATAATGTTTGTCCTTCTCCGATTGACTTATTTCACTCAGCATAATATGGGGAAATATTTAAAAAGACAAAAATCAAAATCAAAAACAAAAACAAAACTTGGTTTTAAGAGTTCAGAAAAACAGGATTTGTTTGTGGGTTGAATATATTAGAGCAGCTTACTCCAGTTACTTGGTTATTAGTTTACTTTAAGATCTTGGTTGATATTGAGGTCAACATTAAAAACAGAACCTAGGGATCCCTGGGTGGCGCAGCGGTTTGGCGCCTGCCTTTGGCCCAGGGCGCGATCCTGGAGACCCGGGATCGAATCCCACGGCGGGCTACCGGTGCATGGAGCCTGCTTCTCCCTCTGCCTGTGTCTCTCCCTCTCTCTCTCTATCTGTGTGTGACTATCATAAATAAATAAAAATTTATAAAAAAAAAATAATAAAAACAGAACCTAAAAACCCCTCCGTCTCTCCCACAGCAACAAGTGCTGTCTTCTTTTTTTTTTAATATATATAAGATTTTATTTATTCATTTATGAGAGATACACAGAGAGAGAGAGAGAGGCAGAGACACAGGCAGAGGGAGAGGCAGGCTCCATGCAGGGAGCCCAAAATGGAACTCCATCCTGGGTCTCCAGGATCAAGTGCTGTCTTCTAAGGCATCTACAGCCCTTTAGGGACACTGGGTTCCCAAATGTAAAGTGAGAGGGATCAGGAATTGATTTTTTTCCCAATGGTTGTCAGGTCCCAAAATTCTGGTTGAAGAAACAATACAAAGGGAAGCTATTAAGGAGCACAGCTGCTTTGTGGTACTTTTTACTCAGAAAGAGTTCTACTGACCATTGCTGTCATTCATTAGCCTTACCATGGATCCAGCATGAAGGATGTGGAAAGAGAAATTTAGTAAGTCCAATTCTCCTGCCATGTAATGAGAGCAACCCCCTGAGATAATCAGACTCTTTAGGAAATGATAGTAATTAACCTTTGCCTGGTAAATAAACACCAATTACTAATATCAGCATAAGTGGTGTGGAAAATGGATCCATAACCTTAGACAAGCCAGTGCATTTTATGGACTTACTGGTAAATGCAAGAGTTGAACTAAATGATCCAGTTCTGCTTCAGTGTGCTCTACTTTATCTAAAACCAAAACTTATTCATGCATCTCCCAGAGAAACCCAATTTCCTCCCTTGCCATTTACAATATATGGTAATATCTGGCCCGAAATGATTGTGCGTGTTCTCTGACTTGGTTCTTTACAAATATTCTATTATTGAATCTTCTGTTTCATCCAGTACTCTTAGTTGCAAACAAAAGAATGCATTCTAGCTTGCTTAAATAGAAAGGCAGCTCACAAACCTCCTGGGAGGACAAGAGATCAAACCCAGAGGCTGCGCTAACATACATGATGCCCAATCATATCTGGGGGGCCGCTCCAGCAAAGAGTAAGTGACATCCCACCTGGCCACAGACAGAAAGCTCACTTTCATGCTGATGCTGCTGAGCTGTCAGACAACACCCATATCAGAAGGTAGCTTCTGCATGCATGTTAGTATCCTTGCCACAAGGGAGGCTTGGAAAGTGAAATCTGGATTCTCTCTCATAAAATTTCTTCACACATAGAAGTGTTCCAAAGATGCTGGGTGGTCACAAGCATGACAAATATATTTGTCCACATTCTGCAGATAGAAAAGGTGAGGCTCCAACTCAAAAATCCCCTAACTTAGCCAATTCTACTAGCAGTAAGTAATTTCATGAGATTTAAACTCAGATTCATTGGGATGCATGCTTTTTCAGGACTCTGCTATTCTGGGTATTTTATTTTATTTTTATTATTTTTTTAATTCTGGGTATTATATGGTAATTAAGCTTTCCTGTTTAGGAGGAGCAAAATAAAAATAAAACCTTTAATTTGCAAAAAAAAAAGTTTATTTCTTGACTTTCTCTTTTTTTTTTTTAATAAATTTTTATTTATTTATGATAGTCTCACAGAGAGAGAGAGAGAGAGAGAGAGAGGCAGAGACACAGGCAGAGGGAGAAGCAGGCTCCATGCACCGGGAGCCTGACGTGGGATTCGATCCCGGGTCTCGAGGACCGCGCCCTGGGCCAAAGGCAGGCGCCAAACCGCTGCGCCACCCAGGGATCCCCTGACTTTTTCTTTTACCATCATTCCTATCCCTCTCTTCTTCACTAAATGGAAAGACATAAGATCCTATATTCTATTTGTATAGTCAGTATCATTCAGGACTCTTTGTTGCAAACAACAGAAACCAATAATGGTTAGTTTAAGCAGAAAAGGAATTGGTTTCAAGTGTTTCAAGCCCTTCCAGAATTACAAATACCTAGGGAACCACACTTATAAGATGTGCAGGTGACTGAAGCCACAACCAAGGCCATACCACGGGACTAGTTTGGCTAGGGAGCTGCTGCCTCCCAGCTAGACATTGGACACAGCCACCAATCCGACTGCTAATGGACACAGCATGTGGCCACTGTTGGAATCACTGGCAGAAAAGATTCACTGACCCTGTCTTTTTGTATCACTTGCTCTTGATTGAAAACCAAGCACTGGGGGCTTCCGGGTGGTTCAGTGGTAGAGCACCTGCCTTTGGCTTAGGGCATGATCCTGGGGTCCTGGGATTGAGTCCCACATCGGGCTCCCCCCGGGGGGCCTGCTTCTCCCTCTGCCTAGGTCTCTGCCTCTCTCTGTGTGTCTCTCATGAATAGATAAATAAAATCTTAAAAAAAAAAAAAAAAAAAAAGCAATGATTGGTCAAGCTTGGGGCAAGAAGAGTAAGTATTGGGGCTTTTGAGCTGTATCAGAAGGGACCTGCCTCCACCAAGACTCTCGAAGGAGATTCCCCAGTCTGGAAAGGTGGTGCAGATGCTGCCAAGGTCAACAAAGGATGGGAACTGAGGCAAATAAATCCTGATGTCCTGATGTCAAGAGACTCAGCTCTGTCTAGGTATGGACATCTGTCTCAGATAGACAAGTCAATGTTCACTAACCTTTTCCCCCAGCCATGAAAAATGAAAACATAAATGTGAGGTCTTACTTATGCATGCCAGATATGAATGGGCTGCCACACTTGAAGGTGAAAAGTGGTCAACCTTCTCCATGCATGACATGGGGAAGGTCTTGTCTATGATATAGAAGGATGGAGAAGGAAGCCATGGCAAGGCCTGTGTGCAACTTACAATCAAGCCAAGAAGAGAAAGAAGGTGAAGTATTTTACCAAGCAGAGCTCAAGGCCTTTGATTACCACATGCCTACTCAGCCATCACATAGGGCCCTAGGGCAATCCTGAGGCTCTGAAGCACCACCAGAGATGATGTGACCTCAAAGCAGGGGAATATCAGGAGACAGCCATAATCATTAATAACTAATACTTAGAGTAATTAATGTGTGTCAGAAACTCTACTAAATGCCTTATATGGACTATCCCATTTCATGCTTACCAGATCCCTTTAAGGTAAATCATATTATTATTTCTATTTTAAAGATGAGCATATCAAGGCTCAGAGATGTTGTGTAATTTGCTCAAGGCTATACAGTAAGTGGTAGAATGGGATTTGAACCTGATCACTCTGATTTCAGGGACCTGGATCAGACCCTTCTGTTTTCTTTAGGGATCACAAACTGAAGTCCAATTTAGGGGGTCCCCTGAACTGAGTATTAAATGAAGTGTACATAGGTAGGCATGATGCCCAGTGGAAGCCTGCAGCTAGCAGCTCAGCACCAAATTTCATACTGATTCACTTCATTGCCTACCTCCTCCTGCAGGTGTTGACATCAGTGAATCTTGCTCTGTTAGACAAATTATTTACTGTCACTCTCCATCTGTTGCTTCTCTATAAAACAAGAGGGTTGAACTGAATGGTCTAACTCAGAAGCCCTTTCCAAATCTAAAATGTTGTGGATCTGGAGTTTTCCAGACACTGGGCCATCCTCTCAGGTCCTATAGCCATCAATTGAGATCAGCAAGATGACCAGCAATCCTCAACATGCAGCCCCAAGGCCAGGACTATGACCTTGTTCTCTCTGTGTCCAGCTACTGACAGTCACAGAGCACACCTCTTCCATTCCAGGCCAACATTAAGGCATAAGGATGAAAGCTGAGTCCTGTTAAATGAACAGACTTCTACTTCTTTAAGGATTAAGTAAAATGTTAAATGAACAGACTTCTACTTCTTTAAGGATTAAGTAAAATGTCTTCCCTAAAAATGTTAGGGAAGAACCATACTCCAAAGCAAACAAGGAAGAATAAATCTAAGTAAGCTTAGGTACCTTTTTACTGATGTGAGTTTTCTGCCGTAGGGAGAAGCAAAAATGTTGAAGGATGGGAAGGTCTTCAGAGTGGTCCAAGAGAACTGCTGGGATCCAGAAGTCCGTATTAGAGAAATGGACCAAACAGGTACTTATGATGAGAAATGCTACCAATGTTTGCACCTAATATAAAAATAACGTCTGCCTCTAAAAGTCTATTGACCACTTTATGTGCTTAATGTGACAGCAACTTCCAATTGCCTTTTCTCCACAGGACAGACTATTTCAGATTTGCTTCTACTCAATACTTTCAGAGTGTGGATTTAAACTTTTTAAAATTAGGTATACCCTGTTTTAAAGTAGAATGCTACATCATCAAAAAGATAAAAGTAGTATTTTATTATTTTAAGTTCAAATGTATTTACTTACTATAAAGTCAAATAAAACCATAAAAATTAGAAGTCATAAACTAAGGATGCCCATTGCTTGCTTAGTCAGATTCAGGATCCACAGTGTTTCTACAGTTTGTCTTAGTACACCATACACAGAATGTAGAAATGGGAGTAGTTAAAAAGAAAGTTAATCATATAAACTCAGAATACTCTACAATGAAACTAATCCAGAAATTTGAAAGAGGAGAATTAGCAAATCCTTATTTCAAAGCCGAATCACTAACAATTTCTAAGAACTGCTTGATTTTCCTCATCTTACATCTAAAAAAAAGTCCCCCCAGGGGCAGCCCCGGTGGCGCAGTGGTTTAGCACCGCCTGCAGCCTAGGGTGTGATCCTGGACACCCTGGATGAGTCCCATGTCAGGCTCTCTGCATGGTGCCTGCTTTTCCCTCTGCCTGTGTCTCTGCCTCTCTCTCTCTCTCTCTGTGTCTCTATGAATAAATAAATAATCTTAAAATAAATAAATAAATAAATAAATAAATAAATAAATAAATAAATAAATAAAATAAAAATAGTCCCCCCAACTTAAAAGAATTTTGAAGACTATCTAAAATATGATATGATAGCCACATTGTGCTTTCACTTAATACTACCTGGTTGACTGTGCGACCTGAGGAGTATATGCTCCAAGAAGATGCACTGAACCTTCTACACAACATGTTAGCCATGCCCATGGGCTGTGATGGGGAACTCACCACTACAACACTGTCATCAGGCCTAAATTTTGACATGGGTGGTCTAGATTCAAACAGGAAAACAATGCAAATACACAAATAAAAGAGCAGCTTAGAACTATCATCATCTTAACCAAAGGTAAATTTATAAGAACTTCAAATACATACAAAGATAGCAGAAGATATTTTATTCCAAAGCCTGCACAAAATAAGTTAACCTGCCAGCCCCAAATGAGAAGGTAGTCTCTGGCATGTTAGAATTTGGTCTAGGATACTTCTGGCCAGGTACTTCTCTATGGATTTTTTTAACAATTATAAATATATTTAAATGTCATTTAAGTTGATTTTTTGCAGAAAGTCTAAAGCACCTCTGTAGACCATTCCACAGAATACAGAGTATATGCCCCTGTTCTAACAGTATATGGAAATGGGAAGGAGTAAGAGGGAAAAAGCTCTCCAGGCCCAGAGCTAAGAGCAAAGTTTTGCTCTAAATGTGAAGCTTGGAGTGAAGATGATGGAGGAGTAGGGGACCCTAATTTTGTCTGGTCCCTGGAATTCAGCCAGATAGTTATCAAATCATTCTGAGCATCTGCAAAATTAACTGAAGATCTGAGAAAATAATTGCTGCAATTCCACAAATAGAAAAGTGACCACTTTTTGCAAGATAGGAGGTGCAGAGACATGAATCCAAGGCGATATATCAAAGATAAACCATGGCGGGGAGGGAGCCTCCCGTAAGCTGGCTATTGGAAAGTGTCATAAGTGGCAAATTCGCAAAATCGGAACTTTTAGAAGTGTACCTGAAAAATGCTCAGGTGGCAAAGCAGGACAGAATCCTAGGTGGAAGAGTGAGATCTCAGGATCCCCGGGGTCACAGAAAGAATGAGGGTACCTGAGTGCAGCATCAGAGCAAGGAAGCTGGCTGCAAACAGCGAACCCAGGAGTGAGCTTTCTGCTTAGTGTTGACACAAACTGCAGCACAGCCAGATGAACGCGCTTTCCAAGAGTCAGGGCCCAGGAAGCAGCAGCACCATGGGGAGACCCCTCTACCTCCCTTTGGAGGAGCAGTGGTACCTGCTGGGGCACAGGAGTCTACAGCGGTTGGAGACTCAAAGTAGGATCACGTGCCTGAGATAGAAATGCTGGGTCACAGGCTGGGTGAACAGAGTCCTGATGGAAACCAGGGGCATAAGAGTGATTACTTTTCTGTGAGGGCTCACTTTAGAGTGGGGGCACAAACTTTCAGCTCTGGGGCAGGAAATTGGGGCATCACCATTTTCATCCCCCCCCAATCAGTGCTGACAGCCTTCAGGGAGCAAAACAATGTCACATAGTGCAATTTAGAGCTGCCTATACAGAGCCTGGCCCCTTGGCAATGGGGGTGTGATTCCACCCAGCAAAGACACCTGAGAATCAGTGCAACAGGCCCCTCCCCCAGAATATCAGCAAGAACATCTGGCTAATACCAACTTTAGCAATCATAAAGAACTGCAAAGCTTTTCTCTGGGGAAAAACAATATATAGCATTTGTGGGTTTTTTCTTATTATTCTTTAGTCTTTCAGTGTTTTTTTTTTTTTCATTTCAGCTATTTTCCTATTTTATCAATTCTTTTCTTAAATCTTTCTTAATTTTTATTTTTACATTTATGGTTTTTTCATTTTTGGTTTCCTTTCATTGTATTCAATTTTATCTTTGTGTATATATATATACATATATATATAAGATATATATATGTATATATATATACATATATATATTTATATATATAAAACTTATATATATATAAGTTTTTCTTTCCTATTTTGAGATCTAGTTTCTTCTAAAAAAAAAAGACCAAAATACACCCAGGATCTACTTTATTGTTCTGTTCTACTTCTTGTTTGGTTTTTTTCTTTTTTTACTTTTCTTTTTTGGTTTCTGTTATCTTCTGATTTATTTAGTGAGCATTTTTCTTTCATCTATTTTTTTCTGGACATAATGATGAAACAGAAAAACTCACCCCCAAAAAAAGGAACAGAAGGCAGTACTCACTGCCAGGGATTTAATCAAATGGATATAAGTAAGATGTTGGAACTAGAATTCAAAACAATGATTATAGAGATACTAGCTGGGCTTGAATAAAGCATAGAGGACACTAGAGAATCCATTTCTGGAGAAATAACTAAAATCTAATCACGCTGAAATCAAAAAGGGTATTTTTTTTTTTTTAAAAAGGGTATTACTAAGATACAATAAACAAAAATAGAGGCTCTAACTGCTAAGATGCATGAGGCAGAAGAGAGAGTCAGTGACATAGAAGACAAAAATGATAGAGCATAAGAAAGCTGAGAAAAGAGAGAGAATGACTAGATTGCAAAGGAAGGATATAAGAGATCAATAAACCCCTACCTAGATTCATCAAGAAGAGAAAGGACCCAAATAAATAAATAAAATCACAAATGAAAGTGAGATCACAACCAACACCAAAGAAATATAAACAATTATAAGAGCATATTATGAGCAATTATATGCTAACAAATTAGGCAATCTAGAAGAAATGGATGCATTCCCAGAAACATATAAACTACCAAAACTGAAACAGGAAGAAATAAAAAAAAGCCTGAACAGAGCCATGACCAGCAAAGAAATTATAAAGCAGTAATCAAAAAATCTCCCAACAAACAGAAGTCCAGAGCCAGATGGCCTCCCAGGAGAAGTCTACCAAATATTTTAAAAAGAACTAATGCCTATTCTTCTGAAGCTGTTTAAAAAAATAGAAATGGAAGGAAAACCTCCAAATTCTTTCTACAAGGCCAGCATCACCTTCATCCCAAAACGAGATAAAGACCCCACCAAAAAGGAAAATTACAGACCAATATTCCTGATAAACATGGATGCAAAAATTCTCAGCAAGATACTAGCTAATAGGATCTAACAGTACATTAAAAGGATTATTCACCACCACAACCAAGTTGGGTTTATTCTTGGGTTGCAAGAGTGGTTCAACATCCACAAATCAATGTGATATACCACATTAATAAAAGAAAGGACAAGAACCATATGATCCTCTCAATTGATGCAGAAAAAGCATTTGACAAAATACAGCATCCTTTCTTGAATAAAACTCTCCATAGTGTAGGGATAGAGGGAACATATCTCAATAACATAAGCCATTTACAAAAAGCCCACAGTAAATGTCATCCTCAATGAGGAAAAACTGAAAGCTTTTCCCCTAAGGTCAGGAACATGACAGGGATGCCCACTCTCACAACTGTTGTTCAGCATAGTACTGGAGGTCCTAGCCTCAGCAATCAGACAACAAGAAGAAATAAAAAACACCCAAATCAGCCAAAAATTCAGACTTTCACTCTTCACAGATGACACGAGGCTCTATGTTGAAAACCCAAAACACTCCACCTAAAAGTTGCTAGAACTCATACAGGAGTTCAGAAAGTGGCAAAATATAATTCAAAGCACAGAAATCAGTTGCATTTCTATACATGAACAATGAGACAGAAGAAAGAGAAATTAAGGAGTTGATCCCATTTACAATTGCACCAAAAACCATAAGATACCTAGGAAAAAACTTAACCAAAAAGGTAAAGGATCTGCACTCTGAAAACTATAGAACATTTATGAAAGAAATTGAGGAAGACACAAAGAAATGGAACATTCTAAAGAAATGCAACAACAATCTACACATTCAATGCAGGCCCTATCAAAATACCATCAACATTTTTCACAGAGTGAAAGAAATGATCCTAAAATTTGCATGGAACCACAAAAGACCCCAGATAGCCAAAACAATGTTGAAAAAGAAAACCAAAACTGGTGGTATCACAATTCTGGACCTCAAGCTCCATTACAAAGCTGTAATCAAGACAATATGGTATTGGCACAAAAATAGATCACATAAGTAAATAAAATCTTAAAAAAAAAAAAAAAAAAAAAAAAAAAACAATCACATAGAGCAACAAACAGAATAGAGAACCCAGACATGGATCCTCAACTCTATGGTCAACTAATCTTCAACAAAGCAGGAAAGAACATCCAATGGAAAAAGGACAGTCTCTTCAACAAATGGTACTGGGAAAATTGGGCAGCCACATATAGAAGAATGAAACTGGACCATTTCTTTACACCATACACAAATATAGACTCAAAATGGATGAAAGACATAAATGTAAGACAGGAATCCATCAAAATCCTAGAGGAGGACACAGGCAGTGAACTCTTTGACCTTGGCCCCAGCAACTTCTTGCTAGACACATCTTCAAAGGCCAGGGAAACAAAAGCAAAAATATACTATTGGGACTTCACCAAGATAAAAAGCTTCTGCGCAGCAAAGGAAATAGTCAACAAAACCAAAAATCAACCAACAGAAATGGAGAAGATATTTGCAAATGTCTCATCAGATAAAGGGCTAGTATCCAAAATCTATAAAGATCTTATCAAAATCAACACCCAAAAAACAAATAATCCAGTCAAGAAATGGGCATAAGACATGAACAGATATTTCTCTAAAGAAGACATACAAATGGCCAACAGACACATGAAAAAATGCTCAATATCACTTAGCATCAGGGAAATACAAATAAAAACCATGATGAGATACCATCTCATATCAGTCGAATGGCTAAAATTAACAAGTCAGGAAACAACAGATGTGGGTGAGAATGTGGAGACAGGGGAATCCTCTTACAGTGATGGTGGGACTGTAAGCTGGTACAGCCACTCTGGGACTGTAAGATGGTAGAGTATGGAGGGTCCTCAAAAAGTTGAAAATAGAGCTACCCTATGACCCAGCACTTGCACTACTAGGTATTTATCCAAAGGATATACATATAGTGATTTGAAGGGGCACCTGCACCACAATGTTTATAGCAGCAATGTCCACAATAGCCAAAATATGGAAAGAACACAGATGTCCATCCACTGTTGAATGGATAATGAAGATATGGTATACTAATGGAATATATGTATACATATATTATATATATATATATATATATATACACACACACACACACACACACACATACACACACATATATATAATGGAATACTACTCAGCCATCAAAAAATGAAATCTTACTATTTGCAACAACATGGATAGACCTAGAGGGTATTATGCTAGCAAAATAAGTCAATCGGAAAAAGACAATAATCATATGATATCACTCATGTGGAATTTAAGAAACAGAACAGAGGATTATAGAGGAAGGGAGGGAAAAACAAGACAAAATCAGAGAGGGAGACAAACCATAAGAGACTCTTAACTATAGGAAATAAACTGAGGGTTGCTGGAGGGGAGTGAGGGATGCAGTAACTGAGTGATGGGCATTAAGGAGGGCACTTAAAGTAATGAGCACTGAGTGTTATATGCAACTGACCAATCACTAATCTCTGAAACCAATAATACACTGTTACTTAAATGAATTTAAATAAAATAAAATTTAAATTAAAAAAAAAAAAGGAAGGCAGGTGGGAAGGAAGGAAGGAAAATCTCGAGGAAGGACCCACCATTTCAAGTAGAAAACTAGTAGAAATGAGACTCAAATGGCTCATTTGAGTGGTTGTTAGACCACTGCTATGACTACAGTTTAGATGAAGTGTGTCTCCTTTGCATTTTGTTTTGTGATTCATTCCATGGCTATTCTTATGAGAATCACTGTGACTAACCCTGGCTGAGCACTTACTTTGTGCTAGGTTCTGTTCTCAGTCCCTACCATGCATTAACTCACTTAATCCCCATAACGACCCTAGGAGATAGTATCTATTATTTTGCCCATTTTATAGATGAAGAAACTGAAGGACAGAGGTTAAGCAGTTTGCCAAGATCACACTGCAGTTTGCAGGGGACATAAACAGAATTTGAACCTAGGCAATCTGGCTCCAGGGGCTTAATAACTATACCCTATGGAGGTAAGAAAATAAAATGATGAGATGTCCAGCACAAAAGATTCCAGCAATCCATGCCATCTTCCTGGGGAGGAAAATGTAACTGGCAGACCCTGGGTTACTTCACCACAAGATCCAACACTGGGCTGAGAAAGACTAAAAAATAAGATAATAATGAGATCAAAATATAGATAGATAGATAGATAGATAGATAGATAGATAGATAGATAACTCTTAAGTCCTCAACTAGGTTGAGTTCCTCTTGAAGCTGGTTCTGGGATCAACCCAGGAAGGTCAGAATTGGTGAGGGATCTAGTCCTTTCTGCATAAAGGAGGCTAAGAGGCCCCAGGGAAGTCAGAAGTATATGCACATCTTATCCTCCCTCAACATCTCTAGAAGGCAGGTATTGTACCTATTGTTACCCAAGGGGTGCAAGGAGGTTAAGTTATTTGCTCAGGATCACATAGTAAATGGCAGAGCTAGGATTATACCTAGGGCTATTTCTCTCATTCTACCAGAAAAGCTCTCACCAAAACTCTTTCAGGATAAAGATCACCTGCTAAAATTCTTTTTCGGGCCCCCTCCACTGAATCAGAATGCTCAAGGGAGGGCCTAGGCATTTGTTTTCATAATGATCCCCCTCACTATTTTAATCAACAGGTAAGTCAGGAAATGTTGTGCTATGCCATAGGGTCAAACCCCCCTGTTTTAAAAAATATAATATATATATTATATTATATATAATATATATAATATATAATATATTATAATATATATATCCAATTGGATTAGATTTATTTCTTTCCCTTTCAGTTCTCAGAGATCAAAAAAACATGTATCTAATCCAACTGACACATAAGTAGTACAATTTTAATCTGAAATATGTGATATGCAATGGCCCCTGGGACATAGGGAAGGAACAAGGCTGGAGAAGAGCCTTATTCCACCACTTTCAAGCAATATGACCTTATATCTAATCTACAATACAGAAATGAAATAGAGTAATGTAAGCAAAAGTATTTAGGTAAAACGTAAAGATTTTACAATCGAAAGGAGCTCATACTAATCAGTGAACATAAATATTATGACGATGTTTTAACAATGCTCTCTAATCAAACACTGCAGTCTCTAGTCCTCACTAAATAATGATTTATTCTTCCATTTATTGGGTCTGTTCAACATGCCAAAGTACTGCTCTGGCCACTAGAGACATGGCATGGACAGTCAGGCTCATGTGGTATTTACCTTCAAGTAGGGGAAGACACAGAGTAAACAACTAAACACAATAATGACTGAGTACACAGAAAGGAAGGAACAGAACAGTGGGAGAGACAGTGGCTGGAGTTGGGGAAGGCCTCTGTGAGGAGCTGATATTTCAACCAAGACCTAAGGGTGAAAAGGAACCCACCCTGTGATAATCCAAAGGAAGAACATTCCAGGCAGGTGGAATATCAGTGCAAAGTCCTGGGGTAGGAAAGTACTCCAAAAGGCAGAGGGCCAACAAAGCACAATGTGAGCCCTGGGAGAGACTGTGTGGGGCCTTCCACACCATGTTCAAGTCTACATTTTGCTCTAAATGTGATGAAAAGTCCTTGGAAATTTTAAGCAAGTAAGTGACTTCATCTGAATTTTAAGCCTTATTCTGACTTCTGGGTAGAGGATAAACTATAAGAGAACAAGAATGATAGTAGGAAACCAGTTTGGGGCTTCCGCAGTGGTCCATGTATGCTGGGGGCTTGGACAAGGTAGTAGCAGGGGGTGGGAGTGGTGGGCGATGAAAGGAATTGGAGTGGAGTTAACAAAACTTCCCTGTGGGTTGGATGTGGCTACGAGGGAAGGAAGAGGCAGCGCTGTCTGACAGCATCTCTCTTGATACCCCAGCTCCAGGAGCTTAGAGACAAGAGATTCGAGGCATCTTAGTTGCTGGATTCTGGGGCCTACCCCGGAAACTCATTCTGGGCATTCCAGACAGTGGGACTCCAGTTGTGCTCACTTCAGAGATTAATTAAAAGGGAAGGTGGCTGAGAAACACTCTCTGTGATACATGATTTAAGATGAAAAATTGGTGGAGAAATTTTTCTTGCTTAAATAAAACTTCACAGGAAGGGGGGTAGAAATAGCCCTTGACAAATGCAGCCAATTAGTTTTTCTTGAATGAGCTCATTTTTGTCCAGCCTTCACCTCTCCCCTAGACCTGGGGCTGAGGGATACGGGAGGTCTGGGACAGAGAGTTTGAGAGAAGGGGGGAAAGGAGGAGCAGCAGGGGGGCAGGGATGGAGATTGCTGGGCCCTAGAAAATGCAGGAGGAGTGCCCAGACTAATCTTCTCATCACCTTTGCCTTTCTTTGTGTCTGTGTCTAGGAGTGACCGTGCAAGCCCTTTCCACAGTCCCCGTCATGTTTAGTTACTGGGTGAGTGTGAAACCTCAGACCATCTCCTTGGTGGGCGAAGGCTCACATCCAGCTCACTAGTGAGTAGACAGGTATCTCAAGTCTTGACATTGCCCCCCAATTCTCCTCCCCTTTAGAGATCACCAGGGACCCCCAGCTTTTCACACTGCAGTGTCCCCTCCCAGGCTTTCTTCCCAATCATGTTCTTGCTCTAGACCCGCACGGTCCGGAACAGGAGCCAGGAGCCACGTGTCAATGTGTGGATTGCATTTCCATTGGACAGGGCAATTCTAGACTCAATCTTAATTCCATCAGAACTTACCTGTCTCTTGGGATCCCCGGGTGGCGCAGCGGTTTGGCGCCTGCCTTTGGCCCAGGGCGCGATCCTGGAGACCCGGTATCGAATCCCACGTCGGGCTCCCGGTGCATGGAGCCTGTTTCTCCCTCTGCCTGTGTCTCTGCCTCTCTCTCTCTCTGTGACTATCATAAATAAATAAAAATTTAAAAAAAAAAAAAAAAAAAAAAAAAAAAAAGAACTTACCTGTCTCAAACATGAGAGACACCTAACTCTGGGAAACAAACAGGGGTGGTAGAAAGGGAGGTGGGCGGGAAGTTGGGGTGACTGGGTGACGGGCACTGAGGGGGACACTTGACGGGATGAGGACTGGGTGTCATGCTATATGTTGGCAAACTGAACTCCAATAAAAAAAATTTTTTTTAATTAAAAAAAAAAGAACTTACCTGTCTCATGATTCATTCCTGCAATGCCGTCCTCAGAAATTGACAAGCCAGATTATTCTGAGATGATAATGACTGGGGAGTGAGAACAGTAATAATGGCCTAATATGTTGCCTCTCCAGGGAAACACACAATTCAAAATGGTATTCCTATGGTTGGATATCTCTCTCCAAGAGATTAAGAGTCAAGCACTGAGTTGCAGGCATGATCACAACCCGTGGGAGGTCATTTTTGTACATAGCTGGGGATGCACTAAGTATCTGCTAAACTAAGAGAATACTCATTTGTGTTGTGACTTAGGAGCAATGGAAATACCATCTGCTTACATATACTTTCCTCACCTGTGCTCATATTCCAGTATTAGTGTTTCAGTCTTTATCTGTTCCTGGGATTAGATTCATTTTTTATTTTTGAGAGAAAGAGAGCAAGAGAGAAAGCTCAAGGAGGGGGAAGAGGCAGAGGAAGAGGGAGAGAGAATCTCAAGCAGGCTTCCTCCTGAGCGTGGAGCCCAACAAAGGGCTTGATCTCACAACCCTGAGATCATGACCTGAGCCAAAATCAAGAGTTAGACGCTTAACCAGCTGAGCCACTCAGGTGCCTCTAGACTCATTTTTTTAAATAAAAATTCTCTAAGGTTTTAATATGCACAAATTTATTAGAGTTTATACTCTTGACTGAACAACTGGAATTTCAAGAGAGTACTAAACACCTGGCAATGGGGTGGGATGAAGTTAAAAGGAAAGAAAAAAACAAAGAAGGGAGAGTTAGGGGAAGAGAAAGCAAACCATCTGCATCAGCATTTTGCTAAGGTAGCTCTTGAGTGTCACTGCCAACAGGAAGAGCAGAAAGGAACACAGACAGGGACAGGAGGGGTCTGTGAGCATCCTGGCATCCCATGATGAGGCATGACAAGGAGGTGTGCTACTGGTGATGTGGGACACTCACCAGGCCTAGACTCCTGCATAGGGAGCTACTGTGCTCCCTGGGCCGCCCTATCAGCCCCTGTCTGCACTGGGGTGGATGGGGAGCTCTGGCCCATCCTCATTCCATCTCTTCTGTGGATGACAGGTCCAGTAGTTGTGTCCATCCCTTCTGATTATAGCTTCAATTTTTCTAATTAATCGGTAATATACCACCAGTTTTCTTTACTTTTGCAGTAATTGGCTTTTGGGTCTCCTTCAGCCAGTGCCTATTTCAGTCTGTACCCCAGCTTGCTGAGGGATAAAAGCCATGGATAGCGGCAAATGATTGAGCCCAGGACAAGTGTTGTTGTTCAGAGGAAATATCTAAAGAAGTAGGTTGTGAATGATATGATTTTCCCTTACCTATCTCTGCCAGGCCAAACCTCAGGACACTTTAGACCTGTGCCAGCTTTTAAACAACGACTTAGCTGCCACTGTTGCGAACCATCCCAGGAGGTTTGTGGGCCTGGGGACATTGCCCATGCAGGCTCCTGAGCTTGCCGTCAAGGAGATGGAGCGCTGTGTGAAGGAGCTGGGCTTTCCCGGGGTCCAGATTGGTTCCCATATCAACGAGTGGGACCTGAATGCACGGGAACTCTTCCCCTTCTACGCAGTAAGTACTCCATGATCTCTCAGCCAACACGCAGCAGGCACTGCACTGGGTGCAGGAAGCCAGAATATGAATGTGCCACTTCCATGGCAAGGGGAAAGAAGATGCCTGATAACATGCTGCATATTGCAGGAAATATGGAAAGAGTTTCCCCAAAAGGAGTGGGCTATTCCACTAGAAGAGGGACACGTGGAAATGCTTGGCAGGCCAGCTCAGAGTTAGCTCAGGGAAATCTCTCATTTCTCTCTTACTTTCTATCCCCTCATGCTCTCTTTCTACTCTTTCATTTGGAAGCTGAAATATTACCCTCATCCCAGCCATGGTACAAAAGGCCATGTTAGTGACATGCAAAAAAAAAAAGAAGAAGAAGAAGAAAAAGGTACTTATTTTGCTTTAGAAAAAATGCTGATTTTTCAAAATTATGATTTTTGAAGAAATTCTGGAAAATACAGAAAATTATAAAGAAGAAAACAAAAATAACCCATAATCCCACTACCCAATGATAAATAACTACTGTTACTATACATTTTGTTTGACTTTTTGTTTGCATGTTTCTGTATATATTTTAATGAAATCTGAATTCTATTACACATGTGATTTCATATCCTTTTTTTTAAAGATTTTATTTATTTATTCATAAGAGACACACAGAGAGAGAGAGAGAGAGAGAGAGGCAGAGACACAGGCAGAGGGAGAAGCAGGCTCCATGCAGGGAGCCCGACGTGGGACTCGATCCCAGGTCTCCAGGATCACACCCTGGGCTGCAGGCGGCGCTAAACCGCTGCACCACTGGGGCTGCCCATGATTTCATATCCTAATTAAGAATTTCCAATCTAGGGGATCCCTGGGTGGCTCAGCGGTTTGGTGCCTGCCTTTGATCCTGGAGTCTCGTTGATCCTGGAGTCCCGTTGATCCTGGAGTCCAGGGATCGAGTCCCACATCTCTTTCTCTTTCTGTGTCTCTCATGAATAAATAAAATCTTAAAAAAAAAAAAAAAAAAAAAAACAATTTCCAATCTAGGGATTGCTGGGTGGCTCAGTCAGTTAAGCATCTGCCTTTGGCTCAGGTCATGGTCCTAGAGTCCTGGAATTGAGCCCTGCATCAGCTCCCTGCTCAGTGGGGAGCCTGCTTCTCCCTCTCCCTCTGTTCTTATGCCTGCTTGTGCTCTTGCTCTCTCTGTCAGATAAATAAATAAAACCTTAAAAAAAAATTTCCAATCTAAATAAAAATTTTCATAATGCATGATTTTTAAATAACTGCATAATATTCCAATATATGGATATGTTTTATTTAACCAGTCCTCAATTGTTATACTTAAGCCATATATTTTGAAAATGTATAATTAAAATATGTAACAAAAAACAATGCCATCAAAATGCTAACTAATGAAACTAGCTGGTGAGTATATGGAAGTTCATAGTACTACTGTTTACAATTTTCTACATTTGAAATATTGCATTATAAAATATATTTTCAGGAACTCAGTGCCATTTTCACCTCTCGAGTATCCAACCAAAGTGTCCACAGTCCCATGGTCCTCTCTACCAGTCTTCTTCTGCCCTTTTTTCTGCAACTAAATCTGCTTTTCTTCATATGAGGGATCAAGATGCATAATTCTATATTCAATTGCATTTTTTTTTATTTCTTACTTCCCTCCTAGAATTATAATAGTATTGTTTTCTATTATTTTCATTGTAAAAGCAAAATCTTCAATAATGGATTAAGTAGATGTTGGTGTACTCACCAGGCACTATAATCACTGATCATTCATTCCTTTAATGTTTAATGAGCTCTGACCATAAACAAAAATTTTTCCATATTTGTATCTATGGATACCACCCACCAGTTGTGAGGGGGTTATCTGTTAAACTGACCCCCAATAACCTGAAAGAGTTAATGTTCCTCTAAATATTGAACTCCCTGAAGCTTATTGGCTGCAGGGGCTGAGCTGATGCAGGGAATGTTTTCTAGAAACTTTAATGGGCTTTGAAAGAGAATTTATTCACTTGTGCACCTAAGTTGTTTCAGCACAATATGGGCAAGCCTTCAGCTGCAAGTCATTTTATTAGTCACTTGGATTGGGTTTATGAATTACTAAGGAGCTCAAAAAGTAAATCAGCCAGTTGTGAGTCCAAATGGATATTTTCATTTGTGTGACTAACTCAATCCATCATTCATTCTAAAGAGTCTTTTTGGGGGGCTGCTGGTCTCTCAGGGAATTCAGGAGAGCATCCTGCCCTCAGCTGATTTGTGATGTTCTGGGGCTGACAGCACGTTTGGTTAGCAAAACTTAGCATCCTCACTAGTCTCTATCTTGCGTCAATAACATGGCTTAAACAAATGACAAGGAGTTACCATGAACCAAGTTGGCTTTGTCATTTCAAGGAGATCCTGGAGTTCCAAAGTGTCTAACCCATCCCCCTTATGTCCTAGACCTCCCTACTTAGTGAGTAAACTCAACCACACATGCTCAGGTCAAGTTCCAGGCACAAAAATGACCTCATTACCAGTATGAGGCAAACAGACTGGTACCATGTATCAGCCACAAGACCTGAGTAAGTTACCTAGCCTCTAACTGCCTTAGTTTCTTTCTCTGTAAAATAAAAGTAACAAAAATGCTCATCTCAGAAGGTATTATGCTAAGTGAAATAAATCAGAGACAGAGAAGTAAATACCATATGATTTCACTTATACGTGGAATCTAAAAGGAAAATAAACAAACAAAAATAGTAACAGACTCAATAAATGCAGAGAACAAACTAATGGCTGCAAGAGGGAAGGGGGTAGGGTTGGGCAAAATGGGTCAAGCAGAGTGGGAGATACCTGGCTTCCAGTTATGGAACACATAAGTCACAAGGATGAAAGGTACAGCATAGGGAATAAAATCAATATTATAATACTGTTGTATGGTGACAGATGATAGCTATACTCGTGTGAGCACAGCATAATGTACAGAGTTGTCAAATCACCATGTTGTACACCTGAAAGTAATGTAACATTGTGTGTCAACTATATTTCAATTTTAAAAAGTGCTCATCTTAAAAAGGATTAAACTAGTTAACAATTGTAAAATTCTTATAATAGTTTTAGCACATGGTAAGTTCTTAGTTAATATGAGATCATGATTTTGAAAGTTAAGGGACTTCTTTTTGTGTTCTCTACAATGCCTCACAGAGAAGGGATCAAAAATATTTACTAATTTAAATTGATGAGAAATGCACCATCACAGGTACATAGAATAAAGTTTTATTCTAATAAGAGTCAAATCCCACTGAGATACCATGATTTTGTGCCTTTGATACCCCTCCCAAGAAGTTGACCCAGCCTGCATCCATTATCAGAAGCTAATTAGCTCCTCTCCCTTCTGCCCCCAGAACCTGATGAATTAGAAGTCCATTCTCCAATCTACCCTTTATCTGCCACTTCCAGAATCCCTTGTTGCCCAAGAATTGCATCTCCATTTTAAAAATGCTTATGTCAAGGGGTGCCTGGATGCCTCAGTCAGTTAAGTGTCAGGGTCTTAATTTCAGCTCAGGTCATGATATCAGAGTGGTGAGATAGAGCCTGGTGTTGGGTTCCACACTGGGCGTGGAGCCTGCTTAGGATGATTTCTCTCCCTCTGCTTCTTCCCCTGACCCCCGCTAATGTTCATGCACTCTCTCTCTCTTTCTCTTTTCCTAAAAATAAATAAATAAAAATAAAAATAAAAATGCTCATGTCCAGAACTCACATCGCATCAGTCTATTTAGCCCACATATTTATATGTGAAGGTAGGACGAATCACTCCAGCATCTCAATATATTTGGAAAAGAAACGAGGTAAGGAAAACCTATTTTGAACCTTGTTAAGCACTCATACCCAATGCCTGTTGAGGGAACTTTTTGAAATTAAACATTTTGTTGAATAAAAGTCATTCCATCCAGATAGGATTTCCACTTCCCAGAAGGCCCTGGAAAAAAGGTTTGCCCATGACATTCATCTCAGTACCTGCCTGGCTGAGACACTGTGAGCTCTTGACTTTCTAAAGTCCTCTCATTCACAAAAGACTGTTCAGGGACTCAGCTGGGCTGCTGAGGCTTTGTAAGTACCTGTAGATTCCCAGAAATTCCCAGCCGGTGTTGGGCTCTGTCTGGCCAATGGTTTGGGTCAGGCAAGCCTGCTCCAGTCCAGTCACAAGACCTTGGCCCCCAGCCCAGCACTTCTACACTTCGACATCCTCAAGTTTCCAAGCAGGAGGAAACAAGGGAACCCTCTAGATCTGACTCCAAGGGTACAATCCGAATCGTCCTTCTGAAAAACTGGATCAAATAGGAACCATCAGGGGAAACTTCCCCTGCATTTGAGGCATGGGATCAGTCCTTGAGCATTTTGCTCTCAGCTAAAACATTTGAATGCTGGATGTTTCCTGCAACTTGTTTTGCCAAACAATATATTAAATTCATCACCTCGGTGGTAAATCCACCAAGCCCCTTGTTAATTCTAAAGAGACCTTCTTATTTTCTAAGCAGGAGCAGAATTTCTCAATGCCTCTTTTATATAGATTAAGAAACAACCTCAAAAATAGGTTAGCTTATTTATTCAGATCAATATAGAGCCAGAGAAAAAACAGTTTCCCTAAAATAGCACCCTATATCTGCTGGCTCATCCAAATAACTCTCTCTCTTTCTCTCTCATTGCTTCTTTAAAGTTAGCAGAAAAACTGAACTGTTCGTTATTTGTGCACCCCTGGGACATGCAAATGGATGGACGGATGGCCAAATACTGGCTCCCTTGGCTTGTAGGTTTGTATCAACTTGGCATCTGGAAAAGAGAATCAAGCCTTTGGGTTTTTTTTTTTTTTTCCAATTATTTCTGGAACCCTACCATGTCAAAAAGAGAAAGTATGAATAATTAACAGGATTGTGAGTTACTGAGCTCTTGGATAAATGCTGCATATATTACTGTAATTTGAATCATATCCACACAAAACTCTATGAGATTGACATTATAATAATCACTTTATAGGTGAAGAAATGGAGTCTCAGATTGGTTAGATAAGTTATCCAAGTCATACAGTTAATAAGTGAAAATGGAATTTACACAAATCTGTCTGACTTCAAAGGTACCTCACTACAGACTCCCAAAAAGGCTTCAAAAATAAGTAACCATGCCTACCTAATGGATTTTTTTTAAGATAACCATGCTTGTCTAATAGATTTTTTTAAAGAGCCAACAATAGTATCAGTCCTTACAATGAGAACTGTGGAGTTACAAGTAGAAGGTCAACTTCCACCACACTAGATCGTAGATGACCCAGGCTTTCAATTTTCCTGTTATCTGCTCCTTTCTACTGTTCTGTGTTCCTACAGAAGGGAAAGAAGAGAGACTTCTGCTTGGCCTATCCAATCTCTCCTTATTATCCCTGATAATGAGAGATGGTGACAGGTATCAATTCTGTGGCCACAAGTAAAAAGTGTAGTTCATCTACAAACCCAGTAAATAGTAGGTTTCCCACATGAACAGCCTTGAATTTTCTTTAGGGAAGCCATTATCCATTCTCTCCTCAGCCCAATTAGTATAAGTAATGATATAGTAACCCACATGAAGAATTAAATGGAGTAATATATTGGATGTAAGAAAACTGAGTTTCAGTTCAGCTAGTCTCTAGTTCTCTGTATAACCGGTGTTCTCACTTCACCTTTTCAGGCCCATTTCTCATGTGTAAAATGGGAGAGCTAGTCTACACTATATCCTTCTGCTCTGACATTTTGTGGCTCTCTGATTGCTTTTGGAGACCGACATATTTAGTAAGGCAGCCTCCTACCCATCCTCCACCAAATTTTTGAGCAACAATTAGCAGGAAGAGACAACCTAAGAGGCACCAATGCTGTCCAGCTCCAAAGAAAATCTCATCCTAATTCAGGCAACACTTTGACTAGTACCACAAACTTATTTGTATTACAACATACCATATGAAAAACAGAGAGGATACAAAGCCACTTCATCATTCATTTATGCAACACGTATATATTATCTCCTCCAGTATGCCAGGCCCTATACTAGGCACTGAGGACATTGACATGGACCAACCCTCTGCCCTCCTGAATCTTGTGTTCTGGTTAGAAGAAAGAGATGACAAACAATTGCACATATAATAAACAAATAGGCTAATTTCAGAATTCTATTCTGGACACAAAAGGTTACTAGAAGATTAGAGGACTCCCAGTAAGGGAAGGACATGATGCAACTGACACTGTAATTATTCCATTTTGGCTCCTGTTATAGAGAATGGATTATGTAACTATGGTCCAAGTAGTTAGGAGAGCAGAATCACAGGACCAAAAGGAAGTGATGCTGTCCATCTCCCTGCCTTCAGGAAGCTCTGTCCACAAATCACTCCCAGATGGATATGAATTTATGGTTCTTCCAGAATTCCCAAAAGGCCAGGGATCCGGGGGTATCTCTGAGCAATGACAGGCTTGGGGCAAGATGAGCATCTGGTATAGCCCCATTTGGCAGCCAGAGAGTAAGTCTTCTCCTGAAGTACAGGCTTGCCTGGGGAGCCCCCAGAGATCTCTGAAAAGCAGTTGCCTGGAAATGTATTGAAGACTAACTCCATGGAGCTGAAGGCATCAGGCATGGAACAGCTGCACAAAGGAGCACAAAGCACTTGAAACAACTTATTTTAACCCAGGGATCTTCAACTTCATCTCTAAGAAGCGGAAAAGATTTGGCAGTAATTATAATTTTATTTAATGTTTATTTAGTAGTAAGTGGCAAGAACAAATGCATTCTACAGATGAGGCAGCTGAGGCATGGGAAGCAACTAATATTTGTTGAGCACCTCCAATGTGAAGTTCTGGCCAGGACTCTGCCCAACATCATCGTTTTCAAGGCTCCACAATAGTCTTGCAAGATGGGCAACACTATCCCCATTTTACAGGTGAAGAGGCACAGGCTCAGGGACATTAAATAATTTGTCAAAGGTAGATGCCTGGGTGGCTCAGTGGTTGAGCATCTGCTTTTTGGCTCAGGACGTGATCCCAAAGTCCAGGAATCAAGTCCCACATCAGGCTCCCTACAGGGAGCCTGCTTCTCCCTCTGCCTATGTCTCTGTGTCTCTCATAAATAAATAAATAAAATCTTTAAAAAATTAATTTGTCAAAGGCTAGGAAGCAGAAAATTAAAATAGTTAGGGTTCAACTCAGACTCTCTGTACTCTGCTTGCCCAACCACATCCAAAACTGAAGTGGAGGAATCCGAACAAAAGCTAGGTCCTCTGGTTCCTCGACTCTGTTGTCCATTAGATGATTCCACCTGCAAGTGGCAAATAGGAAGCTTTAGATGGTCTGCTCACCAAAGTAATGGTTTGTAGACAACCAAGCCATGCTGGGAGAGAGGGACCTCACATTTCTCAGCATTGACTATCACACCAAGCTGCCATTCCCCAACTATTAGGATCACTGATCTTGCTTGAGATGACAAGCACTGCACCCTGTGACTGTTCCCTCTTTCAGGAATGCCAGCAGAGACCACCACAGCCATTTGTTCCATGATCATGGGAGGAGTGTTTGAGAAATTTCCTAAATTGAAAGTGTGTTTTGCACATGGAGGTAAGGCCCTATTTGCATTACTCAGCTCAGTCTACCATGATAAAATACCACAATCTCGGTGGCTTAAACAACAGAACTTTATTTTCTCAGTTCTGGAGACTAGAAGTCCAAGATCAAAGTGCCAACAGGGTTGGTTTCTGGTGAGACTTGTCTTCCTGGATTGAAGAAGGCCATTTCTCACTATGTATGTGACATGTCGCTTTGAATTGGTACAGAGATGACTCTAAAGAACAGGAGCTGAAGGGAATTACCCAGCTATGTAGATTATCTGGGATTTTCCTGGTATATGTAATGGTTCTCTGGCAATACACACACTGTTGAAGGAGGCTCTGGGGTGGATCTCCTGTGTAAGCAAATCTAATCCTAAAACTCATTATCCCTCTCCTTTCTCCTGTCAGATTAAAGTCCCACTTTATAACCTCATTTAACCTTACATTGCCTCCTTAATTACTCCTGTCTCCAAATACAGTTATATTGGGAGATAGGGCTTCAACATACAAATTTTGGAGGGACTCCATAATTCAGTCTATAACATGCCTGCAGCCATCATTCTAGTCATAAAGTATATGGTGGTTTGGGGACCAAACTCCATTTTTGCAGGCAAAGTTAGTTTGGTTGGCGTAGTTTTTGTTTTATTGTGTTGTTTGGTTGTTGCTGTTGTTTAAATTCCTCTAGTCAAACCACAAGCTCTCCAGTTTGCAACAGTCCCTACCACTCTCTACTATTTACAAATAGGCCTATTTCATTCACTTACATTTTCTGCTAGGTCCCTCCAGGTAATTGAGTTTCTAATTTCTAACTCTTGGGCACACACACACACACCACCACAACCACCATTTTTGATGGTTGTGTGCATGGCAATACATTTTATGGATATGCCATCGTTATTTAGATATTTCCCAGCTGATAGGTTGCCTCTGTATTTTGCTATTATAAGCAAAATGCATTTGAAAAGCTTGACCACATATCTTCACACACTTTTCTTCTTTCTTTAGGATAAATCCCTCAAATGTGAATTTATAGATGAGTTCATATCATTTGTTCTGGGTCATCTCCCAGCATTTGGGACACAATAAATTCTTTGTAAATACTGGACCACAGTAATTTCTCTTTGCATACAACATAATAATTGAAAAATATCCTTTTCAATTGACACTAGCCCCTCACTAATGGGTTTTACTTGCAGGTGGTGCCTTCCCTTTCACAGTTGGAAGAATCTCCCATGGATTCAACATGCGTCCAGATCTGTGTGCCCAGGACAATCCAATCAACCCAAAGAAATACCTTGGTTCCTTTTACACAGACTCCTTGGTTCATGATCCTCTGGCACTCAAGCTCTTAACAGATGTCATAGGAAAGGCAAGTGGGGTCTTCCCTGTGGATGGCTTATGGGGAGCAAAGTATAGGATCAGCAACTGGTTACTTGGCCTCTCTCCAAAAAGGGGATGGAAGAAAAGGCATTAGAAGAAAGGAGAGGGACAGGGAAGGTTAGGATTAGATTTGCTTGTACAGGAGCCTCCTTCAACACAGTGTATAATGCTAAGGAACCATCAATATACACCAGGGAAATCCCAAATAATCCACATGGCTGGGTAATTCCCTTAGATCAGCTCTGTTCCTTAGGGTCATCTCTGTACCCATCCAAAATGACATGCTGCAATATGGTAAGCAGGAAAAGAGCTACCAATTTTGAAGTCAAATTGACCTGTGTTAAAATCTTGGCTCTACCTCTTACTAATTGGGCAAATTATGAACCCAACTGTCCTCATCGACTAAATGAAAATTGGGACATTAAAGAAGGAGGAAATGACATTTGACAAGGAGGCAGGGGAAGATGATGAAGGGTCTGGAATACCACCTGAAATTTTTTTCTGGAATAATAATGTATGGTCATCCTTTTGAAAACAATTTTATCATTTGGCCCAAAAAGACCAATATGGTATTACTTTAAACTTCACAAGAGAAAGTCTTTTGTTGTCATCTGCTCACAGATCTCCTTCTTAGTGGCATTTCCACCTTTAAGTCTTTTTTTTGAAAATGCTAACTCTGTAGGTTACATCATTATTAGGGCATTATTAGGGCATCATTATTAGGGCAACATCCAGTTTGAATTAGTGAAAATTCTCAAAAATTTATTATTTCAATTCCCTCATATTATTTACAAATATCTATAGAAGGTTTCCAAATTTTCTAAGGAAAAAAAACTTGAGGATTTATTTTAAAATATGGACATTTTTAAAGATTTGTAATGTGATACTTGGATTGAAAGTAGACTCTAAGGTATTTAAAATCTTGTCTAGCAGAAAAAGAGGTCCATCATTTCAAAGTTGCAAGAGGTTTCCATTTCCAGAATGAAGACTTCATTTTACTTTAAAGCTGTTTCCCTGGCTTAAGAAACTCACTAGAATATAAATATTAAATATTCTGGTTTGGTAACAAATCATATAGTTGAGCTGTGCTTCTGAGCTTTCTAGCTTTTATGTTATTCTTGCCAAAATGGTGCTTAGCTCTGTCCAAATCAACTGTCCAAAATTTATTTGAACAGAGGGGTGATGGGGAGGAAATTACAAAAAGGAGAAACTGAAAGAGACTGTGAATTCTGAACTTTGAGCAATGGAGAAGGTATGAGGAAGTAGCATGGAAGTGGGGAGTCATTCTGGCAACCTCCCATCAAACCTAGTACCTCTGGTATTCTTAGAAATAGTAAAATCAGCAGAAAATGCCCCTGGCAAATACAATACCTAACTTATGAGTGAAAACTAGCATTAGCAGTGAGGGATACTATCAGTACCATCAAACACCATTCAGGGCAATACATATTGCCAGAGGGTCAGAGCAAAAGAGGGAGAAAATGGCAAATGCCTTGTGGTAACTAGCAGATGGGACTAGTTAGTGATCACATGTGAACACATCCCTTTTAGCGACCCCAGAAAAAGTCAGAGGGCACTTTGCAAAGTTAGTGGTGCTCAGAATTTGCATTCTAACTGTGAAGGCTTGAGCCATTATAATTTGGGCATCAAAAAGCAAATGCAACCTCATTTTATGTGACCTCAAAGGCTGGTGAATCCAGAACACCAAAGCAATATATATTAATAATTTGGATTCTCTCTAAAATATTAATGCTTCCTCCTTCTAGTTATATCCATATTAGCAAATTTTCTCAAAAACAACCCCCAACTAAAATGGCTGAGGAAAGTCCTACCACAACAGCCAGACAAGAGAGCAACCTGTCCACATTAGAGCACAAGGACAGAATGCTGTAAAGGGAAGTCTCCAAGAGAGAAAAAAAATGGAACTAATGGATCATTTCATGGGTGTGTGAGTTTGAAATGATTACCAGGCATTCAACAGATATGTTGATGTTTTAGGAACAAATAAGCAGTATGTACATAGAAAATTAAGCAAATGAAAGAAAAGGAAATAATTAACTCCAAGAAAACAAACACCCATATGAGGGCAGATAATCATTGTACATTACTTGACTCAGCAGTAAACAATATTTATAGTCATAATAGTATAAATACTAGGTACTGTTTCAAGTGAAAATTCTAAATGGAAAAATGGAGGAGAGAAGTTGGAGTAACAAAGAAATTCTCAACGATCATAATGAGAAGTCAGTAAATACTCTCTAAAGGTAAAAAAATCAAGAATAGAATAAGGTAATAATATAGAATAATGAAGGTAAGTATCAGAAGATGCAAGTTAAAATGGTGAGTGTCTGCCTCGAAGGATAAGAGAGTTAGGAACATAGGCACAGAACTGCTTTTAATGAGAAAGATATTTTAGTGATATTGGATTATTTAACTATGTACAGGCATTACTTTCATAAATAAAAATTTACATAATACTTTAAGAGTAAATAAATATATAGAAAGAATACAGGGAATAAATAGAATAATAAATATTTAGAGGATATATATATATATATATATATATATATACAATTTTTGAGCCCCTACTATTTCTAAAAATAGTAGAAAATGAAATTGCTAAATGGAGAACCTAAATTACATAATCTTGAAAGGTATGAGTTGATATCTCATAATTGTTTTGATTTGAATTTTCCTGATGATCAGTAACATTGAGCATCTTTTCATGTGTCATGTTGTTTTGATTTGAATTTTCCTGATGATCAGTAACATTGAGCATCTTTTCATGTGTCATGTTGTTTTGATTTGAATTTTCCTGATGATCAGTAACATTGAGCATCTTTTCATGTGTCTTTTGGCCACCTGGATGCCTTCTTTGGAAAAATGTCTATTGATATCATCTGCCCACTTTTATTTTATTTTTTTCCATCTGTCCACTTTTAATTGGATTATTCATTTTTGGGGTATTGAGTTTTATAAATTCTTTATATATTTTGGATAATAACCCTTTATCAGATATATCATTTGCAAATATTCCATAGGTTACCTTTTAGTTTTGCTGATTATATCCTTTGCTGTGCAGAAGAAGCTTTTTATTTTGATGTAGTCCCAGTAGTTTATTCTAACTTTCGTCTCCCTTGCCTCAGGAAATATATCTAGAAAAAAATTGCTACAGAGGGCACCTGGCTGGCTCAGTTGGTAAAGCATGTAACTCTTGATCTTGGAGTCATGAGTTCAAGCCCCCACATTGGGCATGGAACTGACTTTCAAAATTAAATAAATTAAATTAAATTAAAAGTTACTACAGCCAATGTCAAAGAAGTTACTGCCTATGCTCTCCTCTAGGATTTTTACAGTTTCAGGCCTCACATTTAGGTCTTTAATTCCTTTTGAGTTTATTTTTGTATAGTGTAAGAAAGTGGTCCAGTCATCTTTTGCATCTTGCTGTCCAGATTTCCCAACACCACTTGTGAAAACACTGTCTTTTTCCCACTGGATATTCTTTCCTGCTTTTTAATTACCATACAGTGGTGTTCATTTCTGGGTTTTCTATTCTGTTCTGTTGATCTATGTGTCTACTTTTGTGCCAATGCCATACTGTTCTGATCTCACTACAGCTTTGCAACATACCTTGAAGTCCAGAAATTGTGATGCCTCCAGCTTTGCTTTGTTTTTCCAAGGCTGCTTTGGCTACAGGGTCTTTTGTAATCCCACACAAATTTTAGGATTGTTTGTTCTAGTTCTGTGAAAAATGCCATTGGTAGTTTGATAGGGATTGCATTCAATGTGTGGATTTTGGGGGGCAGTATAGACATTTCAATAATATTTGTTCTTCCAATCTATTAACACAGATATTGTTTTGTCTTCAGTTTCTTTCATCATTGTTCTATAGTTTTCAGAGTACAGGTCTTTCACCTTTTTTTGGTTAGGTTTATTCCTAGGTATCTTATTTTTTTGGTACAATTGTAAAGATTGATACTTTAATTTCTCTTTCTGCTGCTTCATTATTAGTGTATATAAATGCAACAGATTTCTGTACATTGATTTTGTATCCTGTGACTTTGCTAAATTTGTGTATCAGTTTTAGCAATTTTTTGGTGAGTCTTTTGGGTTCTCTATACAGAGTATCATGACAACTGCAAATAGTAAAAGTTTTACTTCTCTCTTGCCAATTTCGATGCCTTTTATTTCTTTGTGTTGTCTGATTACTGTGACTCAGACTTCCAGTATTATGTTAAATAACTGTGGTGAAAGTAGACATCCATGCCTTGTTCCTGACCATAGAGGAAAAGTTCTGTTTTTCCCCAATGAAGATGATGTTAGCTGTGAGTTTTTTGTATATGACCTTTGTGCTGTTGAGGATGTTCCCTCTATCCCTACTTTGTTGAGGGTTTTTATAACGAGTAGATGTTGTCATCAAATAAATGCTTTTCCTACATCTATTGAAATGATCATACAGTTCTTATCCTTCCTCTTATTGGTGTGATGTGTCACATTGATTGATTTGTGAATATTGAACTACTCTTGCATGTGAGAAAGAAATCTCACTTGATCATGGTGAATGATTTTTTTAATATACTGTTGGATTCAGTTTCCTAGTATTTTATTAAGAATTTTTGCACCCATGTTCATCAGGGATATTGGCTTGTAGTTTTCTTTTTTAGTGGAGTCTTTATCTCGTTTGGGTATCAGGATAATGCTGGTCTCATAAAATGAATGTGGAAGTTTTCCTTCTTTTTCTATTTTTTGCAATAGTTTGAGAAGAATAGATATTAACTCTTCTTTAAATGTTTGGTAGAGGGGCAGCCCGGGTGGCTCAGCAGTTTAGCGCCACCTTCAGCCCAGGGCCTGATCCTGGAGACCCAGGATTGAGTCCCGCATTGGGCTCCCTGCATGGAGCCTGCTTCTCCCTCTGCCTGTGTCTCTGCCTCTCTCTCTCTCTGTGTGTCTCTCATGAATAAATAAATAAAATCTTTAAAATAATAATAATAAATGTTTGGTAGAATTCATCTGTGAAGCCATCTGGCCCTGGACTTTTGTTTTTTCGGGAATTTTTTTATTATTGATTCAATTTCTTTGCTATGCATCAGTCTGTTTGAGTTTTCTATTTCTTTCTGTTTCAGTTTTGGTAGGTTTTATGTTTCTAGGAATTTATCCATTTCTTCCAGGTTGTCCAATTTGTTGGCAAATAGTTTTTCATAAAATTCTCTCATGACTCTGTATTTCTGTGGTGTTGGTTGTTATTTCTCCTCTTATTTGTGATTTTATTTGTGTGGGTTCTTTCTCTATTCTTTTTGATAAGTCTGGTTAGGGATTTATCAATTTAATTGATTTTTTTCAAAGAACCAGATATGGTTCACTGATTGTTGGTTTCACTGATATGTTTTTAGGTTTCTATTTCATTTATCTTTGCTCTAATCTTTATTATCTCCTTCCATCCCTTAGTTCTAGACTTCATTTGTTGTTCTTTTTCTGGCCCCTCTTGGTGTAAAATTAAGTAGTTTGAGTTTTTCTTGCTTCTTGAGGTAAGCTTGTATTGCTATATACTTCCATCTTAAGACAGCTTTTGCTGCATCCCAAAGGTTTTGGACTGTTGTACTTTCATTTTCATTTGTTTCCAGGTATTTTTTTATTTCTTCTTTGATTTCTTATTTGACCCATTCATTGTTCAGTAACATATTATTTAACCTCCATGTATATGTGGTCTTTCCAGATTTCTTATGGTTGACTTCTAGTTTCATGGCACTGTAGTCAGAAAAGGTGCATGGTATTACTTCAATATTTTTGTATTTTTTGAGATCTGATTTGTAACCTAGTATGTGATGTATTCTGGAAAGTGTTCCAAGTGCACTTGAAAAGAATGAGTATTCCGTTGTTTTAGGATGGCATGTTCTGAATGTATGTTAAGTCGATCTGGTCCAGTGTGTCATTCAAAGCCATTGTTTACTTGTTGACTTTCTGTTTAGATAATCTGTCCATTGATATAAGTGGGGTGTTAAAATCCTACTATTATTGTGTTATTATCAGTTCCTTTATGTTTGTTATTAATTGTTTTACAACTTGGGTGGTCCCAAGTTTGGTGCAGAAATATTTACAATCGTTGTTTCTTCTTTTGGATTGTCCCCTTTATTATTTTATAGTGCCCTTCTTTGTCTCCTGTTACTGTCTTTGTTTTAAAGTCTAGTTTCTCTGATATAAGTACTACTACTCTGGCTTTCTTTTGACAACCGTTTACATGATAAATGTTTCTCCATCCCTCACTTTCAACCTGCAGATGTCTTAAGGATCAAAATGAGTCTCATAATCAGCAATATAGATAGGTCTGGTTTCTTTATCCATTCTGATACACTATGTGTTTTGATTGGAGCATTTATTCCATTTACACTCTAAGTAATTATTATTAGATATGTATTTATGGCAATTTATTACTTGTTTTGTGGTTGCAAAATTTTCTCTGATCATTTGTTATCTTTCTTTCATGGTTTGCTGATTTTCTTTAGTGATGTTTTTGGATTTCTTTCTCTATTCTTTCCATATTTATTAGTGATTTTAATGTATGGTTATCATTAGTGTCTATACAACCTCTTCTGCAAATAGCAGTCTATATTAAATCAATGGTTACTTAAGTTTGAATCCATTCTCTTCTCCTATCTGCTCCATGTTTTAGGTATGTTATTATATTTTATATACTTTTTGTGTGAGTGAGTTCCTTGATGGTTTTTTACATAAATATTCATTTTTTACTGCTTTTGTGTTCCCTGCCTTTGTACTGTTACTTTTGGTCTCTCCTTTCCATTCAAAGAGCCCCCTTTAATATTTCTTGCAGGGCTGGTTTGTGGTCATGAACTCCTCTAGTTTTTGTTTTTCTGGGAAACTCTTTATTTCTCCTTCTACTCTGAATGACAGCCTTGCTGGGTAGAGTATTCTTGGCTGCAATTTTTTCCCATACAGCACTTTGAATATATCATGTCACTCCTTTGTGGGTTCCTAAGTTTCCATTGAAAAAATCTCCAGCTAGCCTTATAGGTGTTCCCTTGTAAATTAATGACTTCTTTTGTCTTGCTGCTTTTAAGATGTTTTATCATTATATTTTGCAAATTTAATTACAGGCTTGGTGTTGACCTGCTTTTGATTTTGATGGGTATTCTAGTTGCTTCCTGGATCTGGATTCTGTTTCCTTCTCCAGATTAGGGAAGTTTTCAGCTATTACTTCTTCAAAAAATGTTCTGCCCCCTTTTCTCTCCTTCTTCTTTTGAGACTCCTATAAAATGAATGTTATCACATTTGCGTGACTCAATGACTCACTGAGTTCCCTAAGTCTATTCTTGTCCTGCATAGTTCTTCTTTCTCTCTTTTGTTCAGCTTCATTTCTTTACGTTACTTTGTCTTTAGGTCATTAATTTGTTCTTCTGCTCTTCTAGCCTGCTGTTCATTGCATCTAGCATGTTTTTATTGTTTATTGCACCCTTGATCTCTAATTCTTTTGTACCTCTTTTATCTCTGCGGCAAAGATCTCACTAATGTCTCCTATTCTTTTCTCAAGTCCAGTGAGTATTCTTAAGATTGTTGCTCTAAATTCTCCATCAGGCATGTTACCTATATATATCTCACTTAGATCTCCGGCCATGGCTTTATCTTGGTTTTTCATTTGGGATAAATTCCTCTGTCTTTGCATTTTGTCTAAGTCTCTGCCTTCTTCTCTGTGTCAGAAAAGCCACTTAATATCTCCTGCTCCTGAGAGTAATGGCCTTATGAAAAAGATGCCATGCAGCACCCGGGGTCTGGCACCTCAGGGAGTGTCTCTGGTGTGTGCTGTGTACCCTCTACTGTTGAATTCTGGATTCTCTATCCTTCAGGTCAAGCTTTCGCAGGGCTCTCCTTGCCATGTGTGAGCAGTGTTTGGCCCTTGACCTGAATGCGGCAAGTTTTAGCGAGGTGTTCTCTGGTCTGCCTACAAAATGTAACTTGTCACTACCTCCACTAGAACTGAGGCCCTGCAGGGATGCCTCGATGACTCAGTCCGTTGAATATCCAACTCTCAGTTTCAGCTCAGGTCATGATTTCAGGGTCTTAGGATCAAGCCCTGCATCAGGCTCCCCACTCAAGGGGGAGTCTGCTTCTCTCCATCTCCTTTTTGCCCCTCCCCCTACTTACTCTCACTCTCCATCTCTAAAATAAATAAATCTTTAAAGACTCCTAACTCTGGGCAACGAACTAGGGGTTGTGGAAGGGGAGGTGGGCAGGGGGTGGGAGTGTCTGGGTGATGGGCACTGAAGGGGGTACTTGATGGGATGAGCACTGGGTGTTATTCTATATGTTGGCAAATTGAACACCAATAAAAAATAAATTTATAAAAATACATAAATATATAAATACATAAAATTTTAAAAAAGAACTGAGGCTCTGCAGAACTCTGGTTGGAAGATGTGGTGTGGACTGGATTTGTGCTAGTCTTCTGGAGAAGGGGCCACTACCCCAGGACTAAGGCCAACATGACTGAGGAGGGCAGTTCTTCTGGAGTGTGTGGGGCTGGGGCTTGATGTAAGCAAATTAGGTAGCCAATATCTGTGCTATTGCTATGCTACTTCCCACAGGTGGCTCTGTGTTTATGCTGAGGGGTGGGGGAGTAAAATGGCATGAATCAGCTATTTTATTCCCAGAGAAGTGTCTCTGTGAACAATGCCTTTCAGGGAAGCACTCCAAGAAGACCAAATTACCTCTCCACTGTGTGCCCCCAGAGTTCTTCAGATTACTATTTCCATGCTGTCTGCCCCTGGGTGTTTCCTACCTTCTCTCCAGGAACAGCACAGTGCTCCTCAGGCTCTATCCTAGCCATGCCTGCTGACCTTTAAAACTCCAGGCTTTAAGCCTTACTGATCCTTAGAACTCATGAAATTCAGTGCCTTTAATTTCCCAAGCCAATGGCTTTAGGGAAACATTCTCCTTGTAAATTCCCATGTGCTTCTCTCTCCATCATCCTTCTCCATGAACACAGCTCCCTTTTCTTCCACAGCAGCCATGAACCATTTCTCCCCTAAAGCACTTCTCCACACTTCCCACCACCTTCGATGTGGCCTCTTCTTTCTCTTTAATTGTGGAGTTGTCTGTTAATCTTCAGGTCAATTTCTGGGGTATTTCGGAGTATGTGATAGTTATCTAGGTGTGTTCACGGGATAAGGCAATCCTAGGCTCCTCCTACTCTGCCAACATCTTCCTCTCCTCTCCTATTCAGGTGACTTTTAACATTAAATCACTTATCTCTCCCACCCTTAGGTTCCTCAATTGTAAAATGGAAATGATAACCATGCAGAGTTGATGTGAGAGTTGGGATAATACTATGCCAAAGGACTATACAAATATCAGTAATTTATATCACCTACTCTAGTAATTTGGATAATACTATGCCAAAGGACTATACAAATATCAGTAATTTATATCACCTACTCTAGTGCTTTACAAATAGTAGGTGTTGGGTTAATGTTTGTTTGAGTTTGTATAATGGTTTTGTAGGTATAAGGCTAATCTTAGTGTGCATTGATTGAATTAAACCAGGCTCCTTCTGTAGGAAATTATGTCTCAGGGAATACACTGAATCCTTGGTAAGTTAGAATTTTTGTAGTAAGGTACATTACAATAGAGTTATGTTGTATTTACTGCATATGCTACTAATGAAATAGGCTAATGAGAAGATAGCTAATTGTTCCTGTTCTAGAAGACAAATGAATTCTCTTCTAACTACTTGAATTTATTTAGTAAGTTACATCTTTCAGTGTTTGTAGCATTCCCTGAAAATATGAAAAAGTTAATACATCCCAGCAAGTAAGCAGTTTATTTCTTTTCCCTGGCAGGAATATTAACCACTATTATTAGCATCTCACTAAGTCTTTGACCTCATATGGAATGTGTGTTGCCAGCTTTGGGGAGGGAAACTTATGTTGGGGCAGAGCGCTGGTGTTGTGAAATCAATCAGGATAATCCACTGCCTAATAAAGTCAGTGTCTGGGTAGATGGTATAATTCAGGATCTCAGAAGAAGCAGACATGGTAACTAAAAGGCCCAACATTAGAATTATTCCTTTGGGTTTAGAGAGTCTTTAGAAAAACCCTACTAAAATGTAGATGTTGTCAAATATTAGCACAGATATCCTTCAAAATTAGCTCCAAAATGGTGGATGCCAAGAGAATAGAACCCTGGATCACAGAGAAGAAGACAGAAGAAAGCTCTAGTTTTAGAAGGCCAGAATCAGTATGTTATTTAGGAACCGGAGATGTCACAAGAGCTTAGGTCTCCCTGAGGTCTTGGAAATAGGGCAGCAGTCCATATCCTATGCCTCCTGAATCCAGGATTCTCCATGTAATCCCTTTAAAACATAATCATTTTGCAATTATGAAACAAGTGGTAAAAACAGCAATACAAAAAGTATTTTTAACTCAAGAAATACTTATTAAGCTTCTAGCAAGTAGAGACTGGCATGAAGCAATGGAGAATGCAAACTTCATCATACAGGACCATACTTTGAAGAGTCTCTTCTTCCCACTTCTTCCCTGCTACTATCTCTTCTCCCTCTGAACAAGAAATTCCGTTCACAAGAACTTCATTTCCAGTTCTTTTATACCTACTTCATTCTCTCTTGTGAAATTCCTAACAAGTTAGAAATGGTCAGAAATTTACAAGAAAATATCAATAAAAGATATCCAGATAGATAAAGGGCCTGAAAAATTAACAAACCAGATTATCACAAGTGGATAATTAACCTCCTATAGAGAGGAACTGTGAACAATAGCTACTAAAAAATAATTGAATACTGCCAAACCATGAGTCTGGAGTTTGGCAAAAGGCATCCATAATCAAGTTAGCAAGGAGAGCAAGGAAGTATCTTAACCAGGAAGCATAAAATGCAGAGGAGTGGTTTTCATTTCTGCTTTAAAATCCTTTGCTCTCTCCATATTAAAATGGAACAGATACTTCCCCCCTTAAAATGTATTTATATCCAAGAAGGCCAGAATACTGAGAATGGAAGAATTCCTGACTAGAAAGGAAAATAAATTTCTAAATTTCAATTTCATGTTAATGTAGTTAACAAATGTAATATAGCATGGGACTTTTTAAAATTATGTTGTGTTTTGGAACTGTAAACAGCTTTAGCAAGAGGAGCAGAAATAAGGACAAATGAAGCTCCAGTGAATACAAAGCAGGCATTCAGAACGAGATCAGCTGTTGGCACAGATGTGAGTAGATATAACTTTGGGCCTTTAGGGCTTCTATAAGCAGGTGTATTTTCTTGGTTTTTTACAGTAATGAATACAAGAGTCTAGAAATAGAGCTGCTAGTCCATCATGGCCTTCCTCTAACTTTATTATACATTTTCCCATATTATTTCATGTAAATGTATTCATAAAACCTAGGAAACTCCTTTTTTCTAGTAGAAATCAAAGTGTTGTTTATTCTTATAGGAGCTCAAATTTAGCATATTTAAAATATATTTAATATTTCAGGGCAGCCCTGGTGGCACAGCGGTTTAGCGCCACCTGCAGCCCAGGGTATGATCCTAGAGACCTGGGATCAAGTCCCAAGTCGGGATCCCTGCATGGGGCCTGCTTCTCCCTCTGCCTGTGTCTCTGCCTCTCTATCTCTGTGTATCTCTCATGAATAAATAAATAAAATCTTAAAAAAAAAGAACTCTATTTAAAAAAAAATAATAATATTTCAGGCCTAGTAACAATCAGGCTTCCCTCTTTCATATATTCAAGCATTCCTTCTTTCAACACACAAAGCCACTCTCAGATTGATTATAAGCATACATCAAAGTTTTATTTCAAACATGATTTTTAAAAAAGAGGCTTTCTGAAAAGTCCAATTCAAAGAATCTATCTTGGTAGAGATTTTATAGGAGAAAAAAATAGTTAAACAGTTATTGTTCACTGGATTTAAAAAAAGAAGAAGACAGCTATCCAGTAAAAGACAATTAGCTTCTTTGTATTATTGGTTAAAAGTCTTAGACTAGTGTGAAGACTAATAGTCAATGGAGGAGGTGTCCTAGAAACTCTTAAACTCATTAAAGTCTATCAAAAAAATTCCCAAGTATTGGGATCCCTGGGTGGCGCAGCGGTTTGGCGCCTGCCTTTGGCCCAGGGCGCGATCCTGGAGACCCGGGATCGAATCCCACGTCGGGCTCTTGGTGCATGGAGCCTGCTTCTCCCTCTGCCTGTGTCTCTGCCTCTCTCTCTCTCTCTCTGTGACTATCATAAATAAATAAAAAAAATTAAAAAAAAAAATTCCCAAGTATTTTATCATAAACTATGCTGGTGATGAATATTAACTAAATTTATTGTGATCATTTCATGATATATGCAAGTATCAAACAATTTTGTCATACACCTGAAACTAACATAAAGCTATATGTCAATCACATCTCCATTTAAAAAGAAAAGCTCATTATTCCCCAGGAAGAGCAGATAGTCATATTAGATCATGAAGTTCTGCCCCAGTTTAGATTTAGGACAATTTTTTTTCTCACATTTACTGGAAGCGTTTTATTCCATGCCAAGAAATTTGGGCTTCAACTTCTGGACAATAGGAAATTATTAAAGGATTTTAAGCAGGGATGTGGCATGATCAGATGTGTATTTAAAAAAGCATTTTCTCCAGTGTTAGATATTGATTAAAAATGGATGAGATTGGAATCAGTTAGAAAACTACAGTAGTGGTCCAATTTAATTCAATAAACATCCGCTCTATACCAAACCTTTTGCTCAGAGCTGGAGATAGTTTCTGTCCCATTTCTTAGCTGAATGGAGGAAATGGAGACACAAGCCTAGCTCCACCACATACCAGCCATGCAACTCTAAGCAAGTTAGTTATCATCTCTGCTTTTTTGTCCGTTGAATGGGGATAATGATAGGACCCATCTCACAGGAAGGTTGTAAGAATGAGTTAATGAATGAAAGTGGCTTAGAACAGCATCTCACACATAGTAAACAATCAATAAATGTTTGTTAGATATTATTAGAATTAGTAGTATTATTATAAGGGATTATCTCACAGCCATGTAAGAAGTGCTGTGAATAAAAGTATCTGTAGGGTGCTTTAGGGATACAGAGGTCACACATTTGGCTGAGCAAAGGGATGGTAAGAGCCTGAGTTGAGGAACTGGGGAAGTAGAGAGGAAGTGATGGGTGCAAGAAATGATACAAAGGTAGAATCCAAAGAGCTCAGTGACCCATGAAATGCTGGGGTGACAAAACAGGAGTCCAGCGTGATTCCCAGGTTTCCAGCTTGAGCAACTGGGTGAAAAGTGATGCCATCAACCCAAAGGAAAAACAGGTTTGGGTTCATGCTCTATTAAGTAATCATGTGTGAGTCATTAGAATTTGTGAAATTACCCAATTTATGCCCAAGATACAATTCCCAGTTAACAGTGGCAAAAACGTCATACAAATCTTATCAGAGTTGCTACTTAATATCCTCAACTGGAAACACTCGCTATAATGGAAGATACATTAAAATCCTAAACTCAGTTACAGTATAAATCTAATTAATTGCTCAAGTTTAAGTATTTTCCAAATATCCCCATACTGTTGGCTCAGTATCAATGACCTATTAACTCAGATGAATACAATGTAGGTTAATTGAGGCTAAAAACATGGTTTCAACTCAGTGGTTCTCAATCTTGCCTGTACAGTACAATCATCTGGGGAGCTTTAAAAAAAATGCTAATGTTACTGGTATTTTTAGGCCCCCAACCCCAGGTATGATGATTTAACTGATTTGGGGTAGGTTCTAGGACGAATTTTTTTAAAGCTCCCCAGTTGATGTTAATATACAAATAGCAGGAGGGAAACAGCAGGTTAACATCAGTAAGAATCTATAATTTATGGTCACGAGGAACCTTAGAAATACTTTAGTTTTGGAACTTTGTTTTTAATCCATGGGAACATTTGGTCAACAAAATCTTATAATATTGTGTAAACAGGTAAAACATAGAAAAGCAGAGTTTTTCTAATTAAGCAGTAAAGGAGGGAAACTTTACCCTTGCCCCTGTCCCATCTCTCTTATATTAACTTCATTGATGTTGCTCCCTCTCCAGGCCCCAAGAATTCTCTGTATAATACTTTAAAAACAATTCTTGTGACTGAAAATAAGGGGGGGGGGCATTCTCTCATTTATGAAATATTTTCAAGCTCTAAAAATATGACTGGTGCTAATATATGGGAACACTTCATATTTTAGAGGGGAAAACAGACAAACAACAAGTGTATATAGAAGAAAATATGAGGAAATGCATCTATATCTTGGAAATCGGGAAACCTTTCCTAATGATAACTCAAAATCTAGTAACTATATGGAAAAAGATTAATAAGTTTGATTGTTAAAAATTTTTTTCAAGGCAATAACATATTACAAGCAAAGAAGCCAGCTGACAAACTGAGAAAATGTTTGCAACATATATCATAGACAGAGAGTGAAACCACTAATATTTAAAGAGCTTCTAAAAATAGATAAGAAAACAAACAAACCGAGATAAACTGGCAGAAGATATAAACAGTCAACCTCATGTATAATAAGAAAAACAAAAATTAAAACTGCACTGAGTTACCATTTTTCACTTAACCGATTAGCAAAGGAATATTACCAGAATTAGAGGGGATATTTCGTATTGATAAAAAGGTCAATTCACCAGTAAAATCCAAAATATAAATATATATGTGCCTAATCAAAGAGCTTCAGAATTCTTAAAACAAAGACTGGCATCATTAAAAGAAAAAATATATAAACTCATAATCATAATTGGAGATTGAAAGCCCCTCTCTCATTAAATGAAAGAACAACTACCAGTAAGGATAACATAAAAATCATCAAGGATATAGATATCAGAAGAGCACTATCAACCACCTAGACTTAACTGATGTTTACAGAGCACTGACTGACAACAATTACATAATATATATTCTTTTTAAGTGCATATGGGACATTTATCAAACTAGACCATAAACTCTTAAATCAAGTCTCAGTACCTTTCTTTTTTTTTTTTTTCTTTTTTTTTCTCAGTACCTTTCAAAAGGCCGAAATCCTATCAATATGTCCTATGACTAGCAGATATAATTTAAAAAACAGTAATAATAAAATATCTATAAAGATTCTCAAATACTTGAATATTAAACCACATACTTATAAATAATCCATGGAACAGTGGGAAAAATCCTCCCCCAAAATTTTCAAATGGATGATAATGAAAATACAACATATGAAAATTTGTGAAATGCGGCCATTGCAGTGTTTAGAAGAAAATGTACAGGTTTAAAAACAAAACCAAACTCACAGATACAGAGAACAGATTGGTGGTTGCTAGACACAGGATTTGGGGGGGGTGGGTGGGAGCAAAATGGGTGAAAAATGTCAAAAGGTTCAAACTTCTAGTTGTAAAACAAATAAGTCATGGGGATGTAATATACATCATAGCAACTATAGTTAATAATACCACATTGTATATTTCAAAGTTGCTAAGAGTAAATCTTAAAAGTTCTCATCACAAGAAAACAAAATGTCATAACTATGTATGGTGAGAAATGTTAACTATACTTATGGTGATTATCATTTCACAATATATACAACAGTGAATCCTTATACCTGAAACTAATATAATTGAACAACACAGGTTTAAACTGTAAAGTCCACTTAAACATGCATTTTTATAGTATTGTACTACAATACTATAAATGTATTTTCCTTATAATTCTCTTAATATTTTTTCTAGCTTATTTTTGTTATAAAAATATAGCATATAATACATATAACACAAAAAATATGTGTTATTTGACTGTCTATGTTATCCATAAGGCTTCCAGTCAACAAGTGGCTATTTGTAGTTAAATTGTGGGGGAGTTCAGATTTTCAATTGCATAGGTTGAAGGTCCTGCCCCTAATTCCAGTGTTATTCAAGAGTCAGCTGTGTGATGTTGTATATAAATTACACCTCAATTTTTTTAAGTATGGGTTTAAATATTTCTGTTGGAAAAAGAAGGTATAAAATCCATGATTCATGATTCCACTTTAAGAAACTAGAAGAGGAGAAAATTAAACTCAAAATAAGCATATAGAAAGAAATGACAAAGAACCAAAATCAAAGAACAGAACCAACATAAACAATAAAGAAAATTGATAAATCAAAATTTGGGTATTTGGGGATGCCTGGCTGGCTCTGTTGGTAAAGCATGCAACTCTTGATCCTGGAGTCATTAAGTTCAAACTCCATGTAGATGGAGAAGATGGATGGATGTAGAACTTACTTTTTTAAATAACTGGAGACTTTTTTCTTAAGATTTATTTATTTGAGAGAGAGAGGGAGGGAGAGAGCACAAGCAGGGGGAGAGGCAGAGGGAGAAGCAGACTCCCCAATGAGCAGGAAGCCCAACATGGGCCTCAATCCCAGGACCTTAGAATCATGACTTCATCAAAATTAAAATCTTTGGGGGGCACGTGGGTGGCTCAGTTGTTAAGTGTCTCCCTTCAGCTCAGGTCATGATCTTGGGGTCTGGGGATCGAGCCCCATGTTGAGCTCCCTGATCAGCAGGGAGTCTGCTTCTTCCTCTCTCTGCCCCTCCCCTTGCTCATTCTCTTTCTCTCTCTCTCTCACTTGCTCTTTCTTGCTCACTCCCTCAAATAAATAAAATCTTTAATTAAAAAAATTTAAAACTTTTGTACTTCAAATGTATGTCTAGTAAAGTAAAAAGACAACTCACAAAATGAAGAAAATATTTTTACTATATACCTGAAAAGTCTCTAATACTTAGAAAATATTTAAAAATTCTTACAACTCAACTATAAAAAGAAGATACAGGGGCTTGAATAGACAATAAAGGATCAGAACAGATACTTCTCCAAAGACATAAAATGGCCAGTGAACACATGAAAAGATGTTCAACATAGTCATTAGAGAAGTGCAAATCAAAGCCACAGTGAGATACTACTTTATACCTACTATGATGGCTTTAATCCAAAAGATAGTTACAAGTGTTGATAAGGATTTGGAGAAATTGGAACCCTAATGCATTTCTGGTAGGAATGCAAAATGCAGCAACCACTGTGAAAAATAACTCCTCGAAATGCTAAACATGGACTTAACCATATGACCCATTAATTCCACTCTTAAGTGTATATCCAGGAGAAGTAAAAACATATTCACATAAAAACTTGTACAAAAATGTTCAGAGCACTAGAGGGTATTATGCTAAGTGAAGTCAGTCATTCAGAGAAAAACAATCATCGTGATTTCACTCATATGTGGAGTTTAAGACAAAACAGAGGATCATAGGGAAAGGGAGGGAAAAATAAAATGAAATCGAGAAGGAAATAAACCATAAGAGACTCTTAATTATAGGAAACAAACTGAGGATTGCTGGAGGGGAAGGGGCGGGAGGATGGGGCAACTGAGTGATGGACATTAAGGAGGGCATTTGATGTATTGAGCACTGGGTGTTATATACAACTGAAGAATCACAGAACTCTACCTCTGAAACTAATTATACACTATATGTTAATTTTTTTAAGATGTTCAGAGCAACATTATCATAATAGCCAAAAAGTAGAAACAATTCAAACATCCATCATCTTTTTTTTTTTAATTTTTATTTATTTATTTTATGATAGTCACAGAGAGAGAGAGAGAGAGAGAGAGGCAGAGACACAGGCAGAGGGAGAAGCAGGCTCCATGCACCGGGAGCCCGACGTGGGATTCGATCCCGGGTCTCCAGGATCCTGCCCTGGGCCAAAGGCAGGCGCCAAACCGCTGCGCCACCCAGGGATCCCAAACATCCATCATCTTATAAGTAGATAAATAAAATGAGGTACATCTATACAATATTATTCCACCTAAAAAGGAAAGAAGTACTGATTTAGGCTACGACTTGGATGAACCTTGAAAACAGCAGACTAAACAAAAAGTGGTGACATATTATATAATTCCGTTTACATGAAATGTCCAGAATAGGCAATTCCATGGACAAAAAGAATAAATTATTTTACACTAGGAAGGGAGGAAGGAGGAAATGAGGAGTGCCTGCTAATGGGTATGGGATTAACTTTGGTATGATAAAAATGTTCTGGAATAGGATGGTAGGAATGATTACACAAATTCATTGACACACTAAAACTCACTGAATTATACACTTCTAAAGGCTAAGTTTAAAAAAAATTTTTTTTAACTTTTATTTATTTATGATAGGCACACAGTGAGAGAGAGAGAGGCAGAGACACAGTCAGAGGGAGAAGCAGGCTCCATGCACCGGGAGCCTGACGTGGGATTCGATCCCGGATATCCAGGACCGTGCCCTGGGCCAAAGGCAGGCGCCAAACCGCTGTGCCACCCAGGGATCCCTAAAGGCTAAGTTTTAAATTATGTGAATTACATTTCAAAAAGGGAAGCGGGGATCTCCTCCATCCCCAAATCCTAATCTTTTCCAGAGGCAAATAATGTTGTTTCTTGAGTACCATTCCTGAAATAGACTATATACACACAAACATGTATTTGTTTGTCTATAGGTCTCTTGTTAAAACAGAAATATGAGGGGCACCTGGGTGGCTTGAGCATCTGCCTTTCAGCTCAGGTTGTGATCCCAGGGTCCTGGGATTAAGTCTTGCCTCAAGCTCCCCATGGGGAGCCTGCTTCTCCCTCTGCCTATGTCTCTGCCTCTCCTTCTGTGTCTCTCCTGAATAAATGAATAAAACCTTTAAAAAAATACAACATAAATATGAGCATAGCAGATACATTGTCCTAGGCTTTTTTTCTTCTTTACAATATAATTTCAACATCATTCCTCTTTACAATATAACTTGGTGATTATTCCATTTCAACATATGTAATATTCCTCATTCCTCTTTATTTTTTAGACATGCTATAATTTAGTTTGCTAGTCTTTTGCCGCTACAAATAATGTTGCTATTAATTCCCTTGTATATATTTCCATTACACATGTATTAATGAAACACATTTCTAGAAGTAAAATTTCTGGCTGAAAATGTGTTCTTATTTTATTTTGATAGACTGCCATTATTGATTTAATATCTCTCTTTCTTACTAGATTATGAGTTCTCTGATGATAGGGACCATTTATGTTTGGTTGGCCAGGGTAATCTAGATTCTAACGTATCGCCTGACATACTGTTTTATATATTTGTAGATGGACAAGCCTGTGTGCTCTGTTGTACAAACTGTCTGCTTCTCCCTCTCTCCCTCTTTCCCTCCCCACTGCTCATTCTCTCTCAAATAAATAAATAAAATCTAAAAAAAAAAAAAATTATGGGATAAATTGCAATATGCCATTCTAAGAAATATAGAATCCTTAATTTCATCTGAAGATATCAACATGTTTTATGAAATAAATGCTTGCTTCTCATATAGGTATTTCAGTTATTCAAAAACAGGAGTATGGGGAGGTTCATTTGCAACACCAGTAGTGACACCTGCTGGAGAAAATGTCAGAATATGTTTTGAATCCATTAAATCTAACATTTTAGATCAGTGTATTTCTATTAAATGGAAGGAATTAGTTATTTTATCATAGGAGCATTTGTAATAAGTAAATATAATTGTATTTACAGGAGGTTCTTTGATGCTCCATAAAGTTACAGTTAAATTTTTTTTCAGGATAAAGTCATTTTGGGAACAGATTACCCCTTTCCACTAGGAGAGCTGAAACCTGGGAAATTGATAGAGTCCATAGAAGAATTTGATGCAGAAACAAAGGTATATGCCTTTTACTTCATGTTCTTCTTCCTGAGTTTTCCCACTCTAATTCTTTAGTTTCAGAGTACTTTGATATGTGACAACAAAGAACAAGGGAAGCATTAAGCTTGATATTCCTAGAATTGTTACTAGAAATAGTGGAACTATTAAAGGGCAAAGAAAGATGTGATTTATATACATATATATACATATATACATATAACAGAATATTACTCAGCCATAAAAAAGAATGAAATCTTTGCCACTTGCTATGATGCTGATGGAGCTAGAGAGTATAATGTTAAGTGAAAAATGTCAAAGAAAGACAAATACCTTATAATTTCATGCATATGTGGAATTTAAGAAATAAAACAAGTAAAGGTGGAAAAAGACACAAACCAAAAAACTCTTAACCATACAGAACAAAGTAGATGGCTACCAGAGGAGAGGTTGGGGGCGGGGCATGAAATAGGTGATGGGGATTAAGAGTACACTTATCTTGAGAGCACTGAGTAGAACAACCAAATCACTACATTGTACATCTAAAACTAATATAACATTGTATGTTAACTACGCTGGAATTAAATTTTTTTAATTATTTTTTAAAAACTGAAAGTCAATCTAATACAACTAAATTCATAAGGCCAAAAATGAAAACTAAAGAAGCATATGATAATCATATATTTATGTTTGTATGTTATGAACAAGAAAAATTTCCAAGGTTCTCCTTTAACATTTCTGTAACAAATCTACCAATCTCAAAAATTGTAATGATTCTGGTTATTTGGATATGGAGACTAAAGTCTTGATTAACAAGGACTCAAGGAACCAGAACTCTCATGTAACTGGATTTTTTTCTTTTGGCATTTGACTTTTAGGGTGGGTAACTGATATTAAAATGTACTACAATGCTGCCACTGCCCATTCTACCCCATAGGCTTATGAACCAAGATGAGTTTAAAATGATAATCTGTGTCCTCACTCCCCTCTCCTTTGTCATCCCCCTCTCATCCCATCCCTACCCCACAATGAAATAAGTTCTTCCTAAGGGATTCACTGCCAATCACAACTGAGGTCAAGGGTGGCCAAAGATGAAGACACAGGGACATATAAACTCTTAACAAATCTTACAAAAGTCTCAGTTATGGGGCTCAGTCAGTTAAGCATCTGCCTTCGGCTGAGGTCATGACCCAGAGGTCCTGAGATTGAGCCCTTCATTGGGCTCTCTGCTCAGTGGGAGAGTCTGCTTCTCCCTCTGCCTCAGCTCCTCCTCAGGCTCATGTGTGCTCTCTCTCTCTCTAAATAAAATCTTTTTTTTTTTTTTTTTTTTTTTTTTAAGTCTCAGTCAATAACCCTTTTGCATAATTCCCGGCTTTCTTCTAAACTAGAATCCAAGCTCCCTTGGACTCTTACTCTCCGCTTGAATCATTAAGGATATATCTCATCAACTCTTCTCAGTAGGCATGAAGCACAGTAACTGATTCCAAGAAGAGTCCATTCTATGTATACTGATTGCAATTTTTTTTTTTCTGATTGCAAATTATTAACAGAAACTTCAGGCTGCTTTATATAGGAAGTTTCTCCTTTGCCACTTACCCATCTTTAAAGTACTAAGAGTATTGGATTGTTAAATGTTTATTTATTTAAAGTAGGAAGCTGTAGTAAGATTTTTTTCACTTTTTCTTTTTACAACAAACATTAAAAATGAAAAACTTTCTATGAAGTTAACCAAAATCAAACTAAAACTAAATTACCCTAAGTATACTGATTAAACCTTTAATGGAATAGCAATTATTATTATTTTATACCTCTAGTTATTTAATTTTATGTGCTTATGACTTTTAAGGTCAAAGTTCTAAAAAACTCTTCCATGAAAATTTTACACTGTCACAAATTCAGGACATTCTGTTCGAAGTTACTCACTGTAAAATTGTTTATAATAAAAGACTGAAAACAATCTACAGGGGATAAATAAATAATATATCCATACAATGGAATGTATATAGCCATAAGAAATTAAAAATCAATTTCCAAGAAAAATTAAGTTTAAAAAACAAGTTATAAAACAATGCATATAGTGTACTTCCATTTGTATATAATATACTATCCATCTGTGAAAAAAAATCTATATATCTAAAATAAATATTTGCTTATATATGCATAAAGTATCTGGAAAAACAGACAAGAAATTGATAACGCTAGAAGGAAAAAGTACTGGTTGGGTGGTAGTAGTGAAAGGAAGCATCCATTTTATACTCTTTGAATTTTAAGCCATATGAAGGTAAATTTCACTAAAAAATTTTTTTAAATGAAATAAACCCATTTGATGATGAAAACAACACTGGGAGGTAAACAGGCAGAAGCATTCCATCATGTAGATGCACAGGAAGAAAACAAGATTTGGGTGTTGGGTGATTTGCCAAAGGCAATATTAACCATTAGATTATAGCACATGGACCTAACCCCAAACCAACACACCAAAATATATTTTCTTCAAGCAATAATTGGTACCAACCTATTTTTAAAAGTAAAGCAAATAGTTTGTCAGAATAGCAATAGTCATTTCTAAGTCTTCCTTTAGAGGAGGATGGCCCAAGTGTATACCAGGGAAGAATCCTGAGTAAGAGGTCCCTGCCTCAAATCACCCACTCTCGCAGACTGTGTAAGAACCCTGAAGTGGCCAAGATACATGGAGATGTATTCATATCCACAGATGTTACATAACCTCATACATGTTTCCTTCTACTCTGAGCTACATGCTTGCCCTTTGCAAGCTGGATATATATCAATTAAGTTATTCCCTTTAACTCACAGTTCTTTCTGTGGGGTTGACCTGGTCTATAACTAGGAAGAAAGTAAGGAGAATTTTGTCAGTCCTCTTTCATCTGAAATCTATAAATATACATATTTGTACCATATTCTGATATGCTTCATCTATCACTTCTCTTGTGCCAAAAGAGCTTACCTTTTATTCAGTGCCATGTGAAGGAACCACACATATGTGTAGAAACTGAAGGATATCAGGATGACTTCTGGGCACTATTTCCAGCTCTCCTGTCTCGCAGACTTAAACTGTACCTTTTCTCTATGCAGTTGACCTTTGAACAACACAGAGTTAGGGGCACTGACCCCAATATCGAAATCCACATATAACCTTTGGTTACCTAAAAACTTAACTACCAATAGCCTGCTGTTAACTAAAAAAGCCTTACCAATAACATAAATAGTTGATTAACATATATTTCATACCTTACATCTATTATACACTGTATTCTTACAATAATACTAACATTTTACAACTTCTTCAGTAATTCTAGGCTCCACAGTTTGTGATTTTTTTTTCAAATTGTCACAAACCACAAAAAAAATTTCCAGGGACGCCTGGGTGGCTCAGCAGTTTGGCGCCTGCCTTCGGCCGGGGGGGCCTGATCCTGGAGTTTCGGGATCAAGTCCCGCATCGGGCTCCCTGCATGGAGCCTGCTTCTCCCTCTGCCTGTGTGTCTCTGCCTCTCTCTCTTTCTGTGTCTCTCATGAATGGATAAACAAAATCTTAAAAAGAAAAAAATAAAATCCTAAAAAGAAAAAAAAATTTCCAATATATATACTGAAAAAAGATCCACATGTAAGCCGACCTGTGCCATTCAAACTCCTGTTGTTCAAGGGTCAACTGTATTTGCCCCTAAATAGTCCTTGAAAAAAATAAAATTAAATAAATAAATAAATAAATAAATAGTCCTTGAAACCCATTACAGAGTCCTACAGAGGTTTCTAAGAAGGTCATTTTTCCTAAGAGGATTCACCCCCCTATAATTCTCCTTTCTTCCCATGACCAAGTTTCAAACTTAGATTTTAAATAGTGAGGCAAAACAGGAGTCAAGAGATTCATTGTTTAACCTGCTCATATTTTTCTCTCCCATTGGGAAATTCATCTTTTAAAAACCTGATAAAAGGGGTGGCTCAGTCCATTAACTGTCTGCCTCCAGCTCAGGTCATAATCCCAGGGTGCTGGGATCAAGTCCCTCATCATGCTCCATGCTCAGCAGAGTGTGCTTTTTCCTCTCATCCCCGCTCATGCTCTCTCTCAGTATCTGTGTAACTATCTCTGTCTCTCTCAAATAAGTAAGTAAAATCTTGGAGTGCCTGGGTGACTCAGTGGTTGAGCATCTGCCTTTGGCTCAGGTCATGACCCTGGGATTCTGTGATGAGTCCTGCATCGAGTTCCTCGCAGGGAGAACTGCTTCTCCCTTTGCCTATGTCTCTGCCTCTCTCCCTCTCTGTCTCTCATGAATAAATAAGTAAAATCTTCATAAAAAATAAGTAAAATCATAAAAAAAACTGATAAAGACATTCAGTAAAGTATTTTGAAATAATCATTAAATAATGCTTTAAAATAAAACGTGGGATGTCTGGGTGGCTCAGCAGTTGAGCATCTATCTGCCTTTGGCTCAGGGCGTGATCCCAGAGTCCTGGAATAGAGTCCCGCATCAGGCTCTCTGCATGGAGCCTGCTTCTCCTCCCTCTGCCTGTGTTTCTGCCTCTCTCTCTGTCTCTCATGAATAAATAAATAAAATTTAAAATAAAATAAGATAAAATAAAATAAAACCTTTTCTTTTCTTTTGCAGGATAAACTCAAAGCTGGCAATGCCCTCACATTTTTGGGCCTTGAGAGAAAACAATTCGAATGAATGAATTTACTACAAAGGCAAACATTCAAAAAGATATTTTATTTTTGGTTTTAAATATGTATCACTCATGCATTACCAAAATCTTATTTTGAACTATTTTACCCAGAAATAGACTATCCACAAATGTTCTAAGTTACTCATAACAAAAATGACTCACAGAATATGTCTTCATTCTGAAAAACATAGTATTTCATGTGCAAATCAAAAGTGACTTTCCCATCACTTTTTAAATTAATGACAGAAATAAAAAGCAAAATGTCCTCATCCTGAAGGGCTGTTAAGTTCTCCACTTTGAGAAAGGATAAGTGAATAGGGCCCAAATAACCTGTTTTCATTCACTTTTAACACCCTCCATTTGTACACAACTGGGCCAGGAATGCTTTACAATCCAAAAAAATAAATGATACACATATTTTGTAACGTCTAGAGAGCTTATAATCCAATTAAAGAGGCAAGACACATGTTCAGGAATAATTACTAAGCAAACAATAGCAGTTATAGAAATTTCAGTAGGAAAAAACTCAACTGGACTGAATCGTGGGCAGATCTTCACAGAACTTAGGCTGAGTCTCTAAGGATGAACAAGCCTAGTTAGAGGATGGGAAATAGACAAAGAAGCAAAACTACACAAACAGGCATTTCAGACTGAACAAGAACTTTTCTCCAGAATAATTTTTTTTTTTTTTTTTTTTACCAGAAGCTCTTTTAATTTAAAATCCTGAGCAAAATGTGTAAAGCTAGTTATGGAGATTGAGCAAGGTGATACCAGGGTAGCTTTGTTCTACTTACTTCATTTATAGTCAGTTGTTGCATCTGAGCTGCTGAAAATGAGTTGGTCCTGGGAGGGGTAGTAAACATCTGTGGTTCATGTACTTCTGGCTGAATTCTAAAACCAAATAATAATTTTCTAAATTACCCTCTTGCTTTGGATTTGTTCATAGTTCTTTTCTGTCCTATTAGTCCAGAAAACCAAGAGTCGAGTACTGGCATGTAATATGAGGTGATCTAACTTTTGCTAAACTACACCCATCCTATTATTTTCACTTTATTTAGTTCAGTACTCCCTCTCTTTCCTGCTCCTCCTGTAGCTTTCTAGGACTTTACCCACTCACCGTTCTGCTTACTATTTCAATCTGCCTAAAAAGAAAAACAAATTCGAGCAAAATGGCAAAATGAAGCATATGTTATTATTTTTTCCCTCCCCCTTCTTTGGAGAAAATGTCTGTTCTTTTTTTCACATATTCTATATTTGAACACTTTAAATGTAATGCTTAATCACTATTTTGTTATGAAAAGTAACTGGATCACCTTATTTGATATCATAGACAGATAAAGACAAATCCATAGAAATAGACAAGTTTATTCATAGTCACAGTGTATGTGTAATATGCCAGGGCTGTAGGAGTAGGGATATGAAAGTAAACAAGAAGGACAAAATTCCTTCTCTGATTACACTTACAATCTGGATTAGAATTAGAAACACAAGTAAACAAAGGAGAGAGGACAGAAAAAAGGAGGAATGGGGACAGGGAAGGAGGAAGGAAGGAAAGAAAGAAGAGTGGAAGGGAGAGAAAGAGGGAAAATTTTTTTCTTATGCTGATAAGCACTATAAAGAAATTAAAACAGGGAGATGTATAGAGTGACTAGAGGGAGAATTTAATAAAACATTAAATTGTGGGCAGCCCCAGTGGCTCAGAAGTTTAGCACTGTCTTCAGCCCAGGGCATGATCCGTCCCACATCGGGCTCCCTGCACGGAGCCTGCTTCTCCCTCTGCCTGTGTCTCTGCTGCTGCTCTCGCTCTCTCTCTCTCTCGAATAAATAAATAAAATCTTCAAGAAAAAAAACCCCATTAAATTGTAGAGCCAGATGCAGCCTCTTCAGAGAGGAATTTAAACTAAGACTTAGAGGGACGATGGTGGAAGAGCAGGGGACTCTCATTTCATCTGGTCCCTTGAATTCAACTAGATACCTATCAAATCATTCTGAACATCTATGAATTCAACTAAAGATCTAAGAAAAGATTTGCTGCAATTCTACAAATAGAAAAGTGACCACTTTTTGTGAGGTAGGAGGTGCAGAGAAGTGTATCTGAGGGGATATACCAGAAGATAAACTGAGGGAGAAGGGAGCCTCAGGAAGCCAGCTACCAGAGAGTAATATAGCAGTGGAGTGCAAAAGGAGAACTTTTAGAAGCCTGCCCCTGTGAGGGGCATCCCTGCCTGAAAGGTACTCAGGGGGCCAAGTGGGACAGAAGCCTAGGTGGGACAGTGTGGTCTCAGGATCCCCAAGGTCACAGAATGGGGGTGCCTGAGTGCTGCCGAGTTCCCAAGCATTGGAACGGGGAAGCTAGCTGCAATCAGCGAATCCAGGAGTGGGCTCTCAGCTGTCTTGCCATAAACCTCAAACTGTGGCACAATCGGGGAACTGCTCTCCAAGCAGGGGCCCAGGAAGACGGAAAACCATGGTGACCCTCCTCCCTCCCCAGGGAAGGTTGGCACAGGTGCACACTTCATGAGTCTGTAGAATTTGGCACACACAAACGCGATTAACTGCTTTTCTCTGAGGGTGCACTGAAGAGGGGGGCCATGATTATTCAGCTCCAGAGTTGGAGACTGGGGCACAGCCATTTTTACTGGGGTTTTTCCCATCCTCTAAAGTGGCACAGAAAGCCTTCAGGGAACAAAAGCCACACAGAGCAACCCAAAGCAGCTTCCATGGAGCCCAGCCCCCTGGCAAGGGGCAGTGAAACTGTACCTGGCAGGCACCTGAGAATCAGTGGGACAGGACCCTCCACAGAAAACCATTCTTAATGGGGAAAAACTGAGAGCTTTTCCCCTAAGGTCAAGAACATGACAGGGATGCCCACTCTCACCACTGTTATTCAACATAGTACTAGAAGTCCTAGCCTCAGCAATCAGACAACAAAAAGAATAAAAGACACCCAAATCGGCAAAGAAGTCAAACTCTCACTCTTCACAGATGACATGATACTCTATGTGGAAAACCCAAAAGACTCCACCCCAAAACTGCTAGAACTCATACAGTAATTCAGCAACGTAGCAGTATATAATTCATGCACAGAATCCAGTTGCATTTCTATACACCAACAATGAGACAGAAGAAAGAGAAATTAAGGAGTTGATTCCATCTACAATTGCGCCAAAAAATGTAAGATACCTAGGAATAAACCTAAGCAAAGAGGTGAAGGATCTGTACTCTAAAAACCACAGAACACTTATGAAAGAAATTGAGGAAAATACAAATAAATGGAAAAACACATATCTTTGACAAAGCAGGAAAGACTATCCACTGGAAAAAGGACAATCTCCTCAAGAAATGGTGCTGGGAAAATTGGACACCCACATGCAGAAAAATGAAACTGAAAGAAAGAAACTGCTTTCTTATACCATACACAAAAATAGATTCAAAATGGATGAAAGACCCAAATGTGAGACAGGAATCCACTGAAATCCTAGAATAGAACACAGGCAATAATCTCTCTGACCTCAGCCCCAGCAACTTCTTATTAGATTAGACACATCCTCAAAGGCCAGGGAAACAAAAGCAGAAATGAACTATTGGAACTTCATCAAGATAAAAAGCTTCTGCACAGCAAAGGAAATGGTCAACAAAACTAAAAGACAACCTACAGAATGGGAGAAGATACTTGCAAATGTCATATCAGGTGAAGGGCTAGTATTCAAAATCTATAAAGAACTTATCAAACTCCATACCCAAAAAACAAATGATTCGGGCAAGAAATAGGCAAAAGACACGAACAGACATTTCTCCAAAGAAGACATACAAATGGCCAACAGACACATGAAAAAATGCTCAATATCACTTAGCATCAGGGAAATACAAGTCAAAACCACAATGAGATACCACGTCTTATCAGTCAGAATGGCTAAAATTAACAAGTCAGGAAACAATAAATGTTGGTGAGGATGCAGAGAAAGGGGAACCTTAACACCGTTGGTGGGAATGTGAACTGGTACAGCCACTTGTAAAACGGTACGGAGGTTCCTCAAGAAGTCAAAAATAGAGCTACCCTACAACCCAGCGATTGCACTACTAGGTATTTACCCCAAAGATACAAATGTAATGATACTGGGACACCTGGGTGGCTCAATGGTTGAACCCGGGATCAGGGATCGAGTCCCACATTGGGCTCCTTGCATGGAGATTGCTTCTCTCTCTGCCTGTGTCTCTGCCTCTCTGTTTCTTTTTGTGTCTCTCATGAATAAATAAATAAAACCTTTTTTAAAAAAATGTAATGTTCTGAAGGGCACCTGAATCCCAATGTTTATAGCAGCAATATCCACAACAGCAAACTATAGAAAGAGCCGAGATGTCCATTGACAGATGAATAGACAAAGAAGATGTGTTGTATATATACAGTGGAATATTATTTAGCCATTAGAAGAGATGATATCTTACCATTTACATCAACATGGATGGAATGGAGGGAATTCTGCTGAACGAAATAAGTCAGTCAGAGAAAGACAATTATCACATGGTTTCACTCATGTGTAGAACATAAGAAACGGCACAGAGAATCATAGAAAAAAGGAAGGAAAACTGAATGGGAAGTCATCAGAGAGGAAGACAAATCATAGGAAACAAACTGAGAGTTGCTGGAGGAGAGCCGAGTGGGGGATGGGAATTGGGAGATGTGCATTAAAGAGGGCATGTGATATGATAAGCACTGGGTGTTATATGTGACTGATGAATTATTGAATTCTATATCTGAAACTAATGATGTACTTATATGTTGGATAACTGAATTTAAATAAAAATAAAAAATAAATAAACTAAGACTTAAATGGTAGAGTGTAATAGCCATAGAGAAGAGCCTTCTAGGCAAAGTGCAAAATCTACATACAAGGCAGGAAAGAACTTAACGGCAGTTTCTGAGCAAGGGGCAGAGAGGTAGGAGATGAAGCGGAGTGCTCGCTTTGGCAAGCACATATACTAAAATAGGAGATGAAGCTGAAAAGATGGACAGATAACTAGGCCTTAGGCAAGAGTCTAGTTTTTATATTAAGTTTCATAGAAAGCCATTGGAGTTTTTGAAATTAGGTCTGTGATATGCTCTGACTTATGTGTTAAAAAAAAGAAAAAAACATTAGCACCTCTATAGAGATTTAAGGGAGTCAAGAAGGGTAGTAGGGAGATAAAGCAAGAAATGGTGACTTGGGCAAGAGCAGAATGGCGATGGTGAGATGTAGCTATAGATAGAACCAACAGCACTTGATAAATGTGAGGAAGAGGGAAGAAGGGAAGGAAAGAAATCAAGGTTGATTCTCAGATATCTATCATATGTGTTTGTTCCATTAATCTCCTCGGTTTAATTAAATTATACATAATTTCCAATATATGCCATTACAAATAATGTTACAATTAGATTCATTTACTACATCGTACATAGGGATAACTTCAACATCAATTGGACAAAAGATTTAACAATCAGGAAAGGAAATTATGTCAATTCACCCCCGCCAAAAAAGAAAATATACAATCTGATATAGGGACACCTGGGTGGCTCAGTTGGTTAAGCAGCCGACTCTTGGCTTTGGCTTGGGTCATGATCTCAGGGTCCTAAGATGTAGCCCTGAGTCAGGCACTGCACTGGGCGTGGAGCCTGCTTGAGATTTTCTCTCTCCCTCTGCCCCTCCCCCTGTTTGGACTCTCTCTCCAGTAAATAAATCTTTTGAAAAATAAATAAATGAATGGGGTGCATGGGTGGCTCAGTAGGTTGTGTCCAACTCTTGCTCTTGGCTCAGGTCATGATCTCAGGGTCTGAGCTCAGCATGGAGTCTTCCCTCTTCCTCTGCTCCTCCCTCTCTCTTTTCCTCTCTCTCAAATAAAAAATATATATATATATATATACATATATATTTATAGGCAGAGTACCTGAATAAACATTTTTTTAATGACATACAAGTGGCCAACAGACACATGATCAACATCACTAATCACTAGAGGAATACAAATGAAAAACACAATGAGATATCACTTCACACCAGTCAGAATGGTTGAAATAAAAAAGACAAGAAATAACAAGTGTTGGTGAGGGTATAGAGAAAAGGGAACCCTTATGCACTGTTGGTGGGATATAAATTCATGCACCACTCTGAAAAACAGTATGGAAGTTCTTCAAAGTACTAAAAATAAAAAATAAAAATACCATATGATCCAGTAATTCCACTTCTGCATATTTACCTGAAGAAAATGGAAACACTAAGTCAAAAAGATAGATACCTCTGTATTCACTGCAGCATTATTTACAAAGACCAAGATATGAAAGTAACCCAAATGTCCACTGATAAATAAATGGATAATGATATCACGTGTATGTGTGTGTATAACATATAAACATATATATGTTACATATATATTTAATTATACTTAACATATATAATACTCCATTGTGTGTATATGCATAATATATATAATGGCATATACCATATGCACTATACACAGACATGTGCTTATACCATGGACTAGAATATTACTCAGCCATTAAAAAGAATGAAATCCTGCCATTCATGACAAAATAGATAGACATAAAAGGTGTTATGCTAAGTGAAATAAGTCAGAGAAAAACAAATATCACATGGTTTCACTCATATGTAGAATCTAAAAACAAAACAAAACAAAACAACAGAAACAGACTCATAAATACAGAGAACAAACTGGTGATTGCCAGAGGGGAGGGGAGTGGGCAATAGGAAAAGCAAGGGAAGGGGATTAAGAGGTACAAACTTCCAGTTATAAAATAAGTCATGAGAATGAAAAGTACAGCATAGGGAATATAGCAATAATATTGTAATAACTCTGTATGGTGACAGATTGTAACTACACTTATCACAGTGAGCATTCTGCATAGAATTGTCAAATCACCATGCTGCACACCTGAAACTAGAATAATATTGCATGCCAACTATACTTTAATTAAAAAAAAAGAAAAGGGTCACAGGAGTAAAAGGTACAGCATAGGGAATATAGTCAATGGTATTGTAATAGTGCTACATGGTAACAGATGGGGGGCTACACTTGTGGAGAGCAGAGAAAATTGTATAGACTTATTGAGTCACTGTGTTGTACACCTGAAACTTGTGTGCCAACTATATTTCAATTAAAAAATAAATTTAAAAATATTTAAAGAAAAGGAAATTATGGAGGCACTAGAAAACAAGATAAATGAATTCCTCTTTAAGTATAAAGAAGGGCTTTCCAAATAGGACTCTTCCGTGCAATAATTTTAGGGACATTCACCTGAGATGTACTTGATGGTATTAAACTCATTTATATTTCAGAGTCCTAGGTTGTTGTTGTTGTTGTTTTTTCACCTGAGCATCTGAATAGATTGCCATTTACCATCATGGGAAGACTATGGTAGAAACAGGTGTGGGAGGGAAGAGAATAGTTTTGTCAGACTTGTTATATTTCAGATGCTTCTGAGACACGTAAGTAGGAATATCCAGTAAGCAGTTGGGTCTACTAGTCTGGAGAATTCAAGAGAAAGGCTAGAGAGAGGTTGACAGTGTATAAAAGGTATTTAAAGAAATGAGACTGTATTAAATCACTGGGAGAAAAAGTAACAGCACAAAATCAAAAGAATCCAGGACTAATTCTTAGCATTACCCACATTAGGAGGTCAGATGGAGGAGCCAGCACTGGAAATTGAATAATGCCCAGTGAGGTAGGAGGAAAACCAGGAAATACGGAAGTCAAGGGAAGACAAAGTTTCAAGAAGTGCTAAGAACTTTAGGCATAAAAAGAAAAAAAAAAAAAAATCAAAGCTACAATGCTATGCTACTTTGTAGAAAACACCCCAAATGTAACTCAATCCCTTTATCCATAAATTTAATTCAACTTCTCCTACGAGTCCTAACTCTGATTAATGGCATCACCCAGTCACCTAAATCCTCTCCTTCACACATATTAAATCTGCCATTAAGGGGAACCTGAGAGCCTCAGTCAGTTAAGCGTCTGCCTTCCGCTCAGGTCATGATCGCAAGGTCCTGGGATTGACTCCCTGCATCGGGCTCCCTGCTCAGCGGGGAGTCTGTTTCACCCTCTCTCTCTCTGCCCTCACTTCCCCCACCACCACTTGTGCATGCTCTCTCTCTTAAATAAATACTTTAAAAAAATTAAATCTGCTATTAAATCCAATAGATTCTACCATTTTTATATCTTCCACTTCTTATCTCTTCTTTCTTCCCTATATCTTCCAACTAAATTCAGGTCCTCATCTCTCACCAGGACTAATGAAATAATGTTTTATATATATCCCTGCCTCTGGACTTAGTATGGTACAATCCATCTTCCACATTGCTGCCAGGGGAAAATTTCCAAATTACACTTCAGATCATATTATCTTCTCTCTCAGAATTCCTATATGCCAGCAGATCAAGTTTTAAAAAAAAATTTTTTTTTAAGATTTTATTTATTTATTCATGAGAGACACAGACAGAGAGAGAGAGAGAGAGAGAGAGAGGCAGAGACACAGGCAGAGGGAGAAGCAGGCTCCCTGTAGGGAGCCTGATGTGGGACTCAATCCCAGGACTCGATCCCAGGACTCCAGGATCATGCCCTCGGCTGAAGGCAGACGCTAAACCGCTGAGCCACCCAGGGATCCCCAAGTTTAAAAAAAATTTTTTTTTTAAAGATCCTCTGATCTTTGGCAGAAATTAAAAAAATAAAAAGAAATTTTAAAAATTCTCAGGATCTACAGTGGTGGTTCCTACACTTTCGGATTTCATTAATCTATATCTCCCCCTTTTAAAAATTGTACTTCTATCTCTAAGAGAGTTAGCACACCACTCATTTTGAATTCCGGCTACTATCTTCACATTAGACTGGAACTGCCTTGACAGCAGCACCTATGCCTTCCCCACATATTTACTCAATCGTACGTGTTCAACAAGATTTACCGAGGGCTTATTAAGTGCCAAGAATCATCATAGGTGCTGAGATAATGTAAAAATAAGCATGGTTCTTGCCTTCAATTGTGCTCATAATCTAGTGAGGGAGATAGGTATCAGATGAGCAACAAATAGATATAACATTGCCACCACCACCAGAACTAGGTAGAGAGGCACTTAGAGGGTAGAAAGCTCATAAGAAGAAACTTGGCCTAATAAGAATTGGGAAGATATTTTTCAGAAGAAATGTTCCTTGAGCTGTGATCTGAAGGAAGAAGTAAGAGGTGAAGAAGAGAGAGGGAAGAGTATTCAAGACAGAAGGAACAGTATAAATGAAGGCCTTATACCAGCAGAGAATATAGGAAGAAATAAGACCAATGAGGCTGGAGGTAAGAAAGCAAGACATTTTTGGTAAGTGTGGTAAATGGCAAGACCATGTAAGGACATAGGTCAGTTAGAGAATTTTATCTGTCAAAAAAGCAATGAAGTCTTTAAGGAGGGGATGACATGACTGGAGTTGAATTCTGAAAAGGCCCTTCTGCCCCTGAAACAACACTGCTCACATCTAGAATCTCAAAAATCTCTCAGGAAAATAATTTTTTCAGCCTTTTCTCTTGTTATCTAGTATACATACGTTCTCAAAATACATCTCTGGGGAAAAAAAAAATCCCACCCTCATCAGATTCCAAAGGACATCCGTTCACAGCTATCCAAGCATTTCTCTTACTTGTACAGTGTCCTTCCCCATCTTTTTGATCTCCCCTAAAGAGAAATCAGATCTGACAACCCAATTTTTATTACCCAACCAGAACACATAAGCCTATATTCCAGGTAATTATTTAAGATTAACTTAATGAAAATAAATACCCACTTTGTATTTGCTTAACTTAGGAGAAGATTCTGAGGTTCTTTTCCAATCAAAATTGAAGGAAAGTGAAGTTTCCATTTCTAAGTATAAAATATTGCTCACTTTTATTAGGTACCTAAAATTTTTTAAGATTTTTTTTTTGAAAAGTCAATACATGAATATGTTAGAAGAGTTCAAAAAGGTCAAATTCGACCTATCCCAGAAGGAATCATTTTTACCTGTTCTGTTGGGCATTCTCACAAATACTGTCAATGATTATACAAGTACTTACATGTGCAGATTCCTTTGTTCATTTTACCCAGACAATGGGATCTTGCTTTTTTTTTTTTTCCTACTTAAGATCTTGGGGGTCATTCCACATAAAAGCTTCCCCCTTTTTTTAAAAAATTTTTTTGGTATTTCAGTTCTTTGCAAGTGTTTCTTTATTTCTTTTTTAAAGATTTTATTTATTTATTCATGATAGACTTAGAGAGAGAGAGAGGCAGAGACACAGGCAGAGGGAGAAGCAGGCTCCATACCGGGAGCCTGACGTGGGACTCGATCCTGGGTCTCCAGAATCGCGCCCTGGGCCAAAGGCAGGCGCTAAACCGCTGAGCCACCCAGGGATCCCCAAGCTTCCTTCTTTTTATAACAATGTATCTTAAGTTGATAACTTCAGTTTGGATGCATTCTAAAGTTCTATAACTTTAAACCCAGCCCCTAAATCTTACATCTTTGATGTCAGAATTTACATCTTTTTATCTTTTATATCCATTAACAAATTATTATTGTTACAGTCAACATTGCTTTTGTCTTTTAACCTTCACACAAGCTTTATATGATTAACACAACACCTTTGCAACATTAGATTATGCTTATTGTTACTACCTATTTATGTCTACCAATGAGATTTATATTTTCCGATGTTTTCCTGTTACTAATTAGTGCTCCTTTATCTCACCTTAAAGAAGTCCCTTTAACATTCCTTGTAAGGCCAGTCTGGTGGTAATGAACTCCTTTAGCTTTTCTTTATCTGGAAAACTCTATCTCTCTTTCAATTCTGAAGGACAACTTTGCCAGGTATTCTTGGTTGGCAGTTTTCTTTCTTTCTTCTTTCAAGAAGATGCCTTCTTTTTTTTTTTTCCTTCTTCTTTTTAATACCTAACAGTGTTATGTTGCATAGAGTCACTGAATCATCTAAGTCTCAATTCAATGACAGTCATACTTTTACTCTTTTGCAGTGATAAACTACCACTAAGAACACCTCATGGCAAAAAAATGTTGAATATCCTTTCATATGCTTATTTGCTATCTGTATTATATCTTCCTTGTGAGGTGTGGGTACAGATCTTCTACCCAGTTTAAAATTGGGATCCTCTCAACAAGGTGGGTTTTCCTCTCAACAAGGTGGGTTTAGAGAGAATGTACCTCAACATAATAAGAACCATAAAAGAAAAACCCACAGCTAACATACTCAATGGCGAAAAACTGAAAGCACTTCCTCTAAGGTCAGGAACAAGACAAGGACATTTACTCTCACCACTTCTATTCTACATAGTAGTGGAAGTCCTAGCCACAGTTCAAACAACAAAAAGAAGTAAAAGGCATGCAAATTGATAAGGAAGAAGTAAAACTGTCACTATTTGCTGATACTATATATAGAAAATCCTAAAGACCCCATCAAGTGGCACCTGGGTGGCTCAGTCAGTTAAGTGTTCAATTCCTGATTTAGGCTTAGGTCATAGTATCAAAGTTGTGAGATTGAGACCTTTGTCTGGCTTCACTTCACACTCAGCAGAGTCTGTTTCCTTCATCTCCCTCTGCCCCTTCCATCAATTGCACTCTCTCCCAAATAAATAAAAATAAAGAAATCTTAAAAAAAAGGGGGGGAGGGTGGAACACCTGGGTGGCTCAGTGGTTGAGCATCTACCTTTGGCTCAGGTGGTGATCCTGGGATCAAGTCCCACACTGGGCTCCCCACGGGGGACTGCTTCTCCCTCTGACTCTCTCTGTGTCTCTCATGAATAAATAAATAAAATCTTAAAAAAAAAAAAAAAAGACTCCGGCAAAAAACTATTAGAGCAGATAAATGAATTCAGTAAAGTTGCAGGATAAAAATTAACATATGGAAATCTGTTGCATTCTATATATTAATAATGAAGTAGCATTAAGAGAAATTAAGACAATTCCATTTATAATTGCACCAAATAGAACAAAATACCTAGGAATAAACTTAACTAAGAAATGAAAGACCTATATTCTGAAAACAATGAAACATGACACACACAAATAGAAAGATATTCCATGCTGATGGACTGACTGGAAGATTCAACTTTGTTAAAATGTCCCTACTACGCAAAGAAACCTACAGATTTAATACAATCTGTATCAAAATGTAATGGTACTCTAGCTGATCCTAAAGGTTAACTTGCTTCAAGTTGACCCACTCCTTACTTGGAGAACTAAGACCATTGATTTTACAACACAACTAGTTAACTTTCTTTGAGATTTGCAGACCACTGGCCTTGAGGAGTAAAGGACCAGGCCTTTCCTGTGCACAGAAGGCAGAAGTTCTACTTGAAACCAGCTCAGCTTTCTGATTAGCCTAAAACTTTTTTAGCAAAATGTTTTTCTTTTTTCAGGTCACACAAATGATTTTACTGACCTCTTTTTGTGTATCTGTAAATATGGCCCTCCTTTGCAAAATGAACAGAGTACTCCTACACATCATGAACCAAGAACCAGACCCCACTGCATAACCCCCACACACTGAGATAACTTTGTGGTTGGCATCATCAAGTCTTCACGTAATCAAGAAACGTTGCAGGCCACTGCATTCCCTTAACGGATTAAGTGCCCTGTATCCCTTTAAAGACCCTCTGGACCAGACAGAAACCTCAGCACTAGCTTTTGCTAATAACAAGAGTTCACTTTCTCAGGTTACTGGCATTCTGAATAAAACTCAAATTCCTTTCCAATCAAAATTTGTCTCTTGAGTAATGGCCTTTCAAGCAATGGGCAGCCAAACTTGGATACAGTAACAAAAATACCAGCTGCATTTTTCACAGAACTAGAATAAAGGATGCTACAATTTGTATAAAACCACAAAACAGGGGATCCCTGGGTGGCTCAGCGGTTTAGCGCCTGCCTTTGGCCCAGAGCACTATCTTGGGAGTCCTGGGATAGAGTCCCGCATCAGGTTCCCTGCATGAAGCCTGCTTCTCCCTCTTGCCTGTGGCTCTGCCTCTCTCTCTCTCTCTCACTGTCTCTCATGAATAAGTAAGAAATTCTACAGAAAAAAAAAAAAAACCACAAAACAGAAACTCCTGGGTGGCTCAGGGGTTTAGTGTCTGCCTTAAGCCCAGGGCATGATTCTGGAGTCCCCAGTTTGAGTCCCACAATGGGCTCCCTGCATGGAGCCTGCTTCTCTCTCTGCCTATGTCTCTACCTCTCTCTCTCTCTCTCTCTCTTCCTCTTTGTGCCTCTCATGAATAAATAAATAAAATCTTAAAAATAAAACACCTTGAATAATCAGAGCAATCTTGAGAAAGAATAAAGCTGGAGGTATCACAATCCCAGATTTCAAGATATATTATAAAGCTGTAATAATCAGAACAGTATAAAAAAATAGACACATGGATCAATGGAACAGAATAGAGAGCCCAGAAACAAACCCATGTTTACACAGTCATTAACATATAATAAAGGAGGCAAGATTATACAATAAGGAAAACACAATCTCTTCAATAAATGGTGCTGGGGAAAAATGGACAGCTGCATGCCAAAGAGTGAAACCACACCACTGGCTTACATCACATACAAATGTAAACTCGAAATGGATTAAAGGTCTGAAACCATAAAACTCCTAGAAGAAAACATAGGCAGTAATCTCTTGGACATTGACCTTACCAACATCTTTCTAGATATGTCTTCTCAGGCAAAAGAAACAAAACCAAAAATAAACTACTGGGCCTATATGAAAATAAAAAGTTTTTGCATGTTAAAGGAAACCATCAACAAAACAACAAAATGGCAACCTATTGAATGAAAGAAGATACTTGAAAATGGCATATCCCATAAGGGGTTAATATTCAAAATATATAAAGAATTTATACAATTCAACATCAAAAATAATAATCATTGTAATCATCCAATTAAAAATGTACAGAGGACATAGACATTTTTCCAAAGAAGAAATACAGATGACCAACAGATACACACATGAAAAGATGTTCAACATCACTCATCATCAAAGAAGTGCAAATCAAAACCACAATGAGACATCACCTCATACCTGTCAGAATGGCTAAAATAAAAAACACAAGGAATAATAAGTGTTGATAAGGATGTGGAGAAAAAGGAACCCTTATGCAGTATTGGTGGGAATATAAACTGCTGCAGCCACTGTGGAAAATGGTATGGTGGTTCTTCAAAAAGTTAAAAATTAAAATACCACATTATCTAGTAACTCCACTACTGGGTATTTACCCAAAGAAAACGAAAATGCTAATTCAAAAAGATATATGCACTCTTATGTTAACTACAGCATTATTTACAATAGCCAGGATACAGAAGCAGCCCAAGTGTCCACTGATTGATAGATGAACGGATAAAGATGTCTCACACACAAACACACACACACACACACACACACACACACACACACACAATGGAATATTACTCAGCCATAAAAAAGAGTGAGATCTTGCCATTTGCAAAACATAGATGTAGAATATATAAAGGGCATTATGCTAAGTGAAGTAGACTGAGAAAGACAAACACTGTATTTCATTTATATGTGGAATAAAAAAATAAAAACAAAACAGGCTCTTAAATACATAGAACAAACTGGTGGTTGCCAGAGGAGAAGTTGGATAAGAAATATATATAAAGGAAATTAAGAGATTCAAACTTTTTGGGGTGCATGGCATCTCAGGTGGTTAAGTGTCCACCTTTGGCTAGGGTCATGATCCTGCAATCTAGACCCATGTTGGGCTATCTGCTCAGCAGGGAGCCTACTTCTCCCTCTCCCCACTGCTTATGTACTCTCTCTCACTCTCTCAAAATCTTTTTTAAAACAGAGATACAAACTTTGTTATAAGTCACTGAGATGAAAAGTACAGTATAGGGAATATAGTAATATTACAATAATGTATGGTAACATGATAACTACACTTATTATGGTAAGCATAGAGTAATGTATAGAATTATTGAATCTGTATGTTCTACACCTGAAACTAATATAAGATTGTATGTTCATTTTGCTTCAACTTTTAAAAATTGGGCTTTCTGTTGAATTTTAAGAGTTACTTTATATTTTGGATACAAGTCCTTTATCAGATATGTTTTGCAAAGATTTCCTTCTTGTATTTTACTCTTCACCATGTCGTTCAGAGAGCAAAAGGTCTTTGATTTTAATGAAATCCATCTTCATCTTTTCTTTCAAGGATCATGCTTTTGGTGTTGTATGTAAAAACAATTGCAAACAAAAGGTCACCTAGATTTTCTCCTGTGCCACCTTCTAGAAGCTTTATAGTTTTGCATTTTACATTTAGGGATATGATCCATTTATAGCTAATTTCTGTAAATGGTGTGAGGTCTGTGTCAAGATTTTTTTTTTGCATATAGATACCCAGTTGTTCTAGCATCATTTGTTGGAAAGACTATCCTTTCTCAATTAAATTGCCTTTGCTCCTTTGCCAAAGATCAGTTTACTATTTTTCTAGGTCTATTTCTGGGCTCTCTGTTCCATTGATCTACTTTTTTTTTTTTTTTTTTGGCCAATATATGCTGTCTTTATTACTATAGCTTTGAGGTCAGATAGTGTCAGTCCAACTTTGGATTGTGCTATTTGGGGGTCTTTTGCCTTTCTATCTAAACTTTACAATCAATCTGTTGATATTTACAAAATAACTGGCTAAAACTTTGGGATTGCACTGAATCTATAGATCAAGTTGGGAAAAACTGATTTCAAATGATAATGTCTTCCAATCCATAAAACCAGAATATTCTTCCATTTGTATTTCTTTAAAAAAATAGATTTTATTTATTTATTCACAAGAGACACGCACAGAGAGAGAGGCAGAGACACAGGCAGTGGAAGAAGCAGGCTCCACGCAGGAAGCTCGTTCCTGGGACCCCAGGATCATGCTCTGAGCTGAAGGCAGGCGCTAAACGGCCGAGCCACCCAGGGATCCCCTGTATGTTAATTCCCTTAAAGTTTGTCGTTTCCTACACATAGATCCTGTATGTATTTTAGATTCTTTCCTAAGTATTACTTTTTGTAAATGATGTTGTGCTTTAAATTTCAGATTTCAATTGTATATTGCTAGTATACAGGAAAGCAAAGGATTCCTGTGTATTAACCTTGTATCTTAAGTTCTTAACCATAATCATCTGCTCCACATGCCCAGCATGGAACCCAACGTGGGGCTCAAACACAATCCCAAGATCAAACCTGGGCCTGTATCAAGAGCCGGCCACTTAACCTGGTTACCCAGGTATCCCTCAACATTTTTTTTTATTATTTCGAGAAATCGCACAAAAACAATGTCATCCCTCAACAAACTCAGGGTTTTCTTTTTTCTCCCCAACCTGTTTATTTTTTTATTCCCTTACTGTATTACCTTGGATTTCCACGTATGATTTGAAAACTATTGTGAGAGGGGATATCCTCGCCTTAGCAGGAAAGTTTCTAGTTTCTTAACATTAAGTATGTCGCTAACTGGAGGGTTTTCACAAATTTTCTCAAGTTGAGTAAGTTCTCTTCTATTCCTAGCTCATTTAAAGTTTTTATCATAAATGAGTGTTGGGAGGACGCCTGGGCGGCTCAGGAGTTGACCCTCTGCCTCCGGGTCAGGCTCAGGGCCGGGATCCAGTCCACATCAGGCTCCCCATTGGGGGCCTGCCTCTCCCTGTGTATCTTTCATGAATAAATAACTAAAGTCTCTTACAAAAAAAAAAATAATAATAATAATAAGTGTTGGGGTAAACACCTTATAAATTGCTTTAAATCTATCCTGAGTCCTCTAAGCAGGAGCAGGGACAGATGGGAAGCAAGGTACGTAGGAATTAAAGTTACGCGGACAACTATCCCAATGCCTACTGCACCCAAATCAATAGCTGTGTATCGGATTTGCAACGGGGGAGGGAAGGCAAAGACAAGACGCTGCAGTACGCTGGGCACTGGAACCCAAAAGCAAGGCCAAACGCCCGGAGCGCTAGTCAGGAACTCACTTAAAAGCATTATCAATTGGGCAGCCAGGGTGGCCCAGCGGTTTAGCGCCGCCCTGGGCTCAGGGCGTGATCCTGGAGACCCGGGATCGAGTCCCACGTCGGGCTCCCTGCGTGGAGCCTGCTTCTCCATCTGCCTCTCTCTGGGTCTCTGCGAATGAATAAATAAGAGCATTATCAATTGCCTTTTAGAAACGTGTCTGCCCGTATTCTTTGGCAAAGTTAAAATTTTATATTCTAAGATTTTATTTATTCATGAGAGGCAGAGAGGGGGCGGGCAGAGGGAGAAGCAGGCTCCATGCACCGGGAGCCCGACGCGGGACTCGATCCCGGGCCTCCAGGGTCACGTCCTGGGCCGAAGGCAGATGCTCAACCGCTGAGCCGCCCGGGCTGCCCCGGTTACAATCTTAAAAGGCAGATTGTCTTCACACGGGTCGGGCGCTGGCGGAGCCCCGCGGTCCTCGCTCCCGGGCCGGGCGTTCGCTCACCGGTGAGCGCGGCGCTGCAGGCCTAGACGCTGAACACGCGGGCTCCGTCCCCCTGTGCCGTTTCTCCTTAACCTCGTGTCGAGTTCACGGCGCGGTTTGAAGACACACTGCGCATTCAGCCCTCGAAACCCAGTTCTAAAATCCAGCTGCTGCCCTTGATCACCTTTGGCCAGAAACCTCCACAAAAAGCCCCAGAGCCTGAGCGAGAGGCTGCGGGCTTCGAACAAAACGAGGGCGAGGGCGGGGGCGGGGCGGGGGGGCCTCAAATCCAACGCGAACGTGGGGCGCCGCCTGTCCTGCCTCTTCCAGGTGAATCCTTCCCGGAGCCGCCGTCGGGCACAGGCTCCCCGTCGCCGACCGCTCCCCAAGGCCTCCGAGCGCGCGGGCTCAGGCCGCAGGAAAATGGAAGGCGCGAGGGGAGGGCTCCGCTGCCCTCCGCGCGCCGCCGGCCTCCCGCCGCGACCTCCCGCCGGCCCCCGCGCGGCTCGCCTCCCCCCGCGTCGCCCCGCCAGTCCTGCACCCGGCATGCACCGCGCCGACCTCTTCCTTCCCGGCCGACCCCCACCTTCGGGCGCCTCCGAATGACAGGCGGCGCGGGGCATTGTGGTCCCGAGCGTGAGAGCGAGGCCGGGGACAGGAAAAAGAAAGCAAAAGACGAGGGCGAGGCGGTAGGGCGGCCCCCCGCGCACGCGCACGGGCCGCGCCGGGGGCGGAAAGGGGCGGCGCGTGGCCTACGGCGAGCGGAGTGGGGCGGGGTCGCGCGGCCTTGGCGGGGAGTCCGCGAGCCGGGAGGGGAGGGGGGCGGGCGAGGGAGCGGGCGGAGGAGGAAGTGTCATGGCGTCGGGCCGTGGAGCTTCTTCTCGCTGGTTCTTTACTCGGGAACAGCTGGAGAACACGCCGAGCCGCCGCTGCGGAGTGGAGGCGGACAAGGAGCTCTCGTACCGCCAGCAGGCGGCCAACCTCATCCAGGACATGGGACAGCGTCTCAATGTGTATCCTTTCCTGTTCCCGGGCCTCCGCCGCTCACGCCCTGTTCCCCCTCGCTGTTCGCCGGCTGCCGGGCCTGCCGCCCCGCGAACATGGCGCCACCGCCTCGGCCCGGCTCTGCAGGGCCTCGGGCTCGCCGTGGGGGAAAGGCGGGCTCGGGCTGGGGCTGGGGCTGGGGCTCGGGCTCGGGAGGCCGCGGGCGGCCGGGGAAGGAGGCGAGGAGAGCAGCCCGGGAACGCGGGCCGGGAGGCGGCGTTGTGTAATCTGTTTGGGGCCGCGCGTGGCGGCGGCGGCGGCGGCGGGGGAGGGGAGGGGAGCGGCGCGGCGGCCCGAGCGGAGTCTTGGGGATCCGCGCAGGGAAGGGGTGGCCGCCCGTGGTCGGAGAAGGAGGGGTGGAGAGGCAGGAGGGCCAGCCGGGCCGCGAGGCTCGAGCGTCCTCCGCGGCCGCGCCTCGCCTCGCCTGGCCGCGCCTCGCCGGTGTGATGGCGGGTCTCGTACCTTGGGAGCTCCCTGGAGGTCTTTATGTTCTCGGCGTGGTTCTGTGCGCGCGCGCGTTTCAACTGTCTGATGTGGAGTTTACTCAGTCACAGCCATTGAGAAGTCCTTCCTGGGCTTGCTTAATAGCAATATTGGAGTGAAAGGCTCAGCGCTGAGTGTTGCTGTTGGCGTCGAGCCTACCGCCCCCACCACCATCCCCACCCCCCACCCCCACCCCCGCGGGCTTTTGTTTTTTGTGTATGTAGTGTTGGGCTTGGTTCGGAGCGAAGGGTAAGCGTTGGAAAAACACCGTAGATCGGGAATTTTCCATCAGAATCGTTTTTGGAAATGGGATCTTGGTTTTTTTTTCCTCGGATGTTTCCTCAATGTTACGTTCCAGCTCTCAGCTTACAATAAACACTGCGATTGTTTATATGCACAGGTTCTATATGCACCATTCTTTCACCAAATTCAATAGAAATGTAAGTACCCTTTTATTGTTTGTGTTTACCATAGCCAAGTGTTGAGGTAAACGGATACGCACAGAAAAGTTGGTCGTGGATTTTACTGTTGGATTTAGTGCTCCAAATTAATAGTGAAGGTAAACCGCGTGATAAGCATTTTGCTTGAAATGCAAAATATTTCTGGTTTGTTTTTTTAATGATGACAAGCTGCGGGGCACTGTGTTAGGCTTTGCCAGGTTTTTGAGCTAATAAAAGATAATAAACGTTTATTTACTCAAAGAGCTGTTAATCGGTATTCGTTTAAATTTTGTACTTTTGAGTAAGTTCAAACAGTAACGGACATTGTATTTTGGCCTAGTTATTCTGTTGTACATGTTAAATGCGTTGGACTCCTCTGTTTCAAATACTGTGAATTGGGCTTAATTGTAACATTGTTTTTAAATGACCCTTTGAAAGTTAAATGTCTAGCAGAAATACCTCGTTTGCTAACAGTTTCTCAAGGTGTCAGCGTTCCTATTTATTACAGCATTAGTTGTCTGCTTCTATTTTTTGGTGACTTAGACATAAAATATTACTTCAAACATACAGTTTAAGAGGTGTGTATGTGTGTAATCAGTTTTGAAGTAAAACTTATCCTCCAAGAATAAGAACGTAACTTGTAAATCTGGAAGAATTGAGTTAATACCATTTAGTTGAATTTTTTATTTTACGTTGTGAAAGGTAGGAGTTTGGTGTCAGTTCTTCTCAGAGTAACATACATACCTTGTTGCATCCGTTAACAGAAAATTGCCCATATAGAAACATTTAACTCTGTTGTAATTGTCGCTATATTTTTTGCTCTTTTTTTATCACAGCTGTTTTTAGAATGCTATTCTGAAAGGTGTGTGTAGAAAAAAAAAAGGACCATGGAAGGAAGACTTTATGCTATTTGTAGATGGTCATTAGGACCTTTTTGCTAAGAAAACAGTCTTTGAAAAGGTCCTTAAAATATTTTTTTCTAATTGGAAGGACCAGCTTCCGTAGCTTAGATTGATTCCTATTTTAATCTCTTCTGATCATAAGATGTTTTGGTTTCCTGCAGCCTCCTTTTCTTCTCTTTCTCATTTAAAGCTACAGGATTCTTGTTCCGTTTCCATTTTCCTAGTTATTTCTTGCGCACTTAGAAGGTCAGTGATAGTGTTATGGAAGAGAGAGGAAGCCCCTTTGACAATATTTAGATTGAGAGAAATATATTTTTATATAAATTGGCTCCAAAGGCAGTTGTAAACTAACCAATACTAATATAAATGTGACTTTCCTTAAGTAGCCTTGGATAATGCTGGTAGAAATCACAAGTCAAAATAGTTCTGGAGAATCTTGATGTGGCTACAGATGTCCCATCTGCTCAAACAGGCTTACTTTTCTACCTCCAGTAAATGATCTCATCACAAGACTATACTTCTCTTTTTGAACCCTCCCTCTTTCATAATTTGTCTCTATGGCCTAGGTGGTGTGCTTTAAAACAGATCTTGCTTATAGCCAAAATTCACAGCTTTTACTTTAAATTGACTAGTGAAGTCCAGGTCACTTGCATTCTTTCACTATTAAATGCCATCATTCAATTAAAAAACCAAAGTATTTTTATAACCCCATTTAATGTCTTAAAAATGTACGAAGGTAAACTTCAGCATTTTACATTAAAGTGTTACTAACAGGATAATTGAAATCTGATGTTAATTTCTATTTGAAAAAGTAACATTGCACCCTTCATATTCTAACTGTTGTCTTTTTTACCTTTGCTATTTTATCAAAAGTGGTTTTAATATTTGTATTGGTGCACTTGCATCAATTGCACAGCCTCACTCTTTTATCTTTTTTTTTTCCCTATTCTTTTAGGGTGAAGGGGGTGGTCTCAAATTGAATGTGAGTCACTTTTAAATTCATACTTCCCCACATCATTGGGAAAATTTTTCTTGTAGGGTTATAATGGAATGTCATAGTAAACTACAAAGAGCATGTATTTTACCACAAAGTAAACTGAACACCATTCAGCAAATTAAACCCTAACAAGCTTAAATTTTAAGATGCTAGTAACAAACTATATCTAGCTTTATAATAAATGCCATGCGTAATTATATTAAAATGTTTAATGTTTATGTGGATTCATTGTATTTTCCCACATTGATTAGAAGTAAAATATCCCCTAAAATTTAAGTGCTACTGTTTAAGAATAAAATCAGTGTCAAGATGTGTTGGTAACCCAGAAACAGTCTTTTATCGTTGAGTTTTACTGTGATTATCTCTTGGAGGGTTGGATCACTATCAGCAGTAAATGACTTTTATATAAACCGAGATAAGTCTACCCTTTGCTCACTGGATGCAGTGAGGTTTATGTAATTGGGGTTAGTAATTAAAGAATGGCCTTGCAGCATCAAACTCAAGATAAATCTAGTAAAGAATAAAAGCCCTGGTGCCAACAGTGCCTCCCCAAGTTATATACTGTGGGAAGACGTCCTCTTTAGTGTCAGTCTTAGAATAAATATTGACCCAGTTTCTCTTAGAAACTCTGTTCATTAATTTGGTTAGTCAAGTTCATGATGCATTTTTTTCTTATATTAATTCCAATTCTAATGAATTCTCTTAAGATCAGGTTGTAAAGAGCATACTGTTTTCTGGTTTTGGTGGTCAGGGTCTATTCTCATAGCACTTCTCAAAATCACATGGTCATTTTAATCTTCTCTTAAGTTTCCTTAGTCCCATTGCCTCTTTTTGAGCGGCAGCTGTATAAGAATATTCCAGATTTAAATGTATTGTAGTTCTTATTTAATGTATTGTATTTATGCTAAGGTTCCAAGAGTACACAGTTAAGGACAATATTTAGGACTGATGATTTTAAGGAATGACTGTAATTTTAAGAATGCATCATCTAAGTCATATTTACATTTTGTTTTATACATCTAAGTTACATTATGAGTCAGCTACTGTACATAACCAAACTTGTATTTTTGCTTGGACTAAAATTTGATTACCACTTTTTGCTTACAGTCTCTGTACTCTTTCTCATTTGACTTGACTATTGGCTAGTAGATTTCTTTTGAAAATTCACATTCCTTTCTTCCCCTAGAAAGACTTAAATGAGGAAAGCTGTTCTTGTATCTATCTACAGAAATGCCCATAGTCTCTGTTCTTTTTTTTTTTTTTTTTTTAAGATTTTATTTATATATTCATGAAAGACCCAGAGAGAGAGGCAGAGACACAGGCAGAGGGAGAAGCAGGCTCCATGAGGGAGCCCGATGTGGGACTCGATCCCGGGTCTCCAGGATCAGGCCCTGGGCCAAAGGCAGGCACCAAACTGCTGAGCCACCCAGGGATCCCCAGTTCTTTGATAATATAGCATCTACCAATATAATTTTTAAGAATAGTCTTTGCAAAAGAAATTTATTCAAGACTTTTTTAAAAGTAGATTTTATCCAGTTTACACTAATTGTGCTTATTTATGCTAAAATTGTCATACATGATTGCTTCTTGTGAAAAACATTGGTTAGCTAAAGGATTTTGTTTATATTTTTATTGTGTAAGCCCTAAATTTCTCTCAAATGTAGTAATGTAAATGAAGTTAAATGTAAAAATGTCCCCCAACACAACATTCAGACTAGAAGGTAAACGATGTAAGGACAGGGTTTTGTTTGTTTCTTTTTTGGTTTTACTCACTGTTGTGTCATCATTACTTCACCTAAAGTAGATAATGTAGCAGCTATTTGTCAATACGATGGATCAAATCTTATTGTTCACAGGTCTGTTGAGTAAATCCTTATACATTTTTCTCCACATACACATTCTCTCCACATAGGCAAGCTTTAAATGTTTTATTTTTGGAAACTAATATAGGCATATGGTAAATGAAAATGGTTGAAAGAGGGATATCATCAATCTCCCTCCAACTTGAATGTGTAAACCCACTGCCCTAGAACCTGTGCTGTTAACAGTTTTTGTGTGCCTTTTCAGAAATACTTTTGCTTTGGCAAGCCTATATGTATATATCTTTGCACAAAAAAAAGTTTGTTTTGGTTTGGCTTACAGTTGTTAGAAGTCCTCTTTTGAATTGGGCTCCAAATTCCCCTTTTTGACATAGCTCACTCAGTCTTAGTATCTATGCATTGTGCATCACTCTTTTTCCAGATTGTGCAGTCTCTTCGCTTTTCATGTGACAGTGATCTGTCAGGTTTTAAGACAGGTGCAGTTTCAACTCTTCCTGAAGCATTCCCAAGATAATTCCATTCTTTGACTTCTAAATTTCTCTCTTATTCTCTGGGTCCTGTTCACATCCTGTTGTAGTCCATCTATTTGGTGTCTTTTATTGCTAGAGCATAACTGTACATTTATGAAGTGAAGGGGCGGTCATTGTAAAATACAGCACAAACATAAAACCACCAAGTATATAACTTAGTGAATTATTATAAGGCAAACCTTGTAACCAACCGCAACTCAAGAAAGAGAACTTTACCATGTGCCCCATCCCTGGGTCAGCCCCTTTCCTCCCTGACAAAATAACCTATGTCCTTTTTATAGTAATCTGTTTCTTCGGTTTCTGTGTAGTTTTACCACCCAATCCCGCATTCCTACATGCCACAGTTTAGTTTTGCCCATTAATAACAATTTGGCTACTCTTTTAAGTCTCTCAATATACAAGTTATTCCTCCAACCCTTTCTTACACTTACGTTTTATCTGTTGAGGAACCAAGGACGTTGTGGATTGTCTACTAATGTTGCAGTTTATCATGTTCTTTTGTTCTTGAATTCCCTGCGAATTGCCAGTTGGATCTAGAAATTTCATCAGACTCAGGTTAGATCCCTTTGGCAAGACTACGGGTGTGAGACACCTAATTAGACACCTGATGTCTTGTCGCTGTATGATGTTAGCACCTGTTAATTGATATTCAATGCCTAGATCCCTTTCCTTCATTGTGGTACTCTATCATTCCTTCACTTATTAATTGGAATATTTTTATAATGCAATGCTGTGATTCATCTACTAGATACCCGGTTGTACAGTTCATAGGAGAAAGGCAGGATGAATACATGATTCTCACCCTACATTTACCACCTTTGTTGAAATATTCATATACATTTCATCTGTTGAAAGTATACAGTGTAGTGGGGTTTTTTAAGTGTATTCACAAAGTTGTGTGTCAATTTTAGAAATTTTCATTACCCCAGGAAGAATCCCTACACCCTTTGGCCATCTCCTCCCATTCTTCCCCCCACCCTATTCTGGACGTTTCCTGTAAGTGGAATCATACAATATATGGTACTTTGTAACTGACCTCTTTACTGCATAATGTTGCTAACATTTATCTGCTATAGCTTATATCAGTATATTTTTCTTGTGGACTACCGTTATACCACACTTTATATATTCATTCATCAGTTGATGGCCATTTGAGTTGTTTCTACTTTTTGGCTATTATACTGCTCCTGTGAACATTTATTTGTAAGTTTCTGGGTGGGCATTTGTTTTGGTTTTTCTCTTGGGTGCAGGAGTAGAATTGCCAGACCATATAATAACTGTACCCCAATAATCTTGGATAGCTTCCTCACTATCTGTTACAGCAAGGTGTTCCAGGCTCATCTTTCTAAGTTCTCTTCTCCACATCTGGAATGGCCATTTAAGAAAACTTTCTTTTAGTAGGAATTGGTATTTCAAAAACATGAGCTAGACACTAGGGATACGCATTGTTACTTTGTTGGTCTTATTTCTAGGCATCTGCAATGAACAGTGAGAAAATATATAGTATGGCAAATATATATTTACTATGTACAGGATATATTAAATGTTTATTATTCATTTACATGTTAAATGTGTGATATGAAGTATATATTAGCCAGATTTTTTTTTTAAGATTTTACTTATTTATTCATGAGAGACACAAAGAGAGAGAGAGAGGCAGAGACAAAGAGGCAGAGGGAGAAGCAGGCTCCATGCAGGAAGCCTGATTGGGACTCGATCCTGGGACTCCATGATCACGCCCTGAGCCAAAGGCAGATGTTCAATCACTGAGCCACCCAGGCGTCCCAACCAGATTTTTTTTAATGTATACTTTAAATATTTGAATAGTTCGCTGATTCAAGATAGCAACAGCATTTTTTACTTAACCTCTACTGTGGTGCATTCCTATAACCTTTCACACCAAAATTGTAGCTCTTAAGAATGTGGGATTAGAGAAATTACCCATCATCACTCATTAACTTAACCCCACATTACACCAGTAAGTCTTAGAAGAGCAGTACTATCACTACCAGTATAATTACTGAGAACAATAAAATGTTTTTGTTTTGCTATCTCCTTTCACCCCTAGTTTTTCATTTTTTATTTATTTTTTAAAGATTTTATTCATTTATTCATGAGAGACACAGAGAGAGAGGCAGAGACATAGGCAGAGAGAGACATCCACAGGGAGCCTGATGAGGGGCTCAGTCCCAGGGCCCCCGGATCACAACCTGAGCCAAAGGCAGACTCAATCACTGAGCCACCCAGATGCCCCACACCCCTGGTTTTTAAAGTCGTACCACGGCTAAGTTATCTTAAGTAACTATCTCAAAACACTCCCTTTTGGGATCCCTGGGTGGCACAGCGGTTTAGCGCCTGCCTTTGGCCCAGGGCGCGATCCTGGAGACCCGGGATTGAATCCCACGTCGGGCTCCCGGTGCATGGAGCCTGCTTCTCCCTCTGCCTATGTCTCTGCCTCTCTCTCTCTCTCTCTCTCTCTTTCTGTGTGACTATCATAAATAAATAAAAATTTAAAAAAAACACTCCCTTTTAATCCTTATTTAATCTTAGTTCTACAAGTAACTATTTTTGTTCACTACCAGTGCTTCTGTTGAAGTCTCTAGTTATTTTGATTGTTTGAAGTTCTCTTGAAGATCATGAAAACAATATTCTCTGAATCTTTGCATGTTGATAATAGTTTATCTGTGACCTTTATACTCAAGGTCAATTTTGCTGTGTATAAAATTCTTGGCTCACACTTTCTTTTTTTTAGGTATCTTAAATATATAACACCTTTTTTCCTGGCATAAAGCACTACTACTAGTAGTGATCTAGTTTTCTTAGGGCCAAAGGACTTTTTTTTTCCTTTATAATCCAGTAATTTTACTACAGTATATCATGATGTTGATTGTTCTGGGTTTATATATACTCAGGTGTGTGATGTGATCTTTCAATATGTGACTTCATATCTTTTTTACTTTTGTGTTTTGAATCCTTAGTGTCTCTTGGAGGTGTGTTACTGTTTTAATTTTTTTTATTGTAGTAAAATATATATAACATGGAAATTTATTATTTTAACCATATTTAAGAGTACAATTCAGTGGCATTAAGTGCATTCACATTGTTGTGCAAATATCACCACTATCTATTTCTAGTACTTTTTTATCTTTTCAAATTGAAATTCTGCTCATTAAACAAACTCCACATTCTCCCCTTCTCCAGCCCCGGGTAACCACCATTCTATTTAGTCTATGATTTTCATTTAAGTGGAATTGTACAATATTTGTCCTTTTTGTGTATGTGTTTTATTTCACTTAGCATAATGTTTTCAAGATTCATCCATGTGTGGATGGATATGTGTCAGAATTTCCTTTTTAAGGCTGAATGTTACTCCATTCAGTATCCACATATCCATAATATGTGTCAGAATTTCCTTTTTAAGGCTGAATGTTACTCCATTCTATGTATGAACCACAGTTGGATTCCTTTTATCTTTTGGTTATTGCAAATAACACTGCTGTGAAAGTGAGTTTACAAAAATCTGCTTAAGTCCTTGCTTTCAACCCTTCGGTATACCCAAAAGTGAAATTACTGGATCACACTGTGATTCCATGTTTAATTTTTTTTTTTTTTTTTTTTTTTTTTTTTTTTTGAGGAATTGCCATACTGTTTTCCACAGCAATAGTAGTATCTTATATTTGCATTAGCATCACACAAGGGTTCCAAGTTCTCCATGTGCTCACCAACACTTGCTCTTTCTGGTTTTCTGATAATAGCCATCCTAGTGAATGTGAAGGTGGTAACTTGTAGTTTTAATTTGCCTTTCTCTGATGACTAGTAATAGGTTTAGCATCTTTTCATGTAGTTACTGGCAATTGGTATATTTTCTTTGGGGAAATGTCTAACCAGTCTTTCATCTATTTTTTTATTTTTTATTTTTTCTTAAGTTATAGGAGTTTCTTATATATTCTGGATATTACTCTCTTATCAAATACGTAATGTGCAAATATTTTCTTTCATTCCATGGTCTGTCTTTTCACTTTTTTGATGCACAAAAGTTTTTGATTTTAATAAAACCCAGTCTACTTATTTTTTTCTTGTGCTTTTGGTGTCATTTCCAAGAAACTGTCAAACCCATCATGGAGCTTTTCTCGTTTTCTTCTAAGAATTTTATAAGTTCAGTTCTTATTATTTAGGTCACCAATACATTGTGATTTCATTTTTGTATATGGTAAGAGCTAAGGGTATGATTTCATTCTTTTGCATATGGATATCCAATTTTCCCAATACCATTTGTTGGGTTTTTTTGTTTTTATTTTATTTTATTTTATTTTTTTGGAGCAATTCTTTCTAGTGTGATTTTGTTGCTTAGGGCTAACTCTTCCATTTTTCCTTACAGTATCTTTGTATGGCCTTAATACTTTTCAATTACATATACAGAAATAATAGCTTGCTTTCTGAGGTTCCCTGGCTGTGTTCCCCTCCCTCATTTTTATCTTCTCTTTGCCTTCTTCCTATCCTGCCAGTTCTGCTTTGGTTCTCAAAAGTTTCTCTTCAGTGTGGAGTTCTGGAAAAGAACCTTAGAAGATCAATTTGAAAAGTATGTAGAAGTTAGCTTCAACCCCTTAAGCCCTACTCTAGGCCTCTGGACAAAATTGGACTTGACAAAATTCCTCTCAAATTCAGCTACTGTTCCCCAATTGTCACACCATGATTTCCAGTTGATGTCTGTGGTCTACTTTGGGGCTCTTTTATCAAGTCCAGCAAGTGCCTCATTACTTTCCTTTGCTTCTTGTTGCATAGATGCTGATACTGGGTAGGTATTGTGGCTACATATTTGCCAGTTTTGTCCTTAACCTATTTGTATTTGCCAGGTAGTTTGGTTATAAATATCCATGGGCTTTTCCTTTTGTTTCCTTGTTACTCTGCTTTACTCTGGGGATTTGGTTACCACCTCTGCCACTATCTTCTCAGAAGTCTTCAAATAAGACTTTGAAAGGTAATTCTCGGCCACTTTAAGAGAAGATACACTAATTCCCAAATGGAAGTAGACTGTCATCTAAATGTACAGTTGACCCTTGGGTTTGAACTCCATGGATCCATTTATACACAGATTTTTTTTTCAATAAATATATTGGGAAAATTTTTGGAGATTGCAGCAATGTGGAAAAAAAAAACACCTCAGTGACAAACCACATAGCCTAGAAATACTAAAAATTTGAGAAAAATGAGATATTGTGAGACTACAGTATATAATGCATACACTTAGTGTGTTGACTATGTTACCAGTAAGACTTCCAGGCAACAGTAGGCTACTAGTAAAGTTTTGGGAGAGTCACAAGTTACATGTGTATTGTTGGGGGGAGTGGCATTACCAACCCCCACATTGTTGAGGAGACAACTCCCCTTTATAGGTTGAAGTCCTTCTAAGAAGATAAAGATATTTTTTTTTTTAGGATAATTAAGTCACTTGAACTTCTTTCTGTTGAAGAAGGAACATGATCCAGGACACCTGGGTGGCTCAGCAGTTGAGCGTCTTTAAGCTCAGGGCATGATCCCAGGATCCAGTCCCACATTGGACTCCCTGCATGGAGCCTGCTTCTCCCTCTGCCTCTGCCTCCACTTGTGTGTGTGTGTGTGTGTGTGTGTGTGTGTGTGTGTGTGTGTCTCATGAATGAATAAATAAAATCTTAAAAAAAAAAAAAAAAAGAAAGAAAGAAAGAAACGTGATCCATCTAGAGACACTTTATCAATAGACCTAAAAAGTATATGTGATATTCTTGATTGTTTTTTTGTAAATTAATTCTGAAAAGAACTCTAGAAAGTTCTCCCACAAAACTTCAATGTTCTTTTGAAACATGGCACTTTGCCTAATTACAGGGACGTTGTCTGATGTAGTGTATTGGGCTGTATGTTATAGAAGTCTTTATAAACTCTGTGAGGTAGCTTCTTCCTCCCTCCCAAATTAGATGATTGTAAAAGGTTCAAATCAAATCTTTTCTACACACGCACACACACACATGCATTTTATGTCAGTCTTGATAGTTCATATATTTCTGTGGTAGCTTTAGATCATTTGTCTCAGAAATAAGAAAGCATTTTATACAGTTAGGTAATGTAGTATATCTAAACCAATTATGATGTTTACATTAGAACCATAGAGCAGATTTTTACATTAAGAGATAGGCATTGAGTTTTTGCATTAGCTAAAAAATAGAGGTCTCTGTGTAAAGACCACATAGTTTATAAATGAACTTTGAAGGCAGAACAGGAATTCTGAAGATGTTTTTAGTGGTTAAAACTGGGTATTGTAATTTTTTTAAGGGAAAATCAAATTGCTATATATTCCACAATGGAGGAAATGATCGAAATCTTACCCACTCTACAAGTAGTTTGGGACATAAATTTAAAATTTTATTCTTAACTAAATTACAGCTCTAGATATAAGGCTGTTAAGTATTCCATATATGTTCGGATTTATGAGAAAGCATGTAAAAGTTTCTCTAAATTATTTGAGTCTGATATAAAAAAAATGACTGTAGAAGTTCACCTACTTGTTGAGCATTAAAATGTTTAAGTATTACAACTTTAATGACTTTTACTTTGTTATATGATACTCTGTGTTTACGTGACAAGTTATTCCACAAACATTGATGCATGTTATGTGACAGTGTGCAAAGAAGGTATGAATTTTTTTATAAATAAATTACAGTATTTTTCCTAAGGAACTTACATTCTTGTAAAAGAGGAAAAAAATTGTCTTTCTACTGTGGGAGTGACTAGGAACAGTAATCAATTTGGCATCACAAAATAGCCTTATGAACATTTAATATATTTCTGTCTATTTCATATCATTTTGATAATGTTTTTTCTTCAGAATGCGAATTGTGGGTTTAAACCTCTACTAATCATACAGCCATCAACTAGACGTGGTTAATTTCATTTCTTTACTGTTAACATAGTTCCTGGGAAATTTTTAATTACATTCGTGGCTCACATTACATTTCTATTTGACGGTGTTGATTTGGGCTATAAACTCAAAAGTAAAACCAGTTAACTAATGAAAAATATAGACATTTTTATCTGTCAACAAGATTACTTTGGGAATTCACACTGTAGTAATTTATTCTATGAAGAAATTTGCACATTCAAGCTAATTTTAAATAGAGGGCTCGTTTAGAAGTTGAAACAATAATGATGATGGTTCTTTTCTAAAAAATCTTGAGATCATGAGATTGAGTAGTTTCATGCTTTGGAAAAAAATAGCTTTGAGTAAGGAAAGGAAGTTGTGAGGTTTTGGGGGGTAGTCTAAATGGTACATTGATTCAGAAAAGATAAGTGAATTTTTATAAGCTCCACACATCCTTAGAATTTTTAGATTGTTTGTATTGCTCTACCTCAGTAATATCTGTTTAGAATGACTAATAGGAGTAGCTGTTTGAATTAACAGTATGGTTCACTTTATGTAAACTTTAACATCTGTTCAGATTATTTTTGTTAAATGTTTTCTGAAATAATTACATAATTTTAATGTCAAAGTTCAATGTTGTGGGTACCTAGGTGGCTCAGAGTGTCTGCCTTCAGCTCAGGTCATGATCCAAATCTTGGGATCAAGTCCTACAATTGAGCTCCTCTCTCAATGGAGAGTCTACCTCTCCCTCTGCCCCTCTCTGCTTGTGATCTCACTCTCATTCTCTTTCAAATAAATAAAATCTTTTTTTTTTAAGTTAAATGTTTAAGAAATGATTTTTAGTATACCTTCTAAACAGACACATGATTTTACTTTTAAATTAACAAATATGCTATAAAGTGATACAGGGTTAACATGAATGTCATTTACCAGTGTTTGGTTGTACTATGATTAACTTTTTGGTTTCCTAGAAATTTCCTTGTTGGAAATAATTTAAAGGGGGATGTCTTCGACTTAAGCTTATTTTTGAAAAAAAGCTTTAGGGACGCTTTGGTAGCTCAGTGGTTGAGCGTCTGCCTTCGGCTCAGGACATGATCCTGGAGTTCCAGGATCGAGTCCTGAATTGGGCTCCTGCATAGAGCCTGCTTCTCCTCCCTCTGCCTGTGTCTCTGCCTTTCTCTGTGTCTCTCATGAATAAATAAATAAAATCTTTAAAAAATAAAAAATTTTTTAAATTTTTAAAAAGCTTTAGGGACACACCCAGTGGCTCAGTGGTTGAGCATCTGCCTTTGACTCTGGGCGTGATCCTGAGCCCAGGGATCAAGTCCCACATCAGGCTGCCTGTGAGGAACCTGCTTCTTCCTCTGCCTATGTCTTTGCCTCTCTCTCTCTGTCTCTCATGAATAAATGGATAAAATCTTTAAAATATATGTATAAGTAAAAGCTTTATTGAGATCATTCATGGACCCTAAAATTCACCTATTCAGAATGCACAACTTAATGGGTATATTTATAGAGTTGTATGGCTATCATTCACAATCTAAGTTTATAATAATCTCGTCACCCCAAAAAAGAAACTGTACTAATTAGCAGTTCACTGATTTCTCTCCCCCTTTCAGATAATAGACAGCCATTCTCGATCTCTCAATAGATTTGCTTTTTTATACATTGCATGTAAATGAAATTATGTAATGTGGTCTTTCGTTTATCATAATGTTTGCAAGATCCATCCATGGTGTAGCATGCATCAAACCTTCATTCCTTTTTCCTGCTTAAACAACATTCCATCCATCATGTGGCTATACCTCATCTTATTTATCAATTGATAAACATTTGGGGTATTTCCCACTTTTTGGCTATTGTGAATAATGCTGCTGTGAACATTCCTGCACAAGTTTTTGTGTGGACTTAGATTTTTGTTTCTCTTGGGTATATACCTAGGAGTGAAATGGCTGGGTTGTATAGTAACTCTAGACCTCAGTAATCTTGGAAAGCTTTGTTTGTTTGTTTTGAGATTTTATTTATTTTATTCATGAGAGACACAGGCGTAGGGAGAAGCAGGCTACCTGCGGGGAGCCCGATACAGAACTCGATCCCGGATCCCAGGATCACCACCTGAACCAAAGGCAGATGCTCAACTGCTGAACCACCCAGGCATCCCTCTTGGAAAGCTTTTTAAAAAACATTTTGAGGAGTTAACCACAGTTTTCCAAAATAGCTGCACCATTTTACCCTCCCAACAAGCAGTGTTTTAAGGGTTCTACTTTCTCCACATATTTCCCATTTGTTAATTTCTGTATGTCTTTTTTAAATTATTATTGTAAAAAAAATTATTGTAACCATTTTATGGGCAGCCTTAGGAGTATAAAGTATTGTCTTATTGTGGCTTTGATTTGTATTTCCATAATGACTAGTGTTATTAAGCATCTTTTCATGTGTTTATTGGCCATTTGTAGTAACTTCTTTGGAGAAATGTTTATCTCTGTCCCTTTGGGAAAAAAAAATAGGCTACATGCCAGGCAGAACTTGAACTCATGACCCTGAGATCAGGTTGGATGCTTAACTGACTGAGCCACCCTAGAGCCCCTCTACCTTTCTCATTTTTTATTTTTATTTTTTTAAAGATTTTATTTATTCATGAGAGACACAGAAAGAGACAGAAACACAAGCAAAGGGAGAAGCAGGCTCCATGCAGGGAGCCAGATGTGGGACTTGATTCCAGAACTCCATGATCATGCCCTGAGCCGAAGGCAGATGCTCAACCACTGAGCCACCCAGGGGTCCCCTTTCTCATTTTTTACGTTATATTGTCTCTTTATTAAATTGTTGAGAGTTTTTCATATATTCTGGATACCAGTCAGTCCCTTATCAGATATAGGATTTGCAAATATTTTTTCCCCTTCTATGGGTTATCTTTTTCATTTTGCTAATGGTTTCATCTATAAAACATGAGTTTCATTTTTTAGGATTTTTCTTCTGTCCTTTGTACTTTGATGTCCTGTCAAAGAAAACATTGCTTGATCATGGAGATTTGTTTTCTTCTAAGAGTTTTATAGTTTTAGGTCTATGAGGCATTTTTTTAAATAAATTTATTTTTTATTGGTGTTCAATTTACCAACATACAGAATAACACCCAGTGCTCATCCCGTCAAGTGCCCCCCTCAGTGCCCGTCACCCATTCACCCCCACCCCCCGCCCTCCTCCCCTTCCACCACCCCTAGTTCGTTTCCCAGAGTTAGGAGTCTTTATGTTCTGTCTCCCTTTCTGATATTTCCTACCCATTTCTTCTCCCTTTCCTTATATTCCCTTTCACTATTATTTATATTCCCCAAATGAATGAGAGCATAAAATGTTTGTCCTACTCCGATTGACTTACTTCACTCCGCATAATACCCTTCAGTTCCATCCATGTTGAAGTAAATGGTGGGTATTTGTCATTTCTAATGGCTGAGTAATATTCCATTGTATACATAGACCACATCTTCTTTATCCATTCATCTGTCGATGGACACCGAGGCTCCTTCCACAGCTTGGCTATTGTGGACATTGCTGCTAGAAACATCGGGGTGCAGGTGTCCCGGCGTTTCATTGCATCTGTATCTTTGGGGTCGATCCCCAACAGTGCAATTGCTGGGTCGTAGGGCAGGTAGATTTTTAACTCTTTGAGAAACCTCCACACAGTTTTCCAGAGTGGCTGCACCAGTTCACATTCCCACCAACAGTGTAAGAGGGTTCCCTTTTCTCCGCATCCTCTCCAACATTTGTGGTTTCCTGCCTTATTAATGTTCCCCATTCTCACTGGTGTGAGGTGGTATCTCATTATGGTTTTGATTTGTATTTCCCTGATGGCAAGTGATGCAGAGCATTTTCTCATGTGAGTGTTGGCCATGTCTATGTCTTCCTCTGTGAGATTTCTGTTCATGTCTTTTGCCCATTTCATGATTGGATTGTTTGTTTCTTTGGTGTTGAGTTTAAGAAGTTCTTTATAGATCTTGGAAACTAGCCCTTTATCTGATACGTCATTTGCAAGTATCTTCTCCCATTCTGTAGGTTGTCTTTTAGTTTTGTTGACTGTATCCTTTGCTGTGCAAAAGCTTCTTATCTTGATGAAGTCCCAATAGTTCATTTTTGCTTTTGTTTCTTTTGACTTCGTGGATGTATCTTGCAAGAAGTTACTGTGGCCGAGTTCAAAAAGGGTGTTGCCTGTGTTCTTCTCTAGGATTTTGATGGATTCTTGTCTCACATTTAGATCTTTCATCTATTTTGAGTTTATCTTTGTGTATGGTGAAAGAGAGTGGTCTAGTTTCATTCTTCTGCATGTGGATGTCCAATTTTCCCAGCACCATTTATTGAAGAGACTGTCTTTCTTCCAATGGATAGTCTTTCCTCCTTTATCGAATATTAGTTGCCCATAAAGTTCAGGGTCCACTTCTGGGTTCTCTATTCTGTTCCATTGATCTATGTGTCTGTTTTTGTGTCAGTACCACACTGTCTTGATGACCACAGCTTTGTAGTACAACCTGAAATCTGGCATTGTGATGCCCCCAGATATGGCTTTCTTTTTTAAAATTCCCCTGGCTATTCGGGGTCTTTTCTGATTCCACACAAATCTTACAATAATTTGTTCTAACTCTCTGAAGAAAGTCCATGGTATTTTGATAGGGATTGCATTAAACGTGTAAATTGCCCTGGGTAACATTGACATTTTCACAATATTAATTCTGCCAATCCATGAGCATGGAATATTTTTCCATCTCTTTGTGTCTTCCTCAATTTCTTTCAGAAGTGTTCTATAGTTTTTAGGGTATGGATCCTTTACCTCTTTGGTTAGGTTTATTCCTAGGTATCTTATGCTTTTGGGTGCAATTGTAAATGGGATTGACTCCTTAATTTCTCTTCTGCAGTCTCATTGTTAGTGTATAGAAATGCCATTGATTTCTGGGCATTGATTTTGTATCCTGCCATGCTACCAAATTGCTGTATGAGTTCTAGCAATCGGGGTGGAGGCTTTTGGGTTTTCTATGTAGAGTATCATGTCATCGGCGAAGAGGGAGAGTTTGACTTCTTCTTTGCCAATTTGAATGCCTTTAATGTCTTTTTGTTGTCTGATTGCTGAGGCTAGGACTTCCAGTAGTATGTTGAGTAGCAGTGGTGAGAGTGGACATCCCTGTCTTATCCTGATCTTAGGGGAAAGGCTCCCAGTGCTTCCCCATTGACAATGATATTTGCTGTGGGCTTTTCGTAGATAGCTTTTAAGATGTCGAGGAATGTTCCCTCTATCCCTACACTCTGAAGAGTTTTGATCAGGAATGGATGCTGTATTTTGTCAAATGCTTTCTCTGCATCTAATGAGAGGATCATATGGTTCTTGGTTTTTCTCTTGCTGATATGATGAATCACATTGATTGTTTTACGAGTGTTGAACCAGCCTTGTGTCCCGGGGATAAATCCTACTTGGTCATGGTGAATAATTTTCTTAATGTACTGTTGGATCCTATTGGCTAGTATCTTGTTGAGAATTTTTGCATCCATGTTCATCAGGGATATTGGTCTGTAATTCTCCTTTTTGGTGGGGTCTTTGTCTGGTTTTGGAATTAAGGTGATGCTGGCCTCATAGAACGAATTTGGAAGTACTCCATCTCTTTCTATCTTTCCAAACAGCTTTAGTAGAATAGGTATGGTTTCTTCTTTAAACGTTTGATAGAATTCCCCTGGGAAGCCATCTGGCCCTGGACTTTTGTGTCTTGGGAGGTTTTTGATGACTGCTTCAATTTCCTCCCTGGTTATTGTCTATGAGCCATTTTTAATTAGTTTTTGTTTATGGTGTAAAGGGGACTGACTTCATTTTTTTTTTTTTTTTTTTGCATGTGGATATACAGTTGTCTCAATACCATTTATTGAAAAGATATTTTTTTCTCCATAAAATTAAATGTTTATTTCTGGAATCTCTATTCTATGATCTTTATGTCTTTCCTTATACTATTACCACATGGTCTTAATTACTATAACTTTGTAGTAAGTTTTGAAATCAGGAAGTATGAGTCTTCTGACTCTGTTTTTCTTTTTTAAGATTGTTTTTGCTATTCTGGGTCCCTTGCATTTCCATAGGAATTGTAGGATCAGCTGGTCAATTTCTACAGAAAAAAAGTTGAGATTTTGCCGAGATTGTGCGAATCTGAGATCAGTTTAGGGAATACTGTCCATGATATGAAGTCTTCTGTAAAATTAGTTATTTGTTAAGCCATCTGAAGGAAAGTGAACTTTTAAAGATTTATTTGGAATATTTGAATACATAATCTTTGCAACTTGTTTCACAATAATCTATGACTTGTTGGCCTGTGGGGAGCTTACAAGGGAGAGTAGAGGCTTAAGTACAAAATGCTACATGTACTTTTTAAGTTGAATTTTTTTCATTTTTGTAACAGATTCATAATGGTAACATGGCTCCCTAAATAAATTTTTAAATGTCAGGTTACATTAAGTATTTAAATACTTTTAAAAAATCATGTAATTACTCTATGGAAGTCAGACCTTATTCTTTTAATTATCACTGCTTTTCAGCAGTACTGAATACTAGTATTTTTCTGTCTGTATTACACCAGCTCTCTTTTAGATGTAATTAGAAATCCCAAATAATATCTAACCTGAAGACTTTTTTATTTCTCAGTCTAAATTTAGTGTTGACAACATTACACTCATGCATAATCATATGCGTAGGAAAACAACAAATACCAGACTGAGGAAGTGACATTTTCTGTAATACTGGAATGTCAGTCTTTTCAGTGCATCAAAATTAAGGATATAAACTGCTTAGCCTTGTACTGGAATTTAATTGGTCAAGCTTAGTGATCTTTGTTAAACGAACAAATGAACATTTTGACTTACTCTATTTTCTTCTTTTTTGAAGGGCTGTTGCCCCCTTATTATGTCTGTTTCTACTTACTTTTTCCTATTCTAAGACCTTTGTGAGCATCTTCTAAAGTAATGCCATTACCATTTTTCTTTAACTATAGCCTTAGGCATGTGATTTCCCAGTTGTGAGCTGTGATAACTAGAACTAATTGTATATTGGTTAGTGAAGCCTTTTGAAGGCACAGGAAAATAGTTATCCTAGTCCTAAGGGTGGGGGAATTTGGGGACAGTTAAGGAACAGGGCAGAAGTGGCTTCATTGGCCTGTAGGGCCTAAAGATGAAAGAAACATAAGAACAGATTAGAATAAGCCTATTGATGACATATTAGCAAATAGAAGGTGTACATGGAAGTCTTTGCTTCTTTTAGGACTCTTGAATTGGGAAATTTAAACTTGAGTGATAAAGCTGCTGTGGCTAGTTCTTAAATACAGATGTACACAAAAGCTGTTTGCACGAAATTAATTACTGAATGAATAAAGACCAGAATGATTCATTTGAAGCTGACTGATACAGCCACCATCAGTGATTTAGAAATTACCCAGGCATTTGTTAATTCAAACTGACCTTGCTTCCAAATACCAAGGTTGAAGCCATCAGTGGAGAGTGAAGAATGTCAGCAGTGAGGGCATCAAGAGCAGAAAGGGGACAGTGACCAGGAATGGGCAGGAGAAAAGATGGAGAAGCAGATTCTCAAGAGGTAGGAATGGAAACAAACAAAGGAGGAGAAAAAGAGAAGGGAGTGAAAACAACTGGAGGGAGAAGGGACAAAAGGAATATTGATGCGTAATCATTGTAGTCATGTGTGTCACCATTTTAGTGTATCTGAATCAGTTTAGGATTACATGGAATCTTTAAAGAATTGCTTTTAACTGAAAGAAAGATGATGAGCGAGAAAGAAGGGAATTTTTAAAAGCATGTTAAATCACTTTTTAATTTTAAGATCAGCATTAGCAATACACAGTTTAACTTTACAACATAGTAATGATAATACTTAAGTCCTATTACTCTGGGGCACTATTCTAAGTGCTTTACATATATTGATTCATTTAATCTTCATCATAATTTTACAAGCAGATACTATTTCTCCCATTTTACAGATGCGGAAACTGAGCCACAAAGAGAATAAGTAATTTGCCTAGGCTAGTCAGATAACAGAGCCAGGATTCCACTGAGGCAGCCTGACTACTGTGCTACAGCTGGCTTCATCACCTCTACCTCCCCCTCTCCATGATTTGTATGGTATATTTCTGTAGAAATTTGTCTTGTTTTGAGAATGTAATATCCCTTTGAAATAGTTGTACATCTGCTAGGCTGACAAATTCTGGACACTATTTAAAAGTCAGTTTTATTTCCTTTAGTTATAGTAATTTGAGAAAGTTTATTAAATTAGATAACCGAACGCAAGATGGATAGTGCATGGTTCCTCTCCCCAGTGAACTAAATCTCAGTTTGTAGTTGTTTGCTCATTTGAACCAAGTATCTATTCCAGTATTGGTGTGAATTCTTTGACTGAACCAAGTTTACATTCACTAATTTTTGTTGCCTTCAAAAGCATACTTACCTTTAAAAGCCACAGACCAACTAATAATATAGCCATTACTTAAAACTTTTGGAATTCTTTTCCTTTCAATAAGTCATACAACAAAATCAGCTGTCCATACAAAAAAAAAAAAACAGAAGTACCTAGCTTGATTATTTTCCTTAGTCATCCTTAAAGTTAAAGCCTCACATGGATATTCGCAAAGTATTTATCTAAAAAGGTGTTTTGTTTTGTTTTGTTTTTACAGCCCTGATGGAGTAAAATGTTTGCAGGCTGTAGAGGAGGAAATGTGAATGGAGTTAGTGGATTTCACCAGGAACTTTGGAAGAGTGTTGGGTATTAGTGTTGCACTGGAGGAGGATGAGAATTGAGCCCTATTTAGAGGGAACAGAAAGACTTCTGTGAGGAGTGTGGGTAAATAAACCAGGAATCTACCCTGAAGATCATTGCTTAGCTCTCTGAACATTTAATTTTTTTAATTATTTGTAGAATTTTAGAACCATTCACTAGTACACATACTTTGTTTCCATTGAGACTACTTGTAAGGAGAAAAGCTGTGTGGTTTGAAAGTATTTCTTGATATTATTGAGGCTTACAAAAAGTCTGAAGAGAATGAAGCAGTGACTGGGAATCCTAAGAGATTTTACCAAGAAGAACTCATTGGAGACTATTAGAGGTATCTTTTAGACGAGTAAGAGAAATCCTGGATCATCTGGCAGTTAGGAAGGAAGTTTAAGTATTGAGTTCAGTCTAATTTGGCATTTGACTTGAGCCTGTATTGCTTCACTCTTTAGTAAATAGTTCCAGCATTTGATGACTGGCTCAGCTATTCCCCTCTTAAACATGAATTAGATAAAAAGTGAGAGATCGTGGGAAACTGAGAGTATCTTCATTGTTTCTTGCATTTCTTACCTTGGTTTTGGCTCTTAGATTTTTACTGTGGGATTTGGAATACTTTGAATTTAATATCGGTGCCTTTATATTTACATGTGGATTATCCGCATTCATTTGACAAATATATTGAACAGCAGCTGCACAATGGGAGACAATGGGAACATGAATGAGTAATTCAGTCTCTATATTTAAGCTGCTCCTAGACTGGTAGGACAGACAAAATTAATAAGCCAGAAGTTAGAATACAGTGAAAGTACAATAATAGAAATATGCAGCTTCCTATTGAATAAGGAAGGGTGCTTCAGTCTGACTCAGGAATTTTCCTTAGAATGAGGTAAGCCTTTAAATAGAAAAGGAATTAATCAAACGAAGTAGGTAGCAGTATCGGAAATCTTTAGTATGTGGAAGAAATAACTGAACACTCTCTTGTACTCTCTCTCTTTCAGAAAAACCCATGCGTGACTGCTATTTAGCTGGTATTTCAAGAATATTAACTAATTTTGATGTTGCATAACTAAATCTGTTGTAAAGAATAACATTTGTTTATTCTAAGTCTTTGAAAATTAAGAAGTTGCTTTTTTGAGCATTCTCAATTTTTACATCTTTTCCTTGTTGTAATTTTAGTTTTAAAAGATGGAAATAAGTTGAAAGTTCAAGTTGAAATTACTCAGTCCTTTTAAGGTAACATTACTGGTTGTTCAGAGCCAAACTCACTTGATTTTAGGTCTGTTTTAAACACGTATACATCAGGAAGAGAATTTCTTTTTTTTTTTTTTTAAATTTTTTTTAATTTATTTATGATAGTCATACAGAGAGAGAGAGAGAGGCAGAGACATAGGCAGAGGGAGAAGCAGGCTCCATGCACCGGGAGCCCGACGTGGGATTCGATCCCGGGTCTCCAGGACTGCGCCCTGGGCCAAAGGCAGGCGCCAAACCGCTGCGCCACACAGGGATCCCAGGAAGAGAATTGCTTGAAGTCATTTTTACTCCATTTACTCATCAGCAAATGCAGTTGGACTAGGAAGGTCCCTTTCAGATCCAAAAATCCAAATCCAGTGGTTAAATTTCATGGCTCGGCATTATTTGTAAATTATTTTAAAAGACAAGAGAGTCCACTTTTTTGTATCAGAAAATTTCTCTTCATGTTAACTACCCAAATCATGTAGCATGATTTATATATCTTTCTCTCCTCCCCTCCCTCTTTTGGCATTGTTTCTATATAGTGATTGATAATGCCCCATACAGTGAGACTCAGGCATTCATCTCTTGGAAAATAATCTGACTCTTGAGATTTAGAAATCATCTTCCCATGAGAAATTTCTTCTGTGTAATCTTAGGTTATTTGAATTTAGAATAAGCATATTTTCTGAGTCCACAATTAATTTGGTTTATTAAACTAACTTTTTGGGTAAATATTGATCAAAATTGATTTCTCTTAGTATCTTTGTAAAGTTATGTTCTTATACTTCAATCCCAAGAACATAAAACTTACTAAAGCTAAAAAAAATTGCTTACTTCTTGATCTCCTGTTGGCAATGTTTCTACTCTATTGATTTATCTTACATGTTATATCCTGGTTTAAAAAAGCCACTTTTAATACTGCTGTAGTGAAGTAATAGAGACACTAGGTAGCAATTTCACATTCCAAATCTTCCAAATCTTTGCCTCATAGATCCTTTTTCTGTCCCAAAGGCAATATTGTATAGCTCTTAGCCACACAATGAATTGTTGATTCATTTAAAAAAACCCTAGAAAGTAGTGGCTATAACTAAAACGAAGGAAAATCTGGGTATATTTATCTACTATGCATATTTTTTAAAACTATGGCTTTATTTTGCTTGAGTTTTTTTTTTTAACCCCTTTACTTCTACAATAAATATTAATATATGATATAAAGTTTCTTTCAGTTAGCCCAAGTAGAAGTCTTTTTCCTTCTTCCCTTTCGTATTCTGTTTGCAAAACAAGTAAAGCAGGTTTTATAGACTAAGGTAACTAGTTCTATTTAATGAATCACTTTATTAAAACTCTTATATATCAATTTTGTTATAGCCTAACTCACAATTTATACTTTTAAAACTACATTCCTTCCTTGCACGCCCCTCCCTTAGAAAGTAGAAGGTTTTTCCAAAATTTTTTACTTTTAGATCATCAAATTTTTATCTTTTCTGCAGATAATATCACCTACCGCATTATTTTTGGCTGCAAAAGTGGAAGAACAGGCTCGAAAACTTGAACATGTTATCAAAGTAGCACATGCTTGTCTTCATCCCCTAGAGCCACTGCTGGATACTAAATGTGATGTATGTAAAAATAATTCAATTGGTGTTGCCTTCCAACTGCTGATTATTTCTTTTATCATTTAGGAATATAATAACCAGGGAGTAATCTAACAAAACATTTTGTGTATGTACATGAATTTCAGTGTCATTCTGAATCATGTTAAGGTTATGATTCAAGGGTGGTTTACAAGTGTTTCATGTTTTGCTGATTATCCTCACAGCAAACCTATGGTATATGTAGAGGGTAAGTCATATCACCTCTGTTGTTTGGGTCCATTTGAGACCAGAGATAATCCTCTAAAATTGTCAGCAATGAAAAAAAAAAAAAAGAAAAGGAAAGAAAAACCTCTGGACTTGTCCCTAGATCAGTAAATAGTAATTATACAGAGTTGTTCTTGGTTAATGCATGTATACCAATAGTTATCTGATACTGACACATAAAGATGCTATTTTACTATCCTTTCACGAGAGGGTTTTTTTTTTATATTGTAATTTTCGTTAAGAGTAATGCAAGTTTTGAAGAACTTGTTCATCATCAACATTTTAACAGACCTTGTTTGAAAGTGCCATTTTAAAGTGTTATAACAGAAGGTAGAATTCTAGACTTTTTTTTTTTTAAGATAGATTTATTTGTGAGAGAGAGAGAGAGGCAGAAACACAGACAGAGGGAGAAGCAGGCTCCATGCCGGGAGCCCAATGCGGGACTTGATCCCAGGACTCCAGGATTGCGCCCTGGACCAAAGGCAGGCGCTAAACCTCTGAGCCACCCAGGGATCCCTAGACCTTTAAATTCACTTTCCCAGCATTTGTATTATGGATGTGTTCCTTTATCAGGAACTTTTAACTACTGAATGAGTGCTAGATTGTATCCGTTCACTTTCATTTAGTTCAATCTTAAGGTCCAGATTAAGTATATCTGACTTTTTAAAAATATATCTGACTTTTTATTGACAAGTTTTATCTTAGATGTTGGCTTTAAGGGAGTGAGATACTAATGTAATCATTTGGTAATAAAGACTGTGATTATTCAGAGATTGTTCTTCTAATTTTTATTAACTTTAAAAATTCAGAATTATTTTTGATAAATACTTGATATTATTCAAATAATAGAAATCTGTTTTTAAAAAAATCATCTTTGTGACCTTTTCATAATGAGACAGAAAGGTGCTTTTCACTGAGTTTAGCAGCATATCCTTACTTGAATATTTAGATATGATGTATTATTTTAATCACCTTACTCAGTCGTCATAATTTAAGAAATTTGATAATGGTAGAAATTTTTCATACTCTTTATTCCCAGAGTAATTGCCCTAAGGGAATGATTTGTTGAAGTTGAAAGAGAAGGTCCTCTATTTCCCTGTGGGTGTACGATAAATTCTTTTGGTATTTTACATCCAAAGTGTTTTAATCTAGAGATTTGAGGGTTTGCTTTGATTGTATTTTGTCTTTTCTGAAGACAGAAGGTTTGTAAAAAAGAACTCACTGACTTACTCTGACCATCAAGGAATTACCACATGAAATATCTTAGACTGAGTTGATATGCCTTTTCTCTGCAGGCAGGTTTGAATTTAGTGTTCTTACCTGAAGAGGTGCTGCCTATCTTATGTGTCTTGAAGTACCAGTGCCCATGTGAAGTGTTATATTATAGGCTGGACAGTGTTACTTTAAGTTAAGCTCTACCTCCTTTCATGTTATTGTTGTCTTTTTAGGGGTTTTGTTGTTTTTTGTTTTACCTTGCTTTACATATCCTATATTAGAAGTAATTCAGTTTAGATTGGTTGCAGAAAATAGGATTTCTCTGTCACCCTCAATTTATTTCCTTTATGTTTCCAAACTACTCTGGTTCTTTTGTAATGTCTGTAATTTTTATGAGATTTAATGGTCCCGTAGTCTAGTAGTGTTTATCTTAATCATTTTAATGTTATTATTTTTACCTGACAGGCTTACCTTCAACAGACTCAAGAACTGGTTTTACTTGAAACCATAATGCTACAAACCCTAGGTATGTATTTATGTCAGATACTGTTTTTATGTGTGCTCTACAGTACAGTATTCTAAAGATGGAATAATTTTATCATTGAAGACAGTGTCGTTTTAAAACAAGGTATGGGACCAGAATGGTATTGCCTGGTTATTAGGAAACCATTTTTTAAAAAATTTCATTTGGCATAATTAATTGAATGGTAAACATAGTTTTCATTGTGAAAGATTGCATATGATTATAGTGTGTGCAAATATTCTTAGAGTCAGTATTTAATGAATTTATCACACTTTTAATGTGACACAGTTATTTAAACGTTGATCATCCTTTTCTAAAAGTTATATCGTCTGCAAGTTTTGTGCAATTTAAGTGATTGCTAAAGATCATTCTAATCTTTCACTTTATCATTTTGGAAATTGAGACCTAAGAAATTTTGTCTTGTGCGAAGTCATAGATTACTTCAAGAAGAACTTAGCAATGTGTGATGGGAGTAACATGGCCTTTATGGAGATCTTGGTTTAAAAATCTGTAGCCCTGGGAATCCCTGGGTGGCGCAGCGGTTTAGCGCCTGCCTTTGGCCCAGGGCGTGATCCTGGAGACCGGGGATCGAATCCCACGTCAGGCTCCCGGTGCATGGAGCCTGCTTCTCCCTCTGCCTATGTCTCTGCCCCGCCCCCCCCCCCCCCCCCCCCCCCCCCCCCGTCTCTCTCTCTCTCTCTGTGTGTGTGACTATAAAAAAAAAAAAAAAAAAAAAATCTGTAGCCCTTTGACTTGCTTTGTAAAATTCAGCAAAGTTGTTTTACCTTTCATACCTCCATTCTGTATATGTCTGCCTTAACATTGTGAAGTTGAAGATATGAGTATAAATAACATGTACCACATAGTGTATGCATTAGAAGTAACCATTATTCACTATGGTAGTTATTTATTACTCCATTCCTAGTCGTTGAAGAGAGGTGTGATATTCATAGCCTCCCATCATGACATACTTTTTTTATTTTTTAAAAAAGTAGCTTGCTTGATGTTTTTATAGTATAAAAAGATATAAAAATAGAAGTAGGGGTCTTGTTCTCCGAATCTAATGATTTAGCATGTTACTGCATTTATTATATAAAATTCTATGAATATGAAATTTAGATAGGAAAACAAACCATGAGAGACTCCTAACCCTGGGAAACAAACAAAAGGTTGCAGAAGGGGAGGTGGTCTGGGGGTTGGGGTATCTGGGTGATGGGCACTAAGGAGGGCACTTGACGGGATGAGCACTGGGTGTTATACTATGTGTTGGCAAATCGAACTCAATGAAAACAAAAACAACAACAAATTGAAATTTAGAAAGATTTGCGTAATAAAGGTTAAAAGGAAATTAGATTATTTTAAGGGAAATGATAGAATTTATAAGATATACTTCTCTGGTTTTGATTAAAGTGTGATTTTGCAGGTTTAATTACAGTAGAAATATAAATAGATCACACAACAATTTTAAAAATCTACATTACCCCTTTGTTAGGATGTTATTCATTTACTACTGCTGAAGACACTAGGTGTGACCTCCACTTTTTTAAAAAAAGGAAAAACCCTGCCCTACCTAACGGTTGATTAGACATTGAAAGCTCTTTCAACATTTTATCTTTGGTTTTAAAAACAGTGATTTAAAGAATCTTGAGGCCACAGGTTCTTTTATTTTATTTTAAAGATTTTATTTTTATGAGAGAGAGAGGCAGAGGGAGAAACAGGCTCCATGCAGGTGTAGCCCAGTGCAGAACTCAATCCCAGGACTCTGGGATCATGCCCTGGGCCAAAGGCAGAAAGATGCTCAACTGTTAAGCCACCCAGGCATCCCGATTCATTTGTTTTAATAACTTATATTATCAGTGAAATGTAGTTATAATCTAACTGGTTGGAACCCTTTCATCTACGGCATACTAAATACTAAGAAAATAAGAGGACTATAAACATTTAAAAGGTCTTTTTTTTTTTTTTTTTTTTAAGATCTATTTATTTATTTGTTCATGAGAGACCCAGGCAGAGGGAGAAGCAGGCTCCCTGCTGGAGCCTGATGTGGGACTCGATCCCGGAACTCTAGGATCACGGCCTGAGTCGAAGGCAGACGCTCAACTGCTGAGGCATCCCAAAAGGCCTTTTCTCCCACTATAGCTCAGGGATCATATTTATGAGAATACTCTGTTCACATCTTCTGAAAGAGTTGGAATACATTTTACAAATATGTTACATAGTTGAATTATTTGCATAATAGTTGTAATTTCCATAATTTTCGTTTGTTTTTAACCTTAGGGTAATCTCAAACTCAGAATTTTTAATAAGTATTCCCCCAATCTATAAATAAGTGTTACCAATTTTCATTAAATGGAACATTGTTTCTGAGAAATTATTTCTTGTCATTGAAAGTATAATGAGCATTATCAGTGACAAAAAATAACTTTGTCTTTGGATCTTTTTAATAATGAACAGTATATTACACATTTATGGTTGTGCTGATGAATGACATTTCTCAGGCAAGTATTGTAGTGTGGTAAGTGATTGGGAAAAAAGTGCTTTTCATTTCAGGTTTTGAGATCACCATTGAACATCCACACACAGATGTGGTGAAATGTACCCAGTTAGTAAGAGGTAAGTGATCTTTGAAACTTCTAAATTAAGTACTAATGCTTTTTATTGTCTATAGTTGATTTGAATGAGTTTTATTAAAATAGGAGAAATGTTTTGAAACAACATCTTTTGGTGTTCTCCATCTACCTATTCATCTACTTCTGTATGTGGTTCTACCTGGTGAATTAGCTTCCTTTAAACTTACAGGAGAAAAATAAATAAACTTACAGGAGAATTTCTGTTCACTAAAAATTGGAGGGCTTCCAAATATTAAGACTTTATCCTACCTCCCCATTGGGCTAAGCCATTCTCATTTCATTTAATATTTAAGAAGTTGGCCATCAATATATACATGCAGAAAATTTCTGGTCTATCTCAAACTTTCATTGACTTCTAAACAATGATTATAATTTAAGAATTTGGAGGCCACCCTCAGATTTTCAGATAAAAATTGTCTTAGCAGATTTGCCATTTTGGAAATATTTTCCCCATATTCATTTGAACAAAATTGACTTAATGCATTTTTCAAAGTTCTTTAGCATTACTGAAAATAATTTCCTTTGTGTGTGTAATAGGGAAATAGTATGCTACAGACAGCATGTGATGTGCCTATTAAACCTTTTAAAACAGGAGTAGGAACTTTTTGTATTGTTTGCTTTACTGTTTATAAAGCATGTGGTACACATTTTTCTACTCTTGTTAATGAATCCTATGTATCTGTTCTTGTATCCCTAGAAATATTCTTTAAGTAGTTGCATGTTGTTACACTACTTCTACTTTGCTGTTTCCCATTTGAAGTGTTAATGTACTAAGAAGAAACGCTTGGAACCTTCATTGTGCCTTTTTCTGTTACTTTTTGAAAATGAGATTCTGCAATTTCATTCTTTTACCCCCAGACTTCTTTAGGTTTATTCTAAACAAAATGGGTAAGACTAATAAGGGCTTTGCTTTGTTTTTTTAGTGTTTATCTGAATATTTTAAGTTTATTTATTCATTTTAAATTGAATTCATATGTTAATGGCTATATTTAAAACAAATCTGTTGTCACAATGTCGTTGTTAAGAACTGGACTTCTAAAAAAAAAAAGAACTGGACTTCTGAAAGTCCAGTTGATTCTAATAGCTAGTACATGATCCAAATAGCTAGTACATGTTATGACTCATAGAACATAATTAATTATGGTTCCTGTAGTTCATGGTTATCAGAATATAATTTAGAGCTTATTTTTATCCCCAGAATTACCGTGTAGTATAGAATTATGTAGGTAACTAGTGTATCTGTTTGAATTAAGAAGGAAAAGTTAGAGTAGTTTTCCTGTAAACTTGAAAGAATAAGCTGTTTGGTCAGAATAATGAGGAGTCCATGTAACTTTCCTTTAAGCCTAATGAAAAAAAGATAGAAAAAAGATATTTTTATAGGTTAAAATAAATATATATATATATGTACTTTGAGATGAAAGTGGATTTTCAGATTAATATCATTGTGAAATTTGAGTCATCCTTAAAGATCCTTAATCAGAATTCAGTAGCTTTTTTTGCATGTTCCCCTATATCTAAAGCTAGAGACATCAAGTTCATTCATTTGCAAAGTTGGATAGTAAGTTTTTTAAAAACTCACAAAAACTAGAAATTTGAGGTTTTATCCAAAGCAGAACATTTAAATCTTAATTTTTTGTTCTTAATGGTTAAAATGTGACCGATTCTTAAATTTTAGTGCAAATCTTACATATGTTTAACTTCCATTTTGTCTGACTAACATTTCAGGTAACTATAGTTTACATCTCACTCCATTTAAAAACATTCTTTCATGTTTGGTGTCTGTTTTTCTTTGCTCTGTTAAAATTTTCAGCTAACAAAAGAACATTTTTCCTACATTCTTCCTCTATTGCACACTGTTGATAGGTTATTAAATTTAGATATATTCTGAGGTGAAAACTGCTATGGCAATTTAAAATTATTTTTACTTCCTTCTCTACATATTTTGATTCTTTGGGGATATGGGGGTGGTAAATGGTTTGGTTTCTTTAAAATTCTTCTCCCCCTGTCCCACCCCCTCTGGAGATGAGAAAGTCAATATTATGCTACTTTGCTGCAGAATTGGCTAATGTCATTTTACAGGGACCTTTCATTTCTGTGATTTCTCCTTCCCTCCCCACCAGGAAAGAATGCCATACATAAGTCACACTGCCTCCAAGACATCTGATGCTTTGACACTCTTCCTTAGCACAACTCTGCTAAGCCCAAATCCCTTTTGTATCCCTTATGTTGGTGATCCACAAGGGGCAGCAGGGATTACAGGTGCCATGAAAAAAATAGGCCTGTTAGAGAGGGGTGAGTTGAGGTAAACTGATCCTAGGTGAGCAGAGGGATAAGGTACATCAATGATTATGAATGTAATTGGGGGAAAAGGGGAAATTATAGCACCAGAATCCCTATCGGGAAGAATACGATATAGATAAAGTGAGTGGGGTACTGTTTTCAATTTCAATGTCTTAAAAGCTAGTTAAAATTTGCTTTTCCTTTGGGGACCATGCTGAAGCATCCTGATTCCCTAGAGTACTTATATCTTTTCTAAAGTTGACAATTGGATTCTATAAAAAATATATATTCAGTGTAGTTTTCTATATCTATACCCTTAAGATGTTTCTAGGTTGTTTATTCCTTGTTGTTGCTTAGTAGCATGAAAAACTGGGCAGTTTGTGCTCTCTTGAGTTTGGGGGGTGGGGGTTTGTTTTGTTTTCTTTTCTTTGGATGGAAGTACTTAAGCCAACTTAAATATGATGACTGAGGATTAAGTCTGGCAGGCAACTCTTTGTATTTTGTATTAGACTTCAAAATCTTTTCTTCTTCTTCTTCTTCTTTTTTTTTTTTTTTAAATCCAGGAGAATGCTTTATTGCAACTTTTAGCTGACTAGATGCTTAACTTAGTAACAAGTTTAGCCCTTGTAACTGGCTAGCTAAAAGCAAATCGGCTTGTTTCTCAGATCTTTGGGGGATAGCAAGAAACATTTGAGTGAATGTTGTTGAAGATTTTCAGTAGTATAGAAAATGATGGCGCTCTTGTGATATTTGTAAGTAGTAAGTAAAATTTACTTTTTGTGTACAAAACTTTGAAGTTTTTGTTGTGTTGAGAACTTTTTGATGGTAGCACAATAAAGCTGATAGTATTGTCTTCGTTTTTTTTTTCTTTTCTTACAGCAAGCAAGGATTTGGCACAGACATCCTATTTCATGGCTACCAACAGGTTGTTATCCTGACCCTCTTTGTTGCACTGTTGTAGCACACTATAGCTTCCTTTAATGCAGGGCCCCCTCAATGTGTCTCTTACCCTTGTTGCAACAGGAGACTGGACCATCTACTGTGGTGGTACCTTCCTGTCTGCTTTGCGGTGTATTGTACAAGGGACTTTTGGCACAGAGGGGTTAAATGCACATTGTGAAGTGTAGTGGTGCTTTCTGATGACATATTCTCGATTTGTGAGTGCATAAGTCTAAAATTGGTAGCCTGAATAGCAGCTAAAGATTACAAAGAGCTAAACTTAACGTAGAAATTCGAGCAACTTGGTAAGTATAAAGCTATTTCTAGTTTACAATTATAGTTAAATGACAATATTTTTTAAAATTTCACATTGATCCAATCTTAACTTTAAAATAATCATTAAAGTATCTTTTAATAAATAAAATTTATATAACTTGGGTTGTTTTTCCAGATAATGCCCAGATAATACTAGTTGTAAATCAGAAGTAGCCAAGTCCTGTCAGTGCCTAGATTTGCATAAGTACAATTTTTACTTTAAAAAAACTTACTTCCTTTTCAGTTTACATAAAGAAAAAATGGTGTGGGTTTGCAGTTGATAAACATTTTCATCAATTCTGAGCAGAAATGAAAGAATAACTTTTTTAAAGCCTTTAATATCTAATACATAATTCTGTTCTGGGTTAATTATATTAATGCCATAAATTTGTTTTTTTAATGGGTCATTCGGGAGGAGGGGACCAAACTAGCATTGTGTGGTCCTCAATTTCTTGTGACACTGTTAAGTTTTATGTAAAACATTGGATTGGCAAATGCCAATATATTTTCTTAGGTATATGTTGTTGGAATTTAATCTCTATCCCTAGAAATTTTGAACAACAAAAAAGAAAGTACTAAATATAAAACATTGGTTAGAAAAGGCTAGTTGTCACATGTTAGTGCCCAGTTTGGGGCATATAATAGGAGAAAGATAGCATTCTTCTAGTGTATGGCAGCATTGGGCCTTGCAGCTCTTCACCAAAAGGTAAGTTTTCTCTGTGGCTTCGCCAAAAAGGAGACAGAGGTTTATATAGATCAGGGTTAGATTCTCTTTGACTTGAGAACTATGTTACCTCACATCAGATGGTAGGATTCCTGATTCTTACTTGATTCTATAATGTGATGTTGAAATTACTTTGTCAGTTTTACAGTCTTATGCTTTTTCTTTACTCTTTTGCCATGGCATTACATAAGAAACAAAAAGACTACAAAAAATTAAAATGTTATACTTGTTTATGCTGATTATTGAAAATATACTGTCTTCCCCTCCTTTTATAAAAAAGTAAACTCATTCAAAATTTAGAAATATTAATGTATTAACAGTAATAAGATATTACTATAATGCTCTTGGGGAGTCAGACAGAATATGGATAATGTTCATAATTTATGTAGGTTTTTAGTATTAACATTTTATAACTCTAGTGCTAGTTTTTAGTTTAATAAAATAAGGTTTTGTACTCTAGACTTATAGAAAAAACCTCTGTTTTTGCTTTAATCTTACTGGGAAATATTTTTCTTTGTTTTACATATTTGAATTACTATGGTTCTTCGTTTTCAAACCTGCTCTACAACAGTCTGCACCTTACCACCTTCTGTCTTCAGTACAAACCAACAGTGATAGCATGTGTATGTATTCATTTGGCTTGCAAATGGTCCAATTGGGAGATTCCTGTGTCAACTGATGGAAAACATTGGTGGGAATATGTGGATCCTACGGTTACTCTAGAATTACTAGATGGTAAGTAGCTAAAAAAATCTCTTTACGTTGAAAACATTTTTTATTATGGAAAAATTCTGCCTACTTTTGTATGGGTTTGAAAAAGAGTGAATCCTTCTAGGCTTATACTTAAGTGAACAATTACCAATTCTGGCCACTCCAATGTCTCCCCTTCTGGAACTCTTTAGTTATTTTGATATTAATCCCAGGTATCTCTTCAACTATTAATATTTCATTTTGTGTTTCAAGAGTTAAGAGAAAGCATAATTACATGGTCAAATGAATAGGATAAAAATAAGGATTTGTTAGCCTAAACGAAGAAAACAAAACTTGAAAAAAATAAATAATTAAAAACTTGAACATATTTTAACCACCAATGAACATCAAAGCTCTTTCAGGGTTTTTAAAATATATATATATATGATTTATAATGGTATAGGTTGGTAGTACAAGAATCTCAAAGTCGGTTATAACTTGTAGTACATGTGAAGCATTGAAATAAAGGTATCTCAGGGTAATATTCCTTGCTCTGTAGTCCCACTGTAGTGACGTATGTCATTGTTGCCTTGCATTAAGTATGAATTGACAAAATCAGCATACAAATTCTATAAATTGTGAACTTGGAATTGAGTCTCCAAATAAGAAATTTCTCTCTCTGGTAAGATATAAGAGAAGCTGACCAGAGGTAGAGATTCTTGAGGAGTAAGACATTTTATTTAGCCAAGTACGTAGATTTCAGAAAGGGAAATAGATTGCACTTCTTACCAAAAATACACTTAAACTGGTATGTTAGGTTTCAGCTTATTTTTGTGGACTTTCGCTTAACTTCTGTTGCAAAATTGAAGCTAATGGGAAAATAGGATTTATATCTGTTGCTACTGAGGACGTCTTCTACATAGAGACCCTTCTAGGTTTCATATGTGATCTTCTAGTAAAATCTCAACATGTTTCTGTAACCTAGATGTTTCTTTTCTGTGAAGGGCCAAGTAGTAAGTTTTTCAGGATTTATGAGCCCTTCTGTCTATGCCAGCTATACAACTCAGCCACTGTAGCTAGAAAGAAAGCAGCCATAGGCAGTCTGTAAATGAATGGGTATGACTGGGTTCCAATAAAACTTTGTTTACAGACACAAGGTACAGGTCATAATTGCAGTGGTTTGTCTACATTTCTGGTAAAATATGCTTCCTTTGTAGATCTCTTGATTTTCAGGGGTTTTTCCCTTGAAAAATTTCTTGCAGAGTATCTCATGCTATATTACTGCCACATGATTATGTTCTTTTTCTTACATTGCCAGAGGTTTTTTTATAGTTTAACAAGAGAGAAGGAAATTTTCAACGAGTTGAAAATGGCGTCTTCTAAAAGCCATTGGGGGCTATTTTTCTTTTGACTTGAAAATTAGGTTATCTATGCCACCATCTTACTTCAGCAGTTAACAGATAAGATAAAGTAGGTATAATCTGAATAAAAATAGTTTATGTACTTGATCCTAAAACAAAGTTCACAAAAAGCAAGTAATCTGCCTCTTAACAGTGCTTTTAAATTATATCTAAAGTTTTTTTTTGACACAGCAGGGGCCATTTAAATGATCCTTCTGCTTCCATTCTGAAAAGGCTCCAGTTTGTTATTCATTTGAAGAGCCATTGAGTAGGAATCTAGGACATTTAAGACATTGACAATTTCAGCATCTCATAAAGCAGTCTTTCTCTGTGTTTTGGTCACCAAAAAAAAAGAAAAAAAGTAACAGTTGAAGATATATCTGAATTTCAGCCTGGTGTTTAAGCATCAGTGTTCACTAAAATAATTCATTTAATGACTGTTGTAGAAACAGCATTGGCTTGGACTTGGCCTATCTGTAACGTTTGCTGTTGTTGTTTTGCAGTTATAATTTTGTTTTGCAGTTATAATTTTTTTCATAATTTATGATACAACAAACCTTCGTGTGTTTTTGCATTTTGAATTTTTTTTCTGTATCCTAACTTTGAGGGGGGAAAAAAGTCTCTGTTTTAAGCATCATACTGTGATTTTTGTGCACATTACTAATATATTAGTGATTATTTGACAGATTCTTTTGATCCTCCACTATAAAATTCAGTAAGAAAATAAAAACAAAACTTATATTTTGTGCCTGCTATATAGGCAAGTTTTGGACCGGAAACTATCTACATTTAATCTTTGACAACCAAGCTGTTAAATCAAAATAATTTCTTGTTAATTTTGGATTCCAAAGTATTCTGTATCTGCTAGATTTGTGTCTAAAGTATAGAAAGGTGGGAATTTTTCAAATTAGGAAATACAGTAGTCCAGGCATTAGATTGTTTTCAAACTGGATGTAAAAGTTAATGAATGTTGAGCAAGTTTTAATTGTCACAGCTTATGAACGTAAGTGCCGAGTTTTTGCATATTTTTTGCTTCAAGAAAAATTCTGTATTGTCTGAATTTCCATTATCAATCTTAGCATGTTTGCCTAGAATAGTTTACAGAGAAGCTTACTATGTGTACTAAAAATAATAAATCTATGTAGCCTCTATGGAATTTGCATTAATATTACATGATACTGTATGTTCATTTGACTGGTATGTTTGTTTGTCTTGAGTGGTCAGTAGCTTTATTAATGGCACTATTTTAAGGTAGGAAAGTAGAATTCATCATAACCATACCACCTTGGAAAAGTAAGTCATCCCCATCCTAAATTTAAGGGAAAAAATGAGTTAAAAATATATGACCAAGGGTGGTTTTACTAATATGTTAATGGTAATAATTACTAAGAGGCTATGGGTATAGGTGGAGGAATTTTTGTTTAGCTTTGAAATAATTTTAAACTTAAATTACAAGATAGTACAGTTTTATACCTTTTACTGGTTTTTCTGTGAACATCTTACATATGACTATCAAAACCAAGAAATTAACATTGGTACAATACTATTACCCAAACTACAGGTTTTATTTGATGTCCTCAGTTTTTCTATTCTGGGATCCCGTGTTGCATTTGCTTGACAAGCCCCTTAAATCTCCTCCAATTTTTTTTTTTTTTTAAGATTTTATTTATTCATGACAGACACACACAGAAAGAGAGAGGCAGAGAAACAGGCTGAGGGAGAAGCAGGCTCCATGCAGGAAGCCTGACGTGGGACTCGATCCTGAGACTCCAGGATCACGCCCTGGGCTGAAGGTAGACACTAAACCGCTGAGCCACCGGGGCTGCCCCCAAATCTCCTCCAAATTATACCGATTTTTCTATCTTTTATATTCTTTTATGACCTTGACACTTTGGAAAATAAAATAATGGTCACTTATTTTATAGAATGTTCCTCAATTGGGGTTTAATGTTTCTCAATATTAGATTGAAATTATGCATTTTTGGCAAGAATACCACAGAAATGGGAAACAGGGTGCACCTGGGTGGCTCAGTGGTTGAGTGTCTATCTTGAGCTCAGATCGGGATCCCAGGATCCTGGGATCAAGTCCCATATCAGGCTCCTTGGGAGGGAGCCTGCTTCTCCCTCTGCCTATGTCTCTGCCTCTCTCTGTGTCTCTGGTGAATAAATAAATAAAATCTTTTAAAAAGAGAAAGAAATGGGAAATGGGTTATACCTTACTCTGTAAGGTATCTTATCGGGGGGTATACCATATATCAAGGGGTTTGCTTTTCAAGGAGTAGGTCTTATTACTGGTAATGATAACTATGATTACTTGGTTAAGGTGATATCTGCTGGGTTTTTCCATTGTAAAGTTACTATTCTTCTCTTTGTAATTAAATATCTTGAGGAAGGTATTTTAGGGTTATACAAATATCTTATTTTTCTCAAACTTTTGTCCATTAATTTTAAAGAATCTCTTGATGGATCTTGCCTGCAATAATTATTACTATAATGTTGACCAAATGATTTTCAATTAGGAGGGAATCTTTTAATGCTACCAAATTTTCCAGAAATTCTGAGTAAGCATGGGGGTGGAGGGAAAGAGAAATTATTTTTTTTAAGGATTCATCTTTGTAAATAGCAGTTCAGATCCCTGTCGACTTCTTTATTTGCTGAAAGTTGAATTAGAAAAATGACAGTGAAGTACATGAACTCATAAGGCCCCTTTTTAATATTGCCCACTTGAGAGAAATATAAATTCTAAAGACACCTTCTAAGTTTTAAATTTAAATTTTATTTTTAGAGCTAACACATGAGTTTCTACAAATATTGGAGAAAACACCTAGTAGGTTGAAGAGGATTCGAAACTGGAGGGTAAGAGAATTGGCAGGGTTTTAATAGAATATCAGTGTGTTGCTTATCTAACAGTTACATAGCTAACCAGTTTTAATTTTTTGGTTAAATGTTCTTATTTCCTAAATGATTACAGTGTACATAAGCTGCATACACTCAGAGTTTATTCAACTTCTATGTCCAGTGGACTTTGTTAAGTACTTTATAAATTTTTTGTTTAATTCTCACAATGATTATAATGAAAATATTCTCTTTTATTTTTACAAATGGGCAAATTAAAGCCTAGACAAGTTAAATTACTTTCTCAAATGCTGGGCTTGGATTTAACCTTATCTAACTCTGAAACCAATGGTTTCCACCTTTTATAGCCGCCTTTTGTGCCTGTAAATAAGACATTCATTTACTGGCAGCATAAAGCCGTGAACCCCAGGTGTGATTTTTGTTTGCATATATTTAATACATAGAATTTATAAAGCAAGGAAATTTGTATTAAATTCCTTTGCTGTCATTGCTTCTTTTGTGTTTTATTTAAATAGGCTAATCAGGCGGCTAAGAAACCAAAAGTAGATGGACAAGTTTCAGAAACTCCACTTCTCGGTTCATCTTTGGTCCAGAATTCCATTTTAGTAGATAGTGTAACTGGTGTGCCTACAAACCCAAGTTTTCAGAAACCATCTACATCAGCATTCCCTGCACCAGTACCTCTAAATTCAGGAAATATCTCTGTTCAAGACAGCCATACATCTGATAATTTGTCAATGCTAGCAACAGGAATGCCAAGTACCTCCTACAGTTTGTCGTCACACCAAGAATGGCCTCAACATCAAGAATCAGCAAGGACAGAACAGATATATTCACAGAAGCAAGAGACATCTTTGTCTGGTAGCCAGTACAACATCAACTTCCAGCAGGGACCTTCTATATCACTGCATTCAGGATTACATCACAGACCTGACAAAATTTCTGATCATTCATCCATTAAGCAAGAATATACTCATAAAGCAGGGAGCAGTAAACACCATGGGCCAATTTCTGCTACTCCTGGAGTAATTCCTCAGAAAATGTCTTTAGATAAATATAGGGAAAAACGTAAGCTAGAAACTCTTGATCTGGATGTAAGGGATCATTATATAGCTGCCCAAGTAGAACAGCAACACAAACACGTGCAGTCACAGTCAGCCAGCAGCAGTTCTGTCACTTCTCCCATTAAAATGAAAATTCCCATCACAAATACTGAAAAACCTGAAAAATACATGGCGGATAAGAAGGAAAAGAGTGGATCACTGAAGTTACGGATTCCAATACCACCCACTGATAAGAGTGCTAGTAAAGAAGAACTGAAAATGAAAATAAAGGTTTCTTCCTCAGAAAGACACAGCTCTTCTGATGAGGGCAGTGGGAAGAGCAAGCATTCAAGTCCACATATTAGCAGAGACCATAAGGAGAAGCACAAGGACCATCCTTCCAACCGCCACCACCCCAGCAGTCACAAGCATTCCCACTCACATAGTGGCAGCAGCAGCGGTGGCAGTAAACACAGTGCTGATGGAATACCACCCACTGTTCTGAGGAGTCCTGTCGGCCTGAGCAGTGATGGCATTTCCTCTAGTTCCAGCTCTTCAAGGAAGAAGCTGCATGTCAATGATGCATCTCACAACCATCACTCCAAAATGAGCAAAAGTTCCAAAAGTTCAGGTAGTTCATCTAGTTCTTCCTCCTCTGTTAAGCAGTATATATCCTCTCACAACTCTGTTTTTAACCATCCCTTACCCCCTCCTCCCCCTGTCACATACCAGGTGGGCTACGGACATCTCAGCACCCTCGTGAAACTGGACAAGAAGCCAGTGGAGACCAACGGTCCTGATGTCAATCACGAGTACAGTACAAACAGCCAGCATATGGACTACAAAGACACATTCGACATGCTGGACTCGCTGTTAAGTGCCCAAGGAATGAACATGTAATCATTTGTTTAGGTCAATTTTTCCTTTACTTTTTTAATTTAAAAATTGTTAGAATGGAAAACTTCCTCCTGATCTGGCAGTGGTAACTGTTGCTGCCACTGCTTCAATATTTGTAAGTGCTGCTTTATTCTTCATTCTGAAAAGAAGAGATTATAGTAAACAAGTCTTTATCTCCACATATGATAGTGTTATAAATACTGTAAAAGCATGGAAGGTGCAAAACTCAGTATTTCTACAATTGCAGCTAAGAACATTAGGATGAATGGCTGGCTGCTTCTAGGAATATAAGATGCCTCAAGCATTCATTATTTATAATTTGAATACTGTAGCTATTTTTTGTTGTTGTTGCTTGGCTTTTGAATGGGTGTAAATTGTTTTCTTTTGTGTATTTATACTTGTATGTATGTATGATTTGCATGTTTCAATGATAAAGGGATAAAACAGTATACTGACAACTGTTTACAAGAAAGTGGAGAAAAATGTACATACATTTTTGTATGTTTAGATATTACCATAAATACTCAGGATTGGAGCTGCTTGTAAGTATAACAATATAACTTTATTTTATTTTGTCAGAGTCCATCACTAATCTAAAACAAAGGTGGCACTTTTTCATGTTAACCTTAAACTCTAGGCCTTACTGGAAGCCACTGAAGGGGGACACTTCACTACCGGATGGGTATGCAGTGCCACAGATGGTCATTTATTTACACTGTGAGGCACTGAACTTTGGCCTTCAGAGCTTCTGACCAGGTTGGCTGCTGAAATAGCCCCTAATTTTCTGAAGGCTTGAAGAGGAAAAAATAAAGTTTACATACTCTTGATGTGAAGTGCATTTGAAATGTTTGTTGGCTTGTTGCAGTACTATAAACACAGAGCTGTTAATAATGGTTATGTAGATTACTGTGATTTGAAAACTAAATCCACAAAAACTTATATAGTGAAGAATTAGTAAGTTTTTTTCTTAAATAAAGAACTTTAACACTACATATTTTAACAGTAAACAGGGATCGCTTTTCCTTTAGTGTTCAGAATGACACCATATTCTTAAACATACTCCTCCCCCAAAGTGTGTTTGTGTGTGATGCCATATTTCTTTTTCAGGTAAATGCAGTCTTCCTTATAGAAATGAAATTAAACCTGTTGCTCTCTCAGTTCTTTTATATTCTAACAATAAATAAAAAGAAAAGATAACTGACTGTGCATTGTACCTGTATTTATAGCTTATGGTTGTTATCAGGAAACTGAGAAAAAAGGGGTAGCCTCCAGGTAAACAAGCTGGTGGAGGTTTTACGTTTGTTTGCACATCTCAGTATATTCCTGTTGAGGTCAAGTTTGCACAGTCATCTAACTTCTGAACAAACAGTAGACTATGTTTAAAATTTGTCTTAAATACCAGTAATGTGGCTCCAGTTTATCAGCTAATCTTGAATTAATCTGTGGTAAATCTTTGAGCTGTTGAGTGTCTTTAGATGGGGTGAATTCAACTTTTGTTGAACTGAAAACTGTCTTAATTTTTTCCTCTATGTATATGAATTATTTTTGTTACAAAGCCACTGATATGTGCACAATTGTAATTTTACTCAAGTATGTTGCAGTTGTAAATATTAGAGAATTTAACCTCGTGCTCTTTTATTTAGCAATTACCTAATTTGCCAGTAGCTTTATAATTTTTTTTAAGATAATTGTTCATTATTTTGTCAATGTTATTTGAACTTAGGATACTAGGAGCCTCTTTCTAGGGACTTTGCCTAGCTAGCATGTCCTAACGTTTGTTCTTTGTCTTGCATAACTTTAGTAATCTTTGTCATTACATGTAACTTTGTTGCTCTGTATGGCATATTATTGTATCCATAAACATGGTAATTTTGATACAGTTATACTTTTACAGTGGTACATAATCCAAGGACTAGTATAGAATTAAGCTGAGTGCAAGATGAGGGCGGGAAGGGTTTTTGTTCTTGGTAATTTAGATGTGAAACCTCTAAGGAGCTATCATGTGAAACGACATAGGGTGGTCGTGCTACTGTATAATTGGGGATGATAATACCAGGAATTTTAATAAGATTTTGTAAAGAATATCCAAAAAAGTAGTGAACTTATTTTCAGTATGACATAGAAAACAATGTGAATATTTAAGGTCTGTGACTATACTTAAACTTCACTAAGAATTTGCAGAATTGTTTTGAGATGTGGGAATAAAGGTAATTTTGTTGAATCTTTATTGGTGCTAATGATGGACAGTTTAAAAGGTAGCTAGTATATATTGTTATGGGTCAGTACTTATTAGTACTTCCAAAATTGAATTTGAAATGCTATGTATTCACTTTTCACTCTGTAAATGTAATTCTTTACAATGACTTTATTTATTAAAGGGCAGCCAGTTGTAATTTGTACAGGATTGTGTGAGCTATTCAAACTCTTTAACCTCTGAACAGGATTATAGCTTCCAAAACCACCATGGGGTTGAATACGAAAATCCTTTTAAGTTTCATTTCCATTAAATGAAAACCCCTATTACTCATACTACCATTAATTTGCTTTCCCCATCTCATTTGCGTAAAATAGTTCATCAGCCTGGTCCCAATAGGCTCAACCAAAGAAAAAGACTCCAATGAATGGACATTATTACTGAGTCTTCTTGTAAGTAGCCATAAATAAACCAAAATAGTATCATCAGATTTAGATATGAAATTCCACATGTGCAAAGTACTGTTAAGGTGATTTACATTTTTGATGAGATTTTTTTAATATTTGAAATATTAAAAAGCATTATCTTTAAACATCCTTTAAAAGAGTGAGTCATTTTTCAGTTGTCTTTTCCCTAGATCATAGTTTTGTTACGTTTATGCAGAAGCACATTGCATAGAAAGGCTTTACTTCTACCTCTTTAATAGTTTTCCAATATCGAACTGTGCCCCTTAAATATTTGCCTTAGCTACTTAAGATATGTTTTCAGAACCAAAAAGCAAGAGTGTCTTTTCATTGACACATTTTTGGAGGCCTACTTTACCAAACTGATGGGATTATCCTTTAGTGATTACGACCTTACAAAATGTTCCAGTTTCTTTTTGTTGTTGAACCTGAGGTTCATTTCAAGGTGAATTACTTGACTTTGGGTTCATTTGTCTTTGAAAGCATTACAGGTGCATCTTGATCTTTCTCTGTGTGTGCAGATGCATTCTGGTTAGAGTTGTTGAGTCCAGGTTTCTACCATGGTACATCAGTGGTTTTTTGTGGAATATCATGAGAGGTGCTTGCATGACTTTGAACCAGCAGATTATAATTAGGTATAGAATACCTTATCTTTTTTGGTCTGTCTTCCTTGAACTTAAATGACTGGTCTACTTCAGAGAACCAAATTTTAAATGTTTTTGTTACTTACCAATTGCCTTTCCTAGCATTTTAAGCACATTTTTTGGTTATACTTGATAATTTAAGTTGCTGATTCTTATTCCTGAAACCAACCTTAGAAATAAACCACTGCGTGACTTGTGTACTGTAGAAGTATCTTGGGTTTGGTTAGATATTTTAGGGTATTTTGCATTTACTGTGGAAATATGTAAGGGTGGTGGTGGTTGTTTTTAACATGGTAGTAGCTCTAAAGGAAGACTTATATTCTCAAAATATCTCACCATTCCCAAATTTTATCTAAACAGTAAGCAGTTGTTTCTTGGCTATTTCTGTGCTTAAATTGCTAGGTGAGTTTTAAGATCTCTTTGCTGAGAAAAAATTGAGAGCTCTTGTGAAGAATTCTTGATTTAGCAGTCTTGCTCAAGAGGCTTTCTTGGGAGGCAATAGGGTTCACTAACTGCATTTATCCAGATGAAGGGTCAGTGAATCCCACATCCAGGAAACTTGCATTAACTGAGCTCACAGGATGATACTTATGTGTATTTGTGTGCCTTTGTATTTAAGATAGGCTGGTTTAGATGGGGATCTTTGTGTTGGAAAACAGCACATTCTCTCTCTGTCCTCCTAGGGTACAAGTTATGATACCGATGTATTAATTTGAGAATTCACAATTACGTTAATATCTGAAATTTGATTTCTGTAAGCCAAATAGAAGTTTGCTTATTTTGTAAGGGAAGTTTGCCTTTATAATATAGATGATCTTGCCAGTGGGTCTGGAATGCTCAGTATAATTTAAGTCTGATGCCACGCATCCATTTTTTATTCTACAGTGTCAATTTTGGCACAGCCAGCTTTTGCTTCTCTGACTCCTTTTTCTGTTCTATATAACTTACTAGTTTCTATTTTCACTTGACAGGTTCTTTAGAATAGGTTGATAAGCAAGATATACTGAAGGTTGTGTGGCTAGGAGTAATTCTGTTTTCATAAAGGTGAGTTAACCCATTCGCTGTGATCCTCTAATCCCAAAGGAAATTCTGAGGGCCAATTTCCTGTGTTTCCAACTTTTGGGAGGAAGCCTCGCTTAAAACTTGCCTAGTAGTTGGTTTGATTTGCCTGTTGTTTGTTAAGTAATGAGTACATTCTTTTAAGGTGTGTTTTTCAAGCAGCTTCACTTGGTTTGAAAAACTTCACATGTACTCATTTGTTGTCTGCAATGATTGGGATTTTATTTTCTGAATGTACCCCAAACCCCCAAGGACTATTGAATAAGGTATTTGCTGATAGAAAATCCAACAGGAATGTGTGTATGAGGCATCAATTCAATTAGTTATTGAATTTCAGCTCAGTATCTATTACAAGGAATAATTAATAAAATTTGTTGAAAATGTAAATCCAAGGCTCTATCATGTCTTGTTCATGTGAATCAGAAATAACTTTCAGTCCCTGGGAAATATGGGAAATAAGGTCTTAATGTAAGTTTCTCTTTCTGAGTAACTTCATAAATCATCAAGGAGTATGGCCTTTGAGTTCATTCAGATTGTTTGTATTCCAGTCTCAGACCCACCACTTAGTAGCTGATATCCTTGGGTGAATTACTTGACTTTGGGCCTTGATTTCCTTACCTACAAAATGTACCTATTTGTAGGGTTGTGAGGTTTAAGGTTTGGCCAATCAGGGAAGGATAAATAGAATAGATGGCATTGACGAGAATCTTAATAGATGTTGGAGGGAGGGGATCCCTGAGTGGTTCAGTGGTTCAGCGGCTTAGCGCCTGCCTTCAGCCCAGGGCCTGATCCCAGAGACCCAGGATCGAATCCCATGTCCGACTCCCTGCATGGAGCCTGCTTCTCCCTCTGCCTGTTGTCTCTGCCTCTCTCTGTCTCTCATGAATGAATACATGAATGAATAAATAAATAAACAAACAATCTTTTTTAAAAAATAGGTATTGGAGGGAGTGATGAAACCCAGTCCAGGTGCATTAAACTTGGGTGTGTATTAAACTGCATGCCTCCTGTTTCCAGAATTTAAGTTGTTCATTTTTATTCATGCTTTGGGATTTCCTTTGTTAAATTGTTGCATCGCCTCCCCAGAAAGCAAAGAGGAATTACAGTTATCTGAAGAGGAACTATCCATGAAAAAAATATCCAATTATAAACTGCTATGTAATTGCTGATCTCTCCAGCCCCTTGCCTTCTGCACCAATTTATGCGCACCTTCCACTTGAAAGAAAATTGAAGCCATGCAGTGGCTTTAATAAAATAGAACTAGGATAGAAAAGTTACTTTCTCTAAAATGCATCTAAAGTCTAAATGTAAAATAAAAATTTTGAAATCTATTAAAAGAGAGTTGTCTTCATCTTCTGTTGATAACACCAGTAAGGGCTTATTGTATTAGCATATAATAAATTATGTGAGTTTTATTTAGGAACATTATAAAGTTTGTCAGTTCCACTTAACCAGTGTTAGCAATTCCACTTTATAATCCATCATACTCCATTGTTCCTTCCCTCTTTCTTTGCCCTGCTGTTGTCAATATAATGAAAAAAAATGTACATTTTTGTTTTAGCTCTGGTATATGATCTACCTGTGCCCTCTCCCCAACAACACCTCCCAAAGCAGTGAAGAGCATCACTTTTGAAAGGCTTTTTATTTTATTGCCATGAAATTAAGAGCTTTTAGGCTTTACAAGCGTCAGGGCATATACCCAAGATTGGTTTTATTTTTGTTTTAGCTTTGAAGTCATAAGAGCAGTTACTTTGCAGATGAATTCAGCCATAGTTTTTCGCAAGTTTTTGAGAATTGATGGCAATAGGACAAAGTACTTTAGCTTTTCCTCAGGATTGTTTACTATTCCAGTTTTTCACTCCTTTTTTTTTTTTTTTTTTGTTAATTTTATTAATCACCTGTGAAGACACAGACTGCCTATATTGGGTACTTGAAAGTTGACAGGATGTCTTGGAAAGCCTTTTTAAATGCTCTACATTACATAGCTTTAGGCTGAATTAATACTTGCAAATGCAACAAGTATGTGGAATGAAGATGGTCTAGTAGGTGGAAGCTTTTGACTGCTCATGAGCAGATTAAGTGGTTTTTTCTCCTTGAGCTGTTCATTACAATACAGAAGGCTGAGTACTGCTGTAGTGGTCATGCAGGAGGAAGTGGAATGGATAATGGAAGTGGATAATGGGAACTGCACTCCCCAGTCCCATACTCGAGAGCTTGCTCTTTTCCGCTGTGGCAACTCGTCACTCTGCCATGGAGATATACCGTGTAAGGACTAAAGTACGTTAAAGTTAGGGAAGAACTGTAGAGTTGGAACTACTTTTAGAATTTTACCCAAGAAGTGAGATTTCCTTTGGCTGAGCATGGGGCCCAGAGCATTCAGGAAGATTCCTTACATAATGAAGTATATTTTTAAATATGATTAAAAACAAGCATTGTGTGTGGTGAAAAGGGAAGTGGTACCGTGCTAAGTGAAAAAAATTTTCACACCATTAAAGTAATCAAATTCACTAACTAGACTGGTGGAATTTATCAGCTTCCCAGTGGGGTTTTGTTTGGGTAAAACTATTAGCCACACATCTGAGAGGCAGCAGGGATAGAGCTGTAACATCACACAAATTACTGAGTGACAGTCCCAACTTCCACCAACCAGTCAGACGGCCTTGAGAAAGTCATTTAGCTCTTAACCCTGTCGTTCATTAATAAATTGAGAATACTACTACCGACCCAGAAATAATAATTAGATGAGGTGTTTTTTTATATTAAGAGCTTGGTAAATGCTAGTCCTTCCAGCCACCACTTACCTGCACTCCCAAGCTCCTTTCGGACCCTCCTCACTTATCTGCACTCCCAATCTCCTTTCCAAGGAAGATTAAAAGTGAGCAAATAGCAATGATAATAATTCCAACCTGTTACTGTCTTAAATGACATTTGCCAATGAATGGCAAAAACAACAGATTCTACTTATTGTTTCAGAGTTCAGTATTCTATCAATAGGGAAGGGTTAAGGTTGTTAACGCCAACTTCATGGTGTACAGTATATGCTTTTTCCCCTAGCCTTTCCTCCTATGTAGTTTGCTCCTAAATCCGATAAAGCCATCCAGATTTTGAAGAATGCTTAAGAGCTCTACTAAAAATTTTTTAAAACCACTTCAACAAAATATTTCAGGTTATGCTGATATACAAGTAAGTGATGGACATAAATTATGGTCAAATACGAGAAAAGAACTGGACAAATTGGAGATAAGGAAAGTGTACCCACAAAGACCTATCAAAACATGTTGGCCAGTGAAAAGATTCTGTAGAAATAGCCCAAAACAACAGGTGTCAGTGAAATTTAGTGCATGGGTGGAGTCAGCAGTAGAAACCTTATCAACAGTGCTTCATCCTCCAACTTAAAACAAGGTCAGGTCATAATCTCAGGGTCCTGGTGTCAGACTTCACGCTCAGCAGGGAATCTGCTTGAGGATTCTTTCTGTCTCCCTCTCTAGCGCCCCCAAGCACTTGTGGACGTGCTCTCTTTCTCTAAATACATAAATCTTTTTTTAATTGTAAAAAGTTGACCTCAGTGGGAATGTCCTTCATTCAGGTGAAATGAGCGAAGTGCCCTGAAATGTTTATATGCCAACCCACTCCCCTTTATCAGATCTTGCTTTTGCCCTACTAGCTGGCTTAGGTTCAGCTAGTTCTAGGTGTGCCATGTTCTACCCTGCAAATAAGTGAGGTCTCCAAGTCATACTATAAGTTTCTAGGAAAGCAGCCTAAGGTGCATGGAACTACCTTGATTAGTACAGCTTCTTGTAGGTGGAGACTTAGGAGGAGTTAGGGGACCCTCTGAAAATGAGATGTCAAGGCCCTTAGCTCTTCCTGTTGACTGAGGGGCCTGTAGTCTGCAAAGATTGCAGCCAAAGTAAACCATATAGCCTCTCTCTAGTTTTAAGCTTCTCCCCTTCTTCTAGTTTCCTTTTCAAGAATTAAAGTCTTTACCCACCAAGCAAAACAAAATACAGTTTTCTTGTTTTTACAATTTATTTCAAAGTAAGGACCTTAATTGACAGTCCAAAAATAAAGGCTACAGTCCTATAAAGCAACAGAGATTGTGATTCCTGGACAGTCAAAGCTGTAAACACTGGAATAGGTTTTTTTGTTGTTACTGTTGAAGAAAAATTTTTTTCATATATGTGAGTAACCATGCCTGAAGCTTGAGGAGGCTAGTATGTAACAAACTTTTTTAGTTAGTGACACTGCAGGATCTGGTTAAACTGGGTTGAGTTGACTTAACGTTAGGAAAACAACAGTCCCTTAACCATCATTCCCACAATGAAGCAATCACAAAGTGCCTCTAAAGGAAACTGGAAAGAAAAGTTGATGTATGTTCAGTGACTTCTTGTCAAGAAGGAATGCTTCAGGAGCTGGGCAGCAGAAGGTCGCTCATGCTGGTCCCTAAGAAGGGAAAAACAATTTAGAAACAGTACCCCACAAGTGCCTCCCAGCTGGGTCTACTTGACTCAAAACGCCAACTTTAAAAACAGAAGTAGAGGGGCACCTGGGTGGCTCCATTGGTTAAGCAACTGACTTGATTTAGGCTCAGGTTTTGATCCCAGCTTCTCCCTCTCCCTCTGCCCCTCCACTTTCCCTTCTTGTGTGTGCGCTCACTCTCTCAAATAGAAATCTTAAAAAAAAAAAAAAAAAAAAAGAAAGAAAGAAGAAAGAAAGAAAGAAAAGAAAAAAAGAAATTGAATGAATAAATAAAATATTAAAAAAAAAAACGCAATCTTCTCATTACCAAATGTAATGAGTTCATCCTCCTTGTCATCTCTGTAGTAGCATTTGAAGCATTCACCACCACCCCCTTTCGAAACAATTTGCATAGACTTAGAGGAGACTTCTTAGTTCTTCTCCTGCCTTGGGACAACTCCCTTCTTCAACCATGTGCTGGACTTGTGTTGTTACTTCTCCCCCGGGCATTTTCAAAAACCTTTTCTTCAGCCCTCTTAAATTGTTCACATCCATGACTATTGACCTTCTGATTTCTAAAGATGTGCCTCCAATCTCATTTGCTTTTCTGAGCTCCAATTCACAGCTTTGAACGTTTAATGGCAGGCCTTCTTTCAATTCCCTCCCCTGCTCCTCTTTCGCAACTTGCTATTTCTTCCATTATCCATACTCAAAATCATGCAGTCCTATCATTGCCCCATCACCAAGTCCTGATTCCCCCTCCCCTGGAATATTTTGGAACCCTTCTCTTTACAGTCCCACTGCTTCCACCACCATCAAAGTCCAAGCTCTGGATTTCTGCACAGCGTTCTAGTCTCAAGCAGCCTCCATTTGAAGTCCGGTACGCTGCTTTTGGACCTACTTTTCCAAAGGCCATTTTCTTTACAGCGTTATCTGCCCCAAATTCTTTGCAATCTCCTGCTCTTTACTGCCTATTGTAACAAAACTAACCTCCTTGGCCTAACTTCCCAGAACTTTCAACCTGCCCATAGGAGTATCCCCATTCATACTTCCTATTGTTCCTCAAAATTCATTTCTGTTCTATTCAGTCCTTATTCCTGGTAAGTCATCTGCATTTCTGAATATTTAGGAGTGAGTGCCTTCCCTCACTTTATTTCTGACTATCCACACCTCCAAAGAATATTGTCATAAGGCAAGATTCTAGAGTCTTTAGGGTCTTTGCTGTTGTTTCAAGAGGTAATTTTATGCTTATATATGATGCTAATTAGGTAGGATGTATTAATATTATTAACTATGGAGCCCTAATTATGTGCCCCATACTCTGCTAAGCAATTTACATTAACCCTCACAACAACTCTATTAATTGATCATTAGTGGTGTGACTTGTTTATTGGTTAGTTTATGAAACAGTGGTTCAAAAGGAGAGCCATAAAAAAGATTTCAGCCTTTCTCTTTAAAGCTGTGTATGTGTGAGAGAGAGTAATGACAACTTGAAAGGAAAATAGCATGTAGTTCCTGTGGGTCAGTAACAGATAATTGTTCAATTCAGAACAAAGCCACTATAGTAGTCTTAAGAGCTAAGACTGATTCCAAAACTAGTAGTGGTTCATATGATAGTTCTAACATTCCTATGTCTTGTAAGACGTGTTTTTTTTTTGTTTTGTTTTGTTTTTTTTTTTATGATAGTCACAAAGAGAGAGGCAGAGACACAGGCAGAGGGAGAAGCAGGCTCCACGCACCGGGAGCCTGACGTGGGATTCGATCCCGGGTCTCCAGGATCATGCCCTGGGCCAAAGGCAGGCGCCAAACCGCTGCGCCACCCAGGGATCCCCTTGTGAGACGTTTCTGCAGGGAACAAGAAGCCACTCTGTGCCTGAGGCTCTGTACACAGAATCCTTGCTGGAACACCTAGGGATGCCCAGAACTGGAGCACGGAGTACGCATTTCGGCCTCATCCTGTGCAACCCCCTGAAATCAACCAGCACACTCTGCTACACATGCTGGGAGAAAGATACCGAGTCTGAAAGAGAGAGGCACATTTGTCAGCAGGCAGGGAGAACTGTGGGTTCTGAGATTCAGTAAGACACTAAAAATGAATCCATTCTGGGAATTGGAGGCCGCCATGTATGCTTGCTGAAACCTGGAGCACTAGAATTTTTTATCCAGGGATAAGGACGCACACTTCTTCAAAAGCAAGAAAGCCTTCCTCATCCTGTATGTACAACTAAATGCTGAGCCTCACTAGATAGAGGCCTGGTGGGTGGACTCTGGCTTCCCCCCTACATTTCAGCTCTCCCTCACCATACACACACGCACACACATACTCTAACCAGAGCCATCTCTGCTCTTATGTTTTATTCTTTGAATTAAAATTTCATATGGTGGGGGGGCACCTGGATGGCTCAGTCAGTTAAGTATCTGACTCTTAATCTCAGCTCAGCTCTTGATCTCAGGGTTGTGAGTGCAAGCCTCACATTGGGTTCCGTGCTGAGCATGAAGTCTACTTTTAAAAATGGGGGTGGGGCAGCCCTGGTGGCTTGGCAGTTTAGCTCAGCCTACAGCCCAGGGTGTGATCTTGGAGACCCAGGATCGAGCCCCACGTCGGGCTCCCTGTATGGAGCCTGCTTCTCTCTCTGCCTGTGTCTCTGCCTCTCTCTGTGTGTGTTTCTCGTGAATGAATAAATAAATAAAATCTTTAAAAAATAAAATAAAAATTAAAAAATTAAAAATGGGGGTGCCCAGGTGGCTCAGTCGGTTAAGCATCTGCCTTCGGCACAGGTCATGATCCCAGTGTCCTGGGATCAAGCCCTACATTGGGCTCCCTGTTCAGCAGGGAGTCTGCTTCTCTCTCTGCCTCTCCCTCCAGCTTGTGCACTCTCTCTCACTTACTCTCTTAAATAAATAAATAAATAAATAAATAATCTTTTTAAAAAATTCACATGAGCTAAGAAACGTTTGAAAACCACACAAGTGGGCAATCTCTAAAATCCCTTCTAACATTTTACCCAAAATTTTATTCCATAGATAGTAGGGAGCAACAAAACAGAAAAAAACAGGCAACTTTCTGCTACTTTTCTACTTCCCCGATTATTCCCCTCACTTGATGCATGAAATGCTTCAGAGATTTGTTCCTTTGGCTCAAAGGCTCAAATGTTTCCCCTCATTTTAAATGCAAGCATTTCTGGGGGGGGACTGATACATTAAATCTGACAGTCATCATCAATCAGTCAATTCATATCAATCTCTCAATATGGATGAATTTCTCACATACTTTCCAAGGGTCGGTTTTAGGAAGGAGGTGAGAACATTGGTTCGCTGAGAGGACAGGGGAACCTAAGCACAGGGATATCATTGTACCATGACCAGCCCCTGGGAAGACGTCTCATAAGTAAGTGGATCTTTAGCATTGTTCACACACCCTGATAAATCATTTGTCTCTCCCTGATAAATCATTTAATTGAGACACTTGCTACTTGAGGCATTACCCCTATCCCCTGATGCAGTGAGGCCCACAATCACCCAATGTGGCTAATTACTTTCGGTACAAAATCACTCCCTGCTTGATTTTTTTTGTGGGCCGTAAATTGTAGGGGGGCAATGTCAGCAATCTTGGAATCTCTGGGGATTTCTCCACATTCCTGTGTTGTTTTCTTACCTGGTTAGGCACACACGCACAAAGTCCACTGCGTTTTCTGAGAAGTGTTCTGGCAATGGAGGCATTAGCCCTCTGTGTGCTCCAATGTAAAACATGGCTGCCATCCTGTCCATGGAAGCCAGTGGAGGCTTCCCTGTGGCCATCTCAAACACGGTGCAGCCAATGCTCCAGATGTCCGACTTCCTTCCGTAGCCAGACTCATTGATGACTTCCGGGGCCATCCAATATGGAGTCCCATGCATGGACTTAAGCATGTCACTGTGGGTGCCATTTAAACCAGCCCAGGCCAAGCGCTTGGCACAGCCAAAGTCAATTAGCTTTATTATTCCGGTTGGCATGAGCATAACATTATTTCCTTTGATGTCTCGATGCACCACACAGTTCTCATGGAGATAAGCAACACCTTGCAGAATTTGTCTTGTATATTTACAGAACACCATCTCAAGCAATGGCCCAAAACGATTTATAATACTAGAAATTGAGCCACCAGGAACAAACTCCATGAAAATGCTTACAATGTTCTCTTCCAAGCACGTCCCCAAATAGGCCACAATGTTGACATGTTTCAGTGCTTTGAGCAAATCTACTTCTTCCTGCAGTTTCCGGTATTCTTTTTCAGTAGCTAATTTATCAGAGGTATCCAAAGCCACCTGTTTTACAGCTATTAGCTGTCCTTGGCTAGTGAGACCACAATATACCTAGAAGCAGACCTTTTTATTAAATATAAATGATACAACTTCTTCACAAAATGCCTCAGGTGATGCTTGTTTTTCCCTTCTCCTCCCAAACCCTTGTCCTTTTCTAAGTTGACACATCCCCACCTAAATGCAAAGTACTTAAGCAAATTCAGTGTTTCAGTGAAGCCAAAATGGGGATGAGCAGCGTGGTGAATGGATATCATAATGGCTTGGAGTCAAGTGGCCTGGATTGGTTAGAATCTTGGCTTCACCATTCCCCAGCTATGGAACTTTGGGCGAGTTGTACAATCTTTTTGACTTCAGTTTTTCTCATCTATAAAACTGAGGTAATAATTCTTACCTCATAGATACCTACATGACTACACTGGAAAACTCCTCTCCAAGTAAGTGAAATGCCTATTTTGGTGCTAAATCTCTAAGGAAATAGAGGAAGACAGGTCCCGGGGCAATTTGGCAGGTATCTTTAGTGGTTTTATGTCTTTCCAGCTTCTCGCTGATATGTCCCCAGCTAGAAACATAACCTGTTTTATCTGGGGATTGGTCTTCCTTTTCCCAGTCTTTGTAAGTACTATCTAACGTGCTAGGACTTTAGATAGTCTTTCATGCGATTCAAAAAATGTAAAGAACATCTTATGTTTTTGCCACTCAGGAATGATTCTTCCAACATCTGGGAACATCCTGAACAATGAAACATCTCTCCACTGGTCTTGGATCCAGGAGAATGAGAGGGTAGAAATACAACGGCTATTGTCCCACCACATAGACCCTGAGAATGAGACCCATTAGGAGAGATACAGAGTGGCCAGACCCTAGTGACACTGTTTGACCCCTGAAATCAGCTGTGCCTAGAACTACACCTACTTCAGATCCTTCAGTTACATAAACCAATGAGCATCCTTTCCCCCACGCCAGTTTGTGTTGGGTTTCCTGTTACTCCCAACTGAAAGAGTTCCAAATAAAACAGTATACAGGGTGGGAGGGCACAAGAAGATTAGGGAGGAAAAGGTGGGTCAAGGAGCAGTGGGGATTTGGGGTTTCATCATGTTTCGCATTTAACTTACTGTGCCATAGGCTCCCTTCCCAAGGATCTCGCCCTTAGTCCACAGGATAGATTCTTCATTCTTTAAACTATTCTCAGAAAATATCTTCTTTTCGTTTGAGTTGAGAAATTTCTCCTCCTTATTGTATATCCTGAACCCATTACTATATTTCTGTGATAATGAAACAAAAGTCACCATTAAACTCTGAATTATTAGGATGGAGGGGAGAGCTGGAAAGTAGTCTTCCTTTCTTCTAACTTGGGACCAATTAGAGAAAGCCAAATAGGGACCCCTAACTAGTTATATAGGATGCTGCTTATTAGACCACCTACAGTTTCCTCATGCCAAAAGCCTCCAATCAGGGCCTACTGAACCCTGCCTTTTTTACCTCTAAAAGGGTTTCCCGCTCCTCTGCTTGCCTTTCAGTCTCTGCCAAACACAAGTGATGGAGACTGACTCTTTTACCATAGTGAGCTCTGAATAGCCTTTGTCTGTTCTTCAATTATTTTCACAATACAAACATGCACTCAAACACACACATATACATATAAACCTATATGCATACACTTAAATACACATTTATACACAAATGATTGCAATCACAGTAAACTTTGAGAAGCCCTACCTTAGAGGTCAGAGAACAAGAATCTCTTTGTAGAATTTAGACCATGTTTTCCAATGGGTTAATCACACTAAAAAAATGCTTTCTTTTGGTCTTTTCTACAAGTTCTTAAAAAATAAATGATGGTGACACAGAGGCATGGTGAAGTCCATCAGGAGCAAGACTTTCTTGCAAACTTACCTTCTTCATGAATGAAAAGGCCATTTGGGTTCCTCCTTCCCATCTTTTATGTTTCTATCCAAACTAAATTTAAGGACTGCTTGGGAAGGAAAAGGCTGCGAAAGTCAGTTTTGACTCCAGCATTATAGGATGGGGTTACGGGCTACTGATATTTCCTAGCTTGTTAGCTTTGTTTAAATTTAAAATGGCAGAGTGAGGAACACCTGGGTGGATCAGTGGTTAAGCTTCTGCCTTTGGCTCAGGGCATGATCCTGGGGTCCTGGGATCTAGTCCCACATCGGGCTTCCTGCAAGGAGTCCGCTTCTCCCTCTGCCTATGTCTCTGCCTCTCTCTCTCTCTCTGTCTCTCATGAATAAATAAAAAAATCTTTTAAAAAAATAAAATGGCAGAATGGTAAGGTACCTGGATGGCTCAATCAGTTGAGCAACCAACTATTGGTTTTGGCTCAGGTCATGACCTCATGGGTCATGATCTCATGGTTGTGGCATCAAGTCCCAAGTCAGACTCTGTGTTCAGCAGGGAATCTGCTTGAAGATTTACTCCCCCTACCATGCATGCTTGCTCTCTCTTAGATAAATAAATCTTTTTTTTTTTTTTTAAGATTTTATTTATTTGTCAGAAGGCGGGGGGAGCACACACAAGCAGGAGGAATAGAAGGCAGGGAAGAATCAGTTTCCTGCTGAGCAAGGAGCCCAATGTGGGACTTGACCCCAGGACCCCAGGATCATGACCAGAGCTGAAGGAAGATGCTTACCTGGCTGAGCCACCCAGGGGTCCTAATAAATAAATCTTTAAAAAAAATTGAAATGGTAGAGTGGCAGACTCATCTCAGACACACAGGTGTATGCACCACATATCCCCATTTCCTACCCAAGCCTGGAGGCCTTCCTGAATCACTGTCTACCCCCAGCAGAAACCAAGTTCACCATGAAGGTGGAGCTGGCATTTCAGGAATAATCTCACTGGATTCAGAATGCCTGGCCCCACTACTCACCCACTGTGTTAACTTTCTAAGCCTCAATTTTCTCATCTTCAAAATGGCGACTTGTTATTACCTTTAGTATTTATGTCTAGAGCTATTTTGAAGGATATAAAGAAGACATTATAACATGTCTTGCTCCTACATGGTAAGTTCTCAATAAACCAACTATAATATAACTATTGACCTTGAGTGTCTTTTGACCAACTATCTAAAATAATTGTTCCTGATCCTGACATGTGATATAACCTGAGTCAATGCTCAATAAATAATATTTCAGCTAAACCTACTGTTTCTGGAGGCTCATGTAATTCAGTGAGAATTGAAACAGACAAAACCCAATGATATGCTAATATTCTTTGTCCCCACCCCCATTCCTATGAGAAACAATCTTTTTTAAAAATTTTTTCAGCATTGTTGCTTATCTTTCTTGAGAGCAATGGCTAAGTCTTGTACCCCACGGTGTCTCTAGTTCTAAGCCCAGTGCCAGGAACATAGCTGACATCAATAATGTTTCTGTGTTAAAGTTTTCATATTTCATGACTTCAAATCTTTTTTGGAATTAGTGAGCTACTTCTGGGGCTATGTTCATTTCTTTCTATCTCATACACCACCTAGAGCAATGTTTCACCCATATTTCTCTCTCCACTATTTGTTGATTCAAAACATCTTCACTGAATAAAATATTGACCTATTTTAAATAAATAATTTTGCTATATTAATGTACCCAAAGTGATGCCATTGCAGTGTTGGGCTAGCTGAATCCCAGAAGTAAGATGGCATAATGAAAACATCTTAGCCTGACAATCAGGGGACATGGATTCCAAACTTGCAACCAAACAGTGAGACCTTGACAAAACTATTTACTTGCTTAGGGTTTCTTTTTTTTTTTTTTTAAGATTATTTACTTATTTATTCATAGAGACACAGAGAAAGAGAGAGAGGCAGAGAGGGAGAAGCAGGCTCCATGCAGAGAGCCTGACGTGGGACTTGATCCAGGGTCTCCAGGACCTGGAGTGCCCTTTCTTTTTGGGAGGCTAAACCGCAGCGCCACTGGGGCTGCCCTTGCTTAGGGTTTCTGATTCCTCATTTGAAAATAAGGAGTTTGAACTAGACTGTCTCTGAGGTCTCTTCCTGCCCCAATGAATCACTGATCCTAGTCATACCAACCTGTATTTTAACATTTGTTGTCTCTCTGCTCAATTCTTGAGTGGTTTTTCCTCTCCTACTGAAGACAAGATTTAGGTTTTCAGGATCTGTTTCATTTGCCATTATTTGGTGAGAGGTCTTATCTCTCTCATCAAGAGCTAATAGTTCTGCAGCTAGGCATCCTAATAGTTCATCTGTCAATTCTTCATTCTTTACGGAATCTAGAGTTTCTTGTGAAATTGAATTTGCATCATTTAAAGTTTGTCCAAATGACTGATATGTAATTGACTCATTAGCTAAACTATCATCATCCAAAGAATCTGCCCAATGTTGATATGCTTGGGAAGATGCACTCTGTTGTTTCTCTTGGAAAGAGAAACTCATAAGTGTTTCAGACTTCTCTAAAACACTTTCAAACCCTATATCATTAGTTAAAATTTGGTTGGCACTTATTTTACCAAGAGATGCTGTATTCTGTTTTTCTTGCAGTATATGTTTGTTGGAACTCTTCTCGCTGGGCACTGCCCAGCTGTTTTCTGAAAGGATAAATGACGTCTGGTGATGCAGCTCTTCAAGTTTATGCAGATCTCTGAGGCTCGTGGCAAGTATTTGATTGTTAGAAATGTCTTCTTCATCAGCAGACTCTTCCATAGAAACTTCTTCAACAGTGGACAAATGTGAAACAGGAAGGAATTCACTCTGTTCAGTGGACCGCTCACAAGGCAGAGCCAAGTTCATGGGCTGACCTTCATCACTGGAAGAGAGAAAGTCATTTGCTGAAGACTTTATCTGCCACTCTGGATCTGAAATACCATCACCATTTTCAATGCCCTTTTGGTTGCTACCTACAGCTTTGTAACCCTTTTCTTTAGAAATTAAACTTTTGTTCTTTTGTTTGATGCCAAGCAAAGCCTTTGCAGGTTTAATATGTGGTCTCTTCTGAGAAAATCTTGTTCTGCTATTGCTGCTCCTCTCACTGTGTGAAGATCGACATTTATTGGTAATACACCTGCCAGATGGAGCAGAGCATATCTCTTGATAATATTTGTTCTCATGACGTTCAGCCTCTCTTATGTGACAATAAACAGGAGTCCCAAACATTTCGTAGATTCCAGGCCCATTAGCTGTTGAATTGATCTCTTTGAACATGTCACTATACTTAAGATCTAAGCAACTTAGTCTTGGCTCTGTTGGTTGAGCAGAGAGAGGGACAGAAGACTTTTTTATTCCTGGATTCTTACAGATGCAAGGAAAAGACTGCTTTTTAGGTTTCAGAGCCCGGTAAGTTGATTGCTTCTTTTCTATCTGTGGCATTCTTCTTTGAAACTTGGGTGATTGCCGAGGTCTGGGGTCAACAAGCTCCAGAGCAGGGAAAGCTTGAGTTTTTATGCTGGTTTTATGCATGGTAGGCTTAATGGAACCTTCGATGGAAATCATGAAATTCTGGGGTGTCCTGTTACTGGTCTTTGTCTTCGAATCCAGCTTATTTCTGTGGGTTTTCATCTTATGCCTGTCATTTTCTTGGTGTGCGAGTATGTTGAAGCTATTGTTGTTATGAAGAGTGCCCTTTCTTTTTGGGAGGCTTGGTTTGGCTATTGACAGTTCCTTGGGAGTTCCATGTCCAGGGAAAGTGATGTGGATAAGAGGCACCATCCCATTCATTTCTGGTTTGATTGCGTCTGCTACTGATACTTTTATGTTTGTCTCCGTGCCTCTGTGATCTTGTGGGACCTTTTCAGTGGGGCCGTCAGGGACTACGTTGGACAAACTCTTAAGTGCAGTATGCCCTTCTAAAATATGCTTTGGCTCAATTGCTTCACTTTTATGTACTGAAGCACTTTTTGAATCAGCCTTATCATTTCTTGTCTCTTCATCCTGGTTTAGGATTATTTCTGAATGCTGGGCTTCTTGGAACTTGATTGGCATGGTACATCCAACTGCATAGTCTTGTTTACAGTTTCTAGCTACTAACCTCTCTTTCTTTCCTGACAAAAAATGTTGAGAATTCTCTTCTGCTTTTCTCATTTCATGACCAGGGCAGTCAATGTCCACTTCCCTATCTGTAGGAAAACTGCTTTCCTTACAATTCTCAAAGGACACCAAAGATTGTCCTTTTTCGAAGTGACAGATTGCAATTTTGTCACTTCCTTCTGTTTCTTTAGATTTTCTGTTCTCTTCCGTCTCCATGTGTGGTCTGTGATGGTTAGCCTCCCAAAAAGAGCACATGTTTCTGGACCAAATAGAGCTGTCAGAGGACCTGAGAGTCTGATCCACAAACACCTTAAACGGAGCTTCCTGCTGCTTATTTGATGGTCTAAACTCCTCAGATCGACTTCTGGGCTCTGAGAGCTTAGGTAAGAAGGATACGAAGTCTGGAATATTTCTTTCTTTCTCTTTTTGATCTTTGTGATTTGGAGGGATAGTCTGAAGACCAGGTTTCATGGACAAAAGTGACAATGGTGGCAGAGGAAACTACAGGGAAAGAAAAAAGGCTAATGAACATGCGTATCATATTAACTGGTTTAAAGCAATCCAGAGAGATTCTAAGATTCTCTTTCAGGAAGCCTTTACAAGGCTATCCTAGAGATCCCAATTTTAAAAACTAAAAGCTTATTCCTCGTATTTTTGGTAAAACAATATTTCCAAAAACCAAGATTATTGGTGGTGCCCGAATGGTTCAGTTGGTGAAGCATACAACTCCTGATCTCAGGATGGTGAGTTCAAACCCCACATTGGGTGCAGAGATTACTTAAAAATAAAATATTTTTTAAAATAAATAAAAAATAAAAACCAAGATTATTATAGCTATACAGATTCGTGTTCATGTATTTAAAATAAAATAAGGAAAAAATAAAATAAGGACCCTATAATGTAAACATTAAAAATTTTTAAAAAATATTTATTTATCTGAGATAGAAAGAGAGAGCGAGTGGGGAAAGGGGCAGAGAGAGAGAGGGAGAGAAGAAGACTCCTCACTGAATGTGGAGTCGGATGTGGGGTGTTCCATTCCAGGAGCCTGAGGCTGTGACATGAGCTGAAAACAAGAGTCTGACACTTAACCAACTGAGTCACTCAGGCACCCCATGTAAACATGAACATTTTAAGATGAGAAATTTTATTTCTTTTCTCTTTTCATTTTCCTTTCAATAGAACTGATCTAAGATTTTTTAGATCAGCTTAGAACTGCTTAACATTTCTGTTACAGAGGCACCTGGGTGGTTCAGTTGGTTAAGTGTGAACTTAATCAAGTGACTCTTGATTTCAGCTCAGGTCATGATCTCAGGGTTGTGAGATCGATCCCTGTGTTGGGCTTCACATTAGGCCTGGAGCCTACCTGGGATTCTCTTTCTCCCTCTCCCTCTGCTGGTCTCCTCCCCTGCTCATGTTTCTCTCTCTCTCTCTCTCTCTCTAAAGCAAACCAACAACAAAAAAACTTCTTACAGTTACTTTAACAATGATCATTAGGTTGCATACTAACTCAGATTTTGTATCTGGAGCACAACTACTCCTTAATATTTTGCTGAATTGTTTTGTTGAGAGAGCCTTATAAACGTATCACAAGTTACACTTGAAAGTTAGCAACCCTGAATGGTTTTTACTTCTTTGTGCTCCAACTATTTTTCAATAAACTCAGTTTTTTACTATCAGCAACCTCTAGAGGTCAGTATAACCCAATATATAAAAATCAGCTTTGTGGTTATTAAGCTACAAACTAACTTTCCATTGTGGCTTTCTTTTCCCAGATTTGGTACCTAATTATATTAGGATATTTATAGGCATGGATCATGCGTGGCAATCAAGACCTATACGTTTAATTTTCATTGTATTGCCACCTCTGTGTAAGAAGAAAGGGAAAGGAAACTGACACTAGAGACTTAGGCATTAGAAGTAGGTAAAATGCAATGTAATCCTCCACTTTTATTGTCTAGATGGTCTTCTTCCATCACTTAAACATAACATCAGAAAAAAGACAGATTCTCCAGGGCTTAAACATTTCCCTCGTAGCAGCTGTTATTTGTTTTTAAGGCCAATAAACTCCTTTTACAACACTAAGCAGTACCTATGCACTTTCTCAAAGGCTCATGGGACAGAGAAGAGGCTGGCAGTTGAGAAAGTCACAAGGATCTTTCCAAAAACTGTACTTACAAACTAGACAATTAGGAAAATCTTTCTACCACTGGACAAAAAATTCATCTAATTTCTAGGCATGTTAAAAGAAGACAAATTAAAATATGTCTAAAAGAGTCAATCACCTCATTATGTAAAGAACAGAAACCATCCCAGGAAAGAAATGTACATGGCAAAGTATACCCCTCCCAGTAGTTCTTCACGTCTACAAACTATCTGTGAGTTGTTGTTTTCCAAGCTATAGTGGTCGAGGATTTTGGTTTGAGGTCTTTGATAGAGTTTGTCTCTAACAGCAGTTCTTTGGTTTCAAATCTTAAGTCAGAAATGCTAAAACTAATCTTACCTCAATTCTTCGGCTACTGTAGTTCATATCAGAAATAGAAAACTCTATAACAAGAAAAAAATAAAATAATTAGATATTCTTAGTAATAGAGTGAACACAGAAAGTCTTAAGCCAGAGTTGGAGATGCAATAATCTTGTTGCTAAGGTTTGAGGAAAAGTTGAAATTAAGAGTTTTTCAAGTTGTGATCCATATGAAGGTGGGCATGGAATGATTACAAAACACTTAAAGCTACCACCACTGGAGGGGGATATGGTTTTATATATAATGTTGTATTTTATATACAGTTGACCCTTGAACAACATGGGTTTGAACTGGATGGATACACTTATATGTGAACTTTTTTTTGATAAATACAATACACTACTGTAAATATATTTTCCTTATTCTTTTAAACATGATTTTATTTATTTATTTATTTTAGAAAGCAAGAGGGCAGAAGGAGGGACAGAGGGGGAGGGAGAAGGAAAGAATCTCAAGCAGACTCTGTGATCAGCATAGAACCTGATATGGGGCTTAATCCCATGACCCGGAGATCATGACCTGATCTGAAACCAAGAGTTGGATGCTTGACTGACTGAACCCACTCACGCGCCTCTTATAATCTTCCTAATAACATTTTCTTTTGGGGAGCCCCAGTGGTGCAGCGGTTTAGTGCCTCCTGCAGCCCATGGTGTGATCCTGGAGACCCAGGATCGAGTCCCACGCTGGGCTCCCTACATGGAGCCTGCTTCTCCCTCGGCCTTTGTCTCTGCCTATCTCTGTGAGTGTCTCTCATGAATAAATAAATGAAATCTTTCAAAAAAAAATTTCTTTTCTCTAGCTCACCTTATTGTCAAAATACAGTGTATAATACACATACAAAATATGTATTACTTGGCTATTTATGTTATTGATTAGGCTTCCAATTTACAGTAGACTATTAGTAGTTAAGTTTTTGGGGAATCAGAAATTATACATGGATTTTCTACGTCAGTGTCCCCAACCCCCACATTGTTCAAGGGTTAACTGTAAATGCATATTATATATATGTATATATATAAAGCATTTATATATATGTTTATGTCTGTATATTTATATTTACATTAATATTAATAATTATACTTCTATTTGTGTTTATGTCTTTATTTATATTCTGGTAGGAAATGCAAGCTTTTTGGATCAGAGAACAGAGAATTTATTACAAAGCATCATAGCACCAGCTTCCCACATCCCAATTCCACAGGGCAACACAATGAGCACCAGATGTTTACCTGTGGGGAAGCACCACAGAAATGAACCCTATGACTCAGAACTTATACAGAGTGATTGGTACTTTGACCTATCTTTCTCTCCCAAGAAACAGAGATCTTTACTATAAAAAGTAAGCAAATGTCTCCAGGAGAAAGGGAAAATGTATCTCTGGGTTTTATTATCCTAGAATGTAGGCAAACAGCTCCTGAGGAAATAAATGTCTGAATCTCTCTGGAGCAATACACTAACTCTAATTCCCAAGACATGTTTATCATTCAGTCATCTTTTAGCCTAGTTTCCTAGTGCTTTTTTTGCTCATAAAGCCTGGACCACCATACAAAAATTGCCTTTTAACAGTTGTTTGAACTTAAACATGGGGTAGAGATCATAGATGGAATTTACTAGGTAGTGTAAACCTAGTTGCTGTCCTTTTACCAAAAAGTCAGAATGGTCCCTAAAGCCCCACCCACCACCACAGCTTGACATTGACACCAAAAGCTCCCATGTGTCCAGCATCAAAGCAGGTCACGTAAATGGATGAAATGAGACAGGGACAGTGATGAGATGAAATTGTATGCCAACTAAAGAGACATTCAGTACACGGTTCCAAGTGATACTGTTCATTCCAGATGGATTATCTAGTACTGTTAGATTCTCCAGTTGTCAAGAGAAGCCAGAGACCTGGAGATTTTATGTGAAATTTCCCTCCCATCCCCTTTATTTAGTGTGTTGAAGGTCAAAAAATAGGGCAGATCATTTTGGCCACCATTTTGGCTGCCATTTTGAAATTTGACTTAGAAACAGACCTCTTTAAGATGTAACACAGATAAAGAAGACATTGGCAGGTGAAAAATGGTACCTAAGAAAAGGATACCAATAGAAGGGTTTTTTGTTTTTGTTTTTGTTTTTTTTGTACCAATAGGAGGGTTTTGAACATTCCCCTTAACCACAACCTAGCAAAACCACCTCCCCCAATTCTTTATGCATTTGTTCAACAAATATTTATTGAGTGCCTAATAAGTAATTGATACCATCCCAGAAGATAGCAATGTAGTTGTGAGCAACAAAGACAAAATCCTTGCCCTCTGAGAGGTCATCATATAGAGGTTGAAGTTTCCCTGTTAAAGAGAAGGAAACCACAAACATACTTGAGACAATGCTACAAGTTAATACCAGAAATACAACTGAATATAATGTATAATTGGTGCATATGTATAAACTGATTTAAAAAAGAAAAAACCCTTCTGAATATTTGGATAAATATTGTCCAATGTTGGTCAGGGATAACATGAGGTAGAAAAACACTCAAACATTTCTGGTGAGAGTGTTGAGGTGAGATTTTGCTGGTAGGTAGTTCGGCAATACATGTTGAAAACCTTTTACAATGTATATAGAATTCTAGTTAAAAGATCAAATGATCAAATGTTCCAGCTTTTCTCCATCCCACAAACATCACTAAAATGATAGTAAAGGAAATGAAAAAGGAGTAAATAAGGACAACAACAACCACAAAAGCCCAGAGGATAAGACAGCAAATGAGTAAAGTCTACAAAATTTTAGATAGTGAAAGCTTTATGGATGAGTAATAATTAATTGTCAGCCTTCTCTGTTCTGCTCAGTGTTGGAGAGGGGGGGGGCGGGGGGGGAGGGAACTCAACAAGAAACAAGAACTCCAGAAAGGAGCAGGAATTGAAGATACCAGCAACCTCTGAAGGTGAGGATGACTAGTCCCCAGATTCCCTGTCCTGCCCCACTAATCAGGAGATGCTCTTCTCTGTTCCTGGCAGATGGCTCGAAGTTTACTTTCTGGAGAGTCTGGGACAAAGATGCTAAGGAGCTAGGTATAGCTGAGAGCAGAAACAGGGTGTTGGAGTGAAAATAAAAGGATTAAGTGGAAGCATGCATACTGACAGCTGAGTCCCAGTCTTTCAACCCATAGTCAAGGGCTTGGGTTATCCCTATCTAGGAAAAACTAACCAAGAGAAAGGCCTATCTATGCACTCTGACAGTTGGGGAATCCCTCACTCAACCATTCAGGTCTCTCACTGCCCATTGAACAAGTACCCTGGGGCACACAGCACTTTTTAGTGCCAAGAAATAGAAATAACCAAGGAATAATGGATGTGTAAGAAAAAGCCTCTAATGTGAAAATACAGAGAACAAAACAAGTAGAAAGAAAAGAGTTCAAAAGAAACATAGAAAATGAAAAACTATCATTAATATACTTTATGCACTTTTTCTTAGGAAGCTATGGGAAACGCACCCTTCTAAAAACCCTACCCTGCCAGTTTCTCTACTATGCGATCTCTCTTACTGCAATAAACCAATGAATGCACCTTGATGAACTACAAGTTAGTCCCCGAAGGCTTAGGCCAATTGGTTTGGACAGTGGTAAGCAAATATCAAAGACAGCATTGCCCCAAAGGGAAATGCTGGCACCAGTGCTGCTATCAGTAAAAAATTCTTGGGCCAGAGAGAGTGGCAAGCTCAAATCCTGGAGGAAGGCATCCTCCATTTAAGCCCCCAAAATTCCCACAGGTAAACATCAACTAAATATGAGTTCATGGTAACAATTTTTCAAATATTCAAGAAAAAGATGATAGAAAGATAGATGATAGAAGATAGATAGATAGATGATAGATAGATAGATAGATAGATAGATAGATAGATAGATGATAGATGATAGATAGAGACAAATAATTTGCTGGCAGAAAAATAAAGGGATCACTATAGTTAAATGAACTCACCTTCAGATTTTCTTTGCTGTCCCTTCAGAAAGTGAGGAACATCTTCTCTGGCTACAGATGTGAAAATGTTTGGTTCTAAGCAAGGTCTTGACAACAAAAAGCCCACATTCTCATCACAGAGCTCCTTGGAGCTTCCCTCTTTCTTCAGAAGTAAAGGCCCCATGGTCAGCATCTTTGTCTGGAAGTCCACCATCTCAATTTCATTTGGGAGAGAAACAGAATGTGGTCGTGCCCATTCTCCATGCACTGGTGTCATCTGACTAAAAGGGGAGGAGGACACAGTTTCATTCAAAACTCATACCCTGTCTTCTGGATCTTCACTTCTCAGTTCAGCCTGATATCACCAGAAAATTGGAGAACTATTTCCAAATGGTGCTGGTGAGTGGAAGAACTGTATTCTTGAAAGGACAAGACTCTCCACCCTCCAACTCGTTCCCCACTTCATTTGCCTTCTGCACTCCACACTTTAGTTTCCCCAGTCCCTATTTCCTTGAGTAGAGAAATCAGAGAGGCAAACTGCAGGCATACAAGGATCCACTCTTTTCCTTCTCTAAAGATATTAACCAGTCCAGAACTTCTCAGACTATCCTTCATAAAGGACCAGTTTTTAAATTTTCCAATCCATTGTGAAATGAAACTTTTGTAGAACTTTTGTAATAAGAGTGGGAATTACTATAAGAATAAAACAAAAAAACCAAGACCATGAAAACAAACCTGAATTTTTTCATTATTAGATCAGTGAACCTAAAATTACTTTGTCAAATTGTAATACAACTTTTTAAATGTTTACATTTTTTATTCTGTCCTGACTTCATCAAGGACTGGTAACCAAAGGACTGCAGAATCATACATTAAGTGGCACTGCTTCAGGGTCAGGAAACTATGACCCATGGGCCAATCCAGCCTTCAGTCTGTTTTCATAGTTTTATTGGACCACAGCCATACCTATTTGTTTTCATATTGTCTATGACTGCATTCAAGCTACTATTGCAGAATTGAATCATTGCAACAGAAACCATATGATCCATAAAGCCTAAAATTATCTGGCTCTTGCCACAATAATATTTATCACAACCTCTGCTTTAGAATGTTTTCTGGAGGGCAAATTACCAAAAATGTAGGTTACTACACAAGTACCACTTCATACTTAAATTTCAGTCTAGCCTTTCAAAGAATATTCCTTACCTGTTTTCTTGTAAATCTTCTTGGTTCATTTCTTGGGGATAACTGACATCTCTTGGAAAAGTAACAATAATCTCAACACCTATAGAAACACATGACAATCATAAAAAGAAGAAAGTAATGAATTCGAGTGGCAACTCGGGACTGAGTGTTTTATTTCTGGTTATTTAGCTGAGTTTTAATAATTGCAGAATGTGGAATAGAAGAGAAGGTCCAGAAATAAACCCACAATCCCTTGGTCAATCTATGACAAAGGAGGCAAGAATATGCAATGGGGGAAAAAAGACAGTCTCTTCAACAAATAGAGTTGGGAAAAGACATGCAAAAGAATGAAACTGGACCGCTTCCTTACACCATACATAAAAATGAACTCAAAACAAATTAAGGACCTAGATGTGAAACCTGAAACCATAAAAATCCTAGAAGAGAGCACAGGTGGTACTATCTCTGACTGTAGCCATAGCAACATTTTTCTAGATATGTCTCTTGAGGCAAAGGGAACAAAAGCAAAAATAAACTATTAGAACTGCACGAAAACAAAAAACTACATAGCAAAGGAAACAACAAAACTAAAAAACAACTTAGTGAATGAGAGAAAATATTTGCAAATGATATATCTGATAAAGGATTAGTATTCAAAATATATAAAGAATTTATACAACTCAACACCAAAAGGCAAAGAATCCAATTTAAAATGGGCAGAAGACTTGAACAGACAAGACGTACAAATGGCTAACAGATACATGAAACGTTCAACATCACTGATCATCAGGGAAATGCATATCAAAACCACAATGAGATATCACTTCATACTGGTCAGAATGGCCAAAATCAAAAACATAAGAAGCATGTGTTGGCGAGGGTGTAGAGAAAAAGGAAACTTCTCGCACTGTTGGAAACAGTATGGAGTTTCCTCAAAAAATTAAAAATAGAACTACCTTATGATGCAGTAATTACACCAGTGGGTAGTTACCCAAAGACTACAAAAACTATTCAAAAGACTATTCAAAAAGACATATGCACCTCCTATGTTTATTGCAGCATTATTGATAATACCCAAATTATGAAAGAAACCTATGTGCCCACTGATAGATGAATGGGTAAAGATGTGGTGTATATATATACAATGGAATGTTACTCAGCCATAAAAAAGAATGATATCTTGCCATTTGTAACAACATTGATAGATCTACAGAGAATAATGCTGAGTGAGTCAGAGAAAGACAAATACCATATGATTTCACTCATATGTGGAATTTAAGAAACAAAACAAAGGGAAAAAAGAGAAAGAGAGGCAAACCAAAAAACAAGACTCTTAACTATAGAGAACAAACAGATAGTTACCAGAGGGGAGGTGGATGGGAGGTTGGATGAAACAGGTGAAGGGGATAAAAGACTACACTTACCATGATGAGTAATACACAGAATTGTTGAATCACTATGTTATACACCGGAAACTAATATTACATGTATGTTAACTAACTGGAATTTAAATAAAAACTGAAAAATATTTACAGAATGTATATTAACCTGGGACTTAGGTTTAGCGATCTCTCTAGCATTTGATAGATCCTAAATAAGTGCTTAAAAAGTAAAAAAAAAAAAAAAAGGCGTAACAAAACTATCCAGGTATAAAACAAAGTTTTATGATGAGCAATGTTTTCTCTCTGGATGGAGAAAACAAAGTCTCCTTTTGTAAAGTACAACTACAAGTTGTACTACAAGTGACACCTACTTCACAGAACCATTGTGAACTTCATTTTTTTTGTAAATGGGGTGGGTTTTTTTTTTAAGATTTCATTTATTTATTCATTAGAGACACAGAAAGGAGAGAGAGACAGACAGACAGAGAGAGAAGCAGGCTCCATGCAGGGAGCCTGACATGGGACTTGATCCAACGTCTCCAAGATCACACCCTGGGCTGAAGGCGGCGCTAAACTGCTGAGCCACTGGGGCTGCCCTCGTTGTGAACTTTAAATGAGATAATTTATGTTGCCCATGGGAACTTGCTTGTATATGAATTTTTGTCAACTCCTAACTGATTCCATGGAATGAATCCCAGTATAACCCTTAAGACAGAAAGTTCCAGCTTGTAGAATCAATGCTTGCTTACAATATAAGGTGTTAATTCCACGTTTAAAAAGCTAGTGTGGGGCAGCCTGGGTGGCTCAGCGGTTTAGCACCGCCTTTAGCCCAGGGCGTGATCCTGGAGACCCAACATCGAGTCCCATGTCAGGCTCCCTGCATGGAGCCTGCTTCTCCCTCTGCCTGTGTCTCTGCCTCTCTTTCTCTCTCTCTCTCTCTCTCTCTCTCTCTCTCTCTCTCTCTGTCATGAATAAATAAATAAATAATATTTTAAAAGTATATGCCAAGCCTAACTCTTTGTGCTGAAGATACAGAAATAAATAAGTGCAACTATGACTTTAGTAAAGACAACAAATAAGAAAACAAAGAGTAGGGGATCCCTGGGTGGCGCAGCGGTTTGGCGCCTGCCTTTGGCCCAGGGCGCGATCCTGGAGACCCGGGATCGAGTCCCACGTCGGGCTCCCTGTATGGAGCCTGCTTCTCCCTCTGCCTGTGTCTCTGTCTCTCTCTCTGTGTGTGACTATCATAAAAAAAAAAAAAAAAAAAAAAAAAAAGAGTATATCAAGTTAAACACTGTGATAAAGTGTACACATGGTGTTGTGGGAGCACAGAGGTATATCCTTCCAAAATAACCCTCTACTTATCCCAGTTTTCAGTCCTATCTATGTATTTCTCAGGGCCATTTAGTGAATCTCCCTATGCCTAGAGGAGTTATGGTTTTAATCAGCCCCACTGAGGGAATGCTAGGGAAGAAGTAAAAAAGAGAAGATAAAAGAGAGGTATGAATCAGAGAGATCTGAACCTACGTCTCTCCTCTGTTCCTCATGGGAGATCTTGGCAAAGTTACTGAATAATAATAATAATAATAATAATAATATACCTTTGGTTTTCCTGATGTTTTCCAAATATGACAACATGATTGCATGTTTTCTAATAAAGTAGCAAGGAGCACATCTCTGAAAATGAGGTTTCCCTGGAATGGTCCATATATTTAAAAATTTTTTTCAAAGATCCTACCACCACACTATCAGGACAAAATGAGAGGCTTGGGATTACACAGCTGGAAGGAACTTAGAGATCATCTGATCTAAGCCTTTCATTTTATAGACAAACTGATAAGCATGAGGTTGTGTGATATGCTCAGGGCCACTCTCATACTAGAAAAGAAGGTGGATTTTTTTTTTTTGGGAAGATGGATATTTTCATAATGTCTTTGTAGTCATCTTTGAGTGCAAAACCTAGCTGACACATTAAAGTAAGAAAAACATGATACAGCATACATTTCTAATAATGAAACTGTCAGGGAAAAAGGTATTCTAAACAAAGGCTAAGTTAGTAGTTTGCTGTGGGAGTTGGAAAACTGTGCAGAGTATATTCATGTGAACACAAGAATGTGAACATTCTTAAGAATGTACTTTTACGACTTTTACAATTATTGAGAACTAATAAACCCAGAATGTTTTTAAGCAAATTTAATGTGTTTCAATAGTATGTTAATTGGTTGATTTCTTTTTCAAACCAAGAAACAAAGATATTGTAGGCAAGTATAAGAAATTCCTGCGTTTGTGGGAATTGTTAAAAGCTAATGGTCCCATCCTAATTGTTGGTCCTAAATGAAGTGGAAAAGGATCATAGAACGTGCTGACTCTGAAAGCAGCTGGAAACATATAAATGTACTCTGTTTTGTCTCTTGAATAGTGTGAATGGTCATGGGAGCCTCTGAGCCTACCCTGGGGCCAGAAGAGATGATGCATGGTCACATGTAAAAGTGAAACCCTTGCTCCTGAGTGCACATTTCCACATAAGAAGAGATAAAGTAACTCTGCCAGAAAATGTTACAGTAGAGAGAAAGAAACTAAGAGGCAACCTTTAAATATAGCCAGAAACATAATTTCACAAAAGAGGTGAAAATGATATTCAAAGTGGGAAAATGATCATTAATTTGTTAGCATTAAGCCATTATTAAAATGAAAACTGAAAATTGGTCCCATCTAATTCATTCAGTGAATAAAAATTATTGTCTCCAGGAGAATCTTACTTTCCTGTGTTTTCTGCTTATTGTTTAAATTGTTGCATATCAAAGTTCAAAATATTTTGAAAACCTGTCCACATTTTTATAGTTTCCTAAATCATGAATCTCAACACAGATTTTTTTAAACTACATTTTCTAGTGTCCTTTGCCACTGGAGTTCAGAAAGCCAGCTTGAGAGACAGATTCACATGAGTTACATGAAAAAAGATAAGATAGAGTCATATTTGCTGATGTTTCTCAGCAGAGGGATGAGTTCCCAAAATTGATGTGGGAGCAACATCCTTGTTGTAGCAGAGCAGCATGATTTGGGGGTGAGTAGCCAGTTTTGAGATAGTTACCAGAATTCTTCCTGACAATCAAACTTAGAGTCTGTTCTCCTTTGGCTTTTCAATGGTCTGTGGGCTAAGATTTTTTTTAAGACTACATTTCTAGCTCAACTAAAGTAGAGTCTGTTATCTGCAACTAAGAATCCTTTTTTTAAAGATGCTATTTATTTATTCATGAGAGACACAGAGACAGAGGCAGAGACATAGGCAGAGGGAGAAGCAGGCTCCCTGTGGGGAACCCAATGTGGGATTTGATCCCAGGACCCTGGGGTCAGACCCTGAGCCAAAGGCAGATGCTCAACCATTGAGCTACCCAGGCATCGCTGCAACTAAGAATCCTGATGAATATACACTGCATCAAAAAAATTTTAAGCCTACTGATTTCAAGGGAAAAGTTCTTAGTCCATTTATGAAAAGAGTGATTTTACATGCTCAACATGGCTACGTTTGCATCTGATAATTGTTCTAAGAAAATAGCTGATTGACAAATGCAAGAAGATTTTTAGACTAAGGAAAAAGATGAGGGATTTTTAGGGGGACCTTAAATTGTATTTTACAAATTACCACCTATAAAAGCCTATAATTAAACCAATGCATGCTGTAGGAGTATTAGCTGTTCAAGTCTGTGGGTGTGATCAAAACATTATAGAGTTTATATATATCTTAGTGATGCTCCCTTTTGAATAGAATACAGTGAACAGAGATAAACTAAATGATAAAGTTTTGCATATCTACAACAATAAGATACTCATATGGCATATGAATAAAGTCTTTATAAAGTGTGCAAGCACTTGCATATCAACAGCTTCGAGTATGTTGGAAACACATAAATGGATTTAAAGAGATTTATTGATACTTAAGATGAATACAACGCACAGTAGTGCCCCAAACATTTTTATTTCAGATTTGTGACTTAAAAAAGTAATTATTAAAGACTATCAACTATGAGAAGAAAATCTATCTGAAACTTAATTCTTTCTTTCAAGTTTGTAACCCACATTATAAAAGCTCAAATTTTAAGCAAGAGCTTAATGGAGATGCTACATATGTGCTATGGCTCCTATACGAAAATGTTATATATTTTAAAACTATTAAAATCATAAATTATCTTAAAAGAATTAATTGCATCTCAGATGGCAAGCCAACTCCAGATTGAGTAGAATAGACAAATTATTTAACCTCTTGGAAGGTGCTTGAGACACAATTGTTCTGAGAGCTCTGCTTTGAAGTGTTCGAAAATCAAAGTCAGACCACAAGGGGTGTTTGGAAGAGGGCCAGGATAAGGGCCAGGATATTTTCATTTTAATTAGGTTTTTCAGGTTCTGTGGTGTTAATTATTTCAACTATCACTAAACTATTCTCCATCCTCAGCTGGAGAAAGATTCGGAGTGAGTTTGAGAGAGGCAGGAGCTGCCCAGAAGAGGGCAGCATCATATAAGGGGCCAAAGGAGATAGCCTTTGGGACAGCACTGCAGTGTTTGGTTCATGAGGTTGCAGAAGAAAAGTCTTAAGAGGATAGCCTCCCTGGAGAGTTAGAAATGGAAATCTGAAAATTGCTGAAGAGAAATCGGAGCGGTGTGACTAAACATTTAATTTAGAAGTTTATAGGTGAGTAGATGACAGGTCATTGTGATCACTGTGGAGACTATTTTCTGAAGTGAGAGCTGCAAATACTTTGTGGTCTGTTAAATGCAAAGTCCCTCATGGATATGACCAGATAACATATTTGGAATGAGTGTTGTTCTGGAAAATTCCAGACTTATGTCTTCATGGAATAAAAGACTGAAACTTGGGGCTTTACTGCCTTGTTCAGTCCCCCATCTTTTCCTGAAGAGAGAAGCTCTGGGAGAAATGCTTGGTTCTGGAAGAGAGAGCTTCCATCAGCTCCCTGATGGAAGATTCTGAGAGGAAACAAATGGGGGCAAAAGGTGTTATCAGACAAAATGAAAAGGGGCAGAGGATGGCTGGCTGAGCTGGGGTGAGGTGAGTCAAGAGAGAGACATAAGAGAGATGGCCATTTGACCAGCAAGTTGACAAGACACTCTGATTGAGATAAGGACCAAAGGAAAGAAAAAGAAAAAAAAAAAAAAAAAAAAAAAGGACCAAAGGATAGGATTTGTGAATGAGTTTTCTTTACCTTTGTACTTTTCTGTGTTTTTAAAATTCTCTACCAAGCACTACTGAAATTGGGGTAGCAGGGGGGCGGGGAGTCCAAATAATCAGTGTTATCTTTGGGAACATGTCAAGGACGGAAGCCAGATACCTTCTGTCCTGGGTTGCCAATCTTGTCCATCACTGCTTGGATCTCCTCCTTCACTAACCAATGTGGAATGACTGCAGTCCTCGTCTTGGTCAAACTCCTGCAATATCATGAAATAGCAACTTAGTTATTCAATGTACTGCTTTGTTGACAGAATGATTATTGATTTTTCTAAGCCAAAGTTTCACACTGTAGATTCCTCTTAAATTGGAGAAAGTAATTAGGACTAAAATAATGGGGAAAAAATCTATCCTCCTGGAGCACCAAGCTCACACAGATGTGGACATGATTAATTGTGTAATTGAAAATGAAGATCAAAGCTGAAATCACATAGACACATAGAAATTCAATATTTTATACTTTTATCATGTCAGCGTCCAGGCTACTAAGCTGCCACAAATTCCATCTGGGTGGGTAACTGGAAAGAATCCTTTGGCCACAGCAGTGAACAGCCCCAAAGGAACATGGTCTTTTCCATAATGCCTTCCTGGGGCATTATTTACAATTGGTGGAGGTGGAAATCCTTACCCCGTATGGAAGCTCAGATAGAACTCTAGACTGAAAGGAAGCAGCAAAGCTGATTAAAGTTTTCACTATGACAGCTTTCTGATCTAATCATGGCATGCAACCTCTCAAGGAAAGAAAAACTTCCTTTTTACCCTCTAGAAAATAATCATTATGCTAAAAAATGTGGTTGAAAACCAACTTGATTTATGAAAAGTACTCTTTACTCTAGAAATACAAAGTGTTTTCTTATTAGAATTCATTGTCGATAGGTTCCTCCCTTAGAAGTTGTTGCTATTAGTGATTTGGCCCTATTTAATGTCTAGCACACTAATAGATGCAAGTAGTAGTTAAAATAACTCCTCAAATCTCAAAAGTTACAACGAGCTCTCTGGCTTCTATTATCCAGGTGAACCACCTATTTAAGGGAATTGTTGGTAAAAAAAAAAAAAGTCTTTGCCCTAAGCTCAGATGTCTGTCACACAGGTAGGCAGTCTGTCACAAGCCTCTGATATGTCATTTGTTCATTCTCAATCAAGCTTGGGGATCCTTTCCACTTTGTTCATTTTAATTATCACAGAAAATAATAAAAATAAAATCCTCTATTTACACTGCATTAAAATATTTTAGGTATTCAATCATAATAACCTCATAGTCATACATATTAAGCAGTGGTACCTGCTTTTTATTTTTTTAATTAATTATTTATTTATTTATGATAGTCACACACACAGAGAGAGAGAGAGAGAGAGAGAGAGAGGCAGAGACATAGGCAGAGGGAGAAGCAGGCTCCATGCACCGGGAGCCCGAGGTGGGGTTTGATCCCGGGTCTCCAGGATCGCGCCCTGGGCCAAAGGCAGGCACCAAACCGCTGCGCCACCCAGAGATCCCTGGTACCTGCTTTTTAAAGCATTTTCTATCTCTTGGCAAAGGTTGGGTACCCAATCTAAGACCATCCTTGTTGTCAGTGACAAGTAAGAGACCTGGTCTGGTTCACCCTGATACTAGACAGTTGTGAATTTCACAGCTTGCTGTTCTCTGCATTTCAAAAATTCTACCACTATGTGGCAAATTTCTTTTTTTTCCCATCCAATTTTAAAGGGGAGCAGGGTACTCTTTTTAGAATATATAGAAATATAAAAATGGATCTTTGAGAATGCGGTAGAAATAAACTATCATCCTACAAATAAAAAGCAAACACTGCTAGCATAGAAATAATATTTCCTTAGTTTATTTCCTAAATATTTAAAAATATTGTTGCATAATACTTTATCCAGCTTTCTCATGGAAGACAAATACAAATTACATAGCAATTTACTAAGTAAACATTATTATAATGCAATTGTAAATTCTTTCCCTCGACAAGTATCTATCAGAGGGTCATAACAATGTTTAGTAAACCCCATGAGTCTTACAATATAAGCCCATAATGTTTATTAGGCAATTTTTAATTCTTCATTATCACACATAATGCTGTGAACATCCTTGTAACTAATACTCCAATTTTGTATTTTGTCTTTAGAGTAAATTTCTAGATATGGAATTATTGATTCAAAGAGTATGAACGTTTTTAAGTTGTTTTGCACACAGTACTTCAGAAGTACAGTTTATATTTACTGCTCATACTTTATCAGCAGTGCATGAGGATGTTTTGCTACATCTTCTCCCTTTTCAATTATCATCAATTCTTAATAATATATGGAATTGGTCATCTTATTGTTCTTGAATGCATATACTTTGATTAGTAGAAAAGTTTGGAGATAGTTTCACATGTTTATTGACTTGAATTTTTCCTTTTTATATATATTAAACTATTTTATCTATATAAAAATATATACGGTACTTATTTTATCTACATAAAAATATAAAGGTATATATTTTATATATATAAAAGTATATATGTTATATATATAAATAGTTTTTGAGTTTTTGTTCAGATCCTTAGTCCGGAATACTCTATGAGACCTCAAAATATATTTCTACCATTTCACGTAATTATAGTGATTCAATGAAATTTTTATGCTAAACTTTGGGAAATAGCAGCCTTCATATGGAAAGTCTTAAAATATACAACTGGTTCTCCCATCAGGTTCTATCTTGATTAATGAGCTGTGATCAGTCTTAACTGCTCCATTCATTTATTAGTTGGTCCTTTTGGAAAAGCTAAAAAATGCAGAGTATGTATGTGCACACCTACCTACAAAAATCCATGATGATGACTAGCATTTACATATATAGTGTCAGACACTCCTCTATGTAACTTACGCTTATTAAGTAATTTAATCCTCACACCAACACTAAGGATAAGAACTTTTGTTTCTTTTTACATACAGGCCCAGAGAGGTTAATCAAGGTCACATAGCCAGCCAATGGTAGAGCCAGAAATCACACCCGGACCCTGAAGTTCTTAACCTCTCTGCTTTCTTGCTATCATGAAAAGTTTGAAACAAAGAATCTTGAAAAGAATCAGAAAGAAAAGAATCAATAACAATAAGCAAAGTTAAGAGAAAGAATACTCAAACCTAATTTGAAAGTCTGGGAACAAATAAAAGATAGGTGATACCTATAACTACCTGACGAAAATTTCTGCCATAGAATAAACTGAAAAACCCTAAACATCACACATACACAAAAAGGATGTGGGGAATAACATATACTTTGAAGGCTATCATGGAAATGAATACTCTAAAACAGGGACAGCTCTGGATTTTCTAATTTCTTTTGGAATGCTAAATATGAAATAATTTAAGATGGACTTGGGTGCTACAAGGAGGACAACTGAAATAATGACATTCAGTCATGAGAGAAGGAGAGAAGATATTAGAATAGCACATGCCCAACACAAATGGATTTCATAAACCACTGACAATGATGCAGGAGATAACAATTGACTGGGGAAAAGAGTATAGCATTCTAATCTGCAAAGAACAGAATCCCAAACATACAGAAGAGAAAAGAGGCAGAAAAATCATACGTAATTAAATTTGAAAGGAAGATTCTCCTTTATGAAAGAAGATTGAGAGAGGCTGTGAAGTCTCTAAGGGGGCGATCCTACAAGCAAGGCGGCTGCCTATATTCCTAAACTAGAAAAACCTATTGCAGACACCCAAAAAGAAAAGCAAGCTTTCGTTCAAAGAAAAGTAAAGGATGACCTTGGGTTTTACAATTTTAATCCTAGAAAAAGCACTAGAGAGAAAAGGTAAGTTCAATAGTCAGAGCCTATTTCTTCCTCAGAAATGAGTTCAAAGTTATTTCAATCATAATAAGAAAAATACAGAATGAAGGTTCAATAAACCTTCATTTTTAAATTGTGTGGAAAAAGATGTACTATGATAAAGGGATATTTAATCCTTTACAAAAGAAAATTACCTAAATATACCATAAAAATGAGAAGTAAATGTGTTTTTGTTTATCAATTTTTAATGCATGATAGTCACTTTAAAGGTTGGTCTGGTATTTTATTTCAATTACTATGCAATATTAGTAACCCAAAATACGACAGCCTTCTATGTTGTGACAAAGCCGGCAGCTTGGTAGGGTCGCTCAGCCTCACCACTACTAAAATTTGGGTGCTAGATAATTCATCATTGTGGGTGCTGTCCTGTGCACTTTAGGATGTTTTAGCGGCATCCCCAACCTCTACCCGCTAGATGCCAGTAGCACCTACACCCCAGTTGTGACACCAAAAACCTCTCAGAACAGTGCCAAGTGCCCCCTGGAGGGCAAGATCACCCTCTGTGGAGAGTCAGTATACTAAAGCAACTTTGGTTTGAATTTTGGTTTTTAATCTGTTTTAAAAAGTTACAAATGCACAAAGAAAAATATTCAAATAGTGCTAAATAGGCTGTTTTTAATTTTTTAAAATTTTTTTAAGATTTTAAGTACACCCAACATGGGGCTTGAACTCACAACCCTGAGATCAAGAGTCGCATGCTCTACCAACTGAGCCAGCCAGATGCCTCTATGCTATTTTTTAATATTAAAAAATAGAAATAATAGTATTTTTTTTAATTTTTTTTTATTTATTTATGATAGTTACAGAGAGAGAGAGAGAGGCAGAGACACAGGCAGAGGGAGAAGCAGGCTCCATGCACCGGGAGCCCGACGTGGGATTCGATCCCGGGTCTCCAGGATCGCGCCCTGGGCCAAAGGCAGGCGCCAAACCGCTGCGCCACCCAGGGATCCCAAGAAATAATAGTATTAAAAATAAATGTTGTCATTCTACCTTGTCCCATCCTATGCCCTAAAGAAGGCCTGATTTAATCATTTATTTTTTTTTAATTTAAATTCAATTAACATTTAATGTATTATTGGTTTCAGAGGCAGAGATCAGTGATTCACCAGTCTTATATAATACCCAGTGCTCATTACAGCATGTGCCCTCCTTTTTTTTTTTTTAATTTTTAAAAAATTTATTTATGATAGTCATACAGAGAGAGAGAGAGGCAGAGACATAGGCAGAGGGAGAAGAAGCAGGCTCCATGCATCGGGAGCCTGACGTGGGATTCGATCCCAGGTCTCCAGGATCGCGCCCTGGGCCAAATGCAGGCGCCAAACCGCTGCGCCACCCAGGGATCCCCCTTTTTTTTTTTAATTTAAATTTAATTGACCAACATATAACGATATCATTAGTTTCAGATGTAGTTTTCAGTAGTTCATCAGTTGCGTATAATACACCGTGCTCATCATATCACGTGCCCTCCTTAATGCCCATCACCCAGTTACCCCATCTTCCCACCCACCTCCCCTTCAGCGACCCTCAGTTTGCTTCCCAGAGTTAAGAGTCTTTTTATGGTTTGTCTCCCTCTCTGATTTTTTCCCATTCAGTTCTCACTCCCTTCCCTTATGGTCCTCTGCACTATTTCTTATATTCTGCATATGAGTGAAACCACATGATAATTATCTTTCTCTGATTGACTTATTTCACTTAGCATGATACCCTTCAGTTCCAACCACATCGATGTAAATGTTAAGTATTCATCCTTTCTGATTAACTATTTATATATAACTATTATATATATTAACTATTTATAAATATATATATTTATATATATTTATATATATAAAGATTTTATTTTTAAGTAATCTCTACATCCAATGTGGGGCTCAAACTCATGACCCCAAGATCAGGAGTCACATACTTTACCAACTAGGCCAGCCAGGCACCTCGAGCTATTTCTACAATTTAATTTTTATTTTTATTTTATTTTATTTTATTTTATTTATTTTTTTTACAATTTAATTTTTAATTTCGACTTTTTATCAAACTTGCATATTTTTAAAGAGTCAAATAATGATAAAAAAATTTATAACAAAAAGGTCATCAGTTTCCTTCACCCTTTCCCCCTGAGGTAGCCACCTCCAGTCCTTTAACAGTTCTCTTGGTATTTTCTTCCATGTCTCTAGATAATACAATTGTCCTGCTAGCTCCTGAGTCATCAAAATGAAATATTATCTATTTTTTTATAATAGTGGACAATTTCATATTCTTATACCCTACCCTCATCTTTATTTGTTTTGTTTTGCTTGTTTTCTTATATATGTGTGTATATATATATATATATTTTTTTTTAAGATTTTATTTATTTATTCATGAGAGACAGGGAGAGATAGAGAGAGAGAGAGGCAGAGACACAGGCAGAGGGAGAAGCAGGCTCCATGCAGGGAGCCTGACGTGGGACTTGATCCCAGGTCTCCAGGATCTCGCACTGGGCTGAAGGTGGCGCTAAACCGCTGAGCCACCTGGGCTGCCCTGTTATAGAATTTTAATGCCTAAATCTTCCCAATCTCCAACGGTTTCTCCACTTGGCTAAATATATCAGTTAATATATTAGTTCATTTCCTTCCTGGAAATCTCCATTATCCTGCTTTTCTCTCCTCCTCAACCCCAAATTATCTCTGCTCTTTGTTTTCTAGTCTTGATACATGGCTGATGGCCTGGAACTTGCCTTCTTCATTATACCAATGATTCTCTTTCATATTGGCTTCCAGATCCCCTGAATCATGGGTCCAATTTTCCTTTTTTATTCCTTTAATTTTTTAAAAGATTTTTAAAAGTAATCTCTACACCTAACATAGGGCTCAAGCATACAACCTCAGTTTTAAGAGTCACAGGCTCTACCGAGTAAGCCAGCCAGATGCCCCCCTATGTCCTTAATATAATGGGGCACATAGTAGCGTCCTTAAAATGTAGTTGAGAAGTAAAATTCTTGAGAGTTAGTATGTCAGAAAAATGTCTTTATTCAACTCTAATGCTTGATTTATAGCTTGTCTAGGTTGAAAACATTTCTTTTCTCAGATATTTGAAAGCATACCCCTCCCCATTCCATTATGTTCAATTTAAATGTCGCATACATTCAGAAAAGTGCATGGATTCATACATTTTAAAAACTGAACACAATTTTTCTAAACTGAACACATAATATCTTATAAACTGAACACAACTGAACCAGGACCCAGATCAAGGAAAAGAATTCTTACATATAACATGAGAATTAAGACCCATTAAAAAATGGTAAATTGGTTTTCATCAAAATGAAAAAATTCTGTTCAATGAAAGCCATGTTACAAAGGTGAAAATAATAATATAGTTTCTCTTAATAACTAGTAGAAAATATTTCCAAACCACATATCCAGAATATATAAGGAATTCTCTAAACCCAACAGTAAGAAAATGAACAATACGATCAGAAAATAGATAAAAGTTCAAATAATTTATGCCAATGGGGAACAATAAACCCATGGAAAAAATGTTCAAAATCAGTCATTAGGGAAATGTAAATTAAAACCACAATGAAATACCACCATAAATCTATTAAAATGGTTAAAATAAAAAATACTGAAAGTGCCAAATGCTGGGCAGGGTACAGAGAAATTGGATCTCTTATTCATTGATGGTGGGAACATAAAATGATTGAGCCACTCTGGGAAATTGACAGGTTTTTTTAAAAAGTTAATCATACATTTATCATATGATCCAGTAAATGGATTCCTGGACATCTATCCTCAAGAAACGAAAATGTATGTTGTTGTTGTTTTAAGATTTTTATTTGTTCAAGAGAAACAGAGAGAGGCAGAGGGATTAACGGGACTCTAGGATCACACCCTGGGCCAAAGGCAGGTGCCAAACCACTGAGCCACGGGAGGATCCCCTGAAAATGTATGTTTATACAGAAATCTATACACAATTGCTCATAGGGACGCCTGGGTGGCTCAGCGGTTGAGCCTTTGCCTTTGGCTCAGGGTGTGATCCTGGAGTCCAGGGATCAAGTCCCACATCAGGCTCCCTGCATGGAGCCTGCTTCTCCCTATGCCTGTGTCTCTGCCTCTCTCTGTGTCTCTCATGAATAAATAAGTAAAATCTTTTTAAAAAACAAAACGAAAAACAACAATTGCTCATAGTAGCTTTACATGTAATAGCCCCAAACTGGAAACAACCCAAATGTCTCTAAACAGGTGAATGGTTAAGTAAACTGTGAACATCCATGCCATAGAACACTATTTAGCGATGTAAAGAAACTTGATAAAACTTGGATCTATTTCAAGGGCATTATGGTGAGTAGAAAAAGCCAGTCTCAAAAGATGTCAAAAATGTAAACAGATGTAAAAAAATTATAGGTATGATAATTCCATTTATATGACATTTTTAAAATGACAAAATTATGGAGATGGAAAATAGATCAGTAGTTGCTAGGGATTCGGGAAGAGGGGAGGATGTGGCTATATAAAACAGTAGTAAGTTGTTTTTGTTTTTGTTTCCTAAGATTTATTTACTTCTTTATTTGAGAGAGAGAGAGAGAGCAAGCATGGGCTCGGGGGAGGAGCAGAGGGAGAGGGAGAAGCCGACTCTCCATTGAGCAGGGAGCCCAATGCAGGGCTCCATCCCAGGGCCCAGGCATCAGGATCATGACCTGAACCAAAGGCAGATGCTTAACTGACTGAGCCACTAAGGAGCCCCCAGTTTCATATTTTGATTCTAGTGTTTCAGGGGATGAAATGGCACAGAACCAGGGGTGACTGGGTGCTCAGTCAATTGGGCAACCAAGTCTTGGTTTAGGCTAGGGATGTGGTCTCAGGTCATGGTACAAGCTGATCAGGCTCCCTGCTCAGCGTGGGGTCTGCAGGGGATTCTTTCCTCCATCCTCTTATTCCTCCTCTGCTCTTCTCCCACTCCATGCATGTGCATACATTCTCTCTCTCCAAAATGAATAAATAAAATCTTAAAAAAAGTCACAGAACTATACACTCAGACACACACAAACAGAAATAGAAAGAAAAAGGAATGTATGCAAATTCTAGTGAAATCCAAGCAAGGTCTATAGTTTAGTTAATTGTAATGTGTCAATGTCAATTTCCCAGTTTTGACAATCTGCTATAGTTAGATCATAGTTCCCATTGGAGGAAGCCGGTGAAGGTTACACAGGACTTCTTTGTACTATTTTTATAAATTCCTATGAATCTATTATTATTTCAAAATAAGAAAGTGTTTTAAATTAAAGTTTCGGTTTTTGTTTTCTTTGGTTTTTGGGGGGTGATTTTTGGAAGGAGAAAGGGACTGAAAAGTCTTTATTCCACAACCTCCAAAGTCCTTATTATTGTTTATAAATATTATAATAGTCCATACCTCATTAACTTTTAAATATAAACAACTTATGGCCATATTCTTTCTTACCAACAAAATATAGGGTAGTGATATTTTTAACTGTTTGGACTATGTTAATATTTATAAAAATTCAGAAGGTGTAAATGAGTACACAATGCAAAGTTCGTCTCCAATTCTCTCCCCATAGGCAATCACTGTTACCAGTTTGCAGTATATATTGTGCATCAGTCCACAGTTTTCTATGGATTACACGGTTTGCTGCTAGTACTGTCCCTGTACCGTGAGGGACTTTTTGTGGAGTAATTCATCATGGTAGGGAGTGGTGGTGAGTGGGGTCAAAAGAAGGCACTTTCTTTGTGGTACCCTGTGATGGAATTGGCATGATCAGATTAACGATCCTCTCTTTTTCCACATTAACACACATAAACACAAGCTATATTTTATCATTTAGGATGGCTTCAATATTCTGTGGTATTAGGTACACATACACGCTGTGCACAAGATTCTGAGTTGACTAGCTAATTACTGCCTTGAGGTTAAACTTGTGGAACACTGTCTTATTAATTGTGCTTTCAATTACTTTGTGATTACATTTAAAAATATAATTGTAATATATGCTTGTTATAAAATATTCAAGCAACACAAATGAAGCAGTAGAGAACATCTTACCTCATTGCTGCTGATGCTTTGCAAGATTATATTTTGGTTTGTAGTGACTGTCATCATATCAGTTGGAGAAGAGTTTGTATCATGACAAATGTCAAGCATGTCTTTCTGCCAAAAGAAACAGAATAATGTGTTTTGATAAGACTCATCTCCATCAATTTCATAGGAAGATCTAGCTCTTGGTTCTAAAATCAGTTCCATTTTGTCAAAGATTTTCCTAAAATAGTGATCTGGGATCCAAATGAAGCTTCAGGCAATAATTTTCACAGGAAAGGATGTGAGGACAAGAGTACACAGAATGGATGGGTTTTTGTTTGTTAAAAAAAAAAAAAAAGGCAAAGTTGCCAAGTGAAACCCCTAACAATGAGGTTGTCAACTGGAACTGGAAACTACATTTGCTCTATAGTTACTGAGACCAGGCACGTTTTCTGTCTAACCCCTGAGGCCACATTAAATTGGCAGAGTTCTGAACACCAAGCAGTGAACTCCCGGTCAGTTCCTGAGGGACAGTGCTCTCATATGCATCCTCCTCTTGCTGTCATGACTTCTTCAAATAATGGCAGGCTCTTGGATGAAAACTTCCTCCTCTTCCAATGGCTCTTCCATTTATTTTGCAACTGACACAAAATTGCACAGATCCTCCATTTCTTCACCACATTTTCCTTCCTTACTACTTGTGATCTATCTTCTGCCTCTCGCCTGTCATGGAAACTTCGCACTTCCTTATCACATCTGCTTTGTAACCTCTTCCAAGCTGGCATATTCCCACTCCTTGCAACTCTCTCCCAATTCCCTCTTCTCTCCCTCACAGACCTGGGTCCCTACATGCATACCACTCTCTAACTGTGAGTATACCTCCTTGGCTCAGCCCTTGCAGTTTTGCCACCATCTCTCAATCCTCCAGGGATCTTACCCACTTCCAGATCCTCATAGTCTCCTTTTTGTAGTGAACTTCCAAACTACCATACAGATCCATCTCTTCCCACAGCCCTGCCCTATAGAAAATCGCTACTTGAAAGTCCCAAGGTTCCCTCAAGAGCAATGCTTTAGAACCCATTACCCTCAATATCCTCACCAAACCAGAGTGGTCTTCTACTTTGTTGATTGTCTTTCCATCTTTCCACTTCCCAGGGCTGAAACTTTGGAATCATATTTGATTGAACTCTCTCAGCTTTTGTCTCCATCAGCTTTATGTCACTAAATTCTGCGAATTCTTTTGCAATAGCTCAAACGCTCACACATCCAGCACCTGCCAGGCACAGTCCCACACCAAGCTGAGGAATCTTTTCTTGGTCCTTGTCACCACCTAGAGGTCTTTCTATAATTTCTTAATAGAGCTCCCTGGCGTGAATGTCTTCCTGAGTCCATGTTACACAACAACAATTACTTAATTTTCCTAAAAGGTGGCTTTCATCATTCCCTCGCTTAAAATTCTTAAATTTCCTGGCCCTATTTTATTGAAAAAAAAAAAAAAACTACATCCAATCAATCTTCAATAGACCAGTCTCTTTGGGTATCTGATTTTATGTATTTCAGTTCCCCAGCACAAACTTTGTAGTCTCTTGTTTGACCCTTGGATAAGTGAAGCTCACTTACAGCATGATGCCTCTGCTCCACAAAATCTAATCTCATCGTTTTTCAGGGACCAGATTGGGTCTCACCTCTGTTATGAAACCTTCCTAGGGATAACCTTGTTCCCTGACCAGAAGCTTCAGAAGCCAATCAGACGATAAAAAGTTAAGTGGCTTTCATAAGATCACAGGTTGCTCAGTGCAACTGTTTTCTTTTTTTTAAAGATTTTATTCATTCGTGAGAGATAGAAAGAGAGAGGCAGAAACATAGGCAAAGGGAGAAGCAGGCTCCTCTGTGGGGAACCCGATGCAGGATTTGATCCCAGGACCCTGGGATCACACCCTGAGGCAAAGGCAGATGCTCAACCACTGAGCTACCCAGGCATCCCAGTGGAACTGTTTTCATTTTACTTTTCTCTGTGGCTTTATCTATGTCTTTGCTCAGACTCTTTATCCCCACCTATATCAAACCTTATCTCTTTTTCTCTTCCTTCCAAATATTTTTTGAAGGATTTATTGATTTATTTTGAGAGAGTGTGAGAGTGCAAGCAAGTAGGGAAAGAGAGAGAGAATCTTTCATGCAGACTCCCTGCTGAATGAGGAGCTGATCCCACAGCCCTTGAGATCAGGACCTGAGCTGAAACTAAGAGTTGGATGCCCAACCAATTGAACCATTCAGGTGTCCCTCTCTTTCTTCCAAATCTTTTCCAGCATTTAAGGATCATGGTACATCCTTTCTCCCCTTTCAAGTTCACAAGAAGCTCTTTCTTTCCTGACTTAAGTGATGTGTACTTGACCGTACTGAGCACTTTCAGGAGTTTGGACTATGTCTTAGATTTCTTTGCATCCCCCAAAATACCTAGTCATGGGCCTTATATATAGTCACTGCTCAATAAATAGTTGTTGACTTGATTTCTTTAAAGGAATCCACCAAATATATGTAGAAAAAGAAAGATTTCTAATAAGGGGTTTTTCAATAAGGGGAATTTTGAAAGTGGAATAGAAGCATTTACCTGGTTTTAGCATAGAATTCATTAGAATGTCCAATAACTGTTGTTTCCTAAAACTTTGTATTTGTGACACATAATGTATTGCTGATTTTCCACTAAAATCACAGAGTTTAGGATATCTAGGAAGAACTGAATCAACATGAAAGATTATTTAGTTAAATCTATTGGAAAAACCAATGTGAGAGGAAAAACATTGACATCAAATAAATAAAAATAATCACGTAGTTTGGAGCTAACAATAATAACTTCAAAATGTATGAGATAGTGACAATTTTTCAAGATTTTTGAATAAAAGGAGTATGCTATTTATCTTATTCCCACTCCCAGTCTAAAAACATTCCAATATTTGCAGAGAATGTCCAACTCTAGACAAAAATTTTCGTAATTCTTCAACGACAAGTAAATCGAGTAAAGATCAGAACATCCTAATAAACTTTTCTCTTATTCTGAATAGCTGACTTGGTTGTTTTTTTTTTTTTTTCCAATGACTTAGTTAACTGCTCACTTTCTTTATAGTTCTTTTTTTCTACTGCTAACACTTAGCTTTTTACCATTCAAAATAGTACAATGGTGTAGAATCTCTCTTTAAAATCAAGCTGATAGATTTGTTTCATAGGCTCGCTGTTGAGTGGTACAATCTTGTCATAAAATCCTTCTACATGATCTTTTCATTTCACTTTGCCTTGCTCTGTGATTGTTGAGCCCAACTGAAAGATCTTAGTGCTCCTTCAACAGCACAAGTATCCTATGTTGTGCTGAATCCTGGGATTAGACATCAGCTCAGAGAGATCCAGATGGTAAATGATGAGAGCCCTATTGATAGATTATGGTGAGAGAAACATTAATTACACTTGCTTCACTAGTCACAATCTGGGACCAGGGACACATTGATCATGGTTTCCAATGTAACAGCTTTGAATTTGAATCTCTTCATTGCTACAGGACAGGGTAATGTCTTATCATCTGCAACAGTAATCTCTTATGGCTTTTTCTCCATCAAAGGTCATGATTCAAAAAAAGTAGAATAGGACCAAGAATCAGGGGATAGCCACTTCTTTGATATGTGGCTGTAAGCAAGTCACTTAACTCATTAGGACTTCAGTTTGCTGTTTTGCGTTGATTAGTATTTCTCAATGTGGCATTGTTTATTTCCTGTATTCTGGACCCCACTCCAGGCCTAGTGAAGACCATCTCTGGATTGGTGTCCAGTAATCTCCATGTTAAACAATCTCCTCAGTTTTATCTTAACACCAAAGTCTAAGGTAGCTTCAAACTTCCATTTTTATCCAATTATACTAACTGATCCTTTTACAATGGCTCATATTCTTAACTATACTTTTGATTTTGAAACTCCCTTTTCCTCTTTTATTCCCAAAACAAACTTTGTATGAAGTACTAAGAAAGAATTTGGGTCATCTAATTGTATTTGATGACAAGATATCTAGATTACAGCATTAGGAAACTGCATTTTCCCTGGGTGGCTCAGCGATTTAGCGCCTGCCTTTGGCTCAGAGCGTGATGCTGGAGTCCCAGGATCGAGTCCCACATTGGGCTCCCTGCATGGAGCCTGCTTCTCCCTCTGCCTGTGTCTCTGCCTCTGTCTGTCTGTGTCTCTCATGAACAAATAAATAAAATCTTAAAAAAAAAAAAGGAAAGTGCATGTCTAACATGAAAAACTTTATTTAAAAAAAAAGAAAAACTTTATTAACCCTCTGATTTTTTAAAAAAGCTAAATATTTACTTTCCCTCCTCCTAAAAGAGCATTTTGGGATATAGTAATTTTTAGAGAACTATAAACCAATAGTATAAATTGCTTTTCATAATTGGCAATGCTTTCTGAAATAATTAGTAACATCTTGGGGATAGGGATTTGCAGCTCAAGAATTATTTGACATTCTTCAAAATTATCCAAAGAATATTTAAACAAATAAAAGAAATGGTCAACATTATAAGACCAATAGATAGCAACATCTAACATCTGTACATTACTTTGCAACTGCTGAGCACCTTTTATGAACATGCATGTGTAATCAATTCAATATAAATTTTTTAAAAGATTTTATTTTTAAACAATCTCTACACCCAACTTGAGGCTTGAAATTACAACCCCAAAATCAAGAATCACACGCTCTATTGACTGAGCCAGCCAGATGCCCCAGTATATAGAATTTTTTAAAGTAGTCTATATGTCTAGGTTTACAAGTGACTTCTGAAAATAACAATGACATAGATGCTCTCCCACAAGTGCTGACTGACCACTCATATTCATGCATGATGCCTGAGAAGCTCAGACAGGACCTCCACAGGTCTGTAGACAATTAACATATCGAGACTCTCAAACAGATCCATATCCCTCACAGCCAGCATCAGAGGAGTCAAGCCATGTTGGTTTGGGAAATTTATATCCAGGAACTCTTCAGATGCCTTTAAAAACACAAAGCTTTAGTTCTGTTATGTTTTTACTGTGTGGCTATTTATACTAATCTTTACATTCTTCTAGCTTAGCCAAATGTTCATTTTAACTTCAATACATTCTTTCTCAGTATCTATATTGAGAAGGAGCTGATGAGTTGAAAGAACACAGACCTGAGAGACAGACTTGGGTTTGAATTTTACTTCCTTAAACTCATTATTTAACCTCTCCAATAGGGTTAGATCAAGGACACTTGACAAAATCACCCTGATAAAATAAGAGACATCCAGTTAAACAATGAATGATTTTCACTGGGTGCATAATTATGTTAAAAAATGTATTTGGTATTTATTTGAAATTCAAATTTCTCTTTTTAAAAGATTTTATTTATTTATTCATAAGAGACACACAGAGAGGCAGAGACTTAGGCAGAGGGAGAAGCAGGCTCCATACAGGTAGCCCTATGTGGGACTCATTCCTAGGACTCCAGGATCATGACCTCGGCTAAAAGCAGGTGCTCAACAGCTGAGCCACCCAGGCATCCCTGAAATTCAAATTTCTGTCCTGTATTTTTGTATCCTGTATTTTTGTTTGCAAAATCTGGCAGTCCTACTTGCTGACCTTCAGAGTTCTCAGCTGTAAGTAGGAATAACATTGTCTTTTCTGCAGGGTTGTTTTTTTGTTTTGTTTAATTAAAAGATTTTATTTATTTATTTATTTGAGAGAGAGAGAGAGAATGAACAAGAGAGAGAGAGCACAAGCAGGGGGAGAGGCAGAAGGAGAAGGAGAAGCAGGCACCCTGATGATTGGGAGCTGGATTCGGGGCTCGATCCCAGGACACCAGGATCATGACTTGAGTCGAAAGTAGATGCTTAACTGATTGAGCCACCCGGGTGCCTCTGCAGGGTTGTTTTGATAATTGGAGATAGAATATAAAAAGCACTGAGCAGAGCTTGACATATGCTTAATAAACATTTGTAGAATGAATGAATGATCCCAATAATAAGGTAACTCATTTAACTATATATATATGTATATATATATATGAGATTATATATATAACTATATATATATGTGTGTGTATATATATATAGTCATATATATGTGTGTGTGTGTATATATATATATAGTCAAATGGAGGTGGGTATATAGATGAGATTTGTTGTTTTAATGAAAGTAAAACTTAATTTGCATAATTCAGTACTGAAAAACCACTGTAAGGCCAAATTACCCAAATTGTTTATTTTATAGACCAAGAAACTCACTAATTTCCATCTCTATTTCACTTCATGCCATGTCAGTATAGTCAATGTTTCTACCTTAGTTTCTCTAGGGACAAGCTAGAGATAATGATATTACCTCAGAGGGGTGCTGTGGGAATTAATTAGTTAATATTTTTCTCAGTCTCTTAAAAGAAACTACCTCTTAAATCAATGTTTATTATTAGTTAGAACCAACATGAAAGGTTTGAGCTGAGAATAGTCTTGCATTAGCACATTGATGCAGCATCTGCATATTAAGTTCTGGATTCAGTTGTAGGCCCCAGTTTCTTAAGAAGTGGCTGCTAATATTTAGGGTGAAAAAATTTGGTTATGAAAATGTATTGGATCATAACAACTGTTACAATACCGTTAAAATGCATGGTCTTTCAAAAATGTCCTAAGTTTCAGTTATGACATATGGCAGTTTTAGACTATGGTTTAGTACAACAAAAGAATTTAAAGAGTCCTTTGGATTTTGTTGTAGATTTCCTTGAACTCTAGGTGACCAGAATTCTGTTCACTTTTATTTGTTTGTGTCTCTACCATAAAGGAATGGAAGAAACTGTTTCCTAGCAGCAATTGATTTTCTTTCGGTTGGAAGGTCATGTGATCTGATAGCATTTCTGAAGGTAAATACCAAGAGTAGACAGTTGCCGGTCACCAATAATTAAAGTCCTTATTTATGCATATGGTTTTGTAAGTTACTTTGGGAAAGCTTTTCTGTGGCTAGAAGATCTAAACAAGAAGATGGATACCTTAAGAAGAAAGCATTTAAAAAACATGTCCTCTTTACTCCTTTAGCTACAACTAAATCTGCAAAGCATAGGCTCTCTGATTCCCTTTTCAGGATAAAGATAATAAGTGCAGCTGGTCCAAAGGGATCTAAACAGCAATTGTACAAATGGCAATGATGTCAAGGGAACTCCTCTGAGCAAGTTGACAGCAGTTCTCTGGGGGCATTCTGGGAGCATCTCATTTCCCGTGGGTGCTGCGTGACTTATAGCATCCAGCTGGAGGAAGGTGGAAATAGACTGCTGCTGTGCTCTTTTATTATCCTGTTTTCCACCCCAGTATCCTGTTTGATCCTGTTTCTTTCTCCTATTTTCTTCCTGAAACTTTCTGGGACTGCATTTGAAATGAATTTATTTTTCTTTAAAAGAAGCCATATGTAGTCTATGCCTTTCTTACCATTTACCCATCCACCTATCCAAAGGCAGAAGCAAACATCAATTTAACTGACCAGCAAGTGTTGAAGTTGTTCAAGATCGCCTTGCCATGAGCTTTGTAGAAGTTGCATTTGGGGGGCTTGGATTTCACTGATGGCCAATAGTTGTCTATGCACATCACAATTAGCCACATGAACTGCAGTTTGATTGCTGTAATTACAAAGAGTGATATCTGCTCCCTTTTCCAGAAGAAATTCAACAACCTGCAACACCACAACATTCTTATTTAGCATTTTTGAGTGCAAATAATATCTTCAAGGCTATTCAGAAAACTTAGACATGGCTTGGATTCATGACATAGGAAGGAGAATAAGAGGGGCATAAAAAAATGAAGAGTTGATTTGAATGCAAATGACTGCTATGCCTTTTTTAAATTAGGAAAACAAAAATCTCCATGACGTGAATGATTTGGGGATGCTCTTCTTTTTGAAGATTTTATTTTTAAAAATAATCTCTATACCCAACATGGGGCTTGAGTTTATAACCTTGAGATCAAGAGTCACAAGCTTGCAGCACCTGGGTGGCTCAGTTGGTTAAGTGTCTGACTTTGGCTCAGGTCATAATCTCAGGGTCCTGGGATTGAGCTGCTTTGGGCTCCATGCTCAGCAGGGAGTCTGCTTCTCCCTTTTACCCTGTCCATCCCCCATGCTTGCACTGCCTTTGTCTCTCTCTTTCAAATACATAAATGAAATCTTTTTTTAAAAAAAAGAGCTGGCCAGGCTCCTCTTGGGGATACTATTCTTTTCTTAAAACTAGAAGTCTGTGAGTATATTATGTTAAAACCACATAAAGCATCATGTCCTATTAGTATGATCCCTAATTTAAAATACAAAACCTGGGCAGCCCCGGTGGCTCAGCGGTTTAGTGCCGCCTACAGCCTAGGGCCTGATCCTGGAGACCTGGGATCAAGTCCCACGTCGGGCTCCCTGCATGGAGCCTGCTTCTCCCTCTGCCTGTGTTTCTGCCTCTCTCTCTCTCTCTGTGTGCTTCTCATGAATAAATAGAGAATGTCTTTTAAAAAACAAAACCTGGGCTCCTGGGTGGTTCAATCAGTTAAGCATCTGCCTTTGGCTCAGGTCATGATCCAAGTGTCATGGGATCCAACTCAGTGTTGAGTTCTCTGCTCAATAGGGAGTCTGCTTTTCCCTACCCCTGCTCTTGTGCCCACACACTCTCTCTCCTTCTCAAATAAATAAATGAAATCTTTTTAAAAAATAAAATATAAACCCCCCAAATTTAGACATACGTTCCTAAATGTTGCAAGTATTTCCACAAGTATTTCTAGGGAGAAAATAAATGCTATTCAAAATGTTGAATGTATGATTTATTCAACAAATAAGATGGAGTGATTAGCCTGGGTCAAGAACTGTCCTTGGTGCTGAGAATCCAACAATGGACAAGGCAGGGACCACCAGCCTTTAAGACACTTACAAACTAATGAGGAACAGAGACAGATAAAAAGGCAATTGTGACACAGTGTAATAAATGTAATGATAAGGTAAATATAGGAGACTGAGGGTGCCAATTAAAAGAAATGAATTAAGCTGTCTTGGGGGGTCTAGGAAGACATTTTGAAGAAAATCATATCTAAGCTGAGAACTGAGAGATCAGACTCAGTTAACCAGATAAAGACTGGGGGAAAGATTGTTTCAAGCAAAGGATATAGTGTAAACAAGGTACTGTAGATGTTATGGACTGAATTATTTCTCCTCAAAATTCATATTTTGAAGCCCTAATCTCCAATGTGACTATATCTGGGGAGGAGCCTCTAGGATTTAATTAAGGTTACATGAGGTTATAGAAATGGGGCCCTGATCTGATAAGATTAGTGTAATTATAAGAGACATAGGAGGACTTGTTCTCCTTCTCTCTGCCAAATGAGGACACAAAGAGAAGGTGGCCATCTATAAGCCAGGAGAAAAACTCTCACCAAAAAACAGATTGGCTAGAATCTTGATATTGAACTTCTCAGTTTCCAGAACTATGAAAAAATTAATTTCTATTGTTTAAACTACTCAGCCGTAGTATGTTTGCTATGGAAAGCCCAAGATGACTAACACAGAGGACAAGGGCTGCCTGGATGGCTCAGCAGTTGAGTGTCTGCCTTCTGCTCAGAGTGTGATCCAGAGCCTGGAGATTGAGTCCCGCATCAGCCTCCCTGAATGGAGCCTGCTTCTCCCTCTGCCTGTGTCTCTGCCTCTTTCTCTGTATCTCTTATGAATAAATAAATAAAAACTTAAAAAAAATAATACAGAGGACAAAAGAACAAATAACATTCAAAGCTCTGGAAGGAATTAGACATGGTTGGAGTTCAGTATGGGGGAAGGAGGATAAGGAAATGTGATGGAGAAATCAATAGTAGCTAAATCCTGAAAGAGTTTACCAACTTCTTCTAGGAATTAGATTTGTATCTTCAGGGCAATAGGAAGCCAGCAAAGATTTTAAACAGAGAGATGACATGATTAGATCAGCACTTCAAAAAAAAAAATCACTAAGGAAGAACAGAAGTTGGGAGACCAATGACATTACTCAGCGGCCTCATGGAGAGAAAATGCCCCAAACCAGGGAAGTGGCAGTGGAAATGGAGGAACAACTGAGGGCACAATCAGGAACACTTAGGAAGTAGAACTGATTAGATGTGGGTGTTGATGATGAGCCAGAAATCAAGACAATTCCCAGGTTTTTCACTTCAGTCCATTTTTGTCTAGCTTCCCTACTGCCACTGAGGACCAGACCACCATGATCTTTGGCCTAAAACAGTAACAAAAACCTTCTGCTAGGTCTTTCTAATTTCCAAATACCTTTGTCTAAAACCCATTACAATGGATAAATTCAAAAAGTCAGATGACAGTAAGTGTTGACAAGGATGTGAAGAAGTTGGAACCCTTATACACTGTCGTGAATGGTACAGCCAATTTATTATTTTTTAAAATATTTTATTTATTTATTTATAAGAGAAAAGGAGAAAGCCTGAGACACAGGCAGAGGGAGAAGCAGGCTTTCTGCAAGGAGCCTGATGCAGGACTCAATCCCAGATCCCAGGATCAGGGCCTGAGCCAAAGGCAGATGCTCAACCGCTGAAACACCCAGGCATCCTGGTATGGCCACTTTAAAAAACATTCTGGTCATTCCTCAAATGATTAAACATAGAGTTCCCATATGACCCAGTAATTCCACCCCTAGGAATTCAAGAAGTGGAATGAAAGAGAAATGAAAACATATGACCACATAAGCACTTGTATACAAATGTTTGCAACAGCCTCATTCATAGTAACCAAAATGGAAACAACCCAAATTTCCATCTATGGACAAATGAATAAATAAAATGTGGTATACTCACATGATGGAATATTAGTCAGCTATGAAAAGGAATGAAGTGATGATACATGCTACAGCATGAACCTTGGAAACAGTCTGCTAAGTAAAAGAAGCCAATCACAAAAGACCACATGCTGTATGATTCTGTTTATGTGGAAGTCCAGAATATGAAGATCTATAGAGACAGAAAGTAGATTAGTGGTTGCTTAGGGCTAACATAAGAAGAAGGAGGAAAGATTGAAAGTGATGGAAATAGCATTCAGTGTTTCTTTTGGGGGGGCAGATAAGTGGGCAGTTCTTTTTGAGATGATGAAAATGTTTAAAATTGACTGTGGTGATGACTGCACATTCATGTGAGTATGCTAAAACCCACTGAATTCCACATCCTAAATGGATGAATTGTATGACATGTGGAGTATATCTCAACAAAGCACTTTTTAAAAATACCTTTGCATGTGTTTGTAGTCCTGTAGGATCTGGGCCCCACCTCCCTTTCCAGCCTCATCTTGTGCCACTCTTTCCCCTTCCTCTGCAAGTTCTCAAATATGCAAGTTTTTTCCTAACTAAAAGCCTTTCTCTGTTATTCTCTCTTCCCCAAATGTTCTTCAAATGTCATCCTTTATCATTCTTTTAGTCTTAGCATAAATGTAACCATAACAGTGAGGATTTTCCTCACCACCTTATCAAAAGAGGATTCACTACTGGTTACTTCAAAGCATTAACAGCAATTTGTAATTTAATTAAGTGCTTTTTGTTTCCTTATTTGTTGTGGTTCACCTTCATTAGAATGTAAGTCCACATTGTAAAACATCTTATTACAAGAATAAATGTTTTAGGAATGAGTGAATGAATGATTTAAGATAAATAGATGCTGATGCTATTTAATAAAATGGAAAGCACTGATCCTGGTGTTCCTCAGGAGAATTAGATTTGGGGAGAAAAACAATGAAGAAAATGTGGGCATGCTGTGTATGAGATCTGTGACATTTAAGTGGAGATACATAGTTGAAGCTCAACATACTATATATATATATATATAAATTTAGGTGAGAGATGTGGACTAAGGCACAGAACTGGGATCCATCTCTATATTACTAAGGAACACCAATATTTAATGGATGAAAAGAAAGAATCCATAATGAGACTAGAGAGATATTGCCTGGGAGGGGGGAGGAAAACCAAAAGGAAGGTAATGGAAGAAAGCATTTCCAGAAAAATTGGTGTCTAATGTGGCTAAGACCTGAAAGGTCATGAAGGACATTATAGGTCACATCAGCAAGAGAAGTTTCAATGAACTGGTAGGGAACAATGCCAGACTGCAGTAATTTGAAGAGGTGAGAAGGTGGAGGCAGTGAGGACTGATCAGAGAAACATCCTTTAGAGGAGCCGTTGGAAGACAATTCTCCTCCACACAAAAACGTGTGTTTTTATAGGTCTTGTGAGCAGAGGCGCTGACTGCCTTTGTTCTAGATTATGCTTTCAAAGATGTTTATATAGTGAATGACTTTGCAAGATAGAGATAGTGTCTCTTTTTGGAGCATTGGAAAAACATGCCCACTGCCTATTATAAAACACTCAGGTTTCCCCTCTTTTTATTCAACCCACTGCATATAAGGCTATCACTTCTTCATGTTGCCCTGTGGAAACGGGCTCCAGGAACTACAGGAAGTGCTGATACTCTGACCATTACTGTTGGGAATAGTTAACTGTCATTTTTCTCTGACCCAGGACTTGTCAGACTCTGAAAATGTGGTAGGCTGACCTTTTGGGCGGCAAGTAAGGAAAAATCTCAGATGCTTCGGAAAATGAGATGATGAGAGAGACAAAAATGACATAGAAAGAATGAGGGCTTCATGGGATAATTAATCAGATTTATAGAAAATTCATGGGAAGCGGTAGCAAATATGTTGACCAAACTGTATGGTCAATTGGGCAATAAACGATCCTCCATCTTCTTGACTACTAATGGCCCTTTAAGGAACTGGGTGGTAGTTAAAGGCTGAGTACCAGAAAATAAGTTCAAAAACAACTGCTCCCTGGTTTTTGATAATTTTTCTATGGCTGCTATCTTCCTCACCAATCTGGCAGTCAGCCTCAGTCCATGCCACTATAACAAATAATACAAGATTTGTCCTGGGTGGGCAGAAAATTCTATGCCCTTTCAGACAACAGTTACAGAGATGCATATCTTCACTTAGCAGGAAAGAAGAAAAATTCATGACTAATGCAGGCAAAAACCAGGCAAACTTTGAACTTTGGCTCATTCATTTGGGATATGGGTAGTGAGGTGCATTATGTTTGTTAAGGAAGAGTGATAATAGTTATATTACAGCTGAGCCCTTCCTGCTGACAACCATTTATCAACCATTTAATGATGATAAAGCTCTTAGAATTTTTTGCAGTGGATTTTAGCTACTATAAGGGAACTTTAGCTCTTCTGGGGAGATTTCCTTGAGGCAGACAAATTCCCATGAAAAACCAAGTAGTGTTCAGGTTCTTACTGGCTTGGATTGGTTTGTAATACTGATGAAGATGGCCCCCTGGAAAGATAGAAAATGACACAAAGGGATCCCTGGGTGGCGCAGCAGTTTAGCGCCTGCCTTTGGCCCAGGGCGCGATCCTGGAGACCTGGGATCGAATCCCACGTCGGGCTCCCGGTGCATGGAGCCTGCTTCTCCCTCTGCCTATGTCTCTGCCCCCCTCTCTCTCTCTCTCTCTCTCTGTGTGTGACTATCATAAAAAAAAAAATGACACAAAGAAATCTAGCAAATTTTTGTGATTAGCCCCATTGCCCTAGAAAACGTCCCTATCCTTTATGTTAAAACCAGGTGAAAATGTAAAGATGTTATCATGACAAAGGGTCAGCAAATGATTCAGATTAAGGTGGAATCCTTAAAAAAAAAAAAAATCCTGCTATGACAGCCAAGCCTGAGTCAACCAAAGGGTTGCAGCTCCAGTCAGAAAGCAATGTGGCTGTGGCCACTAAGTCAAGGATCCCTGAGGTTAAAATAGATGGTGTCAGTAATAATGACCTCGACACGGGATAGAGGTCTTTGTAAGGACCAAAAACATTAGAAGATCATTTTGTGAACAGCAAGAAACTTCAATGCTTCTGGAAACCAAAAGTAAATATGCCTTGCTTATTGGTCTGGAGCCACTCTCCTTCACCATATTCCTATTCCCTCCCTTCCTCTATACCCTGACCTCAGCTGTTTTGAGGAAAAAGATCATTTTAAGTGGGACCAAGGATACCAAGTCTTCAAAGGCACTGACATGACTATGTTGATGAATGTTAGGGATGGAGAGACAAACTTTTATGGGTCTCTTAGATTCAGATTCCCAAGTCATCATTCTGCCTATCCCTTGGGAAAAATAAGTGTCTGGATTCAGCTAATGGTGTTTGAGGAAAGTTTTCAGTAGGGAAGGAAAGCTTAAATGATTCTGTAGGCAGGGCCCTTTGGGCCAATTCAGTGGATTATTGCTGTGGCTTCTCTCTGAAATGTATAAGAATTTATGTGGTATACATGTACACGTCTCAGCCCCATTAAGTATCAAGAGGATCTTTCTGATCATGATGAGCTTAGTATGCAGAGAACTGCTAGTATCTTTAGAATTCCTGATCCTTTTGAGTCTCCATGACTGATAATTTTGTCAACTGGGGAACTTCTGGTGAAAGGAGGCAGTCTCTATCTGGACGTATCTTGAGGATTTGAACTTGTTGCCTTCTTGGCATGTCTAGTACGTATACCACTTTTAAAAAGCAGATATTAAAAAAAAGTCGGCTCAGTCAGTGGAGCATGTAACTTGATCTAGGGGTTGTGAGTTTAAGCCCCACATTGGGTGTAGAAATTATTTTTTAAATAATAAATAAATAAATACATACATACATACATACATACATACATGCTTATATTACCTTGCTAGTGGGTTCTTTTTAAAACTTAATGCATTATCCAAGGAGATCTTGTGGCTCTCAGGTCCAATATTCCCGTTTGAGGGAAACTAGAACTCAGTGACTAACAAGGTAGGAAAGGTCCAACAAGCCTTACTTGTCAAGTGGAAATGGTGTATTTAAGAATTTAACCATCCTGGGTACATTGACATTTTTGCCTTACATGAAAAAGTGGGATCTTTTCCTTTGCTGGGAATTTAACCCCCCATTCCACCACCTGAAGCAAAACTACTGGCTTAAGCGTATTTTGTTTCACAGGATTTCCCTAAGTGCCTGGGCCTGTGTCACTTATGGTTCAGCCAAGATGAAACCTGATGGTGCGTACTGGGCTATTGCAGTTGGTTGGCCTCAGTGCCAGCTATGAAGAACTGACCATGGACATGGTTGTTCCACTCAGTGGATAAATCTCAAGATTGTTCTCATACCTCTAGCCAATACTCCCCTTGATTAGCCTTGCTATATTTTTACTGATTCTTAGCCTGCTGCCAATAACCTAGCTGTTGGGTCTGCCTCTTAGAAAATTATAGATTTGCAGATTAAAAACACTTCTCTTTAGGGCCATGAGCAGTGGAAGCAAACTCTCTGGGTCATCTCATGTAGAATCCCATGGCAAGAATCCATTCTCTGATGAGATAGACTGGAATAAAACTACTGATTGATGCTGTACAACCCAGATTGCCTCATTGCTGTCTGAATCCATCATCATATTAGACATGGCAACACAGCCACCAACACAGACAGGGCAAAAAGTAGAGAACTGTTATAGGGGTGAAGTCGTAGCCACTGAAATGGGATACACAGACTTTGTAGTGGTTGAGGGAGACCAACAACCCTGGTACCTAAAGAGAGAGCATCTTCAACCTCGTAAAGTACAGGGAAGGAAGTGACGTTGATGACCTTTGTTCTTTAACCACCCAGGGAGTTTTCTTTGTCAAAGAAAGTGTCTTTGTATGTGTCTCTCTTGAACTGTTCAAAGCACCTTAAATGTAACTGATTACTGGGTCTTCCATCCGTTGCCAGACAGTCCTGATCATGATTTGATTGCCAATGCCCCTTAGCCTTACCAAGAAGTCTATTTCTAATTGCAGCTGACAGCCCCACCTCTTGCACTTTTCATGTAAATCACTTGAATGCACCTCCAGATTTCTTCCCACTCCCATCCCCACAGCCATCACTTCTCATTCTGTGGGGGTGGATGAATGATGCTTGGCTGTTGGCAGGGATAAACAGGACTGATAATCCTCTCAAATCAAGGGCCAGACTCAATTATTCAGATTGAACTGGGAATCCTAAGACCAACCAGCCAGCTGAGAGATCACATGGAGACACTGTCAACCTGTGCCCCCTGACTAATGTAGGGCCCACTTAGAGGAACCAAATAATTGAGAACACCACCTTTTTGTCCCCAAGGGGTACTCCCAGGATTATATCTCTTGTAGAGAAAACTGGCATTAACTTGCATGGCTCCTGAAAACATAAAGACTTATGCTTTAGGAGTGGTCATAAGAGATCTTCAAATCTTCAAGTAAATACCATCAGTAGATGATGTAGCCTCAGACGACTTCAGAACTTTCTCCAAAATGAAGCTACCATTGGTTACTTGAGGGAGTTTCCCAGAGGGATTGCTGACTTGTCATTTATGTGCCCCTTGTGGACAATTATCCCTAAGTCAGATGTCCAATTAGAAAAAGTAGAACAAAATTTGTTCCTGCCTTTAGCTAAAATTATAGATGATACCACCTCATCCCTGCAAGATATTCAGGTTAGCACTCAAGTTCACTGGCCATGGTTGTTATGAATGACAAAACTGCCCTAGACTTCCTCCTTGTGGGCCAAGGTGAAGTCTGAATGGTTAATACAGACTACTATACCTGGGTTGATGCCTTGGACCAAGTGAGAAGATCAACAGAGAACTTAAGGAGAAAGCCATCTGGCTTATGGGATTTGTTCAGTCAGAGGAGTTTCGGACCATGGATGGCATGGTTGACACTAGTGTACAATATGGCCTTGTTCTGCTGCTTGGAGTTCTATCGATAGCAGCTTTAACTGAATGTTGTATGTATGAAACAAATTAATGGATTTAGTTCTAGCCTCTGTTGGTCAAATTAATCAGAATGGTGTGTGCATGGGAAAATTCACCAGAAGCTAAGACAATGTAGAAATGAAGGGTAGATATTTTTAGGAGACAAGTCTCCCTGGGTCTCTCACATTTCTACAAGTCTTATGAGCAGAAAGACTGATTGTCTTTGCACCAGACTTTATTCTCAAGCTTATTTGTCTACTGAACAGCCTTGGAAGCAAGGAGTAGATTTTCTTACTACCCATTACAAAAGACTTGTCCCTAAATTTAGAGTCCTCTCCTGTAATCCAACCTACTGTCTGAACAGGAATCACCCGGTCTTCTTCCTACCATCCTGTGGCTAATACTATTGTTATGAGTAATAAACTGCCCTTTATCTCTAACTCAGTTCTATTTCTTATGCTGAGGATCTAAGAAATTGGGGCAGGCCAGCTTGTTCGCTTGTAAGCAGAGTAAAATCTTAGATCTTTCCTAGTTCTTGACATAGATCTGCAGATGAAGCCTGAGTAAAGAAAGGATGTGGTTGGAGGAGGATGTGGGATCAGTGGAGGTATTCATTTATTTATGCTCTATCAGAAAGGAGATATCTAAGCATTTTAAGTTCTAATGGAAAGTAGCATCATTGTCTTTAATAACACGAATATGGAAAGCACCCATGTGTCCTTCAAAGTAGGACAGACAGATAAGTTGTGGCACAAATGGAATACTAGATAGCAGTAAAAATAAAAAACACAGCTACATGTCTCAAAATGGGTGAATCTCAAAAACACAATAATGAAGAGAAGGAGCAAGTTACAAAGGAACACATGTAGTATGAGTTTTTTTATAAAGCTCAAAGACAGGGAAAAGTAAATTATGCCTTATTTAGGAACATAAGCAGAGATGGCAAAACAAAGGAAACAATTGACCCCAAATTCAGGATAATGATTATGAAGGGTGAGGACACAATTCAGGAGCAGCATATAAAAGGCTTTTGAGGCATGACAACATTTTAATTTTTGGCTTGGATGGTAGATACATGGGTGCCAGTGTCATTATTTTTCTTTAAGTTGTATATACATTTTTTAGCATATAAGCTACATTTTATAATTTATTTAAAAGTGTTAATAGAAAGGAGTCAAAAGAGGGAAAAAAAACTAAGAATATAGTCAAGAAAGAGGCTATGGAGATGGCTAGGCAGGGTTGAGGGTCCACTTCTATTTAGACTCTCAAGAACTTATAGAGGCATCAACCTGCTCAGTTGAGTGAAATTTGTCTTTTTCATCCTAGTGTCCCCATTCTAAGCCCTTTCCTATTCCCCTTGAAGCCTGCCTTCAGACCTTCTTTCATGGAGGTAAGTGATTATGCTACTCAGAAACATCCCATTCTTGGAATCCTTAGCTTTAAGGATTACCCAGGGGCCCCAGGACATCACATGGTACCTCTGTTAGATTTTCTTCTGCTGCAGTAATAAGAGGTGTATTCCCAGTCTTTGAATGCTGTGAGTTAAGGTTTCCAAGGATGGAATGGACTTTAGTAATATAGTCACAGATGAGTTCCATGTCGCCCCTTGAAACTACTTCCAGGAAATCATGAATCCATTTATTTTTATTCATCTTGCTAATTCCATATAATTACCTGCCAAAGAAGAGAAACAATTTAATTAAATGAAAGCCAACAAAGCATGGGTGGTTCAAATGTAATAGAACCTATCTTTAGTGTCACCTTTTCTCTTTTTCTTTTTTTTTAAAGATTTTATTTATTTATTCATGAGAGAGAGAGAGAGAGAGAGGTAGAGACACAGGCAGAGGGAGAAGCAGGCTCCATGCAGGGAGCCTGATGTGGAACTCGATCCTGGGTCTCCAGGATCACCCCATGGGCCGAAGGCGGCACTAAACCTCTGAGCCACCCAGAGATCTCTCACATTTTTTCTTCTTTTATGTATAAAATAACAGTTTTAAGACAACTTTGAAATAGAGGAAAACTCAGTAATCCCATAAGCCTTGCATATGTTTTAAATTAGAAATAACAATTTTCACCATCACTTTGTGAGATCTGCTGTGGGACAAAAGAAAGGATGGATCAACATCAGAGTGGAAACAACAGAGGGTCTGGAGCCTGAAAGAACCTGGGTTTGATCCCTCCTGCACAGTGTTAATGTTGAGCATGTCATTTAACCTCTCCAAGCTTAATTTCCTCATCTCTAAAATGGAAATAACAATTCCCCCTTCAAATGATTGGTAAGAATCTGAAACACTATATACATTCTATTGGTGAAAATTTGTGTAGGATTTTATTTTCTCTAGCGTTGTTTATTAAAATCCCTGTAACCATTTTCTTTATGAAAGTCCTATTTTCCTAACAATACTATAAATTCCTCAGTAGGAGGAACATATCATGCCCTACACATTTGTATCCTCAATAACTCTAGTACAATGTGAGTCATTGAAGAGCATGGTAGCCACCATTCCAGTTTTTCCAGAAAAGTCCTTATTTTAAATATTTAAATATCCAAATCATTGAAATATCTCTTAGAGTGCAATTTTTGAAGTCACTGGATTACCTCCCCCATGGAGCCTCTTGCTATTGGAATCAGCCCAGAATCATTTGTCAGACTCTATATTTCAGCTTCAGCTGAATAGTCACTGTACCTAGGCACATGCTATTTCATTGAAGTGATAATTTAGTTGCAATGAACTCACATTTTGTTGAAAGCAAGAAAACAAAACACCTATTTCATAGTACAATTTGGTGGATAAAAGTTAACAAAAATAAACAAGAAAATGTCTAGAATTAGTCTTTGATGTTCTAAATAGACAAATGCCTTCAAAATTCATAGGCCAAACTACATAGAGCCTTCTTTTTCAAAGAGAACATGTATTTCATTCCAGAAATAGTACTCTTTGATAAATTCATCCATTCATTTAAGAGGATAATATATGTCCTTCAGTTGCTTTCATTGACCTGTCACAAAAAAATATAACATAAAATAGGACAAAATGGGAGAAAAAAATTATGATTAAGTGTCAAAGCAAGCAATGAATAATGAATCTTATGATGCCAGAGAAATGAGATGATCATGTGACTAGAGCACTCCATGGGCAAAGGGTATCAGTAATATTTAGAGAGCTGGAGCGAGGAGGAAAGGACAGTTTTCATGAGGGGAAGGGCATGAACAAGGCCCATGGCCAGGGTCAATGAGGAGAGAGTGGACAGGATGGAAATTTACACTTTACTTCTAAACAGTTGGGGAAGCCCATGCACAGTTTTGAGTAGTGCCTTTTAGGAACAGTGGTACTTTGAGAAGATTATTATGATAGAGAATTGAAAGGCAAAAGTTGAAAGTAAAGCTTACAGATTTGTGACTGATTGGTCTTAGAAAATGAAAAATGGGTCCAAGAAGATGTGTTTGGGCAACCGGGGAAGACCTGATGTTGGAGTGGGCAGGCATTTGCTTTTACAGAATGATAATCAATGAGGCCAGCAACAAAACCAGCATGTAAGTAGGGTGTCTTGTTTCCTTGACTCTCCAAGAAATGTGGCTTTAGGATAGTGCAGTTTCCTAAACTAGTTTGAGCATGAAAATTATGCTGTCCCCTTGTTATGAATAAAGATTCCCAGGTTCCTTTTAGCATGTATGGAATGAAGCTGGAGACTCCTCTCATTTTTTGTTTTAATTAAAATAATTTAAAAGACTCATTTAATTTTTTAATAGACTTGTTTTAAATACTTTAGACTTTACTTTTTAGAGTAGTTTTAGGTTCACAACAAAATTGAGTGGAAAGTAGAGTCCCCATATACCCCTTAACACCAAACATACCCAGCATCCAGCACCACATTGGTACATTTGTTACAACTGAAGAACATACACTGACACATAATTATCATTCAAAGTTCAGAATTTACTCTTAGGGCTCACTCTTGATGTTGTACACTCTAGGACTTTGGATAATTATATAATGATATATACTCACCTTTATACTATTAGAGTAGTTTCCCCTAAAAATCCTTTGTGCTCCACCTATTTCAACTCCCTGACCCTGAACTCTGGGCAACTACTTTTTTACTGTCTCTAGGACACACTTTTTTTTTTTTTGCTCAGTAATTCACGTGATTGATTTTTTTCCATCATCAGATGACTTCTGGAAACACTGACTTAGTGTTTAGAATTCAATCCACAATCTTTCTTGGAATTTGTTTTCTTTTCTGTTCTTTTCTTTTTTAAGATTTATTTATTTAATTGAGAGAGAGAGTGTGTGTGTGTGCTAAAGAGAGAGAGAGAGAGAGAGTAAGAGCATGGGGGAAGGAGCAGAGAGAGAGAATCTTCAAGTAGACTCCCTGCTGAATGCAGAGTCTGATGCAGGGCCAGTGCCATGATGGATGAGTTTACAGCCTGAGCCAAAACCAAGAGTCAGACACTTAACTGACTGAGCCACCCAGGTGCCACTTGTTTTATTTTCTAATTGATATTTAACATTACCACTTATTTTGTTTTAAACTACTTAGAATAAATACTATTTTTCCCCTAAATTTCCAATAGAGAACAAATTGAAATAGAGAATCAATTCCTCAAGTCTTTCTCCCATTTTTTCACAGTGCTGTTATATCATCATCAGCAGCAGCAGCAGCATATAATAACAATAGTAATATCCAACATTTATTGAATGTTTACTATTTGCCATATGCTATTCTAAATGCTTTACATAGATTTTATCTACTTAATTACAAATAGCACCATCAGGAGAGTAGTAGTATTATCTATATTTTATAGATGAGGAAAATGAAGCACAGGTGTTGGCAAAATGGGCTCTCACATGGGAGACATGCAGGTGCTAGTGCCCAAAAAGACTCAGTGAAACTGATATTTAAAGGAACATTTGTAAGATAGACCTATTTTCACTTCTTTGGATCCTGGGTAGAGAGAGTTGGATTAATTATACCCATTAGCAATGTGGGACTGGGTCTAGTTTTCCTCTTGTTTTATTTTTTCTTTCTTGAACTCATCTCCTCTCCTACTCCCCTCTGCCTCACAGGACCGAATCTGATGCACCCAAGAAGTATCCTCAGATAGTAGATATCTTTAAAAGCATATAGTACAGTTATGTGTATGTGCATGTGTATGTGCATGTCTTAAATTTAACTATGTTACTTACTTTTAATGTAATTCTTTGTTTATAAGCTTTAATCTTGTACTTATGTGTATCTCTGGTTGTTTGCTTCTAAGGGCTGCATCGTATGGCTCCACCATACCTGATTATCCTTGGTTACAGACGTTTAAATTGCCTCCAACTTCCCACTCCATAAACCACACTGCAAGAAATATCCCTGTTCAGGCCTTTTAATGCACTGTGCAAAAAGCTTCTCTAAGGTGAATGAATCGAATGTATTTAATTTCACAAACTGCTAGATTATTCTCCAGGATGGCTGCACCAATTCATACTCCCACTAGTAGTGATTGTTTTCTTTAAACTCTTCTAAGGGAAGCAGACATTTGGTGGACTGCTGTCACTTAATCATCATTATCCGTATCATTAACATTGAATAAGCAGTGTACTTGGAATGTTGCTAGGGGCTGATTGAAAGATATACTCAAAATTAGGCCATAGAAAAATTTAAAATCAGCGTACATATCTGTCCCATCAAATGACTTTGAAACTTAGATTTATCTACTTATTTTTGAAAATGCAATAGTATTTGCAATACCACAGGTAAAAGTAAAGCTGAAAATCACATATTCAAATAACGACGAGGCAAGAAACATATATTCATATCACCAGTTTATTCATAAAGTGGAAATAAAATCCCAAAGATATTTCTTTGCAAAGTTATCACCCCTAGCAATGAAATGACAATGGATGTTCAGGAGTTGCAGCTTAATTCTTTAATGTTACCTTTAAGCAAGAGTATTTCACAAGTATCTGCCATTCCAATAAAAAATACGCATTAAGATTTAAACCAACCTATTATAAGGCTGTAATGTTCACTCTCCTGGAATTATTATTATTATTTTTTTAAGTAGGCTCTATTCCCAACGTGGGGCTTGAACACACAACCATGAGGTAAGAGTCACCTGTTCTACCAACAGCCAGCCAGGTGCCCCTGGAATTAAAATTTTTTTAAAAAAAAGAGTGAAACTGAATTATAAACTGAAAGTTATCAAATCAAATCACTACAGTACTGGGCAATGTGGTCATTATTTGGTCATCCATTGTCTCACGCACTTAGTCGTGGTTGGAGGAAGGCAATGAAGATTGAATCAGTGTATAGCAGTATTCCTATACACAGGTAAGCTCCTTCAATTAACAAGGACAGACCCACATTGCTTTTTATTAGTGAGTTTCATTTCCTCTTCTGATCTTCAATGTGCACATGTCCAAGTTTTTTTTTTTTTTAATAAGAAAACGTTTCTCAATTTTCCTTTTAGGATTATTTTGATCAATGATTTTTAAGCAATAATGTTTCATTCCACAGGGGTTTCTGGTTCAGCATCTAGTAAACCCAGTGTTTTATCTTTCACTGTATGCATGGTTAGTCTCCTTGTAAAACAAAGTGTTGGGATCCCTGGGTGGCGCAGTGGTTTAGCGCCTGCCTTTGGCCCAGGGCGCGATCCTGGAGACCCGGGATCAAATCCCACATCGGGCTCCCGGTGCATGGAGCCTGCTTCTCCCTCTGCCTGTGTCTCTGCCTCTCTCTCTCTCTCTCTGTGTGTGACTATCATAAATAAATAAAAATTTAAAAAAAAAAAAAAAAAAAACAAAGTGTTTTATTACATTATACATTTCATTTGGAATCTTCTGTAATTAAGAGTTAAAGCAATGGGAATCCCTTTTCATGTTGAGAAAATATGGCCAGATCACATATATACAGTACTGAGTGTTTACAAGAAGACTTACACAATTCAAAGTTCATACTTAAGTGACTAAACTAAAATAAAAGATGTCTCTGTGTATAATTAAATCGAAGCAAGTATGTTTTCTTGCCTTACCAGTTTAGCCTGTGATCTAGAGGCATTTACATAAAGTATTAAAAAGGATTGTCTTGATACTCGAAAAATCAAAGACAGTTTATTATAGCAATTCTAAGGATTTAATTATTTCAGATTAGGACATAGTTTCTCTATCACTTTACCTGATTGTCTTCCTCTGGGCACCCTTTGGGGAGAAAAAAATCTGCAACATAGGGCAATACCTAAAATGTGCTGAAAAGTGGAGATTTGGCTTACCTACGTTGCATTTTGCCGAGTGATACACAGTTGAAGAAAGACCGAGAAAAACAGCAGTCAACGTCATCCTAATTTATTGTGACACTGATTTCTGGGAAGGCTGTCAACCCACACTTCAGTAAAGGATCCATTTAAAAGCAGCATAGATACAGATTTATTTTCTTTGATTGTTTTCCAACGTTGCACAGCTCAAAGTACTTAAAAAAATAATTAAAGCTGGTTCTGTGTGCACAAACCTTTCAGTTAGCTGCAAAGAGACTGCTTAGTTTACGGGTTGTCACCCAGGCAACCATCCACTGTGCATTTAGCTTTGAGAATTGAAGGTAGGACAATCTCATCCAGGAAGGAAAACAAGCATTGTACACTCCTCAAAGTTGCTGTTTAAGTGCTTGAAGGAGTTGGACCCTAGTGTACTTCCATGGTTAGCACAATTGCCATTATCATCTTATCCACTGAGACATTCTCCCGGAAAGCTATACCTTTGTAATTGCCATAATGTACCAGAAGGAACCCTTTCCAAATCTAAATATAAGTTACAGAACAAGAGACTCCAATAGGATATCCCCAAACTGTTTGTATTCTTAGAATCATGCTTGAAAGAGCACTAGTGAATGGACATTCCTACATCAGAACATATATTTTGTCTAGATTTGTGATTTTTCCCAAGCAAAGTCTTTAGGAAATAGACTGTATTTTTGTCTGAGTCATAAATGCTAATAAACCCGGATGAAAGAGGCTTTAAACTGTGGACTACAAAAACACTCATGAGGAAGTAGACTCAGGGCACTCTAAAACCTAGGGTCATCTGCCATTTGTGTGCTGCTAGAATTTTTATGCCACCTACTGGAGGATCCTGGGGGTTTTCTTCTACAGACATACTTGTTATATATACTCAACTGCAAAGGGTGCAAATATTTTATTGTAACAACAGGTGACATTTATTAAATTCTTACTAGGTTAGTCGTTTATGTTAATGAAGTCATTGAACCCCCACAACAACTCTAAAGAGTTGATTCTATAATCACCATCATTCCCCATGCTACAGAGGAGAACTCTAACGCTTTGAAGAAATTTTAAGCTAATAAATGGTAGAGCTAGGGACTGAATCAAAGCAGCCTGACCACAATGTTGAAGTATTCACCACTTTTACTACACTAACACCACACACACACACACACACACACACACTCACATATTTCTCTGGTGAGTGAACACTTCAGGGTAAAATTGCTAGGTTTATGTATATTCTTTCATCACCCCATTCAGCCTAAAGTGCTTTGACAGTAATCCAAGCACGTACAGGCTGTTACTCTGTTTTACTTTCTACATCCTTCCATGTTTCTGCTGCCAGGAGGATAGTACTCTTTCTTAGCTTTTATGCCAGGAGAAAGTCATAGGTACTGTACTTTCTTTTTTTTTTTTTTTAAGATTTTATATTTATTTATTCATGAGAGACACACAGAGAGGCAGAGACACAGGCAGAGGGAGAAGCAGGCTCCATGCAGGGAGCCCGATGCGGGACTCCATCTGGGGTCTTCAGGATCACACCCTGGGCTGAAGGTGGTGCTAAACCGCTGAGCCACCCCGTCTGCCCCGGAAGCAGGCGCCAAACCCCTGAGCCACCCAGGGATCCCTATTTCTATCTTTCTGTTGGTTCCTCAAAGCGTAGTCCTCCCCTTGCCTCATTTTGAGAAATAGTCATTCATTCAAATCATGTGTTTCCAATAAACATGTTTTCAGAAATAGTGGCAACATAAGCATGCAAAACAAGGACAATCCCATGTTCGCCCCTTATCCTCAGAGGATATACTTCAAGACCTGCAGTGAATGCCTAAAAATTCAGATAGTACGGAACCCTCTACATGCTGTTTTTTCCGATATGTGCATACCTATAATAAAGTTTAATTTATAAATTAGGCACAGTAAGAGAATAGCAATGATAATTACTAATGGAATAAACAATCATGACATTATACTGTAATAAAAGTTATATGAATTGGTCTTTCTCTTAAAATAACTTATAGTACTGTGCTCACTCTTCTAGTGATGCTGTGAGATGGTAACATGCCAATGTGATGAGATGAAGTGAGGGGAATGACGCAGGCATTGTGATGTACAGTCAGGCTACTACTGACCTTTTTTTTTTTTTTTTAAGATTTTATTTATTTATTCACGAGAGACACAAAGAAAGGGGTAGAGACATAGGCAGGGAAAAAAGCAGGCTCCCTGCAGGGAGCCCAATGTGAGACTTGATTCCAGAACGCTGGGATCTCCTCCGAGTCAAAGGCAGATTCTCAACCACTGAGCCACCCAGATGCCCCTACTACTGACCTTCTGACGATTTGTCAAAAGGAGGATCATCTGTTTCTGGAGGGTGGTTTATCACAGGGAACTAAAACTACAGAAAGCGGGACATCTGGGTGTCTCTCTGTGTGTCTCTCATTTATAATCAATAAATAAAATCTTAAAAAAAAAAACTACGGAAAGCAAAACCACAGACAAGGGAGGGAGGACTTTTGTATTAGGTGAGGGCACCACAAAGCCATGTAGAAGACTCTAGGGAAGCTCGTAACCTTCTGAGTTGGAAGGGCTGGGGTATATAAGTTTGCTAGGGCTTCCATAACAAAATACCACAGATGATGTGGTTTATGCAACAGAAGTTTATTTCCTCACAATTCTGCAGGCTAAGAATTCAAAATCCACGTGCTGGCAGGTTTGGTGTCTTCTGAGGCCCCTTTCATTGGCTTCCAGTTAGCTGATTCTCATTGTTCTCATAGGGTCTTTTCTCTGTGCACAAGCCCCCTGCTGTCTCTCCACATGACCTAATCTTCTTTTTAAAATAAGAAGGCCAATATGATTGGATTAGGGGCCATGCTAATGACCTCATTCACCTGTTCACCTCTGTAAAAGTCTTACCTCCAAATATAATCATATGCTGAGGTACTAGGAATTAGGGCTTCAACATATGAATTTTGGGGGAACATAGTTCAGCCCATAACAGCATAGGGAATCTTCAGAGAAGAGATAATTATCTGAGCTGAAATTTGAAGGACAAATAGTTCACTAGATAAACCACAGAGAAAAGGATACTGCAGGTCAACTAAACAACAGTATGTCCAGAGGAAAGATAAAAGCATGAAATGTTAATATTGTGTTTGGATGTATGTGTGTGGTTGGAATTCAGAATACATGTGGGGGTGATAGGGGGTAGAGGAGAAGTGAGGCTATTTTCAGCTGAATTGGGAGACATTAAAAGATTTTATTCATGAGGAGACATGATGAAATCTGTATTTCAGGAAGATCCTCCTGACAGCAGGAATGAAAATTAATTGAAGCAGAAGGGCAGATAGAAATGTTATAAGATTATTGTAATAGGTTAGAAAAAAAATGATGAAGACATAACCTGAATCAATGGCAGAAAAGATAAATGACCACAGAAAAACAAGTGAAAGTTTTGAAATCATTCTTTATAGGAGAGGAATACAAATGGCCAGGAAATACATTTAAATCAGTTAACCTCACTAGGGATCAGGAAAATATAAATCAAACCAAGTTTTATTTAGCATATGGACAAAAGTTTAAAAGACTTATATTATTAAATGCATGGGGAAGTGGCAACTTTTAAACACTATTAGAGGGCATGTAAATTTGTAATGCTCATTTTGAACATTGTAATCTGGTGCTATTTACTACTTTTTAAAATGCACACACTCTTCAACTTGATATTCCCATTTCTCAGTATTCATCGTGGAGTAATTCCAACAGGTGATCACAAAGATGCAGGTATAATAAAATTTTACCCTAGTATTTTTTTATTTTTAATTTTATTTTCTTTTTAAATTTTTATATATTTATTTATTTATTTATGGGGGGAGGGTCAGAGGAAGAAGGAGAGAGAGAATCTTAAGCAGGCTCCACACCCAACATAGAGCCTGATGTAGGGCTTAACACAATGCTCTACCTCATAACCCTGAGATGATGACCTGAGCCAAAATCAAGAACCAGATACTTAACCAAATGAGCCATCCAGGCACAGTTTTGGGTTTTTTTTTTGTTTTTTGTTTTGTTTTTAGAGAGAAGGTAGGATCTTCTTCGAAAACATTTTTAGAAAATTTATTTCAGAAAATTTCAAATATGCAAAATAAACAGTATAGTATAATGAACCCCTCTGTACTTGCCACCATCTATGGATGTTATTAATAGCTTTAAATAGTAGATCATTTATATGTCAAGTCACAGAAGACAAATAAAAAGTAGTACATTTATACTTTGAATTATGGAATGCTGTGCAGCTGTATATAGAAGGAAGAAAGAGCTTTATATCATGTCCTAAATGGGCTCCAAATCATATAGTTCAGTAAAAAAAGCAGGTTGCTAAATAATGCATATATGATAATATGATACTGCTATGATGAGGTTCAGAGCGCGTGTTCAGGAGCCAGCCACTTAGGAGGTATATAACTTGGCCAAGTTACCTATGGTCTTTCTGCCTTAGTTTCCTCAGCAGTAAAATAAGGGCATGTGATAGGAACAGTATCTACTTCACAGGGTAATTGTAAGATTAAACGAGTTAATGCAGGTAAAACACTTAGAAGAATACTTGGTGCATATTAAATATTAGACGTTCCTAGTTGTGCAAAAAGTGATTTAAAAAGGCAAAACTATATATTTCATATATACAAATATGCATGTTTAGGAAAGGTCTGAAAGTATTCATGCTTAATTAGTATTAGTGATTTTATCTTTTTTTTAAAAGATTTTATTTATTTATCTGAGAGAGAGAGAAAGACAGCATGCACACAATCAGGGGAAGCAGCAGAGGGGGAGGAAGAAGTAGGCTCCCCACTGAGCCGGGAACCCAATGTGGGGCTCAATCCCAGGACTCATGATCTGAGCTGAAGGTAGATGCTTAACTGATTGAACCACCCAGGCATCCCATTAGTGATTCTACTTTGAGGGTATGGAAATTGAAAAGACAGTTAAGGAGGCCATTTGTTTTATGCATATGATTTGCATCTTTTACGATAAGACAGTCCTATTACTTGTATAATACTTGAACAATTTAAATTAAAATATGATTCCCAGGTCTTCCTTTGGTGACAAACAGTGATGTAAGGATCTCATACCAGGCAGTTTATTGCAGTACATAAATGGGCAATGCAAAGGACAGAGATAAGTGGAAACTATTAGATTACTTGCAGCAAAATAGCAGAAGCAGATGAGATGGAAATCAGTCCATCTAGTTTAGTTAGAAACTAGACTGAAATGAATGTTAAAAGGGATCTGAGCAGATCAACAAGCAATTGGAGATGCTATTAATGTAGAAGTACTGAGACTTAGAACAAAAGAAGGTCAGGAGCAGACCTAAGATTTTGCATTTATTTATTAAAGATTTTATTTATTTATTCATGAGACACTCAGATTGAGAGAGAGGCAGAGACACAGGCAGAGGGAGAAGCAGGCTCCATGCAGGGAGCCTGACACAGGACTTGATCCCAGGCCCCCAGAATCACACCCTGGGCTGAAGGCAGTGCTCAACTGCTGAACCACCCAGGCTGCCCATGATTTTGTATTTATTAATCACGTGTGGTGAAAAGAGTTCACTCTCCCTAATAAGGAAAGATTGGAGTTTAAAGAAGAATATGCCTGTGTAAAACATGCAACCAATCATACATATACACACATGCACACATGCTTAGAAGGATATGATTATTCCGTAAACTTGTACACAATTCTGATGACTCTTCAATTAATTCTTGTGTCCTACATTCTGAGTTCAAGACCTATTAACATATTTAAAAAATGGAAACACAAAAACTTGGACAAACTAAATCAATCTTCTGACAAGTACTGTTCTTAACTGAATCTACGAGACATGTGACACACTCAAGAATTGGAACTGGCTGTTCTTGACTTATTATCATCTTGAAGGACTTCAATTTTTTCACACTTGAAGCTTCCTGAGGGCAGGCACCTTGTTTTTATGTTTTTGTTTTCCAGTTTCTACAAAGTGCCAGGCACATAGTGGCTGCTTTTAATAAATGTTTAGTGAATGAAGAAATGACAGAATGAGTGGTAAGTGACTTAAGACTGTGAATGAAGGAGTGAATAAACCACTTCTCTTAAAATTCTCTGGAGACTTCTTGGCTTAGTGATTGTACCTCTTTCTAGTTCTAGAAATAGGAGAGTACTTATTTAGAATATAAAATATTGTGTGTGTGTTCCTGGGGCACCTGGGTGGCTCAGTTGGTTAAGTGTCCAACTCTTGATTTCAGCTCAGGTTATGATTTCAGGGTCATGAGATGGAGCCCCGCATCGGGCTCTGCACTCAGCAGTGAGTCTGCTTGAGATTCTCTCTCTACCTCTCCCTGTGTCCCTTCCTCCCCCAAATAAATAAATAATCTTAAAAAAAAATTGTGTGTGTGTTCTGAAAGATCACCTGGATATGTTCCTCCCACTGGTTTTGAAAGGAGTTTGAATAAGTTGGATTAACCATCATGCATCCCTTTCTAAGCCGTATCATATTTATGTCTTATCTCAGACTGTGAGCACCTCAAGGCAGGGATTATTCTTTGAATCTCTCTGTGGGATTGACCACAGTGCTATGACCAGGACTATGATACAGTCCTGTGATAAATACTGCTGAATGAATGAAAAAATGTTGTCTAAGGATGTTGCCTTGGATATTTCTCTTTGGAGAGTTTCTTATTTTCATAGCATGTGTTTGTCTTCCAGCTGTACCTTCTATTGTAGTTGTTCTCCGTGCACAGACATCCAGGTAGATGAGGATGGTGTAGTCCCACTGCTGTTGCTCCTCTCAATGTTTGCTGTCTCACTAAGACCTAATTAAACTGTCATGCCCCCACATTCCTCTGAGGACTAAGCCAAGGGTGATTTTTTTCCAGGCATCTAATCTCTTAAATTGCCTAAGCATCAAAATTCTCCCCCTGGCTATTATTGGTTAACACCTTGAAATAACTGAAAATTTTGCCAATGAGGAAATGTGCTTGCAACAGAAAAACCTTGCCTTTGGATGTGTGGCCAAAGAGCTCTTAATACTGAAGAAACAATCTTTTCTGCCTCATGCACCAGTGAAAATCTAATAAAAATGTGTCTCCCCTGGGTACTTTACATCATTAGCATCTTGGCTTCACACTTTGCTTTAACAAATAACTTATTTTAAAAGTTTCTCCAGGGAGAAGACAAGAAGCCAAAAATATCTTGGAAGAAAACTTTACCTAGCAACCCGATGAGGTTGTTTCATACAGTTTCTAAAGTTTAACTTCATGCAGGAAAATCTTTGTGATTTTTTAGTCTCTCATTTTGGTGTGTACTGAAACATCTTCATGGCTAAGCAGGGAGGAAAAAAACCCCTAATGCCTTAATGTGAGTAGCACTTTCTGGTTTTATTGTAAATTCGTTATAAAACACTACCACCACAGTTGATCGCCTACTACATGTCACGACATTGTGCTAACCATTTTACATAGGTTTGTAGAACTTAATCTTTGCCACAATCCTTTGCAGTAACAGTCCTATTTTACTAATGAAGCCAGTGGAGTTTAGAAGAGTTGCCTCCAGTCATATTGTAGTTAGTAAAAGGCTGAACCTGGATTTGTCTGACCTTAAAACCTACACACTTATTTCACTTGGTGGGACTCTTAAAAAGTGAACAAGTAATTCTTTCACATGAACAAATCTCCCAGTGTCTATATCTGTATCCAGGAATCTTTTTATTCCCTTCTTTCCCTTCTCAGAAAAAGCCAACCTAACCAACCACCTAGCCTTCCTTCCCTCATGGTATACCTGCTCTGAATTCCACCTTTCTGCACAACTCCACAGAGTGCTACTTGAAAGGTGATCTGGGTGGGGGGCACCTCTTGAAGTGAGACTTCTCAATGCAATGTGAATGGCGCCCCCTGGAGTTGTGTAACCAGCAGCTCTGGATTTCCTCCTCTCTCCTTATCAGGAACTTCAACTCTCCCACTTCCCTTCATCATCAGTCTCTCTCTCATAGATTATTATCCATACACAAACATATCTGCTCTTCTCTGCCTTAAAGACAAACAAAGGACAACCCCAAGAAGCAACAACAATCAATCACGCTTGATCCTATATTCCTGTCACATGTGCTTTTCAGCGGCTGTCAATATTTAACGTCTTGAAACATTTCCTCTCTCAGGTTTTTGCCATCACTCTTTCCTTACTTTCCTATTTCTCAAGCCATTCCTTTCCTCCTTCTTTCACTGGATTCTTTTCCTTACCCATTCTCTAAATATAAAATGTTTTCAGGGGCAGCCAGCCCCCGGGTGGCTCAGGGGTTTAGCGCCACCTTCAGCCCAGGGCGTGATCCTGGAGACCTGGGATGAGTCCCACGTCGGGCTTCCTGCATGGAGCCTGCTTCTCCTTCTGCCTGTGTCTCTGCCTTTCTCTCTCTCTCTGTGTATTCTCATGAATAAATAAATAAAATCTTAAAAAAAAAAAAAACCCTTCAGTGCTCATTACATCATGTGCCCTCCTTAATGTCCATCACCCGGTTACCCCATTTGCCCAGGGCTCTCCCCCCGCCTTTTTTTTTTCTGTATTATTTTCTTAAATAGCTCTTTTTTTTTTTTTTATTGCTCTCTTGCTGAAAACGTTTCAGTGACTTTCATTGTGTTTTAAATAAAGTCCAACTCCAGGGGTGCCCAGGTGGCTCAGTTGATTCAGCATCTGCCTTTGGCTCAGGTCATGAGTCCATGGTCCTGGGATGGAGCCCCACATTGGGCTCCCGGCTTGGTAGAGAGCCTGCTTTTCTCTTTCCTGTCTGCAGCTCCCCCTGCTTGTGCACCCCCTCTCTGCTAAATAAATAAATAAATAAATAAATAAATAAATATCTTAAAAAAAAATAAAGTCCATCTCTGGCCTAGAAGGCTTTATATGGTCTAGCCCATTTCTACCTCTCCAACTTCAACACAAACACTGCTCTAGGTGCCCTCTTTCTTTTGGTTTATTGGATGGATCAGACTTTCCCCACCTTTGATCCTCTAGACATGCTTAGAAGCCTTTCCCACTTGCAGTCTTATTCTTTTTTTTTTTTTAAGACTTCATTTATTTATTCATGATAGACATAGAAAGAGAGAGAGGGGGGCAGAGACACAGGCAGAGGGAGAAGCAGGCTCCATGCAGGGAGCCTGACGTGGGACTCGATCCCAGGGCTCCAGGATCATGCCCTGGGCCAAAGGCAGGCACTAAACCGCTGAGCCACCCAGGGACCCCCCTCGCAGTCTTATTCTTATAAGAATCTTATATATGCCACAACATTGTGCTAACCATTTTACATAGGTTTGTAGAACTTAATCTTTGCCACAATCCTTTGCAATGAGTCCTATTTTACTAATCTTATTCTTCATCTTATTCTTTAGCTCATCTTCAAGATTCTTCTTGTCAAGATGACCATTGACTTCCACATTGCTAACACTAATGCTGATACATGTAGCACCTCTTCATTCTGTTGTGCAGCGAATTTCCCATTTTCCTTCCAGAACTTGAACTCCTTGAAGTCAGGGACCATATCTACAATACATTTTAATATCTTGGCACAGTGGTTGGCTTCTAGTTAGCTGTTTAATAGATGCTTGTAAATGAATGGAGGATGCAAGTTCAGATCTCGGGAAAGACTGCTGCAGTAGTTAACTCACAACCCTCCACTGATACAGTAGATAGAAATTAGAAGGAACATCAGAAGAAGGGGTTCAAAGTTTGGCACTAGTAATAACTGTTGTCAAAATTCTCACCTTAGTTTTTTCATATGCTCTACCTATATCACCAAAACTTTTAAAAGAGTTTATTTATTTATTCATGAGAGACACACAGAGAGAGGCAGAGACATAGGCAGAGGGAAAAACAGGCTTCCTGCAAGGCGCCTGATACGGGACTTGATCTAAAGGCAGATCTAAAAAGCTAAAGGCAGACACTAGACCACTGAGCCACCCAAGTGCCCCCACCAAATTTTTTATATCTTTAAACTTTTAAAATTAAAACTTAAAAAAAATTTATTTATTTATTTATTTATTTATTTATTTATTTATTTATTTATTTATTTACTTGAGAGAGAGAAAAAGAACTCAAGCAGGGTTGGGGTGGAATGGAGGAGCAGTGGGGGGAAGGAAAGGCAGGGGGAAAGAATCTCTAGCAGACTTCTTGCTGAGTGGAGAACCCCTAGCAGGATTCAATCTTACGACCCTGAGATCATGACCTGAACCAAAAACAAGAGTTGGACACTTGAACTCATTGAGCCATAAGATTATCATTATTATTTTTAATCACTAAGTCTGAATTTCTTAGTCCTCTACCAACAAATTCCTTCTTGTGGATTGCAAAACTCATTACATGAAATTTAACCTTTTTCCCCTTTTAATTATGAAAAATTTCAGACCTAACAGAAATAGAGAGAATAGTATAAACACCCATGTACGCATCACTAGCTTAAGCTACTATCCACATATAGCTGATTTGGCTTTATTTCTCCCCTTACCCACTTCTCCCTCCCATTAGTTTCATACAAATCCTGGACATGGTATCATTTCATGATGTATACTTCAGTATCTATGAAATATAATTGTTAACTGCTAGCTGCTACTCCTTCTGTTCTTCAGTGGCTTAAAAAGTGAAGTATTCAAAAAAAAAAAGTGAAGTATTCATTGAACGGTATGTTGCTCTTCCCAGATATCAGATAACTAACACAATGATTTTATTTATTTTTTATTTTTATTTTTTAAAAGACTTGTATTTATTTATTCATGAGAGACACAGAGAGGCAGAGACAGAGGCAGAGGGAGAAGCAGGCTCCCTGCAGGGAGCCCCATGCAGAACTCGATCCCAGGATCCCGGGATCATGACCTGAGCCGAAGGCAGATGCCCAACCACTGAGCCAGTCAGGCGTCCTCATAATGATTCTATTTTATGACTTAACCAAACTGTAACTTCTTTGAGGGGGGGTGGAGGAGGGTGGATATTACAGCATCTAGCTTTGTGCCTTGCAGTCAATAAATAGAGGTTGAAGGAAAACAAATTCAACATGGTTTAGGTTTTTTATTTATTTATTTATTTTTATTTTTTATTTTTTTTTAAAGATTTTATTTATTTATTCATGAGAGATAGAGAGAGAGGCAGAGACACAGGCAGAGGGAGAAGCAGGCTCCATGCAGGGAGCCCGACGTGGGACTCGATCCTGGGACTCCAGGATCAGGCCCTGGGCGGAAGGCGGCGCTAAACTGCTGAGCCACCAGGGCTGCCCCTGGTTTAGGTTTTTTAATACTTTATTCACAGGAATCTAGGGCCTGCCTTGTCTTCCCTCCTTGCTTCTGTTCTCTGTCTGAATTCATTACTCTACAGGAAGATTTCCAATTCCAAGGTTTTCTTTTTTGCCTGTTTTAAATCAAATGATTTCAGCCTTTGAGGACTTCGGGCAGGACTCAGTCCCAGGGGGCGGGGCCTCCGGGGCGGGTCTGCGCCGAGGCCCCGCCCCCTCCCCTGCCCGCCCCGCCCCCTCCGCTCTCGTCCTTCCCGGCAGCCCCAGCGCCCTTCCCAGCGCTCCTCAAGATGGCGGCCGACAGTGAGGTGAGGTGTTTGCTCCCTGCCTCTCCCGGTCTGTAAGTTTGCTCCTCCGTGTCAGCGCGCGGGGGCTCATTCTCTTTATCTTTCTTTTCCTTTACGGTAGCCCGAGTCCGAGGTATTTGAGATCACGGACTTCACCACTGCCTCGGAATGGGAAAGGTGAGTGAGTCCTGTCAGTGGTTGTCAGTACCGCGGGCCGCGGCGTCCTCTGGCCGCTTCCCCGAGGTAGACCACGTGTGACGCCGCTAATGCGGGAGAAGTAAGGCCGGCGAGCCGCGGGCTCTGCGGCTTCTGTCCCCGGCCACCGCACGCCTCTTCCGCGTCTCGCGTCTGCCGAGCGGCGGCCCGCCCCCGTCAGCCCCAACCCCTGAGACTCGGCTCTCAGAAAAAGTTTTGTTTGGCTCTCAGACCCCTTTCCTCAGACCTCCGTGGTCGCCCACCCGCAGAAACAGTTCCCCGAGCCACCACTTCCGTGGCTGGTTTCGTTTCCGTTTAACTCCTGTTGTTACCCTAAGCCGTACACTTGGCAGCTGCCGCTTTCCTCTCGTGGGCATAGGTGTACCCTTTCCTGGAGGAGGCCGTCGCGGTGCTGGCGGTGGTCCAAGTGCCGCCCTCCCACCGTCTCCATCCTGCCCTTTAGAATGACCTTTTAAGATAATGCTGCAGTTGGTTTTGGGGACTCTCTGATTCAAGTCGTTGCATTTCCGTGGGTAATGTGCCCAGGCTTCCTGTGCCCATCGCACCTCACTGAACAGCTGAGCGAAATGAGCTGAAAGCCCACTTTGTGAAAGAGTAATAGCTGAGAATGAGAAATTTTCAGGTTGGTGTCACAGAGACCCTTCTGGGTGTGGAGGTCAGTCAGTATTTAGTTCGTTGCAACATTTGATAATCTTTCGGGTTGGGAGAGGAGATTTACGCATGTTATGTCATTCAACGACTGAGGAAAATATTAAAGATTCCTGCCGGAGGGGCGCCTGGGGGGCTCAGTTGGTTAAGTCGCCAGCTCTTGATCTCAGCTCAGGTCTTGATGTTGAGGTCAGGAGTCCCCAAGCCCTGTGTTGGGCTCCATGCTGGGTAAGGAGCCTACTAAACAAACAAACAAACAAACAAATAAATACATAAGTAAAAAAAAATCAATCAATCAATCCCTGGTGGAATAATAGTTTGATTGTGGTACGCTCCAAAAAATAAAAGTCAGTAAGACGTAGCCATACTGGCAAGGGCTTTATTGAACAGGTGTTCTGTGTCTAGAGTTAAACTAATGGAAAAGAACAAAGACCAAAACAAAACCTTCGATCTATGTGTTACACAAAACAGAAAGTGATTAAATTGTAAGCCAGCTGGTGTGAACTATAAAAAGTTTAGAGAAGGGTGATATTGTGGATCACAATTAGGGGAGATAATTTCATAGAAAAGATAGGAAATGAGCTGGATATTGAAAGTGGAAAGTGGTTGGTTAGATTTGAGAAGGTATTAATATAAGCAGAGATGAGTATAAATGAACCTTTGGGACTTCATGAAGATGTCTTTACTGGAGTAAAGGCTATCTATTGAAGGGAAATAAATAAGATTAATGAGATGAGACAGTCCATGGACAGTCTTCAAAGCTGAGTAAAGAAATCTCTAGACTCAGTGCTTTTAAAATCAGGGATTCTCAACCTTTAGTGTGCATCAGAATCATAGTTTCTGATCATATCTGAGGTGGACCTAAGAATGTGCATTTCTAGCAAGTTCCCAGGTGATGCTGATGTTGCTGGTCAGGAGACCACACTTGGAGAGAACCATTAAAGAACAATGGTGAGACACCCTTGATTTTAGAGTGGCAAAGTGATAGGATGAGAGTTGTTTCAGGAGATTAAGTCAAATGAAGCCTGGTGAGTTACTTTGATCAATAGTTAGATTGGTGATTTGGAGACTGGAGAGGAAGGGAGGGTAGAAAGGAGTATTGTTAGATATTTCAAAAAAGATTTTTAGATAGATACACTTGATGAAATGTTAGAGTAGAAAGAAACATGCAACTGGAGTTTCTTGCCTAAAAGAATGAAGATAAGAAAGTGGGAAGAGTACAGTTTTAGACCAGTTGAATTTGAAATAATAACTTGATGTCTTGAAGGTAGTTAGAAAAATGTCACCTGAATCTTGGAGGGTGGGGGTGAGGAAGCATCAGGAGTATGGAATGGAAACATGATTATTTTCCCTTAGCAAATATTTAAGGTATCCTGAAGTGCAATATTAACTCCTTTAGCTCCTTGTATGGAGATAATTGTTAACACAGTATTGAGTACTACCGCAAAGTAGGAAATTTGGGTTTTGGTTTTTATGCTCATTTTTAGAGCTACAGTAGTGTTTTATAGCACATGGGAAAATGTTAAAGACTTTGGAGTCTTCTTAAACCTTGGGTTTAATGTGTGAATGAAGGTTCTTGTTAATATGTTAGGAGCCATAAAGACAGTTTATTGAGAGGACTGAATGGACTCCTCCCCCAAAAAAGGAGTCCCCCAACTCTTTAATCTTTTGTCCTTTGCAGAAATATTTTTTGAGTGCCTATGTGTCAAATACAGTGCAGGGCGTAGAGGTGTGGTCAATAAAAATAGTTCCTGCTCTTACCGTAAAGTCTAGTAGAAGAGACAGACATGAATCTAATACAAATGAGTCTGTAATTACAATTGAAATAAGCGCTGAGAAGGGAAAGAAATCTGGTCTTACAATGCCTATAACAAAGGAACCTAATATAGAATGCAGAATTAGAGGAAACGGCCCTTCAACTGTGATTTTGAAAGCTTTCAGCAATAAAGTTTTTACATTTTTCTAGTCAAATCTCAACACTTTCAGTAGACTGCAATTTTTCTCTTTTAGGTAGTACTGATAGAATTCATTAAATAAGTGTTTTAATGTGCTCTTTCTGTGAAAGCAATATTATTTTCAATGATTTTTATTATAATCCTCACAGAATAAAAAAATTCTAAGACTTAATATTTTGAGAAAATTTCTTCTAATCTGAATGTGTTGTGAACATTTTGTATCAAAACATATTAATACTTCTGTAGCTTCCATGTTTTCATTTAGTATATGAAATAAGCATTTTCTTATTTCCTCAAATGGTCTTCAAACATGATTTTTTATGGATGCATACTAATCCATTCAGTGGACATACCAGCTGTTTGCTCCAACTGGATAGTTAGGTGGCTTCCAGTTTTTTGCCTTTATAAATACAACGTACATTTCTAATAAAGATTCATTTATTTCTTTTAGAGAGAGTGGGGTAGGGGCAGAGGGAGACAGAGTCTTAGACTCCCTGCTGCCGGATACAGGGCATGATCTCGGGATGTTGGTATCACAGCCTGAGGTGAAACCAAGAGTTGGCAGTTTAACCAACTGTGGCAACTCGGCATCCCTCACATGCACATTTGTACTCACAAGTGGATACATCTAAAATTTTTATTTCCTTTTATTTTTGTAAACATGCTAACTTTTCTATTTATTTTCAGAACCAATAATTGCCTTTTGATGAAACTACCCAGAGGTGGATTAGTATATATATTAATACTGCCTTTAGTCTTAAAGAGGAATTAATTAGAAGGTTCATTTAAATCATAAAAATCAGATTTATCATTACTATCATTACTGTCTTAAAACAAATGTAAATATTAACTTATATTGTCACTGAAGGAAAAAACCTGATGCTTGTGAATATATTTTGACTAGAATTAACTCTATTACTCTAGCAATATGATGTAGGTGTTTTGGAGAGCAATTTTGCTGTTAGATTGCATCATACTTCTATAAGAAGTTAGCTTCTTAGTGTAATAAAGTCTTCTGAAAGAGTCTTTTAACGCTACTACTGAGATTTGACAGTTTTAATTTGCTGATATTGACTATGTCACTAGTCAAAATTCATTCTTTTTTAAAGATTTTTATTCATTTGAGAGAGCGAGTGAGCACTAATAAGTATGAGTGGGGTGATAGGCAAAGGGAGAGGAAGAAGCAGACTCACCACTCAGCTTGGGAGCCCAGTGCAGGTCTCCAGGACTTGGAGATCATGACTTGAGCCAAAGGCAGGTGCTTTACCATCTGAGCCACACAATGCTCTTTCATTCTCTTTAATAGGTCCACTTCATCAGTAGATTTTTAAAAGATTTTATTTATTTGAGAGAGAGAAGCGCATGAGCAGTGGGGAGAGGAAGAAGCAAGCTCCTCACGGAGTAGGCAGCCTGACGATGTGGGGCTTCATCCTAGGACTTTGGATCATGACCCAAGCCAAAGGCAGATGCTCAAGAGACTGAGCCACCCAGGCGCCCCTCATTTAGTAGATTTAAAGATTAGATAGCGATTAGTTTTAAAAGCTGTCAGTTATTAAAGCTGACAAATCTACTTGAAGTTTCTTGCCAGCTGTCTCTTAAAACATGGTTTATTTAATTAATTTTTTAAAAAAGATTTTATTCATTTATTTGGCAGAGCACAAACAGGGAGAGGGAGAAGCAGGCCCCCTGCCGAGCAAGGAGCCAGACCCATGGGGGTGGGGGAGGCATGTGCTCTATCCCAGGACTCCAGGATCATGTCCTGAGCCACAGGTAGATGCTTAAAAGACTGAGCCACCCAGGCACCCAACATGGTTTATTTTAGTGAGCAAAGTTCAAAGTTCCTGGATGTTTTCTTTTGGGGGAAGAGAGAGATCAATCTTAATTTAAGATATTCTTAAATATCTTCAAAGGAAAAGTTAATTTAAATAGATTAATTATTTTGAGGGTAGGGAAAAAATTATTGGTTTCATAGTTATCTTTAATAGTATCCTTTTAGTCTCTCAGTTTTGATTTCTGTTCCAAATTTGTATTCATTTTAATGTAGAGAGATATATGCTTAATTTATATTTTATGGAAGCAGAATGCCTATGTTGGGTAAGCTGTAGACTTTTTAAAAAGTCAAAATTTGGGGTGCCTGGGTGGCTCAGTTGGCAGAGCTTGGGACTCTTGATTTGGGATTGTGAGTTTGAGTCCCACATTGAGGGGGGGGGTTAACTTTAAAAAACATTAAAATGTAAGAATTCTTGGATTAGAGAAGATTATTTCCGCATTTATTCCACATCCATAAATTAGACTAATAATACATTTCAGTTTTTTTTTTTTTAAGATTTTATTTATTTATTCATGAGAGACATAGAGAGGCAGAGACATAGAGGGAGAAGCAGCCTCCATGCAGGAAGCCCAATTGATGTAAGACTCATTCCCTGGACTGTGGGATCACACCCTGAGTCAAAGGCAGATGCTCAACTGCTGAGGCACCCAGGCATCCCTAGGCTAATAATACAAACCTTACTGAGCCTTTTCTGATAAAAATGTTAAAATATAAAACCTACTTGTTTAAAGAAATTGTGTAATAATAGTTTAAAAAAAAAAAGGTTATTATATGTTCAGAAAGTTGTTTTGTTTTTTGTTTTGTTTTTGTTTTTTTTACTCCTCCCTAGGTTTATTTCCAAAGTTGAAGAAGTTTTAAATGATTGGAAACTGATTGGAAACTCTTTGGGAAAGCCACTTGAAAAGGTCAGATCTATTTGCTGGTGTCTCTAAATAAGTATTTACTTTGAAACTTCTATTTTTAAGCCCTTTGCTGCATTTGGTACATTGAATTAAATTTTTTTTAAAGTTCTGTATGATTTATGAACATAAAGTGGCACCTGGAAGAACTTGGATTTGAATCTGGCAAAAAACATATGTAAGACATTTATGAACTATTTTTAAATAAAATTTTATATGTATAATGTCATTCTTTGTGAGTGATTTTCTGTTTCTTCTCATGTTTACTTCTTTCTTTCTCCCTTAGAATGTTAGAAAATCTTTTTAAAAGTTTTTTGTTTGGTCAGAGAAACATTGCAATTACCAGCTTCATGGGTAGAGTATATTGCCTAACTGATGAGGAAAAATCTTGGTCTTAACTGACTTGGTGTTATTAGCAGGTTTTTCACTCAAGTTTTGTACTTTACAATTCCACTAATAGTATTTGTCTCCCTCCCACCCCCTTTTTTAACCTTATGGATGTTTTGAGGATATTTAAGAATGAAGAAAACATTCAAAATTGAAGTAGAGTTTTAATTCTAATCTAAGGTATTGCTGGATATTAAGATACTTAATTCTAATCTAAGATAAACCATACCCCAAATAATTACTAAAGAATATACTCTGAGAACAAACCTGGATTTTCTGTTTTTCACTAAAGGGAATTAACAATTTGATTTTAAGCTTATGTAGATGCTTTGTTTTATTAGACAATTTTTTGAAGTAAAATTGATTGTTTTTATTCTAAGTCTTATTAACTGCAGTTTATCTCTTGGTAGGGGACTCTCAATATTTATGAGGGTTTTTAAGCTTTATTGTGATAACAGAATTTGAGACTATCAAAGCATTAGGATTTTCCTCTTGATTCATATGCATAAGGAAAAAAAAGTAACATTGCACGTGGAAATCCCACATCTTTAAAAAAACATCATTGAAAGGTGCTGAGATACAAATTGATTTATTAAAATCTTTTTATGAATACATTTTTGAGTAGAAAATGTAAAGTTTTCAAACAGATCATTCTATTCACTTGAAACAAGCGTAACGATATAGTTGACAGTAAAATTAGGGCAAAACAAGGTGGCTACTGGAATGGGAAATGATTTGCAGCACTAAAAAGAGAGCTAAACTGGGTATTTGTGAGCTCTGATGTTATTTATATGCCTTAATACTTTGATTTATGTGTATTTACTAAGTATCTGCTGTGTGCCAGATCTGAAGAAATAATGAATAAGACAAGATCCATACTGCCATTGAACATAAATTCTGATGAGGAACTAAAGTGATAAATAACTAAGCAAATAAGATTTAAAATTTTAAATGCTAAATTCAATTTTGGCATATAAATTGGGTACTGTATTCCACGTATAGAGCATACTGCCAGCATGGGTTAAAGGAAGGTTGACTCTCTCCAACCCTTTCCTCCCTATAGATGGTAGTAAATAAATGAGTTAGGGAAAACATGACTAGATTGCAAGGTGAGCTGTTAACTGTGATGAATAGTTTAAAGAACAGAGATTATTGAGCATATAAAAGAAAGTTTACACAGTGACTGAAGTGATTTTAATTCATAAGGGGGACAGTGATTACCAATTCTCTTCCTCCACTGATGGGAGAATTGAGAAATTTTAAAAAACTTTTTAATTATGAAAAATTCAAACATTTATAAAATAGACAAAATAGTGTGATCAACTCCCATCTGCCCGTCACTCAATTTCAACAATGTTATATTTTCTTATTTCAGTAGTACCTCTACCAACTCTCCACCCCCTACTAGATTTTTAAAAGTTTTTAAAATAAAATTTACGTATAGTATGCAAAACTGCTTAATTTGAAGAAATGTTTGTATCCGTGTAACAGCGGTCCTCACTCAGGAACTTTGGGAAACATTGCCATCACCCCAGAAAGGTTCCTAGCAACCCTTTCCAGTTAATCCCGGTGCTCCTCACTGCTGTTCCCCAGGCAGGTGCTGTTCTCGCTCTCTCTCTTTTTTTTTTTTTAAACAGCAGATTACTTTCGGCTTGGATCTTGAATTTCATATATATGGCATCATACAGTAGATACTCTTTGTGCCTGGCTTCTTTGTGCCTGCAAGAATCACTGTTTCTTTTTATTACTGAGTTGTACACTCTTGTATGAATATACTGCAGTTTCACCTGTTGGCAGACATACTAGCTATGAATAAAGCAGAACATTCTTGTATGAGACATTTGGAGACGTATGTTTTTATTTCTCTTAGATAAATACCTGGGAGTGAAATTACTAGGTCACAGGATAGGTATATGTTTAACTTTTTAAGGAACTGCTAAAGTTTTTTGTACCATATTATTCACCTAGCAGCAGTACGTATATGAGAGTTTGGGCGGCTCTGCATTCTCACCAATTGCTTGTTTTCAGTCTTAAAAATTCTAGTTGTTCTAGTGGGTATGTAGTTTGTAGAATTATTTGTATTTCTCATTCTGGTTTTCATTTGCATTTCTCTGATGAATATTAACATGATTGACTTTTCATGTGCTTATTAGCCATTTGTTTGTCTGTCTTTGTGGAATGTCTATTCAGTTTTTTGTCCGTGTTTTATTTTTTTTTTTTTTGTCCGTGTTTTAAATTGATTTGGGTTTTTATTAATTTATAGGAGTCTTTTAGTTCTTTTGTGTACTCTGCTTTTAAGTCTTTTCTCAGGTAGTAGTTTTCTAAATCGTGAAGATACTCTTTTTATGTTTTCTTCTAAAGCCTTTTTATCATTTTAGCTTTTAGGTCCGGGATCCATCTTGAACTAAGTATATGGTTTGAAGTGAGAAATCATGGTTCATTGTTTACATATGGATATCTTTCTAGAACCCTCTGTTGAAAACACTTTTCTCCATTAAATTTGTCAAGACGGTTGACATAGGGAGTTACCTTCTGGAATCTGTATTCATTAATCTATTTGATAGTACTGTGTCAGTACTACATTGTCTTGACTACTGTAGTTTAGGGTTTCCCAACCTTGGCATTGAAATTTTGAGCCAGATTGTTATGGGGCTGCCTCATGCAGTATAGAGTATTTAATGGTATCCCTGGACTCTTTAACTATTAGATGCCAATAGCACTTTCCCAATGATGACAACCAAAAATGTATCTAGACATTGCCACATGTCCTCTGAGAGGCAAAATTGTCTTCAATTGAGAACTGTATAGCTTTAAAGTAAGTCCCGAAGTTAATGTAAATTTTCAGCTTTTGTTGTTTTCCCAAGATTGTTTTGTCTGTTCTAGGTACTTTATGTTTCTATTATGGACTTTAGAGTGAGCTTCTCAATTTCTTTAGAAAGGATTATAATTATGCTGGAACTAATTTGGTTTGTGTTCAATTTATAGAATACTTTGGGGGAGAAGTGACATTTGGACAGTCTTGAAGCTTCCAATCGTAAAAATGGCTCATTCCTCCATTTATTTAAGTCTTTAATTTTTCTCGGCAGTGCTTTAAAGTTTTTGGTGGAGGTCTTGTCTTTTGTTAAATTTATTACTAAGTCTTTTATGTTGTATGCAATTGTAAGTGGAATTATTTTTTAGCTTCATTTTTCATTAGCACATAGACATACAGTAAAATTTTGTATGTTGACTTTAAAAAATTCTTTTTGAGTATAGTTGACATACAATGTTACATTGGTTTTAGGCGTACAACATAGCGATTTGATGAGTTTATACATTATACTATGCTCACGTGTATCATCTGCCACCATACAGCATATTACAGTTTCATTGATTATATTCTTTATGCGGTTTCTTTTATTCCGATGTCTTACTCATTCCATCCCTGGAAACCTGTGTCTCCCACTCCTCTTCACCCATTTTGCCCATTCCCCCCACTGACCTCCCCTCTGGTAACCATCAGTTTGGTCTCTGTATTTATAGGTTTTATATTGACTTTGTATCATGAGATCTGGCTAAAGTAAAGGTCCATAATCTTAGTGTTAATTCTTTTGCATTTGCTACATTCGTAACCATGTTGCCTGTAAATATGTGTCCATATTTTACTTCTTTTTCAATTTTTGTCGTTTTTATTTCTTACTGTTTCTGCACTAACCAGGAATTTTTTTTTTTTTTAAATACTAAAACAGGTAGTGACCCCTCTCATTTATGCACAGTGTCATCAGGGTAGTCTTTTTCTGTTTGTTTGTTTTTTAAACAAACTCTGTGCCCAACATGGGGCTTGAATTCACGACCCTGAGATCAAGAGGTGCACACTTCTACTGACTGAGCCAGTCAGGTACCCCTAACCAGGACTTTTAGTAAGATGTTGAGAACTGTTGAAAGCAGACGTTCTTGCCTTTTTCTCATTGTAAGGGAAGAAATGCTCAGTGCTTCAACATTAAAAACATCTTAAGTTCTTCATAGGTGTCCTTTATAAGTTTGAGGAAATTTTTCTCTTAGTTTGCCAAAAGCTTTAATTTTTTTAAAATCATGAATGAGTGTTTAATTTTTAAAAAAATTTTTATTTATTTATGATAGTCACACACACACACACACACACACACACACACACACACACACACAGAGAGAGAGAGAGAGGCAGAGACATAGGCAGAGGGAGAAGCAGGCTGCATGCACCGGGAGCCCGACGTGGGACTCGATCCCGGGTCTCCAGGATTGTGCCCTGGGCCAAAGGCAGGTGCCAAACCGCTGTGCCACCCAGGGATCACCGAGTGTTTAATTTTTTGAAATTTTACTCTGTAGCTATTGAAATAATCATGTGGCTATTTTGTTTTCTAAATGTGGTAAATCATGTTGATTTAAATTTTTTTTTTTTTTTTTTTTTTTTTTTTTTTTTTGTGGTGAAATACATACAAGATTACCGTTAGGTGTAAAACTCAGTGGCATTAAAGTACTTTGACATTGTTGAAGTTTTTGTCAACCCAAACTGAAAACTTCATTCTCCTTAAGCAGTAACTTCCTCTCGCCTACTCTAAGCCCCTGGTAACTGCTATTCTATTTCTGTTGCTGTGAATTTGAGTAACCTAAGTATCTCATATAAGTGGGATCACGTAGTATTTATTAGGCCTTTTGTTTCTGGCTTATTTCACTAAGCGTAATGTCAAGATTCACCATGTTGTGCAATGTGTCAGAATTTTCTTTTTATGATGTAATAATCATTTTATGTACATACCACATTTTGTTAATCCATTCATCTATTGGTGAACACTTGAGTTGTGTCTACTTTTTGGCTATTATGAATTATATTATGAATAATTATGGATAATATTCCAGTGTATGTATATACCATATTTAAAGACAGTTTTTGCAAATTAGATAGTTGAGGATCAGTCAGTGATGAGAATAGTTTTCTGAATTGAAGTAAATCAAAATGAAAGCAGCATTCAGTTACCTATAATGTTTTTAGGAATAGGATTATTTAAGGTAAGGTTTAGTCTTTTTTTTCCCTCCTCCATCTTCCTTCCTTCCTTCCTTCCTTCCTTCCTTCCTTCCTTCCTTCCTTCCTTCCTTCCTTCCTTCCTTCCTTCCATTTATTTCATTTATTTATTCTCAAGAGAATAGAGAGAGAGAGAGAGAGGCAGAGACATCGGCAGAGGGAGAAGCAGGGTTCCTGTGCAGAGCCTGATGTGGAACTCCATCCCAGAACCCTGGGGTCATGACCTGAGCTGAAGGCGGATGCTCAACCACTGAGCCATCCAGGTGTCCTCTTTTTCCTTTCAATAATAACTATAGTGTATGTAACTTTCCTGAATATTATGCAGAAGGAAAAAATTAGCATTTTATCATATTTCCTATTTCAAATTGAAAGTTTTTGGAGTTCTTTGTTGTATGAAAGTTTCTATTGTAATATAAAAAGTCAGGAGATATTTTTAAGGAGAGAGCCTAGTGATAAAGAGTGGGCTCTAAAGTCCCACTGCTTGTGTTGGAAATCTAGTTCTATTGCTTACTATAACCCCACGTGGCACTATGCCATCTCAGTGTTAGCTGCTGCTGCTGCTACTTTTGCTGCTGCATCTCTCTCAGAAATATTCACCAGAGGCTTTAAAATGATAGTTGCTTAAGCAGAGTAGAATATAAACACAGAGAATTACTTAACACTTCTTCTAATAAAATTGATTCATTGATTCCTTAGAGCTCCTAGAAGTTAAGCTGGGGAGAAATGAAGTTTTATGTACTATATTCTGGCTGAAAAAGCTCAGGTTTAACCTGAGATAGATTAGAGGTATCTTCAGACATTTTTAGTTCTATTATTTCCTAGTTCTTACTTTCTTTTGTATATTTTAAAGAGATTTTTTGCTTGCCATTGAGTTATAGCATAGCATTCTTTGTGAAGTAAAATTTTCTGTGTATATATCATGCATTACATTTTGAACTTTAGATTGATATAGGGCCCATGCCACTGTTTAAACAAATACTGTATAAACAAATGAGAAGGTCATCTCTACAGATGAAGAGGTCAGATCAAGAGATAAAATGCTTGGGCTTAAATTACAAGCCATGCTGACTTGGATAAGCGTAAATTCTGCCTGTGGAGATAGGCCCTAACTCCTGTTAGAGCAGAGTGCCAGAGGTGGCCATGAAGAGTACTTGTTGCCTATAAAGAAGACTTATTTGTGTCAACCAACGTATCTTATGGATTCTTAAATCTACTGGCTAGTTCTTTTTTGGAAAAGCTTGTTTTTGTTAGTGATTGACTTGTAGTGGGCTCTATCCTCTTAGGATCTCTTACTGTCAGAGTTCTTAGGTAGTTGAATGTTCTCTGGATGAATTATGGCTCTTTATTGATCCAAGAGGGACTAATAACAAGTTCCCCTTTGTTTGCGAATTTCCTTTGTTAGGGTTTTTAATAACCCTGTGGAACTAAAGTCAAAGTTCCATGCAGAAGAGCTTTTGGACTGAGCCTTAATGTCATTCCCCTCTCTACTTCTATGCTTTTAGTGGAATGATCCTGATCCAGACTGAGGGCCAACCAGGCTACCTGTGAAGAGTGGAAGGTATATAGATGACTGTTTTGGGGCGGTGGGGAGGTGTTGTGTTTGTATGTGAGATTAGATATAATTTATTAATTTCAAGTCGTCATGGCCAGTATCCATGATTGTATAATAAATACAAGGAACTGGAAACTGCCATGATACACTCATTACATACTTCTGTCCATTTCACAACAAACAAATCCTCAAATATAACAAATCTCCTTTTTACAAAATATGTGGAAAATGTAATGTCAGCTTTCTAGATTAAATGTGTTCTTTCACATTTTTGCTTTTAGAGTTATTGTTTGGAGTCATCAGATTATCTGTTGGAATTGAGTTTTGTAGTAGTTCCCACTTATCCAAGTGGGATATGTTACAAAAAGCCCTGTGGATGCCTGAAACCATGAATAGTTTTGAACGCTGTAGATGCTTTTTCCTATATGTACATACATATAACAATGTTTAATTTATGAAGTAGGCCCAGTAAGAAATTAACAACTGATAGTAAAACAGAATAATTATAACAATACATTGTAGGGACACCTGTGTGGGTCAGTGGTTAAGCATCTGCCTTCAGCCCAGGGCATGATCCTGGAAACCCAGGATCGAGTCCCACATCAGGCTCCTCCGTGGAGCTTGCTTCTCCCTCTGCCTATGTCTCTGCCTTCCTCTCACTCTCTCTCTCTCTGTCTCTCATGAATAAATAAATATTAAAAAAAAACAGTATACTGTTATAAAAGTTATGTAAATATTTCTCTCAAAATATCTTATTGTACTATGCTCACCCCTCTTTTCCCTCTTGTGATGATGTGAGGTGATAAAATGTCTACGTTATGAGATGAAGTAAAATGAATGACATAGACATCATGATGTAGAGTTAGTTAGCCTTCTATTGATTTTCTGACGATTTATCAGAAGGAGGGTCATCCACTTTTGGACCCACATTGTGGTTATATGTGTCTGTTGAAAGTGAAACCATGGATGAGGGGCAACTACTCTACCAGGTGTTTATTTACTTTGCCAGCCTACTAGCATATTTGTTTTGTTTTAGGAAAACTGCTTGAAAAGCATATAGTTTTAGAGTCACTTATGACTAGAGAAAGACTTGGTGTATTTTATCCAGAAATGGATGAAGTGTTCACTGAATTTAAAAAAAACTTCTTTATTTTTTATTTTTTTAAAGATTTTATTTATTCATTCATGAGAGACACAGAGAGAAAGAGAGGCAGAGACATAGGCAGAGGGAGAAGCAGGCTCCATGCAGAGAGCCTGACATGGGACTCGATCCAGGGTCTCCAGGATCATGCCCTGGGCTGAAGGTGGCACTAAACCGCTGAGCCATCCGGGCTGCCCTATTTTTTTTTTTTTTAATTTATTTATTTTAGAGTAAGTGTGCACACAAGCATGAATGTGAGCAGGGGGAGGGGCAGAGGGAGAGAGAATCCCCAGGCCGACTTCCTGCCAAATGTGGAGCTGGATGCGTCAGGGCTCCACCCCAGGACGCAGAGCTGGGTGACCTGGGTGGAAACCAAGAGCCAACTACTTAATGGACTGAGCCATTCATGTGCCCCCCCCCTTTTTTTTTTAAGTTTTATTTATTTATTCGTTAGAGACGCACAGAGAGAGGCAGAGACACAGGCAGAGGGAGAAGCAGGCTCCCTTCAAGGAGCCCGATGTGGGACTCAGTCCCGGGTCTCCAGGATCAAGCCCTGAGCTGAAGGCAGACGCTCAACCGCTGAGCCTCCCAAATGTCCTCCTTCTTTATTTTTAACGAAGATAATTGTGCATTCAGATTTGAAACTGCCTAGAATGTTTTTCAGAGTAGATAGTTGTAAAATACTGTGATTATAAGAAAATCTCAGTCTAAATTTTTTATTGAGGTATCAGTTGTATGTCATAAAGTTCACCAGTTTAAGGTGTATAATTCAATGATTTTTATATTGACTGAGCTGTATAACAATGACCGCAATCAATTTTAAAACAATTCTGTCACTCCCAAAAGAATCCCCATGCCTGTTAGCAGTCACTTACTGTTCTCTCCTATCCTGAGGTAACAACTAACTTACTGTTTGTCTCTGTAGACTTGCCTATTTTGAATATTTTGTATAAGTGGAATCATAATTGTATGATTGTATGTAGCCTTTGGTATATTGGATTTTTTCATTTAGCATAAAGTTTTCAAGGTTGGTCCATATTATATAGCATTTATTCTTCATCTTTTTATTGCTGTATACTATTTGGTTGTAAGGATTCACCACATTTTATTTATCCTTATAGTAGTTGATTGACATTTACATTGTTTCTACTTCTTGGCTATTGTAAACAATACTGCTGTGACCCTTCATGTATAAGTTTTTATGTGTATGTTTTCATTTCTTTTGAGTATAATTGTTGGTTCATATGGTAACATTTATTTATTTTATTTTTTTAAGATTGTATTTATTTATTCATGAGGGACACAGAGAGAGGCAGAAATACAGGCAAAGGGAGAAAGGGTCCATGCAGGGAGCCTGATGTGGGACTCAATCCCAAGACTTCAGGATCACGCCCTGGGCTGAAGGCAGGCACTAAACCACTGAGCCACCTAGGTGTTCCGGTAACTTCATTTTATTAAAGATTTTTATTAGAGAGAGAGTGAGCATGAGAGAGAATGCACGAGCGAGGGGGAGGGGTGTAGAGGGAGTAGCCGACTGCTTGCTGAGCAAGGAGCTCAATGTGGGGCTTAATCCCAGGACCCTGGAATCATGACTTTAGTGGAAGGCAGACCTTAACCGACTGAGCCACTCAGGCACCCCTGTTATAATTTTATTTTTAACCTTTTGAGAAACTACTTAAGTTTTTTCCAAAGTGGCTGCATCATTTTACTTTTTTCTTTTTTTTTTTTTTTTTTAGATTTATTCATTTGAGACAGAGAGATAGTGTGTGCATGTGCACGATCAGGGAGAGAGGCTGAGGGAGAAAAAGAGAAGCAGATTCCCTGTTGAGCTGGGAGCCCTACGATGTAGGGGGTGTGGGTCTCAATTCCAGGACCTGGAGATGATGACCTGAGCCAAAATCAGATGCTTAACCATCTGAACCACCCAGGCGCCCTTCATTTCACATTTTTATCAGCAATGTATTTGTCCTGATCTGTCCACATCCTTACCAATGCTTGTTATCTTTTTGATTATAGCCATCCTAGTGGATGTGAAGAGAACTCTTGTTCTGATTTGCATTTGCCCAATGGCTGTTGGTATGAACACTAATGTTCTTATGGGCCATTTGCATATTTTCTTTAGGGAGATGTCTATTCAGATCCTTTGCCCATTTTTATTTTATTTTTATTTTTTAAAGATTTTATTTATTCATTCATGAGACACACAGAGAGAGGCAGAGACACAGGCAGAGGGAGAAGCAGGCTTTATGCAGGGAGCCCGACATGGGATGATCCTGGGACCCCAGGATTATGTCGTGGGCCGAAGGCAGGCGCTAAACCACTGAGCCACCCAGGGATCCCCACCTTTGCGCATTTTTAAATTGGATTGTCTTTTTATTCAGTATAAGAGTTGCTTATACATTTTGGATACAAGTCTCTTAGGAACTATATAATTTGCAAATATTTCTCCCTATTTTTCATGTTGTAGCATTTATCATTTTTTCACTTTCTTGATGGTATCTGTAGTTTTTGTTCTTGTATTTAGATCGGTGATCAATTTTAAGTTACTTTTCATATGGAGTGTTTTAATACTGTATATGGTCAAAAGGATTTCTTACACCTGTGGATGAAAATTTTAATTTTTAGTTCTATACCAAGTGATTGTCTACCTTGGCTGCACATTGGAATCACTTGAAGAGCTTTTGAAAAATTCTAGTGTTTAGGCTACATCCTCAGAAATTTTAATTTAATTGGTCTATTGTGGAGTCTAGTTACCCGTAGATTTTTAAGTCTCTTCAGTGATTTTAAAATCTAATTAGATTGAGAACCATTGGTCTATTGTCCTCAAAAAAAGAAATGGAAAAAAATTCACTTTTTTAAATGCTTTACTATATTTTTCTTTCTTTTCAATAATGGGTTGTATTTGGTAGTAGAAGAAACAGTTTTAAGTTTGCTAAACAATTGTTAAATTTATATATTTTAATTGGAGGATTATGTTTGTTTGTTTGTTTGTTTATTTATTTATTTATTTATTTATTTATTTATTTATTTATTTATTTATGATAGTCACAGAGAGAGAGAGGCAGAGACATAGGCAGAGGGAGAAGCAGGCTCCATGCATCAGGAGCCCGACATGGGATTCGATCCCAGGGTTCCAGGATCACGCCCTGGGCCAAAGGCAGGCGCTAAACCGCTGCGCCACCCGGGGATCCCTTAATTGGAGGATTATGTTTTATGTGACAGGCCATTTAAGATGAAATTAGATTCTGGTAGCAAGTAAATCCTAAAGATGACTTGTGCTTAGATGTTAGAGAAAATCATCCAGAGAGGCAGTGAGTTGACTCATCTCTGTTTAACCCATGCACTGAGAAAATGAATTTCATAAAGAACACAGCATGAGTACTCTGATGTCACATGTGTCAGCTTAAGTCAGAGAGAATACCTTTTGGATTGGGTTGTGTGCTATTTCATGTTGTTAGAATAAATCACAGGGTATATATTATCCAAGTATATTATGTATTTATATTCATAAACATTTGTAAGTATATTTAAATATTAAAGCATATTCACATATTTAAAATATATTACATATTCCTAGCATCTTTGGGATACATGGGGGTTATTATAAATATTTTTTAAAAAGGTAATTCCTAAGCTACTTATTAAATATGTAGGCAACGTTGAGTTCTGGGCTGCAAAGCAGAATGGAGCATAGTCTTTGCTGTTTACAATCTAGTGGAGGAATATATATATAAAAAATAATTAGTGGCACACCTGGGTGGCTCACTTCGTTAAGTGTCTGACTTTGGCTAGGGTCACAATCTTGCGTACCTTTTTCCTCTTGTGCTTTCTTTCTGTCAGATAAATAAAATCTTTTTTTTTTTTAATTTTTATTTATTTATGATAGTCACAGAGAGAGAGAGAGAGAGAGAGAGGCAGAGACATAGGCAGAGGGAGAAACAGGCTCCATGCACTGGGAGCCCGATGTGGGATTCGATCCTGGGTCTCCAGAATCGCGCCCTGGGCCAAAGGCAGGCGCTAAACTGCTGCGCCACCCAGGGATCCCGATAAATAAAATCTTTAAGAACAAAAATTGATTGGAATAATTCTGGTGCAATAATCACCAATTCTAGTGATTTGAATAAGACATTGAGACAACATCACTAATTTGCCTGAAGATAATCCACACAAATTTTCTCCCTTCCCTTTCCCTTCCCCTTCCCTTCCCCTTCCCTTCCCCTTCCCTTCCCCTTCCCCTTCCCCTTCCCCTTTCCCTTTCCCTTTCCCTTCCCTTCCCTTCCCTTCCCTTCCCTTCCCTTCCCTTCCCTTCCCTTCCCTTCCCTTCCCTTCCCTTCCCTCTTTTCTCTTCCCTTTCTTTTCTCTTCTCTTTCTTTCTCTTTCTTTCTCTCTTTTCCTTCCTTCCTTCCTTCCTTCCTTCCTTCCTTCCTTCCTTCCTTCCTTCCTTCCTTCCTTCCTTCCTTCCTTCCTTCCTTCCTTCCTTCCCTCCCTCCCTCCCTCCCTCCCTCCCTCCCTCCCTCCCTCCCTCCCTCCTTCCCTCCTTCCCTCCCTCCCTCCCTCCCTCCCTCCCTCCCTCCCTCCCTCCCTCCCTTCCTTCCTTTTGAGATAGAGCCACAGAGCACAGCAGGGGGAATGGCAGAGGGAGAAACAGACTCCCTGCTGACTGGAGAGCCCGATGTGGGCTCAACCTTAGGACCCTGGGATCATGACCTGAGCCTAAGGCAGACGCTTAACCAACTGACCCACCCAGGCACTTCTACACAGATTTTCCACAGGAATTAACATTTGAGTTTTTAAGACTGAATAAATAAAAGTATGCTATAAAAGAAATAGCCTATGCACAGTTATGAAAGAGAAAGCACACCTCTGATTGTTAAGCATAATTATAACACAGCATAAATGGAAAGTGGCTTCAGGAGATAAAGCTGTAAAGGACTGGGGCCATATTTTGTGGGCTTTGTATTTCTACCAGTATAGGTACATGCAACAGTTAGAGGGGACTGTGTTGAACCATTTGTGTGTTAAAACTTTCTAATTACGTTGTGTTTTTACATTTCTTTTCTTTTTTTTTTTTTTTTTTAAAGAAGAGGGTTAAGTACCAGATTTTTTTTTTTTTTTTTAAGATTTTATTTATTTATTCATGATAGTCACAGAGAGAGAGAGAGAGAGGCAGAGACACAGGCAGAGGGAGAAGCAGGCTCCATGTAGGGAGCCCGATGTAGGATTCAATCCCGGGTCTCCAGGATCGCGCCCTGGGCCAAAGGCAGGCGCCAAACCGCTGCGCCACCCAGGGATCCCTTTACATTTCTTTTTAATGACACTGTTTTATGTATAATATGCATAATTTGTTGATATAGCAATAATTAATTTACAAATATAAATATACACACATGGAGATTTATACTCCAGAATATGTGTTGGTAAAGTACATTATTAAAATCTAGAGGCCACTGTATAGGTTATGGAAAACCACTGAAGGATTTTATTTTATTTTTTTAAAGATTTATTTATTTACTTAGAGAGAGAGAGAGAGAGAGAGGCAGAGACACAGGAGGAGGGAGAAGCAGGCTCCATGCTGGGAGCCTGACGTGGGACTCGATCCCGGGACTCCAGGATTACGCCCTGGGCCAACTGCAGGCGCCAAACCGCTGAGCCACCCAGGGATCCCCCCACTGAAGGATTTTAAATGGAGGAGGAACAATATCAGATTGGCATTTTAGGAAGGTAACCATGTAGAAGAAGGATTATAGGGTAGAGATACAGAGACCAGTGGTAAGCTATTAAAATAGCCTGGGTCAGATACTGAGAAAGGCTCAACTAAGAGATATATCTTCATCATGTTGAGAGGTCTTGCGGTCTCTAGAGTTCCAGCTTAGTTCCAACTTTAGTTACCTAAAGTTTACTGAGTAAGTTGGAAGATAAGTGGAAAGGATTGTTGGGTCAAATTATGATGATTTTTAGAACATGTTGTTCTTGCATTATTGCCATTACCTTTTCTTTTGGAAAAAGAGCATCTTCCTCTCCCTACCTCTCACATTTTCCTCAGAAGTTAAAATTTGCACCCCTTTCCCCTTAATCTCTTTTCTAACTCGGATCCTTTATTGATTTTTGCTTTGTTGGGTTGTAGTTTACACACAGTATAATGTATAGAATTCAAGTATACATTTTGTTTTGAAAAATACATGTACCTATGTTACACCATTTAAATAAAAATACAGAACATTTTCATCATCCCATCCATCATCTCAAACAAGATTCCTGTTTCTCCATTCAGTCTTATGTGTAACTATAGTGCTTTTTTTCTTTTACCAGATATTTTCATATAATTAGAATCATACACTATGCACTTTTTTGTCTGACTTTGATTTTTGCTTAACCTAATGTTTTATAATTCCATCTGTTATAGCACATGTAATTTTTGTATTGCATGATTGTGCTATAACATGTTCATCCTTTCTCCTGTTGATGGATATCTAAATTATCTCCATTTTTTGGCTATTAGTAATAAAACCACTGTGAACAATTTTATGAACATATGCTTTGATTTTTCTTGAATATATTTTTAGGAGGGGAATTGGTAGGTTTTATGTTTAGTATGATTAAAAGCTGCCAAATTGTTTTTCTAAAGTGGTTGTATCATTTTATATTCTTATTGGTGTATGAGATTTGTTATTCCACATTTTTTCTGACACGTGGCATTGCCAGATTTCTATTTTTAGTCATCCCATTGGGTGTGAGATGGTATCTCATAGTGGTTTTTATTTTTATTTATTTTATTTTAAAGAATTTATTTATTTATTTATTTATTTATTTATTTATTTATTTATTTATTTATTTATTTATTTATAAGAGAGAGGGAGGGAGAGGGGCAGAGACATAGGCAGAGGGAGAAGCAGGCTCCCCTCAGGGAGCCTGATGTGGGACTTGAAATCTAAACTCCAGGATCATACCCTGAGCCAAAGACAGAGCTCAACTGCTGAGCCATCCAGGCATCCCTCTCACTGTGGTTTTTAAATTTGGATTTCACTAATGTCTACTAATATGTAGTAGTATTTACTAATTTATCATAGTTAACTGTATTCATTGGTCGTTTATATCCTCTTTTGCTAAGTGTTTTAGTCTTTTGCTCCTTTTTCCCCCCTTAAATGAGATTGCTTGGTCCTTTCCCTTTCTCTCTTTTTCTCTCTTTCTCTCTTTCTCTCTCTTTCTCTTTTTTTCTCTCTTTCTTTCTTTCTTTCTTTCTTTCTTTCTTTCTTTCTTTCTTTCTTTCTTCTTTCTTTCTCTCTCTCTCTCTTTCTCTCTTTCTCTCTTTCTCTCTTTCTTTCTTGAGAGAGAGAGCGCACGCAAGGCAGAGACACAGGCAGAGGGAGAAGGAGGCTCCATGCAGGGAGCCCGATGTGGGACTCGATCCCGGGCCCCCAAGATCACACCCTGGGCTGTAGGCGGCACCAAACTGCCGAGCCACTGGGGCTGCCCCAAGATTGTTTAGTTTTTTAAATTATCCTTATTCTGGTTGTGAGTTCTTTGTCAGATACATGTATTTTGAGTCTTTCTTCCAGTCATGGCTTCTCCAGTCTTTCTCTTCCTGTCTTTGGTAAGCTTAAGTTTATGTTAATAAAGTTCATTTTCTTAAATCTTTTTAGTTTATTTAAATATTTTATTTATTTATTCATGAGAGAGAGAGAGAGAGAGAGAGAGAGAGGCAGAGACAAAGCAGAAGGAGAAACAGGCTATATGCAGGTAGCCCGATGCGGGACTCGATCCTGGGAGTCCAGGATCACGCCCCAGGCCGAAAGCAGGTGCTAAACTGCTGAGCCACCCAGGGATCCCACATCAGTGTTTTATAGTTTTATAGTATGGGTCTTTCACCTCTTTGGTTAGGTTTCTTCCGAGGTGTTTTATTATTTTTGGTACAATTATAAATGGGATTGTTTTCTTTCTTTCTTTCTTTCTTTCTTTCTTTCTTTCTTTCTTTCTTTCTTTCTTTCTTTCTTTCTTTCTTTATTTTTTTTTATTTTTTTTATTTATGATAGTCACAGAGACAGAGAGAGAGAGAGAGAGAGGCAGAGACACAGACAGAGGCAGAGGGAGAAGCAGGCTCCGTGGATGGAGCCTGACGTGGGACTCCATCCCTGGTCTCCAGGATCATGCCCCGGGCCAAAAGTGGTGCTAAACCGCTGGGCCACCGGGGCTGCCCGGATTGTTTTCTTAATTTCTTGTTCTGCTGCTTCATTATTGGTATATAGAAATGCAACAGATTTCTGTACCTTGATTTTGTATCTTGCAACTTTATTGAATTCATTAATCAGTTCTAGTAATTTTTTGGTGGGAGTGTTTTGGGTTTCTTCTGTGTGGTATGTCATCTGCAAATAGTGAAAGTGTTGACTTGTTCCTTACCAATGTGGATGCCTTTGATTTTTTTTTTTTTTTTAGGATTTTATTTATTTATTCATGAGAGACACACACTGACAGAGAGGCAGAGACATAGGCAGGGGGAGAAGCAGGCTCCATGCAGGGAGCCCGATGTGGGACTCAATCCCAGGACCCCGGGATCACTCCCTGAGCTGAAGACAGATGCTCAACTATTGAACCACCTAGGCATCCCAGATGCCTTTGATTTCTTCTTATTGTCTAATTACTGTGGCTGGTACTTCTAGTACTATGTTGAATAAAAGTGCTTAGAGTGGACATCCTTGTCTTTTTCCTGATTGTAGGGGAAAAGCTTTAAGTTTTCCCCCATTAAGGATGATGTTAGTTGTGGCATTTTTGTACATGGGCTTTATTATGTTGATGTAGTTGCCTCTGAACCTATTTTGTTGGAGGTTTTTATGATGAATGATATTGTACTTTGTCAAATGCATTTCCTGCATGTTTGGAAATGATCATGTGGGTCTTATACTACTTCTTATTGATGTGATGTATCACTTTGATTTTCAAATATTTAACCACCATTGCATCCTTGGAATAAATCTCACTTGATTAGGGTGAATGATTTTTTTTTAATGTATTGTATTCAGTTTGGTAAAATTTTGTTTAGGATTTTTGCATCTGTATTCTTCAAGGATATTCGCCTACATTTTTTTTGTGGTGTCTTTATCTGGTTTTGGTATCAGGAGAATGCTGGCATGATAGAATGAATTTGGAAGTTTTCCTTCCTTCTATATTTTGGAATAGTTTGAGAAGAATAGATATTAACTTTTTATTTTTTTTTTTATTTTTAATTTTTATTTATTATTTATGGTAGTCACACACACAGAGAGAGGCAGAGACACACAGGCAGAGGGAGAAGCAGGCTCCGTGCACCGGGAGCCCGACGTGGGATTCCATCCCGGGTCTCCAGGATCGCGCCCTGGGCCAAAGGCAGGCGCCAAACCGCTGCGCCACCCAGGAATCCCGATATTAACTTTATAAATGTTTGGTAGATTTCACCTGTGAAGCCATCTGGTCCTGGACTTGAGTTTTTTGGGAGAGTTTTGATTACTGATTTAAGTTTTTTTCTGGTTATTGGTCTATTCAAATTTTCTCTTTCTTCCTCTTTCAGTTTTGATAGTTTACGTGTTTCTTGGAATTTATCCATTTCTTCTAGGTTGTCCAATTTGTTGGCATATAGTTTCTCATAATATTCTCCTATAATTGTATTTCTTTGATGTCATTATTTCTCCTTTCTCAAATGTGATTTTATTTATTTGAGCCTTTCTCTTTTTTTATTGATTAATCTGGCTAGAGGTTTATCAATTTTATTGATACTTTTTTCAAAGAACCAGCTCCTGATTTCATTGATCTATTTAATTTTTTTTTTTTTTTTTTTTAGATTTCTATTTCATTTATTTCTTCTCTAATCTTTATTATTTCCTGCCTTCTGCTGGTTTTAGGTTTTGTTAGTGGTTCTTTTTATAAAAAGTTTCTTTACATGTAAGGGAGTTAGGTTGTTTGAGATTTTTCTTGGTTCTGGAGGTAGACATGCTGTAAACTTCGCATTTAGAACAGCTTCTGGTACGTCCCAAAGGTTTTGAACCATTATTACGTTTTCATTTTCTTTTTTTCCCATGTACTTTATTATTTCTTCTTTTATTTCCTGGTTGACTCATTCATTGTTTAGTAGGATGTTATTTAATGTCCATGTACTTGTCGTCTTTCCAGATTTTTTTCTTGTGGTTGACTCCTAGTTTTATAGTGTTTTATCAGAAAAGATGCATAGTATGACTTCATTCTTTTTGGATTCGTTGAGGCTTGTTTTGTGGCCTAAAATGTGATCTGTTCTGGAGAATGTTCCCTATGCACTTAAAAAGAAGATGTATTCTGCTGTTATATGTTGGAATATCCTGAGTTAATCTATTAAATCTATCTGTTCCATTGTGTCATTCAAAGCCATTGTTTCCTTGTTGGTTTTCTGTTTAGTTGATCTGTCCATTGAGATGAGTGTTGTGTTAAAGTCTGCTACTATTATTGTATTATTATCAATTAGTTCCTTTATGTTTGTTATTAACTATTTTATGTATTTGAGTATTCCTCATTTTATTAATTTTTAATTTTATTGTTAGTGCCTTTTGTGTTCTGTCAAAGGAATCTTGCCTATCTCAAGGGTTTAAAGACAGTTCTCTGTTTTCCTCCAGGTTAATATCTTATTATTCCAGGACTGTTTGTTGAAAAAACCATCCTTTCCCTAGTGAATTGCAGTAGCTCCTCTGTTGTAAAATGAGGTATAAGTGTGAATGTACTTCTGAATTATTATGTTTTATTGATCTGTTTGTCTTTATACTATACTGTCTTAATTACTATAGCAAAATCTTAAAATCAGGTAATATATTTTTCATCAATTATTTTAGGTATTTTAAGTCCTTTGGATTTCATGTTAGTTTTAGAATCAGCTTGTCAATTTCTACAAAATGCCTGCTGGGATTTTGATTAGGATGATGTTGAATTTATAGATCTGTTTGAAGAGAATGACATCTTAATGCTGATTATCTTCCAGTCCATGTACATTTAGCTCTCTTTAGGTCTTTAATATTGCTCGTCAATGTTTTGAAGCATTCTTAGGTAGAGTTCTTTGCTTATATTTCATCATATGTATTTCTAGTTAATTTACTTTTGATGTTGTAAGAGTGGTATTTTAAAAAAAATTCATTTTCCAAGTGTTTGCTTCTTGTTTATAAAAATACAGATGGGTTTTATTTTTTATTTTTAAATTTATTTATTTATTTAAAAAATATTTATTCATGAGAGACAGAGAGAGAGAGAGGCAGACACACAGGCAGAGAGAGAAGCAGGCTCCATGCAGGGAGCCCCGTGTGGGACTTGATCCTGGGACTCCAGGATCACGCCCTGGGCCAAAGGCAGGCAGTCAACTGCTGAGCTACCCAGGCGTCCCAAAAGATGGCTTTTATTTTTTATTTTTTTTAAGATTTATTTTTTCATTCGTTCATTCATTCATTCATTCATGATAGAGAGAGAGGCAGAGACACAGAGAAGCAGGGTCCATGCAGGGAGCCTGGTGTGGGACTCGATCCTGGGACTCCAGGATCATGCCCTGGGCCAAAGGCCGGCGCTAAACCGCTGAGCCACTCAGGGATCCCCAAAGATGGCTTTTATATATTGATCTTGAACTCCACAACTTCATAAGCTCATCAGTTAGTTTTAGTAGTTTGTAGGTTGCTTTGGATATTCTAGGTACATATCAGATCATTGTGAATGCAGATAGTTTTATTTCTTTCCAGTATATATACTTATTTTTATTGTCTAATCAGGGACTTCAGAGGTTATTCTTGATGAATCACTAGGTTAACTTTGAACTAGAATTGTTATTTCTGATTCTAATAATAAATATCAGTATGGTGTCAAAGAACTGCATCATACTGGAGTTGAAGGAGCGAGATTAGAGTGTTGTTTTTCTGTTTAATTATCCTCAGAAGTCTGTTTGGGAGACAGAACCTGGATGCCTCCTATTTATTGAATGCAACCAAATCCTCTTTCAGATGGCTGTTGGTAAGGTTGATAGTAGTTCCCAGAATCCAGAATTAGGGTCAGATAATATTTCTTTATGTCCTTTAAATAAAGTAGTTCAGCTTTTTTGCAAGCTTGACCAATGAGCTTATCTCTTATTTTCTGGACTTCTCCGTGTTCTTAGTTTTATCCTTAACTGCTTTATAGTGCATATTCCACATAGCATACTAGGCTCTTATGCATATCATTATAATGCTTATTACAATTTGAGAATTTTAGTATGGGCCATATATGTCTAAATACAGGTTAACTTCACTTTAGAGAAACTCAACATATAAAATTATAGTTTTTGATATGTACCATACATGGTGATTTTTCTCTTAATAAAAAGATTGCGGGCAGCAATGTTTTAACTCCATTTAGAATTAGAATTATTTGCCAAGAACACACATAAAACATTTTTGATATTAGGTATGGTCATGAAAACACTTTTTATAAAAACCCAGTAACTCCCAGAATCATTTCTTACATATTTTCTGTCTAGTTTGGGACTATCTGTGCTTGGCAAGTTGCTGGGTTAGTATTTCCTGCCTCACAGTGGTGCTATGCTGTAATGACTTTATATCCCTCCTGTGGAAGTGGTACTTATGGGAGATAAGAGGCCTATGGGAAAAATCCTTTTTTATGATTATGTTGTATAAGTGAGGGGGCTCTTTGGAACTTTAATTAAAATGTTTCCAGTCAGGGAGTTGCTATTTAGATGAAAATATCTGAATAACAAAGCTTGGTAAACATGGTTGCAAAAATATGTTAAGTAAGTAAGTGCTACAAATGTCATGTCACTTAAAAGTTGATTCTACAAACTGCTTCTTTATTAAGCAGTTTCTGATGTCCAGTAATGCTCTGTACTGTATAATGATATTATTGGATTTGAGATTTTTATAATAGTATGTTTTATTGTCATGTATTTTTTCTAAATTTTAAAATTTATAAGATGTTATCATTTTGAGCTAAAAGTAACTCAGATTCTGCTAATGGTAGAGATGTGTTTTTTTTGTATGTAAGAAGCATGGGATTTACTGTGTATTTTTGATTTTATATATTTATCTTAAAAATTACTCAAAAATTATAATTTTGTATATCATTTGATGGTTAATATTCTAAGGGAATTTTCTTTTTTTTTTTGGGGGGGGGAATTTTCTTTTTAAACATGGATGTTCTTCCATTTTATTGTTAAATATAGGGTATATTTACTTCTGGCGCATGGGAAGAGAAATCAGATGAAATTTCCTTTGCTGACTTCAAGTTCTCAGTCACTCATCATTATCTTGTACAAGACTCTGCTGATAAAGAAGGAAAGGATGAAGTATTGGAAGGTAAATTGTTAACTACACATTTGAAACTCTTGACTGTAAGAGTGATTATAATTTTGAGTTATGAATTTAGGTCTCTTAATTAAGTAGTGCCCTCTGGAGAGGTTTTACATTTGCAAAGTTGTTTCACTACATTTGAAATAGAATATGATCGTTTTAGAGGAACTTTCATACTAGCATTCATTTCAAAATTACTTAGATTAGCAAATGTTTATTGAGTGCCCTTTTAACCCACAGTTAAAAAAAAATTTACATCCCTGTAAAGGAGATATGGTCTATAAATAAGTAACAGTAGTCAGAGGTAGAAAATAGAAAATGATAGGTGCCATCCCAGAGCACAGGTAAGATGCTACTGAAGTTCAAAGAAGAAAAGATCAGTTTTAACAGATCAGAGAAGATGTAGTGAAGAATTAAGCAACTAAGCTGGGATTTGAAGGATTTAAAAGTAAAAGAGTTTGTAAGTTTGATCAAGTGGATTAAAATTCAGGTTTTTCTTCTTACTAGCTGCTTGACCTTTTGGAATCTGTATTATCTCACTTGCAAAATGAAATAATATCACCTGGAGGATTAATGGAAAGATTCAATGAGATACTGTAAATGTGAGCACCTATCTTACCTGGCCTGTGCTAGGTACTCAGTAAATGGTATTTATGGTTACTCATAGGTTACATTGCTCCAAATCTCTGTAATTGGTGCTTTTAGTTGTTCATTGGTCAAATCATCCAAAATTTCAGTCTTGAGATAGAGTTGCATGTAATAATGAATGACCAAGGTATTGAAAAAGTATGAGTTTTGGAGCTGTCAGTCAGATAGCTTTCTTCACTCACTCAAAAAATAAATATGCAGGGATCCCTGGGTGGCGCAGCAGTTTAGCGCCTGCCTTTGGCCCAGGGCACGATCCTGGAGACCTGGGATTGCATCCCACGTCGGGCTTCCAGTGCATGGAGCCTGCTTCTCCCTCTGCCTGTGTCTCTGCCCCTCTCTCTCTCTCTCTCTCTCTCTCTCTGTGACTATCATAAAAAAAAAATAAAAATAAATAAATATGCAGAATGTGTGTTAAAGTTTTTTGGGGCAATTAATGGCATTATGCTAAGTGAAATAAGAGAAAGACAAATATTGTATGATCTTCTTTATATGTAGAATCTAAAACAAAAGTAAAAACAAAACTCACTAGGCTTATAGTTAGGAAAATAGATTGGTGGTTCCTAGAGGTAGAATTGGGAGTGGGCCACATGGATGAAAGGGATCAAAAGGTACGCATTTACAGTTACAAAATAAGTCATGGGGATATAAATAACCTATAGCATGGTAACTATAGTTAATAGTACTGTGTTGTGTATTTGAAAGTTGCGCAGAGAGTAAATTTTAAAAGTTCTTATGACAAGGAAATTTTTGTTGTTAACTAGTGACAGATGTTTACTAGACTTGTGATCATTTTCCAGTGTATACAATTGTTATTATATTGTATACCTGAAAGTAATATAATGTTATATGTCAATTATATTTCATTTGAAAAAGTAAATTAAGAAAACTTTTTTCTGGTCAAAACAGATTATCATTTGTAAGTATAGGCCTGAAATATTTGCCTTTTGTATAGGAATAAAATTATAAAACCTTTTTTATTATATGCATTCATCTTAGAAACAAAACCAAGTAGATAGCATCTGCATTCAGATTGATAAACTAGAACAGATAGCATTGATCATATACACACATATGTAAGACAATTATATATCAAAATAAAATAATTATGCCAGAATATGAATTTGTATACTTTAGGAAGAAGGGGATGAGAGGAATATATACAACTGGTGGGAACTGGTAGTAGCCCAGAGATTTCTAGGTCCAACATTCTGCTAATGAAGGGAACTGTTAAAGGTAGAGAAATCTTAAGTCTGTTAATTTGAGGAAGGATTGTGTATCAAGGAGAAGCTCTTATAATAAGGAGGTTTAGAATCAGTATTTCTGAGGTGAACTCATATAGAGGACTATGGTATGAGAGAAGATGAATGGATTTAGGTTATTTTTGCAGGTGTATATGTATTGTGTGCAGTTTCAGTTGGTTGTGATGAAAGTGTATGCATAATGGTAGAAGTTAAAGTAAACCATCAATTCATTTAATTTGAAGATACACATTTAAAACTATATTATCACAGGTCAGAAGATTTGAGCACTAAAGTTTTATTTTGTTAGGATTGTTTATTGCTTCAGCTAAAGCATCAAGTCATTAGTATTCTCCTATTCTTTTTGAAAATTAACAAAATATAAATTTGCTAAGGAATTATGGCTATAGAGCAAAAGGAAATATTTTTATGAACAAATAAATATTCTTTATACTTTCAAATTTATTATACATTTATGAATAAGTAAGGATCATTTATGTCATATATTATTATAAATAGCAACAGAAGTGTTAAAGATACATGGGTAATAAGTTAGTGGGAAGCTGGTTAGTGGTTGTGTAAGAATGCGTAAGGTGGCCAGAGGCCAGCAAAGACTAGCCAGAGGAGGTGATAAGTGATAAGGTGTTGACAGGACTCTTAAGAATTTTGAAGAAAAGTAGAGACAGGGGCACACCAAAAAGAACAGATAAAACATGGTTTTCTAGGAAGGATGAGGAAACGTTTGAGTCATGACTTTGAAGAAAGGAAAATATTATACATATAGGAATAATACTTTTGTTTTTAGAAGCTGGCTTTTTAAAAATAAAAGAGAGACCTCTATCTCACCCCAAATCTTAGAGCTATTCCTAGATATAAATCTTTAAGCAATTGTAAAACGACATGGATTAGCAAGACCTGTTACATAATGTGATTTTTTTCAGTCATGTTATAAAATTTTGCCTTAGAATGAACATACTAATTTTTTCATTATTAAATGTTTTTGTAGATGTTATTCCACAGTCTATGCAAGATTTGTTGTGTATGAATAATGACTTTCCTCCAAGAGCACATTGCCTGGTAAGATGGTAGGTATATGTTTTATTCAGGTAACTTTTAGTATGTGTGTTCAGGAGACCCCAATGTGTCCCCCACGTTCAGTGATTGGATAGGAAGACAAGCAGAACTCAGCATAGGGTTGTACTTCTGACAGTTTTTTTTTCAGTGATAGTCCACAAACAAAATCAACACAGGGAAAAGGTGCCTGAGGCAAAGTTTGGAGGAACTAGTGTCTGAGTCCTTTCCTAATAGAGTCACATAGAACATACTTAATTCCCTTAGCAACAAGTTCTGACAACACAAATGAAATGTTTTCTACCAGGGAGGCTCAGTTCTGAGTTTTTATTTGGGGGATGATACCCTGTGACTGGTACATAACAAAATTCCAGACTCCCAGAAGGAGAGCAGACGTTTAGCATAAAACACATTATTTGTATAAACAGTTTTAAGTACAATAACTCTTATTGGAGGGTTTTTTGAGAACCCTCTTCAAATCCAAATTCCTGGGAGCCTGCTGAAGTTCAGCGTTGCATGCAGGCCATTCTAAGGATAGTAGACACAGGCCTGCTGTTAACTTTTTCCTGCACAATATATTTCATAATCTAGAGTAGAGCCTAACTATCATTCTAATGACTAACATAGAACATTTACATATCATAGAAAACTTAATATGTGTTGTTGGAAATTGAATTGAAATAAAATGTTGATGTCAGTTACATGCTAATGTCATGACTTCTATCTAAATTATAAATGTGATACATTAATATGAGGTATATCACTCTTAAAGTTCTTTTTATCTTAGTTTGGTGGGAATGGTATTGAAGCATACCACCACCAAAATGTCTCAAGTATGAGAGTATGGTCAAGAAAAGAGATCTAATTAAAATAAATTTATATACTGGTTTTATATTAGTCTGTTGGTGTGAGTTGGTCTCTTGATTTTTTTTTTTTTTAAGATTTATTTGTTTGAGAGAGAGCATGTGTGTGCGAGTAGAGGGAGGGGCAGAGGGAGAGGGAGAGATCGAATCCTTAAGCAGATTGTATGCCATGCGGGACCCAATTCCAGGACCCTGAGATCATGACCTAAGCTGAAATCCAGAGTTGAATACTTAACCAAGCCACCCCGGTGCGCCTTGATTTTTTTTATTAAAGAATTTCTAAGAAAGGAGAAAATGATAATATCTTTTAATTCTGTTGTCTTCATTCTAGTGTGATTACTATAGCAAGTAGAATGTAGCATATTAAAGGAAAACTAATTGCAAATGCAAATAAATTGGATATTGTTTAATAAATGTGCCTTTAATTTTACTTGATCTTTTAAAAACTGTGGACTTAAACTTCTTAAACAAATATAAGTGAATTTAATACATTACCATTTAATTTAAACCATCCAGATTCTCTTCTGATCTTTTAAACGTGAATATATGCATTTAAAATGAAAAAATACATCAAAAGGCACCATGATGTCATAGAGCATAACTTTGCATGTATTCATTAATTCAACATTAATTGAACCTACTGTTTGGCCAAACATTGAATTAGACACACTTATGTTTAATTTCTAGCTCAAGTACTTATTGTCAATTTTAGGCATGTTACTTAGTATTTTTTTTTTAAAGATTTTATTTATTTATTCATGAGAGAGACAGAGAGAGGCAGAGACACAGGCAGAGGGAGAAGTAGGCTCCATGCAGGGAACCCGACATGGGACTCGATCCTGGGTCCCCAGGATCAGGCCCCAGGCCAAAGGCGGCACTAAACTGTAGAACCACCTGGGCTGCCCTACTTAGTATTTTTTATTTGGTTTCTACTTTGGGAAAGAGAAAAATAATATGCACCTTTAAGAATAATTGTCAGGATTTAGTCAGATAATGATACATGGTATGTTTATCAAACTGAATGTTGTTTATAATTTCCATTCATCTTTTTTTTTTAAAAGCTTCTAGATAGACATGAATTTTGAAGGAACACTATGTAACCCACTATAGTCTGACATTTAGTCTCCTCCAGTTCATGTCCATTCCACAGGCAAAGTATATTCATTCTGCTCTTTTTAATATTTATTTCCTAAAACTGTGTTTGACACACAGTCCATAGTTTAAGAATATTTGTTGAATGAATAAGCAAAACCTTTTTGTGTATTAATGAAGTACTTGTTAGTGATATATTTCTTTATATTAATGAAAACCACTTGTTAGTAGTTTTTTTTAGCCTTTACATTTGTACTTTAAAACTTTCTGGGGGCAGCCCAGGTGGCTCAGCAGTTTAGCACCGCCTTCGGCCCAGGGCATGATCCTGGAGACCTGGGACCGAGTCCCACGTCAGGCTCCCTGCATGGAGCCTGCTTTTCCCTCTGTCTTTCTCTCTCTCTCTATCACACCTCTCTCTCTCTCTCTCTCTCTTTCTTTCTGTCTCTCTCATGAATAAATAAATAAAATCTTAAAAATAAATAAATAAAACTTTTTAATTTTAAAAATTAGCAATACAGTAAAATTGACTTTTTTTTCCTGAGTAGTTCACCGAACTTCAACACATATGTATAGGTTTTTAAAAACTACTTCCATAATCAGGATATACGACACTTGTGTAACCTCCAAAAAACTCTTCTTGTCAATTACTACTTCTTGCTGTTACTGGTATGTTTTTAGTTTTGTCCTTTCAAAAATGTCATGGAAATGGAATTGTATAGTAACTATTTGAGACTACTTTCTTTCATTCACTATACTGCTTCTGAAATCCTTTGAAGTAATTCTGTATCAGTAGTTAGTTCCTTTTTATTGCTGAGTAGTATTCTCTTGTAAGGGTATACCACAGTTTGTTTACTTGTTGAAGGATATTAAGGTTGTTTCTAGGTTCAAGCATTTATGAATGGAGCTGTTTTATGTTTTAAATATCTGTGAACAGATTTTTGTGTGAAAGTACATTTTTAGTTCACTGGGTTAAATACCTAGAATAAGATTGTTAGTCATATGGTAACTGTATATTTTTAACTTTATAAGAGTAGCCAAAATATATGATATGACTGGGGCTGTATCGAAATATACAGCTTTTGCACAATGAAGGGAATAGTCAACAAAACTAAAAGGCGACCTATGGAATGGGAAAAGATACTTGCAAATGACATATCTGATAAAGGGTTAATATCCAAAATATATAAAGAACTGATACAACTCAACACCCAAGAGAGAAATAACCCAATTAAAAAATTGTAGGCATGAACAGACTTTTCTCCAAAAAAGACATCCAGATGGCCAAAAAGACATGTGATGTTTAAGGGTCAACTTAGAGGAAAAGGAGTAAGAAGAGATAACACAGTAAATAAATGTTAACAAATTGAACAATACTATATATATGAGGGCCATAGAATGGTTGGATACACTCTGTATACATCCCAGTGTGCAGAGGAGATGTGAGAGAGCCCAAACTTCAGAACTGATTGTAAATTTGAATGCAGCATCCCCCCACCCAACAGATCAGCAGAAAGTGAAAGTCTTATGGGCTCAGGTATTTGAGCATAGTCTTTGCCTCAATTACTGGATTACCACTAAGCTACATTGACAGTGGGTAGTCCCTGGGAAGCCAGGCTAAGAAGAATAAAATGATTGAACAGAGACATCAATATTTGAATACCTTGGGAAAGGCAGATAGTACCTTTTAAATCTGATAAGTAAATACAAAGAATCCTCAGAAAAGTTAAACAAGACTTGGTTTTACTATATTATCTAAATGTAGTTTTCAACAACACAGGAAAATGTGACCCATACAGAAGTGGGAAAAAAGTTAGCAGAAATCAACTCTTAGTGGGCCCAGATTTGGATTGAGCAATAAATTCAGTGCAGGTATAAATATGTTCAAAGAATTAAAGGAAGTATATTTAAAGAATTAAAAATATGCTGTCAATGAGTCAAATAGGAAATCTCAATAAGTAGAGACTATAATGAAGAACCAAATGGAAACCCTTGAGTGGAAAGTATAACTAAAACTTTCACCATATGAGCTCAGAAGCAGATCTGAGATGGCAGAAGAAAGAGTGGGGATTTGAAAGATTAATAGAAATTATCCAATCTAAAGAACAAATCTAATCTAAAGAAAAAAGATTAGAGAAAAATGACCAGTACTTAGGAAATCTGTGGGTCAGTGTCAGATGTTCCAGAGCATACATGTAATAATGGCTGTCCTGGATAAAGAGAAAGGGCAGGAAAAAAAAATACTCAAAGAAATAATGGCTGAAAACTTCCCTAGATTTGATTAAAAAAAAAAAAAAATTGTGGACCCAGGAATCTTAGTGAATCCCAAGTGGGATAAACACAGCAGACCACATCTAGACACATTGTTGTCAACCTGCTGAAACCCAAAGCAAAGAGAATCTTGAAAGCAGCAAGAGAAAAATGACTTCTCATGTATGAAAGAACAGTACTATTTGCTGACAAAAACATTGGCGGCCAGAGGGCAGTACAGTGACATATTGAGTGTTGAAGGAAAAAAACTACCAGCCAAGAATTCTATATCTAGCAAAACTATCTTTGAAAAAATAAAGATGAAATAGCAGTGCTGTTATATAAAAAAAGAATTCATTGCCGGGAGACCTACCTTATAGTCCGTATTGAAAAAAAAAAAAAACAAAAAACAAAAGAGATGGTAACTTGGGTCCACAAGAAGAAATGAAGAGCATTGGAAATACTCTAGTAAATATAAAAGGGATGGTCTCTTAATTAAAAAAAAACCATAAGATTGCTTAAGGAATAATTATAACATTATACTGTTGGGTTTATAACCTATGTAAATGTAACAAAAATGAGAGTATTGCACAAAGGAAGGGGGGAGGAAATGGAGCTATCCTGTGTAAAATTTCTAGATTTTATCATCAGAATTAATCTAAATAGATTATAAGTTAAAGGTACAGATTGCAGTGTCCAGGGATCTCTGGGAGGATGAAATTGAAAAAAACAAATTGTTTATTGAACACTTAAATTTTCTCAGGTATGTTGTACATGCTAGGTATAAATATGTTCAAAAATTTTTAAAAATTTATCATTGCTATTTTTGGTGATCTATTATTTTATGTGTATGTTCTTTATACTATTTGAAGAGGCTCTGAATATATTTCTTTCTTTCTTTTATTTTGGAGCGGAGGGAGAGGGAGAATTTTAAGCAGGCTCCACACCCAGCACAGGGCCAGACATGAGGCTCAATCTCACAATCCTGAGATCATGACCTGAGCCAAAATCAAGAGTTAAATGCTTAACTGACTGAGCCACCCAGGCACCCCTGAATAGATTTCTTTCTAAAGTAAGAAAGACACTTTACACGTAAGAGATATAAAATGGTAGCATTCAAAGTTGGTGGTATTGGGCAGCCTGGGTGGCTCAACGGTTTGGTGCTGCCTTCAGCCCAGGGCCTGATCCTGGAGACCCGGGATCGAGTCCCGCATCAGGCTCCCTGCATGGAGCCTGCTTCTCCCTCTGCCTCTATCTCTGCCTCTCTCTCTCTCTCTCTCATGAATAAATAAATAAAATCTTCAAAAAAAAAAAAAACAAACCAAAGTTGGTGGTGTGTTTTCATGATTTTCCTATGCATGATAAACAACAGGTATAACAAATACTGCTTTTTGTTGTTGCTTGTAATCTTTATCGTAGCAAGAAAGAAAAATGTAACTTAGAAATGATAAAAATGAATGTCTTAGCTTTCTCAGTTGGAGAATGTGATGCTAAGGCACATTTATATTTATTATTTAACATGTACCTATGTAATCTGTTAGATAAAATAGTTCTATTATTAAAAATTGTCATAATGGGATTTTTATTTATGTTGATATGTTTGAGTGCCTAATAAATTTAAATTACTAGGGACACCTGGGTGGCTCAGTGGTTGAGCGCCTGCCTTTGGCTTAGGGCATGATCCTGGGATTGAGTCCCATATCATCAGCTCCTCACAGGGAGCCTACTTCTTCGTCTGCTTATGTCTCTGCTTCTCTCTCTGTGTCTCTCATAAACAAACAAATAAATAAAATAATAATAAATAAATTTAAGTTACTAGACAAGATACAGAAAGATTTATTAATGAAACTTATTTTACCATTTTACTCCCTCTTACTCTTCCCATTCTCTCCTCCTCATCCCTCCTTTTTCTACACACACATTAAAAGGGGGCTTAGGGATCCCTGGGTGGCTCAGCGGTTTGGCGCCTGCCTTTGGCCCAGGGCGCGATCCTGGTAGACCTGGGATTGAATCCCACATCGGGCTCCCGGCGCATGGAGCCTGCTTCTCCCTCTGCCTGTGTCTCTGCGCCTCTCTCTCTCTCTGTGACTATCATAAATAAATAAAAAAAATAAATAAATAAAAAAAAAAAGGGGGCTTAAACGTCTCAACCAAACAGGAAATCATGGGAATTATGGAGTATGTCCATCTTTGTATTTTATGAGTATATCAGTTATATGTATATATGTATTTTTGAGTTTTTGATTTAGGAATTTTTTTCATGAGATTTTACCATACATATTCTGATATAATCATTTCATGATTGCCTTTATGTCAGTAAACTTTTATAATACCTTTTTTTTTTTTAAAGGACTGTCAAGTATCACGTAGTTAGAGGGTTCTGTAATTATTTACCTATTTCTTTTTCTGTTGAAAGGTTGTTTTGAGTTTTTACAATTAAATTGTTAACCATGAACATCATAAAATCTGTTAACCCATGAACATCATAAAACGCATAAAGGCATACATCGTTTTTGTGCTTTGCTTTATTGTATTTTGCAGATACTGCATTTTTCTTTACAACTTAAAGGTTTGTAGCAACCATGGATGTGTTGAGCAAGTATATATGTTCAAGTCTGGTTTTCTAGTAGCATTAGTTCACTTCTGTGTCTTGCAGATTTTAAGCTTTTTCATTATTATTCTAATTATTATCTGTGATTTCTGAAAGCTCAGAATATGGTTAGCATTTATAAGTAATAAAGTATTTTTTATTTAAGGTATTTGTTTGTTTTTTTATATGATTCTGTTGGCACACTTAACAGATTACAATTTAGTGTAAAAATGACTTTTATATGCATTAGGAAGCAAAAAGTCATTGTACATGCTTGATTTTCATACTTGCTTTATTGTGGTAGTCTGGAATTGAACCCTTCAGTACCTTCAAAAGGTATGCCTTCATAGCTTTGTGCATTTGTATGAATGTTTTTGTAAAATAGATATAATTAGTACAGAGTTTGTGAATTTTAAATATTGATATATTCCTCCTTTTTGTCTTCCAAAAATGTTTTAAAAGTTTATACCACTACCTGTAGCATGTTCCAAACTCTTGCCAATACTAGATCATACCAGTATTTTGTATTTTTTGCCAATTTAATTGGTAAACAATGATATCTTCTTTTAATTTTATTTTCCTAATCACCAGTAAGGTTGAACACCTTTGAATAGAATTTTTTGATATTTCTTATTGTTTAGAATATTTATCAGTTTTGCTCATTTGTATAATTCATGTTGTAATAAAACATAAAGCATTTACCATTTTAACCATTTTTAAGTATACCCTGGTGTTGAGTACATGCATATTTTTGCACAACCATTATCACTGTTCATCTCCAGAACTTTTTCATCATCCCATATTGAAATGCTGTACCCATTAAATGATAACTGCTCAATCCCTAGTCTGCCAGGCCCTTTAGCCACCATTTTACATTTTACATAAGTTTGACTACTTACTCTATGTATTTCATTTAAGTGTAATCATATGGTATTCATCCTTTTGTGACTGGCTTATTTCACTTAGCATCAAGTCTTCAAGGTTCATCTGTGTTACAGCATATATTAGAATTTGTTTCCCTTTTAGCGGTGAATAATATTTCACTCTCTGCATATATCACATTTTGTGTATCCATTCAACTATTGATAGACATTTGGGTTGTTTCTACCTTTTGGCTGTTGTGGATGAGGTCTGTGATTAGGCATGTTCCAGTATTTCTTTCGGTCCCTGCTTCTAACTTTTCTAAGTATATATCGATACTTGGAATTGCTGTTCTGTATTTCACTATTTGAAGAATCATTATACTGTTTTCCATAGTGGCTGTACTATTTTGCTTTTTGTACCAGTCATGCTCATTGGTTCTCATTTCTCCATATCCTTGCCAACATTTGTTATTTGTTTCATTTTGCTTTTTATAATAGCCATCCTCGTGGGTGTGAAGCCGTATATCATTTGAGTTTGATTTACATTTGGTTTGATTTACATTTCTCTAATAATTAATGATGTTGACCACATCTTTTCATTTGCTTATTTTTCTATTGTATATATTTTTTGGACTAATGTCTATTTAGGTTGTTTGTTTACTTCTTAATCTGGTTGGTTGCTTTTTGTTGTTAATTTTTCTCATTTTTTTAAGGCCCCTCCTTAATGTTTGCTTACTTGAAGGCATTGTCTCAGGCCTCAAATAGGTCTAGTACAGATAGTAAATCAGTGATAGATATTGATTCTTCAAAGGTAATAATAGTAACTGGAAAAATACATTACAATACAGAGAAGAGAGCATATTTAACAGGAGTGATGGGGTGGTATTTGAGGTAAATCTTCAAAGAAAGTATCAGTCAGGTACTTATAGAATGAGGGAAAACATTCCAGTTAGAGAATGTTTTCCCTCATTCTATAGAGGACACAGTTACTTTTATTGCATATTTACAGAAAGTAGTTCAGTTTGGCTTATTTGTTATTGGGAGTATACACTGGCATAGTTTGTGTGTGGAGAGGGAGAAGATAATTTGGCAGCAGCTATAAAAAATACAGATGTTCCTTTATCCAGCAACTTATAGGAGCTTATCCTATAGTTATATTTGTAGAAATAGCGGTAGTATTGTTGCAGTGGCATAAAACTAGAGACAGAGTATTGATCAGTAGCGAATTAGCCTTTGAAAAGGAGGTACAGAAAGCATATATAATCTTATTTGAGGGTAGGGTGAGTACATAGATTATTTCTGGAAGAATAACCAAGAACTGTTGACTGTAGTTTCACTCTAGTGTGGGTGATGACATGGGGAAAAATGTTCACTTGTTTTGTTTTCTTTCTTCCAAGGACATTAAAAAAAGAGAAAAGTGTATTTTTAAAAGCCTTTAGAGTTTAAAATTCATAGCTCTGGATTCTTTCCAGTATTTAATGCTATCTCTGCATAACTAATATTTGATTTCAAGGGTGGGAAGATGGAGGCAAGGTGAGAAGATGAAATAAATTTTTGTCATCTAAACAATAAACAGATTATGGGTTGAAATGTTTTTATTTTTAAATCTTTATCCCTGGGAGATTTCTTGAGAATGTTCGTAAAAATAAGCATTTACAACCCTACATACCAGAGTTAAAATAGGCAAATGAGTAATGCCTTTCATAAATTAATTTACAAAAATATTAAGAATACATTTAGGAATGACTAGAACAGGAATTTTCAATAGTCAAAATTAGGGATCCCTGGGTGGCGCAGCGGTTTGGCGCCTGCCTTTGGCCCAGGGCGCGATCCTGGAGACCCGGGATCGAATCCCACATCAGGCTCCCAGTGCATGGAGCCTGCTTCTCCCTCTGCCTGTGTCTCTGCCTCTCTCTCTTTCTCTCTCTGTGACTATCATAAATAAATAAAAAAAATAAAAAAAATATTAAAAAAATAGTCAAAATTAACTTGACCTTATATTTTTGTAAAATTTGGCCACAAATTTGTGGCTTTTAAAGGACTTAACAACTAAATGAGAAGTTCTCATTTTTGTAAGTAAGATACTGTAGCAAGAGTAAGCCATTCTCTGATCATTTTGTGACTCCTACCTAAAATGTGTTATTGAGTAAAATAATAAAAGAATTCATTGGAGCTCCAGGGTGGCTCAGTCATTTAAGCATCCGACTCTTGATTTTGGCTCAGGTCATGAACTCCAGATTGTGAGATTGAGCCTGGCATCTGGCTCTGCACTGGTGTGGAGCCTGCTTAAGATTCTCTCTTTCCTTCTCCCTCTGTGCCTCTCTCAACCTCTCTCCGTGTCTTAAAATAATAAAATAATTTCTTAATTAAGTAAACCACGTTTTCACATTTAGATAGTATAAATACATGATGGCTGATAATTATTTTCCTCTCATTTAGGGAATCTATCAAACTTTATTTTTCCACATCAGTATACTTAATGTTAGCAGTTAACTAAATCAAGAGTTCAGTCTTGGAAACTTAACTTTTAGGGCAAAACTGTTAATACTTTTTCTTTTGTGATTTCAGCAAATTGCTTTTCAATTGTCAATTGAGAGGAACTAGGTGAATAATGGATGTGTTTTACTAAATGAAGGAAATTCACATTATTGTCAGTTCAGTTGCCATTGAAAAAAAGAGAAACACCTATAGCTCAGACATGACTTGCTAAACACGAGGGAGATTTTTTTCGAATTTTTCAAATAATGGTTTTGTGTTCTGAAATTTTCCCTGTTTAATGACAGTAATTCTTTTTTTTTTTCTTAAGGTATGGACTCCGAGAGTTTGTGGTGATTGCCCCTGCTGCAAACCATGATGCAGTTCTCAGTGAATCTAAATGCAATCTTCTTTTGAGTTCTGTGTCTATTGCTTTGGGAAACACTGGCTGGTATGTGGACATTTTGAAAAGCCAAGATAAAGAATTAAACTACTTTTAATTATAATTTATGAAGGAAAATGGTTCTTAAGTTAGATTTTTTTAAAGAAATTCTTAGGATTCCTACTAGTGCATTATTCTTTTGGAATATCATGTAGAAGGACAAACTCAAAACCTCTAGTGAGTACATTTCTAAAGGGAAATTTACTGAAATATTCAATGAATATTTGCATGAAGACTAAATTGTACTATTTTTTGTTTTGCTTCCAAATGTTCAGTTTATTTAAATTTTGTTACAAAATCTAATACTCAGACTTGGAAATGGAGCATTGTGTTGTTCGACCTCAATTGAGATTGCCTGTTTCAGGTGACTCAAACTTTTTGCTGCTCTATGTATTGTCTGCAAATGACTGAAAGTGCTGAGAGTATTGATTTTGGGGTTACAAATAAATTTTAGGGAGTAGGCTTATTTTCATACATGCATATCTGTGAATAAGGATAGGCTCTATAGTCAAGTGATTAAATATTTCACTACCAGTGTTGGTTTGATTTGTATTATTTCATACCTGTGAATCAAATTTTATTTTTTCTTTGAAAGGCTAATATGATACCAATGCCAGCAGGCCTGATCCAGACCCAGAGAGAGGGTCCTGGGATGTGTGCAGGATAAAAATAAAACTTGAGCCATTAGGAGTTGAAAGCAGAGTTTATTAAAGGCATAGAGAGAGTGCAGGTACAGGGTATCTGGAAGACTCAGGAAAAGAGGAAGTCTTCATCTTTGCTTGGGGTCTGGGGGTTTTTGTTGAGGATTATGGTTTGGCATACATATTCTCTCAGGCATCCGAGAACTGGTTAAAACAAAGATGAGGGCCCAGTTGTTATTCCTTGGAGCCAGGGTGTCTTGGCATGGAGATACCTAGTGCTGGTGGTCTGGAATATGCATATGATACCTTTGTCTGGTCATTCTCACCTGGTCTTTTCTTAGGTGTTATCTATTCTAGAGAAATCATCAACTCTGTATCTCTTACAAGGAGAACATAAACTATTTGCATTCTGAGCCATGTGTAAAGTGAGGGTTCAGTTCCTAGCAAGAATAGAAGCAGGAAAAGGAGCAAAAAGCAGATTTTTATGGAATCCTTCAGTTTCCCTATCTCAGTATGATTGTTTCTATTCAAAAATATTTTTCATTGTGCCTTTTTTGACTTAGTTATTTTTAAAACAATTTTCTGAATATAAAGTGCCACTAGATGATTATTTCTTCAGCTTATTAGTATACAGACAAAAGAAACTTGATAGTGTCTCTTATAAGTCTAATGAATGATCCTTGCTAAGTATTTTTAAATATTTGAGATTAAAGTAATAGGGAAACTTTTAGGAATTACTCAGTGTTTAATGAACTTAAAGTCCATTCCCATTTAATTGTGTCCTACAGCCAGGTGCCACTCTTTGTGCAAATTCATCATAAATGGCGAAGAATGTATGTGGGCGAATGTCAGGGTCATGGTGTCCGAACTGATTTTGAAATGGTTCATCTTCGGAAAGTGCCAAATCAGTACACTCATTTATCAGGTCTGCTGGATATCTTCAAATCAAAGATTGTGAGTTTGCATTGATATTGTCAATCTTATCTGGGATCCAGTTAAAAATAGCAATTTAGTAATTTTATTGAGTATGTAGAAACATTTCTCTGTAATATTCATCATGTAATTAGTTGGAAGGAAGATATAATTGACTACATAAATTACTATGTCTGTTTAAAGAAACAGTATCTAGTTAGATTTTTAGTGTACTAATGCTAAAAAAACAATTAAACTAATATTGTTCAATTTGTTAAGATTTATTTACTGTGTTATCTCTTCCTACTCCTTTTCCTCTAAGTTGACCCTTAAACATCACAGGGGTTAGAGCCCTGACACTCTCCCTCCCCTGTGCACAAAAATCCACTTATAATTTTTGACTCCCCCAAACTTGATTATGTCACACCAGTTACATAAACATTTGATTAACACATTTTGTGTGTTATGTGTATTACATATCATATTCTTATAACAAAGTAAACTGGAGAAAAAATGTTACTAAGAAAATTGTAAGGAAGAGAAAACACATTTTTATAGTATTATTATACTGTAAAAAGCTTATCTATAAGTGGATCTGCATTGTCAAATCCATGTTCAGGGGTCAGCTGTTGGCAATGTCAGCAGCTTCAGGTAGCTGCTTGTTTAGGACTTTGACTGTGAGCTCCTTGAGGTGTCAACACTTTGTTTTCTGAATTGTCTCCCCTGCTCCATCTTTATTTGATTCAATTTTTAAAAATTAATCTGGCTTATGTTTTACGACTGCAAGCAGTAAGGCTAAATGGAATATACTTAGTATATCCTTGGTTCTATAAAAACACTATCAGATAAGGAGGACTTGTGTATGTTACTCTGAGGTAAGAAAGTAAGTTGAGGAGCTATTAGAAAGTGAACAAAGCCAGATGAGGAAATGGGGGATTGGATCCTCTACCTAGAGAAATAAGTGCTTGACAACCATCTCACCGAAGTGATCATACTTTATAAACAAACCGATAATAAGATGTCTCCTAGAATGATACATTGAATAGAATATATTATCACCTGTGTTGCATTCCTGCCTAAAATATTTAACATAAGTTAAAACATGAGGAAACAATCTCATTTCCAAAATGAGCCATATTTTGCAAAGTAACTGGCCTAGTCTCTTCTAAAAAGTTAGTACCATGATTGGCAAAAAAGGATTGGGAGCTGTTTAAATTAAGGGAGACTAAAGTGACATAATAGGTAACTGCAATGCATAATCCTTGACTAGATCTCTGACCAAAACATAATAGCCAAAAAGGATATGATTGGAACAATTTTAGCATGGAGTATATATTAGAAAATAGTGCCAGTATTAAAATTCTTGAGTATGATAATTGTTTTATGTAATTACCTGCTGAAGTATTTAGAAGTGAATACCTACAACTTCCTTTCAAAAGGTTCAGCTAAAAAAAAGGTTCAGCCAAAAAATTATTTACATTTATATATGTGTATCAAAATGTTAATAATTGGTGAACTTTGGTGAAAGTCACAGGGATGTTAATTATGCTGGCTTTGCAGTCTTAAGGTTGACAAGTTTTAAAAAGGAAAAAATTATGAGGAAAATGCAGAAATTCTCTTTTAGTAGGTATGGTTTGTTAAATATTTAGGATTAAAACTTAATTTCATGAAAATGTTTTCAGTGTGGAGGTAGGCACAGTTTCTTGTGTTTATCTCCACTAAAAGATTATCAAAGCATATATTTCAGAGAGTTCCATGTATGGGTATGTAATTCCCCCCCCCCCCCCCAAAAAAAAAAAAAAACTTTCTGGGCTTTGAAATCCTTTAAGTACTGCTTCATTCTACATGTGATGTTTTGGGAAAGATTTGATAAAGATAAGTATGTATATATTTTGTCCATTTGTTTTCCTTTGCTCTCTCACCAGAAGAGTTTTCACCAGAATATACAACTCTCTCCAATTGTATATTTTTTGGTCATGTTTCTGGTCAGATGCAAATATTGATACTTTATTCCTCTTCTAAAACAGTAGTGAACATTATTTTCGTAGATCTTTTATGTCCTTTATTTAGCTGAACTTCTCTTTACTGAAACTAGGGGCCACCACCTTGATCTCTGGAGTCTAACTTAGATTATGATGGTTTATTAGCTGTACCTTAAAAAAAAAAAAGTGTTCTAGGGGCGCCTGGGTGGCTCAGTTGGTTAAGTGTCTGCCTTCGGCTCAGGTCATGATCCCAGGGTCCTGAGATTGAGCCCCACGTCCCTTCTTTTTTTTTTTTTTTTTTTTAAATTTTATTTATTTATGATAGTCACACAGAGAGAGAGAGAGAGAGAGAGAGAGGCAGAGACACAGGCAGAGGGAGAAGCAGGCTCCATGCACCGGGAGCCCGACGTGGGACTCGATCCCGGGTCTCCAGGATCGCGCCCTGGGCCAAAGGCAGGCGCCAAACCGCTGCGCCACCCAGGGATCCCCCCCACGTCCCTTCTTAGCAGAGAGTCTGCGTCTCCCTCTCCCTCTGCCAGCAGCCCCACCCCCTGTGTGTATATGCATGATCTCTCTGTCTCAAATAAATAAAATCGTTCTTTGAAAAAGTGTTCTCAATCAGTTCATCACATCATCTGGCAGAACTTTCAAAAAGCTCACTCACCTAGATAAGAAACATCTCTCAAAATTGATTTTTTTAAGAAGTAGGCTCCATATGCTATGTGGGGCTTAGACTCAAGATCCTGAGATCAAGAGTCAAATGCTCTACCCACCGAGCCAGCCATGCGTCCCTCAGAATTGATTTGACAAGAGTTGAACTTATTATAATTAAGAGTTGCTTTGGACACTTATAAGAGTTTTACATAGTTAAAGATACCCATTGTGTGACTCTTCTGTAATGTCTCTCTAAAGCTATCTTTATAAAAATTACCCTTTAACATTTGCTTACAATGTTCCAGAGTACTCACCCTTCACTGGAAGGTTATTTCATTTTCACATACATCTATAATTTATTAGAAAAGGCTTCCTTTTGGTAGGGCTGGGCGGTCAGTTTTGCCTTTTGGAGTACATAAAATTTAAATTCTGCCATAATCCTCTAAATATTTGAAAATATACATTCTAGTCTTTTTTCATTTAGACATTTGTTCAACTATTCTTTTTTTTTCAACTATTCTTTATATTTCATGGTTTTATGCTCTCGAATGTGGACTTGGTATCTGTCTCCTTTACAACTACATCTCTTCATGTTTTGTGGAAATTTTGTTTGCAGGCTCACTTTCTCTCCCATCCTAACTTACAGCTCTGTAAGCTATAAGTAGCTTACTCCCTACCTGTAGAAAATTTCAGAATTGGGTTTTTAAATGGTGCTTGGAGCCTGTTGCTCTGGTGATATTAGGAATATTGCATAGTCTTGGAATTACTGGATTGCTTGCTTAGATTATGAGAGTATTTACCCCCTTACATAGTAACTCTTCCCAGCTCATAATGTCTGACAAAACTACTGTACCAAGCAGATGTGCCCTGCTTCCAGTGTCTGCCTTTAAGCAGTCATGCAGTGTGCTCACTCTGGGCAGAGTTGAACTTCCACTTCTGTTTTAATGCAGTCTGTAATCCTAGGCCGTCACTGCCACCTTTCACACCTGGAACTCAGCAGTCATGTGTCTTAAGCTCCCCTTAAAACTTTGGATTTTGTGTACCTTTTTAGGGCCCACAAAGATATTTTTATATCATGTTCGATCCTAGCTATTTCTTTCTGGTTATCTTCTATATTTATCTATGTTGCTATGTAACTAGAACAGAGGTTATGTCAAAGCAATTTTGTTTAGACTATTCATATCTTACTGTGGATGAACTCTCGCTTAATATTCAGACTTGACCAACAAGTCTTATTTTTCCTAACCAGCCAGAATCTTACCTTGCTTGTGTAGGACACAGCAGCCCAAAACTGACTTATCTTTTTTGGAGGCGGCCACTTTGTATTGTGACTATAGATTGAGTTTGTATTTGGTTAAAGCTAATAGTGACGTTTATAGATGCTGCTGCTGGGCTATATGTGTCTTAGTCTTTCTGGTCAGCGATAACAGCAACACCTAGTAACTGGTCAGATATGCAGAATACTCTCTCATTTTTATTTTCACATGCTCCCTAAGTGATTCCTATTATATTTAAGTCCTATTCCACATTAATGTAGGTTAACCATTATTAAGGGAAGCTGAGATCATAGAATGTTTGGATGATGTTGATTTTCATGATTTTTAATGAATGTAAATGAATCTAAATTTTCTGTTAACTGATTCATTAATATAAACTATTTTGCAAGAGCGACCATTTATTTTGTTTCCAGGTAGCAGTTTATTTACTTGTTTTTTAAAAAGATTTGTTTATTTATTTGAGAAAGACAGTGCACCTGAGCCCATGTGAGTTGGGGGAGGGACAGAAGGGGAGGGAGAGGGGCAAGGAGACTCCATGCCAAGCAGGGAACCTACAAGGGCTCAACACACAGCCAGCACAAGGGACTCGCATCTTATGACCCCAAGATCATGACCTGAGCCACAATCAAGAGTCAGAAGCATAACCATTGAGTCCTCCAGTTAATAGTTTAAACAGCTTCATGTTCATGTAATTTGCTCTCTGGCATTGTTTATAAGACACTTTTTTAAAAGCTATACAATACTCTCTTTATATTTATTTCCAGGGATGTCCTTTAACTCCTTTGCCTCCAGTTAGTATTGCTATTCGCTTTACATATGTACTTCAGGATTGGCAGCAGTATTTTTGGCCTCAGCAGCCTCCAGGTGAGATAATTTAGTGTATTTAACTTAATATAAATGGTAAAGAAAATATATTTGGAAATTGAAATTATTTAACAGTGGGTTTTAAGTGTTTTAAGTTTGAAATATTTGTAATTCATTCTAAATGGAGTATTGCTGATTTCATTGCCTTTATCTTTTTTATTTTTATTTTTTGCTCTTGAAAAAAGCTCTGAGGTTTGTCCTAGAGACAGCATTACTCGATATGTGACAATCTGTTTTTGAAAGCTATTATTTATAAAGCATCCTCCTGCTGTGGAGCATCATGTACTGCAAATTAGTATGTAGTGAATGACTTAAATATCTTTTTAGAATGTAATAACGGAAGCCACCTCATAAGCTGAGAACCTTTTGGAAAGTAGAGTTTGAAGAAGAGTACTAAATGTAATAAGGAAAGCAGGAAAAAAATGTGTATATACACATATACTTAAGATGTGTAGAGCTCTAGAATATTTTACTTTAATGTCCTCTTGATGTAATTAAAGCCAATTTACCTGCTTAGCCATAAAGCAATATATGATTCATTCAGTAATTATTAATTATAAGCCTATAATGGGCCAGCCAACCTGAGATGTTTGGGGTGCAGGTATGAACAACATATTACCTAAGTTCTAGAAAAGTTCACCCTACTGGACATATAGTCTAATTAAGTGAGGATTTGGTTCCTGGGTATTTCTCTCACATACAAGTGTAATTATATTCAAGTATAACTAATAAGAAATGTAATGCAAATTTATAAATCATTACAAGGATTTTACCAACCTAAAAACATTTTTTTTGTCTACTCCCCCCCCATGAAAAAGAAATTAGAATAAAACAATATTCTTTACTATTTATTTTTGTTCCAAGTAGTTTTTTTTTTTTTTTTTTTTAAGATTTTATTTATTTATTCATGAGAGACACACATGGAGAGGCAGAGACATAGGCAGAGGGAGAAGCAGGTTCCCTCCTGGGAACCTGATGTGGGACCTGATCTCAGGACCCTGGGATCACGACCTGAGCCCAAGACAGATAGATGTTCAACTATTGAGCCACCTAGGTGCCCCGGTAGTTGGTTACGTATAGGATAGAAAACAGGTAGTTTTGGAATGATACTGGAATTAATGTAGTATGTCCTTAGCCTTTAGTAGTTATATGTGCTACCAGCATTTTATTTATATATCACAGAATAATTTGAAATTCTATGTACAATAAAAGAATTACATCTAAACTATAGCAAAGGGAAATAAAAGCTAAGCTGATAATTAAATTAGAAGAAAGACCCAAACATTCATTTTGGTAATTTTAGTTCCCAGACAATACCCTCCAGACAATTTGTAGCCAGTTTCTATGTGAAGGTTTTAATTCCTGCCCTCTTTTTCCTTTTTTCAAAGGTTGCTCTATTGTTAGTCAATTTTTAACATTTCCCAAGATGATTTAGTTTATTGATGATCTAAGAAGAAGCCCAAGAGCCAGAATGTTAGCATTATAATTTTGATTGCCAGTAAGGCCTTTGTTAATGTTCTCTTGCCGATTCATTTTATTTATTTATTTATTTTTGCCGATTCTTTTTTAATGGAGACCAAAATAGAACCATCTTCCGCGGTGAACTGAAGGCCACGTAAATTTTTAATATTTTCTCCTTACAGAGGGAAGGAATGGATTTGAACATGTAATATGGGCCAGACACTGTGCTTTTAGAGAGGGAGAAGAGAGAGAATGGAGGTGCAGATGGGGAGAGAGTGGGGCTTGTTATGGGGCTTGCTTGATCTTACCCTGAGAGTCAGGTGCTTAACCGACTGAGCCACTTCTGAACTTTTTTTTTTTCCTAAGATTTTATTTATTTATTTGAGAGAGGAGAGACACAAGGATAGTGACAGAGAGAACATGAGCAAGCAGGAGCAGGGAGGAGAGTGTGAGGCAGGCTCCCTGTTGAGCAGGGAGCCTGACTTGGAGCTCAATCCCAGGACTCTGGAATTCTTAGCTGACTGAGTTACCAAGGCACCCCCTTTTCTGAACTTTTAATTGAATTAAAACTTCTGCACAGTTATGATCTAGTAAAAAATTTTAGCTTACTAATTTATAAAATATGCTTTTTACATATTTTGAAGCTCTTAAAGATTCACATCTTGTAATAAATCTGGTTATTGTAATCTTTATTATTACAAGCATTCTTTAGTTGGAGAAATGAAATTGACTTGAGAAAATTTACTGAATCAAGTAATTGAGCCATATTTAATGACTAATTTTAATTTGGTTAGGTTGTAGATAATTATCAAACAATATTTTAGCAAATCTGGGGAATATTCATAAAACAACAATAGACTCTAATTTGTGAAATTCCCAGTGTAGTGCAAATAATGAAAAGCAACCATCTGAATTATTTCAAAGAGAAATAAATCCTCTGGATGTCTTTTAGAAGTGTTTATTAGTTCTTTAAAATTGGTGAGGGGGGGAGTGACTTACCTTCTAAATTCTCCTCTAATCTCAGATACTATTCATAACAGAAAGGAAATTCTTTGTTAAACTGAAAGTATTTCCATGTACTACCAACAAAAATAAAAATTTATTAATGATACCTAATTTGCCATTCAGAAATTATTGACAGCAAAACCGATAAATGTAGGTTGATGATTAAATTTTTTAATACTTGGATAATCTTTCTTTTAGATGATATTAATCACATTCTTAGAAAATGCAAAGAAAAGTACAGAACTAATGTTCTTAAGCATTATTTAAGGAATATTTCAAGAGTAAAATGTAGAACACATGGCTTGAATAAAACACTACAAATAGGAATTCAGTGTGTTCTTTTATTATAACATTCTATTTATTTTAACTTTTTTGTAAGCAATCTTTTTTTTTTTTTAAGATTTTATTTATTCATAAGAGACAGAGAGAGAGAGAGAGAGAGAGAGAGAGGCAGAGACACAGGCAGAGGAAGAATTAGGCTCCGTGCAGGGAGCCTAATGTGGGACTTGATCCCGGGACTCCAGGATCACACCCTGGGCTGAAGGCAGGCGCTAAACCACTGAGCCACCCAGGTATCCCTTTATAAGCAATCTAATTAAAGATGGTTTAGTCTCTAACTTTATGTGCTCTTGATATAGGCACATTTAAATCTATGATCTCCCAGAGAACTAACCTCACTAAATTAAATTCTTATTAATTTTTTGCTGGATAATGGAAAACTGTTTCTTTTGCTTAGATATAGATGCCCTTGTAGGAGGAGAAGTTGGAGGCCTGGAGTTCGGCAAGTTACCATTTGGTGCCTGTGAAGATCCTATAAGGTGGGAATTTGAATCTATCATTTGAATTATGGGACTTGACCATTTCTTTCTTTTTTTAAGATTTTATTTATTTCAGTGAGAAAGAAAGAGCATGAGCCAGGGGGAAGGGGCAGAGGCAGAAGCAGACCCCCTGCTGAGCAGGGAACCTGACTCAGGGCTCGAGCCCAGGACCCTGAGATCATGACCTGAGCTGAAGGCAGACACTTAACTGATTGTCAAGCCATCCAGCAACCCTAGGAGTTTACTTTTTAAATTCTATTAATATTTATTTTACTGTGCTTTGTAATACTGTAGCCTTCTGGAATGAGTATAGTACCAGAAGCAGACCTACACCTAACCATCTGTCCATCTATTTTTTTATTACTCTGTAATTTGGAAATAAAAGAGGCTTTGAAATAATAAAGAAAATGTGTATAATGCTATTTATTGAGTATTCTTTATAGAAGTGATTCTTGGCCTACTTTTTGGGAGACATTTTATATATTGAAAAGCACAGAGAATGTCCTATGTAACAAACTTTCGTGTATTCATCACAGAGAATTAACAAATGTTTACATTTTTCCTGACCACTTTTTCCAAATGTACAAATAGAGACTTAAGTCAGACCTCTTAGGTTACCTAACTGCTTTTCTAGAAGAGCTACTGAACTTTAAGAAAATTTTGCTTTATAAGAAAATGTAAGGCTTGGAAAATTTAATCACTGAGAGCAAAATATTTGGAAAACATTAATAATGCTGATTTTATTTTATTTTATTTTTTTTTTTTAATTTTTATTTATTTATGATAGTCACACACACACACAGAGAGAGAGAGAGAGAGAGAGAGAGAGAGAGAGAGGCAGAGACACAGGCAGAGGGAGAAGCAGGCTCCATGCACCGGGAGCCCGATGTGGGATTCGATCCTGGGTCTCCAGGATCGCGCCCTGGGCCAAAGGCAGGCGCCAAACCACTGCGCCACCCAGGGATCCCAATAATGCTGATTTTAAAACTGTCTTATTTTAGTTAAACTATTTGGTTAATTAAAAACCATATACGCACACATCCATACCGTGTGCGTGTGCGTGTGTGTGTGTGTGTGTGTCTATGCATGCATGTATCCAGAATGTGTTTATTGGGATGGTTTCCCACTCATCTTGATTCAGGGTGCTTTTAGTGCTGTTTCTGTCTGTAGGAGAGCATCCTTCTGTAAGCCTTGCTTTTAAAAACTCTTGTAGTCTGGCAAACGACAGTGGAGCAGTCAACGCACAAAACTGCACGTCTAAAGATGGTGGTGATTTTGTAGCATCGTGGGTACTTCAGGTTTATAAAGTAGGAATTGGGATTCTGCACCAGACACTTCTTGTGCTTCCTCTTCTCTTCCAGGGAGGGATGAAGGTAGTTCTTTGCAAGTGGTATGTTGTCATGGGGAGATTATCACTTCCAGAAAGGCACATATGTACATTCTTAATACTCTAACGTAGAGGTAGAACTAATAATACTTTTAACTTAAAATCAGTGGAGGGAAAGATAAAATAAGTATCTTTTGTAGCTGATACTTATTTATTATATGTGCCAGGACAGGCAGGCACTATGCTGAAATAAGAAGATTCAGAACTAAATAAAACATTTTCTGGCTTCTTGGCATTTACAGTCTGATTGAAAGAAATGGACAAAATAATCACCTAAATAAAGGTACAGTTACAGACTGGGGGTAATTTGAAGGAAATATATAGGCTGTAATAACAGTAAAATGAGAAACTAGTTTGGATTGGGATGCATTAGGAAAGTGTTCTCAAAGGAAATATCTCAGGGAGGATTTAGCCAGGCAGTGAGAGAGAGAGAGAGAGAGAGAGAGAGAGAGAGAATGACCATTGCAGATGGAATGAAGAGCCTTGATACATGAAGAATTGGGCAAGTTTCCCAAAGGAAAAGAAGGTGGTCATCATGGCATAGTAAATAAGGGAGAGAAATGGTATATTTGTGGCCCTCCAACTGGTTCATTCATTAGATTTTGCTTAGGGAAAATTTTATTTTTTTATTTTTTTAAAGATTTTATTTATTCATGAGAGACACAGAGAGAGAGGCAGAGACATAGGCAGAGGAAGAAGCAGGCTCCCAGTGGGGAGCCTGATCCCCAGGACCTTGGGATCATGACCTAAGCTGAAGGCAGATGCTCAACCACTGAGCTACCCAGGTGTCCCAAAAAAGTTTGAGAGAGAGAAAATGAAATTGACCTGGTAATAGAAATGTGAAGGAATTAGTTATTAATTATTTCCTAATTCTAAATCATGATGAGGAATCAGAAATAGATGATCGAAGAAGAATACAAAAATAATCTGGGAATGAGATGGTGTATATGGTAGATTATATAAATTACATGGTGATTAACAAATGCTGTGGGCATGCACTGTAGTTTTGAAAAGGAATCTTTGGTGATAGAAGAGGAAATGAGGCATTTTTCAGTGTCTTCTCTTTGTCAAAGAAATTGTTGTATAGTTACGGATGAGGAGAGAACATAGTCATAAAAGCTTAGGGACTGAATCTGAGATTAATACCTATAGGTATTTCAGAGCTTAGAGTTTTAAGCTTGTCATCATTCATGTCCTTTAATATCACATACTGTCTAGCCATTTTTTTACCTAAAAAATTTGTTCTATTAGAGTAATGAATTTATGCTAAGTAAGGAAACTTTAGAAAATGTAAAAAGAGGCAAAAATCATGTTTGCTAGTCAAGTTCCTTAGTTGTAAACTGTAGTAGTCAATTCTGACTAATTCAAACAAAAAATCAACTTACTCAAGAGGTATTTGGTAACACAGAGGGACCATTATAGGACCCAGCTCAGAAAATAGGCTTGAGCCAAGGGTGGCTAGTTGTCCGGTTATTAATCACGGTTGTACTATATTGTAGATTCTGGCCCTGTTAACACAGTAATTCTAAAATGTAGAGCAGGCTGGAGTTGCCAGTTGAGTACCCTAAAAATCAGAGAAATTAAGTAATTGACTCTTTTGTCTTCTTTACTCTCCAAGAAGTGGGTTCAAAATCTCTACAAGAAAAAGAATATTCACTAAGTTTACAATCCCATAGACTGTCACTGATGACAGCTTGGTCTCTGCAAGACTCTTGGGTTCAGTGGTTTGCTAGGAGGATTCACACCATTTACTGTGCTCATGACTATGGTATATTACATTGAAAGGATACAGTGTAAAAATCAGCTAAGGGAAAAGGCACATACGTCCATAGTAAGCCAGGGACTAGCTTCCTTTCTCAGTGTAGTCACTCAGGACACACTTAATTCTCCCAGCAGTGAATTCTGAAAACATGTATGAAAGGCTCTCTACCAGGGAAGCTTACTAGAGACTCAGTGCATGGTGTGTTTATCTGGGGCTGGTGACATAGGCACCCTGTCCAGTACTAGAAGGAAACAGGTATTCAGCGTAAACCATATTGTTTGCACTAGTAGTTTAGGCACAGTGAGCCACTCCTATCAAGGAATGATAGGAACCCCATGAAATTCAAGGTCCCAGATGGCAAGCCAAAGGTGAACCTTGCAGGTAGTCCTTTTCTAAGTATCAGGCCTGCTATATAGATAACTCTTTGTGTGCAGTATGTTTATATATTTTATAAATATATGTCATCCTGTATATGTTTTGTGTCTTGCTTTATTTTACATGAAAACATTTTGAAACTTAATATTTATTTATATTAAGAAGTCAACAAATTATGACCTGTGGACTGAATCTGGCCAGTAGCCTATTTTTGTATGCCCAGTGAGCTTAGAATCACTTTTGCATTTTTTCGGGTTTTAAAAGAAAAGACAAGATTGTAACAGAGACTACTTGGTCCCCAAAGCCTAAATATTTACTATGTGAGCTTTTGTTAGAAAACATTTGCTAACCTCTGATCTATCTCAGTTTTTCAAAATTGAGATATAATTCATGTACCATAATACTCACCATACAATGTGTACGGTTCAGTGGTCTTTAGTGTTTCCAAAGTTGTGCAACCAACATCTCTTTCTAATTCCACAACACTTTCATCATCCCCAAAAGAAACCCTTTACCTCTCAGCTATCATCCCCGTGATCTCCCCAGGCCCTCTAGCTAGGCAAATACTAATCTACCTTCTTTCCTTATGGATCTGCCTGTTCCAGACATTGTGTATGAATTGTGTTATGCAGCGTGTGGCCTTTTGTGTCTTCTTTCACTTAACAAAATGTTTTTGAGGTTCGTCTGTATTGTAGCATGAGTCAATATTTCACTGCTTTTTATTGGTGTATAATATGCCATTATATGGTTATTACCACACTTTATCCATTGATCGATATTTGGGTTATTTACAGTTTTGGGCTATTATATGGATAACATGTGTTTTTAATGTATGCAAGACATTAACTTCATATAGGTGTGCTACCATTTGCTAATAAAACTAATTGTCTCCTGTTTTACTGTATTATAAACAGCATGACTTTTAACATACTTGCATATACATTTCTGGTTATTATAATACATTTCTAGAAGTAGAATTGCTAAGTCAGAGGATATACATACAATATTAGAGCTTTTGGATATGTTTTATGTTTTATTTTAGTGAACTCCATTTAGCAACTACATGGCCTCACCTGACTGAAGGTATCATTGTGGATAATGATGTTTATTCGTAAGTATGTTAAGAGTAGCATATTGAGATTCAAATATTTCAGTAGAATAAATGAACTGCTGAGTGGTTAGCAACTTTTTATCAGTTTTCTGATTGGTTGATTTTTCTACTTTTAAAGATTGCTTTTTAGACTGATTAAGTGTGTATTAGAGATGTGTTATAAGCTGCTGACCTTGTGGGTATGATCTTTAGTTTGGGGTTAATGAATGATCTCTCTTTTTTTAAGTTGGTATTTTAATTCCAGTTAGTTAACATACAGTGTAATATAATTTCAGATATACAACATAGTAATTCTGCACTTCCATACAGGATCCTGTGCTTATCACAAGTGCATGCCTTAATCCCCATCACCTATTTAACCAATCCCCCTTACCCTGCACAATATGAGTCTGACTTTTGTTTTAGCAAAGATGTCTCTGAGCAGATCCTCTAAGCAGAGATTTGTGCATAATTCTGTTGAACTTTTCTTAGCTAGTTAGAAGTATTTCATGAATTACTTTGAAGAAGTCATGGTCTTTAGAACATGTTGGAGTCATATTTGAACATTAAATGTCATAAATTACAAAATGTCCCAGTCATGTGCTCCTGTGCAATGGAAATAACTCAAAAATTATGGCAAATATTACTTAGGAAGAATGTGGAGAAAGAGGAACACCATTTTAGTACCTTCTCATGCATGATGTAGAATTGTGAGAAGTAGGATACTTTTTTTTGTTGTAATTAAAATAAATAGGTTGTTTTTGCTGGTGGTAAAAGTAACATGAGCTTTCTTAATCAGATAATTTAGATGGATATGAAGAAGAAAATAAGGACTACATGCAATCCTGTTACTTGAAAAATAGCATTTTGAGGTGTATCCTTGTTTTTTTTAATTGAGATATAATTGGCATGTAACATTAGTTTCACATGTACAACATGAGTCAATATTTGCATGGGAAAGTATCTTTTTAAAGTTTAAATTTATATACTTGTCTTATTTAGTATATATCTTTACATATTTAATGCCAATAAATATAGATCTATGTTATTTTTTAAATTGCTGCATAATATTCCATTAAATGGATACATAATAATCTACTTAATTGAGAAAATAGGGCAAATTTGATCTTGTGCAAATTTTATAGTCTGCTTTTACTATTAGTGCTATAAAAAGCCAATTAAGATCATTGTGCATACTAGTTTCTCATTTCTTTTTTATTTTAAAATTATTTGTTTTATTAGATTATCAGTGTACATTGCCTGTTCAGAACTATAATTTTTATATTTGTTTTGATTCTGTTTTGCTTGTGGGTTTTCCTTTTGTACATTTTTGTCTATAAACTTTGATTTCTTAAGATCCATTGATCGATATTTGGGGTTTTTTTTTTTTTTTTAATTTAACCACATGGCCTTATTATCTGAGTAACTGTAAGTTTAAGGGTGGCAAAATGGATTGCTTGTCCTTCATGTAATTAACTAGACTGCATTTTGATAAGTTAATGAGTTGCAGTTTGTCATAATTAGGATCTTATGTTTATTGTTCTTCATTTTAGTGATTTGGATCCTATTCAGGCTCCCCATTGGTCTGTTAGAGTTCGAAAAGCTGATAATCCTCAGTGTTTGCTGGGTAAGACATGCTTACATTACATTCCTTTCCTGAATTTATGTTCTTTCCCCACCAATATGCCCATGTTCCAGATTAGGAAGACTGTGAATGTATTCTTTATACTTTAATTCACCTATCAGAAGGGTACATCTTTTTTTTTTTTTTTTTTTTTTTTTTTTTTACATTTGTGATCTTCTTGGTTAATACCATTAACAAGGAAATCTTTCCCAGGAACAGTGAATCCTAGTAAGTCTTGAATAGCACTGCCAGGATTTCTTGCTTATCTTTTAGTTTTAAGTGGTCTATACCTCAGAATTCTTGCATATTTTCTCATGATCTGAGTTTTATTCTTCCAAGGCTTTTTTTATGTTATTCTCTTTTCTTCTTATGGCAGTTTGCATCTTAGTTTCTGCCTTTTGCCATGCTCTGGACCTGTGATATATGATGAGAAGAACACTGATTTTGACAGTCTAATTAGAGGCCTGTAGAGTTGAACCACATCTCCAAACCTATTTTCTGATAGAGGGAAAGAGGTTTAAGGAATCAAGTGAAATACCACAAATAGAAATACTTTGAAAATGTTAATTTGCCTTTTAGATAATATTATTATATCCCTTGTCTGGCATTATCTTTCTTTTATCATTTGTGTAGATGTATCTCTTTCATGAAGTCTCTGAACCCAGCACCTCAGTGTGTCTTTCCATCTTTTTCTCTCATATTTAGTACATATGACGATATTTCATATCTGTTTTCATACAAGCCGCCTTCACTCCATAGGATACATTATCATTCAGCTAATGGAATTACTGAATATTTATTGATGACAGTCACGATGTGTTTCTCTAAAGTATTATTTTCTTGGGTTCTTTAAAATTTGTCATATGCTATTCATTAAATGCTGATTAACATTTTTTGCTAACTACATAATAGTGAATACAAAGATGTATAAGGTAAAATTCCTGCCATTGGTGTATTTGTCTTGGGTATTAGACAGACAGTAGAAGGTTGGTATAAGGAGTTTGAGAATTGGTTGGACCTTCTTTTAAATCTTAGGTCTGCCAGTTTGAACAAGTTTCGTTAATTTCTTCAAGTCTCCGTAAAATAGAGACAAAAATAGTATATACATAGTTATTGAGATGATCAAATGAGATTATGTGTATGTTTGTATATCACATTTAATACGATGTCTATCATATAGTAAATGCTCAATAGTTTTTGCTTAATCATTGATTTATTAAATTATTAAATTGATTTCTAGTTCCTTATTGTCCCTCATCTACAGATTTCCATGATAATTGCAGAGGACCTAAGAGTTTGAAATATTCTCATTTTAAGTTACTGTTCCATGATCCCACCCTATCTCTTTTGACTTTTTATGCTTATATATTAAAGGATGCTGTAGTCATATATAATTAACTAGAATCATGTAATTTATTTGATTGAATTACAGGATTATCTTACTTTTCCGAAGAAGTCCAGAAAGTGTTCTAGATTTATTCAGAACTAGTTGATGAATTCTAAAACTTAGATGTACTTGCTCTCTTGTATTATCTAATAGTTTTAGTAATGATAGTTCCTCCTAAACTTTATTTCTTTCTATAAACATCTCATTGCAGTTCTTTAGAAGATATCAAACCTTTTCCCCTTATGATGACATGAAGCATACCATAAATATGCAGCTGAAGCTAACATAACTTTATGCTACATGATTCTTAATCCTCCAGAAATATATCTTCAGAATTTCTTTTTAATTTTAATTTTTTTTAATGGACCCAATTCTAGAAGGGTGGCAGTTAGGGTGGCACTGTGTGCATATAGTAATATTCTTGTTACTTCTGCAACTCATTGAGAACAGATATTAGTCTTCTTTAGGCACATAGTGCTTAATATTACAAGGTACAGTTTTCCTTTCATTCTAGAAGGAATCCTAAGAAAAAATTTTTTTTAATATCCTGGGACATGGAGAGAAGGGAAGAACAAGGCTACCTTTGTAATAGGATTAATTTTTGTCTTGGGTAGAAAAACTGAGTGGTTTCTTTTTCTACTATATCTTATTTATAGCTTTTATGAAAAGAAGTGTACTTACTTTAGTTTGTAGGACTGATGTCTTTTAGTTAAGTGTCAAAAATGAGTAACATTTTTTTTTTATTTAGGTGATTTTGTCACTGAATTTTTTAAAATTTGCCGTCGAAAGGAGTCAACTGATGAGATTCTTGGTCGATCCACATTTGAGGAAGAAGGGAGAGGTGACCTACTTTCCTTTTTTTTTAAGTTACTCTCAAATGTCTAACCCCTTTTGGGGGCATTTTCCCAGTAACTTTTCATCTATTTTCACAGTTGAATTAAGTTGGAAAAGCAAATTTTGATAGACTAGACTGCTACCATCTCTTTTCTGGCTATACCCTGAGCTTAAAATACTAAGCACATTTAATACATTCTTTTTACCAAAAATGTAAGATATTTTGAAAAGTGGGGTTTTAGAGGTTTATTTTTGAACTTCTAGAGAAAAATAATTTGTGTTATACCTTTGTCATTATGAATGCATGTAAAGCTGAATGTATGTATTAAAATTTTATAGTTCTGAGACCATGTAACACTAGTGAAAAGAGTGACTAAAATATTTTACGCGATCAGTGGTTTACTCTTCACTTTAAGGTTGGTGATATAATTTGTATTCGTTTCTATTCTTTTTATAGAAATTGCTGATATAACTCATGCTTTGTCAAAGTTGACAGAGCCGGCACCAGTTCCAATTCATAAATTATCAGTTTCAAATATGGTACACACTGCAAAGAAGAAAATACGAAAACACAGAGGTGTAGAAGAGTCACCACTGAATAATGATGTCCTCAATACTATTCTGTTGGTAACTAAATGTAGTGTCTTTTTATGTCTGTATGCATACTCATTTATTCATTATCTGTTTAGTGCCTTCTATGTGGCAAGCACTGGATTGGGAATATAAAATGAGTAAAACAAAGTCTTCATGTTCAGAGAATTCCCACTAGCTTAATGGAAAGAAGGAAAGGAAACTGTAGTTACAATACCATGTTGCAAGGGAGAAGTCTGGCAAGTTGGCTGTGAGAACACAGCAGAGGGTGCATCTCTCTATCTAGGCACTGGGGATCAGGAAGGGTGTCATAAAGAGGGGTACTTGAGTTGCATCTTGAAGAGGTTTTAGAAACAGGAACAGCAGAGCTATGAGAGAACATATTTGGTATATTGTACGGTGCTTCCCAGGGAGTGGCTGGGGACAAGGCTGGAGAGGTAGCAAGTAACCTGCTCTGCTGAAACACTGGGCTTCATCTTGCAGTTTAATATTATTTTGAGCAGAAGGTCAACATCAGAACTGTATTTTTGCAAACTTCATTTCACAAAAGTCTAGGGAAGGTTTTATAGTAAGTATTAGAAGGAGCTAAGGTGTCTCCTAGGTATAGAATGATGGAATAAGCCCAGCCTGGGAACCACATACACTAGGGTTAATCCTTACTATATTATATTGAGTAAGTCACTTAATTTCAGTTTTGTCATCTGCCTGGCATATAATAATAGGTCTCTGATAAATGATAGCTGTTCTTACTATAATTATAGTTATAATCATATTTCTGGCAATTCATGCATTCAGATAATCTTGGGAACAACCTTTGAGTAGTGCAGTGAAAAGAATACTGGACTTGCAAACTTGATGTTAATTTCACCCCAGCCATTAAACTGAAAAAGAATCAGATTTTCAGCTGGTATATCTGTAAGGAGGCAGTAATAGTTACCTTATACAGTGGTTTTTAGATTAGGATATTGTTTGTAAACGTACCTAGTCGTGGGAGGTGGTACAGAGTAGTTCCTCTAAATTTGAAAAAATCTCCTGTGCATGTTCTGTAACATGTGGCAAAGTATGCATGGTAAAAGGAATCACAAGTCAGTAGTACCACAAAACACTTAGGAAGAAGAGTGATAAAAGGACTGAGAATAAATGTCTTTTTTTTTTTTTTTTTTTAAGATTTTATTTGTTTATTCATGAGAGACCCAGAGACACAGTCAGAGGGAGAAGTAGGCTCCCTGGAGGGAATCTGATGTGGGTCTTGATCCCAGGACACTGGGATCATAACCCGTGCCAGAAGGCAGACAACCACTGAGCCACCCAGGTGCTCCAAGAATAAATTTCTGCAAGAGAAGGCCCCTTCTTTTTTTTTTTTTTTTCAGGCCCCAATGCAGAGCCTGACCCACAACCAAGATAGAGGTCAAGACCTGAACTGAGATTAAGAGTCAGATTCTTAACTGACTGAGCCACCCAGGCGCCCTGGGAAAGGCCCCTTCTTAATATATATCTTTAGAGATTTTATTCTAGTTGTATAGCTCGGTTGTGATATGCACTGAATTTTTTCTTCTTTTAACATTACTACAAACACATAATAAACAGAAACCATGTAGAAAAGATAAACTAGTCATTACAGGTTTAGACTACTTCCCACCTTCTAGGGGTATTATAAAGTTACGGTCTTAAATGTCATATTCTTAATATTTTTTATATGAAAACCTGTGATCTATATAACTTGATAGAGCCTTGTAACATATGGGTGTTTAAAATTTTTCTCTTGCTTTGTCTGATACTTAGAAATTTAATGACCTTGGATCATAGTGAAGAGGTTTTGCTTTTACATTGGTTAGCTTACAAAACAAGCTGGTTTTAAGAAAAATCTCCGATTTCTAAAATCAATGAAACTATTTCCAGAGAAAAACATAAAATGTTTGATATTTTATTGGCCAACTGGCCAGTATAATAAGCACATTTCTACTGTTTTAATAGCAAAACCATTAAAAAATGGAGTTTATATGAGTTATAAATAACAAAGTAGGAAATTTGATTGAAATGTGGTTATTTTTTTCTTGTCTCTAAGTTCTTATTCCCTGATGCTGCTTCTGAGAAACCGTTAGATGGAAGTTCTTCCACAGACAGCAATAATCCTCTATCAGAGAGTGAAGAATATGTAAGTTGGAATTTAATATTAAGATATTTAAAATGCTTTGAATTTATTTTTATTTTTTTAAAGATTTTATTTATTTATTTATTTATTTATTTATTTACTTATTTATTTATTTATTTATTTATTTATGAGAAGAACAGAGAGAGAGCAGCAGAGACAGAGGCAGAGGGAGAAGCAGGCTCCATGCAAGGAACCCGATGTGGGACTCCATCCCATGACTGTGGGTTCACGACCTGAGCCAAAGGCAGATGCTCAACTGCTGAGCCACCCAGGCATCCCAAAATGCATTGAATCTAAGGGGTTGCTGTATTGCTAGATTAGTAGCATAAGGACCTTTTAAATTTTTTATTTTATTTAAAAAATATATTTGAGAGAGAGCCTTTGTGCACACTCTTGTGAATGGGGCTGGGAGGGGGGGGGACAGTGGGGGACAGAGGAAGAGAGAATCCTCAGTCAGACTTCCTGCTGAGCATGGAGCCCTATGTAAGGCTTCAGCCTAGGACCCTGAAGTCAAAAAATCAAGAGTTGGCCCTTTACCGACTGAGCCACCCAGGTGCCCCAAGGATCTTTTTACTTTAAAAATCACCTTATGAAAATTTGAGTAGAGCTCATGGCCTCCACTCAAATTATATGACCTGTTGTACCTAGTCATAGATATGTATTTTGGGTAGCAAGAACTTTTCTGGAAACAGTGAAAAAGTAGGTATATTGTGCATGATTGTAGGATTTCCCTCATTTTAGGCTTTTTGTAAAATTATCAGATTGATGTTTTGCAATAGATTCTTCTCTGTTTCAAAACTAGACAGTGAGTGGAAAACTTTAATGAAGTAAAATGTGTAAAATGAAGTAAAATTTTCATGTATTCCTTATCCAAGTCTTTAACAAATTGAGAAATGAGATGTTTAAAAGAGATAAATCCAACTATTTTCAGTAGTTACTGTTGGGAAGTAGGATTTCATGAAATGAGGAAAAGCAGAAGCTATATATTTTCAGTTTATACAGTTCTAATTTTATGTTTCTAATTTTGATAAGTGTATACTTATTTATAATTGAAAATTTTTATCTTTTAAAGACCTTATTTGAGAGAGTGAGCACAAGCAAGGGGAGCAGCAGAGGAAGAAACTGACTCCCCGTTGATCAGGGAGCCCAATGTGGGGGGTTGATTTTAGAACCCTGAGATCATGATCCGAGCTGAAGGCAACTGCTTAGCTGACTGAGCCACACAGGTGCCCCTAATGAAAAGTTTTTTATTTTATTTATTTATTTTTATTTATTTATTTTTTTAAAGGTTTTATTTATTCATGAGAGACACAGAGAGAGAGAGAGAGAGAGGGAGGCAGAGACACAGGCAGAGGGAGAAGCAGGCTCCATGCCGGGAGCCCGATGCGGGATTCGATCCCAGGACCCTGGAGTCACGCCCTCAGCCGAAGGTGGCGCTAAACCACTAAGCCACCCAGGGATCCCCTGAAAAGTTTTTTAAAACAACACATTTGGAGTACATCTTGAAGATTCCACAGAAGAAATTGAAAGTTCTAACTTTAGGTTTTCTAAACTATAGCCTCAGTTTTTTGATCCTTGCAGATATTTTGAAAACATGGGGCTACCTAAGAACAATTTAGGCAGTAATGTATTAGACATTTGATAAAAGTTGGTTTGGAAGGATAGGTTAATTTTAGTATTAAAATTCCTCCACACAATTATTGATTATACCTGTAAATATGTTATTAACAAGTTTTGCTTTGTTTTTGCTTTGTTAAATTCAGAATCTCTACAATCAGTTCAAATCTGCACCATCTGACAGTTTAACATACAAATTGGCTTTGTGTCTTTGTATGATCAATTTCTACCATGGAGGATTGAAAGGAGTGGCACATCTCTGGCAGGAATTTGTTCTTGAAATGCGTTTCAGATGGGAAAACAACTTTCTCATTCCAGGGTAATAATTTCAATTTCTGTTTGTATATGTAGGTTTTTGTTTGTTAGCATAATTAGTCTTTTGACCCATTAATTCTCATCTTCAAAGAACTCTGCCCTAAGAAAGTGGTAAGAAACTTTGGGCATGATTTATATTCAGAGTGTTCATTGTAGCAGATTTATAATAGGGTAAAAAAGGTGAAGCAACCTAAGTACCAAACATAAAAGAATGACGTCAATCATGATATATGTCCACAGTGAAAGTTACGGATTTTTTACAAGTTTTTTCTTTTTTCAGGAATCTTTAATAACAAAAAAATGATCATAATATTTGGAGTAAGTAGAATGTTGTGTATAACAAGTGCTTTCAGTTTTGCTGATCTATATTTATAGAAAAATAATTGGGAAGAAATAAAGCCAAATGTTAACATTTGACGTGTGTGAATTTATATTTTTTATTTTTTTTATTTTTTTTATTTTTATGATAGTCACAGAGAGAGAGAGAGAGGCAGAGACACAGGCAGAGGGAGAAGCAGGCTCCATGCACCGGGAGCCCGATGTGGGGATTCGATCCCGGGTCTCCAGGATCGCGCCCTGGGCCAAAGGCAGGCGCCAAACCGCTGCGCCACCCAGGGATCCCGTGAATTTATATTTTTATTTTGTTCTTTATACATTTGTATATTTTCTGAGCCTTCTGTAGTGAATGTAAAATTTTTATAGTTGAAGAGGAAACATTTTTAGAGTTTATAAGTTCAGATATTCAATATTACTTGTAATTTTTTTGTAGAATGTATGTTGATGTTTCACTTAATGAAATAGAAGAGTTTAGTTACCATATATTTCAATATTTCCTGGGTTACTGCTGATCTACATATACTAAAGCAGAATTATGATACAAGTAATATAAAATGGAGGTTGAGCCAAAAATATTTACTTTAATGTCATTTGCCAGTCTCTGCTTAGCTGGATTGTCTTTTGGCTGATTTTGGGGAATTTAGTGGTTTAGGACTAGAGGCATGTCAGGCTCCCCTTGGCAAAAGAGAGGTGGAAATAATGTTTTTTTACATTGAGAATTCACTATAATAATTGAGAACTGAGTATGTAATCTGTTTTGTATGATACGAAATACTGTATGCTAGCTACTTCCAGGGTTGGATTTAGGGACATTTTTTCATTTTAAGTTCTGTTAACCTGAGAGCTATTACTAGTTTCCTATTATACTTTAAAAAATATATTTGCTATTGATGGACTTGGAAGAGAAAATAAATTTTGGTGTTTTAGTTTTATTTGCTCCATCTCAGTTATCTTATATGTTGAAATCTAGATTTAATTTCTTATCAAACGGCTAAAATTTATGGTAGCATAAGAGATTTGCATATCTGAAGCCATTTTACTAAAACTTTCCCACTACTTTATTTGATAGATTAACAAGTGGACCCCCAGACCTAAGATGTTGTTTACTACATCAGAAACTACAGGTAAGGATTTCCCAATGATAGTATCTAAATACGGTCTCAATCTAATTGGAGTTTATTCTAATACTAAATGTAATAATGGATTATAGGCTCTTCTAATGTGCTGCTGTAGTTTACTTGTGGTCACTGTCATTCACAACAGGGTCCAGGGAAGGGGGTGGACAAGGCAAATTAAATATTGAAGAGGTGGATAGATTTTTACTTTACTGTAACTAATTTAAATATAAATGTTACTTCTCTTTTCTTAAGATGCTAAATTGTTGTATTGAAAGAAAGAAGGCCCGTGATGAGGGGAGAAAAACAAATACTTCAGAAATATACCCAGGGGATACTGGAAAAGCTGGAGACCAGCTGGGGCCAGATAATCTAAAAGACATGGATAAGGAAAAGGGAGAGATAGGAAAATCTTGGGATTCTTGGAGTGACAGTGAAGAAGAATTTTTTGAATGCCTAAGTGATACCGAAGAACTTAAGGGAAATGGACAAGAGAGTGGCAAGAAAGGAGGACCTAAGGAGGTGGCAAGTTTAAAACCAGAAGGACGACTACATCAGCATGGAAAACTCACACTGCTACATAATGGAGAACCTCTCTACATTCCAGTGACCCAGGTAGGATATCAACTGGCTCTTTAAGTTTTAGTTGTTTGGGTTTTTAAAAAATACTTTATTTATTTATTCATGAGACACACAGAGGCAGAGACACAGATTGGGGGAGAAGCTTCTTAGTTTTTAGCAAATAAAACTAAAACACCAAAATTCATTTTATCTTCTGAGTCCATCAACAGGAAATATATTTTTCAGTCAATATAGGACTCAATCCTAGGATTCCGAGATCATGACCTGAGCCACAGGCAGATAGATGATGGTCAACCACTGAGCTACCCAGGTGCCCTGGATTTTAGTTGTTTTTATTTTGTTGTTTATTATATCTTCATTCGAGTAGGAAACAATTGCTTCGGGTAGGAGTTATTCTTTAAATAATCTATGTTGGGATCCCTGGGTGCCGCAGCGGTTTAGCGCCTGCCTTTGGCCCGGGGCGTGATCCTGGAGACCCGGGATTGAATCCCATGTCGGGCTCCCTGCATGGAGCCTGCTTCTCTCTCTCTGTGACTATCATGAATAAATAAATAAAAAAAATCTTTAAAAAAAAAAAATCTATGTTCAAAGATCTGAGATTTGTAATATAAATAAACTATTGGGTCTTTCAAGTATTACTCTTCTGAAATTGAGAAAAGTTTTGGTAGATAGTAGTTCATCATGGTTAAGGTGATCTGTTATTTCTTAAAATGAGTGGTGAGTACACAGCTGTTTAAAAGACAAAATCCAAAAATAGAGAAAGAACAAAAGTAAAAATTCTTTCATTTATATTAGTTTTATCTGTTCAAAAATATAGTTGGAAACCAGTTTACACCATTAGGAAGGAGAACATCAACAACTTGACACCTAAGGAAGAGCAGTAGTTTTGTTGTTTTTGCATAAGTAATATGTGAATATGTTTTATTGTGAAAAATTCAGTCTAGAAAAAGTAAAAGCCACTACCCATTAATTCCACTCTCATTTCTAGAGGTAATCATCATTGTGATTGATTTGGGTTATATTTTCTTATGTCTGTTACTGTACATTGATATTCATACATGTATATACATATGATACATAGTTTTGTAGATTTTTGGTTTTTTGTTTAAGATTTTATTTATTTTAGAGAGAGAGAGAGAGAGCATGGTGGGGAGGGGCAGAAGGAGAGAGAGTCTTAAGCAGGCTTTACTCACTCAGCTCAGTCCCACGACCTTGAGGTCACAACCAGAACTGAAACCAAGAGTTGGAAGCTCAACCGACTGTGCCACCAGGAGTCTCTTTTTTGTTTGTTTTTAAATTTGTGCGTTGGTGTACAACTTGTTTAACCACGATGTCTTGGAGATCTTTCTATGATATTACATGTAGATCTACTTTATTCCTTTTTAATTGCTGTCTTACATTCTATGTCATAGAAGAGCCATAGTTTATTTAACCATTCCCTTCTTAATGCACAGTATATGTCATTTGCTAGTTTTTGCTATTACACGCTACAGTATAAATTCTTGTAGTTTTTCTCATATTGTGTGTTCACATTTGAATGTTTCTTAAGAAAGTAAGAAATGGATTTGCTGGATAAGCAGATGTACAAAATTCCTGTTCACAAAGGCTGTACCTATTTTACCTTCTGGTCAGTGGTTAAATATATAGGAATAAGGGAATACTGTACTTAGCTTTCCTTTCTCACTTTCTTCTTCACACAAGGCTGCATTGAGTGCCTAATGTATGCCAATCACTGATCTAGAACTTGGGAATTTAGCAGTAAAGCAAATGGCACGGTCTCTCACTCATGGAACTTCTATTCATATTTTATTTAATTTTTTATAAACAATTGGATATTATCAGTCATATACATTTTTATCAATATATGGACAAAAGTAGTATCTCAGTGTCTTAGATTGTTTTCCCTGATTTTTGATGAACTTAAGCATCATTCAGTATGTTTATTGGGCATTTTTTCTTTGACTTGCTTATCATTTTTCCTTTAGCTTACTGACCTGTTCTTATTGATTTATATTAGTCCTTCATATTTTAGGTATAAATCCTTTGTTAAATATATTGTACATGTTTTCTCCTAGTCATTTAAAAGACATTTATTTGCTGGTTTATTGATTTTTAAACTATATATAAAGTACACAGATCTTAAGTATACAGCTTGGTGAATTTTCTCATATTTAAAAATTCAGGTAGCTACCATCTAGGTCAAAGTATGGAAAATTCCCATCATCCTAGAACAGTACTGATCAATAGAACTTTTTGTGAAATAGAAATGAACGTTTTCTGTCTCTCCAGTCCAGTATTATAGCCATTACCCATTTGTGGCCATTGAGTGCTTGAAATGTGGCTAATGCAACTGAGGAACTGAATTTCTTCTTTTAATAGATTCATTTAAATCTAAATAGCCAGGTGTATTGGATAGCATAGCCCAATACTCCCCTCCAGGTAACTTTTTTTCTAACTTTTTTCACCATAGGTTAGTTTTGGAATTATGGAATTAAGGAAATTATATTCTGCTTACTCTTTGGTGTATAAATGGAATCCTACATTTCCTTCTCTTGCATTGAACTTTTTTAAACTACCATATGTGAGATTCATCCATGTTGTTATATAAATCTTATTTGTGTATTTTTTACTCCTTTGATGTGAAATGCCACAATTTGCTTATCAATTCACCTGCTAATGGAATTTGAATTGTTTATAGTTTGAGCTATTACAAATACATGAGCATTCTTGTAAGTATCTTTTGGTGAACTTAGGCACTCATTTTCTTTTGTGTGTGTGTTTGTGTTTTTTTAAAGATTTTATTTATTTATTCATGAGCGACACGGAGAGGCAGAGACACAGGGAGAGAGAGAAGCAGGCTCCATACAGGGAGCCTGACATGAGACTCGATGCTGGGACTGCAGGATCACACCCTGGGCCGAAGGCAGCATTAAACTGCTGAGCCACCTGGGCTGCCCTTTTTCCAAGTTTTAATTAACAGTATTCATTATTTTTAGATTACTAGTTGCATATATGTTGTCCTGGTTTGATTGGGTTGATGAAGAGTCCAAGAAAGTTATTCTGGAAGCTCAATCTTTATTTTTTTCAAAAAGCTATACACACCTCTTTCATTTTATTTTATATATATTTTCATTTTTAAAATATTTTATTTATTCATGAGAGACAGAGAGTCAGAGACATAGGCAAAGGGAGAAGCAGGAACTTGGTGTAGGACTCGATCCCAGGACCCTGGGATCTTGCCTTGAGCTAAAGGCAGACGCTCAACCACTGAGCCACCCAGGTGCCCCCACCTCATTCATTTTAGATGCTTCATTTTCTACATTCAAATTTATTATCTAAATCTTGAATAATTTAAAGTTATTTTTTTCTCAACATGCATCCTATGTATTTAAAAATTCATTTTTATATCTTACATTTAGACAAATCAGGCAGATTTTTAGTCTATTTTACTTTCTTTAAGTTAATCATACTTGAATTATAATCATTGTATATGTATATGTACTTAAATAAAATGGTTGGAATTCAAAATGATTCCAGTTGAAACACTTAAAATTTCACACGTTAGAAGTTAGCTTTAAATGTGCCATTAATCAATTGCCCGCTTTATATACACAAAAATAAGACTCTATGTAGATCCTTGCTCCATAAGAATTTAAGCACAGTTTCATATTTCTTTCATGTAAACTTAGTTCAATCTAGAATTTATGTCTAGGAAAAGCTTAGACTTTACCTAGTGTTTCTAGAGCCAGGCCTAGAAGAGAAACCTGTGGAGAATCTGTTAGAGCAAGAGTCCTTAACCAGTAGATTGAACCAAACTAGTAGTTCTCAAAGTCAGCTTCAGGTAGATGTTTGAGATTCTCTCTTCAGTTTGACATGTGGTAGTTTTGCAACTTGATTTTGAGTAAGGCACTTATCTCTTTATCTCAGTTTCGTCAGTTGTAAAATGCTCTGACCTCAGTGATCACATGGCGTCATGTATATGATAAAGCTTTGGGCATATTTAGAAGTGGTAGATTTGAAAGTGTATGGTCCTTGGCTACTTGCTGCTTATATTCCTCTTAGTCATGTTCTTCTTTACTTATAGTTGGCCTGAGATTTCCAGGTAGGAGGGTTATCAGCATCTTTTCAGTGTCCTGTTCCTTTCCTGTCATCCTGAGATTTCAGGGCTATAGGAAAATGAAAAGTAGCTCCTTCCTAGTGAAAAGACTGAAAGCCTCTGCTCTTGTCACCTCTTTATTGGGGGTTTATCTAATTTTTAAATTTGTGATATTTTTATATCAGTGTGAAGCTTATAATTAAAACCTAAATATTTTGTCTCTAATTGGTAGCATTTATTGAGTATGTGCCAGGACTTTTTTCTTGACAAGAAAGTCACAGAAAGTTTGTGTGCCCAAAGACACAGCGCTGGGATTCAAACACATGCACCTTGTTTCTAGAGCCCAAGCTCTTAACTATTGTGTCATATTGCCTTATTGTTATTCAACTCTATCAGTGTGAGACTTTAAGCATGATGCGTGTTCATTGTACAGAAAAGGAAACAAAAACTCATAATTCCATAATCCACAGATAATCACTATTAGAGCAGTTCCTTTCCATTTTTCCTGTATTAAACAATTTTCCTATCACTATACATTCAAGTTCTTTCCAATTCTCAGACTATTCTAAGTAATGCTATAGTGCTATTTCTAGAAGTAGATGATTGGGTCAGAGGGCATGATCATAAATGCCAGTATTGATTTCCAGATTGTCATCTAGAAAAGCTTATACATTATATTCTCTTCAACAGTGTATGAAAGTGCCCCGTTTAGATTTGTTACAAAAATGAAGATGATAGAAGAAAGTTACTTTTTTTTGTTTGTTGCTCTGTGTTTTGAATACCTTAGCTTTACCATGCTCCTACTTTATTTTTGACCGGTTATTTGTGAAAATTATTTATCTTAACGACAGTGGTTCTCAACTAGGGATTGATTTTTTGCCCCCAGGAATATTTGGTGATGCCTGGGAACATTTTTTATTGTCATGAGGTGGAGTAGTGCTATAGGCATGTAATAGGTAGAGGCCATAGACACTGTTAAACATCCTACAGTGCATAGGACAGCCCACCGCAAAGAATTATCCAGTCTAAAATGTCAGTAGTGCTGAGGCTATAAAACTCTGCTTTATAGTTCTTAAAATCTAGAAGGAAAGTATTTATTGGCAAGATGCACTAAACACTTCTTCTGGGCTTTATCTTATTATCTAGGAATAGAAAAGTCCTTTTTTTTTTTGGCTTTAACAATGAAGCAGGCAAGCTTTCTTTGGTTAGTCTCTAGATTGTTGAGTGCTTCATTTCAAATATAAAATTGAATGGAATCAATTCTTAGAGAACTTTCCTAAGCCCCTTTGAACAGTTTGGAATGTTTTCTGTCACTCTCATAATGATTCTACAGTTATATCTTCCTTTAGATTTGCCTTAGCTTCTTTTTTACCTGGGGTTACCATCAACATCTATAATATCTCTGATTCTTAAAAATCCAAAAACCTCTGGTGGGAATTAATAATTAGAATATCTTTGGAACCTGAACTCAAAGCAGCTTTTCCAACATAAAACTTATTTGGGGTCTTTTAGTTGAAATTCAATTAACTTGCCTTTATTTTAATTTTCATATTTATCAATTTTTTCCTTTTGTGAGTTACAGTAAAAACATGGTTGTAACTAATGATGGCATATATAAACATATCATTAGGACTTCACTTCTTATCATTAATAGGCTGGAAAATGTTCTGTGTACCCAAATTCCTCTTTTATTAATCCTTATCTAGGGAAACATAATGTTAATTGTGGGGAGGGGGATGCTGAGAGTCATATTTATTATTTGTTAATTTTGTATGTAGATTCCAAAAGACTTGTGAATTTCTCTGAATTTTTAAAAATATAGATCTTGTGACTGCTAGAGCTGGTATAATTGTTGTCTTCATTCTATTTTTATAGTTCTGCTTTTTCTAAAAAAAACAAAAAAGCTGTTCATGAGCTTTGTCCTTTTGTGCTTCACAGGAACCAGCACCTATGACAGAAGATCTGCTAGAAGAGCAGTCGGAGGTTCTAGCTAAATTGGGTACATCAGCAGAAGGGGCTCACCTCCGAGCACGCATGCAGAGTGCCTGTCTGCTCTCAGATATGGAATCTTTTAAGGTAGGTCACACTGTCAGAGTTCGGGAGTCTATTTTGAGCTATTCTGGGATGAAGCTGTGAAAGTCACTCTCTAAAGTGGTGTGAAGGCCTGAAATGTCTTTTTTATTAAACGTTTTGGTTTCTCAGTAGTTACAACAACCTACATTTATCTCCTAAAGGTCATAGTCAGACTTGCTTCTTAATTTAAAAAAGAAAGGAACAATCTTTGAATAGTAGTTGAAAGTTGAGAATTGAATCATTTCTGTATATGCATTGGGATGTTTCTCTCTTTTGTGTGTGTTTAAGCTGTGGCTTTTAGGAAACCCTTAGGATTTGACATAAGCTGCGTCATTCAACAAACCTTTTGATTGCCTGCTCTGTGACTTGCACTGTGATTAGATAAGTAGGAAATACAATGTTTATCCTCAGTTATAGTCTATTGAGGTTTTGGAGGGGGATAGGTAAATAATTATGTGATGAGTTCACTTGTGAAGGCAATGTCAAAAAGGTGACTGAGTATGCAGAGTGGGTCATGGAAGGTTTCTCAGAAGAGTCACCATTTAGGATGAGTAGGCATTTGCTACCTGGAGAAGAATATTTAACTTTAATTATAAGGCCTGTATTAGAACATAGAGGATTCAGAGAATGGTGACATTTAGCTTATTAGCTTAAAAACCCAGAGATGAAGAAATTTTATTTTCAAATTACTTATTCTTGAAAGATGAGGTAAAGCCGTGTATATTAAAAACAACAACCACAAAACAACCAAGTAGGTAGTCGGCCTTCCTTGTGCTTCTTGCTGCTACTCTGAACTGTCTCCCTTGCCCATATTTTCCTCCTTGACCTGCTGCTACCTGTGATGGCCTCCATCTCCCCATTCCCTTAGCTTCCAGTCAGTCCTGCTTTTGTGCTCTAATGCCAGCCTAAGTTTGATTTTTTCCAATATAAATACCCTGTGAAAACCTATGTCACTTTTATCTTCCCTGTTAGCAGATTTTAGTGACAGTAAAAGGGAATGCTTTTATTCTCTGCTTATTTCCCCCATCTTTACCAAAAAAAAAAAAAAAAAAAAAAAAAATGTCTTCAGTAAATCTCTTGAGAGGTAGGTACATGTTTTTCATAGAGACTAAAAAGATACGGGAAACCTATGAATTTTGTTCTGCCATGAGACAAGAAAGAGAGACATATTGTTTTAAAACAGATGGTATAGTGGTTAAAGAGAAGACAGTTGGCTCTCAGGGCGTGTGTTAAATCAAAAAGGTAGAAAAGGGTGTATGTGCATAGTGGGACCTCTGCAGCAGCTGTTTTCTTACCTGACCTCTAACTGCCTTCATATTTATCCATCCCTGTCCTGCTACAGCATTCCTTACAGAGACAGCAGAGGAAATTACAAATTGGAACTGTAAAAGGTTTCGTTATAGAAACATTTTGGCTCCTCGTGGGAAGGTTCTGTAAATAATAATGTATATTATTCCAGTACTATATATATAATTCCAACACTACCTCAGCAAAATTGGGTTCATTAGACTCTTTTTAGACTAACTTGAGTACCTACAGATCTCTTAAAACATTGTTTTTTTTAAATATTTATTTATTTATGATAGACATAGAGAGAGAGGCAGAAACACAGGAGGAGGAAGAAGCAGGCTCCATGCCAGGAGCCTAACGTGGGACTCGATCCTGGGACTCCAGGATCGCGCCCTGGGCCAAAGGCAGGCGCTAAACCACTGAGCCACCCAGGGATCCCTTTAAAACATTGTTTTAATGAAAAGATTGTATTTCAAATAACCAGCTTACACATCTGCCTCTGCCTGTGTATCAGTTAATATATTTAAGGAAATATAGTCACTCTAAAATAAACATGCAAAAAATAAAATGAAATAAAATAAAATAAACATGGTTGCCTTTCCCTTTTATATAGGGCTGATTTGTTGTTAGGGGCCCTTAGGAGAGTCTGCAAAGCTTTGGATGAGTGCTGATATGTACTGAGGTACCGACAACTCGGAATTCCAGAAGGACAGGACCTATTCTTGAGCATGCCCTTGGAGTACATATTTGTAATGGTAGAAAGAAGATAAGCCATAGCTGAAGTGAGCCTTGACCCTCTCCTGGTAGCTGTATGTTCAGTCTGGTACAGTATGCCTAGGCAGAAGGAAGAATTTTTGTAGGAAAGGTTTTTTTTTTTTTTTTTTTTTAAACTTCTGTGGTACAGGAGTTCAGTATTATTTTCTTAAATTCATTCTCTTTTCTCAAGGTCTGTCTCAAGTTCCTAAGATGTGTTTATGTGGGTATGGTATTGCCTGATTAATATCCAGATCTTTGTACATGAATCCTGAGTCATGCAGCAATCTTGATCCATTGCTGTTCACAGCATTTTTTTGTTGTCATGATGCCATAGCCCTTAGAAATTTATGTTGACTCTCAGTTAAGGACTTCCTCTGAGTCTTCATCCCTCAGGGGGATTTCTTAAATTGTTAAGGATGGTGAAGCTGATAGCCAGTAAGCTCAATGAGGAGAAAAGGGCAGTTTTGTTCCTCACATTTAAGACTGACTTTCTTATATCCATTTTCATTTTGGTCAGAGGTTAATTTAAAAAAGGAAGAAAATGATCTGCTTATTAGCACTTCCTTGTTAATGTTTATATTACTTAACTATTTTAGGCAATAAAATAGTTCTCAGCAGAAAGTATATGTTGTGGTAGAGAATTTAACCAAAAAGGCATGTGCTTAATGTGTGCACACATCCTTTGAGTGTATGTGTCAATGTGTGTGTATCTAACTCCATCCTTAGTACTCTACTAATACATCACTGGACACTTGGCAAAAAGACCTCCATGCCTTACTAACACTGTGATGCCTCTACTTTTTTTTTTCCAGGCTTGAATGTAGAATTACTTAATGAATTTTGGCATGTATCATCATTAATTCTATAGATTTACCCACTAAATAAAAGTTTAGTTAGTTGGTTTCAGAAACCTGAAAAGCAATAGTTTGAATTCTAATTCCTTACCAGGACAAAAGCAATTTATGTGATGGTAATTTGTTATATAAAGCACAATAATTTGATGACTGAATAGAACATTTCTGAAGTTCACTGATACTTATTGCAGTGCCAGTATTGATTTATTGAGGGAAAAAAACAGTAGAACTTTTCTTTTATTGCATTATTATTCTTTTCATGTTGTGTGTTATTTAATTACTTGACTTGAGCTTATTTGATACTTTTCCTAGTATTGAGTAGTTACTGTCTTATAATTTTAAACTAACTTATATAACTTATAATACACTTAAGAGAATTATTTTCATTTCACATCAATTTTTTATTTCTAAGTTCATCAAATTTTTCTTTTTCTGTAAAATGGAGACAATGAAAGAAAATGCTTTTGGTACTTTGAACATCTGACCTGTTTTAAAGAAAATACCCAAACTCATGTCACATATTAGATTTTGTAAAGATTAGATAAGCATTTTGTGAAAGTATGATTTTGTGAACAGGTTTATCACTAACTGTTGATTTTTATTTGATTCTGCTGAATTTTTTTGCCGTATTTTAGGCAGCTAATCCAGGTTGTTTTCTGGAAGATTTTGTGAGGTGGTACTCACCCCGGGATTATATTGAAGAGGAAGTTGTTGATGAAAAGGGCAACATGGTTCTGAAAGGAGAACTGAGTGCCCGAATGAAGATTCCAAGCAATATGTGGGTAGAAGCCTGGGAAACTGCTAAGCCGATTCCTGCTAGAAGGCAGAGGAGACTTTTTGATGATACACGGGAAGCAGAAAAGGTAACTGAGGTTTGAGTATCTAATACTAGAAAGCTAACTATTGTTCCAGCATTTTAAAAACTCACTATAATAGACGTGAAACCTTTGGATGTACTTGAGAAGTAAAGCATTGAAATTTAATGGGCCTGTTATGTATCTGCTATTCACATTAAAGATTTTAGAAGTAGTTGCAAATAGGCCAGAGAATAAAATGTGTATATATAGAATACTTATCATTGGACTGTCTTATGGCATATGTCAAAAGCCTTAAAGATGGTCACATCTTTTGACCTAGCAGTTCTACCACCAAAAATTTATTAAGAAAATAAGAAATACATTAAGATTTATGTATAAGAGCAAGGTTCAGCAAAGTTTTCTAGTGAAAAAGTAGATACAACAAAAGTTTCTAAGATAAGTCTTCATTCAAAAACTTATGGATAATCATTTGGTGGACTGCTTTGTAATTATTAAACATTTGGAGTTCTGGAGAATAGTGACAGCCATCTGATAAGAAATTGTCCTACACACTCTCCTACCCAGGTCCCCCAAAACTCCATGAAATTAGTAAGAAAATTAATCTATGCCTTCAGCATTACTAAGATACATAGAGACTATAGTGACCTTCAAATTAACTTTGAGAAATAAGCCAAATTTCAGTGGAGTTCCTAGTGCTGTAAGCCTGTGTGCAGAGACTGGGGGCAGGGAGTCTTAAGAAGAGCTGAGGGATATAGAAGACTTAGATGGAGCACAGAGTCACCCCAGAAAGAGAGAACATAACATTAATACTCAGTTCAAAATACTCAGTGCAGGTTTAGCTTAAAGGGATTTGAAGGGGCTTGAAGTGGGGAGGAATATAAGTGGACACTCTGAGAGACACTGCCTTGGGAACAACCAGTTACATAGAGAAGGAATGATATGCCTTTGAGATAAAGGAATGATGGGAAAAAGAATTAAGGGGAAAATTAGGGATCCTGCAGAAACGCAAAAGAAATAAGACCTATCAACCTCCATTGCCCCCACCCCCAATCCATTAAAGAAATGGTACAGAAGAGGGCACTTTTAAACTGTGACATGACTAGGATTAGTAAAGAGCAGACCATATCCATATAAAACTACTGTTTAAAAATAGCAGAAAATGCAGAGTTGATTATTTCAGCTAATGAAAGCATTTCCCAGAAAATTGACCATGATGTGGAAAAAAATTGTAATGTAATACTCCATGAGGTTACATTTCCTCAAACCAGCATGGGGGATATGAAAAATCATATTATCAGAAATACTAAAACTAACAGCTGAAATGGACCAAAAAACCCCACAAAGAAATGAAACCACAACTGATTTACCTCAGGATAGAAGGAGAAGAATAAGATAACCATATCAAAAATAAAGACTAAATTACAAAGGGCCCAAAGGAGAATAGATTTACATTTAAATTTAGTAAAAGGCATCAAGCAAAAGTAGCAAAAGCAGCCAGGAGAACAAAAATGGGTGATGAGCAAAAGGAGTTGAAGAGAAGCTAGTAGAAGTTGAAGGATAGGAAAAGTAAGAATAATATTCATTTTATCCGTCTTTGATGAAGAAAAACCAAAACACTAGAATGGAACTACTATTTGAAACTGCAATCCAAGAAAACTTTCTGGAAATAAAAGAAAACCAGAGTTTGCATATTGAAAGGGCTCGTTCACTGGGTGCAGGGGAAAATCCACCATAAATAATGAACTCCAAAATAAATCACTACAAAACTATTAGAACTTAAATATTTAAAGGAAGAAAGATTCTCAGGACTTTTGGCAAAAGATGAAAATAAGAGGGAAAGAGTGGCTGGTGTCAGATTTCCCAAAAGCAAGGGAACTTTTAAGAAATGTAAGCAAAAAGTACAAACCAAAAATTTATATCTCACTAAGGTGTCCAAATAATCAAAGCTCTAAGAAAATTTTCTCTGAGGTTTTGCACATGCAAATTTTTGTACACATGCACCCTTTTTGAGGAATCCACTAGAGCTGCCCTGTCTAATAGAACTTTCTGTGGTGTTAAAAACATTCTATAGCTGTGATGTCCAAACAACTAGTGGCCATATGTGGATCTAATGAACACTTGAAATGTGGCTAATATACCATAGGAACTGAATTTTTAAATGGCTGCATGTGGCTAGTTGCTGCCTTATTAAACAGCATCGTATAGGAGGATGAACTTGATCTAACCAAAATATAACTGGAGAAACTTTGGCAAAAGACCAATGGTGAGCATTTAATTTTTAGAACTAAGACTAAAACCAGGTGAGGATATGGGTAGAAGAATATGTAAATATTGTGTATTAGGACAAAGTAGAATGCATCTAAAAAGTTGGGACAAAAAACGGAGAGAGAAGAGGGGAAAGTAGAATGAGATCACTGACTTACATAGATAATAGGTGGTAATCAGAGGATACCATTTAAAATTGTCAGACCAGATTATAAAACACTTAAAGGAAAAAAAAAAAACACGTAAAGGGAGGGAATTAAGGGACAGCATAAAAAGTATTACCATGGAGATACCTACTAGAATAAAAATATAAACCTTCAGTACTGGCAGAGTTTTTTTAGAAAGCAAAGAACATACACCAAATAGAGAAACACACATGATAACAATCAAGTACAGGATAGTAAGTTATATAAAACCCAATTCCACTACAAACCAAGGCTTCAGTGATTCAAAAAGGCTACAAAATCAGAATGGATAAAATAAAGATAAGAAATAACAAGTGTTGACAGGATGTGGAGAAAACGGAACCCTCATACACCATTGGTGGGAATGCAAATTAGTACATCCACTGTGGAAAACAGTATGGAGACTCCTCAAAAAACTAATAATAGAATTAACATGCAATCCAGTAATTCCCCTACTGAGTATTTACCCAAAGGAAATGAAATCACTAATTTTAAAAGATGGCATGCAACCCTATGTTTATGTGGCATACTTTTCAACAGCTAAGATATGGAAGCAACCAAGTATCTATTGAGAGATGAATGAGGGATCCCTGGGTGGCGCAGCGGTTTGGCGCCTGCCTTTGGCCCAGGGCGCGATCCTGGAGACCCGGGATCGAATCCCACATCAGGCTCCCGGTGCATGGAGCCTGCTTCTCCCTCTGCCTATGTCTCTGCCTCTCTCTCTCTCTCTCTCTCTCTCTGTGACTATCATAAATAAATAAAAAATTAAAAAAAAAAAAGGAGAGATGAATGAAGAAAGATGATGTTATATATATCTACAGTAGAATACTACTCAGCCATAAAGAATGAACTCTTGCCATTTGCAACAACATGGATGGACCCAGAGGATGTAATGCTGAATGAAATAGGTTAGAGAAAGACAAATACTCATATCATTTCGTGCATATATGGAATTTAAGAAACAAATAAAAAGGAGAGAAAAAAAGCCCTAGATTCTTAACTATAGAGAACAAACTAATGGTTGCCAGAGGAAAGATGGGTAGGATTGAGAGTAAAAGGTTGAAGAGGATTAAGAGTACTTATCTTGATGATTACTGAGGAGTGGATAGAATTGTTGAATCACTATACTGTATACCTAAAACTAATATAACACTGTATGTTAGTTATGCTTAAAAAAACTAATGAAATAAAAAATAAAATACAAAGAATAGAAATAGGATCAGGGTAAGGGGATAGCCAAATTATTCTTTCAGTTTTCTGCCAATGTCTAATTATATAATTAAATTTTATTTTATCACACATACAAAAAGAAGGTCACAAATTAACCCTGGGCAAAGACTTACTAGGTACATGAAAGCAATAAAGAAAGCAGGTGTTATGATCCTAATATGAAATAAAGTATAATTGAAGCAAAAAAGCATTAAATGACACAAAGATTCTTTATAATCTTAACGTGGTATTTCTCAGTGAGGATACAAGATTTGTTAATGTTTACACACTAGATAACACAGTAGCCATCTATAAAAATAGGAAATCATAGGAGAAAGGGGAGAATCAGATTGAAACACACTAATAACAGGATGTTGAACAAATTCCTCTCAGTACAGGACAGTCAAGTAGACAAAACTAAGGAAAGATCTAAACAAGATAATAAGGTTGATCTTTTAAATATATCTCAAACACTACACCTTGACAATAGAGACTGTACCTTCTTTTCACACACACGTGGAAAATTCACAAAAACTGATAGTATATTAGGGCCCAAAGAGACCATCAGCAGGATTCATAATAGAAATATAACCAGTACTATGATGATCTCTGCAATAAAACTAAGAATTAAAAATAATACAACAGCAACAAAAAACTAGGCCTTCTACCTGGAAATATAAAAGCCTTAGTTAACTCTTGGGTAAAGGAGAAATACTAAGATTTCTGAAAAATAATGCAAACACTACACATCTGAACCTCTAAGATATATTTTAGGAGTGATCAAAGGAAAATCCATGGATCTAAATACTTGCATCAAGAAAAAATAAAAGAGGGGCACCTGGGTGGCTCAGTGGTTAAATGTCTGCCTTTGGCTCAGGTCATGATCCCGGGAGTCCTCGGATTGAGTTGCACATCAGGCTTCCTGTAGGGAGCCTCCCTCTGCCTCTCTGTCTACCTCTCTCTCTGTGTTTCTCATGAATAAATAAAAAATCTTTAAAAGAAAAGAAAAATAGAAGAATGAAAATTACTGAATTAATACATTTCTAATTCAAGAAGTTAGAGAAAGAACAAAATAAAACCAAAAGAAAACAAAAGGAAGGCAGAGATAAATATAAAAGTGATGAAGTATAGAAGGAAAAAATGATTAGTCTGCTTTTATTTGAAAAAATAGATATATGGTTGATTGCTTTAATCAGAGAGGGAAAAGCATGTGTATACCAAATAAGAAATGACAAAAAGTGCCAATAACTACTAATATGGAGGAAATAGTAAAAAAAAAAAAAAAAAAAGAAAAGAAAACCAATACTTTGTATGATTCTGTATATAAATTTGTATAAATTTGAAAACCAAATGAAATGGATGCTTAGAAAAATGCAGTATATCAAAAATGCCTAAAGACAGAAAATGTAAACAGACCAGTTTCCATAGAAGAAATAGACACAGTTATCAAGAAATGACCCCATAAAAAACCACCAGGCCTACAGAGGAATTCATCTAAATGTTGAGAGACCAGATATTCCCAGTGCTGCTTAAATTGTTTCAGTATATAGCAGTTGGAGGAAATTTCCCAACATCTTTCTTTTTTAAATTTATTTATTCATGACAGAGAGAGAGAGAGAGAGAGAGAGAGAGAGGCAGAGACACAGGCAGAGAGAGAAGTAGGCTCCATGCAGGAAGCCCGATGTAGGACTCGATCCCAGGTCTCCAGGATCATGCCCTGGGCTAAAGCCGAGGCTAAACCATTGAGCCAGCCAGGCTGCCCACCCCATCTTTTATTAGAAATGTTGACTATAACATTGATCCCTAAGTCTGATAAAAGTAGCATATAAAAAAAAAACATACAGAACAGTAATACTTAAGAAATTGAATGCAAAATCCTAAGTGAACAGATTCTTGCCACTGTAAAAAAAAAAAAAAGTACATGTCAACTGAGTGGAACAACAATTATTTCGAAATTGAGGGTGACACATTAAGGAGGGCACACGATAAGATGAGCACTGGGTGTTATATGTTGGCAGATTGAATTTAAATAAAGTATTTATAAAAAAGGAATCGACAGTAATTTCATTAATAGATTTAAACAGAAAATATATCATTTCCATATATACTGAAAAAGTCTTTGATAAAATTTAATACTCATTCCTAATGAAATTGAGAAATAAGGTTAGGTGGATACTTTCTTAAAATGAAAAATATATATAGACCTCAGTCCTAAACACAGTGTCTTAGTGGGAGGAACCCTAGAGGTATTCTCACTAAGGTCAGCAATGAGGCAGTGGTGCCTACTATCTCCCCTTCCTTTTTATGTTATTCTGAAGGTGTTAGCTTCTATAATTAGAAGAGGCATAGAGAAAGCAGAGGCATAGGACTTGAAAAGAAGAACTATTTATAGGTGGTGTGACAGTATATCTAGAAAAAATCGAAAGTTCGTGATAAAAGTAATTCAGACAGAAGAATTCAGCAAGGTAGTAGGATTTAAGGTTAATATATATCTAGCAGCATTCGTATACACAAATAATAACCATTCTGAAGATGTAAATGACATTTTCTCTTTACTATAAGAGAAAAAAATGGTAAATACCTAGAAATAAACTTAACCAGAAATGTTAGAAATATGATTAAAGAAAACACAATACTCTTGAAAAACACACTTGAACAAATAGATACTGCTTGTTCTTATTTAGGAAGTTTCAGCATCATTAAAGTCAGTTCTCTAATTTATAAATTTAATGCAGTCCCAGTAAGTTACCAAAAGTCCTTACTATGGAGCCAGACAAGTTGATACTCAAATTTATTTGTAAAAATAAACATGCAGGCTTAGGACTCAGGAGTTTGAAGAGTGACTGTTAGTGGGTTTCTTTTTGAGGTGATGGAAATATTGTAAAACTGATTGTGGTATTGGTTGTACAACTCTGTACACTTTAAATGGGTGCATTATTTTAAAAACATGCAAGAGTAGCTAAAAACAGGTAGAAAAGAGCAATAAGGTAAGTGAATGAGGGGAAGAGGAAGGGCAACTAACTCAACCATATACTAAAGCATAGTACACATCCTTACTATTTAAATAATGTGATAATGGTGCATAACTAGACAGCCCAGTGATACAGAAGAGAAAGTCCATAGATATATATAGAAATCTAGTATATGATAAAGATAGCCTCTCAAATCACTGGTATAGATGGAGCTTTTATTTATTTTACTTTATGTTTTAGAGGTGGGTAGAGGGGCAGAGGGGGAGGGAGAGAGAATCTTAAGCTGTGCTTGGAGCCTGACTCAGGGCTTGACGAGGGGGCTCCATTTCACAACCCTGAGATCATGACCTGAGCCAAAATCAAGAGTTGGATCCTTAGCTGATTGAGCCAGCAAGGTGCCCCTAGATGGCCCTTTTAATAAATTGTTTTGGGATAAATGAATAACCAGATCTGTTTTTCATACCACCCATAAGAATGGATTAAAAAAAAATCAGAAGACAAATGATAAACTGGGAAAAATATTTGTAAACTGGGAGAGCTAAATATATATATATTATATATATATATATATATATATAATATATATATATATAACAGGTAAAGGGCCAAATACTTTAGAAATATGGGTAAGAGATTATGAGGAGATTACTCATCCCCCCAAAAGATAATTACCCTTAAATCTTTCAAAAGATGTTCAACTTCATTCATAATGAGAAAAGCGCAAATTAAAAAACTTCACTGAGATAACCATTTCTCACACATCTATTGGTAAAAATTTAACAGCTTAATAAATACTCAATGAGGCCCTGAGGCAACAGCTCTCCTACATTACTGGTAAGAGACAGGATGGTACAACCCCCTGTGGAGGGGAATTTGGCAGTAGTTAATAAAATTTACATATTCATTTACCCTTTCACCCAAAAGTAATCCCACTTCTAGGAATTTACCCTAATATTTTCAACAGTACAAAAATAAAGAAGCACTAAGTTGTTCATTCCTGCATTAATTAGAAAATACTGGAAACTCTACATGCCCAAACTTAGGAGCTTTATTGGTTCATCTACATAACTGATGACTGCAGCTGGTAAAAAAAAAAGAAAAGAAAAGAAAAAAATCTATTAAGTGATAGGAATGTCTAGGATATGTTTTTAAGAGAAAAGTAAAGTGCAGATGAATACATAGTATGCTTCATTTTCTGTAAAAAGATTAAGAAAACGTGTCTCTTTATCTTCACAAAAAGAAATTTATCTTCACAAAATAGAAAACAGTGAAATTAGTTACCCAGAATGGTTGAAAGGGGAGGAAAAAATAGAGTAAAAGGAATATGGGAGGGAGTGACATTTAGGTAAGTGTATACTTCTGTATACTTTTGACTTCTGGAAAAATGTTACTTGTTTATATATTCAAAATTAAAATGAATCAACAAGAATGGAAAGAGGGGAAATGACCAAAACTGAAAGCAAGCTGAGATAGATTAATCCCAAGTGTATTTGAAATGAATAACTACACTGAAATGGGGTCAGGGTTAGGACGAGAATCTAATTCAATAATTTCTGATCACATTGTTAGGTTTGATTGTATACACTCAGGTAGGGGGAAAGGTGGGAGAGCATTGCAAACAAATCTTGAACTCTATTTCTAGATTTTTTTTTTTTTTAGTGATGTGGGTAAGCAATTCTGAAACTTTTAAGTAGATTATTGTTGGAGCAAATTAGTAATTAAATGTGTTGATATTATTGGAAGTTTGTATTCTCACTGTGGAAATGAGATGCAAACATAGAATTGAGGAAAGCAAGGAAGACCAAAGGGCAGCGCATTGGGATTGGAGGTATTGCAAGGACCCATAGATTTCTAAAGTATGGATAGGTATGTGGGTATGTACATATGTGTGTATATATATATATTCCTAGTTTTTTTGTCTTAAAGGGTCTGGAATCAATGACATCTCAGTAGCAGTGAGCACACATATATATTGTTTTCTAGAGCATTACTCATTAAAAGGAACCATGCTTTCGTCAGAGAAATGGTAGGTTTCAGAATTGGGACAAGGAAGGTATAAGATGAGTGTGGAACATCATATGTTACCAGAAAATAAAGAGTGGCTTAAGAAAAGATAGGGGTGTATCATGAGGTAGTTTGAAGAGACTCTTACTGGCCAAGTCTGGACAATTTGAATAGCAAATAACTAAAGACAGTAATGAATTATAAACCATTGGGAAAAAATTGGAACCCCTGGGTCCACATTGGCAATTTGTAGATAAAGAAATGGGAGAGAGGGGAGGCATTTCATAAAGATGGAGGATACATTGTAGTAGGAAACTCTTCATTTTACAACCATATTCATAGTAAAGATTGGTTCCAGTGACACTCCTCAGTAGATGTCTAGGTGGAAATTTGGGTAAAGAGTATCATACTTGCATGGTTTTTAAAGTGTCTCTCCGTGCTCACTTCAGCAGCAGATATATTAAAAGTGTCTCTCCAAGACAAATGGAGAATTGCAAGGAAATAATAACTACATAGTAGAGAAATGGGACAATACTTTGAGTGGGTGGTCAAAATTAATATTACTAATAAGGGGTGGATGCAGATTGCCTATATCAAAATGTGATACTCTGAAGGATCCAACAGCGTTTAGACATTGATCCATGAATACATATTCTGCATCTAATCGTGAGGAAAATTAGGTAAACCCCAAATGAGAAACTTTCTGTTCTAAAAAGAGAAAAAAAAAAAATCTGTTACACTTAATTCTGGTGTATATTAAAGGGACACAGGGACCAACTAAAACATTTCCCAGTGGCCAATACTTGAACAATTTGAGCAACAAAATAAAGTACTGTTGGACTACTCAGAGTATAAGATAAACGTCTTTGAGTCTGTGATGTTACAAATAAATGATTGAATGAATTGGAGAGGAGACAAATCTATGCAGAACTCCAAATCTACTGTGCCCACAAGGAGATGGGGCAGAACTCTCCACTGTATAAGCATGGGATGTGCATAGTGACAGCCTTCCAAAGAGTGCAGTATGCAAATTTGGGAAAATGAGTAACTTTACAGTGCAGAAGCTTGACAGATACTATCTTAGCCAGGTGAGCAAGGTTAACAACAGGGATAAGTCATATTGATAAGTTTCATGTATTCTTGATATGAGGTGATGAAAGTAGCACTTTATAACTCATCTTTCTTCCTAAAATCCCTAACCCCAGTTTGATCATGAGAAAAACATCAAGGAAGTTCCAATTGAGACACTTTTTACAAAATAACCTGACTAGAATTCTTTAAAAATGTCAAGGTCAGGGGTATCTTGGTGGCTCCGTTGGTTAAATGTCTGAATCTTGGTTTCAGCTCAAGTCATGATCTTAGGGTCCCTGTTTTGGGCTTCACACTCTGTGCAGTCTGCTGTCCCCTTCTCCATCCCCCTGCTTGCACACGCTCACTCTCTCAAACGAGTAAGGAAAATCTTAAAAAAATTTTTTTCCTTAGACAAGGAAAGTCTTAAGAAAGTGTCACATGTGAGAGGAGCCTAGAAATATGACTACTAAATATAATGTATCCTGGATTGGCTCCTGGAATAGGAAAAGGACATTAAATAAAAACTGAGGAAATTGAATATACAGATACTGACAGGATGATTCATAATAGCAAAAAAGTGGAACCAAGCTAAATATCAGCTGATGAATGGATAAGTATGACAAATTCATACAATGGAATATTATTAAGCCATAAAAACAAATGAATTTCTGATACATGGTATAACACAAATGAACCTAAAAAGTGTTATGCTTAGTGAAAGAATCCAAAAATAGGCCACATGTTACATGATACCATTTATATGAAATACCAGAATAAAAATTCATGAAAACAGAAAAAATTCAAATTCATGAAAACAAAGTTAGTTTAGTAGTTACCAGGGTCTAGGAGATGGGAGAAATGAGTGAATAACTGCTGTTGGGTAATGAGTTTCTTTTGGGGGTGATTAAAATGTTCTGCAGTTAGATAATGGTGATGTATAACTTGTAAGTATGCTAAAGACCACTGCAGTGTACATTTTAAAGTGGTGAGTTTTATGGTATGTAAATTATTGCATCTAATTTTTTTAAAACTAAGGAAATAAAAATATAAAACTAAGGAATAAAATATGAAATTCAGTTATTCAGAAAGGGGAGGGGAGGGCACTATACTCAAAATGTCCATGTTCTAAAAGACAGACTGGAAAACTTCAAGATTTGTTGAGATTAAAGAGGTATGGAAACTAAAGGCTGTGTGTGATCCTTGACTAGATCCTTGACTAGATTGTGTATGGTGATGGGAAAAGGTTATAAAAGTCATTATTTGGTCCATTGATGAAATTGTAATAAGGATAGTTGGCTAGATTAAAAGTAATTTGATCAGTGTTAAAGGCAGTTTATGTAATCAGAATAGTTTGACTTTTGATTATATAAGAAAACATTTCTTAATTTCAGGAAATACAGATCTTTGGGGATAAAGGACATGGTGTATGTAACATGTTTTCACACTATTCAGAAAAAATGTGTGTGTATATTTATTGTATACATATACAGAGGAAAGAGATGGGTGTGATGAGGTAAAAGGTGAGTTTTGGCAAAGGGTATAGATATATTTTGTATTCTTGAAAGTTTGTTTTGCTATAAGTTACGGAAAACCAAAGTTGAATGGTAAGTGTTAACAAAGATGTATAACATTGGGAACTATTATTACTCTAGGTAAAGATATAAATCTTTTGAAAACTTTGTAAAATAATTTGGAATATAACTTCAAAAAAATAGTCAATTGGTATTGTACATATCCTGATTCTGTTTTTAGGTATATGCCCTCAAAAAATTCCTCTACATTGCATCAGGAAACATACCCAATAATATAACAGGAACCTTGTATGTAATAGCCAGAAATGATGGGGGGTGTCTATCAGTGGAGAAGCGTTTTAATACAGCAGTGAAAATGAATAAACTACAGCATGTATCAGCATATGAATCTCAGAAAGAATGCCGAATAAAGAACAAGTCACTGAGGGGCTGAACCAGAAACATTTCATTTGTCTGAAGATTAAAACCAGGCTAAACTAAGCAATATATTGTTTGGGGCTAGACACATATGTGAGAAAACTACGTAGACAAGCAAAAGAATTAGTAGCTACTTGATGGGTGGGGTGCATGAGAGAAGGAGAGGCATGATCAGGGAGGCACATGGGAATTGGGAAAGTGCTGGTGATGTTTTGTTTATCTTAAGCTGTTTGGTGTGTAAACAAGTGTTCATGTTGTCTTTAGACTGCTTATAAATACTCTGGTTTGTATTATTTCTTAATTCAAAAAAATGATCACACAAAATTCTCCAAGCCAAAAAATAAAGGTTATAAGTCATTAAATGAACAAAGCAAGTTATAAAATAGTATGTATATTATTATTTTTGTTAAGAAATTGCATATGCTTCTATCTTTGTGTTTAAATGGACAGAGAAATAAGTCAGAATATAAACACTTTTCCATTATATGGAAACTTTTCCATTATATTTCTATCTATCTATTTCTGAAATCTGTGAGCATTTATTATCCAGATTCATGCTATGAAATTATATTTCTTTTATCTTTACTCCTGTTGAATAAAGGACTTTAAGGTTAGGGTCCATGTGTTATATTCTGTATTTTTTTTTAATTAGAAAAATAATAAAACAATTTCCATTTTGGGAAAACAGTAAAATAAACAAATTACTGGAAGGTCCCTATCAATATTTAGAAATGTTAGGTGAGAAAACCAAGTTACAAAACAGTATTTACATGCTTAATATTAGTTTACTTAATATGTGTATCAGCATCTTTAAAAATTCTGGAATGAAAATGCTCTACCATTAACAGTTGTTATTATCTCTAGATGCTATAATTTACAGATTGTTTTTATTTTCTTTGTATTTTCCTAATTTGCATGTATTACATATTGGAAACAAGGAAAAAAATGAGAGAATATTTATTAAAGACTGAATTGTTTTCAGTAATGTTGTTCTTGCCATTGCGGGTAGTAGCTACTTACCTGGATGAGTAGGGCAAGATACTAAGAGAAGAGAGCTCTTGTCAACTCTTGTTATAGATGTGAGTTCAGTGGTGCAGAGGATTTTTTCTTCTTTCATAAATGGCTACTCAGTTCTTTGACAATTACATTGATCATTTGTGTAACTTTGTGCCTCCTTCAGGTGCTGCACTATCTGGCAGTACAGAAACCTGCAGACCTCGCTCGGCACCTGTTACCTTGTGTAATTCATGCAGCTGTACTCAAGGTAAAGGAAGAAGGTAAATGTCTTACTTGATTAGTCATTAGTTCATTTCCAAAATGAAAGTATATTTTGCTGACTTATTTAATAATGGCTTTGATCTTTTTAAAAATAGAAAATCTGGAAAACATTTCTTCAGTTAAGAAGATTATAAAGCAGATAATAACCCATTCCAGTAAAGTTTTGCACTTCCCCAATCCAGAAGACAAGAAACTGGAAGTAAGTTTGCTGTAGTGTCAGGATCTTGCCAAGCGTTCTCCCTAGTTGGCAATGATTGTTTTAAAGATACATTTTTAAAAGGCTGCTTTCTTTTTGCTATTTTCCAATGTATGTCTCTCCCTTTTGCACTATCAGGAAATCATCCATCAAATTACTAATGTAGAAGCTATAATTGCCAGAGCCCGCTCACTGAAAGCCAAGTTTGGAACTGAGAAATGTGAACAAGAGGAGGAAAAAGAAGATCTTGAAAGGTAATTGGTATTTGAGTAACGTTTGTCTGCAATAGGAAAAGCCATCATTCTCTTTAGAACATTTTAATAGAATATTGGGATTCTTTTTTGGTACCCCTATATTATTTGTATTATTTGTAACAAGCATCAGCCAGAGACAGAGAAATATTTGGTTATCATAGACTTTGACCTCCCCTGTATTTCTGGGTATTTGCCAGGCATTTCCCCTCCTTCCACATTTAGAAATAAGTCTACCAGGTCTTCTTTCTACTAATGTCCTTGTTTGCTCTTGGAGATACGCCTGCAGTTCCCGTGGAAGAGCTGCTAGCCGCTCTTTGTTACTTGAAATGCACCAGAGCTTTGCTTTCAGCTCTCACTTTTCCATTACCACAGTCTGAGATGTTCTGAAATATTTCTGCTCAGTATTCCTAGTTATTTATTTAATTTTAAACAAGAATTTTGAAAGCAAATGTGTATATCCTGTGTACCTTGTGGACATGTTTTGAAAGAGTGACCAGATGGCCTCACCAGGATGTTACAGATGACCGGGTCAATCTTGTCTTCCTCCTGAGAGAGACTTGGCATCATTACCTGTCCGTATGAGTTCCTGTCCATTTTTACCTGTGGTAGTTGAAAGAACAATGTTGTTTTAATTGTGATAAAGTGTTTCCAAATTTGTTACTTTAGCAAATTGAATTCAATTGAATTAACTTTAAATTCTTTATCAGCCTTTTCAGAAATGAAATGGCATTATTGATGCTGAATAATTAATAGAATATGACAAGGCATGTGCTATCACTCTTAACAAGTTCTTGTTGGAATTTTATACCTTCTGTGGAGTGAAATTTTCTCTTAGCTATCTTTGCTCTTGAAAACTTCATTTTTAAAAGAGAAGAATAATAAAAAAAAATAAATAAAAGAGAAGAATAAGCAATAACCAAGGGAATTGTTTCTAAAATAGCAGTATGAATTAGTGGTGCAGGCATGGTGCCTTTGACTGTGATAGCTTCACATATGTTATCTGTGATGTATTTGGAGGTGTAGTGTTTCCACACATAATGGCATAGTTGAGGCTTTGCCCGCAAAATGTGTATTTTAAGCAGACATGCATGCACACACATATACACACCCACTTTAAAAGAATAGAAATGAGAAATATGGATTATTGTTCTGCTGTATGCATATAACTTGTTTTTTGTTGTCCAAAAATACTGTTTTGTTTTGAGAGAGCATGCACAAGCGCAAGTGGGAGTGGGGGAAGAGGCAGAGGGAGAGGGAGAGAATCTCATACTCCATACACAGTGTGGAGCTGAGTGTGGGGCTTGATCTCACAACCCTGAGATGACCTGAGCTGAAACCAAGAGTCAGATGCTTAACCTACTGAGGCCACCCAGGCACCCCCCAAATATTGTTTTAATTTTTTATTTACTGTAGTATTTTCTAAGTTTCTAGTCTGAAAGGAATAGATGCAGTGTTTCTTTTTACCCTTTGACAGAGGTGAGGTTTTTGTTTTTATAAATATGTATGTATGTATTTATTTATTTATTTGAGAGGGAGAATGTGCATGAGAGTAAGGAAGGGACAGAGGAGAGAATATCCAAGCAGATTCCCACTGAACATGGAGCCTAACATGGGCTCCATCTCATGACCCTGAAGTCATGACCTGAGCCAAAATCGAGTCCAGGGCTTAACCCACTGAGCCACCCAGCCAGCCCCAGAGATGAATTTTTTGAAAATGTTATGAAAACATTTGAAAAGCAGTAAGATCATCATTTGTCTGTTTTAATTCCAAATGTCGCTCTGTTTGTTATAAAAGTTCCACTCTAGCCTTAGTAGGTTTATCCAGTATCAGTTTGAGAATTTGTCCACAAAAATAATTGGGAGGACTGACCATGTGAACCAAGCAGCTTGCTTCTGTCCTGTCATTACCTCTCTCCCCTAGGTTTGTGAGTTGCCTTTTGGAGCAGCCTGAAGTTTTAGTCGTGGGTGCAGGAAGAGGACATGCCGGCAAAATCATTCACAAGCTGTTTGTGAATGCTCAAAGGGTATGTGAATTTCCTTATTGGCTGATCGTGATCTCTCCAGACCTCTACTCAGTAAGGTGCTGTTTTGATTCCCACACATGACTGATTCTTATAGCTGCTGAGTGGAAGTCTGAGCATTGGGTTCGAACATTAAAAAAAAACAATGACTGTCAACAGTGACTTCTAAGTCTTTGAAATCCGCTTGCTTTCTTACATGTGTAAGCAAAATTATAAGTATATTTTAGGATATAATTTTCCAAAGTTAGAAGAGTCTGAAATCCATTATTACGGAATATCATAAGGACTCGGTTAGCAATGGCCAGTGCTGTGTGGTAGGAAAAAATGTAGACTACTTTCAAATTAGAATAGAGATCAGTTTTACCAATTATAAATGCCTTGTACTACAAATGGATTCACAGTTTCACTTGTGAAGTTAGTTTATCTATTTTCGTCATGGTGAATTGATCTAAGGAAGAGCAAGATTTCAGATGTTTAGGACTACGGAAACAGGCTTTAGCACAGAAAGGAAGCCCAGTTTCAAAGATTATTTTAGCTATTACCGCTACTACTAAAAGTAAAGGTTCAAAAAAATATGTAGTACTTTCTGACATCTTGAAACCCTTAAAATTTGAATTTTTATGAAGGTGATGCTAGTTACACTTTGTGTGGATACTGTCTGTACTGATCATGTTTACTGGTTAAGATGATTTTCATGTCAGGGCTCATTAATATGGAAGATTATGATAAAAGTGTTAAAGAGTGTACTACAGACAGTCTCTGACTTACGATGATTTTACTTAGGATTTTCGGCTTTATGATGGTGGGGAAAAAAAAGGGTGTTTAGTAGAAAGCATCATTTGAATTTTGGATTTTGGTCCTTTTTCAGGCTAGTAGTATATGCAGCACAATCCTCTTGTGATGCTGGGCAGGGACAGCAGCATATCCCACTAAGCTATGAGATCTCGAGGACAAGCAGTTAATATAACTACTCTACCCAGATAGCCATTCTGTTTCTCACTCTCTGTACAATAATTAATAAATTATATGAGGTAGTTAACATTTTATTATAAAATAGGCTTTGTGTTAGATGATTTTGTCCAACTGTAGGCTTAAGTGAGTGTTCTGGACTTGGGTATGGTAGGCTAGGCTGAGTTACAATGTTTGGTAGGCTAGGTATAGTAAATGTATTTCCTTTTTTTTTTTTTTTTTTTTAAGATTTTATTTATTCATTCATGAGAGACATACAGAGAAAGAGAGAGAGGCAGAGACACAGGCAGAGGGAGAAGCAGGCTCCAAGCAGGGAGCCTGATGCGGGACTTGATCCTGGGATTCCAGAATCACGCTCCAGGCTGAAGGCAGGCGCTAAACCTCTGAGCCACCCAGAGATCCTCAGTAAATATATTTTCAACTTAGGATATTTTCTACTTAGGATGGGCTTATTGGGGTGTAACCCAATTCTAAGTCAAGGAAGATATGTAAATATAAGGCTGCCCTTTGTCTGGAACTGTGATGACTTGAGAATGACCCACTTTTGAAAGTGTGATTATCAGAATCAAGAATTTTCATGGGTTTACATATGAAATAAAAACTGTAAAATCTCCTTGGAGTCTGTGTGGAGTATATCTAGTTAATATATTCAGTTTCATAGCCAGATGTACTGACCTGAATTTTTAGCAGGAATTGAAACCTGTGATTATTTATGGGATTGTTCCCTAACTTTAAGAATTTCAAGTTAAAACCAAGTATTTTATTTCCTTATAAATTAGAGTTCTAGAAAACAATAGATGCTTACTTTGATTTATTTGTTTTTGTCTCTGGCATGAAATCAGGAACCAAGTTTGTTTCTGCTTCCTATATATCTTTCACCAGCTCACTAGCCAGAAGCTAATAACCACATTTCCTTGTCACCACCAATATGAATTTTCCCTCTTATTGCAGAAATTCTTTCCTCTGTCCTCATTTTTAAAAGCTTCTATGTTAAGAGAACTTGAAATTAAAGCATTTTTATTTATTTATTTTTATTTTTTGTTTTTTAAAGCATTTTTATTTTTAATGCTGAGAGTATTACTTGTGAATATTTAAGCAAAATTATCTTCCCCAGAATGGAGATAGTGCCCCCCCCACCAGAATGTCACTAAAGGCTCATTGTAAAATGTAGAATAATACAGAAGATTATAAAGGAAAACTTAATCACATTAATCTCACTACCCTCTGATCACTGTCAACATTTGACATGTAGTGTATATAAATACATCTATATTTTATAAAAACAGGATTATATTCTGTGATTTACTTTGTTATTCTTGTTTTCCTGTTAATTATCTTATTCCTTTAGTAAATGCAGGAGTGTATAATCTTTTCAATGGCCTTGTATAGCTAATCCCCTTTAAGGGATACTGAAATTGTACATTTTTCCCACATTATGTAATTATAAAAGATTTCAAATTGTCAAACCTTGTAGGGAATGTTTTTAGGAAATTGGCAGACTTTAATCCAAATAACAAGCACCTTGTTGGTACATTTTTTTTTTAAGATTTATTTATTTATGATAGACATAGAGAGGCAGAGACACAGGAGGAGGGAGAAGCAGGCCCATGCCAGGAGCCTGATGTGGGACTCGATCCCAGGACTCCAGGATCACACCCTAGGCCAAAGGCAGAGGCTAAACCGCTGAGCCACCCAGGGATCCCTGGTTGGTACATTTCTGAACTCAGATCTTAAAAGTCTGGTTGATGTAAACCATTCAAGTTTATTTACATAACTTTTCTTTTCGTAATTAACTGACACTTTATATCAATTTTACTAATTAATCAAGATTTTAACTCTTTTAGAACATTATGAAATTTCAATGAGAATTTTGTATAGCATACAGCAATTTTACATGCTTAGAACTTTTTGCTTAAAATTATACATTTAAAAAATTATACATTTTAATAAACTTCATTCTGATTACATTTGTAATTGGTGGTGTATTCCACTGGAATTCAGCAAATAAACCACAGATTGGATTTTGCCTCAGTTTTATCAGTTTTGCCCATTAAATGACACTGTACGTTGCCTGTTGAACCATCAGATGCATGAGAAGTAGGATATGTCTGCTCAATATAACAGCTAGGTGTGTTTTATGTGGTGTGTATTTGTCTTGATATTCTTTTGATAGGATCATGTTCCTTAATGTAGTGCATGCTGTCTCTGAAATGATCTTGAAATCTCTTGTCTAGCTCTTTTAAAACCATCTTGCTCGTTTCCTTTTCATCACTGTTTCTTTTCTCACCTTTTCTCAAGCTGACTGAATCTTCTGATGAGGTAACAAAATAGCTTTTGTCCCTCATAGTTCCTTGTTCCTTCCCATCCCTCTAACTTCATAAGGTCATTAAGACTAACCACCTCTTTAACAGTCTAATTTGGCATACCTTTCATGCTGATGTTTAGTATAACATGATTTCGTATTTCCATTGCCAAAACAATACTCTTTTTTTTATATTGATGGTGTTATGAAAGAAATCAAGTAATTAGAGAAATGAAAAAAGTATATTGATCAAGGTTGAAATGAAAGCTCTAATTGGATTTTTTAATGCAATTTTAATGCAAAAAATAGATGCCTTTAATACTAAGAACTTCTCTTTTGTGGCCATTGCTGTATTACATGGACCTGTATCACTTCTTTATCACCTTAGCCGCTCAGCAAACAAAACCAGTGTCCCCAGTTTTAATTTGTCAAGTGAACCTTAAAAAGAAATGAAAGAGTGGAGATAAAAACCATTTTCCCAGACTCTGGGGAGAAGCAGCTCCTTACTGGACTGAGGACATCAGACTTGAACTTGGGTTGTTGCTAGAAGAAACGTGTAGAAACCAGTACTACACTTTCCCTCTTCATCAGATGTCGGAATATGGCCCTCACTTTTCAAAGCAGATTGCTTGGCAGTCATTATCTCTTTGTCTCTGTCACCAGTTTATTTGTAATCTCTGGCTGCTCATGCAGTGTTTCAAGCTTCTTGCTTTTTCTGTGTTTTTGAGTAATCATAACATGGCTGACTGCATTACTGAGTAATGTAGAACATTTTTTTATGTATATGTCATGTTTATTCATCTGTCCTTCAAAATGATCGAAGTTTAGCATTGGACTTGCTCTTGAATTTAGCATTTGATTCTGTTCAAGGCTGCAGCCGTGGCTCCACCAGAGGAGGAACTGAAGAGAATGGGCTCTCCAGAAGAGAGAAGGCACAACTCGGTGTCAGACTTCCCCCCTCCTGCTGGCCGGGAACTCATTTTGCGCACCACTGTGCCACGCCCGGCTCCATACTCCCGTGCTCTGCCTCAGCGCATGTACAGTGTTCTCACCAAAGAGGATTTCAGACTTGCAGGTGCCTTTTCATCAGATACCACCTTCTTCTAATTCTTCTAGAGCAACCTCATTTATGGCTTCAGAGACTGTGCTGACCACTCCTGTGGGAGCAAGGTTGTGCCAGTCAGAACTTGAGAGGCCATGAAGAGGACCTGTCCAGTCTCATGATCAGGAATCATACCAGCATCTGAAAGACTTTCCAGCACCGTGCTTGGGCTTTTTTGTATCTTGGTTGGGTCAGAGAGAATGAGCTTGAGCTATTGAAAGATATGTTCCCCAAAGAGATGGCCCTTGTTTGACTAGGGATCTTAGGTAGGAGTTGGGGGGATGTGCAGGGACCAGAAAAGCAACACGAGCTCTCTGTACTCACTCATTTATTCTTTCCCATGGGAAAAGTGGGCTTGTGCTCATTTATTCTTTCCCGTGACTATCTTGTGCTTGTGCTCATTTATTCTTTCCCGTGACTATCTCTTAGGCTGTCGCCTTGCATTCACAGTCTGTATAAACACATTTGTTACATGTGTTAGTATCAGGTATGCAAAACAGAGTATCTATTAATTGGGATTTCTGGATATTTTGGTGGTAGCTTCTTTTCCCAGAATCTGTGTTTTTGAAATACTAAATGACATTGTTTATTCAATCATCTAGTGGCCATTTAATTGTACTAATTAACTTTTGATGAGTATTTTGAATATTCTAGGAGAAAACCTAGAATTTCATAGTTTATGTGTTTTTCCATGTTAACTATGACCTAAATGTATTCCTTCTGATATAACTATATATTAAATGTCACTGCAAATTAGTTTTATACCTTACCTTGTAAGGTTTGTTTCTCTTGTTTTGTTTTTGGTTGCAGTAAGATGCCAACCTGCAAACTGTTCCCATCTCTTGCGGTACAGCATGCATTCCTTTTGTGATTGTTGGCTAGATACTATATTTAATGGAGTAGAGATGAGCACATGCTACAAATATAACTTTGGAACATAGAGATTATCATGTCGTTAGTATAATTTGGTGTATGTGCTAATGTAATGAATATAAGATTATTTCAGTGAACTATTTTGCTTTTGTGTTTTAGTTAAAATGAAAATAATCGTTGGGGATATATAGCACCCAATAGAAGAATAAGAGCAACATATTTCTAGTTATGTGGTGATCAAGATTTATTAAGTCTCTGTTGCTATTTGGCCTCTGTTCAGTCTGAAATCTATTTTTAGGCCTAAACTTCCCATTTTAATCCAAAACAAAAAATGATTATCTGAAGCATAGACTTTGCCTCTGTAATTTAAATAATTAATAGAGCTGTGTAAACCTAATTATATTATTTTTGTAATAAAAAGTGTACATATATATGTCTGTGTGCACATATATATGTATATATGTATATATGAAGTAGGGGAGGTCCTGATTGGTCCTGATTTGCCTCCCAGCCTTCACAGTGCTTTTCTCTGAGATGCTGGACTTGACTGCTGCTGGTAAACCATACAGATCAGGCCTGAGTACTGAGCACTGTATCAAGTAGAAAATGGATCTTTCAAGGACAGGATTTGTCTGCTTTCCGGTGAGGAAGTTAAAGCAAAGAAACGTTTTTTAAAGAGAGGTTGGACTTTAAAATGTCATTGTAAATCTAATAAAAAGAAAAGTCTTGCTTTCTCTGGCTACTTTTCTTTTCTCTCCTCTGGTGGGCGCTTTGGTCTTATTTCAGTTAGTTTTATGCTGTCTCACATCTTCCTAAATATTTGCAGCCTGCTGAGTCTTGCAGGGGTCTCAAGAACGCTCTCTGTGCCTTCTTTTTTAGTGGCAGTTACCCCACTTTACTTTTATTATAGTTATGTTTATTTCACAGATATTTTTAAGCACCTGCTTTCAGGCACTATACTAGGCAGTAAAGATAAAACATAGCAGTACACTCCTTCCTTTTCAGTGACCTTTCTGTCATGTAGGGAAGGTTGATGCTACATTGCCATAAAATGGAGAGTATAGTCAACTCATCTGTGAACTGGAGGTCCAGCATTTATTGTATAAATTCATTCAGTAGCAACAGAGAGTAATACATGCATTATTAGTGAATAATGTGTCTAATAATAAGGTATTATAAGAGAGGTTTTTTTACTCAGGCTTAGGGATCAGGAATATCTTCATAGAGGTAATTTCTAGGTTGGGACCAGAAGATGCGTAGGAGCTGATGAAGAGTTGGGAAAATATTGTAAATTGCTTGCAAAGAAGAACTATACCCTGTCCACTTGTGGATAATTTAATGTGATATTGCCGCTGCTCCCCCATGAAGTGGAATTTACTTTGTATATTTGGACATTACTTGTCTGGAGTTAGCCATGCCTCTTTGGTCACTGGAGTATTAGCAAGTGTGACACAGGTGGAGACTTGAAAAGTACTTGTGCCTCAGGGTTTCCCTCTCTTCCTCTGGGAACCCTGAGATTTGCAAAGAAGCCTGATGAGGGAAGAGAGAGTTAGGTGGTTTGTTATGTAGCAAATATGACCTGATGCTGCAGGGGATGGGAAGAGTGTCACAGGTAGGGAAAACAGAATGGGCAGAAACTCAGAGACATAAGGAAACATATCTTTGGAGAATGGCCAGCCTTTCAATTTGCTGGGAGTGAAAAGAGAAGAAATGATGTTTGTTAGGTCACCTGACATGAAACTGAGAAGTTCTGTGTTCAGCACTACCACAAGTTTGGGCCTTATCTTCAGGGCTAGGTCGTGACTCATTGAAGAGGTTTGTGTGTGTGTTTGTTTTAAAGATTGATTTTTAGAGAAATAACATAAGAGAATGGGGGAAAGGGGAGGGGCAGAGGGAGAGGAGTCTTAAGCAGACTCTGCCCTGAGCTGGGAGTCCAGCCTGGGGCTCCATCTCACAACCCTGAGGTCATGACATGAGCCAAAGCCAGGAGTCAGTCACTTAACCGACCAAGGCACCCCAGTCATTGAAGAGTTTTAAGCAAAGGAGTGACATGGTGGGTTTCAGACCGCACTGTAGCAGGGCAAATGGATTGGAGAGGCTAAGAGACCATATACACATCCTGGATCTCATGAGAAATTGGAAAGTCACAGTTATATCAGTGTCTTGGGTTTTTTTGTTTTTGTTTTTTGTTTGTTTTTTAAATTTTATTTATTTATGATAGTCACACACAGAGAGAGAGAGAGAGAGAGGCAGAGACACAGGCAGAGGGAGAAGCAGGCTCCATGCACCGGGAGCCCGACGTGGGACTCGATCCTGGGTCTCCAGAATCGCGCCCTGGGCCAAAGGCAGGCACTAAACTGCTGCGCCACCCAAGGATCCCTGTTTTTTTGTTTTTAAATCCTCTGTGCTTTGTAATGTGCTGTAAATAGCCTGACAAATGCTTGTGGAATCAACAGGAAGCGTCCTCACGCTGGGACCCTCCCACACCTATAAATTCCTATAGCACCATAATAATTCAGATATTCTATGTATTTATATTTATATTCATGAGTTCAGCAAATGTTTGTTGAGTGCCAACTATGTGCCAGGTACTTACTGTCCTGGGAATGGGGATACAGCAGTAAATGGCAGATAAAAGACCCTCATAGATACTATTTATACTATTTTTAGGGACACCAACTATAAACGAATTATCTAAGGGGAGGCAGAGTGCTTTTTTATTTTATTTATTTATTTATTTATTTATTTAAAGATTTTTATTTATTTACTCATGAGAGACACAGAGAGGCAGAGACACAGGCAGAGGGAGAAACAGGCTCCACACAGGGAGCCTGACGTGGGACTCGATCCAGGGTCTCCAGGATCATGCCTTGGGCTGAAGGCGGTGCTAAACTACTGAGCCATCCGGGCTGCCCAGCAGTGTTTTTTAGACAGGTGATAAGGAAACATCCATGAGATGGTGGCATTTGAGTAGAGACCTGAAGGAAGTGAGTGAACAGGCCTTGTGAGAGTCTGGGAGATGATTCCAGACAGAGAATGGTACATGTAAAGCCCTGAAGTGGGAGTGGGAGTAAACGTGGTAAGTTGAAGATACAGATGAAAGGCCAGTGTGGTTAGAGTAATAAGCAAAAGGTAGGAAGTGGAGGAAAGAAAGTCAGGACAAAGGTTCAAGGACCAAATTACACAATTAGGAATTTGGGTTTGCTTCTTGATTGAAAAGGAAGCCAGTGGAGATTTTCAGCAGGGGGTATTATGATCTGACATTTATAGAATTCTTACCCTGGCTGCAGAATGAATACACTGTAGAGACGGGTAGAAGTAGTGAAACTCCTTAGGAGAGCTGGTGGTTTGGACTGGGATGGTCACAGTGGAGGGGCTAAAACGTAAGCAGGTATGCTGTATATTTTCAAAACAATGCACAAAATTTGCTGATGGAATGCATGAGGGTATGAGAAAGCCAAGGATGACTTGAAGGTTTGTGGCCTGAGTAACTGAGTGAATGATGCAGTCGTTTACTCAGATGTGGAAGACTGAGGCAAGAGCATTTTGGGGGGTGGTGTAAGGTTCTGAGTTAGGATATGTTAATTTTGATAGAGCATCTAGATCCTTGTGGTGGAGCCAGCCGTTAAGATGGCTCCCACTGATCCTTGCCTCCTGGTATTCACACCCTAATGTGAATCCCCACCCCCCACATTTGACCAGTGAACATGGAGGAAGTGTTGATACGTGATTGATCTCTAAGATGAGGTTATAAAAGCTGTTGCAACTCCTGTTCTGGCTGCTTGTTCTTGTGTGCATGCTCTCTCTCTCTCTCTCTCTCCCCCCCCCCCCCCTCATCCCTTGCTCTGGGGGGGGGGGGGAAGTCCACTTACATATCAGAAACAACCCTGAGAGCTCACATGGGGAGGAATTGAGGGCTCCTGCCAACAGCCTTGTGAGTGAGCTTGGAAGTGGATTCTCCTCAGTCTCAGGAACTGCAGCCTCCTGAGGCACCTGGCACCAGAAGTACCCAGCTGTGCTGCTCCTGGATTGCTGACCCTCAGAAATGGGGTGAGATGATGATTTTATTTTAAACTAAGTTTGGGAACAGCTTGTTTCACAGCAAAATAACAAAATACCCAAGTGATTATGTCATTTTGGGGTTTCAAGAAAAGATTAGAACTTCTGCAGTAAAGTGAGAAATTTAGATATAGACAGTACTTAAGCACAGACATTGGGAAGAGGTCTGGAGATTGAACCAGAGATCAGGAAGAAGGAGGAGGACTGCCAGAGGAGACTAAGAAAGGAGCAGGTGTTGAGATGGAAAGAAAACCTTAAGTGTGATGTTCCAGAAGCTAGGAAGGAAAATATTTGAAGGTGGTGGGTGTTGATCAACTGTGTCAAATGCCATTGAGATGTCAAATAAGATGAGAGCTCAGAATTGATTGTTGCATACCTGTGGGTGCAGAGTAGCAATTGCATGCAGAAAGGAATCCAGTTCTTACTGGGAAGAGTAGAGAAGCGATTGGCTGGAGGGAAGCTGGGTGCATTTAGCACTCCTACTCAAACCAGATGGGGTTGTGGTTGCTGTGCACTGTTCATTGCTGGGAGCTTGAGGGCATGGGGTATCTGGGGTAGAGTGTTACGTAGGGTAGGATAGAGGGCAAGAGCATGAAGCCACTGTTCCAAGCCAACTGTAACCGTCTTCCCTGCCTCACTCTTGTTGCCAGCTCCTCTCCTCTGGCACACAGGGTATGGATAGGGCTTTTAGCACTCAACAAATGCTGAATGGATGAATGCCTCTTGATGGCAAGGGAGGCCCCAACGTTATGTTTGAATCATCTGGACTCTAATTTTTGGCCATTGGGCACTGTGAAACCAGAATATTTCAGAACGTGAGCTCTTGGAAGTCAGAGGACTGCTGCCAGCATTTCTCTAACTCTGAGAAGTGGGACATGGCATCAGCCTATATAAATGGGCTTGGCTAATTCTTGAAATACAGAATAAAGCTAGTTCATTTTAGCATGCCTTCTTTGCCAGCAGTTTTCCCTTGGCAGCTTGTGATGTCTGACAGGTGGTCACGGATATATCTTCCTCAAATGAACACTCATCTGTTGCAGGGAGCATTCCTGGGGTGAGCTTACCAGCCAAGGAAGGTGGTTGAGTAAAAGGCCCTACTTGGCCCCTCGTCAGAGAAGACAGACCGTGGCCCAGTGTGATGGATCTGTGGGGAGCACTCCTCTTGTCCCCTCTGTGTGGCCCTTCTCGGTAGTGGGGGCCTCTGACAGTTATTGACAGAAACCTTGATTTCAGCTCAGAGGCACACATCCCTCTGCTGCTTTCCAATTGGATGAGCCTTTCTAAGGAACTACATTTCTTCCCTCTCCAGTTGATAAAAAGCTAGAATTTTTTCCCAGGTAAAACCATGATAGAATATCCTTTGTTTAAGTTTGCAGGTTTGTCTTCATCATGTCCCAGAATAAAGTGGATGAATGGCTTGTGAGGGAGATGTGCAGGCTGGGCTGGCTCATGCTGGAGGAGCCGCTAATTGGGTTCAAAGCTGGTAAGTTGAGACTCTGCAGTTCTAAGCTTGTGATAAGAAGTATTCCCCAGAGAAGAGAAACAGAATTAGTCACTATATTTGTTTCCTAAGGCTTCTGTAACAACGTATCACAAACTGGCAGCTTAAAACAGCAGAAATTCATTGTCTTACAGTTCTGGAGGCTACAAGTTTGGGATCAAGGTGCTGGCAGGACCAGGCTCCCTCTGAAACCTGTAGGGGAGAATCCTTTCTTGCGTTTTCCTAGCTTCTGGTGGTTGCTGGCCATCCTTGCTCTTCCTTGGCTGGCAGCTGTAGAACTTCAGTCTGTGCCCGTGTTGTCACATGGCCCTCTCTCTTGTGTGTCTTTGTCCTCTTCCTATGACACCAGTATGACCTCGTCTGAACTTATTACATCTGCAGTGACCCTGTTTCCAAACCTCACACTCTGAAGTACTAGAGTTTTAGGACTTCAGCATGCCTTTCTTTTTTGGAAGGGGGCAGGGTCATAATTCAACACATAAAAGCGTTCAGAAGCCATCCAGTGGGACAGATGCCCATCTCTAGTTTGTGGTGGGCCACGGAGCATGATGTGTAAAAGCATAGGCCTCCCTCCAGAGAAATGAGTTTTATTCTCTGCCACCTTTGATCACCCGGAAGACACTGGGCTGGTACCTAAAGTCTTCCTCTGCCAAAATGGGGACAAAAATAAGTATCCCAACACATTGTAACAGAGTTAAACAAGATACTATCTAAAAAATGCCCAGCATGGTATAGGTAGTTATTTAATAGAGACAAGCTCTTTAAAGGAACTGTACTTTAAAGTGGTACAACTAGGGGTGAATGAATGGTTGGTTAACTATTGTTTAACGCGAGGACACACCTACCCAGCCAGTGTTCCTAGAGATGATGGCCCAAATAGCCCCGTTGCACGGAGTGACTCCAAAATCACCTACCATCTTATCAAATGAACTGATTGCTTTTAATCCCCTTTCTCCCTCCTTGGGTCACAGGCTCCATATTTAATAGCTGAGTACACCGTGTCAAGACAGAGGACTAGGGTGGGAAGTTGGAAAGAGTTGAGACACATTCCAGGCTGAGGGGCTTATCTGAGTCTTGCAGACATGGTGCCGGTGTTGGTGTGGCCAGGGCAAAGAGTGAGATGAAAGAGAGGCAAGGTAGCAGAGGAAGTGGTGGTAGGTTCCAGAGTCTTCCTTCCCTGTGAGAACTTGGACCTTGTCGAGTGACAGTGGAGGAATTAAAAAGATTTTTTAGTGAGAGAGGAGCAGGATTGGACTCGGACCTATACGAGCTGCAGTGATACCCACAAGGGATGGCAGTGGCCTTGAGTTGTATGGTTATGATGGAGTAAGAGATTCAGCAGGTGACACCGACAGGACTTGGTGAAGCTCGGGAGGTGGTTAGTGAAGGCTGACGTGTCTTGCATGCCCAGCTCTGACCTGAGGGGTACGTCATCAGCCCAAGCACAGCCACTTGCAGTGTAGCCCTGTCCCAACACCTCCAGGAAAACTGCTCTGTCCACACTCTAGGGAGATCTGCATCCTTTCTGTTACATGACCCATGGTAAAACGATGTCTGAGGAAATGTCCATTATGTACAGCATCCAGGAGTCCTCAGTCTTACCAGTTTGCTAATGACCTGGAAGGAGAATGAGCCCAGTGCCACTCACCTTTCCTTAAGCAGCCTCCTCTGAACACACACACACCTGCTTGTGTTAAGCCTTTGTCAGGAAAGTGCCATCGGCTCCCTCCACGGCTAGTCAGAGCTGATGAACAAGTGATGGGACACAGATCAAAACTTTTCTTAAGTTCTTCAGCCATTTGACAGTTTGAGTAAATAATGACTTCTCGGTGCTATTTATTCACATTCTTCTTTCTCAGCCCTATTTTTGGCCCAGAACACTCTTTATTTTTGTCCATGTTACATAATGAGGGAACTGCATTCTTAGTAACCCACTGTCACTCCTGTGTTATCTTGCCTACATGAAAAAAGGAAGTATTTCTGGAGTGTGAATTTCCCAAACGTTCTCAACTATTCTGGGCCTGAAGGCATAACGTCATGGAGGGAGGACTACAGCGGGGGAGAGGGCCCAGTCTTCCTCAGCTGAGGCTGAAACCTGGTCCTTGGAAGCTGGCGGGAAATGTCCTGCATGCCCTGCTCTCCCTGGCCAAACGGCAAGAGCTCCTCTCTGCACAGTTTTACATTTTCAGCAGCTGACTCACGTGCCTAGGAATACTCTTAATTGTTGTTTTTCATTTATGTTGCTTCAGGATATTCCAAAGATCAGTGACAAAAATGACCACAAGCAAATGAAACGCTCTTCTTAAGCAGTCTAGTGATAGGTTGAACCCCTATAGGGGGTCAAAATAGGAAAGCAAAGCTTGTTCCCAGCTGGCCATCAGGAGGCTTGTGTAGCTTCATTGGATACGGCATAAGAAGGCAGCTTCCTTGGAATGGGTCTGTTGCTCAGTCCCAACTGGATGTGTCTCGGCTGAGCCATTGAAGGTCTATAAAAAAACCAAATCCGTCCAAAGAGCCCAGTAGTTTATCTCATGCCATCTGGCTTGAGAGCCAGACACATTTCCTTCATGGGTTTAGGGAATTCCCCAAGAGTATCCTGGTTGGAAACTGTTTCGGGAAGCTGTTGTATGACCAACCTGTGGGAAAAGCTGACCTGCCGCTAAGCATAGGGGCTGCTGGAGGCAGCCCAAGGACTGCTGTACTGTCCTAACGGGGACAGGTCAGCTCAGCAAGCCTGGTGAGAAGGTCAGGGTATAGATAATCCTCATCATTGAAGATTTCATCTGAAACTTTTGCAAAAAGTCAAATCATATATGACCTCAAATCAGGCAGTTGTCCCACAATTAAATAAGTGAATCCAGAGTTTCTCAAGCACAAGTCATGTATGGTGTATCTTAAAGGAACAGCTTCTTACAGACCCTGGCATTTATCTTCAGATCATTCAGCAACGCTGTGGTAGGAATTTCAACTGCAAATGTGTGCACCCCAGTCTTCATGTGAGTCAGAATAGCTGGTAGTCATTGCTCAGCCTATCAGTGAAATGAAAACAAAACAAAACAACAAAATAGTAACACTTTTAAGAAGGATCACAGAACCCAAAAGACCCTGTGGTGTGATAAAGGTCTATGGAACCTGTCAGATGTGGTAGAGAGCTACTTCCAGGTAGAAACCCAGCATGTTAGCTTAATCACAATCCTGTATTAAATGGACAACACCAAGCTGAAACTTTATACATCCATTTCAAGAGTTTACTGCACATAAGGTGCTCCCTGCTTGTGAAGGAATGGGCATGGGCCCATGGGTGCAGGTGTTCTGCTAGCCCTCCTCCAACTCTGTGGAGAAGACAGTTCTAAGTTTGTGCCATCCAATGTGCTCTTTGGGGTTCATGATGGGAGGAGCTGAAGAGGTGGAAACCCACCAGGCTGTGAGAGCAGCATACATAAGGGCCTGGACAGATGCATGGGAAGGTCAGAGGT